>NC_051849.1:26474605-28974605 GCF_905115235.1 Hermetia illucens
GTCAAACGACACCCTTGTGGATACTACCGGAAAAATATATTTACCAAAATGTCTGTCATTGAAAGCGTTCAGAGATTTGTATCACTTCGGAAAACATCTTCCCCTCAAAAATTGCACTAGTCATGAATTAGTTATTCGATTTCGAATTAATATCTTGAAGTGAAGGGCAGGAGTTACTATCCGTCAAAGCAAAGAGAGCCGAAATCCTATAAGCGCAACACCTTTTTGTTTTATAGCATTCACTCAATGATTCATGAGAATCCTGGTGAACTCCACTAGCTTCGGAGGAAACGTTGATTCATACGTTGGGGTACCGTACGATCCACTGGAAAAACGCACCCAACCGCATCTAGTGGCGAATGTGCTTCTGTTTAGGGCTAGGGAAGAAGCTCCTTCAAAGAGGAATGCGTCCTTAAATTAAATAAAACACCATAGGTACGGGCGCGTTGTGGCATTTAAGGTTTGTAAAAATTGCGTAGTACTGCAAGAATGTTCCAGAGCTCATTAAATATTTAAGGAGGGAGGCTATTGATGGGGTAGTAAATTTCACCAAGTAAAGTGCACTGAAAGTTGGACTTTTTTCTGTTCTCCCCCATCTTGGTTGCGAGGATCTTTTTAAAGATAGCGGAGCCTTCAGTGGGATATTCTTTAAGGCACGCTTAACTAGAACTATTCTGTCAAGAATGGCTTAACTTCATCCATTCACTTCTGATTTATGTTCATTTCTTTCACTTCCAAGAAGATTACGCGCCATCAAAAGCCGGACAGCTAAAAACTTTATGATAATTCGAAGTACTTTCCGGAGAATTAAGTTCAAGACTAAATGTCCAATTTGTGCTTATTGTTCAATAAATTTCCATTCTCGGTGGGAAAGAAGGCGTGCAGTTTTCATACGCGGTTTTCCGTACTTTCCTTGCAAATCCAATTAAATATTAAAAATCCTTTCAGGAAGAAGGAACCCCGGAAATCTTGTTATGCGATTTACTGCGAATATCCGAAATTCACCTACTAATTTATTCAGTTCCAACCCTCAACTGTTGTCGTCTACACAATGAAATTTTATGAATACGATCATACCGATACTCACGGAAATTGGCGGAGAAAATGAGAAATTTTCCGGGAAAATAATTTTGTATTTAATGGCATATCATAAGAACAGGCGGTTAAGACGGTTTCATAAATCGAACGGCTCTCAGAGTGCCACCTTTTACACTGATTTTATTGCTTACCTGTCGATGGATAGATGGATGCTAAGTGACGTCGGGACGGAAACGCGCCGTGTTGAAAGGGGATCATTCGCCCACCGCTTCTGGTTCCCAGGAACTGGCGAATAATATCAGAATGGCTTTGCGTTATTTCCCTGAAAATTTTATATTAAAATATAAAAAACTTTTTATCCTTCAAATTTACTTAATAGCTTCTTTTATGTGGCCTTGGTATACTTATGTGCGTCTGTATTCCGCAGGTTCCTGGATTCATCAGGAGGAGTTCAGGCGCGGCGAGAAGCCTGTTCAGCAAGACAATTTCCAAAATGATTTATTAAAGAAACCAATAAAGTGTAAAACCTTTTTCACGTAATTCTCTCTATCTGAAAAGGTATTAGAAACTTTAATAACTTGCTACAGATCGTCGAGGGCTATAAATTTACTAAGTGCCAATAACAGTGACACATTTTGACGAATTGAGAAATTGCTTGGGTAGGTGGGCAAGGTGGCTGCGTACTCACCGACAAGTAAATCTATCCAGTAGTCGGGGATGTGGGAAAGTTTTACGGTGCCTTGCGGGGCAATGTACCGAAAATAGATTCATTAAGGTGTAACGTGCTTATTACAGATTTAAGGAGGGAAAATGGCGGTTTTGTTTAAAATGGTTAGTGTTTATGGCGTCTTAAGCGAATAAATTAAATGGTAGACTCTATTTTCCGTTTAGTAAAGTTTTCAATTTTGCAAAAGTCTCAGTTCAAGGTCAAGAAGTCCTTTTTGCTGTGTAAACGAGGGTGTAAAAATCTTAGAGAAACACGTCCGCTCCAGGTCAGCCACAAGAGAGTCTGAGCTAGAACGGACGCACTCTAATCCCAACTAAAAACCACCCCCGATCTCATCAGGTGCCCACAAAAAAATGACGAAATAACCGGGAAGGAGGAAGAGTTAACTGCGTTTGGGCGCAGCACACAAATGAGTCATTCACCGCAGTGATCAGCGAAAGAAGTAGCGAGGGCTAAAATACCCGATGTGACACCGGGACGCTCATATAAAGAGGAAGTCTTACCAAGTAGCGCGACTGACGGTGTGAGGATCCAAGGAACTCCAAAACCCTATAGTGCCCCTGTTCCGAAAAAAAGCCCAGTCAGAATCACTAGTCCTAAGCAGGTAGACTCGGAGACGAATCGAATAGAAGTACAGTCGATCATCCCAGTTAGAGCAGAAGAGGAAAGCCTCATCAGCAAATGCGGGGCAGTTGTGAAGCAGTATTTTTCAGGGCCCCAAAAAGGAAGCCGAAGAAGGTTAAAAGGAAAAAACTGGCTTCACCGCCACAAACCAAAAACCCAGTAACAGAAAAGACGAGGAGACGAAGAAGGTTTAGACAGTCGGCTTAATGAGCAGAGCCAAGCAGAGAAGGCAACACATTTGTGGAAGTCCTTAGTGAAATCCGCTTCAGGATGAAACGTGAAGACAACGGAGCAGAGGTGTCTCCCACACGGAAAATGAGGGGTGGCGGAGTCCTCGTCGAACTGGGCCTGAAGACGACTAGCAACAGTACGTTCTGTGAAGCAGTCAAGGGGTTTTAGAAGCTTGTATTTTTTTCCTCTGGACAAATGTAAGACCTTCTATTCTTCGAAATAGGTTTCTGACATGTTTTTCGTATTTTACAAAGTTCAATACACAATTTCAACAAAGTACTCTTATTATAACTCCGAGATATTAGAAATTATATTGATTTCCGTCTGTAACTGTTTTCTTTCGGCACGAAACTCGTTCTTCTCACAATGACTGCGAACTGTATTTTTTCGTATTATTATTATTTTTTTATCTGACGTTTCCCGTCACCTACTCAGCTCTTCACTCTTATAGCGGGGTCTGAACTGAGTGGAGAGCGCCGGCGACGTCATCTGTCCTGCCGCGCCACATCACTCCGCCCCCAGATAAAACCGAGGGGTTTCAGCGACCGAATCCGGAACTGTGTTCCCCATCAGTCCTTGAAGCGAATGCGCCGTTGTTTAGGGTTGCACACAGGCTTCAGCCTGGACAGGGAGACCGCCTTTTTGTGACCACCGATCTCGAGCTGGAAGAAATGATCTCCCCGCTCGAGAACGCGGTACGGGCCTACGTAAGGAGGCTGCAGCGGCTTCCGGACGGCATCCGTCCTGACCAGGACGTGCGTACACGTGCCCAGTTCCTTGGGCGCACAGACAGGTGCGGACGAGTGTTGGGTGGGAGGAGTGGTCTTGATGCGTCGGAGATTGTCTCTCAGCAAACGCACCAAACCCGATTCTTTGAGACCCTATCTCTTGTCGAAGACCGGATCACTTGGAAGTCTCGGGTTCTCCCCATATACCAGCTCCGCGGGGCTGGCAGAAAATTCCTCTCGGCGGGTTGTACGTAGGCCGAGTAGGACGAGAGGCAAGACTTGGGTCCAGGACGGATCGTCGCGTGCTATAATGGCGGCTTCCAGCGTCCGGTGCCAACGTTCTAGCATCCCATTGGATTGCGAGTGGTATGCAGTAGTCCGCTGGCGTTTAAAACCAAGGAGTTTGCCTAATTCGAAGAAAACGGTGGACTCAAATTGCATTCCCTGGTCAGTGATGACCACTGCAGGGACGCCAAAGCGAGGTATCCACTCTCGACAGAGGGCTTCGGTACATGATTGCGCTGTAATGTCTTTCAGAGGTATTGCCGATGATTGTGAGACAATACCTATAACCGTGCGAGTCTCGCAAAGGTCCTACTATGTCGAGGTGTATTGTGTGGAACCGCTTGGTAGTGCGGGGGAATGAGCCCACTTCTTTCCTTACATGCCTGGAGACTTTGCACTTCTGGCATGCGATGCACTCTCTGGCCCAGGAATTGACGTCCTTATTCATAGAGGGCCAGAAGTATTTCTCAGTGACTAGCCGATTTGTTGTCCTGATGCCTGGATGCGCTAAGTCGTGAACTGCGTGGAACACTTCCTTGCGAAAGGTGGCCGGAATGTATGGCCGGGGTCCCTTTTCCGAGTCTTCGCAGC
Source organism: Hermetia illucens (assembly GCF_905115235.1). Lineage (NCBI taxonomy): Eukaryota > Metazoa > Arthropoda > Insecta > Diptera > Stratiomyidae > Hermetia > Hermetia illucens. Next base: position 26,478,830 of record NC_051849.1, read on the forward strand.
AGAGAGAGGTTTGAGCCGAAGATGGGCAACTCCCGAAATTTGTATTTGGGGTTGGATTTGAGGCTCTGAAGTGCTGCGTCATCCTCCTGCGTCTTGGCAATAGCCGAGAAATCGAGTGACGCGGGGATGTTAACCTCGGAGTCAGAAGACAAAGCGTCAGCAACTATGTTGTCCTTGCCGGACACGTGCTGGATGTCTGACGTAAACTGGCTTATAAAGCTCAGGTGTCGTAGCTGACGAGGGGATGCTTTGTCGGGCTTTTGTTTCAAAGCATAGGTGAGAGACTTATGGTCCGCGAACACTGTGAACGGCCTGCCTTCAAGGGAGAAAAGGAATTATTTGATGCTCAAGTACGCGCGAGCAGTTCGCGATCGTAGGTACTGTAGTTCCGTTGACCGGGGTTCAACTGCTTCGAGAAGAAGCTCAACGGCTGCCAAACTTGATCCACCTTTTGGTGAAGGGCAGCACCTACTGCGATGTTAGAGGCATCAACAAAAACGGCTATGGGTGCATCTTGCAGGGGGAATGCCAAGAGTATAGCGTCGGCCAGTTGTTGACGGGATTTGTCAAACGCGCGGATAGCCTCCTCAGACCAGACGATCTCTCATGTGTCCTTAGTTTTGGGGCCAGACAAGTACGCGTTCAAAACGGACTGGTGATGGGCGGCCTGGGGCAGGAAACGACGGTAGAAGTTTAGCATGCCCAAGAACCTCCTCAACTCCTTCACTGTCTTTGGACGCGGGAAGCTTGTTATCGTTTGTACCTTGTCTGGGTCGGGCTGTATTCCTTCAGGGGAAATGAAGTGGCCGAGGAATCTAACCTGTTTTTGAAGAAATTTGCATTTCTCAACGTTTAGGACTAAACCGGCCTCAAGGAGACGTTGAAAAATGCACTCGAGATGGGCTAAGTGCTCAGACTCAGTGGAAGAAGCGAGCAAAACGTCCTCCAAATATACGAAACAGAAGTCGAGGTTTCGCAGGACCGAGTGGATGAACCTTTGAAAGGTTCAAAGTCATCCGCGTGAACTCGAAGAGTCCAAAGGGTGTGCATATTACCATCTTTGGAATGTCTTCAGGAGCGACTGGGATTTGGTGATAAGCCTTGGTTAAGTCCAAGGTGGAAAAGATCTGGCAATTCGCGAGGTGATGTGCAAAATCGTGGATGAGTGGAATTGGATATCGGTCAGGAATAGTCTCTGCATTTAGCCTTCTGTAATCCCCACATGGACGACATTCGCCGTTTGGCTTAGGGACCATATGCAGTGGGGAAGACCAACAGCTGTTTGAGGGCCTACATATCCCCTGTTGAACGAGTTGTTCAAACTCTTTCCGTGCAATAGCCAGTTTCTCGGATGGTAGAGGACACACCTTCGGGAAGATCGGGGAACCAGTAGTGATAATGTGGTGCTGCACATTGTGCTTCACTGGTTTGGAGAGACTACACTCGGTAGTAATCTGGCTGAACTTTTGGAGAAGTGCCTGGACACGAGAGTCGGTAATGTCTTCTGTCCGCTGGTATTCGCGACATTCGAAATAAATTTCGTATGCCGCGAATCCTGCCGCGCCACAGGGTTATTGTGAGAAAAAGGCTCGGTTTCTGGTGGTCAAAATTTGAATCTCAGGGCGAAACGTGAATTGGTAACCACAATGGAGCATAAAACATGGAAAACATCTACTAATCAACACCTACAGCTCTACTACCAAACCCTATCTCCGCCTTCCGTAGTGACCGCTGGGAGCTCTTTCTTAACAAAAAGTCGCGGACGGAGGAGGATGAAGGCGTAAATTGTACCAGCTGGTACTTCAGGTTAGGGGTTGGGTAGGGCTGACAACCGTGCATAGAAAACAACTTGTTACGAAGCTATAACAGGAGCCTCGGAATGGACGGATTACACAACGACGAACCCGGCAACGGCAACGAAATAAGGATCTGCGCATTTTCTCATGGAACTTGCCTTCCCTGAACAGAGATGGAGCTGCCAAGTAGCTAGCCGATATTCTATCCCAATTTAGAGCTGATGTGACATCGTTACGGGAAATGCATTGGACAGGGACCGGTTTCCTGGAGAAGATTCGCTACTCATATATTATAGGGGCCATCCAGTAGACCAAGTATTCGGAGTAGGTTTCTTAGTCAGCCAATAAATGCAATCTGCTATTATCGGTTTTGATAAGAGAACGGCTATGCACTCTGCGCTTATGAGGCAAATTTCGAAATATAAGCCTTATTAGCGTTCACGCCCTTACAGAGGAGACTGCAGAGTCGGAGAAGGATACCTTCCAAGAGGCAGTAGAACGAACTATCGAAGTCTGCTCAAGATACGATATAAAAATCATCATACATTTATACTTTAAACGAACCACTAGAGCACAGTATTGAGCGATTTTGGGCAACCAGCCAGACCTTGTGACCTACGTAGCACCCGAGAAGAAAGCATTTTTGGTGACAGCCCACTGCTGATCGATATTCTCAGTCGGGTTACTCAGTGCATCCGCTGTCGGCTCATTAATATAACTTTCCCAATGTCGAGCAACAGTTGGATCATACAAGCGGTTGAAGTTGAACTTGGGGAGTCCCAGTTCCCCAACCCCCCATTCTCTCTGATCTCTTTCGGGGTCGATGTCAGCACTTCTTGTGTTACGCATATCCAGGAGGCAACCTCGAAATCCACTGCTGATCGCGAAGTGGTCCATATGATTGTTCGTATGGTGTCGGTCAGTTGAAAGCCAACTGACCTTATAGCAGGCTCTGTGGTCGAACAATGTGCCACCAGTAACGAGGTGGTAGAAATTTCATAAATCCACCACCACCTCAACCTGGGCCGGAATCTCGCGGTGAGAAACCGGTCCCCCGGTCAAAATAGCGCGTACTGCAGTAGCTGTCAGAAACAATCCGACACCGGAATCGCCTCTGCTATTATTTTGCAATCCAAAGTATAAAAGCACTTTGCCGCAAAGGGGAAAAGAGTACTCTCCAGAGTTCCACGGCCTTACTTCACTTATGCCCAGAATGTCCAGCTTGTATTATTGGGATTCTCGCTCAAGTTGGTAAAAGTGAACGTTCTAAGCGGTCTCGTTGGTAGCCCACAAATTTTTAGTCACCTCTTACGACAAGCAGGGAGGACTTTGATTGGATTGTTAAGCCTCAACTCACAGGGCCGAAAACATAATGGCAGGAGAGATATTTTGCAGGAAAATGAACGCGCATCAACCTCTTTAGTTGGGAATCTTTTCTTCAATATGATTCATTTTCCCTCGTGGAAACTTTCCAGATTACTGCCATCTTGAATCGCTCCCGGAAAGCGCTTTTGTTATTGAATCTTAATCCCTAATATGTAATCACTTCTCCACAATCCGCCAACTTCCCTATCCACCGTAAACCATTTAAAAAATTCTGACAATATATTTTTACTCCGGTAATGGCTTTTTAATCCGCTTTTCTCCGAAGCAGTATCTTATAACTATTTCCCGCTGCCACATAGCCTTGCACCCTATAACATCGCAAAAGAAAACAATTTCATGAGCTAATTCAATCGGACATACGAAAACTTTTCCACTTTTGCACTTCAATCTGAACAAAGTCAAGTGAAATCACTTAAAGTTTCCGTTGAGAGTGTTTCCCCATGCAAGATGAACATGTCGCGCTTTCTCACCGAAATACAGTGCCAAGTTTTGTTTAAGTTTGTAGGAGTGTCGCCCGTTTTCACACTAAATTCAGGAAACTTCTCTTCAGGCTTAGCTCTGAAAAGTTTAACGGCGACGTAGAAGTCGACAGAAAACACAAAGGACGATATAGTGGCGACCAACTGCAAGGACTTGACAGTAACTTCCTTCAGCTGGGAGTGTTTCAATGTTCATTCCGCTTGTTGATTTTTCGTTCCATGCATCCGCCAGATTGAGTCCATCCACTGAGTCCACGTTTGTGCCATCTTTACTGTTATAGAAAATTACTTAACCTCCAGGAAAACCGATGGAGGCAAGTGACATTTAGTCCAAGAGTCAACTTAAATTTCAGCTGGAATCCTGGAACTTCTCATTAAATCTGTAATTCGAAACTTTGGAAGTTCTGCTCTTTGTATCTTTCCACTACCTACTGGACCCAAAAGGCCTATATCTCCGCTCTTTCAGGTGAATAACCAAAGATGTCACATTGCAGGTGAAATCGGTCCATTCCGGAAAATCCTTACTAAGCCTGCTTTAATATATTGGTATATGAGCTGCATACATAGTTTAGTGGAACCAGCCGACTTTGGCTGCCCATACGTGTTTCTATTGAAAGATGTTGTCCTCTGAACTTCTTCTAGATAATATTCGCCCACAAATGAAGATAAATTCTGCCCAAATTATGAGAGGGAACAAATCAAGCCTGTGTTTCCTAAGAAGTATGGGTCATTATTTAAATTCTCCTTTAATCTCTCGCAACCGCTTTCCCTTCTATATCAGGGGGTAGGGACATTCTAATGGAGAACACGAACTTCGCACTTCTTATCTACTCGCCATTTCCTATAATTCCTAGCGTCACCCATCGCTATCATCACACTTTCTACTTTTCACTTTGATGAGTTGCAAAAGTTTCCCTTTTCGCGGGCAAAGAGCCACGCCGGGGAAAATTTTCGAGTACCGGAAAAAAATTAAAAATAAATCACTGTCACTGGTTGTTTTAATTAATTTAGGCTCTCGCGGCTGTTTTTTGCCAATAGTTGCAAGATGTGAAAGGCTAGAGGAGAAAAAAATTCAAATTACTACGTGAAAATGGAGCGAACAGATAAGAATTTCGGATAGGATAAGTTTTAAATAACTTCAGTGTCTGTAACAGACGCTGCCGAAATCCTCTCCTTCCTGCTCGTTGCAGAATAAATAATGCTTTCCTCTCGTGGAATGCCAACTAGATATTTTCACGTACTTTTATATTCTGAAGGCGTAGAGTGAAACCGAGTTCATACGACCGAGATGGGCGAGACGATGAATTTTCATGGGCAAAGGTCCATTTTCACTTTCGACCTCAACTGATGGAACGTGCAGGGAGCCTTAATTTCGCCAAATAAATTAACCCTAAAGGTATGACGAAGGTAAAAATCTTAAAAGGAAAGTTTGAGTGTTGTTGTGAACAATATTGAAAATTCTGCTGCGTTGCATGTACTCCGAGGAGTATTTTATGAAAACTAGGACGATTTATCGAGGAAGATGGAAATATCTCAGAAATAATTCGGAACCGTGGTTAATCAAACTAAAACTGATGACCCCGATAAGATTTGTAACTAAAGTCTCATAGTGCACCGAATGTGCTTAGATGGAATTTAATATGTGGATATTTTATGGACCAGGCAGAATTATTTATAAAGTGCATATAAGATTCACAAAGTGCATGCGCGCCCCGTGGTCAATGAAGAGTCGCGGGAGACCACGTGCCAAATTACCGAGCCACAGTCGCGGCTACCGTCTCTAAACTAGCGACGACGGTGAAAGCTTTGCGCTCGGGAGACAGGTCCGGAATCCGTTCGCGGTCCGCTAACCGAAATGGGCGATCGAGTGGTCAATGAGTCCTGCAGTTTGCTGGTACCACCGTATCTTGGCTAACAAGCAAAAAAATGTACCAGCCTTGGCACATCTACTGCACCAAAAACTAAACTCGTTGGGAGCTCTGGCGGCGACAACGCAGAACACAACTCCACGCTGTCTAACCATCTACGACCTCCTAAGCATGTGCCATTACCTAATCGTCAAATATTAGCCGCAAACTTCCACTGCGGATTGCTGGCAGATTTGCAGAACGGGTCTCTTATAGACCACGCAACCTTCGTTCAGTTCCTCAGAAAAACTTGCTACCTACTCAACCGTCAGTCTTACTATCATTTTGAAGAAGTGCCCGACTCTGTGATTCGCGCAAAAATACAACAGCATAACTACCAAAAGTAGGCTCTCGCGAAGGTGCGTCCTTCCAGAATTTGATATATTTTTAAGGCAGAGTACTTGCAGACCAATAAGTAGCTGCTAGTCTTCTCCAATACACATGGTCCAAAGCACGACGGCGAATGGAGACCATGTGGCGGTAACAGACGTCTGAATGTTCAGACCATTGCAGACCGCCACCCCATACCACTCAACCACGACTTTGAGCGCAACCTCGCTAGCTGCCGTATTTTCATGACCTTGGACTTTGCCAAGGCGTACCATCAAACCCATATCTCCTAGAAGACATTTCAAAACCGGTACTATGCACACCTTTCCGGCTCTTCGACTTCACCCGGATGACTTTTGGTCGGTGCAACGCGACGCAAACTGTTCAGAGGTACATCCACTCTGTCCTGCGAAACCTTAACTTCTGTTTCGTGTACGCGGATGATATTAGGTTGGGGGAAAATTAATGTCTTATTTGTGATCGAATTTTAACGCTTTATTTAACATACTTAGAATTATCCGATTTAAGTCAAATATGCGCCGTTTTGTTCGCAAACTTGTTGCCATTTAGAAGGCATTATCCCCCTTTTATAAAACCCCCCCTCCTTATTTGCAAAAAACTCAGACAGCCAGTTTTCGCAAGCCTGTTTTGAGGCGAGCTTAGTGGCACCAAGAGCGTTTTGCATGGACCGGAAGAGATCGTAATCAGTTGGAGCCAGGTCCGGACTATACGGTTGGTGCGATAGGACATCCCATCCGAGCTCCCGTAGCTTCTGGCCGGTCATCAAAGATGTGTGAGGCCGAGCGTTGTCCTGGTGCAACAAAACACCATTCCTATTGAGCAATCCTGACCGCTCCTGGTCAATCGCCTGTTTTTTTTTCCGTCAACTCGTGTGGCACCCAAACATCCAGTTTTTTTTGGAATTCAATCTTCTGCAAATCGTTCCAAACGGTTTTATGGTCCTTACCCTGGCCTGGATAATTTCGACGATTTTATCGGTTTCTACGACGATTGGTCTACCAGTACGGGGTGTATTTTATACATCCACTACACCAGAATGAAATCGATCGAACCAACGCTGTGCTGTGCGAATCGTTACAGTATCGGATCCATCAACTTCACAAATTTTTTGGCCGCCTTCGTTGTTTTTTCACCTCAGATAGTAAAAATGTAAAATATGACGATTTTCTTCCTTGGTGGACTCCATCGTTGACGCGCTATAACTTGAGACTGAAAGGTATGATCATAAAACGGTCAAAGAGACCGTAGCCCCGATTGTCGTACAACACAAGATATGTTTAAGTGTCGCCATCTATTGGCTAAATACGACATTACTTTTTCCCCAATCTAATATTTTATTCGCCTCTTCCTCTAAGTCTAAGCGTTTGGAACATCTGAAATGAATTTTTCAGTGGCGATTTGTGGCCAGTCTTGTATTTAACCTTACAAAATGCAAATTTTTGCAGTATTTAGGTCACATGATTTCCTCTGAGGAAATCAACCCGGACCCTGACAAGGTTCAGGCCATCCCAGACTTCCAACAACCAAAACCAGCTAGGGATCTGCGCAAGTTTTTGGGCATGTTAAACTTCCATCGTCGTTTCTTGCCCAAAGCCGCACAACAACAAGCGATCGCCAACGCATACTTACCTGGGTCCAAGATCAAAGATTCGCACGTGATTGTGTGATCTACAAAGGCCTCTAGACATTTAAGCTAGCCAAACGACCATTGGCGGATACAACACTCCCGGCATTTCCTGAGCCAGTTGCACCCCTAGCCCGCTTTCCTCGATGCCTCAGATATCGTGGTAGGTGGTGCATTTCACCAAAATGTTTACCAAATCTGGCAGCCGTTGAGCTTCTTTTCCAAGCAACTGAATACAGCTCAAGACAGCTATAGCACCTACGATTGAAAGCTATTAACCGCGTGCGTGGCAATTATTCCGATATTCCCTAGAAGGCAGGCCGTTCACAGTGTTCACGGATCACAAGTTCTTACCTTCGCTTTGAGTCAACCTCCGAAATACACTGCGAGACCTCTAAAAAGGGACTTAGACCGTATATTATAGCTACTTTTCACAAGAAAGCATTCCATGCAAAACACGATCTTCTGTACCCAGGTATTCGGACAGCGAATCGAATGGTCACTGGCAACTATTTCTGGCCCTCAATGAATTAGGATGTTAATTCCTGGCTAGAAAGTGCATCGCGTGCCAGAAGTGCAAAGTCACGGAGCACGTACAGAAAGAAGCAGGTTCATTCCCTCGGTTTACCAAAGGTTTTCCCACTATCCACATCGACATAATTCGCCAGTTGCGAGACTCGCATGGCTCCAAGTATTGCTTCTGCTTCTGGCCAACATTTATATACACTCGTGTCCCAAGGCCCTTTTTAGGGACTGTATTAAATGAATTCCAGCCGAAGTAATTACTGACCAGGAAATGCAGTTCAAGTCTACCTTGCTCTCGGAGTTAAGCAAACTCCTAAGCTTCTGCCGCCAGCTCCACCGAACTGGTATATGGGGAGAACTTGAGACTCCTTAACGACCCTGTGCTCGATGCTAGATCAGCTCTTTCCATCAGCCGTGGCCACACTAAAACCACCTCCATCCCCCCATCCCATCATTCTTCGACGAAGGTTAGCTCCCCGAAGACCTGGACGTTTGCACACACCTGCTGGTGCACGTGGATGCTTCCCGGAAGCCGTTGCAATCACCAAATGAGGGCTCATATGAAGTTTTATACAGATGGGAGTACTTTTTCAGGCTTGACGTCAGGCGTCTTCCCATTGAGAGAAAGCCAAATTTGTGGGGTCTGCCAGCTGCTGCTTTCTGATTTCAAATGCTTGGACAGTTTCTGGAGACCAGAGTAGAATATCTACTACAAACAAAAGTGCAATCCTCAAAGCGACATTTGAAGGTGCATTACAAGTAAAAAGGCTGGAATAGCTGGCTGGCCGGGGTGAAAAAGTCACGGTCTAAAAAAACAACATTGAAAAAGACTAGTCATTTATGTCAGCGGTTAACTGAGACATGCAATTTTGCAATGCTGGGGCGGCGTTCCCAACAAAGTAGAAAACTAAACTACGGTGTCACCAGGAAATCTTGCTGTTGAAATCATTGTGCCGGTGAGAAAGGGCACTTTATCAAAGGGCAAAAGGAAAGCTGAAAAAAATTTCGAGATTTTAAAAAGACATATAGGAAAGTAAATGAATTTGATACACTCAGCTGTGTCTCGATGAGGTATGAACCCGTGGGACGTCACCTACAATGCTGTAATGAACAAGATTCATGCCTGAAAGTTACCCCAAGTGACGTGCTCGCGGGTCAAAATAATGGCAATTCTTTTTCCGTAATACGAAGAAAGTGGACTTCGGCCTAAGTCTTCTCAACTCTTGGGAATACCGAGGAGGAATCACAAGAGATGTGTGGACGAATTAAAGATAATAAGCCCTGAAGTTGGCTGCTAAAATCAAGCCTACATCGTCCAGAGCACATTTGAATCGTGCATGATAAAAAAAAACGTTTTGCATTTTGTGGTAGAATTGGTTCTACCACGGAGGCCTCAAAAACCAGCTTGCGTACTTCCTTCGCTCTACATGTATGTTAGACACTGTGGGAAAGATGTTGGAAAGCAGTGATATATAATAAGCTGCTTCCATTTGTCGAACTAGCAGATTGCCCATCGGAAAGGTGGTATGGGTCTCAGCATGTGATAGCAATGGTTTTGATTCGGGAAAAGGTGGTTGTTGGTAAGTACTGGGCGGTACTGACGGTAAATGTCAGGAATGAGTCATTCCCTTGGATCTTCTATCTACCAGAGAAGGAGGACAAATCCGCCCGAAATGACTGTGGACTACCGAAATGCGAAAGGAATTATACAGGAGATAACAGCAATAATGGAATAACTCAGGAAAAGGCTGCTGGATCACATGTATTGAGAAATGAGTCGAACAAAAACATGGCGAATTAAATTACTACATAACACAGTTCCTTACGTGACATGGTGATTATAAGAAGCATTCAGATCGCTTCAGATTAGACAAGTCCCTCAGCTCCCATCCTCAAAAAATTTAAAAAACTTTCCATCTAAAATGTTTAATCTCTCACTTGTGGTAGCTTAATTGTTGGTCTTCAGGTGTATTTTCTCGCTAAGCTCACAAGAACCCAACTGGCCTATAGACCCCGGTTACACAACATGGAAATTTTCATTGTCTCTAGTACCGAGCTGGGGGGAAAATTTATTTAATTATTCGCAACATTCTTTTCCTACAGGATGGTATTTTTTATGGTTTTCATCTTGCCATTTTCAATTTTCTGTATCCCATTTCGATCTCACAAAATTATATTTTACCATTCTCCAAATGTCTGTTCTTAATTTCATTTCAAAACTTTTACCTAAAATTTACTAGTTTTAAAATCACTCGCAACCCTAACACCAATTTAATAATTACAAAATTGTATACATTTAACAATGAAATGCATTTGTGCCCAACGGATCGGTGCAGGCAACAAAGATATATTTATGTACTATTATGAAACTGACGAATGCACTTTACACTGTTAGAATGTTGGCAAGGACCTTGGTTGCAGTTAACAAAAGTTGGGATTATCAGCGAAGGAAGGGTTTTTGTCCTTTGGTTTGAGGGACCAGTGGATCGGACTGATCGATGCGACAACATTTACACCATAAAACTTTTCACAAAGAAGAAACTTGCAGAGGTGAAGTAGGCGAGTCGGTTCGATCAAATCAACCGTGAAATATTCAGTGATGTTTTTGAGAATTGTGAATGTGACGGGGTGAAGAATTTGCAAATTGAGGGTGCGACCAAATTATTGCAGGGTTACTTTAAACAACTCTATGCAGAGACGGATGTAGACCCATAGGGAAGCGCCTACGTCTGCCGCCTCGCTCCGGGTGGTCCCTGCAGTTGTTTTGAGCACAGCGGTGCTACGGCTGGCCACGAGTGTGCTACCCAGGATGGTTACTGTCTCCTGGCTGGATTCCAGCAACTCGTGCTCCGATGATGCGTCTGACATCAACACCGCTCCTTCTCTCGTCGGCTTATTTGTTTTTTAATAATTGATTCCATGTCTTGGTCCCATGAGAAGTCCGAAAAGGATGTCCACCCTGGTTAGTCCGATCACCGGGGTAAAGGTCTTATTTGAAACTGAAGGTAGCCAAGGTATTCAGAGTTCACATACTAAAGACTTAGTTTCCCATTGGCCACGCAGCTCTCGGCGTATACTATTCTATCTTGGCTTGGGGTCCAATTAGCACATTGTTCAGTGTAAGGACGGCGCTCCCCGGGGTGTTGGTTTGGCTGATCCCCAGCCAGAGCCACTTGCCCCTAACACATCACCAGCAGACAAGCAGATCCTCATCAGTTGGATGGGCCTACTCCCAGCCCGGCCCTATACACTCTTGGCCCGAGGACGGTCTCCAACGAATAATGCATCTTTAATCTGAAGTATAATGAGACCGCTCCGCTATCTTGCTAGGCTGGAAAGCCCCACACACTCAGAACATTGTGGCGCAGCGGGGTTAACAGCATTCGAAATTTATTTCGAATGTTGTTAATTCGATTGACGAATGCCACCACCGGTGTTCTCCATGGCGGAGTAGGCGTTAATTTTCGAAATGAAAAAAATAGAAGTTAGGAAATTATTATTGATGTTTTGTTTTTCAATTAAGAAAAAGATTCGCGTGGAAGGCAGTAAATTAAGAATAACATTTATATCAATAAGATCATTTGAGTTTGATTTTCTATCCACATTTTATTGTGACATTAAGAACGAATAAATTAATAAAAAGTCGTGTACAACTCCAACATTTGAAGTCATTAAAATTACTAATGGGATAGTGAATGCCACCAACAGTAAATCCTATATGAGCTCAACAAATTAGAGAGGAGCTCTATGATCTCAAAAAGACTCAAAATGAAATTGGTGACCCCGACGTGATCTGAACACGAGAGTTAGTAATGTCCTCCAAAAGTACGAAAAAATTGTTGTTGGGAAGAGATGAGATTCGGCCTGACGAATTAAGGTTGGTTATGAAGTCTACAAGGGAACTGTTCTCCAAGTCCACCAGCAACCCATAGTGACACAAGAAGTATGCGCCTAAAATGGGGAAGTTGACATCCGCCACGATGAATCGCCACGAAAACGTCCTACGCAAACCAAGACTTACGTCCACTTGCCTATACTTGTAGGTGTTAATTCGGAAGGAATTTGGTTGAGGAATAGTCCGGTTGAGGAAATAGTCAATGGTGTCGGAGTACGGGAGAACCGAAACCTCCGCACCAGTATCTACGGAATAACTGCCCCTGCTGAGAGGGTCATGAATTGTTAAGCGACGTGGCGCTGCTTTCTGGGTGGCCGTCGCCAGGACCCCCCGCGGACCTAGCTTACACGGGATCGTACATCTGGTGGGTTTTCCGCCGAATCTGCGATGGTGCCAACAAATGCTTCGGCCCGTAAGTTGTCCTGACAATCTGCTACCGATCGCCCTTTTCGAGCAGAACACCGCGAACGAACTCGCGACCTGGCGCCCGAACGCTGAGCGTCCAGCGTCGCCCTCATTTCAGCCATACTGGCCATTAGCGCGGCTATTTCACGCTTCAGCTCGACAAATTCGTCAGAAGGCGCTGCTGAACCGCCGCTATTGTTGGACGCGCGTACACTTCGTGCACCTTATCGGCCGCAGCTGCCAGCGTCTCCAAAGAACCGGAGACGCATGCGAGCACTGCCTGGGTGCTCTCCGGGAGTTCACTCCGCCCCCAAATGAAACCTTAGCCTGATAGCCCCTGGCGATGTCGACAACATGAGAACAACCACCCGAGGCGCATAAAATGCCTTCATCCAGATCGAGCAGGCGGCAATCGGCGCGAGATTTTGGGCTGCACATCAATGATGGCAAGACAAAATATATGGTGGCGACCTCAGCACCAAAAGCCAACCAACCAACAACATCAAACCGCAAGAATAAAGATAGGAGACTGCAACTTTGAGACACTTGATAATTTCTCCTATCAAGGGTCGAAAATCACAACCGATAACAACTATGAAGATGAAATCCGCACACGGTTGTTGTCCGCCAACAGAGTCTATTTCAGCTTGCAAAAACTGTTTCTCCCGAAACATCTCATCATAGGGTCAAAGCTCTTACTGTACAAGACTATGATTTTGCCTCATGTATTCCTCGGAAACTTGGGTTCTTAGCAAGAAAAATTGCGTTCGAGAGCAAAATCCTCTGAAGAATTTTTGGCCCTCACCATCAGGATGGACGATTCCGTAGCCTACATAACGACGATATCTATGAGCAATACCATGACCGTCAGGTTGTGGATAAAATCCGGCTCAATAAGTCACGGTGGGTGGGTCAGTTAATCCATATGAATGAGGATGATGAGAATATTATGGTAGAAAAAGAAGACGAGGCAGACCCTGCCTAAGATGGAGCGATGGCGTAGGCCAGGACGCAAGACAACTTTTAGGGATATCGAATTGATAGACCTCGGCGCAAAACTGAGATGTCTGGAGTTCTTTATTAAGCAGGCCTAGACCGGATAGCGGTTGTTGCGCCGTTTTTCTATGTTCAGCTGTTTCGAGAGAGCACTGTAGTCATCTGCGTTGTGCTTCCCAAACAGTGTCGTTTAGAGCAACTATTGAGCACTCCTTCATCATGGTTGTCGATAGGAGGTCGCTTTTCGCGGGATTTTGTTTAATGATTTCCGGTGACGAGTCTGCCCTTCTTTTCTTAGACGGTCTTTTTGTTTGGAAGACTCAGTCATTTTCTCTGCCCAATTCTCCTTTGTCTGTGTGGTATCCTTTCTTTTTTTCTTTCTTGAGGATTTCGTTTTCCTGCTGTAGTTCTTTGATTTGCAAACTAAGCTGTAATTTAAGCTTCTCTAGCTTGTTGAATTTTGTGCGCAGTTCCTCATTTTCGGTTTCCTGAGGTGATTTCGGTACCTTACTAGTTAGTTTTGTAGTTTTAGGCTTTCCTTCCTTTGGTGTTAGTGATATTTTTTATTAATTGGGTTACGTTTTTGATCGATGGTGCTGATCTTGTAACTCTTGAACTTCTACGAAAAGGGTCGGTTAACCTCCTGAGAGGGTGAATTTTCCAACGCAACTGGTCTGCCACTTGGGGTATATATTCCATTGTTTTGTTCCATTGCATATGGGTGGGTGCAACTTATACCTCTTGCCATTTTCGGCGGTCTCTGTATTTGAGTGTGTGCTGGAACGGCGCTTACGTTTGTTCACTACACGGCAGTTATCTGATGGTTATCCGGGGATACCACTGAAAGGTATGAATCAACTTGATCCAGACATGGACAAGGATCATCACTGGCCTTTGTCGACTTAAAGGCGATCACGATCTTTGCCTTATCTAACTGAACCCATCAACCCCCTGCTGGGCTGTAAGTGTATCTTGTAGTTCTATCTTATTGGAAATTGGTTGCCTGCTTTAAGGGTGCTCTGAGTCAAGAAAGCGTATTCAGAAAAATAGGATTTGGTTGCGTTTGATAGGTAAAAATCGCGCCCGATAAGCACGTCGTTCACTCAACTAAGGATAACGCTAGATAGTAAATAAGTTTTGAAATGTGCAGGTTAGTAACTTGCAAAATCCTATCCTTAACCTCTTATCTGGAAATATTAGATGTCAAAGTGATTTGAACTTGAAAATCGAACTGTAATGCTTTTTATTTGTTCGATTTTGGTAAGGCGCTTCATTTGATATAATAAAGGTAGCCGTTCTACGTATGTTTAGAATCTTCGCTCTCAGATTGGCATAATCAAGAGAAAAATCCTCCCTATCTGCGATCAATTAATTAGTATCATCCCCAATCGACAGTATTTCAGTCACGTCGTAAATTACGCTACTAAAATTTTTTACGGTATCTTTTTAATCGCACCTTTACGTTCAAACGCAAAACGGAAACAAATATTATTCTCCTTAACATTTCCAGGTAGTGACGTGTTTGTTTCGTGAAATTATTCCACCGAGGAAGATATTTGCCCCCGCGCGAAACAATGTCGGACATCTTAAGAATCATCCCTAATTCCTAGACGAATAGGATTAAATTATTTTTCATCCCCGGCACGTTATTCCTAACCTTTACGTTTACTCTACTTTTAATTAGTTATTTTTCGTTTCGGAGCCGATGCAATGTTTCGCCATAGTGACGAGAGTGAGAAAGGGATGATACCATTCCGTAGAGAATTGAAAACAGGACATATTCGGTGGCGTGAAAGCACCAATGCAAGTTAAATTAAAAAGGGTCGTTATTTATGGCCATGTTTATTCATTTATTTTTGAAAATAGAGAGCGGGGTTGGAGCGTGTTTTGATATTTCTCAAATTTATGCGTATCCTTTGTATTAGAGGCGAAAAATTGAACGTCATATGGTCGCCTAGAGATTATCATTTGTAATTTTGACAGCGACGAGGGTGAGTTTAGAGGCTTTATTCCATTAAACTTTTGTTTGATGTTTTATCTGATAATACTAGCGGACCAGTGAATGCATTTTGAGATAAAAAGTTTAGGAAAGATGAGACTTATTTCACTGGTACAGCTGAAGAGCCTATTTTCCTCCTGTACCTCAATCCTGGTTCAATAAGGCAGTCATCATAAACTTATGTTTTGATTGTCTGCGACTATCAAGGGTTCCTCAAGAACGGATGCATGTGCACCACCATAATTCTGTCATAATTACATTCTGCTTAACATTTAAAACTCAACCACAAATTGAATAACGAATTGAACAATTAATGAAAGTGTGTCTGCCACAAATATTCAAAACTAATTACAAAAGGGTCATTCAGTTGTCTTCATCAACGAACTATTCACAAATACGAATTTCAGTCGCTTGTGGAGTATCTTAATATTGCTCCAACTACAACCGACTTTCAAATGGCCAGTGCATCAATGGCTTCCGCAAAAACATTCCATGCAACACAATGTTCTGCCATAACTTTGTTTTCGCCAACAAAATGACTTGTTTTTAGTGTGCACATCAACTCTATCTTGCTTGACCGTCGGATAGTTGAAGTTACTGGCTACGACCAACACTGAGGGGCAAAAACAACTGTGCAGATGTCGGGTGCTGGCAACGCTCGTAGAATCTGTAAAAGCAAACTAATAATTCAACGAAAAACTACAACATCCTTGCATCGCCAGCCAGTCCGTTCACTCGGAGTAATGAACTTCATCATCATTACAATCTCATAATCACTCCACACCACAAGAGACTCCACTGAGTTATGATTTCGTGCTGGCTCCCCCTTGGTCCTTCGCGTTCCCGATGACCAACATGAAGAGTTGGGTCCTTGGTTGCAGTTGACTCCATATAAGGGTTTGCGAATTGTGGATTATATAGTGGGATAAATAGGGGAGGATAATGTACTATGGATGGCTACTAACTCGTGATTTTCTTCAAATTTACTGAACAAAATATAGGTCGTACCAAATATCTGCAAATAGGGCCTTGAGACATCTGAGCCGCTGGTCTTTATATGTGCAAAAAAGGTAAACGCCAGAGTAAGCTCCACTTGAGAATGAACCACGTTAAGCCGATAAAAGATAAATGTATCTCGAAAAAGCCCGAGAGATATTACATTTTTTCATCCCCTTGAAATTCTAAAAACTAGTTAAATACATAAAATGAAGAGGATCTCAAAATCCCTTAACTAAAAGCTTAGTTAGCTGAGTTAGGGACTCATCATTTGTTGCCTGAATGGAATTGCGATCAACCTTTTAACCAACATTTTCCTCTATTAGTCATTCCACCCTACTCTTACGCTGAGAATACCAGTGAATAGCGCTTCCCGGCTATTTATTATCAATCCATTCTATCCTTGCACAATTCGCTTTTAAGAATGTCGTCCTTATGATGACATACCTACATATAGCGATATATAGTCTGCGTAGTTTTGTCAGGGCGTTGAGAATTTTGAAGGCTTTCAATAGATGGATGCATTCTCAGAAAGTAGAGCCTACCTGACATTTGATGATCTCCAAAATTAACAGGCCATTGTCATCCCGGCTCTTCAGTACCTATTGTTTGGTCAACTTTCAGTGATTCCTTTGTTTCTAGCTGTTAGCTTCGGCCATATTTATGGCGTCCAGTATTCAAATCCATATTCCCTTCAATGGTCACTCATAGACTCGACGTGCATTTCTTGCTAAGTCTAAGCTGGATCGTTATTGGTTTTCGTGAATAGTTCGAACAATTCGTTGATAGTGTCTCCCCACTTATTTAAATATATGAAGGCCTCCTATCGATCCTTTTGTATCATAGAATGCCTGGCATCCACACAATCTCTTTCGCCTATTAATATTTTTTTTTTGCTTATTTAATTTTCAATGAAATGCAAATAGTACCTAAAGGCGATAAGTGACGTCTGGCTGAGCTCCAAGGTATACATGGATGACATCTGGAAGGCTGTAAAAGCCAGGACACATTTGGCAGAGACCAAGCCGTAGATGCCATAGATTATTCATGGCTCTATTGATGCAATCTGTTCTGCTATATCCTACTTAAGGCGGAATTATCGGTCGGCGTTTGTCAGTCAAAGGGTGGTATAGGTTCCAGGACGAAACGTTGATTGACTCACATGAAGGAGCAAAAAACCTGGGAAATGACTCTAACTAAAACCAACAGCTCTACCAAACCAAACCCTATCTCCAACTCAACATGGTGACCGCTGGGTAGGGCTGACAAATCTACACGGAAAACTAAAGTTACAGAGCCACGGAAGGAGTCTTAGACTGGATTGACAATACAACGATGAACTGACAACTTGCTCATTTTCTCATGGAATGCGTTCCCGGTACAGAAAAGGAGCTACCAAGCACCTAGCCGATACTCTGCCCCAATATAGGTCGGATGTTACAAAGTTGCAAGTGATGCATTGGACAGGGACCGGTTTCCTGGGGAAGTGTCACTACACCATGTACTCTAGATGCCATCCGATAAACCATGTGCTTGGAATAGATTTCCTAGTCTACCAAAAATTGAAACCTGCTGTTATCGGCTTTAAAAAGATGAGTGAACGGCAATGCACTCTACGTTTGCGAGGTAAATTTCGAAATATATACGTTCGTTCCCCTACAGAGAGAATGCAGAATCGGAGAAGGATACTTTCAACAAGGCAGTAGAATCAACCCTCGAAATCTGCCCCAGGTATGATTTTAACAATCAAGTAGGAACGGAGGCAGTGTTCAGGCGACACCTGGGCCCCCATAACTTACATAAAAATTCCAATGATAACCGACTGCGGATTATTCAGTTCACAGTATCTTACGAAGTGATTATTGGAAATATCTAGTTAGCGCGGAAAGTGGAAGTTTCACCAACAAGTCAGCAGGAGACAAAGGAGGAGATCTGATTTCCAACCGTTGGTACATAATCGAGCGATAGGTTGAGTACTTTTGTAAACTGCTTAACAACCAAAATATCGGCGAGTTTCGGGTCCAGCCAACGGAAGACGACAAACAAATGTTGCCACTACTAAGCTGAAACAGGTAACTGGCAAACAGTCCGTGTAATTCATCGGCTTAAAGGTCGTAAGTCACCAGGAGCTGATAGAATTGCAGCTTATCAATTAGTGCTGAAGGTGTAGGACAGCCAATCAATGCCTGGCGACTGGTGGTTACCAGTGGTTGATAATTTCTCCTATCTAGAGTCGAAAATCCCAACTGTTGACAGCAACGATGATAGAGTCCGTGGACGGTTGTTTGTTGCCAGCAGAGCCTACTTCAGCTTTTAAAAACTGTTCTGCTCGAAACGTTTCACTATAGCGTCAAAGCCCTTACTGTGCAAGAGATAATAATCTTGAACGTCCTCATGTATTCCTCGGAGACTTGGGTCTTAGCAAGGAAAATTAGCAAGGCGGCGCTCGAGAGAAGAATCCTCCCGAAGGATTTTAGGCTGTCCACATGAGGATGGACGATTCCGTAGCCTACACAATGACGAAATTTGTGAGTGATACCATGAACATCTGGCTGTGGATAAAATCCGGCTTAATAGCTTGCGGTGGGCGGACCATTTCATTCATAAAGGATGCCTCAGAAGATGGAATGGCATAGGCCACGACGCTAGCCAGCTTATTGGGATATCGAATTAGTGGACCTCACCAAAAAACCGGGATATCCGGAGTTCCTTGCTGAGGCTGGCCTAGATTGAGAAGTAAATAAAGTTCGGTTGAGTGAAGCATCAGGGCAAGATCGGGTTAAGCAATGTATGTAATCGCATAGTGAGTTGCTCTCCATTTGGTCCGCTGATGACTTTATTTTCATTTGCCGTACCTTCCATTCACTAGGTACCGCAAGCTTGATCACCCAAGAACCACTAAGTGACATGGCATGGAGGTCAGCTGAGAAACAGAGGTAAAATATTTCGGAATTACACTAGACCAGAAACTACTCAGGAAGACACACGTTTGAAAGATATGTCGAAAGCTACAAGGACTTTGATGACTTGCAGTTCCATAGCGGAAAAAAATAGGGATGCACCCCGAAAATACTACTTTTGACATACACTGCAATAATAAGGCCAATGATTACCTATGGGGTGGCAATCTGGGCAGAAGAAACGGAACTTAGTACGTCAGCCACGGAGCTGCACACAGCAATGAGGACAGCCTATGGGTATCTCTGAAGGTCCTTCTGGGATTTACTGCTCTCAAACTAAACATACAAATACCGGCCAAATAGGGCGATTTTCAGAATATCCGAGAGTACCGGTGAGACGGGGGCTGCCTAAATCGATTAAAAATGAATATTCCTTTTAGGTGGGATCCCAAATAGCTAATACCCACGGTTAACATGATAATGAGATTTCATTTCGTTAAGAAGTTCTAAACAAGTTGGAGTAACAAGGCAAACTGGCAGAGCGTGGCAGTGACCCACGGCTGCAACCAGAAACTGATTATCTGGTTCACTGACACATCGGTTACAGCAGATGAAGCGAGCGCTGAAATCATTAACCCAAGGAGCCTTCGAGCCAACGGGTAAGCACACTAGTACATCTAGCCTAGACAGAAATATACGCCATTGACAGATGTGCCTCTTTCAGCCTCCAAAGCAACTAATGGAACATTGCTATTCGCCAAACGGCGAGCAAGGTACTTTGATCCAACCAGGTGAACTCCAAACTAGTATGGGAATCCTTTGAGACACTGAACACCCTCGGCTCGCACAATAAGGTGCGGATACTCTGAGTTCGGTTAGAAGACAATGAGGTAATGGACAAACTGGTTAGAATCCATTCCGAAATGGAAGGCATCCGAGATGCCTCTAAAAGGACCAGAACCGGAAATGGTTTACAATATTGAAAAATTAAGAGGAACAACTGGGGGAACTAGTCTAGGTGATCCTATCAGAATTAGAACAGTGCAGGTTGCTCATGGAGAATTTCAAACCCAAGGGTTCAAAGGATTGTCTAAACTAGGGATATCTGCTGACACTGTCTGCAGGTTCTGTACGGAGAGTGATAAAGCCTCCATACATGTTTCGGGACAGTGTCCAGCACTTGCTTAAAGTAGGTTGAAGCTTAGGCGAATACTTAATACCAAATACTTGGAAGTAGCAATATATTAAAATTCGTGTTAGTTACAGGATTCATTGGCCCAGAATATTTAATAGGTACACTATGCCGCGACGGAGGTTCCACACATTAGTGTTGAGCTCGTCGTGTCTGGGAGGGAGGAAACTATGACAAAGAACTAGAGAAAAGCCAGAATAACGGTAAGCGCAGAAAGAATTCCGCAATCTTCGAAGTAGCCTTAAGAAGACTATACTGGAAAGTAAGTGGAACTACTACAAGCAGTTGTGCCTTGAGGCGAATACGAACCCATGGGGCGCTTGTTACAAGGTTGTAATGAACAAAATTCTTGGGCAAAAACCACCGCAAGTGACGTGTCCGCCACTACTGGTCAAACTAACCGCAATTCTGCTTCCGAAGCTCCTAAGATCTAGTAAGATACTATGAGCTGCTTCCATTCGTCAAGCGACCAAGTGGTCAATCAGAGCGGCAATATGAATTTCGTAGAGCACGATCTATGATCGATGCAGTGGGAATGGTCGTGGGGTTGGTTTGGAGGCCATCGGCTGCTGGTAAGCTGGTAAGTGCTGCGCCGTGATGATGCTGAATGTCATGAATACCTTTAACTGGTGTAAACCAGCGCTCTCCTCGCGAAGTAATATTTCATGGTGGTCCCGCGGAGATATGGGCAAAAATTGGGAGTAGTTTTAGTGGGTGAAAAAGCTACATACTGCTACATCTTGGCGAAATAGCATCTTTTTAAAATTTCGAACCCCATCCATAAAAATTTAAGTACCATACACTATAACCAGGAAAGGGAGCACAGTAGCTCTTCTAGGACGAGAAGAAACTTCCCTTTACAAACTTTATTACTATTAACCATCAAAAAAATTTCTTGATCCCATACCAATGTTGATGCTATTGAAGTCGAGCCAGATCTACTCGATGTTGGGAACGATTCCTTCTGGTAATAACTGGCAACAACAGAAGCTAGCGAAGAGGCTCGATGAAAATTGTAATGACAGTTTGGCAGTTAACGTTATTCGTAATTTGGTAACGTTTTTCGTTTTTGGCAAATAAATTTTCGATTCCTTGAAATAGACTGCGTTGATTTTGGGTGGTGAACCAGGTCTTTTTTAATGTTTTCATTAATAGCAACCAAAAGAGCTATTGAATCACGACGCACCTGACCGGCATGACATTTTTATTGTACATTAAAGTCCTGCCATTCCTTGAGAGACTCTACGATTTTGAATGTTTGCTGGCTGGTTGGTCACTTCTAGTGTATGAATGTCCCAGAAACGTTGTAAGATTCCCTGAGAGATCATGCGATGATTGTCATAGCGCTTCCAAAGCAGCTTCCACACTGGCTCTTAGTTCACCTCTATTATGATAGGGTGATTAATAGACTGCTCTGCTTCGCCACACAATGAGTTCCGGAGATACTGCATTTTTTTAACTGAGTTGAGGCTATTGTTCTCATGGACCATGCTTTTGAAGAGATTCCGGAAGGGAAACCAACGGATGTAGGTCCCACTGGATGGATGGATGGAATGGATGCGATAGAATTGATGGAATCTTAATTCTCTCCAGCTTTAATGACTCCTTTGAACTGCTAAAGCCACTCGATGTTGCTTCTCACCAAAGAATGTTCATATTTTCGCGGAGTATTGTAAAATAGTCCAGCACCGTACTTTCCAATGCATCATACTCCTCCACATACTTCATGAGAGATTGCGTGCTATTTTCCAATCCCTAATGTGTTGTAGAATGTTGGTTTTTGCACTTGATCCAAACTTCCTTCCTTCAACTTCTCCAGTCTGGTCTCGAAATACGAAAATGGCTGTCCTTCCTGTAATTTGTCATAATGTGTTGGAATCATTGCAATTTACAGTTCAATGCTCTTACACACAATGCGTACCAGTGCAGGCCTGTGCTCCGAACAAGTTTTTGGTTTGAGATAGTGTTAGACCAATGCACTCCGATGACACGACGCAGCTTAGAGCTTTTAGCTAACACTGCAGTTCACTTTCCATGTGCTACTCCAATATAGCACCCCAAAAAGAGCGCTAGCACAGAAAAGTCTCAGCTTGATCTTGGTATTTAGAGAACGGTATTTCCAGATTTTAGACAAGGCAGCGAAAGCGGATTGGGGCGCTGTTAATGCGTCGAGCAACATCCAGTTCGGAGCCACTGTCCGCATAGACCACGTTTTCTAGATATACAAATTGATCGACGCCTTCGATACTCTGCCTATTAATGTAGATAGGGAGAGTGCGTTGGCTCGTCAGACTAAGAACCTTAGTTTTGTTGGTGTTTATTTTCAGTTCCACTCTACTTGCCTCTCTTCCCAAATCCAGAGCCATTTGGCCAAGGTCCACGACCGGGTGAAAGAACAAGCATATGTCATCAGCGTAGTCGAGGTGTTTGAGGAAAGATGTCATTGTCCGTTGAATTGCACCATGTCCTCTAGACAAGGCAGCAAGAAGAAATAATATCGGTGACAGAATCCAACCTTGGCGGACTCCACTTTCAACCTGAAAATCTGCTTTGAGTAGAAACGCCAGACACTCCAAGGCCATTGAATTTTCGAAGTCCCCTCAATGTTGGTTAGTGGAGGGGGTGAGGAATTCCATTCCATTTAAAAAAGCGAAAACAGAGGTTTGCAAAGGGCGCTAAACTGAGCATGAGGAAGTTATTATCGCCCCTAATATAATTTCAAACGTCGAAAGTTATTATGGGTTGTCTAAGTAAAAAGAATGTGAAACCTTCAGACATAATGCAGTCTAAAGTAATTGACCTAGCGGAGACCTAAACTTAATTCAGGGTCTTACAGTACTGAAGGCAATGATGAAATTGGACCCATATGGAAGTTGCAGCAGCTTATTCAATATCATGGTTATTCTATCACCCCTTCAACGTTCGGATTTCATTCAAATGTTTAATTCCCTTTACCACAACTGCCCCTACGAAGAACTACTAATCCAACAGACAAATACTAATGGCAGCAAAATAACAACAAATACCCGCATCCCTTGACTTGCTCTAGCATTTACCAGGACTTTTTATATTTTCATTTTATAATTTTGTCGCGACAAGAAGCAGTCCCCGAGCATCATTAAAAGCTGTAATGACAAAAACAATAACAAAAAGGATCTAAAAGTATTTGTCTCATTCTCCGGGCGTGGAGTATTTATCGCATTCCATTCTTAGAAGAATCGTGTCAACAGAAAGGCTACGACTAGTGCCATGTAAATTCTGTAAATTTTATGGTCCTTAAGGGAACAGATTCAGCAAAACTACGATATTTAGGTACTTCAAGGGGGTGGGTTTTTTTTATGGTGGTTTAGTTCAAGGGTATACATATGGAAGTGAATGCTGAGGCACTATTTGCCCAAAGTTGAAACGAAGTATGAATTTAGACCATCCTGAAAACCTGATAAATAGTGACTGAAGAAAATTACAAATTAAGCAAACTTTATTAAGAGTACAATATTTGAGTACTTCAAAAGTATCTGGGGTTGGCTTGACAAACTAGCGCCTTTCGCTGTACACCTGTCAAGGTCTTAATAGCTTACAATCATTGTAGTTCCCAGTGTATCAAATATATTTATTCAGCTGGATAAGGTAAGGAAAACGGACGCTTCAGGCTGGGTTTTTTTGTTCTCTTATTTAAAGAAGGATTCGGAAAGACGTTGTAGGTCTAAATTTTAAAGAAGAGCATTTGGTACCCCGCATGGATACGTATGTGGAACCCCCTCCTTCTTTTATATATGGGCCATTTATGAAGGCACTCATTGATGAAGACAGTCAAAGAATGAATAGCCATTAAGCAAAAGGCTCAGGAGAGGCACTTTTTACGGCCTGAAAATCCCATAGAAAAGTAGGTCAGATTGCTTATCAGGAGACATAGTAGTTGCTGTGGCTTGGATAAGGACTACATAGAAGAATGAATTACTTCTCTAATTTAAGAAAGAGGGGCTGATAGAGCAATATAGAGATTTGAATGAGGTCACCACCAGTGACAACCATCATAGAAGGGGCAGTGCGAACTGCAGGAATCAAAGTGCCCTGCTATGCAGATCATTAGAAATGCGTACGGTTGAATACAAGTAACCGTAACTCCAAGTTGGTAAAGTAAAAGCTGTCTAGGACCTCTGCAGACTCCAGCAAAAATGACACCGATTAGGCATTTTTGATGTCTAGGGAATGGCCACCTGGCTGGAAGCAGCAAAACCAAATAAAATGGAACGAAATGCTCCAGACGGTGTGGTGACGAAGGCGGAAATCGGTCAATGGGTTAGTACACTCAAGGAAGCAGCTCATGTTTCCCATACAGGACAATATTAAATCTAATGTAGAAATAAGATTCATAAAAATAAATTTTAATCATTTGGCACTATAGATGCTGCAGCCATTAGAACCCTGGAAAGTAATATCAAACTCCATGTGAGTTTCAAGCAAAACCGGTAAGGTTGAATAAAGTACCCTTTCAAAGGACTCCAGTCAACCACAAAGTAGGAACTTCTCGGAGCAAAAGGCAATGGTATTTTTAGATGCTGTGCGATTACGAATGATTGTGCTGGTCAGGGAAGCGAAAGATATCACAGAACGCAATGACTTCAGAAGCGCATACCGCATCATGAAAAAACCTGCATGTGGTTTCAAATCTTTCGATGGTCCTGTGAAGGACTTTAAGGTTAACAACTGGCAGCTGAAGAGGTGGAAAGAATACTTCACCATCGTTCTTAACCATGTCACATCTGGTTCCAACTCCTGTGGATGAAATGGCTGGTCACCGCAACATACGGATACGGGCTATCCCTCTAAGCGGAAGAGAATTCTTTTTGACTATCAATGCATCTATCGGAATAAAGCGGACGGTCTTTCCGCAGAGATATTAATCGCTTCACCTACAGTTACTGCAGATCTGCTGCTTCTACTCGCACGGAAATCTTGAGAATCCAAAACCTTTCCCGTAGAGTTTAAGAAGGGGGTGATCGTTAAGATTCCAAAGCAAGGTAGCAGTTTTGAATGTGACAATTGGAAAGGTATCTGCCAAAGCAGGGTACCTGTTTTGAGTGCGACAAGTGGAACAGTATCTGCCAGCTCCCTGCCGTTGATAATAACTAGAACGCATCAAAGAACATCTGGCAAGCTTGATCGACAGAGTAGAGAAAGTAGGCTGGTTTCCTCTGCGGATCCTTCTGCATTGACCACCTAAACACGTTAAGAATCATTTTAGAACAATGAGTGGAGATTTGGTTTTCGTTTCGTCTGCTTTTCATCAATTTCAATACAGATTTCGGCAGCGTGAATTGGAAGTGTATCTAGTGTGGGGAAACTAGTAGCGACAAATTATGGCGCAAAATGTCAGATGCAGCATCGGGAGAGTAGAAGTTGAGGAGTAATTTGAGGTCGGAAGCGGAGACCGCCGGAATTGCATCATGTCACCGGTATTATTTCTTCTTGTTCTCGGAGACTTTCTTCATCCTGCCTCAGCTAGAGGGCTGCAATGGACGATGATATCTTTCCTGGATTCCCTCACCTACGCTGAAAGAAAAGAGAGGCAAGTAGATTCGAACTGAAGATAAACACGAAGATAGATTCGAACTGAAGATAAAACGAAGATTCGCAGCCTTATGGGTCATCACACTCTCCCTGTCTGCGATAATTGGCGGGCATCGGAGGCATTGATCAATTTGAACATCTAAGAAGCGTGGTTTCTGCCGACAGTGGAATCGAAATTGATATCGCTCGACGCATTAACTATGCTACATCAAATCAAGAGTGTTTATCGCTAGTGTTCTTTCTGTGTAGTTATATGGGAGTAGCACATGGAAAGTAACTACCGTTGTTCTCCCCTTCGGACATCACCTTGTCGTGGTGGGGGAGCCTGTAGTAGTTTACTACTAGACTAAAAGTGTCCTAAAGATGAATATAGAAACGAATGGTTTAAACTCTCCAAGTGGTAAGAAGTCAAAGACTTCGAATCCACCCGCGACCATGAGCAATGATGTGTGGATGGCGTGAATTTTAGGGGCCTCACCAAATTCATATCTCCTATAGATAAATCTGTAGAAGGCATGCTTTCCGACTCAGTGGAAAGCTTGCATTTAGTACCTACAGCGACGTTAACCAGAAAGGAAAGTACGGTAACTCTCATCTTGGGAGAAACTGGAAATCCAACTACGACCGGCCCGCCCGCGGTACAACAGCCCAAATCTACCTGCAAACGGAAGAGGAAGTCTCAGCAGAAGGGAACTTCGGCCATTTAGGCGGGGGGACTACAGACTGAATCCTGCCTGTCAGAACCTTCTCCTTCATCCTTACCAGGAAGAGTGGAAGAAAGGGAAGCTAGTGACGTGGACGCTACTGGTTTAATGCCGGTGTTTGGAAATGGATCCAAGCGGCCCGGGTACCGTGAACCTGGAATGGCCCCAAGCAGAAGAGGGCATTGCAAAGGGAAATGAAGCACCTTGAGAATGAGGGTACTCCGGATAGCTGAGTGGTTAGAGCACAAGGCTGTTGTACGGAACGTGCGTTCAAATCTCACTGGTGACAGTGTAATTTGTATCGTGATTTGACGTCGGATACCAGTCGACTCAGATGTGAATGAGTACCCGAGTCAAATCAGGATAATAATCTCGGGCGATCGCAATGCTGACCACATTTCCTCCTACAGTGTACTGTGGTTTACCGTTACGGTCTTGAATGAAGTGCTCTTACACACTTCAAGGTCCTGATCCAATTGGATTGTTGCGCCAACGATTATTATTATTATTTAACAGTTGGTTTTGACTCTATAGTTAACTTGCCAATCGATATAGGACGTAAGGCCGGGATTCTCTTTCTGGTCAAGATGACTACTTCGTTTTTTTTCCAGCACAGAACTCAAATGCCAAGTCTGCTTTGCGCTTGTTCAACAGTGCATCCAGCAACAGGTGCCGGAACGTCATCTGCTTTACCAACCAGACGCGACTCTTGGAGCATATCGAGTCTCAGAAGACTATCATAGGAAGGGTTCCAGACTTCCGTCTCTAGGATGGATCCCTGTGCTACTCCCGACGTGATTGTAATCCTCCTGTGGCCCTCTAGGGTCTCATAGAGCAGGGAGCGGACTTTCAGATAATTCTTCAATATCGGCAAGAGACAGCTTGGCACTTCGAACGAGTTTTCTAATGTGCCTAGCATATCTGTCCATCTTACGGAATTGAAGGCATTTTTGACATCAAGCATTATGAGGAGCACTATCCGTCGAGATCGGCGGCTGTGTGCCTCGGCTCGATGAACCGCACCCACGACCTCCATAACAGCATCCACTGAAGATATCCCTATTCTGAACCCGGACTGCCTTGGCGATAAGTTCCCGGCAGCGCGGATCGCTTCAGCGTGTTTACTACTGATGAGCTTCCCGAACGCTTTTCCGGTCATTTCAAGCATACACAACGGTCGGCATGCAGACGGAAGCTCCTTTTTCTGTGCTGATCATCGCGGGTATCGCCACCTTCCAGCGACAAAGAAAAAAAAAACCTTCCTTCCAACAAGGGTTGATGCCCCAAGCAGCAAGTCTAACCATTGGTGGAATAACAGTTTCTAAACTTCCGCCAGGATGCCATCAGGACCTGGTGCTTTCTTGTTTTTCATAGTGAGAACCGTTTCTTGAAGCTTTCTCATTGTGTAAAGAGGGCAATCTTCGACGCTTTCCGCGCTATTGACATCAATCCGTACATGATGTCAGGTCCGTAGTTAGTATGCAGGGCTTCCATAGAGCTCCGATTTTCTAGCTTCTAACTTCAACCACTTCGAACGCGATGTACTTGCTGAGAAGTCTTCCAGAACTCGCCACCCGTCCATCGATGATGTCAAAGATGCTTCCTCACAGCCTGAATGACGAAATGTGGGAGTGGATTCAGTATTTAAAACTACGAGCCCGGCTCCAGAATCCGTTTGCCTCTGGAGTCTGGCTGAGGCATGCCCAATTCAAGGGCCCTAGCATTAAAATCACCACTTACTAAGATTCGCCCCACCGGGCTCGAAACTGCGTCCTCCAGAGCATCAAGCCGGCGCCGAAAGTTTGGCATCATCTCATTTGGCGTCAGCTAAAAAAATGTTATCCCTAAACATCGAATCCAGACAAACCCATTCCCTCGGACTTCGGCAAGAACACGAATTCGAACGTCATCCCGAACCCAAATGGCAGCGGTACCCGATAAGTCGAGATGCCATGAAGCCGGGTCCCTCTTTCTGTATTGGTCGCTGATTACCTCTAGATCAACGTCTATCTTCGCAGCGAACTGCGCTAGCAACTGGTGAGCGGTTGCACTCCGGTCCATGTTGATTTGTAAAATGCCGATCATGCGCCCATTCTCCCATTCCAGTTCCGCCCTAGAGAGTGGATATCGATCCTTGCAGATCTTTGCAGAGAATGCAGCTTTCGCTTTCATTGCAGATCTTTGCTTGGTGACCTACCTGGCCGCATCTCCGGCATGCTGTCTTTCTGTCTGGCCCGTTGAGCCTTCTCCCCCAATAATCCCAGAACGTACTCAGGCCCAGTTCGACAAGGACTCCGCCACCCCTCGTTTTCCGTATGGAAGACATCTCTTTCATTTCATTTCATTAAGGACATTCATAAATGTTTTGCATTCTGTCGACCTAACGAACAGAGCCGACGGTCTAGTCCTCTTTCGATTCCTCGTCTTTCCTGCTCCTGCTTTTGGTTTACAGCCTCCTTGTCTTTGAACAAACGGATCTCTGACAGCGAAGTCAATTGTTTCCTTTAACCTTCTTCGGCTTCTTTTTTTAGGCCCTGGAAAATGCTTTGATTCAGGCGTGTCGTCCTCTTTCCGCTTTTTCCCCAGTTCACTTTGCAGTGGGCTATCAATGGTCCGTTTGGCGTAAACAGTGTTCTCAGCGGGGAGTGCGACTGTTTCCGCATTCCAATCGTCTTCCGCCTATCTCCACGTTCGCCTATTGAAGGGGATGCGATCCAATATTTCCTCAAGTTCCATCAGCCCATTTTTGATGCCTTTGTTGACATTCCTCTGGAGAAACGTTGCCGATTGCATACGCTTCACCACTACCGCACATTTCCGGATGAACCTTTCCTCTTCGGCTCTAGCTAGGAAGGTTGACTGTACTTTCACTCAATTCGTATCCGAATCGCCTTGCTCAGGATTAGCGATTCTGACTAGGTTTTTTTTTGGAACGGGGGCACTACATGGTATTGGAGTTGCCGTCTCCGCACCATCAGTCGCGCCACTTGGTAAGACTTTTTCTTTATTTGGGCGTCCCGGTGTCACATCGAGTATGTCAGCCCTCAAAGCCTTTTTCGCTGATCGCTACGGTGAACGAAGCATTTTTGCGCCCTACCACACTCAGCTCTTCCTCCTTCTCTGGTTTTTGTCAATTTTTTTTGTTGATTTCGGTTTATTCTCTATGGAAAATTCGCCATGGAAACATAGGACTTAGAACTGATGCACCATAAGACAGACGCTGTGCTTATTAACAGGTAAAGAGAGAAGAAAGACCCTTAAAATCAAATAAAGAGACAGGGGTAGGGAGGTAACCAGCGCACAACACGAAGCATGCCAAAAATTTGTGGACTAAAGCAACCAAAACCTTACTACTGTTTGCTCGATGCTGTTGTATGTGGGAGTTCTTCTTGGCTGTCTGTCTACCCCTCACACGCACTTCTTTTGGAAGCTGTTCACCCAATAACTTAAAATTTGGTGGGGGCATTGGAAATGCAAACCTTCGAACATGGGATGAATGTGTGTGAAGTTTAGGAGGGGCCATTCTCAGAAACTACCCAAAAGAAAGTCTGAAACAATGAAACGATGAGGACCCTTTATATATTTTAAAAGAAGAGCACTATCCCAACCAGCGGTACACCAGCATAGCTTACTCTTCAATTTAATATAATAACGATTCCAGCTACAATTTAAGCAGAACAATCAACCAAAATGTTCAAAGGTTGCAATCGATAATATTGAATCTAAATTCCTCTGGAACCCTCGCTTAAAGACAACAAAATTATTATCGTAAATCCAAAAATTCCGATATTCAATAGAAGATAGGTAAGCACGTAAAAAGGAGACTATATATTCGGCAATATTGCCGGAGAATCAAATTGCAAACGTCTTACAGGATTTACGAAAATGCTTTGATGTTCTGACGTCCCTTCCTATAAATGAATTTCCACAAGCAGACTCGCATTTTCACAATGGCTCCAATGTACGACGGTAGATACGAGAGTAATGGCATTCTACCTTTTAAACTTTGATATCATTGTTTTGCTGTATTTGATATCCGATATGTTTCGCATTGTTCCCGCTACAGAGTTATTACCTCGCAGGCAGACTTTCCTCCATTTTTGTGTGGAAATTTAATAAGCAGAATAAACTGCAAAATTATTTAACGATGATATTTTCCATGGAAAGTTTGCTTTCATCAATCATTTTACATTCATGGGCAAATACGAATGAACGTATGTTTACGCACATACATACGAGTATATTTGTAGAATTTGTGATGATATTTGAAGAACCGTTTGGCTAGTAATTGGATATAGCAGTTATGGATAATGAAAGATGGCTATACAAAACAATTTATCCTGGTAATCCCTGTGTAGGAAGGACTACGTACTGCACCACATGCAGGGAATTAGGGAATTAAATTTCGATATTGGAAGTATGAAGGATTTGAAAACCTCGCATCATCGGGTTACAATAGAGAACATATGAGCAGAAATTGGAACTAGTTTCGGCTAAAGTTATTGTTAACTGAATTGAAGTGAATTAAACTAAATAATAGCGTTGGTAATGAGAGATGAATTGAACCCTTCTCTATGACAATTACATTTGGATTATTTTAATGATTACATCTAAATCTATCTAAAGAGCCTTAGTATCCCCTTAGTGGGTAATGTGATGTCATATCATCATCATCAACGGCGCAACAACCGGTATCCGGTCTAGGCCTGCCTTAATAAGGAACTCCAGACATCCCGGTTTTGCGCCGAGGTCCACCAATTCGATATCCCTAAAAGCTGTCTGGCGTCCTGGCCCACGCCATCGCTCCATCTTAGGCAGGGTCTGCCTCGTCTTCTTTTCCTACCATAGATATTGCCCTTATAGACTTTCCGGGTGGGATCATCTTCATCCATACGGATTAAGTGACCCGCCCACCGTAACCTATTGAGCCGGATTTTATCCACAACCGGACGGTCATGGTATCGCTCAAAGATTTCGTCATTGTGTAGGCTACGGAATCGTCCATCCTCATGTAGGGGGCCAAAAATTCTTCGGAGGATTCTTCTCTCGAACGCGGCCAAGAGTTCGCAATTTTTCTTGCTAAGAACCCAAGTTTCCGAGGAATACATGAGGATGTCATATCACTTTTTGAAAAGTTATTCATTTCTTATTCACTTAGGTGATATTTAAAAATAATATCACAGATGTCAATTTACATTACCCTAACCGTGCAATTGATGTCATCTGGCCGAAAACCAGCCAAAAGAACTAGCAATCATAATAACAAGTGATATTCAGCGGTGCCGTCGGCTTAACATTTGACAACTTGTACTGCGCGCGGTATATTATGTGATATTTTGAAAGGTAACATCACATTACAAAATATTGACTATATAATCACAGAAGTAATATCATCACCACTTTTGTAATGCGGCGGTGTTAGGCAATGCGGTGATGTTTGGTAATGCGGTGATGTTAGGTAATGTTTGGTAATGCTTGGATCGCGCTCGATAATGGTAATGCGATATTACAATTTAAGGTGATTTCGCTTCTGCAATATTGTCTACATCATCTACCCATCTCTATCTTAAGTTGCTCACGAGAAGTCAGAATCTGCTAAATAAATATCATTCCATTGAAGGACCATGTCTTTTGTTGTCTTATTCTTTTTCACACTTGGTTTAGCTATGGTCTCGTACATAAAACGTTGGGACTTCCGCATGTTAAGTTGAAATAAATCCGGATCCAAAGGAATGGGGTTTGGAAGTTTCAACGCTTCAAGCCTCCGTGTAGATGCGTCGGATTTCGGATTTGAGGTTAGAAAACAATAAGTCCCATGAAGAAAAATTTTTCTTTAGAGCATAAGTAAGCGCTAAACATGATCGGTAAATACTTATAAAATGCGGACTGGAAACTTCAATATGCCTTTTACTAGGCCAGAAATAATGTCATTTACGCCAGTGGATTTCTACCTATGAAATGATAACCTTCCTGGACATTAACACCATCTTTAAACGTGATGGAGTGTTCTATTTTTACTGACATCATTTGTGGTACAGCTTAATATATGCTTAACATTGAAACTTAGGCTCCGTGATTCCGGGGCTACGTCAGTGCCAAAGCGCATTGCAACATTGTCTGCTAGACCCTTACTTACACAATATTTTTAAGCCCAAGCTAATGTTTCATCTTTTTCCTTCCTCTGGAGACAATATTTAACTCGATGATATCTGTTTAGTGCCCTTAAATAAATTAGTTAAAAATTTATCTTGCAATGATTGCTTTGACTGTTGTCTACCAGGTACATGGTAGAGAGCTTTCGAAATTGCCGTTGAAGAATGAAGTCCACCAGTTCCATTGGGATGTAGCAGATAATCATGCGAGATGTTTAAGCACCAAATTCAATCACCAACGGCCCATATATATATGTAAGTACGAAAATATCTAAACAACCGCTGATCCGAGAGTAGATTAATGCAGTGGTCACTATGCAATGCTGTTAGTTTATTTAGAGGACATTACACCTTATCTACATCTTACAGGTGGTGCATTGTGAACCCCCCTTCCCATTGGTGTTGAAAACTGGCACTGGTAACCTGAAGACCTCAAGCCTGTAGAAAAGTTAACAGTTCTTTTTTTTTTCTGAATTTTCTTACCATCTGTTCCATAGACGCTAATAGTCAGGAAAACTCCCGCAGTATCAACTCTTTCTCAGTCTACTACCTAACAACACCCTGGAGGTGGTGTTAGGTTTACTATGGATACAAAGCTTTTCCAGTCCTGAATAAAAAGTTGTCAGCCAGTCCGACCGTGTTTGTATGACACTATGCTAGTCTGGCTCGGGAATGCGGGAGGGGAGGTCCTTTTGACACTTCACTGTCTTAATGCCATTCACAAAATTTAACATATCTTTTAACGTACTGCTTGATAAGGCAAAGAAACCTGAAGTACACAAATGGCAATTCGATGTGATACTGACAATGACTCTTAGGGAGTACCAATTTGACTCAAAAGAGGTAACTTTGACCCACTTTAGCTTTGTTAAAATTAGTACGATTTCCACCAAACTTTCCAGTAGGCTGCTTCACATTAAAGCCTATATTAATGTAAACATAGGGATGAACTCAAGGGGGTTGCAGTAAATTTTAGAATTTAAAACTTTGAAGTGAATTTTAGCAGAAATCGGTATGGACTGTATTTCATAGCCTAGATGTCATATAGGGGTATCATCATGATAAGGAACTACAGGGGGCAGAACATAGCTATTCTCACCGATAGCCAAGCAGCGATCAAGGCACTTAGGTCCAACCAGGTGAACTCTAAACTGGTATGGGAATGCCTTGAGAGACTGAATACACTCGGCTCGTCCAACAAGGTCTGGATACTTTGGGTTCCAAGCCATGCTGGGCTGGAAGGCAATGAGGCAGCGGATGAACTAGCCAAGAAGGGAGCGGGGATGCCTTTATACGGACCAGAACCCTTCTGTGGAATCGGAAACGGTTTCATGGCTATGAATCTAAGAAACGAAGAGAAACGGTTGAGGGAACTATATTGGGCGGGCCTACCAGGGATGGAGCAGTCCAGGGTGCTTATTGGGGGATACGAACCCATGCGCACAAAGGATTGCTTAAACCTCACCAAAAAGAACCTCCGAATCATAGTGGGAATTCTCACTGGTCATTGTCGGCTGAAATACCACCTAGGGAAGCTAGGGATATCTACGGACACTGCCTGCAGGTTCTGTGAGGAGGAG
This sequence comes from Hermetia illucens, assembly GCF_905115235.1. Taxonomy (NCBI): domain Eukaryota; kingdom Metazoa; phylum Arthropoda; class Insecta; order Diptera; family Stratiomyidae; genus Hermetia; species Hermetia illucens. Next base: position 26,513,288 of record NC_051849.1, read on the forward strand.
GACGAAACCTCTATGCACGTCCTGGGACAGTGTCCGGCACTTGTGCAAAGTAGGTCGATACATCTGGGAGAACACTTAATACCAGATGCAAAGCTGAAACTTCTGGAAGTGGGGAACATACTAAAGTTCCTAACGGTTACTGGCCTGCTTGAGATACTATGATCAACAGGTACACTATAACCAGTAAAAGGGGCACAATAGTTCTTCAAGGACGCGGTGCGACTTTCCCTTAACAGAATAATAATAATCATCATGATTTTTGTTCAGATTTTTCTGGTGGGTAGTTTCTGGGAACGGCTTCTTAATTTAAGTGACCCTTTTATGACCCTCTTACTCTCCGTTTCGCAATCGCCTTCAAAACTAAGATATGATTTGAAAATGACTATATTCGAAGAAAAAATGTTCACCCTTCTTTTGCATATAAGTTCCACGTAGCACGATGTACTTCACCAAATGAGTGCACGCTCAAATTTCCCACTATCGCACTAAATTTGATGTCAATTCGTACAAGCTTTTCTGGGAAATTGCGTGTGACAGACAGACCGGCAGATAGACGAACAGATGAACAAGCGGACCTGTAAGGATTGGTCATCTCCCATCAGGCGCGACCCCAGCTGGCGGATTAAGACATACCTATTGATGTGTAAATATGTGTTCATGCACTTTTCTTTTCTGACTGTGCCTGGACTAGTGTTTGCTCATCTGAGGGTCGCGGACCCAAATGGCTGTGGGAAGGATACCCAGAACATAGAACCACTATGGAAGACGTGAAAAGGAGAAAACTTACGGTGCAGGAGCTCGGAACCCCCGTACCAGCGACTTTTGGGAGTGAGCAAGCGAGCTCCCGATCGTCGATATTCTTCGACTGCAGTGCCTCGGTGGTGAACAACTTGGCCACCGTGGCATCTAATGCTACAAGTGTTTTAGATTTGGAAGAGGAAGCGCTCAGGTGAAGTACCACTCTACCAAGCCAACAACAAAATCGAAGAAGATGAATGGAAAGCGGATCGCTGGACGACAAAAACAGCAACAACACCGACTGCACATATTCAACAGGAGGGGCAGCAGGAGGTACTCCAGGACCAGGAAAAGAACCCATTCAGAAGATGTTCGTCAACTTTGAGATCTACGCCAATGCCAAACATCAAAAAAGATAAAATGGAGGGAAGGTCAATGAATACCAAATGTGAAGGACTATGTCAAACTAGCAATCGAAGAAAAATTGCCCTTCACAAAGCTTGGTGCAAAAATAGTGAAGCTGGCTAAGTTCATCAAGGACAAGCACAACGTGCACGAAGCCATAAAAAATATGGTCAGAGCTATTAGCTATATTAGGAAGGAAATTCCAAAGGCAAACGGAAATCTGTTGCCTCAACGCTGTCACAGGCGACCCAAGTGACATCTAACCGTATTGCAATCAACCTGCTACCAAACAAATGAGTGCGGTAAAAAGATGTGGATCCTCTGAGAAATCAGCAGGCACCTAAGAGGAAAAGACCATACAAATAGTTTCGAAAAACGGAACTAAAAGCACCGAAGAGAGAAGGTTGGTCCCCTAAGTGCAAGCTCCGGCAATCGAATCGGCAAATTCCAAGGAGCTACTGAAAAGGGTCAGAGCTGATCCCGACCTAAAAGATCTAGGTGGAAAAAGCTCGGGGAAAACTGATGGCTTCCGAACTCAGGATAAGAACTCACTTGAGGAGAATGTCACAGTACGATCGATGCAGAAGGTGTGGGGAGAAAGGCCAATAGGGACCCAAAATGCTTATTGTGCGAAGGAAGCGAGGGACAGGATTACCGGTATATTGCTGGAAGTGGTATATGCCTGGAATTTAGGAAGGCGCTGACTTGAATGAAAAAATGAGGTTTATTCAAATAAACCTCAATCATTGCACGGTCGCTCAACATTTACTCGAGCAGAATACCTTCGAATCCTAGGTGGAAATTGCCATTATTAGCGAACCCTGTAGAAACCGTCATGGTGGCGTATAGGTTACAGATTCGACTGGCGGAGCGGCGATGTGAGCATACGGTCGACAGGCCATACAATGTACTGCAAGTCAGGCAGCCAGTGGTTTTGTGTGGGCGAAAACAAGTGGTGTATATATACCAAGTTTGACACTGTCTGAAATCGAGGAAATGTTTGATAATCTTGTTCTCGACGCAAGGGGACGAAGTTCAAAGGTGATTGCTGGTGATTTCAGTGATTAGGCCCTAGAGTGTGGTAGCAAAGAATCAAATGCAAAATCCAGATCTTCATAGAGGTGTGGTTAGATCAACCTGATAAAGCAGGTGCCTCTAGAGAAAGAGCCGGCCATCTAGCTCAATGCATCGCCAAAGCATGTGACACGTCCATTCCTAGGAGGTGCTAATTCTCCCGTAGAAGACCAAGCTGATGGTGGAATGATGAACTGACCGGCTTTCGATCAGCCTGCCACCGAGCCATAAGAGTGGCTCAGAGGGCGCTAGGTAGAGTCGATCAGGGGCAAAAAGAGCACGCCGATAAGGCAGTCAGCAAAACCAGCAGGCTCGCCATGCAGCGAAGCAAGAGGAAATGCTTTTAGGAGCTCTGCTCTGAAGCGGACGTAAAACCGTGGGGGAGTGCTTACAGGATCGTGATGGGACGATTCAGAAGCCGTTCATCTCCACAAATCACGTGTCCTACCCTCTTGCTGAAAATCATCCAAGGGTTATTGACCCAGCAAGAAGAGGGCAACGGTACATTCAAACCACCTATGAATGTGACGGCGATTCCACCAGCCACCAGAGACAAGCTCCTTAAAATTTGTGGAATACCGAATAAAGCCCTTTTGCTTGCTGTGAAACCCAGACCGGACATGTTCGCTGAGTTGTTCGAAACATGCCTGTCCGAGGGGATATTTCCAGCGGTATAGAAGCGGCAGAAATTGATACTTCTACCTAAGCCTGGTTAACCTCCAGGTGAAGCATCTTCATACAGACCCAGATGTCTTTTGGACGCTGTGGGGAAAATGTTAGAGCCGGTAATCTATAGTAGGTTATTCCTTCCTGTTGAGAGCCAAGGCGGCCTTTCAGATCGAGAGTACGGGTTCCGTAAAGCCAGATCAACCATTGATGCCACCAAATTGGTTGCTGACTTGGTCGAAGATGCAATTCACGGAAGGGGTAGTACCGGCAAATATTGCGTGGTAGTAACCCTGGACGTGAAAAATGCAGTCAATTCAGCCAGTTGGAATCTAACACGCAAATCCCTAGCGAAGGCTGCTATTCCCGCCTATCTCGCTGCTATCCTTGTTGGTTATTTAGCTGAAAGAAGGCTCTGGTATGAAACCGATGGCGGACCCCAGGAGTACGTTGTTTCCGCAGGTTTTCACAGGGCTCTGTAAGGGGCCCACTACTGTGGAACATCATGCACAACGATGTACTTAATCTTTCCCTTCCGGGGGAAGCCACGGTGGTGGGTTACGACGATATAGCGCTGGTTGTTGTCGAAAAGCACTTCGAAGATGATTAGTTATACTCAGTCGAGGTAATCAGTATAGTTAAAAGTTGGCTAGAGAGCTCTGATCTGACACTTGCGGAGGAAAAAACGTAAGCGGTCCTCATCACTAAATGCCGAAAGACCATCAAATACTGGGGGGTGGTGATAGACGGGAAGCTCAGTTAGAGGCAACACGTGCAGTATGTTTGCAAAAAATCATTCACTGCAAGTATGGCCCTAACAAGGATAATGCCGAACGTGGGAAGGCCACGGTATATTCTAGGTTGCTTGTAATCAGGGTGGTAACCCCAATCATGCTCTATGCGGCCCCAGTTTGGAGGGAGGCATTGCGGATGTCAGTTAACGCTAACAAACTGAGTACAGTTTACAGGAGGACAGCCCTGAGGGTATGTTCCGCCTTCAGGAGTGTCTCAGATGATGAAGCATTCGTCATCTCTGGAATGATGTCCACTAACATCTTGGCAGATGAGATGGCGAACATATTCAATGCGAAGACAATCTCTCCTCATCCCTAGACTCTAGGAGAGGTACTTGTACCAGAAAGTCTGATGCCGAAAATGACAGCACATCAGGAGAATTTGGATACAGTCAACTCTATGATCTGTTTTGGGTAGATGGTTCCGCAGGGCGGGGATGGAGTCGGGGGTGGTTTTAGTGGGTGAAATCACACACAGCAGGTATGTCCGGACCAGTATTTTTTGAAGATTTCCACCTCTTCAAAAAAAAAAGACAGATAGGTAGGCAGACACACAGGTAGTAAGCCGATTTAAATAAGGTAAAAAAAAGAAGCCACTTATACCGATTTTTTAGAAACCACCATTGAGCTCTATCTCACGGAAGTTGTCTTCAGGGGGCTCCATAGTTATTTTCACCCCCAAACCCCGAGATTATGTCGGTCTCTTTGACTTCATTTTTTAGTTCTAAGCGCAGACACTACTTCTTTGAAGATGCCCAAAGTCTCCAAGAATCCAAAACTGGTAGCAATTCCAAGATGTTGGTAAGGTCGTAAGGCTTCGCTGTCGAAAATCCTGATTAACGGAGCTTGACTGCAGTATACACTGTATTTGATATGAAGGTTGAATCTAGGAAAGTATAATAGCGCGTCAACGGAATCTTTTGGGGAAGACTGCTTGGTCCTACTCTTCAATGTAGCAATATTTCACTCCATAAACGACCTGTATCCGTTATAAAAACAGAGCTCTGAAGGAATATAAACTCTTTTCATCCCCCAAAAATTTTTTTCATTAAATCACACACAATGACGCTGAATAGATATTTGGAAAATTCAAATAAAAGACTTTTTAACTACACTTCCTTGAATATCCATCAAAGACCGTAAAGAAAGTTTACTTTTCGAAGATAGTAAAACATGGGAAACCCATAGAAACTACTTTTTTCGACAAGTACCAGTGAAACAAAAAGCTTAAAAAGTAAACGGGCAACGAATAGGATCAAAACGAATACGTTGCCTGGAAGAAACCAAGACAAAGTGACTGGGTTTCCTCTCTGTCGACGTTATGTGCTCCGAGTCACCGTCAAAGGGAAATAAGATGGACATAAAGGAAACAAGTCCCAAACTTTTCTATTTAAGTTTTCTGAGGAATCCTCGGTCGTCGCGTTGGGAAGCAACTGGAAGGACAGGGTTGAGAGAAACAAGAGTAGTGACAATAAGGTAGAGTCACCGGAAAAGGTAACCTGGACTTTTTTAATCGGGGGTCAAGGATTTTTTCAGCGTTCGGCTTCCACATTAACTAACAAAAAGGACCACCTAATAAAATTGAGAAGATTCAATGCAATTTTCGATGCCATAAAATATCCTTAATTGGTTTGGAAAACGTGAGATATCTTTAACATAGATATGAAAAGGGATACAACTCCAAATCTCAACAAAGGGATGTCCGTGAATAACCTCTCGCTTTCATGATTCATCCAGTCTGCGGGCGTTAAATCCTTCCTTAACAAATGAAACACTGTTTGCTCCTTCAAACATCGCGGCTTCTTCCCTACATGGTGACTCTGCCCTTATTCCAATGAAAAATAGTGAGCCAAAAGCCCCCACACAAAAAGAGTCAAGCAATTTTCCTTTTTCCCATTTGTCGAAGAAATAAAAACTTAAAGTTTCCAAGTAGGCAGATTAATGCGGTATTATAACGCCTGGGGGATGGTTTTTATGGCACCACGCATATGCATGAGGGTGGGAAATGGGACTGTTGAACGCGATCCAAATACAATATGATGATCTCAATACATCACCCCCCAATGCATGGTCCCACGGGATCATTTTTTCTTATATAAAACTTGGAAAACTTTCATTAAATTAGCGACAATTTCTTTTCGTTTTTCTTTTCCTTGGACGTAAGGATCAGGTCAACTGTTCAAAGTTTTTATACAACTAAATTCGACTATTTACGAGACTTATCGGCAGAAAAAATTGATAGGGGGTCTGATTTCGTTGTTCGACGACGAGGCCAACAAGGATATGCCCCGTTTACCGCCTCTCTAATGGACAACACATATTTCTTGTCATTGTTTGGTGGTTTGATATATTTTCCTATTCCCAGGATCCCAAATGTAATTTTTTGTAGCGCATTCACTGTGTAGTGGCGTGTGTTCGTATGTATCATATCATTTTTGTTTGAGGGAGGGTGAATGATATGTAGGCCATGTGGCAGCACATACTCGTATGTATGGTGAAGCTGGAATAGATGAATGAATGGATGAACGGGAGGCTTCGACTGGCTCCCCTGCTGAAGGTCTTGGCGTCATGGGAGGTATTTCGAAATTGTTGTATCAAAATGGCTGATAATAACGTGACTTGTAGGAGTCGATTTGTTAGATTTGTCGGCCCCAGTCTGTAATCATTCCATCTCGTTATTCTCTTCACACGAAATACGGATTGTTGCGGGGAATTATTACAACCATTCATTCATGCATGTTGTGTTCTTTTTATCGAAATGACATTATAATGGTAGAATAATGCAGTTATTGGTGTAGCACCAGCCATATGTGGATCCTTCGCAGAGAAATGGTTTACTCATTCTAATTAAGTAGAAACTGAGTAATTTTATTCATTATTATGAAATTAGTGTGCATAGTGAATATACCAAGATTACATTTTCATGGGCAGATAGCTGGAGCAGTACAAATTTATATATATTTTCCAAAAGCCTTGAGGAGTAAAAATAGCCTCTGGAAGTTTTTCCTGCTCTTGACATAGCACCCAGTTCAATTAAAAACCCATTTACACTCCATGTAGATAGATAACATGTTTCACAAAGGATATAAGCAGGCTACGTAGTAAAATTTGTGCATAATAAATGTATATTCGTATCCTTGAAATTTTGTAAGGAAGTAGTGTTAGTACTAAAGCGCGCATGGACCCAATCATAATCAATAATCATGTGCTTATAACCTTTCTAACTGAAGTATGTCCTAACCAGAGTCAAGGAAAACTCACAGTGATGTCAGGCAAGCGAAGCATCTGCTAATTCCTGTGGTTTCTAAAATGTTCGCTTCAAGATCAAAATTTGCGGAAACCAGACCTTGCACATTAAAATGTTCCTTAAGTGTTCCTGACTTCATACGTCTCAATTCCAAATAGTTACTAAATGCAGTAGAATAGCTAGTGCTAGGTGCCAGTAGATATAACGCTACCTATTCTGTCACAGACAGTACCGATCCCGTTCCAAGAGGAGGAGGGAAGGGTTACTATAGAAAGAATGGTTGTGTAATGCCTAACGCTTAGGGTGCGCACCAATGGCGACTGCCGGTGAGAGGAAGGAGGTTTTCCACGAATAATTGAAAGGTCATTCCACAGTAGAGTTATGGTCCGCGTAGAGACTTTCCTGCTCCATTCGTGGCCAATTTGTTGGCTGTCTCATTGCCTTCTAACTCAACATCCATCCATCCACCCCCCATTGTGCAAGTCGAGCGTGTTCTGCCTCTCATTCCCAACGCATTCCTAAACCAGTTTGTGTTGACCGCCGCTTGGTTGTCGGTAAATACAATATTGTTCTGCCCCCATAGATCCTTTGGTGGTTTAGGAATGCACATCATTCTACGGTATTTATTTCCGCCTGGAATAGGCTGGTGGTTACCCATTGGTACAAAGTATGACTTCTTTGGACCAATGACCACAGCCCCCACTCTTTCTGCTGTAAGGAATACATCAGTGTATCTGATAATCAGTTGTTAGTTTAAGTCACATAGATCAATGCCCCTCTCCCCAATTTACCCTGTTACTCCATGTGTTTTAAACTTAAGGTTAAAGAGGGACGAAGACGGCTGCGGTTTCATTCCAGGCTGGCGCAACTCATCAGATGCTGCCTCACCTCTGCCCTGGGAGCAGCGTGACCGAAGCAGCTACGATCCATTTTATAATTCGCCAAACGTATGAATTATATTCAACCTAAATCCGCCCACAGTTCGTACCAAAGCTTGGCCGGAGCTAAACAGGAATTTGGGAGTCCTAAGTACGCATCCACATGATGCCGGACCGTAAAAGACGCGTGTAACATCTGCGCCTGATGAGTTGCCTCTGCCCTGGTACGAAACCGTAGCCGTCTTCGTTCCCCTTCTACTTTCAAACCTTGGGTGTTAAACTTAAAAAATGGAGTCCGTGGACCATAAAGAGTGGGAGCAAGTTACTCCCCATTTGGTCCGGTCCGGCATCAAGTGGATGCGGGCTTAGGACTCCAAAATTTCTAAAAAAATAGAAAGAAAGGTCTCATATTTCTTATCGAAATGAGAACTCGTCGGCATTTTATCCCTTTATATGAGTAATTCGAGGTACCGCCTAGAAAGAATTCAATTTCTACCTGGCCGCTGCCTTCACTTCTGACCTACCCAGGATTTCCCTCCTCTTAGGTTTAATTTTGGGTTTTTTGGAGCATTCTCCTCGCGTAGGCTGATCAACAGAGCACGTAGCTTCCTTTGCTCTGATGGTAAATGCTTAACTCTGTCCTGAGGTTATTTTATGACATCTTCTAGTTTCAAACCTTCCTTCAGATAGCGCAGATACCATTGAGAAGCCGCGCCACTAGGACCTGTTTTTTTTGCCGATGGAAGGTGGAAAGCTTCAAAAGCTACCGCAAGCTCCTGCCACGCGGCTATGTAGGACTCTTACCCACTAAAACCACCTCCTTCTCCTTCCACTCTCCTCGGGGGCTCCCATTTGGTATTACGTCGCGGGGCGGGATCAGAATTTATTCTGCGCTCGTGTTAATATTCGTGTTTCTTCCGCGTTCATTGTTTCGAATGACTTCTTCCTGCCTAAGCTTTTTTCCGATGGCTGTAATCATCTTTTCGACTTCGCTCCAAATCCCCTTTGCCTTCACCATAAGTTCCATTATATTTTCGGGTGTAAAGTGCTCCCCGGTTGAAGCTTCCAACGTAGCCCTTTGGGCTTAGAATCAGGGGCAATGGAAAAAACGTGTTCTCCGTCCTCTGCAATATTTGGGCACTTTGGGCAATATGGCGAATCATTACGCCCAAATCGATACAGATATGCTCGATAGCCTCCGTACCCGCTCAAGAATTGAGTTATGTCGAAACCGCGCCGTGGGGTCGCTTGATCCATTTCCGGATATAACATATGATTTTGTGAGTTCAGCGGCCTTTGTCGGACTCGCCCAAATTCTCCTGCCATTCCGCGACAGTTTCAGTTCGTGCGAACTGTCGCCGACTGGCAGGAGATTTTCCGGTGAGATATGCTCGATCGTAAAGTCGTTGTCTTTCTCTCGACAGAATCTCAATCGGAACCATACCTGCTATTACGTAAGCTACTTCATTGGATATTGTTCTGTAAGCGCAACATGTTCGGAGTACACTTATGGGATACGCAGCTCCAATCTTTCCCTTATTTGCTACATTTTTCAGACCTGCATACAGTAGGATCGAACTGACTACCTTCGAAGTAAGGAGTCGACGGCTCGGCCTTGGGCCACCTATTTTCGGTAGCACTCTCGCAACCAGCGCTCCTATGTTATATGCCTTAGTTTAACCTCTGGTCAATCATTACGCCTAACTACTTAAGCGCAGGCTTGGAATGAATAGTTTGCGTTCCAACTTTGATCTTCATGGAAGTGCACTTTCTCCGCTTGGTAATAAGAACTACTTCCGTCTTATGCTCTGCGAGCTGTAGACAAGCATTCTCTAACTACGATTCAATCTCATAGACTGCCTCATTTGTAGCTCGACTTCTTTGGGAAGGCGTGCAACAACCGTCACGCCAATATTGTCCGCGAAACCAATGGAGGCCACACCAGTAGGAAGGTCTAGTGTCAGTACTCCGTTATACATAATAATCCACAAGAGAGGCCTAGGACCCTAGTGGAACTCCGAATGTCGTTCGGTGTAATTTTATTCTTTCACCTGTTTCGCAGCACTGAACCCTATCGATTAGGAACTCGGGAACGATACGCACTAGGCACTTCTCCACGTCTAGGTTGATTAGGGACTCAAGTATCTCCATCTAGCGGAATTGAAAGCGTCTTCACGTCGAGTGTGAGCACTGCACAACATTTGTCCTCGTCAAGTAGATCTCTCCTTTCGAAAACCAAACTGATTCTCGGAGAGACCGCCATCCTTTTCGGCAATTGGAAATAATCTGTTATAGATTACTTGTTCAAATAATTTGCCAGTATTATTTGGAAGGCATACCGGCCTGTAGAACGAAGCTTCCCCCAAAGGTTTGTTTGGCTTGAGGACTAGTATTAATTTCTGCTTCTTCCATTGTGCAGGAAATGCCCCTTCTTTATGGCATGCAGTGAACGCCTCGCCAAACATGATTGGAACTATTTTCACCGCTGCCTTGAGAGCTTTATTGAGGGTAGTATCCAAGCCAGGTGCCTTATTTCCATCAATTTTTTCCGTAGCTTCGAGGACCTCCTTTTCACTTACCATCGGAACTTCGGCGTTGTCTATCTCGATAGTGGGAAGGTTAGCGGTACTCACGTTCTGTGGGAGAAGACCCGTTACAATTCTATTAACCAGAGTAGGGCAAGAAATTGGTGGGGAGCGTTTGCCTTTGACTTTCGATATTATTGTCTTATAGGCGCCACCCCAGAGGCTTGCATCAACTTCCTTAGACAGTCACTAAAAATGTTCACTTTCACTTTTTATTATGCCACTCAGACCTGTCTATTTGCTGACGTCTGACATACTGACCTTAGACATGGCTTTTTGAACAGCAGCCTTCATTGGCTGCAATTTTCGCAGTAAGCCAATGTTGACCTTGGCTCCACTGTTTGACTACCTAACTCCTCCTTTCTTGGGTATGGTCACCTGAATCTCAGAATTGCGAATATGTGCCTCGCCAGTTTGTGTGCGGTACGGGGTCCCAATTGTCTGTTATTGATTTCATCTTCTTCAAATTGTCCGTTCATTTCATTTTCGCGAATGTGGGGAAGTCCGCCGTGCCACTGCCCTTGCCACTGAGGCGACCAGGTATCAGTGAAGCTCCGTTCGAATACAATTGTGAATTATCCAATGGGCTCGGTTTGCATGCATCCTAGATTTGAGGAGGTGTTTTTTAACTTCCAGTCTAGATTCGTAGCGTTTTGTTAGTAATAGGGTCACCTCGTACAGGGTGTGGCTAACGGTCTTGGTAAGCGAGTAAGATACACCGGCTCCTGGAAATCCACATGTTATTTTAAAAGAAACATAGTCTGGCTCCCAAAGAGTAATATTCCGTATCAACCATCCTGCTACCCACTGCTTGACCCCATTGCGACCCTGATAGGCAATCTAAACACTTTGCTCGTACATATGATGGCAAAGCTCGTTCTTGGCGAAGGTAATGAAAAAAGTGAAAAGTTTGCAGCTGTCTTCAACATTCGTTACCTCATCATTGGCGGCATATTGTTGGAGTATACAATCCGCTGTAGAATCCGTTGGATTTCAACTGACCGACGATGCACAATCAATCAATGACGCTAACATCGGCTTCGGCAACATCATCGATTTAAGGTCACTTGCTTGGCCTGCATATTTCGTCCGAATCTTCTCGCAGGGGTAGAGAGCCTCGAACCTATAAGTACCGGTCTTGAATGAAGTGCTCGAATGCACTTCAAGGCCTTGATCCAACACGGTTTGTTGCGCCAACGATTATTATTGCCTTCGGTGACGTTCTTCATGCGGCCTTTACGTGGAGGACTCCTACGACGTCTTTCCTTAAACACGTTGACTATGCTGACGACATCTATTTTCTCTGTCACCGAGCCGTAGAATGTAGCCAAATAGCTTGAGATTTTGAGGAGGATGCAAACAGAGCTGAAAAAAACAACTATTAAACCGTCTTAGAAACAAATGGCGGAAATAATAACTCTAAAACTACTACTTGTATGAAAAATCTTCATAAAATATTTTCGCAAAAAAAATGTTTTCGCCCGAAAAGGAATGCCACATCCCTAGAGGAAACGCCCATCGGCGCTATACACATTTTGATTCTTCCCTTCTTCCTACTTTCACCTTTAGTCTGATGTCAATCGATCTTAATCGAAAGCGGCGAATCTGATTATTCAGTCATCAGACATATAGGGCTTATCCAGCAACCTCCAATTCCTGACCAGCCCGTTCATTAGAGTATTTCCTAGAGTTATGCCTAGTACCTCTTGTCTAGTGCTGGTCGCGAATGTTGCAGTGTTCCCTATGTTACATACTGCTGATTTATTGCTTAGAATAAATCAAGAAGGTACTCACCTCTTCGATTGGTGTCGCTGCTCCTCCAAATTTTGTGATGGCCGTTGGCATTGCATCCGCGGAAAAGTGGTAACGCCCTCTTCTCACGGCACTTCATCAGTTTAGCGACTAGCTCCGGTGGAACCCGGATGTCACCTCCTGGGAAGTAGCCCGATGCCATGACTGCTTCTCGAGTACTCCCTCTGGCTTCCAGTGTGACTAGCATAGCCACAAAATCCCCAGTCAGGAACTCTTAAACGCATATATATTTTAAATTACTTTTAAAAATTAGGCAAGCTCCTGGCATTTCGCCAGAGAAGCCCAAATTACCTACATGATTCCTCCTTGCAAACCGCGAATCTGCACCTGATACACCCAGGGCTTTTGAGCTACAATTCTAATGTTCTCCTTGCAGTTTACCCTTGCAATTACTGCAGCTGCAGCTTTTGCGTTGTGGTTTATCTGGGCTGTTTTAGTGCTGGCCATTGGTTCTATTATTGTTTTGAGCTCTTTTCCACTGTCGGAGTATTACCCTCCCCCCTCCCTCCTCCTCCAACGGTGATTTCCTGCGCTTCGCTGTCTACCCTAATCCCAAGAAGATGTGGGCCTAGGTCGTCCAGCTTTTGCTCTTCACTGGGCAGCAGGTCGACTTCCCTGATTGATCCAAATTTCTTCAGGGACCTCGGTATGCTTTCCATCCCGCTGTCTCCTCCAAGGTGTCTTTCCTCATCTTTTCCCTGTGCACGTGCACCGATATGTTGCCAAATCGATAGTTGATATGGCAACTTCGACCTCTGATTACCGCTCAGGTATCGGTCATCTACCCCGAAGGTGAGGAGCCTACCCCTCCTCCTTGCTTCTGAAAACTCTGCACAACCGCTTATGGAGACCCTCATTTTCAGCGATTAAGAGGTCCATGAGATCTTCCGTCTCTATTGTTGCGGCTTTCAGGAGAAAAACTGTCTGTGGTCCTAGTATATTATCCCCATGTTGACAGGTCTGCTCCTTCCCGGCCTGGCAATTTAGAAACTATGGTCCTAAGCCACTCTGCAGTGTCTTTCGTCGCGCACTCCACCAGTATGTGACCTGGTTGAAGGCATATCCTGGTGAACACAAGTTTCGCAGTCCATCTCTTGCACATCAGTTTGACAACAAGGTCTTCGATAGTTTCTTGCTACTCACGAGTGAGTATTTGCTGTATTTTTGGCCCATGACCGCACTAGCATATCTAATGGAAGCTTTCCTGATTCCTGCCTTCATCCCTCAACTAGCCGGGTTTTCTTCCTTCTTTGGTTCAGGTTTGGATTTTTTGGGAGAATCCCCCTCATGTGGTCTAATCTCCGCTGCTTTCCGCTTTCTCGGCTCCCTTAAAGATAGTTTAGGGCTATCCTGAGCCTTCTTAAGGGCCTCTTCTGGTTTCAGGGCTTCCTTCAGATAACGCAGGTACCATTTAGCACCTGCGCCACTGAGACTTGCCTCCTTTCTGGCGTCTAATGTATTGATCTCAGACGTGCTTTTGCTTGTCCCTGCTTTTCGAGTAGCGGTCTTTGTTGGTTGTTGTCCTCGCAGTATGCCAAAGTTGACCTGACGTCTCAACTTCTCCCTTCTTGGGTTTAATCACGTAATTCTCAGTATTTCAGAGATGTGCTTCCGCCTGGTTAACCAGTTTGCGTGCGATACGGGGTCCCGCTTCTTTTGTTATAGGTTTCTTTATTTTTATAAGATACTACGTTGGACTAGTGGCGTCACACGTTTAGATCACATCCAAAATGAGGATATCCGCGATCGTTATGGGGTTGCACCGATCGTGGAAAAGTTGCGAGAGAGGCGTCTTCGATGGTATGGTCACGCAATTCGTGCAAACGAAAATTCACTTGCCAAGATTGGTCTGAACATCGAAGTCGATGGTAAACGAACAAAAGGCAGGCGAAACAACGGTGGCTTCATACGCTGGATGGGGATTTGAAAGCCTCGAGATTGCACCCAGATCAGGCATTCGATAGAGCCAAAGTGCGAAGCCGATCACGACGAGCCGACCCTGCTTGTGAACGGGACAAAGGCTGAAGAAAAAGAAGAAGAAGACTCATTTGATTCTCACGAGTATGGGGGTTAGGAGGTCCACCGTGTCAAGCCACCCGAAGCCCGGTAAGCTCAAACTTACTTACTGAGGTGACCAGGTATCAGTAAGGCTCCGTTTGAATACAATGAGTTACCCCCGACTGCAAACTATCCAATGGTCACGGTTTGCATGACACCCTAGATTGAGGGAGGTGTTTTACGACTTCCCAATTAAGATCCGACGCATTTTGTTAATAGTAGGGTCACCTCATACAGGGTGTGGCTACCACCACTTACTAACGGTTTTGCTAGACGAGAGGCTTGACCCGTGAAAAGCCTGATATCACCCTAGAGGAGAGTGTCAGTGCTTGACCCCGGCCCGACTATTGCGTAGTGCGTAGTGTTATTATTTCTTGTTTATTTGTGAAGGCTTTATTATTTTTTAACAAATATCCACTACACCTGACTGACCTTATCCTTGTGGCTATTGTAATTCAGTTGATATTATATCGATTAGAAAACGGCCCACAGAAGTTTGATTTGAAACTCAATTGGTGGCTCAAATACATGCTTCTGTTTTCGTCCCTATCAACGGGTATAGTCCCTTAGTATCCAACCCTTGTTTGGTGGTCAGTGATGTTATCCTATATGATGTTATAGTGAAAATCAGGAAAACTGGCCAAGTTTCCGTTTTTTCGAAAGTAGTGGCTGTTTTTCGATATCGAGTGTCTGAACTCACCTATTAAGCTTAGCTTAGCAGAACATCTGGTACCACTATTCTATAAGGATTAGTATTTCTCAGATACCCTTTTCTTTCGAACCCTCATTGAATAATTATCAGCCCGACACGAGATATATTCTCACCTCTGAATGATGTGATAGAGATGTCAGCGATTCGTAGCTTCACCTTAACAACTCTTCTTCGTCCTTCAATCCTTTGCAGTCACTAGAAAACAAGTGGAAAATCGAAATTCGGGGATTCATTTCATATCTCTTGAATATGAATATCGAACCCCATCTCTCTACTTTAAAATAGTTAAAGTGGGGTCCTCTTACATAGACATAAGCCTAATTTCTGACCCCACATCCAATTTCCCATACTCTCGTCATCCTGCGAGGAAATACGTTTATGGCAATGAGAACAACATCCATTTCATCACCTGAAAAGTTTTTGTCTAAGTAAAATTAACAACCGAACGTACGGCCCAACAGCACATTTTCATTAGTAAACGAACTACCAACGGAAACAAAAAATCACATTAAATTCGGCCATGGATGGAAACTTTTACTGAGCAATGTTTCCCTGAAGGGCCTTTATTTTTTTATTATTACACTTTCACCTGCTTCACCTGCCACCAGAAGTACTACTATGAGATTTGTTAAAGCTTTGAAATTGTTAGAATTGGCCAGGACACTGGACCAGGGTTGGGTAAGCTTCGTCCCGATTTCCGGAGAGCAGATTCGCCTCCGCATTAGATACGAAGCAGGGAATGCTTTCTCTTCAGGAAAATTGGGCGGAATTATGCAGTCCACCAAAGGAAGAAGCTCTTAATCCCAGGTTTCGAAACAGAAAACGCTTAGAAGATTGCTCTCATCAGATGTCAGTGCAGCTTTCGAAGCGATTCATCTGACGTAATATAAGATACACCCCTACACACAGCCAAAATCGCATCCCCCAATTCCCGGCAGGAACGCACCAAACAAACTACATTGTGAACAATTACACGGTTTGAAGCTCATGTAAAGTTTCCCATTTCACTTTTGCGTCGAGTAGGCCAAAGCGTACATTAGAGCCCAGAGTAATCACAGGAAGCGTAAGAACTTAATTATTAATTGTGCCATTAGCAGGCATATAACCATAAGATGGTTCCATTTCGGGCACTACTAGAACGAAAATGAGAGTGTCATTTATTCCATATGCCATTCGCAGGGTTCCTTTCGGGCCATAAATCTTCATTTTGATTGCATTCTTGCTTCCACTCACTTCGTGCTGCTGCTCCGTACCTTGGGGCTTTCTTTTGACTATACTGGAGTCTCCTGAGGCTCTCCAGGTCATGCCTCCCAAATGATTTTCTTATTTTAGTACACACCTGAAATAGTAGACCACATGTGACAAAGGAAACGTTCTGAGTGGTGAAGTGACGGTTTAATATTGGAGGGTGGAAGCAAGGATCCACCGACACCGTCATAAGGTACGCGAACAAATTATCCTTGGAAAATATGTAAAAAATATATAGAAGGAAATGGAATTTGCTTAAAAAATTGAGGGGAGAAACTAGGTGAGGAAACTTATCATATTGCAGGCACTCCTAACCGTTCTCTGCGAACCATGTCATGTAGAAATAGTTCCTGGGTTTCTATAAATTGTGGAAATTTTCTGGTCTGCTATTTTCAGCAGATCATAACTCCATTTGTTTGGTTATTCCACATTTTAAGTTGATGGCACTGTGCTTCCAATTCGAACCACTTCTGTAAAGTTCACCTTTGAAGCCAAGAATTTTTCTGTAACCCCCAAAATCAATTGGAAACTCCTGACTTTCCCACCACCAATTTTCAAACTGGTACCAATCTAATTCCCTTAAAAACAGAGTACTGCACTCTAAACCCGCATATTTACCGTTGGTTGTGCGGCGGTTTGACATCGTCCCAGGCGCCTGTAGAAACCGCCCGGAAATGAGTCTACATTCATTTCGAATTTCACCGCCAAGATGCCCTTATCTTCCTTTCACAAAAAAATAGGATTATGCCCCACAAGTGAAAGTTTTGTTTTTCTTGGCCGGATGTCGGTTACCCGGCACAACGGCCTCCAGACGATAATACAGAATCTCCATAGTACCCACGACAATGCTTACGTGCAGAATTAGAAACTTCTCGTCCTTACGACTGGTCGTTTCCAATAGGGATAAAGGGTGTTTTCTGCATCTCCTTGCGTTCAGGCGGATCCCTTACTTCAAAACCTCATCATCGTCATCATCCTGTTGTTGTTTCGAGTGAAAGTTTGTTAATTTGTGTTTTCCGAAGAAAAGAAAAACGGTAAATGGGGAAAAATCTTTAAATTCTTCTGAAGTGGTCGTTGCAAGGATTCCGGTTTCTTGGACGTAGAAGCTTAACATATTATAAATGGGGATGATGTCGGACGGAGCCACTTAATATTTATAAATTATCCTTCATTTCGCTGTAAAGAGTTGGCTTATAAATTATTATGCGAGGAATATTAATTTCCATCCACCTTAAGTGGATTATGAATACCTGCTCGTATTTTATATTTTTTATCAGTTCTGTGTCAAGTGGGGTAGACCAGGAAAAGGTTTCTGAGAGAAAATTAATAATAAAGGGAGAATATTAATCTTTTAATGTATTTTCGCTAAATAGAACAACTAAAAGTTTTGAGCACTAACCTAATCAGGCAGCTTGGAACCTTATAGCTCCATGGATGAATAGAGAGCTTCGACGGTGTCAGGGCGAAAGTCACACAACAGTTTTCCAGGTAACACCCTCCGTAATTACAGTCCAGGAAAGGCCATCCTTAATTACACTCTGACGCTGAATCCCTGGCAGTTGTCCTGCCTCTTCCTCTTAAGGTAATATGTGGATGGGAGCCAACTAATCTCTCTTCGAGGGTGATATATGACTCCCCTGGAGCCAAGCAACTTGTTTACCAAGACTGTTAGTAAGTAGTGGTAGCCACACCCTGAACGAGGTGACCCTACTATAACCAATACGCTACGGATCTAACTGTGGAGCCGAAAAAAACCTCCACCAATCCAGGTTGTCATGCGAACCACGCCTATTGGATAGTTTGCAGGCGGGAGTAACAAATTGTACTTAAGCAGAGCCTTACTGCTACTTGGTCACCTCAATGAGTAAGGTTGACCTTACCGTGCTACGGGGGGCTACGGTATGGCGAACCTACTAACCCGGGGAAACCAAATGAGTACACCAATGGACATAAATAAACTAATAACAAGCAATTGGGACCTTGTACCGCACACGAACTGGCCCAACAGATGGAGGTTGATCTCCGAAACACTGAGAGGCAAGTGATTACCTTCAAAACGAAAGGAAGTTGGGGTGTCGAGCAGTGGTCAATACCAATGTCAAGATTAATCTACTGTGAGAACTAAAAACCACCAAAAGCAACTGCTTAAAAAGCAGGCACAAGCAAAAGCCCGTCTGAGATCAGTACATCAGACGTCAGGAAGGAGGCAGGCCTCGTTGCTGCAGGTACTAGATGGTACCTGCGTTTACTGAAGACTTGAAACCAGACGAAGTCTTTAAGAAGGTTTAGGATGGACTCAAGCTACTATCGTCGAAGCCAAGAAATCGGAGAGCAGCGGAAATTAGCCCACATAAAGGAAATGCTCACAGAAAAACTCAACCTGAAACCAAGAGGGGGCAAATCCAGCCAAGTTAGGGGTGAAGGTTGCAGTCGCTTTCAACTGACCATACTGCCAAAACCTTTTTTGAAGCAAATGCCCACAACTGAGAAGCAGGCAACTATCAAAGACCTTGTCGCCCAGTATCTGTGAAAGGGATCGAGTGCGAAGCTTGCATTCACTGGGATATGCTTACGATCAGGTCATACATATATGGTGGCCTGCACGATAGACGCCACTGCGCAATGGTTACCAGGGCACAGAGAGAATATACCAGGGCACACATAGTGACACTGAGTCTTCCTAAATCCGCTGCCCTAGACAGAAAGATGAACTCCTAAGCGAGTATGGCAAATATTCAAAAGCAAGGTGGAGAGCAAGCGTTAACTGCTCACGATCGGGGTAGATGATCGATCCCTCGGGGCAATCTAACGTCAGAATTGCCATATTAACTATAGATTTGGCAACATATTTATGCAAAGAGAAAAGCCGAAGAAAGATACTTGGGAAGAGACTTCGGCTAGAAAACCTATAGTGGTCTCCGAAGGAACTGGACATGTCAAACGTGGAGGATGATACTCCGACAATAAAGACGGACTCCAAACACTAAGGGAACAAATGGACAGCACTAAGAGAGCGGAGTATTATGCAAGAACAGTATCTACAATAAGCCTTTCAGAGTTCTGACCGGAGACCTTGTGATTGTCCAAGTCTCATTATAAATGGGGGCGTGAACTCAAGAAGCAGCGGTGACATCAGACTACTTCCCAGGAGAAAACATCCGGATCCCACCGGAACTAGTCACTAGACTGCTCAAGTTCGGCGAGAGGAAGGCGCTACAACTTCTACTCGGCTTCGATGCCAACGTCCACCACGAAGTCTGTGGAAGCACCGGCAATAATTGAAGTAGTATGGAAGTATATAATATAGGAAACACTCCAACTTTGGTGACCAGCACTAGACATAACTCTAGGGAATACTCTGATGAACGCGCTAGTCAGTAATTGGAGTGGGTTGGGGAGCCCTCCGATCATAGAATAATCAGATTCGGCGGTGAGTGCAATTCCGAAATAATATGGAATAACAAGGAATCATTGAAGAGCGAATTGACATTGCCATGGCAGCCCTATCCTAAAAAGGGGCTCTGATATCAGGAGCAAACTGAAACTAGAAACGGTGGTGGAAAACTTCAACAAAGTCGTCATTAACGCATATGAGGCCAGCTATCTGGCTAAGACCTGTGGAACAGGAACCACGTCAGAATCAGAAGGGAGGTCCGAAAACTCTTCATTTGGGAAAAAAAAACCCGATACGAAATACGGAGAGGTACAGATTATCTTATCATGAATACTATTCACTGCTCATGTGAAGTAAGAGAATGGATGAACTCCTAGCAAAGCTAGTGCGCAACTAATGATTTAATGCTAGAAGTCAAAAAGTGTCACTCAATGTGCATTCGCTCAAATTCTAATCCACTTCGTTTTCCTACCTTCTTGGAGAATATCGGTTACCAAATCAGAGCCCTTCCAACGGATCCTACCCTGTCTGTTATTATGGCTACCCGTTGCGCTCCTTTCACTCTTCTTCGGCGATCTGAGAGCTCTATTTTAGCCTCCCTATAATTTTCCTTCTTTAACAATGAGCTTTTCGAAGCGGCTCCCCATCTTTATCCTCCTTGCTCAATGCCTCTATATAGGGTTTAATAAGGTGGAACTAAGCAGGGACAAGTCCCACCTTGTCCCTGTTTGTTCTACTTCGACTGCCTTAAGCTATTTTCCGCTGAATTGTCACCTATGGACTGTGTTCCTTTCCAATAAAATCTGAGCACTCTTGTTCGTTCGTGCTCTGCTAATGGATTAGCCCTAAACCTCTGAGCAACCCTTATTTACTCAGATTTTCACCCACTCTCTTTTCCTAATCTCTTGACGGATATTCGTTATCATTTCAGAAATACATTCACTTTCGTCAAAAAACTCTGCTTCGCTACTCACTGCCTCAAAGTCATCAAACGAACTGCTAAATTGTCGGGCTTTATGTTTCGCTCCTCTTTTGGTTTTGACATCATCCAACTCTCCTTAACTGTCTTCAACTCCTTCGTGAGAAGTATCTCCGAGGTTTGCTCCGTGATCTAGTCTTCCTCTCGTAACTGTAATTGTCTTGCCCTTGAAAAGGTGCAACGCAAATACACTCGTAGCCTCTCCTCTAAAAAACTTTCCGCTAGTGGAGTACTCCTCTCGCCTCCGCCTACTGAACCTCCCCATATGCCTACAGCGTACAACCTATCTGGACGTATGCACATTCTTCAAACTTTCCTCGGGTCTGATGGGTTGCTCCGCCTCCAACGACATCCCCTGCCACCCTGCATCTTATAACACAGACATTCTCAACGTGCCCTTTGAGGAGTTCAAAATCTGTTTTCAATCCTTGATCCCAAGACTTTGTCGAACTTTAAACGACTAAGGCGGTTTCGGCACCCACCGCGTTTGTCAAAGAGGAACGCCCACAGGAGGTGGTCCGAGACCAAACTATTAAAACCATGGTGGGAGCCGTTAGAGTCCACTTTAATAGGTCGCAGAACTAGGAAAGCCAAAACCTGCCATTCTAACTATATCACGGGCGATCCAAGTGACACCGCACCGTAATGTTAGCGACCTACCAGCAAAGAAAAGAGTCCGCAAGAAAGACTGGAAGACGCTAAACTTCTAGAGAATCAGCAGGCACTTAAGAGGGAAAAAGTATACTACCATTTCCGAAGAACAGAATTAAAAGCACAGAAGGTGAAAAACCTGTGCACCATAGGTCGTTAATAAAAATGCAAAGAAAGCAAAAGTGCGAATTCTCCCAGAGGCAATTGTTGTCTCCCCTAAAAGCAATTTGTTGTACGCGGTGAAATCTAACCTCGACCTAAAAGATTGAAGTGAAGATGTCAGCAAGATCGAAAGCTTCCAGAAAGGCGATCTTATGTTTGAGCTGAAAAAATCGAAGCGAAGAACTCGCTTGGGAAGAATGTCAGAGTTTAGACCCAAAAGTGTGAGATCTACCTACAACGCAAAAACCTTGACGAAGTGACATCCAGAAAAGAAATATGCCCTGCGTTGAAAAAACATTTCAAGTTGGAGGAACTGGAAGAAGAATCCATCGTGAGCTTGAGAAAAGCCTATGGTAATACCCAACCGGCCACAATGAGACAACCAATGGAGGCAGCGCAGAAATTATTATCGGTCAGAAAGGTTCGAATTGGATGGGTTGTCTGCCGCATGTGGGAATATGTTTCATTAAAGAGGTACATCAAGTACCTCATGTTTGGATACTTCGCGAAGACGCCCAATACCAGCATTGACCGATCCAATCGATTCAGAAAGTGTGGGGAGAGAGGACATATTGCCAAGAAGTGCAATAGGGACTCCAAATGCCCATTGTGCCAAGGAAATAAAGGAAGGCATAACCGGCATATTGCCGGAAATGGTAAATTTCCGGAATTCAGAAAGGTGTTGATTACAATGAAAAATGAAATTTATTTTAGCAGACCACTCACGAATCTCAGATGAAAATTGCCTTCATAAATGAACCCTACAAAAACCGTGACGGTGTATAGGTCACTTATTCGGCTGGTGGAGCGACGAAATGGACGCGTCGACAAACTACACAATGCTCCATGAGTAAGTCGGCTAATGGTTTCGTGTGGGCGAAAATAAGCGGAGTGTTGGTGTACAGGTGCTACGCCCCAGTCTAACATTGTCTTAATTTTAAGGCATGTTAAACAACCTTGTTCTCGATGCAAGGGGACTAAGTCCAATTGTGATTGCCGGTGACTTTAATGCTTGGACCTTTGAGTGCCGAAGCAGAGAGAGTAGCGCAAGGGTACGTCTATTAAAGGCTTTTACCCAGTTCAATTTAATTTTGGCCAATGAAGGTGGTGCAACCACATTTCGCGAAGGGTGGTCTTGCTCAATCCTAAATCTGGCCCGTCATCCCCACAGATCACTTGCCCTACTCTCTTGTTGAAAATCATCCAGGGCTTATTCCCCCAGCAAGAGAGAGGCAGTAATCTGCAGTAACCACGAACGAGCTCCGGGCTTGGACGGCATACTGAACGGAGCCCTTAAGTTTGCCGTAAAATCCAGACCGACGGAATGTTCACTGAATTGTTCGAGGCGTGAATATCCGAGGAGATATACCCTACAGCATTGAAGCGGCAGAAGCTGATATATCTGCCTAATGTTGGTAGACCTGCAGGCAAACCATTCTCCTATGTCTTCTAGCAACTTTGGGGAAAATCTTGAAGTGGGCAATTTACAACAGATCACTCCCAATCGTCGAAATTGGCAGTTTGGGTGCCCTAAAGCCAAATCAACCATTGATACCAGGAAAGAGTACGCTATCCTCATGGAAACGTCCTTTACAATGATGTACTTAACCCTCCGGTTCCGGAGAAGGACACGGTACTGGATTACGCCACTGTGCACACTATACTGAACTCCTCGGGTTTTTGGTGTCAGAGTTCGAACACGTCACGCCTGCTATCACTCGGGGCGGTGAGTAGAGCCTAGACCCGCTTCCACGATTTCGTACTCGAGAAAAAAGCATTTTTGATTATGGCCCTCTCCATTCGATCAGCAAGATAGCTCTCCCACTGTCGAGCGACAGCTGGGTCTTACAAGCGGCTGATGTTGAGCTTATGGGGTCGCAGCTTCTCAACCCTGCGAGAAGTAACGGACGCAACACGTAAGCGTCATCATATGATGATCCCTTTTGAGACCACACAAAACAAAAAACTTCTAAGTCTCTCGTTGCTCGCGAAGTGATCGATCTGATTGCTCATACGGCGTCGGTCAGTTAAAAGCCAACTAACCTTATGACAGGCTATGTGCCCGAACCATATGCCACCATTGACGAGCCTGCGAAAGTTACAGAAATCTAGGAATCTTCCACTATTATAGTTACGGTCGCCAAGGCCGTACTTCTCCATCACATGTCCGAGCAAGGTGTTGTCAGATCCCACCTTTACATTCAGATCACCCATCACGATCACAATGTCACCTTTATGAAGCTTCCCCTGAACAGCATTTAATTCTTCGTAGAAAGCATCCTTCTCTGCCATATCGGAAGTCTCCTTTGGTGCGTAGCATTGTAAGATTGAGATGCTCCCTAACCTGCACCGAAATATTGCAGTTAGAAGTCTGTCAGAAACCGGCTCCCAGGTTAGGAGAACGCACCTTGTGGCAACTGTCAAAAGCAACCCAAAACTGGATTCATATTTGCTACCACTTTGGTTTTCATAGTACAAAAGAACATTGCTGCAGGAGGGAGAGGAGTACTCTCCAGTATCTCACCGTCTTACTTTGATGAGGTCCAGAATGTCCAGTTTATATCGCTGGAATTCCTCCTTCGCTCAAGTTAGAGTGAGCGAGCATTCTGAGGAGTCTCGCTCCAGTTGTCGAGGAGCGTGCGCACATTCCAGAAACTCAGCAGTTGTCGTGAGGTCAGTCCCTATCCGAGGCGTTGTTGACGTTTCGGTAGCAATAAAGTTTCAAAATTTACCGGATTACCAGCCTAGAAATTTCTATCCCTTTTAGTCTCCTTTTACGATAAACAGGGAAGGCTTTGAGTGTATTCTTAAGCCCTAACTCACAGGGCGCATATTAGATTGGTTAATGTTAATTTCTTAACAAAATTTTCATCCTTTCTGCAGAAGTTGATCGAGTATTATGAAGTGACTTCCTCCACTTTCCATCCCCAAAAACTGACTTTATTTAAGTTTAATTAAGCCATTCACTAGGATTTTTCCTCCACATAATTATCACTTGAATTTGCATTAGAAATTCAAAGAAGTTTCACAAACCTCACACCATTTTCTCAATTTGAAATAAATTCCAAATTAGTCAATACCCTGCAGACCCCATTTTACCCTGTTGGCACATTTCCTTCAAACTTCAACTTGGTAATTACTTAATAATTTCCCTGGAAAATCTGTCACTAGAGAGATCTCATCATAGGCAAGGCGGAAAACGGAAAACTTTTCGCATTGACATCGGAATGCAGAGCAAGTCACTTCGTTGGGTTTCTCATTCGTTTCCAAAAGACAAACTTTTCCCGGTCATCAGGCACCAGTCGTTGTCAACTTTAGTGTGTCGCCTTTGTTATCCATCCTATCTTTCCGGTTAGCCATGTAGATTGCTCTGTCGGAGTTTCTCCACGAAGAATGGCCGACAGAATTCAATCTTGAGTGCTATTTTATGGACCGGGGGTTGCATGAAACCCTGCTAACAAATTCATCCAGAAAAGATAGAAAAAACTGAAATATGTCGTCCATAAATTTGAATTAAATTTGTCCTGGAAAAAAAGGAAACGAAAACAAAATCATAAATTTAAATATTGCAAAGCTTCCAAAATACGATTTTTAATGTGAGCTATGTGCATATGGGAATTATGGGGGTGTGATATAGTGTCAGTGTTGGCAGTTATGTCCAAGGAGGAAACATAACTTAGATTTCAATTCAATTCCTTATCTTATCTTAACTTGGTGTAGTAAAGACTAGTAGCACCTGCTTCATAGAGATTTAAATTCAACAGTCATAGATAACACTTCTCCCCACCAATGAAACACAGAAGCATCCCTCAGCCACAAAGTAAGTTTCTTTCAATTTTTACAAAGCACCAAACCTGAAAGTAGCTATGGAATTTCAAGTGGCGGAGATATGTCAATCTCATGGATGCCGGCTTCCAAAAAAGGCTAAAGAGCTAGCAACACCATTTCAATACGCTGAATTGAAAACATCAAAATAACACATATGACCACTTGAAAACTTTTCCCTTTTAACATACGAGCCCAACCAAAAAGGATTCCATTCTTCAGCAAAACCATCCGACAACTATTATCCACCCCATCCATGAAGTGAAATCGTCCACTCTGACAAGCTAATCCATAATATTATGGGGTGCGGAAAGGTTCTACATACTACGCAAAGAAACTTTTGGGATTTCCCGAAGCATATGTAACCGGATTTCAATAAATGTTTGCACAACAATGCCTTCCAAGGAGCAAGCAGACGATGGCGATGGTCGACAATGGTATCTAGGAAAAGTATCTTGCTGTGCTTTATGCCTTTCGATGTTACGTATACGTCTAACTGAAAGGGGTAGCATCCCCAGCGGACAGTCAGCCAGACATGCAGAAACGAATGGACAAGTTGCGGCGATGTAGCAAAGGAGTGTCAGAAAAATCAAGAGGCAGGGCCAGAATTTTTCGTTGAGAGTCCCGATATTTTCATGGACATGTTAGATATAAAACTTTCAAAGGGTACTATCAATTTCACTAATGAAAGGCTCCTTTTGGAGCTTAGATATGCCAAAAGATCCTTTCAGTTTGTAACAACAGCAAAATATTTAAATGTTTAACGAGGAGATGGGAAAAAGATCATCGATACATTGCAGTATCTAAAAATGTTTCCCCACTCCTAAGCGCTATCTTCGCGGAACACGTACCTCCAACGAGAGCTGTAACTACTTCACAAAATAGATAGGCAGAGCGTCTAAAAACGGGTATAAAATTCAAAAAGCATCGCATACCAATTCCAGAAAAATTCCTATAGATGCATACATGACTCAGCACTTTGGATGTATCAATGTGAAAGGAAAATATGCTAATGCGCTCCTTGCCTCAATATATATATATCCTGTTTTCAATCCCCAATTCAACAGTTCCTTTAGCATCCTTCCGAAGAGGAAAGAAGTGGCTGTTTGTAATTCCGAAGGGTTTTGAAATTATTTCAGTTGAATTCATTCTTCGAGAAGTTGGTTCTCGATTCGTCCTTTTTTCAGTCCTGCATAAAGATAGGTCTTGCATTCAAACAAGCCACCATGCCACCTTGATGCTTTCGTTTTCGTTTCCTATTTTATTGTCTGGAAGTGGCAGCGTCTAGGTACAGGCAATTACCTATGAGTTTGCAAATGTACCTACATACATACATACGTGCATCGTGGAGCTTAAAAAAGTAGCAACGTGGAAGAATCTTCCACTTTACATGAGCACCTCGCACGAACTGGTAAATGGAGGGGGAAGTATTTGATAATGGTATTACTAGCAATTTGTATGATAATCCTTTACTTATTTGGATATCGTTTAGGGGGTAGTACTTTTCACAGTTAGTCATCACTTTTTTCATAAAATATGTAAAGCGTTAGGAAGGTGGCCATTTTATTTCACTTACCAGCGCTATCGCAAAGAATCTTTCCATAAATTAAGGATAGAATGGAAGTTCATAGATTTTAAATCTGAAATTAGATCTGTCAAAGTCATATCATATTATCTTCTACTATTATCGGCAATGTCACCTAGCATTGTCTGAGAAATGTGAAGAAATTTAAGGGCGCATGGTACACAGGCGGGTGTACGACAGAAACGGCTTTTCCATTCTTCTACTCGTCCTTGGTAACTCCATACGACTCCTTTATGAGCTTAAATACTGATGTCAATCTATCTGTCTCTCCGAACTAAGCTCTGTCCGTTGCTGGACCTGCTAATAACAATTGACTTTGAACTGGCTACAACGTATATCTCCTTCATTGCCTCACCGACGATGATCCCCGCAAAACTACTAGTTACATCTCCCATATGCACAGGCTCTACTAGCCCCGACTGACTGCTGCAAGTTGCCGCACTACCAAAACAACTCTTTATATTCAGGCTCATGTGTGAAACTAATGGAAAGTGACAGCACCGGTTAATACTTTCCTTCGAGGTCCGTATCCCTACGAACTCGAGGCAGAGGAGGTTTTCATTTAATCAGCCCAGAGGACCTTAACTTCGTCAAAGACGTTCTCTAACCCGGTTTAAGGTAAGAATCATTATAGTCTGAATAACAGTGAAACACTTTGGTGTCACTTCGACTAGGTGAAGCCAACTATACTCTGACTAACAGTATTTACTACAAACTCAGGAAGTCAGTGCATCGATGAGCTGATGATTCCCTTTTGAGCTTAGGGCAGGATTGAGATTTATGAGCTAACACCCTGCAAATCCCGAAAACCTTATGTGTTGGAAATGTCTACCGCCATTCGGAAAAGCACTGGTCTTTCAACTACTACCTTTTATTTTCGCCAAAGGTTTATGGACTCTGGAATGAGTCAACGTTCTTCGACGACAGTCTCGAGGTTCTCCAAGATGCTCACATGCTTCAGCGAGCATTTCGGTCATACCAGTTCGGTATTTTCATATTAAGGGAAATAAGTTGGTTGAACTCTGTACAACAGTCCTTGTCCCCTGTGACACAATGCTATCGTATTCTGGAAAGCCAGCCGTATTGGACAGAGTACTAACTGAGAGATTTCCGGTCAGGATAAGGAAAAACTCAACAGTGCTGTGTTACGCACTAATAGAGACCCCGATACAGAAAAAAAGGAGGCTGATGACCAATTCAATTGCAGTCCATGAAGGACCCTTAGAGCTAACATTGCGATCATGATAGGTAGCCTCTGTTAACACTTTGTCCACACATTTAATGGGGAAGCAACGTTTTAGAGACCGTAATGACATTGATGAGAGCTGACAAGCGATCATCAGCCACCGAAATTTAGCACGGTTTACTTACGGGACCCGGCTGTCATTCGACAGTGAGAAACTAACTCGCGGACAGTACGACAGGCGTTTTGAATAGAAGAAGAGAATATTGATAAGCATCGGGTCGTCATCAAAAGTGAAGTGGTTTACCACTTCCTGAGGGGTCGCCAAAAGATCTTTGAATTCCGAAACGTCTCATAGAGTATAGGAAATTGGAGCTTCTGATCTCCACTTCGAGTGGAAGCGAACGTGATATGCTTCACCGTCGATACTGCGACGAATCTCAGGAAGTATAGCGTAGTAAGCGCCGTGGAAACGGGGATTTGTTATTACGTTAATCTGGAAGACAGAAGCTACCACAAATAATATCGATGTTCGAAAATCTATTGATGGTCCTGTGAGTGAAAGGCAACCATCTTGAATGCGATAATTGGAAAGGAATTTACATGATCCTTGCGGTCGCAAATATATTGACCAGAGTTATCCTGGAATTCACCAAGAGACACCTTGAAATCTTGATCGACACAAAGCAGCACTGACCACACAAACACCTTTCGGATCATTTTGAAACAGGGTACGAAGTTCAGATCTCCGGTTCGAGGCTCTTCGCCGATTTAGAGGAGCCTTTAGACATAGTCAGGGTATTTGAAATGCATTACATAAGATGGAAATTCTGGTGAAACTAATAGGTTTATTAGAACAACATGTGATGGCGCTAAAATTTCACGTATTTCGACTGGCAATGGATAGGCCGCAGTATACTGTTGAAATCTCATGCAATGGATTCCACTATCCCAGAGTGGCTCACAAGTGGGCCGGTCCAGAAATACATTTCATAGAACAGTCAAGAATTGGTGTATGCTTTTTTGGGAGAGCTGAAGCACAATTAGGCGATATCAGCTGGACACTCTGGTCATAAGCAAAGTAAAATGATAGGACTCTGAAGAGTACTCCTCTCCCATTTAAGATGGGATATTTTTATACTCTGGAAAGCCAAGTGGTAACAGACGCACATCCAGTATCGAATTGTTCCTGATAGCTACCGTAAGACGCGCTCTCTTCACCTGGAAGATGGTTTCTGGCAGGATTCTGACTTCGAGATTCCCGTCAAGGTTAAGGAGCAATAGAATCGTACAACTCTATGTAACAACGTGGACTCCGATATAGTGGAGAAGGATGCTATCTACGAGCAACTAAATGCAATTCAGGAGGCTTCCTAAAGGTGGCACTGTAATCGTAACGGGCAATCTGAAAGCCAAGGTGGGCTCTGACAACACAATTGATGGGCAAATACAGTCTTGGCTACCGCCATGAAAATGGTGCGTGGTTTGTGGATTTCTGTAGTTTCCATCGCCTCATCAGTGGCAGCGTATTGTTCGAGCGCAGAGCATCCCATAAGATCAGTTAAGTTTCAATTGACTGATACCGCACGAGCAATCAGATTGACCATTTACCGATCAGCAAAACATTTAGGCTCTGTGTAACAAGGGACAACTGACATCGGCCACGCAAGGGGCAAAGGACCACCATCTGATGGTCGCTAATGTACGCTTGCGTGCTACGTCCGCCACTTTTCGCGGGGTTACTGTCTTCAATGAAGTGGTCTAACACACTTCAAAGCCTTGATCCAACATGGATTGTTGCCCCAACGATTATTATTATTACAACTGCTCGTCAAAATATTTCCGTCTCATTATTCTATTCTAAATTCGCCTAAGCTCGTCAAACATTTCTTTTTTGGCTCTGGTTGCGCATTGGATATATTGTCTGAAGACTTCGTTCTTTGTATACTCAAGTGCGAGCTCATCCTTGCCACTCAGTCCACCTGACATGTTGGCCAACATTGGCTAGGCGTCCCCTCAGAAGCAAAAAGGACACTCTCCTAGCTATTACCTTAAACCTTCCCCTTAAATATAGGTAGCAGTCAAATGAGACTTTGTCAGTAGGTTCATCTACTTCGAACTTCGCTTACCTCATTTCTGGTTTGTCAAATAGCAGTTTTCAATGGCCCTGCCAAGCCTTGTCTACTGGAGCAATTTTAACTGGAACGGAGTCCACCAGGGCGCTAAATTGTGCTGAGATTCGTCCGGGAAAGCTATTTGGCAGTCCGTTGTTAATCTGTGTGTGCTATTTTACTCCGTCAATTTATTGTTTAGTTCACTAAATGTAAATGTAATTTGTTTGATGGTTACACAATGATTTACTAGCTCGAGTGTTGTTTTTTTCTTTGACAGAGGACATGTTTTCATGTCTTCAACATAGAACTGAAGGTTAACAAGGCCTGTATACCTACAGAGAACCGTTGCAAAGAAATGAGGTCTCCGACCGAGGATGACTCTCTATCTCAGCTGTGGTACATTCCATCCTTACGTACGCCTTTATTGTATGGTAGCAGGCTTTGAGCAAAAAGTACAATAGAATGAAGTTTAATTGGATTAAAGGAACCTCGAGTGCATGTGATATCGGGGCTCTGCCTCCCTGCCCGGCAGATGCTCTCAGTGTACTCCTACACCTGCTCATCCTAGATCTTAATATTGAATACTTTGCAGCATGCAGTGCTGTCAGACGACATGAGTCCGGATGCTGGGTGAGAAAGCCATACGCCAAGTAACATCACCACACGCAAGCCGAACTTCACGAGAAGCTTTGCTCCAGATTTTAGAAGATAGGCGGCGTGTTACAAAGCTATGACACAGAATTCTTCAACGAAGGATCAAAGATGGTCAGTGGAGTCAGTGCGGATAAACATAGCGAAGCCTGTCAACGACTGGGGCATGATCTGAGGGCCAAGCGTAACATAACCATCAAGGCCTTGTACTCAGCGACGACATCCTCCAGGCTGGTGGGGCAGTACGGAAACGCCTTGAACAGTCTGTGCGGCACGCTCAAAGTCATCGTCCTCTGGGTTCCTGGTCATAGGAACATAAAGGGGAATGAACGGGCTGATAGACTGGGTGGTGTGGGCTATGCTCTTGGCAGTCCTTCGGTGGGTACAGTCTGCGTCCCGCTGGCGACTGTCCAGAGTGGAGTCTATCCGGGCGACTTGGCAGCCGCGGACCTCAGATGGCGAAGGTACACTACCTGTGCCAAGTCAAGGAGAATTCGGACCGTAAATAATGAAACCCGATCACGAGAGCTCTTGTGTCACACGCGTGCTTATAGGGGAACATGTCGCTAAACTCGAAATACCTTTCCATTCGCATTTTCGCAGCTGCCGAGAAGAGGAGGATACCCTCAGGCACTTCCTTTGCGATTGTTCAGCTGTAGCTAGACCTAGGCCTGGCTCGGAAAATCTGAGCCGCCTGGACTCTGCTTCCTTCCTCTCATAACCGCAGTCACGGTGTTAGGAGCTTCTGGCATAAAATCGGCGCACCAAAGCGCTAATTGGGCTTCTGGAAGCGACCACTGATTCTTTTTTTTTTGTTGAGGGGGTGGAAACCTTCAAAAGACACTGGTCTGGACACACCAGCGTGTGGGATTTTTACCCACCAAAACCACCCCCGAATCCCTTCCTGCCCAGCGGAACCACCATAGGGTACTACATCACGGAGCGGAGTCAGCTCACTCTAGCTTAATCCCTTTCGCAATTTATCTTGAATTGATGCAATCATGGAGTTGACCACATCCCAATTCTCTTGATGTGCTAGCATTTTCGGCACCAGATTTTCTGGTACAAGCACCTCTCCTAGAATCTCCTCTAGATTCCTCCATTCTTCCACAAATCTTGGACAGTGGAAGAATGCATGCTCTGAGTCCTCTGGGACTCCTTCGCAATTTGGACAGTTGGGTGAGGTTTCCAATTTAAACCTGTGAAGGTATTGTATTGGAGATATCCTCCATGTCCCGTGAGAAACTGGGTGAGATTATACTTAATCTCACCGTGTCGTCTCTCCAACCACTCCTTGATGGCAGGAATGAGCCTCTGAGTCCACCGACCCCTTCCCGAGCGTTCCCACCGCTCTTGCCATCTATTTATGGATCTCCCCGTCTCAGCGTTTTTCGTCTGCAATAAGGGAGAGATTGGCATGGTATATATTCGCCATCTCATCTGCCTAGATGTCAATCGGCATCATTCCTGAAATGACGAATGCTTCGTCATCTGAGACAGTCCTGAAGGCAGAGCATACCCTCTGAGCTGTCCTCCTGTAGACTGCATTCAGTTTGCTAGTATTAACTGACTTCCGCAACGCCTCGCTCCAAACTGGGGTCGCATAGAGCATGAATGAGGTCACCACCCTGGCTATAAGCAACCTAGAGGTATGCCGTGGCGCTACCACGTTCGGTATCATCCTCGCCAGGGCCATACTAGCATATCACAAACATACTGCATGTGTTGCTTATAGCTGAGCTTCCTCTCTATCACCACCCCCAAGTATTTGATGCTCGGCTTGGAAGTGATGATATGATTCCCGATTCTAACACAGGCGTAATTTCTCTTCCCGCGCTTCATGATCAGGACTGCTTCTATTTTTTCTCCGTAAACGTAAGACCAGAGCTCTCTAACCATCATTTGACAGCACTGATTGACTCGCTTGAGTATAACTCAGCATTTTCGAGATGCTTTGCGACAATAACCAGCGCTATGTCGTCAGCGTAACCCACCACTGTGGCTTCCTCCGGAAGGGGAAGATTAAGTACATCGTGGTACATGATGTTCTACAGTAGTGGGCCCAATACGGAGCCCTGTGCGACACCCGCGGAAACAACGTACTCCTGGGATCCGTCATCGGTGTTATACCAGAGCCTCCTTTCAGTTAAGTAACTATCGACGATAGCGGCGAGATAGACGGGAATACGAACCTTCGCTAAAGAATTCCGTATTAGATTCCAATTGGCCGAATTGAATGCATTTTTCACATCCAGGGTTACTACCACGCGATATTTGCTACTACCCTTTCCGTGGATTGCATCTTCGGCCAAACCAGTAACCAATTAGATGGCAACAATGGTTGATCTGGCTTTACGGAATCTGTACTGCCGATCTGAAAGGCCGCCTTGGCTCTCAACAACCGGTAGTAATCTATTATAAATTACCCGCTCTAAAATTTTCCCCCATAGTGTCCAAAAGACATATTGGTCTGTATGAGGATGGTTCATGTGGAGGTTTACCAGGCATAGGCAAAAGTACCGGCTTCTGCCGCTTCCATGAAGCTAGAAATGTCCCCTCGAACATGCACGCTTCGAACAACTTTGCCAATATGTCCGGTCTGGATTTCACGACAAGCTTAAGGGCCTTATTCGGTACTCCATCCAGGCCCGGTGCTTTATTGTCTGCTATTCTACCGCAGATCTTCAGCAGCTCATCTCTGGTGACTGGCGGAATTGTCGTCACATGCAGAGGTGGTTGGAATGTGTCGGAGACCTCCTTTTGCTGGTGGAATAACTCCTGGATGATTTTCAACAAGAGGGTGGGACTCGTGATCTGCGGAGATGGACGGCTGCTGAATCATCCCTTCACCATTTTATAAGCACAAGCAAACATGGGCTTACCTCTACTTCTAAGCAGAGCTCCTTAAAGAAATTTCCTCTTGCTTCGCTGGATGGTTAGCTTGAGGGTTTTACAGGCTGGATGGATTCTACCTACCGCCCTTGGAGTCGCTCTTCTGGCTCGGTGGCAGGCGAACCGAAGACCGGCCAGTATGCCATTCCACCAGTAGTTTGGTCTTCTACTGGGGAATAAGCACTTCCTAGTCATGGACGCGTCACATGCTTTGGCGATGCATTAGGTCATATGGACGGCTTTTTCCGTAGAGGCGCCTGCTTTATCAAATTGATCTAACGACACCTCTATGAAGGTCTGCGTTTCTCCGTTTCAGGCATGATGGGTCTTCGCCCTGTGGCTTAACACCTACGTCAAAGAAGATTGCCTCGTGATCGTTGCGGGTGTATCGTTCGCTGACGCACCAGGACATACTACGCGCGAGCACAGGGCTGATATATGCCGGTTATTCTGTCCCTGTTCTACTTCGTACAATAGACGCCCAGACATTCAAAGGTGTAAGGTTAAAGGGGTGAGGTATCAAATGAAAGGCCTCGATTGGTACTTTCCGAACTTTAGTTTTGACATTTGCTGGAAAGGTGAAGATTGCGGCGAGTAGAAAGTGTTCATCATCATTTAAAGAACCAATTCTCAGAAACAACCCAACCGAAAAATCTTAAAGAAATCAAAAGGCTGACACTATATGGTGTCTTTGCTCGAAAATATCTTCCATACCAAAACCCTTTCAAATAAAGTTAATAATGTTATACTACTGGCCTATGCTGATATCGACATCATTGCAAGAACCACCCGAGACGTACAAACTGCCTTTATCCAGATCGAACAGGCGGTGCGAGATCTTGGGCTGCACATCAACGAAGGCAAGCCAAAGTATATAGTGGCAACGTCTGCATGAAAAACTAACCAACCAACCACATTAAACCGCACTGGTCAAACAGGAAGAATAAGGATAGGAGAATACAACTTTGAGACCGTTGATAATTTCTCCTATCTAGGGTGGAAAATCATAACCGATAACAGCTACGATGACGAAATCCGCGCACGGTTGTCGTCAGTCAACAGAGCCTATTTCAGCTTACAAAAACTGTTCCACTCGAAACGTCACTTAGTCCGTATGGATGAGGATGATCCCACCCAGAAAGTCTATAAGGGCAATATCTATGATAGAAAAAGAAGACGAGGCAGACCCCGCCTAAGATGGAGCGATGGCGTAGGTCAGGACGCCAGACAGCTTTTAGGGATATCGAACTGGTGGACCTCGGCGCAAAACCGGGATGTCTGGAGTTCCTTATTAAGGCAGGCCTAGACCGGATACCGGTTGTTGCACCGTTGATGATGATGATGAATGTTATATTACTAAACTTTGTAGTAAATGGTTGTAAAACCTGCAAAGTTTATCCTAGCACCACGTCCTTGAGAAGTATTCCAGCGACTTTTCGTTGTTTTAGGTTTGTAATCGCGACCACTTACGACCTTTCTTGTGTTAATTACATACAAATCTCAAAACATCAATGGTGCATCATGGCTTGTGTTTGCTACATTCAATTTGGAGGAAGTTTTTTCGGGCTGAAAACTGACAACCTATTCCATCTCACTATCGTCAGCACAGGCACCATGACGCTTTGATGAATGGTCGCTGGCTTACCGACTGGACGCAAGTAGCTCGTCTATCAATAATACATGCTTATGCTTGACTTTACAAGTATTCCTGCGAAAAAATACGGTCTAGCTAGCCCGAGTATCAGAATAAATAGAGGTCATATTTGAAACCGAAGATTCCTAGGGCATTCAGAGTCGGCATACTCCAGACCAACCTCATCTTGCAGCCTTTGACAGCTTGTGTAAAGAGAATAGTCTCCTTGTTGTTGCTTCAGTCCTTTCAGCCAGACCCACTTGCCCCTAAAGTATAATCAGTAGCCAAATGGGATCTCATCATCTAGATGACCCATCTCCAAGCCTCTTCAAACACATTTTTGATCTGTCAGAAGTTCCCAACGGCCATACTATAGAAATCGTGAGAGGTTTAACCTGAATCATAACCAACCTGACCACCCAATTGTACTGAGGTTGGCTCCGAAGCATATATGGTGCCCCGTTGTTAAGTAAGAGTCCGGAGGTGAAGATGGGCTTCTCCAGGACTTCAAGTTAATTCTACCCTTTTCCAAATTTTAGAAGACTGGTATTCCTGCTTTCGGCTAAAGAAAGTGAGTTGTCGAAAATTTACTTATTTAGTGATTACCTGATAATCTATTGGTTCGGGTACTGCTTTTTGGATGGATGATATGTTCTTAGGGATGACACTATATCTTAGGTCAAAGGGATCTGCCATAGTTAGCCTTGCATTCTGGTGTAAAATCGTCGACTTCGGAGTTGTTGTCGATGACGACAGAAGGTACTGCTAAGAGCCAATGTTGAGTAATTTGTGTTTTAATTGTGGATGGACTTTGATGCCATTCTTGTTTCAGTATTTTTACGCCCTCCTTGTGGAGTATTTATTACTGTTTTTCTTTAATTGCAAGCAAGCACCACGTACAACCATATAATATACAATATCAATTCGAGATACCATAAAAAATATAAACTCCCCAAAAACTAATTAATTGAATTTTCTATATCGATAAACTTTTTGCATTTCCTGACCATCATCCCCCGAAAAGTCAATTAATCAGAATGGTAAAAGTTTTTAAGGGAGATGAAATTTCTGTGATTCGATTACTATAAAAATTTGTTGCTGGGTCATAAATCGCTTGACTTGGACGAACTTTTCCAATGTTTCAGCGAAAAGACACAAAACGAAATTTTCCATAAAAATCATTCTACGCTTCATTAAATTCGAGCATAAGCTATTTGAGTAAATGCTGGTGACTGGATCAGACGGAAACGAAAGTGGTGAAGAAGTATCCATTCAGATAGCGATTGGTGGGCAGAGGACCTTGAAAGGCTCTCGAAAAAGGATAGGGTGTTGTGCGGAAGAAAATGAACTGATTTTTAAAGGATGGTCGGATGAAAGGCTCTATATTGAATAGTAGGAAGCGTCTGCAGGTTTTTTGGAAGCATAAATAGGTTATTGATTATTTCAACCCTGAAGGGGTTTCCCCATCCTATTTAATTTTAAAGCTATGTTGCTGCGAATACCGATTTTACCTTTCCAAAAAAATTTCAACTTCTTATAATAAATCCTCTCGGAAACTCACTGGCAATTTGACACCACCCTCTACCAAGTAAGTCAAACAGTCTAACCACGGCTCTTCCATAAAGAAAAATCCTTCCTCCACTTCTTGCTTCCTTGTTTCAGTTGCTCACGGCTAGACCCACTTTACTTTCTCCATTATGTGAAATATGTCGTCTTTGTGCACTCAGAATCTTTTGCCCGGGTCGGTCAGTTTTACTGCACAAAATTGTTCGCCTGGCAGAATGTTAAATGCAGGTCCTTTCGTTTTGAGCCCTGTCGGTTGTGTGGGAAGTCACTCCACGAGAAATTTTCGTAACCAAAGTGCTAATTGCTCTCAACAGCAAATGCTTTAAGATGTCTAAATGTTGCTGCGGTTTCTGGCAGGAAGCCATATCATACGTACATACGCCCAGCAAAATGTCGGCAAAGATGCGGAACAAAAGGTTCTTGGGGATGCATCTTGTTTTAACGAAGAAAAGTTTCTCCTCGAAACAATGAAGAAAAGCCTTTCAAAATAGTACGGCGGATAGTTTATGGAGACCGTCAAGGGATATTTCGAGCAAGGACTAATTAAATGCCTTTCGTGGTTTCCGCCGATAAATTTTCAATATTTCATGGAGCTTTTGTGTGGCGGGCGTAAAAGTTTCTTCAAAGACAATAGTGCTCAGGTGCAAAAGACATGAACTTATACCTTTCGCGGTTTCCCTTTGGATGGTCTTAAATGCTACTTTCCCGGTATTAATTGAAATGAAAGAGAAAAATTTGCTGACAATGGATTTTTCTCATTTCCCTAATTTTGGCAACGTCCAGTGATTTGAGTTTTTGATAAGGAGCCGGAAATGAGCTTCTATTCAAAGAATATTAAATAGGAAATTATTTTTATATCTGATGATTTGAATTAATTCCAGGTGGGTGCAAAAAGCTTATTATATTCTCACTTTTCAACTGTTTGTATTTGATTTGGCGAAACTGAATGAAATTGAATAAGAGAAATGGCGGCAAACCCCGATATCGCAGATTTCCAATTTTCACAAATTAATTGATTTTCTATGAATCACCATGAGCACTGATATTCATTATTTCAACAAATACTTGAACGAACATATTATCGCCCATTCTCATCCAGTTCCTGTTTTGAGGCTATTGTTGCGTTTGCCGCGGTCCAATTTCCTTCAAACTCCAGCGTGTCCTTCATTTCGTACGGGATCCAATAACTACGTTCAGCGCTTCATTCATCCTATGAATGAAACATAACTTGCCCCGGATCCTCGAATGTAGCAGCACATTCAGGACAGTCAAGGACTTGTCTGATTCGAAGCGATGTAAATACTTCCTGTAAACCGCATGTCCCGAAAGAAACTGTATTACGCGCTCATTCAATCCTCCGCATTTGCGCACCGCCCATTTCTCAAAACACTAAGTTAGTGTGTGAGTCCAGCGACCTTCTTCGAAATTATCCCTATACAGTTTCTGTCAAGTGGTTTTTCGCAAGTCCGCAGTCAGCTTAGACATCATTCCCGCCTTGTCCCGCAAAGGCCAAGCAGTCCATAATACGTTATGTTCCTCAACAGGGGCCCAAATATGGAGCCTTGGGGAACACCCGTCGTCGTAATATTTTCTTTCATGACCTTCTTTCATTACTATGGGGGTAGCTTGATGAAATTCATACTGTCATTCCGATACACACCTGCTAGCTTGATGAAACTTCTCCAACATCTTACTCATAATGTCCAAAAGACCGACTCGGCGACATGAAGAGTTAACGCCAGGTGGAGTTTGGGGCCTCGATAGCAAAACCAACGGTTAAAGGATAGTATAAGTCCCAGGGCGAAACTTGGATTCGTACCCACGATGGAGCAAAAAACCTGGGAAACGCCTGCTGAACCAACACCAACAGCTGTACTAACAAACCCTGTCTCCACCTTGTGGTGGTGAATGTTGGGAGTCCTTCCTTAATGAAAAACTGCAGATGGAGAAGGATGAACGCGAATCTCCTGCGCTTAAAAATGGGACAAATCTTACCAACTGGTCCTCCAGGCTAGGGGTTGGGTAGGGCTGACAACCCTATACCGAAAATGACTTGTTACGATTCCTCATAAACGCTCACGCCCCTACAGAGGAGGCTACAGAGTCGGAGAAGGATACCTTCTACGAGGCAGTTGAGCGAAGGCTATCCCAAGTATAATATCGAAATCATACATGGATATTTCAACGGTCAAATATGGACGGAGCCCGTTTTCAGGCCATACGTCGCCGCCCCAGCCGCAGTGCAGCGTCTTATCACGCACTTCGTCGAGCGGAGAAGCGACTTCAACGGAAGAAGGAAGCCCTGGGAGAACCAGCAGGTCTGTGAACTAGCAAAGTACAAGAAGCAACCGCACCAGGCGCGGAAGTTTTACCAACAAGTCAACTGGATGAAGCCCTTATACACCTCGACGCTCACGCTGCTGAGACAAAGATGAAAATCTGATTTTCGACAGAATGGGCATATTAGAGCGATGGGTTCAGTACTTTGATGAACTACTGAACAACCAGAACATCGGCGAGTTGGAGGTCCCGCCAACTGAAGACGACGGACAAATACTGCCACCACCAAGTTTAGGAGAAACAGTCCGTGCAATTCATCGGCTTAAAAATCATAAGTCGCCAGGAGCCAATGGAATTACAGCCGAATTGGTTAAATATGGAGGCGACCAGTTACACCAAGTGGTTCGTCAATTTGTGCTCAACAGGTCAGCGAATCAATGCCTGACGACTAGCAACGAGGCATTATTTGTCTCATACATAAAAAAGGAGATACCAGACAGCGCAGCAATTATAGAGGTATCAAGTTGCTGAGTACCATCTATAAGATATTCTCCTCTATCTCGCTAGGCCGGATAGCTCCATACGCCCAGAACATCATTGGCCCATACCAAAGAGGCTTCACTCCAGGTAAATCGGCACCAGATCAGATTTTCTTCCTATTGGAATATGGACATCTGTTGCACCATCTCTTCATCGACTTTAAAACCGTCTATGACAGCATAGCCAGAGTAAAATTGTACACGGCCATGAGAGAATTCGATATCCCGTGGAAATTAATAAGACTGACTAAACTGACCCTGACCAATGTGCGAGGCCAAATAAAAGCAGCAGGATCACACTCGAGACCATTCAACATCATCAACGGTCTGACAAAGGGATGCCCGATCATGCGTCGTCTTTAACCTGGTCCTGGAGAAAGTGATCCGTGATGCTGAGGTAAATGCAAGAGGTACGACCTTCTTTAGATCTTGGGCAGCACATCACTGAAGGCAAAACAAAATATATGGTGACAACATCCGCACCGAAAACCAACCAACCAACAACATCAAACCGCACTGGTCAAACGGGAAAAATAAAGATAGGGGACTAGAACTTTGAGACCGTTGATAATATCTCCTATCTAAAGTCGAAAATCACATCAGATAACAGCTATGACGATAAAATCGGCACACGGTTGTTGGCAGCCAACAGAGCCTATTTCAGCTTACAAAAACTGTTCCGCTCGAAACGTCTCACCATAGGGTCAAAGCTCTTACTGTACAAGACAATGATCGTGCCAGTCCTCATGTATTCCTCGGAGACTTGGGTCCTTAGCAAGAAAAATTGTGAACTCTTGATCGCGTTCGAGAGAAGAACCCTCTGGAGAATTTTTGGCCCCCTACATAAGAATGGATGATTCCATAGCCTATAGAACGATGATACCATGACCGTCAGGTTGTGGATAAAATCCGGCTCAATAGGTTACGGCGGGCGGGTCACTTAATCCGTACGGATGAAGATGATCCCACCCGGAAAGTCTACAAGGGCAATATCTATGGTAGAAAAAGAAGACGAGGCAGACTCTGCCTGAGATGGAGTGATGGCATAGGTCAGGCCGCCAGACAGCTTTTAAAGATATCGAATTGTTGAACCTCGGCGCAAAATGGGGATGTCTAGAGTTCCTTATTAAGGCAAGCCTAGACCGGATGCCGGTTGTTGCGCCGTTGATGATGAATGGCAAACATTAGGGTCCCACGTCCAGCAGGCGACGCTTCTGATGCTCTACGGTGCAAAGGTATGAGCCAATGTTCCTGGCATGAAGGTACACCATAACGGCGTTGCGCAAGTACGAAAACGAGGAGCTTTGCGGGTGGTGTCTGCCTATCGCTGCTCTTCTTGCTAAGTGGTATAAGACTATATATACGCTCAAGGGAGAATAGCCAAGAGAGTGGTTGGCCGTTAGAAACGGCAACGTACACTAATAGAATGGCAACTCTATTGACAAAGCGAGACAAAGGGTAGATGGGTTGCGCGGATAGTCGTCAGCAGGCATTTGACAAGTCTTTTCATTGAGAAGTTGCTAGAAAGCATCTTTCTCGACATCAGGTCGACCTGTCTGTGGTGCATACGCGGTGAAGAAGTGAATGGTGCGATCAGCTGAAATAATGGTGAGCTTCATCAGCCGATCATCAAATCGATTTCTTTAATGGTATCACGGAAACCCTCTGAGATGGCAATGCTAACACCATATTGAGTGTGTGGGCTACCACAATAGTGAAGTTTGTAGCCATTTTTACCGCGTTCGCGTTCAATGTCGCAGCTTTTGGCACCAGACGGGTTTCTTGCAGAGCGCAGATATCAATGCGCCTTTTCCGAAGGGCTCTTGTAAATTCCGCGGTCTTTCCAGTTAGGGTGCCAATATTTAGTGTGCAGACACGTATTTTTTTTGTCCGTTTTGTTCGGACTAACTTGCTTACGTCCTGACGCCATCCATACGTCAAGAACCCTTGCCCATTTCTTGACAGGACCGGGGCTCGTCCTGCAGCGTCGACTGAGGTGGACGCTTTAGCATTTCTCCGAGCGTGTGACTCAATCCGATGATCTTGTTTGTAACGACATTAGATGCATTTTCTTGGTCGGCCTGCCGCGGGACCTGTCACCGAGAGAGATTAGGTAGGATTTAACATAGTGGAATAACTCCAACTATACTCTATTTATCTCTTCCCTTGATTTCAGCATTTTATTTTTGTTTTACTGAGGATAGTTCAGACTATGTTGCCTCAAAGTCCTTTATTTGGGCTTGAGACCAGCATACTATGTTACTAGAATTCAAGTACTTTTATTTTCCCCTGGCCTCGGTCTCTCCCGACCACTTTAGCAGAATTAAAGGCAAAAACGCAACTGACCTAAATATATGGTTGCCATTCCCCCCTTGGTGCGGCATAGCGCGTCAACCGCACACCTATAAGCCATAGATGGAGGTTCCCTGAAATGCCCATCAACTGACCAAAAGCTCACTAAATTTCAGTCCCGATTCGTAGTTCTTTACAAACATTTCATTAACCTTCATTTCCATACTAACTCAAAATTCCGTTTAAATTTAACAATTTTCCTTTTTATTACATAATAAAACAATTTAATTGGCAACAAATTCAAAAAATTGGAATCGCTAGTGACCTATTGACTATGGAACAAGCTATTCTGAAAATTTGGGAAAAACTGATGGGATCAACTTCTGG
Organism: Hermetia illucens; assembly: GCF_905115235.1. Taxonomy (NCBI): domain Eukaryota; kingdom Metazoa; phylum Arthropoda; class Insecta; order Diptera; family Stratiomyidae; genus Hermetia; species Hermetia illucens. The sequence goes on from NC_051849.1 coordinate 26,555,638, forward strand.
AAATCCTACAACATTGGTTACAGGATTCTGTTTTTCAGTTCAGTCTGATTAAGGCTCAGCTGGACGATTTGTTTGAATTCGGTGGCTTTTGCGTGACCCATATAGATGTGAACAAATTGAAAAAAGTGGCCCAACTCCCGACTGTGTACGGGGATGTATAATTGGGGTCGTAACATGTGGAAAACTGATACGGGGTTTGCCAACTGCGTGCACTCTTCAAAAAGATAGAAATGTGCACTATGAGACAAAATAGTGTTAAACTAGAATATATTTGAAAGGAAAGATTCTTTAACCGCCTTGATAGATGGATAGATAGCCCACCTATCATCTTGAATATGAAAGCGGGGAACGATGCGGAAAATAATTACTAAAGTTTGCAACTTATAAGAAGCAATTAGAAGATATCGATAAAAGCCACAGAGTCAAGAGCTAACTGAGCACAAACTTTCTAACGAATCCTAGCAAAACTTTGAGGATGGATTATTATGTGGAAAGTTCCTATTTATTAGTGAAATCTCCTTTTGGGGGTTATTATAATAAAATTAGTGAATCCGACGTTTTAAATACTTACATAGATGCCAATTTTGGTCTAAACTTTGCGTATTGGTTTAAGTTTTTTAAGGTCAAGTTGAACCCCAAAAAAAATCTTTTCTATTATCGGCAGGAGTCCATTCGCTTTTGTTCAGCGCCACTGCCCCGAATACGTCCGTAGTACGACTTTTCCCAAACTTGACCGCGATATTCGAAACGTTGTCGATAAAACCATTTTTTCCACATCGACAACTTCAATTCCGAATTAAAACACCGAAAGATTGCCTGAAATCGCTAAATTAATTTTTATAGGACATTCGGGATGTTCATGCATGGAAATTACTGTCCAATGGTTGTCCTGCTTTTTCTCTGGCAATCGGGCAAAGTCACTGGTATTATGGTGGAAAGCTCACAGAACCACTCGGTAGTTTTGTTGTAAATTGTCATCGAATGAGTTAACTAAAAACGGCGGTATTGTAAATTACTGAACAATTTATTTAATCGGATTACTGCAAGTCGAATGCAAATTTATGTGCCCCAAATGAACTGGCTTCCAGCCTACATAAATCAAAATCAAAAGGGAATTTGTTAAAATTTTGCATGGAAATTTAACTACAACTGTAAATTATAAACTGAATTGAGTTATTTTTCAATTGAATTGCAATAAACATTGATTTGTTGCATTGCGGATTGAAATGTGTTTTTATATTAATTCGCCGTTAATTAAAATTACCACAGGAATTGGGACGAGGCTTTGTGTCAACGCTAAACTGATGAAATATAATGGATTATTGGCAAACGGGCAAACACTGCATTCGGCTGTCATGGGGCATTGGCCATCTCTTTAGGAATTGCGGTTACATTTTGGAAAAGAATTGGGAAAACTTCTTCCCAATTAAAATAGAACTAACATTTTATAAAGACATAAGACACCCTGTACAAGGTGACCCTACTATTAACAAAACGATACGAATCTAAATTGAGGAATCGAAAAACATCTCCCTCAATCCAGGATGCCAAATAAAAACAAACAAGCAGGAAACCGTATAGCGCGCATACTGGCCTACCAGGCCGAGGCACATCTCCGAAACATTGAGAGCCTGGTGATTACACCCAAAACGAGAGAAGCTGGAAAGTCAAGCAGTGGAGTCAAGATCAACATTGGGCTGCTGCAACAACTACCAACAAAGGGTACTACTCAAAAGCCAGGTACAAGCAAAAGCACGTCTGAGATCAGTATGTCAAGCGTTAAGAGGGAGGCAGGCCTCAGCGGCGCAGGTGCTAAATGATTCCTATCTGAAGGAAGGGTTGAAACCAAAAGAAGGCTCAGGGTCTAAGCCATCATTATCGGATCCAGAAAGAAGGGAAGCAGTCTAGATTAGCGCACATGAGGGGGAATGCTCCGAAAAATCCCAAACTTGAACCCAAGAGGGGGAAGCCCCGTGTAGATCAGGGATAAAGGCAAAAGTCAGGAAGCCCGCCATTAGCTATGATAGTGCTCATAAGGGTATTCGGCAGGGATGGAGTGCGAAGCTTTCGTACCCAGGGATACGCTTTTGACAAGGTCACATACTGGTGTCTTGCACGACGGACGACAATGCGGAGTGACTCCTGACTGTAGTCCCTAAACTACTAGGATGGGAAGAAGCAGAACTAATGGAATGTGCTGGAGATGATATACCACATGCGCTCCTCAGCTGCTGTACAATTTTTGGTAAGGTTTTCCTGTTCGGCTTTGGCAAGAACGGTCGATGGTGCTCTCACTCATCTCAGGTTTGAAGCCATCTGCTCAGTTTAAGTGGCACTGTGCCTCTTTCCATAACAACCGCACTGCGTGGTACTGTCTGGCTAACCTCTCCGTCCCGGGAGCCGCATCAATTTTCGAGCGTTCTTCTTTACTCGTCCGTGCGAATCCCGATATCTTGCCAGTTATTTCAGCTCTTGTCGCTTCCTTCGATGTACGCTGTCGCGAGTCCCTTTCTGCATCTCTACTGCCTCCTAAGCTATGTAATTTTTACTCTCTTCACCGAAAAACTATTACTTTTTGGAGCTCAGAATTACTTGCTTGGACACCTCGGGGACATCGCTTCCCATATCATAATAGCATAGGTAAAACGGCAGTATGGAGCGCAAAGCCTCAGGAATACCTGTTACACCAAATGCCTTATATCCACCTACACATGGTAATCGCTTCGTGTTCTCTCTTAACCGAAAACTTAAACGGAGAAGAATGAAGACATGTCTCCCAGGCCTAGAATATGGAAAACGGTGCCATCTTATCCTCCGAATTGCGTTAGCGTATGGATGTTGACTCGACTCCGACACCTTTCAGTATAGAGACGGACCAGGAAACGAAAAAGGATAAATGATTTGGGCAATTTCTCATAGAACGTTGAAACAAAAGCTGCTCAGCAGTTACCCGACATCATCAAGAAATGGCAAAAATGGTAAAACCAACGAGCCTGTAAACGCTGGAAGCATGGAAATTTCACCGATAACAGAATAAAGCCCATCCTACCAAGTCGGAGGAGAAAATCTGCCATCAAACAGTATATGCACATAAGAGCAATAATTTGCAACTGACGAAAGTGCTTAAAAGTACACCAAGCAGTTCATTAAATTATGGTCAGGGTTTAGAACAACCAATCAAGGCTTGTTGATGGTCTGCCCGACACATAAGAAAGGAGATACTCCTTAGGGGAGCAATTATAGAAGTATGTTGCTGATTACCTACTTCGAGATATTTTCCGCTATCTCGTGAGGCCAGATAGCCCCAAAATGGGCAGAGTAACTTCATTTTACAACCCCTGACCCTGAATTATCAGAGGTCTTCAAAGTAAATTATGATAGATTAGGCGGGTGGAAAGAACGTGTATATTATATCGGCTTACATGGCACCCGACAAATCAGTTCTACCAGAAGAATTGCAAGATCTGATATCCACTTTCACAGCGAAGAAGGTCAACCTTTTGATATATTGCGACGACAATGCGAGGCAAACGAAAGAGGTGAGTATCTAACTGATTGCATTATTAATAAAAACCTATCGTTGGGCAACAGAGGCAACAACCTTCTACTACTACCCCAAATCGATGAACTGTGACGGTTAGGAGTAGGTCTTGAATATTAGCTTACTAACCGTTTATAAGTCTCCCTCCCTTTCAGAGACCACAAGAAGATCAACTGACAGGAGTTTGGTGAAGCCATCAAGAACAAACTCTCCAGTCCTTATAATGGTAATATTAGCATGGCAGAGGCACTGGAGTCAGAGATCGGAACTCTAACAAAGACATTCGAAATCGTCTGCAAAGTGGTTTCCCCTACAAAATACAGCAATATAAATATTGTCACTGCAGGAAAATAAAGATCTGCCCAAACTCCAGAAAATAACCAGTATCTGCTACAAGCACAAATACTGGCAGTTCGAGGAAGACCGCTTGTACCTCAAGTCCATTAAGACTGGCAAAAACCAGGAACTTAGCAGCCCCTCCTTTTTTAAAGAATTGGAAGGCTTCTGGACGAAATCTTCTGGTGATACCTTTGAGATACAAGCCCATACGCACTTTCCCGCTAGCTCCAGTCAGTCAAATTGGCAATTACCGAGGATAAAATCTTCTGAGCCCCACATATAAATCACCCGGCTCAGACGGTATAATATACCGCATTTCTGAATACGCGCGAACATGTTTTCATACCGAAAGCGGGCATTCGAGGTCATGAGCCCGCGAAGGACTTTTAGCCAATCCGCCTCTTTCTTGTTAGAGACCTTAGAGGGCGTTCTGCGGATATACTGCAAGGTTGTCGTTAGCTAAGTCATGGTAAGAATGTCAAGCGTAAAACAGTCATTCTCCCCGAAAGCCAGACGACCATTAAGGCTTCGAAGTCAGTTGCGATACCTTAAAGGCTAGCGCCAGGGTCCGCTGAACAATCGCAAGTCGCTTTCCTCTGGGTTGACGGTCATGAAAACCAGCCAGGGTGCTGCGTTTGACAGTCGCTTAGTAGACATAGGCTATGAAAATCTAAGCCGGCTGACTACTCCTGCTTGCCTCTCTGGAGCGGCCACTGCTACCTACTTACTTACTACCACCAAGTCCTCTTCAATACTTCACTGGAAATAGTATCCAGTTCCGGCACTTTTCTGTCCTTAACGAAGAAGACAGCCTCTTCATGTTACTCTAAAGTGAAGAGTCAAGAAACTTTAGTACGTCCCATCAAATCAGACGTGAAAAACATGCGCAACTCTTGACCAACTGAAACTGTTGGTGGAAAAGGTGCTGATAAAATCAAAGGAACGAGTTCAGGTGAACGCATTTAATATTATATGTCATAGTAAGAACTATAATTATAGAAGCACTTGTCATTGAAATTTAATTATTAAGGTCATTGAGTTCCATCGCTGAAACTCACATTCCACGAGAGTCTCGTTAGATAGGACACTTCGATAATAGAAGTGTCCTTCAAACAAAACTTAGCTCGTTAAGTGTATGGTTAACTTTGAAAAATATTATTCCTGCACAGCGAACCCAGAAGAAGCCATCTGGCATTGGTGAACTCTGAGCCAGCTTCGAGCTCGATATGGTCTCTCCTTTCTAACCGCTGTTACTTTCCATGGTACCATTCTATCTATCACTTTTAATTCCTAATTTCTAATTCTTTTCGTTCGCTTTTTGAACCAGGATCAGACAATATGTACACAAATTAATTCAGGGACGTAATTTTCCTGAATCCGGACGGCGTTCTCTTTCGAACGAGGTATCTCCCACGGAAATCTGACGATTTTGCACTTTTGACTATTTTTGCGACCCGGGGTTGGTGCAAATTTTCAATTTTCTACGATTTTTACGGGGCTTTCCAGCGGCCGATTTTCTACGATTTTTCACATTAGAGACGTCGTAGGCTCGAAGTTCTTGCATTTCCTGAATCTGGGCCTCGTCCCTTTTCAAATGAAGTATCTCCCACGGGAATCCGACGATTTTTCATTTTTGACTATTTTTGCGACCCGGGGGTAGTGAAAATTTTCATTTTTTTGGATCTTCATGGGGCACTCCTATAACTTTCTATAACTGCAACCGTCAAGGAACCTGCCGCTCACCCTATCTCGTTGGTTGCAGATGAATTATCTGGCGACTACCAAGTAAAGGTGGAAGGACGGTTTGGTAGAAAAGCTGCAAGTAGTGAACGAGGGTGCATTTTCTTGTTGCACAGATAATAGAAATGTACACTGGGCACTGGTGAGAACCAAATTTTTGATAAAATTCGAAAGGGCATCAAAACATTGAATGATATCAGAAATGGGGTAGTGTATGCACGTTTGGTTGATATGAAGCTTCTGTTTCAAGTTAACCTGGAATTTCGAAAACAAAGGAGGGCAAATGGAGCGGGGATTTGAATTTCTAGGATCTTATGCCCGCCAGTACTTGATGTTGGGTCGGACCAAATGGTCAAGAACTGGCCCCTTCTTTCTTAATTCACGGACCCTCATTTTTGGGCTTAGCATCCAAGTGACCAAAAATTGTGTAGAAAAGACGGTTTATACTCTCTGTCCAGTTCTACACCAAGTGGAAGCGGATTTAGAATTCCTCAATCCTTACACAAAAATTTTAGCTCAACCCAAGCTTTGGTCTCCAGTATCAGCGGATTTACGATCTACATATTAAGGAGCGTTTCATACCTGCCGACAGCTTGGGTTACGGTGCTCCAAGGGCAGAGGTGAGGCAGCGTGTGAGGAATTTCCTCTGCTTTTTAGGAAAGCGTATGCTTCAGGACGACTCCAAAGATCTTGATGTTCGCTGAAAAACAGGACGACTCCAACAGAGCATCTTTCCAAGGTGATGATAAAGCCAAGTCAGATTTCGAAAGCGAAACCCAAAATGGGCAGCAGCATTACGAAGAATACGAGAATATGCAGCCGTCTCTGTTCCCTACGCTTCTTGGATCACGTTTATGTTGATAAGTAATTATTCAGCGAACTTTATCTTTTGTGTTTTACTTTGGGTGCGCGGATAAAATTGCATTTGATGCTGCTTCAAAGACAGAGAAAAAGTAGTACAAAATCATATTCAGTCCATAACTTTATTCAACAATCTTTAAATGGCTTAAGCAGATCCAGTCACACTCTTGACAAGAGAGATGATTTGTTCTGGGTTGACACCTGCAGCCTTCATAGCATTCCAGCCAGCAGCCAGTTCAGGAGCGTTCTAAAGATAGCAAAATAGTTTTCAAAAAATCACTCTAATGGCAGTTTCAGCATGCAATACTCACCAAGAAGTTTTGTATCAGCACATTGAAAGCAGGTGAAGTAATCCTTCCGTAAAAATAAGCGAATGCGGGACTAGAAGCAATCTTTGACTTAATGAGTGCCTGGATTTTGGATTTTGGGAAAGCATTGGCAACATCATTCAAGAAGCTGCTGAAGGAGCGTTCCGTAACTGTTGGCACTGGACCATCGTAATCAGCCAACTTTAATTTCTTGGCCATTGCATCGAGGCCTGCAACCGCATCGATTCCAGAAGCACCCAAATATTCCAAGATGGCGTAAAATTGAGGACTTTTAATAGCCTCGGACCAGAATTTTTTGAATGCTGAGCCTTCCAAGTAGTCCTTTGCTTTACGGAATTTACTATCGAACAGCAAATGTTCACCGGCAATCAAAACGATTTCATCAGTTGGAACCAATTTCTGAAAATCAGCAAAGTCTTCAGCGAGTGGACCTACTGTGCCAGCTGAGACGCAGGCGACAGCAAGGACGATGCAAACTAGAACCTTCATGACTGTTAACACACGCGAACAAAACTATGAACGTGTAGTGAATACTTTGGAATTAGCCAATTCATTCGCTTTTATAGGAAATTTTTAATCTAATTTTTTTATTAAGTATCTACGCTGAATTTGACATTATCTCCTCCTAAAAGATGATCATATGATACCCCTACTAGAGTAATTAATTTGAATACGTGCACCGCAGATAAGGCATAATGGTCATCATCTGGAAATAATGCCAAGCGGGAGTTTATTTATATTAAGATTAATCCATTCAGTCGATAATCTAAATATTTTTATTCATGGTCATTGTTCAGTTTTTTTTTTTTTCAAGCCCTGGAATCTTCTTCAATAATAATAGAAATCATTCCAGGGAGGCATTGCAAAAAGTTAGGTGCATTGTTTTGAATACTTGATTGAATCAACACACCGCCAATAATTATAATCAATAATTTCCCTCATATTGAAAAGATTGATCCGATAAGATACTTGCAATATTGTAACCAATAACCAACGAGCAGTTTTTGTCGCTCTCTGCTACGTTGATTGTGATCATTTGAACTTCAAAGTGGTACCTTATGGAAAAAAATGAAAAATAAAAGTTTGACGAACAATTTACTGCTTGAATTGAGAAAATAGACCATATACAAATACGAACTGTCTTAAATAACTGTAGAACTAAAAAACCAAGTTTGAGTTTTCGTCCTAAGCTTTTGAACAGACTTCACAAAGCCGTATTTATATATACAATCCCTCATTTTGGTGCTACAATTCAACCGAAAAGTGCTAATCCTCATTGATTGCAACAAACTTATACGTTTTGACGCTCCATTCAATCATCAAAACGTTTTTCAAACTCGGTGCTTGGTATGTCCATTAGAGCCATCTTCGACTTTCCCATGGCCTCCGCTACGCTGCTAAAGTATGTTTTACGCAAAGGTTTTTTTATTCGCTGGTGGTTTAGGGGGGCCGGACGCAACACGCAAACGACTATCAGATGATGAGCCCTTTCGAGGTCGATATCGGGAGGTCTCTTGTTACGCACATCCAGAAAACAACTCCTAAATCTACTGCTGATCGCGAACCTCCCAACATTACCGTTACGGTCGCCAAGACATGCTTCTTTATCCCATGGCCAAGCAAGATGTGGTCAGATCTCATCTTGGCATTCAGATTCACCCATCACGATCACAATGTCACCTTTATGAAGCTTCCCCTAAACCGCGTTTAACATCCTTCTCCATTATATCGGAAGCCTCCGTTCGTGCATAGCATTGGCAATTATGACGCTCTTTATCCTGTTGCAAGTCTGTCAGAAACCGGCTCACAGATCAAGAGAGGGCATATTGTTGTAGCCATCAAAAACAACCCGACACCGGGTTCGGGTCTAGTGGTAGTAGACTACCACTTGTCTTTCCAGAGTGCAAAAGCACATTCCCGCAAACGGGAGAGGAGCACTCTCCAAAGTTCCACCATCTTATTTCGCTTAGGCCCAGAATGTTCAGGTTTTATCGCTGGAATTCTCACTAAAGTTGGAGAAAGCGAGCATTCTGGGGACCATCGCTACCGTTATCGAAGAGTGTGCACACATTCCAGAGACCAATCATACTCCCTTTTTGATAGCCAAAGGTCGTAGCCGTGAGGTCAACCCCTAACAGAGGCGCTGTTGATGATTGGGTAGCAATAAAGTTTCAAAATTTGGAGGTTGCTAGCCTACAAATGTTGATCCCATTTAGTGGCCTCTTACGACAAGCAGGGAATTAGTGTATTCTTAGGCCCCTACTCACAGGGCCTTTGGTGTTTCCATATTTTAGCGATGTGTCATCCACCAAGCATGTTTCAATTAATTCCAGAAATATGCCCTAATTTGACTTAAAAGTCAGCATCAGGACTTTGTTTCGTATACCGTTGAAGCCCCATACTTTGTTGCCCCACCATGCTATTGTGAATTTCCAGTTCTTCCTTTGTCTTTACTACAAGTATTACAGTCGCTTCTAAAGCTCACTAGAGACTGTTTCCGCCCGTGCCTCTCTGTGGATACAAACCTCTCACAGTTATCAATTGGGGATCGAGACATGAATTTTCGGAGCTGCTTGGCCTTGTCGACGGGTTTATCTCCGCTTCTACGCAAAGTTGTTTGAATCAATCCCGCTTGCTTCACTGTATAGCCAGCTTGAGGTTTCGCTGAGGCTGTAGACACTTTGCTTTACCTCTTGGTCAATCCTACCCATTGCTCTCTGAGCCGCCCGTCTGACCTCATGACATGCCCACCGAAGATGAAACTGTTCACTCTTTCACCAAGAGTTACGCCTTCTGCTCGGTAAAGTATAATTTCTTGGCATCGGTGAGTTGCTTGGCGTCGCGATGCACACCTTGATATAGAAGGTTATCTCCGGGGGTGTACCTGGTATAGTGTCCTGGTTCAACTACATATCTATAAAGGTGAAAACTAAGTAGTAAACAAAAACTCAACCCGAGCTATGACTGCCCTGTCGAGGGGTGAAAGATCACAGGGATTGAGATGTCACCATGGACGGTAAACTTTGGGTACCAGGCGGCTGCGAGTTTCAACTGCCCTTTTCTCAGTAACAAGGGGGTGACCAGAACTAGATAAGAGGTACTAAACATAACTCTAGGGAATACTCTGATGAACGGGCTGGTTAGGAATTGGAGGGGTTCGGATGAGCACTCCATGTCGGATTACAGAATAATCAGATTCGACATTGAGGGCAACTCTGAAATAAAACAAGTCGGAATACCGGAAGCTCGCGCTTCGGGTATAAAGGTTTTGTGTTCATCTTATGTAAGAGACGCACATTTCTCTGCCCGTATATAGCTACAAATCCAACATAATCCTTCATATTTTTCCAAACTACGAGACATACGTACATATTAGAGCCATAGATATCACGCTCACCCCTATTGCCTGCTGTACACATATATGCACGTATCTAAATTTATCGTACCCATATTTCCGATTTACGTCTTATATCTATCTGAATTACGCACTAGCCGCAAAGTTCATTAGCACGCATATATTATATACCTACATATACACATGTCTGGTTGACAAATAACTAAAAAACTAAAACAAAATAATTCTCTGGGACCCAATTCATAAGAATTCATTTCGTTGTGGTATTGACGAATTGATATGTGATGATGACGTCATGCGGGTTGTAGAGTGCACGAAATTCACACAAAATTGTAAAGTTTCACCCCCTATAACTTTGTTAATAATAGTTGGATTTTCTTCAAACTTGACCAAACTGTGCATTATATTCTTCGTTACACTCATGCCAAATTTTGTATTTCTGGGATGAACATAAGGGGGGGTGCCGGGTAATTTTCTAAAATGTGGAAATATACTATTATTAACTTTATTTGTGCAGATATCGGAACCGGATATATTTTGAGGCCTAGATTTCGTAGAGATGCACCACTGTGATTTTTTCCAGATTTTTCGGTTGGATAAGTTCTGAGAACGAGACCTGTTACACTTTTTGTGGGTCATATTTTCAACCCTTACTCCCCTATGTTTCATCTAATATCAAATATTGAACCAGATTCGAAAAGTACTAATTGAGACCTTTGATTTGATACCCTACATGGCTACATTCTGTGAAAAAAAAATTTGCACCCTCCATTCACATGTACGGGGAGCCCCCCTTAAACTTAACGCAAGATGGCGCCACTTACTGCATGTAAAGGGATCACCAGATTACATACTCTCACCAATTTTCGTGACAATCCGTCTAGCCGTTTCCGAATAAATCGGGTGTGACAGACAGACAGACAGACAGACAGACAGACAGACAGACAGACAGACAGACAGACAGACGGACAGACGGACAGACAGACACCGTCACCATTCTAATAAGGTTTTGTTTCACACAAAACCTTAAAAATGACAAGGAATACCAAAAGAATAGATTGGGATTCCTATGAAACGCACCTGAGCAACAACATGGTTCACCTGAGAAGTGATATCAGGAGCGAACTGGAACTAGGAAAAGTGGTGAAAAACCACAAGAACCTCATCATTGACGCATATGAGGGCAGCTATCCAGCTAAGACAGTTATGTCATCAAGGGATGTACCCTGGTAGAATAGGAAGCTAGCCAGAATGAGAACAGAGGTCCGAAAACTCTTCAACCGGGCAAAACAAACCGGAGGCTTGCCAAGGTACAACGCGATCAGGGAAGCCAAACGGAGCAGCTTCAGAGAATTCTGTGAAGGGATCGAACAAACCACAGAAGCAACCAGGCTATGTAAAGCTGTAACCAAAAACAGGGCAACAGGTACACTTACCGAGAATTAGAAAGACAGAGTACCCCTGCTTATCATAACTCATTTCCCGGGGTCCTACCCCACGGTGGAAAGCGACAACATCCTACCTGATAGCCCAAGGATGAATAAAAGAGGGAAAAAGGAAACTAGCATAAGAGGTATGCTCGAAAGATAGGGCAAGGTGAGCAGTGAGAAATTTTAAACCAGTGAAATCACTTGGACTGGATGACATCTTCACAGCAATACTACAGGGAAGCTTAGAAATAATCTTAGAGTCTCTTCTGAGAGTGGTACAGGGCAGCATAGCCCGGGATTTATACCGACGCGGAGGCAGACAAAAGTAATCTTCATTCCGGGTGCGGGTAAAGAGGATCCCTTTAACTCTAAATCTTTCAGGCCAATCGAACGATGTCATCGTTCCTACTTAAAACGGGGGAGAAGTTCATAGCCAACTATATTAGAACTAACGTTCTAATGTGTAATCCCCTACATCCTTGCCCTTTTTCAGTTGACGGATGTAGTATGAGATGCCATAGAAACAAGCGCCGGAAATCGGAGCAGTCGACAGCATATCATACACAAAGATACAAGACACCTGAACCACAAGATATTGGATAGTATGGGCAGAATGTTAGAGAGTAGGCAAATAGAAATGTCAACAGGTTCAAATTCTATCAGGAACACTAGCTAAAGTTGGCCATAAGGTGAGGTATTATCACCGTTAATGTGGAGTATTGTTTGCAAGTGACCAGCTCCCAGGGAGGGCTAATAAACACTAGAATACAAGTCCAGGATTACGTTGATGCTTCTATTTTAATCTGTAGGGACAAATCCGAGGAATCCAAATTGAACTACGAATCACTAGTAACTGATGCAGGGAGGTGGGACTGCGCATGAATCGCAAGACCAATGAAGTACCATTCACTAGGAAGCACAAGCTAGATCAGCTGTGAGCATGATGACATGATATGGAGGGGAAACGAGTAACAGAGGTCAAATATTTCGGGATCATACTAGACCAAAAACTACTCTGGAAGACACATGTTGAAAACATATGTCAGAAAGTTACAAAGGTTCTGGTGACTTGAAGGTCCATAGTAGGGGAAAAACGCTGCAATTGTAAAGCCGATGATTGCCTGGAGAGACAGAGATAAACTCGGCACAACAGCCAGGGAGTCACATAAACTTCAAAGGCTGCTTTGTGTGTGTATCAGCGGGGCAATGAGAATATTCCCAACGACCTCCCTAGAAGTTCTTCTGGGATTGACATCTCTCAATCTGTACATTGAGATACAAGCGAGGAGAGTAATCTTCTAAATTTCCGGGAGTACCAGTGAGATTGATATTTTTTTTAGGCGACATCGCCAATTACTGATACCAAGAGATAGCATAACAAGGAGGGTTCACTTCGATAAGGCGTTTCAAACACGTTGCATCAATAGGGCAATCTGAGCGAGCGTTGACATACGGCTTAAGCCAGCATCTGATTACCTGGAGAGAACAGGCGCCGAGAAGAGCAAGGTTGTTTTTCTCCGGTGTTGTGTATGATACTTTGGATTTCTGCAGCGCCCCAAAAGGATCCTTCTGGAGGTGCATTTCTTTTGACAATACCCCAATTTCTTTGCAGAATATCTTGCATGAGTTTCTGTACATACTGAATTGAGTCGTCTCTTTAACACAATTCAAGCATTTAACGGTACGTAAAAGTTAACTAGCTGAGGGAACTGCAAATCCTGCAAATCTTAGATGTTATATTAGATGGTGATACGCAAGTTTCAGGTTTGTTCAGTTATAAAATCTTTACCGTCAAAGCAAAGCAAAAGCATCTATAATAATTTCTCTACAAAAGAAATCTCATCTTTACTCATTGAAGCAGAAATACCATCCAAGGACGTCATTCAAAGAGCATTTAAAATTGCACAAGAAACGCATGGGAATACCATGAGAAAGGAAAAAGTGTCAACGGTTGTGACACAGCCAAGTGTACGATTCAGGGATTCCAGCTTTCCATTTGCTTTCTGTACAATTGCAAGATTAAGGTGGATTCTTTTCCAACTATACCAGATTGAAGCGCTTACAGCGTCCCAGCATTTTGAATCACGACACGAATTGATTCATTCGATCTTACCAGAGTGAAAGTATGCATTTCCCCGTGGAAAATAACAAAGACAAAGTTCGAAACATTGCAGCTCGTCTTCATAGTTAAGCTTCCATTATTGCCAGGATTCACTTGATGTACAGAAACGAATGAAAGGAGTAGGAAGCTCTCCCTCGTTCGCATAGTTTCAGTTAAGACGCTTACTATTTGAAGTGTGATTCGTTACCGTTGATCTCAATTCATGGTCTTCGCATTGACGAGCTAATGCACTCATTTATATCTAGATAGATAGTTGCTCACCCCAGCAGGATGGATTTGAGGAAGTTAGTCCTAGTTCGCGTGAAAATATAAACAGTGCTTGCTAATCCAGTTGATGACGGCCAAATATGACTAACGAACATGAGTTCCACTTCAAGTGTGATGTATCTTTCGTAGGTTATGTAATTCTGATGGAACCTCCTTGTCAGCTCCTCAAAAACTGCCATCAAAACCCCGCTAGCTCCCATCACTTTCACTTCTACAAGGTTCCCTTCTCTTACCGCTCATGCATTCTGTCGACGCCATTTCTACGTAACTACTCCACACTAGAATAACCCATGAAGTACCCAACTATCTTCAGGGAGTTTTCGGTATATTATTCTAGGTTGAACCCTAGTGGGAGGGAAGCTTATAGAAGTTCAAGTAATTGTTTGTGAGGATAAGATGAAAATTTCCACAGGACCCATGTAAGCACACATACATGCACAAACACACGAGTGAGCTCAACAATACACTTACCACGTAATCTTCGTTCATTAGGGCTTATTAAACAAAGTTGATGTTAACACAAATGGAAGACGAAAAGTTTGCGAGGCAAAAGAGATCTCCCGGGAAAAATACGAGTGTTCAGCACGATTCTATGCATGTACAAGTCCCTGTGTCCTGTTTCTGCTAGTGGTGTTTCCTCGTTTCATTGTAGATGAGAAATGATTGAGTGAAATCCGACTTCAATTGCGGGAAGAACAACAATAATGCTTTTACTTTATGCTAAGAATGGTTTTACGAGTTTCTACGACTCTAAGTGAAAGTCTTTTCGGTTTATCAGAAAGCAAAATCTTTTGTGTTGGCGCTAACGAGCTTTCTTTTTGAATACAACCGTCGGGTTAGTGTTAATAGCATAAATGATTAGAAGCTCAACGTGGCGAATTCTGGGGACTTGATGAAAACTTAGTGAAGAAATAATTGCTAACACCTCACTGGTTTTGAATTAAACATTCGCCTTACATACAGATATGGATGAAATTAAAAGATAATGAGTGATGTATGTAGTGGAGAAAAGAGCACTTACATTTTATATGGAGGTGTTTAAGAATTAAATTCAATTCTTGGCAACGTCCAGTGTAAATCATCACTGCGCTGGTCAGTGGAAAGCGGTTATGAACACTTTGGATAGTGGAAGAACAAGATGACCAACCAATTTAACCTAACGCAGCCACGGGACCAGATCTTTCCCTAAACCAGAGCAAATGACGATAAACGATCGATCATCCCACCCCCCCCCCCCCCCTTCTGAAATATTTCAATGATTCATGCTTGCGGACCTCTGGCGCTAGCCACGCTTGGTATGTTCTTGAATACTTCAACCCCTATTGCAGATTGACATAACGGATAGACCCAAAATCGACAAAATTGAAGAAACTGCAATAATTTACGAAAGCTGGCGGGAGGTATTGAGACAGAAGCACAGCAGCCTCCGTCGGCCGTCCATCTTTTTAAATTGGCACTGCTTGGTCAATATTTTTATCTCACCAGAAGGTTGTGTATGGTTATTGTTATATATTGATGGACTAGTGCAGTTTTATACCTTTTCATGTTCATCAATTCTGGTTTGCCCTGAGCGACCCTATTCCTCATAAATTGTTTGATTGTTCCCACATATATGTCCTCATACTCGTCCATTATGTCCTCCGCGTGGTTGTGTAATTTTCGTGGCTTTACGTCACAGACAACATTTTCTTTGCCTTGTCCAGGGACAATCTGACGGGGGAATGCAATTAAAAAAATGCAACATTCCTTCGTTTTCACCCCTCCCATTCTTTTAAAATGAATAATTTTATTAATTTTGCAGAAAATCTAGCAACTGGTCGCTTTCCCCTAACTACAAGAATTTATTAACATTTCAAATCTTATTTTGTGTGTGTATGTGTGGTGGAGGAGAAGCTACCGCTTCTGAGCACTCAGGCTGTGTTGGCCAATTGTACGTGCCACCCCTGTCTAAAGGAATATTCCGGATTTCTTAACGTATCCCAGGATTTCCGTTAGTGGATGTGATGCTACCCGTCGCACCTGGAGAACACCAGTACCAAAGATCTGATGACTGATGCGCCCATAGGCGGAGCATTGTCGTAGGAAATGCGCCGTGGATTCCGTTTCCTCATTACAGAAGCGACATGTATCATCTTGAATAATTCCTATTCTGAACATATGCGCAGCTAGTGAATTATGGCCTGTCAGAATGCAAACAATACCCCTCCAAGCCCTCCTGCTTTTCAACATGATAAACTTTGCGGTACGCATGTTTGGTTCTGGCAGGAAAAGCTTGGTTTGTCGAGCAGCAATGGCTGGCTCCGGTCCCGGCATAGGGGCGATTGACCCCTCTTTCGCTAAAGCATCCGAAATTTCATTTCCCTCTACGCCACAGTGACCAGGTACCCAGAGTAGTCCCACCGTACTGAATCTAGAGATAGAGTTCAAACGGTTTCTGCATTCCTGAATGATTTGCGAGGTGATCATAGGACTACTCAACGCCCTCAATGCAGCTTCGCTATCACTGCAGATTGAGATGCGCCTGCCCTTTAACCACTCGTCATTCACCCAGTTTGTCGCCTTTAAGATCGCATAAACTTCGGCTTGAAAAACCATTGTATACTGTCCAAACGAAAAGCCCACTTCTCGTTTTTATTCGAGAGTTAGACTCCGGCTCCAGAACCCTCTTCTGTTTTTAAGCCATCGGTGTAGAAGACTTCCGTATATCCCGCCACGCATTCCTCTGGGACTTCCCAATTCACTCTACGCGTCAGGGTAACTTCATATCTTCTACCAAACAGATGTATGGGGACACGAAAGTCGGAAGACAGTGTAAGAACTGGATTCAGTCCACCCAGTAACTTTTTAAATGCTCTGTGTCCCCCACATCCGTTGTTTCCCCATAGATCTAATTGAATTAGTCAGCTGCTCTCATTGTAGTGCTTTGGATAAATATATCCATGGGCTGCAAATTAAGTAGTGCATTCAGAGCTGATCGGAGCGGATGTCGTGCTCATGGCACCAGCCATACCCAGACACACAGTTTATTGCAGTGCGGCTATTTACGCTGAAAACCTTTTTGTCTCACCTTAACTCACCACACTACGGATGGATATACGAACATCGGCCTACTGATGGCAACGTATATCCACATTACCACATGAGGCGTGAGTCCCCATGTCGAGGCAAAGGTCCGTCTGCACAGCCTATAAGCCGTGAGAGCTCCTTTCATCTTTACCTCTGCATGTTTGTTCCAAAGAAGTTTTTTATCTAGAGTGACTCCCAGATATTTCACTTCTTCGAAGAGTTGAAGGGTACTACCCCTCATCTCAGGGAGGCAAAGTCCATCCAGTTTTCTCCCTTTTGTGAATATACCACTGTGGTTTTATTTGGACTAACTGAAAGAGCATTTTTGAGGCACCAGCTGTCTGTCAAATCAACGGCACGTTGTATATTCCTACTCACAGTTACAAGATCCCGATCATCAAGCACAGCCACGTCATCAGCATAAACATGAGCAAGTATTGCAAATTTTGCGGTTCGCATAGTAGTGAGTCGATCAGCATACTCGACAGAAGTGGCGAAAGCACACCTCCTTGTGGGCAGCCCTTCGCTGCTTCTGCAGTCAGATAGCGATCGACACCCACCTCAGCGCACTGAAATCTCTGCGTTAGCATAGCATTAATCCACTTAATTAAAGCATCATCAAGACCATGCTCTCTGGCAGCATCACAAAGTTTTTGAAAAGGTGCAAAGTCAAAAGCCCCTTCAATGTCCACGAACACCTCTCTCGCGTACTCACCATTCAAAGTTGCATCCTCCATCTTTCTGACCAAAAAATGAAGAGCAGACTCACAGTACTTTCCACGTTGGTAAGCATATTGGTTTTCATTAAATGAGTGCGTCCTAAGTGGGTTCTTTCCAAACCTTTCAACAAGAATGAATTCAAGCTGATCTGGCTGAAGTTCTTTGTATTAGAATAGTCATCTTTCCCAGGTTTCGGTATGAAGATACCTTAACCTTTTGTCAAGAGAAAGGCACGTAGCCCAGAGCAAGACATCCTCGAAAAATATTTCTTAGAGGTCGCTCTAAATGCTCCATACCCTCCTTTAGCATTGCCGGATAGATGCCATCCATGTCAGGTGCTTTGAAATGTTCAAGGGACAGTATGGAAGCTCTCACCTTTTCATGGGTAAGAACCGCTTTCGTAGTGTTCTAGTTACCCTTGCAGCACTTGTTGAAGGGGTTGCAAGAACCGTCACCTCTCCCCCTGCCACTTCTCTCATCCGTTTTCCCGGGTGGTGTACTTCCAGGAGAGTTTATTTTGAATAAAAAAAAAATTATTTTAATTTTCAAACAGTGCAAACCAATATTGAACGGTGAAAATATACATTCACCTCCTTTGCTTGTACCTAATTTGGGAACATTGTTGTTGTTTCCGCAATGCAATGTCCCAACCAAGAAGGCTATACACAGGAGGAGCAACTTCATGAAATCTCATTGTGCACCTGTCGGGTAAAGACAAGGGTTTTTTTGACAACGCCAGAATGTGAAAACCGCTGACGAGCACAATTCACAGACGTAAATCCGCGCCTACGTATTAAACCGTACCCGGGCATCCTTCAACCACTCAAACCGCGGAACTGTCGTCAGATATTACTTCATGGGGCCGGTTAAAAATTATGCTGTTATTCCTGTATGGCTATTCATTCGCCCTTTTCTTTCCTCTATATGGAGCACTTTCTAAGGTTTTGTGTAAAACAAAGCCTTATTAAAATCGGCTTAATGTCCGTCTGCCCGTCCGTCTTTGCTTTTTTTTTCTTTTTTTTTATGAGGTGGAGACCTTCAAAAGACACTAGTCGGTCTGGATACACTAGCGTGTGGGATTTTTACCCACTAAAACCACCCCCGTCTCCCTCCCTACCCCGCGGAATCACCATAAGGTATTACACCAAGGGCGAAATCAGCTCACTCTAGCTTACTGACCTTTCTTCTATACGCGGCATACATGACACCGTTTTTCTCCCCTTCTCTGCCCTTCGTACTTCGTTTTCGATAGATGCGATCAAGACCGCATCCTAATTCTCCTAATATGCTACCATTGTCGGAACAAGACTTTCTGGTACGAGCACCTCTCCTGGAGTCTCTTCTAGATTCCTCCTTTCTTTCACAAATCTCGGACAGTGGAAGAATACATGCTCTGGGTCCTCTGGGACTCCATCGCAATTTGGACAGTCGGGTGAAGTCACCAATTTAAACCTGTGCAGATATTGGCGATATCCTCCGTGCTCCGTGAGAAACTGGGTGAGATTATAATTAATCTCACTGTGTCGTCTCTCCAACCACTCCTTGATGGCAGGAACGAGTCTGTGAGTCCACCGACCCTGTCCCGAGCGTTCCCACCGTTCTTGCCATCTATTTATCGACCTGTCGCTCTCAGCGTCCTTCGTCTGCAATAAGGGAGAGATTGGCTTCGCATTGTATATGTTCGCATCTCACCTGCCAAGATGTCAATGGACATCATTCCAGTTTGCTGGAAATCGCACTATCACTAACAAACACAAAATACACAAAACCTTCCATACCTGAAGCATCCAGCTTCCGGTTTCCCGACTTTTTTTATTTTCATTTGCAGCCTTGCTCGATGGAGGTCATTTGTTAGGCTCGCGCGAATCCCCTTTTTGTTTATTGTTCAGGATCCGGCGCGAACCCATGCACCGAAAAAGACATACGAATGTTGTACAATGAGATGTTAGTCATCAAAATGCTCAAAATTTGTCATAAAGTCAGTTGGGTTTCAACTGACTTAACCATCGACCATTTTGCGATCAACAGCAGATTTAAGAGTTGTCCCCCGGATTTTCGTCCACGTTCCGAAGGGGTGTCATAAGATAAGATACCGAGCAAAATCCCGGCCAAAGTATTCTGTCTGCTCTCTCAACGGGTCATGAACCTTGGCCAAATAGCTCTGGAGAGGCAATTAGAGCTGAACTAAACATAAACCCCAACAACAACCACCAAGTTTTCGGTCTGACGGGTCGTCGTACTCTCCCCAAAATAGATATTGCCCGACGCATTAACAGCGTTAGATCCACGGTGGCTAGGTCACACATTATGGACGGGCGACAATTCCATTTTTGACTACACCAGGCAGTAGAAATTACTCTCACAAGATGACCGATGAGCGTTTTCACCCAGGGGCATTTGGCGTAAAAAGATGCAGAATGTGTCCGGGCATTTCGGGTAGTCGTGGAGGGAGCTCAAACGCATCTCGGGTAATCGTGAACGATGACGCATAGGTATGGTTGATGCTTTATATCCCATCAGGGGATATCACCATTTACGTTCTCGTAGCTTCAATGCGCTGTTTCCATCTCTAAAGGTGGTCGTATACGTATTTAACTACCCTACTTTGAAAAATACTTAACTTCGCCTAATTTAATCGTCAGATATGTGTTTCTTTTCGGTGTAAAAGTAACGTGATCGCTCTTACGTCCAGACACTTTTGCCCTTTAGTCTTTTAGTTGTCTTTCCACTTGTTTCAAGTATTTTTGAAGATGACGAAACGCAATTCCGGAATTTATATGTGATATGAGCAAAATTTGTTGGAAGCTAAGTCCAATCTCTATAGAAGACACAAAATTGGTCCAGACGCACTTTCCTGGAGAACTCCAGCTTCAATGCAATCTGGATAATGTTCACTGTACTTGACGTTAAATTGTCGCCGGGCTTTCAAATGTGTTAAAACACTTCATTCAAGATCGTAATGGTACTCTATAGTGCACTATAGGGGACAATGTGTCAGCATTGTGCTCGCTCGAGGCTACTATCCTAATTTAACTCAGGTACTCATTCATAGCTGAGTCGACTGGTATCCGTCCGACGTTGAGCCATGATACAAATCCCACTGCCACCAGCGAGACTTGTGCTCTAAACACTGAGATATTCGAATATTAGTAGTTAGTTGAAAGGAGCTATTTTATCTTGTATTTGATTTCTTCATTTCAAACTTTATCGAACATATGCGCCATGTCAAGGAATAATGATGAGCAGTTAATTTGCATAATGAAAGCTATCACACATAAACCCAAAATCGTCTGCATCACACACAACCATCATCACTGCCACTGATGTCAAAAACGCCGTGATTTATCGAACTATACGTTAGAATATAAAACGGATGTCACCGGTGATGTGAAACAACATTACCAAATATCACTATCTACATGAGTAATATCACTATCACTTCTGTACTGGATGGAAGTGGGATGACGTTGTGATGTTAAATGGTGTTGTGTCTGTGCGGCGCTTGGTGATTAGAAGATAGATAGATGATGATAGCTGATAGAAATTAATATGCTAATGCTTAGAAAACTATTTTATTCCCAATGAAAGTGTGCTTCCGGAAAACCATATCCAAGATTTAAGAAAACTAACTCAGTTTAAACAATCTATTAGGCACCAAAATCGCATTGAAGCTCAAGTTTAGCCGGCATTATTACTGATGTTTCTGAAGTACACTGAAAATACGGAAAATCTACTAGTCAACAATCAGATATAATAATCTAGACTTTTTACCGTTAAATTGAGTCGAGGATGGCCTTCCGTATCCGTCAGTTTGATTCGGAAAGTTGTATACTTGTCATGCATGGGGACGGGAGGTTTGATAAACGCCTGATGTATAATACTAGCCAACTCACTCGGAACTTTCACGTAGGCGTTTTTACCACCTAAGATGATATGATCTTATGAATGATTAGTGATATAAGTTAGTGATAATTAAATTTAAATGAGCAAAAATGGTTATCAATAGACTTCGAGCATTGAACTAAACATTGAATTCTTGATTTACTGCGCAACTTAATTAGCTGTGGTGAAGTGAATTATGCATAGCTTGCACTTGATAAGGAAACTAGTAACTTTCTCGACGAAAAAGCTACCAGGTCGGAATTATTTTAAATTAGGAAAATTAGTATGACAACAGGTAATACACTCAAACTAGGCACGTAAAGATAACCAAGACGAAACACTGACGCTTATTGCCCGTACCGCAGATCTTTAAGACCGGAGTTCACTCTTCCAAGATGACCGCCGAGTGGCGCAGAATTATAGAGGAGGAGAGCGGGCGTCTCGGAAAGTCGTGGAGGGAGGTGAAGCGCATTTCAGGTAACCGCGGACGGTGGTGCGTTGATGTGGTTGTCGCGCTATGCCCCCCCCCCCCCCCCCCAGGTGGTAAATGGTAACCATACATGGGGTTGTAGGAACACGAAAATATAAATTGTGAAAAGTGCAAAATCTGCTACACTAAACCAGGTACTACTTTATTTATCACAACCGCGATATTGTCGAGGATACCATGTTATACCTCCACTAGACTCTTTCAAACAGTTGAAGAGCAGCTCCACTCCGTTTGTATCCATTGACTCCATTTCTTCCGTTCCTGTGGTCTGACTCTTGGACATCATCCATTTAATTCGAAGTAAGTCCAAGATCAATTTTTCCCGTGCTAAATCAGATTGAAGTAATGATTCTAGCTCCGTACAGTTCCTAGTTGAATTTACAAAACTACGTGAACAACACAAAATAAACACTATTACCGTTCGACAAAACATTTCTTAATAAAGTGAGAAGTGAAGTGAGTAGAATTCAGCGAATGGCTAGTGAAATTACCTAACCCCTAGCAATCAATCACTGAATGGAAGCATTTCAAATGAGGTGAATAACTTGAATTTAACGGTTATAAACTTGTTATTATGTCGCGATTGGTTCTAAAACTAACTCTTACATATATGAGCAGAAACACTTTATTCGACATAAATACGGTAAAGCAAATCAGAAACCGCATGGTGGACACTTTAGGATTGAAGGGCTTTGTGGTTTTCTTACAAAAAAAGGCAATTTTCACATTTCACGTTGCTAATAATATTGAAGATTCTACCAAACTTCTCAGTATAGTGTACTATGTGATGTGATGTGATATAATGTGATGAAAAGGGGTTTCCAGTAAATTTCCAAAATGCAGTTTGAGGTTTAAAGTTTTTCTCAATAATTTGCTGGCAGTTAAGCGTTTCACTTTTAAAATAATAGCATGGGCCACATTTAGCTCACAGTCGGCCTGATCCCCTGGAAATGTTGATATAACTCGGTGATGAATGAAGCCGGATCCTCAGTATTGATAAATTGGTCGCAAAGGCAGTGGCTTCTAGATCCCTGCGAATGCCGAGAAAAACCGTGTTAAATAGGCACGTCCATTGTGCATGCTCTTGGCATCGGGTAGCAGTTCCAAACTTTCGATGTAGACACAAGTCCGTTGGTCTGAGCGGAGTATGGAGTTCTACGGAGAGTCATACCTCTCAACTCGACATGTGATTTGAACAGGTGTGATCCAAACCGTCTTCCGCGATCAATTCTCACTTGAAGAGGCGTGCCTAGATGATATCTCCAGCGATTATAGAATGCCAGACCAACGGTATGAGCTTCGAGGTCAGACATCGTAAACGTTTCAGGCCAGTGAGATAATCCGTCTTTGCACTTCAGACAGTATCGTTTACCCTCTGAACATGGCATAACGTTCATGTCGATGTGCACAGATGTGCGCGTCTGTCTCGAGACTTTTGAATCCGCCTATATGTGTGAAGTGTTTTCTGACAGCCTGTGCAGTCGCCTTGACACCTGGGTGAGATAGGCGATGCCTAGAGTCGAATGCCGCTCGTCCAGAATCTGGAGGAACGTTGTCCTTTCCAGTGACGTGTCGAAAATCCGTGGCAAACTGGTCAATGAAGTGCAGGTGTCGAACTTAGCGTGGTAAAGCTTTGTCAATTTTCCAGTGGACGGTGATGGTAAGCGGCTTAATATCTGTGAAAATCACAATGTCGAGCATGAACCGTAACTGTTTAACAGCCAATTAGACACGGAGCAGATCTCGAACATGTGCCGAGCTAGACTTCTTCCAAAAAAGGCAAACTGCTCCTACACTTTGTTTAAGTCGCTATTGAAAGCGCCAAAATGAAAGGCGTCCTCCACCCCGAGGACCAGCGAGCAACGTGGCTTGCTTGAGGTGTTCTTTTGCCTTCTAAAAACTTCGGCTTCAGAAACCCTGCCAAATTCGGCCTTTTCTTTAATGTTACCATCGAGAAAGCGTTGTGGATGAATGGCGTCAGTATAAATCGGACGACCAAGAAAGAGTAATTTATGTACGCCGAAAACCCAATTTCCCGTATTGATGACAAGCGCAAAGTCATCGAGGCGTTGATTCCCAAGTCCTTTAAGTGCTCCCCTTTGCCTATGGTTGGGACGGGGATGGTGGCTATATACAGTTGGCAAAAGTCAAGTCTCAGGGTAAGCACGTCGACCTGTCTTTTTAATGTCTTTTTCTGCCACCTGTACCTGGTTGAACGCCGGTGCCAGGTCGATTTTAGAGAAGACCTTCTTAGCACGGAGCGTCTGCAAAAAATCAGCTACATGTCGTACAGAATAGCGATCGGAAATATAGATTCGGTGCGAGACGTCAAGGTTTGCTCGTAAGAGATAGTCCAGGAGCCTTTTCGATGTGATGTAGCATATTTGATCGCTGAAACACTTTTGCCGGGGCAAGTAATCACGGAGAATTCGGCTAACCGCTGGTAATAAGCCGATTCATCCAAGGTATTCACAATTTCACTCAGAACGTCGCACATGAAGATACTTCCACAAGATGTACAATTCCTCGCTACATCGATTACCTGGCTGCTCTTTAGATCCACTAATAAGCCGTAATGTCCGAAGAAATCTGCCCCGATGATTGTCCTTATAATATCAGCTACTATAAAGTGCCAAAGGAAGTAGCAACGAAGTCTAAGATCGAGGCAAAGTTCAGCTATGCAACAGGTGCGTATTGCATAGCCATTTGCTGCTGCGAGTTCGTAGGAGGAATTTTTGTATCCTTGATGGGCGTTCGTGTGTGGAATAGCGCCTGTATAGACCAAAAAATCCCTTTTCGTCTCCATATCGGTAACGAATAGGCAAACCAAGTTGGACGCAGTGCTTATTTCTCGGCTCTTTCATCTCTCGCAAATTTACAACCTTGGAGCCATAAAAGTGATGATATCAGCACGCTTCTACTGATAGCCCAATACGCGATCGTGAGCAAAATCGAGATTTGCAACAGTTTCATTAATAATTGGTCCTCTGTTCGTGGCCGCGTAAAGAATTAACCTCTTGATGAATACATCGAAATTCGCCCTGCAAGCTTAGAATTCCGCGAATTTTGCTGCCTCTTGATCCGCATTAGTTTGTACCTAATTTATGAAGGCACTAGGTCGCGCCGCTCCCACTATAGCATCGGCGGATTCTGCTACCTGATCGAGTGCAACATCTTTCTGTGTCACGACGTTGCACAGAACTGCTATGATAACTGCTTAACTCGACAGACCACGCAATCGTCACAAAAATGCGATCTCTTCTCCTTCGAAAAACTGCTGAATGTTGACTTCCTTCGATAATCCAAGGTACTTAATGAGCTTTGCGTTGAGCTTTATAAAAGGCAGGTCGACCGGTGGTGACCCTATAATGTCATTCGCTTGATACGCGTATTTAGGATCCAACTCCGAGCACGAATCCAAATTTGGTAGCTCCAATCGTTACTCTTTTCGCCAAAACCATCGCCACCACCCCCACTTCTTTTAACTGATCAATCCCTTTCTTTCTTGATAAAGACGCTAAAACTTAGACTTGCAGCTGGAAAATACCATTCGACATCCTCCGTTTAATACTTCACGTGGCTTTATTCGGTGAAAAATACCATCGATCCAATATGACGTACATGCGCACGACAGACAGGCAGACACTTGGAAGAACTGACCAGGCGCACTCCCGGATGACGAATACGGACATCTACTTGTTCTTGTTCTCGTGTTCTTGGCAAGAGGTGCTTAGATGCACTTCTCTAATCTGTGAACCAAAATAAGTAGGGGAAGGAACCCTAGAACAAAAAATCCTGAAGACTTATTGGCAGCGATTAAACCTTAGACGAACACCCATACATAAAATGCTGATGCAAGCTAGTACAGTAACCACATGGATTACCTTGCAAAGGCGTTTCCTAATTACTTGTAAAAATGTGGCGCCCATGTTTCTCCCAGCATGGGCGATTCGTTGACCCTTCTGTGGCGGTGGCTCGTCGGTTGAGGTGAACGTCTCGTGCACTGAGATACTCTTGAGTTTGGGGGGGGGATGACTTGGGAAGAAAAATTGGCCTTCCATTCACTCAGAGGCAGAGCCTAGTGATTTCCACAACTACAATGAACCCTAAAAGGATGGAAATGCCCTTGAGATGATGCTTGTAAGGACAACTATGCCGTGGTAGAAAACATGAGAAATAATACGGAAAACAAAATGAACCAGGATCCCTTCAAACGAAGTGGTAAGTGCCACGTCTCCCACGCCCCTACCGCAACCATCGACAAGAGTCCGGCACCGAATTCGCGACTTACACCATTAGGTTTCTTGACTACAAAAGCACATCCTCAGGCCAGATGGTCCAAAGTATGTCGCCAGAATTCCTGCTCAACCTGCAGAAAGCGAGTATCCTCGGGCCCTAGTATACCATTAAGAAGGAGGGAACACACATTATGCAAACATTCCAGTAATCATCGTGCCTTGTACGGAGGTGTGTAATTCAATTCAATTCAATTCTCCGTGTTTTCGCTCAATAAACAGGATCAATATGTAGGTTGAGCGGACTTCTCCAAACTTATCCCACCATTGCTGATAATTTCTGTTCAACTCCTTTATTCTGGTTTTTCGAAAGTCCGCAAACTTCTGCGCCGCATTCACCCACTCTTTCTGATAGAGGCAATACGCCTCATTCTGTAGTAGATCCAAGGGAATCAATCCCGCCATGACGCACACTGCTTCATTCGATGCTGCCCCATATACACTGCACACCCTCAGCGTGATAGGTTGGTATGTGAAGCTGACCTTTTTCCGATACATTGTGTTGCCTAGTCCTCCCGCCTACATGAGAGCTACATATTTTAGAACAGATTTTCCTACCACCGCGATAAGCAACCGAAGCAAATATGCTTTAATCCTCAAACATTAGGCAGCGTTCTTACGGGAGGTGGACTAAACTTTGCCACCTTTTTCGCGCATAATCCAAATGCTCCTTGAAATTCAACTTTGCACAGAAGCGACAACTTTGACCTGTTATAACCTTGTTAATAATGGTACGATTTCCATGAAACTTAGTAGGATCATGCTCTATGTTATACCCTATATTATTGCATCGTAATTTTAAGACAAACTTAAGAGAATTTTGCAGTCTATTACTAAAAAGTATAGTAATACGCTATTGTTAACTTTATTTGAACCGATATCAGTATTTCGGAGCCTAAGCACCATCTAGCCTCCTGTTTTTTCAAATTTTTCGGTTGGGTAATTTTTGAGAATGAGTCCGTGAAAGAATTGGATATTTCCCTAACTTTCCAACAAATGTCAAAACTGAGACAGGTTTCCGGAAGTACCAACCGAGACCTTTTATTTGATACCCCCCATGACTAAAAATTTGCACCCCTTTTTGGATGTATGAAGACCCCCAACCCTAAACGCAAAGTGATGTAACTCACTGCACGCGTGATCACTCACAATTCCCACCTTTTCACCAAATTTGGTGTCAATTGCCATAATCATATCCGAAAAAAATGCATGTGACAGATAGACAGACAATAAACCGATTTTAATAAGGTTTTGTTTCACACAAAACCTTAAAAACAGCTGACTACGAGCGTGAAGCCGCAACACTTCGAACCAAAGTGACGTGGTTGAAGAGGAAGATACCCATCGTATTGCATCCCCAATCAGAAAAATAGTTTTCCAAACTCAAATCGTTGGCACTTGCTCAGTCATCCTCCCTCCTAGAGCTCTCCTCGAGCCGGCAGTCCGCTACATTGGCGTGCACATGAATTTCGTTTTACCCCGATTAGGATTGCAATTAATAATATGCAGCTTGAGCAAGCCCATTTGCAAACAAGGAGTCGACGACCACATCGTAATGTAAGAAAATTGCTTTGTAATATTTGAATGAAAGATGGATTTTCGAGTTTTCGGGAAATACATATGGTGGTAGGATTCTGTAAACAAAATAAAATTGATCATCCTAAAAATTTTATATATTTTTTTATTATTTTTTATTTTAGTTTTATTTCAAGCGAATGTCTAGATCGGAATTAGGAAATTGGAAGAAGTAAACTGAAGAAGCAAAGGGGTGCAAAACGGAAAAAAAGAAAAAAATGCTGCATATTAATAAATGCAAGCAGGGCGAAAGCGGTGGCATATGTCGATGATTTGTTTATATTGGTGACAGGGATATTCGCACCTGTTATGAGTGAAAGCGTTGAAAAAAATATAAATGTGGACCCAGCAGAAAATCAACCAGAACAGAGCTGATACTATTTACCACCAAGCCAAGGGTACGCCAATTCTACCACCCACGGCTAAATGGGCAACGAATGGCACTTTCTTTCAAAGTAGAGCATGTGGATGTGATCCAGGATCGCAAGTTAGCCTCAAGACTAAATATAAAATTAAAAATTAAGCCGACCTGTATAACCTTCTGTGCCTGCAAGAAGACTTTCGTGAAGAAATAGGGTCTCCGACCTAGGATCATTCTTTGAATGTACGCAGCCGTGATCGGTCCCATTCAAATGATCGGTTCTACTGTGTGGTGACCGGCGCTGAATAAGAAATACGGAATATATATATGAAGGCCAATATCTTCTAAGTGGAGCAGACCTACACTCTTCCCAACTGTCCTGCACCATATGATTCTAGAATGATCCACTCATCGGCCACCCTAGGAAAGTGGGTTCCATTGCAGGGCTTAGCCACCAATGCTTTCATCGTCCTTTCTTGACCTATCCACAACCACTTTCGCCCTTTAATCCACACATCTACCGGTAATTGGCCCGTACGCCGGCTGAGGTCACCATTCGAAATTTTCTCAGGCCAGATTATACAGACAACACGTCCAAAACAACTGTTGACGAAGGCTTGGAGCTTTTGAGTACCAGTGGCGATCAATTCCTTGTGCTCCCCAATGTTAGAGAACAGTCTCAACATCCACCATCAGTAGAAACGCTTTCACTGATGCAGATACGGAGAGTTACATCCGTCAGACTGAGGACCCTGTTTTTTTTTATGTTTATATACATATATATAATATATTCAGTCCAACTCTACTTGACTTTCTTCCCAAATTCAAAACAATTTGCCAAGATCCATGATTTATGTAGTAGGAGTGCAGAAAGATGACATCAGCGTAGTCAAGGTGATCGAGGAAAGATTTTATTTGTCTATTGGAGCCCTCCACGTCAACCAATAACAAGAAGGAACATAGCATTTTGCACCATCATACGTAGCTTTGATAATAACTATTAGTTTTTACGGAATACAGCTCCTGCCTCAAAAGTCTTCTCAAAATCGATGAAGAACAGGTGAAACAAGAATCTGAACTCCCACACTGCCCCAAAATGATCCAAAGGGTGTTGAAGGGGTAAACGAAATCGTAGTGGTTTCTGGCAGCTTCTGTTTCCCTGACCAGCGCAATAATTAATGCTGGATGGCTTAATGTGCTCCTGTACTTCTTGCCTCTTGTTTTCATATTAAATACACTGCATCGTGCAGAACTGTCAAACTCTGCGAATCGGAATGTTGGGGAAAGGAGCCCTACGGCTATAGTAGCATCGTAAATGAAATGCCTAGGATGGGACTTCCCTTCAAAGGAGAGTAGAATTTTGCGAGGTCATGGCATAGTATTCTTTAACGACGGATCTCGGTTCTGTACAGGGTAGGTGAGTCATACGATTTTCCAGTTTTCTAGAAAATGCAATCAAATTGTCACTGGACACTATCTTTCCTCTTGGAAGTCAATCCACTTGCATTTGTAAGCATATGTTAAGTAAAACACAAAAATATCTGGAATTTTAGATTTAAACGAAAAAGAACACATACATAAATAAACAAGTCGGGAAACCGGAAGCTGGGCGCTTCAGGTATGAAAGGTTTTATTTGCTTCTTCTGTGAGTATATTTGAGTGTAGAACTATCTCATTTGTACGTAGCCCGTTAAGAATATGCATTTAGCATATCAGATTTAGTACTTCGGGTTGCAAATTTACACGGTAAAGACTACTTTGAGCTACTGTAACTTTGTTACTAATAGTATGATTTTGATCAAACTAGATAGAGAGATAATATGCTCCATATTATATTTTATACTACTACCAAATTTTATAACTCTGGGACAAACTTAAAATAACTTAAAATATGGTAATATACTATTATTAACTTAATTTGAAGAAATATCGATATGGAGAGTATTTTGAGGCCTGGGCACTGTATAGAGGCAGCTTCATGATTTTTTGCAGATTTTTTGGTTGGGTAGTTTCTGAGAATGGGTCCGTTGAACAAATCATCACTTTGCACCCCTCACACTCCCCCCATCTTAAAAAATCTCAAAGCTAGGACCGGTTTCGAAAAGTACTAATCGAGACCTTTCATTTAATACCCCACATGACTATATTTGGTGAAAAAACAATGTTACACCTCCCTTTTACTTGCATGGGGACCCCCCCCCAAATCTCAACGTAGAAGGATATCACTCACTGCATGTCTGGGGGTCCACAGGTCCCACCTTCTCAAATTTCGTGTCAATCGGTATAACCTTTTCTGAGAAAAGTGCCTGTGACCGACAGACAGACAGACATTGAACCGATTTTAATGAGGTTTCGTTTTACAAACAAAACCTTAAAAAGTGGTAAGAAAAATGTCTTCTAATGTTTTTTTTTTCAATTTAAAAGTATTTAGAAATATATTCGATAACAGTAAATAAAACATATAATTTAATTTCAAATCATATGAGTCCACTATGGAATTTATTTTCATTAAAGATATATTGATTGATCCTTAGCTAACCTCTGATTGAAACAGGCACAAACACTGTCAGCAGCAGTGATCTGCCCCGAACTGAGCGATTTAAATACCTCGGATCAACGCTATCAGCCAATGGAGAACTGCGTTATGGCCAAATATAAAAGACAATGAAAGGCGTCTTGCGGTAATGGAGACGAAGATGTTGCGTTGGACTAGTGGCGTGACACGTGTTGATCACATCCGAAATGAGGATATCCGCGACCGTTATGGGGTTACACCGATCGTGGAAAAATTGCAAGAGAAGCGTTTCCGATGGTATGGTCACGCAATTCGTGCTAACGAGGATTCACTTGAAAAGATTGGTCTGAACATTGAAGTCGATGGTAAACGACCAAAAGGCAGGCCGAAGCAACGGTGGCTTGATACGCTGGATGGGGATTTAAAAGCCTCGAGATTGCCCCAGATCAGGCATTCGATAGAGCCAAATGGCGAAACCGATCACGACAAGCCGACTCCGCTTGTGAACGGGACAATGGCTTAAGAAAAAAAACAAGAAGAACCTTTTCTGTACCGACTACCTCGCACTATGGGCGGTGGTACACTCATTCTTATCGTCGAGAAATTTCTATCCTACTAATACTTCCCACGCGCCAACAGTTTCAAATCACTTAAAGTTTGTCTCATTTCCTTTGAAACCCAATCGTCCTCGGTCTTCCTTGCTGCCATCTACTGTCCTGGCTAGTCCCTCGATACCCACGATTTCCAATGGATTCAATCCTTTTGCGTTTCCCAAACAAGAGCGTAACATAAAGCCTGGTGCCTGATAATAGGTGGACAACCACGTAGGTGAGCACTGCATCATATACACGAAGATGCGCAATGATTTTTTTCAACCATAAAATTTCGAACAATGCGTTGGGAGTTAAATATCAGTCTTGTTGCACCCCATCGACGTCACTAGAGAACGATCGACATTTACGGGGTCTCGCTGTTCACCAAAAATTTGTTCAAGACTATCTAAAACGGGGCTATAATTCCAACTTCAAGTCAGAACTGCGGTAAAGATTGCATTTTCAACACCATCTCCGGAGGGGGTCTGATTCAATAATTAGTAGAACACAAAAGGCCCAAAGTGTTACCACGCTCAGTGGGATATTCATTGCATCTTAGTTAATATTATCGAGTAATCAACTGGTACTGTATTCATCTTCGGGTCCCTCGACTTCGTCGTGAGATGCCTATATGTACGCCTCATTTCTCTCGTACCAAATGATAACCCAAGTTATGCCCAGTTCTCCTACTATTCATGCTATGAAGACTAAGTTGAATAACTGGAATTGGTGACTTCACGAAACCTTACTTATCATCAATAAAATCACGCACATGCCGAAGTTAGTTATGTTTTGAATGGCATCTTTCTATACATGAAAGTTGAATTCGTCTCTGATATTGCTGGTAAATATATTGTTTGTCTTCGGACCAGGGGATGAGCTACTCAGAAATTTTGGATAATTTCCGTTTCTACCACTTTCACAAATGTACTGAAACATATTTAGGTGCAGATACAATAAAAAAATCAACTTACCCCCTGGGTAAGAAAATAGAGACTCTCCAGCAAATGCATCAGGAAGAAAAATAATATTAAGAAATAAAATTTAAGCCATAATTTTATTTATATATGTTATGTTTATAAAGTTAATGTTGAAAATCAAGATAGATTCTTTTACAAAACGTAGTTGACTCTCTTATGTATATTAGCCTAACAACGCAAGCCGATCTTTTAAGGGTAGGCTCTTTCCTTCCTCCTCATCGTCCTCATCACCGAAATCACAAAGGAGTGTTAGCGGGTCCGGCAATGTAATTGCCGATTTGGTAGTACACTGCAACAAAAAATACCATTAAAATAAAAATCTTAAATATTCTCATACGTTTCAAACTATACCGTAACGTTCAACTGAAGTGCACCATCTTCGTCCAGCAGTTCAACCGTGAAAGACGTGTATTTGGCAAACGGCTCCAAGTAAGGTATCACAAACATTTCACTAACAAGGATTGACAGTTCTGTAGGTACCTTGATGAGGGTGTTGCTCTGAACTGGAAAGGGATGACATTTGTTTGGTTACATCTTGACTTCAAATGTGATTATAATCAAACATATAAACTTGATTCATGTTCGCCTCTACTTTGACGACTATATGTGTTAAGGTATTGAATTATTTGTCAATCATATGTGAAGATATAAAAATATCCGCGAAATTCAATCAAAGTACTCATTTCGGTGAGTATTCCTGGAATTCTATGACAAAGGAAAGGTGAAAAAGACTTAAATCTAAATATACGTAACCCAATTTTACAATGAGGATCTCGTTTTAAATATTATTTCCCCCGACTTAACATAGTTTTCGAAGGTTCCTAAATAAATCGAAAAATCCCTGTCCCAAGTATACCCACCTGCTATCTAGAGTATCTATTTTGAGTCATCAAGCAAATTGTAAAAAATCAACCGAAAACAGACCTTAGTCAATCGAAATTAAGTTTAAACCCAAGACACAACGATAACGTTAATATTATCTTTTTAGAGAAGATAAGAACATTTGCGAATAGCTCAATATCTGATTACTGCAGTTTACGATTGTACAATCCTAAAATTTTATAATTCTCAATGAATATTTTTTTATTGATTAAATTATCAGATAAACCTCGGCTAAATGCAGCTACAAGGCCATGTATAGAACCCAAAGCCATATTACCTCTGCAAATGTTTTTAGTGACTATGAAAGCTTTACTGTTAGCTTAAAGACACTCGCATTGTCCAACATATCGAAATTAGTAAATTACGAGGCTTGAATCACCAGTGCCGTGATCTTTATTTGTTTAATATTCTTTCAAATAATTTCAAACCAACGACGGATTCAGGCGAATCTCCGCTGAGTGACTGCTGATGCTTTGTTTCAGCGACAAAATCCGACTCCTGCTCCGCTAATTTTAGGGGTGCAGATCGAATCTCACGCGCCGTACACCTCCTTTTCTCGAGACCTCAGCTGCGAAGACAAAAGGCTTCAGCCTGGGCACGGAAGCATTCTTGAGTCTCCCGTCGACACAAGCCTAAAGAAGTACTAACCCGTTTCCAATACTCCATAGGGGTCCTGTTATGGTGGTTGCATGGCTTTTCAAGAAGCATTCAAGCGGACGAAGGCGTGTGTGCAGGTCCTTGGGCGTCCCAGAGCAGAGCGCAAAAGCTTAATGGTGGAAAGGGCTGACCTGGTATCGAACACCAGATCGCTGGGAAGTCTCAAATTCTCCTCAGGAGAACTGGCGACAAACTCTTCACGATAGGCTGTACGTAGGCCAAGTAGAACAAAAGAAAGGACTTACGACCACAAAGATTCATCGTATGCCATCATAGAGGCCTTCAGTGTCCTTTGCTAGTGTTCCAGCGTCCCATTAGATTGCGGGTAGTACGCAGTTATCGAATGGCGTTTGAAACCTAAAGTTTGTCCAGCTCTGAGAACAGGGTAGATTCGAACTGCATGCGACAAAGGGCCTCGGTACACGATGGTGCTGAAATGTCACCCAAAGGAATTTATCAATGAATGTTAGGCAATACTTGAAGCCACGCGAATCCCGCAGAGTGAACCTGTGGAGCCTACTTCTTTCTCCACATGCTTGGTGACTTTACACTTTGGGTACGCAATGCACTGTCTGACCCGGGAATTAACTGCCTTTTTCATTGAGGGCCAGAAATACTTACTTGTGAACCCGATTCATTGTCCGAATGCCTGGGTGCGCAGGATGGTGTACTATATGGAATACTTCCTTGCGAAAACGGCCGAAATATTTGGCCTAGGTCCCTTTTCAGAGGTCCCGCAGAGTATTTCTGAGGTTGAACTGAAAAGCGAAAAGCCCCGAAATTTATATTCGAAGTTGTCTCTGAGGCTCTGAAGCACTGCGTCATCCTTCTGTGCCTCGAGGATTGTTGAAAAATCAACCGTAGCAGGAATTTCAACATCTGAAACTCGTGACAAAGCGTCTACAACTACACTATCCTTGCCGGACACGTGCTGTATGTCCGAAGTAAACTGGCTTATGAAGTTTAAATCTCGAAGTTGGCGAGTGGAAGCTTATGGGGCTTCTGCTTAAACGCGAAGGTAAAAGGTTTGCGGTCCGTGAACAATGTACCTTCTAGGGAGTATCGGAAGTATTTAATTGCCATGTATGCCGCTAACAGTTCACGATCGTAATTGGTGTAGTTCTGTTGAGCTGAATTCAATTTCTTGGAAAATAAGCTCAACGGTTGCCAAATTTGGTTCACCTTTTGGTGGCCCAAAAACCTTCGCAGATCCTTCACTGTTTTAAGTTGTGGGAAGTATGTAATGGCCCGAACCTTGTATGGTCCCTCAGAGGAAATCGTGTGACCTAAAAGCTTCACCTCAAGGAAACGTTGAAAAATTCATTCGGGATTTTCCTAATGTTCAGACCCTAAAGAAGAGGCGACCAAAACATCACCCAAGAGATGGATGGATGGAGAGTGGATGAATCTCTGAAAAGTTTGCACAGCATTGCACAGACCAAAAGGCATCTTTGTGCAGTCGAAGAGTCCGACAGGTGCACACATTGCCGTTTTTGGAATGTGTTCTGGAGCTACAAGGACTTGATGGTACGCCCGGGCAAAGTCTAAGGTCCTGAAAACACGGCAATAAGCGAAGTTGTGCGCAAAGTCGTGGATGAGTGGTGTGGGATAGCGTTCACAAGACCCTGTAAATAGTATCTCAATATCTACATAAGATAACATGAAACATGGAAACAATTTTTCCAGCGCCTTGAACATATCGCACCACCCCGCACAATTGAAGGCGATTCATACGTCTAGCAATACAAAGAACTCCACTCGTCAACAGTGACGACTGGGTACCTAAGCCAGTATCACCGTTTGGAACACTTCCGCATTTGCACCAGTTGTGCATCGCCGCGTTCTATGAGGACATTATTTGGGTTTAAACCAGGACGTATTGCGTCAGTCCGTTTTAGTTTGATGGACAGCATGATAACCGCCCATCGACGTCACCTTTGCCGGTGTTTATCAACACCAGGGTCGCAACGTTTTAGCAAAGGAGAAAGCACCCACTGTCAAACATGCGTTGAATGCGCTGAGTATCAAGTCCGGCTTATACTTGAATTCAAATTTCTGCTCTTCGTTGGCAATACCATTCAGTCCTGGTACTTTTCTCCTCCCTGAACAAGACAGTGTAAAGTGGACCGCCTTTGATCGACGAGAAGTGTCCGCACAATTTCTTTCATCTTCGCTGCTTTCATAGAGCAGGCTCATTAATGGTCATTGAGTCTTTTGATAAACAATATTCACCCAAACCTTATAGGTCCTTGTTAATGTCACTAACTAGCTCCTGCCAGTAACGCGCTTTTTTCCTGTTGACTTCTCGGTGGCGTTTTGAGGATATGTTTTATTTTTAATATCTTTTTGAAACACCTTGACAGGCGGGCGGGATTTGAGAGAGATTCTTTGTCATCCTGACTCAGTTGTTCAATGCGGCGGCAGAGGCGAATTCCCGGTGGCGTTCAGGTATGTGCCTCGGATGTACCACCACATTACTCCCCCCCCCCCCCCCCCCGAATGAGGACCTGTGAACACGTGTCGAGATCCTTTGACCTTCACCTCCTCCAAGAGGGAGGGGGGCGGTGCAGATTCTCGTTGTACACCATCTTTGCGTGGCTGGCCCCGAACTCCTCTCGTTGGGCTGTACGAACCGCGACCACGACGGGTCGTCGCGCCCTATTAAAGGGGCCTTCCGCGTCCGGTGCCAACGTTCCAGCATACCATTGGACTGTGGACGGTATGCAGTGGTCCTATGCCGTTTGATGCGAAGGAGCTTTCCGCGAAAAGAGTTGATTCGAATTGCATTCCCTGGTGCGTGATGATTACAGATGGAACACCAAAGCGTGGAATCCAATCTCGACAGAGCGTCTAGGCACGTGATTGTGCAGTAACGTCAGACAGAGGTATTGCTTCAGAGTACCAATACATGAATCCGTGCGAGTCTTGCAGAGGACCGGTGATGTTAAGACAAATGGTATGGAAGCGCTTGGTTGACCTAGGAAATACACCTACTTCCTTTTGAACGTGCTTGTTGATCTTGCTCTTCTGGCACGCTATGCACTGTCTAGTCAAGGAATCTACGTCCGTGTTCATGGACGGCCAGAGGTATTTATCGGTGACTAACCGGTTCGTCGTCCTGATGCCTGGGTGCACAAAATCGTGTATTGCTTTAAATACTTCTCTGCGAAAATCGGCCGGAATGTATGGCCTGGGTCCCTTATCGGATGTCTCGCAGAGTAAATAAGACCTTAATCCATATCCGAAGTAAACTGGTTAAGTGCCTAAGTTGGCGAGGGGACGCTTTGTCGGGCTTTTTTAAGCGTGAAAGTAAGGGACTTGTGGTCCATGAGCACGGTGAACGTCCTGCCCTCAAGGGAGAAACGGAAGTATTTTATGGTGAGGTACCAGCGAGTAGCTCAGGTTCGTCCACACTGTAGTTGCGTTGAGTTGAGTTGTTTTGGGGTTGGAATTCTCTCATCACGTCCGGATCACCACTTTGGGTATATGTTTTCCCTTAATGTAAATAAATAAGAAATTCCGTTTTTTAAGGTTTTGTGTAAAACGAAACCTTATTAAAATCGGTGTACAGTCTGTCTGTCTGTCCGTCTGTCTGTCGTCACACGCATTTTTCTTGGCGATGGCTATAGCGATCGACACTAAACTTAGTGGAAAGGTGAAAATCGTGAACGCCCACGCATAGAGTGAGCTGCATCCTTCTACATTGAATTTAAGGGGGGGGGGGGGGGTGTAAGGAGGGTGTAAATTTTTTTTTCACCAAATATAGTCCCGTGAGGTATCAAATGAAAGGTCTCAGTGAGTATTTTCCGAAGCGGGGCCTGTTTTTGACATTAGCAAGGTGGGGAGTGCGGGGGATCGAAATTGATCACTTCTTTAACAGACCCATTCTCAGAAACTACTCAGCCAAATAATCTGAAAAAAAAATCAAGAGGCTGCCACTATATGGTGTCCAGGCTCTGAAATACTCTCAATACTGATATCTGTTCAAATAAAGTTAATTACAGTATATAACTATAATTTTTAGTGGCTGACTTCAAACCCCTCATAAATCCTTGAATCTTGCAGCAATGTAGGCTATAGTATAGAGCATGATCCTGCCAAGTTTGGTGGAAATCGCACTATTACTACCAAAATTTTAATAGGTCAAAGTTGCCGTTTCTGTGAAAACATTGAATGTCATTATCACGCGAAAGTGGATATTCTCACATAATACCATATATATATTGCTAGGTTTTAATGTGAGAAATACACACCCAAATGGCTTTATAAAAGAAACACACAAAACCTTTCAAGCCTGAAGCGTCCAGCTTCCGGTTTCCCGACTTGTTTTTTTTTTCTTTAATATTTTTCGAAACACGTTGGCAGTTTTTAAGGTTTTGTGTAAAACAAAACCTTATTACAATAGGTTTACTGTCTGTTTGTCTATCTGTCCGTCACACGCATTGTTCTCCGACACGGTTATAGCGATTGATACCAAATTTGGTGGAATGGTTCGTTTTAGTTTTGACATTTGTTCGAAAGGTAGGGAGTACGGGGGTTCAAAGTGATCATTTTATTAACGGACCGATTCTCAGAAACTACCCAACCAAAACATCTAGAAAAAATCAAGCGGATGCCACTATAATTTTTCATACCTGAAGCGGCCAGCTTCCGGTTTCCCGACTTGTTTAATATCTCTTCGAAACACCTTGGTCGGTGGACGGGACGCGAGAGAGGCTCTGTCATCCTGACATTCATCGCAACGGTCTCCTTTCATGCCGTCAGCTGTTTCCACGGCCGTTCAATGCGGCGGCAGAGGTGAATTTACGGTGGAATTCAGATTCGCGCCTCGTATATGCCACCACAGAGTTCCTTTTTGCTCTCTTGTATTCCGCAGATGCCAGAGTTACCTCGCCTCTGTCTGTTGCCCGCTGAACAATCGGCCAAAATTTGGAACAGTTTTTCAGTAGACTTGCAGTTTCACCCGTCCACCAATATACAGGTGGCACTAACATTTCATTCGCAGTTCTTCTGTCCACGTCTGGATCTTTTGGCTCGTTTACAATGAACCCAAGCAAAGCCATCTCCTTGGCCGTGACTCCATATCCGCAAATAGACGGTATCTCCCAACTTTTCTTTCTTGCAGCATCTGCTCAATTAGATCGTGAGTATTAGCAATTCTTTGCATGTTCACTTGCAGGATGCGATCATGGTGCTTGACTTCTGTAACTTTTCTTCTTTCTGAAGTCCGCGGTCCAAAAAAAACACAATATTTTTCTGACGGGCAAGTCATCGATTTGTGCCGGATTTGAAACACTTTTGTCACAAACTGCTTCTGTTCAGCCCACTGCAAACCCTTGTTACGTGCGGAGTAGATCGGCCTTACAGCAGGGTGGAATGGCTCTTCATCTTATCCTGCAAATAATCTATCTGAACTTTATTTTCCCTCAATGCAGAAGAGGGTTTGCTGTCTGTCAGGGATGACGAAAATGACAAATTTTTGTCCTCTGTAGTTGACAGATGGATCTCCCTCTTAGGAAAGTATTATATAGAAGGAGTCTTCCACTTAGGAGACCCTTATTATGTTACAAATGTAGTAAAAGGATTTACGTATTAGGTGCACCCAAAGTCAATCAGTTAACAGCAACAAACGTTTATTCAATAAGAAGCATTCATTCAAATAACTTACCGTTTTCCTTCAGACAATCGAAAAGCAGCAAAACCCCTTCAGTATCCATATCATTGACTTGTTTCTCTCCGGAGCGCTGGCTTGCAGCCATCATGACTTTCATCCTTTCTAAATTCACCGCGAATAACGACTGAGTGCTATTATTATCCAAATAATGGTACAATGCAGCGCAATTGGGAGTGTCAATTTCCAATTGCGCTGGCGAATGGGTTATTCCAAAACTGAATATCAACACTAATGCGCAAAACGGGAACATTTCGTTAATATTAAAGTTAATATGCAGGTTAACCACTAAAATTAATTTGGGATACCACTTCTTTGGAACAAATTGCGGAACGAAAAAATTACGTATTTACGGTGTAGCTCAATACTGCACTACTTTAAAAATCGAACAAAGAACATAGAACCAAAATTATATCTAAATACTTTTCGCTTTTTATCAAAGGGGATTTGATAAAACCATACGTAAGTATCAGTCCAGAACCATTTAAAGTTCATTAGGTGGCTTCCAAAATGATAACGTCAATCCAACTGATAGCGAGCTCTGGAAACATTCGTTTAATCGATCAAATTTTCACCAATTCAATACTATTCCCACTTTTCTATTTGTTTACTAATTGCTCGGTTGTGTCTCATCAAAAGATATTTATCAATCTACTGACGTTGTTTTTATGCAGAGGTGATTTAAAATGAAATATTTGCTATTCATAGGAGCAAAACCTAATCAAAGAAAATGCTAGAAACCACCAGGACTTTTTGTTCGAGGCAAGCCAGGGGAATTATATCGCGTGCTAAAAAAAGATCTAATACTAAAGTCAAGTGGATAAATTTATTTCTTCTTCAAAATATTGTACAATAAATTCCAGACCAACCAATCATCCGTTCATTAGCAAATAAAACGTTCTATCAAACAATTTCAGGAGTTTCACTCAATTGAAGGCCTTGAAATTGCCTCCATAAAAATAACCACTGCCAATTGATTTATGATTGATTCCAATTTATGTGGGTGGAATACAAGGCGATACATTGATTTCCAGAATTGGCAGGACATACCAACAAAGCAGCATCTTGCTATCAATTCTCCGAAACGAAGATGTACTCAAAGTCAAGCCAGCACCCAACATCTCAGCCGTGTCGGAAAACTGAACATTTCCCGACAAAGTATGGGAAGAAAAACGATCTCGGTAAGAAAAGTTCCATTACGCAGTAAATTCGATTGAAAGCAGGAAACATAAATTTCGATATGTGAAAGTCGGGCGTTAGTGGCTTGCTTATAGTGAATGACAGTGACGACACATTGAGGACTAGAATTGAAATGGGAAAAACATGCCCTCGAGATATCGGTCGATATGTTAAGGATGCAACCCTCGCGGCGTTATTGCTTGCATGTGGTGCTTCCATTTATTGGAAAATGATGTTTGACCATGGTAATTTTTATAGCTTCCGAAATTCAGCGGTGATGTCAAGGAATAGTAATCCTTCATAGACATTTTCTCCAGCGTCATTAGTAATAACCAGCCACTTTCTGACCTGAGGGCGATGCAAAACGAGCCATGAGGCATACCTTGAGGGCGATGCAAAACGAGCCATGAGGCATCTGCAAATCAACGGCAACAATTATCACTCGACTCTCGAGCTTATTAATGCCAGATTTAATAAGGGGACAAAAATTATCCCTGCTTATATTAACATGATCCTTGAAACACCCCGTAGCCAATTCCTTGTTAAGGTTGAGGTATTTAAGGAGGTCATCCCGTGTGAGGTCCGATTTTTTTCGCTTTTTATAATTTTTTTATGAAGAACTGAATAAAGGTACAAATACGAATTGTTTGCCATATATCATGAAATACAGAGCAACTTATACACCCATCTAAAAAAAAAAAGGTGTTTTTCTGCTGCTGCGATGAAGGGCACTGTGCTCATCTTAAAGAAAAAAATTAACCGGCATTTAAACGTGCGGACTTAGCCACAGTCCGTAAACCAGGATTATTAAAAAATATTGGGAATTAAATTTTTGGTGCCTTCTTAAACTATGTTCAGAACATGTCGTGAAAATTGACATTACCTGGTATTCGCCTTGCCAGTCCTTCGTGATTTTATTCTGCACCACCCATAGTACATTCTCAGCTGCAAAGGATGAAACTTTCAAAAATCACGGCCCACTCTGCCCCGGAGAGCACCGGTGGTGGCAATTGTCAATCTCATCAACTGTCGCTGCGCCACATCACTCCGCCCTCCAGATGAAGCCTAGAGGTTTCAGCAACTGAACTCCGAAATGCGTTCCCGCGAACGCGACGTTGATTTGGGGCGCAAACGGGCTTCAGCCCGGATGAGGAGACAGCCTTTTTATGTACTCTGATCTCGAGCTGGAAGAAATGCTCTCCTCGCTCGAGAACACGATACGGGCCTTCATAGGGAGGGTGCAGCGGCTTCCGCACAGCATCCGTCCTGACCAGATCGTGCGTACACGTGTCCAGCTCCTTGGGAGCGCAGACAGGTGCTGACGAGTGTCGGGTGGGAGGTGTGGCTTTAAAGTGGCGAAGGTTGTCTTTCAGCAGGCGCAGCAAACCTGAAACTGTGAGACCCGATCTATTGTCGAAGACGGGATCACTTGGGAGCCTTGGGTTCTCCCCGTATACCAGCTCCGCGGGGCTGGCAGCAAATTCCTCTCGTTGGGTTGTTGGTTGGCCGAGTAAGACGAGAGGCAAGACCTGAATCCAGGACGGATCATCACGAGCCATAATGGCGGCTTTCAGCGTCCGGTGCCAACGTTCTAGCATCCCATTGGATTGCGGGTAGTAAGCCGTAGTTCGCTGACGTTTGAATCCCAAGAGTTTGCCTAACTTCGAGAAAAAGGTGGACTGAAATTGCATTCCCTGGTCAGTGATGATCACTGCAGGGACGCCAAAGCGAAGGATCCACTCTCGACAGAGGGCTTCCGCACAAGATTGCCCCGTAATGTCCTTCAGAGGTATTGCCTCAGGCTACCGCGTAAACCTGTCAATGATTGTAAGGCAATACTTGTAACCATGCGAGTCTCGCAAATGGCCTACGATGTCGAGGTGTATGGTGCGCAATCGTTTGGTAGTGCGGAGAAATTAGCCCACTTCTTTTCTTGCATGTCTGGTGACCTTACACTTCTGGCATGCGATGCATTCTCCGGCCCAGGAGTTGATGTCCTTATTCATGCAGAGCCAGGATGCCTGGATGCGCTACGTCGTAAACTGCGTGGAACACTTCCTTGCGAAAGGTGGCCGGAATATATGGCCGGGTCGCTTTTCCGAAAATTCGGAGCAAAGAGAGGGGTTCGAGCCGAAGATGGGCAACTCCCGAAATTTATATTTGGGGTTGGATTTGCGTCATATACCTGCGCCTTGGCGATAGCTGAGAAGTTGAGTGAGGCGGGGATGTTAACCTCGGAGATACGTGACAAAGCATCAGCAACTGTGTTGTCCTTGCCGCACACGTGTATGCCGGACGTGAACTGGCTTATAAAGCTCAGATGTCGAAGCTGACGAGGGGACGTTTTGTCGGGCTTTTGTTTCGAAGCATATGTGAGATGCTTATGGTCCATGAACACTGTGAACGGCCTGCCTTCTAGGGAGAAACGAAAGTACTTAATGTTCAAGTACACGGCGAGCAGTTCTCGATCGTACGTGCTGTAATTCCGTTGAGCGGGGTGTAACTGTCTGGAGAAAAAGCTCAACGGCTGCCAGACGTGATTCACCTTTTGGTGAAGAGCAGCACCTACTGCGATATCAAAGGCATCAACAAAAACGGCTAGGGCTGCATCTTGCTGAGGAAATGCCAAGAGTGTAGCATCAGCCAGTTGTTGTCAGGGTTTATCAAACGCGCGGACAACCTCTTCACAAAACACAATCTCTCATGTGTCCTTTGTTTTGGGGTCAGACGAGTACGCGTTCAAAACGGACTGGTGTTGGGCGGCCTTGGGCAGGAAACAACGATAGAAATTTAACATGCTCCCTTGTATTCCGTCAGGAGAAATGAAGTGGCCGAGGAATCTCACCTGTGTTTGGAGGAACTTGCATTTATCAACTTTTAGGACTAAACCCCCCTGAAGGAGACGTTAATAAATGCA
This sequence comes from Hermetia illucens, assembly GCF_905115235.1. Taxonomy (NCBI): domain Eukaryota; kingdom Metazoa; phylum Arthropoda; class Insecta; order Diptera; family Stratiomyidae; genus Hermetia; species Hermetia illucens. The sequence continues at coordinate 26,599,405 of NC_051849.1, forward strand.
CTCGAGATGGGCTAAGTGCTCAGACTCTGAGGAAGAAGCGGCCAAACCATCATCCAAATAGACGAAACAGAAGTCGAGGTTTCGCAGGACCGAGTGAATGAACAACCCGAAAGTCATCCGTGTTAACTCGAAGAGTCTAAAGGGTATTCATATTGCCGTCTTTGGAATGTCTTCTGGAGCTACAGGGATTTGGTGATAGGCCTTGGTTAAATCCAAGGTCGAAAATATGCAGCAGTTTGCGAAATGATGCGCAAAGTCGTCGCTGAGCGGAGTAGGATATCGGTCAGGAGCAGTCTGTGCGTTTAGCCTTCTGTAATTCCCACAGGGCGCGATTCGCCGTTTGGCTTAGGGACCATAGGTAGTGGGGAAGACCAACAGCTGTCCGAAGGTCTGCAGATACCCTGTTGCATAAGTTGTTCAAACTCTTTCCGTGCAATAGTCAGCTTCTAGGGTGGTAGGGGACGCATCTTCGAGAAAATAGGGGAACCAGTAGTGTTAATGTGGTGCTGCACATTGTGCTTCACTGGTTTAGAGAGACTACATTCGATAGTAATCTGGCTGAATTTTGGGAGGAGTGCCCGAACACGAGAGTCACTAATGTCCTCCAAAAGTACGGAAAGATTGTTGTTGGGAGGAGATAAGATTTGTCCTGACGAATTAAGGTTGGTTGTGGAGTCTATAAGTGACCTGCTCTACAAGTCCACCAGCAACCCATAGTGACACAAGAAGTCTGCGCCTAAAATGAGGAAGCTGACATCCTCCAGGATGAATCGCCACGAAAACGTCCTACGCAAGCCAAGACTCACGTTAAGACTTCGTTGCCTATACCCGAAGGTGTTAATGCGCGAGGAATTTGCTGTCGCCAGTTTCAACGATTGAGGAAATAGCCGATGATACCGAAACCTCCGCACCAATATCTACGAGATAAATGCACCTGCTAAGAGGGTCATAAATTGTTAGGCGAGGAGGCGCTGCGTTCTGAGGGCGTTGAGTAGTATCTTGATCATTTCAAAAATCGTTCAAGAATGTAGAAACCAGTTGAGTTCTGTTTCTAGATTCAATACAGTAGATTTACCCTGGGTACCTGGTCATTGTGGTGTAGAGGGAAATGAAATCTCGGATGCCTTAACAAAAGAGGCTTCAACTTTCCACATGCCCGGACCGGAACCAGCAATTGGGGTGTCAATAGCATTGGCTGAAGCTTTCAAAAACTGGGAACAAGCTTCCCATAATGACAAGTGGCGAAGCCTTAATGCTGCTGGACAGACCATACTCTTCCTGTCAGAACCAAACAAACATACTGCAAAGTTTATCCTGTCGAAAAGCAGGAAGACTTGCAGAAGTATTATGGGTATTCTGATTGGCCGTAATTCACTAGCTAGGCATATGTCCAGAATAGTATTTATCCAAGATAATACGTGTCCATCTTGTAATGAGGAAGCAGAATCCACGAAATATTTTCTATATGAGTGCCCCGCTTACGGACGCATGAGACATTAGATTTTTGGTACTGATGTGCTCCAACTGCAGCGGATAGCATCACATCCACTAACAGAAATCCTGCGATACATAAACGAATCCGGGATATTCCGTTGGACGCGGGAATCGAGTACAATGGACCACTAAGGGCAGAGGTGCTCAGAGGTTCTGCCTCTCCCCCACCTCAAACACACACACACAAGGGGAAAGGGATGGTTTGAATTATTTTCGAATATACTAGAAACAAATTCAAGGGAATAATCAAAGCTAGGCTTTCATTTTTGACTGGATTGATGAATTTTCAAAACAAAAAAGCTGAAAAAGTAGAGTCAGTTAATACAGGACGTCAAGTACTTACTTATAATTCTGCAGTGATTGATAAGGTGCAACAATGGGAATAGCAAATAGAAGCTCATCTTCATTGACCGGCTGATCTGTCAACGAGTCCAGCATTTCCACGTCAGCTATCACGGGAGTGTCGTCCAAATCTTCGGCCTCCTCTTGCTGCTGACTTGCTGCTTTTTGCGACTTGTTAAGATACTTTTTAGTCTGCGTCGCATCCTCCACCTGCTTATCGGTCGCCTGCTTTGTTTTGTTTGGCCCGGCCGACTTCAGAATTTTCAAGCGCATCTGTCACTCCTCTTCGTCCTAATCCCTGTATTTCGACTTGATCTTCTTCATCTTACCCCGCTGACCACGATTCACCTGTGACACTTTCCTATCATCGCCTTGCAGTCTCTGTTGCTGCTGCTTCCGATGATCAGCGGCCTTGCGCTCCTTCTCCTGCTTCTTTTTCTTAGCAGGGGACTGTTGTTTCCTTCGTGGAAGAAGAGAGGAGACTATATAAGGTGCCTCTTCCGCATGCTGTTCGTCGTTTTTACTTATTTCGAAAGGTTCTTTCTTCTCCTCTTGTGGACTCGTATGACTTTCCAACTTTTGATCCGTCTTCACAATTACCTTGCCGGTGTCATGTTCGATTTTAATATGTATGTCCGGAAATTGTGCCGCCGTGTCGGAGTCACTCTCGCTGTCTGAGGTGGCATTGCTTTTGCCTTTCCCAGACTTCTCACCTGTCCTCCTCCTGCACGCACTGTAATTTTTCGTTTTCGATTTCCAGCTGATTCAATTTATAGATTGCAGCCACCTTGTTGAAGATTCTGACTAACCGTTCGCCCCGATGTCGCTCAATTGAACCATCTTCGAGTTTGCAGAGCAAGGGAAGGTCCACAATCAAGTGGCACTACGGCAGGAAGTTTTTTTGCCTCCGATCATGAAGTTGTTACTCTCGAAAATAGGACAATTGCTGCCATTTATGCTGGTGTGAGACTGCAAGGACAAACATGCATGCCGGTGTAATATATACAAGCAGTAATCGTTACATCCAAACAAAGGAAGTCATTCTAAAGTGAGTTTTTGAAATCTCCGTCAAAATTTTCGCAGCCTTTGTAAAGGAAGCCACATCACTAAACATATGTAACTAGCCCAATAATAAGGAACCAGTTCACCATCATCGAAAATTCTACCCTCCAACTGAAACCTGACCAGCAGATGTTCAATGTTGGAGCCAACCTTAAGCTACAAAGTATCATCAACCACCGCCACATGATAGCAACGAATGATGGTTACAACCTTAGAGGTGCTGTTAGTCGTCCTGATAATTATGGTCCTGAAGTATCACCATCACCTGTCTAACCTCAAAGCGTGAGGAAACAGCAACCAGGAAGAAAAAAGTTCACCATAACTCGACCACACAATGTTCCGAAATCTAATCTCCAGCTGCAGATACTAGAAGGAGTGACGCTTGATGTCCCAACTGCTGCTTCCTGGGCTGATTTTTTTTTGATACCCTAACTGATATTTCTGAAGTTCCCTCAATCGACGACCAAGAAGGAAGGAAGATCACCTTCAACTACATCTACCATAGCAGACCATCTATGTATGTTTCCCTGCCCAACATCCTCACGCCAGAATAGCTACATTTTCAGAATAAACTATTCGCGCCTGAACAATACTAGTTTAAGATATTCGTAGTAATAATTTCAATTTTCTAAACAACCTTTCAGAGGTAATTATGCTTTTTGTTCCAGTTAATTAACCACTTGCAAAGGGAATACTTTTGAAAATCCGAATGCAGATAGAGGATTAAATATACTTTAATGTATATCAGTGCCGCGACTGGATCTGGATCTGGACATCCCCAAAAAAGCTAAATTGCCTTCGAGCCAATAAAATATTTCACTCAAATTTTCCACATTCAGAGACATATGTGGTGCCCTGACCAAGCATTCACCCTCCAAAATAGACAACTTTACTGTATTTCTTGCTACATTCGCCCCCATATTACAGCATTCCACCCACCCTCAGACCTATCAACCCTAATCGAAAACGATTGCTTTGAAAATGACAGATAGAAATGCATATTTTAAGTTTTCCACTATATCATCCGAAATGATATTTGCAGCACTTACTTAGGGGAGTAAGTTAGAGCAAAGCTGAAAGCAACATATCCGCTCATACATTTATGAGTGTCACATATTTGCTCAGATTTGATAATTCGCTTATCTACCCTTCACAACTCGATTACGGACAGGATCAAGACGTTTATTTGACCCCATCTTGGATTTTTTTTTCTATTTTCGATGGTTACTATTGTCGGGCGAGATTATCAAGTAGGAATCCTAACTCGCATAAAAATGTATACACAAAGAATAGAAGCAAATGGATGCCGTCCTTGTTCAGTAGCCACGTCTGTTGTTGAAAGTGAGTCAGCACTTGTGCTCCTTGCAAGGATGTGAGATAAAAAATTAAAGCAGAATTACTGACGTATGAAATATCACTTACAAAACGCTTATGATATTAATAATTGATAAATGACTCTTGTTCTCATGAAGAGGATATTCTTAGGAAATACATGTCGGGAGAAAGGCCAACCCTTTTTGGGAAAGACAAATTGAATTTCTACATTCGGTTACCCTTTCGATTTGGTGCTTTGGTATTTTTAGTGCTTCAGGATACTATGGAAACACGAATTATTTCCAGCAACTACATTGCATTGGAATAATTTAAATGTCAAGTGAATCCATTACCAGATGCGTCGTAGAAAAGATTGGGCTTGGATTGGTCCTAAATTCTCCATTCACATGATGGCAGACCGTACTAATTTTGACCAGTAACTTAATTTTTTTCTTTAGTGTGACTAATGTCAATTTTTTGAAATATTGCTAACGGTCCCGTCAATATCATTTTTCTCCTTGCCGCTGTCGGGGTTTCGTATTAAAGTATTCAAAATCGCGAAAAGGCTTAGCAGCGTCTGAAGGGTTACCTCTGTCCTGTCCTAAGTACAGCCGAAGTACTCGCCGATACTTGCTCATTTGTCTTTTCGCTAGCCAATACACAAAAGAGGATCGAGATCCTTAGTGCCTCTTATCCCGTTGAGAAGAGGAGTTGGCTCATTGAAATCGAGTTGCCCGCACCATCCGGTCCTAAGACTGATTCAGATGAAGTTGGGAGGTTCTCCAATGACTAACTAGCATCTTAATCAAGCTAATCTTCAGTAAACAATTATCGTCTGCTCGGATTACAGGGCCAGTTATACCACAAATATGCTCCGATACTATACCTGAGTGACTGGTCTGAAGAGCTCGATCTGGTACTGCAGAAAGCCACAAGAAGCCAGAAGGGGACGCACAAAACCAGCACTTTTAATTCTAAGAAAGATGTGGATATCCGTTTGAAACTTACCTTTTAGTACTAACGCTATTGGGGTCGCCTTCCGGTTTGTTATCCTGTATATTCGGTTCGGAAAACTTCCAACGAACAACCGAAATCATATGAAATATCAAATCCGACCACAAGGTAGAATTGAGAAGAATAGAGTAGGATTAAGGAGCTAATATAGTGAGTTATCCCAACATTAGCCTATCCGTAAAAGAAAATCTGGCAACTTTCTTTTTACCACTAGGAAACATATCGGCAGTAACGCAAAAAAAACTACAAATACTCGTATCTTCATTCGAACCTCAGCAGAACACTCCCCCAGCACACAACAATCAGGCTATCAAGTCAATTATTGATTCCACAATCAAAGCCTTCGGCACTACAGATCAATTAACAATCCTCTCTACTTCGAGCCTGTACAACAAATCGACCCAGTCGGGTGAAATCCCCAAATTGATATTAAGAAATCCAAGCCTTCAAAGCCGAACTGGTTAATTATGGAGGTCACCAACTACCCCAAGCGGTTCATCAACTTACGCTGAAGACGTGAGGCAGCAAATAAATGCCTGATAACTGTCATTATGTGCCCTATATATAAAAGAAGTACTGCAGACCAGGTAAAAGAGGAGAGTTTGAGGCACCATAAAATGATGAGAACAAAAAAAGAGATAAAAAGAGTATGGTTGGACTCTGCTAAATCCTACCTGATCTCTCTTGGTGACAGGTCTCGCGACAGGCCAACCAAAGAAAACGCATACATTGTCGTTATAAATAATATGATCGGATTGAGTCATAAGCCTCGGAGAAATGCTAGGGCCTTCACCTCAGTCGTTGCATCAGGACGTTTCCCGGACCTGTTGAAAAATGGGCGTATAGACAGTAACAGGACGGAAGCAAGTTAGTCCCAGCAAAACAAATACGTGTCTGAACGCTAAATATTGGCACCTTCACTATAAAGATCAAGGAACTCGCAAGAGCACTTCGGAAAAGGCGCACTGATATCTCCGGTCTACAAGAAACCCGATGGTCTGATGCAAAAATAACGTGGTAAAAATGGCTATCAACTTCTCTATTTTGGTAGCCCACACAACCAACCCAGTGTTGGCGTTGCCTCCTCAGAGGGTTTCTGTGAAGGCATTAAAGAAGTCAGACGATTTGATGACCGGCTGATGAACCTCACCATTATATCAGCCGACTATTCACCGCGTACGCACCACACCACACACCACGACCTGACCACGAGGAAGATATATTGTGACAACTTCTCGCCGCAAAGACCTGCAATGTGGCTTCTGATAACTATATCATCATTGCAGGTGACCTTAATGGTCATGTGGTGGTAAAGGCAGACTGTAACAGGTGCCATGGAGGAATGGGGTTTGGAGCGCGCAATGAAGGTGGGAAGCGTATAGTCGTACGTATGAACACATGGTTCATCAAAGTATTGTCTCAACTTGCTATATTTTATGTTGAGAATAGTAAAACGCATTCGACTATACTCTCATAAAACACCCACATTTTACCACCTCGCATCTTAACATCGACCGTTAATTGCTGTCCTGCGAATCAAGCCACCGATAAAACAGCGCACTGGCCTCGCGCGCATTAAACCGTGAGAAGAAAGAAGAGATGATCTCAACTACCCGATTACCAGCCGTTACGAATGTGGAACAATTGTGGAACCACATTAAAGACACGATCCACAAAACAGTCTATACAACCCTCGTAGTTACCAACCAGTAAGCGGTTCATCAATCGAGATACTTGGCCCTAGAATGACAATGTTGAAATAAAAGGTTCGCGAAAAGAAACGCCTTTATCAGAAATTTCTCGGCAACAAAGCGCTCGCCAGTTGGCAAACTTATAAGAATCCCAACCAAGAAGCAAACAAACCGATCGCTGTCGCCCAAGCGGTCCTTACAAAGATCTTTGCGAAAAACCGGACACCAAGGATGGCGGTCAAAGTGTAATATAGGTTTCAGGGCGAAACGTGGGTTGCTACCCATGACGGAGCATAAAACCTGGGAAACGCCTGCTGAACCAACACCAGCAGCTCTACTACTAAACCCTATCTACACCTCCATGTGGTGATCGCTGGGAGCTCTTTCTTAACGAAAACCCACAGACGGAGAAGGATGAAGGCGAGTCTCTCGCGCCTAAAAACGGGACAAATTGTACCAGCTAGTCCTCCAGGCTGGAGGTTGGGTAGGGCTGACAACCTTACATGGAAAACGAATGTTACCAAGGAGGAGTCAAGGAGGGACGGATCCCGTATTCAGGCGATGCGCTGGCTCCCATAGCTTACATCAAAATACAAATAATAACGGACTGAGGATCATTCAATTAGCACTGTCACACGAAATGGTTGTTGGAAGTACCTGGTTTGTGCGGAAACCGTTCCACAAAAAAACGAGGGCCTCTCCATACGGGACCACTTTCAACCAAATTGACTACATCCTGATCGAACGCCGCCACCTATCCGCCTTGATGAATATCGGAACATATAGGGGGGTCAATATAGACTCGGATCACTATTTCGTTGGCATGGTGCTCCGAGCTCAAATAACACCACCACTGAAGCCATCCACAACACCTACAAGAGGGAAATAGTTGCCGCAATAACCGCAATCAGCAGAGATCCTGGAGATGAAACATCAGCAAATGATCTTTACAATCACCTGAAGAACGTTATCATAAATACGGAGACAAACATACTTGTCCCCAGCCGCAAAAAAAATCAGAACGGCTGGTGGACTAATTTACATCCTAAAAGAACGCTGGCACGTGGAGAGACATATGACGAACTCTGTGAAGCGGAGGAGCGACTTGACAGACGGAAAAACGAAGCCTGAGAGAACCAACAGGTCTGTGAACTCGAAAATTACAAGGAGCAATCGCACCAGACGTGCAAGTTTTACCATCAGATCAGGAGGTTATAGCCTCATACATTTCGATCCTTATCCTACCGAGACAAAAAGTGAAATCTGATTTCCTACAGAATGGGCATATTGGAGCGATAGGTTGAGTATTTTGATAAACTGCTCAACAACCAAAATATCGGCGAAATCGAGGCCCCGCCAACTAAAGACTACGGACAAAGAAGCCGCCACCACTAAGCATGCAAGAAGCAGTCCATGCATTCCATCGGTTTAGAAATCATAAGTCGCCAGGAGCCGATGGAATTACAGCCGAATTGGTTAAATATGGGAGCCATCAATTACAACAAGGGATTCATCAAATGATGCTCAAGGCGTGGGACAGTGAATAAATGCCTGACGACCGGCAACGAGGCAATATCTATCCCAAACATAAAAAGAGAGATATCACGCAGTGCAGAAATTATATAGGTGTCACGTTGCTGAGTACTATCTATAAGATATTCTCCGCTACCTTGCTAGGACGGATAGCCCCATACGCCCAGAACATCAGTGGCCCATACGAAAGAGGCTTCACTCCAGGTAAATCAGCAACAGATCAGATTTTCTCTCTGCTGCAAACGATGGAAAAACTGTTGGAATATGAACATCAGTTGCACCATCTTTTCATTGACTTTAGGGCTGCTCATGATAGCGCAGCCAGCCCGATGAAATTGATAAGATTGAGTAAGCTAACCCTGACCAATATGCAAGGCCAGATAAAAGCAGCAGAATCATTCTCGATACCATTCAAAATCAACAACGGTCTAAGAGAAGGGGATACCCTATCGTGCGTCCGCTTCAATCTGACCCTGGAAAAAGGTGATACGTGATGCTGAGGTAAATGCAAGAGGCATCATCCTCTTTAAGTCCAACCAACTACTGGCCTACACTGACAGTATTAACATCATGGGAACCACAACCCGAGACGTACAGACTGCCTTCATCCAGATCCAGCAAGCGGGGCGAAATCTTAGGATGAACATCAATGAAGGCAAGTTGATATATATTGTGGCAATGGCAGCATAAAAAACCAACCAACCGACAACATCAAATTGCACTGGTAAAACAGGAAGAAGAAGAAGGCTACTACTTTGAGACCGTTGATAATTTCTCCGATCTAGGATCGAAAATCACAACCGAAAACACCGACGACGACCAAATCTGCGCATGGTTGTTGACAGCCAACAGAGTCTATTTCAGCCTACAACAACTACTCACCATAGGGTCAAAAATCTAACCATACAAGGCAATCATCTTGCCAGCCCTTATGTATTTCTCGGAGGCTTGGGACTTTAGCAAGAAAAATTGCGAACTTTTGCCGCGTTCGAGAGAAGAATCTTCCGAAGAATGTTGAGCCTGAACATGTGGATGGACGATTCCGTGGCCTACATATTGGCGAAATCTATGAGCACGACATCCGGCGCCGCTCTGAATGCGTTACTCAATTCTAAGCCCTTGGATTTGTTTATCCAGAGCACTGCAATGAGAGCAGCTCATAGACTAATTCGATTAGATCTATGGGGAAACAATGGCCTTGAGGGGCACAGAGCATTGGGAGAACTGAGTCTAGTTTTCACAATGACCTCTGATTCCGGGATCCGCATACATCTGTTTGGTAGAAGATATGAAGTTATCTGGAAATGAAGAGAAAACTGGGACGAACCAGTAGAATACACATCAGGATATACTCACGTCTTCTACACCGATGGCTCACAAGCAGAAAATGGTTCTGGAGGAGTAGTCTACCTCTCGAATAAAAACGAGAAGTGGGCTTTTCCTTTGGGACAATACACAACAGTCTTTCAAGTTGAAGTATATGCGATCCTAGATGATTGAAGAGTGGTTGAAGGGCTGGCGCATCGCAATCTGCAGCGATAGTCAACCTGCATTGAGGGCGTTGTGAAGTACTTTGATCACTTCGAAAATCGTTCAGGAACGTAGTAACCGATTGAACTCTGTTTCTAGACTCATTGGGTGGAATTACTCTGAGTATCTGGTCATTGTGGTGTAGAGGGAAATGAAATCTCGGATGCCTTAACAAAAGAGGTTTCAACTTCCCCCAATGCCAGACCAGAACCACCAATTGTGGTGTAGCATTGGCTGATACTGCTATCAAAAACTGGGAACAAGCTCCCCAGCAGCTAGATACACCAAACTTTTCCTGTCAGAACCAAACAAACATACTTCAGAGTTTATCCTGTCGAAAAGAAGGAAGACTTGCAGAAGTATTGTGGGCATTCTGACTGGCCATAATTCACTAGCAAATGGGCATATGTTCAGAATAGGAATTATCAAGATGATACCTGTCCATCCTGTAATGAGGAAGCGGAATCCACGGAACATTTTCTATGTAAGTACCCCAACTATGGACGCATCAGACATCTGCTGTTTGGTGCTGATGTGCTCCAACTGCAGCAGGTAACATAACATCCACTGACGGAAATCCTGTGATACATAAACGAATCCGGGATATTCCGTTAAATGGTGGAATCGAGTACACTAACACTAACATCTGAGTGCTTGGAGGCGTTGCCACTTCCTCACCTCAAACACACGCAGGATGTTGAACAGTACCGAGTATACCAGTCGTTATAACTCCGTCTGCAAGATTCTCATTCGAAACTTTGCGCTGAAGTATAACTCAGTAGCAACTTACCAACCTTATTATAAGTATACTTCGAAAATGATCAGGCCAAACTATTGTGGGATCACACTATTGCCACCGACAACAGTATTAATCACAATAGACCTGATCTTTTGAATTTTTCATTGCTTTTCAAGGAAGAAACAGCGTGCTTCATAATTAAGGTAGTCGTACCGTTGGGCCAGAGCACTGTTGAAAAACTACTAGAAAAAATCGGTAATTGCAACCCCTTGAAGGACAATATTAAGCTGACTTGGAGGCTACAAAATATCGAAGTAGTCGAAGTGGCAATTTCAGCGACGGGATTAGTCCTGAAAAATTGACATAAAGCGCTGACAATGCTCGATCTAAGCACCAGCTATACACATGCAACAGGCGGACATCCTTGCAACCCGTACTATAATCCGAAGAGTCCTGTCCGGTAACAGTCTGGCCTAGTGGGGTGTATTCTAGATTCGCACTGTTTTCGATTAACATTAATATGTCTGCGTAGATTAAAACCAGCGTCATAGCTTGAAGTGTTTGCGACAATCGGCGTTTATATGTTAGGTTGATCGCCCCTCGGTCCGGTTTGGCGGGAAGAGGGTTATAGTGACCACAGCTTCGCGACGGGAGCGGAATCTCATTCGCCTCTTTCTGAATTAAGCTGCTCAATAATGCATTCCATAATGTGCAATTATCCTAATGTTCGCCGCAGGTTGCTCGTTATTGAAAGCATTCAGCAATTGATCTTGACAGAGGTGAGTGATTTGCCGCATCCGTAGGTGCATGCGCATGTTGCTGCAACATGAACTCTCGGAGTTCAACCGAGTTCAGCGTAGTGGCATGGGGACCGGTTCGTGGATGGACAGCTGATCAACGGCAGGTGGGATTTAAAAATTCGGTTATTTGTGCCGGAGCCATGGAGAGTAGAGTTAGAGGTAATTTCGTGATCTCCTGAATTTCGGCTTTGGCCAAGAAGGAAGGTAATTTGTATAAGACGAGAGTCGGATAACTCCGTGAATCGGAAAGTTGGCGAAAAAAAAGGAATAATTGACGTTGAGGTCTAGTCGGAAGATCGTAGTATTGGTTTGCCGAGACAGCGGTGCAAAGTTTTGAATGTTATAATGACGTTGAGTTTTGGGCAAATTGTGCATGGGAGTGAGGTGACAGGATAAAAACCCACGCGAACAGCAAAACGGTTGTCCAAGAGGAGGTTTTTTGTGATGAACGTGAATTTCCTCTGTTTCTCGCGGGAACAATCGTTAAGTGATTTTGTGCGGAAGTTTCAGTTTCGAGCTGCGGAAGGCGTTCCCCATTGCGTGTGCGACATTCATAGAAGGTCGCATTTGTGGTTTTGCGTTAATTTCATTTTTTCTTTTCATATTTTGATTTCGTTTTTCTTTTGTATTTTGATTTATTTTCATTTTTCTTTTATATATTTTTGATGCTTTGATTTCATTTTATTTTTGTATATTCTTTTTGCTTTGATTTCAATTCATTTTCCTTTTATATTTTTATTTGAATGCGTTTTTTTTTATTTTTCAGGTTTACGTCGCAAACTTTTTTTTTTTTAATTAGGCCGTCACGAATTCCTTCGTTTATTTGGCTATTTTTAGATCCGGTGGGGACGCACACATCGGTATAGACTAATGACACGTGAGTGATCAAAACGCTCAAAGGACCCCCCCCTCTCACATTGCCGAGCCTGGCTAGCACAGAGACGTGCAAGAACGTATCAACCGAGCACTTTGATGGAGCTTCAGTCTTTTCTGGCGGACCTTCACGGTCAATTTCGCAAACCTGTTAGGGTTCTGGGATAGCTCTTCTCTCTAGGCCATCTTTGGCCACTTAGGATGATCGTTTGATCATCTGTTTTCCTTTAGGTTCATTACAGGGTTCGTGAGCTTTTTTAACTATATATAAATGAAATGAGAGAATAAACCCTAGATATGTCTCGACCAGAATGGTTGAACTATAATAATTTACTCATTATCAATTCATTCTTTCGCTTTTCGAGGTTTTTTTTTAATATGACAATATTTCTGCTTTTTATTGATTAAGGAAAAGGATCAAGTAAAAGTGATTCACTGATCAACTACATGCACTGTTTGCACAGCTCCGAAAAAGTAAAAAAAAAATAAAACCCTAGATCTTGAACGTCAGTAAAACTCTTACGCCTAGGCAGGGCTATACCCTCTCTCTCACACATAGCTTCTATAATACTTATCTTTCAAAGGTAAATTAAAATGCCTGTCAAAACACAGATAACACCATTATTCCTCCCCTTCTTAGTGATGATATAGATTAAGTTTATTAAAGTGTCACCAGGCATTTCTCAAAGCTATTTTCATAGGAAAATTCCTCTTTACTCAACAAACTTCGTAAATACAATAATCGGGATACATCTCCCTTGACATACATTATTTGTAATACTACACCCTTTAAAAGCCCACACGTAGTCAGTGCATATGTCTCAACCCCATAATATTGGCACATAAAGGAAGCAGCAAAGACACCAGGAAAGGTAGAAATACAAGACAAAATAATGATAATACGATTCATCTAATCCTTCTCCGTAGTGGTTAACCGTCGCAGTACTCATTAAATCTATTAAATAGCAGAATTATTACCATCCTTTCGGTATCATCTTCTTATCTAGAAGGACATTTAATTCGACTTAACACCCTTCGTAAAACTGTTTTTTGTTCGGGACGGATGACACACTATCGCACTATCGCATTACAAGATAGTCTCAAGTGTGTAGGAGATTAGTTACGATACGATTGTGTCCCATAATGCTTATTCGGACTCTACTCGGCACTAAATTTCCCAAGGTACTGTCACCAGGGGGGAGGAGGGCACGCAGTATTTAGCTTGTCGTCCATAAAACCCCAAAGGCCAGGACATTTCGTAAGAATTCAATTTTCTTCCTTCTTATCAACCCTTACCTTAATGAAATCACATTCTTCCATCTTTAAGCTCAAATCAATTAACATCCCTTTTTTGCTTTCACCATGAAATCATCCCTTTTGTATTACGTACCTCTGTATTGCAATAACGACCAGGAGGGTCGAGAAAGTGAATTTGCAACGCAAGAAAATGTGAATGTGAACCAAAACCTGGTTGTACGGACTGGGGGAGTTTCACCAGGACGATGTTTGGCCTAACCTGAGAACCCCCTTCGGTATGTACGCTTTGACGATGAAACGGAAAAGCATTATTTCGTGCTTAATGGCTAGAATTTATGTTTCTTATCGGAAGAATTGTTAGCTCAGGAGGTCGTATTAAAAGAAATGTCAAGTCCGAATTCGAATTAAAATGTTCCGAGAAATTATGAGATTACCTTTTGCCGGTTGTATCGATTCGTGAAATAGTTGTCATCAGTGTGTGTATACGGTATTTATGGCTAGAAGTACTCTCCAGTTATTTGATTTGCGTGTGTGCTTCTTAAATTATACTATAATTAGTAAGTTGAACTAGGGGACGTTCTCCACGGTTACTGACATTACACTGGCAGAACTGGATCAACATATTCAACCAGCATCTACCAATACTTTAGGAGAAAAGTCAGTACCAGTGACATTTAAACTTACAAATCCATCACTATTTGATATGCAGGGGGTAATGTCTTTTCGTTGGCCCATTTTCAACTTGCTTAAGACTTTCTCTGAAGGATTTATACTCTATAATCGATGCCATTTCTTGTGCTTGGAAGTTGAATCCAGATTCCAATCATGGACACATTGTTGCTTAAATTGGAAAAATTGTAATGAACCTTAGGGGAAATATGACGATCAAACGATCATCCTTAGTGGCCGAGAACGCCCTGGAGGGAAGAGCTATCCCAGAAACCTAAAAAGTAGGCGAAACTGACCGTGAAGGTCCGCCCTCAAAGGCTGAAGCTCCATCAAAATGCTCGGTTGACACGTTCCTGCACGTTTCACAGTTGCGGATATAGTCCTTGACCTGGGAAACCATTTTAGACCAATAAAACCACAACCGTAGTCTACCCAAGGTTTTACCAACTTCATGTGCACTCAAAGGATGATCATGGCACGGGTGAGTACCTCAGTCGTCAGCTCCTCTGGAGTCCAAAGCTTCCAAGCCTGTTGTTCCTGCAATTTATCTCTTGAAAAATGATTGGTTCGTTTGTATACCAATACATCGCACACCTGCAAATCAGGGAGTTTGTTGGAATTCTCCCATCCCTGTCCGCAGACCGAAAATGTGGTGAATCGAAATCCACGTCTGCGTTCTTCCCACTTCTCTCCAAAGCATCCACCTCCTCTGGTCAATACATTCTAGATAAAGAATCGGGAACCAGATGTTGTGATTCCTTCCTGTGTTTGATGTTGAACGAGAGTCTGCTTGGAAGGTCAGACTGGTTCATCAGCTATTTGAGCGAAGCGTGGTTAGTTACCACTTTGAATGGTGTGCCTTCAATGTACGCGCGGAATTTGCGCACTGCCTCCACTGCTACCAGACATTCCAGCTCAGTGACAGTGTAATTCCGCTGAGGCTGAATAAGCTTCTTCGACATATATGCTATAGGAACTTCATCTCCCTCCTCTGTCTTCTGCATCAGTACCGCTCCTATGCCATGTTGACTTGCGTCACAATGTATGGCGAAAAGTTGGGAGAAGTCGAGGTTATGCATGGCTGGAGCCGAAGAGAGACACGTTTTCACAGCGTCGAAGGCCGAGATGGCCTCCTCAAACAAGCAAAACTGGCGCTTAGAGACATCCTCTAAAGAATGGCCTGAGGATGTCAAGGATGGAGGGAACCGCGCCTCAATAACGATCTGAGGTAGAGGAAACCATGATCGGCATTGTGATCCGTCGTGGATCTTCCCTCTCGATCGCGGCACTCGGACCCAGAGACTTACGGCTCCACGCGCGGGGTCGAGCCGTTTTTTTTTTTTTGCAGTATTAGCTCGCGGTCTGGTTTTTTTTTCGTTAAGCCGCCGCGAATTCCTTCGTTTGTGGTCTATTTTTAAATTCGTTGCGGAACAACGCATCGGTATAAACACGTTAATGTTGTATTAATGACACGTGAGGAATCAAAACCCTAGGGTCTTCAACGCAGAAGAAGTAGCGCTGATTGGTCTAAAGCCCTTTGAGGATTCGTAGCCGCGTCCGCCCACTTTCGATATGAAAACCACTCATGCGCATCTCCGAGACTGTGGTGCGTATCCTAAAGAGATACAAACGCTTCTGTAGCATGACTGTCATTATGCCACTCAGAGATTTATATGCAGAAAAGTTCTTGATAGCCCAACCGATCTTATCCTCGGTAATTACCGATTTAATAGTCTCACACAGTTGAGGTGACTGCAAACTCTCCATGCAAGGCTCTGACTGACAGTCCAGCAGCTTCAAGGTTTGGCCAGAAGATTCCATCCAAAAGTCTTCCGACTTCGACAGAATTTTACTACACCTTCTGGATTCGCTGGTGCTTTCGATGTTCTGACAATAGTAAAACCAAGACCGACTCTTGGTGGTCTTGATGGCCGACTTGTACTTCTTCAGGCAGTCCTTTTATGACTGCTAATGTTTATGCTTGTAACAGATGTTGAAGATTTCCCTGATCAGCTTGCTGAGGGAGGAGAGATTTTCATTCCACCAAGGTGGTGTCTTCTTCGATTTTAAAGGAGTTATCGAATGCTTTTTCCTGCGCGCCGACGTTTTATTTCAGTTTGTCTTACCCATTTGCGGAGAGTTTCTCCGTGATAACTTCATCAAACTTCTTTCAGTCGATCCTTCTGGGACCTCTGAAGGGTTTAGAGACCTCGGCGGGGGATCTAGGCTGAAAAATATCCAACTATGACCCGAGAAGGATCTCTGGTCAGAAACTCTCCAGTTCCTCACCCTAAGAGTCGCGTTGTCGATAAGTTGGATTACATCAATGACCTCCACCCAATCGTCACACTTCTCCGAGCTAGGGAAATGGAAGGTTGATGTACTGTCCCTATCACACACGGATAAATTCGCATTAATAATAAAATCAAAGAATGACCCACCTCTCTCGTTGATTTCCGAGCTGCCCCAAAACGTATGCCTAACATTTGCGTCGCAGCCTATCAACACGTCAGCTTTTTTTGTTGCTATTCTCGTCGTCAAATTTTGTATTTCTTTTGACGGAGCTTTGTAGGCCAAGAAAATATACACGTTCTCTGCCGCCGCCTGCTCCAGTTTGACCACGATTAGGCGGCTGGAACTCGGGTCCGGACACAAAAAAGCGTACAAACTCTTCCTCGCTAGGATACATGCTCTAGGTCTGTCTTGATCATCGTCTCCTGTGCTGTGCATTAATTATAATATTTGCTTTAGAGGCCTTTGATAGTTCGGCCGCCTCCGGTCCAAGGCTCCTGTACTAGTGTGATGTGTTCCTTTAGGAGAAAGACAAGGAGATTAGCCGAGACGCACTTCGTGTGCAGCAGATTTATCTGTGTTACCCTCAGCATGATCTGCTTGCGTGGAGGATTCGTCCGTCCTGTGGATCCTCAACTCCTCCTACAGCTCGTTTGTGTTGATTGTTTCCAAGCTCTCACCCAGTTTTGCAGAGCGGAACCCTTTGACCTTTACATTCTTGACCCCGAATCGCACTTTACGGTCTACTTTTTCCAGCGCCGCCAGGCAATCTCCGTTTATATTTAGCAAAAAGTTGGCTATTTGTCTGGGGTTCCTCCACTTTGATAATTACTCAGTCGTCTATGGGAATCCTGGGGTTTTGAAGGCGCCGGGATTGAACATCCTTATCCATATGGAACTTCCGCAACCAGATGCGACCGACTGATCTCCTGCGAATCTCGCCGTAGGGGATGACTTTGAGCTTTACGCCCTCCCAAGCGTCGCAGATCTTAGTAACTCACGAACCGAGAATGTGCCTGGAGAATTGATTCTCGCAAGCTATAACGTGGAACCCCCGGATCGATCACCGGGAAGGAATCAAAACAAGGTATGGATCTCATGTGTTTGCCCTTAGTGTCCAGAAGATGCTCAATGACTATCTCCGACAGCCTGGCCTCAACGCTGGCCCACACCTCCGGCGCTAGTACCGCATTTCCAAATAACTTTTAGGGGATAAATAATTGTAAGTGATGGCAAGCCTTTCGACGATGTTGCCAGGAAGTTATTTGACGAGTAATTCAAAAGAAGAAAAGAACAGTCCCCCATGGTTCTTAACCGTGTAATACGTGGTGAAGTTTCACCTCTTGTGGATTAAAAGGCTCGTCACCGTAACATACGGATAAAGACTATTCCTCCAAACAAAAGCGACATTACCTCGCCTATCAGCGCGTTCAAATGAAACAAAACGGCTGGGATTGACGGTCTTCCTGCAGAATTGAAAAAAACTACTGCGTTCTCTCAGAGCTGTTTCCAATCATTTGTAAATCTTAGCAATCGGCAATTGGAGAGGCAGACTTGGACCGGATACCAGTTGTTACGCCATTGGTCTTGGACCAGAAAGATATCAGGGTAGTCCAGCAACCTTGTCAACCTAGCTTAAAGAAGTTGGCATCGAACCATTGTAAAAAGCGTACTGAATATGCTGCTCTAGGATACAGGCCCACATCACTTTACTTATTTTAGTGGGATTTATATTTTTTCAGCTAATTCAAAACTACTTAACTTAAACAATCACTTTAGTTAACTTTTATAGTTTCCTCCCTTGCCTTTCCTGATATGACTGAATTTCAAATCTCTCATTTCAAATCCATTGAAAAAGTGGACCGTTGTTTACAATGATAAATTTGACCTAACCACCAGAACAGGAAGCTGGAACTACTTTACGCCAGCCTCCTCAGTGCATTCCAGTCAATAACCGAGCCTATTGTGAAAACCTTGGCTTCGGTGCATGCCCAAACATTTTCCACAGCATTCTCTCTGGCATTTTCTTTGAAGAAATACCTATGGCACTGGTCAGAAACGAGGATGCCACTGGCCCATCCGCCCTGTTCTAGAAGGGACCGGCTTCTTTGATATCTCATCCATTGATTTGATCACCTCCCGGTACATCCGTCGTAGTCCCCGCGGAAAGCGTACAAGTAGGCTCCAGTACAAAACACAACGAAGTGTTGCCCGCCACAGATGTATTGGTCTTACGGTTTTTGCGCGCATTACCGCTGACCAAAGAGTCTGCTGCATCCAATGCAGGCAGCACCGGGGCTACCAGTTTATCCCGATGCTCTGCCAAAGGTTTCACCTCGTTACGCCCAATATCTTTAGACATTACCACATCTGGTGGTGTAGCCACTTTATTCTCAAGCAGCATCGCTCTCCTCCGTAGTGCTTTCTTCTGTCATCGGCTGAGAGCCTTGCCTTGTTTACGGTATCCGGTCCACATGGCTTCATAATCACATACCGAAGAGGTGGGAGATACATTTCTGAAGGACGGCATTTGCCTCGTAGTCTCCTTTCCTTAGTGGCTGAAATATCCTTCTGTCGAGATTGGGGGCGTTTCATCAGTAAGCCTAGAGATGATCCTTCGGGAAGGGTCTACCAAAAATACAACGGGAAACGAAGCGACGACATTGCCAACATCAAAGAGAAGGGTGAGCCTACGGCGATATGGCATGATAGTGTTTGTGCCTTGCTTGGTGAACTGTTTCCGAATCCAGACCTTCAATATCTCATGCCGAACTCTTCCTGCCAATCGCGCAGAAGAGGTGAAAAAATTACCCCCAGCAGTGTTGCGGTATCGAGAAGAGCATGGCGACCCTCCGGTGTCGGAAGACGCTTGGCTGGGATACGATGACTGCCGAGCTGTGCAAAGCCATTTGGCAGGGTATCCTACCTTATGTCCAGTGACTTTATGAAAGCATTCGTGCAAGCTGTCAGTGAGTGTTTGCGGATTAATGTTGATGGCACTAAATTGATGTGTGATGAGATGTGAATAGGATCTAAGCAGAAAAGCAACCAGCACAAGTTTCCGATGTTGTACGATTTGCGACAGTGCAGGGCAAGAACCTATCTACACTTATCAGCCAGTGGCACTGTTGGCGTGTCTTCCTGTATGTCACACGATTTCGACCGATGCCACGCCCGTATCGTTGAGTATTCCTCCTATTGATCTAGAGGCAGTCCGACGTACTACAGTCTACAGGATCAAAACAGGCGTACCTTTGCTACAAACGAATTAAGATAAGGGAGATTAGGTGGCGAGGTTAGGTTATCAAATGAGAGTGTAACATCTAGGTGCAGTTTAAATAGAATGGAAGAGGGAAAGATCGGATCACATATGAGGAAGTTCTATCGTAGACTTCGGGCTTAAGATTAGCTTCCTCTTGACGGGTCATGAAAGCATCAATAAGTTTCTCTTCTCGCGGAATAATTGCCTCAGCCAGGATTGTTTTCTGTGAAGGGCATATTTAGGGGGCGCCATAACCCTTAATTGCGGAAGAGGTGTTAAACAGTTCTCCAATACGCTGTTATGAATGCTGAGCCTGGATTCAGTATAAACTACTACTGCTGTGTCAATCACCACCGGCTCTGATTGTAGTCTCCATGTTAGTCCGAGTCCGACGAGGACTGTGAAATTATGCCTGCAAGGCAAATACTCACGTTCAACCCCCAGGATCTTCATGTGGAGTTTTCCCCTTCCGCTTCCTGAACGATTTAGGACGTAGTGCCGCGGACTATTTTCAGTTTTCTTCAGTATGCAAAATTCCAGTACCTTTCTTATTGCTGACTGCGCCGTAGCCACTAAATCCCTGCGCAGGGACATGAATTTATTAAAGCATCCAAAACGCGGGCCTCAACTGGGATGTCATTGATCATAGTGTCGAGTGAATTCGAAGACCACTTGGGGAGTTAAAATTCATTGATTTCATTTCCATGTTTGGACACTATTAGTATAGTAGGGAACTGCTACTACCAACAAAGTGGTGTCCGAGAGGAGAACCATCTTTGTGCTAAAAGCTAAAACCAAAAGGATAATAGAGGGGCCCCCATATTTTTTACTCCTGGGACGGATTTTATCTCTACGGTCCAGCTCAAAAAATGAGCTCAGGACTTACAATTTGCAAAATATTATATCAAGGATCAGTCACTTGCCAAATTTTTGTAGTCCCGCTATATAATCCCAAAATACATATATATTCTTATCAGCTTATTTGCAGGACATTGAAAAAATGCAAACCCTCGTCCGTTCGTGTGTAACACACTCCACGGAATCATACACAATCAAATCAAAATCCGACAAATATCCAGGAAGAGCTAATAAATCATAGAAGAGTTCATTTAGCTTCATTTGCACAATCAGCACAATCCCATCGAGGAAATTGAGGGCGTTTACAGGCCAACTCAACGGGCCAAATGGAGCATAAAAATCGAAAGAAAAAGAGAGATTTTACGCAACTAAAACGAAAACTCCATTGGATTTTAATGAAGCACGTCCACACTCGGGAATTGATATCCTGAATGGAACTCTCCTTAAGAAACACGTACTACATGTAAGGACATTGTCCTTTGGATTTCATCATTCACCCCTGCCGACATCACTAAAACAGCTTTGGTTACAGTTCTCAGATGAAATTAGAAGTAAAGCGGCCGACCGAAGGATTAGGGAGGACACAAATTGGACCGAGTTAAATAATTAATGCGTTTGAATCTATTAATCCTGCCGACCGTCGTAGATGGATGACAGTTTCATTGAAATGTTGTCGTTTTTCTCAAAGACGTTGCCTTTTTTGCGAATATGGTAGGTCAAATGTGCCTGGCAGGCGAATAAAGTGTACAACAAACATTATCCTGCTTTACCTAAGGACGTTGTCTGACATTTAACTTATTACCAGGTCTCTCGTTAGTAACGTAATATGCAAAGATGTACGATTCTGGGTACATCAATCTTCGGTAATTTCAATATTTTCTTCAGGATCTGGGCCTATTTCGAATTAGTTGAAGGGTACATTTCAATAAATATCTCTCCCCGTAATAAAGAAGGGTCGGACTTAGTATTTTCAGTTGACGAAGGTAATAAAGTATTAAATTTTATGCAAAACATGTGAATGATCAAGTGCTGGAGAGCGTCCTAGTGCAGACATGCCCACACTCATAAAGCCATCTGCGGGAACTTTTCCCATGAAAAGTGAAAGATAAGACTATCAAATCCACTACAAGATATTCAGGCATAGTCCATTAGTTATGTTTGGTACTTGAGCCTGGAAGACAACACCTGCACCGGTCGTAGCCCGCTTGTCTGAATGCTTGCCAGGCAGCCGCCGCTTATCTAATCGCCTGTTGGCATAGCTGGGGCGACCGTCACTGATTTAATGAGAAAAAATTCATTTTAATGTTCCGCTACAGACGCAGTGGCGTTAAGATTAACCTCGCGAACACGACCTCGGGATCCTCATAACGTCACTGCATAAATTCCGGGCCACGTCCTGGCACCCTTCTCTAATGTGCTTGTCTTCTGCTCATTTGTGCTTTATGGCACGTGTAATTATGTAAAACACTGAAAAGCCGACAAATGTTGCCAATGTTGACGCAGATATTGTTATGGCAGCCATTCACCGTGGCTAGAGAAAAAATAGCATGACGACAGCGATGATGATGATGATGAGCAACATGCTCGCCTTCGGGGGGTTGGTTCCATTTGAATTATCCACTTGTACGTTGAAATTGAATTGAATGGAAAAATAAACTTGAAAATTTTCCTTTATGGAAAATGTAGGTCAGAGTTATGCGGAGTTTTCGTTTTAATTGGATGAAGGGCACCTAATATGTCATGAACGAAGTTCTAGGAATATTTGCAATACATACGTCCATAAACTGAAACTGTCCAGTACATATTTTTGTGGAGGAGATGGTAACTTTAGATCACTCATCTAGAGATGTATGTGATATTGCAAAAGTGATATCACCATCAACGAGCGCGATCCAAACATTATCGAACATTACTACACCACCTATATTACTGCATTACCTAGCATTACCGCTGTGAAGTGCAATATGATATCATATTTTCAAACGTTACCTAACATTACCGCTCTTCGTAAGCAGCAGTAGTCGATAACGACATCTTATATCGGGTTGACTTTGGGCTTGCTTTATGCTGGCTTTCGGCTGGATTTAGGGCTAGGGTCAAGCTGGCTTTGGACTGTTTGTGGGCTAGAACGTGATTTCGGCTGCATATGAATATGAAGGCGCAGATTCTTGGCTTCAAGTAATTGATTTAATGTTATGGATTAGTCTATGTTATACTTCCTCGTACAAGTACTCGAGGCGACTATCGAATGCCGATGCCGACTATCGGTTTGATGGTTTTGATGTCAAAAGATGTGATAATGTGGTGTGATATTACTGTTTGATATCACCCCTTTCAAAAAGTGGTATCATATCACATTAATACTTAGGTAATGTCTAATGAACCTAAGGGAAATAGGGTGATCAAACGACCATCCTGAGTGCGGAGGCTTCCTGCACACATGTTTAACACAATTTCTGAGGTTGGGATGGCATTTAGGCCATCCGAGAATTTTGCGGGAGTTGATTAAAGGAGTGACAATTTAGAGTTGAGGGAGTCCTCAAGGTTCATTTTCTATGATTGTTTCTTTTTCAGTTTATTTAGATTATCGAGAATTTACCTGATCTCTTTCTTTTCTTTATTTTTGATTTAATTTTTTTCTCGACGATTTACCTTATTTTTACTTTAGCTCTTCAGCTATTTAAATTTGGATTTTTTTTCTTTTGATATTTTCACTTTTGCTTTCATTACTTTTCGCGATTTTCTTATTTTTGTTTGCTTGATTTTCGTTTCATTTTCTTTCTGATTTGAATATTTTGTTTGGTGTGTCTCGAGTGAAGAATTGGCCCATTATTTTGTTTTTCTTTTTTGCATTAGAAGTATGTCGACGAGGTCACGGTCTCTCGGTCTTTATCGCCTTTCCTGGACGCCGCAACATTTATATTATATATATAATCGCAAATACGATATGAGTGCCAATTATATTGAAATAAAATTCGTCCTAAGTTCAAACCTAAACCAGGCCGAAGTGAATTTTTTTGATGGGGTTCCTGGGAGTGCTGAGTCCGCATCCACTTGACAGGACTACTTGGAAAGCAACTTACTTCCTCTCTTGTGGTCCATGGACTCCTCTTTTTGGGTTAAACAGCCAAGTTTGTCGAAAATTTTGACTGACGACTTCATCCAGAGCGGAGGCAACTCATCAGACTCTGCCTCACCTCTGCCCTGGGAGCAGCAGTAATCGCTCCATTTACATATAATCGCAAACAAGACATGAATGAAACCGTCAGTCAAGATTTTTGATAACTTTGGGTGTTTAACCCAAAAAGTGGGGCCGTGGACCACAAGAGAGGAAGTAAGGTGCATCCCAAGTGGTCCGATCCGTCATGAAGTGGATGTGAACTCAGGGGCCTCAGCATCCTCTGCAAAAAAATTCACTTCGGTCTGGTCTACATTTGAACTTAGGACTAATTTCACTTCAATATAATTCGCACTCATATCGGCTTTGCGATTATATATATAAATGGAGCGATTACCACCTGTCGATCACGCTGCTCCCAGGGCAGAGGTGTGGGTTTCGCTCGAGAGCCTGGATGGGGCGCTCATAAGGTAACTACAGCAACCTCCGCGAGGCGTCTGTCCTAATTAGGGCGCGCGTGCAGAATTATTATCATTATTGGCAGGTGGTGGTGGATTCTGCGTCCGCACTGTACTGATGCAGCAATTCGGTGGAGTTAAGGCTCAAACTAACCTCGAGTACAGGATCGCTGGGGGAGACTCAGATTTACCTGCAAATCAGCTTCCCGGGACTTGCAGAACATTCTTCGCGGTCGGCTCTCCGGATGCTAAGCAGAATGAGTGGCAGGATATGGAATCTAGTTGGGCGGTCTTGGGCTTATATAGCGGCTTTCAGCGTCCTGCGCCATCTCATAAGTATCTCATTGGACTCCAGGGGGTTCGCGGCTTTCCAATTCGAAGCCTGCTTTATTTCGACAAACTCCCTGATCGGTGATTATAACTGTCGGCCCACCGAAGCCTATAATCCACTCTTGACAGATTGACAGATTGAACGGTAATATCTTTCAGGTGTATTGCCTCAGGCCATCGGTGAACCAATCAATAAATATGAGGTATTACCTGGAACCTTGGGAGTCTCATAAAAAGTCAATTAAGTCGAGATGAATTGAATGGAAGCATGTGGTGGATACGCTAGATTGTGGACGATGTAAAGTACATCCTCATCCTGGATCCTGGATCGACCAGAATATAAGACCTTGGTTCCTTGTCTAAAGTCTCGCAGAATATACTGGAGCCGAAAATAGAAAACTCCCTAAAAGTAAACATCGTACTTCTGCGTTTTCGCTATTGTTAGAAAATCGGCGGTAGCCGGTATCTTCAGCTCTGCAACATGTGAGAAAGTGTCGACAACTATGCTCCTTTCCTGACACGTGCTGAATGTCCAAAGTGTCTCGAATGCGTAAATCGGCAACGTCCTCAAAAACGGCTGAAAGAATGTTGAGCGTGCAGGTTTAGATTCTTCTTAATCATCAAAGGTAAGTTGTTGGTTATTGTGCTGATCAACTAACAATCCATAGTGGCACAGAAGGTCTGTGTCTAAGATGGGAGTGCTGATATTCGCTATAAGCGCCAAGAAAATGTAACATCAAAGTCCTAGACTCATCTCTACCTGCCTGCAGCCATACGTGCAGAACCACGAGGAATTTGCTACACCGAACTTAAAAGTTTGCGGTGTTCTGAGATAACCAAAACCAAACCGAGAAAACCAAAACTTCAGCGCCAGTATCGACCAAGTAGCGACGCCGGAGAGATCATAAATTGTCAGAAGATTTGATGCTGCATTTCGTGTGACTGTTGCCACAGCAACAAGATTAATTTTTGAAAAAAATGCAGGTGCTGGTATATTTATTGACTTGATAGACCAGTAGCTTACTCCAAACTACAATTTTATTTTATTGTGTATATATGTATTTCGGGAGCAACTTACTCCCTTCATTAGTACAAAGCTACCTAATTCGTTTGGGAGAGGAAGATGTGCCAGACTCTACCTGAGCTGGCGGAGTAGGCGCCGCTTTTAGAGATATCGAACTGGTGGATCTCGGTGCAAAACCGGAAAGTTTGGAGTTCCTTACGAAGGCAGGCCTAGACCTGATACGAGCTGTTTCGTCGTTGATGATGATGCCGGTGATTTCAACGCGAGGGCCTGGAAGTCGGGCTTCAAACACCAGAGGCCAAGTCCTCCTTGAAACCTTCGCAAAGCTGGACATCGAACTAGCCAACATTGGATGCGTGCCAACTTTCGACATAGAGGGAAGGCTCAATTGTCAAGCTGACTTGCTTCAGTACTCCGTTGAGTGAACGCACCCACAATGACCACCAGGCAATCTTTCCCGATATCAGGAACAGAGAAGGGGATAGTCGAACGAGCAAGGGAAGTGGAGACACCAAGATAGCTGGAGGAAGAGCCATTTCTGACCGCTTTAGGACATGTCACGACCCGAAAGGAACGGCCCTGAAAAGAATGAGCCAGCTATGTTAGCGGATAACTAAGACATAAGGCTCTACAATGCCGCGACGGAAGTTCCACCTCAGTAGGAAGCCAAACTACTGATGGAACCAAGATATCCCGCTGATGAGAGCATCGTGTCCACAAGTAAGGACGCTTTGCCAAAGGACGAGAGGGAGGCCAGTATATCAGTAGTGGGAAAAGAAGTGCGAAAAGAATAACCTTAAGAAGGCTATACGGGAAAGTAAACGGAATTACTACAAGCAGTTATGCCTTAAAGCAAATGCTTACAGTATTACGTCGCTACAGGTTTAACGTGAGCATCTGTCCAGTGGACTTAATCCTACGGTCTTCTTAGGGCACAGTTGATTTTGTGATGACAATCAGAGCCACACTAAGACAAGCGCAACGGTACCAGTCTATACTGAGAGCGCGGCTCAGTTTATTCATACTGGTGGATACAAAACCTACCTAAATCTCTACCGAACTTTGAAGTACGGCACACGTATTGAACCGCACCACTACTTTTCAGGCCCGAAGGTCTCTTGTTCACTTGAACGTAACCAACAACCCCCATGAAACTCTCACAAGGGGACAACCGCAAATAACTGAGCTGAATTCTTATGTTGTAGGATTTCTCTTAAAACATGAGAATTCAGGGACTATGCCGATTTCCATGGTACCAGTATACCCCCGGGTAAGGTTTCGTGACCGAACCCACTTCAGATGAGCCCGGTGTAGACTCGGGTCTAATCATCTTAATTAGCCCATGGAGCATTCGTCTACTGTATCACGGCCAGCAAACCAAAGTGAAATAGCCACGTTCCACGGGGCCAACACGAGGGGTTCTCTACAGCCACTTGGTGTTTGGCCTGGGTTGCTGCCCCGTCTTACTCGCCGCCACCTTGAGCAGCTACTTACAGGGTTGTAATGAAAGAGATTCGTGGAGCGATGTGCCGCAATCCATATCCCACAATAGGAAGAAAGTGGACATCAGCCAACAGTTCAGCAGGACGTCTTCTCAATCCCCAGGGTTACTGAGAGAAAATGACTAGAGTCCCGTGCACAAATTCGGGATAAGATGGTTCCAGGATTGGACGAGATTCCGAGTAGTGTCCGGAAGTTGACCGGTAAAATCAGGCCGCATGTCTCTAGTACTAAAGCGCCAAAAACCACCTGGCACAGTGTTTTCATATGGCAGTATGGCTTTAGCAGAACGCGGTCTACGGTTGCTGCTAAGTGCTGAGTGGTGATGACACTGGGTGGAACTCGGCCAACTAAGATTAAATTAAGGGCACCCTGCTAAACTGGGTGTCCTGATTTCTTAACTCGAACAATCGAGATTTTCCTCTCGGAGAGGCTCCTTTGCTTCGAGACGGACGACGGACCGAAGGAATATGTTGTAACAGCAGGTGTTCCACAAGGCTTCGTACTGGGCCAATGCTGTGGAACATAGTATATGACGGAGTGCTCGACCTCCGCTTGCCACCATTGATGCCATCAAAGCATGGCTACAAATGGTGAAGCTGGACCTGGCGGACGATTATGATCCTGTGGATTCAGAGATGGGTCGAGCAAAAACTAGGCCAATTGAATTAGCCCCTAACACAGTTCCTCGTGGGACACGGTGGATACAAAAAATGCTTGCATCGCTTCGGATTGGATGAGTCCCCAGTCTGTCCCGAATATGCAGCTACACCCGAGGATCCGGAGCATGTTAAGTTCCGTTGTCCGAGATTCGCGACTGAATGAGGTAGGTTAAACGACGCCCTCAACGCAGCTTTCGGACCTCATAATCTGGTGGAAAAGATTCTGAGATCGGAATCAAATTGAACTTTGATAAACACAATAATAACTGCGATACAGGAAAAGCTATTTCTGCGTATTTATCGAGTTGAATTGAACCCGGAAAGCGCGACTGATGAGTGATTTAGTTACCTTGGTGTAAACCACAGCTCTTCTCGCGAATTAATACTTGACAGTGGCTCTACGGGGATATGGGGGAAGTTAGGTTGGGTTTTAGTGGGCGAGAATCCCACACACCCCTGCAACCTAGCGCAGCAGCGTCTTTTTAAGATTTCTGCAACCATAAAACAAACCTTTTTAAATATGTAACCTATCCCCTGCCGCTTCCGTCTCCTCACTAAAATGTACTTCTTCATCTCAATTGTGTGGGACCAGAGTACCCTTATGACACCGTGGAGGCAGGTGTAAACGAAGATTTGAAGTATTCGGGTAACAATAACAGTCACTTTATCGGTGTTATTATGTCCAAGCTGGTTGCAGCGACAAAATTTCTTAGACGTGCAAACCTATGGACACCGTCAGTAGTCTGCCTGTTAATGGAAATAAGAAACTTTCAATGATCACTCAGGCTTAGAACATTGGTTCTGCTGGTATTCTTTCAGTTCAACTTTTCCTGCCTGCTTGCCCAAATTCTGAGCCACTTTACCAAAGACCTTGTACTAGGTGAGAACAAAAAGACGATAGGAAAAAATTGAATAAATAATTCATATTTTGTATCTTACTGACCAATCCTGGTACTTTGTCTACTTTTTCTACAGAATGTGTATTGTCAGGTACATAAATCTCTACGGCAAGATTCGAAAAAAAATAATACAAACCTCAAACTGTTTCTGCACATTTATGGACACAATTTTAATATCAAATTAACAATAAATGGATTTCTGTTGTGTTTATATCCAATTTTCTTTGGCAACCCAACATATTCACTGCTTCAGTCTCCAATAACAATTAGTTGGATCTCGACTAATCCATAGCCCACTACCATAGAAGAATACACTTTTTAACCTACTTCAAAACATTGGCCATTCATAGGATCCGTTCACACTAACCTAAATCCAATTACCGGCCACAAACTATGCAGCCGATCACGATAAAACCGCATACATTCTCGTTGAAAATCAATAAAGGACTTGTTTCCGTATAGATAGAGGTTTCGAGCCCTCAGGCCGTCCCGATATCAATGCTCCTCGTCCTATATTTTACAGCTAACTTTAGTCACATAGTGGTGGTTGGTGGTGGCATCCCCTTCCTCTATTGCCTTTTACCGCCAATTTGCACCTTAATGTGGCAGCAAATTTTATAATCTTTTCCCGACATTACATCGCATGTATTGCAGCCTCGAAACTAGATTCTGTAGTGTAAACTGTTGTATTCTGCAAGTAGCGCTGAAGTATGGTAACAAGGAACGTTGCCAAGTCGGGCAAACACGGAGCGGATACGACACAATCCATTTCAAGTTGCAAAATAACGACTACAGGAGTTTTGAATAGAATTATCGCTTTACTTAAATAGGGGCAGTAGTGTTGCCCTGTCCGTCCTGTCTAGATCCTGATTTTGCTCCTTGCTGTATATCATTCTGAATAGGTAAATAAGTAACTTTTTAAGGATTCAAATTCAACGCCAGCACTAACGTCCATCTAATTTCATTAAAAAGTTTCTAATCAAATCAGCACATCAGATGTGTGAATCTAATTCAGTATGTCCTCCCATTTAATGTGCACCCAACGGCAGAAGTTGAGAAGTGTGCACTAACCCAGAATTGTAGAATCTTGAAAAATTTATCTGTTCTTGATCCTACCCATCTATGCGAGCAGATAGAAGATATATCACCTTTTGTCAACCATTCAAGCAAGAGTGCGGATAATTTATACGAAATTCAAATCGGGCCGGTAGCACTCGCCGCCAGGTGAGAATCCGTAATAGTTTAGGATCACTATATTCCAAGGAAGGGATCGACTTTAAATTGGTGGGTTTAAAGCTTTGAACTCCCGACCAAGTACCAGACTAACGTCTCCACTGTTCGTAGCGTTTCCAGTAATTTCATTTCGTCACTTAAAGGCATACACTTCAGTCCTCGGTGGAGGTCAATTAGGCGTGCAATCGATTTCCATGGGAAACTTTCATCCCCAATTTTCAATTCAATATCCAAGTTGGCGCGATGGTAGCTAGGAGAATGTTGAAGCGAAGGAGTTGAGTAGAGAATAACTTTTGCCAAGTGAATTTCCATCGATGCCAAGGGTCAACTTCAGTACACACTTCTCTTGTGTAAGACTTAGCTCCGAAGTGGCTATAAGAAACTAGAATAAATCTGCTGGGGTTGTGAATGATGGCGATAGCAGTGGGTAGTAAAAGAAGAACATTATCGGGGGAAACTTTTGAAAAAGTTGAAAGCGGAAGACTCGAATCGGAAAAGTTTCAAACAGCCTCTTCTTCATGCCTTAGTGCAGATGGGTCGATGGTACATCAATTAATGTCATCGGAGTGGGATGGTGAACGAGATTTATTGAGATGACCGTGTTATCATCAATTTATTGACTATATATCTTGGGGTTTGTTTTTGTTTCCTATTCGACACGCGGATTAGGGATACTACATCCCTTTTGAGGGCAAATAAGTGACATAATATTATTGAACTACTGCCATGAGGTCACGCTTACGGATCCTTAGCTGGTTTCAAACTACCCGACAATCTATTATACAGTCTTGGAAGCGAATCAGATGTTTGGACCATTCCGAAAAATTTCTCGGGACAGATGACCTATCTAGTTAGTTTTCTCAAATAAAAAGTGAGTACCTTCAGGCGCAGGATATGAGAATGGATAAAATTAATTAAGCGGTTGGGGTGAAGACGATAGAGTCTCCAGTATCGTTCAGAGTCAGCATAGTAGGTCTTCCAGTTTTGTCGCGGTACCAAATTCTTCTATGACTACGTATACGGCTGTAAAGAGGAAGACCAGATTAGGCGGTTTTTAGAATCGACTTTTTTGTATTATATACATCGTTAGCCTAGCTATCCCAGAATACACTACAAATTCAAAGCGAAATACCACAACTCACCAAGGCTGAGAAACTCGGAACAAACCCGCCTGAGGAACTCGCCCACGTGTCAGCAGCAGAATGAGAGCCCGAGGCAGTATACAGTCAGCCGTTGACTGCACAAGTCATTTTTAAGGTTTTGTGTAAAACAAACCTCGATTAGTACTTTCCGCGACTGATATTAGTTTTGTCGTGAATCGTAAAGTGCGCGAGTGAGGACTCAAAATGTGAGCCAGGACTCATTTTCGGAAGCTACCTAACCTAAAAATCCGAAAAAAAATCAGGTTGCGCTTAGATGAAAGCTAGGCCTCAAAATATGTCCCATTTCGATATCTGCTCAAATAAACTTAATAATAGTGTATTACCAACTTTTAGAAATTTACTGAAAACCCCCCTTAAATTCATCCCAGGACTACCACACACCAGCATAGAGGACCACATTTCGCATACACATGCCAAATTTCATGAGAATCTGGCCATTAACGCTAAAGTTACAGCAGTTCAAATTTAGCAATTTCGCGCGAATTTACCGCTTCTAAACCCATGTAAATAAGATGCTGACGTCATAATTAACGAGAATAATTGAGAACCGCCTGAAATCTTAGATTCGCATTTATGAAGAATCTACTTCTACCTAGTCCTTTTTAGGGTTTTGTACAAACCACTTATGATGGTGCCGTATGAGGTTGACTATTATCAATACGGGACTTTCCGTCAAATGATTTATTTAAATCGCTTTCTAAAAATTAGAGGGCAATGAAATCTTTAACTATGTGACACGAAGTTGTCATGCACACGTCGCTCCTCACATCTTCTTGTTTTTCTTCAGCTTTTATCCTGTTCACAAGCGCGGTCAGCTCGTCGTGATCGGTTTCGCCATTTTATTTTATCAAATGCCTCATCTGGATGCAATTTCGAGGCTTTTAAATTCCCATCCAGCGTATCAAGCCACTGTTGTTTCGGCCGGCTTCTTGGTCGCTTACCATTGACTTCAATGTTCAGAGCAATCTTGGTAAGTGAATTCACGTGACCATACCATCGAAGACGCCGTGCTCGGAGTTTCTCCACGATCGGTGCAACCCCATATCGATCGCGGATATCCTCATTTCGGATGCAACCAAAAAGTATCACGTCACTTGTCCAATGCAACATCTTCGTCTCCATTACCGCTAGACGCAGTTCATTGTCTTTTATAGTCGGCCAACACTCACAACTATAGAGCGCGGCAGACAGACGACATTGCGGGAGATTTTAGATTTGAGATGTTCGTTGATACGTCGATCACAAAGAACACCAGTTCACCATATTATCAAGGATCAAGCGCGCATTTCTGTGAAAATTCTAGCTGTCGGTAGCGGTGAATCTGACCTTGACGCATTTTATGCCAATAGGTCAACAGCCATTCCACAACGGTTCACCGGTTCTTGTCCCATTACCGAAGTAGGCGTTAAAAAAACGGGCATGAACAAGGTGCAAATTCGAAGATTTACCGAGACGACAATAACACCCAATTCAATATACTTAACTTAATCTCATTAGTTTAATTTATTTATATAATGCGTAATAAATTTACTTAAAGTATTCAACTTTAAATGAATAAAACGGAGCAGCCACAATAGCGGCGTGAAGTTTTTTAAATACAAAGTTGGGTAGGCTGTGGCCTCTGGTGCTTCGCTGGTTCTCGCGGTTTCTCCTCTTGGTATTGACATTTGGACCTGGGTGGTTCCGCTTCGGAGGTGAGTTCCGCTTTGATCATGGTGCCATTCATGAATTGTGCGTTAGATTTTCCACTCCCGTGTTCATCTCTGATACGTCCCCACTGGTTGTGGGGCTCGGAGGATTTTTTGCTAGGCTCCTCGTACAAGGTTCACAGTACGCTACATTCTTGCAATTTTAGGTTAAGTTCACCCAATATCATTCAAAGGCAAAAACAACGTTGCAGGCACCTCCGAAACCCGCTGTGACCCGTGAGACTCATTGGGAGCTCCGGCGGTTGCTACCCAGAACTCAGCGGCACGTTGCCTAACCATCTACAACCTTTTGAGCAAGCAATATTACCTAATCGACACAGGCGCAGACATCTCGGTCTCCACGGTGTCGTGGAATCACAAGTTGATTCCGGAACAATTCAAACTAGCAGCGGCAAACACTTCAACCTATGACTTCGAGGAACGTTTTCATGGCGTTTTGTTATAGCGGACATCAGCAGTACTATATTAGTTGCAGGTTTCCTAGAGCACTATGGATTGCTGGGAGATCTACAGAACAGGTTTCTTATAGACCTCAAAGCCTCGCCCACGTCTTCGGGCAAACTTGCCACCTGTTCACCCTTCAGTCTTTCTATCCTTTTTTTAGAAAGTACCCGATCTTCGCATACGCGCGCTCCTTTAAAAATGCATCAACAAGACTACCGCAAGTAATTTCCCGTAGCCAACTAAGCATGATGTATAAGCGCCAGATCCACACTGATGGATCCCCTATCTTTTCGAAAGTACGTCCATTTTCACTCCAAAAGCACGCTGTTACTAAGGAAAGGTTTTACATGCTTTCAAATAGCTGCGAATGGAGCCATATGCTGCTTAGAAACATTTGAATGCTCAGATCATTCCGGGCGCTATCCCACACCACTCATCCACGAATTGGCGCACAAACTCGCTGACTGCCGTGTTTTCATGACCATGGACTTAGCCAAGGCGTACCATCAAATCTCTGTAGCTCCAGAAGACATTCTGAAAACGACAATATGCA
Organism: Hermetia illucens; assembly: GCF_905115235.1. NCBI lineage: Eukaryota > Metazoa > Arthropoda > Insecta > Diptera > Stratiomyidae > Hermetia > Hermetia illucens. The sequence continues at coordinate 26,633,228 of NC_051849.1, forward strand.
CACCCTTCGGACTCGTCGAGTTCACGCCGATGCTTTACAGAGGTTCATCCACTCTGTTATGCCAAAACTCATCTTTTGTTTCGTATCCTCGGATATTTTGGTCGCCTCTTCTTCTGAGTCTGGGCATTTGGAACATCTGAAATGCATTTTTCAGCGCCTCCTTCATGCCATTCTTGTTCTTAACATTGAAAAATGCAAATTTCTTCAACAGCAGGTGAAGTTTTTATGCAACACGATTTCCCCTGAGAGAATCTACCCGAACATGAACAAGATTCAGTCACTGTTCTGCGAAGGTTTTTGGGCACGTTAAACTTTTACCATCGTTTCTTGCCCAAAGCCGCACAACAACAAGTGATCCTCAACACCCTCTTGTCTGGACCCAAAACTAAAGACTCGCTCGAGATTGGATGATCTACAGAGGTCGTCCAAGCATTTGAGCTAGCCAATTGACAGCTGGCGGAAGCTACACTCTCGGCATTTTCTCAACCAGATCCATCTCTAGTCGCATTCGTCGATTCCTCAGACATCGCAGTAGGTACTGCCATTTACCAAAAGGTGAACCAAATCTAGCAACCGTTGAGTTTCTTTTCCAAGAAATTGCATACAGCTCAATGGAACTCCAGCACCTATGATATCCCTTACAAGGCACCCCGTTCACAGTTTTCGCGGACCACAAGCCTCTTACCTTCGCTTTTGAGCAGAAACCCGACAAAGCGTCCACTCGCCAACTTCGGCGCCTGAACTTTACGAGCTAGTTTACTTCGAACATCCAGCACGTGTCCGACAAGGACAATGTAATTACAGACGCTTTGTCAGGCATTTCAGAGGTAAAAATCCCTGCCACGGTCGATTTTTGGCCAATCGACGAGCCACAGAAGGATGACGCAGTGCTTCAGAACCTCGAGGATAACTCCAAATTCAAAGTTCGGTAATTTCCTCTTTTCAGCTCAACCTCCGATATACTCTGCGAGACCACTGGAAACGGATCTAGACCGTATCTGAATGTAATTACGCGGTGTTTCTAGCGATTAATTATATGAAATAATAAAAACTTGTTTTCCCTGTTCGCCAGTGTAGATTTATATTTTACAAATACCAATTTTCCTCGAACCTAAACCATTTATTCCGGCCACTTTTTGCAAAGAAGTATTCCATGCAGTACACGATCATGCGCACCAAGGCATCTGGATAACGAATCGAGTGGTCACGAGCAAATATTTCTAGCCTTTAGCGCATCGCGTGCCAAAAGTGTAAAATCATCAAATACGTACAGAAAGCGTTTTCACACGATCCACATCGACATCATTGGCTTCTTGCGAGATTCGCATTCAATGTTGCTTCACAATCATCGATAGGTTCACGCGCTGGCCTAAAGCAATATTTCTGGCCGACATTTCCACACAATCATGCGGCGAGGCCATTTGTCGGGAATGGACCCCACGCTTTGGAGTTCTGACCGAAGTCATTACTGACCAGGGAATGCAGTTCGAGTCTACCCTGTTCTCGGAGTTAGGCAAACTCCTGGGCTTCAAGCGCCACTGGACGACAGCGTACTACCCGCAATCAAATAGGATGCTGGAACGCTGGCATAGGACACTAAAGAGCATTATAATAGCACACGATGACTCTTCGTAGTCGCAACTCCTTCCTTTCGTTTTAGTTGGCCTAGGTACAGGTCATCGCGAAGAGTTTACGCCAGCTTCGTCGAGCTGGCATACGGGGAGAATTTGACAGTCCCCAGCGATCCGGTGTTCGATACCAGGTAAGCCCTTTCCACCACTGGGCCTTTGTGTTTGCTCCAGGACACTGTGGCCAAATTTAGATCCCCCCCCCCCATCCCGTTATTCTTCTTATTCTTCGAAGAAGGCTAATTTCACCAAGGACCTGGACGTCTGCACACACGTTTTGGTTTGCATAGATGCTTGCCGGAGGACCTTGCAGCCACCATATTAGGGCTCACATGAAGTGTTCAACAAAGAGAATCAGTTCTTTAGGGTTGACGTCGACGACAGGCCCAAAAGAGTCTTCAAGGTAAAGTCGGGGCTGAGGTCTCGGGAAGAAGGGTACGCGCGTGAAATTCAATCTGCGAACCTGAAATTAGCGGGCCAGGAGTCGGGTTCTGTCGCTGAAACCCAGCATTAGCTAGGGGTGGGTAGTGTGGAGTCGATTAGCGGACATTTGTCCGAGCTCCACACCAAAGTGACGCAATTCATCACGAAGCGAAACTCACCTTCCGCCGGTTGTCTTGCCAAGCGCTACATAGTCTCTGTCACAATGATAGAGAGTTGCTGTGAAGAACATTGAACTCCACCGGTGGAGAGACCAGATTGCAAAACGTTCCTCGAACTAACAACTCCCTTCCTCCTCTCCTTCCCGTTGGTGAAATGAATTCTCTGACGAGAAAGTGGGAAGGCTAGCCTTACTTAATGTCCTAAAATTTTCCAGGCTAGTTTTGTGATGACCAGGACATGTTTAGTGGGTAGTCCAACGATGTACCGTTGAGAAGATTGGTCACAAATTAAGTGGGCGAAACCATTCCATTGCTGACTATGCCAAGTAGTGGGACCCAGTCTCTCCGGATGGCCGACTAGTGGGTCAGCCCAAGGGCACTTGGCAAAGATCAGTAAAGGAGGAGTACGGCGTCTGGAGAAGTCCTGGAAGGACCGAACCGTGGACGATGGCGCGTGGTTGACGCGCTATGCCTCGTCAATTGTTGAATGGCAACCAGATGCATATATAACAGCTGAGAGGAATAGTATTTTCAAATAAACAGAAGTCATCAAATAAGATTTCGGAAAAAAAAGCAAGAAGTGTCAATTTCATTCTTTATCGTGAAAATCGTAATTATAACGAACTTCGAACTTGACTCCTAACATGCAAGCTTTCCTAACAAGCAAGAATTACAGTATGTGAATATCCTGCTCCTTCCTAGAAGATTGCAGTTAAATTTAAAACCTTCCGGTGGGTAATTGCCTCGATCATACCCCTGAATGCGTATAATTCCCTCGGGCAAATAAAATGCCCCTTTCATAATTTTTACAGAAGGTGGTACGTTACGTCCCACTTTGGATTTTAATTTCAATTTTCAACGACCATTCATGTTCCGAAAGTGCGTTCAAATCTAACGTAGGCATACTCACCCACAATCCTTGTAGATATCCTATCGCCGTGTCTAAATATCGATCGATAAATCACTTACCTACTATCAATGGAAAATGCCAAATGCTGTCAGTAAACTACACTAGACATGATGTGATGTGTGTACAATTTGCAAATATGTTTAGTTCCAAGCAGAATGTTGCCTAACATCATGTAACATTGCGATTACATCCCATTCTGGCACCCTGTGTTTGTAAGGCATCAAATCAAACCCCCGCTTTTCCGCTCTATCCGCATTCAATCCGCACTCATTTCGCACTATGCCAAGCCTCCGAACTTCCATTAAAAATATTGAATTATCGCGATTTAATCCAATTCCAGATATGCCAGTTTTCGGGATATGAACAAAGGATTATTGATTTAGTCCTTTAATTTCCTGACGTTAAAACCTATTAAAGTGTCAGCGAAACGTAAATGGAAAATACTTTACACTTTGCAGATTTGGGGCAGATGGAGAGGTCTAGGATTGCCTCTTACTTTCAATTCTATCGAGTGTTAATGCTGGAGATTAAGCTTAATGGGGGTGTTTTCAGTAGAATTTTATGTTCGTATATCAAAGCATGTGTTCACTGCTGTCAGTGGGGAGGATATTTCGCGCAATCTATTCTTCTTGCTTTTATTGTTTTAAGAGCGAAGCTGAATTTTAATCCGTCCATCTTATCAGATTGCTGTGTATAACATAATTCTTTACTTTGTTCACGTAATTGAATATTTAATCCTTGAACAAAACAAAAATTTAGTAGATTTTTCCGAATTTTCATTAAAATTTTTTACCTGGATTAACGACACACTTCCTTAAAACAAATCCTCCAAAGTTTGCCAACTGCGGAAACTGCCCCAACAATAGAATCATAATTTGTATCCTTTCCTATTCATCAAGCGAAATTACTTTTTAGACACCCAAAGAGGATTCAATTTGTTTTGATTCCTTCCGAAAACTTATAAAATTCTTAAGGGCTTTCAGAAAGAGGTAGACGAGACCATTTTAAATCCTTACTTTTACCCTTGGCGCTGTCACCCCTCTATCATTTTTCCATTGATAATTACAAAAAGCGGAGATTTTATTTTTGTGTTTTCATTATTAAATTTGAAAAGCTTTTAGTGAAACAACGGCGACAATGTCGAAAATCCTGCCAAAAGTCATTTTAAATATTCCACGCTCTATGAGAGATTCTATGAAATGGAAATTTCCGCCAGAATATTTCACAGGGCTTAGAGCTCAAGGCTTTTGAGAGGCACTCAGTGCAAGAAAGAAGTCCTGCTCAAGTTTCTCAAGAAATTATTATTGTCCTTTAGTGGTTTTGAATAGATTCCAAGGGTTAAGATGGATAGCGAAAGTGTATGGCAATCATTATGGCTATATTGTGTTTTGGAGTGTTTTTCTTCAGGAGAGGTTAAGTTTTTAACACTTTTGAAAGGAAGAAGGTCGAAAGCTCGAAGCAAACATAATGGTTGAAATTTTTATGGTTGCTTCCTTGAGGGAGTTTCGCAAAACAATCAACGTGAAACAAAAGTGATTCTATCTTGTATTTCCCAATGACCAAAGGGTTTTCACTGCTTTTATGCTTCAATTGGATTATCCTCAGCGATTCTATGTAATTGCCCACGGGCAATACCTTAGGACTAGAAACGATACCTTATTTAACTATGACACCGCTGCATGCATATCTACAGAATTGAAAGTACCTTGCCCTGCACTGCTTTCAATTCACTTCCAGTCCAAAGCCAAGTTACATGCAAAAAACGGAAAATATTCATAGTTTTGATCCTTGCTTTGACACGCATCTCACATTCAAACACGTCCATAAACAAACGTTCCATGACCTCGGATAAATATTGAATATGCACCGTTCTAAGCCTCGCTGTGGCTTTTGTTGATTCAACCCCCTGCAACAGTCAGCTAATTTGCATACAAATACCATGAATACAAATAACTCTCACATATCCTGGATTTTTTTTTCAAATTTCCGCGGGGGGCGAATGCCTCGTCGTCGTCCTTCACCAGGACTCGCTCTTACAACTTTTCATTTGCAACGTACCGGAATTTTTACAACAACGAAAATATTTACCCTGAACTGTGAAAATGATTGCATTCATGGAAGCAGCGGAATGGAGAGCCAGTGATGTAAGTGGAGATGGTATATCCTGCCAGGATTTTTTCACAAATCATTGCACTGTGTAGCAAGCATGATGGGATGTGTGTGCAAGGTGGGTGCATTCGTGTTGGCTCCTAATGTGAACAGGTGTAAAAAAGCTCTGAACGTCATTTAGATGAAACCGCAATTTGTTTAGATCAACGCTGTTTGTAAAGTTCAACGGAATGTTCGTAATCCACAGTAACGCAATGAAAGAATGCTTGTTTAGGTTTGCGGTATTAATCTGGCCCAACCACCATGTCCGAAGTAAATATAGCAAGAAGCTGGAGCATTTCTACAAATATTTTATCAGTGGATATCAGGATAAAAGAAACCAACACAACAATTCGATTAACAAAAACGATTTATTAAAATACTAAGGATCGCCTAAAACTATAGGTCAATTGACAAGCGTGATCGGCACCCGAGGCTAACGCCAGGATACATCATGGCCGCAATCTCAAAGTTAATTGATAGCAACGCCATGAAATTGCTTTACGCATTAACGTAACCTGGTTGAAGTGGCATTCCACAACTGGTGTTCTTTGTGATCAACGTATCAGCCAATGAACTACTATCAGTCAATGAACCGCGCCTTGCGGTAATGTAGACTAAGATGTTGCATTGGACTAGTGGCGTGACACGTTTTGATTACATCCGAAATGAGGATATCTGCGATCAATATGGGGTTGCACCGATAGTAGAAAAACTGCGAATAAGGCGTTTTCGATGGTGTAGCCACGCAATTTGCGCTAACGAGAATTCATTTGGCTGGTGAAAGGGTAGTATAGGTCGCAGGGCGAAAAGTGGATTGGTACCCACGATGGAGCATAAAACCTGGCAAACGCCTGCTGAACCAACACCTCTACTACCAAACCTTATCTCCACCTCCACGTGGTGACCGTTGGGAGCTCTTTCTTAACGAAAAGCTTCAGGCGGAGAAGCATGAAGGCGAATCTATCGCGTCTAAAAACGGGACAAATTTTACCAACTGGTCCTCCAGATTGGGAGGTGGGTAGGGCTGACAACCCTACACGAAAAACCGAAGTTACGAAGATAGAACAGGAGCCTTGGCCTGGATGGATTTAACAACGACAAACCCGGCAACTAGAAAAGAATAACGATTTCCGAATTTTCTCATGGAACGTGTGCTCCCTGTATAGAGATGGACCCACCAAGTAGCCAGCCAATACCCTTTCCCAATATAGGACTAATGGAACAGCATTGCAGGAGATGCGTTGAACAGGGACCGGTTTCCTGGAGAAGAGTCGCTACATCTTATATCATAGCGGCCATCCAGTAAACCATGTGCTCGGAGTAGGTTTCTTAGTCAGCCAAAAAAAACCTGCTGTTATCGGCTTTGAAAACAAGCGAACGGCTATGCACTCTGCGCTTGCGAGGCAAATTTAGAAACATAGGCCTTATTATCGTTCACAGGAGACTGCAGAGTCAGAGAAAAATACCTTCTTCGAGGCAGTAGAACGAACCCTCGAAGCTTGTCCCAGATACGACATCAAAATCATACTTGCTGATTTTATCAGTCAAGTAGGGACGGAATCCATATTCAGGCGATACGTTAGCTCCTATAGCTTACATCAAAATACAAATGAAGACGGACTGCGGATTATTCAATTAGCAGTGTCACACGAAATGGTTATTGGAAGTACCTGGTTTGTGCGGAAAACGGTCCACAAACAAACGTGGGCCTCTTTAGACGAGACCACTTGCAACCAAATTGACCACGTGTTGATCGAACGCCGCCACCTGTCAGCCTTGATGAATGTCAGAACATATAGGGGGCCAATATAGGCTCGGATCACTACTTCGTTGGAATGGTGCTCCGCGCTCGAACAACAACACCACCTACAATCCCCTCTAACAATCAGATGAGAGTTAGCATTGAAGCCATCCACGACCCAGTCCCCCTCCCCCGCAACACCTATAAAAGGGAAATGGATTGGACATGAAGCATCAACAAATGATCTTCACAATCACCTCAAGAACGTTATAATAAATACGATCACAAATGTACTTGCCCCCAGCCGCAAAAAGAGTCGGAACGGCTGGTTTGACGATGAAAGTAAGCTAGCAACGGACCGGAAGAATGCCGCATACCGAGTAATGTTGCATTATCAAAGAACGCAGGCACGCGCAGAGACTTATCACGAACTCCGTCGAGAGAAGAAGCAACTTCACAGACAGACGGACAATTTCCGCCACCACCAAGTATGGAAGAAACAGTCCGCGCTATTCACAGGTTTAAAAACCAAGTCACCAGGAGCCGATAGAATTACAGCCGAATTGGTTAAATATGGAGGCGACCAATTACACCAAGTGGTTCATCAGCTTGTGCTTAAGGTGTGGAACAACGAAGCAATACCTGAAGACTGGCAAAGAGACATTATCTGTCTCATACATAACATGGGAAATTTCACACAGTGCAGCAATTATATAGATATCACGTTGCTGAGTACCATCTATAACATATTTTCCGCTATCTTGCTAGACCGGATAGCTCCATACGCCCCATCATTGGCCCATGCCAAAGAGCCTTCATTCCAGTCAAATCAGCAACAGATCAGATTTTCTCTGTAAGACAATGGGCGATGGAAAAACTGTTGCAATATGGACATCAGTTCCACTATCTTTTTATCGACTTCAAGGCTGCCTGTGGCCTGGCTATGCTGTCAGCCAGGGTAAAACAGTACAAGGCCATGAGAGAATTCGGTATACCAACGAAATTGATAAGAGTGACCCTGACCAATGTACGAAGCCAGATAAAAGCAGCAGAATTACTCTCGAGACCATTCAACATCAACAAAGGTCTAAGACAAGGGATGCGCTATCATGCGTCCTTTTTTAACTTGGCCCTGGGGAAAGTGATTCGCGATGCAGATGTTAATGCAAGTGGCATCATCCTCTTAAAGGCCACCCGACTACTAGCCTACGATAACGATATCGCCATTATGGGAAGAACAACCTGAAATGTACAGGCTCTCCTCATTCAGATTGAGCAGCCGGCGCGAGATCTCGGGCTGCACTTAATGAAGGGAACGTCAGCGCAAAAGAACATCAAATCGCACTGGTCAAACGAAAACAACTATCACCATGAAATCCGTGCGCGGTTGCTGGCAGCCAACAGAGCCTATTTTAACTTACAAAAACTCTTTCACTCGAAACTGTGGAAGACTATGATCTTGCCAGTCCTTATGTATTCCTTGCAGACCTGGGTTCTTAGGAAAAAATATTACGAACTCTTGGCCGCGTTCAAGAGAAGAATCCTCCCAAGAATTTTTGTCCCCCACATGAGGATGGGCGATTCCGTAAGCTACATAATGACGAAATCTATGAGCGATACCACGACCATCTGGTTATGGATAAAATCCAGCTCAACAGATTTCAGTGGGTAGGTCACCTAATTTGTAGGGATGAGGATAATCCACCCCGGAAAGTTTATAAGAGCAACATCTATGGTAGAAAAAAAAGACGAGGCAGACCCCGCCTGAGATGGAACAATCGCATAGGTCAGGGTGCCTAGACAGCTTTTAGAGATATCGAATTGGTGGACCCCGGCGGAAAACCAGGATGTCTGGAGTTCCTTACTAAGGCAAGCCTAGATCGGATACTGGTTGTTGTGCCGTGGATGATGATAAAAACCACTGGTTTCGGCTATTAAACTTGTACGGTTGAACTAGTGACTTCTTAACAGAGTGAATTCAAACGAACACGCGAGAACAAAATCGAAAGTCCTTATAAATGACCGTGGTCCTTTTCGAATGATGTGTTAGTTAGTTTACTTTAGTGGAGGGTACCGCAGCTTCAAGCACTCAGACCTTTGTTAGGCCCATTGCACTATCCCCAAAGATCTCCTATTCATCGGCTTCTCGCCGACGACACTAAGTTTGCAGGCTTTCGCGAATCTGAGAGCATTCTTGAGAGAATTCGCAGACTCTTCGTTAACGAAAACCTTACCAAAGTATTTTTATTTGAGGTCTGAGGAGGCCGAATAGCTGCATACGAAATGCAGACCCGTCTCTTCTCTTTCCTCGCATTGGCTGCATATCGTTGAGACCACCACACTTCACAAAGATTTTCGCCTGCCAGCAGAAGTTCAAATTTCTCCATTCAGCTGTGTGAATCCTTGCAATTTCCCCCCTCAAAGTAGACTCGACAGTAGGTGGCCGGATGCCAAAAGCTAGTTCAAGGTGCCCGCTTTCTCATTACCAGCGGTGTTTCGGTCCCCTGGCACTTACATCGGGAATGTTTCGTTCAGCTACGCAAGTTTCAGCTGCACCTGATGACAACTCCACACCAACTGGCTCGATATACGTTGCTGTTTAGTGCTGGTAATGCTGCCCGACTGTCGGAACAGATTCGAATGGTGCGAAACCACTCTCCTCTTTTGGTGACTACGACGGAGTGTGTCTTTTCGAAGACGAATCTGGAAACCAGATGATCGACGGGCATAAGAGGCACCTAATGTTTGTCAGGGAATTTCCAGATGGACGCATAACCGTATAATTGCGCCTTTCCAAACGTCGTATCAGACGTATCAGGCCTATATGCGCCGTTAGCTGCTTTCTGTTTCACCTCCAAATAGATAAGGGGTGTATTGAGAATAGTTTGAAGCGCCACGGTCGGCGCACTACTCATTACACCAGAAACACTTAGGCAACCGAGCCTCTGAATTTGAGTTAGCAGCTTTCTGCTGTTAGCAAAGTTCAATCTCGTCCACGATACATGCCTACATCAAAATCGGTTTTATTATGAATGTATACATCCAATAAATCCGTTTTGGCGAAAGTGTTACCTACCGCGGTCCTGCAGCACCAGAACAATCTGCAGGATTTCTGATATAGTTCCCGGATATGGTATTTCCATGCAAACTTGGAGTCGAGGTTTACTACTCAATATTTGACTGTTTGTACCAGCTGGATTTCCGTCCCTGCTCAGGTGGGTAGCGTGTAGCTGCCCCACCTGACGTTCCTAGTGATCATAACTAGTCCAGTCTTCCTGGCGTTCATCGTGAGTCCATTATGAAGGCACCAACTGTGGATTGCACGCAGTGTTGCATTCTGGCGGTCATATACACTGTCCGCAAATGCTTTTGCGAAGACCTTTGTGTACATAACCATAACAGAGGAGAGAGAACTCCTCCCTGTGAGCAGCCCCTAATACACCCCGCCTTAATAGACTTCTGTCCGATCAATAGGTGGATTCTTCTCCACTCTAGCATGTGAAGGATTTAACTTATTTATCGGACATCGCTTTCTCATTCTTTGCCATCTTGTTTGGAAATAAATATTGCCTTCACATCAAGCCAACTGATTGGAACGCAAGTTTGTGTTAGGTAAACGCGGTATATATTCCGAAAGTGTAGACCCAGGGCCTCCATTCCATCTATTACTAGAGCAGAAATAATGGCATACGGACCTGCAGACTTGCATCTACGGAACGAGTCAAATGCCCATTACAATCGTTCTAGTGAAACCGTTTTGCATGCCAGAGTCCAATGTTCCAGTTGAGGACTGTATGCGTCAGTCGGCTCGATTTGATATTTTCGGATACTGCCCAGGAAGTGAACTTCAAGCAAATGGTTTACCGTTTCCTCATCGCTTTCTGTGTACATCCCGCTCTATTATCTAACAAGCACGTTTTTTAACAAGGATTCGCTTTAGATTTGAGGTTACCTCAAGGAAGTTGGTATCTTTGCAAAAGCGTCTCCACGATGATCGTTTACCCGAATTGTACAGAAGCTTCTCTCATGCTAGTTATGATCATCTGCGTTATTTTCTCAATTCCAGCAATGGATTCGATTCGTCCCCCATGGATTGTAACTCGGGCGCTCATTTCTGTCTTGTACGTCGCCCAATCTGTCTTACATGAATTCCGCAATAGAGTGGGTGGAGGTGGATTCAAGCCTATTATGAAATCAATTCGGTTTTAGGAGTTGACATTTGTAATGTGACGGTCCCAAGCCTGTAGTGGAGACGGTAGCCCGTTTGTGCTCGAACCTTCTTGATATCGGATTCAAGAAAATCGATAGTGGGGAAAGTTCCCAACCTATCTATCCAGATGGCAATGTTGAGGTTTTTCTAGACTCCAAGTTGTTTCAGGGCCTCATTACCATTACGCTCCTCTTCTGAAAGCCGGAGAAAGCACTTTCTAAACGAGGTTAACTCGGAAACCGTCTTCTGGGTCAGTTGCGCACCCTCCCACACATCATTGATGGAGGAGCAGTACTGTTTGAGCCATTCGTTCGTGCTTTCGCCGGCAAAGTTTATCCGTAACATTTGACGGTATACACCTACTGACTCAAAGGGTTGTGAAATCCCTTGCAATGATGCAGTCCTTACAGCTAGGAAGAGTTTCCTCCTAAGCTGCTCACACTACTCTGTGTCGTAACCGGCAGGATTGGTGTCGTCATACAAGACGGAGACGGTTTGCACGAAAGCTTTTTGCCCGGAGCCATTGCTTTGCCCGAAGGCTATTTGTTCTCCGAAGACAGATGCTTACCCATAAGTAATGATATGTTATTGATACGTGCTATGCTGTATATTCTTCTATGAGAAAATGTGAAGATTGCATTCACACGTGCTAACGTTAGTGAACCACTCTCCAGATAATCTAAACATCGTTCAAAAAACTAATTCGGCTGGTGAAGTATCAATATCCTTCTTGAAACCACACGGTAGTCCCAGCTAGGCAGTGAGAAGAGTGTGGACCCAATGAGCATTTTCCTCGTGGCATATGGCTTTCCGGGCTCGATCATTGGATCTCGGAGTTGCCAATGTTGCTACCGTCTCCGGTACAGCTCCTTCCTAATGGCTTTTCAAAAGTCTGCAATTACATCGGGCAGATACGGCCTACTTCTCTAGTAGAGGCAGTGTGTCTCATTGACTAGAAGATCCAAGAAATCATTCGCGGGATGACAATTAATTCTGTTGCGTTACCAAATGCTCCCACCCGGAAAGGAGTCGCGTCTAGCACAATGGTTTTCGTTGCTCCTGCGATAAGCAGCCGGTGACTATACTTTAGCTCTCGAATACTTACTCTCTCCAATACGCATTATCCTTGCCAAAGGTAAATTAACCTTTGGTAGCTTTTCTCATGTATAGTCAGTCTAAGTATCCCATAAGTATCCCATAAAGCTCTTTTGCCGTCTATCACTACCCCCAGGTATCTAATGATCGATTTTTGCACGGCCTCTTGATAGCCAACTAGAATTTTGACAGTATTGGTTTTCCTGCGATTGGTAATAGGGGCTACTTCCGCCTTTTCTTTTGTCTGGTCCAGGTTTTTCGTCTCTTCTTCTGCCTGGTCCGGATTCCGTCTAAGGAACGTAGGAGCCCGTCTTTTCTTAAAAAGTCGGGAGGCTCCTGGACGGCATCTTTTGATGAAACCTTGGAGCAGCTGGTTCAGACGCGCTTTCCCTCGAAAGGTCCTAGCCATGTGGTCAATCCCTATCCGCGACGTTCCTGAGGTTTCGGTACCAAAGTGTCAAAATTTGCTGGTTGCAAACCCACAAATTTCTATCCGTTTTAGTCCGTCTTACGAGAAGCAGGAAGGACTTTCAGTGTATTCTTAAGCCCCAACTCAGAGGGCAGTGAAATCCTTACTTAGATAAAATGGTAGAATACGATTTCGATTACACTCTTCTTCCCAGTTATGAAATTTGAAGTAGTCATCTCACTCCTATCAAAAGGAAATATTGAAAATGTCAAACAATTCGTCCACTTGATGTCACTGGATACCATCATATGTGTCATCAGGAGTGAATTAACCCTAATAATGAAATCAGTCAACTTCACTCCAATGTTCACTTAGTGTAGTTTGATATATGATTGGAGTATCTAGAAACTGTTCGGCACTATTATTTAAAAGCTGTTAGTTCTCACGAATTCCTGCCTGCGGCGCATCACTATTGAGATGTAGCCAAACAATTCAGTCTGGGGAATTTGTTAATTCGCGAATATCAAAATTTCCATAAAAGTTACAATCATGCTTTCATCAGGAATCTCTCCAATGTCAAATATTCGCTGAGTGTTTTTCCCGGTAATATAGACATTTTTCATTTGCAGAGTAGTCTGCCAAAAAAGCTGAAAGTTTCGCGATAATAATAATGACGTTCCATTACCAGATAATAACGTCTGAAATGAGAGGATAATCGAATGTTGGAAAATTTCAAATTGCGCTTTATCCTTCCTCATATTCCGGAATCGCTCAGACAGACCATCAATTATGCATGCTCTCATATGGCAGACAAAGGCAATAACAGTGCATGTAAATGGAATTTCTCTCAATTGCATGCATCCTGGCAGGTATTCGCTTTACCGCTTTCTGTGCATAATATGCCTATAAAATATTCTGCGGAATGAATTACACCAGGTGAATGTGATTTTAAGAATATAATTAATACACGCCGTTCATATTTCCCGATACGGAATTCATTCCTGCATGTTTGCCATAGCTTCGGTAATAGATCCTGCCATGTTTGAAAATCCAATATTCTCCCCAAATGCGTGGAGTTTCAACAGTAAATGTTTACAATTGTTTCGTGTTCCATATCCTGGAGTATTTCTCAGAAAGCCATTTGGAAAAGGATAATCTTGACTAATTATCGAGTAATTGACATGTGGACTTCCCATTTGACTGCAGGTGATATCCGGCTGGCACGCATGGTGGACTCGATGCAGTAAAACTCATGAATAATAAAGCAAACATAATTTTGGAGTAAATTGGAGAACATTAAGAATTGAACATGATATTTGCATGAAGTGAGAATAAATGTAATGAAAACGAATGAAAGACAAGGGAAGCATAATGCAATTGCACTAAACATAGGAAATAGGAAATTCTGGAAATAAAGTATTGGAAAATATCAGATAACACTTTAAGTTTGGTCAGCTCAATTATTTTGCTCCAAGCTGGGTGAAGGGTAACTCCTCCGGATCAGGACTTTGCTCCCTATCAGCCCCGGCAGGGTTATTCCTTTTATACGCTCCATCACTTTTGGCATTTGATGACCTTACCTGTACTTTATCCTTCATCGTCTTTGGCATTAATGGAGATCTCGAAGTTGACGAGCTTCTTTTGAATGGATCTCTTCCTTCTTCCTGAAGCACCTCATGCTGTCGTTCATCTTGAACATATGCGGTGGGTGTTGTCATGGTTTTTGCCGTCCAAAAATCTGCCTTCAGTTCATCTTTGTTTGGTAATGTTACTGGTGTTCTCGGTAAGGTCGTACTTTGCTTGAACACCTCCTCCTCCAGATCCAAATCACTTATAGCATCACTACCAAGGTGGCTAAGTTGTCCACCACCGAGGCACTGCAGTCGAGGGATATCGACGACCGAGAGCCCGCTTGCTCACTCCTAAAAGCCGCCGGTACTGGGGTTCCGAGCCCCTGCACCGTAAGTGTGCTCCTTCCCTCGTTTTCCATGGTGGTTTTATGTTCTAGGTATCCTTCGCATAGCCATTTTGGTCCACGCACCAGAGATGAGCAAACACTAGCCCATGCACAACCCTAGTGTTCTACTGCACATGAGCCATTGAAGGTACCTAAGCCTCGCGGCCAAACCCCCCTCCCTTACGGGACGGCTTATTGTTTAACGTAGGATTAATCCTACGGTCCTCTTAAGACGCAGATTGAATTTGTGACCACAATCAGAGCCCCGCTGCGACAAGCAAACAACGGTACCAGTCTATACCAAGTGCATGGCTTAGCATTCATACTGGTGGATGCAAGAATACCTAAATCTCTACCGAACTATGGAGTACGGCACCCGTGTTGATACGCAACACCACGTGGAGGCCCGAAGGTCCCTTCTCGCTTGAGCACAGCCACAGCCCCCATGAAACTCCCACAAGGGGGCCAACCGCAAACAACCGAGCTGTACTCAGATACGACAGGATTTCTCCTGAAGTATAAGAGTCCAGGGGCTACCCCGGTTCCCATGGTACCAGTATACCCCTGGTAAGGTTTCGTGACCGAAGCCACTTCAGATGAGTCCCCGTGCAGACTCGGGTCTGATCGCCCTTGCTAGGCCTCGAAGCATTCGCCTACTGCATCACGACCGGCAAGCCAATGTGATATAGCGTTTCCCGGTGCCACCTCGTGGAGGTTCTTCTGGGCCACTTGGTTTTGGTTCAGCCGACAGGGTTGCCGCCCCGTCTTCCTCCCCTCTACCTCGGAGCACCACTAGCCCATGCACAGTCGAAAAAGTGCATGAACACATATTTACACATCAATAGGTATGCCCCAATCCGAGATAGGAGATCTGGCCACTCCTCACAGCTCTCTTTTTTTAAGGAGGTGTAAATCTTCAAAAGACTCTGGCCTGGGCACGCTAGAGTGTAGGATTTTTACCCATTAAAACCATCCCCAACTCCCCTCCCCCTACCTAGTGGAACCATCTTTAGGTATTAAATTACAGGGCGGAGTTATGATAGCTTAGTTTAGCTAGGTCTCCTCCCGTCTTCCCGCGGAGTTCGTAACCCCCCTTCCTCACTTCTTTTGCTTTTCGCAGTTTATTCTGAATTACTACGATCATGGAATTGATCGCATCCCAGTCTTTCTGACAAGTTACCATTCTCCAGACGAAATTTTCCAGTGATAGCACTTCACCTAGAGTTTCCCCCTTTCTTCCACGAACCTAGGACACTGGAAGAATACGTGCGCTGAGTCTTCTGCGACACCGTCGCAGGTTGGATAATTAGGTGAGGTGTCCAATTTAAACCTTTACAGGTATTGACGGTATCCTCTATGGCCAATGGGAAACTTCCTGGTCCTGGTTTATACTCAGTGCAGGCTCAGCATTCATACCAGTGGATGCGAGGCCTATCTAACACCTCTGCCGCAACCAAGGAGTACGGCACCCGAGTTGTACAGCGCAAGATTTAGTATATCATTATACATGATGTTCACTCCTCACAGGTCTACCTGTTTGTCTGTCACACGCGCTTTTCTCAGAAATGGCCATACCGATTGACACGAAATCATAGTGACAAACTGGATGCTCCAAAGAGTAAAAGAAATGTGTAGCGACTAATGAAAATCCGACGCTAGCACACAGACGATACTTTACTTTCCGACCGAGGAGACCCAGAAAGACTTCGACCAGACTTCAACGAAAGAATTTGTTCATCCAAGGCAACCAATTGAATGAAATCGAGCAAACCAACAAGATTTGAGGACATCGCAGTTCGGCTTTGAAGAGCATAAAGCTTGAAGACAACTCTGTGGCCCAATGAGTTCGTCAATCTTGTTATTGAAGAGAGACCATTTCGATACGGTAGGCAATCCAAGAGAATGTTCAAATTATTATCCAACTGGGTATTATTATGGATCTAAAGGAGACGTTTGACTAGACCACACAAACTTATCTGGAAGGCTCTGCGGCAATGGCCAGAGGAATTTATGTTCTGGATTAATGGCTCTAAGAGTAAGCAGGCATATCAAAACTGCATTGTGTTTCTGTCGGTGGGAAGGAAACACCCTCTCGTCCTTCCTCTTTGTTCTTATCGTGGACAGTTCCACTTGGGACATCTAACGCCTAGGGCCCCAAACAATGAATCTGAAAAACGCGGAATTTTCGGCGACCGACTTTAATAAAATAGGCACTATCACTATCAGTGATAACGACTTAGAGAGGACTGGGCGATTTAAACATATCGAATCAATGCTATCACCCAATGGTGAACTACGTTATGAAGTTGCTTCACACATGAGCGTAACTTAGATCAAGTGGGGACCCTCAACTGGCATCGTCCGTGATCGATGCGTCGAACATCTCTAATCTAAAATCTTTTTGCTTATCGCAGTGTCTTCCACTTGGTTACCCTTTTAGATCTAAGTGATGGGCGGTTGCCAAAAGCAATGACCACCGCCACGGGGTAACATAAGCCGTGATGTTTGATTGAATCAGTTATGTAAGGTGATATGATCACGTAGAACATACGCGATCGATATAGGCTTGCACTCATCAAGGAAAAATTACGAGAGAGGCGTTTTCGGTGGTATGGGCATACGATTCGCGCTAGCAAAAATTCTCTTGCTGTGCTGAACATTGATGTCGAAGAAAAATTACCACATGACAACCATTTCTTAATAGGCTAGATGACGATTTAAGAGTCTCTCGACTCCGCCCGGATTAAACCAAAGATCGACGAATTAGCACATTCAATCCAGGCGAGCCTGCCCTAGTACTAACCGGGAGAATTCAGTCCTTGACAGAGTATAGCCCGTCAACCACACCTACACACCATCGATCGCGGTTACCTGAAATGACCTTCACCTGCACCTCCCCCCGACTTCCCAGGACAGACGCAGTCCTCCTCTACTGTCCTGCGCCAAGTGCTCTTGGGGCGACCCACTCGTCGAGCATCTTGGTAGAGTGAATTCCACAGCATAGCATAGCCCGCAATGTAATTGTCGCCCCTCCTTAAAGTGTGACCTATCCGCTGGCACTTTCGCCTTCCAATCGCAGTACGTATGAGTGGCAGGCCTGCGCGCCGACCAAGTTTTCCGTTTGAAATAGTGTCAGGATAGCGCAATCCGATGATACAACGCAGGCAGGTATTGACGAAAGCTTGGAGTTTTTGGATAACAGTAGAGTTCAGTCTTTCACCTGTGACTCCGACGCAAAGGTTATGTCAGAAATGTTTTCTTCGCAGCCTGGGCTCTGGAATATTGGAATGGATCCGGTGTTTAAAACTACGAGCCCTATTCTCGCTGCCATTTCGAGAATGCGTTTTCCTCCGGAGTCTGGGTGAGGCATGCCCCATTCAAGTATTCTTCAATTGAAGTTATCCCAGCCGTACCGTGACCACGGCAGTGGCCTATAGAGTATCAAGCCTACATCGAAAGTCCGGCATCGTCTCACTCGGTGTTAATGAGACGCTGAAAAACGTTATCCCTAAACACAGAATCCCGCCAAAGCCATCCCTCGGCTTTGTGTAAGAAATCTAATGCGTGTGCCGGCTCGAACCCAGACGGAGGTGGTACCTGATAAGTCGAGCACCATCCAACTCATGAGGATGCGGATCAAGACTAAACATTGCCCCAAGCCCGCCGTATGAGCAGCGCTCTCATCAGTCGCACTACAACCCCTGCATAGAACACAACTCTCCTTTTCACTACAGGTATTCGCTTTGTAGCCTACTTGGCGGCATGCTACCCTCCTCCCAGGTCACCGGGAAACAGACATCTGCCCGTGATCTAAGCTTCGGATTGGAATTTGGGGGCGCCCAGAATGTCGTCAATTTTCATCCCAGGGTTTTTGGCCTCGAGAGTTCGCAAAGGTGATACTAATGTGGCCACTGGTAACCTCTTTACATTCGAGCTTCATACTTTTTACTACTTCGATCGTTTCTGTGAAGGTATGAAGGCGGTCAAATGGTAGTATAGGTCCCAGGACGAAACATGGATTGGTACCCATGATGGAGCATAAAACCTGGCAAACGGCTGCTGAACCAACATCAACAGCTCTACTACCAAACCCTATCTCCACCTCCACGTGGAACGAAAAGCTGCAGGCGGAGAAGGATGAAGGCGAGTCTCCCACGCCTAAAAACGGGACAAATTGTACCAACTGGTCCTCCAGGTTGGGAGTTGGGTAGGGCTGACAACCTTAAGAAGCCACAACAGGACGACGGATAATACAACGACGAACCCGGCAACGATAAAGGAATAACGATTTGCGCAAGCAGCTAGCCGATACCCTTTTGCAATAGAGGGCTGAGTTAGCAGCGTTACAGGAGATGCGTTGGACAGGGACCGGTTTCCTGGGAAAGCGTCACTACACCATATATTATAGCTGCCATCCAGTAAACCATGTACTCGGAGCAGGTTTCTTAGTCAGCCAAAAAATGAAACCTTCTGTCATCGACTTTGAAAACATAAGCGAATGGCTATGCACTCTGCGCTTGCGATGCAAATTTAGAAATGTAAGCCTCATTAACGTCCACGCTCCTACAGAGGAGACTGCAGAGTCGGAGAAGGATACCTTCTACGAGGCAGTAAAACAAACCCTCGAAACCTGCCCCAGATGTGATATCAAAATCATACTTGGGGATTTCAACAGCCAAGTAGGGAAGGAGCCCGTATTCAGGCGATACGTTGGCTCCCATAGCTTGCATCAAAATACAAATGATAACGGACTGCGGATTCAATTAGCAGGGTCACACGAAATGGTTTTTGAAAGTACCTGGTTTGCGCGGAAAGTGGTCCACAAACATACGTGGGTCTCTCCAGATGGGATCACTTTCAACCAAATTGGCCACCTGTTGATCGAACGCCGCCACCTCTCAGCCATGATGAATGTCAGAACAAATAGGCCGGCCAATATAAACTCGGATCACTATCTCGTTGGCATGTTGCTCCGAGCTCGAATAACAACACCACCCAGAATCCCCTTTGACAATCAGGTGAGAGTTAACACTGAAGCCGTCCACAGCACAGCCTCCCTAATACCTATATGGGGGAAATGGGTGCTGCAATAACCGCAGTTAACAGAGGTCCTGGAGATGAAGTATCAACAAGTGGTCACAATCACCTGAAAAACGTTATCATGGATACGGCCACAAACATACTTGAGCCCCAACCGTAAAACAAGTCGGAACGGAAGGTTTGACGATGAATGTAAACTAGCAACAGAACGGAAGAATGCTGCATATCAAGTAATGCTGCATTCTCAAAGGACGCAGGCACGCGCGGTGACTTATCACGAACTCCGGCGAGCAGAGACACGACTTCACAGACGAAAAAGGGAAGCCTGTGAGAACCAACAGGTCTGTGAACTAGAAATTACAAGGAGCAACCGGACCAGGCACGGAAATTTTACCAACCTGTCAGCAGGATGAAACCTTACACATCTTGATGTTCATCCTGCCGAGACAAGGAGGGAAATCTGATTTCCGACAGAACGTACTTCACTTTGATGAACCACTGAACAACCAGAACATCGGCGAGTTGGAGGTCCCGTCAACTGAAGACGACGGACAAACACTGCCACCACCAAGTATAGAAGAAACAGTCCGTGCAATTCATCGGTTAAAAAATCATAAGTCGCCTGGAGCCGATGGAATTACAGCTGAATTAGTTAAATATGGAGGGGACCAATTACACCAAGTGGTTCATCAACTTATGCTGAACGTGTGGGACAGCCAATCAATGCCTAACGATTGGCAAAGAGGCATTTCTGTCTCATACATAAAAAGGGGGATATCACACAATGCAGCAATTATAGAGGCATCACGTTGCTATCTTGCCAGGCCGAATAGCCCCATACGCTCACAACATCATTGGCCCATACCAAAGAGGCTTCACTCCAAGCAAATCGGTAACAGATCAGATTTTCTCTCTGCGCAAGCGATGGAAAAACTATTGGAATATGAAAATCAGTTGCACCATCTTTTCATCAACTATGCCGCCTATGACAGCATAACCAGGGTAAAACTGTACACGGCCATGAGAGAATTTGGTATCCCGACGAAATTGATAAGACTGACTAGGCTGGCCCTGACCAATGTGCGAAGCCAGATAAACGCAGCAAGATCACTTTCAAGACCATTCGACATCAACAACGGTCTACGACAAAGGGATGTCCTATCATGCGGCCTCTTTAACCTTGCCCTCGAGAAAGTAATCCGTGATGCTAAAGTAAATGCAAGAGGTACGATCCTCTTTAAGTCCACCCAACTACTGGTCTATGCTGACGATATCGACATCGTGAGAAGAACGACCCGAGACGTACAAACTGCATTCATCCAGATCGAGCAGGCGGACATTGACGCGAAATCTGGGGCTACACATCAATGAAGGCAAGGAAAGTATATGGTAGCAACGTCAGCACCAAAAACCAACCAACCAACATCAAACCGCACTGGTCAAACGGGAGGAATAAAGATACGAGACTACAACTTGGAGACCGTTGATAATTTCTCCTATCTAGGGTCAGAAATCACAACCGATAACAGCTACGATGATGAAATCCGCGCACCGTTGTTGCCAGCCAACAGAGCCTATTTCAGCTCACAGAAACTGTTCCGCTCGAAACGTCTCTCAGCGTCAAAGCTCTTACTGTACAAGACATTGGGTGCTCAGAGGTGGCGGCGAGGAACCAAAACCAAGTGGCCGAGGAGAACCTCCATAGTGGTGGCACCGGGAGACGCTGTAATCACTTTGGTTTGCCAGCCGTGATTCAGTAGGCGAATGCTCCAAAGGCCTTATCAGGGCGCTCAGACCCGAGTCTGCACGGGGACACATCTGAAGTGGCAAATTGGTCACGAAACCTTACGAGGGGTATACTGGTACCATGGGAACCGGGAAAGCCCCTGGACTCACATACTTCGGGTGAACTCCGGTTGTATGTGAGGACAGCTCGGTTATTTGCGGTTGGCCCGCCTAGTGGGAGTTTCATGGTGGTTATGGTTATGCTCAACCGAGAAGAGACCTTCGGGCCTCGACGTGGTGTTGCGTATCAACACGGGTGCCGTACTCCATAGTTCGGTAGAGATTTAGGTAATTCTTGCATCCACCAGTATGAATGCTAAGCCATGCACTTGGTATAGAGTGGTACCGTTGTTGCTTGTCTCAGCGGGGCTCTGATTGTGGTCACAAAATCAATCCGTGTCTTAAGAGGACCGTAGGATTAAGTCTCACGACAGGTGCCTACGTACAACACCATGGGCTTCACTGTACAAGACTATGATCTTGCCAGTCCTCATGTATTCCTCGGAGACTTGGGTAAGAAGAATTACGAACTCTTGGCCGCATTCGAGAGAAGATTCCTCCGAAGAATTTTTGGCCCCCTACATGAGGAGGGACGATTCCGTAGCCTACACAATAACGGAATCTATGAGCGATACCATGACCGCCCGGTTGTGGATAAAATCCGGCTCAATAGGTTACGGTGGGTGGGTCAGTTAATCCGTATGGACGAGGATGATCCAGCACGGAAAGTCAATAAGGGCAATACCCATGGTAGAAAAAGAAAACGAGAATGACCCTGCTTGAGACGGAGCGATGGCGTAGGTCAGGATGCCAGACAGCTTTTAGGGATATCGAATTGACGGACCTCGGCGCAAAACCGGGGTGTCTGGAGCTCCTTATAAGGCAGGCCTCGACCGGTTGTTGCGCTGTTGATGATGATGAAAATACACTGCCCAATAATATTTTGTTAGTGACTTCCTCAAACAGCAAGAATATGATTCCTGTACCCTTTCTCGGACGGAATTCTTTTGAAATTGTATTAATCACATCTCATTTTGATTCGGAACCAAAATACATTTTACTTCGCTAAAAACATTATTTCACACACATTTTTAAACCTACAACAAATCGCATATCATCAATCCTACCACTTGCCAGATTGTTCTCCATCGAATCAATTAATCTGCCTTTATACCCTTTTATAGCTTTCGCTTGTACTCCTGTCCCTCCGTAGCCTTCAAAACATGCCAGAACGTACTTCATTACTTCTCATAAAGCGACGATACTTAAAAGGTCGAAACAACATTAAACTGCGAATTTTTCATTTCGTCCTGGCATCTGGAAGGAAGCTAACAATTACAAATTAGACACAGTGGATTCCTCGAATATCATTAATATTACGTAGGGAGTGAAGTGAAGACGAATGTAGGATGTGCCAGTGTCGCTCCTGCTTACGCAACGAAACCAGAGTGAAAGTGAATATGTTGGGATTGGGGGTCGAAAATGGTGAAAAGTGCATTAAAGGATAATTGTTCCAGACAGGAACCTTTCCTGTCCAGGCAATCTTCTTCCGCTATTATAAAACTATAGGCCGAAACTACGGAGACATCCTCAGAACGAATTTCTCTCAATTTTTCAAAGTGAACTCCCTCAAAGCGAATGGTCATTAATTTTTCCAACTGGAAACCTGCGAGGAAAACCGCCGTTGAACCCCTTGAACATTGGCTTCTTATTTTGATTTATCTCCTCTACTAAATTTTCGCTTCAAGTATGCGAATGGATCCTTTCTCACCCACTCGCTCGGAAGTGGCGGTTTGCTATGGCGTAACCGTGTTGTGTGTCAGTGTGCAAAAATTACGAGATAAATAGACTCTAGAAGATCATTAACTATTCATTTCTGCGATTTATCTCAATTTGGGGGAAGCTCCATTCTCATTCTCGTCATGTGATACTTCTGTCTGTCCACGGTGCCCTCCATCAATGCAAACAGGACGGGAAGAGGGGTACAGAGGAGATATAGATAAATGAGATGTGGTGTCGAAAGAAAGACTCCTGGACCTGTTTAAAAGACGGAAACCGTTATATGTAATAAATGTTCATCGTCGTCAGGATTGATTACCCTATTTCCAGCGCAATTATACTTGGTCCTTGTTCACGTAAACTTCCATATTAGACGTTTCTAAAACTGAAAACATTTTCTGTTTAAATGTTAAATAAATTGTTGAAAGCTGGAATAATTCCGTCACCTGAAGGAAGGAAAAATCGGATAACCTACAAGGAATCAGGGAAATTTCATTCGAAATCATCATTCACAGCCTATACTGGTGGTACCGGAAAGCGGTAAGATAAAGTGGGTCCAAACAGAAAAGGGAAAATTATCAAAAGAGGCGATGGAACATAATATCCTATTCAAGTGGAGACTATGCAAAACAGGATGCGAGCTATGGTGTCCTCGGCTTAGCGGGTTTGTAGGAGGATCCCAAAGTCTTCTGCTACGGTTGGGGGCTCTCGAACATGCGTAACCCCTTTTGTCTAAAATGTCGAGTTCGAGAGCCCAGCCCCAGTCATCAGGGCGTTCCAACATCAGACACTCGTGACTGTGTTGATATTATGACGTCTTCCACAGTAACTCCGAAAGCTACCGTGTTGAAGTAGTCCGATATACTAGAAATGGAATACCCCGCATTTGACTCCACCACGT
The DNA here is from genome assembly GCF_905115235.1 of Hermetia illucens. Taxonomy (NCBI): domain Eukaryota; kingdom Metazoa; phylum Arthropoda; class Insecta; order Diptera; family Stratiomyidae; genus Hermetia; species Hermetia illucens. The sequence continues at coordinate 26,657,436 of NC_051849.1, forward strand.
GTTGTCTCTAGGAAACCGATGATTTCGGTTCTGAGGCCTCTGCACGTGAGACTGCAGCTAGCCACCAAGCAGAAGTAGCAGAGGTGATGGTGCAGAAACCTAAGCACTCAACCCTTCACTTATGTCATTACTGGCGGCGAATAATGGGCAACTATCGACTCTACTACTCTGCGGTTCTTACCAGTTGGCCCAGCAATGAATCGAACCGAACACGGATGTCACAGTCCTGAGTGAACTTGCCTCAGGACTGATTGATACCAGAGCCACCATAAGTGGTTTGGTTTCGGATTTTGTGAAGAAAATCATTAACGGAAGTCGTTACAAACAAGAGAGATTACGTATCGATCTCAAGACAGCCGGCCGGACTAGCCAGTCGACAGTAGGCAGAGTATCGGTTAACGCTACAACCAGGGAAGTAAACCTGCTACCCAGTGAAGAGCAGAAGCTGAACGACATAAACCTACGAATTCTATTGATCAGAGTGGACAGGGACGTGCAGGAAAGCGCCATGTCGAAGGAGGAGGGTGATACTCTGACAGTGGAGAAGAGCTCCAAACAATAACGGAGCCAATGGCTAACACTAAGATAGCCCAGATAAACTTCCAACATGTGAAAGCTGCGTCAGCGGTAATTGCAAAGCCAAGTTCCAACGAGAACATTGAAATAGAGTTAGCTCAGAGTGTGTCGCTAAGATCAGCGACGCCTGGGAGGGCGTTAAGCTCAAGATGATCCCTTACGACGAGATTCCCAGGAGACCGATCGCTCGCATCTGGTTGCCGAAGATCCGCATGGAGAAGGACAAGCTCGTCTATTTCCTGCGCCTTCACAACCCCGAGATTCCCATGGACGACTGGGTTGTTATAAGGGAGGAGGAACCTCAGATAAACAGCCAGCCCGTACTACTCCGCATAAACGAGGAGTGCCTGGAGGCACTGAAAAAGGCTGATTATAAAGTGTGGTTCGGAGTCAGGAATTCCAATGTAAAAGTGTTCCACTCTACAAAACCTGACGACCACCTTGACCCAATCGACGCCGCCAACGAGCTGTTGGAGGAGATGACGGTCGACGGTCCGACGGGGGCTGACAAACCCCCCACGCAAGCAGATCATGCTGAGGGTAACGCAGATAAATCTGCAGCATTCGAAGTGCGCCTCGGCTAATCTGCTCGTCTTCCTCTTAGAGGAAGACATCGACATCGCATTAATACAGGAGCCCTGGGTCGGAAGCGACCGAACCATCAAAGGGCTCCAAAGCAAATATTTTAATTTATTCCACAGCACAGGAGACGCTGATCAGGCTAAACCTAGAGCATGTATTCTTGCGAGGAAGAGTCTGCACGCTTTCCTGTCCCCGGACCTCAGTTCCAGTGACCTAGTTGTGGTCAAGCTGGAGCAGGTGGGGGCAGAGAACGTGTATATTTCCTCGGCCTACATGGCTCACGACCGATCAGCTCCGCCAGAAGAACTACAACATCTGACGAACACCATAACAGCAAAGAAAGCCAACCTGCTGATAGGCTGCGACGCAAATGCAAGGCATACGCTTTGGGGCAGCTCCGAAATCAACGAAAGAGGTGAGTCATTCTTTGATTTTATTATTACTTCAAATCTATCGATGTGTAACAGGGGCAGTACACCAACCTTTCATTTCCCCTGCTCGGAGAACTGTGACGGTTGGGAGGAGGTCCTTGATATCATCCTAATAACCGACAACGGGATTCTTAGGGTGGAGGACTGGAGAGTGTCTGACCAGAGATCCTTCTCTGACCACAGTTGGATACTCTTCAGTCTATATCTCGCCGCAGAGGCCTCCAATCCCTTTAGAGACCCCAGGAGGATCGACTGGAGAAAGTTTGGTCAGGTAATTAAGAACAAACTCTCCGGTGCGCAAATTGGTAGGATTGGCGCGACAGACGAACTGGAGTCAAAGGTCGGGGCTCTGGAGAAGGCATTTGATACCGCCTTCAAAGTCTCGTGCCCTGCTAAGTACAGCAAAAAAACCCTGCCACCGTGGTGGAACGAAGATCTCTCTAGTCTCAGGAAGCTGACCAGAGAAATATTCAACATCTGCTACAGGCAAAAATACTGGCAGCCATACAAGGACTGCCTAAAGAAGTACAAGTCGGCCATCAGGACCGCCAAGAGGCGGTCTATTGTCAGAACATTGAAAGCACTAGTGAATCGGCGAGGCTCAGTAAGATTCTGTCCAAGGAACATAAGAGTCCATCCTTCCTTAAGAAGTCGGAAGGCCCCTGAACGGAATCTTCTAGCGAAACTTTGGAGCTGCTGGTGCACACACACTTTCCCTCCAGCAAGGAGGACTGTGAGTCAGAACCTCGCTTGGAGGGTTTGCGGCAACCCCAGCTGTGCGAGACTATCAAATCGGTAATTACCGGGGATAGGATCGGCTGGGCTATAAACAGCTTCTCCGCATACAAATCTCCAGGCCCAGATGGCATAATGCCAGTCATGCTACAGAAGCAGCAGGAAAGGGTTGTGCCGTGGCTTGTTGAGATTTACCGGAGCTGCATCACTTTAGGATACGTACCGCAGTCCTGGAGGCGCGCACGCGTGGTTTTCATACCGAAAGCGGACAGGCGCGGTCATGATTCCGCGAAGGACTTCCGGCCAATCAGCCTGACCTCTTTCGTGCTGAAGACCCTAGAACGCGTCCCTGGACATCCACTTAAGAACGATTATGGAGAGAACGCCTTTCTCTAAGTCCCAGCATGCCTACCTCAAAGGAAAATCTACAGAAACCGCTCTCCACGAGGTAATTGGCACGGTTGAGCGGTTGCTGCAGTACAAGCAGTATAAATTGGAGCTAAATTGGAGGTTGAACATAGAACTGAGGGTTAAGAAGGCCTGTATAGCCTTCTATGCCTGTAAGAGAACCTTTGCAAAGAAATGGGGTCTCCGGCCGAGGATGGTTCTCTGGATGTACACCGCTGTAGTGCGTCCGATCCTGACGTACGGCTCTATTGTATGGTGGCAGGCTTTGAAGAAGAAATACAATAGAACGAAGCTTAATACGATTCAAAGAACCGCGTGTGCAGGTGCTACGGGTGCTCTGCAGTCCTGCCCGGCAGATGCTCTCAATGTACTCCTGCATCTCCTCCCCTTAGACATCCACATCAAATATGTTGCAGCGTGCAGTGCCGTCAGACTACGTGAGTCCGGATGTTGGGCAACGAAGTCCTACGGCCACAGCAACATCCTAGATGAAATACCTCGAGAAATCTGGGCATCCCCCACGGACTATGTCACACGCAAGCTGAACTTCACGAGAAACTTTGCTGTGGACCTTCCAACCAGGGCAAAGTGGAAGACCGGCGGCGTGTTGCAAGATTATGACACGGTATTCTTTACGGACGGATCAAAGATGCATATGGAGTCGGCGCGGGGGTTTTCTCGAATACACACGGTGTATCCAAGTCGTATGGTCTCCCAGGTTTCACCAGTGTATTCCAGGCGGAAGTATTGGCGATATTGGAAGTCTGTCGATGGCTGGAGCGTGGTTCGAGCCCCAAGCGTAACATAGCCATTCTGACCGACAGCCAAGCGGCCATCAAGGCCTTGTACTCAGCGACGACATCTTCCCGGCTAGTAGGGCAGTGCAGAGACGCGCTCAACCATCTGGGCGGCACGCTCAAGGTCACTCTCCTCTGGGTTCCCGGGCATAGGAACATAGAGGGGAATGAGCGGGCTTACGGATTGGCCAGGCAAGGCTCTGCTCTTGGCAGTCCCTCGGCGAATACAGTCGGTGTTCTGCTGGCGGCTGTCGGGGGCTGAGTCTACTCGTACTACCTAGCAGCCGCGGGCCTGAGATGGCGAAGGCTTACAAGCTGTGCCAAGTCAAGGAGAATTTGGCCCGCTTATAACATAGCCCGATCACGAGAGCTCCTGTGCCAGATGCGTACAAATGCATTCAAGATTACGGCGGTCTGCACAGGGCACTGGCCCATAGGGGACCATGCCGCTAGGCTCGGCTTACCCTACAACTCGCATTGCCGAAGCTACGGAGAAGGAAGAGAAATCCTCATGCACTTTCTCCGCGATTGCCCAGCTCTGGCTCGAGTCAGGCTGCGGACACTGGGTAAACCATTCTTTGGGGAGCTTTCTAGCTGCAGGATCGGAGAGCTGCTTTCCTTCGTGAATGCTACGGGCTGGCTCTGAAGATCCGAGCCGGCCGGACTCTGCTTCCCTGTCCCTATAAGAACAGTCACGGTCTTAGGAGTTTGTGGCATTAAAACGGCGTACCAAAGCGCTAATTGGGCTCCTCGGAGCGGCCACTGATACCTACCTACCTACCTATCTAAAGGAAGACCCACGTCATAGCTCTGGAGGGTGCTAGTTTGAGCACAGGGGGGCGGATCCTGCTCGGGGTGCCTCCAAGGGTAGGGCACTTGAACGGTTCATGCCTCACCCAGACTCCAAAGGGAAACGAACTCTCGAAATGGTGGCAAGAAAAGGGCTTGCACTGTAAAACACCAGATCCACCCCAACGTTTCGGTGGCCAGACTGCGAGGGAGGCAATTCGGACATGATCTTCACTGGTGTTGCTGGTAGACGAATAGCGAGTAGAAGATTTCTCGGTAAGCGGCCAACAATACATTGCCCTCGAAGTAGTTGACACAAATTCTCGGTGTGTGCCACCCCGGCCATCCCAGCAGAGGTGTACAAACTGGTGCCAGGCTTACTGCTCGGCAAATTCAACGGAAGGTGGTGAGGCTTTCGCTGATTAGCAAGATAAAAGGCGACTCTGAGTTGCTGTCGAAAAGCTCAGCAAAAGTAAATTCGCTGAAGCAGGATTGTATCTTGTCTTATTTCTTCTTGTTATCAGTGATGTTCTTTATGCTACTTTATCCAGAGTGAGTTTAATGGACAATGGCATATTTCCTGAAAAAGGTTGTCACAAAATCTAGCTGACTGTGATAACATGGAAGCTGGATGAATGTAAAGAGCTGGAGACTATGCTGATGGCTTCGAGCGGGGGGTGAGTTGGACGCACTGAAGCCTCGTCACCATGACAGAATACGGTCATGTCATCAGAGCCCCCGGACTTGGCAGTCTCCTCGCAGACCTTTTCCTGACAATACGTGCGGTTTTTGCAGAATTGCTGCTTCTACTTTTCAGTAATCTAAGGAAAGACACCCGTCTTGAGTACGACGATTGGAGAGGTATTTGCATGCCTCCTGTTGTCGCAAAGATAATGGCTAGAATAAACTTGAAATAAATCAACAAGAGGTTTTTACATTGTATTTTTCTTTAAGGATCACATTACGAATTTATATAAGACAAGTTTCGCTCATCCGGACCCGACCACTCTTCTGACTCTCGTCAGTGATGAATCGGATACTACTTTAGCTGCTGCGTTGCTTTTCCTTCGGATGGAAAGAGGTGGACGTGGCACCCCCGTTTTCAAATGAACCACCGGACCGACATTTCCGTCGTGTTTAATTTTCTTCTTAGATAAATTACTTAAACCAATAATTGTTGTAACCATCATCGCACTGGCGAATGACGAAACTTTTAATCTCTAATTTATTCAATCTTTACTGACGCAGAATTTAGGAATTCCAGTTGATTGTCCATTATTACTGCAAAATTCCCTATTCACATCGTAACTTAAATAAAAGCCCAGAAAATGTCAGTTATTCTAGCATTAAATGACGCACTTCGCAGGAAGCGCCATCGATTGGAAACGCTTCCTGACAATAACTTCTCATTTTACCAAATGATGCCACTAGCTTATATTATTAAAGAACTGAATCAGGCCATTTGCCGCCATCTAGGGAGTGATAGTGAAGTAACCGTTATATTTCCGAGACACCACCCAAAGCGAAATTTCCCAATTATAGACCTAAACCACATCAACTCTAGTACAGCGGAATATGAGACTAATGGAGTAGATTGAAAAATGACTTTTAGGACAGATACAAATTATAATATAAATTCGCCAAGAAGGCAAATACAGATACAACCTCTAAACTATTAAAGTAATGAAATAGGTATACTAACGGTATAGAATATAGAGAAATCAGGGCAGGGAGCCTAAAGAGGGACAACTAGTAAACTATTCAATGCTCCTCCCTGATGAATTACTTAATCTTACAGACTTGAGTAGCATCAACCACTCCAAACACAATTACGGTTAACCCATTACCTTCTAGTCATCTGCGCTTTTTACACTCGTAAACTTATGGCAAGATAACATCTTCTGCTTGAGATATTTTAAAAGTTCCTTCTGAAGATAAAACACTAACGAAGGGTCCAGTTGGTCCCGGCAATACCGTATTTGTATCTATTTTACATAATTATTAGCCAATAAAGGGAACTATCTTCCAAATCAATCTTTTCCTCGACTAAGTGGTTTTTGTAAGTGCTTCCCCGAAACTTTGAAAACGTGATTTCGAGTAAAACGCTTTTAAAGTTTTGACTACAGATTTCTGGTAGCAAAACTTACTAATGAGATCTTTCAAAATACTTCCTCGTATACTATGCGGATTTCTTATTTTCTAACAGTATTTATTTTTACATAATGCCTAGACCTTAGTCAGCTGAAAATAACAATATTGGATCGAGGATATTACAACCATTGAAGGAGCTGCTGCCGACTAATTACTATGGTTACTGCGTTGCAGTCTTTGAGTTATAACTTTAAAGATATTTTGAATTTCAATCTGAGATTTTGAGAACACCCTTAAAAACTATTCTCTGATATTGCTAGCGAACATTGACTGAGCAAAATGTACTTTGGTTTTTCTGCTTGCACAAAAACTGGCTGGGGGCGAATGTGCATGTCAGTATCAATGCAAAGATTTGATTTAATTTTTTGCTTCTGCTGCGCCGACTTCAATTTGAAGTTCAAAGCCGCGGTCGGCGAAGGGAGGAATCAGCAGGATTCGGACCTCATCAGTCGGTCCGAATCAAGAGATCAGCCGCATTCGGAGGGGAGACTGCTTGTCTTCAGAAAGGTCATGAGGATTGGGGATCGATTATGTTTTTTTTTGGTTAGAAGTTGTTACTGTGATAAGACGCGCTGGAAATAAAAAAGAAAATAATTGACAGTGAATTAGTAGTGAATTCACTCAAAGTACAGGGTGCGGCAGCATAACTTCCTTTTTTCAAAACTCAATAAAAACTATTGTATGCATCGGAAAATATTTATTTATTTTTTATAATGTAGGTACATGTCCAAAGTTTTTATTTGCATTGTTTTGAAGATCAAATCTGTTAGGTGACGTCCCCCATTCTTCATACATTGCGTAAACCGATTTCTGGCGTTTGTCATGACTCTTGTTAGCATAGCAGGTGTTATGTTGGCAATTTCTTCTTGGATGTTGGTCTTCAAATCTTGTAGGGTTCTTGGACGGTTCACATAGACACGGGATTTCAAAAAAACCCCATAGAAAAAAATCACAAGGGGACAGATCGGGAGAGCGTGCCGGCCATTGCAAATTGCCTCCGAGAATTGAAGTCACGTTCTGAAAGTTCCTGCACTATCGCCATCTTATAGGGATGAAAATGAAGATCATCACGAAGAATTCTTCTCACGAGAACGATCGGATAGTCCAAGGGCAGATGCGTGTTTGCGCGCAGAACGCCGTAGCGATCGCAACATTGACGCTCTCACTGCTTCAATGTTCTCAGGTGATCTAACGGGCCGAGGGACTCCCGTTCTTCCTTTTGTAGCACTTGCAGTTTGTCTGAATGTAGTGACCCATATAACAATTGATTTGCGGTCTGCGACGGGAACCAACGGGGCTAAATTAAAGCGATTCCGAAATGCACGCTGTGTTGCAATAACCGAACATCCGCTTGAAAAGTAAACCTCAACGGCAAACGCACACTCCTCACTATTCCAACGCATGATGGCGACTGAACCGGGACATGTCGGGACAAAACTTTACAGTATCCCCTCTTGAACGAGACCACTAGCGCTCCGCTATGACATCAACTAACTGAGTGGCGCGCATTTTAAAAAAGGAAGTTATGCTGCCGCACTCTGTAGTACTGGACAATAAGGAACGATTTCGATGTCGCTGCAAGTCGGTTCTCGTGAGTTGACAGGTGTGTTCTTGATATGTTTTGTCAAAGGGGCCGCCGAAGACTTTGTGGTCCATCAAATGTATGGGATCCGAAGACGCCTGGGAGTGGGCTATATTCTATGATACTGATAAACTATGGACACCATTAGGAGACTTGCTTTTATGAACTATTTAGAGGAAGTTATTAGCATATCAATTAATACGGTCGTGTATATAAAAGCCCAAAAATATTTTTTTTTCATTATTTTGATTTATTTTATTATGAATTATTTTTCTCATATCTCATGTCATTTCTATTATATCTCCGAGTGGTCACAATTTCGGCAGATGCCGGATTTTACCTAATATTAGCACTAAGTGCCAAATATTTAGGCTCGGACGATCCTACCTACTTAAAAACTAAAGGGGCACTGGCGGTGGTGGCCGGTGGTAGGTCAATGGGAGAATCCGTCGAGAATTTCCGGCAACATCGAGCACGTATGGAGAATGGTGTTCTTCTGCATTGTTTGAACCCGACTGAGTGAAAGTCCCAGGACTTTAGGACAAGCTGTGAGCGAATTAAGTACAATACTGTAGCTGGCAATATTATAGGAACTAAATCACTTTCACTTGACGCCAAATTTCTTTGATTTACCGAGCTAGTGGCTCATAGTTCACCTTCTTCTCCACGTATTTCCGTACAATGTTGCTATTATGGGGGATAGCAACATCAATAACCGTCAGCATCAGAACATCAGAACCGTCTTGTCAACAAACGGCATATCAGGCTTGTTGTCTGTATATGGCGACCAGTCAGAACTTGTCGGTTTCAATACATGCTGTAAGCAGAACTATCAAGTACTGCCTGCGGCTTAAATAGGTAAACCGGACATGTTTCCGTGATGAAGCCCATGCTTGTATCCAAGGTTTTGATGAATAACCTTATATACAATATTGTCGTAAACACGCTAAACACAAAAACAAACACTAAACTGACAAATCGAGTTGGCGCTGACAAGTTTGACAGGTTCCACACTGACAGGTTCCACCGACTGCGAGAAAATCCGGCGAATATTCGAGACCACAGTATACACGGTGATGTAAGTGTTCTCGCACAGCGAGAAGGGAAAAGATTGTGAGAAATATGTTAATGGAGTTAGAGAGGTTTTGATTGTAGGAAATGGTCAACTGTTGATTGGAGCCGGTGATGGTAGTATTGAATTAGTAAAATAAAGTGTGTGTGTGTAAATAAAACGGAAAATAGTGTTTTTAATCAAAACGAACCCAGAACGCATATAACAATATTATGCCTCTTCGTGTATTGAACCGGTCCCATTACAGTGCAGCTGGAAATGAGATGATCCAACGTCTCCAACGCCGAACCATACATCCTGCACTGGTCATTCTAAACCCGATCTTTCATCATGAGCATTTTATAACCTCGGATGGCGTCCACGCTATCCTGAATGGCACACAAAAATCCCTCTGCCTCAGCAAATAACTCCCCAGCACACAGTCATTTGTTCGACAAATGCAAATCAACAAATGGCTATCAAAGACAATTCATGTGTTTAGTATGCACTGCCTTCAACTTCCATTCATCGATCCGCTCTTGATCCGACTTCACCCCACTCAGAAAGATCGATCGAAGTTAAGTGGAGTCAGTCCAGACAGCTGCATGCCTCTGCCCTGGTACGAAACCGTAGCCGTCTTCGTCCCTCTTTTGATTTTGGAAACTTGGGTGTTAAACCTAAAAAGAGAAGTCCGTGGACCATCAAGAGTGGGAGCAAGTTGCTCTCCATTTGGACCGGTCCGGGATCAAGTCGATGCGGACTTAGGACTCTCCAATCTCCAAAAAAAAGGAAGTACTTGCAATTAGTTCCTGCAATAGGTAAAATCCGGAATCCGACTAGGTTGTTCCAATTTGGTAGTAAAATAAGAAGATTATTTAAAAACAGGAAATAACTAGATAGAAATCTAAAATTTTGAAAATTATTTGCTTTAAAATAACAGAAACGTCATTTTCTTCATTGAGCTTTGCGTCATCTTTCGCAAAGTCTCTAATGTGTAATAACTTCTTGAACATGGGAGAAACTGTATAGCGTAGCCAATAACGCAATTGTCGCCCTTCCTTAATGTGTGATCTATCCACTGACACTTCGGTCTTCCGAAGAAGTTCTTCGTTTGTAATAGTATCAGCTAACGTAAACTGATGATACGGACTGTTGTTCAAGAAAGTTTGGAGCCTTCGAGTGACAGCGAGGGTCACGTTTCATGCGCTAATGCCATATAGCAACACAAAAAGAACACTAGCCACTTGATCATGATGTTTAAATAACTGCATTTACATATTTCAGATAGGGAAGCGGGGTGGATCTAGTAATGTTAATGCGTCGAGCAATATACAGTTCGGTGCCACCATCGGCAAGAACCACGCCAGCATGCCTAGATATACAATTTTTTCGACGTCTTCGATCTTCTGTCCATTAATGCCGATGGGGAGGGTGCGATGAACCGTCACACTGAGAACCTTGGTTTTGTAGGTGTTCATTTTCAGTCCAATTCTACTTGCCTCTCTTTCTAAGCCCACACAGCCCCCCTCCAATTGCTACACTCAAAGCGGGTGCCTTTCTTCTGAAATCACAACGATCATCCCCTTCTTCCCCACTCTTGGAAAGATCTCGGATTCCCAGGATGCATAAATGGAAACAAATCTGCAGTAACTCCACGTGCACGTACAGCGATAAATAGTTCTGGAAGCAGACCGCCAAGCCCAGCGGCTTTACCCCGTTTGAGTTCATTGATGTCGAAAAGATTTCCCTTCTGTTTGAAGGAACAGTCTGCATTCGCATGTTATAGTGACTAACCATTTCATCCACAAGAGGGGAATCCTCTTCGTCTGCGGTACGGTTGAGAGCACTGGTGAAGTGTTCTTTCCACCTCTTCAGCTGGATGAGGAGCTTACCGTCTTTCCAAAGGTCATCGAAAGATTCGTGATGCGGTATATACTATTGAAACCATTGTGTTTTGTGTCATCTTTTGCTTCCCTGACCAGCGCAATAGCAAATTCGCTTTTGTCACGGTGCACAGTACGCTGAACTTCCCGAAATTTTTCCACCATCGGCAACGGTCAAGAGAAACTTCGATCCCTTCTCAATCCGCCTCCACGATTTCGCGACCAGACCTTATAACACCTCTTCCTAACCCCGTTGACGACCCGCATAGCACCCGAGGAAAGAGTATTTTTTATGGCGATGCAATGCTCATTGATATTTTCAGGCGGGTTACTCAATATATCTGCCGTTCGGTCAACAAGATAACTCTTCCACTGTCGAGCGACAGATGGATTATGCAACCGTTCAATGTTGAACATGCGGGGTTGAAACTCTCCAACCTTGCGAGAAGTGGCGGACATAACACGCAAGTAAAAGTAACCAACTACTAAATGGTGATCCCTTTCAAAACATTTTTATGCGATATCAAATTGGTCATAGTTTTGGCGTAGCAATCCACTTCTTCTTTTTTCTTCAGCCTTTGTCCCGTTCACAATCCACTGATCAAAATAAAACCAATTATCATTGATGAAAGGATTTCCTTATTTCGGAATTTATCCGATATTGTTCACTCAATTACCGCTGATCATCATGATCATCAACAATGCGACAGCCGGTATCCTCTCTAGGCCTGCCTCAACAAGGAACTCAACAACATCCCGGGGGCAAAGGAGTAGTATAAGTGGCAGGGCGAAACCGGGGACTGGTGCACCCGATGCAGTATAAAGCCTGGGAAATGCCTATTGGACTAACACCAATAGCTCTACTGCTAAACCCTACCTCCAGCTCCACGTGGTGAGCGCTGAAGGTTCTTTCTTAGTCAAAAACGGCAGACGGAGAAGGATGGAAGCTGTTCTTTCTTGCCTCAAAACGAGACAAATTGTACCAGGTGGTCCTCCAGGTTGGGGGTCGAGTTGGACTGATGACCCTACACGGAAAACTAGTTGCTATGGAGGCACGAAAGGATTAGACAGATTTCAAAACGCTGATCAGCAATCCATTTTAATTTGGGCTCTGCATTCTGGGCAACTCGACCTGTGTTTCTAAGTCTGTGTTCCTTCTGCGTTAATTTCCATTTTTCGACCCAATGAATTCTTGAACAAATGTTCCCACTTGCTCAATAAGCCTCCATCGATCAGACTTGAGTCAAAAAGAAAGAAATCCCATCTGACTTGAACAATGAAAAAACTTCAACAATGAGAAATGCAAATACCGCTGCGCACAGCTTTACAATATGGCACACCCAGATTGTTCTGCATTGACGACGTCGGTCCGTTACGCAAAATACACTTAATTGCACGCTGACATAGGTATGTACATAGCGTTGTGATGTCAACTATTAGAAAAAGGTGTCAATTTCTGATTTAAAATGTGACATGATTATTAAATAGGATTTGAAATTTCGGGAAACTAAAGGTTAAAGGTTAATTTGATAACGAGAGAGACGAGGGACGTTAATTTTTAATACTATGGAATCGGGATGAGATATACAATAGAAAAGTAGAAGCAGCATGACGAATATAGTGATCAATGCTACGAAGAAAGAAAAGAAAAATACCGTACCAAATGAATGACTCCATAAGCTCGGTTTCAGAAGATGAAGGAAATTAGGTAAGAAAGAAAACCGAAGGAATACGGTGAAACCACGGATACTACGTTACCAATTTTTCTTCTTGCGCTAAAAACACTTGCCTGATACTGGTTTAATATTCGTGGATTGTATGGTCTCCGATTTAACCCAACGGGAGCCTCCTTTTCAGAATTTTAAAGAGATGGTAGTAAAATCATGAGAAATCAGTTACACTTAACAGGAAATAAGTATAACTGGCTCCTACTCTTGATTCCTTGTAAAAATTAAGTTCTTCAAAATAGATTTAAGATAAACATCAAACGGGGCAATTAGTGGAAAGACGACACACAATAGAATGTCTTCCAGCCTAACTTTCCATTGAGATTGCCATCTTACTACTGAAAGTATCATTCCCAAATTAATGAAGCCCACGACATATGAAATTATTTCGATTTATTTACATGAATCTCTTATCGCGAATTTTTCCTTATCACGCTAGCAACAAACACTTACTGAGTAATCTCATCATACAAGAAGTCAACAAACTGAATTAGACTTCGTTAGCAACAATTACCTGGAGAGTGCACATACAAAATAACAACGTTAGTAAGAAAGAGTACCTACATTTAATTAGGCACTAATTACACTTAACCGATACATTATCTATCATCACAGCTGCTCATATTGAATACCAGAAAACCTCTTTCACTCAATCGACGGACAAACTGATTAGAAAGAAGAGGACTCTAGCCTCTACGTAATTAACTTAATTTTCCACTTTCTTTTCAACAGCCGCCTCCTCCTCCCGGTCGAACTCCTGCAGTTCCTCCTCTTTGACTTCCTCATCAAATATCTTAAGGTCCTTCACAAAGTACCATACGCCAACATCAAAGATAGTTCCAATAAAAACAAAAGTGGACGCAATGATGTTCATGTTGTATCTGAAAGATAGTCAAATGACATCCATTCGTATACAAAAGAATGTTGGATGGTGAAAGAAAAAAATCGGCCACAGTCATCCGAGAAAATGTCCTCTAATTGAACTTACCTCAGGGCCTGGGCATCGTAGAGCCAACAGTTTCCTTTGCTCGTGCACGTCTTACCCCACACCAGGCACAGTTTGTCCAGCACCCAACCGAAGAATATGGGACTGGGAATGAAAGCCAATAAACTCATCATCATCAAGCCAAAGCCCATTGCGACCGTTTTGTCCTTTTCCGGAACACATCTTACTGAAACCAAGAAATTGCTGGCACGTCCTGTTGCCCCGATGAATTTCAAGAAACACATCACCGACAAGAACATGACGAATTGCTTGAAGCAGTTGACAGGACATGCACCCGGAATAGCTTTGCCGGCAAATGGTAACTGTATTAAGGACGAAAGATAATACGTTTTAGTGCTGTGGAGACAGTTTAGAAAAAAACACAAGAGTACCTGCGTCACTTCAGGCGAGGATGTAGTGAGAGCTTCGGGTAATGTGAAACTTGCATTGTAAGTATTGTCTGAAAGGGTTGTTAGCCGCTCGAAAATGGGAGTTGCAGTTGTAGCGTTCAGGGTGGATGTGATGCAAGCGCAATCGTAAAATACCTGTGAATAAAAATAAATTAATCAAACGAAAATAAAATAAATATAGACGAATAATATCTTTCTCTGTTTAATGAATTGTCAGGTAACGCTAGAGGCTGATTACAAAGTAACTTAGGGGTCCGAAAATCGTGACTGTTTTCCAAAAAAAATGCCGACTTCACTCAAGGTTGAAGGAAATTATTAGAGATCGCCAAAATCCGTTGCTTTGTCTATTGAGTTGAGGTTCATGTGTTCGCTACTTACCGTAAAAGGCAACTAGAAGGGTCGGTCCTGGGAGTTTAACGTGAGTACCTGTCACGGAGACTTAATCCCACGGTCTTCTTAAGACACGGATTGATTTTGTGACCACAATCAGAGCCCCGCCGAAGCTAGCTACGACGGTACCAGTCTATACCAAGTGTATGGTTCAGCATTCATACTCGTGGATGCAAGACCTACCTAAATTTCTACCGAACTAAGGAGTACGGCACCCGTGTTGAAACGGAACACCACGCCGAGGCCCGAAGGTCTCTGTTCGCTTGAATGTAACCACAACCCTCATGAAGCTCCCACTAGGGGCCAACCACAAACAACCGAGCTGTACTCACTTACAACAGGAATTCTCCTGAAGTATGTGAATCCAGGGGCTATGCCCGTTCCCATGGTACCAGAATAGCCCTGGTAAAGTTTCGTGACCAAAAGCCACTTCAGATGAGTCCCCGTGCAGATTCGGGTCTGATCTGCATCACGGCCGGCAAGTCAATGCGATACAGCGTCTACCGGTGGCACCACTATGAAGGTTCTCCTTGGCCACTTGATTTTGATTCAACCGACAGGGTTGCCGCCCCGTCTTTCTCACCGCCACCTCTGAGCACCAACTAGAAGGGGTAAAATTTAGGGGACTAGCAACTTATAAATTTTGAAACTCTATTGCCACCGAAATGGCGACAGCCATCAAAAGTACCAGAATATTGGCTTTACCCAACTTTGACGAGAATTCGATATTAAATGGGTCCTGTGAAGTGAGATGGTAGGAGAGGGTACTTAACGCCCTCTTGTGGCATTGCATTTTTGCAGTCTGGAAACCAACTAGACGCGAATCTGGTTTCAGATTGTAACTGACTGTAACTGACCATTACCAATTTGCGATATTAAAGAAAATAATACTTTCTATGAGCAAGCCATGAGCCCGCAAACGACTTTAGGCCCCTCAGTCTCAGTAATTTCGTATCAAAAACCCTAGAGTGCATCCTGGACGTCCATTTAAGGATGATCATGCAGTAGTCGTACCTCTCCAAATCGCAGCTCACCTACCTCAAAGCAAATACTCAGAGTTAAGTAGTAACTCAGTTGAACGATCGTTACACTACCAGCACCATACCTTATTGTCTTCCTGGTTATAGATGGAGCATTCAACAGCGTGAGTACCGCAGCTATTAAGGAGGCTCTAACCAGAATAACATTGGCGGAGACGAGGCAGCCACTTGAGCGAGTAAGAATGATGTCCCAAGATGGTACCGTCACTGTTGTGCTCTAATTCTCAGCGAGGAACAGGAGCAACGTAAAGGTAGTGGCGTATGCCGACAATTTGGCGACATTGATATCAATGATGTATCGCTCCATTATCAACAAGATTTCGCGTTGCGAAAACTGGACCTGTGGACTGCAAGATACGGACTCGGCACAAATTCAACCGGAATGGAGCTGATACACTCCAACACTAAGCCAAGGATACTTGAATTTAACCTCCATCATGTATAGTATCTGAAAGTGATTCTCAATCTTAAGTTAAATTGAAGACTATAAATGGAAGTGTATAGCCTTCTAAGCCTGCAAGAATGTATTCGTGAGGAAATGGGGTATCCGGCGAAGAATAGCTCTTTAGATATTCATAATCGTGGCTCTATTATATGGAGGCCGGCGTTGAGCAGGAAGTACAATTGGACCAAACTTAATAGAATCCAAAAACCGTATATGCAGCCCTGCCCGGCAGAACCCCTACATCTCCTCCATCTGGACCTTTATATTAAATATGCAACATCGTGCAGTATTGTCAGGCTCCTTGAGGGCGGATGCTGGGCACCGAAGCCCTACGGCCAAAAAATATCCCTATTGGAACACCACGGGAACTTTGGTCATTCTCAATAGACTATGCCTCATGCAAGTCAAGCTTCGAGAGGAATTTTGCTTGGAGGCGAAGGCAGCTTACGGTTTCGTCCAAGCGAGAGCTCATCAAATGCTCCCTCACCTCTGGCCTAAAGTAGGGAAGCTATTCACAAATGTTAATGCTTCCTTTTATACATTCCCAAAATATAACGTGTTGTAATTGGTACCCTGCGACTAAAACTTGGTCAGAGCTAGATAGGTAGGTAGATAAACCGTCTTCGTCTCTGATTTATGAACACTTGGATGCTAACCCCAAAATATAGGGTCCGTGAACTAAAAGAGTCCGACATCATGCGGACTTATATCCCCTTAATCCTCAAGCGAAAAATTAACTGCGACTTTTCAACCGGGGCCGACGATGTGTTGCAAGTATACGACACAGTATCCTTCAATGACGGACCCGGACCACGGTTGCCGCGCTTGCAATAGCACTTAGGAAACCATGTCGCCAGACTCAGCGCACACTAAAATTTGCATCGTCGAAATTGTAGAGAGGAGGGAGAGACTTTTAACCACTTCTTTCGCGATCGTCCAGTTCAGGCCATAACAAGGCTACCAACACTAGGCAAATAATTCTTTTGGGAGCTCGAAGAGACATCTGGATGTAGGGTTGGTATTCTTCGTGAACGCCCGGAGTGTCTCTGAGAAAGCAATGTTTCTCACAACAAACACGTCCTTAGAAGCTTGTTCCATCAAAATGGAAATGGAAATGGCACCACAACGTTAATTGGGTTAATTGAAGCGGCCACTTATACCTACTTACCTATGAGTCACATGCTCTATACGCGGTATGCCAACATGAACAATACCTCGCTCTTGCATCCGATAGGGAGGCATGGTACAGTTTATAGTTTTGCACAACTTTCACCACTTCGTCATCAGCGGCACATAGTCCAGACGCAGGTTTGCCATAAGGTTAGTAGGTCCCGACTGATCCGCAACTATCATCTAATCAGGTCGACCATATCACCTTCAGCGGGCGATTAAAAAGTATGGATAGGAAAAGGGATACAGACATCGACCTCCAAAGCGACCAACATCTAATGGTTCATTGCAGGGAAATAGAGCGTGAACTCCCCAAACTCAATGTGCGACTCCTTGAGGATATTAACGAGCACTAGGTCGCCATTAAAAGTGCCTTTGTATCTGGTGCAGGACAAGTTCTTCAGCACGCCCCAAAAGGATGTCACAAAAACTTACTGAAACACGGGGATGGATCAAGGAACGTAAGAAACAAGGAACTCTGTTGATAGTTAAAAGCGGGGATGATCGCGACGCGTTGGAATTCCGTTGCCGTGAAAGATTTCGGTGACAAAAAAAATTTCATCCGCAACGGCTTTACTAGTCATCGCGACAAAGATTGCAGGTGTCTTATACCTTTCAATGATCCCGTGAAGAACCTCAGTAACCTATATTTCTACTTTTCCTTCTTGTTCAAGCCACATGGATACCATTCGGATCATTGTGGAGCAGTGTATGGAGTTTAGGCCTCTAGGCCTGTATCTACAATGGACTACCTTGCAGGCACATTTCAGAGTAATAAGAGTGAAATCTGATGGATGTGATAGAGCAAAATGTCACGTACTACATCGAAGTAAAGCTTCAGAGGGATTTGAAGTCCAAAGTGGGATCCACCAGGGTTACATTTTGTCATCGATACTTTCTCTTCTCCTTGAGCGGAGGATGTAGGCGGATCAATGGACGATATCATCTTTCCTCAAACTCCTTCACTGCGCAAACCACCACTGTTACTTGAAAGCTCCAAGTTTTCATCAGCTCATGTCTGCGTCTTGGGTACCTATGGATCTATCGTTGAAAAGGCAGAAGTGTATGGGTATATTCCGTTGCGGGTTTAGTCATAGAATAGGACCCACTACTCAATTTTGCCGATGCATGGCCCAGGACTGTGGAGGCAGAGTCCAGACTTTTTGGAAAGTCGTGGAGGGAATGGAAATACATTGCCAGGAACCAACAGCGAAATCATGTAAATATTATTGATGATTGGAGGGCTGGACAAGGGTGCAAAATCTATGTAGTGCTTTTAAAAAATAACACCTTCTTCAAGAAATATCTCATAACGATAGCCAAGAACCTTTCACTTTCAAGTATCAAAATAGCTTGGCCACAAAATAGATGCCCACAGATAGCATATGATTTTCTGCAGGAGAAAGAGAAAACATAGCAGTTAATTCCAGGAAAATTAAGGGACGTCATGCAAATATCATGGCAAAAAGAGCCACACTAGTCGAATTAATTGAGCGTCACCTTCTCGACATTCTTGCCCCCGTTTTCAAATCCATCATAATGGATGTTTGTGCTCATCCTTGTAGTTTTCGCGTTGTTGTAAGCTTACCACTTCCACAGAATCAAATGTGATGGCAGCAATACTGAAACGCAGTCTCATTTAAAATTAAATTTAACATAAAAATATAATGCAGGGAATGGATTGGGGATGCCATCTGCTCCACAAAAAAAGCGTGAGGAAACATAAACCGTCCATGTTTCCAAGTGGAGGTAGCCTGTTTACATCTCCTGTGATGGACAAGTCAAGAAGGCGAACGAAAACAAAAAAAATAATCAGCCACTCCGATAGGAAATCGTTTGAACAAAGGCTAGGCGGATACGAATGGTGGACCATCAAAGAGAAAGACAAGAATACGAAGGAAAACAAAACCGCCAGCTCTGCCCATCAAATTGGTGAAACCAAGAGCTCTGCTGAAAAGTGGAGCAGAAGTGTCTTCAATACGGGAAACTAGGGGGTCGAAATCTTTGTTGAATTAGGCCTGTGGAGAACCAACAAGGGTCCTTTCTGTGAGCTGGCCAAGGGGTTAATCGGGGAGAAGACTCTAGCTTCTAGCGTAGAGCCTATGTACTCTTTGAAAAGTCGAGATCTTCACTGTCTTACAAAAAAAGGCCAAACTGGAAGAATCCATCAAGCGTGAATGCCCAGAAGCAACCATACACGCATAGACACCACCTCTGCAAATTCTCTAGGCCGAAAACTTGCTGTGGTGAAAGTCGGCAAACAGCACTCACGGAAACTCCTTAACGGCTGGAAAATCGGAGTTGGTTTTCCAGCTTGTAGACAACGGATACGGACAGAATCCACAATGTGCTACAAGTATTTAGACTATGGATTTGGCTGAGATTTGACAAGAGAGCACTATGCCGCAGTGCCCGGGCCGGCGTCCAGCCTGCAGGGCGGCAATGCAAAAGGCGGATCCACGTCCTTCAAACCAACATTTACCGGAGTGTACCGCTCACGAATGGGGTTAAAAGCTGATTTAATGCTCATCCGCGAATAGTACTGGAATAAGATCCCAACTTCATAGTAGCTCGACCTATCCGGCACCTCCTCCATCTCAGTTTAGGAAGACACCCGATTTCGGGTTCAAGTCCAAGGCCGAAAAGATAGCTTTGCCTAGATTCGGCGTTTAGGGATAAAGTTTTCCAGCGTCTATCAAACACCGAATAGGAGGTTATCGCATTTTGGACCGATGTTTGATGCACTAGAGGACACTGTCTTGGGCATAAAGGGGTAGAGGTGGGTTCTGGTTGCAGATGTTTTTAATGGCGGGGCACTTGAATGGGACGTATCTCATCCAGACTCCACACGGAAGTAGATTCTGGAAATGGAAATGAACAAGAGAATAAATGGCTCCCGATATACGTATATGCATGAAAACATTCCGGCAAACGGCCTGAAAAGCAAACATTCCCAATGCAACCTCTGCGTCGTCACTGGTGGAGGGGTGTCAAGTTCAGCAAAACTTCATGACAAACGATCATTATTACATCGCGTTTGAAGTATTGGAAGCTATTTCTCAGCGCGCACCAACCCAGCGCTCTCCTTACACGTGAAAAGTCTTCTTTGGATTGGTGGTGCAATGTCTAAGGGTCCTCAGTTTAGCACATCGTTCGAAGTAGACACCGCAAATCAATAAATAAAAGTAAAGCTCGCTGTTGGGAAGTTAGTTGTCGAGATTTATGGGGGTGGATGGGATCATGGTCATAAAGTGATAAACCAGCTTCACGGCTCTGCGAAAACCACATCCACTTAATGTCAACGGTAGAGGTATATGAACTGGTATTGGGTGTGAAGCTAATCAGAAAACACAAAGACGAGCCTGAGCTGGCGTCTGCTTGCCGACCAGTCTGTATGTTTGACACAGCCAGGAAAGTATATTGAAAGCTCATCAGAGGTAGACTCGGCCAAGGCTGCGATCAGAATTTCAGTCTCAAGTCGTCTGGTGGGGACTCAAGGGAGGCGTTTGCCCGTGATAACCGGGCGCATAGACTGAATGAATGGCAGCTTCCTTAAGGAAATAAGTCAAGAAATAAAGGGGATACATGACTTATCAGAAATTCAAAGTTGTGGCTGAACCGAAAACCTAATGAGATTGATTATTTTCTTACCCGGCAAGCGGACATGGAGGTTTTTAGTCTTACCTGCGATTGAAAACGTACGGTCATTTGTATTTGGAATGCAGTGAAGGGAGCTCTCTCTTGACAACGTTTTCATAGCAAAGCTAAGGAGCATTGACAGATGAGCCATGTTACGCATTACGGAGAGGGATCTAATGATAGGTGGTTCTTTGAACTAGCAAATTTCCTTTTTTTCCGGAAGGTGAAAGGAATTCCCTGACTTGGAGGCTTGCTAAGGCGGGATAGTGGGAGGGCTAAGTCAAAGTAATGCATCAAAAGCCTCCAGACCAGCTCTTTAATGGCGGGAAGTAGTTGAGTTGCTAGTCCCACGGTTCCAAAAGTCAGTGTATAAACGCATTCACCCATCCTACCCAGGAGACTGCGGGCAAAGTGAGAGGGAAAATATAAACCTGGGTTTACCGAGATAAATGGTCAGATTTAGAATAACTGTTATTTCGATTTCAAAACGATTCTATTAAACGTTGCATCTCTTACCTTTTTCCCATCACCTGATATCCTCTGCTGCTTACATCCGGCATGACACGGTGATATATAAGTATTCCCATCCTCTCCACATATTGGCGAATATCTTACATAATCGCATTGACACTGCGAGTTGCACGTTGGACTCAGAGCACCTACGCCATTACTAAATGAAAAATCAGGCTCAGCAAGAGTCTACCTTCCTTTGATCTCTCTTTTACTCACCTTTCTGGCAAGTTGATGACCATTGATTTTTCATTCCCTGGGCAGCCCAAAAATGAATAACTAATCATCCCAAGGACTGAAAACAATCCAACAGCAACGTTCCACGCTGCCATATATCTCGCTCTTGGTTTGTACTTCGAAATGACGAAACCTGATAAAAGGATCCCAATGGCGGAAAAGGCCAGGGCGACGGTACCAGTTACCAAACTGAAAATTGAAGTAATTTTAGTTTTTGATGGTCCTGGAAATGTTGAATACGATTCTGATCCTACCTAGACGTTGCAGCTGATTGCCTGTACTGGATTTCAATGTATTT
Source organism: Hermetia illucens (assembly GCF_905115235.1). Taxonomy (NCBI): domain Eukaryota; kingdom Metazoa; phylum Arthropoda; class Insecta; order Diptera; family Stratiomyidae; genus Hermetia; species Hermetia illucens. Next base: position 26,679,272 of record NC_051849.1, read on the forward strand.
CGGTGTGAATATCCAATATGGCATGTACCCGAAAAAGTAAAATATTGACGCGAAATTATTGCACATTAAAGTAGCGTTTGTTATCAATTTCTTGAAAGTTTTGATCATATCTAAGGAAGAAAATTATGTCAAAATTGAGCCTCATTGAAAATTGGGTGTATCAATATTGCAGCACCTTTAAATGATGCCGGCAATTCAGACTCCTCAGGTACATCCTTTAGATCTTTGTTGTTCTTCTTCTGTCTTTCTTTCTTCAGCATTCTTCGTGCGGCTGCTCGCGGAAGTTCTTTAGGGAACATTGTAAGGAATATGCTCGAAACGAACAAAGTTATTCCCAAGATAATCCAGCCTAACCACCAGGCACCGAGCCATCGAGGATCGTTATTTGTAACGATCGGTGTCAACGTTGGTGAGATGTACATTCGGAGGCAGAAGGAAGCAAGCGCGTAACCCATGGCCGGACCAAGCATCCGCATAAAGTACGAAAGACCTGAAGATAGAGGATGGAGTTTAGAAGCAATTACGTTTCAATATTTTCTAATATACTTAATAGAGCTGGAGTCTTCGACCTTTTGGTATTGTCGTCCATGTAAGATACTCCCAATGTGTGATATAAAGAGCCGCCAATACCCGAAATAAACTGGGCAATGAAGAGTACAACTTGAGGAGCAAAGTTTCCTTCCACATTTTCGCACTCCGTCCCGGTTCCATTACCTAAAGGGATAATTCTGTTTTTTATATGAAAAAGATAATCAAAAGTGAGTTCCAATACTTTTAAATTTGCATAATGATTTTGTCCGCTCTTTAGTTATAACAGCCTCCGTTGCATTCAAATCCTGAATTCCACCATACTCTAAAGTAAGCCGTAAGGCATCCTCACCTGGCCCATACAGTACATGAGGCAGCGCGTTCATGAGGCAAAATATGACTATAGTAAGTAAACCTGGAAAGAAACAAATCCAAATGTTAAATAGTTGAAACCTGGGAGTTATGTGAATTAAGGGAGAAGGAGCCTTACCAAATCCTATCCATCTGGGCCGATGTCCTTTTCCGGCGTAGTAACTTAAAACTGCTGATACAAATAGCTGACTTATGTCGTTTCCTACAGTTATGATACCAGTATTTTTGGACGGAATCTTGTATCTTTTCTCGATTGTTGTGATTGTCCCGTTGAAGTAAGCGTATGTCATAGAGAATATACAACCAACTATACCGTAGAGTATTACGTAGGCTTTCTTATTTGCAAATCTGTGAGGAAAAGAAGAAAAATTCAATAATTATTACACACGGTTTTTATTCAGAATTTCGGGGCTACTCTAGACACTGGAGCTTGTGCTCAGTTGTTTCGCCACTTTTAAAGAGGTTATTTTGGGATCAACGACAAGAACAAAGAAATACCAGGCAAAAAATTCGAAAATAGATGAGGTTTAAGCTTTGGTGGGTACATTCGTGACAAATATATCAAGAGCTTGTAAGGCTGTGAACAGTCGGTGAAACAAAACCATTTCCATTTCCATTTAGCTATTCAAAAACACAACTGTGTAAATGGAAAAGAAGGAAAATTGGTGCCATATAAATTGAAAGAAAAAGTCATGGGAAGCCAAAATATCCCCTCCGAAGTTTAGCTTCAAATACAAAGAAAGGTCCTTTCTCTAATAGAGGATCCCTGAAAACCGACATACTTGTATAATCCGCAGCAAAATGCAGTATTTGTGAAAAAAGAGATTTGGTGTGCATCTAATGGGATTAAGGTTATCAGCAAAATCCGAAAAGGAGCAAAAATCGACTGTGGCCCTCCTGAAAGTCCCCACAATATGCACTTGCATGCCTTATGCTAGCCAAACTCATGAGTGTGAGAAGGTTCTTCAGTTTCCTCGCGTCATGTACAAAATTCAGGTGTTTTATACATAACGCGTTGGGATCATCTAAAGTACCTAAAATATTGGGAAAACCTCGAAAATTTACTATACGAGTGCAAAAAATAAAACGTGAATAAAAAGATATCGGCTCGACTGGATATGGAGAGATCTAAATGCTGCGACTGAGATGAGAATATAATATCTAAGATAGGTCACATCCTCATTTGATGTGCCTTTTATCACAGGCGTCGATGAGTCCCTGCCTATGTGGTTCCCAGTCACGAAAAACCTGTTTAAAAGTAGAGTCTTGCGAGGTGCTAGGAGAAGTAGGGAGAAAGGTTTCGCAATTTAAAGAGCTGAACAAGGAAACAAGAATGATTCCCAGTAAAGGTTTTACACCACGGCTACGCAAAAAAAGTTTCCACCCAATCCACACGATTTTTACCCTTTCCCAACACCATTTTTATGGATTTTATGAAGTTGGGTACCTTCCTATTCATATTTCAAAAACGTATCTATGTGTAGCGTACGTTGTATCTTTTCACCTTGACCACTATTTTATTGAGGATATATCATTTGTTTTGAGCCAATTTTGACGCCTACTGCCTTGTGGCCTTATGGTTGTAGTGGGCAGGATATCTATGATACGAAGTCGGATTGCCTGCTGTTTTCACAATTGGTACAGGAGGTCTTTTCCTCCTTCCACCCTTCAGTCAGCAAGTATTCAATATGACCCTTGTTACATCCTACGCTATATGATCATTTGGCTTTTATGTGTCAAGTGACCACAGTGATCTCAAGAATTGGGTGACGTTACCCCTCAGCAAGCGCTCAGAACGAATCGCTTTCCTAGCTCTCCGAGCTTATTTGAACCAGGAAGTGCGGAAGAACTCGTGTCGCTGAGAAAGAGGTCCTCGTCTTAAACCGAGACATCGTGAGGAACTTGCCAGTTCCAGTACAATTTCATTAAAAATAACATGAACGGATCGACTAACAAGCCTCGAAGAAATGCTAGGGCGTCCACCTCAGTCGACGCAGGACGCAGGACGCGGCCCGGTCCTGTGGGTAAATGGGGAAGGGTTGTTGTCAGAAGGTAAGTAAGTTAGTCTGAGCAAAACTAATACGCGTCTGCACACTAAATGCTGGGAAGACCGAGGGACTCACAAGAACCCTTCAGAAAAGGCGTATCGATATCTACGCTCCGATTGTCTGGTGCCAAAAGCTGCAACATAGAACGCGAACGTGGCTATAACCTTGTCTATTTTGTTAGCCCCTACACTCAATATGGTGTTGGCATTGCCATCTCAGAGGGTTCTCCTGATACTAGTAAAGAAATCGAACAATTTGATGACCGGCTAATGAAACTTACCAATATGTCAGCTGATCGCACTATTCATTTCTTCACCGCATATGCACCACAGACAGGTCGACCTGATGCTGAGAAAAACGCCTTCTGGCAACTTGTCGATGCAAAGTCCTGCAACGTGCCTGCTGATGACTATATCATCATTGCCAGCGACCTTAATGGTCATATGGGTGAAAAGTTTTGGAGCGCTCAATGAGGGTGGCTGAGGGTGGCAAAGGGTATAGTCGATTTTGCGAACACCCATGACCTTATACTTATGAATACCTGGTTTATCAAACAATTGTCTTATCTTCCTACATTTTATAGTAGAAATAGTAAAACGCAAATCGATTATCTTCTCATAAGATGCCGACATTTTACCACCGCCACTGATTGCAAAGCCGTTCCCTTTGAGACGGCCGTTGATTGCCGTCCTCCGAATCAAGCCATCGATAAGACAGCGTGAGGAGCGCACTGGTCCGCTGCGCATTAAATGGTGGCGGTTTCGTAAAAAGAAAAATGAAATGATTTCACTTACGCGATTACGAACCATTATGAATGTGGAAGAATCGTGGAACCAAATGAAAGACACGATCCACAAAGCGGCCTATGCAACCCTCGAGATCAGCAAGCCGGGTAAGAATGTCAACCGGGAAACAAAGAAAACAGTCGCTGTCACCCAAGCGGACCATTACAAAAATCTTTACGATAAACTGGACACTCGGGATAGCGAGAGAGATATGTATCGACTTGCCAAAAGCCGAAACGAACGCACATAGGATATCGACCAAGTACTTTGTTTACGTCGAGCCGCAACGAATAGATGGCGACAATACTTCGAGTAGATTTCAACTGAAGAATTTGTTCATCCTCCACTTCCACAATCATTGCCGACATTTGAACCAGTTCCACCAGTCAGCGCAACTGAGGTCGAGGAGGCAATAAAACGAATGGAAAGCGAAGAGCTGGGACCCAACACTATGGCTCAGTGAATTCTTTAATCGGGTTATTCAGGAAGGTAGAGCATCATCTGACTGGCTAGAAAGTACCACTGTTCCAATATGGAAAAAAAAGGTAGTCTAGCAGAATGTTCAAATTACTGTCCGATCCGGTTACTTTCCCATACCATCAAGATTTTTGAACGCATTCTGCGCGAAAACTGCGGAACTACTGACGCAATACACGCTGCGCGGTTACTCATGGAGAAACACCGTGAGAAGCATCGCCCTCTACACATTTTATTTCAGGATCTAGAGAAAGCGTTTGACCGTGTGCCACACAAACTCATCTGGTATGCTCTAAGACAACACTTAGTGCCAGAAGAACTCGTGCCCTGGGTTCAATTACTCTACCACGATCCGAAAAGTAAATTTCGAAGTATGGCGAGTGTATCAAAACCGCTTTGTGCCTCTGTTGGTGTTCATCAAGGAAGCGCCCTCTCACCATTCCTCGTTGTTCTTGTTATGGACACCGTCACACGGGACATCCAATGTCCAGCGCCCTACACACTGCTTTATGCAGGTGATGTTTTCCTAGCATCTGATAGCAAAAATGATCTCGAGCAACTTGTTCAAAAATGGAATGATCGCCTCATGCAACACGGTCTCAGATTGAATCTGAAGAAAACTGCATTTTTGACGACCGATCCCCATGAAACAGGCACAATCACTGTCAGGCGCTATCAGCCAATGGAGAACTGGGTTATGAAATTTCTTCACGCATTAACGCAACCTGAATGAACTGGCGTTCCACAACTGGTGTTCTTTGTAATCGACGTATCAACGTACATCTCAAATCTAAAATTTATCGCAATGTAATGTGTCCCGTCGCCCGGTTCTGAGCGTTGGCCGTCTATAAAAGGCAGTGAACGGCATCTTGCGGTAATGGAGACGAAGATGTTGCGTTGGACTAGTGGCGTGACACGTTTTCATCACATCCGAAATAAGGATATCCGCGATCGTTATGGGGTTGCACCGATCGTGGAACAATTGCTAGTGAGGCGTCTTGGATGCTATGGTCACGCAATTCGCGCTAACGAGAATTCACTTGCCAAAATTGGTCTGAAAATCGAAGCCGATGGTAAACGACCAAAAGGCAGGCCGAAACAACGGTGGCTTGATACGCTGGATGGGGATTTAAAAGCCTCGAGATTGCACACAGATCAGGCATTCGATAAGGCCATATGGCGAAACCGATCACGACGAGCCGACCCCGCTTGTGAACGGGACAAACGATTAAGACAAAAAAAAATTTATTGATATTACCCAGATACATATTTCAGGAACTTAGTATTCCCTTCCACAGTTTACTTTCTTCTGAAGCTGACTCTTGGAATATATGTGTGATGTAGAATGCTGTGACAGAAATTATATGCAAGATAATGCAAGATTCGGATGGAATATTGCTCAAACTCATCGAGGGGAGTAATTCCTCTGATACCAGAGTTTTTACAGATAGTTCGGAATGAAGACTTCGCAAAAGTAGGTTTCGATAGTAGCCCCCGAATTTTGGCCCTTGCTTCGCTACAGAACTTGCCCCAGAAAATCAGAAGGTATCAGTTAATATCAAGGGATTATTTTTTGGAAGATGGAAATAAGGGCACGACCTTGAATCTGAAATTGTAATATGCAATTAAGAAGAGGGTAATATCTACTACAATTGCTTGTATACGCATTATTGATGTGTATGTTAGATAACCAGTGATGAGAAATGAAATTCCCGAAAAAAGCACAGAAACAAGTCTTGGAACCCAAGCTGGACACATCAGATATGAAAGGTTTTGTGTATTTCTTATATAAAAATGCTTGAGGGGACATTTTTTCACGTAATGCACGTATTGCATATGCATGTATTATGTCAGAATATTCACTTTAGCGTGAAACTGACATTCAAAAAAGAATGAAAAGTGATTACGGTTTCGGCCAGGGGAGAGGCAACCCCTCAGATGCTGTTGAGGATGCTGGGAGCCCTATGTCCGCACCCAGGAAATAAGTTGCTTCCCAAGTGGTCCGGTCCGTCACCAAATGGGTGCGGACTCAGAACTTTCAGCATCCTCAACGAAAAAAATTACATCGGTATTGTTTTGTTGAAGAACGTGTTTAACCCTCCCTCGATGATCGCATCAAATTGTTTCCCCTAGACTTTACCCTTAAATATGTGACTGCGAATACTACAGTCGTCCGTGTGTTCCACAAGACGAGGCCACTGTACTTTTTATTGCTTCTAAAGAGTCTACAAACCATCTGCTTGATTTACAAATCAACATTTTACCGGATACACCATTCTTGGCCTTGCGCTGCTGATCCTAGGATCATCATAAAATAAAAGGTTATTTAACATTTATTGACTTTTGTGATTCCTTCAAAAATGCTCAAGTCCCAAACCCATGTAATAAGTTCTTATATTTATCTTGTATTTGCGGATTTTACGTTGGCTGGTATTTTCCTCACGACGTATTCCTATACCAAGTTGAACAGCAGAGGAACCAGTTCATATCCTTGCTTCAACATTGATATTGTCTTTAGTTTCTTAGATACAAATCATCTAACATCATTGCATAGCCATCTTTTACCAGCAAAACCACTATCCTAATACAAGCCGAAACGAGACCCAATCGAAACTTACATCCTATTCCAAATCAATCCGATTCTCCTCTCGTTGGGAGTCATACTAGACCAAAAACTGCTCTGGATAGCACATGCTAAAAATACATGTTGGAAAGCCAGAAGAGCTCCGATAAATTACAGGTCTACAGCAGAGACAAAATGGGGGTGCACCTCGAAAATGCTGCACTGGATATATACTGCAATATTATGGCTAATTATTGCCTACGGGACCGTAATCTGGGCAGAAAGAACTAAACTCGGCAGTGGGGCAATGAGAATCTTCCCGAAGGCATCTCTGGAAGTCCTTCTGGGATTGGCTCCTCCCCATCTGCACTTACAAATGCAGGCAAGGAGGGCCATCTTTTAAATGTTCCGGAGTATTAACCTCGAAAAGAATCTATAGGGGCAGAACACTGCTATTCTAACCAGTTATTAAGGCACTTAAGTTTTATCAGATAAATTTCAAACTAGTCTGGGAATTCCTTAGACCAGACTGAACACGCTCGGTTCGCTCAATAAGGTCTGGATACTGGGTTCCAGAATACATTGGGTTAGAAGGAAATGAAGTAGCGGAAATGAGTGAAGAAAGAACAATTGTTTCAAAGGGATAAGGTGGATACCTAACAAAGCTGCGATTAGGAAAAGCCAGTGAAAGTACATGGAGCCCAGTAGAGAACAAAGTTGAGGAACTGATGTTATCTCTACCTGACAGTCCAGAAACGAAACACTTTGATCATCATCAAGGGCGTAACAACCAGCGTGAGCCTGCGTTTGCACAAATAACTCAGGCAACAGTCTTTGGAAATTGAAATAGGCTCTGATGACCATCAACGACCTTGCACTTTGACTGTTGCCGGTTGTGATTTCCGACCCTATAGGTTGTGGTAAACCCTACGTGGTGGGATGAAATTCTTCGTAGTCGACGAGAGCTGGCAACCTTCAATTAACAGTGGTGGTCACTTTCCTTGTGCTACTCTCATATAGCAGCATAGAAAGCATATGGAGCAGGCTCAACTTGATCCTGATATTTGTATAACTGCATTTTTAAATTCTGGAAAAACTATTATTTCTTTTGTTTTCATAAATGTGAACCCAAGATGTAGAGTCATCTTCTTGTGGGATAAGGGAATCAGTGTATTTCCTGTTGCTCCTCCCATAATATCTATGTAGTCAGTATAGGATAGCAATAGGATGGACTTGAAAACGTTAAGAGCTTGTGGAAATTATCTCAGCACCGCGAATGACCTTTTCTGAAGTCAAATCGACGTTAATCATTGATTCAAAGGGAACTGCCTAGATCAAGTAAAGTTAAGAGTCACTGTAATTATCATGTCTCCACGATGTTGATATCATTTCTCCCAGAAAGTAATTGTATTTTGTCTATTGTCAATTAATCTACAGTGGTGATCACCTATTGTTGGTGACCAAAAGGAATGCCGCCCATACTACTCCATGGCCTCTACATACAAGGAGCATCAACCTCCTCTTCGATGTACTTCCGTCTGAACATTGTTATAACTCTTTTTGCTTGCTCCTTCTTGATATCGAGATTTCCAGCGTATGCTGTTTAAGCAATGCGAGTAAAGTAGCGGGACAAACACAACACGAACACAAAAGACCGATGATGGCCGGGATTTGAACCTGGGGCAACGAGATCGAGAGACTGACACTCAACCAATCCAAACTACGCAGCGTCATTTCGAGGAAACCCACATTATTACCTGTCTACGTTCGAAGAAACTTTTCGACCCTGATAATACCTCGTGCCGAAATATGCCACAAGGCCAATTCAAAAGGCACCCTATGAGTGCCTTAAAGGTTGTTCTTCGTTAGGAAATTTTGGACAGTGCTCCTAGAAGTGGGAATCGATTTGCAATGCATATTTCCATGATCAGTTATAGGTGTCATCAGGCTTTTCTGGGGTTCAACTTCCGCTGATCTGGTTGGGCAAGAGTTTGGGATGTTGATTTTCAACAATAATTAGGAATTTGAATTTATATTACAATATGACCCTTGAAGTCGTGAAACTAAAGGGGGTGAACATTTCCAACGCTTTCCGACTTGCATGTGATCGGACATTGATACCAGATTAATTTTGATAGATTGTCCACTAAACAACTGAAGGATCTCCTTGATAATTAGAATGAAAAATTAACCTCTGTTTGTCATTTCAAATCCCCTCTCAGACTGCTCTACTTGCTTTGAATTTATCTAAATACACAACCACAAATAGCAACTGCACGTATCTTATTCAAATAGCCACCACAGATAATATCTTCTAGACTTGAAATATGATAGATAAATATTTAATACATTACATGGCATTTCAACTAAATTACGAAAATAACACGAAATACAAACAACTTGTGTGGCGTTTTCACAATTAACTCAACATTTACATGAACGAGATTCGGTTTCATATTTTCTTTTGAGATTAAATTAAATTAGCCATATCAAAACGCGAATTGATATAAGCATTCGCGACCTTTTGTACATACACATGATTAATTAATAAATCAAAGGAGTTACGCCTTTTAAGTGCAGTTGATGAAAATCACACAATCTTAAGTGTTCTGAAGAATTTAACTGTCCATGTCTTCTGCGCTGAAGAAAGCAGTAATTATCTGCATCTTATTGCCAATTGAAGGTTGTCAATAGACTATACAGATGATAAGAATATGGACTTAATTAGTATTTCGACCACTCGATTGGGGCCATGAAGGAAACAATAAAGAGCCATTTGTAATATAATGACTTGCAAATTGGAAGGATAAGCCGGCTAGAACAATAAGGGGAGCAAACAACCTGGTGCGCTTATATGCATCCCCGACACTTTGCAAGTATTCTCAGAATATATGTAATATGCATATGATATGAATATATTAAGTGAACCATGCGTGATCAAACACATCTGTCAGTTCACAGGTTTTTGATTTGTGAACAAGGATCATCACCGGCACAACAACCGGTATCTGGTCTAGGCATGACTTAATAAGGAGCTCCAGACATCCCGGTTTTGCGCCGAGGTCCACCATTTCAATATTCCTAAAAGCTATCTGGCGTCCTGACCTACACCATCGCTCCATCTCAGGCAGGGTCTGCCCGGTCTTCTTTTTCTACCATAGATATTGCCCTTATAAACTTTCCGGGCTAGATCATCCTCATCCATACGGATTAAGTAACCCTCCCACCGCAACCTATTAAACCGGATTTTATCCACGACCTGACGGTCATGGTATCGCTCATCCCCATGTAGGGGGCCTAAAATTCTTCGGAGGATTCTTCTCTCGAGCGCGGCCTAGAATTCGCAATTTTTCTTGCTAAGACCCCAAATCTTCGAGGAATACATAAGGACTGGCAAGATATTGGTGGTATGGTATGGTGGTATAATGAGACCTTTCAAGCGAAACAGTTTGGCTGCCAACAGCCGTGCGCGAATTGTGATTTTTGACCCTAGATAGGAGCGTCAACCTATTATCAACGGTCTTAAAGTTGTAGTCTTCTATTTTTATTCTTCCTGTTTGACCAGCGCAGTTTGATGTTGTAGGTTGGTTGGTTTTCGGTTCTGACGTTGTCACCATGTATTTTGTCTTGTCTTGTTGATGTGCAGCCCAAGATCTCGCGCCAATCACCGCCTGCTCGATCTGGATGAAGGCCGTTTGTACGTCTCGGGTCGTTCTTCCCATGATGTTGATATCGTCAGCATAGGCCAGTAATTGGGTGGACTTAAAGATGATCGTACTTCTTGCATTTACCTCAGCATCACGGATCAATTTCTCGAGAGCCAGGTTAAAGGGGACGCTTGATAGGGCATCCCCTTGTCGAATGGTCTTGAGAGTGATCCTGCTGCTTTTATCTGGCCTCGCATATTGGTCAGGGTCAGCCTAGTCAGTCTTATCAGTTTCGTCGGGATACCGAATTCCTTCATGGCCGTGTACAATTTTACCCTGGCAATGCTATCATAGGCAGCTTTAAAGTCGATGAAATGATGGTGGAACTGATGTTCATATTCCAACAGTTTTTCCATTGCTTGCCGCAGAGAGAAAATCTGATCTATTGATGATTTGCCTGTATTGAAACCTCTTTGGTATGGGCCAATGATGTTCTGAGCGTATGGAGCTATCCGGCCTAGCAAGATAGCGGAGAATATCTTATAGATGGTACCTCCACAAATGCTGCACGGTGTGATATCTCCTTTTTCATGTATGTGATAGATAATGCCTCGTTGCCAGTCGTCAGGCATTGATTTTCTCACACCTTGAGCACAAGTTGACGAGCCACTTGGTGTAATTGGTCGCCTCCATATTTAACCAATTGGGCTTTAATTCCATCGGCTCCTGGCGACTTATGATTTTTAAGACGATGAATTGCACGGACTGTTTCGTCTATACTTGGTGATGGCAGCATTTGTCCGTCGTCTTCAGTTAGCGGTACCTCTAACTCGCCGATGCTCTGATTGTTCAGTAGCTCATCAAAGTGCTCATTTTGTCGGAAATTAGATTTCCGTCTTTGTCTCGGCAGGATGAACATCGAGGTGTGTAAGGCTTCATCCTGCTGGCTTGTTGGTAAAACTTGTGCGTCTGGTGCCGTTGCTCCCTGTACTTTTCGAGTTCACAGACTTGTTGGTTCTCCCAGGCTTCCTTTCTCCGTCTGTGAAGTCGCTTCTCCGTTCGACGGAGTTCGTGATAAGTCTCTGCGCGTGTCCGCGTCCTTTGAGAACATAACATTGCTCGGTATGCAGCATTCTCCCGTTCCGTTGTTAGCTTATATTTATCATCAAACCAGCCATTCCGACTCTTCTTGCGGCTGGGGCCACATATGTTTGTGACTGTATTTATGATAGCCTCCTTCAAGTGATTGCGAAAATCATTTATTGATGCTTCATCTCCAGGATCTCTGTTGACTACGGTTATTGCGGCATTCATTTCCCTCCTATAGGTATTGCGGAGCGGTATGTGTTGACTCTGGATGGCTTCAACACGTGGTCAATTTGATTGAAAGTGGTCCCGTCTGGAGAGGCAAACCATGTACTTCCAATAATCATTTCGTGTGGCACTGCTAATTGAATAATCCACAGTCAATTATTGCCTGAATACAGGTTCCGTTCCTACTTGGCTCTTAAAATCCCCAAGCATGATTTTGACATCATATCTGGGACAGGCTTGGAAGGTTCATTCTACTGCCTCATAGAAGGTATCCTTCTCCGAATCTGCAGTCTTCTCTGTAGGGGCGTGAACGTTAATGAAGCTTATATTTCTAAATTTGCCCTGCAAGCGCAGAGTGCATAGTCGTTCGCTTAGGTTTTCAAAGCGGATGACAGCAGGTTTAATTTTTTTGGCTGATTAAAAAACCTATTCCGAGTTACTGGATGGCCGCCATAATATATGGTGTAGTGACTCTTCTCCAGGAAACCGGTCCCTGTCCAACTCATCACCTGTAACGCTGTTAAATCAGCCCTATACTGAAACAGGGTATCGGCTAGCTGCTTGGCAGTTTCATTTCTGCACAGGAAGCGCATATTCCAAGAGAAAATGCGCAGATCGTTATTCCTTTGTCGTTGCCGGGTTCGTCGTTGTATTATCCGTCTAGTCCGAGGATCCTGTTGTGGCTTCGTAACAAGTTGTTTACCGTGTAGGACTGTCAGCCCTGCCCAATCCCCAACCTGGAGGACCAGTTGGTACAGTTTGTCCCGTTTTTAGGCGCGGGAGACTCGCCATGACCTTTCTCCGTTTGCAGCTTTTCGTTAAGAAAGAGTTCCCAGCGGTCACCACGTGGAGGTGGAGATAGGGTTTGGTAGTAGAGCTGTTGGTGTTGGTTCAGCAGGCATTTCTCAGGTTTTCTGCTCCATCGTGGGAACCAATCCACGTTTCGCCCCGGGGACCTATACTACCCTTTGAATCTTGGGAAGCCCAAAAGAGGAGTTCGTATACTAAAAAGGGTGGAAGTAACTGAAAATCTGGGAATTTTTTTTCCTTCTCAGGAGTGCCATCAAGGGTGGCAAGAAGCGTATAATAATCTTTCCACACAGTTAACTGTCACGCCGAGTATTGCGTGTTGCTAACGAGCTTCGAAAAAGATGGTGCACTGATAATATATGATAAATAGAATGAATGATTACGAACTAGTAAAATTTACTCTTTAATTTCAGGACTTATCCCTCTCGGAGTTGAAGAGAGGTAGAACTGTCAGCGTTTCTTGTAAACCTCGCTAAATTTTCAAAAAGTTTTTGAGGAGCATTTAACTTTTTAAAACTCACACTTTTCAATAAAAAAAGGACTAATGAGATCTCGTAGAGAATAATCCAAAAAATTTAAAATGCCACAATTTTGGTGGCGATGATTTTGCCAGTCGAATTGAACCTTGGTTTAGTGTAAATTAGGAATAGAACACTTTAAGCTCCCTATCAGTAAAGCTCTTGCCGCAAATATTAGGATCTACATATTATCTTTTTCGCAGGAAAATATGTATATAACTGGAAAACCAGAAATTTGATGTAAAGGTTCTTCGAGAAAACATACGGCTACCCAAAACATTCAAATAATGGTTGAGTAGGTAGAGAGCTCTCGATCACACTACCCTGAGTTGAATTCAAGCCGGCATGGATATTTTTGTTAATCTTTTTGCCACTTGGGTCAGAAGGTCGGGTAGGCCAAACAATTGTAGTAGGGACTCATTTCAAGTAGGAAATAAATATTCCATCTCTAAATGAAAGTCACTATTTAAAAATGAAAAAACCGAAAACCAGTGCCAATCGAATAAATGAAATAAATCCCCAACAAAATACCAGCTTTAATCTTGTCACCCTTTCACGAATGGATAAAAGGATACGACTTTACTTTTCGTTTAAACTATTTTCAGAGCAGAGGTAGGGCAGGACCAAATGATCTACGCCTGCCCTCCTCGACGATCGCCTACTTTGTCTTGGTGAGGAAGCTCAGTTAGGAGGATCTATCGGGATAGCAGAGGTGACACCTGAAGCTAATTGGTAATCAAAACCCCAAGGCAAGGTTTGATTACCGTGCCAAGGGCAGAAAGGTAACAGGGGTTAGGATATGGCCATAAATGGGGAACCCTGGGTAGCAGGCGACCCCCAGTTTCAACTAGCCTTGTCTTGGCAAAAAGGAGCTCTTCCGAGATCGACTTATTTTTCCCGGTATAACAAAGACCATGGCAGCCAACAATGAAGAAACTAAAAACTTAAAAAAAAAACAAAACAAAACAAAAGAATTTAACGGCACTTTGATTATGACGATTTAACCCTGAACGAAGGGCCAACCCAGGAGAACCTGAGTCTAGATTCAGATTCACCACTTATTCAAGTGGGAACCAAACCTAAGAAGCAGTCCCCTTCTATCAGTATTCGTGATCCCGGTCTCCAATCGATGCCATCTACTGCGGTTAAAGTCTTACCTACGGGTAAGTATCTGTCTTCAAGCGGCGAACAGGTAAGCAGCCTTTGGGAAAACAATGCCTCCGGGCAAAAAACCTTCGGGAAAACTGCCTTCAGACAAACCGCCTTCGGGCAGACCGTCTCCGGGTAAACCGCCTCCGGGCAAACCATATCCGGGGAAAACACAAACCCCGGGTTGTGTCAATATTGAAAGGAAAGGATCGTCTGGGGCATCTGTCGCTAGGGCAAACCAAAGCGACAGCGATCTTCTGACGATCCTAACTCGTCGGCTCATATGGCTGCAAAGAAGGCTCGGTCGGTAACGGCTAAGTCTTCATTTGCAGCCATGGCTATCCAAACCAATCGGTGGGTCTTGTATGTCGATATCAATCTTTCTAGTTATAATACGGAGCAGTGTGAGGAGCTTACGAGGAAACTCTTCCTAGCTGTAAGGACTACATCCTTGCTAGAGATTACACTATGCTTTGATTCGGTAGGTGTATGCCGTAAATTGTTACGGATAAACTTTGCCGGCGAAAGCACGAACGAGTGGCTTAGACAGTAGTGTTCCTCCTTCAACGATGTGTGGAAGGGTGCGCGACTGACCCCGAAGATGGTTTCCAAGCTACCGTTGTATAGAAAGTGCATTCTTTAGCTTCCAGAAGCGGAGTGTAATGGGGCTGAGGTCCTGGAACAACTTTGAGTCCAGAATAACCTCAACGCCCTGCCAAATTTTTCAAAAATGTCACATTTTCAAGCTCTGGCCAAGCTCTGGTCAATAAGGCGGATTTGCGCTCAATATAATTCGTAGTCATGTCGTGTTCTACGAATTATACAAAGGAGCACTCAACATCTGCGAGCCGCTACGGTCACGCTGCTCCCAGGGCAGGGGTGAGGCAGTGTCTGGCGATTTGCCTCTGCCCTGGTAAGAAACCGTAAAGCCGTCATCGCTTGACATTTTTGAAAAATGTGGGTGCAAGCCCTAAGCGAGGGGTCCGTGGACCAAGAAAGAGGGAGTAAGTTGCTCCCCATTTGGTCCGGCTCAACATTAAGTTGATGCGAACTTAGGACCCCATCATTCTCCAAAAAAAAAACATTAACAGTCAATCTTCATCAATTTT
The DNA here is from genome assembly GCF_905115235.1 of Hermetia illucens. NCBI lineage: Eukaryota > Metazoa > Arthropoda > Insecta > Diptera > Stratiomyidae > Hermetia > Hermetia illucens. Next base: position 26,694,592 of record NC_051849.1, read on the forward strand.
CGCCAATGAGTCAACGAATGCTGATTATAGCCGATAAAGAAGGCCAACTTGATTCGAAGGCGGCAATTAATTCCATTTCATGGTATAGTCAGCAACAGAATCACAGCTGGTGCTTAACGTATTCCTGGTCAACAGCTAACAATACCTTCTTCTCACCACATTCACAGATACACGACTGACTCATCAACAAAGTTCTTCATTTGGTATTGTCCCTAACAAGGATACCTCCATCGATGCAAAGTAATCCTAATAGAAGACATATTTCTTGGATAAAAGTTTTGTTTCATTATCACATATTCAATATTTCGGGAACCAGTTGTTTCCATCTTTAGTGCTAAAAAGTCTCGAAAGGACAACTTTGACATCTTAATTCAAAAATACCTCGTATTTAAGATTCGCCAAAGGCTCGTGTTTGGACAGAAACGTCAACAGTAAAATAATTTAAAAGGATGCTGTTTTAATTTAGGTAAAACCTAACCTAAAGGGTACAAACGAAACTCTTTCTCATGCGCTTATGTTTATGGGATATCCTTCTTGGGTGTAAAGAGTTCACTTAGAGGGAAAAGAATTCGATGCGTCAAAGACCTGAATATTTGGAAACGTTACCTCTCTTTACCGATTAATTATATGGATTACACGGATTACTTAGTTATAAATACTAGAACTATTATATGTACTTCACTTTGTGATTTGCACGGATTACTGTAATCATATTTTGAGTAACAACTCATAGAAAAATCACAAATTCTACCTCCAATAACTTTCACTTTGTTAGTAATGAAAACGTTTGCACCAAACTCTTCATGATCGTTCCACAAACTTAAAACAAGATTGAAGCTTGCCATGTTTATGATTGTTTTTACAATTCAAAACATGTATTTGACACCAATAGAAACATCTATTACTAAGGCCATCTTTCGCCACAACTATTTATTTCTTAAGGAACTGTTAGAAAACTTAAGACTTTGCTGTTGATTTACAATTTAAACTCAACAAATGAAGAAATTTGAAAGGACTTTCATTTTTGTTCTCATACAAGGCTACGAAATAGGCGAAATGAACATTTTCCACAAGGGCTTCTTCCCAAGGAAAAATAACTAGGGATGCTATGCATCTAAAGAAAACAGGAAAATTTACTCGAAATTACCCCCTAATATTGAAATTTATCACTGTGATTCAAGGAGGCAGGGAGAACTATTGAAGTAGGCTAGTGCTATATGTCCTGAGGATATTACAATGCCACAAATGCTACCAGAAAAAAATATCAATTCTTTACACTTACTTTTGAAAAAATGATCCTTTTAGAATCCAAAATCCACAAGTAGTATCTTCAGTAAGTGGCATCGTTCTGAGTATCCTGTCGATATCATCCTTCATTGCCTTCTCCTCATTTTCGTTGACATCCTTTCCGCTTTTTCGGACGATTCCATTATTGAAAGTTTCACCCATTTTGTCCTTCTCGTTTGGCACAATATCACCGACAATCAGAGAAGTATTATTGGGGTTTGTCAGCCGTTCCAATTCTTCAGGATCATTATTACGCGTATCGTTTCGATAGTCATGTTGATTATGATTGCTCATTTTACACCACGGATTCTGGGTTTATAGATTTTAATGCGATTCCTGCGAGCCGAGTTTCAGAGTTAACACACTCGCGTGAAAAACTGTTTCGGATATGATGATTTCGATACTTAATACAATTTCGTTGCTTCAGCACTGCACAGTACCAAAGGAATTTACTGATATTTCGGAAATGTAATCAGTGCAAATATATACACTAAATGGACTAAGACCAATTGGTGATACCGTCAGCAACGTCAACGCGCTAAACTCACTATCTCATTGAACTCTGTAGAAGTACACTATCCGCTAAGCTACTACTGAACAGAGATTAAGATGCTGCAAAGTGATCCCTTTTATATGCACGACGCAAAGCACACTTATCGTCACGGCGTGATATCAGACGACACACACAAGAGATACTTTGATTATTTATGTAGATGATTTTCATTTTTGATGCACAACAGTTTTTAGTTCAGATTAGAATATTTAGAGTTTACACCTGCACAGTTTTTGTTTTTTTCCTTTTGTTTATTGCGAGGATCAACACTTCGCCCCTCGAGAGGTTCTACCCAGCAAAGGTAGATTTTTTATATTATAGAGCACGGACAATGTGAAAAACCGAACATCCGCATTTTTTAAGCTGAAAACAAAATATCTTGATGATTTATTTTATTTACTTGTTTTTTTTAATATCTTTTTCTATAACTCATTTACATATTCATGACAGTTTCGTCCAGGTCAGAGGTAACTCATCAGACGCTGCCTCGCCTCTACCTTTAGAGCAGCGAGAACGAAAGTAACAACAGATCAACAGCCCAGGATTTTTTTTGGATACTTGGGTGGATACTTGGGTGCTATGTCTGAAACGAAGGGTCCATGGTCCAAAAAAGTAAGAGTAAGTTGTCCTCCACTTGGTCCGATCTAACATCAAGTAGATATCGACTTAGGATCCCTCATTTTCCTAACAAAAAAAAAAACTCATTTATTATATTTTTTATTCATAGGGAAAACTCATTTTCCAATCCAGCTAAAAATGCAATTTTTAATTGAAGAAATTGACTTTTTCATTTAAAATGTAGAAATTTGCCACAAAAATAGGACTTTTAAATAGTTAAGCTACAATCTTGAATGCATAAGGATTCATACATGCATAGCAACGAGTTAAACTGGGCTGTTGAACAGGAGAAAATTGGTTTCATCGCTTTACTTTGGTCGTCCCCCTAGTTTCGGTAACTTTTCATAGAGCGGTCCTTTACTCATAATCATTTGTTCATCCTTACGTTTTCATTCTACACAAAATTTTGAGCCAAATCCTTCCCATTTTTGAAACCACAATTCAGTAGTTCAGTGGCAACATCCACAATGAACTACTTCAGAAAAATAGTAAAGTTTCATGCGCCTCTTTGTCAATCTTTCGTTATCCATGAACACTAAAAATAAAAGGTACGCCAAGTCCAAGCCGAACTAAACCTTAAAATTCCTGTCCTATCCTGGCTGTGGTCCTAATTCTTCTAATTTCTAGATATGAAAAGAAATGCAAAACTGTACCAATACGAAATTTCCTCTTTTCTGATGTTTTTTAGGGAATCATCTCAAATATTCTTCCTTTGAGCGGTCCTTTCATTTTGAAGAATAGAAAAAAGTCACAAGAAGCAATATCAGCGGAGAAGCGGGGTTGGGAAAGAACAGGGATCGAGTTTTTAGGCAAAAACTAGCCAGTTCTCGGGGCTGAATGACTTGAATGGTTTTTGCGATGGAAAAAATATCGACGCTCCTTCATATTTTTGACCTGGTCAAATAGATAGCGTCCCTCGGAGATTTTTAAATTTTAATATAATAAGTCTGGTTTACTATGGAGTGTTGCTGGAAATACTGTTGGTGAACAACTCTCTTAACATCAAGAAAACTGTCGCCTCATCTTGATATTGGATCCATATTGGTGAGGTTTTTCAGTCTTGGGATGTTTCTCCCTCTCTGCATTGATAGGCGAAAAGAATTCATTTCTGTTTGGAGAAACAGGCCATGTCTGTATGTTACCGTGACTAGCCATTTCATTGACAAGAGGAAAAGCTCCACCGAGTATGATACGGTTAAGAACCATGGTGAAGTGTTTTTTCCACCTCATCGTGAATGAGAAGGTAACCGTTGACGTCCTCCACAGGACCATCGACCGATTTGCGAAAAGTTCTTTTGTGATACAGTATGCACTTCCGAAATCATTGTGTTCTGCAGAATTTTCAGCTTCCGTGACCAGCGTATCAGCAAATTCTCTCTTTTCATGCGTACACAACGCTGAACATCACGGGATTTCTCTCGGTACCGGAGCTAAAGTACGTTCTGCCCGCCATCACTCTCAGCGGTCGGTAGATCCTTCAACCTCTTCAGTTCATTGATCCGCTTCCACGATTCTATAGAGGGTCAGATCTTATGAGGCCGTTTCGGGAAGTGATCAACGTCCAGTACAGCACCCGAGAAAAGAACCTCTTTAAATGACAGCCCAATGTTCATTGATATTCTCAAGCGGATTACTCAGTATATCTACCGTCCGATCAGCAAAATAGTTCTCTCACGGTCGAACGACAGCTAAGTCATACAACCGTTCGATGTTGAACTCAGGAAGTCGCAGCTCTTCAACGCTGCGAGAAGTGGCAAGCGCAAAGCGCAAGCGAACGTAAGCGACCATCAAATCAGCCGATGTTAGTGCCTTTCGTGTTACGCACATCCAGGAGACAACTTCTAGATCTACTGCTTATCGCGAAGTGGTCGATCTAATTGCTCGTACAGCGTCGATCAGTTGAAACTCAACTGGCCTTATAGCAGACTCTGTGCCCGAGCAATAGACCATTAATGATGAGGCGGCGGAAGCTACAGAAATCCACAAACCTCCCACCAACCAACGGACGATTGTGACGCTTCTTAATCTGGACCAGAATCTTACAGTTACAAGTCGGTCAGAAACTGGCTTCCAGATCGATAGAGCGCGCCTTGTGGTAGTCGTCAGAAACAACCCAACATTTCCACCTGGCTTTACAAAAAAAGAGCACATTTCCATGTGGCTAGAAGGAGCGGAGTACTCTTCAAAGTCTCACCATCTTACTTCATTTAGAACCAGAATGTCCACTTTACATTGTTGGAATTCCCGCTAAAGTTGGAAAAAGTGAGCATTCTGAGAACCCTCGCTAGGGTCGTCGAGGAGCGTGCGGACATTCCAGAAACCAATCATAGTACGTTTTCGATAGCCAAAGGTCAGCCGTGAAATGAGTGCCTATCCGAGGTGTTGTTTCAAAATTTGTAAGCTACTAAATCACATACGACAACCAAGGAAGGCTGTATTTCTAAGCCTCAACTCACAGTTTTTTTACCCTACCGAAATTAAGCACCCCAATCGACTGTCAGGGCAGATGCAAATGAATAAACCCCCGTCTTCCCTTCCACCTGGATTTGGCACAGATACTTTTCTATTACCGCGGGATATTTTATATATCTCGACCTAGTATATAGTCGTAAAAAAGTATACCCTTGTCGTATTTTGAATTTGATATTGAAGGAACAGACAAGATCGGTAGGCGACTTCGGTGACACTGGCAGAACAGAAGCGCAAGGCAGCACCTGAAAACAAAAACTGCCCGGAGTTCATTCTCCTGCTTAGAACTGGATGGTTAGTGAAGACAAAGATTAGTATGATCTTAACCCATGACTCTTGAGCAATTGACTGCCTTTTCCTCCTGCTAGCAAAGTTTACCCTCTGATACCCGATGATACACGGTTACAAACTTTCTTCTTCTTTCTTTATTGTCGATATATACATACATATATCCAATGGACCAATTGTGGTGAAAGTCCCCAGATTTTGACCTTTCTAATTCCACAGAATAGAAGAAATCTACTAAGCTTCTACATTGCTCTCGGATCTCGAGACTGGTGTTTATACGTTAATCTGTAGTTGCTCCTAACTAGCTACATTTTTGGCCCCAAAAATTGTTGCCCCACTTAATCTGGCTAGTGATATTCGCAAACCAATATAATTACCAAAGTTAGATCCTCCAAAATGCTTGTTCAAGGTGATAATTAGCTTGAGCCATAATCATGGGGTCTTTGCAACGGCCGAGTTGACTAAGGGTTTGTTCAATTCGTTGCCTTACGTTCGAATCCCGCTTGGTCATGGTGTGTTTGTCTTGTCCGGTTTTGTGTGACGATCATGAAAATGTAATGATAAGGAAAATGGAGCACAGTCTTATTGAATTGATTTTCAATAAGACTGTGTTCCTACACTCTTGGAAAAAATTATACAAAAAGCTATGCGGATGCTCCATACTCCACAAAGGTATGAGTAGCCCTAAGGCATCTTCAGCCGACTGACTTCATTTCAACTACAAAGTGAGCCTTCCTTCTCTTCAACATGTGAAGTATTCAACCTATTAATAATAGGAATTAAAATTCAGCACCGTCTCCTTCGCTAGTAGAACTTTTTTTATTCAGTAAATATCAATATTTCGGGCACAACTTTTGTATACCACCGTGTATACCACCTAGCACTGAAGAAGGGAGTAGGTAGTTCCCGAAATATCGATCTTTGCTGAATAAAAAAAAAAATTCTACTTTTCTAACTTTTTGCTAGAAATACCGCGAACACTTATTGATTATGATAAATAATAGCTCGATTTTATATCATCTCTTCACGTCCAAATTTGCTCCGAACGAGAGGTTGTTCGACATATTGCTCGCAGAGGAGAAGTGGGCAGTTTGAAATACGCATGTCCCTTGCATGTCCAAGTCTAGTCTCTGGGTAAAGAGCTAGTGCTCCAGAAATCCGGCTTTGGATGCTGCCTGCTATTTTCCCATCACTTTCTGTATTGATTCTCTGTAAATATTGGTTGCCCAATTGCTCCCAAACCCTTTTTGCTAATATAATAATAATAATAATGGTTAGCACAACAACCGATATTGGATCAGGGCCTCGAAGTCTAGTAGTAGAACACTTCATTCAAGATTGTGACGGACAGGACAGGACACTGTAGGAGGAAATATGGTTAGCATCACACTCGCCCGAGATTATTACCCTGATTTGACTTTGGTAGTCATTAACGTTTGAGTCAACTCGTATTCGACATCCGAAATTTTTCTGCTGTCAAAGGCCGGATGAGGATAGAGTCGCGAGGCTTTCACATCACCATCGAGCGTATCAAGCCATCGTTGCTACGGCCGGACCACTTAGTCATTTCCCATCGACTTCGATATTCAGACCAATCTTGGCAAGCGAATTCCGGTAGCCGCTAATTTCGTGACCATACCACTGAAAACGCCTCTTTCACAATTTTTCCACGACCGATTCCACTCCCATGTCGATCGCGGCTATCCTCATTATGGATGTAATCATGGTGTATGTATTATGCGACTAGTTCAACATAACATCTTCGCCTCCATTACCGCGAAACACCGTTCATTATAGTAGACCAACACTCAGAACCATAGATGGCGACAGGGCGGTAGATAATGAGGTAAATTTTGGGTTCGAGACGCTTGTTGACACGGTGAACACAGGGAACACCAGTTGTGGGACGGTACTTCATCGAGCTGGTGCTAACAATGTTTCCTATCCACTCCTTGGTGGAGTATAGGGAATTTACATAGTCAGATTGTGCTTCACTTTCACTATTATCACACACGTTGTGCAAGTGAGAAGCTCACTGCAGCGAGACAAACACAAGACGCACACAGACACCCATGACGACAGGGATTCGAAACCAGAGCAGCAAGATTGGGAGGCTTATACTCTACCCCCTCAACCATCGCGTCGTCAGGTTGTGTTAATGCATGAAGCAATTTCTTGATAATTATTTCTATTTATGGCCGTAAATCACAGCCAATAACAGCTATGACGATTAAATCCACACAAGGCTATTGGTAGCCACAGAGCCTACTTTAATTTGTAAAGGCTGTACCGCCGGAAACGTCTCACCATAAGGTCGAAGGTGCTACTGTACAAGACACTAATCTTGTCATGATTTCTTCGGGGACTCGGGTTGTTAGCAAATTACAAACTCTTCATTGCGATTGAGAGAAAAATCCTCCGTCCCCTATAGGCGGTCGGACAATTCCGTAACCTACGAGCAAATAACGACGAAACTTATGAGCAATATCATGACCGTCTGGTCTTGTATAAAATCCGACTAAATAGGCTGCGGTTGGCGGCTTCATTATTCAGTATAGTTGAGGATGATCCAGCCTAGAAAGTCTATTAGGGCAATATCTATGGTAAAAAAGGAAGACGTAACAGACCTTGCCTGAAATGGAGCGATGACATATGCTAGGACGCCAAACAGCTTTTAGGGATATCGAATTGGTGAACCTCGGCACAAAAAGGGATGTCTAGATTTCCTTAGTGAGCCAGGCCTACACCGGATGCAGCTTGTTACACCACTGATAATGGTGAATAGTGAACGGATGCAAATTGACGCGAACAAGTGAAATTTTTTGGAGTACGGCCGTAAGAGTTTGAGAAGGAATTGGAGGGATTTCACAATTTTCGATAGTTTTAAGTGAATTTTTGGTATCCACTTTAGTGAGCGCTTCCAATTTAAGGAACACCTTAAAATTATGTTAGATAGTGCCTTCAAGGGATTTCTTGTCCATTTCAACATTCCTTTATGATCAATACTCTTAAGATGTGGTTAACATTGTTAAGCTAGACTGATATATACCTGTGCGTATACTATCTGGTTTAATTTGAGTACTCATTAAAAGGAAATGTTACCAGTCTTCGAAAGGAAACTTCTGTGTGTTATCGTGGACCCGAACACGGCAGCCTCATAAAAGTACCAGTAAAACGTGACTAGTGAGGTGATGTGGGCCGGTGCTGCTGAACTGAAAACAGGCATAGTTTCTACTGGTTGGTATAGAAATTATATTGTGCGATCGGTGTTTTGAGCACTAGGTTTTCACAACTGTTTTACCCAAATGCTAGATACTGCGCTAAAGCCTTCGTTGCTACCGAAGCGCTTCTGTATCCGGACAAAAATTGGAAGGCGAATCAACGATAAGAAGATAGAAAATCCTCGGAACTACAGGATTCACCTGGACAGTAAAACCAACTGAATTGCTAAAAAGGAGGAATTTTTTACTACACAATTTTAATTTTTCACATAAGGAAATTTGCGTTTGAAAATTCAAGTATAGTCAGAAGAAGCCAGTGAATATAATCTAAAGAAAGAGTTTTCAGATGTATCTATCACGTAAAGCAAAGCAAATGAACGGAGAAATCATTTCCACTTGCAGTACTCCACACCAAATTTGTAAAATCTACAAAAAACTATTTTAAGGACAACTTGTTTTATGGCAATTCCTATGGCCAACCCCTCCCATCTCCACTAGTTATCCCGAAAATAAGTTCTTTCTTTAACCAATAAACTTGGAAATTAATTAGATTTAGCACTGGTACTTTTTAAACAATTTTTGAGATATAATTACAAATTTAAACTTCATTAACAAAATTCCACCTTTGATTAGAAGATTATATTTAACTGAGCTCCATTATAAACAAGTGAAGAAAACCAGCTCCACTCTATAACTGAAGTCACTTTTCAGTTTGTTAACGGATAAATGACTGCGATATTCGTCTAATTTTAAGATATTTAAGATATTTAAAACCAGAAGGTATTGAAGAGCCATGGAGACGAGTCTAATTAGCAACAATTGTGGTTGAAAGTTGTGCTGGAAAAATATTCAATTACAACGTCCGCTGCTTCTATTCAGGGTAGAACGTCGCCCGCAACATGCTCTTAGGAATGTGAAGATGAAATAGAATCTGCAATAAGCAGATTACATAGTTTTATACAATATTTCAAGTTCAAAGTCAATAGAGATGAATGTAGTTAGGCAATAAGTAATCTCCTAGTCGTGAATATATAACTGCTGTGAAATAGATATCATCTCACCTGCCTGATTTGAATTTAGTATCAGCAAGCATAGATCCCATCAGTTTTTGATGAAGCACTACCAAACCACCTTGTGTATAAGATATATAGGCAATTATCAATTAAATAAGGAAATTTTAGTAAAAATGCAATGCCTAAACATACCAAAATTCGCAGTGAATGGAAACAAATTTCGTTTGTCTTTTTGGCGCAATGGTATTTTGCAGGACGTATTCGCGTGCTGAATAACGTCCGGCTTGGTCTCAATCGACTGAAAACTACCGACGAGTTGGGAGAGCTCAGTTTTGAGACTATGTAGCGCATCAAATTTTGCTTCAAACTTGGAAGTGCAATGCCAAAACGTTTCCATAAATTCAACAGTTCTCTATGAGCCAGCGCTTGTTCAAATGGTGTCATCGAAAAGACATATGAATAATACGCTGCCAAGAAACCTTGGAAATGCGTCAAAATAATCTTAATCTTAATTTGATTTTAATTTATAATTATCCATCTGGTTGATTTTTTTAAATACTGATAAATACCTTAGCGACGCCCAAAGCCCCTTCATTATCAAAGATATCTTCGTCAGAACCTACATCTCATACTTGCTAAATTTTCTTCGTCGTCCCTCAAACCGTCTTGGCTTCGTTACTTAAAAAGCGAAACGAGACCTGTTATAATTTTGGAGCCCACATTTTGAGCCCCCCCCTCTCATATTTTTCAGCCATATCATCAGTTTCAGAAAGTACTAATTAAGCCCTTTCATTTGATACCCCACACGACCATATTCTGTAAAGAAAATTACACCCTTCTTGAACTTACTGTATGTAAAGGGAGACCACATGTTCTCATCAAATTTCATGACAATACGTTCAGCCATTTCCGAGTAAATCGTTGACTGACAGACAAACAGACCTATTCCCAGATCTCCCTTCAGGTGCGACCCAAGTAGCGAATAGGGGCATACCTGTTGACGTGTAAATATGTGTTCATGCACTTTTCGCTTCTGACTGTGCATGGCAAAGTGTTTGCTCAACTCTGGTCCGCGGACCAAAATGGATATGGGAAGGAAACCCAGAAAATGAAACCACCATGGTAGAAAAGAGAGGAAGGAAGGCTGGGACTCGGAACCCCTATACTGTTGGATGTGTGCAAGCAACAACTTGGCTACTATGGCACATAATGTTACAAGAGATTTCGATTTGCAGAAAAAGATGTTCAAGTGTAGTACCGCCATACCAAGAACACCGGTAACAAGACTAAATAAAGATGAACTGAAGGCAGATCGTTGGACGACAAAAACGGTGATAACACCCACCGGTTATGTTCAAGAGGCACAACAGCAAGAGGTACTCCAGGATCAAAAAAGGACCCGTTCAAAAGAAGCTCTTCAACGCTCAGATCTCCACCTATGTCAAAGACGGTAAAGCCAAAAGTGAAAGAGCGTAGAAAAGGTGTAACCCTGTCGGAGCTCATAGAGGGCAGAGTCTCGATCCGGGGAAACTACCCTTCACTGAACTTCGGGCAAAAATAGTTGGGCTGTCCGAATTTACCAAGGACAACAGTGTCGCAAGCGACCCAAGTGACGCCTAACCGTACTGCCATCGAATTACGGCGAAATAAACGAGTACGTGAAAAAGAGAGGGGATCCTCTAAATAATCAACAGGCCCAAGAGAAGAAAAGGTGGACAGAGAACGCCGAAAACTAGCACTAATAGTTCAGAAGTAGGAAAGCATACCACGAATGTATGAACGTCGGCCAGGGTTGCGAAGCCCAAGACGAACGAAAATAATGGATGGAGTAAAGTTACCAATAAAAAAGCGAAAAGAAAAGCAAAAGTCAAGAGACGATTGTTATATCCAGTAAGGACAATCTGTCCTACGCGGAGATACTCAAAAAGGTCAAAGTTGATCCCGACCTAAAAGATCTGAGCGGAAATGTGAACAGAATCGGAAAAACCCAGAAAGAGGATCTCATTCTCGAGCTCATAAGATCCAGCGTAGGCAAAACTGATAACTACTTGAGCGGACTGAGATGGAAATTGCCATCATAAGTGAACCCATAAGTGAAGTGAATATGGGTCACAGGTTCGAAAGGTGGGGCGCCGATATGGGCGTCTAGTGTTAGTGGTTTCGTGTGGGAAAAAATACTTTGTGTGTACGTGTACAGCTTCACATTGTCAGAATTTGAAGTAATGTTGGACGACTTTGTTCTCTAAGCAAAGGGGAAAAGTAGAAAAGTGATTTCCGGTGACTTCTATTGGAGGCTTTTGCCTAGTTCGAGTTAGTTTTTCCCAACGAACCCTTGCACTTCTTTTTCTTCAGCCTTTATCTAATTCACAAGCGGTATGTGGTATGTCCTGGCACGTTAACGAGGACTACACCGGCAGCGATCACCAGGGAATTATCCTTAATGATCTCTGAGAAAAGAGAAAAGAGGCCAGGGACACAGGATACCTAAAGCCGAGAAGGGCATCAGGATGGTCCGCAAAAGCATTGGACGAGGAAAGCTTTTTGAAAGTGTGGAGTGGCCAACCTACTAAAGCAAGTGGTTCCACGCAGAGAGCTCTATACCTCACACAATATTTCGCCAAGGTTTGTGACGCGTCCGTGCCTAGGAGGTGCTCATTTCCCAGTAGAAGACCCAACTACTGGTGGAATAGTGAATTGGCCAGCCTTCGATCAGCCTGCCTTCGAGACAGACGAATGGCTCAGAAGACAGTAAGTAGAAGTGATCAGGGACAAGATGAGCATGTTTACAAGGAAGCGGGCAAAAACCTCAAGTTTGCCATCCAGCGGAGCAAAAGGGAATATTTTAGGGACTCGCCCGGAAGCGGTTGTAAATCCGTGGAGGAGCGCTTATAGAATTGCAGTGGGAATTTGAGAGGTCCAACCAGCACAATGGCGACACGTCGGAACAAAATTGAATCCTGCTGATATTCTCACCAGGCCGATGTTTCCAAGTAAATTAAGTACTTGTAATTTGTGGTTTTTCGGACCTGTGTTTTTGCATAGTAATGAGTAAGGATGGCCAGCAGCATGTAAAATTCCAACACTGGAAAATGATGACGAACACAAAGTGATATCTCCAGCAACAACAACGTCAACAAGGTGTCGTTTTCGAAATACCACACAGGAACTCTTTTGGTACTTCGCATCACAGGCTACCTTCTACATTTTATAAGACGATGTAGGATACAAGGTAGGGAACAATCTACTCCGAACTTGGTACTAAGCCAAAAAGAGCGACAGCATGCATTACGATGTATTATCAAGGCATACCATGCGAGGACTTTAAGGAGGAGCTTTGTTGCCTACGTAAGCACCCACATCTTTATTCCTCCAATGCGTTAAGTCATCTCACTCCATTTCCAGATGCACACAGCGTTCTACGAGTTGGAGGCCGGCTGGAAGCAGCAGCACTGTTCTTTGATGCTAAACACCCCATGTTGCTCCTATCTTCAGATGGTATAATCAAAGGGATATTGGAAGACATTCACTAGGGCCATGCGCACATAGGTCCCCAAGGTCTCCTCGCAATAGCAATACAGACTTTTTGGTCGCTGAAAGGAAAGACCCTGGCAAGATCAGTTGTGCGTCAATGTATTAAATGCACAAGAGCCAATCCGAGACTACTTATTCAACAAATGGGTAATCTAAGAGCATCGCGAGTGCAATCAGCGCGGCCGTTCGTAAATAACGAAGTCGAGTTTTGCGATCTAGTTTATTACCACTTCAACATCAGGGGAAAGCGACCTCGAAAAACGTATATAGCAGTTTTCTGCTGTTTGCGACGGAAAGTCGATGGGGGCAGAGGCGGCGGCATCAACAATACCATGCCGTTTCAGTACTCTCCAAAGCACTCTTCTCCACCGTCCAGCTGAGATTTCCGCTGAGGTTCGGCACGAATTCCAAAGAGCGTGTATAGAATTCTCGGATATGGATTCTTTGCATTGACCTGGTATTCACAGGCTGTATGTATCTCCAGCAACTCCGGGAATTCTATCTCAAATCAATGATGAGATTACATCTCGAGTGTGTGCTGATATGTCGCTGCTGCAACTACAATCACTTGTGTATTGTGGTGCAGTTACGGCTGTCAGATTGCACGGTCAAAAGATTCGCTATCGTGTTTTTGGTTCGAGTGACCGAATAGATCCGCCATTTAAAATTCGTCTGGAACGTCGGCGGGACTCACTACGGCAGGACATTGCTAGACTGATTCAGATCAGCACTGGCAATGCCAACGAATGAAGAATAAAATGCAGAGGGTTTACCGGAACTATGCCATCCCCCGTGAGACACCCATGAATTTCTGGACACACTAAAGCAGAAACTTACTGTCATATGCTGTCGGTTACGACGGTATGGCGAAAGTCACTCCAGACGTGTCCAGAATGCAACATACGCGAGGAACCAGCGGAGCTTTTTCAGACCTCACAACGAATCCCAACAGAGCGTCCAGACAGTACAGTTTTCGGTGACGGAAGCAGACGAGTATTGGGGTGGACTTTGGGGTTCTACATCTGTATCGCATTAATGCGAAACTAATAAGTCATCAGTGCGTACATCTGACGGTGCTAATACCTCAGAGCCCATTCGTATACAGAAGGGCATCTTCCCGGGGGGTTTATTCAGTTTCCTTTGATTTTGTATGGCACTGAACCCCCTTTCAAGGCTACTCAATGATGCTAGAGGGCATGATGACCCTCTTAGAAGTCTGTTGCGAATAATAAACCTCTTCAGCCGTAATATTAGGATGGAGTTTGGATTAGAAAAGTGTCGAATCCAAGCCATCCGCAAAGGACATCACGAGCCGCATTCCGGACAAAGCATTCGTGACCTCCACATCGAAGCTATGACCGAGACAGACTTCTACAAACACCTAGGAATTCTGAAAGGAACCCATGCTCAAGTTGGTGATCTGAAGAATGCTCTGCTGTCCGAATTCCTGCGGTGTGTAAAACTGGTGCTGAAATCGCATCTCTTGTGGAAGAATAAAATAAGCGCGTTGAATGTATTCGCTATCCCTTCACTGGCTTATGCATTCGGAATATTGCCGTGATCGAAGACCGATCTGGAAAACCTCCAGCGGCGGATACGGACAACTATGTCCGAATGCATCATCCAAAGTCTGCCGTGGAGCGGATGAACCTGCCTCGTGACATTGGAGTTAGGGGCGTGGTTGACGTGGCGGCACAACATCATCGCCAAGTCGACTCGCTACGCGCTTATTTTTACAGCAAAGAGCAGGCGAGTCCCTTGCATGTGGCTGTCTGTAAAGCAGACTGTGGACTCACTTCACTTAACTTAGAGGAACGATCTGTCAATCCTCTGAATGGGGTGAAGTCGGACCAAGAGCGGATCGATGAATGGAAGTCGAAGGCAATGCACGGTAAACACGTGAATTGTCTTTGGCAGCCATTTGTCAATTTGCATTTGTCGGACAAATGGTTATGCGTTGGATAGCACTTTGCTGAGATGGAGGGGTTCATGTGCGTCATTCAGGACGACGTGGTCGCCACCCGAGCTTATAAAAAGCTCATCAAGAAAGAACCGGTAGAGAACGACCAGTGCAGAATGTGTGGTTTGGCGTTGGAGACGTTGGATCTCATTTCTGGCTGTACTGTTATGGCACCGGTGCAATACATCACCAGGCATAATGCTGTATATAAAGTTATTCATCAAAACCTTGCATACAAGCATGGGCTGATCACGGGAACATGCCCGGTTTGCCGATATGAGCCGCAAGCAGTACTTCATAGTTCTGCTTACAGCATGTATTGGGACCGGCAAGTTCCATATTCCATATAGCAAGCCTGACGTACTGTTAGTTGACAAGACGGGTCGCTTCGCGTATATTATTGATGTTGCTACCCCCATAACAGCAACATTAAACGGCAATAGTTGGAGAAGAAAGTGAACTATGAGCCATTGGCTCGGGAAATCAAAGAAATTTGGCGTCTCGAACGGGTGGTTGTAGTTCCCACAATATTGTCAGCTACATGTATTGTACCTAAATCCGTCACGGCTTGATGTCCTGGGACTTTCACACAGTCTGGTTAAAACCATGCAGAAATACACCATTCTCCATACGTGCTCGATGTTGCGGGGAGTACTCGACGAATTCTCCCATTGACCTATCACCGACCACTACCTCCAACGTCCTTTAGTTTTTAAGTAGGTAGGATCGTCCAAACCTAAATTCTTGGCACTTAGTACTAGTGTTAGGTAAAATCTGGCATCTGCCGAGATTGTGATAACTCGGAAATAAGTAAAGAATATCTTGAGGTCAATTCGTATCAGATAACCTTATTCTGGAGATCTAAACTTATTTTCGCATGAATGTCACTTATGTTCGCCATTTATTTATTACTATTTTAAACGTATTCGCACGCCCAATTTCGCTTCGTAATGTCGCGTTGGGAGCCATTTACTTTATAGAATATTTATTTTATATTTATATTTAAACAAAAAATATTTGCCTACCAAACAATTCCAAAAAATCCAACGAGAAAAAACCCAATTATTTTCCCAAAAATTTTGCTTGTCATATGCCAGTATATATGCAGATAATTGCAAATTATGCATGTTTTTACAGATAGTAGGACAAGTGATATCTATTCTAAAGAATCTGACTTATCTCAGACTTGCTAGACGGCATGTAATTTATTAATGTATCTTAAAATGGTAACCTCGGATTTCTTAATTAAACAAATAGTATACGTTTATTTGGTTAGAAGCAACACGTCGTAAGACAAAGCTTACAATAGACACCTACCTATCTTGGGATGTAAGCTAATAAGATTTTAGTATTTCAAATTATATGTGCATAATCTCTTTCTTGTAGAGAAAAATGCAATATAAAACGATTTCGGAAGTCTAGAGTGTGACGATTTCACATTTCCTTACTGTATAATATTTTTATCAGATTTGTTTTTAAATTTTAGTCGCGGGGGAGGGGCGAATGTCAGATTTAAATTTATTTTTATTTTTTTTATTTTCTCTCGTCAAAAATCATTCCTTCACAATATTCACTTCAACACATCCTTTCACTGTTGAATTCATTTTTAATTTTCTGATTCAGCTGAAAGGGATAGCACAAACTGAGATTTTTCACCAAATTAACTTGGTCGAACGACACTAGAAAACTTCCTGTCAGGTCAATTCTCTATCCGAAATTTCAGTATCTTCTATCTGGTCAATAAAACGATCCGCGCAATACTGACCAGCAAAAATAATGGATATATCCGCATGCGCATGTAAATTTAGTCTTGAGCCAGTACGAAATTCAACTCTATGATGATGTCTGACAATTGTCCAGTTTATGATAATAAAGTAAATTGCCTATTTAAGATACAATTTGTGAGTTGTGACTCAATTTTCAGCAGCAGTTTCACTTAGATACGTACGTTACACACATTGTAGACAATATAACCCTCACACAAAGGGGCATACAGCCCCGTACATATTCATGAGCGCTCCTCCGGTGAACTGTTATCATAATAATGTTAACATGTCAAAATATAAATAATAAAATTAAATATACTATCATCCACTGACCCATAGTAATATTATTTACATTACGTCCAGAAATGGCTGATATGTGTGCGTGTGGAAAGTTATTAGTTGGGGCTCAGATTTGTCGGATTGAGCTCGGGTTAGTTTAGATGTGGATTATGAAGTGAAACCACAAACTTTAGATAGGTTAGTCAGTATGCTGCCACGTCTAGACGCTTTATGTTTGCACTTATTTGCATTCATCATTCAGATCTCATCTGTGCATTCATATCAAAGATACAAATGTTAAATGCAATTTTCGACCAGGACCAAGTCAGTGATTTATGCTCTGATTTATTACGACTGAAACGCTTTCGAATTCTATGAAATGTGCGCCTAACTAAGCGACCTAGAGATAAGCCCAGTCAATGTTTAGATTCAACCAAGGAAAAACTAATCTTCACAACAGATTGCAAGTGCTATTTGAACAAGGATAAAGTCAACACAAAAAATCATTCAAATTTTCGTCACGGTTGACGCTAAAGATTGCTTGTGTAATTTTAGTGAAAATCTGCAAATATATCGAAATGCAGTTCTTTCCAATTCAAAGCAGCATCTGCTCAGTAAGAAGATCTTTGTTAATTATAATGTAGCTATCTTTGAGTTACTTCTTATTCGAAGAAATTGAAGAAATTCCCCAGACAGTGAAAGCTTTGTCGCGCAGATTTTATTTTTCAACACCTTCGGATTGGCTGCTTTTCAAAGATGCTGTCTAGCCGGGCATGATGTTTTTATTAGGAGATTTGCTTGAAGTCAGAACATTCACCTTTTTAGTAATATTTGTCTATCATTATCTTTGCATTCAGGAATTATAACCCAGCAAAACATCTAAGCAAATTATAGAAGTAATTTGAAATTTTTTGGGTTTTAACGTCCCCATTTGTCTCAACAATTGAACATTAAGTTAAAAACCCATCATAAAAGTAGACAATCAACAAATGTGTATTACGATAAATACCGAAATTTCCCTACATAAATCATCCCCCAAAGAGATAATAGAGCACCAATGTCGCGAAAACCGCAAGACACCTCTCCCATATTCTCATAACATGAACCTATAGTCAATTTCTAGCAATAAAATTTCCGCTTGTATATTCCTTTTCGATAAGCTCTTAAGGCTTTTGATAACTTTTTCTCGGCATGGAATTTATTTATGACCCAGTAGCTAGCGGAATGTGTTTATCATAAACCGTGCGACAAAGTTAAGATAACACATATACATATTGGTATAACACCAAAGTATACACGCTCCCTGCAGGAAACAACCCCGCAAAAAAACAATGAAATTCCTCCTAGAGTTTTGTGTGGAATACTAGGAGACAGGCAAGACAATGCCGGAGATAAGTACACATACCTGATTTAACTTATATTGCAAGTGGGGTTGAAATTTTAGTTGGATAATATCGACTTGAATGTTTGGTTAAAGATAGGTGGCTGAGCTCAAAAGTAGATACATTACATACGTTGAACGTATTTGACTTGTCTTTTTTCGTAGACATATCTTTCTAGGGATTGAGGAGTCCACATCCATTTAATGTCGGACTGAACCAAATGGAGAACAACTTGGCCCCAGTCTTTATGGTCCACGGAATCCTCTTTTTGGGTTAACACCCAAAGTTCAAAAAAGTTTTACGAATTATAAAAGGGAGCGTACAACACGTGCGAGTCGCTATGGTTACGCTACTCCCAGGCCAGAGGTGAGACAGAGTCTGATGAGTTGCCTCTGCCCTAGTACGAAACAATGGCCGTCTTCGTCCCTCTTTTCATTTTTTTACTTAAGACCTATTACACTTTTTGGGGCGTACATTTTAAGCCCCCACTTCCCTATGTTTCACCTGGCATCAAAAATATCATCAATTTCGAAAAGTACTAATCGAGCCCTTTCATTTGATACCCCACACGACCATATTCTGTGAACAAAAATGTACACCCCCCTTACACATTTATGAGGAGCGCCCCTTAAACTGTACAGAAAACGGCGGCACTTACTATATGTAAAAGGATTGACAGATCACATGTTGTCACCAAATTTCGTGACAATTGGTTTAACCATTTCTGAATAAATCGGGGACAGAGAGACGGACAGACAGACAGATCCTATGATCTTGCTAAAACTAATCCAGGGGTTATTTCCCCAGCAAGAGTGGGTTACTGATACCTTACAGCGCCCCCTGAATGAAGCGCCGATTCAAAGTCGAATAGGTAATAACAAAGTCCCAGTTTTGGACGGCATACCGAATAAGGCCCTCAAACTTGCCGTCAAATGTAGACCAGATTTGTTCGCGGAGCTGTTCGAAGCGTGCATACCCGAGGGTATCTTGCCTGCACCATGGAAGCTCCAAAGAAACCGTCCTCCTATAGACCCATATGTCTTCCAGGCACTATAGGAAGAAAGTTAGAGCTGCTCATTTACAATAGATTACTCCCGGTCAACAAGAGCCAAAGAAACCTTTCAGATCGACATTATGGATTCCGTAAAGCCAGATCAACCAATGATACCCGAAATGGTTACTTGCTTGCCCGAAATGCAATTCACGAAAGAGGTTGTACCAGCAAATATTGCGTGATGGTGACCCTAGATGTGAAGAATACATTCAACTCGGCTAATTGGAACCTTATAAAGTCTTCGGCGACGGATTGTGTTTCTACCTACCTCGTTGCTATTGTCGCTCTGGTATAATACCGATGATGGATCCAAGGAGTACGTTGTCTTCGTAGGTGTCCCACAGGGCTCCATACTGGCCCCACTACTGCGGAATGTCGTGTGCAATGATGTACTTAAGCTTCCGGTTCAGAAGGAGGCCACGGTGGTAGGTTACGACGACATGGCACTGGTTGTAATCGCAAAGCATCTCGAAGTGTAGTAAAAGCTTGGTTAGAAAATCGCCGGAAGAGAAATCACGCCTGTATTAGAATAGACTTATATCATCACTTCCAAGCCAGTCATCAAATACTTAGGAGTGATGATAGACGGAAAACTCAATTTTAACCAGCACATAAAGCATATTCGCATATGGCTTTGGTAAGGATGATGTCGAACATGGGAGGGTTACGTCATACCTGAAAGCTGCTCATGGCTGCCTGGTGAGCTCTATCTTGCTATATACAGTCCCAGCTTGCAATGCATATAAACTGAGTGCGGTCTACAAATGATGCCGATTGACATCCTGGCAACTGAGATGATAAGCATATATAACACACCTCTCAGTCTCTCCTTTCGCCAGTGAAAAAAGCCGAAAGGGGGAGATCCATAAGCAGATGGCAGCAGCGCTGGAATCAATCAGAAAAGGATAGTTGGACTTATATGTTGGTCCCTTCCATCGAGGAGTGGCTGAAGAGAAAGCATGAGGAGATCAATTATAATCTCACCCTTTTTCTCACGGCCCATAGAGGATACCGTCAATACTTGTACAGGTCTAAATTTGATACCTCACCTGATTGTCCAAACTGTGACAGGGTCCCAGAGGAAAATGGTAATTTGCCAGGAGGATTCGGATGCGATCAACTCCAAAATCGCGGCAATCCAGGATAAGCTGGGAAAACCTGAAGAAATGAGGAAGGTGCGAGTAGACGGAAGGAGACCTAGCTAAAGTAAGCTAACTCCGCTCCGTGATGTAATACCTAAAAGTGGTTCCACTGGGTAGGGGGAGTCGGTCTTAATGAATAAAGATCTCATACTATGGCGTGAACAGGTCAGAGTCTTTTGAAGATTTCCACTTCCTTAAAAACGAAAAGACCGACAGACAGATTAACAGACAGACAGACACACAGAATAGGAGACAATAAAGCGCCGGGCCTGGACGGAGTACCGAATAAGGCCCTTAAGCTTGCCGTGAAATCCAGGCCGGACATATTCGCTGAGTTGTTCGGGGCGTGCATGTCCGAGGGAATATTTCCAGCGACATGGAAGCAACAGAAGTTGGTACTTCTGCCTAAGCCTGGTAAACCTCCAGGTGAACTATCCTCATACCGACCCATATGTCTTTTGGACACGGTGGGGAAAATGTTAGTGCGGGTTATCTATAATAAATTACTCCCCGCTCTTGAAAGCCAAGGCGGCCTTTCAGATCGGCAATATGGGTTCCGAAAAGCCAGATCAACTATTGATGCCATCAAATTGGTTATTGGCTTGGCCGAAGATGCAATCCATGGAAAGGGTAGTACCAGCAAATATTGCGTGGTAGTAACGTGAAAAATGCATTCAATTCGGCCAATTGGAATCTAATACGCAAATCCCTAGCGAAGGTTGGTATTCCCGCTTATCTCGCTGCTATCGTCGATAGTTACTTAATTGAAAGGAGGCTCTAGTATGACACCGATGACGGACCCCAAGAGGACGTTGTTTCCGCGGGTGTTCCACAGGGCTCCGTATTGGGCCCACTTCTGTGGAACATCATGTACAACGATGTACTTAATCTTCCCCTTCCGGAGGAAGCCACGGTGGTGGGTTACGCTGAGGACATAGCACTGGTTGTTGTCGCAAAGCATCTCGAAGATGCTGGGTTATACTCAAGCGAGGCAATCAGTGCTGTCAAACGCTGGTTAGAGAGCTCTGGTCTGATGCTTGCGGAGGAAAAAACGGAAGCGGTCCTCATCACTAAGCGCCGGAAGAGAAATTACGCCTGTATTAGAATCGGGAATCATATCATCACTTCCAAGCCGACCATCAAATACTTGGGGGTGGTGATAAACAGGAAGCTCAGCTATAAGCAACACGTACAGTACGTTTGTGATAAATCATCCACTGCGAGTATGATGCCGAACGTGGGAGGGCCACGGCATACCTCTAGGTTGCTTATAGCCAGAGTGGGGACCTCAATCATGCTCTATGCGATCCCAGTTTGGAGGTTAGGCGTTGCGGATATCAGTTAACACTAGCAAACTGACAAAGCTAGAGTGAGCTGACTCCGCCCCGTGATGTAATACCTTATGGTGGTTCCGCGGGGCAGGGAGGGAGTCGGGGGTGGTTTTAGTGGGTAAAAATCCCACACGCTGGTGTGTCCAGACCAGTGTTTTTGAAGATTTCCACCTCCTCAAAAAAAAAAAAAAAGACACACATATAGACGGTCGGACAGACAGGCATCGAATCGATTCGAGTCGAAAGTAGGGCGGAGCAAGAAAAACGAGGGGAAGTAGGATGGGTGACATGCGGGAAAGGGATAGGGAACAGAAACTAGAATGGGCACTAATGATAAGTAGCTTTAAGAAAATGATGCTCGGAGTAATTGGCGATGTAGAAGACTAGTCTATCCTGGGAATCTAACAGACGGTTTTGAAATTGGACAGATAAGAGGATCTGGGAAAACAGCTGAGTCCGAAGAAGATTATCTTCAACGATCTCGATCTGCATGGCCTTGCAAACAAGAAGAATGGGATGTGATTGACATTTGACCAGGAAGTTGAGGGCATGACGTGCAAGGAAGGCATAGATCCGTGAGGTTTGGCAGAATTCGTAATGGATTAGGTTGGAGATGTATTTGGAGCAGTCTTCGTTTCTGAAAATGTTGGCGCAGTGACGAAGAATTCTGTGCGCTTCTAGACGAAGTCGGTTAATTCGGGTTGGTGTCCTCCGATTGATACCGAGAAGGATGTCAGTCTTGAGGTTTTTAGTTCAGTTGGCGAGTTGGAATTAGGGAAGGGAGTTCTTTGAATCAGAGTGCTCATTGATGAGGGATTTAATGGTCGGCTCGACAATTTTGGCGGAGGAAGAATTAACGGCGTTAAGGCTTATTTTTAGGATGAGAGTAATGGGAGCACTCTTTCAATCGATGAGGAAGTGTGCGTTTGGGAGGCAGTGGTTAATGTATGAGGAAAGTGTGGTGCAAATATTGGGAGCGTACTTTTTTAAAGCTATGGAAGTGATTTTATTAAAATCCACTATAGTTGGGTATATATGAGGTTAGGAAAAAGGTTTTGACTAGGGTTAGGATGGAAAAAAGTAAGTAAAGATTGGATTTGATCTATGGTTTCACTCATAACGCTTTCAAAACGTTGATCACGAATATGGTGGGTCCAATGGTGCGCTTGAAGCAATAAGAAATATTTTGAGTAAGGATAGTAGTTTGTTATGTATGTCCGGATAGCTGAATGGTTAGAGCACAAGGCTGTCGTACGGAAGGTCACGGTTCAAATCTTGGTGGTGGTCGGATTTGTATCGTGATTTGACGTTGGATACCAGTCGACTCAGCTGTGAATGAGTACCTGAGTCAAATCAGTATAATAATCTTGGGCGATGCCAATGCTAACCACATTGTCTCCTACAGTGGACTGTAGTGCACCATTAAGGTCTTGAATGAAGTGCTCTAACACACTTCAAGGCCCTGATCCAATATGGATGCTACATAGCGCTGTTATGGACAAAATGACTCAATTGTACTCAGCAATGAAGCCATGACCGGTGAAGCGCTCATTTTAGTATTCAAAAGGAAACTTCCAACATTCCATGAGGACACGGAATCGAAATCAATGAAAATCTGCAAATGTTCAAAAGACTTGCTCCTACAGTTACGTTTTTCCAACATCTGCGGCTTCGGTCTTCAAGCTATTCTAATCCATCTGCTCACATGCATCATATATGTGTACGAATAAGGCTGCACTTTCATAAAGAGAACAGATTAAAACTCCTTTTTTCAAAACTATAACCGAAAGATGAGACCACTGCTACCACTGAGGTCATTCCCAATGTCCTCTATAGTTCTGAGTGTTGGTCGATTATAAAAAACAATGAACGGCGTCATGCCGTAATGACGATGAAGATGTTACATTCGACTCGTGGCGAAACACGTTTTGATCATATCTGAAATGAGGATATCTGCGATCATTATAGGATTACACCGATCGTGGAAAAATTGCGAGAGAGGCATCTTCGATGGTATGGTCATGTAGTTTGCGCTAACGAGAATTCACTTGCCAAAATTGGTCTTAACATCGAAGTAGATGATAAGCGACCAAAAGGCCGGCCGAAACATTGGTGGCTTGATACGCTGGATGGGGATATGGAAGACTCGCGATTAATGCAATGCAGATCAGACTTTTGATATTGTAGAACCAAATGTCGAAACCGCTTGTGAAAGAGACAAAAGCTGAAGCAAAAGAAGAAGAAAACTGGGGTCGTTCCCAAAAGTTTTGCGCCTTTTATTAACCAGCTTCTCGGGAACCTATAGCGCCTAGGTACGGCCATTACAAGAACTTTTACGTGCACGCGGACTTTTGTAATTAAGAAGCGAAGTATTCTTGGGCACGGTTCCACCGTTGTTTAGCCTATTTTCCAACCATATGCCTCATGCCAAGTGCGGAAAAAGAATACAACGTGATTCATTATCCGCCGCAAAAAAGTAAGTAAGTAAGTAAAGTAAGTAAGTGAGTAAAGCAAGCACTGATACAGATGTCACAAATCTTGGCCAAGTCGATGCTTTTTACATTACTTACTTATGGATTCATTTCTAATCTTTGCAGCTCCCAGCCCCTGGTCTATTACATTCTGCAACTTGGTTGAAACCGTCATTTCTGACAAGAACATTAAGGAAGGACACTTTGCGGGTACTAAACATGTCTCAATTTTGTCACGTTTATTTTCTCATCTCTAATCCCAAATGATCAACCTGCCACCAATCAACTGTTGATAGATAGTCCGAAAATAAACTTTGATTTTATATATATGGTTGCCATTCACCACTTGGTAGGGTATAGCGCGTCAAGCACACTTACTTGCCATCGTTCGCGGTTACCTGAAATGCGCTTCAGCATCCACCATGAGTTCTCGAGACGTTTGCACTCATCCTCAACTGTTCTGTGGCAAGGGCAACCCTTTCGTCGGCTATCTTGGGAGAGTGGATACTACTGGATGACGTAGCATGCAATGTAATTTTCACCCCTTCTTAAAGTGTGACCTATCCACTGCCACTTCCGTCTTCTATAGAGTGCGTACGAGTGGCAGACCTGTGCGTGAACCAACTTGTTCGTTTGAGAGGCAATATCCACTTTCGGGTGATATATCGGTGACAGGCCAACTCGACTCCACTCGCTCCGTCCGGTTTAAGTACGGCTGCAAGTCGAGTTCGGTGCCACCCGTACTAGTAAACCGCAAATGTCAATACGCATCGATGGCAGTGCTTTGCAAACTTTTCAAAAAAGTTTTCTCTATCCGCTAAAACATTTTTTTTTTTTTTTTGCTCCAATTCGCCCTCAGCCCATCCACACCGCACCCCACGCAAGTCACCAGCGCCACCATCGCTCATACCTCAGTACTATCGGATCTTCTACTTATTTCACTCGCAAAAATAAAATTATCACGACTTATAACCACTGCAAATTTTACACCCATCTATTACATCGATCTAACCCTAGCGGACTCCAATTTGGACCTCAAAATCCTCCGGTATTTTGCCTTGATGTAGCACATGACATCACATGTCACCCTGGTAATAGCTCTTAGTTTTTCTGGAATCACCCTCTTCCGTAGAACACTCCAGATACACTCTCTGTTCGCGCTATCGAAAACTTTCTCTAAATCAATGAAGAGCAGGTGCAGCGAAAGTAAAACATCTGTGCACTGCTCCAAAATGATCCGTGGAGTGTTGGTGTGATCAGTGCGGAAGGATCTGGAGCGGAAACCAGCCCGCTCTCTGTTGGTCACGCTTTCGACATGTCCTTTGATGTATCCCCGAATCATGCCTATTATCTTTGCAACGGCAGGGAGCACGCAGATAACTCTCCCTTGCTGCACACACAAAACGGGTGCCCGTTTGAATGTTTTGTGTAAACTTTGCTCACTTTGCTGATGCTGGACCCCTCCATAGGAGTTAGTTTTATTATAGATGGGAACTAAGGGTTCCTTCGATCCCAAAAACAAAAAAATGTTGCCACAAACTAAGTCCAAAATCCTAACGACTTGGATTCGATTATAGGTAATTAGCAGACGAAGCGTAGTTTTTTCATTCAATGAAAAGCGAGCTACTAATATCGGCCCACTTACGGTGACTTTGCTCTCAGGGCAGGTCGTTTCAGTTTTGTGGAAGTTAAAAACTCTTTAAAAAAATAAGTCACTTATAAAAAAACAGAATCGGTCTATTGTACCTTTTAGTACCATAAATCATTATGTTTTATGATGTTCGGTTTGGTACTATTACTACTTACTATTCCCGAAATTGGAGGACCGCCGCATTTAGATCTTTGGTGAAACTATAGATATGTGGTGCTGCAGGATTCGCGGCATTCGAAATTGATTTCGAATGTTGCCAATACCAGCAGACAGATGACGTCACCGGCGCTCTCCACTCAGTTTAGACCTCGCCACAGGAGTGAAGAGCAGAGTGCCATGAAGGGGACGGCAAATGTCATTTTTGAAAAAAGAGAATAATTACAAAACTTCTGTCTATGATTGCGACTCCTAATGGATTATTGATTTTAAAGGTGTATTCGTTGAATTTAATTAAATAATTAAATGATTAAATCATTAAGTGATGAATGTGGTTTTGTCTGCAACTAATAAAATGTGATTTTGACTGCGATTGATGGATGTAATTGATAAAGAGTTAGATAAGCTCCTAAAGATACACTGAAATAAACTTGATAAACCTACGATACCTCGACTATACCTCAATCATTCCAACCCTTAAAAATTGTAAAATTTTCCCACTGAGAAATTTGCATGTCAAGCTATGAATACGAAATCTACACGATTTACCAACAAATTGACGGCATGGATGTGGGCCTAGCATTATCTTTGGGGGGTTCCAGCGTTAAATCAATGACTAGGAATTTGGCATAGATCATAAAATTAAGTTATCGTTGCTCGCAACAGATGATGCACCAATTTTTGTGCGCGGTAATTTCAATTTAACCGCCATATATTTTGCGTTATTTAGATTTAAACAATACAGTATTGAAGCGTACGAGTGGGTATACACAGACTATTAACCACGGAACAAGGACTATTGAAATTTTTATTTGGCAAATCAAATGCTTGGATTCAAATAAATTGTAATTGAAATTGAGCATGTACTTATCGTTCTGACATAAATTGTTTTGAATTATGTATCTTCGGTATTTGTATCTTTCTTGATGCTATCCCTTTTATTGTAAATAGTATAGCATCTTATAGTGATTTGTTGGATGCCTTGAGCACTTATTTTGCATCGAAATGAAAAATTTTGGATAGTATTATCAACTGGATTTTATCTGAGGCTATTTGGTTTCTCTTATCGAAATGTTTATTTTTGCAAAATCTTATAAAATAGCAAACAGTTTGAAGATGCAGCAGTTCTGCAAATGATGATTTTATTCAAACGTTCGCTAATGAAAGTTGAAGTGTATTGGGAGGATACCAGGAAATGCAAATTAGCAGTTCTAGGATTGCAAGTAATAAATCAACCTCTATCGATCTAAAACGGTCTAAGGTTTGACAGAAAGCCAATAGAAGGAAACCAAACTGGAAGATTTATAGCAATATGTAATTTATGATAAATTTATGGCGCAAAAGTCCAATTTAGGACTAGGTCTTTTTAGTTTTAACAGAACCGTAAAACCACGTTATTCAGTTCCAGGCGCTCTCACAAAAAACAGATGTTATTCTAGCGTGAGAATGGTGGAAGCTGCTAAATTTGTCTTTGTTTTACCCTACGAGCCCAGAAGAACAACAAGACGGGAAACCGGAAGCTGGACGCTTCAGGTATGAAAGGTTTTGTGTATTTCTTATATAAAAATATTCGAGTGTGCATTTGTCCCATTAGTACATAGCACGTAATATATGCATATATTAAATGAGAGCATTCACTTCCACTTGCGGGTGATGTTGACATTGATAGTCTTGGCTTTACAAAGAAGCGACAAATTTGACCTATTATAATTTTGTTAGTAATAGTGCGATTTCTATCAAACTTGGCAGGATCATGCTCTATATTCCAGCCAATTACTAAAAATTAAAGTAATATACTATCATTAATTTTATTTGAATAGATATCGATATGGAAGGTATTTCGGAGCCTAGGCACCATGCAGTGGCCGCGTCTTCATTTTTTTCAGATTTTTCGGTTGGGTAGTTTCTGCGAATAGGTCCGTTAAATAAATCATCAGTTTCGACCCAACAAGTGTCAAAACCAAGCCCGTCATAGAAAAGTACTAATCAAGACCTTTCATTTGATACTCAACATGACCATATTTGGTGAAAAAAAATGTACATCCCCCTTTTGCATGTGTGGAGACCCCCTCAAATTCGACGTAAAAAGATGTAACTCACTGTATGCGTGAGTGTTCACAGTTTCCATCTTTCCACCAAATTCCGTGTTAATCGCTAGAACAGTCTCCGCGAAAAATGCCTTTGACGGACATACAGACAGATGAACAGACAGACGGACAGACAGTAAACCGATTTTAATAAAATTTTGTTTTACACAAAATAATCTAAATAGCGGACGGGCAGGTTTCAGGAGAGACAACGATATTGAGTAGTCTAGGTAGCAACCGCTAAAACATCATTTTGAGCATAAAGAAAATTGGGATATAGAGCTATGCTTTCCGTGCCGCTCATAAATAATAATCGTGGGCGCGATAAACCAATTGGAACTGGGCCTTGAAGCGTGTTAGAGTACTTCATTCAAGGCCGTGACGGTACACTACAAGATTACAGTAGGAAAAAATGCAGTCGGTATTACGCAGGTCTGTGAGTATTACCCTGATTTGACTTAGGTACTCACAGCTGAGTCGACTGTTATCCGGGATCCAGTTACGATACACCAGTGAGATTTGAACCGCGACCTTCCGTACGATTGCTTCAGACTCAGATTCTACACTTATTCCATTAGGTACCAATTCAATTGGGACAAGTTAAAGCAGGCCTTTTCAGTTAGTTTCATAACCCTACGCTTAAGTCGGTCCCACCTTCTGAAGCTAAAGTTTTACCGATGGGTAAGCGCAAGAAACAGCCTCTGGGCAAACCTTCTGGCGAAACAATGCTTTCAGGTAAACCGCTTCCGAGCAAACCACTGTTGGTCAAACCAGAATTCCCGGGTTGTGCCAAGGTTGAGTGGAAAGGACCGCCGGAGCATCTTCGGCTAAAAGCAAACAGTAATGGTAGCGGTCCTCTAACGAACCCAACTCCTGAGCCCAAGAAGCAAAAAGAAGGGCGTGTCTGGCAGATGAGGAGTGTAAGGGCACTGAGGCTCTGAAACAACTTGGATGTGCAGAATAACTTCAACACTTTCACCCGGATCTCGTTAAGCCGTAGAGCAGGAGTGACAGCCGATAAATCCCTGCCGGCTATTAAGGGGTAGTGAAGGAGATGGGCAGCGTTATCAGGACGGAGTGGTAACAACATATGAAATCAATTGGTGTGGAGTTGCCACCAATTGCTGCTGAAGCTTAGCCGACTGCATTCGAACGTTTCTGGTAATGAGGAGGCTTCCAGACCGATTTGGCAAAGATCTAGATCCTCAATGGTGAAACCAGAGCCAGTCTTTGTCATCGCCATGTACTGTCAAGTCTCCAATCGAATGCAGAAATCTGAAATCGCGCCGGGGATCCCGGGACTTCCACAGGGGCTTTTTCATTGTCCCTTAAGAAGTGAAACATGAAAATCTTGGTAAGGCTTTCAACGGAGCACTGCCGGCTAAACTACCGCATGGAAAAAATTGAGATTGTGGTATCTGCTATTTGTAACTACCAAGCCTTGGTACGGCTTTCTTCAATCAAGAATCGATGCACACCCTCCACTTCCACTCAGATTCGTAAGAGCCTGCAAAAGCCACAGGAGGTAAGCCATTGAATAGGTACTTTTAGGGGGTAGTGCAATCAGTCTAACAAAGACTTCAGTGCATCGAGCTCCAGCTCCCGCCACCTAAGCCAACTAACTGCTTAAGCAAGAACGAGTTTATGATAGCTACTTTCATTGAAAGAACTCACACTTTCTCGCGTATAGATACTGAAAACGATGACATATGTAATATAGATAGACGACTTCTATAGAGGTGGCAAACCTCCCATCAGGTATGACCCTCCATGCGGAGAAGGGAACTCTCGGCGGGTGTGTTATACGTATGTATGGACCCTCAGGGGTGTGTGTTTTGGCATGCTTAAGCGCAAGCTCTCTAGACGGAAGCAAAACTCTCTCCTGTACATAAAAATTGGCTACGGAAGTATATACATCAAGAAAACCGAACGTGGAGGAAAAGAGGAGAGGCGGACCTGTTCAGAAGAAGCTAGGTTCTTCACAGTTTCCCACCCATACGATGGAAAATGGTACCACTAGTGGTGAGAGTGCAACAGAAGGATACGCAAAAGAAGAAACTTTGACCTAACCAGCCGAAAGATATATGCGGGGTAACAAGATCATGAAACTGTGTGAATTCATTAAGGAATGTTGAAGGATCAGAATATAAGGGCCATCATAAGAGGCATGAAAATCGCGTCAAGCAAAACCTGCGATAAAATAGAAATGAAGGCTTCGGGCGAAAAAGCAAGCCAGGCGACACAATGACACCCATTGAAGGAAAGGGATAAACCGAGCAAAAGGCTACGTAAATAGTCGAACGAATCAACGGAGTAGCAAATCCCCAGGAGGAAAAAGGGCCGACCTTTAAAAAAAAGTGGACGGCGGAAACTATTGGCGAAACTCACGTAGTCGCCATTTCCGAGAAGGGGATGGATCACAGAAGGAGAATGTGAAAGCCTGCAGAAAGGTGACATCCTACAAAAAGTCATACGTTAGCATTTTTAGGAGAGTACAAGCAAATCCAGCACTCACCAATTTGGGAGATAATGTTAACCGCATTGGACGGTCCAAGAAAGAAAATCTTATGTTTTGGCGCAAGAAATGCAATGATACAACCGCAGACAGATTCTTGTACTAAATTGGAAGTCGACATAAGGACTAGCATTCGTAAACCGCTATAGTCTGGATGGATACAGGTGAGATCACCACGAAGGAGGACGTTCGCAAAACCTTGGAAAAGTGGTTCGACCTTATCGGACTGCACGGGTTATCGGTGAAAACACAATGGCAAGCTTTTGGAAGAAGACAAACCGCCATGATCAGAGTACGCATGTGGTTATAGTGAGCGTTGGTAGCAAGGAGAGTAAGAATAAGCTGAGTTATGTGTCGGCTTATGGAGAAGGTGGCACTGAAGCTTTAGATGCCTTGGCCTCGATCAGATTGGGAAAACAGGCATCAATTCGCATGATAGGTTGAAGCAAGGTAGGACATGAGAGGCGAAGGCTCATGTCAGCAAGATCTGTGGAAGTAACCCAAATTGGCCACTGCGCAAAGTGAAGGAGAGAGTGGACCATCGACACATTGGAGGCAGTAGGAGATCCCTTGTTGCAAACTACAGATTAGGTTGATACAGATCAATCTCACCCATTGTCAGACGGCAAGATATCGATGTGAATATATTTAATGAGGCATATCGAAATCACGATAGTGGTATTTGGGTGAACGGCCAAACGAGTCGAGCAACGCTATAGTTTTGTGAAAACAAGCCTTAGAGAAAGTAATTCAGCATCCGGAGGCTGGGTTCATCAGAGTGGAAGTGATGTATTGCTACTATGCTGCCGCCAGTGCTAGAACTGCTAAGTATAAGCAGATGCTAAGCCCTCTGTTTCTGAATGCGAGAGAACTTTAACCTAAAATCGGAGCAGATTGATTTTAACGCGTGGAGTCTCGGATAAGGGAGCCGGACAACGAATGTGGAACCATGTGTTCTGCTTGAAACATTCACGGAGTTTGACGTGGTATCCGCAAATGCCAAATAGTTGGTTTAACATATGTGAACGTCGAGTTGAGAGTTTCTTAGTAAGGAATGAGAGCTATTCTCACAGTGACTTTCAGGCGATCTAGATGGGTATCAATGGCGAATCGAGCTCGAAAAAGAACTCTCGCCGAACGCTGGGTGGATTGCCGGCCAGATGGCAAAAGTGAGACATACCCCTGTAAGTAGTAAGTAAAGTCAGAAAAAAGTCACCCAGCTCACACAATGGGTGTCGAAGCATGCGACGCTACTATGCCGAGAAGACAATTGCTTCCAAATAGTCAACCCAACAGCTGGTGGCACAACGAAGCAGTAAGTTTGTTCGGCTTTACCACAGGCTGATGCGAATGCCCAGTATCATCGATCGATTGGAAAAACACAGACATAGCGCTGCTTAATAAAGCAAATATAAGCTTTTGGATTAAGATTTACGGGGTGGTAATAAAAAGCCTGCACAAATCGTCCTCAGATGACCTGCCTCTACCCCTTCTGAAAGAGATTGTTGTACTTTGTCTCCTCCTTCTTGTCCTCACCACCCCCGAAACAGTAGAAAGCAACCATAGGTGCAGCACACAGAGTGTTTGCAATGTCCAGTAACCACTTTGGAGCTACAACAAGGCCCTAGATTTGGATGGCATACTTAACACTTAATTAACTTTGAAGCTGACTGTGAAGACTAGGTCGGACCTTTTCGACAACACCCTCGAGGCATGTGTAAAACAAGGAATATTCCCTTCTCAGTGGAGAAAGAAAAAGTTGGTGTAAGGTACTTCCCAATAAGCCACCAGATGATCTAGCGTCATATCAACCAATCTGCCTCTTGGAAATGAAGGAGAAGGTGATGGAGAAAATTGTCTACAACAGACTGTAACCCATCGGCAATAGGTTGGCTCGGAGAATGTAGTTGCGGTGATGCTGAAGTCGTAGGAAAACTGACTAATGGTTTCCTCCGCAGTCATAAAAATACAGAACGAGCTGCCGGGGGAAGTTGGGTTGGAAAACGAAAAGCGGAGGGGGTGCAAAATTTTCACCTAACCCCGAATTTTCTCTCTACGATCCTGGGTTGAATCTACTACAGTCAATGCTTATCGCGATTCTAGTAGAGTTTTTCCCTTATAATCTACATAATTCTCCTTTCCCTTTATCTCATCTAGGTCAGTAAACTTTGGCTGGTCCAACAGGAAACAAGAACTCTACTTTTGTTTGGGAAATGAGTGATCCTGAATCTGTCATTTACTTGATTGCAGACGAAAGACTACTCAATTCCCAAACAAAATTATCTGTTGATTTTCCCATAATTGAAAATCAGTGAAATTTACTTTTTCTTGGAAAAGTTATTTTAAAAATGGGACGCAATTGTAGCAATTATTTAGGTTGTAGAGCTCAATGATTTGACCCACGAAAATTCAAGTGACGACACTTACTTTTAAAATAGGATTTGATTTCCATTAACTGGTAATAACGTAATTTAAAAAAGAAGGGCTAAAACCTCCATTTCTGCTTTCGCCTCTCACAAAACATAAATTGTATTGTCAACTAATACAATCAACCTCCACCAATCATGAAAAGTGAGAAAAACGAAAATTTTATTAAAACAAAGTCTTAAGTTTTAATCCATACCCCGCGGACGACGCTATTCTGCGCTCTGTATTTCAGGAGGTTAGACAAACTCCATTGTTGATGAAAAGAATTAAAATCACTCGGAAAATCTACATCTTTGACGTAGGGCAATGTTCCATATTGAAAAACAATATTTAAACGTGGACAATACAAAAAGGATACCCGTCTCGCGATTGAGGATGAAAGCCCTCTATCCACTGTTTCTTATAGCGTCCTGTGTTTCACTCGCTTGCTCGTAAGCTAGAGTGTAAAAGAAAGAACTCTCCAGTGGCTGATTCCAGGAATACTCGATTCGGAGGGTGGAGGAAAATGTTCTGTTTGTCCTCATAATCGCAGAAAAATTAAGTTTTAAATTGCTTTTTAAATTAGCTGCCTTAAAAGGCTATTTGTGAAGATTAATGCTTTTGTCTTCGGTGTACTCATAATTGGAAGATAGATGTAATGGTTCGATGGCATTTTTGATTTTAATCGAAAATCGTAAGCACGTCTGAAATGAATAATTCCTTGAGTGCATGTTTAAGATAGCCTCGACCTGAATAAGAGGTCCTCCGACCATGCTAAGCCAGGAGGATACAGTGTATGCTGGACAATTTTTTAGTTCGAGTTTTAATTTTAGAAAATACTCCTCCCTATAATTTTTAAGGCTTTTTGAATACTTATACTAGCATCATTGAGAATTCGTTAAAAAAACCTTTCAACTTTTTTGCTTGGGGAATGGGAAGTCCTAAGTCTGCATCCACTTGATGCCGGATCGGATCAAATGGAGAGCAACTTGACCCCATCCTGGTCCACGGACACCTCTTTTTGGGTTTAACACCCAAGGTTCAAAAATTAAAAGAGGGACGAAGACGGCTACTTTTTCGTACCAGGGCAAAGGCAGCTCATCAGACATTGCCTTACCTCTGCCCTGAGAACAGCGTAACCGAAACGATTCGCAGATGTTATACGCTCCCTTGTACAAAACACGACAAGTATGCGAATTATATTCAACGTAAATCCGCCCACAGTTCGGACCAAAGCTTGGCGGGAGCTAGACGTGGTCCAGGTCGTGTTTTGCGAATTATAAAAGCGAGCGTATAATATCTGTGAGCCACTTCGGTCACGCCGGTCCCAGGGCAACGGTGGGGCAGCGTCTGATGAGTTGCCTCTACCTTGGTACGAAACCGTAGCCGTCTTCGTCTCCCTTTTAACCTCTGAACTTTGTCGAACGAACTAAACTTTTTTTGAAAAGCAGCATAACAATTTTAGATAATAGAGGTAGAAAATTTGGAACAAATCCTGTTACTATTGTTGAATTTTGGTAGATAAGGAAGAATTTTTCATAAACAATTACTTCATTCTAAAACATAGTAGAATGGAGAACCTATGCTCGAGTTAATCTAATATTTATTCCTGCGAAAAGTTCGCCAGTTAAAATAAAACTGAAGAACCTTTCATCCTTGAGTCTGCAGTTTACACGTTCCGCATTACTTTCTTTCCATTTACTTTTTCCTTTTGTTCCCCCTCCTATTCTTGTGTCCGTATACTTTTACGCTATTCAATCTTTTCTATTCTATTAACGAACCTATATCTGCTTAGCTTACAGCTCATTTCGTCCTTGGGCCTACTCCAGGGTTACCGGAAAGCGCATCTATTTATCTCCAACCTCTTCTTTTCCTTCAGCATAGCAATTTTCAAATTACCTTACCC
Source organism: Hermetia illucens (assembly GCF_905115235.1). Taxonomy (NCBI): domain Eukaryota; kingdom Metazoa; phylum Arthropoda; class Insecta; order Diptera; family Stratiomyidae; genus Hermetia; species Hermetia illucens. The sequence continues at coordinate 26,729,678 of NC_051849.1, forward strand.
TCCTATCACCTTACTTCCTCTATTCTCTAGTTGAAGCTACTAAAATTGACGAATTCAGTATTTATATCGTTGTCATTCACCCTTGCTGGGGCATAGTGGGTCAACCACACCCACGTGCCTTCGTTCGCGGTTACCTGCCCTTCAGCATCTCCATAACTTCCTGAGACGCTCGCACTTATCTTCCACTGTTTCGTCAAGTGCCCTTGAGGCGACCCACTCACACAATTGTCGCCCTTCCTTAAAGTGTCAGCTATCCACTGCAACTTTCGTCATCACAGCGCGTACGAGGGCAGGCCTAACCGCAAGCCAAGTTCTGAGTTTAATATACTTCCAGGCCACCCCACTTCGGTGACACGATGCAGACAGGTATTGACGAAAGATTGGAGCTTTTGGGTAGGATTGGAGTTGAGTTAAGTGCTACTCCCACATGGCAACAAAGAACACACAAGCGCAAAGCAGTCTCAACTTGATCTCGGTGTTGAGGTAACTGCATTTCCAAATTTTAGACAAGGTGGCGAAAGCGGATCTAGCGCTTTTAATGCATTGGCAGCATCCAGTCCGGTAACCCAGTCGCTTAAACCACGTTGCCTAAATTTACAAATTGATCGACACTTTCGATGCTATGCCCATTAATGCAGATAGTGAGAGTGCGATGACCCGTGAGACAGGGATCCTTGGTTTCGTTGGTGTTTATCTTGAGTCCAATTGTACTTACCCGTCTTTGAAAATCCAGAACCATTTGAGGAGTTTGAGGAAAGATGTCATCGCCCATTGAAATTCTGCAAGTCCTCCAGACAAGACAGGGACAGGGAATCGTGAAGAACATCACCGATAACAAGAAGAAATAATATCGGTGACATGATACACCACCCTGATGAACCTCAAAATCATCCGAGATTTTGCTTCGGGGTAACACGTGATATTTTGCGCACTCCAGAGTTGTTCCCCATTCACGCTATCGAAATTTTTCTCGAAATCGGTGAAAAGCAGGTGCAGCGAAAATCTGAACTGTGTGCACTACCCCAAAATGATCCGTAGGGTGTTGATGTGGTCAATGCAAGAGGATCCGTAGCCGAAACCAGCCTGTTCTCTGTCCATCAAGCTTTTGAGATATTCTTTGATGCGTTCCAGGATTATTTGAGCTATTACCTTTGCGACGGCAAAAAGCAAATTCTCTCTTGGTACGGCGTACACTATACTGAACTTCTCGAGATTTCGCGGTCAGTGGAGCCTTCAACCCCGCTCATTCATCGTCCCGCTTCCATGATTCCACATGACGTAGCCGGCGACCTGTATAGCACCTGAGAAAAGAGCATGATGGTGGTCCAATGGTCCCCGTTATTGTCAGGCGGGTTATTCAGTACATCTATCGTCCGATCAGCAAAATAGCTCTCTCATAGGCATGCGACAGCTAGGTCATACAAACGGCCGATGCTAAACTTAGGAAGTCGCAACTCTCCAACCCTGCGAGAAATGGCTGACGCACCACGCAAGTGAAAGTAAGTGACCATCAGATGGTAATCCCTTTCGAAGCCAATATTAAGGCCTCTCTTGTTATGCACATTCAGGAGACAATTCCGAATCTACTGCTAATCGTGTCGTCGATCTGATTGCTCATACGGCATCTGTCAGTTGAAACCCAACTGACCTTATGGCATGTATGTTTTTTTACACTTTACCAAAATTTCTGGGTCCTTAACTTTCAAGAAAAAAAAGCTTGACCGCGCATATGGTTCCTTAAAAATTTGCAATCGAGAGGGAAGATCCCAACGGGTCACATTCTCAATCAATGCCTCTCCTCCAATGCCTCAAATCATCCTGAGATGGGGCCTTAGTTGTTTTTATTTTCTGTTTTACTTTGCGTGTGCGGTATTCTGTTGTTTGTAAAATGTTGTAAAAGTTATGTAAAATGATGCCTGAGGGAATGAAGTGTCAAAATTCTCCACCGCACAGAGGCGCACAACCACGTGCCGATGTCATTAGAATTTCAGTATTTGGAGGTGAACTTTTACGGCCAATTTAACCAGCTTTTGAGGGGGCCAACCAGGGTGTTCTTGTGGCCATTGCTTAATCCAATAAATCCTCACTGCATAATTGAGGTCTTTATTCACGTAACTTTCAGTTGGTAATGAGCCCAATGCAACACGTGGTTTCTTTTTAAGACTTTACTGAGAGCAAAACCTTATTGAATAAAATTAATTGATTGTCTGCCCGTTTGCCTATCTGTCTGTCTGCCTGTCGATTTGACTGGCTGTCTGTCTACTATATGCAATTTTGCCAGAAATGGTTGTACCTATGAACTTAAAAAAAAGGGAAATGTTGTGAGCCCCCACAAAAGCAGTAAAACATCCACCCATTTTGGCAACAAGTATTAAGCTTCAGTTGCAAAGACGGTTAGACTGACCTAGTGACAGGCGGTGAGAAAGGGGAGATCTTCCCGGGCCCGAAGTTTTCTCGAGGGGCTGAAATAGAAAGTTCAATGGAAAAAAATATGATGATGATGATTCGCTTAATTTTCACACCGCCCCGGTTTTTTCCCATAATTTTGACCTGGGTCTAGGGACAAATAAAAATTTAAAGGCTACCAAACTGTAATTTCCGAATATATCTTATTATCGAAACTTTAGCTGCGCTTCGTATAGGAACTGACCTTACCGCTATATCTTTGGTCGTCTAAAATGGTTTTAAATTACTTTCTGGATGTATGAACGCTCCACCATAACAGTATGGAGCACCCCTAGAATGGTCACTAACTGCATATTGCATACTATCTGCACTGGGTCTCAATACGTTAGGTTGACCATGACCACATCCACATAGGCAGCGCTGCTACCAACCACTAGAGGATTGTTGCTCCGATCCCTAAGGTTAACCTTAGCTTTGCGCTTTCGAAAAACAACGAAAAAGGCTTATTTTGGAATAAACAAACGTGCCTTTCAATTTTGAGTACGATACACAGCCTTTATGACAGGAAGAGTAGAATGGACACCGGCGTGGCTAGACGTAGAATATCATTATAAAGAACTGTGTCTTGCTTCCACTCGATCCATTTCTCAATACACGGGATCATTACGTAGGTCCTTTTCGAAATTGTCCCACCCTTACTGCCATTTCCTATACAGTTCCTTTCTAGTGACTCTTCGGAAATTTGCAGTCACCTAGGACGGATTGGCCTTCCCTTTCTGACAGAAGTTATAAGTTTTATTCGCTAGAAGATCCTAAGGGATGATTCCGGCGATGGCACACACTGCCTGACAGTGTGCTGTACGAGCTTTGCACTCTCAACGCAATTGATGATATGCCGGACCACCCCTCCTTTTGTTCACAACGCTGCCCAATGCTACCTCCTCGACATGAGCCGCGTATTGCAGAATGGTTTTCACCACCTCAGGGATAGGAAGCCGGTGATTATGTTTTATTCCTTCGATGTTAGTCATCATCCTCGTTAGAAATGAACTTGCCTCTCACACATACTCCAAGTGCCCCTTAAAGCTTGATATCGGTCATCATCAAGGTAAGAATGATTTTGAAGCGACCTATTAATTAACAACCCGGATGTTAGCGGTATTGTTCTTCTTTTTTCGCCTGTGCATGGTCCAAGTCCTCCGGTTGTTTACTCCAGATGCAAAAAATACTGTATTAGAAGGGGTACCACGAAGTGTCTTTCCGAACAGACATGTCCTACATAAGACCTGTGCACAATACAGGTGGCCCGTCTATGACTTTTATTCGAGACCCGTGTATTTTTGAGGAGCTATAGAAACCGTAGATTTGTATCCTTTATATGCTGTAGTGGAGAAAAATCCACATATTGGTCGCCAGGAGTCTATTGAAGCAGGGTGTCCTTGGGGCTGCCCACAGGGAGGAGTTCTCTTTTCTATGTTATAGCATCTGGTAATAGATACCTTGCAAACATTTGCGGACTATCTAGCCGTAATAATTACCGACAAGTTTGCACAATATGTGACCGCTTGAATGCAACTGTGCATCCATAATTGGGGTCTCCACAATGGACTCACGGTGAACGATAAGAAGGTTTTGATTAATTATGTTCACTAGCAACGTAACGCTACCCACCTTAGCAGTGACGGAAATCCAGCTGGTACAAACATTCAAGCATTTAGGAGTTCATTTCGGCTCCAAGTTAACGTGGAAGCACCATATCCAGGAACAATATCAGAAATCCTGCAGATTGCTCTGGTGCTGTGAGACTCGGGGACTTTGAAAACAACAGATTCATTGGGTGTATCCATCCAAAATAAAACCCATTTTGATGTATGCATGCATCGTCTGGTGGTCAAAAGTGAACTTTGCTAACTGCAGGAAGCTGCTAAGGTATATCGAGAAGCTCAGTTGCCTGAGTATTACTGGAGTAATGAGTACTACGCCGACTGCGGCTCTCGAAGCTATCTTAAATGTACCCCAGTCCCCATTCATTTGGAGGTTAAACGGAAAGCAGCCAGCGACGCATGTAGACTCGATATCATTCAAGCGTGGAAAGCGGGAAAATCATTCGGTCATACATCCATCAGGAAATTCCTGGACAAGCATCCAGTAGCTCTGATGCCAGTCGATCATATAGTTTCCAGATTCGCCTTTGAAAAGACATACATTGTCGTAATCACCAAAAGAGAAAAATGGCCGACAAATGGCATGAGTCCTTTCAGAGTACAGGCTTCACCGACGGGTCAGTCACGGAAGACAAATCGGCCGCAGGTGTGCTCTCGGGTAATCCAATTATGGAACTGGCCCGACCGGAAAAATGACGACCATATCCTAGGCGTCGATATACGCCATTTCATTGGCACCAGAAGAATGTCTAGGACACAGTTGCCTACAAAGGCTTAAGTACTCGGAGTATACTAAACTAACCAACTGCGTAACCGTAGAACACAAACGGCTCTTGGGCAGCACCAGTAATGCGAAGCCTCACGTCTACACATTGGCGCAAGACTAGAAGAGAAGAATTTCTCAGCTATTTCCTGCCCCTGGTGATGCATATTACCCTCAGATCCAGCCAAAGGAAGAAAGTAAGATATTTTGTTTTGAGGAACCGTTTTCCCCATATGAAGTTTCATGTACTAAATTTCTTTTCTCTAAGTTACAACGCTAATTGATGCTGTATCCCTAATTATTTATTTCCTTAAGTAAGATTTTCTACGGTGCTCTGAGGATCCCGACCTTCCCTTCTTCAGTGGAGTTTCAGGAAGTTCAATTTCAAGACGTTCCTTTCATGACCGCTTGAATGATATCTCCAGGATATGGTTGGCTTCTTGTTGTTCACTAGAACAATGATAAACTATGACGGGAAACTAAAATTCTCTTTTATTTATTTGAAGTTTATACTTAAAACTAAATCACTACAAATTAGTTTAATACACATTCCTGTTATCACTTCACTTTTATCGGATCAGCGGACGGGATAAGACTGGGTCTATGAGAGAATTTACAAATGTCATTGTTGACATTTGTCATGACAGTTTCATGTCCGTCCGTCATCTGTTTCTGCGGCCATTGAATGCAGCGGCGGAGGCGAATTCGTAATGGCGTCTAGGTTCGCGCCTTCGATGTGCCGCCACAAGTGGTCGCCCCTTGTCTTTCAAGGGACAATAAATGTAAACTTTTTTCGTCCATGATCGCACTCCGTATTGTTCAACATCCTGCACGTAGATGTCATGTACTCGATATACTCCTCTTCATAATCCACAAGAGTTGTTGGTTATTTAGGAGGATGTATACGAGTACAAGTATAGAAACTCAAAAAAAATATTCGCTTTTCAGAAAAATAAACAAAACATTGGTGCACGTAAAATAACGAACGATCAGAATGTTATTGTTGTTGTTTATTTGATAAGAGTAGTTTAGATAGTCTATAATATATTATTTTTATTTATTTTCATTTGATGTCAGAACTTTACAAGAATTATAAATGTTTCCAATAAATAGGGTGAGATTTATGTTCTGTACGCTTAATTAACTTATTTCATCGATTTCATCATCGTACCCTAGGCATTGTCCTCTGAAATTCCGCTCTGCTTCTTGATAAGAACATAAGTCGCATCAAAAGCTCTGACTACCAATGAAATCTATACCAATCCAACCTCTGAACATAAGTGATTAATTGAAATCTGAATCTAAGGAGAACATCAAGTGAACCGTTTAAATTCCTCAAAAGTACTTCCATTGTTTGCCCATCACCAACTTCAACGATGTCGCCGTCTCTTAAGTCTCTTATAAAAGTTCTCCAAAAGAAAACCTACTTCTTTGCCCATCATTAATAATTTCTCTTTGAGTTCGTTAATCCTTAAGAAAATAGAAGTCTTCCAACAAAGATATTGGCCAGGATGGAAAAAATATAGCGATCTGAAATCGCGTAGTAGCCTCCTCTGCCTATGAAAAACCAATCCAATGAATCCTCGAAATAGCGGACAAGGGGAAGAGGACTTAATAACAGGAAGGAATAAGAAATTAACGTCGTCTTGCCCGGCATATTTTTATTCATCAACTCATGGTCCTTTCGGTTCACGGGACGACTGTCTTGGTATTAGAGGAATTCAAACAAGTGTAATCCTCACCTAAGTCATGGCAGGGATTAAAAAAATTTAAAATGCACGTGATGAAAGATTCATTCCGTGGTTCGCTCCCTTCTTTCACCGCTTATATTTTTAATGAAATACAACTTTTGCCATGTTCCGAATTAATACCATGAAGGACGAATTTTTCAAGGATTTTCCCCCCAACCGCTTTTGGATTTTTTTTTTGACGTTTCATCGCTACTTGGAAAAACTATGGAAGAGACAATCGGATGGAATGATTTTGGGATATCCTTGGGAGAGTTGTTGTAACGCAAGCAAATATGAAAGATAAAACAGAAAAAAAGTATTTTAAAAAACATACCACACCCACTTACCTACAATTATGTCGAAAGCGTTCCTAATTGACTAATACCATTTGCTGCGAGTCCTTTTTATCGCGATAAGTGATGCTTGGGGAGATTTTTTACAGACGCAAGGATTACGGTAAATTAAACTCATTAGATTTTTTGTTTAATGAATGGATTTTTATATCGTGGAATTAATGGGAGAAGATTAGACGACAATAAATTTTGCCGCCCCATTCTATTAATCTGTACAAAACTTTAGAATCACTATTTCGAACTCTCTCTGCATAGTTGGTTTGTTTAATTTTTATCAGGAAAAAACTATTATTTTATTTGCTGGAAAACTATGCCATTCAAAATATTCGGAAAAGGTCAGCTCATAGATGAAGAAAACTTGCAATTTTATCTATGAAGGTTTTTAAGGAAAGTAGTACACAGGAACAACAACTTACCAGCTATTTTGGAAAATCTTTGTTTTCACCCTCCACCTACCAAATTTTGTAGCAGCACGGCGGTCAAAGGGTATTACAGGTCCCATGGCGAAACGTGGATTGGTACCCACGATGGAGCATAAAACCTGGGAAACGCCCGCTGAAACAAAACCTACAGCTCTACTACCTTCACGTGGTGATCCCTAGGAGTTCTTTCTTCATGAAAAACTGCACACGGATAAGGATGAAGGCGAGTCTCCCGCTCCTAAAAACGGGAGAAAATGTACCAGCTGGTCCTTCAGGTTAGGGGTTGGGTAGGACTGACAACCATACATAGAAAACCGATGTTACGAAGCCACGGAAGGAGCCTCGGACAGGATCGATTTCAAAACGACGAACCCGGCAACGACGAAGGATTAAAGATTTGCGCATTTTCTCATGGAACGTGCGCTCCTTGTGCAGATATCAAGCTACTGATCAGCTAGCCGATACCCTGTCCCAATATAAGGCGGATATAACAGCGTTGCAAGAGATGCGATGGACACGGACCGGTTTCCTGGAGAAGAGTCGCTACACCATATACTATAGTAGCCATCCAGTAAACCATGTGCTCAGAGTAGGTTTCTTAGTCAACCAAAAAAATTAAACCTCTTGTTATCGACTTTGAAAACATAACCGAACAGCTATGCACTCTGTGCTTGCGAGGCAAATTTAGAAATATAAACATCATTATCGTTCACGCCCCTACAGAGGAGACTACCGATTTGAAGAAGGATTCCTTCTAGGAGGCAGTAGAACGAACCCTCGAAGCCTGTCCCAGGTATGATATCAAAAGTAGTGACAGTCAAGTAGGAACCGGGCCCTTATTCAGGCGATACGTTTACATCAAAATACAAATGATAACGGACTGCGGATTATTCAATTTGCAGTGTCACACGGAACGGTTGTTGGAAGTATCAGGTTTGTGCGGAAAGCGGTCCATAAATGTACCTGGGCCTCTCCAGACAGGACCGCTTTCAACCAAATTGACTACGTGTTGATCGAATGCCGCCACCTCTCAGCCTTCATGAATGCCAAAACATATAGGGGGGCCAATATAAACTCGGACCACTATGTCATTGGCATGTTGCTCCGAGCTCGAATAACAACACTACCCAGAATCCCCTCTGACAATCAGGTGAGAGTTAACACTGAAGCCATCCGCAACACAGCCCTCCGCAACACCTGTAAGAAGGAAATGGATGTCGCAATAACCACACAACAGAGATCCTGGAAATGAAGCATTAACAAATGATCTTCACAATCACCTGAAGAACGTTATCATTGATACGGCCACAAACATACTTGGCCCCAGCCGCAAGAAAAGTCGGAACGGCTGGTTTGACGATGAATGTAGCTAGCTACGGAACGGAAGAATGCTGCATACTGACTAATGTTGCATTCTCAAAGAACACGGGCACACGCAGATACTTATCACGAACTGCAACGAGCGGAGAAGCGACTTCACAGACGGAAAAAGGAAGCCTGGGAGAACCAACTGGCGTGTGAACTAAAAAAGTACAAGGAGCAACCGATGCTCGATGCTCATCCTGTCGAGACAAAGAGGAAAATATGATTTCTGACACAATGGACATATTGGAGCAATGGGTTGAGTATTTTAATAAACTGCTCAACAACCAAGATATCGGCGAGTTGGAGATCCACCCAACTGAAGACGACGGGCAAATGCTGCCACTACCAAGCATGGAAGAAACAGTCCGTGCAATTTTTCGGCTTAAAAGCATAAGTCGCCGGGAGACGATGGAATTACAGCCGAATTGGTTAAATATGGAGGCGACCAGTTACACCAAGTGGTTCATCAACTTGTGCTCAAGGTATGGGACATTGGTAACGAGGCATTATATGTTTCATACCTAAAAAGGGAGATATCGCACAGTGCAGCGATTATAGAGGTATCACGTTGCTGAGTACCATCTATAAGATATTCTCCGCTATCTTGCTAGACCGGATAGTCCCATACGCCCAGAACATCATTGGCCCATACCAAAGAGGCTTCACTCCAGGCAAATCAGCAACAGATCAGATTTTCTCTGTGCGGCAAGCGATGCACAAACTGTTGGAATATGATGGATGGATGGATATGGAATATGACACCAAAGAAAAAATGGTGCTTTTATCGACTTTAAAGCCGCCTATGATATGAGAGAATTCCGTATCCCACCCAAATCGATAAGACTGACTAGGCTGACCCTGACCAATGTGCGAGGCCAGATAAAAGCAGCAGGATCAGACCATTCAACATGCGTCCTTTTTAACCTGGCCCTGGAGGAAGTAATTCGCGATGGCGATGTAAATGCGAGAGGCACCACCCTCTTCAAATCCATCCAACTACTGGCTTACGCTGACGATATTGACATCGTGGGAAGAATCATCCGAGACGTACAATCTACCTGCATCCAGATCGAGCAGGTGGCGCGAGATGCGACTTGCACATTAACGAAGGCAAGACGAAGTACGTGGTGGCAACGCCAGCGCCAAAAACCAAAAAACGAACAATATCGAATTGCACTGGTCAAACGAAAACAATAAAGAAAGAAGACTATAACCTTGAGACCGTTGAAAATTTCTCCTATTTAGGGTTGAAAATTACAACCGATAACGACGACGATGAAATCCGTGCACGGTTGTTGGCTGCCAACAAAGTCTATTTCAGCTAACAAAAACTGTTCCGCTCGAAACGTTTCACCATAGGGTGAAAGCTCTTACTTGGGAACTTGGGTTTTTAGCAAGAAAAATTGCGAACTCTTGGCCGTGTTCGAGAGAAGAATCCCCCGAAGAATTTTTGGCCCCCTACATGAGGATGGACGATTCCGTAGCCTACATAAAGACGAAATCTATGAGCGATACCATGACCGTCCGGTTGTGGATAAAATCCGGCTCAATAGGTTACGGTGGGCGGGTCACTTAATCCGTATGGATGAGGATGATCCCACCCGGAAAGTCCATAAGGGCAATATCTGTGGTAGAAAAACAAGGCGAGGCAGACCTTATCTGAGATGGAGCGATGGCGAAGGTCAGGACGGCAGACTGCTTTTAGGGATATTGAATTGGTGGACTGCGGCGCAAAACCGGGTTGTCTGGAGTTATGACGGCAGGCCTAGACCGGATACCGTTACGTTGCGATGACTAACCGTTTCTGAGAAAACTGGTGTGACAGACAGACAGATGGACGGGCAGACAGACAATCAAGCGATTTTAATAAAGTTTTGTTTCACACAAAACCGTTAAAAGAGCTATCCCGATCACACTGAGCTTCATACTGATACGCTAAACTCAGTATAGATAAATTCAGGTCATAGTTGTAGATGCTGTATCGGAGGCTATCAATATTTACAATTGTGGATATCAATGCATTGATACTGATTTGGTAATGTACAATACTTTTTACTGCCACTGTATTTGCAGTTGTTATTGCATACCTTTAGGATTTCCATTTGTGGCGAAATATTTTCCTACAGTAAATTCCAACGTAATCATGGCGTTCACACATGCTCGGTTCATTTTCTGTGTTAACCTTATGAGGAGCGGATTTTATTAATAGTTTTTGGAAGTTTCAGCAGTTTTCTCGACAGAATAAGCACTCTACCAGATGCTGACCTGAATTAGCTAATTTTTTCAGTGCAATCTAAATTAGCATTGTAGCAAAAGATTACTTGAAAGACACATTAAGCCTGAAAAGATGTGTATGTGGAAGACAAACTTAATGAATTTTGCGTTATAATAGAAACGAAAAAAAAAGCGAAGGTAAAGGTTAAATTTTCAACCGCATCCTCCGGGTGGAGGAGAGATTATGGAAGAGAAGACGCCGTGCCACCATTTCAACACCAAAACAAGTCGATAAACCGGAAGCCGGACGCTTCAGGTATGAAAGGTTTTGTGTGTTTCTTTTATAAAGCCATTTGATTGTGCATTTGTCCCGTTAGAACCTAGCACGTAATATATGCATAGGAATCGTGCGATTTCCACCAAGCTTGGTAGAATCGTGTTCTATACTATAGCCTACATTGCTGCAACATTCATGATTCTCGGATGAACTTAAGGAGGGTTTGCAATCAGTTATTTATTTTTTATTGTTACCTTTATTTGAACAGATATAGGTATGGGGGGGCATGACTTTTTTCAGATTTTTCGGTTGGGTAGTTTCTGAGAATGGGGCCGTGAAAGAAATGACCACTTTTGGCCCCCCGCACACCTCACCTGTCCAGCTAATGTCAAAACTAAGCTTCGGAAAGTTCTAACCAAGATCTTTCATTTGATACCCCCATGACATATTTGGTGGAAAGGAATTTACACTCTCCTTTTGCATGTATGGGGACCCTGCCTTCCACGCAGAAGAATGTTACTCACTCTATACATGAGCGTTCACAGTTTCCACTTTCCCACCAAATTTGGTGTCAATCGCTATAGCCGTCTCCGAGAAAAATGCGTGTGACGGACAGGCAGACAGACAGACAGACACACAGACGGACAGACAGACAGATAATAAACCGATTTCAATAAAGTTTTGTTTTACACAAAGCCTTAAAAACGTATGGTGGCCACTCCCTCCCCCTTTAAAAAGTAATGGCGACTCAAACTATAACTTTCAATATCATCATGGTTAACTTTGAATTTCCTACTCCATCCCCGGTTTGAGAGAGGATGGAGAGAGTGTGCCGGAGGAAGGAGAAGCTCTTCCCTCCCTAACAAAAAAAAGCAAAAAATTGCGGTGGTTACTACTTTAAGAAACTGTGTTTTTTAGACCATCATGGTAAAGTTTGATTTGCCAACCCCATCGTGTCGTCGGGAGGCGGATAAGGGGTATGTGTAAGACTATTTTCGTATCACTAATAAACTTATAGGTAAATATATTGTTGCCGCGATTCGCGAAGGGACTGGAGAGGGGAGCGCCCTATCTCCTCCACCCTCGAACCACAGACGCGGGTTGATATTTTACCTTGACAATATGTAATTAATGATATGAAAATAGACCCTTTCTAAGGTGTCGTAATTTGTAAAGTAGAGACCTTTCTCTTCCTCCAAGATACTCCTCTCTACCCCCTTCTCCTAGTTGAAGGACCATTGCCTTTTAAAATTGCCACCCCCCCTCCCTTCGGGGTGGTATTCAAACTTCACATTTTATCGTAATGGCATAAAGAAAAATCCGCTTTGAAATGTCTAAGCTTTTTAAGGAGGAGTGATCGTCATGAGTTTTCACCGGGGTGATGAGGTCGCCGCTCCCTCTTTAGTTTCAACTATAAGCGATCTTGAAGTAACAGAAAAGTTTACTTTCGATTTCGTTTTGGCCCCGAGAACCCCGGCTAGCCAACAGTGAAAAAAAAATGCAGTTAATGATGACACTCCAGAGGAGTTAATAGCAAAACTGATGGAAATCAGGAAAACTGACCTGCATGACCAAGTCTGACGCAATTGAAACATTGTGGGTTAAAAAAAATATATTCCTTCGGATATAAGGAGAAACTCTCTGTGCACAATATTCTTTTCGAACATTTTACCAAGCTCCAAGAAACACATATGTTTTTCTTTTTTTTTTTAAGTGTGGAAATCTTTAAAAAACGCTTCTGCCCCAGGTTCACGCAGTGTGTGGGATTCTCACCCACTAGAGACCATCCCGCCCATATTTCCGCGGGACCACCGTGAAGTATTACTTCACGAGGAGGGCTCGTTCCAGCGCTGCAGGAACTGTCCTGTACCGCAGTTACTGTTGCGTTAATCGCACTCCCCAATTTGCTGCGTACCTTAGCATCTCCTCCAAGAAATTATGGGGTGCCATAATCTCGAACAGTAGAACATAACATGCTCCGGGTCCTCGGACTTATTTAAGGACTCATTCAATCTGAAGCGGTGCAAGTACTTCTTGTATCCACCGTGTCTCGTAAGGAGCTGCGTTAGGTGGTAATTCAATTCTCCATGTTTGCGCTCGACCCATCTCTCCAAACACCGGATAGGTGTATGGGTCCAGCGGCCTTCGTCGGAATTATCCCACGGTTGCTGCCATATCCTGTACAGCTTCTTTCTAGAGGCCTTTCGCAAGCCTCCAGTCACTTCGACCGGATCCGCCTTCCTTCTCCGATAGAGACAGTGCGCCTCATTCGCTAAAAGATCCAAGGGAATCATCCCCGCGATGACACACACGGAACTTACCCTTCCACGGTTCACTGTGTTATCCAGTGCGCACGCCCAGACAGGACCCGCGTATATGCATGATTTTTTTTAACATTTCGCGTTGACGCCCTGTCTTCTGAGTTTTCTTGTTGTTGTCTACTAAGTTGCGTTAGTTCCCTCCTCTCCAGTTGTCTTTCGTTTCGTCTCATTAGATGCTTCACTGTTTTTTCATTGTAGCCATTCTTCCTTGCGGTGCTGAAGATGTACTCTTTCTCCTGCTCGAAGTATTCGTCACTTAGTGGGACCGTGTATATTCGATGGATCCTGGAGGTGAAGAGGACCACTTTTTGATCCCATGAATAGTTAGAGGCTGTCGGATGTTGTTGAAACATTCTAACACGGAGGTTGCTTCTTGTCTCTTGACCACGGCAAAGATATCATCCACATATCTTACTCAAAAAGGAGGAACTATTCTTTCCTTCCCTATTTGTGCATCATCATATGTCATATGTCACTGTGAAATTCCTATGTAGAGCACTCCAGATACACTCCCCTTGTTCACGCTATCGAAAGCTTTCTCGAAGTCGATGAAGAGCAGGTGCACCGAAACTCTAAATTCCGCGCACTGTTCCAAAATGATGTGGTCACTGCAGGGGGATCCGGGGTGAAAACCGGCCTGCTCTCTGTCCATCAAGTTTTCGAGATGTTCTTTAATGCGTTCCATTATTGTCACATTTAAAACGGGTATCCTTTATCTGAGTGTAATTTCGCGCCGGCGGTAACTATATCCTGAAAAAGAAGAAATATTTAGTTACATTTTAAAGGCTTATTTGTATATCCTGAAAGATGAAGAAGATTTTTTTTATTAGTTTTTAAATACCAGGAATAGCAATTACCTAGATTTGAATTCAATCTAGTGTCTATCGGCTGTTGCTAATGAATAAGCTTTCGTAGCGCGTCCAACTGACATCAACAGCGCGACAACCGGTATCCGATCTAGGCCTGTCTTAATAAGGAACTCCAGATATCCCCGTTTTGCACCGAGGTTCCTTCGATATCCCGTTTTTTGGAACGCGGCCAAGTTCGCAATTTTTTTACTAAGGTTTCCGTAGAATACATAAGGACTGGCAAGATATTAGTCTTGTACAGTAAGAACTTTCCCTATGGTGAGACGTTTCGTGCGAAACAGTTTTTGTAAGCTGAAATAGGCTCTGTTGGCAGTCAACAACCGTGCGCGGATTTCATCTTCAGGAATCCAAACGCACATTACTAAGGAAAAGCTCAATCTGTTGAATAAAAACTCGCCGCGCACTAGACAGGAAAAAGCAATGGCAGGTACTACTCCTAATCGGGTTACTAATAAGTCATCTATTAGTTTCAACTCTATCATCGCCTTCTTCCACTCTTTGAGAAAGGTCTCGGGTTTCAAATATTTCCGTACGAGTGGAAGCAGTAGATAGTTAACTGCAGGTTCAGTATGAGAGACCATGAAGTACAGCGGCTTTACCCCGTTCTTCCCACCACTTCAGTTGTTCAACATCGCGGAGGGGAAGTCGACCGTTGACGTTCTTCACAACACTATCGAAAGATTTGCAACCACATACAATATCTTTCGTGACGCGGTACATAATTCTGAGAGCTTTACAATCTGTGGCATCTTTGGCTTCGCTGGTCGATGCAATAGCAAATTCTCTCTTGTCACGGAGTACACTACGCTGAACTTCTTGGGATTCCGCTCGGTAACGGAGTTCGAGCGCATCATGCTCACCATCACCCGCAGCGGTCAGTAAGGCCTTCAACCATTTCCGTCCATCGATCCGCCTCAACAACTCCGCAGTCAGCCAGATCTTATGACTCCCCTTCGGGATTTGGCCGACGCCCTGTGTAGCACCCGATGAAAAAGCATTTTTGGTGACGACCCAATGCTCATCGATATCCTTAGGCGCGTTACTCATTAGATCTGCCGTTGGATCAGCAATTGTCGACCGACAGCTGGGCAGCACAAGCTGTCGATGTTGAACTTACGGAGTCTCAGCTCCCCAAACCTGTGAGAAGTATGCAAGCGAACGTAAGTGGCCATCAGATGGTGATCCCTTTCGAAAGCGACATCAGCGCTTCTATGGTTACGAACATCTAGAAGAGAACTCCTAAATCTACTACTGATCGTAAAATGGTCGATCTGAATGCCCGTACGGCGTCGGTCACTTGAAACTCAACTGACTTTATGCTAGGCTCAGTGCTCGAACAATGTGCCGCCAATGAGGAAGCGGTGCAAGTTGTAGAAATCCACGCCAAGACCATGTTTCCCTATCACATGTCCGAGCACGATGTTGTCAGATCCCAGCTTGGCATTTAGATCACCAATCACGATGACAGAAAGCTTTTCTCTGGACCGCATCTGCAGTAGTCATGGGAAGGAACCCGACACAGGATTCCCGCCTGCTATCATTTGGCTTTCCAGAGTACAAAAGCACATTGCCGCAAGAGGGAGAAAAGTAAAGTCCCACCATTTTACTTCGCCCAGGGCTAGAATGTCCAGTTTATATCGCTGAAACTCCCGCTCAAGTTGGAGAGAGCGAGCATTCTGAGGACCATCGCCACCGTTGTCGAGGAGCGTGCGCACATTAGAGAAACTAATGATAGCCCTTTTTGGATAGCCAAAGGTCGTTGCCGTGAGGTCAGTCCCTATCCGAGGCATTGTTGACGTTTCGGTAGTAATAAAGTTTCAAAATTTGCAGATTTCTAGCCCACAAATTTCTATCCCTTTTATTCGCCCCTTACGACAACCAGGGAAGGCTTGGAGTATATTCGTAAGCCCCAACTCACAGGGTTATATTAGTCCTTGTTTATTTGTTCTAGGTCACATATGAGGAGATTATATGAAATCCTATCAAATCTTCAAAGACACATCCAACGATATATTGTATGATATTTTCTCCATTTAGATTCAAGTTTACCGAGGTTTTTCAAAATCCGTTCCCTCCCGTCATATACAGTACACATAAAACCTAAAACTGAATCACTCAGCTCCAAACCTACTGAGCACAGACCACAAATCACTATATGATTTACCACCTTAAGATTCCTTCAGATAAACGATGCGATACCGGTGGCAATTCTCACAGGCAGATTATTGACACCAGTCCCGTTGCATAAAATTATCCTTAAGACGATTCCAGTATATGTGCTCATGTATTTACCGTAGCATCACACGGAAAACGTAAGCAGACGGAAATCCTGTTGTATTTCTTTTCCACCACTTTAACCCCAACGGGGAGCCACAACCCTATCGCAAAAGGGGTGATACTTACCAATGCCAAGCAAAATATTGTATAAACTTCTTACGTTGGTACTAAGAGGGTAAATGTACTCTCATTAGAGCAATGATGATGGCTATGTTGTTGATGAAACTGCTGTTGATGATGATGTTTTTGGCAATGAGCATAAGGATTTGGTGAGTTCACCTTGGCCCTTGTTGTTCTCTTGCCCTTCCCATTGGCTCTCGTGGCTTGTTTAGGTACAGGATTGTAATACGCTCGCTCTATTCCGGGGTTAAGTGCCAAAAGGATTGTTTCGCAATTCTTCTTGCACTCAATGAATAATTCCATCATTTATAATTTTCTTTCTTTCACTCGTCAACATTTTTAATTTAAATTTAAATCCTTTTTTAAATATGAATAGAAGAAATCCTTTTTTGTTTTGTGTTTGGCACGGGAGGTAAAGCCATGCTCACGGAATAAGTCGAGTATCATTTATTTCTCTCGGGGGTCGTAAGCCATCGCATCTTTGTTTTAGATACATTCGATGAGATTCAAGTAAGTGCAGTAGAGAACTGTAGTGAAAATAAGAGGGTAGAATACCCTGAAGGAACTATTGAAGTAGTTGTTCGTATGTTTTTCATGAAGTGTAGCAAAATGCATATGTATGTACATATCTAAGAAAAAAAGATTAAATGTACAATTCAGATTGAACTCAATTTGAAACATTTTTCCGGGACACGATAGTGATTGAATATAATTGGAGGCATATGCTTGCAAATAATAGGAATCAACCGAAGGAGTCCCACGTGTCTTTAGTGGAACCTTTCGTACTGTACACCCCGTGCTCTGCCAGTGACGGTTTACAATGGCTCTCCACAAATTTCAACTCGTTTTCTCAAAAAATATAAAATAAATACAATAAAAAGAGAATTCCTTGAGCATTAGGACAATGTCTGAATTTGTATGAAATCCTTTCGTTTAATAATGGCCATCATAACATTCTAATCCCTCGTCCTTTTTCGCTTTTAAAACTGACTGAATGATCTGCATTACGGACAGATTCGACAGCAATGGCTGTTTCCTCCTTTGTCCGTCCCCACGCGGCCGTAGGCAAGAGATTTCGTTAAATTGCCAATACCACAAAACCCAGGAAAAACTCGATTTTACTTTTTGGTAGAATAAGAACGTAAATGTCCGCAAGTACAATGCTAAATTCACGGTAGAAACGTTTGGCAATCACTTAATAATCCCAGGATATTAATGGTTCAGTTCCTTCGGTTTACGGTTCGCCTATTTTCATGGAGACTACGCGACCATGGTGTAGTGAATCCTCGAAATTGAAAGATTTCTCGAATTTCTTATTGTCCTCGTATTTATGAACAGGATTAGAATTTATGTTGGAGGCGAATAGAATAATTGTACAATAAGTTTGCGGGGTAGTCTTTGTAGTGACGTCTAATTATTGGGGGTTAATGATGCTTGCTTGATATTGTTTTGTGTATGATAGTGATTTTCGATGGAGAGCGTCATTTACATTGATCCTGATTACTTTACTACGTCTTTAGATGGAAGCCTTCATTAAAGTTGACTTAACTAGCGAAAGATTTACGGTTTTGAGGGGAATTATGCACATTATATTATAAATAAATTGTAGTAACTCCCAAGACGGGAAAGCTCCTACTACGATCCACCCAATTTGCCTTTGCCTTGTGTCGCATTAGGGAACAGTTGGCATTTTTTGAATTTACGAAGATGTATCCATTAAGCCACACATATACGCTGAGTCAGGCCTATTAGTTACGCCTGAACAGTCCATCTGGCTGCCTCTTGAACTGAAAGCTCCATATACATGTGGAGTCTGAATCGTCCGGTTCACACGCGCCATCGTTGCGGCGGAAGCAACTACTTAAGGGGGTCACCCCGGGTGAAGGCGGTTTTTTTTGGCTTTCTTTGAAAATTTTTTGTGAAGAACTGGAGAAAGGTACAAATACGAATTTTTGACCATAGATTCACTAATATCTTAAGCGTGCATACTAATTTTTCTAGCCCGATCACAGGCTTAACTTCAGTCCGCAAACTAGAATTATTAAAAAAATATTAAAAACTAAATTTTTGGCGCCGCGTTAAAATTTTTTTTTGAATTTTGGCGTTTTTTACGGCTTCTTCAATGAATAAAAAAAAAACTACTGAATGAATCGCAATTATCCTAGTTTGCGGACCGTAGAAATATGTTCTGAGTAAGTCGTGAAAATTTCAAAGAATTTCGTTAGATAGATTTTGCGCTATCGTGGCAGCCGCTTTTCAACATACGGTTTCGAGAAAAACGCATTTAAAAAGTAGAATGCGATTTTTAGCCATAAAACCTTAACTGACCATTAATCTGCTGTCCCTAGTCCATAAACCTTAGGTTTCTTCAAGAAACACATGTACGGCCTTGGCTTCAATTCTTTTCCTTTTAGGAAAGTCACTCGAACGTCATTCGGACCGATAAATACGCGCTTTATTACGGCGATCGACATAAATCTGGCATGTGACTTATCACGTGTTTAACACACTATAATTTCCGAATGACTCAAAATATTAAAAAATCTACATATATTCTACACTATATCTAGATATAGTTGATGCAAAAAACTCCCAGCTAAACCGATGCAGCACGGATGATTCTGAGTTCTCCCACCGAAGCGCACGCGTGCAATTTATGTTCCGTCCGCCATTTTAGGACTGGTGGATTCCATTCAAGATTTGCTAGAAATAACTTATTGTTTCTCTTTGTTTTACGGTAAACGACCGCGTTTCCTTTTTTGGTCTTCACGCAAAGAGGTGCAACAAACCCTGCACCTCACCATATTCCGATCAGGAAAACTAAAAGAACCACCTCTGTTTAAGGCGGCAGAGGTTGGCACCGCGCATCAAGTGGAAAATCGCCTGCACATTTTCGACAGTGAAACACGCATCAAATTCCTCATCGATTCGGGTTCCGTCATATCGTTACTCCCGAAATCTCCGGTCAACCGGAAACAATTCCCCCGCCAGCCTCTCACGCTCCCTGTAGCCAGTGCCTCACCAATTCAAACCTTCGACACCCACATTCTGACGCTCAGCCTGGGGTTACGTCGAATATACCCCTGGCGGTTTATCATCGCAGATGTCCATTCAGCCATTATCGGCGCAGATTTCCTAGCGAATCACGGTCTGCTTTGAGACGTCAAAGTAAAAAAGCTGGTTGGCTTGCTAACTGACATTATATCGAAGTACAACTTAATAGTCCGGATGATCGTCCATAATGTTTCCATCCTGTCTAAAGCCGGCACACCGCCTGGCGAATTGGAGCTCCGACACTCAACATCTGTAAATTATAATGGTTCAACGACATCTGCTCGCCGCACAGCACCACCATCTCGTTGTTCGATATTCCCATCCAGCATGAAATTCGAGCCAGTTCTGCAAGAGCAGGGCATCGTGCACCACCAAGCCAGTAGACTAGCCCCCTTCATCTCGTCCCGAAAGCAGACGGTTCATGGAGAGTTACAGGGCTGAATGGCTGTACTGCCCTGGACCAGTACCTACTACCAATCGCCAAGGACCTCCTTCAGGAAATCAGATGCAAGTTTCATCTGTCGTGGATCTGCCTAAAGCGTTCTACCAGATCCCAATCGCCGAAAGGGATATTCCGAAGACGGCTATAGCAACTCTATTCGATCTCTTAGAATTTTCTCGCTCTTCAATGGACCAACGAAATGCAGCTCAGTCTCTCCAGCGCGAAATGGCCCATCTTCTGCGCGATTGTCCTGGACCTGGATGACAACGCAAAACCGGGATATCTGGAGTTCCTTATTAAGGCATGCCTAGACCGGACACCGGTTGTTGCGCCGTTAATGATGATGATGGATGACATATTCATGGCCTCGGACAACCACGGGGAGCACCTCCAGCATCTGAGTCAGCTCTTCGAGATACTATGCAAAGCGAGGCTTCGCCTAAACGCCGACAAATGCGCTCACAGTATGAACCAGATCGAATACCTCGGCTACACCGTTTCCGAACAGGGAATCAAATCTTCGGCCCACAAGAACCAGGCTGTCGAGAGTTTCCCAAACCCTGAAACAGCCTCCGAGCTTCTGCATTTCCTTGGCATGTTCAATTTTTGCATTCCCAAGGCTAAAGGAGCTTATGAAGCCTCGTTTAATGTGGACAATGGAGGCTTCAGCCCGCACGACCTCTTTCCTGATACTAGATGCTCCGTTGACTTTGAAGACAGACGCTTCCAACACGGCACTTGAACAAGAGTTTCCTTCGAGGACCTGGAAACGATTAGGTTCCTTTTCCAGGAAATTATCAGACACCGAGAGGCGATACAGCGCGTACGACCGCGAGGTACTTGCTGTTTACGTTGTAATTAAACACTTTTACCGTTCCATCGAAGGCCGCCCTTCCCATGCCGTCAATAATCAGTCCCCAGGAAGTCACTAGAGCACAGGGAGACGATGAGGAAATGCCTCACTTTTCCAACTCTACGTCCATAGACCTTCAGCCGTCAATCATCGACGGCCACTCCATTATGTGTGACACGTCAACAGGAAGTATCAGGCCATGTCTTCGCATCACACTCCGCAAAATAGCTTTTGACCTACTACACGACAAAACACATCCGAGTGTCAAGGCGACGGTATGCCTTATGACACAGAGATTCATCTGGAAGGGGGTCAAAAAGGACCTCATACGATGGTCATAGCAATGCCAGCCCTGTCAGCGCACCAAAGTGCATTGAAAAGTTTGTCGAACCAGACGCCCGCTTTGACTATCTACACGTAGACCTCATTAAACTTCCATTGGTGCAAGGGTATCAATGTTGCCTCACTGTAATCGATAGATTTTCGAGGTGGCGGTTTCGAGGCGCCATACACCCAATGGATCTGCTACTTTGGCTCACCACGGACTTTTATTTCAGACCAGGGCACACAATTTGAATCGTCGTTGTTCACTGAGCTCGCCAAACTCCTGGGCGAAAATTGAATACGAACGGCTCCATACTACCCGCAATCGAAAGGCATGGTGGAGAGGTTCCATTCAACGCTAAAAGCGGCTCTAATATATAATCCAGATGTGCTGTGTCCAGCGCTACTGCCGACGATTCTCTTCGGGCTCCGAATGGCGTTCAAGGAGGATTTACAAGCATCCCCAGCCGAAATGCTCTTCGGTACCACATTCAGAGTACCAGAGATCTTCTTTGCAATGCTGAATCATATCCTTGCCAATCCACTATCGTTTGTGGAAAGTTTGCGACGCCTCCCTTAGCCCATCAAACCGGTCCCTGCAATCAGACACGCCGCTCCCCACAAGCCCTTCATATTTAAAGATATGCAGAGCTACACCCACGTGTTTAAACGGGTCGATAAGCTAATAAAGCCATTGGGGTCACCATATTCAGGACCACGCAAAGTACTGCGTAGAATTAGCGATCGAGTTTTCACCATCGACATCAACGGACAAGCACGATCCTGCTCCAACGACCAGCGTACGTGGAGCCCTCCGACCTACCTACGACGGACAAATCGAAGTGCCCATCGCTTCCGAACTCCCAAACAATCGTCCCCACAAGCAACGCTAAAGGACTAAGCTACAGTGGAACGCGTTATATTCTGCTCACATCTTTCGATCAGAACTGAGCGGGGGGGGATTGTGGAATCTGAGCCGGAAGTGACACACGCCCCACCATCGCGACGCAAGCAACTGCTGAAGCCACTCACTGAAAAGGGGGAGGGGGAAAGAATACGGAGAGGAGTAACTGCATAGTAAACCACAGGAAAGCTGAGGAGATATAGCAGTGGAGCCAGAGAATTTACTGAAGGTGGGAGGGGGCTGGGTGGCATTGCGGGCGTTACCGATGTGAGACCAGAAAGGCTTCAAGTTACCAGGTGCCAATTCGACTTCAGCACTGTCCAGATAATCCTTTTAACTATCAGCGACTTAACTGAAGATCGCAGAGCGCTGAAATGGACAAAGTCCGCACGACTTCCAGTGGATAGACGCTTTTTCTGCGCAGCTTCCCGAAGATTTTTTTGATGGATTTCGGTGCTGAACTATAATGGGTAAGAGCTCAGAGATTTGGAGGAGGAAACAACGTAACGAGGAAGGAGGTCAGACAGAATAGAATAAAAGGAGAGGAGGGCTTGGTCGCAGGTGAGAGAATGGGAGCCCAGTTGATTGATGTCAAAGCCAAGTTCAAACCCTTAAAGCTGCCCTTGCGAAAGTTGAGCTTAGAGTAACTAAGTCCTGGGAACATAACTATCTCAACATGGTTGCCTCTAACCATCTTGTCATCAGGACATAAGCTCTCGATCATATCTTTCATCGTAAAAGATCCTAGCCCCCCTTACTGACCTAATGATACAGATTCTATTCAATCGAAACCATGGCTTTTGCACCAAAAAAATTTAGGAGCAATCCTGCCGCTGTGTCAGCCTCGCTGCCAATAGATAGGCATGCTATTAGAAGCGTCTGCCACCGTCCGCGACAAGGACAAGGATTCCCCCATACCGTTCCGCCTGACATTCGATCCCCTCGTGTTTGATTTCTCTGAGAAAATCCGCACTTAGAAAAACTGCAGTTCCCATGTCCTCATCCATTAAAAATCTCATCCCGTAGAGTATTTGTCTGTTTTCGAATTAGTACCTTGACTGATTTGCGGTGTCCGGTTTGCATAGATTCGATCCCTTGAAATGGCATCAAGTCAGCTCCGGTCACGTCTCTGGCTTTCCTTTCTTCAGCCTGTTCCTTGAAAGGTGTCGGAAAGTTACTAGCAGGTAGGATTCACTTTGAAGTCGCTTCACCAGTGCGAACCCTCATTCGATGGTTCCACCACTGTATACACTATCTTCCGCGCACTGCTCCATTCTGCGATAGCGCACCGAAGATGCTGGAATTTGCTTTATACTGTGTGAGTCGAAGACCATCATTGTTCTTCGCTATCAAAATGGAGATGATGTTTTGCAGTTTTCTGATAAGATTTTTGAATTTTAATCTATCTAGGAAAAAGTGAAGACTATTTTGGTCCAGTTCGAATATCAAGTTGAAACCCTCCACGTTTGTAGATTTGTCCTTCCAGGCATTCATGAAGTTACCCTCCAGTGTCCAAAGTCCATGTCCGGGTTCTGTTCGCCCAGTGTACGGATGATGTCCTCTGCCTTCTTTCGAGTGTCATGTAACTAAAATCCGACATGTTCTGTCCTGCGCAGCTTAGTGTTCACAATAGTGAACTTGAGCCGACCGTCAGAACTCAAAGCCGGGATTACCTGCAGTGCACTCCAAATGGAGAAGCCCATTGTGAAAAACTTGATCGTTAAATCCGGCATTTCCGGAAGATGGTAAATCGTCTCTCTGACATTTTACCATCCTTGGAGGAAGCTCCCACGACAGCAGTCAGAACTGAGGCCGCTGCTTGCGTATGCGTCCTTTTCCGTCCTGCCTTCGTGTCCGTATTTCTATGGGAGGGACCAGCTTCATTGAGATCTTTCTCGCTGATCTGATCACCTCCCGGCACACCGGTCATAATCCCCTCGAGACGCGTGTATGTAAGCCTTGGTGCGAAGCACAATGAAGCGTTGGCCACAACAGATGTGTTGGTCTTACGTTTCGTGCGCGCATTACTGCTGACAGAAGAGTCTGGTGGGTTCATTGTGGATCTCACCGGAATTACCAGTTTATCTCTACCTTACCGCCGGAGATTCCGCTTCCTTGCGTCCGATTTCACTGCCCGTTACCGCACCTAGTGGTACAGCCACATCCATGTTCTCATTCCAAAGGTACTCCATCCTCCTTCGCAGTGTTTTCTTCTGCCGCTGGTTTGGAGCCGTTCCAGGTTCACGGTGTCCGGGTGGCTTGGGTCTATTTCCACATACCGGCGTTGAACCAGTAGCGTCAACGTCACCAGCTTCCCTTTCTTCCGCTCTTCCCGGTAAGGATGAAGGAGAAAGTTCTGACAGGCAGTGCTCAGCCCGTAGTCCCTCCTCTTTAGTGGCCGAAGTTCCCTTCTGCCAAGCCTTCCTCTTCCGTTTGAGGATATATTTGGGCTGTAGTACCGCGGACGGGCCGGCTGTAGTCGAATTTCCAGTTTCTCCCAAGTTGAGAGTTTCCGTACTTTCCTTTCTGGCTAGCTTCGCCGCAGGCACTAAATGTAAGCTTTCCACAGATTCGGAAAGCATGCCTTTAACAGATTTATCTATAGGGGGTATGAATGTGGTGGGGCCTCCAAATCCGCGCCTCGGCGGCGACGTGATTGCTCATGGTCGCGGGTGGTTTCGAAATCTGTCACTTCTTACCACTTGAAGAGTTTAAATCCTTCATTTCCATATTCATGTTTTGGACACCCTTAGACTACTCCAGGCTCCCCCACCACGGCAAGGTGGTGTCCAAGGGAGAATCCTTTTACTTTATATTTTCTCATATCACACCGAACTACATATTCCGTCCACCGCTTCGCCCGACTGCACTACTCCTGGTCACATTATCTTCAAGGCGAAACTTTTAAGTAGCTCACAGGATACTTTTGAGTAAAGTTTCCTAATAGCTTCCATCCGTTGTATCGTCATATCAAAAACAAAGTGAAACTACGAAGGACTCGCCTTCTTATACGAAATCTTGTCACACTTGTCAGTTCGATGGCAAGCAAATAATTTCTGCTAATTGGAAATATTAATTGAACGCGCATACATTTTTAATGAAAGAGAGTCCAACTAATTTCATGGAAAAGTCCTTTTAATTGATGCAAAGACACTCTAAAAGTCCTCTTAGTCGTTCAGTCGTCAATATTTCGTCAAAGAAAAAGTTTCTCATCCTTGGCGATGGTGTTGTCTTTTCGTCATGGTAGTCGTCATTTTTACCTCCCCAAGGAAGATTCGATTGAGTTTTTTTTAGATATCTTAAAAGACCAAAAAGCTGACACACAAATCAAGTGAAGAACGAAAAAATCCGTGGAAGGAGAAGTCGTAATTTATAGGTGGAATAAAGTGGACGATGGGCCGGGAAAAAAATAAACCGGCCAAACTTATTCCCGGGATTTTTGTTCTTTTATGTTTCCTCTTTAATCTGTTTTATTAAGAGTGCTCATTAAAAGAGTAAATAAAAAACCCACAAGGGGTGGTAGGCTCATACCATCTGTCGAAGGGAGGCGAATGACAATTTTCCAGGCTTACCACTCCAATATTTACTCCTTTAAAATAAAAGGACGATTCTATGAGGTCATTCAGCATGTCCACTTGGTATAAGAGCAATGGACTCCCGTCGAAAGTCAAACAATATTGAGTGATTATTAGCTAAATTACTTACGCCTTCCACGAAAGGATATGTGAGATTCTATGAATACCAAAAACTTCAGTCGCCAACTACGTGAACTCGTAGATATTGTAGCAACCCCAAAAATATCTCATCGAAAACACATTGTGTCCTCCTAGTGAAAAGTCTATTGCATTTTCAGGGTTTTTTAATTCGTCCTTGCCACCCGATTTATGACAATTATTCGGCGGAACTCCGTAGTACACTTTACTTCTTAATATAAGCAATGGACCAGGAAACGTTTTAAACACCAAACAAATTACAAGGAACCATATTACCCCTTGCCATTTCAATGTAATATTGCATGTCTTTCTACATCCTCTGCCTGCTTTTGCCTGTACATCCCAAGAAAAGGATTCGTGACGGTCATTCTATTTTGCGTCTTAAGACATGGATTTAAAGTTTAGGAGGCATAAAATTCAAAAGAGATCTTGTTCTGTATTTTATTATTCAGCGAAGGGGTTATGGTCTCTGATCCTACTTTAGAGGCATCCTCGCCAAGGATACTTGATGTATCCTTTAATTTATTTGTTTCTAGGAAAAGCGAAGATTCTCTCTTCCACGGACTTTTTTTTTCGATGCTCGCGATATTAGGCAATGGGGATGGATGATACAATAATTTTTGGGGTACGACCCCGTTGGACTGTCCTTGCTGTTTATTAAGCTGCATTTAAGAGCCGTTTACTTTCGCTTCGCTTAAGTAAAGGATGTTGTTGTACTAGAGATGAAAACCATAAGACTTTGTGTTAGGTGAACTGAATTAATTGATGCTATAAGATTTTATTGTCTAGAATTAATGCGATGGAATAAATACTTGGAATAATTTGGTATCGAATCAATTAACTTTTTTCTCGTGGTTTCTTTTCAGACTAAAGTCGTGGTCATGGATTGCAATTAGAGGAATATGGAAAAACCCACAAGGATGATTAATCCTTTTTTATGTCTGGAAAATTTTGAAAATCAAAATTTGATTTATGGTCGTGAGTTCAGTTGCCTTCCATTCTCAATCATCAATTTTTGATTGTATCAATTAGTTTCTTGAATGTTCTAGGGTTCAAAAAAATTTTGTGTGCCCCAAAAAATATTTTGCAGAAAATCTAAAAGTGCTAAAAGTGGTATGTTGGCATATCTGTTAAAAGCAGATAAAAGTAGGCGTAATTCATGAGAAAGATACTTAATTTTGAAATATTTCAAATCTTTTTCTTTTTTAACCTCGCCACACTCGGTAGCGGAGTCGTCTCGTCAAAACCCAATTTTCTTCGTTCATAGACTTGGTCGAGGTGAAGTTAAGAAGCTCTCAAATGGCCACCTAAGCTATGAAGCCATTGTTGTTCGGTCGACCTTTTGGCCGTTTCCCATTGACTTCAGCTCGTCCGTGGTTACTGCGGGAATTGCTACCACATTCGTCGTTGGGTTTCATGGAGCGGAACACTTTCACCTATGCGTTCCTGACTCCAAACCGCATTTTATAGTCCGCTTTCTCCAGTGCCTCCAAGCACAGGTTGACTGATCACCAGCGGTTGCTCCCAGACATCGCTAATCTCAGTGACACGTGAATCGAGAAAATCCTTTAAAAAGTGGTCGCCGGCTAACGGATACCACCTCACTGCTTGCAGAATTTGCTTGGCATCCGAACCCTGGCGCATTCTGTTCCTTTTGTTTTGTTGTTTGACTTCGCGTTCAGATCGAATGTGCTCGATTGCGTTACCTTTCGCCTTCTGCTGGTTTCTCAAAGATTTTTTGTTGTATTCCTTCACAATCAGCGAGTGAGGTCCTTTTCTTGCCGTTCGTCAACAATACCGGCCTGATTATTCCTTGCAATCTTGCTCAGAATATGAATGGCGTTCTGGGTCTGGACTTGAGTTGACTTCCGTTTCTCCGCAGACTTTGGGTGGTTTTCATTCCCTGAGGGAGCCCTACGTCGACGGTTTCCGGATAAGAGTACCGTGACTGGTACGTACTACATTCAGTTCAACGTCAGTGATTGCTAAGTAGGAAGCCGCTGATTAGTCTGCCACCTCCCTGGCCCAAGGTGGATGTTTCAGTATAACGGTGCTATAGCTGGCACCGACTATATTGCCCTCGGTGGTTACTGTTTCCAGGTCGCATGCAAACCAGTCCTGCAATGATGTGGCTGGCATCAACGCGCGTTTGTTTGCGTTTGTTGAATCTATGTCTTTGCTATATCAGTAGCCCGGAATAAATATTCATCTTGGCTAACCTTTTCATCTACCAAGGTCTTACTTGAAATTGAAAAGGCCCCAGGTATTCACAGTCCGCGTACTAGACACCAATTTGTACATTGGCCACGCAGTCTTTGGCGTATGCTGTTGAAACTGGGCTTGGAGTATTTAGAAATTAAAATTCAACACCGTTTTCGTCGCTAGAAGTAATAGAAGTGTAACACCCAAAACCCCGGAAGGAGGGAACCAAATATCAATATATGCCAAATAAACAAATATTTCTAGCGACGAAGACGGTGTCGAGTTTTAGTTTCCACAAACTTTTTGTTTGAAATATAGCAAACAAGCATTGATTACTGGCTTGAAGTGCTATTAGTACCTATCCAGTGCCGGGAGGATAGACCACGTGCTTTTGCTACAGTTCATCCCATTCAACCATGACCAGTAGGCAAACAGATCCTCGCTAGTTGAATAAACCTACTTCGGCACTACACACTCTCGGGGTTGACATTTGAAAACTTGCCAAATTATGTAACCTTAACAGCACGCATAATCAGACCAGGTCGCCTATTGGATAAGAAAAGCTTACTGAATATGATACAACTTTTCATCGACTTTTAGACCCACCAATAATGGTATAGCCTTTCGATAGTCGTGAAAAAAATTTAACGACAGTAACTAATATAGGAGGCTGGATCAATGCAATGGGACAGTATCGATAGCATTCAACGTTACCAATAAACTCCTACAGCGAGACGCACCATGGTATGCCAACTTTACTTTAAAATTTCGAGGTATTTCAATCAAGATACTTCTATTACTGATTACGGATGTGATCATAGTGTGTTTCGCTACTGATTCAACGTAACATCTTTGTCTTCGTTACCGCGACTAGTCGTTCATTGTCTTTAGTAGTCGGCCAGCACTCGAAACCATAGAGCCAGACAGGGCAAACGGGACTACAGTAGACTTTGGATTTGACACGTTCACTGATGCGTTGGTCTCAAAGAATGGCAGTTGTAGAACGCCACTTCAGCAAAGATACGGTGAAGCATTTTCATAGCACATTTCATTATTGGCTGACAGTTTGACTCTGCAATATTTAAATAGCTCAGTTCTTCGCAGGTCTCTGCCACTGACAGTGAGAGTGCCTGTTTCATTTCGGTGATCAAATACATCGCTGCCACTCACCCTTAGTGGAATATAGCGCTTCAACCACACATACGCGTCATCTTTCTCAGTTTCCCTCAAGTGCTCCTCATCTCCCCCAATGACTTCCGGAGAAGCTACCACTTCTCTCCTACTATTCTGGGCCAAGTGTTCTTGAGGGGCATTCCCAAATATTCACACGCAATTTTTGGAAGAGTGGATTCCAGCAATGCGCTTTCTTGGAAACAAAATGGGTCGGGGGCGAAGTAAATGATTGCGACGTTTACACAACATTTATCAGATTAGAGCGAGGAAGTAGAAAATTCGATGTTGACTTTGTCATAAACAACACATTTAGGCAGTTGGTAACTGATTGCAAACTGATCAATGAACGGATCTGCTTTATCCGCTTCACGCACCAACGGCGTCAAAAATAATGTCATTGAAGACAAATTCGACACTCGACTTGACAGACTGTTTGCCCTCCAATGAAATGAAAGTATCATTAGGAGACTTCAACACTAAAATTGGCAACGAACTGTTCCATAGGGGCATAATGAAACACACGGTAATGGCTTCACTTCACCAGCAGCAGAAAGTTTGTCGTAAGCTCTACTTGTTTCCCCGACAAGAACATACATAAGATGACCTTGATATCACCAAATGGGAACTAATCAGATCGACCACGCCCTCCTCGAAAAAACAGTTACTTCAAACATATTGGAATGAGGACGCTACGGGTTGCTAACTGTGGCTCGGTTCATTTCCTGGTTAGAGGGAAATACCGTTGCTGAATAGCCAAAACCATGCACAGCACATGCTCTGGACTCCTGACCACATTGCCCCCTACAGTGTAGTGTAGTGTACCGTTACGATCTTGAATGAAGTACTCTAACACACTTCAAGGCCCCCCAATATGGATTGTTGTGCCAACGATTATTATGATTGGAAAATTAGAGATGGTTTCCAGAGTGCAGCTAAAAGCACCCTTGAGCATGTAGAACGGAGGAACCGTGACGAATGGTTCAATAATGCCTGCTGGAAGCGATTAACAAGAAAGACGAACCCTAGCCAGAGAAAGCAAGTATCACGAATTAACGCGATGCGCTAAGAAGATTTGCAAACGAGAGCAACGAAAGTTTAATAACAAAGAAGTGTTAATACTCGACGACAGCCTGAAGAAGAACGACGTACGAAGGAAAGGTTTTAAACCCCGAACCACCCTCAGTACAGATTCAGCCTCACTTCGGTCGCGGAATTTTCTGACATTATGTTCATCGATATTCTCAGGCGGGTTACTCAGTATATATGCCATCCGACCAACAAGGTAGCTCTCCCACTGGCGGGCGACAGCTGGGCATACTAGCGGTCGATATTGAAGTTAAGAAGTCGCTACACCCAAGCGACCACCGGATGGTGATCCTTTCGAGACCGATATCAGTGCCTCTTTTATTACTCACATCCAACAGACGACTCCTAAATCGACTGCTGATCGCAAAGTGGTACAGCGTCGGCCAGTTGAGTCACAACTGACCTTATGGCAGACTGTGTGTCCAAAAAAAAAATGTGCCACAAATCACGAGGAGGTGGAAGCTGCAGAAAGCCTCAAACCCCCAGATGTACCTTGTCCTCCTCGGTAAATGTCCTATCCTCCATCTTTACACAGACGAAAGATATTGAACTGTCTATAGCTTTGGTTAGCCTAGATGCTTCCATGGTTTGTTCAGTCCGTTCACAGAATTCATTGTAGCCTTTTAGTTTTGCTTCCCTGATCACGTGGTTATACGTTGTCAATAAATTGTTGTACCTCTAAGAATCCTCGGTTTGTTTCAATGGTTAAAGAGTTTTGGTTCCTAGGCCACCACTTAACTATCTTAGCCAGACTATTGGCCTTATATGCGTCAATGACAACTCTGTTGAGATCTTTTATAACTGCCTCCAGCTTCAGTTCGCTCCTGATATTTCCACTTATTCAATATTGCTTAGGTGCATTGAATAATTCCAATATCTTACCCCCAGATTCCTTACTATTCTTTTCATTTGAAAGTTGCCCTCAATGTTGAGACTATTCTATCATCCAACATAGAGGGCTCATCTGACACCGACCAATTCTTGACTAAGTCGCTCAATACCTAGAATTGTAACTAGTGCCTCTTGCTTGGTGCTTGTCATGAATTTTGGCATATTTCCTGCGTTTTGTATATCTCAGTTGTTACTAAAGAAGAATTCAAGAAGTTACTCACCTCTTATTTAGATGTCGCTGCTTCCACAGATCTCATAGTGGGCGTTAACATCGCAGCTGAGTAGAAGTGGCGACGCCTTTATATAACTTTAGCAATCTAACAACTCATTCCGGTAGGATATGGCTGCTATCTCGAGGGGAATATCCTGATGCCACGACCGCCTTTCGAGCTCTACCACAGGCTTCCAGTGAGACTTGGGCAAGCACGAGGTCTTCAATCAGAAAATTTGACAGACATAAGCATTTCAATTTTGACTTGATAATGATGCAAGCTCTTCGTTTTTCACAAGACGAATTGCTGTTGCTTTGGGAAGGTAGACCATATGAACCCCGGGTATATCATCCACAGCAGCTGTCGCCAGTTTTGCTACCTTCTAGCTTGACAGTTTAGAGACAATGGTCCTAAGCTAATCCACCAAATTTTCCGTCACCCGGTCCACCTATATAAGAGCTTGTCGAAAGCGTATGCCGGTGAACAGGAGCTCCTTACTCCATCTTTCACACATTCTGATGATGATGAGATCCTCAATTATTTTCTGCTCAGAACGAACGAGTATTTGTTTCGGAAATACTTTCGGCAGTATGACCAGGCGACCGCTCTTTATCGCATTAGCGTAGCTAACAGAGGGTCTCTTGGCTTCTACCTTGTGGGCTGATTTCCGTTGGGCCTCACTTTCTTGCCTCCAACGCCGGAGGCTTGGGTTTGCCCTAAGCCTTTTTAAGAGCGTTTTCTGGTTTCAAGCCTTCCTTCAGATAGCGTAGATACCATTTAGCACGTGCGCCGTTGAGATCTGTCTGATATGCTGGCCTCAGAAATAGCCCTACTTTTGTTGGTTGCAGTTGGTCAATGTTGACCTTGGCTCTACCCGACTTCTCTCTTCTTAGATATAGTTACCTGCCTCTTAGTGCCAGTTTTGTATGCGATACTAAGTCTCGCTTGTTTGTTGTTTAATTTTTTGTATTTTTATAACAGGCGAGCTCATTTAAATTCCGCTTTCATGGCGATTAGGTGGTCCACGCTGCCAGAGTCCCCCACATAACAGTAAGGTCAGGTTTACTCACAAAGATGATGAGGTATCAGTGGGACTCCGATCGAATACAGTCAAACTATCCATTGGATTGGAGGCGACCAGTTACACCAAGTGGTTCATCAACTTGTGCTCAAGGTATGGGACAGCGAATCAATGCCTGACGATTGGCAGCGAGGCATAATCTGTCTCATACATAAAAAGGGAGATATCACA
This sequence comes from Hermetia illucens, assembly GCF_905115235.1. NCBI lineage: Eukaryota > Metazoa > Arthropoda > Insecta > Diptera > Stratiomyidae > Hermetia > Hermetia illucens. Next base: position 26,762,565 of record NC_051849.1, read on the forward strand.
CAGTGCAGCAATTATAGAGGTATCACGTTGCTGAGTACCATCTATAAGATATTCTCCACTATCTTGCTAGGCCGGATAGCCCCATACGCCCAGAACATCATTGGCCCATACCAAAGAGGCTTCACTCCAGGCAAATCAGCAACAGATCAGATTTTCTCTCTGCGGCAGGCGATGGAAAAACTGTTGGAATATGGACAATAGTTGCACCATCTGTTCATCGACTTTAAAGCCGCCTATGATAGCATAGCCAGGGTAAAACTGTACACGGCCATGAGGGAATTCGGTATCCCGACGAAATTAATAAGACTGACTAGGCTGACCCTGACCAATGTGCGAGGCCAGATAAAAGCAGCAGGATCACTCTCAAGACCATTTGACATCAACAACGGTCTACGACAAGGGGATGCGCTATCATGCGTCCTCTTTAACCTGGCCCTCGAGAAGGTGATCCGTGATGCCGAGGTGAATGCAAGAGGTACGATCCTCTTCAAGTCCACCCAACTACTGGCCTATGCTGACGATATCGACATCATGGGAAGAACCACCCGAGACGTTCAAACTGCCTTCATCCAGATCGAGCAGGCGGCGCGAGATCTTGGGCTGCACATCAATGAAGGCAAGACAAAATACATGGTGGCAACGTCAGCACCGAAGACGAATCAACCAACAACATCAAACCGCACTGGTCAAACACAAGCACGAACAAGAATAAGGATAGGGGAATACAACTTTGAGACCGTTGACAATTTCTCCTATCTAGGGTCGAAAATCACAACCGATAACAACTACGATGATGAAATCCGCGCACGGTTGTTGTCAGCCAACAGAGCCTACTTCAGCTTACAAAGACTGTTCCGATCGAAACGTCTCACCATAGGGTGAAAGCTCTTACTGTACAAGACTATGATCTTGCCAGTCCTCATGTATTCCTCGGAAACTTGGGTTCTTAGCAAGAAAAATTGCGAACTCTTGGCCGCGTTCGAGAGAAGAATCCTCCGAAGAATTTTTGGCCCCCTACATGAGGATGGACGATTCCGTAGCCTACACAATGACGAAATCTATGAGCGATACCATGACCGTCCGGTTGTGGATAAAATCCGGCTCAATAGGTTACGGTGGGCGGGTCACTTAATCCGTATGGATGAAGATGATCCCACCCGGAAAGTCTATAAGGGCAATATCTATGGTAGGAAAAGAAGACGAGGCAGACCCTGCCTAAGATGGAGCGATGGCGTGGGCCAGGACGCCAGACAGCTTTTAGGGATATCGAATTGGTGGACCTCGGCGCAAAACCGGGATGTCTGGAGTTCCTTATTAAGGCAGGCCTAGACCGGATACCGGTTGTTGCGCCGTTGATGATGATGATCCATTGGACACGATTCGCATAACACAGGGGTTGGGGCAGCCGTTTTTTCACCTCCTAGTCCGGTTCCGTAGTGTTTTGATAATAGCGAGACCATCTCGTATAGGATGTGGCTATCACCACCCACTGATCTTCTTAGTACTCGAGAGACCTGGCTCCTGGAGAGTTAGCCCCGAAGCAATGGAACAGAGGCGAGGGCATCAACAACATCAGGCCGCACTGCCGGCTATAGTTTCGCTGAAGTACTCTTCTTCGGCTTCAACTTATGCGAGTAAAAACGGAGCTGATAGTGCAATTTTCGGTGACGGAAGCAAAAGGATACTGGGGTTAACTTTGGAAGTTGTTCAGCAGCGTAATTGTGGATCAGGTACAGAATTTCTGATATAAAATGTTAGCCGGTATACACGGACGGTTAATACATCATTAGCCAATTATTAGCCGGCTGCAGGAATTGTTACCCTTCCTAACTACCTACATTGTTAAAAAAAAAGGACACCGTGCAGGATCCCGCAAGTACAAGGCCGATTACTTGCCTACCGACACTCTACAAATTCATAACATCCGTTTTAGTGGAAGGACCAGTGAGCACCTCGAGACCAACATTCTATCCGAAGAGCAGAGCGGTACCGAGTTGGATGAAGAGGCGGCAAAGAGCTACTCATTATCGGCTCGGTAGTTGTGGGGCAGACAGCTAGAGGCTAAAGAAATCTCTCCAGTTGCTACGTCGATTACGCCAAAGCTCTTGACAGCTTGGGCACACTTGGCGAGTAAATGTCCTACATCTGTGTCGCAATGATTCCACCATTGACTTTTGGCGACAGTAATGGAAGGGTGATATATTAGACGTTATTACCCGCATAATAGCAACACTGAGCGGTAATATGATGAAAAGAAGGTAAACTATAAGCCACTGGCTGAGTAAAACAAACCATGCATGAGTGATTTAAACCATGCAGAAAACCACCATGTTGTGGGAATTCTCGACGAATTTTTCCATTGACTTACCACCCCCAAAGCCCTTCTATTCTTTTAAAAACTTAATTTTGATTAACATTGAATACCTGAAAAATATAAGCTTTCAGCATTAAATTATTACACTTATCAGGTATTGCTAATGTAAATCTAGAAGGTGATTCAGAAGCCCAAAAAAAACCTTCACTTCAAAAATATGACAGCAATATACCTCCGCTATCATTACCTTTAATGATAATTTAGCTTTCGGTATTAAGTACCTGAAAAATAAATTAAACTTGGCTCCTATAAATCACACGATGATATACGAGTATGTTGGGGCAGACCGAAAGTAATAAGGACATTCTCATACTCGAATTCCTTTTCTTACCACAATGCATCCAACCAAGACACCTCCCAACCGTCCAAGCAAGGATGTTCTTAATAGTTCACGTCCTACGCGAATAAATTACATCTAAATCTAAATTAGAACGAAATCCAATCATCGGACGCTTGGCTTCATTTACTTCGCTAATTTTTCAAGTCCTTAAGCAGGAACGTGATATGAATTTTGCTTAGACTTCGACGTCGATATTATGTACGTAGACGCGGATAATATTCCTGATTGAAGTAAAAAGAACCCACGTATAATGGAAACGAATCTCTAAATAGTTCAGCAAGGATCATTTCCCGAAGAATCCTTTTTGAAAACATTTTCTTAATTACACATTTAGCCATCAAGTTTTTTTTTAAATTGGTCATTAGTAAACACGAAATGGAGCAAGGATCGATCATTACCGGGAGGTGTTGTTTAACGTGATTTTCTAACATCGAGATTCAGAATACGTTTTTGAATCAATAACGGTAAGAAGAAAAAGGGTAATAGTTGCAGGTTCATCCACCAACACATCGACAACCGAAAAGGCGTGCACCTTCGTCAATGAATGCAGATTTCAAAAATCCTTTGTTCCAATTTATTTGCTTGGTTTGAAAAATCAATGAGGCAGCGGAAGGATTACAGTATAGGGCTGGAATCCTCGAATAATTTCAAGTTCCTACAACTAACGGCTTTCCGTTATTGAAAGTTTAAATGCATTTTCCCCAAAACAAAATTCTTCATGTTGCTATGTAAAATAACTCAAAAAATACCTTTTGATTGATGAAATATTCCAAACAACTTTCGTACCCTAGTATCTTCTAGTTGAGTCTAAAAATTGTGAGATATTAAAAGAAAGTATAAATTAAATGTTTATCAGATATTTTAAACTTAAAAAAACGGTGTTTTTACGGACTTTTCAACAGTTATAACCTGTATTCAATTGGAAACTACATATACATGTTTATAATAAATTGTAAACTTTGTTGCTATTTCAGTTAAAAATTAAGGACCTTAGGCTGCATATCAATCCTGTTTACGACATCATTGAAACAAATTTTTCTGCCATTTTGTTTTTTTAAAGTAAAGCAAAAATAAAAAACTCTTTCAAATATACATAATTAATTATTAATTAAATTCATATTATTTAAAATATTCAAAAAATAAAGTTTACCTAAGAACAAGTCCAAAATTTTTTTCTTATTTTTTGTTGTTTACAAGTACTGGTGGGTTGGCTAGTTTATAAAAACTGTTCCTTGAAATAATTGATCCATTTGGACCCTTCCACTCCTTTCATTCGCAACCAATGTCCAAATTTATGCCTGCTTCGGAAAGTAATCAAATTCTTTCATTTGACACCCCATATAGCTATATTCGATGGAAAAAAATGTTACACTTTTAGATATACCCCCCTTAAGTTCAACGTGCAAAAATGTAATTCGTCGCATGCCAAATTTCCTATCAATAGGTGAATCCGTTTCTGAAAATAGTACGTGTATCAGACAGACACACAAGACAGGCAGTGAACCGACTTCAACAAGGTTTTCTTTTCAACAACATCTTAAATAAGTTGGGAAAAGAGCTAGACGCCTCAGGTATGAAAGGTTTTGTGTATTTCTTATATAGAAGCATTCGAGCAGACATTTGTCCCATTAGTACGCAATGTATATGCATATATTATGTCAGAATATGCACCCTCGCGTGCTACCGACATTCGAGAATTTGCACTGAAGTGACAACTTTGACCTACCATAACTTTTCAATCAAACTTGGCAAGATCATACTTTATATTATAGCCTATATTACTTCAAGATAGATGAAATTAACGATGATTTTGCAGTCAATCACTGAAAATTACAGTAATATACTATTATTAACTTTATTTAAACAGATATCGGTGTGGATGGTATTTCGCAGCCTAGTCACCGTATAGTAAAAGTTCCGTGATATTTTCCACATTTTTCGGTTAAGTAGGTTCTGAGAATAGGCCAGTGAAAGAATTGACCACTTTCCAGTCCCCACATTTCCTCGTTGTGCATTAAATGTCAAAACTGAAACAGTTTTAAGTTTAAAAATATTAATCGAAACTTTTTATTTGATACCCTAGATGACATTCATATTACATCCCCCGTTTGCATGTATGGGGACCGCCCTCAAATTCCATGATATTGCTCACGGGATGCGTGATCATTCACAGTTCCCACTTTCCCACTGAATTGGTGCCAATCGGTACAACAGTTTCTGTTAAAAATACGTGCGACAGATAGATAAAGAGTAAAGCCACTTTAATGGGATTGTGTAATGTTTTACACAAAACCTTAAAAAATAACCTTTCTTATCTCACAATGGGAAACAACGATGCAAGCAACAACCATTTTTCAGTAAGAACGCGGCCGCTCTTCAATATAATCTTGATCTTGATCCTTCTGACAAAGCAACTGACAATGGCCTTTGCCACACGGGGATCCTTCTTCAGTTCCCAGCAACTGTTTTCCAAATAGTGTTTGACCAGTGTTGCCACATGAGGCCGAGCGTTGTCATGATGGAAAATTATGAACTCATGTTTGGTCGCATATTCCGGACGTTTTTCGGCTATTGCTCTCTTCAAATGAATTAATTGCGTTTGGTAGCGTTCTCCCTTGATGGTTTCACCTGTTTAAGCAGCTCATAATACAGAAAACCCTTCAGATCCCTCCAAATTCAGAGTATTAACTTCGCTCCATGGATATTCAGCTTTACCGTTGATTTGGCTGGTTGGCCGGTTTTCACATGTGATTTTCTGCGATTGGGGTTGTAATAATGAATCGATTTTTCATCGCCAGTAACAATCCCATGCAAAAATGACTTCCTTTTGTGGCATTCCAGCAGCATTTCGGCCATGTAAAATCGCCTTTCAGCGTCTCTCAGGTTCAGTTCATGTGGCATCCAATTTCCTAGCTTTTAAATGTATCCGGCTGCTTTTAAACATTTGAAATGGCTGCTTAAGTGACTCCCAAAGATCCTGCGAGCTTTTCTTGTGTTTGGCAACAATCTTCATCGAGAAATGCTTCCAATCCTTCATTTTCAAACTCTTTTGGCTGCCTATGATAATCTTTGTCTGCTAAATTAAAATCACCACTTTTAAATCGTGCAAACCACTTTCGGCACGTTTGCTCAACTAGAGCATGTTCACCTTAAACTTCCACCAAAATACGATAACTTTCGGCAGCAGTTTTCTTCACATTAAAATAATGAAGAAGAACTCCCAACAAAAACACTTCTCCAGGAACAAAGTTGTATTTATTTAAGTAAAAAAAAAATTGTTGTTTACATGTCAAATGAATGATATATGTATACTGAAAAAGACGCACAATGACAGTAGCTTTCCAACGCATGGTCAGAATATTGGAACGATGGAATAATAATCAAGTTACGCCATCTCTTAGCAAACGGCACGAATTAAGTTATAGACCCAATACTTTAAATTTTTCTGTAACTTTGTATCGAGCAGTCCTGCCTTAAACCGGCTTCATTATAACAACAAAATCCTCACAGAAATTATTTGCATTTGCATGCATTTCGCCTTAGCCAGAAATAATCGGTAGGACTGCATTTAATAAAATGCAACATAAGCTTATATTGAAAAATTGCTATGTATATTAAAATTCGGAAATATTTAAATAAATTTTAGGGTATCGGCTTTTTTAACAAAATAAAAATAATAATAATAATTGGGAAATTTGCCGAAATGTAATGCACTTTCTAGTCAGCTTGTCACCGGACGAACCGAACGAAATGTTGCATATACCGTGAACTCTCTACCGTAATCATTAAATTTTCGAATTATTGCCATGGAGGCATTTCTCTAATGAGTTTATTTCTTTCTCTGCAAAAAGGCATTTGAAGCAATCCCATTGCTGCGTTATGTAGCCAGCTCCTTGTTAGTCTCACCTACTCCTCTTTGGGCGGCTCAACTACCAGAATAAAGATTGGAAAATTCAGATTGGATCATCCATACATCTTACTGCTAGAAGGCCTACAAAAGATAACGTTAGTGGACTTCCCTATGTTACGTCCGATGCATCGAAGTCACCGGTAAAATAGAGTACCCAAATATAATATTATTCTTACGGTCTCTATGGAGTTCCCTTATTATAACCATTTACGCCTTCAATTCAGGTCGATTTGAATAAACCAGCTTCGCCCGCAATTTACGCTTTTTTTAACTTTGTCGCCTACTATCCAAGCCTACCTTTCCATCGCACAGCTTGCACTTGGAGTCCAATGACATTCCGGGGCAATACGACTCTTTTTCCGCACATCTGCATCGGTCAGAACTTTCTCAAGGCCTTCGTAATGGATAGACCCTGTTTGTTTGTGAGCTCGCCTGACAGCACTCTCGCCAAGTGAATTTTTCAGCTAGCAGTGGAAGCGTTCGGTTTTGCTCTTATCGGATTTTTTCAGTTGGAGAAGTATAGGGTGGTCCATTTAGTGTTTGGAATTTGAAGTGCAGAGTATTTGACTTTAAAAACGTCAAACGTCGATGACAAAATGGAACGCTATTTGCTTGAAAAAAGTTGGGAAATAATTAAAACTTATTTCCAAAGTTGTGAGTCTTCTATTCAAACTGTTAGAAAATTGAAAAGGAAAATCTGGCAAGATAGAGTTCCAAAAACCCCGGTGTGGTCAACCGAAAACATTGCTGCTGTTGCTGAAAGTGTGCATGAACAACCATCAACATCAACGCGTCATCGTCCTCATTTCACTTGCTCCTTTGATGCGAATTTTGCGTAAAGATTTTGCTATGACGTCATATAAAGTTCCATTGGCGCACAGGCTAAAGCCATTTGACCTGCTGAGCCGTCTACGGTTCACAAATTGGGCAGAAGCTCCTTTATCTGGGAATGGCGAAGGAGTGACTGTTTGGTGCGGATTTTGCTCTAGCGGCATAATCGCCCCATTTTGCTTCAAAAATGAAGAGGGAGCCTCCGTAACCACTAATGGCGAGCACTACCACGCAAAGCTCACCGATTGGTTCTTCAAAGAAATTAAAGCTGCATATTTTGAAGAAATTTGTTTTCAAAAGGACGGTGCTACGTGTCATACAGCGAATGCCACAATCGATCTTTTGCGCTATATTAGCAACAACGATGATGTGAATTGGCGACCAAGAAGTTGTCATTTAATGACATTGGACAATTATGTTTGGAGAGTGGCGAAATATTATGTCAACAGTCATGAAACAATTCAAGACCTCAAGACCGAGATTCAAGCTGCTATTGCTGAGATAACGCTGGAAACAATCGAAAATAGACTTAAAAACTGGGTGGAAAAACGAGCTCAACCAATTTACTTTCCGAAGAAAATGAAGGATGACACTTCTAAGTCAGACTTCTTCTTAAACGTTTCCCTACATTTTAAAATGTTCAAAGAGCTCCTTTGGGCAACGTCTCTTATTGCTCTGGATATTGGAGGAAATCTTATAATTTTCGAGCTTCTGTCGATCCTGAGGAGTCTCTTCTGGACCCATGCAATCAAATGCGATTGGCGTCATTATAGCGAGTGACACCAAACGGTCCTCCTCAAGGCGCATCCTTTTGCACTTTTAAGTGTTCTAAGGCTCCCTCGACGATTACCTACCTTGACGTGGTGAGGGAGCTCAGTAAGGAAGATCTTCCAGGAAACGGGAGGTGACACCTGAAGCCAAGCGGTAATCAAAACCCCAAGCCAAGGTGTGACTACCGTACCGAGGGCTGAATGGTCACAGGGGTTAAGATGTGGCCGTAAACGGTGAACTCTGGGTACCAGGCGACCCCCAGTTTCAACTAGCCTTGTCTCGGCAAAAAGGGGCTCTGCCGAGATCGACTTACTTTCCCCGGAAAAATTGAGGCCATGGCAGCCAACTATGAAAAAACAAAAAAACAAAAACACAAACCTACTAAGCAAACACAATTAAACTTCGATCGTGACGATCCAACCCCGAGTGAAGGGGCAACCCTGAGCTCATCGATGGAGAACCTGAGTCTAGACTCAGATTCCCCACTTATTCAAGTGGGAACCAATTCAATTGGGACCCAGTCCTTAACGGATGAGCCGAAGCAGGCCCCTTCTGTCAGTACTCCTGACCCCAGGCTCCAATCGGCGCCACCTGCTGAGGCTAAAGTCTTGCCCATGGGTAAGCACCTCTCCACGGACAGCAAACTGCCTTCGGGCAAACCGCCTTTGGGCAAACAGCCTCCGGGCAAACCGCCTTCGGGCAACGCACAACCAAAGAGCTGTGCCAAGGTTGAGGGGAAAGGAGCGTTCGGGGCACCTGCGGCTAAGGGGAAACCGAAGCGGCAGCGGTCCTCGGACGATCCTAACTCTTCGACACAAAAGGCGGCAAAGAGGGCTCGGCCGGCAACGGCTAGGCCTTCATTTGCAGCCAAGGCTATCGAAGCCGATGGATGGGTCCTGTATGACGGCTCTAATCCATCCGGCTACGATACTGAGCAGTGCGAACAGCTTAGAAGGAAACTCCTCCTAGCTGTAAGGACTGCGTCCGCGCAAGGCATTAAGCTTTGCTTTGAGTCGGTAGGTGTATACCGTAAAATGATACGGCTGAACTTTGCCGACGAAGACACGAACGAGTGGCTCAGGCAGTACTGCTCCTCCCTTAACGATGTGTGGGAGGGTGCGCGACTAACCTTGAAAAGGGTCTCTGAGCTGCCATCGATCAAAAAGTGCTTTCTCTGGCTTCCAGAAGAAGAGCGAAATGGTGTCGGGGTTCTAGAACAACTTGGTGTACAGAACAACCTTAACACTTCCACCTGGTTGCTGCTAGGCAGCAAAACAGGAGAGAGAACCGATAGGCCGGGAACTTTTCTCACTATCGGCGTTCCCGAACCTGATGTTAAGAAAGTTCGGGAAAAATCGGGTTGCCGGCTCTACTATGGGCTGGGGACCGTCACGTTACAAGTGTCGGCTCCTAAAACCATTGAAGGGGACATGCAGCCTTCGGCATCTACATCTGAAACATAAATGAGGTGCCACATTTCCCAAGTAAATTTGCAGCATTGTAAAGCGGCGACTGCACTTATCAGTCGTCGGATCAATAGCTGCAAAACATTTATATACCTCATACAAGAACCGTGGGTTGTTGGTGGGGCAGTCAGGGGCCTAAACTTCCAACATGCTGACCTATTGTATGCCAATGGAAGCGATCGACCCCGCACCTGCATGGTAGTCTCCAAAGACTTCCAGGCTAACCTGGTTAACGATCTATGTGATGGCGACACCACATCGGCTAAGCTAACCATAAAAAGTCAACAGGGAGATAAAGAGATACTATGGTGCTCTGCATACTTCCCCTACGACGCAGAAGACGTTCCCAGTGGAACATTCATCAGAGCTGTCCAATATGCCAAAAATAGAGGCATGGGGGTAATAGCAGGATGTGATGTCAATGCTCACCACATATGCTGGGGAAGTTCGAACATCAATGCAAGAGGATCGAGACTACTGGAGTATCTAGTAGGAACCGATTTGCAGATCCTAAATGAGGGTAATGAACCCACTTTCTTCAACGTGGTCAGGCGAGAGGTCATCGACATCACGGTGGCATCTCCTGACATCGCGGCTCTGATCGGAGAGTGGAGAGTATCAAACGATATCACACTCTCGGATCACAGACGCATTGATTTCGTTATGGGTATGGATCTACCTCCACCCACTCCATTTCGGAATCCGAGGAAGACAGATTGGGTAATGTATCAAACAGAATTGAACGCCCGAGTCACGATCCCTGGGAGGCGCATCAAATCCATTGCTGGAATTCAGAAGACAACCCAGATGATCACAACTAGCCTGAGAGAAGCTTTCGAAGAAAGCTGTCCACTCAGGATGCCAAAGAAGGGTAAAACACCATGGTGGAACTCGGATTTGGCAAAACAGAGGAGAACGACAAGGATGCTCCTTACTCGTGCTCTGAAGGGCGAATCAAGCATTAGCTGGAATCGCTATAAAGAGGCACAGAAGGCTCTAAAGAAGAGCATAGGATCGGCCAAACGATCATCTTGGAGACGCTTTTGCGAAGAGACTAACTCTCTTGAGGCAACCTCAAAGCTGAAGCGGATTCTGGTCAAAGAACGTCGCCAGAAACTGGGTTACTTACGTTTACAGAATGGGAAGTACACAGAAAGCGATGAAGAAACGGCAAATCATTTGCTTGAAGTACACTTCCCAGGCAGCATCCAAAATCTAATCTCGGGGCCAACAGGTGCATACAGCCCTCAACCGAGAGATTGGAATCTGGGATGCAAAGTAGTATCACTGGAGCGAGTGAAATGGACATTTAACTCGTTCCACAGATATAAGTCTGCAGGTCCGGATGGCGTCATTCCTGCGCTAGTAATAGAAGGAATGGATGCCCTGGGTCGACACATTCGGAATATATATCGGGCATGCCGAGCACACGCTTATATTCCAATTAGATGGCGGGATGTGAAGGTGTTGTTCATTCCCAAACCAGGAAAACCCACCTACACAGACGCAAAAAGCTTTCGACCGATCAGCCTAACGTCCTTTCTGCTAAAAGGACTAGAAAGATTAGTAGATCGGTTCATAAGGGATACACACATTCCTAAATGGCCACTTCACCATAGGCAACACGCCTACCAGAAAGGCAAATCCACGGAGACAGCACTCCATGAACTTATGGCAAAAATTGAAAAGGCGATGTCCGATAAAGAATACGCTTTAGGCGCATTCATGGACATTGAAGGTGCCTTCAATTATGCTTCATTTGCGGCAATTTGTGATGCGGCAAGACAGCATGGAATCGAATCGCTGCTAATCAGTTGTATCCTTCACATGCTAGAGTGGGGAAAAATCCACATATCGGTCGGCCAGAAGTCTATTGAAGGAGGATATCTCAGGGGCTGCCCACAGGGAGGGGTTCTCTCTCCACTGTTATGGCTCTTGGTGATGGATACCCTGCTGTGGCTCCTGGAGGACAAAAAAGTCTTCGCGCAAGCATTTGCGGAAGACCTAGCCGTAATAATTACCGGCAAGTTTGCGGACACAGTATGTGACCGCTTGAATGCAACTCTGCATGTAATCCACAGCTGGTGCCTCCGCAATGGACTCACGGTGAACGCTAGGAAGACTGGACTAGTTATGTTCACTAGGAACGTCAGGTGGGGCAGCTATACGCTACCCACCTTAGCAGGGGCGGAAATCCAGCTGGCACAAACAGTCAAGTACTTAGGAGTACATTTCGACTCCAAGTTAACGTGGAAGCATCATGTCCAGGAGCAATACCAGAAATCCTGCAGATTGCTCTGGTGCTGTAGGAATGCGATAGGTAAGACCTGGGGACTTTCACCTAAACGGATATATTGGATGTATACATCCATAATAAAACCCATTTTGATGTATGCATGCATCGTCTGGTGGCCAAGACTGAACTTTACTAACAGCAAGAAGCTGCTAATGCAGATTCAGAGACTTGGTTGCCTAAGTATTACTGGAGCAATGAGTACTACGCCGACTGCGGCACTTGAAGCCATCCTAAATTTACCCCCCATCCACTTGGAGGTGAAACGGAAAGCAGCCAACGACGCATATAGGCTCGATACCATTGGGGCGTGGAAAGACGGTCAATCCAACGGGCATGCGTCTATATGGAAATTCCTTGGAAAACATCCGGTAGCCCTGATGCCGACCGATCATATGGTTTCCAGATTCGTCTTTGAAAAGACATACACTGTCGTAATCACCGAAAGAGAAGAATGGTCGACAAGTGGCCATGAGTCTTTTCAGATTACAGACCTAATAATCTTCACCGACGGGTCAGTCACGGAGGATGGATCGGGTGCAGGTGTGTTCTCGGAGAATCCGATTATAGAACTGGCCCGACCCCTCGGAAAAATGACGACCATATTCCAGGCGGAGATATATGCCATTTCATTGGCAGCAGAAGAATGTCTGCGACAAAAATGGAGGGGTCGCACCATTCGAATCTGTTCCGACAGTCGGGCGGCATTATCAGCGCTAGATGGCAACAACATATCAAGCCAGTTGGTGTGGAGTTGTCATCAGGTGCTGCTGAAACTTGGCCGACTGAACGAAACATTCCTAATGTGGGTGCCGGGGCACTCTAACATCGCCGGTAATGAGGGGGCTGATAGACTGGCTCGCCGAGGGTCTGGATCCACAATGGTGGGCCCAGAACCAGCTCTTGGAATCCGACCATCTACTGTCAAGTCTACTCTCAAAGGTGAAATCGCAAGGATTCACGCAACCGAGTGGAGAAATTTGGACTCTTGCCGGCAAGCGAAAATCCTAGTGAACGAGCCTAGGGCCACTAGAGCGGCATTTTTGTTGTCCCTTAAGAAGTGGGACATGAAAACCCTAGTAGGGCTTTTGACGGGACATTGCCCCTTAAACTACCATATGGAAAAGATTGGGGTAGTGGTTTCGGCTGTGTGCAGCCAATGTGAGGAGGAGGAGGAAACTGCCCTGCCCTCAGATCTCAGACGAAGACACCTTGGCAAGGTTTTCTTCAACGAAGAATCTGCACACTCTCTGCCTCTTGAGAATGTTCTCAGATTCGCTAAAGCCTGCGAACACCGTAGGCGGGAAGCCATTGCATAGGCAACTTACGGGGATAGTACAATGGGCCTAATAATGGCCTGAGTGCTCGGAGCTGCGGCTCCCCCCATTTAACTAAACTAAACTAACTGTTCTAAGGAGTGGCGACGTACTCAAACTAAACGCTTCCTTTTCTAAGCTGCTTCTAAAATTAGATGCGACAGTGGGTATGCTGTCTACTACCGCGACCCAGCAGTCGAGAGATTTCGACGAGCGGGAATATATTTTTCCACTCCTAAAAGCCGCTGGTATTGAGGTCTTAAGCCCTGGCGATCAGATTAACAGCGTTGTACGGGCGTTATTTCCCAAACATTCCGACGGATTGACCTTACCAGCGCGGAAATCGTCGAGGATCGGCCTCTTTTGACAATAACGACAGCCTTGCGTTCTAACCACTCAGCTATCCGGACAACAGTTAAATACATTGGTTTAATGCTCAACTCGAAAACGAGCTTCTTCGAGTAATTCAAAGCAGCAGCGGACTGGGCTGCAGCTTGACTCAATCATAAGTCGGCTAATGGCGAATGTTTCGGGCCCTGTATTTGTATCCGAGCTGCTCTGTGGCGCGAAGGTATGGCCTGATGGCCTTGACAAGGAGACTCATCGTAGCGTCTTACCAACACTCTGTACGTAAATGCATTCACTTACCTTACTACCATAAAAAAAGCTCCGGTACCATAACTTTACATCTCCTCTTTTTGTCAGCACATTTTTAAAGCAGAACTCCAGAAGCAGTCTCTTTAAAATATGGTTATGTGGTTTTATATAGCTACATATGTATATGGTATTAACTTGAACTACATAAAATAACTTCATGAGGACTTATGACTTGTCACGACGGTTTTATCCCGTTTACTGCTGTAAATAACCACTTCAGAGCTAAGGTCTTGTTCAAAGCCAGTTGCGAGATGAAGGAATGCTACTTACTTTACTGCTATACCGATTTCTCCAAAGCGTTTGATACCGTCGACCATAACATTCTCCTCTCTAAACTTTCATCACTAGACTTCCCTCTCTCAGTCAACTCCTGGCTCCTCGTATCTCTCATACCGTTCTTGCAAAGTTTCTTTTCATGGTTACTCATTTCGCTCCTTCTCTCCGTCCTCTGGTGTTCCCGAAGGCTCTATACTTGGCCCGCTACTCTTCCTTTTTTTATCAATCACCTCGCCTCCAGTCTCACCTGCCCGTATTTGCTTTACGCAGACGACCTTAAATTGTTTTCCTCTGTTTCGTCTCCGCTAGACTGTGCTCTCTTACCGTCCAACCTTGATAATTTAGTCCGTTGGTGTTTGGTCAACAAGCTAACACTGAAAGTCAACGAATGCCACTGGATGTACTATTCGCTTAAATCCTCTCCAAAATCCTTTTCCTATTCTCTTAGCGGACAACCCCTTTCACTACTCACCTCCTTCAAAGACCTGGGTGTAATATTCAACGACAAATTTCGCTTCAATTCTCACTTCTTTGACATAATCAATAGAGCTTCCAAAATGTCAACTTTACCTCAATTTAGCCCTCCTTAACACTCTTCTATTCCTTTGTCGGAAACATCCTTGAATATTTCTAAATAGTCTGGTCCTCCTTCCGCATTCGTGACTGCCGCACTCTTGAAGTTGTGCAACGCAAGCTAACTCGGACCCTCTTTTACAGAAAGAACCCTTCTTTTTTCCAATCCCCCCTCCCTGCAGCAACGCCGTATCTTCCTTGATATGTGTACTCCTTTCGAACTCTACAATTGTCTGATGGACTGCTCCGCCAACAGGGATATTACTTTCAGTATAGCCTCGGCTCATAATACACGTAGTGCGGACATTTTTGATGTACCCTTTGCAGAGCTGAAGATTTACTTCCACTCTCTGATCCCGAGGCTATGCTGGTCCTACGACGCCCTACAGCTTATGTCCTTTGACTCTATTTCCTTCGCTAGTTTTAAGTGTAAAATAAGCCATCCATTTGCTCCTTCCTCTGAGGACAATATGTAATAAGGAATTTGTTTTCTATGTATTGTCCTCATTAAATAAATAAATAAATTCATTGACATTCATCTTATAAACTTAAATGGACTCGTCAAAGTATGTGAGTCCTACCAGGGCTTATAGAAACAACTGTGCTCCTTAGGATTCCAACCCCTACCCTTGGTTGCTACCGAAATACCAGTTGTTAACGCTGAGAATGTCAAGGATGAACCATCCCAATAGAGTTTAGGGCGCATTCAAGTCTTGGTTGTTAATTGTTTTATACGCCTATAGTTCAATATGTCATCCAACGATTCAGAGTCATTAACTTCTCCCAAATCTTTTTCAATCAAGACTTTGACCGACTTTGTCGGAGTCCGTATTAGATATTTTGGACCTGCCTTTTATTACCACTTTACTAAATGTTGCCCGCAATAAAAAAGTTTTTCTGAAATAATGGAAAGAATGTAATTGCTGCCATGTACTCCTAAAAAAAATAAATATGTGGGCTCTTATCCTGGCCCAAATTATTTGGAAAGATTTTGATTATGGAACGTTTCACGAGCATACACTTGCAGTTAAGAATGAAGAGTGTCACTTCAAGGATCATTTATATGTATCTGGAGCCAGAATCCACCTCTCTGCTCGCGGAGGATTTCCAGTTAATTAATTGGAATTTTCAACCGCATGAACGGAGACTATCTCCAGAATCGGATGACTCTGTCAATATTAACGGAGCACTTAAAACGATTTCCCTAAAATGTAGCCAATCTGAACCCACCGAGGCCACCGAATAACTCAAAAAACGACTATCAAAATGTACTTTCCAAACTGTCTGTTGCGACGAGCAACCAGCTCATCCTTTCAATTTGTTTGTTCATTTCACTATGGTCTCACCCTCCATCGGCTTTACTGAAAGGCTACCCACAAGAATGAAATTACCATTGAAAATGGGTATCTCAAATTGATACAAAAGATGTGAAAGGGATTTCCTATATCAACAAACAGGATAAGCAGGAAGTCGACCAATTTGGGAGAATCAACCCAAACTATATACACGAGAAAGATCTCATACGAATTATTGGCTTCCGCATACGCACGGAAAATTTTCCTTTTTATCATTTGCCCTGAAAAGTTGTCGACAACGGAACAAGATAGAGACAAGATGACCCGATGTCGTATTTTATGGATGACATTTATAATTTATCGTCTCTAATAGAGAATAAATCGAAAGATAAAAAATCATATAAGCCGATTTAGACAAACTGACCGGAGGATATTATATTCGTATTCCGACGAGTTTCTTACGTATCTTTGTGACTTTTTTATATTTTATTTCAATGCGACTTATGATAAGTTGCTACTTCCTATGAATGTCCTTAAAATATTTATTCAGATGGACAAGTAGCCCAAAGATCTTACACACGGTCAACATGGCCAAGAGCTGGGGAGACAAAACGGAAAAAGTCACAAATTCTAGCATAAATCAGGGTATAAGGTAATCGAATTTTATTGTCGGAAGCTCCTTATAAGTCCTTCTGTTTGCTCCTTATAAAATACTTTCTCTCTACCCGTTGCTGCGTGTCTCATTCGCTCAACTGGCTGACCTGTCCGAGTCGCTGACTGTATTGAACAAAGTCCAAACCGATAAAAGTGAGATAGAGCGAATAATATGGAAAATGACGGGGGTGCAATTGGAACTGGAGTGGTTGATCAGTCTCTTCTGCTCAATAAGGGCGAGATAGGTTTTAACGTTTCTATGAATGGTCAATGAGGACACTTTGCAATCGTCCAGATTAGGAATACAGTTGGCAACAGAAGCTCGTGTTGTTACTCATGATGATGGCCAATTCAATTGTACCTACTTGAAATTTAGTATTATTGATGAGGTCGTTACATGGGGATTTGAATAGCTAACTTGATAGATAAATCGTTTGATGACCGAAGTGGACTGTGCAGGAAGGCAAACTCCGTAAACAAGATCTCCTTGAAAATGGGTTAAGTATGAACTGTTAATAGATATATAAGGACTGAAAGCTATGGTTGGAGTTGGATTTTAATGCCTTATAAAATATTGGACAATCGACTATTTGTTTGGCTTTGTGTGTTGGGTTGCTTCTTGTTGTCGCGAAGATACTAGCTGAAATAATCATTAAAGAACATTTCCAAAGCTTGAACAACCGGAAGCATGCTGGTTTCTATTCTCCTCTAACGATTTCTTCAGCACCCGTCGTATCATAGTGGAACAACAACCGACTTTAATTCTCCGGTCCATCTGCTCTTCCACAAGTAAAATTAATAAGGAATTCAAAATCCAAACCAAGGCCCGTCAGGACTGCATTTTATCACCGACAGTTTTTTTTATAATCGGTGACGTCTCTCTGGTCGCCTTGACTGAAGGACGTGGAAGGAATCAACTTACATTGTCATCCTTCCTCAAACTATTCAACTACGCTGATGCCACCTGTTTGCTCTCTCGCCAAATCATGTACCCTAGCCGATAGATTCTTGGATTGATGGTAAACACAATTAAACCAAGATTCTCAGTAAGAATGGTCACCGAAATCTTCAGAATATGCGTCTTCACCTCACTCTGAAGTTTTTATCAAAATTTCCACAATTCTAACATCCCGGAAATCTGAAAATCTCATTTAGTAGCAAATTGAAGTAAGCTTTAGACGTTTCCTCATAACTGCATACCATCAGATGGATTTTCCCTAAAGTCTCGGTTCAGGCAATAGGGAAATTTTTGTAGGTGCACGCGGCACTTGTTTAATACATACGGGTAGCTGCTTGTTGCACAACAGTTGAAGTGAGGAGAAAAGGCAACCGGTACGTCGAGGAAAGCACAACTGATTGTTTGTTTTAGGTGGGCGAGCGTTCAAAGAAAGGAGAAAATTTTAGAAAGTTTTTGGATAAACAACTCGATTGCGTTATCTTGCCCAAGATGTTAGCGGGGAAATTTGCTCGTGGATGCTAAAATGGACAAAGAAGTGAAAATCTCTTCCATGCAGTATGGGTCTACGTAATCTACGGTGGGATTGAAAATTATATATACATATGTGCTGAGCGTATGATACCTTTTCTACAGAGTGTGGTGCTTTGAGCGTGCAACTCCATCAGGGGCGAATTAACAATACTGAGATTTTATTTGAAACATAGATGCAAATTCTGAATTTTTCACTGGTCCAATTTTAATTTATCCCCCCCTAAAGATCTGAGGCAAAGGAAACGTCAACTCAATGGTGGCAATCGTGTCACGAATTTGATCACTCCATGCACGTGGTCATATTCTTTTTAAGGTTTGTGTGTAAATCGAAAATTTGGTGAGAAAATGGGAATTCTGAACACCCACCCATGCAGCAAGTAACATCGTCATATGTTCAATTTAAGGGGCGGTTTCCCTATATGCAAAAGGCGGGTGTTCATTTTTTTGTTCGCATCCAATATAGTCATTTTGGTTATCAAATGAGTTTTTATGTTAGTTGTAAAAAGGGAGGAGGACTACATTAGCAATAAAAGTGCATTCTCAACTACTCAACTAAAAATTCTGAAAAAGCTGCTACTATAGGATGCCAATGGTTCAGCAAACTCTTTATGCCGATATCCACCCAAATAATATTACTAATGGTATACTCTACATTTTTTGGAAGTCTAGTGGAAACCCCCTTACGTTTGTCCTAGAACTATAAACTAAAAATAAAAGCTGCTGTAATATGGGTTGCAATATAAAGCATGACACTACCAAGTTTGGTAGAAATGTCACTTTTACTGACAAAGTTATAATAGGTCAAAGTTGTCACTCTGTTGAAAATTCACTGCAATGTAAGCCTGTGAAAGAGAGGATCAACCTAAAGTGAATAGTTTGTAACACTAAATGCATAAACATTGCCAACAAGATACAAATGGGGCAAATATTCACTCAAATATATAAGAAATACACAAAACATTTCGTACCTAAAGCGTCCAGCTTCTAGTTTCACGACTTGTTTATTTTTTTCAATTTCAGCTTTGCCTTCGTTTGCATAATGTCTCGTGATATTCCTTTTGTATTTCGGATTCATGTGTTGTCACAGTCATCTGATAAAGACACGTTAAATTTTTGAAAATGACGTGAGAGAGACTGAATTTCCAAAAGGAACCAGCACTTTCCAGAGCCTGGCTAGCACAGAGGCGTGCAGGCGCGTGCCAACGAGACACTCGAGCAGAGCTGCACCTGGGTGCTAGTCAACCTTTATAGTAAATTTCGCTATTTTCTTTTGGTTTTTCGATATCTCAACCCTTGTGATTAATTCCGACTAAACCGGATGGTCTTTTTCGCCATTCCGTAATTCAACGAATTATTACAATCGGCAGAAATCTTAATTAGCAGCACGTCATATATTCAAAAAGGCACCGGGATTGGGGATTATGTCATATAACAGAACACACTATCCTATGCTGACTGAAGAATGGATGCCCTGAAAGTAGGTATGCCACAGAATAGGGAGAATGGGACTATCATACGAAGGCAATTTCTCTTTAGCACCAGGAATCACCCTGCAGACAGAACACTGTATTATTGAAATCCTCCCGTCCTGACTAAAACTAAATATAAAATTCCACAATGTCCTACAGTTCTTCATATTTAAGTTAGTCGTGGTTTCCAGCCACGACATCGATATTCCCGCGTTATGATTATCCTACCCTTATTGTTTGAATATCCTCTTAAGTATTCTAGAATTCAGCATTCGTTACAGACTCTCAACACATTGTAATTTCTGGAATTGAATATGAAAAAATGTTCGGAGATTATCAAAAATTTGATATATTTCAGTATTTTATTTAATTTTTCAATCGCCATCGCCACCCGCCCCCGTTCACTGAAATGGAGTGCATTCCCCTCCTCCCACGCCCTCACCACGACTTGCTGAGAATCCTGCACTCTTCCTCTACTGATCTGCGCTAAATGCTCTTGGAGTGACCTACTTGTCAGCTATCTTGGCAGAGCGGGTTTCACTTCATAGTGTATTGTCGCCGCTCCTTAATTAGCGACTAAACCGCTGCCAGTTCCGTCTTCAGATTGCATCCCCTATCTTTGAACGAGAGGCGCAGACAGGTGTTCACGAAAGCTTGGAACTTTCGAGTGAGAGTGATGATCACCTTCCGTGTGGCGTACAGAAAGAAAACTAGCACAGAACAGTCTCAACTCAATAGTGTTGAGACAACTTCATTCCCAAATTTAAGATAAGGCAGCGAAACCGAATGTAACGCTGTTCACTGAGCGGCTACCAGTTGGGTGCCACCGTTGTTTGACAGCGAGGAGCCCGAGGAGAGAGGGATTCCGCACGGTCAACTAATTTAATAATATTTTAATTTATTAATAATCCAATAAAATTTAAATAACAATAAAAAAAGTAATTTTGATTACAAAGAAAAGATGTCATAGTCCATTGAATTCCTCGACGTTCTCCAGATAAGGCAACATGTCAGACTACTTTGTACTAGCTCACGGGCTCTCCCGACTTGAAGAGCCTCCAAATCAGGCAATACATTCTACCAACGAGAAAGAAGGGAGGAAGGCAACAGCTAGTCGAGCTCCATCTTCTTTGCATGAGAAGAACCCGAACATAAAGCGTAACACGGCTCCACCTGCCAGCATCTCCTCGACAATGCTGTCTGAAGAGATCACATGTGATAAATAATTACACAATCATTATTAATTCGCTATCTTGTGCAGGTAAGGCTGAAAGTCTCCATGCCCACTTAGGAGGTGAGTAGGAAAATATTTCCATCACGCGTCCGCTCTTACCTCTTCGCCACAAAGTCTTGAACTCATCACGAGACGTGGAATGCAAGAGGTGGTTGTCCACTGTTTACCGTTAGCCGGTTTATGGTCAAAACTACACTTTCAGCCTTGTCCGCTGTTGCTTTGATTTGCGTTGCAAAATTATCTGCAAATGCGACTATGCACGTCTCTTCTGAAAATTCGAATCTAAACAGGATCTCATAACAAGCCTCATAGTTCGGCCTAGAAGGATCTCTGCGCGATCTGGGCGCTGTGGCAAGCGACGCATTTTCCTGCTGCGTGCAAACGCACCAACTTATTGTCCATCCCCTTAGCCTCCTCAATGGACAAAGCCCCTACCCCAGTTCCTTGAGGCCTGACCTACGCTTAGCCGATCCCGGCATTCACAAACGGATCAGCACTCGCTCGTCTACTAATACCTGCTCAGTGCATACCACCTGACCAGAGTCCCTCAAGACTGACTCCTGATACACCCCGTAATTACCATCTTGGCAGAGATAGTTTCTCAACACACCATCGATATCAGCAAAGATTTATCGAAGGCTCCGGGGACTCTCAGTATGTCCTGATGTGTCTCGGTCATTGGCAGTTCGCTCTTCACGGAGAAGGTTTCTCGAGGCTACTACCTAGGACGCAGGTATACGAGTAACACCATCTAGGGCCTACTAGCTCGGGCACCTTGGGGACGTCGCCCTTCGTATCATAAGCGGCCCATTAAGGATAGCTGACGGCCGCCGAGGGAATACCCTCCTGCGTAGAGCACGCCTGATAAATCGATGAAGAGCAGGTGACGTGAAGATCTAAACTCCACCCATTATGCAAAATGATTTGTAGGGTGTTGATGTGGTCAATGCAAGAGGATCCAGAGCTGAAACCAGCTTGCTCTCTGTCGATCAAGCTTCCGAGATGCCCTTTAATGCGTTCCAGGATCATCTTAGCTATTAGGTTTGTAACGGCAGGGAGCACGCAGATAACTCTCCAATTTTCATACTCAAAACGAGTGCTCTTCTTTAGAATTTTAACGATCATCCCTTTTCTCCACTCTCTGAGCCGATGAGAGCAGCAGATCTGCAGTTACGGCTGGTACAATGATAAACAACTTCGAGGAGACCGTCCTGCCCAGCAACTTTACTCCATTGAAGCGCATTGATGGCCGAAAGGATTTCACTTCTGCTTAGAGGAATATTCTGCATCCGCATATCACGGTGACAATCCATTTTATCCACAAGAGGAGAAACCTAACCGAATGCGATACGGTTAAGAACCGTGGTGAAGCGTTACTTCCTTGCTCGTTATCATGAAAAGTCGATTGTTGACATTGTTCGCAGGACCATCGAAAGATTTGCAACCACATGCAAGCCATTCGTGATACGGTATACATTTCTGAAATAATTGCGTCCTGGGGAATCTTTCGTTTCCCTGACCAAATTCTTTCTTGTCACCGCGTACATCACACTGAACTTCTCGGGATTTCGCTCGGTATCGGAGTTCTAGCCTTCAACCCGTTCATCGATCTGCTTCCTCAATTTCGCAATCATTTAGATTTTATGACGGAAATTCGGGACGTGGTCGACGTCCTGTGCACACACGCATACGCAACATGCAATGGAATAATAGCGACCGTCAGATGACGATCTTTTTCCAGTAGAAAACTAATAAATCTACAGCGGATCCCGAATTAGTCGATCTAGCTGTTCGTACAGTTCTAATCAGTTAAAACCCAACTGATCCTTCCCATGGTCTGTGCGCGAACAATATGCCACCAATGACAAGGCGATTAAAGCCGCATAAACCCAAAATCCTCCAATCAATATCAATATAGTCTCTAAGACCGCGCTTCTTCATCCCATATCAGAACTTAGTGTTGGCAAAGCCCACCTGGGCGTTCAGATCACCCATCACGACCACAATGTCAGCTTTATAGAAGCCTCCCTGAACTGCGTGTAATTGTTTCTAGAAACCCTATCTCATCACCATATCAAAAGTCTCTGGTGATACAGAATATTGTACAATTGTGATGCTCCTTAACCTGAACCGGAATCCTGCAGTCAGCAATTTGTCAGAAACCAGTTCCCAGGTCAAGAGAAAGCGCCTTGCGGTAGCCGTCAGAATCAACTTGATACCAGATCCGCGTCTCCTACCACTTAGTTTTCCAGAGTGCAAAAGCACATTGCCACAAGTGGGAGAGGATTATTCTTCTGAGTCCCACCATCTTACTTTACTTAGACTCAAGATGTCCAGGTTATATCGTTGGAATTCCCGCTTAAGTTGAAGAAAGCGAGCATTCAGAAGACCCTCGCTACCGTTGTCGGGGAACATAACACTATCCAGAAACCACAACCATGCTAGCTCACAAATTTCTATCCCCTTTTGTTGCCTCCTATACCAAGCAGGGAAGACTTCGAACGAATTTTTCAGCCTCAACTCATAGAACTCGAGGAAAAGCGCCCCAAAATTTCTAAAATCAAACCAACTGTCCTGAAAAAAGTCAGAGACTTCAGGGAGCTCGACGCGTATGAATGAATCCTTCTAAAGCTTAAAATTAGCTGAGGGTAAAGGTTGGCAGCCGATTTAGCGTTTTATCAACCAGGACTTATTTTGATATGAATGAGTGGAAAACAAACTGGAGAAACGGACAAGTAATCTGCGAAACATCGTGTATATGAAAACAGATAAAGTTTATCGTAATAAGGAAAATATCAGGTACAATTATCCTTGTTAACAAAAGAACATAATTTTCACTTTTGAGGAAGAGCGGATACTGTTCAAGTTCCATAAATTTGCTAAAAAATCGGTATCACGTCTACTTTCCTTATGCACTCAAGGGTTCGAAAATTATGCATATGTATCTGGAATAGTCGTGGATAAACCCTTAGTGCTCCCTACAGATAAGTATCACCAGAAAATGAATTTCGTATCAAGTTATAATTGGATTTCAGTGATAACTCTACTTTTAAAATCTAATATTTGAGATTGATCCAGATTCTCTGACGAACTTCCATGAAAACGTCTTTCATCTATGGAATGATTTCATTCACCATCCATATCTCACACATTCATTCAGCAGCTCACACAGCATCCACCATCTATCCAAAACAGCAGTTGAATGTGAGGGGAAAGGCGTCTCCAATGCAATTACAAATCCCATTAAACTTAATTAGGCAGTCAAGAAAAGGGTTTTCTGTCTTAAAGTTCTCAGATAAATTTATTGTCGATAATTGAATTCAATATCCTTGAAGTCGAGATCAAAAGTATGTTACTGTGCGAGAGAGTGGTTCATCTTAATAGCTTCAGCACACGACACTTTCCTCATCCTTTCCGCTTTTATGAAAAGGATGTTTCGGTGTTCGTTTAAGAAGGAAGTAAAGGATGAAATCTTATTTGTTGTCTGTTCTCACAGTAATTTCGCTTTATCAGCTAAATTGTCGTAAAATCAGAAAAAAATATCAAAATCATTTCGCTTCCCAAATACTTTCCCTTTCAACAACTGTTCCAAATCCTGTGCAATTGTGGGAAGTAAAAGATGAGGAAAATTGTTACTTAACAACCCTCGGGGTTAGCTACCTGCTTGCATTCATCCACGTATGTTTTATTTTC
The DNA here is from genome assembly GCF_905115235.1 of Hermetia illucens. NCBI lineage: Eukaryota > Metazoa > Arthropoda > Insecta > Diptera > Stratiomyidae > Hermetia > Hermetia illucens. Next base: position 26,787,206 of record NC_051849.1, read on the forward strand.
CTGGCTTCAGAGTCTAAACACCCTCTCAGAATCCCAACCATACGAGCGACAGGAAGTTTGCAAGTGTCGTCGCGCACAACTCCAACCTCACCAATAGGATTTTGAGACAGATGAAAACCTTCTTTCTGCCAAGCACGTTTGAATCCTGGGATGAGACCGTGAGTTCACAACTCCGACATTCGTGAATCTGCAAGAAGGTTATGGGAAATTGCATTAATTATTCTATTAGGAGTGTAATACGCCCCTAATTGTACACGATCAAGTTTATTGTTGGCAGTTCGCCTGGGGGCGAAAGTAGTCTTCGGTGGTTTCCAGGATTTTTATTCAGGAGTGAAAACATACATTTCATATAAAGCGGAAAGGAAGGATTTATTTGACAGAGTAAAATGTCCAAGGGCACAAGGTGTTGCTTGGTTTGATAAGAATTTAATTTTTATTGAATAAGTTGTGGAACGAGGACACTAAATTTCGCTTTCAAAGTCGGAAATCCGGAAACTGAATGCTCCAGGTATGAAAGGTTTTGTGTATTTCTTTTAGAAAAATATTTCGGTGTGCAATTGTCCCGTTAGTACGTAGCACGTAATATATGCATATATTGTATTATGTGAGAACTGATGAGGCTAAATGTGGATAAGTCTTGCAAGTCTTGCAAAAGGAGTGACAACTTTGACCCATTATAACTTTGTTAGAAATAGTGCGTTTGTGGCGATAGAATGAACTTAAGGGGGGTTTTGCACCTAATTTCAAAAAATTGTAGTAATGAATGGAGTATGAAGGGTATTTCGGAGAATTGGCACCATATAGTGGCAGCTTCTTGGTTTTTTTCAGATTTTTTGAGTGAACAGTTTCTGAGAAAGGGTCCGTTAAAGAAATGATCAGTTTTGACCCCCCGCACTTCCCATCTTGCCAACAAATCTCAAAACTAAGACTAAGACTAGCTAACGGCTCTGGAAAGTACTAACCAAGACCTTTCATTTGATATCCCATATGATATTTGATGGTAAAAAAATGTATAACCCCTTTTGTATATGTGGGACCCTCCTTAAATTCGATGTAGAATTATGTAACTCACTGTATGCGTGAACATTCACAGTTCCTAAATTTCCACCAAATTTGATATAACCGTCTCCAAGAAAAATACGTGTGACAGACAGACAGATAGAAAGACAGCTAGGAACGGACGTCAACCATCAACAGTCGCAGGGGCGCTTTTCATATCGCTTCGCGAATAATTTGGTAAAATTGATATAATCGAAGAGGACAACGAAGAAAACACTTTATAAAAACTGTGCGGATTGATGAATTAGGGCAAGCGACGAGTGACGGTGTGAATCTGCTGTGGAATTCACCGATTACTAATTGTACTGACCGCCGACTGTAAGCTAACCTAGTGTACATTGAAGGAACTGGAATACACGGTGTGTTGGAAAATCCTTAGGACTCAAGTTCGATTTAGACTTAGATCAAACAATTTTTGTTTGATTCATAAATAACTTCTAATCTAAGTTCTGCATTTGTGGACCCATTTGGTTTGGGGTTTGATACTCACCCGAAGCAAAAACAAATCGGGAAACCGAAAGCTTGACGCTTGTAAGAAGCTGGCTGACACCATTAACTAGAGATATTTAAATCGCTCAGTGCTGTCAGCTTCAGTAACCTGCCCAAAACTGAGCAAATTAAATATATCGGGTCAATGCTATCAGCCAATGGAGAACTGTGTAATGAAATTGCTTCACGTATTAATGCAACCTGGATGAAGTGGCATTCCAAGACTAGTGTTCTTTGTGATCGATGTATCAGCGAACGTCTCAAATCTAAAATTTACTGCAAAGTCGTCCTTCGTCCGATTATAAAAGCCAATGAACGGCGTCTTGCGGTAATAGAGACGAAGATGTTACGTTGAAATACTGGCGTGACACGTTTTGATCACATCCGAAATGAGGATATCTGCGATCGATATGGGGTTACCATATTATTAGCAAATATGAAGAACTTAATTTTAATATTTCACTCGAATGTCAATTATTCTCTTTAATTATGAGGTCAGCATCTTATTTCTAAAAGTTAGTAACATACCATTAGTAAGTTTATTTGAAAAGATATCGGAACGGGACATATTTTGAGGCATAGATTTCATCTAAACGCACCAGCTTGATTTTTTTCGGATTTTTGGTTTGGGTAGTTTGCGAAAATGAGTCCGGTCTCACTTTAAGTGTGTACATTTTGACTTCTTACTCGCGCACTTTGCACAATTCACATCAAAACTAATATGAGATTCGGAAAGCACTAAGCACCTTTCATTCGATACCCCACATGGCTATATGCGATAAAAAAATGTTTACATTCCCCCTTTATATGTATGGGCAGCCCCCCTTTAAACTCCACCTAAATTTGTGTCACTCATTGAATGTGTAGGATTTCATAGTTCCCATATGTCCACCAAATTTCGTTCGGATCGGTTGAGGAAATATGTCTACCCCGTCGTCGAATGTGACCGCGGCAGCAGGCGTGCAATCCACTGGCAAGTGTGCTAAAGAGGAGCCGTTTAAAAACGTTAACGATCCTTTCAGGCGCAGCGCTAGGCAAAAGTAATGGAGATCGGAAAGTGTAACGAAAACCTCGGAAAAAAACGGCGTTAATGCCGCAAAATTGGACAAAGACGCGTTTGCAAAGCTAGGGGAGATGATATTAAACCTAATGGGATTTGTATGTCCGCGACACAACATGCATGACGAAATAAAAAGCCAAGTACGTGCTATTAGATCGATGTAACGAGCTACGCTGCTCTAAGAAAAAAAAGCTACAGTGGAAGTAGCAGCACAAACGTCCTCAAAATCAATACACCTGTTAGGAACTCGGACTAGAGCTGATAACCTAGCAGTAGATACCCTTCATGACGAAAAGAAATGGCAGAGCCCCGCAAACGGCATAGGGCCACTAAAAGAAAATCCCCAAAACGGACCTCGAAGCGCAAGAAGGGTAAAACACGACAGGTGCAATCAGCAACATTTACCGGTGAAAGTTTACCGAACCATCAGGAGATACGCGTCAGTGATTCTAATTGAACTAAAATAGATAGAAAAGGTAGGCCGGGGGGGGGGGGGGGGGTAATACATGAACCGGATAAAGCGATTTTCTTCTTGAGCTTAGGCCTGAGGAGAGTAAGTCCCACGATCCACATAAGAAGATTAAGTCGTCACTGCGAAAGGATCTAGATGCGATCACCACAAAAGCGGAGATCTGCGAGGCCCTAAAGACTCAACTCGGGCTAGATTCGATCCTTGAGTCCAACTCCATGTGGCATATGGTGGTTCTAAGACGGCCACAATAGCCTTACCGTTCGAAGCAGCGAGAAAGGCTATTGCTGTTGGCAAAATCCGCGTCGGCTTGGTCGTTGTTGTGTATCGCGAAAGAGGTGTTTCAAATGTAAGTACGATAGGGCATATTGCCAAAGAATACAACGGAAGTCCCAAATGCCTGTTATGCAGAAAAACACAGGAGGGTAACGTCGACCATATCACAGGCAGTTGCAGATGTCCGGCGATTCTAGCTTTTCGGAAAAGAAGTTCCTACAGCTAAATTTAAACCATTGACAGGCAGCTGCTCTCCCAAAGCGTGCTTGAATAGGAAATTCATGTTGCCATTATATGCGAATATTACAAAGATTTCAGTAATGTCTTTTTATCAGACAGAAGCGGCAAAGCGGCAATCTTTACTTGCGGAAACCGACCAATCGGAAGCACGAGCAATAGGCCAGAAAACGAATCAAGAAAACTGCAGTAGCGGGTTGGACATCCAAAAAACTTGCCACGCAAATGTTCGAGGAAATACTTCTGCAGAAAGCGATGCCGGTGTGAAGTGCAGAAGAAAAGGTGACGCAGGTTCTTCAAAAGTGTGTGACGCTTCCATGTCCCGCCGCACGTAGAATGCCAAAATCGAAGAACTTCGTAAAGCTTGCCTTAAAGTCAGGAGACACAGTCAACATAGCAGAAACCGGCCTGAGTCTAAAGAGTTGTACAACCAACATAAGAAGGCGAGGAAGGAATTGCTAGTAGCCATCTCTAGAAGACTTCAAGAAGTTATGCACGGAAGCGGACTTCGACCCATGGGGAGGTGCATACAAGGCAGTTATAACGTCAATCACGGCTAAGCGCTCATCAACCCTGATTTGGTGCATGATATCATCATACATTCTTCCCCCAAGTTTCAAGTCAATCGAAGTATCCACTGTCCAGATAGATCTCGATGAAACTCCCAAGGTAACCACTGAAGAAGTCCTGGAAGCCGCGAAGAAGATTGCCGAAAATAAAGCCCCAAAGAATTCCGAATAAAACAATAACAGTGACCGCCAAAACAATTACGACGTGCCTCAAAGATGGGATTTTCCCGGAAAAGTGTAGGAAATAGAAGCTTGTGCTAATCCCGAAGCCAATAAACATTTGGATAATCCTTCGTCTTATAGGCCTATATTCCTGTTAAACGCCATTGGCAAACGTTTCGAACGGGTCATCATTAATAGACTTGTATCAATCCCAGAAAAGGAGGGTGGCCTCTCAGACAGGCATTTCGGATTCCGTAAGGCAAAATCTACTGTTAATGCGATCAGCATGGTGATGGAAATTGCAATGGAGGCCAATAATTCTTGCGCGGTAGTTACTCTCAACGTGAAGAATGCCTTCAATACGGCAAAATGAAACAAAATAATTGCGACTTTAACCAAATTGGGTGCTCCTAAATATCTGCTGCACATAGTCATGGAATTTCTCCGGGAGTGGATATTGTGTTACGATTCCGACAATGGACCTAAGACGTATAGAACAACCTGCGGGGTTCCGCAAGGATCAGTCCTCGGTCCTCTCCTGTGGATGATAACATATGACGTAATTGTAAAGTTCCAACTGCCCAAAGGAGTGACAATCATTAGTTTCTCAGACAACATCATAGGGTGAGATCGAGGTATTCACAAACGAGACAATTTTTGAAATCAGGTCTTGGCTAGAGGAAGTTGTTCTGACGCTCGCAGAGCATAAAGCCGAGGTAGTTTTAATCACCACGCGAAAAAAGCAAACGTCGATAAAGGTTAGGATTGGTGAACGCATCAAACAGTCGCAGTCAACGCTTAAATATCTAAGAGCCACGGTTGACAAGAGACTGAAATTCAAGTCCTATCTTGAAAATTTAGCAACCAAAGCTTCCGGGGTGACTACATTGTTAATAAGAATGTTACCAAATATTGGTGGTCTCAGGCAAAGCCGTCGGCTCCTAACCTCGAGAGTTATCAACTCCATCTTTCTTTATGCAACTCCAATCTGGGCATCGTCTGGAAGCAAATAGAAGGCAAATCGTAACTCCACGCCGATTGAGTACATTGCGAACGTCGTGCACTTACCGTACAACATCAGACGAAGTAGCCTGTGTGATAGCAGGCATGCAATCGGCGAGTCCTATACCTATCACCGGCAATTAGCACGAAATGAATCTATCTTGGAATGGCAAACAAGATGGGATAATTCACCTAAAGGATGCTGGACACACAGAATTGTTCCAGATTCCAGATTTCTCAAAATGGATCAAACGAAGGAAAGGTGAGGTTAGTTACCACCTAACTCAATTCCTAAACGGACACGAAGGGTACCGTGCATACCTTTATGGCTTCGGGCGTGACGACTCCCCGTATTGCCCAATCTGCGTGATTATTCCGGAGAATACGGTTCATGTTGTTTTTAACTGCCCGCGGTTCGCCGCACACAGAGCGGAAGCGAAAATTAATGCCGGAGCACGGTTGACACCCGAGAATACATTAGACCACATGCTAGCCTTTGAAACATCTTGCATGGCGGTGTAAAATTAATGAAGGTAATCTGCTGAGGAGGAAGAAGGAGGAAGACTACAAATATTGACAGTAAGTGTAGTAACTGATCCTGCCCCGTAAGGTAATACCGAAATGGCTGTCCCGCGGGGTAAGTGAAGGAGAAGGAGGTGGTTTTCGTGAGTAAAAGTCCCACATAACCGTATGGCAGGAGCCAGCGGTAGGTTTTGAACCTTTCCACCTTCCAACCCATAAAAAAAGGACAGACAGACAGACAGTAAACCGATTTTAATAAGGATTTGTTTTACACCAAACCTTAAAAACGTACAAGATAGAAACCAAAAAGACTGGAAACGAACATCTTCAATTTTCGGCCTGTAGCTGACTCTAACCTACTAGCATTGGCTGAATTACTTTAGAATAATACTTTTAGGCATTCAATTATGCGTCCTTCGTTTAATTTATTAAGTAATCACATTGCGCTTAAATTTAGATGATCTTCTCCAGCCTTATCCCCAAACTACCCCCAAAGTAATAATTTTTGCTTTGATTAAGCTGCCCCATCGGAGTTTGTTTACACAACCATCAAAACACCCTGTCCGTTTTCGAAATCCACCCACGAATATTCACATGTACAACGACTGGCCAGGGGTGAAAGCACATACATAAATATCTCGTAATAATGTAGTTACGCACTCTTTCGAGTGCATGGAAAATTTACGTTATCGTTTCGCGGTCGCCATTGCCACTTGAGCTTTTATCGCTTTTTCATGGATTTTAATAAACTATTAAAGCCTCTTGCAATTAGCCACCGTTTCTAATGCGATGATGATTAGCACATAAGCAACTGTGTGGAGAATTGTTTGCGATAAGAATGATTAGAGGGAAAAGAAATAATAACCACTCTGGAGTCGATTTTTGCAACGAGTCCAAGGTGAGTAAACACTCGGCCAACTTTGAAAATCCAGGAATCAGTCGTTTAAGTGATTTTCACAGGCGATTGATCGATATCTGATCATGTTGTTGATATTATCCCACTAATCTTTGTTGAGTACGCAGACAAGTGTTTATCGTGGCTTTGCGATAACTTTTAAAGCTTTCCGACAGTCTCGAATCTTGACAGTAAGACGAGCAAGGGATTTTCCAATCGAAGCTCTTGACTTAACATATATGTATATAAAAAGCAGCAGCAACTAAAATAATCAGACCATTCAAAATAGGACTGATTCCCCCTGGGGCCGAATGCTTCTAGATGTGGGCCTATGTCAATTGTCCACTCTGATAGCCTTGCAAGATCAAAGCAGCTCCCTGGAGCCAACCTATCTCTCTCTGAGAGTGAGCTATTTCTCCTTTAGAGTGATGTGTGGCTTTCCAGGGGCCAAATCTATCATCTACCAAGACCGTTAGTGAGTGGTGATAGCCACACCCTGTACGAGGTGACCCTACTATCAACAAAACGCTACGGATCTAGACTGAGGAGTCGAAAAACACCTCCCCCAGTCCAGGGTGTCATGAGAGCCGTGCCCATTGAATAGTTTGCGGTCGGGGGTAATTGACTGTATTCGAACGGAGCATCACTGATACTTGGTCGCCTCAGTGAGTAAGTTTGACCTTATGCTACAGGGGACTATAGTACGGCGGACCTCCCAACCCTCATATTCGTTTCTAGGGCCCAAAAAAAGAAGGCGAAGAAGGATAAAAGGAAACAACTGACTATGCCACCCGCCAAAGACAAGGAGACTGCAAACCAAAAGTTAGTAGCAGAAAAGACAAGGAAACGAAGAAGGACTAGACCTTCGGCTCTGCTCATTAATTCGTCGGAAGAGGCAAACCATTTGCAGAAGTCCTTAGTGAAATCCACTACAGGATGAAACCCGAAAACAACAGAGCAGAGGTGTCCTCCATACGGGAAACAAGGGGTGGTGCAGTCCCCATCGAACTAGGCCCAAAAACGACAAGCAAGCGAAGACCTATAATAAAAGCAAAAGTTGCGTTCTCTGCAGGGATCGTAGTGCGTTTGATGAGAACGTCGCACACACTGCGGCTCGGAGCGGTGTCCAATCTTTAGGACGGAACTGGAAAGAGCTAGGGCATGAATGACATGATCCATATTTTACAAATTAACATGCACTGGAGTCCAATCGTTCACCAGTTGCTAGCGCTAGTGAAAAGGCTATTCCTGACTTTCGGCGCCAGCTTGATGCTCTGGAGAACGCCGTTTCAAGCACGGAGGGGCGAATCTTGGTAGGCGGTGATTTTAATGCTAGGGCCCTTGAATGGCCCATGCCTCAGCCAGACTCCAGGAGGAACCGAATTCTGACAATGGCGCGAGAACCGGGCTTGTAGTTTTAAACCCCGAAATTAGTCTTTTGAAGATTTCCACCGCTGAAAAAATCTGTTCTCCTACTTCAGAATTGCCCTTCATATCATGTCTGATTATTCTATAGTTCGACATAGAGAGCCTATCCGACACCCTGTAAATCACGATCGTTTTTTCAGAGTGTTCCCTAGAGTTACATCTAATAGCGCTTGACCTGCGCTGGGCACCACCACCGTTCTAAATTGCTAGCTTATTGTTCAGGATAAATTCCAGAAGATTCTCACCTCTTTGATTAATGTGGCTGCTTCCCTTGGCATTGTAACCGAGAAGAAGCGATAGCACCTTCCCCTTGTAGAACTTCACTAACTCCAGTGGGATTTGTCCGCCTTAGGCTGCTTCCCCGCTGCTTTGGCCTACCTGTTTCCTTCAGCGGTAGGCTCTTCCCCTTGCGTGTCCCCCGAAGTGCCTTCCCGAAGTTTATCTAACAACCTCCAAAAAGGAGTTTGTCTTTGCCCTCTGCTTCGCTTCTAAATAATCACCATAATCGCGTGTGTAGATACTCTAAGGCCTTTCACTTCACTAGCATAGCTAACGGCTTGCTTCCTAGTTCCTATCTTCAACCGTAACCTACTCAGGGTTTCCTTCCTCTTGGGTTGGAATTTTGGTTTTTTGGGGACACTCCCCCTTATGGGTTTATCTCTGTTGCCCTCTTTCCTGTTTCTGCTGTTGATGACTTAGGGCTATGCTGTCTGAGATCAAACCCCCCAAAGTCCCAAGGTTCAAAAGGATTCTCAACAGTTCATATGGGAAACTACAATATGGTGCTCGTTGATCAGAAAACTAATATTATTAGGTTTCTAAAACAATAAGTACACACACAATGTATCATTTTCAAAATACCTCAGAAATCAATAATTCGATTGTGAATCTTCTGGCCGTGCAATCTGACAGCCGTAACAGCACCACAATACACAAATGATTGTAGTTGCAGCAGCGAAATATCAGCACACAGTCGAGATGCAATATCATCATTGATTTGAGATAGAATTCTCGAAGTTGCTGGGGATCCATAGAGCCTGGGAATACCTGGTCTGTGCAAAGAAACCATTTCCGAGAATTCTATACATGCTCTCTAGAATTCGTCACGAACCTCAGCGGAGACTTCAACTGTACGCTGATGAGGAGTGCTTCGGCGAGTACTGAAACTGTTGTCTGCAGTGCGGCGTGGTATTATTGATACCGCCGCCTCTGTTCTCATTATTTTATTATCATTTTTAAGGTTTTGTGTAAAACAAAACCTTATTAAAATCGATTCAATGTCTGTCTGTCTGTCTGTCTGTCTGTCTGTCTGTCTGTCTGTCTGTCACACGCATTTTTCTCCAAAACGGCTAAACCGATCCAAACGAAATTTGGTGGACAGATGGGAACTATGAAATCGCACGCATACAGAGAGTGGCATAAATTTGGGTGGAGTTTCAAGGGGGGCTCCCCATACATGCAAAGGGGGGATTCAAAAATTTTTTTCACCAGATATAGTTGTGCAGGGTATCAAATGAAAGGTCTCGATTTGTACTTTCCGAGACTGACATTAGTTTTGGCATAAATTGCAAAGTGCGTGAATAAGGAGTCAAAATGTACGCATTTGAAGTGAGACAGGACTCATTTTCGGAAACTACTCAACCCAAAAATCCGAAAAAAATCAGGGTGGTGCGCCTAGATGAAATCTAGGCCTCAAAATATGTCCCATTCCGATACCTGCTCAAATAAACTTACTAATAGTATATTACTACTTTTTAGAAATTTACTGAAAAACCCCCCTTAAATTCATCCTAGGACTTCCGGATTCTGTACCAATATAGAGGACAATATTTTGTGTATGTGCGCTAAATTTCATAGAAATCAGGCAATTAACGCCAAAGTTATAGCAGTTCAAACTTAGCAATTTCGCGCGAGTTTACTGCTTCCAAAGCCATGCAAATGGGATGCTGACGTCATAATTACCGGGAATAATTGACATTCGCGTGGAATATTAAAGTCACATTTATGAAGAATCTATTTATCTGCAGCCCTTTTTAAGGTTTTGTGTAAAACACTTATGTGAAATCTAATCTTCGAGAGATGTCCCATTCCGGTATCTGCTCAAAAAATTTACTAATAGTATATTATCAACTTTTAGAAATAGGCTAAAAAACTCCCCTTAAGTTCATCCTAAGTGTACTAAATTTTGCACCGACATAGAGGACAGCCTCGTGCATACACATGCCAGGTTTCATGAAAATCCAACTATTAGTGGGAAAGTTATAGCAGTTCAAACTTATCAATTTCGTGCTAATTAACAGCATTCTAAGCCATACAAATAAGATGTTGACGTCATAATTAACGAGAATAATTGAAATTTGAGTGAAATATTAAAATTCCATTCAAGAAGAATCTAATTCTCCTTAGCCCTTTTTTATATTTGATGTTGGTTAAATTGTTGGCATTTGCTAATAATATTAAACTCAGAGTGTGAAGCGTATGAGGTTGACTATTTCAATACAGGGCTTTCCATCAAATGATTTATTTAAATTACTTTCTAAAAGATAGATGCCAATAGAATTTTTAACTATGTGACACGGAACTGTCAGGCTCACCGCTCCTCACATCTTCTTCTTTTTCTTCAGCCTTCAGTTCACAAGCGAGGTCGGCTCGTCGTGATCGGTTTCGTCATTTTATTTTATCAAATGCCTGATCAGGATGTAATCGCGAGACCTTCAAATCCTCATCCAGTGTATCATGCGACCATTGTTTTGGCCGGCTTTTTGGTTGCTTACCATTGACTTCGATGTTCTCACCAATACTGGTTGTTGAATTCTCGTTAGCGTGAATTACGTGACCACACCATCGAAAACGCCTCTCTTGCAGTTTTTCCACGATCGGTGCAAACCCATATCGATCGCGGATATTCTCATTTCAGACGTGGTCAAAACGTGTCACGCCACCAGTGCAATGCAACATCTTCGTCCCCATTACCGCAAGACGCCGTTCATTGTCCTTTATTGTCAACACTCAAACTATAGAGAGCGACAGACGGACGACATTGCAGTAAATTTTAGATTTGGGACGTGCGCTGATACGTCGATCACAAAGAACACCAGTTGCGGAATGTCACTTCATCCAGGTGGCGTTAATGCTTGAAACATTTCATTACGCAGTTCTCCATTGGCTGATAGCATTGACTCGAGATATTTAAATCGCTCAATTCTTTCAATGGCAGTAATCTGCCCCTTCAGATATTAATCGCTGAGTTCTGGCAATGGTGGTAATCTGCCCAGAACTGAGCGATTTAAATATCCCGGGTCAACGCTATAAGCCAATGGAGAACTACGTTATGCTCCTCACATATGGAAACACAAAACCTTTTATACCTGAAGCGTGAAGCTTCCGGTTTCCCGACTTGTTTTATTTATTTAAGAATTTATTTATTTTCTAGATATAAATATATAAGTAAATAGTTATTTTTATATATATACATTATACTTCCCCTTATTCTCATCACACACCGCGCCACAATTTGATTTATAAACAAGTCGGAATACCGGAAGCTCGCGCTTCGGGTATAAAGGTTTTGTGTTCATCTTATGTAAGAAATTTCAACGCACATTTTTCTATCCGTATATAGCTACAAACCCAACATATTGTTTCAACTACGAGACATACGTACATATTACAGCCATAGATATTACGTTCACCCTAAACAAACAAACTGCCTATTTCCGAATACCGTATACATATATGCACGTATATAAATTGATCGTACTCATATTTCCGATTTACTTCTTATATCTATCTGAATAGGCACTACCCACAAAGTTCATTAGCACGCATATACTGTATACCTACATACACAGTTGATATTCATATACAAATGACTAAAAAACTAAAACAAAATAATTCTTTGGGACCCCATTCATAAGAACTCATTTGGTTGTGGTATTGACGAATTGATATGTGATGATGACGTCATGCAGTCATGCATGAAGAGTGCCCGAAATTCACAAAAAATGGTAAAGTTTTACCCCCTATAATTTTGTCAATAATAGTTGGATTTTCTTCAAACTTGACTAGCTTATGCATTATGTTCTTTATTATACGCACGACAAATTTTGTACTTCTGGGATGAATATAAGGGGGGTTGCCGGGTAAATTTCTAAAATGTGGAAATATACTATTATTAACTTTACTTGTGCAGATATTGGAACCGGATATATTTTGAGGTCTAGATTTCATAGAGATGCACTATTGAGATTTTTTTCAGATTTTTCGGTTGGATAGGTTCTGAGAACGAGACCTGTTACACTTTTTGGGGGTCATATTTTGAGCCCTCACTCCCCTATGTTTCACTCAATATCAAATATTGGACCAGTTTCGAAAAGTACTAATTGAGACCTTTCATTTGATACCCCACATGGCCACATTTTATGAAAAAAAATTTTGCACCCTCCTTTCACATGTATGGGGAGCCCCCCCTTAAACTTAACACAAAATGGCGTCAGTTGCTGCATGTAAAGGGAACGGCAAATTACATACTCCTACCAATTTTCGTGACAATCGGTTCAGCCGTTTCCGAATAAATCGGGTGTGACAGACAGACAGACAGACAGACAGACAGACAGACAGACAGACAGACAGACAGACAGACAGACAGACAGACAGACGGACAGACAGACATCGAATCGATTCTAATAAGGTTTTGTTTCACACAAAACCTTAAAAAATAATGTGCTATCTTGGCATCTAGTAAAACTAATGCTTCGAGCCACTGAATTGAAAAGGATATGTAAGTACAACTCAGATTTGCGGTAAATTCAAAATATCCTTATTTTCAGTTTAAAAACTTACGAAGGCCAATACCGAAATATGTATTCGTTATCTCAAAACCACCTTGTTCAGCTTTATAAGGATATTTTTATAAAGTCATTCTATTCTTTTTGAAAAACGATTTGTTTGTCTGTGGTATCCAAAAAGGAATCCTACGAGGATTTAACCAGAGGTGAACTTAGAACTTCTGCAACCATAAGTTTATTTTTGTTGACTGTCAGTCAGATAATTCTATTTTGAGGAGACTTTCAATAATTCTTGCGATTTCTAGGAATATTTTTTTGTTGCGCTTTATGTGATAAAAGATGTTGTGAAATGGTAACAATATTCTTTTTATATATTGCGTGATACTGCAGATATTTCGTATTTTTGATTTTAACGTTGTTCGCCAAGTTGATATACCAATTAGCCAGATGCTTGGTGTATCCAATATAATATAAACTGCGTGTGCCCTTTTACATTGATGAGCAGCACTCTAATGAACTTCGCAAGATTTCAATGACCTGGCATATCGAACGAATGGAAAAAACGAAAAGCTCAGGAGCTAACAAACTGGTTACTTACCTACCAACCCCTTTATAGTTCAGTGTACTTCTTCTTCTTCTTTAGCCTTGTCCCGTTCACAAACGCTGACAAAACGTCGTGATCGGTTGCGCCGTTTTCTTCTATCAAAGGCTTCACCTGGATGCAGGCGTGAGGCTTTCAAATCACCATCCAGCGTATTAAGACACCACTCAGCCCCCCTCCCTCCCCCATCAACTTCGGTGTTCAGACTAATCTTGGCAAGTGAATTCGGAAATACCATCGAAGACGCCTCTCTCCACGGATATCCTCATTTCGGATTTGATCAAGGCGTGTTATGCCACTAGTGTAACGCAACATCTTCGTCTCCACTACCCCAAGACGCCGTTCATTATTTTTTACAGTCAGCCACCGATCAGAATCTGAGCAAGTCACCGCACCTGACAGTGATAGTGTCAATTTCATGGAGATCGGTCGTCAAAAATTCTGTTTTATTCAGATTCAATATGAGACCCATATTGGAATTATGGTGCTTTCTTGCCAGTCAGACGATATTCTACTTTCCTCAATAACCCTATTGGGGAATTCACTGAGCCACAATGCTGGGTCCTAGCGCTTCGCTTTCCAGAGCCCAGATGAGATGTCGACGGGTCTTATTGCTTTCCCCAATTTCATTCGCTTCATTGCTTCCTCGACTTCGGTGGCGTAGACAGGTGGAATTGCTCCAAATGTCGTCAATGCTTGAGAAGTGGAGGAAGCCCACTTTCTTCCGTTGAAATCTGTTCGAAATATCCGTCACGGCTCGTCAATAGATAAACAAGAGACCGTTGTTGTCATTAACGCACGCGTACATGTCGGCTTTTGACAAGTCGATATAGATCTCTCCCGCTATCCCGAGTATCCAGCTTATAGTAAATATCTTTGTAATGGACCGATCGAGTAACAGCGATCGCTTTCTTTGTTTCCCGGTTGACATTCTTATAGATTTAACTATTGGCCCACATTGTATCAACGAGAAATTTATGGGGGAGGCGTTACTTCGCACGGACCTTCATTCGAAAATCGTCATTTTTAAATCAAGTATGCCAGTTCATGGACCACCTACCTGGCGTGTTAAACTCGAGGATTATATAGGCCGCTTTTATGGATCGTGTCTTTAACTTGGTTCCACGATTCTTCCACATTCGTACGCCACCCTCATTGTGTACTCCAAACCCTTGGTGGACATGGCACCTCTTGCCGCCTGTCTTCACCCACGTGGCCATTAAGGTCGTCTGCAATGGCGAAATAGTCATCAGCAGGCACGTTACAAGCTTTTGCATCGAAAAGTTGCCTGAAGGTATCCTTCTTAACATCAGGCCGACCTGTTTATGATGGGTACGCGGTGAAGAAGTGAGTAATGCGACCAGCTGATATAATGGTGAGAGAAGTTTGTTTGTTTCGATCATGTTCGCATTCTATGTGGCAGCTTTTGGCCCCAGACCAAATAGGGTTTCCTGTGGAGCGCAAATATCAATGCGCCTTTTTGGAATAGCTCTCGCAAATTCCTCCGTCTTTCCAATGAGGGTGCCAATATTTAGCGTGCACACACGTATTTGACTTGTTCGGACTCATTTACTTATGTCCTGACGCCGTCCATGCCTCAAGAGCCATTGACCATTTCTCGGCAAATTAGAAAAATAAGGTAAGGTAAGAATTTGAGTGAGTACCACACCCAGAGCCGTTTGATGTTATTTAGTGTCAACACTTTAACGGAGTACCAGTGAACTAGAGGGTCCAAATAGATGGAAGAGAAACAGCTTAGAGTCATTGATAGCAAGGAAAAGAAATGAGAATAGATGGAAGGCCGATCAAGAAAAATAACCATGATAAGAAATCCAGGAAGAACCTCATTGTGCACAGCAAGAACGAGACAACCAAGCCTCAAAAGAGTTTAGATAGTGGAAATGTATTGTTATATTTCCGGATGATTCAAGCGGTTAGAATGTGGGGCCGTCGTAGCAGAAGGTCGCGATTCAAATCACACTGGTAGCAGGGGGATTTGTTAACGGGACTGGATGCCAGATACAAGTCCGCTCAGCTATGAATGAGTTCCTGAGCCAAATCACAATCTCGGCAGATGCCGGATCTTACCTAATACTAACACTAAGTGCCAAGCATTCAGCCTCGGACGATCCTATCTACTTAAATTATAAAGGGGCGTTGGTGGTGGAGCCGGTGGTAGGTCAATGAGAGAATGCGTCCAGAAGTCCCCGCAACAACGAACACGTATGCAGAATGGTATATTTCTATATGGTTTGAACCATACCCTGTGAGAGACCCAGGACTTCAAGGGAAGCGGTAAAGGATTTAGGTACAATACCTGTTGCTGACAATAGTATGGAAACTATAACCACCCGCTCGAGACGTGGCGCCATAACAGTGCAGCCGGAAGTGAGTTGGTGCAACGTCTCTAACGCCGAACCGTACAATCTGCACTGGTCGTTCCCCACCCGTTCTTTCATGATGCTTTTTATGAGCTCCTGAATGGCACACATGAATCCCTCCATCTCAGCAAAGAGCTTCTCATCACACAGCCATCTATTCAGTAACTGAGCAAATTTTCTCTGTGCAGTAAGCGATGGAAAGACTGTTGGAATATGGGCATCAGTTGCACCATTTTTTCATCGACTTTAAGGCCGCCTATGATAGCATAACCAGGGTAAAACTCTACACAGCCATGAGAGAATTCGGTATCCCGACGAAACTGATGAGACTGACTAGGGTGACCCTGACTAATGTGCGAGGCCAGATAAAAGCAGCACGATAACTTTCAAGACCATTCGACATCAACAACGGTCTACGACAAGGGATGCCTTATCTTCCGTCCTCTTTAACCTGGCCCTCGAGAAAGTGATCCGTGATGCTGAGGTAAATGCAAGAGGTACGATCCTCTTTAAGTCCACCCAACTACTGGCCTATGCTGACGATATCGACATCATGGGAAAAACCACCCGAGACGTACAAACTGCTTTCATCCCGATCGAGCGGCAATGGGCGCGAGATCTTGGACTGCACATCAATGAAGGCAAGACAAAGTATATGTGGCAACGTCAGCACCAAAATTCAACCAACCAACAACATCAAACCGCACTGGTCAAACCGGAAGAATAAGGATAGGAGACTACAACTTTGAGAACATTAATAATTTCTCCTATCTAGGGTCGAAAATCACAACCGATAAGAGCTACGACGCTGAAATCCGCGTACGGTTGTTGACAGCCAACAGAGCCTATTTTAGCTTACAAAAACTGTTTCGCTCAAAACGTCTCATTATAGGCTTAAAACTCTTACTGTACAAGAGAATGATCTTGCCAGTCCTCATGTATTCCTCGGAGACTTGGGTTCTTAGCATGAAAAATTGCGAACTCTTTGCCGCGCTCCAGAGAAGAATCCTCCGAAGAATTTTTGGCCCCCTACATGAGGATGGACGATTCTGTAGCCTACACAATGACGAAATCTATGAGCGATACCATGACCGTCCGGTTGTGGATAAAATCCGGCTCAATAGGTTACGGTGGGCGGGTCACTTAATCCGTATGGATGAGGATGATCAAGCCTGAAAGTCTATAAGGGCAACATCCATTGTAGGAAAAGAGGGCGAGGCAGACCCTGCCTGAGATGGAGCGACGGGGTAGGTCAGGACGCCAGACAGCTATTAGGAATATCGAATTGCTGGACCTCGGCGCAAAACCGGGAAACCTGGAGTTCCTTATTAAGGCTGGCCTAGACCGGACACCGGTTCTTGAGCCGTTGATGATGATGACTCAACAACGTTAGTACCAACTCCAACAAGGAAGCCTTGACTAGTATTGGATTATATCCATGCTAAGTGCCGGGATAATCCAGTCGGACCTGGAGGCCAATCGCTGTGAACAGAGGCACCTCCCAGTGTGGCGCCATCTCTCCGTTGCTCTGGTTAATAGTGTTGGACGAGCGGGGTGAAGTTAGTGGCGTATGCCGACGATTTCGTAAATTATTGTCAGGCATGTTGTCGTCCATTATGAGCGACATCATGAAAGGAGCGTTGCGAAAGGTGTGCCTGTGGGCCGCAAGATACGGACTCGGCATAAACTCAACCAAAACGGAACTGATGCTCGGCTCGGCTCGGCTCGGCTCGGCTTGGCAGTCCTTCGACGGGTACAATCAGGGGAAAGAGCGGAATCTACTCGAACTACTTAACAGCCTCGGACCTCAGATGACGAAGGCTCACCACCTGTGTCAATTCAAGGAAGATTTGACCTGCCTATAACAAGACCCGATCACGAGAGCTCCTACGCCAGACGCGTGCAAATGTATACAAGAGTAAGGCTGTCTGCACGAGGCACTGGCCCATAGGGGACCATGCCGTCA
Source organism: Hermetia illucens (assembly GCF_905115235.1). Classification (NCBI taxonomy): domain Eukaryota; kingdom Metazoa; phylum Arthropoda; class Insecta; order Diptera; family Stratiomyidae; genus Hermetia; species Hermetia illucens. Next base: position 26,805,109 of record NC_051849.1, read on the forward strand.
GGCTCGGCATACCCTATAATTCACATTGCCGAAGCTGGGTAGAGGGGAAAGGGTTTGTGGCGCAGCAGGAGTAAAAACATTCGAAATTTATTTCGAGGAAGGAGTCCCGTTGTTTTGAGACAGAGGGACCGCATCTCTCTTGTGCTCCAACCGCCGGCGTGATCACATGCACTCTCGCATAGTAAAGTTTATCTAAAGTGAATTTGCGAATGCAGTCGCCTCTGTTTTATGAATCAAGAATATTAAATTTTTTACTTATCTGATGTTGAAATAATAAATGAATAATAACGAATAAACACACTGCATTTTGCTCTTCTTGATCATTTTTGTTATCTTTATAAATAAATATATAAAAAGAAAATGCATACTGAAACCAGCTTTTCAAAACGAAAACCTTCAAGCAATTCTGAGCATACTAAATTCGGCGTTTCTTACTTTTTAAAGAAATTTCATACATTTTGTTTCCATGCAAAGAAAGATAAGAATGTCTGCCAGGGAAACTCTGTGGAACTCAAAGTCTCAATTTACTTATTTATGCCGTTATCAGCCTATAGCAAAAGTAGAGAATTTCCCAAGAAAAAAATATTTACCCTAAAGGTTTCCCCCTCTCAGGCACTTCTTTTGCGATTGCCCAGCTCAGACTTCTAACTGCAGGGTGGGAGAGCTGGTTTCCTTCGTGAATGTTATGGACTGGCTCTGAAGATCTGAGCCTGTTGGACTTTGTCTGAATGCTCTGACAACCGCAGTAACAGTCTTAGGGGTCTGTGGCACAAAAACGGCGCATCGCAGAGTTCACTAGACTTCTCGGACCGACCATTAATAACATAACACACCACCAAACTGTACAATAATTGGAACAAGTCAACAGGTTAACCTCCTAATTCGAAGAAAGTCGAAGAGATCTGAATGAAATTGCGGATGTTGCCGATAAAATGGTTTGCAGCTGCCATATGCCAATGCGGCGTTGACGTTGTTTTTCCATTGTGGACTTATTGGCTGATGACATGGTCGAAAATTGCAAATAATAATATTTTCCGGAAACCTTGCCTTTTCCCGTGGTATTCATGAAGGTGCCTAAAGAAAAGAAGGTCAGAAGGGGCTACTAAGAACGGATGGGGAATCGAAGACCATTTGAGCGTAGGGAGTTTTAAACAATAGAACGAAGAAGGTAGAGTTGATACTTCTGATAATCTGCGGAAAACTTACTCATGCATGGGGAAATTCCTGCATATATATAGAGAGAAAATGACACATGCAGGAGAAGGGGGGAAAGATGAGGCCGGCAGAGAAGGAGGACTTTGCAGATATCGGATTTCCTCCACACACCTTTCCTACCCAACGCTGCGTGGTCTCTGTCATAACAAAAGGTGGAGTATTTTTCAAACAGCTCCAAATTTAGAACTTGACCATCTAGCTAGCTTTCAGAAATGGTAGTTTAAAGCAGGATCCGCAGCATTAATTTCCAAGAGAATTACGGATCTCTCTTCATGTCAAACATGTGCGTTCTCTCATCTAGGACGTTTGGCTTATCAACGGAAACTTCCTGATTACATGATAACTCTACTCTAAAAAAATTATAAATGCAAAGTTCCAGACATCTCAAATTTTTCCGACTTACATAAAAATTTGCGGGATTAATAATTATGCGTACTCCACAGAAAAATACTTGCACGCTCTACTGTAACCCATTTCATCAAAGACAGCGAAGAAAGGATTGAGGAAATGTTAGATTGCTATCGAACAAAACAAAAAATTGTCAGTTGGACTTGAAAAGATTAGAAAGTTTAGATAATATTAAAGAATTTATTGTTTGAATTGTTAATGAATTTTCCTCATAATCTCTGTTAGTTTGTTTACTATCTACATTAGTATTAGATAAATTTGATAATCGCTGTTTGCTTATTTAGAGTGCGGAGTAAAGGAAAAGATAGTTTATTGTATTATCAAGTAAAGTAGCAAAATTCAAGGTTCGTAATTGCAATTGAATTTATTGACTCAACCTATTGGATTTGTAGGAGGTAAATGTGTTCGAGAAAAATACAGTGGATGGTCACTTATGCATCTGTATCTGTTTTGGAGAAAGTATGTATAATACATCATATGTAAGCTTAATTTCATATAATTTTCGAGGAATAGCTCCTTTGCATTCTTTCCATTCCGAGAATTTTATCTGAGCGTTTTACCTTATTCAATTATAGATCTTGCAATATCGCTTGCAATCAGATGCAATCATCCAAGACCAAATGGTCAATAAAACTCTTATTTTATTTGTTTGCTTCAAGAAAGGCTAAACTATATGAGCAAAAGGAATTGTGGAAAATTCACGTCAACATCCTATCACGTCTACACGATGCACACATTCACAATTTTCCTTCAACCAAATCAGGTTCACTTCTCTCTGGATACAGCATAAAAGACTTGAATATCCTTAAACGCCTATAAAGGGATTAAGGGATTGACTTTATGTGAATTTATCACAATTATCTCTAAACTATTTCAACGACGAAAAAAAAAATCGGCTACTGTATACTGGCAAAGCCGACAGGATGAAAAGATTATAGGAATCCCACGGATGCTGCTGACTGCAGAGAGGGAACAATGAGTAACAGGTAAAAACCGGGTCCAGGAAATCATTGTGGAAACATTCTTTGGTACTGCATTGAAGAAAGCCGAAGATTTACGACCGATTAAGGCGGCCAATATAATCAGCAGGGATACAAACAGTCGCATTGTCCTTGTTAACACTTAAGTAATGGGCAGGAGATATAGTCAAGTTTAGATTCTTTCTGGGAGAGGCCATTTATTGCTTCCTTGTTCACGGACAGTTGGGTACGATTATCCAATATTATGGAATTTAAGGAGGTATTGAATGTTGTATTTGTAGGAGTCTGGATAAGTTTCACAATATTTTTTACCCTCGATGTTCCTGATAAGGCAACCGCACGTTGGAAGGACATGAAGTGAAGGGCCCCATTTAAATAATATTCAAATGGAATAATATACGTATTTCAACACAAGCGCCAAAAAAGTTTAATATTTAGAAGTTAAGTCCAAAAATTACTATCAAATCAAAGGAAATTAATTAAAAACAATAAAAGTGTGAACACCACAAAGAATGTAACAAAAGTGGTAAGCGTATCGTGGTGCCTGAAAAATCAATCTTTTGAAAGATTTATTCTAATCTGACCGGATAGATCAGCTATAATCTATGATAATTTTGCTAATGCTATAAACAACTAGGAAGGTGAAATCAGGGATTCTCACCTACCCTGCCGCCTCTCCTATCCATTGTCCTTACTCCGCAGCATGGCTTCAATTATGGTATGGCGCTGTCGTCCCCATCTTCTGCAGAGGAAAAAAGTGTGGCAAACGTCATCTATTACATCCTTGCAGTGAATGCAGTCTATCCTTGGATTGTTTTTCCCACTGAGAATGCGGGCAATGCCTTTGTTATTTGCAGCATGAAGATGCGATCGGAATAACTCCTGCGATTCTGCACATCCCCTTATTGAGAGGGCCAGCTCATACTTCGGAATCGTATAGAAGGACGAATCGCGCTCATTAGCAAACGACGCCTACTGGATACGGGACCTACAACATTAACCATCAGTCAGCAAATCAAACATTTTAACTATAGCCTTACCTGCGAAGTTGCAGATCTGCTAGAAAGAGCTTATCTGTCTATTATGATGCCAGGGTATTTCACCGATGACTTCGAAAAGACCATGGTTTCACCAATTAAGTGCACGTCTAGACAAACTTTTGACGTAGTCTTCATTATGCGCTATCATGCACGGGTCTTGTAGAGTAGAGGGGGGGGGGGGAGTCCTCCGAATAGTCCTTAAACATCTGCAAAGGATAACTTGGAATATGGAAACAATTTTTTTGCGTCTCCACCATGTGGCACCACTTAGTATAATTGAAGGCGTTTCTTAAGCACCACTGAAGCCAGTCTTCTTTCTTCAGTTGCATTAACTGTAAAACGCCGCACTCTAAAACCATATTGTTTTAGTGAGAAATCTGGCGCTCTCTTGGTTTGACGAGCTTCTAAAGCAACTTTACCGCTGTGTTCAACATACTTAGGGGGCAGTACGCTGAGGTCGCCTTGATCTTTACTTTTGCTTATCAACACGCGTCGCAAACCTGCAGCGAATATTAAAACTCACAGTAGCACGTCCAATTTATACTTCTTCTTCTTTTTCTTAAGCCTTTGTCCCGTTCACAAGCGGGGTCGGCTCGTCGTGATCGGCTTCGCCATTTGGCTCTATCGAATGACTGATCTGGGTGCAATCTCGAGGCTTTCAAATCCCCATCTAGCGTACCAAGCCATCGTTGTTTAGGTCTGCCTTTTGGGTCGTTTACCATCGACTTCGATTTTCAGACCAATCTTGGCAAGTGAATTCTCGTTGGCACCAATTGCGTGACCATACCATCGAAGACGCTTCTCTCGCCACTTTTCCACGATCCGTGCAACCCCATAACGATCGCGGATATCCTCATTTCAGATGTAATCTAAACGTGTGACGCCACTAGTCCAACGTAGCCTCTTCGTCTCCATTACCGCAAGACGTCGTTCATTGTCTTTTATAGTCGGCCAACACTCAGCACCATAGAGAGCGACTGCACGGACGATATTGCGGTAAATTTTAGATTTGAGACGTTCGTTGATACGTCAATCACAAAGAACACCAGTTGTGGAACGCCACTTCATCCAGGTTGCGTTAATACGTGAAGCAATTTCATAACGCAGTTCTCCATTGGCCGATAGCGTTGACCCGAGGTATTTAAATCGCTGAGTTCTGGGCAGATCACAGCCGCTGACAGTGATTTTGCGTGTTTCATGGGAGTAGAGGATGAGCAAATTCTTCAGTTGAAATCTGCTCGAAGTATTCTCGCTATCTATCCGTTGCGGCTCGACGGTTGGTAAGCAAAGTACCGTTCTTGTCGTTAACACAACAGAAGTGTTCGATATCCTGTGTGCGTTCATTACGGCTTTTAGCAAGTCGATACAGATCTCTCTCGCCATCCCGAGCGTCCAGTTTATCGTAAAGATTTTTGAAATGATTCGCTCGGGTGACAGCGACCGCTTTCTTTGCTTCCCGGTTGGCATTCTTCTAAATTTGCTAATTAGCAGGCGTTTTATCGTCGAGAAATTTGTGGTAGAGGCGTTTCTTTTCACGGACCTTCATTTCAACATCATCATTCCAAAGCCAAGTATCTCGGTTGATGTACCGCTTACCTGGCTTGGTGACCCCGAGGGTTGCAGAGGCCGCTTTGTGGATTTGATTCCATGATTCTTCCACATTCGTAACGGTCGGCAATCGTATGGGTGAGACCGTTTCTTCTTTCTTCTCACCAATCAGGCCAGTGCGTTCCTCACGTTGTTTTATCGGTGGCTTAATTCGCAGGACGGTAATCAACGGCCGATGTTGAGGTGCGATGGTCTCATAGGGAACGATTTTGGAATCAGTGATAGTGGTAAAATGTTGGCGTCTTATGAGAATATAGTCGATTTGCGTTTTACTGTTCCCACTATAAAATGTGGGAAGATGAGACAATCGTTTGATGAACCATGTATTCATAAGTACAAGGTCATGGGTGTCCGCAAAATCGATTATACGCTCGCCACCCTCATTGCGCGCTCCGAACTCCTTTCCCCCATGGCACCTGTTACCGTCTGCCTTTTCACCCACATGACCATTAAGGTCGCCGGCAATGATTATACTCGTATAATCGTCAGCAGGCACGTGATAAGTCTTTTCATCGAGAAGTTGCCAAAAGGCATCTTTCTCGGCATCAGGTCGACCTGTTTGTGGTGCATACGCGGTGAAGAAGTGAATAGCGCTGATATAATGGTGAGCTTCATCAGCCGATCATCAAATCGTTCAACTTCTTTAATGGCATCATGGAAACCCTCTGAGATGGCAATGCCAACACCATATTGAGTTTATGGGTTCGCGTTCAATGTCGCAGCTTTTGGCACCAGACCATCGGGTTTCTTGCAGAGCGCAGATATCAATGCGCCTTTTCCGAAGGGTTCTTGCGAGTTCTTCGGTCTTTCCAGTTAGGGTACCAACATTTAGCGTGCAGACACGTATTTGTTTTGTTCGTTGTGTGCGGACATGCCGCGTCGACTGAGGTGGACGCCCTAGCATTTCTCCGAGGCTTGTGACTCAATCCGACCATCATGTTTGTAACAACATTGTATGCATTTTCTTGGTCGACCTGTCGCGGGGCCTGTCACCAAGAGAGGAGGTAGGATTTAGCATAGTAGAATAACTCCATCTATACTCTATTTATCTCTTTCCCTGATCTCAGCATTTTATTTTTGTTTTACTGAGGATAGTGCAGAGTACGTTGCCTCAAACCCTCCTAACCAGGAAGCCTTCAGGTCTCTGCTATCCATCGCCCTCGCTCTGCAGCATGACCTCAATTATGGTGTCTGGAGACACTTCACACTCTTCCGCTGTCGCTCCCACCTTCTGCAGAAAAAAAAGGTGTGGTGACCATCATCTACCACACTCTTGCAGTGTATGCAGTCAGTCTATCCCTCGATTCTCTTTCCCATGATTGTTGCAATACGCTCTTTTTACAAGCAACGGCTTCCTTACTTCCATCATCTTTTCTGATAAATATAAACCTCCGCTCTGCAGCATGGAGACCGATCGGAATAACTTCTACTATCACCTTCACTGCTGGCTCCAAGAGGGTACAATAAGCAAATATAACTCACAAGGCCATTTGCCGTTGCACTTGCGCCAGGCAGTTACACCATATCCCCTTAGTGAGGATACCAGCCCATGCTTCGAAACCATATAGAAGGACAGACTGAACCGTACTCATTAGCAAATTAAACATTCTAACTTTAGCCGTATTTGCAGAATTGCGAATCTGCTTGAGGAGCCTATCTTCGTGTCTATTATGCTGCGAAGATATATCTCCGAAGGCTTCAACAAGACCATGGGTTTACCTACCAAGTAGTAAAAGCGTCTGGACCACAACGATAGATTCCTGAGTCAACCTCAATGTCGTCTTCACTATTCGCTGTCATTCTCGCGTCTGGTAGATTAATGCACGATCCTGTAGATACTTCCACAATGTCAGGAAAGACAACCTGGAATATTGAAGCAATTTTTCAGCGGCTCAAGCACTGTATAATTGAACGCCTTTCTTATATTTGGCGTGGGTAAGTGTTCAAGTATAATTTCTACTTTTGCATTCAAATCAAGCGTCTTAGTAAAGATAGGTTATGGGGTGTATGGAGAGTGAACCTCCTGACAAAGGGAAAATAAACCTAGACCTGACCATCTCCCCAAGTTTATTAGCATCTCAGGTACATATAGGGCCGCCTTTCAAAAGCCCAATTGAAATTGCAGGTTATGCCCTAACTAAAAAGGAAAGAAGGGCGTCAAGAAACCTATCAAAATCCCAATACAATCCCCCACATTTAAGCTGCGAATTTTGCCAGCTCAACTTAGAGATACCTGAGATACCTCAACCTCAGGAACTAAACAAAACGTTTTCTCCTATAGAGAAAAAAAATATCTGCAAATCTGCTTCCCGCGATGGTATAATAACTCCTGGGAAAAAAGTGTGCACCATGTGGTAAAACTAATAACGATGCTGAAGACAGAAGCTACCCTATCTGGATCAAATATCTGAATAATATCAAAACACCGGCAATTAAAAACATCTCCATGAGAGAAGGCACGGGGATCAGTAATGGTATACCCCAAGGATGTGTCATGAGCCAAACATTATTTAATATTTCCACGACCTCATTCCTAAAATTAAATCTAAATGTATCCGGACAAGTCAGACTTGACCACTCTCAAAAGAAATAGTGGATCCCAACACCCCTTGAACCTCGGAGACGTCAGCAAATCAAAAAGACAACTTTCGAAGTAAGACTATAAACTCATCCCTGGTACTAAAAGACCAAACTATTGACACCATCACTAAGGCAAAAAAAGCTGCTTGAGTCATCAATTTCTCTACTGCGTATTCTTGGGGTCTTTCTTTTGAAAACAGTATCAAACTCTTTGGAGTTCTAATACGACCCATCCTGGACCACGCCGCCGCCCCATATATATTATTACCCAAATACCTAAGCAACTAAATGACCTCAATAAATGTCATAATACTAAAAAGATACCTAGGACAAAAGCAGTCCCTCACCTTTGACTACTTCCTTATCTCTTTATCTCTCCAATCCTTGAAGACCGACAAAAAATCTAGCCCACCACCTAACCCATAAGTAATAACAGCAGAAGAGACAGGCAGAAAAGCTTGAAAAACTACCATAAGGAACTTTAAAGGCACTATGAAACCTACGCCCCAGATACATCTGTCAGAGGATGCGAGGTGTGGTCAATGACCAATCTGCAATGGTGGGTCAACACAAGCTAAATCCAATGACAACGTTGTCAACAGAGCTCGGCTAGCCACCAAACATGCGTTGGAGTCAGCTCATAAGAAACTGGTCATAATAACGCACACCTTACATATGTGTCGCATCAACTGTGGATCGCCCCCCTTCTAAAACCATATTGTTTTAATGAGAAATCTCCCGCATCAGTCAGTCTTGATTTGATACAGTTTCCACACTGTGTCCGCAATAGTGAGAGTACGATACGTTGATTGAGCCTAAGCCTTTACCTTTGCTTATCAGCACCAGCCTCGCAACCTTCCTACGAGAGAGAAAATCTCTGAGTCCAGCTTATAATTGAATACAAGTTTCAATAATTCGCTGGGAATACCATCCGGTTTTCGTGTTTGTTTGTCCGTAATGGACATGACTGCCTCTTCCTCTCCGCCAAGAGTGGGCATTTTTCAGTAATCCCTCTCCTTCGATAATGTCAGGTAAAGTAAAACTTCTTGCATGATTTTATAAATTTTCTGGTAACTAGGTATTCGAGGCCCGATGGAATCCTTCTAATGTCATTGACTAGCTCCTGCGGTTGTATTCTAGGCGGTCAAAGAGTAGTATAAAGTAACCAGGGAGCACAAAACCTGAGAAACACTTGCTGAACCAACAGCTCTAGGATACCTTCTGCGGGGCAGTAGACGGTCTTTAGGAGTCTAAAGACCGTCCCAAGTACCATATCATAGTACGCTTAGTTTTTAACGCTTAAGTAGGAACACAGCCTGTACTAAGGCGATACGTTGCCACGTGTTGATTAAACATATACGAAGCCAATGTAAACTCAGAATATTATTTCATTAGCATAATGCTCGAAGCTCGAGTTACAATACCGTCCCGCTGACAATCAGCTGAGAGCGAATACTGAAGCCGTACGGTTACGGTCTTGAATGAAGTGCTCTAACACACTTCAAGGCCCTGATCCAATATGGTTGTGCCAACGATTATTATTATTATTATAACTGACTCACTTTTTCCAGCGCCGTTCCCTTCGGGTCGTAACCTCCTTCTAAAGCCACCAGGAATGTCTCTTCCTCGAAAGCTGCAGTGGATCACCCAGCTATCCAGTTTCTTCCACTTTTGAAGCTCACTCGACTGTCGCCTCCCCCGTTCCTGATGTCGAGAGAGATGGCCTGATGGTCACTGTGGATGTAGTGTTCACTCACACGCCAAACTATCCTCTCGCCACGAAGGTTTAAAGCGGGATTTGGCCTCTGGTGTTCATCACTCGACCTCCCCAGTCTAAAACCCACGCGTTGAAATGGCCAGCAATGATTTTGAGACTGTGGCCTCTAGTATCCAACACTAAGCTGTCGAACATCTTCTTATATTGCGCTAATGTTATACTGGAAGGAGCATAGCAGCTGTAGATATGAACACCGTTGACTATCGCCCGTACAAAGTCGGTTCCCAGGAATGCAATTGTTTCCTGAATGGCTTGCCGTCCACATGCGGAGATGCCGCAGATCGCAGTGATTTCTGAACTGTTTACCTCATTACGAAAGATCTTACAATGTGGTCGCCAATCTTTCAACGGCACTGTGAATGACGTTAACGGTCGAGTTCTCATTCACGGTGATGAACAGCTGAACAGGTGAAAATAAGATTTCAAAATGGTCCTTAACCGTATTACATCGGGTGAGGTTCCTCCTCTTGCGACACCTTTTGAGACACCGCAACAAGCGGATACGGATTATTCCTCCAAGCAGAAGAGAAATCATTTCGGCCATCTATGCATTCAGACGGAGTAAAGCCGCTGGGCTTGACAGTCTCCCCGTTGAATTATTTATCGCTGCGACCGCCGTTACGGCAAATCTGCTGTTTCCTCTTTCACGGAAATCTTCGGAATCCGAGACCTTTCCCAGAGAGTGAAAAAAAGGGATGACCGTTATGATTCCAAAAAGGGCATCCGTTTTGAGTCGTGGTTTCTGCTGACAGCGGCACCGAACTAGATGTTGCGGTAGCATTAACAGCACTAGATCCGCTTTCGCTGCCTGTCTAAAATCTGGAAATGCAGTTATCTCTGTACGAAGATCCAGTTGAGATCGTTCTATGTAAGTGTTCTTTCTGTGTTATTAGTACATGGAAAGTAAACTCCACTATTATTCACAAACTCCAAGTTTTCGTTAATACCTGTCTGCGTCATATCATCGGAATACGCTGGCCTGACACTATCTAAAACGTACAGCTTCGTGGGCGCACAAGCCTGGCAATCATATGCGGTATGTTAAGAAGATGGAAGTAGCAGCGGATAGGTCACATATTCGGGAGAGGCGACAATTGCATTGCCGGCTATGCCATGCAGTGGAACGCTTTCTCAAGATCCAGAAATGCAATGTAAAGAGAGCGATGCTTCTCACGGTGTTTCTCCACGAGTAACTGCGCAGCGTGTATTGCGCCAGTAGTTCCGCACTTCTTGAAAAATCCGGTTTGATTCATGGTTATTTGAACGATTTCGTGAATATGGTTGTCAAGGAAAATTCATTTTAAAAATCTCCATGGCATGTGAAAGTTGTCGGACCGGAGTTGTCCACGTTGGAACTGTGGTACTTTCATGCCAGTCAGATTGTATTCTACCTTCTTGAATAACCCGAATATAGAATTCACTGAGCCATGTATTGAGTACCGGCTGTTCGCTTTCAAAAGCTCAGATGCGCTGTCGTCAGGTCCTGTGGTTTTCCCCGATTTCATTCGTTTTATTGATTCCTCGAATCCAGTTGCGCTGACATGAAAGTCCTGGGGGTTTAAGGTGAGTACCTACCGTGAAGGCATAATCCCACGGTCCTCTTTGGACACGAATTGATTTTGGGACCACAATCAGAGCCCCGCCATGCAAGCACAGCGGTCCTGGTTTATACTGAGTGCAGGCTCAGCATTCATACCAGTGAATGCGAGGCCTATCTAACACCTCTGCCGCAACTAAGGAGTATGGCACCCGAGTTGTACAGCGCAACTCCACGCTCGAGCTCCGAGGAGCTCTGCCCGCGATGTAGGCACAATTCTCCTGGAGCATATGCTCTCAGAGGGCCATCCCGGTTCCCATGGTACCAGATAACCTCCGGTGAGGCTTCGCAGCAGAGCCACTTCAGATGAGTCCCTTGCAAACTCGGGTCTGATCGCCCTCCTCGAGTACGTGGGGACGGAACTCCCCAACGGGTTAACAGGAAGTTGCGCTGACAGGTGAAACTGCTCCAAGCCCCGGCAGTGATTGTGGAAGTGGAGGATGAACAAATTCTTCAGTTGAAATCTGCTCGAAATATTCTCGCCATCTATCGTCGTAGCTCGTCGGTTGTTAAACAAAGTACAACTCTTGTCATTAACGCAACATTAATGTTCGATATCCTGTGTGCGTTCATTTCGGCTTTTAGCAAGTCGGTACAGATCTCTCTAGGCATCCCAGGTGTCCAGTGTATCGTAAAAATTTTTGTAATTGACCGTTCGGGTGACAGCGATCGGTACCTTTGCTTCCTGGTCGGCATTCTTATAAATTTGCCAATTGGCTAGCGTTTTATCGTTGAGAAACTTATGGTAGAGGCGTTTCTCTTCACGGACTTTCATTTCAACATCGTCATTCCAAAGTCAAGTATCTCGGTTAATGTACCGCTTACGGATCGGGTCTTTCATTGGTTTGCACGATTCTCCCACATTCGTAATGATCGGTACGCGTAAGTGGGATCATTTCTTCTCTCTTGTCAAGAAATCGCCACCATTTAATGCGCGGCGGGCCAGTGCGTTCCTCGCGCTGTTTTATGGGTGGCTTGATTCGCAAGACGGCAGTCAGCGGCCGATGTTGAGGTGAGAGGGTCTCATAGGGAGTCATACAGGCCCCGCTCATCACCATCCTCGGAGAGAGCGGGGCCCCAATCAACCTGGATGGAAACTCGTGACAATCACCTCCACCCCTTAAAAAGTTATAGACCCTCAAAGTGGAGGTTTTGATATTGATCTTGGTAAAGTTTGAAATTGCAACCCTAACCCGATGGGAAGAAAGGATGGAGAGGATATGCAGGTGGAAGGGAAAGATATTCTCTCTTGTGGTAGGTATATCCCTTAAAATTGCAAGGAGGCTGGTACATCACAACAATTATTCGCCTATCAAAAAGCTTACTATGTATGTGGAAGTTGTCCCTTTTTGGGGCAGCGTAACTTTTCAAGGAGCAATGAGCGCTATGGGCTTTTTTGTGGGGTAAAAAGAGCTTCTCCTACATACCCTCTTTACAATGGGAAATCAAATTTTACGATGATGATATTAAAAAGCCTCGCATTGGAAGCGCCATAACTTCTTAAGGGAAGGTGTCCGCCACTAGTTTTCATCGGGTTTCAAGAGAGGTATCTTTCCATTCAGCCTCTATAAACTTTGCACCGCATCCGGGGACTGAATTGAAAATTCAACCTTTAAAAGATATCCAAGCACAAACTTCTTAGCACATCAACCAAGCCTCCTTTTCGGTTCAGGAAGATTTGTCTATTTCTAGTGCATCTTAAGATATTTATGTTCTTTATCAAAGACTTTGCAGCATTCAGCTGTATAACTACAGTGAGCCGCTTTACACTTTTGCTTCAAATTGAGCCAGAGCAAAGCGTTCCGGTAACATATAGCAAACCAAGGATTCACAAAACCTGAACCTTTTCAGGGGTAGTCTCAAAAGAACTAAAACCATACCAGAAATCAAAAACCAAGCATCTGAGGGATGACAAGTTGTGAGAATATTTGGGTGTACGACAGTTTCATCTGAATATAGTTCATAACGGGTATGGTATATGCATCGAATATGTTAAAGCATTCACTTCAATGTGATTCTCTGATGGCTTAGTGAGCAGTAAATTCATGCAAAAAATACAGATTTGACCTTTATCAATATAGTGAGATCTCCATTATCATGGTCTATTTTGTGAAGGTTCTAGACTACAGAATACCCAAATAATTTCTACTCCCCCACATCAAACGCTGAAGTTCAAAGGGGCAAAAATGATGTAAGTGGCGTCATAGTGACGTAGTGTTCCTAATGCGTTCCTTATCATTAGTGTCAAGACCTCCAAACCACCAATGTTAACACCATTCTACCACTTCAAATGCCAGGCCGCCAACGAAAAATGTGATCAAAATACTTCTTAGAACCGATCGCAAACCATTCTCTAAATCGCTTGTCGATCAAAGTAATATGATAAGGGTTATCTTCAGTACATATCTATCTATTCTCTTCACCGGTCTAGATTTTATTGGCGAAATGCATTTGTCTCCATCGAAATTTCTTCATTTACCTAAGTGAGTTTCCAACTTGACACAATGCAGGCAAAATGTAGAATCGAAAACATCATTGCGGAAGTGCAAAGGAAAATATAAGTACGAAATTTTTCGTAATCGAAAAACAACACGCTAAAGGAAATTCACATTTACACGATCAGTATCATCTGTTCAATTGAAAAAACCACTTAAGAGAGTGTTTGAAGCGCGACTCTATCGACCACAATCGGCAATCAAATCCCACTCTGAATCCTCGAAAAAGTTTATCTAGTGTGACTACGAAAACACTCGTTCGTGGGTTGCATCCATTGGGAAATTTGGTGTCTGGTACCAATTTTCCATTACCATTTTTTGGGAACAAAAGCGTTGCTGCCTTATTGTGGCAGGATCTTCAAACCAACTATGGCGTCCTTTTTCCTCGGGCTCATAGCAAAAATTTAAAGTCATGGAGGCTGTTCTAAATCTAAGGGTCGCTACAAAACCCGCATCACTATTTGAAGTAAAACACCCATCCAGGCCAACGTTTTATCCATGTACCGTATAGGGTCCCCCAGGCCCCATGTGCCACTCATTACATTCCCAAATGGGTCTGCCTTATCACAGGTAACGCAAAGTACAAACAAAAGTAAGAATATCTATCAGAAAGATAAATCTATTCAATTACCTGAGTAGTTGTTACTTTGGTCGTTTATCAGTAATTAGGCTCAGTCATTTTCTGTGCTTTTCTAATTTGATAATTCGCTAGCGACATAAGAAATGTTTTTAGGCTGACACTGTCGAACAGGCGCGCCACAAGCTTGAATTTGTCAACAAGCTCGTCATGCCCCGCATAAGAAAAATGTAGTTCTATTGGCTTTTGGGAAATGCCGCTTTACCTTATCTGCAATCTTTGATCGCGAAATAAAAGACACCGATCGTGTAAAGTTTTTGTGTAAAATTGTTTAGTTAGAGAAAGCTCATTAATTACGGAGAAGGGTGGGGGTGTTAGGCGGAGTTTCCGAAATATATCGAAAAGATACTTAAAACATGCGGTTTTACTTAATTAATTGCAATATCCAAAACAGAATTGAACGTAAAATGCTTTTCCTAGGGAAGAATTGAGAATTTGTCGGTGGAGGTCATACCTTTCCATCCCATGTACGTATATATCCTAAATGAAAAGTTATTATTGAAAAGATCCTCCCATCACGTCGCAGATGATGCAGAATTTTCTTTTGCTAATAACACTAAACAAGTGGAAAATAGGAAGCTGGCCACTTTGGGTGTATGATTTTTCCATTTCTACGTGATTACAAATTAATTAACATAGTGAGGAATCGTCTATTTAACAAATATGCAGCAATTCGATATAAAAAAAAAAAATATCTTAAAAAAAGTTGGCTTCCTTATTCCCTTCCCTATTCTTCCTATGTATCTATTCTTAAGAATTTCAATCTATCTAAGTAAATAAAACAAAAAACTGAAAAAATCAAATGTTTCCGTTTGGTTCCCCATCCAAGTGCTAATCACTTCTGACGGTGCTTAACTCCATAGTGGTACGGACTATTTCCTTGACAAATATTGCATTTCTGGGATAAACTTGAGTTTGTTTCAAGAGTGCAATAATAAACTCCGCCATAGCCGGTCCCAAACCCGGTTGTAAAAGGAGGAGGAATAGATAGCTTCAGTCTGAATGGCTGCACGCCACCACAGCGTCTCAGGGGGTAGGTGAGGAAAGTGCAGGAACTTCGCAGTCTTGCGGATTACTCATTGAGGAAGCTATCCCAACACCTGGCAGCTAGGGATAAAATGCACCACCAAAAATGAGCAGAAGAAGAAATTTGAGGTCCGGTACGGATAACTGGCGGTAGTCGTCTGACTTGGTGACTGGGTCGGGCGCTCGTAATGGACAGCACGGCGTCGAAACCACTAGTCGTGGGACGGTTCAACGTATAGGCACCACGATGACCAGCAGCATAACTCCGCCTGCTGCAGCTGTTTCGCCACAATCTGAACCTCTTCATCATCCGCTCCTATCACGAAATAACGACGGAGGCAGATACAACATCTTACCGCCCCTTGTTGCACCAGAAATTCGTTGAACTCGCACGTTACTATGCACTGAGTCGCAGACCAGTACCGCTGCATAACTCGTAGCGACACAATCCCGGCTATCATCAGGGAGCGTGTTCGACTTAAGGTCACCGCGGAAACTGGTGACCAAGATTTGATGAGGCAGAGGCGGCGGCATCAACAACGACATGCCGCACTGCAGGCAACAGGTTCAGTACTCGCCGAAGCACTCTTCTCCATCGTCCAGCTGAGATTTCCGCTGACGTTCGGGACGAATTCCAAAGAGCATGTATAGAATTCTCCTTTGCATAGACCAGGTATTCCCAAACTCTATGCATCTCCAACAATTCTGGGAATTCTATCTCAAATCAATGATGAGATTACATCTCGACTGTGCACTAATATGTTGCTGCTGCAACTACAATCACTTGTGTATTGTGGTGCAGTCGCGGCTATCAGATTGCACGGTCAGAAGATTCGCTTTCGTGTTATTGGTTTGAGTGACCGAAGAGACCCACCATGGAAAATTCGTCTGGAACGTCGGCGTGTCTCACTAATGCAGGACATTGCTAAACTGATTCAGATCAGACGGGTAAGAAATAAAGTGCAGAGGGTTTACCTGATCTATGCCATCCCCTGTGAGACACCCATAGTTGAAATTCTGAACACACTAAAGCAGGAACTTTCTGTCATATGCAGTCGGTTACGACGGTATGGCGAAAGTCATTCCAGACGTGTCCAGAATGCAACACACGCGAGAAACCAACGGAGCTTTTTCAGATCTCTCAACGAATCCCAACAGGCCGTCCAAACAGTACAGTTTTCGGTGACGGAAGCGAAAGAGTAGAGTATTGGGGTGGACTTTAGGGATTAACCGCCCAGCATGCTGAGTGGATCACCGCCGAAGGCACCCGCTATGCCAATACACCTGACATGAATTTTGCGGGTGTTACCGAAGAGGAAGTTCGACGAGCCATGAACAGTTCGTAGAACTGGAGAGGCCCAGGTCTGGATCAAGTGCAGAATTCCTGGTAGATGAAATTTACCAGCGCACACAGTCGGTTGGCACATAGCATAAATCAGATTATGAGTCGGCCGGAGGAATTCCCACTCTTCCTCACTGCGGGGATTACGTACCTTATCCCTAGGAAGGACACGGTGCAGGACCTCGCAGACACAAGACCGATTTCTTGCTTACCAACTCTCTACAAATTCATGACATCCATTATTAGTGGAAGGATCAATGCGCACCTCGGGACCAACAACATTCTGTCCGAGGAACAGAAAGGCTGCCAAGTTGGGCAAAGAGAAACTCATTATCGACTCGGGAGTTGCTGAACAAGCAACTAGAGACCAAAAAAACCTCTTTAGTTTCTATATCGATTATGCCAAGGCTTTCGAAAGCGCCTCGCATACCTGGCGACAGTCATGGAAGAGTGGCACTTCAGAGCCCATCCGTATACGGAGGGGCAACTTCCAGAGGGATTAGTTGAATCCCCTTTGGTTTTGAATAGCACTGAAACCCTTTTCATGGCTACTGAATGATGCTAGAGGGTATGGTTTTGCAATAAAGTATGGCCTACGTGCTAAATGCGAACTGACACACTTGATGTACTTAGATCACATCAAGCTGTATGCTAGTACTGACGATCATCTGTTGCGAATAATAGACATGTTCAGCCGTGATATTTGGATGGAACATCCGAGGTAGGTGCGTGGTTGACGGGCCGGTACAACACCATCGCCGACTCGCTGCCCGCTTATTTTAGCAGGAAAGAACAGGCGAGTCCCTTACATGCGACTATCTGTAAGGCAAACTGTGGGCTGCCTCTATTTAACTTGAAGGATCCATCTTTCAATCCTCTGAGTGGGTAGAAGTCTGACCAAGAGCGAATCGATGAATGGAAGTCGAAGGCAATGCATGAAAGAATCATAGAGCCCTTAAGCTCGTTGTCTACACTAGACCGGACTTTTTTAAAAGTGCTCAATCACACTTACATGCATTATGGAAAAGTTTTCCCCGCTCAGTGGAAGAGGCAAAGGTGGCGTTTGACGTCGTAGCCCAGAGATCCACCATCTTCCGCCCAATCCACGACATTCAGATGCTGCGTAAGATGTTAGAGAGAGTCACTTGCAACTAGCTTTTCCCTATCATTCAATCCAAGGATAGCTTACGGGAGAGGTAATTTGGTTTTGATCACTGCCCTTAACGTAGTGCCAAAGTTATCTAGAGAGGCGATGAGGTCCTCCAAACACAGCTGGTTGTATTGACTCTAGACGTCAAACATATGCACATTCAGTCTAGCCAACTGCGGTTAGATTGAGCACTGTTTGAACAGGGTTAGTGTCACTAGTTACCACACTAAGAGTTATCTCGCCGAATGGCCACTCTGGTGCAATGTCGACTAAGGTCCTAAGAAACACACATTCGATTTGAATTCCGAAGGTTAATCTTTCTCCCGTAGAACCCATTGTAGAATCGGCTTCTCCTGCTTCCAGATTCGAAGGGGGGTACAATAATCGAATTCACGGCAAACTTGTCGATCATCTCGAAATACCCTGAAAATATTGAGATATATGCAAATGACACCATCAGTGCTATTAACACATTGCTGGTGAGGGCCTAGATTTAGAAAAACAGATGGCGGATGCAGCCTTGATCACTAACGATTGGGAGAGAATGTGGTTATTATTTTACTTTCTAACCACATCACCAGTTCAAAACCGGTAGGCAAGCATGGCGATTATCGGTTTGAGGCTTATTTTCGTTGGACCGCAGAATTACGCCTTCAAGGACGTAGCAAATAACAATATATCGCTGGCACAACCAGTGCCCAACTTTGGAGACCAAGCTGTGATCACAGGCAAGCCACTCGCAGAGTAGTTAGCTTCACCCTTTTATACGCTGTACCACCCTCGGAGGAAGTCCTAGCCATAGGAGGGAGGCTAACATTACCTATCGATTAGTGCCACTAACGTGTGTTTTTCCTGCCTGACAAAAGTACGGAATTGAGAAGGACGGTAAGGGAAGAGTAAGTAAAAAACCAGCACTGCTGATTTTCCGTATTGAAGAATGAGTTATCCAATGATGTGTTGTTAGAGGAAGTGTCGAACGCGATGTCATTGCCTTGTTTTCTGAACTAACCCGGCCGCCAAAAGAATGCAAGTATATAAATCTGACAGGTTAGACAACTCCCACTTTTGTCCTTAATAAGATAATGCAATTTTTCCTGGAGATCAGGAGGTTAGAAGATGCTTTGAAGTCAGCCTGATGTCATTATCAGGGACAAGTGAAGATTGAAGGAAAACATTCACGCGATAAGCAACCATTCAGGTGGGTCTCGGCAAACTGGAAAGCGAAAGGAAGGTAACTTAAAGGGCAGTTTTCTGGTAAACTCATGAGTCCTCTACATTGATACAACTTATGAATGTGCACCTTTCTCAGGTTTTCATAGGCAAGCGGCAGAGACAGCAAAATTCACCTAATAAACAATAGGAATCCAACCCCAACAAAATAGAACCAGAAGGTATAAGATCCAAAGATACCCTTTCCCAACTCAATTTAACTTGTCTCAAAGTTGATGAAAAAGTAGCCATGAAGGTGGCTCTGCATTAATCCAATTAGCATAGAATCAGTGACGTTAACAATTATTGGAAGGAGAATCTGGCACAATTGTGGACCTGATCTCTGCGAAGCTGTAATAGTGCGTACCATGCCCAGACGCATAAGCGAAAATTACACCGACGGCAACTGTGAGAACAGAGGTAATGGATAAACAAACGTGGAAGTATGGGTAGACCATCCTAATAAGGTAAGTACGTCGAAGGGGAACGCTCTCCAGGGTATTGACTACCCTTCGACGCGCTCGAAAACAGGCAAAACGAACGGTTCGGGTTGGTGTTCACAAAGTGAGAGTTGTGAGTAAACTGACTCTTCTGCCGAGTGACTACCGAATTAGGTACCTTTTATGGAGTAGACCACTTCGGCAGAAAAGAAAGGTAATTGGCGAAACTAGACGTGTATACCTGCTCGTTATTGAACTGTAAGTAGAAAAATTTGGCTACCCATACACCATTTCTGCTGCAGTTACGCCGATGTCTTTGTTATGCGAATGCCTAGTAGTACGACAGGCAATGCAGATGCTCCGCATCTTCCGGAATCATCTCGCATGTCGGACAATATGGGAAGTCGTCACGAAGCGATAAAGGTATGCACGGTACCCTTCTTATCCACTTAGGAATTGCGTTAGGTCGTAGCTAACTTCACCGTGCCTTCGTGTAATCCTTTTTGAGACGTGTGGAATAATACTAAGAGTCCAGCGTCCTTTAGTTGAGTCATGCCATCTTTTTTTGCCACTCCAAAATAGCTTCATTTCGTGCTAATTGCCGATGATAGGAACGGGACTCGCCGATTGCATATGATGGATCAAAGAGGCGTCGATCCTCGTTCGCCAAGATGTCGATGGGTACGGTAAGCGCACAACGTTCGCAATGCACTCAATCGATATCGGGCTGCGAGTTTCCTTTTATTTGCTTCTAGCTTTAGCGCCGATACCCAGACTGGAGCTGCATAAAAGAAGATGGAGTGGATAACTCTCAACATAAGGAGTCGACAGCTTTGCCTAGGACAACCTACATTTGGTTACATTCTTGCCAACAATGTGGCAACCCTGGAAGACTTAATTGCTAAATTCTTAAGATGTGGCTTAAGGGGGTCATCCCATGCGTCGGATCCGTCGAATCGATTTCTTTTTTGGCATCAATTGCATCTAGATATAGTGTAGAATATATGGGCAAAATGATTTTTGGATATTCGGAATCTTTCTAAAATTATAGTGTTAAACACGTAATAAGTCGCGTGCCAGATTTATGTCGATCGCCGTAATAAAGCGCATATTTATCGGTCCGAATGACCTTCGAATGACTCCACTAAAAGCACCAGAATTGAAGCTAAGGCTGTACATGTGTTTCTTGAAGAAACCTAAGGTTTATGGACAAGGTATAGCAGATTAAAATCTGCTGCCACCATAGCCCAAAATCTACCCAACGGAATTCTTTGAAATTTCCACAATTTATTCAACACATATTTTTACGGTCCGCAAAATAAGAAAATTGCGATTCATTCAGTAGTTTTTTTTTATTCATTAAAGAAGCCTTGAAAAACACCAAAATTCACGAAAAAAACTTTGACACGGCGCCAAAAATTTAGTTTTTAATATTTTCTAATAATCCCAGTTTACGGACTGTAGTTAAGCCTGAACGTTAAAATGCCATTTACTTTTTCTCTTTAAGATATTGACAGCGCCCTCTAGCGTGGCAGCAGAAAAACACCTTTTTCTGGAGATGGGTGTATGAATCCGAACTGAATGTCTGAGAGAGTACCTTCCTTTTCTGTGATTGGTACAAGCCTATTGAAGATGACCCGTTCGAAAAGACGAGGGATCACCCAAAGGTTTATTCGGGGATTTCAGACAGCACAAGCTTCTGTTTCCTCCGCTTTTCCATGAAAATCCCATCTTTGAGGCAATTCGTAGATGTTTCAGCGAACCACCTTGGGACTGCTTTGACGGTCACTGTCAGTGCTTTATTCGGAATGCCGTCTAAACCTGGGACTTTATTTTCGGCAATCTCCTTCGCTGCTTCCAAGACTTCTTCAGTGGTTACCTAGGGAATTTCAACGGGATCTACCTGGACAGTGACACTTGAAATATGTGGGAAAAGAGTACTAATGATATTCCGCAGCAAATTAGGGTTGGTGATCGGCGGTGAGCGCTTATCCTCGATTGACACCATAAATGCCTTATATCCACGCTCCCCCATGGGTCGAAATCCGTTTCCTTGCATAACATCTTGAAGTGTCCAGTTTTATTTCTAGAGATGGCTGCTTGAAGTTCTTTCTTCGCATTCTTACATCGGTAATGCAATTCTTCAGACACAGGCCGGTTTCTGCTACGTTGACTGTGTCTTTCTCTGATTTCGGTATTCCACCAGAAGTTGGGCATTCATTTCTTCAGTACAGTGCGGCGTGACATAGAAGCCCTACATGCTTTTTGTCTCCTTTCAAGAACCTGCGTCACCTTTTCTTCTGCACTTCCCACCGGCATAGCTTCCTGTAGAAGTATTTCCTGGAACATTTCCTTGTCAAGTTTATTGGATGTCCTAGCGTGTTCGACATCGAAAAAAAAATTGACAAGCAAATGTTTATTTCCTCAAACCTCTGCAAGAAGCGAAGGCGATGGAAAGCGCAGAAGAAAAGGTGACGCAATTTTTTCGATTCGTTTTGCTTCTGTCCTACGCTCCATCTGGAAGATGACCGCTTGGTGGTCACTGCCCGTATATGCCTCGCTCACCTGCCATTGGAGATACTTAGATAATGTATCGCCAACAAACGTAAGGTCTATCACCGATTCCATATCCCGTCTCCAAAAAGTATTGACGCCAGTATTTGCCAGAACGACATTCAGGCGTGAAAAGACTTCGAGTAATATGACGTCTCTAGCATTTGTTTCGCAACTACCCCAATTTTCGGCCCAAGCGTTAAAATCATCAGTTGTTTTTATTGTATTGTAGCGGCTTGCTTCGGAAACTAATTTTTCTACGATCAGTATGAAATAATCTAACATGGGGCTTGGCCCAACGTAACAGCTGAATATGTGAATGCTGCCTACCTTAACTCGTGTGAATCCATCTTCTGGCCTGTTGCTAGCTAGGCAGGCCCAAATTGCCGGTGTGCGGCTGCTGTCTGATACAAAACTACCACCTTTGACAAAGCAGCACCTGAACTGCCTGGCAACGGTTTAAATTTAGCTGTAGGAACTTTATTTACGAAAAGCTGAAATCGCCTTCTTAAACGCCGGACATCTGTAACTGCCTGTGATATGGTCGATGTTACCCTCCTATGTTTCGCTGCATAGCAGGTACTTGGGATTCCCATTGCAATCTTTGGCAATATGTCCATCTGTCAGTCAATCTGTCTGTGTGTCTGTCTGCCACACGCATTTTCTCGAAAACGCCCAATTTGGCGGAAAAGTGGAAACTGTAAACGCTCACACATGTAGTGAATTACATCATTCTACGTCGAATTTAAGGGTGAGCCCTCATACATGCAAAAGGATGTATAATTTTTTTCACCAAATATATTCATGTGGGGTATCACATGAAAGGCATCGGTTAGTACTTTCCGAAGCTGGTCTTAGTTTGTTGGAGAGGTGGGGAGTGCAAGGATCTAAAGTGATTATTTCTTTCACGGATCCATTCTCACAAAATACCCAACCCAAGTCCATGTCTGGACTCTTCCTTGAAGATTTTGAACCCGCAGATCTTCATCCAGAACTGTTTGATGTCAGTCTGGTCCGACATTTCTTCCCAGAAGTTTCATTTTGCCCTCCTGATTTCCACCTTCCATCCTTTAGTTGCCTGTTGGATCCTGAGGTAATTCTCGTAGTTTGAAGTTTGTCTGAAAGCTCTCACCGCTTCCATTTTTTCTCTTAGACGGGATCCCGAATCCACCAGGCTTTGGGCCTCGTGGTTCTCCTCACTTTGTATGTCGTCAACTAGAGCTGCTCGTGTATTTGAACCGTGAAGTTCCTCAGGTCATTTTGGGGCTGTAGGTTCTGAATCAATTCCTTAAGTGTGATATTAACTACCTGAAGACATCTTTGAGATTTATATCCAGGCTCTGTATCAGGATAGGTTTGTGATTGCTGTTCCAGTAGGATGTATCAAGTGTTTTCCAGTTCCAGGACGTGGCTACTGTATTTTTAGTGATATATACGATACTGAAGACTTGCACAGTCCGGCGTATGTTATTGTCGAGAAGGTGATCTCCCCATTATTTAGTGATCTGAGGTCGTTATTATAGATACTATTTATAAGTATGTTAACTTTCGCCAAGTTAACCGAGTCCACAAAAGCAATCGCTCTGGCATTGAAGTCTCCCATGATAATTACAGTTTGCAGGTTGCAGAAACAGTTCATGAGTCTCGCAAACTCTTTCCTGAAGTCTTCACTAGATACTAGTGAGGGAGGGGGGGGGGGGATATATCTACATTACAATGATGTTGGGTTAAATATTTAGTGTTTCTGCAATCAGTATTTCTTGTTCAGTGTCAAAATTGAGTTTTCTAAACGTTATGCCGTTGCGAAAGGCGAGCGTTACTCCGCCATATCCATCATCTCTCAATCTGGACACTAAACAGTATCCTGTTATCTGACTTTTTGTGGCTTGGATGTGTCACCCCTTTCTTGAACAGTTACAACTGAATTAGGGATTTTTTTCCTGTTTACCAGTTGCATACCTCCGAAAAATTAGCCATACTTGACGGCTTTAATTTAGAAACTGTGTTGAACAAAACTAAATTCGGGCAGGTCGCATAAGATTGGACAATGATCGAGTCTTCGGCTCGACAACCAACAGAAAAGCGTTATCCAAATGTTTCTGCGATTGGAAAGTAAATAACAGATTATGACCTTAAAACACATTCCGCTTCAAAATTGAAATGAATTTCATTGTGCTCTTCTCCAGCACTTCGGTTTCACCATTCATTTTCGAGGGAAACAAAATGTCCTCACTGTTTCCATCTACATCGCCTCTGTATCATCCTGACACCAACAAACGCATAGCAGACAAAATAAACTCATTCTTTTATACTTGTACTACCTACAAAGTATTTTCCACATCTTAAAGAGTCAGAATATTTTCTTTTCTGCTGAAACAACATCCTGGAAAACTTCCTCCGCGGTTTCGCCCACCAAAAATATGATTCTGTCGCTCTTTAATATAAATTTTAGTCGATCAATAAAGATTCTCATGCCCCCGAAAAGTAACGAAAAAGCGAAGCAGTAACTAGGCTTCGTGGAAGGAGATACTCACTTGTGGAGGAATCAGAACTCCTGTGGTTCTTGCGGTCTATTTTTAACTTTGCCCACAGCGGCCAAGTATTCCTGCGGCTTCCAGATTTTTCTGTCTTCGCAATGTGTAGGCATTGGCTTCCGTGTACCATTCTGTCATACGCTCATAACTCGCCGGAAATCACGAGATAAAAACGCGTTTTCGTAATGGACAAAATACTAAGCAAGTAGCCCCGATAAGATTCCACTGAAATAAGGAAAAATTCAATTAGGCCCTTTTTCGTAGTTACATGCTCGAGTGGTGGCCGTGTGAATGGATCATGAAAAAGGGGCGTTTATCGCGCAGATAACGACCCTCTAATAAAAGTCGAAATAAAAATTTTAACTAAAGCATACCCAAACCCCTGGCGGTCTGGCAACGGAGAACGGGACGTGACGCCTAGGAGTCAGGCGAACGCATGCCCAGTCCTGGATCCTTTACCTAATTCGGATTTCCTTATATACTTGGAAGTCGACGGACTGAAATCCACCCAAAGATTTCCCCATTTTCAGAGTACGGCAAGTCGTGGGGTGAGCCCCGTTAGCTGGTTTGAGCTCGGATGCTGTAAGTGGGAGCCAATACTCTTTCACGAAACACATGCAATAAGCACGAGTATATCAAAGGATATGTGTCGGGATACTAATGTAGGACATATTTTCGTCTAAAATTTTTCCTTATTTTATTTCTCTTATTCCTTCGTTCCTTTTCCAGTTCTTCACTCGTTTCAGATACTTTCCGTTATTTCTTTTGCCCCGTACAAAGGATTCAGTGAACTTCTTAAGTTCGTTTGATGCATTCAGGCAGCTTAATTTGCGGCAATATGTATGTGTATATGTACGCGGACTGTAGAGCGCGGTTTTCCTCCAGAATGAGAAAAACTCTTTTTGCGCTACGGTTGGTTGGTGAATCCTTGGAATGGAAAGAATAAAAGGATTATTTTTAGATAAAAAGTGTCTACCAACGAGAATACAAAGTGCTTTGAAAAATTCGGAAGAGCTTTTACAGCGAATATTTTAAATGTGGGTATTAACGGTTAAGAGTTTATTCTGTATGAGAAAAAAGATAATTGGAGGTAATGTAGTGAAATAATTTGCGCTAGATTTTGCAATGGTTCCGTGGAGCACTCATATTAGGTGGCCATCATTTATAATTTCCAGATCCTTTCTTTCTATTCGAGTGGAAGTCAAACGTGTTTGAATGCCGTAGAAAGGCTTTCGCATCACGTGTTTAGCAATGAACGTGTTTAATTAAATTTGAAATAAATACGGGTTCACATCAGTCGGAAAGATGTGATTAGAAATCATTTCGCATAAGTAAGTTCCGGGTTTCAATTAAGCAAAAATTCGGTATCTTATTTTCGAATATTTCTGAGGTGATCACAATTAGATAGTCTCGTTTAATTTTTTTATATTAAACGAATCTGAACACGGAATAGATAATTTAGGACCTTTCAAATGAAGGAAACAGTTTATAATTGATTCACTATTTTGCCTTCATTCCGTTCCTAGCAAATATTTACGTAAATATTGAAGCGGATATAAGAAATCCAAAAAATCTGATGGGACATCGTAGTAGCACTCAAACAGTTACCTGTTGATAACTTTGTTTTCGCGCTATTTCTAGAAAAATTTTCAATTCTCAACAAATTTGCGGTAAAAAACGTATTCTACTTTCTATGATTGCATGTCTCCATTGACCCCCCTTTATAGATTCCTTTGAATATACTTCAACTCATCCCACGATTTTCTGAGATGTTTGCCCTCCACCTTCATTGTTCTATGCGACGTAGTTCTTAGACGACCCATCCGGCGATTCTTGGAATAGTAAGTTTAATGGCATGACATAATCCGTAATAAAGTTGCCGCTTTTCCTCAAAGCGTCATCTACCGACTACCACCTTCACCTTCCAATCAGCACGTCCAAGGGTATCAGGCCTGTTTCCCAGCAAACACGTTCATCTGTTATTGTCGCAGGCCAGAATACGCCTGAGTAAAAATCCTTGTCAGGTTCCATGGATTACTCCCATACAGTAAGACAAAAACAACATTGGTTGTTCCGCCTAAATTTGATATTATTGTTGAGATAATTGCCTTTCAAGATAGCGCGGTAGATTTGGATTTAGTGATATTAACACGTCAAGAGACACCAAATATGGTGCAGCCGTCGGGCTAAATGTCAAAATTTTTCGACGTTCTCAATATTTCGAACATTTATGTAAAAAGGGCAGTCAAACAGTAATATAGGTCCCAGGGAAAAGCGTGGATTCATGATGGAGCGTAAAACTTGGGAAACGCTTGCTGAATCAACACCAATAGCTCAACTACCAAACCCTATCTCCACCTCCACGTGGTTATCGCTGAAAGTTTTTTCTTGATGAAGGCGAGCCTCCCGGTCTGAAAACGGGACAAACTGTACCAACTGGTCCTCAAGAATGGGGGTAGGGTAGGGCTAACAGCCTTCCACGGAAAACCGAAGTTACGAAGCCATGAAAGGAGCCCGGGACTGGACGAATTTTTGAACGACGAATCCGACACTGAAAGCGGACTAACGATCCGCGCATTTTCTCATGAAAAGTGCACACTCTGAACAGAAGATATAGTGGCTATCCAGTAAACCATGTAGTCAGGCAAAAAAATCAAATCTGCTGTCATCGGCTTTGAAAACATAAGCGAAAGGCTATGCACTTTGCGTTGGATAGTTGTTTAGGATACGCGGGATCCTAAGTCCACATCCACATGATGGTGGACCGGACCAAATAAAGGAGCGTTTTTCCAGATGTTGCGCTTTCGGTCATGCTGCTCCCAGGGCCGCGTTCGAGAGAAGAATCCTCCGAAGAAGGACGATTCCGTAGCCTACATAACGACGAAATCTATGAGCGATACCATGACCGTTAGTTGTGGATAAAATCCGGCTCAATAGGTTACGGTGGGCGGGTCACTTAATCCGTATCGATGAGGATGATCCAGCCTGGAAAGTCTTGGGGCAATATCAATGGTAGAAAAAGAAGACGAGGCAGACCCTGCCTAAGATGGAACGATGCCGTAGGTCAGGACGACAGACAGCTTTTAGGGATATCGAATTGGTGGACCTGTCTGGAGTTCCTTATTAAGGCGTTGATGATGATGATGCTTCCAGGGCAGAGGTGAGGTAGCATCTGAAGAGTTGCCTCTGCCCTGGACGAAACCGTTAGTCCTTTTTTATTTCTTTTTATTTTTGAATGCTTGGGTGCTGTGCCCCAAATTAGGGATCCGTGGACCAAAAAACGTGGGAGTAAGTAGCTCCCCATTTGGTTCGGTCCACCATCATCTGGATGTGGACTTAGGATCCGCATATCCTAAACAATTACATAAGAATACCAATGATAATGGACTTCAGTTACCAGTAACGCACGAAATGGTTGTTGGAAGTACCCGGTTTGCGCGAAATCGATCAATAAACTTACATAGACCTCTCCAGATAGAATCACTTTCACCTAAACCGTGTTGATTGAAAGCCGCCACCTCTCAGTCTTGATGAATGTCAGATCATATTGGCCCCTTCTATGATATAGACTCAAATTACTATCTCGTTGGCATAGTACTCCGTGCTCGAACTCGCCTATAATCCCTTTTGACAATCGCGTGAGAATTAACACTGAAACCATCCACAACAAAGCCCCCCGTAACACCTATAAGGGGAAATAGTTGCCTCAATAACCGCAGCTAACAGATGTCCTGAGGATGCAGCATTAACAAATGATCTTCACAATCACCTGAAGAACGTTATCATTGAATATGCTTCAAAAAAAGTTGGAACGGCTGGTTCGACGATGAATGTAAGCAAAGGAAAGAAGGAATATCGCATACCGAATAATGTTCCATTCTCAAAGAAGGCGGGCACGCGCGGATACCTATCACGAACTCCGTCGACTGAAGAAGCGACTTCCAAGAAAGAAAAAGGGAGCCTGGAAGAACCTACAAATCTGTGAACTCGAAAAGTACAGGGAGCAACCGCACCAGGCGCGGAGTTTTACCAACAAGTTAGTAGGATGAAGTTTTTCACATCTCGATGTTCATCCAGACCAGACAAAAAGGAAAATCTGTTTTCCGACTGAATGTGCGTCTACTTTAAAGAACGTTGGGGAAATTGGCGTGAAACCTAAAACTATAAATGTGAAGGCAAATGTACGTGGAGCCTAGCCGGGAACAATGTTGAGAATCTAATGATTCTCTATCCGACACCACCAAACGAATTTGTGAGCCGGAATAGGCTATCTTCCACTGATTCAGAAAACCTGTAAATAAGAAATTAGGCCAGGAAAAGGTGGGCACCACGTTAGGCGCCATTTGTAATGAGCTTAAAGGAAACAGGAGGATCAGACGATCATCCTAAGTGGCTGAGAACGACCTAGAAGGAAGAGCTATCCCAGCTCGGTTGACACGTTCTTGCACACCTCTGTGTTAGCCAGGCTCGGGAATGTGGGGGGATCCTTTGAGCGGTATGATCCCTCACCTGTCATTAGTACAAAATTAACGTGTCTATACCGATGCGTGGGTCCGCACCGAATTTAAAAAAAGACCACAAACAAAGAAATTCCCGACGGCCTAACGATGAAAACTAGAACGCGGGCTAAAACTGGAAAAATAAAGAAAACCGACCGTGCGCCGCGATCGAGAGGGAAGATCCATGACGGGTCGCAATCCCGATCATGGTTCAGACGCAGCCCCTGAGGTTCCCTCCCTTCTTTGACATTCTCAGGCCATTATTTAGAAGATGTCCCTAACAAAAGTTTTGCAGATTACATTCACCAACCAACCAACCAAAATATCGGCGAGTTGGAGGTCCCGCCAACTGAAGACGACAGAAAAATATTGCCCCCACCAAGTATGGAAGAAACAGTCCATGAATTCATCGACTTACAAATCATAAGTCGGCAAGAGCCGATGGAATTACAGCCGAATTGGTTAAATATGGAGGCGACCAATTACACCAAGCAGTTCATCAATTTATGCTCAAGGTGTGGAATAAATCAATGCCTGACGACTAGCATTTTCTGTCCCCTACAAAACAAGGGAGATATCATGCAGTGCAGCAATTATAGAGGTTTTACATTGCTGAGTGCAATCTAGGAGATGTTCTCCACTATCTAGCAATTCTAGCCGAATATCATTGGCCAAACCATAGAGGCTTCACCATTTTCCATCGAATTTAAGGCCGCCTATGATAGTATAGCCATAATACAACTGTACACGGCCATGAGCGAATTCGGTACTTCGAAGAAATTGATAAGATTGACTTGGCTAACCCTGGCATATACGTGCGGCCAGATAAAGGTAGCAGGCTCGTCTTGAGACCATTCAACATCAACAACCATCTAAGATAAGGGGATGCCCTATCATGCAACCTCTTCAACCTGGCACTGGAAAAGTGTTCCGCGATGCTGAAAGTAATGCGAGCACCACCATCCTCTCTAAGTCCAGCCAACTACTAACCTATACTGACGATACTGATATTATGAAAGAACATACAGAGATGTACATTCTACCTTTATTGCGATCGAGAAGACGTTCATTGACGCGACATCTTGAGCTCCACTTTAACGAAGGCAAAACGAAGTGAAAAGGGACATTGTCAGCAGCAACAACGAAACGAAGCAATAACATAAAATGGCTGTTGGCTGACAACAACCGTGCGCGGATTTCATCGTCGTAGCTGTTATCGGTTGTACCCTAGATAGGAAAAATTATCAACGGTCTCAAAGTTGTAGTCTCCTATCTTTATTCTTCCCGTTTGACAACACGGGCAAAATGCTTGCGAGACGAGTATGACCCTGGCAAGAATAATGCCGGACGTGGGAGAGCCACGATATACTTGTAGGCTACTTATTGACAGGGTGGTGAGCTCGTTCTTGTTTTATGACATCCCTATTTGGGGAGACATTTCGCTTATCATATATTGCTCATAAACTGAGAGCGGTCTACAGGAGGACAATCCTAAGGGTGTTTTCTGCCTTCAGCACCGTCTCAGATGAGACATTCTCCGGAATGATGCCAATTGACATCTTGGCAGATGATTTGATGAGCATATACAATCTGAAATCAGTCTCTCCTTTGTCACAGATGAAGGACGTTGAAAGGGAGAGATCTGTAAATAGATGGCAGGAGCGTTGGGATCACTCGGGAAAGAACTGATGAACACGCAGGCCGATCCCTATCATACAGGAGTGGTCGGGATACCTCTACAGATTCAAATTGGACAATTCGCCCAATTGTCCAAATTGAAAGGGAGTCCCCGAGGATCCAAAGCACATATTCCTCCACTGTCCGAGATTCTGAGACGAGAGGAGAAACCTAGAGGACACTTAAGGTGTAGTGCTGATACCGGAAATTGTGGTGAAGAGAATGCTAACATCACAGGTGGATTGGTATGCGATCAACTCAATGATCATATCAATCCAGGACAAACTGTGAAAAGCATAATACCTGCTTCCTAGGTAGTAGCCTCGAGGAGAGCAAACTGCAAACTGCTAATGACCGATACACGTCGGAACACACTGGGAGTTCCCGGAGCCGTCGATAATTCCTTGTCGACGTCGATGGGGTGATATGAGCCTAGTTCTGCCAAGGCGGTAGTTGTGGTGTGTGCCCCTTCGGGACCTGACCCCGGTCGGGTAGTGTGCATTAAACCGGTATTAGTAGACCGTGTTGCCTCGAGCGGACGCTGATCCGTCCGTGAGTTCCAGGATCAGATAATCGTAGGTTAGGCCTCAGGATACTGGGGTAGGGGCTTTGTTGCCGAGGGTACACCCGTTCCTGACTATTACGGCCCGCTCCCTTGCATACGATGCGCTGGTAAACTTAAATGGCCAACAAAAATAAATCAAACGAGGAGATAGTGGAAACGGAGAGTAAGTTGGCTGCATTTATACGCAGCACGAAATTGCGCCTCTCGCCTCAGGGCCCAGCGAAGGGCGCAACAAGGGCTGAAATACTCGATGGGACATCAGGACGCGCAGATGGAGAGAAGGACTCGCAAAGTTATGCGGAGACCTTACCACGCAGTGCTATAAGTTCGGAAAGAGGCACAGTGGAAACTGCCGAAACTAACCAAATGATTTCGAATATAAGCCGAGTGGGAGGGCTGTCGACTATTTTGGCGCAAGCTGAAGAGGAAAAGCTTATTAAAAAATACGCGGCAATTGTGAACCGCAGCGAAGGGGTGAGAAACGGGCTAATGGAACTGAAGGACCTCCTAGACAGGATTTCATATTATAGACGGACATCGAGAGTAAGAAAAAATCCGCGGGAAGCAGAAACAATCTAAAATTAAGGCGGACACGAAGGACGGAGCACCAAAAAAAAGGTGGGGAAACGAAGGGCGACTAGACCGCGGCTCTGCTTATTAAGCCGACAGAAGTCCTCAGTGAAATCCGTTACAAGATCAAACACGACAATAACGGAGCAGAAATGTCTTCCATTCGTAAAATGAAGGGTGGTGGAGTCCTAGTCGAACTAGGCCCGAAGACAATAAATGAAGTTACCATCTGTGAAGCAGTCAAGGGGCTTCTGGAAGAAAAGACTTTGGTTTCCAGTCTGAAACCCACGTGTTCTCTGGAAATCCGAGACCTTCACTGCCTCACAGAAAAGAACGAGGTTGAAGAGGCCATCAAACGCGCCTGTCCGGTGTAACCAATGCCCGGACTGGTATCACCTCGCGAACTCCCAAGGCCAAAAACTCGCTGTGCTGGAAGCTGCTGAGCAATACGCGAAGAATCTTCTAAACAGCGGAGAAATAAGAATTACTTTGGGTAGTGTGTAGAATACGAATCCGAGCCGCCCCGACCAAATATTACAGATGTTTGGATTATGGGCACACATCTGCATTTTAAGGGTACTATTCCGTGCGTACCCCGTATTGAATGATGACGTCGGCGCGAAGAGCGCAGAGGACTGTCCACTTTACTCTATAAAAGAGTTGTAATAGGCAGTCCTCTCTATGATGGTATTCCAGCAGAGGTATACAAACGGGTATTCCAACACCGGCCAGACCTACTGCTCGGCGCAGTCAACGCTTACCCGAAAGAAGGCCAAGCTTGCGCTGATACACAAAGGGAAAGGCCTGAGTTGCCGTCTTCATACTGCCCGCTATGTATGTAATGCTTGACGGACAGACATTCTAGGCACACTAGACAATACTTTCCACGTGCCGAACTATCTCTTATGGATATTGAGGTGCTATCTGAGGAACCGCTCCCTGCTCTATGAAACGCCAGAGGATCAGAGGAGGATGGAGGTCACGTCGGGAGTTGCACAGGGATCCATCCTAGGGCCGGACCTCTGGAACGCTACCTATGATAGTCTACTTAAACTCGACATGCCAGAAGAGTCGCGCCTGGCCGCTTATGCAGATGATGTCGTGGCGCTTGTTGCTGGACGCACTCTCGAACAGGCGCAAAGCAGACTCGCCATATTGATGCGACGGATAAGCGGATGGATGACTACTCATGGTTTCAACCTTGAACTGGAAAAACCGAAGTAGTAACCCTAACTAAAAAGAGAATTCTGACCCTGCATTCGGCGAGTCGATAATCCAGTCAAAACCAGTGGCAAAGTCCATCGGGCAGACTCTTGACTCAAAGGTGAGCCTTTTTAAGCAAATCAAAGCAGCAGCGAACAAGGCTGCAGCTAGAGTTTCGACGTTAAGTAGTAAGTTACCCTTCTTGCTAAGGAGCGTCAAGCCATATACAAACGCAAAGGAGAATAGCCAAGGGAGGTGATTGCTTGTGAAGAACGGCAGCGCACCCTAGGCGACTAGCAATTCTTGGCAAAATAAAACTAAAAGCAGATGGACTGCGCGGCTCATTGGTAACTTAGGTGCGTGGCTGAATCGGAAGCATGGTGAGACTGACTATTTCCTTACCCAATTTTTAAAATGGGCATGATCTCCGAATTGTGTGTTTTGCAATGGAGTTGTGGACGACGCCTACTACACTTTTTTTT
Source organism: Hermetia illucens (assembly GCF_905115235.1). Classification (NCBI taxonomy): domain Eukaryota; kingdom Metazoa; phylum Arthropoda; class Insecta; order Diptera; family Stratiomyidae; genus Hermetia; species Hermetia illucens. The sequence continues at coordinate 26,838,696 of NC_051849.1, forward strand.
CTTGTGGAAGGTGGGATGGGATTAGTCAGCAGCTTTATTTATACGCAGGGAATCTCTCCCCAGACAACATTGTCGAAAAGATGCTAAGGAGTTACTAAGAAGATAGAGTTCGACCGGTAGAGGAGCCGGATGGCAGAGGGATCCTTAAACCGACAGTTCCCTTCCTCCTCTCTTCTTGCGTTGGTGAAAGGAATTTCGTGATTTGAAGGCTCCGCAAAGCGGGAGAGTTCGAGGACTAGCCCGAAGTAATGTAACAAATGGTTTCATGCTAGCTCTCTTAAGATGGGAAGGTGTTTAGTTGGTAGTTTGACGACGTACCGAACCGGGAGTCCAACACTCTGTGCGTAAAGGCATTCACCTACCCAATCTAAAACTTTTCTGTTTCCTGGTAGCCAGAATTTCAACGTCTATTATTTCCCCATTTTGTCAACCTCCCAGTAGCAATTGGAAGAGATATACCTCCAACAGTTGCCCTTGGAGGACATTAGAATTGCCTTTTCTTTGTAGGAAGACAAAATGAACATTCTTCGATTTCTTAACTATCTATCTTGTCCTCATCAACGTGTTGCTGACTCCGATAATTATGTTACACTGAGAATCATGGAACAGCCATTTGTTTGGCCACATTTTAAACTTGTTATTGAGTTTATTATGGATCGGATTAAGGTATTAGACTTGAGCTACGTTCGCCTCAAGACTCTTTCAGCTTGGAATCCGTCTACGGACAAAAGATCTTTCTCAGAAATCCCACAAGACTTACGCATGTAAAGCACATTTGAGCGGATTAGCGATAAAACGATCGTTTGTTGAACTTGAAAGCATTCCTGGCTGCCATACAATGGCCGATAGTCGATCGATGCTGGCAAACCAAGACCGAAAATTCCAAATCAACAAATTAACATGAGAATGGGGGAATATTCCAGGTAACTTTAATTATGCAAAATAATGATTCGTTGGCCACTTCCTTATGATTGCGCGAACGTTCGTATTCTGGCCATTTGGAGAGAAATAAAATTCGTCTCAGAACAAAGCAAGGGAATTAGCACCATTTTCGCTATTAATTATTCATTCTTCCGTGAAGCAAACGCTGTGGAAAATTTATGGAAACAGCGCAGTTTCTTCCTTGGCCTACCTAATTAAAATATTATTTTTTACATTATGAAATAGCGGAACTATCGCGCTAATACTGATAATGTGTCTTATTCAAGTGTGACTGCAATAAAACCGATTCACAGCAGCTAAGCACTGGCGCGGCGAGTTTGCCATGTTTTTATTATAAAACTGCCCCCGAAGCGGTGACTTAACCGTAACACCATGGAAAATCGCTACAGTAAGCAAACACACTATAAAAATTTGCAACGCAAGTATGCAATTCGCTGCAGTTGGTTTCAACTCGAGATGCAGGTCATGAAGGAATGAGATTTACTGCACCTTGCGTGAAAAATCAATGCCTTGAAGCGTGGCCTTGCATCGGTTTAGATGAGAACTGGAACAGTTCAATATGAGTTAAGACACCCTGAGTGCACAGGGGCAGGCTTTCCCTAGCGATAAGAAAATCAGCTAAATAGCTCCGAAATCAACGAAAGAGGTGATATCACCCTAATAACCTACAATGGGATTCTAAGGGTGGAGGACTGGAGGGTGTCTGACCAGAGATCCTTCTCTGATCACAGTTGGATACCTTTCAGTCTAGAACTCGCCGCAGAGTTCCCCAAGCCCTTTAGAGACCGCCGGAGGATCGACTGGAGAAAGTTTGATCAGGCAATTAAGAACAAACTCTCCGGTGCGCAAATTGGTAAGATTGGAAACGACAGACGAATTGGAGTCAAAGGTCGGGGCTCAGGAAAATGCATTCGATACCGCCTTTAAAGTCTCATGCCCTACTAAGCACAGCTAAAAGACCCTGCCACCGTGATGGAATGAAGATCTCTCTAACCTCAGGAAGCCGACCAGAGAAATCTTCAACATCTGCTACAGGCAAAAATACTGACAGCCATACAACACTGCCTGAAGAAGTACAAGTCGGCCATCAGGACCGCCAATAGGCGGTCTTGGTTGGACTATTGTCAGAACATCGAAAGTACAAGTGAATCCATGAGGCTCAATAAGGTTCTGTCCAAGGAACATAAGAGCCCATCCTTTCTTAAAAAGTCGGAAGGCTCCTGGACGGAATCCTCTAGCGGAACCCTGCGGCCGCTGGTTCAAATGCACTTTCCCTCCAGCGAGGAGGACTGTGAGTCGGAACCTTGCTTGGAAGGTTTGCGGCAACCCCAGCTGTGTGAGACTAGCAAATCGGTAATTATCGAGGATAGGATCGGCTGAGCTATAAACAGCTTCTCATTCAGCATACAAATCTCCAGATCCCAGATCCCAGATGGCATAATGCCAGTCATGCTACAGAAGCAGTAGGAAAGGGTTGTGCCGTGGCTTGTTGAAATTTACCGGAGCTGCATCTCTTTAGGACACGTACCACAGTCCTGGAGGCGCACACGAATGGTTTTCATACCGAAAGCGGGCGGGCGCGGTCATGAGTCCGCGAAGGACTTTCGATCAATCAACTCTGACCTCTTTCCTGCTAAAGACCCTAGAACGCATCCTGGACATTCACTTAAGGATGATTATGGAGAAAACGCCTTTCTCTAAGTCCCAGCATGCCTACCTCAAAGGAAAATCCACTGAAACAGCCCTCCACCAGGTAATTGGCACGGTTGAGCGTTCGCTGCAGTATAAGCAGTATACCCTTGCTGCCTTCTTGGATATAGAGGGAGCTTTTAACAACGTCAGTACCAACGCATCTGGTTAATAGTAATGGACAAAATTCTACGCATATTGGACAGCAACGGGGTAAAGGTGCTGGCGTATGCCGACGACTTCATGATATTAGTATCAGGGATGTTCCTGTCCATTACGAGTGAAACCATGGAAGGAGCGTTGCGAAAGGTGTGCCTGTGGGTCGCAAGATGCAGACTCAGCATAAACCCAACCAAAACGCAATTGATGCTATTCACCACCAAGACAAGGATACCTGAATTCCATCTACCACGGCTAAATGAACAAAGTTTGGTTCTTTCCTCTAATGTAAAGTATCTGGGTGTAATCCAGGATCCAAAGCTAAATTGGAGATTGAACATAGAACTGAGGGTTAAGAAGGCCTGTATAGCCTTCTATGTCTGCAAGAGAACCTTCGCAAAGAAATGGGGTCTCCGGCCAAGGATGGTTCTCTGGATGTTCACCACGGTAGTACGTCCGATCCTAATGTACGGCTCTATTATATGGTGGCAGGCTTTGAAGAAACAATACAATAGAACGAAGCTTAATAGGATTGAAAGAACCGCGTGTGCAGGTGTTACTGGGGCTCTGCAGTCCTGCCCGGCAGATGCTCTCAATGTACTCCTGCATCTGCTCCCCCTAGACCTTCACATGAAATATGTTGCAGCGTGCAGTGCCGTCAGACTACGTGAGTCCCGATGCTGAGCAGCGAAGTCCTACGGCCACAGCAACATCCTAGATGATATACCTCGGGAAATCTGGGCATCCGCCATGGACTATGCCACACGCAAGCTGAACTTCACGAGAATCTTTGATGTCTACCTTCCAACCAGGGCAAAGTGGAAGGACGGCGACGTGTTTCAAGACTACAATACAGTCTTGTTTACCGACGGGACAAAGATGGCCTGTGGAGTCGGCGCGGGGGTTTTCTCAAATACACACCGTGTATCCAAGTCGTATGGTCTCCCTAGTTTCGCCAGTGTATTCCAGCTGGAAGTACTGGTGATATTGGAAGTTTGTCGATGGCTGGAGCGTGATTCGAGCCCCAAGCGTAACATAGTCATTCTGACCAGCTCAGCTGGACGGAATTTTGGTTTCTCAGGAGTGTAAAAATCACCTTCCGGACGAAGGTTATCCTCGGGTTTAACTTTCTGTAGACGTTCTGCAGGCCTATAACCTGGCTTTTCTAGTTGATAGAATTCCCCTTCAGGTTTGAGGTTATCTTCCGGGCGTATTTGCTTTGGACGTTCAGCTAGTCTGTAGCCTGGTTTCTCAGGCTCGTGAAATTCTCCTTCCGGCTTCAGATTATCTTCTGGTTTAATTTGCTTCGGTTGTTCAGCTGGACGGAATTTTGACTTTCCAGGGGTATAGAATTCACCTTCAGGACGCAGATTATCGTCTGGTTTGACCTGTTTAGGACGCTCTGCTGGCCGGAAACCTGGTTTCTCCGACGTGTAGAAGTTACCTTCTGGTTTGAGATTATCTTCAGGTTTGACTTGTTTTGGCCTTTCAGCTGGGCGGAATTGTGGCTTAAATCTCCTTCTGGACGAAGATTATCTTCGGGTTTAACTTGTTTAGGACGTTCTGCTGGCTTGAAACCGGGTTTTTCTGGTTGGTAGAATTCACCCTCAGGTTTGAGATTATCTTCGGGTCTGATTTGTTTTGGTCGTTCAGCTGGGCGGAAGGCAGGTTTCCCGGTGTATAGAAGTCACTTTCTGCCCGCAAATTATCTTCAGGTCTAAGTTATTTCGGTCTTTCACCTGGGCGAAATTGTATTTTTTCTGGGGTGTAGAAATCACCTTCAGCGCATAGATTGTCTTCAGGTCTAACCTGTTGTGGCCGTTCAGCTAGGCAGTATCCTGGTTTTTCCGGTTGATAGAATTCGCCTTCTGGTTTCAAGTTGTCTTCTGGTTTAACTTGCTTCGGCCGTTCAGCAGGGCGGAATTGAGGTTTTTCAGGACCATAAAATTCACCCTCTGAACGCAAGTTATCTTCAGGTTTTACTTGTTTTGGACGTTCTGCAGGGCGGAAGCCAGGCTTTTCGGGAGTGTAGAAGTTACCTTCAGGGCGAAGGTTATCTTCGGGCCTAATTTGTTTTGGACGTTCCGCAGATCTATATTCGGGTTTCTGCGGTTGATAAAAGTCACCTTCTTGTTTAAGATTATCTTCGGGTTTGACCTGCTTTGGACGTTCGGCTGGCCGGAAGCCTGGTTTTTCTGGTTTGTAGAATTCACCTTTTGGCTTAAGATTGTCTTCTGGTTTCACTTGTTTTGGCCTTTCAGCTGGTCTAAACCGAGGTTTATCAGATGTGTCACCTTCTGGTCGCAAATTATCTTCAGGCCTGATTTGCTGAGGTCGCTCTACAGGTCTAAATCCAGGCTTCTCGGGTGTATAGAAATCACCTTCTGGACGCAAGTTATCTTCTGGCTTAACTTGTTTTGGTCGTTCAGCAGGTTTGAATTCTGGTTTCTCCGGGGTGTAAAATTTACCCTCTGGACGCAAATTATCATTTGGTCTTGCTGGTTGTAGTCTCTCAGCAGGCTTTAGAGCCTGGTTTTTTTGGTTGGTAGAATTTACCTTCAGGTTTAAGATTGTCTTCTGGGCGAACTTGTTTTGGACGTTCTACTGGTTTAAAGCCAGGTTTTTCTGGGGTGTAGAAGTCACCTTCGGGGCGCAAGTTATCTTCCCGTCTCACCTGTTTTGATCGCCCCGCTGGGCGGAACTCTGGTTTCTCAGATGCATAGAAATGTCCTTCAGGTTTGAGGTTGTCTTCTGAACGAACTTGTATTGGCCTTTCAGCTGGTTTGAAACCAGGTTTTTCTGGACTATAGAACTCTGCTTCTGGTTTGAGATTATCTTCTGGTTTTACTTGCTTTGGGCGTTCAACCAGACAGAATTCCGGTTTTTCAGGGGTATAAAATTCACCCTTTGGACGTAAGTTATCTCCAGACTTAACCGGTTGTGGACGTTCTGCAGGTTTGAAACCTGGTTTTTCTGGTTTATAGAACTCATCTTCCGGTTTAAGATTGTCTTCTGGTTTGACTTGCTTGGGGCGTTCGACGGGTTTAAAACCAGGCTTTTCGGGCTTATAAAATTCTCCTTCAGGTGTAAGATTGTCTTCGGGTCGTACCTGTTTCGGGCGTTCTGCCGGCTTGAAACCTGGTTTATCGAGAGTATAGAATTCACCCTCAGGTTTGAGATTATCTTCAGGCTTAACTTGTTTTGGGCTTTCTGCTGGTTTGAACCCTGGTTTTTCAGGTGTGTAGAATTCACCTTCGGGTTTCAGGTTATCAGAAGGCCTGAAAGGTGCCAAGCGCTCTCTGTTAATATCCTCAACTGTTTTGAAAGTGTCATGAGTTTCCGTTGTTGTCACCTCCTCAATGGTTTCATAGTATTTATTGACATCATCCTTAGTCCAAGTGCGCTTTCGGGGTCGGGTATAAGTTTCCTCAGCGTTTTTGGAAGTATTTCTTTGTTGTCGTTTCAAATGTCCTATCTCCCTCGCAAATTAGATTGTTAGTAGTCAGAGCGGCCATCAAGGCCTTGTATTCAGCGACGACATCTTCCAGGCTGGTGGGGCAGTGCAGAGACGCGCTGACCCGTCTGGACGGCACGCTCAAAGTCACTCTCTTCTGGGTTCCCGGGCATAGGAACATAGAGGGGAATGAGCGGGCTAACGGATTGGCCAAGCAAGGCTCTTGGCAGTCCTTCGGTGAATACAGTCGGTATTCCGCAGGCGGCTGTCGGGGGCCGACTCTACTCGCACTACCTAGCCTGAGATGGCGAAGGCTTACAAGCTGTGCCAAGTCGAGGAGAATTTGGCCCGCTTATAACGTAGCCCGATCACGAGAGCCCCTGTGCCAGACGCGTGCAAATGCATTCAAGATTACGGCTGTCTGCATGGGGCACTGGCCTATAGGGGACCATGCCGCTAGGCTCGGTATACCCTACAACTCACATTGCCGAGGGAAACCCTCATGCGCTTTCTCTGCGATTGCCCAGCTCTGGCTAGAGTCAGGCTGCGGATACTGCCTTCCTGCTCCCATAACAGCAATCACTGTCTTGGGAGTTTATGGCATCGAAACGGCGCACCAAAGCGCTAATTGAACTCCTCGGAGCGGCCACTAATACCTACCCACCTACCATATAATTCGCTGAATATGGTTTCAACTCGAGGCGCAGGTCATGAGCGTTGTCAGAACAATATACTGGAGGGACCCACGCAGCCGAACTCTTAGCTGTTCAAGGAGCTTACCTATACCTTATTTAGGCCCACAGTCTTCCAGCTTAGGCAGGTTACCCCACCCAGGTTCCATGAGTACAGAGAAGCGGTAGTTAGTAGCAACCAACTCTACCAGAAAGGCAATAAACTGCACGGCCTAATCAGTACTCCTTCAAGTATATAAATTTTTCCACTCGAATCTAACGAAATCAGATACGCAATTACTACCTCAAAGATATGAAACTGTGCTTTTCCGTTCACAGCTATTGAACTCATCACCGTCCGCTTTGATAACAAATTTTTCTTTCTAATTAGCGCAGATTACGCTGAGGTATTACCGCGGGAGCTAAGCAAATATTGACTAATCTCAATTTCAGGCAAAAATGATTTCATTTTATGACGTGCGGATTAAGCGCTTAGTCGACTTTTACAGTACGGCAAAGCCATATTTGGATTAGTCAGGAGATTTGTCATATCAAATGTTCATTTTGATAACGAGAAATACTTCATGCTTCTCGTAGAGGTGAATGCAACACAAAACCTAATCAAATTTGCTTTAAAGGAATTTCATGAAGCTTAGATATTTTCGGTACGCAGCGCCAACAAATTTTGATGCTGTTGATCTTTGATGGAGAAAATTTCGAATGTAAGATAACATGCATTACGTGGATTTGTGACTTTTTTGCATGTGGGTGAAAAGCAGAGAGAAGCTTAAGCCAAGGGGACAAACCATGTTGAAAAAAGCAGGCTAAGGCTGGTAAAGCTCAACATTTGTAATAGAAATGTCAATATTGGCACGCAAATCACTTTGACAAATTATGAGTGACGTATTGGGGGTAGGACAAATATTTACTTATGATAATTAGTCGCAGATTGTTTGATCTAATGTAGTGAATACAAATTTTGGGGATAACCATAATGACGTCCGAGGGGAGTGAATCCGTAAAGAAGAAGAGAAACTTTAGTTGAAAATTGGTATCTCTAAGTAATTCAGTAGTTTCATCCAGAGCTCTCACAGCTACAGGATAAACTGCGACTTGGATGGAAGAGAACTAAAGAACTCTGCAGATGAACTCATCCATATTGTATCGGTACTGACCAATTATAACTTTGTTAGTAATGCTGCGATTGCCACCAAATTTGGCAATAGCATGCTCTATATTATAGCCTATATTACAGCAACTTGATGATTCTCGGATGAATGTAATTGCAACGATAATTATATAAATATACAATTATGAACTTTATTTAAACTGATATCGGTATGGAGGGAATTTTGAGCCCTAGATACCCTAAAGTGGCACCTACGTGATTTTTTTCAAATTTTTCGGTTCATGAAACAAATTACCACTTCCCAGTCCCCGCCACTCTCCTTCTCGCATCATTCCTGCTTTAGAAAGTACTAATCGAGACCTTACGTTTAATACCTAAAATAACTATATTCGGTGAATCACCTCCCTGCCCCCAACTTCCCTCTCCTCGAACCTTGAAAATGGCTATTAGTGAAAGATCTAAAATATCATAATGGAAAGCACTGGAATATAATCGAATCAATATTTTGCATAAAGACCAAAAAACCATCAAAATTGGTCCAAACCGATAATAAACCCCTCTGCTAGCCCAACTCGCTAATGAGACTTCAACCCCTCATCTGTCATTACGTAGGTCTCATATAGCCGATGCGTGAAGCCTAACTGGACCTTAAATACTAATATCGTGTGAACCGAGCAGAAAACACACGCGAAAGCTACAGTGGGCAGGAAATATCCGCGTGAATCCAAAAAATTCGAGATTAGAGTACCGCGATCAAGAGGGAAGATCTAGGACGGACCAAATCCTCAAATGATGTTTTCAGCGCTTCAGACGTTCAGGAAGGGCGGCCTTGGGGATCCCGCCGTTCCTTAGCAACCTCAAGTCATATAAATGGATGATACTACTTAATGGTAGTGGTGGTCAAAAGGTAGTATAGGTCCCAGGGCGAAAAGTGGATTGGTACCCACGATAGAGCATAAAACCTGAGAAACGTCAGCTGAACCAACACCAACAGATCTACTACCAAACCCTATCTCCACCTCCACGTGGTGACTGCTGAGAGCTCTTTATTAACGAAAAGCTGCACACGGAGAAGGATGAAGACGAATCTTCCGCGCCTAAAACCGGGACAAATTGTACCAACTGGCCCTCCAGGTTCGGGGTTGGGTAAGGCTATCAACGCCACACGGAAAACAACTTGTTACGAAGCCACAACAGGAGCCACGGAAAGGGTGGATTTCAAAACGACGAACCCGGCACCGGCAGAGGATTAACGATTTGTGCATTTTCTTATGGAACGTGCGCTCCCTGTATAGAGATGGAGCTGCCAAGCAGCTAGCCGATATCCTGTCCCAGTATAGGGCTGATGCAACAGCATTACAAGAGATGCGTTGGACACGGACCGGTTCCCTGGAAAAGAGTCGCTATACCATATATTATAGCGGCCACCCAGTAAGCCATGTGCTCAGAGTAGGCTCCTCAGTCAGTCAAAAAATGAAACCTGCTGTTATCGGCTTTGAAAGCACAAGCGAACGGCTATGTACTCTGCGCTTGTGAGGCAAATTTAGAAATATAAGCCTCATTAACGTTCATGCTCCTACAGAGGAGACTGCGCAGTCGGAGAAGGATACCTTCTACGAGGCAGTAGAACCAATCCTCGAAGCCTGTCTCAGATATGATATCACAATCATACTTGGGGATTTCAGGAGTTAAGTAGGGAAGGAGCCCGTATTCAGGCGACACGTCGGCTCCCATAGCTTACACCAAATTACAAATGATAACGGACTGCAGATTATTCAATTAGCAGTGTCACACGAAATGGTTGTTGGAAGTACCTGGTTTGCGCGGAAAGCGGTCCACCAACATATATGGGTCTCTCCAGACGGGATCACTTTCAACCAAATTGACCACGTGCTGATATAATGCCGCCACCTCTCAGCCGTGATGAATGTCAGAACATATAGGGGGGCCAATATAGACTCGGATCACTATCTCGTCAGCATGGTGCTTCGAGCTTGAATAACATCACCACCCAGGATCCCCTTTGACCCAGGTGAGAGTTAACACTGAAGCCATCGGCAAAGCAGCCCCCCGCAAGACCTATAAGTGGGAAATGGATGCCGCAATAACCGCAGTCAACAGAGATTCTGGAGATGAAGCATCAACTAATGATCTTCACAATAACTTGAGAAACGTTCATAAAGGCGGCCACAAACATTCTTAGCCCCAGCCGCAAAGAAAGTCGCACCAGCAGGTTTGACGATGAATGTAAGCTAGCAATGGAACGGAAGAATGCTGCATATCGAGGAATGTTGCATTCTCAAAGGATGCGGGCAAGCGGGGAGACTTATCACGAACTCCGTCGAGCGGAAAAGCGACTTCATAGTTGTAAAAAGGAAGCCTGGGAGAACCAACAAGTCTGTGAACTCGAAAAGTACAGGGAGCAACCGCACCAGGCGCGCAAGTTCTACCAACAAGTCAGCAGGATGAAACTTTTCACAACTCGATGTTCATCCTGCCGAAACAAAAAGTGAAATCTGATTTCCGACAGAATGGGCATATTGGAGCGATGGGTTGAGTACTTTGATGAGCTACTGAATAACCAAAACAACGGCGAGTTGGAGGTGCCACCAACTGAAGACGACAGACAAATACTGCCACCACCAAGTGTCGAAGAAACAGTCCGCGCAATTCATCGGCTTAAAAACCATAAGTCGCCAGGAGCCGATGAAATTACACCCGAATTAGTTAAATATGGAGGCGACCAGTTACACCAAGTGGTTCATCAATTTGTGCTCAAGGTGTGGGACAGCGAATCAATGCCTGGCGACTGGCAAAGAGGCATTACCTGTCTCATACATAAAAAAGGATATATCACACAATGCAGCAATTATATAGGTATCTCGTTGCTGAGTACCATCTATAAGATATTCTCCTCTATCTTGCTAGGCTCGATAGCTCCACACGCATACGCCCAGAACATCATTGGCCCCTACCGCTCAAAACGTTTCACCAAGGTCAAAGCCCTCATTGTACAAGACAATGATCTTGCCAGTCCTCATGAATTCCTCGGAGACTTGGGTTCTTAGCAAGAAGAATTGCGAACTCTTGGCCACGTTCGAGAGAAGAGTCCTCCAAAGAATTTTTGACCCCCTACATGAAGATGGACGATTCCGTAGCCTACATAACGACGAAATCTATGAGCGATACCATGATCGCCCGGTTGTGGATAAAATCCGGCTCAATAGGTTACGGTGGGCGGGTCAGTTAGTCCGTATGGATGAGAATGATCCAGCCCGGAAAGTCTATAAGGGCAATATCTATGGTAGAAAAAGAAGACGAGGCAGGCCCTGCTTGAAATGGAGCGATGGCGTAGGTCAGGACGCCAGACAGTTTTTAGGGATGTCGAATTGGTGGAGCTCGGCGCAAAACCTGGATGTCTGGAGTTCCTTATTAAGGCAGGCCTAGACCGGATACCGATTGTTGCGCCGTTGCCTCCTTTTCGATCGCGACACATGGGTTCGAAGCTTGAGGAACCCGCGCGTGAGGTAAAGCCGTATTTTTTAAGGGTTTGTGTAAAACAAAACCTTATTAAAATCAGTTTACTGTCTGTCTGTCACGCGCGTTTTTCTTGGAAATGGTTATAGCGACGGACACCAAATTTGGTCGAAAGGTGGAAACTGTGAACGCAAACAGTACTTAGCACTTTTGCAAGCCGGTTTTGACATTTGAAGGAATGGTAGGGAGTGTGGAGGGTCGAAAGTGATCATTTCTTTCACGGACCTATTCTCAGAAACAACTCAACCCAAAAATCTTAAAAAATCAAGACTGTGAATGTCAGTATCACCCAAAAGTGGATATTCTCATGTAATATATGCATATATAAGGTGCTAGGTACTAATGGGACAAATATCCACCCAAATGTTTTTACAAAAAAAATACATAAAACGTTTCATACCTGAAGCGTCTAGCTTCCGGTTTCCCAACTTATTTTGTAATTTAGTTCCAAATTTAGCTCGCGTGTTGTTCATTTCGATAGGTGCACGTGAATCCCCATGATTGAGTATTTTTAAGGATCCGGTACTTACCCACACACCAGAAAGAACATGTGAATTTTTATGAAAATGACGCGTGAACGATCGAAGCGCTCAAAGGACCAAGCCTGGCTAGAATAGAAGCTTACAAACACGTCTCGACGGAGCACTTCGATGGAGCTTCAATATTTTTGGGCGGACTTCGCGGTCAATTTCACCAATTTTTCGGTTTTTGAGATAGCCCTCCTCTCTTGGTCTACGGCCGAAGGATGGTGTTTTGACCATGATAATTTAAATTTGTCATTACACCATATCAAAGACCTCGGAGTATTTTTTGACAACAAAATGCGTTTTAATCTGCAATATGACAGACTGCTATCCACGGCATATAAGCAACTCGGTTTCATCATGAAACACCCAAAAGAACTCAATCAGATCTGAATCACTAAGTCCTTGTATATCACATCCGTGCAGCTTCTACTGGAATATGCTTGCGTAATCTGCAACAGATTTGCGTCTATTCAAAACAATTCACGCTTGTTGTTTTGGGGTACCTTTATGATCCCCCCAAATACAGGCTGGGGTTTTTCAATTTAATAATTCTCTCATCAAGAAGGACATCACTCAATGCTTGTTTCACTTTTGATATTATTAGCGGTGCAATTAATGTTGGTATTCTCTCAAACAAAATCTCTTAAAAGGATCCACACAAGACGCAATAGACATACAACTCTACTTAAGAAATACCAACACCTAACTGCCTATGGTTGTAACAAACCCATAAGTGACTGCTGTCGCACATTCAACCCACTAACTGTCCACTATTCTGCAGGCCTCTCTAAATTTTCCTTGAAGCAAAACTTAACAAAGACCCTGGTGACATCCTACACTACTCAATCTAACCTACCCTATTTGCCTTCGTATAAAACAAGTCGGGAAACTGGAAGCCGAACGCTTCAGGTACGAAAGGTTTTGTGTATTTTTTAGTACGTAGCGCGTAATATATGCATACATTATGTGAGAATATCCATTTCCGGATGATATTGACAAATTTGACGTATTATAACGATTTCTACCAAACTTGGTGAGATCATACTCTATATTATACCCTATATTGTTGCGAAATTTCGTGGTGCTAGCATGAACTTAGGGCGGGTTTTGCAGCCAATTACTAAAAATTATAGTAATATACTATTATTAACTTTATTTGTGCAGATATCAGTATGGAAGGTATTTCGGAGCCCAGCCACTATATAGTGGCAGCCTCCTGATTTTTTTCAGATTTTTCTGTTGGGTAGTTTCTGATAACCCTTAAAGAAATTATCACTTTCAACCCCCCACCTTTCCAACAAATGTCAAAACTAAGACCGGTTCCGAAAAGTACTAACCCAGACCTTTAATTTGATACCCATGAGATGACTATATTTGATGAAAAAAAATGTACACCCCCTTTTGCATATATGGGGACCCCCCCTTAAATTCGTCGTAAAAGGATGTAACTCATTGTATGCGTCAGCGTTCACAGTTCCCAGCTTTCTACCAAATTTGGTGTCAATCACTGTAACCGTCTCCGAAAGAAATGCGTGTGACGGATAGACAGACAGGCAGACAGACAAACAGTAAACCTTAAAAACTACTTTTAAAAGGCAATACTGATACTGATAGGGAATTCAGAAAGACGCTACAATTTCAGTCAGAGCGTACTAACGCATCTGTAAACGTGTGAATGTCGACCTTTGGCCCCTGAAAGCAAACCAAATCTTTGTAAAGGGTTGAAGTTTGCGGTAACTGCTAAGTACGCAGAGCAGGCATAGAGTTATCTTATCTTATGCGCAAATCATTTCTGGAATTCAAGATACTGTAAAGCAGTAACTAAAAAGTATTAGAAACGATTATCACATAGCAGAATTTTGTCTGCTCTCGAAATTCTTTCTCAAGAGTAAAGAACTTAATCCAATTAAACTATTTAATTTTGCTTTGCTTGACTACCTCTGCAATATTTTATCGTGGATAAAACCCAGACTCTTTATGACCCCACCAAGCAAAAGTATCTCTTAAGGAATTTAGACAGTGAATTAGATGAGCAAACATCATTGAGTGCTTCAATTCTCAAATGTAAGTTGAATATGAAGTTGGCTCTTTAATTCATCAAGCGAAGCATTTATGTATCTCTACAAAATATCTGCAAGCTCTCAAATAAGATATGGATCCATTCGAACGACAAAAGGTTTTGACAAAAACTCATATGTATTAGACTTAGCATCAAAGAGCTTAACTTTGGCGCCGTTTCATGATTTCGCCATTTCACTGTCTATGCTCCAGTATCTCTGAATTTTTCTAAGATGGAACGTAGAGAGCGTAGAGTTTGTCAACCCCGACTGTGTATTCAGTTTAAGTAGATCCTTAAGTAAATTATATATAAAAACGTTTTAGACACGCAAAATATGTTTTTTTAATGTTTTGTCTGTCTGTCTGTGGCCAACCCAAACAAATTTGAATCTTTTTTTATGAGAAGGAATCCAGTTATTCCACACCAGTTTCAGTTTACTTACACCCTTAATTTTCATTGATTCTTCTCAAGCTGATAGTACTACAGGATTTTAGATAGCAAAAGTCCTATGCTTTCTTAAGGTTCACGGTTATACCAAATGGAAAACTTTTATACAATTTTTTGAAAGAATTACTCGCGGGGGTACCCTTAGTCCACTTCATGTGATTATTAGTAATTCCATGAAATTAGTGTGTCTAATGATAAACTCTTCTTTTCGTAGATAACTTTGAGTTAGTTCATCGAAATTTTTAGCACAATTTCCTTGAACTCGACAATCGGGTACTGCGTAGTCTCACTGAATTTCAAGGAGCAATAAAGTGATAACCAACGGAATTAAGGAGAGCTTATGTAAAAGTTTCTATTAGATTTACCCAAATGTAAAATTTCTAAAAAAAGAAATAAGAAATACTTTAAATTCACTCTCACTTTTATTTCATAAAGCCCAACATTTCTTTTATTAAACTGTAAGACTTTTAAATACCGAGCTTTGTAGTTCTTTCTTATATACATACTATCTTAGTATATATATATATAAATATTATCTTCCAAAAATACCTTAACCATATAACCATCCATTAAGAACTATGTCGCGGCTTTTTTTGCGGAATCTTGCAGAGCTTGATCGAGGATAAAGATTTTTACAAAAAGGGTATATACATAGGTTTCCGCCGTGGAAATCCAATGTACACAGAAAACTATCAATAAATACGGAAAGAATTTTCAGATAGAAATACATATATATATACCAGAAATTCAATTGAGGACAAATTTTACAAGAATTCATGTAGCTTCCGAGTTATTCCACCGTTTTTTGCTCTTTTTTAATTGATAACCAATGTGTTAATACTCCTGGTTCCGAATCAAACTAACCTCCAGAGGTATCTGACATAAGTACCTTGATTGCAGTCTAAGATGATAGAGACTTGCCTAATAAAACAATACATCCTCCCTGTCGCTCTCACAGTTCTGAGTGTTGACCGACTATAACAGATAATGAACGGCGCCTTGTGGTAATGGAGACGAAGATGTTGCGTTGCACTAGTAGCGTGACACGTTTTGATTAAATCCGAAATGAGGATATGCACAATCGATGTGGGGTTGCACCGAACGTGGAAACATTGCGGTCATTGGTCACGTAATTCGCGCTAAAGAGAATTCACTCGCCAAGATTGGTCTGAACATCGAAGTCGATAGTAAGCTACCAAAAGGCCAGCCGAAAAAAGGGTGGGTTGATATGTTCGATGGGGATTTGAAAGCCTGGCAATTGCATCCAGATCAAGCCCTTGATAGAAGCAAATGACGAAACCGATCACAAGGAGTCCACCCCGCGATGAGATCGAGCAGGCGA
This sequence comes from Hermetia illucens, assembly GCF_905115235.1. Lineage (NCBI taxonomy): Eukaryota > Metazoa > Arthropoda > Insecta > Diptera > Stratiomyidae > Hermetia > Hermetia illucens. Next base: position 26,854,652 of record NC_051849.1, read on the forward strand.
CAATGGGCGTGAGGTCTTGGTCTGCACATCAATGAAGGCAAGACAAAGTATATAGTGGCAATGTCAGCAGTAAAAAGCAACCAACCAACAACATCAAACCGGACTGGTCAAACGGTAAGAATAAAAAAATAGGAAACTACAACTTTGAGACTAGATGATGAAATCCACGCTCTTACTGTACAAGACAATGAACTTGCGAGTCCTTGGAGACTCCGCACTGAATGCATTTCATTTTTTTCCCTCATGCTTCGATAATTGAGACTTCTGTAGTAGTTTTGCAGGGCGATTTGCTAGTCAACCCACAAGGCCGTATCGTACTTCAAGACTACAATTTATACTCAGAAAAAAAGTTCAGATAGATAAAAAACAGAAATACTTTTATGACTTCGAAAGTCCCGGCTTGGGGTGAAAATTATTAATAAAAACGGGGTCCGGGATGAAAATTTTGCGGGTTTCGGTTGAAAATAGTGCGGGCACCCCTATTACCCTTTCTTCCATCGAAATTTCTACTCTGGGCTCGGGGGAATCCCACTTTCCAGATACCTCTCGCCAGGCTTGTAATGGCGCTTTAAGCGCAGCTGGATTATCGGTTGACATAAATAATAAACTTAGTAAAGCTAAAAAAGGATGATTCGAATCACTTTCGAGGCTGCTTAGAAGATGCCAGTCTTGTTTCTTCAGTTGTCGGTATACCGCATTCCTCCCTGTCTTTTGGTAAAGTTCCTCCTTTGGCAGACAAGATAATCTCAAAGTCGACTTTAGCTGGTTTCATCAGTACTCTAACTGCCTATTTTGGTGCAAACGTGCCAACACAGTATTGAAGCGTATTTTTCATTGCCGTTCACCCCTAGCAATGACATTCTTGCACCGTCAGTAGAAATGTCTCCTCCCCAAGGGTCTCGATGAGCCAGTAAACCATCCTAGTTTTTTTACGCTAGGAACGCCTAGTCTTCTTTTTTCAGGCCATTAGGTGCTTTAGTTCCTCTGGGATAGAAATACACGACGGTATCATTCCGCCTCGAGACTTCACATTTCTATTAGAGTAGTTTATCCTGGGTGGGTTTTGCTTTGTTGACTTCTGAGTCAAGGCACGTGATTAGATCTATGTGCCCTGACAGGGAGATAATATGTGAGAACCAAGAACCCCGGCCCACATCTCGCCGAACTGCTAGTATTAGGTTTAGCTCCAGAAGCATTCGTACGATTATTTGTTTGGCTTAAATTTTTGGTTGTTATGTTGTTACTTTTTAAGGTTTTGTGACACACACACACACAAAACCTTATTAAAATCGGTTTACTGTCTGACTGTCCGTCACACGCATTTTTCTCGGAGACTGTGGCAGCGATTGATACCAAATTTGGTGGAAAGGTGGGAACTATAAACGCTCACGCATACAGTGAGTTACATCCGTTTACGGTGAATTTAAGGGGAGGTCCCCATATACGCAAAAGAGGGATGTACATTTTTTGTCAACAATTATAGTCAAGTGAGGTATCAAATGAAAGGTATCGATTTGTACTTTTCGAAGCTGGTCTTAATTTTGACATTTGTTGGAAAGGCGGGGAGTTCGGGGGTGGAAAGTGATCATTTATTTAACGGTGCCATTCTCGAAAACAGAAAATGCTGGAAAAAATCAAGAGGCTGCCACTATATGGTGGCTCCAAAGTACCTTCCACGCCGATATCCCTTCAAATAAAGGTAATAATAGTATATTACTATAATTTCCAGTAATTGGCTGCAGGACCCCCTTACGTTCATCGTAGCACCGCGAAATTGTGCAGCAATGTAGGCTATAACATAGACCTTGACCCTACCATGTTTGGTAGGAATCGGACTATTACTAAAAAAGTTATAATAAGTGAAACTTGTCACTTTTTTGGAAATTAAAGATTTTGAATGTCAATAACACCCGAAAGTGGATATTCTCACATAATATATGCGTAAATTGCGTGTTACGTACTAATGGGACAAATTCACACTCAAATGACTTTATAGACGAAATACACAAAACCTTTCATACCTGAATGTCCAGCCTCCGGTTTCCCGACTTGTTTGTATCTGTTGAAAGGTAAGCTCTTCAGATTTGCTAATAATATTAAACTCCGAATATGAACCATGCGGGGCTGACTATTATCAATATAGTACTTTCCATCCAATGATTCTTTTTAAATCTTTTTTAAAAATAAAGGGCAATGGAATTTTTAACTATGTTCGCCCAAAACTGTCATGCACTCATAGCTCCTCACATAGGGAAACACAAAGCCTTTTATACCTGAAGCGTCAAGCTTCCGGTTTCCCCACTTGTTGTAAGATCTTATAGGTCCTATCCGAGTCATACAGATCTACACATTTTGCTTGATCTAAAGATGAGATCTGATTTTGTGTCTTAGGGAGAAAGGTCGGGTAAAACAAATTTTTAATATCAATACCACTTAGCAATGCAATGTGTAGATCATCATCATCATCAACGGCGCAACAACCGATATTCGGTCTAGGCCTGCCTTTATAAAGAACTCCAGACATCCCGGTTTTCCGCCGAGGTCCACCAAATCGATATCCCCAAAAGCTGTCTGGCTTCCTGACCTACGCCATCGCTCCATCTCAGGCAGGGTCTGTCTCGTCTTCTTTTTCTACCATACATATTGCCCTTACAGACTTTTCCGGCTGGATCATCTCATCCATAAGGATTAATTGACCCATCCACCGTAATTTATTGAACCGGATTGGTATCGCTCATAAATTTCGTCGTTATGTAGGCCACGGAATCGTCAATCTTCATGTAGGGGGCCAACAATTCTTCGGAGGATTCTTCTTTTGAACGTGGCCAAGAGTTCGCAATTTTTCTTGCTAAGAAGTCTCGAGGAATACATGAGAACTGACACTATAAGCTGAAATGGGCTCTGTTGGCTGTCGACAACCGTGCGCGGATTTCATCGTCGTTTACCAGTGCGGTTTGATGTTGTTGATTGGTTGGTTTTTGGTGCTGACGTTGTCAGCATATGCTTTCATTGATGTGCAGGCTAATATCTCGCGCCGCCTGCTCGGTCTGGATGAAAGCAGTTTGCACGACTCGGGTTATTTTTCCCATAACGTCGATATCGTCAGCATAGGCCAGTAATTGGGTGGACTTAAAGAGGATCGTACCTCTTGCATTTTCCTCAGCATCACGGATCACTTTCTCCAGGGCCAGGTAAAAGAGGACGTGTGATAGGGCGTCGTAGACCGTTGTTGATGTCGAATGGTCTTGAGAGTGATCCTGCTGCTTTTATCTAGCCTCGCACATTGGTCAGGGTCAGCCTAGTCAGTCTTATTAATTTCGTCGGGATACCGAATTCTCTCATGATCGTGTACAATTTTACTCTGGCTATGCGACATCATCAATAGAGCCACAAAAAATCTGGTTTTATCCTACTTTCCCTTTGATTTAACCTAATTTCAGCCCTCCTTGACACTTCAACTCACTTGTCAGAAACATCCTTGAATATTGCTGTGTAGTCTGGTCCTTATTTCACATCTGTTACTGTCGCGCTCTTGAAATTGTACAACGCAAATTCACCAGGACCCTCTTTTACAAAAATAACCTTTCATGGGTTGACTATCCGTCACGACTCCGCACCCCCAATTTCCCCTCCCTGCAGCAACGACGTAACTTACTTGATATGTGTACTCCTCTCAAGCTTTGCAATTGCCTGATGGACTGCTCTTCCATCTCGGATATTAATTTTCGCATCACCTCTCATAGCACATGTAGTACGCACATTTTTGAAGTACCCTTCGCGGAGCTCGAGATTTACTTTCATTCCCCGATCCCGAGGCTATGTCGGTCCTGCAACCCCCCACAGCTCGGGTCCTTTGACTCTGTCTCTCGCTTTAGTTTTAAGCGTAAGTTAAGTCATTTACTTGCTCCTCCCGCTGAGGACAATATTGTAATAAGGAATTGGTTTCCTGTATATTGTCTTCATTAAATAAATAAATAAGTACTGCATGATTTCCATTATGAACCCAGATTTTTTCCTCCATTGCCTTGATTGCATCATCACTGTCACCTTGATGCATACCAGAACAAATCGAGTGTTTCGACATGATCTAGTTGGGTAATCAGACATTACCTGATATCTTTGGAGCTTCGAAAGCAAGACTAAATTATGGTTCTTCTGCTGGGCGATGATTCAACGGTATCTACCTATGCCCTATTTGTGTATGGTCTGCAAAAAAGGAGTTATAATTACTTTCAACAGAGTCCTTGGTCCCTTGTTTGATGAAGATCACGGTCGAAGGCGAAACAATCTGAAATTTAAGATTTTTTGGTTCTACTAACCGCTGTGGTACGAAAGCATCAGTGCGGCGTGAGTTTGTTTTTGGAGAACACCAGGAATGTCTCGTCTCCTCTCGTCTCTCTCTCATGCCACGCTGCACCAGGTTATACTGCCAGGGTGCCTCGGATTGCCGCGTCAATCGTTTTCAAAGCCCAGAAAGCTGGCCTAGTGGTTGGTGTGTGTGTATTTACCGGCCAGACCATCACCCTCCTCCAGCCTTCACGATAAAAAAATTGCCAAATCGTTGCCTAACTTACACCAAGATATCATGCATCCCTTGGACTAGAAGGAGAAAATCAGGGAACCGAGTGAAAACTATGCGAAAGAGTTGGGCCCGTAGTGAAAATCAGACGAGCTCCCCCATTATCCCTTTTTTCACCGAGGTTTCAACTCCTTGAACACTTCAGTTCTGGCGGGAATCATCCCTTTTCACTCAAATTCCATAAATTTTTTCCTACGGGTTCCCCAAAATTCAAGCATAAAACCTGTGTCCAAATGGGAATCTCACCGGCAAATTTGTCAGTCACCTCAGTCCTCCATCAAGTGAACATGAGCAAACTAGCAACTTACTTACGTTCTCATTTGAAGTTCAGTTTTGTATCTTAAAGCCTGGAAGAGATTCGAACATCAATAAATTATTTTGGCCAATGGTTTTGCTTTCAATAAGTCCTATTTTACAGGAATTGCTGAGAAATACATGATTTACTCGGAAATTTTAATTAATAATTTTAAGTAATTTAAGTTTTCAAGTCGGGCGTTAACGAAATTTTCCATTAAGGTTTGGAATATTTTATTAATTTTTTTCTGCTTTTATATACTATCTCCGAAGCTAAATTAGGGAGCTTCCAAGGAGCATGCAAAATATAATTGACCAGCAACAATCTCGTAGCTTCGAACTAGAAGATATTCGAGGATCGTTGTGTAAGTTCCGAAGTGAAAAGCGTACAGTAGAAAAGTTTCTCGGAGGATGGGAAAATATTAAGGTTCTTTATGAACAATGGCAAAGAGACCACCAAATCCTTATGGCAGCAGGTATACCGCAAGAGGTTCCGTATTTCACCGAACATTTAGCGTGCAGACACGTATTTATTTTGTTTGGACTAACTTGCTTACGTCTTGACGCCGTTCATGCGTCAAGAACCTTTGCCCATTTCTCGACACGACCGGGGCCCGTACTGCCGCGTCGACTGAGGTGGACGCCCTAGCATTTTTCCGAACCTTGTTACTCGATCCGATCATCTTGTTTCTAACGGCATTGGATGCATTTTCTTGGTCGGTCTGCCGCGGGACCTGTCACCAAACTAGGTCAGGTAGGATTAGGGGAGTAACTCCAACTATACTGTATTTATCTCTTTCCCTGATTTCAGCATTTTATTTTGGTTTTACTCAGGATAGTACAGAGCACGTTGCCTCAAACCCTCCTCCTTTACCTGGGCTTGGAACCAGCATGCTATGTTAATAACTCGAACATGAGATCCCCTTTCTGGGTTCTGCTGATTCTGTTCACATTTCTGCTCAGATTCTTTAGGTCGGGGTCAGCTTCAACCTTTTTGACTACCTCCGTATGGGACTGGCTGCCCCAGCTAGAGATAACTATGGCCTCTGGACAAATTCGCACTTTTGGTTTCCTTTTCACTTTTTTGTTGGTAATCTTCCATTCAGTGCTTTCCTCCCCTTGGGTTTTCCTACACTAGCCATGACCATGTGTTTTCCCCTTTCTAAATTTTTAGTTCCGCTTTTCGGAATTACCTGAGTTCCTTTTTTTCGCTTAGGGGACTGTTGATTCTCTAGGTTATCTGCCTGCTTTTCCCGTACTCTCTTATTTGGCCGTAATTCGATAGCAGTCCGGTTAGCGTCAATTCAGTGCCGGTGACACTGTTGTTACAGCAGGTTTCTGCCTTACCTTAGAATTTCTTTCGTTCTCCTGCAATCTGTTATTGAGGCTACGATAGCGCTTACTATATTATTTATGGTCTGGTGCATGTTTTGCTTGTCCTTCATAAATTCAGACAGCTCAACTATTTTTGCACCGAGCTGAGTGAAGAGTAATTCCTCCGGATCAGGGCTCTGTTCTCTATGAGCACTCCTTTTATGGGCTCCTTCACCTTTGGTCTACTTGTACTCTTTCTTTTACAGTCTTGGACATTGGCGGAAATCTTAGAATTGACGAGCTCCTCCTGAAGTGGTCCTTCCTCTGGTCCTGGAGCACCCCCTGCTGCCGTCCCTCTTGAGCAAACGCGGTAGGTGTAGCTACCGGTTTTGTAATTCAGCGATGAGTCATTTCAACCGTGGCTGGGGATTCCCCGGGGCGGTCAACCGCAAGTGCATATGAGTCCTTATAATTATTTTCAGCAGAGTCCTGGGTACCTTTTTTGATAAAGATCTCAGTCGAAGGCAAATTAATCTAAAATTTTTTATTTCTACCAATATTTCGGTTTCCCGCTATGGTATGAACACATTAGCGCTGTGTTGTAGCGTACCTGGGTCACAGTTGTTAAACCTTTCCATAGCCATTTATTTGGCGACTTTGTTTCTAAAGGACGCCAGGAATGACGCCTCCTCAAAGGCTTCGATACATCAGTCATCAGTTTTTACATCCAAAGGGGTTCCGATTGCAGTGTCTACTGTTTCCAGTGGTCTGAATGAATGTTTTTTTTTCTTTTGGGGTAGGGTAGATGAATGCATTTACGCACACACGTTGGACTCCCGGTTCGGTACGTCGTCGGACTACCAACTAAACACCTTCCCATCGTCAAAGAGCTAGCCTGGACAGCCGGTGCAGAGACAGTGCGGTACGCAGACGCCACCCGCAAAGCTCCACCGTCTCTGTACTTGCGCGAGACGTTTAGAAAATACGTCCTTGCTAAGAGCGTCAGTCCATATCTCTGCGCCGTAGAGCAGGACAGGCTGTATCGAACTCATCAGAAGATGTTGCCTGTTAGACGTAGAGCCCCCAATGTTCGCCATCAGCCTACTTAACACCAGCTGAAGCCTTGTTCGTTGCTGCTTTGATTTGCTCAAAAAAGCTCATCTTTGAGTCGCATGACTCTTCTGGCATGTCGAGTTTAAGTTCCAAAGGTCCGGCCCTAGGATGGATCCCTGTGCTACTCCCGACGTGATCTCCATCCTCCCCGCCGAGCAGTTGGTCTGGGCGATGTTGGAATACCAATTTGTATACTTCTGTTGGAATACCGTCGATTCCTGGCGCCTTTTTGCTTTTCATAGAGAGGACTGCCTGTTCCAACCCTTTTATACGGGGTGTGCAGGGAACAGCGCCCTGTTAATGCGGTCCATCTGTTCGGCCTTAAGTGAACAGGGTTTCCGCAGAGCCCCGACTTTTCAGGTTACCAGTTTGTAACCGAGTCCCCACGGGTCCCCATTCACCTCGTCGACCAGATACTGCCAGCAGCGAACTTTGCTCTTGTTTATTGCGCTGCGGAGTCTCCTTTTGGCTGATTTGTACTCCGTCAATCTGGTACATGCCTCTTCCGGGTCGCTTAGATGTTGTGTTACGCTGCGGAGCCTGTGACACTCCTTCCGGAGCTCTGCGATTTCCACTGTCTACCAATACATAGAAGGTTTGCCACGTCTCGATGCCTTCCTGGGCATGGAGGTCCCGCAGGCCGTCGTTATCAGGTTCATAACTGAATTTACGATAGTGTCGGCTGCAGTGCCACCGCCCCCAGGATATTAACGGTCGCTTGCCGACAAGTCTTCCAGATCTCGCCGCCCGTCCACTAGATACCCCAGTGATTTCGATGCAAAGGTTACGTCTGGAATGCCTCCCTCACAGCCCGGGCGCCGGAACGTTGGGGTGGATCCGGTGCTTAGAACTACCAGTTTTGTTCTCGCCGGCATCTCCAGAATTCGTTTCCCTTTGGAGTTTGTGTGAAACATGCCCCAAGCAAGGACCCTAGCATTGAAGTCACCCACGACCAGGATCCGCCCATCTGTATCAAAGATAGCGTCCTCCAAATCATCAAGCCTGCGTCAAAAATTCGGCATCGTCTCATTCGGCGTAAGATAAGCACTGAAAGACGTTATCCCTGAACACCGAGTCAAAACAAAGCCATCCCCTCGGCTTTAGGTAAGAACCATAAGGAGGGTGGCGTTCCGAACCCAGATAGCAGCGGTACCTCATATGTTGGCACCCTGACATATCAGGTATCGCTGCTATCTGGGACGGAATTGAGTCGTTGTGTTGGTACTGCTCACTGATGAGTATTAAATCTGCTTTGGTCTCCGCAGCGAACTGCGGTAGCAAATCGTGAGCGGTTGCACTCCAGTGCATATTGATTTGTAGGATGCGAATCATGTTGACCGCGTCCTAGCTCTTTCCAATTCTGCTCTGAAGACTGGAGCAGCCCACATTGTGCGCGATGTTTAGAAGCTTCCTCGCGTATTGCTGGACAACTTCCACCACTGCAATTTTTTGGTCCCCCCAAAAAATAGCAGAGATGATACCAATCCGGGCATTGGTTAACTCCGGAAATTCACCTTTGATGGTTTCTTCTATCTCGTTCTTTTCTGTGAGGCAGTGAAAGTTTCGGGTTTTCAGAGAACACGTGGGTTTCAGGCAGAAAATCAAAACTTTTTCTCTCAGAAGCCCCTTGACTGCTTCACAGAACGTAACTTTATTTATTGTCTTCGGGACTAGTTCGACTAGGACTCCACTACCCTTCGTTTTACGAATGGAAGACACTTCTGCTGTTACGGATATTACTGAGGATTTCCGCAAAAGTCTTGCCTTCCGTCGGCTTAAAAAGCAAAGTTGGCGGTCTAGTCGTCTTTCGTTTCCCCACCTTTTCTTTTGGTGCTCCGTCCATAGTGTCCACCTTAATTTTAGGCAGAGGTTTTTCTGATGACACGACGTGCTGTTGTCTGTTGTTCCTCTTCGCCTTCTTCTTTTGAGCCCTGGAGAGTACCTGAGAGAAGTCTCCTTCAAATGTCCCTTTCCCCTTTCGTTTTTTCCCTAGTTTGCTCTACGAATTTTCTCTTACTCTCCATGTCTGTCTTTAATATGAAATCCTGTCCAGGAGCTCCTTCAGTTCCATTAGCCCATTATTCACCCTTTTCCTCTTCAGCTTCCGCCAGAGTAGACGACAGCAGTGCCACTCGGCTTATATTCGAAACCATTGATTAGTTTCGGCAGTTCCCTCAGTGCCTCTTTCCGCAACTATAGCACTGCGGGGTAAGGTCTGGGTTCGTGTCTCCGTTGCAGGTTCCGCATCATTTTGCGAGTCCTTTCTCTGTCTGCCCGTCCCGAGGTCTTCTCGGGTATTCCAGCCCTTGCTGCGTCCTTCGCTGGGCGCTGGGGCGAGTGGCCCATTTTCGCGCTGCATATAAAAGTAGCCAACTCACTCTCCATTTCCACTATCTCCTCGTTTGGTTTGTTTATGTTCGCCATTTAAGTTGTTTACCAGCGCATCGTGTGCAAGGGAGCAGGCCGCAATAGTCAGGAACGAGTATACCCTCGGGGACAAAGCTCCTACCCCAATTCCTTGAAGCCTAACCTAGCTGACCTGGGAACGCACGGATGGTTCAGCGCTCACTCAGGGCAACGCGGTCTGCTAATACTGGTTCAATGCATACTACCCGACCAGGGTCCCGAAGTGGCTGGCTCCTGATACATGGTGTGAATGTAGTGCTCCCTCACCGGCTACTAGCCTCAAGATGTCATGCATCCCCTGGGCCATAAAGGGGCAATCCGGGCAACGAGTGAAAATTATGCGAAACAGCTGGCTCCGGGGTGAAAATCCAGCGAGCTCTCCCGCCATCCCTTTTTTTTCATTGAAGTTTCAATTCCCTCCATTTTCACTCAAGTCCAGATTATTACGTGCGTTTCATTTTTTTCTAGGATTTTCCTCATAATTGATGCAAAAAACTTGTGCCAAAGAGGAAATTTCACCACCAGATTTTCCAGTTACTTCTGAAAGAGCACGAGCAAACTGACGAACCATTTTCGGCCTCAATTGAAGTTCCATTTTGTATCTTAGGCACCAAAAAAAGGCGAACATCAATCAATGGAGTCGCTGCTTTGAAATCTTCCACAAGAAGCTTCACTTTACAAAATTTGCTAAGAAATACATGATTTTCTCCGAAATTTTAAATCCGCCAAAAAGAGAGAAAAACTATCCAAAGACTCAGCACTTAACCCTCAATTGAGAGCCTTCCCAAGCAGCTTACCCAGAAAATCGAGTCAACGCTCATCAAGTAACCTCCGAAGCCCCTGGACCAATTCGAATAGAAAATCACCCAGAGCAAATCCAACTCGGGCCCGCGGGACTCCACCACCCCAAAACCACCCTCGGGACCGTGTGCTGCCAACAAAATGACGGCATCCAACAACCAAGCACTAGCCCCGGGCGCCTGCAGCCGCTGCTTGTCTCGCTGTACATAAGCGCGCGGCTGAGCCGAGCGTCTTGGCAAAAACATAAACAAATACAGAAACGAATCAAAACCGGATCAAATGCACGAAAGCCCAGGCTTTAATCGTCCGAGACGGGAAGGCGAAATTGTGCAACAAAAGCTCCCCGCGATGGAGCCGTCGAGCGTCCGGCGCGGTCCAATCACGTCGCGGCGGAGGCGGAGTTTCCGTCCCGGCGATAATCGCCCGCTCGCAAAGCATCTTGTCGAGAGCCGGCGATAATTCTCGACCCGACGCCAGACCGATTGGAAAATGTACTGGAAAGTGGCGGATTCGGTCGTGCCAGCGGCAACGCTGGGCGACGCACTTCTAAGCCGGGGGAAATCTCGTTTGTGGGCGGATAAGTATATAAGGCGCGAGCTTTAGCGGAAAACGTGGTTCATCCCTCGGCTGATTCGCCAGCTGCCGGGGGGATGAGATGGGGCTAAGCGCCACGTCGAGTGCGAGCGTGTCGACTGGCGGCTGATGCGCGCGCACTAATCTACCAATAAATACCGCAGGGTGGGCGGGGGTGCGTGGGGGGTTGTCTTGTCCTGGCCGAACAAGCTAATCGGCCGGCCCATCCCCCAGTTGTCCTTGTCGCCCAGATCCGGGAAACTCCGAAAGTAACACGACGCTGAGCCGAATTAGCGCAAACCCGACTTAATTCGCACACACCACCCCCGCCGCCCAGCTCTGATCCACTCGTACCCAACCATCGGCCGGCAACGTGCTCCATCAGTCTCGAGTACATAACACACACACTCTCGCGCTTCCATCGGCCGCCGGCGGTGTGTGCGTGCCGAGCTGGACGGCGATTTGCTCGCCGCGCGAGTATACAGCTGCACACGTACGGGTGGTGGCGAGTGTGTGCGTCATTTACCGGAAAATCGGGAATTGCGCCCGGAATAGGGTTGCGCCGGCGACGGGCGGATTTGATATGGACATGTCAGTTGCGCGACAGCAATCGGCGTGATTAGACTTTGTTACGTGTGTGTCCGTATCGCGCGCTTCCATTGTGCACTTGCAGCCGCTCCCAATTACATAAACGCAGGAATTTGTTGTTATTAAGGAAAAATGTTGGCGCCACTGGAGTTCATCTGGCCGCTGAGCCGCTTCTGATCTGGTCGGCGCACTGCAGCCACCTCAATTCCAATTGGATTTCGGACAGGGACGGTTCGAGGTGCTCCTTTGTTTCTGGATCGCGCGTTTGAATTTGAATTTGCGCGGCAGGCTCTCGTCTGGATTTCGCCAATTGCGACAGGTGGCGGCGTACAGGTGCATTCGGTGCAGTCATGGACCAGTGACGATGTTCCGTGTGGCGATAGTAACACGAACCCCCAGTGACCCGTGAGAAAATTAGGCGCCAAGTGCTGACTTCCACATGTGGTGACCGGGAACCGTTACACATTCCAGTGAGTGTGATCAATTAATTATTCAAATGCCGCGAATTTACATTGGGCGATTTGGCGAAAGTGTGAAGCGTTACAACGGACCAGGGAACATCCTTTCCACGCAGTTTTGAATTTGTTCCGATTTTGGTTATTTACGTGAATAGTCCGGCGAGGGTTGTTGCTTGTTTTCATTTGTTTTGGTTTTTAGTCCTGTTGGAAGTGTACTCTACCCTTGGCAACAAGGAAGTGCTCAGTGGACAGTTGCGGGAGACGACGTGACATTCCCCGGATCCGAAACGTTTCAGTTTTATCTGATCAGCCGCAAATGGGGTTGCGTAGGCGAATTTATTGAAAAGGATAATTCTGACTCAAGTGGAAGTTGTGATTTTGTGGTGCAAGTGACTGCCAAGAGGACGAAGTTCGGGAATGGATTTCCAGAGCGCCATGGAAACTTTCGCTGAAGCGTGGGTGGCGGCTAATGCTGGACAACAGGTAAGACCTCGTATTAGTGACTCGTGTTTGTTAGCAATCAATCATGCCAGCTTGTCTTGCTTCCGGAATTATGGGGCTTGACTGAATACGAAAAGGAAGAAATGCTTTTCTTGGAATTGATGAATTCCTGGGGGAGAGTGATCATACTTTTGAATCAATTTTCGACTATCTTCGTAAGTAAAGGGTGCGATTTAATAAAAAAGGGCAAATACTGAAGAATAAAAGACCAAGGTACTGAACGGGACAAAGGCTGAAGAAAAGCAAAAGAGTGAACAATTGACTTGCGAAACATGGTATGCATACAGAAACGAGTCCTTGTTTTATATGTTTTAACCCTTCCCGACAAAAGACGGTCTATTTCTGAGGTCGCCCAGGTTTTCGCACAATAAGGACTAAAATGCTAAAAATTGGGCCAAAATTAACTCAAGTCCCATCTATTCAATCCAGGCCGTTAGAAGAATATAACAACATCGCAAAAAGGGTGTGATAAATAAGGGAGGGTGGCTTAGCTTACACCTTAGTTTTCTTGCATCCTTTGGAAATCAAATGAGGTTATAGAACACTCAGACCGACTACTAGGAAATACTTTTTTGACAAACCTTGTTCCGGTTTTGGCAAACCGGCCTACGTTTTGATAGAACGTTAGAGTAGTCTTCCTACCAATACCTGCAAAAATGATTCGTCCAAAACAAGGAACCTCAGACAAATTATAACTTAACATCGATCTCGCTGAAGTGTCCGGAGAGACTCCTTCAGGGTCATACACGCTAGAAGACCCTTAGGTTGTGCCTGCTAAGGAGAAACAACATTTATACCAACGTGGAAAGTCCTGCATTTCTCGGCTTCGTCTCTATGCCTTTCCAAAAAATTTTTGAAGGCAGAGAGCACGACTTCGATACCACTTTTGTCAAGTCGATCTGTGCTGTGCTAACGCAGATATGCTGTGTGTTGAACTAGTTGTTGATCGCTGTTTGACGATAAAAGGAAGGAAAGGTCGTCCTAAGGGGGTGTTCTATTGCCACTTCTATGGAGTATGCTGATCGACTCATTGCTATGTGTACTGGAAAATCTGATAATATATGAATAAACTTATGCGGAGCACGCAGCTGTGCTAGCTGTTGATCTAGACCTCAGGACGCTGTACAGAAATAGACAAAGCGCCGGTGACTTGATTGGCACTTAGTGCCTCAACAACGAGCTTTTAGTAAACCCAAATAGAACCTCAATGATATTATTTACAATTTCCGAGTGGAATAACTTTTTAACGCCCTGAAGAAGTAAAATAACCCATGTCTTCTACTAACTACTCGCTTAGCAACGGTAGATCTATACAACGAATGTAATCGGCATAAGGCATTGCAAAGACATTGGAAGAATTGAATGCAACTCTTTCAATGCCTTCGGATTTTTGGTCCCCCATACATCTGTTGAAAGGAAAATATATACACATTGAGCGTAGAAAAAATAAGCCTGAAGAGTGCTTGACAGGATGTTTTGAGGTTATCTACAAGGATGGCTAGAAAGCAGGTTTCAGAATAGGGGTCTCCTAAACATTCCATCACCTCTAACGGCGTTCAACCCGACCCAGACAAGGTGCAAGCGATCGCTAGCTTCCCGTTACCAAAAACGGTCAAAGACCTTAGAAAGTTCTTAGGCATGGTAAACTTCTACTGTCGCTACCTGCCCAAAACCGCTCGCCACCAAGCATTACTTAACGCCTTCCTGTATGGTCTTAAACCAGAAACTGTCCAAGCGTTTGAAACCAGCAAACAATAACTGGTAGACTCTGTTCTTTTGGCACTTCCTCAACAAAATGCACCTCTAGCCCTGTTCGTTGATGCCACAGTAATAGGCGCTGCTTATCTCAAAGGGTGAACCAAAGCTGGCAAAACTGGCTTTCTTCTCAAGCCCTAGTCAACGGAATTGCAGCGCCTATGATCGTGAATTACTAGCCACGAATCTGAGTATTAAGCACCTCCGATATTCCTTTGAAGGCAGCCCGTCCACCTTGTTCATCGAGCACAAGCCTCCGACCTTTGCCTTACGGTAAAAGCCCGACAAAACGTCCCGTTGCCAAATTCGGCACTTAGCTTACATGAGCCAGTTCACATCGCACAATCAACATATGTAAAGACACCTTAGTCGTTGACGCCTTGTCCCGGATCTCCGAGATCAACTTCCCAACCGCAGTCGATTTTTCGGCAATTCCTGTAACCCAGAATTATGACGTAGTTCTTCAGAGCCTGCAACTGGATTCCAAATACAAGTTCAAGGAGCTGCCTATCTTTGGCTCACATTCCTCTCTCTACTACAAGATCTCTGGAAAGTGGCCTAAGTCATATATTCCGGCCGTTTTTCGTAAGGAACTGTTTCGCTCGGTGCACGATCTTGTGCATCTTGGCACTCGGACAACGAATCGGTTAGTCTCCAGCAAGTATATTTGGCCGTCTATGAAGAAGGGCCGGAACTCTTGGGCCAGGCAGTGATTCGCATGCCAAAAATGCAAAGCCACTAGACATTCTATTAAAGAAGTAGGTAGCTCGATAAGGCACTTCCACACTATACACCTTGACATTATAGGCCCTTTGCGAGACTCGCACAGCTACAAGTATTGCCTCACGATCATTGATTGGTTTACGCGGGTGCACTGAGGCAATACCTCTGAAGAACATAACAGCACAGTCATGAGCTGAGGTCCTGTGTCGAAAGTGGATTCCCCGCTTTTGTGTTCTCGCCACCATTATCACAGACCAGGGAATGCAATTTGAATCTACTCTCTCCTCGGAGCTCGGAAAGACCTTGGCATTCAAACGTGAGCATGCATATTATCCGTAATCCAATGGGATGCTAGAACGTTGGCATCGGACGCTGAAAACAAAACCAAGACCTGCTCGCAAAACAAACTTAGTCTCCGTACAGCCGCATGTGAAGAAATTGCCGCTAGTCCTGCTGAGCTGGTGCATGGGAAGAACCTTCAATTCCCTGCCTACCTGGTCCTCGATAAATGAGACGGACTTGGAGAGACAGGATTGCTGCGCATACAATGAAAGACCGTGTCCAAATTAAAGCTACTTCCGCATCTCGTCACCGGCGGTCCACACACCTGGAAAACTTGAAATTTGTACTTACGCTCTGGTGGGGACTGATGCTTTCCGGAAGCCGCTACGAGGGCCCCTATAAGGTACACGAGCGTGGGGAGCACTCTTACAGTTTGGACGTCGATGGCAAGCCCAAGAGATCTTCTTGAACTGGCTAAAGCCTTTCTTCTAGGAAGCAGACGGAATTAGATGGAAGCGAGAGGACCGCGTTCCTTTTGACGTCCGCCAGTCGACCGCATTCGAGTGGCCTTACCGCAGATTCTCTCATTGAAAGCGATACCAGGTGCACTGACAACCTGTCACGAGGCCGGTTAGAAAGTAGTCCGTGCTCGGTGTGCGGTCGCCAACCATTAAATCTGTCAACAAGTGTCTCAACTTGGGTGTCTTACTTACCAACAGCCACCTGATGAGCTGGTCCTTTAACCGGGCGTAGGAGCACCCGCTCAGTACGTCGACGACGAGTGCGACGGATTTCCCGTCCAGGCCGACTAATGCGTTGTTGAGTTTAGTGACGTCCGTCGTGACGCCCGCGAGCGCGAATTGCCTCTCTATTTGGAGGAACCACGCCTTCGAATTCTGCCGCCAAAACGATGGCACCCTAACAGAAACGGCGGTTGGGGAATACAAATGTGGAGTATATATTGTATAGTAAAAAGTATGGTTGTTGGAGCAATCGGTGAAATGAAGTTGATGGGCCGTCTTTTCTTGCTCCTTTTCTTCTTGACCGACGATAGGTTAAACGTCAACGACGGGTTGCTTCTTGAGATCCTTCGTGACTTTTCCGAGCTTGGTCTAAAAAATTGCCCCGTTGTCTTGAATGTGACGACGTGAATAACCTTTTGTGGGAAGTCCTGAATGTCCGAAAGCAGTCCTTGCGAACTGCTTGTCGCTCGCGTGTATGCTCTTGAAAGGACTTTTCTGATTATTAATGGTCAATTTCTCGGATTTGCGGTTCTGATTTCCTTTCTCATGGGGTTATGTGCATTTATTCTAGTCGAAGCACCAAACTGATCGAAACTCGACGCCAAATCCGCTTTAAGGCAGATGCATGTTGAAAAACGGCAAATCTTAGTGCTTCTCAGATCAGCTTTACTTGTCATTCCTTAAGAGATCGTAACAATTTTTCTTCCTAAAAATCGTACATCCTATCCTATCATCGTTTCAGACTCCTTCCTTTTGACAAAGTTTGAATTACGTGGGGGGTGACCAATTTTCTTGATAAAACTTAATTAACTTTTTATAATTTTAAGTCATTCCTTTCCATTTCCCTTCAGTCGTCTGGATTGGTCAGAGCGCTAGACTGCCGCAGCGGAAGGTTCAAACCTTACTAGCGGCAGAAGGATATGCATCAAGATTGGACATAGGATACCAGTGGACTCATTTGTGAGTGAGTGTCTGAGTCAAAGCAGCCTAATAATTACTGGCGACCGCAATACTGAATGCATTGGCTCCTAGAATACCATTGTGGCCTTCGATGAAGCACTCTCACACGCAACAAGGCTCAGATCCAATTGAATTGTCATGCTAAAGATTACTAACCCCTCTATCGACCATGTTGAAAATGCGCAACCCCGATAAGTCTTGGCGTTTGATCAATTGTCTTTATCTTTTAAAAAAACCTGGGGATTGAGCGCGATTGATTTTGCTGAGATCATGGCGTTTGGTTTACTGATAAAAAGACCAGTCTTCCGCTTTAAAAAAACCCAGATTTGAGGCATTTTCGTGCCTGTTGTTATCCCGTTCTCATAAGTCAACCGACGTACATCAGTTGGGCTGTTAGCTCCACTCGTTTTTATAACTTTACATACTACGTCTAGAAACAATCTTCCTATATCTACAGGCGAAGATGGAATAGCACCCGCAATCGTCCCCTCCGATCCAACAATGCATATTATATTATAGAAGGCAGAATGCCATAATTCTTTACGCATTTGCGTGCGCCGGGTTCAAACCTCTCGTGATCGTGTTTTGTTCTAGGAGGATCAGATTCTCCTTGATTTATCGCAGGTGGTGGGCTTTTGCCATTTGAACTCAGCGGCTGTCAAGTAGTGGTAAGTTCCACCCTTGACAATCGCCAGTGGAACACACATTCCTGCAAGCGGGAACCCAGAAGAAGGTTACTTACAACGTCTCACCCAGACTATTCATGAGAAGGGGAGCGGACCTTTTTTAAGGATTTGCATTAGATGAAAGCTTCATAAATGTGTCTTTGCCTGTCGGACTATCACTCAAGAACCTCTGAACCTATTGTCACGAAATTTGGTGATAGTATAAAGTTTACGAAGTCCTTTGTATGCAATGAGTATGCCGATTTTATATTCAATATAACTGGGGGGCTTTTGCATATATGGGCAAAAGGGAAGTGGAAAAGTTTTTGTTTTTGTGTGGCAATGGCGGACATAAAAGTGAACGTTATGTCAAAACGGTGAAACAGAATTCCTCACGGTACCTCCCCTATATGCCATTTTGCATGACCTAAAGGATGTTGATTGTTAGGCTGTTTTACCTATGTTTCCTGGCAGAATACCGTTTTCTCGACGACCTTTCAAATCACCAACGCAAAGCTAAGAAATTCTTCCTTCTAGGTTCTCCAGCAGTTGGCATAGGGTCACGAAAGTCTTTTCTACCCCGACTATTCATTTTCTTGGATCTTTTTAAGTCCTAGTAATTCTAATCAAATTTTAAAAGAGTCTGGACGTGTGTGACAGAAGAACCTGGTTGATCGACTCTTATCCGTAATCATATAAACCGTTTTTCTCGGTACGCACTTTTTTAAGCTGCAATGATATATAATGCGTGCTCCCGTTTGAAATATTCCCATCTTGTTTCTCCTTCATTGTCTTCCTTTCTGCCGTCGCTGATATTCGTTTAAAACGCCCCCCCCCCCCCGCCCCCCTTTGGGCGAAATAAGTAGTCCCATACCTCTGGCTCGTTTTGAACCCTATCTGTCTAAATATAGATCAGTTGCAGATTCCTCCGTTTCATTTTTTCTCTAAAGTGGTAAACTACTTTTCGACTCTTTCCCAAAAGGTTACCTCGATATTACCAAATATATTGGTTTTCAGTAAAAGGATTTTTTATCAGTTTTTGAGAAGGTGACTTGCCCATTTTGACAATTGAGCACATTTTGGTACATTTTTTTCAAATATTATCATAATTAGCGTCACAACGACCAGTGTCAGGACTACGTTTGCGTTAGTCGAGGTGCACCAATTCGATATATCCTAATAGTAGCTTAGCGTCCTGGCTTACGCCTTCGCGTCTTCTGAGTTAGGGTTTATCACGTTTCTGTGACTATGTCAGTGACTTGCACGTTATCATTGTCTGTAGTAACTCTGATATGTATATGGTGGTTCAGCCCAACCGTTTAGAGCATCAGATGTGATCGAATTTCGCTTGTCCGATAATTGTTGCTGAAGCCCACTTGACTAATTTAGAGAATTTTTTCAGTTCGATGGAGCAGAGTTTTAGAAATGCTCTTCTCCTACCTCAGGACGATGGTTCAAATGACGTTTAATCATCGGTTCCCATGGGTCAGCTACTGATGTACGTTAATTTGCCATGTTCCTTCGTGCCTTTCCAACATTACTTCAAGGATTTC
Organism: Hermetia illucens; assembly: GCF_905115235.1. NCBI lineage: Eukaryota > Metazoa > Arthropoda > Insecta > Diptera > Stratiomyidae > Hermetia > Hermetia illucens. The sequence goes on from NC_051849.1 coordinate 26,873,960, forward strand.
AAGCATTTCATTGTCCCCGATTTCTATCATATAGGGATAATACCCTAATCGGGAACGTCGACATGGCCATCGCAACAGCCGCAGAAAAGACAAACGGGTTCCAAACCAAATGTATCCGTAATGATTGGTTCCACAAGGATTGACAGGATGCAATCAACAAAAAGGACGAAGTTTACCAGAAATACATAGAACGACCCACAAGGAGAGAAGAAGAAACTTATAGCGAGCTTAGGCGAATAGCAAATCAGACAACGAAACAGTCAAAATACAACGATGACATAATTACAAATTTGGATAAATGAAAAATTATTTGACGACCAGTGCACCAGGGAATTCGTCCTAAACACCAAAAAGGAGACAAACTTACCTGTGTCAATTACAGAGGCATTTCATTGTGTATGTTCTACAAGATCCTGACGAAAATCATTCAAAGTAGGTTTGAGCCATATTATACGGGCAAATTAATTAGGGAATACCAATGTGTCTTCCGAAAAGGGCGGTCCATGAAATGGACCAGATTTTCACGGACAAACAACTACTGGAAAAGTGCTGTGAGTTCAATATCGATGTACATCAGCTCTTCGTCGACTTCTTCAACCGTATGATAGCATGAAACGGGAAGCACTATATCGTATCAGCCCGAAAAACTAGTACGAATGATCGAACTCACGATGGCTAAAACTGAATCTCATGTAAAGGTGCTCAGCGAGCTAACGCAATGCTTCGAAACGAACTGGTTTTTTCCAGCACAATGGTGAAACCATGTGCAGTCAGTTTACCCGTCGCATTAATATGCGAAATCTGTTTTGCGACTAGCGCGTCCGGCAAGAAATGCTGCAACGTCGTCTGCATAACCGAGCCGGTGCGTTGCATAGGTCCCGCCCGAGGATCGATCCCTGCGGTACTCCCGACGTGATCTGCATCCTCCTCTGGCCCTCTAACGTCTCATAGATCAGTCTCTCTGATAAACCTTCAATAACCGCAAGAGGAATTTCGGCATGTGGAACGAGTTTTCTACTGTGGCTAGCATATCTGTTCATCTTACGGAATTGAAAGCATTTCTGACATCAAGCGTTATCCGTCGAAATCGGCGGCTGTGTTCCCCGGCTCCATGAACCGCATCCACGACTACCACAGTAACGTCCACCGTGGAGCTCCCTGCTCTGAATCCGAACTGCTTCGGCAGCATGGTTCGGATGAGTCATCGGCAGCACGGATTGCTTCAGCGAGCCTACTCTGATGAACTTCTTGAAAACTTTCCAGACAGTATCAAGCATACAAAGTGGTCGGTATGTAGACGGCAGCTCTGGGTCCTCTTTTCCGTTGCTGATTAGGGCGAGACCCGCCAACTTTCAGGGACATGAAGGTCTCGGGGGTTTAACGTGAGTATCTGCCTTGCAGGCATAATTCCACGGCCCTCTTCGGACACGGATTGATTTAGAGACCACAATCAGAGCCCCGCCTCGCTGGCACAGCGGTTCTGATTTATACTGAACGCAGGCTCAGTATTCATACCAGTGGATGCAAGGCCTATCTAACTCCTCTGCGGCAACTAAGGGGTAACCGCAAATAATCGAGCCGAGAGCACATCCTCCAGAGATCCTCCTGAAGCATATGCCCTCAGAGGGTCATCCCGGTTTCCATTGTACCAAATGACCTCCGGTGAGGCTTCTTGGCAAGAGCCACTTCAGATGAGTCCCTTGCTGACTCGGGTCTGATCGCTCTCCTCGAGTATGTGGGGATGGCATCCTCCAACAGGTTGACTGGAATTAACTCGAAGCGGAGAACCGCAAGGAAACCTTTCCACCAGTCAACTACCGCTCTGCGTACAATATAACACGAAAGACGTCACAAGACAACACTGACAAAAAACACGCAAGGCTGGTGCTATTCACCACGGCCACTATGGCCATTCGCTCATTATACTGCAACCAAAGCAGCGTCTCCTTCGTCGGAAGGCAGAACGCGCGAATTAATTAGCGCATTGAAGTGTATCACTGCTAGCAAGGCACTGGCTTAAATCATAGATACCGTTCAAAGTACGCTGGAAAGACACAGAGGACATGGAACCAGTCCTCTGAGTCTGCCCCACAGAGAACACAATCCTGACCGGAGACAAGGTTCCGCGAGAACAGAAAGTCATTCAAGCTACCATGACCCATCAGGAGGAAGCCCATCTCAAGCCCTAAGACACATTTCTGACGTATGACCTCGACCTTTCCCACATTCGTTCCATCTGAGGTACCACTTAGATGTTACACTCTTTTGTCCGCAAGTGGTTCTAGATCCTCCACCTAATTCACACTTACTAAATCTGTTAGCAGCAAAGGTACGTTCCTCCCCTGATCCTATAGGCCGTGGCACACCGGACTATCCCCAGATCAAGAGGAGGGTTATTCAGGAAGGAAGAACACCATCTGACTGGCAAGAAAGTACCACTGTTCCAATATGGAAAAAGAAAGGTAGCCCAGCGGAATGTTCAAATTACCGTCCGACCCGATTTCTTTCCCATACCATGAAGATTTTTGAACGCATTCTTGACAACCGTATTCGCGAAATCGTTGAAATAACCGTGAATCAAGCCGGATTTGTCAAGAACTGCGGAACTACTGACGCAATACACGCTGCGCGGTTACTCATGGAGAAACACCATGAGAAGCATCGCCCTCTTTACATTGCCTTTCTGGATCTAGAGAAAGCGTTTGACCGTGTACCACACGAACTCATCGGGTATGCTTTACGACAACACTTCGTGCCAGAAGAACTCGTGCGCTGGGTTCAATTGCTCTACCACGATCCGGAAAGTACAGTTCGAAGTATGGCGGGTGTATCAAAACCGCTTCGTGTCTCTGTTGGTGTTCATCAAGGAAGTGCCCTCTCACCACTCCTCTTTGTCCTTGTTATGGACACCGTCACACGGGATATCCAACGTCCAGCGCCCTACACACTGCTTTATGCAGATGATATTTTCCTAGCATCTGATAGCAAAAATGATCTCGAGCAACTTGTTCAAAAATGGAATGATTGCCTCATGCAACACGGTCTCAGATTGAATTTAAACAAAACTGAATTTTTGACGACCGATCCCCATGAAACAGGCACAATCACTGTCAGCGGCAGTGATATGCCCAGAACTGAGCGATTTAAATACCTCGGGTCAACGCTATCGGCCAATGGAGAACTTCGTTATGAAATTGCTTCACGCATTAACGCAACCTGGAACCACAACTGGTGTCCTTTGTGATCGACGTATCAACGAACGTCTCAAATCTAAAATTTACCGCAATGTCGTCCGTCCAGTCGCTCTCTATGGTTCTGAGTGTTGGCTGACCATAAAAGACAATGAATGGCGTTTTGCGGTAATGGAGACGAAGATGTTACGTTGGACTTGTGGCGTTACACGTTTAGACCATATCCGAAATGAGGATATTCGCGATCGTTATGGGGTTGCACCGATCGTGGAAAAGTTGCGAGAGAGGCGTCTTCGATGGTATGGTCACGCAATTCGTGCAAACGAGAATTCACTTGCCAAGATTGGTCTGAACATCGAAGTCGATGGTAAACGACCAAAAGGCAGACCTAAGCAACGGTGGCTTGATACGCTGGATGGGGATTTGAAAGCCTCGAGATTGCACCCGGATCAGGCATTCGATAGAGCCAAATGGCGAAGCCGATCACGACGAGCCAACCCCGCTTGTGAACGGGACAAAGGCTGAAGAAGAAGAAGAGGAGGAACACCCAACAAGACCTGCATGACGTCGCTCGAGACCGTACGACATAGAGGAAACCACGATAACAACGTCATTCGCTGACAAGCGTAGAGCAGTTTCCTGCCCGGTGCCATCATCGCAAAGTCATACAACATACGGGACCCGTACATAGAACACACAAGGAAGAGTCCCACATATATGGATCTAGCAGCTCTCCTGCTTAGACCCCACTTACACTTCATCACACGCCTCAACATACACACCTATTTCGTCAACTGTGGCTGAGCTCGCGCAGGTGCGGGCTCAATTACCTACGTCCCGCGATCGTAACTCTCAAGTATGTCACTTTCTGCCGGTATTTCAAAGAAACTCCATTTAATTTAACCAAGGGCGGACTACGTAGGTAACCTTTCAGCATCATCGCCACGGTTTTATCCATTGAGACCGCGACACCCACCTTCCAGCGACAACGAGAGTCCTGGGGGTTTTACGTGGGTACCTGTCTCGTGGACTTAATTCCACGGTTTTCTTAAGACACGGATTGATTTTGTGACCACAATCAGAGCCCTGCCGAAGCAAGCTACGACGGTACCAGTCTATACAGCGCTAGAAGTCGACATCAGAGTTAGAAAACAAAATTCATTAGCCAGTCAAGAAGACAGGCGGCAATACGACAAAACCTGATAATGGATGACTTTCATTTTGAAAACGTGGACAACTTTGTGTACCTAGGAGTAAACATAGCGAAGGATAGTATTAAAAAGGACGAAGTTCAGCAACGAATAATGATGGCCAAGACCATAATACGACCTGAAGTATGGACGTTAACACAGTCGCTAGAGAAGTCCATCAACACATTCGAAACTAAAGTTCTACGTCGAATACTTGGTCCCTTAAAAGATGGAGCTAATTGGCGAATTAGATACAATCATGAGTTCTATCAGCTATATGGCGACCCAGCAGCATCGGTGTTGGTAAAGCTACGAAAATTGCAGTGGGCCGGTCATGTAGAACGGTTGGCTGATAGGCGAATACCTAACAGGGTATTTAAGGGCACACCCGAAGGATGCCGCCCAGTGGGAAAGCCACAATGGACGAGGCAAGTAATAAGTTGCTGAAATTGTTCAACTGGAGAACGCGATGGAACGATTGAGATGACTGGAGTATGTCTATCTTGGAGACCAAGGGCCCGTTTGGCTTGTCGCAGCGTTGAAGAAGAAAACATGGCCATCACGTCACCGTGCACCAGCTTCTCCTAGAGGCGAAAGGAAAGAATTATTAACGCATAATTCCACGAAGTCCGCTTTACGGAGGGGTATCTCTTACGGGGATGTTTGTAAAAAGGCTTTCATATTCGGGGTTTCCAAAGATGCATCGGTTCAAATTTGATGTCCTTTAAGTCGTCTGCAAGTTGATGGAATTTTTATATAGCGCCTGGTTTGAAATTTCTTTGCCTTGCCTTCGACAGACGTTACGATCTGTTTTCCAGGCATCCTTGTTTCAACGGTCTTAGAGGTCATTCTAGGGGTGTGTCGATCCATACAAACCAGGTTGCCATTTTGAATCCCGGTGTGGTCTGCGGAACTGTAACATAGGATCAGTACTGCGGTAGTTCGTTGCGGTGTAACCTTTGCTTAGATGGTGATAGGCCGGTAATGATGGGGTTGATATGTAGTTGCTTGTCACTTTTATCGAACAGTCGGAGCTTCATTGACCCTTTGACAGAGTGTCATATGGTCATAGGGTCCAGTTTCAATTAGATCGTGCCTAGTGTTGTGTTAATATGTTGATTGAAACTTTTTAGTAGAATCAGATAAAAATCTTTCAATAATATTCCTTTAAAAGGCGGGTCGTGACTGAACTAAGTCGAATTAAAAAGTCCAAATAAAGCGCAGCGACAAAGCGAGAGTCACTGCGCCGACTGCAGACAACCTTTGTACAATGGACTGAACTTTACTTCCATACGACACACTTCACTAAGTCTCCGCACACAATTCTCTTAGATTAGAAATTTATCATGGAAAGTGGATTAATGTTGCTTTTAGGATCTAATTAGAGCATGGCACTAATCTCTTAATCTTCAGCTCTGAAATCAATGGAAAGTCCCAAATCAGAACCGTAATCTCTGGATTTATAAATCATCCGCGCCGCCGCGTGCGTCATTTTCGCGATATATTTCCACTTTATGATGAATAATAAATATGCAGTCCAAGAATTGACCTGAATAAAAAAATTATAATTAACCCAGTGGAGATCTATAAAATATTAGTAACGTAACTCCAGGTTCCCATGTGCGTATATCCGTGCATCGTCCGCCGCGCGGTACCATTCCATTCACAACTCAGACGCAAGCAGGAACTAACTATTAATAACAATTTAGAGAGATCTCCAGCACATTCACTAAGCGGCCAGATTAGATTCTTAACTAAATATAAACACAAAAGTTGTCTATTGTTAGTTGGATCGTTAATCTCAGGAGCGGAGTGAACGTTAGTCCGATTTTCAGATACACAATGCAGCCCAGATACCAGCGGACCAGCGGATAGTAGGTAGCCCCGTGAATATATCAGACATCGATGACGTAAATTCGCTAACGATGTTTTGATAAAAGATCAGCGGTTACGATCATCCGCTCGTTAACTGGTTCGAAAGCGAGAAAAACTATGCCGACCTGGTCGGAGTCGATCGGACAATCCAATTCCTTGGGGAGGAGAGGCGCAGTGTAATCGAAACGAACACCTCATAATCCCTTTGTGCGAACTTTTCGGGAACAAAAGGTAATTGCACTTCGAAAATGGATTTATTATTGAAAAATCATCATTAGAGGATCATTTGATTTGTTTTGTGTTCTATAGAATCGAAACCGATTTGGAAAGTAATTTCGCTGATGGATTACAGGGAAAAAATCGAAATGCTACGAGCTCAGGTGCTTTCAACTCGACCCAGGTTGATATCAATATAATTTCCTGCGAAAATAGTTCGAATCAGATGTGATTTGGATTTAAACGGTTCAATATTCAAGAATAATGGATTGTGCCCGCTTCTGTAATGAGGAAATACCGGAAAGGTTCATTGTTAGCGCGAAAAGGAAATTTACGAGCCAAGAAGGGTCATACGCCGATACCTTCTCATTTTATTTTCGAAACATATGCATTTTCAATTACTCTGTGATATTGTTTTCGCTTGAAAAATCTAACATCTTTTCCATACGTAGATTGTTTCCATCTGCTGCAGTCTAATGCAATTCCAGCGATCAACAGCGGAGTAATGTTTTGAGTCACAGCTTGAAACGCTTGTTTATAAATTACTTTTTTAATTGGACTCTGAAAGTGCCTTTTAGCAGGAAGATTAGCTGATAAAACTTCCACTTATATAAGCCAATGGAAATCTTTCATTAAGATCAGGCGTGAAATTTGCACGGCAGTTGGAAGTAAATGCTGAAACGAAGTTCAGCCAATAAAAGTGGGGGATGGAGGAAAAAGTTGTTGCGACAAGGGTCTTGGAAACATATACGGGGAAAATATTGGCACACTTGTTCCACTTTTCAGCGCAACTGGTGCTCAGAGGTGGCAGGGAGGAAGACGGGGCGGCAACCCTGCCGGCTAAACCAAACCCAACTGGCCAAGGAGAACCTCCATAGAGGTGGAACCGGGAGATGCAGTAGGCGAATGCTCCAAAGGCCTAATCAGGGCGATCAGACCTGAGTCTGCACGGGGACTCATCTGAAGTGGCAATTGGTCATGAAACCTTACCAGGGGTATACTGGTACCATGGGAACCGAGATAGACCCTGGACTCTCATACTTCGGGTGAACTCCCATTGTATGTAAGTACAGCTCGGTAGTTAGCGGTTGGCCCCCTAGTGCGAGCTTGATGGGGGTTGTAGGTGATGCTCAAGCGAGAAGAGACCTTCGGGCCTCGCCGTTTCAACACGGGTGCCATACTCCTTAGTTCGGTAGAGATTTAGGTAGGTTTTGCATCCACCAGTATGAATGCACTTGGTATAGACTGATACCGTTGTTGTTTGTCTCAGCGGGGCTCTGATTGTGGTCACAAAATCAATCCGTGTCTTAAGAAGACCGTGGGATTAAGTCATCCAGACAGGTGCTCACGTTAAACCCTCAAGGACTTAACTGTCAACGCAACTGAAATCGAGGTGGCAATAAAACGAATGAAATCGGGAAAAGCCACAGGACCTGACGACATCGCATCTGAGCTCTGGGAAGCGAAGAGTTGAAGTGTGAGAGTGAGTTGAGTGAATTCTTTAATCAGGTTTCTCAGGAAGGAAGAACACCATCTGACTGGCAAGAAAGTACCACTATTCCAATATGGAAAAAGAAAGGTAGCCCAGCAGAATGTTCAAATTACCGTCCGATCCGGCTACTTTTCCATACCATGAAGATTTTTGAACGCATTCTTGACAACCGTATTCGCGACATCGTTGAAATAACCGAGAATCGGGTTTGTCAAAAACTGCGGAACTACTGACGCAATACACGCTGCGAAGTTACTCATGGAGAAATACCGTGAGAAGCATCGCCCTCTTTACATTGCATTTCTTGATCTAGAGAAAGCGTTTCACCGTTTACCACACCAGCTCACCTGGTATGCTTTACGACAACACTTGCCAGAAGAACTCGTGCGCTGGGTTCAATTGCTCTATCACGATTCGGAAAGTAAAGTTCGAAGTATGGCGGGTGTATCGAAGCCGTTTCATGTCTCAGGTTAGGTTCATCAAGGAAGGGCCCTCTCACCACTCCCCTTTGTTCTTGTAATGGACACCGTCACACGGGACATCCAATATCCAGCGCCCTACACACTGCTTTATGCAGATGATGTTTTCCTAGCATCTAATCGCAAAAATGATCTCGAACAATTTGTCCAAAAATGGAATGATCGCCTCATGCAACACGCTGTCAGATTGAATCTAAACAAAACTGAATTTTTGAGGACCGATCCCCATGAAATAGGCACAATCACTGTCAGCGGCAGTGGTTTGCCCAGAACTGAGCGATTTAAATATCTCGGATCAATGCTATCAGCCAATGAAGAACTGCGTAATGAAGTAGCTTCACGTATTAACGCATCCTGGATGAAGTGGCGTTCCACAACTGGTGTTCCTTGTGATCCACGTATCGATGAACGTCTCAAATCTAAAATTTGCGGGAATTTCGTCCGTCCTGTCGCCCTCTATGGTTCTGAATGTTGGCCGACTATAAACGACAATGAACGGCGCCTTGCGGTAATGGAGACGAAGATGGTTGCGTTGGACTAGTGGCATGACACGTTTAGATCACATCCGAAATGAGGATATCCGCGATCGTTATGGGGTTGCACCGATTGAAGAAAAGTTGCGAGAGAGGCATCTTCGATGGTATGATCCTGTAATTCGTGCTAAAGAGAATTCACTTGCCAAGATTGGTCTCAACATCGAAGTCGATGGTAAACGATCAAAAGGCTGGTCGAAACAACGGTGGCTTGATACGCTGGATAGGGATTTAAAAACTTCGAGACTGCACTCAGATCAGGCATTCGATAGAGTTAAATGGCGAAACCGATCACAACGAGCTGGCCTCGCTTGTGAACGGGACAAAGGCTGAAGAAAAAGAAGAAGATTATTAAATGAGATACCAGTTGTCCAAGTTCAAGAGAGTCTTTCTGTCCTCTACTCTTACAAATACTTCAAGCATTCTCATAGTTTGTAATTACTTGTCCTAACCCCTACGCTTTCTAGGAGCAACGACATCTATTCTGTCCGATCACGAATCGAGATATCAGCTGACACTCTGCGCATTGTAGGGTGGCTAGTCCTGATGGGGAGTCTCTTCCATTTGTACTGGCCGTCGTTAATTATTGTTCGTGCAAATGCCGATACTAAACTGTCAAATTGGTGTTTGTTAAAGTTAAAATATGAGATGGCTTTTTCGCGGAAGTTTTGGGAGTTACTGTGGAAGACCTTTACGTAGTGCCTTCAAAGTCGCGTGCATCTGAACCAGAAACGCCTTGATGAGTGGTGTTGGGTAATGCAAAGGGACAGCTCGCAATAATAGCAGAAAACTCAGGGACCCTCTCAACTCTCTCCGTATGTATGTCTAATCTGCTGATAATTCCATCAGATCAAATGAACCAGAAAAATGAATCAAGACTGAGAATTTCCTGTGATGTACTGCATGCTCACCTTCTCTGCAGACTTAGAAGAATAGCCGTACAATTGGTCAGAATACCTGCTTGGGAAACGCTTTTCTAAGTCTTCGCCCTTTTGCAATGTGCGAAAACCGTGCTAGCCGTACAGCAAACAAGTTGCCTCTGTATGTGAGGTCTAAGCTCACGACGTAGTAATTCTACCATCCTGTCTTCCGTTAAGAAATTTCCTATCCGATTGGCGAGCGAGTGCATAGCCTTATGAATGGATTTTGGGTGCCCTCAGATATCTAATGGATCCTTAAATTGTTGGCGAACAGCCTCACGAAAAGAAGTCCACTTGATTGATCAAACGGACTGGTTCTAGTCGTGGTACCAATCTGCTGCTTTACATTTACAGAAAAATGCTGCCCGAAATTCCCCTAGTATGATTAAGTTGACCAATGCTTCCACGCGGAAGAGGAATTTTGGTGTTCCAGCAAAAACCAGCTGAGATCGCTGAGATTTAATTAAATGGTCGTGCATGGCCTCCTAAAGGCAGGTCGTCATCGTCCAGTTCGTCATGTCTATAAATATAATCTGCCAAAATCTATCGTTACGTTCATAACAGTTATCGGATTCCGACCTATGGTTAAGTCAGTAAAAGTTATGAACACTACTCTCATCGTCAGGTCTGCCACTGAAATATGCCGCATCCATTGGGGCAGGTAGCTGCTGTTTTGTGGCACTGATACAAACTCTAAGGGACATCTAAAAGGTTGACGTTTAGGAAGCACGGGTATTCAAATTGGGGTATAGCCGGGAAAAGTTCGAAAAAGCCATGTCTAGAGGTCCAGAAGACGTTTCTGTAATTCATGGCCAATCATAAGCGCTTCCTGCGGCAGACTTGGTATATTTGTGGAACAAGGAACTAGGGTTCATGTAAGTCGCCTTTACCAGGGCAAACAATTTTATAGGTAACGTTAATGATACGCCCGGCTCCGGGTGGCACAAGTGGTTAAAGTGCTGGGCTGTCGTAGCGGAAGATCCCGGTTCAAATATCAGGCAGAGGGATTTGTTATCGTGACTGGATGTCGGTCTTGAATGAAGTGCTTTAATACACTTCAAGGCCCTGATCTAATATGGATTGTTGCGCCAATTTCAGGAAAGATGATAACCCATAATACCACCCGTAGAAAAAGGGAGAGGTCTACGAATTCATGGCGTGGTACCAGATGAAGGAGCAGTCAAGCAACCTCGCGAGGATGAGCGGCCAAAGGCTTGGACCTGTTAACTGACAAAGAACTCTAGAGCATAAATACAGACTTTTCATTTCTTGGCAGAACTGAATAAAAAATCTCTCATTGGATTTCGACCTGTTCTCATCCCACCTTTCCCGAACATCCCTATGTGGGAATATTAGCTAATATCAGGCATTGCTAGGTCTACTTATTTCGGAACACAAACAGCTACAAACGTGGTAGAGAATCGAAAATGTAGCAATCGCCTGGCTTTAATAGAAAAGGAGGCCAAATGTTTCCTATGCATGGAGAAGTATAGCACTGTCCAGTGCGGTAAGTTGCTGAAAGCGGCAACAACGGCAAATTGCTCCTACACCAACATCCTCAATACAAGAGGAAGAACATCAAAAAGTTTACAAAGAACAGCATTTGACGATTATGCATCTACGTAAGGTAGAAGGGCAGTCCTAACACCGCTCATTGAAAGAAGCTTCCATACTCGAGTATTATCTTTCCTATAGCTCTGGTTGAGTTAGGGTAGAAGCATAGATCTACCTTTAAGATACGCTGTCTTCTAGACCAGGGTAGCTAAATATGAGGACCTGGTGCAAAGTCATAGAATAAGATGGTATTGTCACGGTGTCTCGGATAGAAGAAATCTCGCTTAGATGACTGCTCAAGCTAAGGCCCGGGTGCTTAGAAGGTTGGATAAAAGCTACCTCCTAGGGGTACCACGCCAGCCTTGTTGCAGGGAAAGAAGTTGGCAGACCCTGTAACCGAATTCTCTCTCATCTCATCAAGCCTGTGCATGTGCCAATGGAGGAGGGGGAGCAAAATATTTTGACAGATTCCATTAAAACTGGAATGGACAGCTAGTTTTGAGGAATCAATGAAGGAGTATCAGTCAGTGAATACCTTTGAATGAAGAATCCTTAGGTGAATGCTGGGAATATTGTACACAGTGATAAGAGATGGCGAACACTAACTTGAAGTTGTATATCATAAGTTAACAAAACCGCCTATCCTTACATTAGTTTAGAAACTACGATGGGTCAGCCAGGACGTATGGGCTATCCGAGGATTCCCAGATCATTTTTGAAAGGAAGAATGCAGACGATGAAGGTGTGAAATAGATTGGAGGATTCGATTGCCACGGTCGCTCAAGCATCCAAGATTTGGTAGGTTTTTAAAATTGGAGGATGCTGTCTGAAGAATTGCATTGTTTAATAGTATGTTAGGAATTGATGGAACGAGCTAGTATTCAATTTGGTAACTTTCCACCTAATGACGATATTATACCACTCCACGTATATACAAGCACTCTCCTAGTTTGCTAGCTTGCAGCTGCATTCACAACGCAATGTTGTGCAATCAACTTAGCTCCTGGGTGAGTTGGTTCCTTTGACTTGTCTCTTGTCAATCCTGGCTAGCATATCGTATGTAAATTCGTTTTTCGGTGACATTAGAATGAGTTGCCCTTTCGGCCGGTTTATCTAGCGATGGGATCATAGGGAGAAAATCCCGGCCCGAGGAGAAAGTTTTGTAGAGTTTCTTCTCGACATTCCTCCTTTCACTTGTCATTGCTTGTTGTACGTTTTTTGCGTCTCATCCGCAATTGACTGTAGCAATCTGTAATTTAGCCCAGGCACTTTAGTGCTGTCAAAAGCTTCCCAACACCTCCTTCTTGCTCCCTTGGTGATCAAACTCTATTCTATCTAAGATATACCTTGTTACAATCGAGTGCAAAGGTCCTGCATGAAGAAACAGCGTATGAATCACTAGACTGCGTTGATTGGCAATATTGATGGCAAGGAAAATGTTGGCCTCATGCGAGTATGCTTTGGATTCAACGTCACCAGCTACTGACTAGGTCAAGGACGATACCTATAAACTCAATTGGGGGTTGTAGAGACTACAATATTAAACAGAATTGAGAATTCCAAGCGGAGCTGTTAGGTTGCTGCAAAAGCTTGGATTCAATGAGGCGTTTGTACCATTGACTGGTGGCAGTTTGCTCCGCTACTGAAACTGCATAAAGCGTCTCAAAAATGTGGTTCTTATCTGCCTATCTGCTTACTAAACACATTCGAGGGGATGCCCAAGGGGGTACAATTTAGTTAGTAGCTCTTTTTCACCTTATTTATTATGATCACTTGTCCAGTAGGACGTGAACGGGGTTTGCATAAGCTCATTCAATGACTGACACAGAATTAATGGCCATTATCGGCAAACATCAGAAATTCGAGGGGTTGGGGTTGTGGGCAATTTGGCCAATAGACTGTCCACTTCATCATTTAACTGAGCTAATCGGAAAGGGTCTTCCAGTAAGCTGGAATGAAATACGGAAAAGTGAGATGAAATCATGCAGTAGGGCCCGGATGACATCACTGACTACAAAGAATATTATGCCGTGGTGGTCGATGATACTATCTTTGGAAAATTCGTTAATACCCTTCACAATATCGAGTACTTATGAAGGGTATATTGCGAGTTTCTTCACATCGTTTGAACGAAGCGATACTGAAAGTCTGTCGATGGCTGGAGAATGATCGGAGTCCAAAGCGTACCATAGACATTCTGACCGGCAGCCAAGCGGCCATTAAATCCTTGTATTCAACGACGACGTCCTCCAGGCTAGTGGGGCAGTGCAGAAAGGCGCTAAACAGTCTGAGCGATACACTCAAGGTCACACTCGCTTGGGTTCCCGGTCATAGGAACATAGAGGGGAATGAGCTGGCTGACGGGTTGGTCAGGCTTTGCTCTTGGCAATCCTTTGTTGATAACAGTTGGTGTCTCGCTGGCGACTGGCAAGGGCGGAATCTACCCGGGCCTTAGATGGCGAAGGCTTACCACCTGTGCCAAGGAGGATTTGGCCCACTTTAAAAAAAAACCCGATCACTAGAACTCCTGTGCCAGACGCGTGCAAATGCATACGAGACTACGGAGGTCTGCACGGGACACTGGCCCATTGGGGACCATGCTGCCAGGCTCGGCATACCTTACAATTCGCCAAAGCTGCGATTGCCCAGCTCCAGCTAGACTCTGGCTATGGACAATGGGTAAACCATTCTTTGGGGACGTCAGAGAGATTTCTAGCTGCAGGGAGAGAGAGCTGTTTTTCTTCGTGAATACTACGAATTGGTTTTGAAGATCTGAGCATTTTTGACCTCTCGCATTGACTACAAGGACTGAACTATAGTGAAATAATGTATGTAGTTAAAATTCTTGCTTCTTTTCTTGTTATTGACTCTAAGACGACATCGAAAGAGAGTCTATCAGAAGTGGCTTACCTGTTTCCTATGAACTTAATAAATAAAAACTTCAAATTTCAACATTTTTTGTTTTTATTTATTCAAACTACTTTTAATGGAAGTAATCATCAATACTGTCGCGACACTACTTCGTCTTAATGGCGGTCTGCTTATCCCCTGTCTTAGAAGCCAAGTAAGTCAATGAACCGTTGAAGGGTTGTTTTCAGAGCCTTAGCAGGACTGAATTTTCTTCAAGCCAGGAAGTGGTCCAAATTTTGAAAGAAGTAGTAATCGGTGGGTAGAAGGTCTGTTGAGTATGGTGGGTGATGAAGGGCTTCCAACTCCGATTTCTATAGTTTTTCCACCACCACTTTGGCAGAATCTGATCGAAAGTTGTCATGCAAGTGGTTGGGAGCCGATCGATTGATCAATCTCAGTTATTTCATATTATTTCGTCTACTTGCTTATGGTAGGTATCCGGCATGATCGATGTCCCATGATTCATGAAGCTATTGCTGATGACACCTGGGTTACCACCAAGTGAACACTGTCAGCTTCTTTCGGTCAATATTTTGGTAATTCATTTTCGTTCAATCACTAAGATGACACCTTTAATCGTCATACGTGATCCATTTTGGGCTACGCGTAAGGAATCGATTCAAAAATGGTCTTTTTTTCAGATTCAAGGGAAAGGGTCGCGCTGGGTCATGATTGCTTCTGGTGGACACCAGTGATAACTCATAGGTACCCTGCCTGGAATTCGCACTCAACGCGGCCTTCTGGGCATCGTTGTCCATGGGAGTCTGAAGTCAAGTCATGTGTCTCATTCGGTAGGTTGAAATCACTAGAAGCAAACTTTTTAAACCAATGATTTATCGTGAACTGAGAACTGGATTCAGCACTAAACACACCGATTTTTGGCAGGCGCTGTGGTGTCACGGTGGACCTAGTAATTAAACGCGGTTTCAATATGAAATTATGTTTTACAGAAAGTTACGTTTCCAACTGTTATTCACTTCAAAGCAAAGGACGCAATTGTATCACAGAATGTCACATGCTGAATCAAGGTAACATTTCTTACAGATGATACCTGCTTGCTGTCTTATCCAACCGAGGAACTTACCTAATCGCTCCATATTTGGAAAAAGTAGAAAGAATAGTCCAAAAGTAAAATAATATTAAAAGAAGGTCCTCAGTCAGTCAGTCGAATTTATCTGTACTAGTGGAGCCAATATTGAAGGGGTGGAATTGTGGTAATGTTTCAGTTCAGTTCAGTTGATGCTGTCGTGATCCCCTCCTCGCTCCTCTTGCTAGAGGACATGCTCACTGTTGGTGAGTGTACCATTGCGCACTAGCTTCACTTAAGGGTTTGTTACAACCATTCCTCATCATCATCAACGGCGCAACAACCGGTATCCTTTGTAGTCCTGCCTTAATAAGGAACCCCAGACATCCCGGTTTTGCGCCGAGGTCCACCAATTCGATATCCTTAAAAGCTGTCTGGCGTCCTGATCTACGCCATTGCTCGATCTCAGGAATGGTCTGCCTTGCTTTCTTTTTCTACCATAGACTTATAGACTTTCCGGGCTGGATCATCCTCATCGGTATCGCTCATAGATTTTGTCGTTATATAGGCTACGGAATCGTCCATCCTCATGTAGGGGGCCAAAAATTCTTCGGAAGATTCTTCTTTCGAGCGCGGCCAAGTCTCCGAGGAATACATTGTCTTTTACAGTAAGAGCCTTGACCCTATGTGATGTTTCGAGCGGAACAGTTTTTGTAAATATGAAATAGGCTCTGTTGGTTGCCAACAACCGTGCGTGGATTTCATCGTCATAGCTGTTATCGGTTGTCATTTTCGACCCTAGATAGGAGAAATTATCAACGGTCTCAAAGTTGTAGTCTCCTATCTTTATTCTTCCCGTTTGACCAGTGCGGTTTGATGTTGTTGATTGGTTGGTTTTCGCTGCTGACGTTGCCACCATATACTTTGTCTTGCCTTCACTGATGTGCAGCCGAAGATCTCGCGCTAATCGCCGCCTGCTCGATGGGGATGAAGGCAGTTTGTACGTCTCGGATCGTTCTTCCCATGATGTCGATATCGTCAGTATCGACATCCAAGTATAGAAGAAACAGTCCGCGCAATTCATCGACTTAAAAATCATAAGTCGGCAGGAGCCAATGGAATTACAGCCGAATTGGTGAAATATGGAGGCGACCAATTACACCAAGTGGTTCATCAACTTATGCTAAAGGTGTGGGACAGAGAATCAATCCCTGACGACTGGCAAAAAAGCATTATCTGTCTCTACATAGAAAGGGAGATATCACACAGTGCAGCAATTGCAGAAGTATCAGATATTCTCCCTTATCTTGCTAGGCCGGATAGCCCCATATGCTCAAAACATCATTGACCCATACCAAAGGGGCTTCACTCCAGGCAAATCAACAACAGATCAGATTTTCTCTCTGCGGCAAGCGATGGAAAAACTGTTGGAATATGGATATCAGTTGCACCATCTTTTCATCGACTTTAAAGCCGCCTATGATAGCAAGGACAGGGTAAAAGTGTACACGGCCATGAGAGAATTCGGTATTCCGACGAAATTGATAAGACTGACTAGGTTGACCCTGACCAATGTGCGGGGCCAGATAGAAACAGCAGGATCACTCTCACGACCATTCGACTCAACAACGGTCTACGACAAGGGGATGCCCTATCATGCGTCCTCTTTAACCTGGCCCTCGGGAAAATGATCCGTGAGTCTGAAGTAAATGCAAGAGGCACGATCCTCTTTTAAGTCCACCCAATTACTGGCCTATGCTGATGATATCAACAATCATTCATTATCTTGAATTCTCACACCCACATTGGGCGCCAATTAATGAATGTGGATAGGTTACGCTGACTACCTTTCCCGAGTGCTGTCAAATGTGTTTTTATGTAAAACTAACCCTTATCGATCGATTTACTGTCAGGCCATCTGTCTGACCATGCGCTTTTTAGTACATCTGCCTGGTTTTTATGCTTTTTTCAGATACGGTTGCACTTATTGACACAGGGAACATGTTGCATAGGGCATAGGGCACAAACCGTATTTTTACTATGAGTTTAAAGGGAGGCTTTCAGTATATGCAAGTAGGGATTAGATAGTAGTAGATTTATCTTTTTTTCTCACAATTAGTACTTACAAGAGAAGAGAAGCTTGAACGCAAGGATGAAAGTTAAGCACTACTTGGAGTAGTTGGTATCGAGATGGGGGACATTTTGTTTTAATTTTTTTTGTTAGTCATTTAACTGTAAATTTTTGATTTGTTAGTTTTTTTGAAGAATTGTCATGGATCCGAATCCTCTCTTTATTCCAATATATAGAGTTCCAAGGAAGTTTGTAAAAGGTTTCGTTCGGGTCCATTTCTCAAGTCAATTCCAATCTTGCACAATCAATTGACGAATTCGATCTGGTTATTGCCCTCCATGAAATCGAGTCAACTCTACCGCGGTCGTCATTATAGTTTCCAACGTTTTTAATCGATTTTTACTTTTTATAACAACTTTACTAAACTGATGCTAATGTATTGACCTCCCTAATCTCAATCCAAAAGCTGCTCAGCTCTCGGTCGCCTGATATTGAGAACGACTTTTTCGACGCAAATATTTGATTGATTTGATTACTCGCATCGAAATTTATGTTACCTCCATTAGCCTAGAGCAGGGATTACACCGGCGGCAATAACTCAGCCAAATGAGGATGCATTCCACTCTAACCATCCGCCAGCGACAAATCTTAAGTCGACCGCGTCTCTGCTTAATAAGCTTGCGAATAAATTTACGGATCTGCTGAACGCTTAATCCATTTTGCACATTAGAATATATCGAAAATGCCACCTTCATCGCCATCATCCCAGCGAATTCTCCTATATTCGTTCATTTAAAGTGCAAAGCGAACAAGTAAAATGGCCAAGAAAAAGATCGACTAAGCCGAAATGATATAAGAAGTGTAGTAGGAAAAGACGTAAGATGCCATTGAATCCAAAAGATGCGTTACAATCTTCTTCGGGCAGGAGAAAATCCGAAAATCCTTTTGAGAAATCTCCGCGGTCGGTGTGGTGCGAGGATGCTACCATCGCGGAGTCTTTTGGGTTCACGCACCGGCCCCGCTATTCACAACGTCCATTCGAAGCGGCCTCAACGGGCGGATGATGACGATACCGATGACATCTTAGCGATTTATCATAAATCAGCATTTGCGACTAATCCACATTTAAAAAGACGATTGAAGGACTGACTGGACTGACTCAATGCCGATGTGTTTAGCCAATCTTAGGGGAGGCGGACAGGCTGAAGCGGGAATGGGGAAGGTTACAAAATGTCAAAATTTTGTTGAAATTTGTTCCTTTCATTTTGGAGAGGAGAAAAAAGGTAATAATAAATTTTAACTTTGGGATTAATTGGAAGAACGAGGAGGCGTATTGGTTTGTTGTTATTATAGTTAAGGAGGGGTGCAGGCTCCGTACTGAGGTTTTGCTGGAACTGTTCGTTGGTAGGAGTAGGGTGATCAAAAGTGCTCACTACTCGAATATTGTTTTGCACCCTCCAATAACCGTCGCAAATCGTAAAATTCTAGCGTAAAATTGTGTTCCGATTTCTAAGTAGACGTTGATTAAACCATGCCTGCACGTTGGCATGTACTAACGTTCGCTAGGTGCTTTCCAGAGGTAGTGCTGTACTTTGAC
The DNA here is from genome assembly GCF_905115235.1 of Hermetia illucens. NCBI lineage: Eukaryota > Metazoa > Arthropoda > Insecta > Diptera > Stratiomyidae > Hermetia > Hermetia illucens. The sequence continues at coordinate 26,893,015 of NC_051849.1, forward strand.
TGCCGTTCTATGAATCAGAAAGTATTCCGTGCCTTTATCAGTGAATCATAATCTTGCGTAGTTTTGAGCCCCTCTTTGTTAGAACTTAGCACCTCTCTGAAAAAAGATACTCCGTCGCAGATACTTTTGTTTGCTCCCTCACAAAGCACCCCCTTAATCTGAGCTCTCCGACTTCCTTTCACAAATTCCTCGGACATTTCACATTATAACCATGTTTTTGTTATTATTCTCGTCTTCGTCATCGTCGACATCTTCTAAATCAGAATACCCGAATGGAAAGATACGAATTACGAAACAGCGGAGACGAACAACTGGAATTAATCCGAAAATAAATATAATCCGGGATTAAGTGATTTTTTCATATCACTCAGTGAGCGAAGAAAATCCGTCCGGACGAGCGTTCATTCGTGTGTGTGTGTTGGAGAGCGAATACACTTACAGTTGTACACGTCCCCATGATTCAAATCCAACATCTTTCGCACCTGAGAACCGAATTTTCCTCGATTTGAAGTGGCTGGCGATTACGTACGGCTATGCAAGTTGTACTCGTGTTGTATGTGCCATGTGTGTGGTGTGTTTTGTTCCGAGTGTTAATCCACAACAGTTTGTGTGTTTAGCTTCAGCGATTTTTGTTGCATGGCACGCTAACAGGGACTTGTGAAAGTTTTAGGACAGATTGGAGTTGAATTCTTGAAAGTGGCCTTGCTTTTGTGCGATTAAAATCACCGTCGAAGGTTGGGGGATTAGAATTTGATATTCATGGCTTAGTTTGAGCAATATTGGGAATATAAATGGCTTAGTTTGGAATATGGTATGCTGGAAAATTTCTGTGTATTTTCAACTTTACCCTCGGGGCTGGGCAGAGGAGGTTATGTTCGACGATGGTTCCTCTCTAGCCCCGTTGAAAAACTGCGTCGTTCAACACTCCGTAAAAAATTAAGGCGCTTAAAATTGGGGTTTGATTTTGAATCCCCTTCCCAGAAGACGTAGAGAGGGCATCAAAGGAGAAGTGGGAGGTCCTCTTGCCCCAACCCAGCTAGAAAATCACGGCAATTATTTTGGTATCATTATGGATATTTTGTAATTATCCTCGGAGTCCTTGATTGCAAAGGTGCTTGGAGAAATGAGTCGCATAAATCTTGACGGAGGTGACTACCGAGGATCTTCCTCCTCTCTTGCGTCATAGCTTTTGAAGGAGTTAAATGCTTTTTCGACGATGTTTTAGAGAGAGGATCTCTTGCTTTTCTCTCCAAACACCCTCTACCCTGGTTTGACATTAAATCCTACCGTCCTGAAGTCAAAATGGGCTCGCCATAATTCTTCAAGGGTGTGGCCGCCGCGATTCTCTTGATCTGTCAGTAAATAATACTCTGCCCTGATCGAAAAGTCGAATATAGGGTCCTAGTGATTGTAATACGTACGCTTCAAAAAACCGAATGGGTTGAGGTTTGACTAGTAAATGAACCCTCATTAACACCCTCTTGCTGATTTCTCGTCTCACCGGTGGGCTGACAAAATTCTGGTCTCAAATATATCTCCTGGCAGATTTTAACAGCCGGAAATATATCTTGTCTTGGTCTTTGTTGAGAACTGCATCTTTACAGGTTTTCTGAGTTTCCATACTTTCGGCGACATCTGATTTCCTTATATCTCTAATGTGATTTACTAATATGGTTCGTTAAAACGATGTATTCTGACATCTTGGATTTGAAGATATGCTTCAACCTTCAATCTAGTCTGCCAATGTACACTTTTATGTAGGAAATTTTATTTACAATACTCCAGGATTGGCCATTTGACCGATCAGTTCCTTGGTTGGCCTGAGAGGAGATTTAATTTGGCCGTTCCTGTCACTGAAAAAGACATCAAAATCATGTTACCAGACCTTCCGTTTCAGCAGAAGAGAAATTGGTATTCTTTCGGGCTGTTTATTTGGAGTAAACTTGAGAAGCGCTTGTCACTGAAGAGTCCTCTTACGTCCGTCGACCAAACTGTGAATACTTTTAGAATATGTTTGGTCTCCTTCACTACGCCTTCTGAGAAGGTGGGAAGGGTTAGCAGCTGATGGGCTATGTGGTTGAAAGTGGCCCTTGTGTTGTTGGGCGTGATTTGATGTATTGAGCTTAACTCGTTTGATGTAAGTCGCTTTCCTGTAGATCTTCAGTAACTGGTAGCGTTTTACGTTTTCCACCTCCAGGATCAATTATCGAGAGAATTGAGAATCAAGTCGTCTTTTCCGATAACAGTGCAAGTATCATATATGTTTCCAATTTGATCATGAACATCTTACTGATGAAGGCGAGAAGGGGGTTGCTCATCGGGATTCCTTCAGTTGTTCATTATTATATACGCCTCTAAGGGTCGACAAGTTTCCTGCCATGTATTGTTTGACACCGAGCCTTGACGTCAAATTACATCAAGGTTTCAGTTTCCTCGAGTTCTTTATCAGCTGAAGTACCTGTGCAAATTCGCTTGAGTTCTTGACTGATTTCGTCTCAAACTGTTTCAATTAATGAAATTCTTTTGAAAACCATTATTTTATGCGTTGCTGGCATTTCCCTTATCTCTTTGGCTGGCTTGAGAAACCCTTTGATTCTAAGCCTTACTGCGTTAGAGACTTTCAGTCTGTTATCTCCTAAGATTGGTTGCCATTCCTTGATAGCTTTGTCCACCTATTTTACGAGTTGTGGTAACAGATCAATCCTGAATTTTCTGTGTCGTCTATTCTCTAGCTTCTTCTTCATCCTGTTCTTATAGACGCCTTTGTCCAATACAACCAAAGCATGTTTTTTGTCTGCATAAGTTTAGAATACTGGCTTCTTCCTGAGCTCCTAAAATATCTTCTTCCCGGACACGTTGTCGTTGTTTCTGGTATTGTCAACGCTATCTTCCTTGATTGCGTCTGCTTTTGTAGTCCACTTTTTTCTGTGGTGGTCGTCAATGTCGAAGAATACGCGTTGATTCCGCCTTTTATATTCGTGATGACGTCCGACATTTATACGACTTCGAGTGGAAAAATTTTTGTGTGTTGTTTAGGGCCTTTCTTTGTTTTCCGTGGTCAATTTTAGAGGTTGGTTCACCACGAACTTGTCAAGTTTACGAACTTAGGTTTCCGGTAATATAGGTGCACTCGGCTTCTAGTTCCTGTGTAGACCCCTATACTTCTTACCAATGAGTTGTCTCTTCAGGATCAGGATCAGGAAATAGCGAGAAGAGGAGGTCATACCGTGTAATTCAGACATGAAGTAATTGTCATGTAAAGCCTTACCAAAATTTTGTTTTTTGAACTTTTGGCATGGAAAGACAGGGCAAAAAGGTGGGAGAAGTGCTAGAACGTACCCACCACACAAAACCAGTGGATGGTCTCGATTAACAGGACGAATCGTGGGACTTGTGGAAACTGTTGGGAAATAAAATGGTCGGCTCGGACGAGGATATAAGTTATACTATTCCGGCTCACCGAATAAAATACAGGGTGCCGGTATCGTGTCGTACTAACTACTTTGAAGTGATGTAGTATCAGAATAAAGCGGGAACGGCCGTGGTGTAAGTATGGAAGTTGCTTAATGTAAATAATTATATGCTTCGCAAAGCGAATGAAAAGTTAGTATCCTCGGATAGCTTAAACAACACCGAATGATACTTCGACAGATCTTTTAAAATAGAGGAAGTCTCATGATAATTCGATAAAAAGGTATCAACACGAAGTCCACTAAGGATCGAACATCCGTCTTACCAAAAATAAATAAAAAATAAACAAAGTGCTTGCTGGATCAACACATAAATTTGACAAAATCTTGTTTGAAGTTGTGGATGAGGATAGTGAAAAATTGACTGACAATAATAAAAATCTCAGGGGGCTAGCTTGCCCTCGTCTAAAATCAAGGCACCACAGATGCCCCTCATGTGGATAGACGTGTTATACATGTTCACAAATTCAACATAAAAGTCCTCATATTTTCGTCGATATCGTGAAAGCCTTTAAGAGATTTAGTATGAACGGGATTCCTAAAAGTAAGTAATGCTATAAAAAAAAAAATTTCTCTGGGTGATGATAGTCTTCTATTGATTAACTAATGCCTTTCCAGCAGTGAATTGATTGAATGTCCATGAAATATGTTTGATGAGGATGCCTACAACAGAATGGTGGGGGGTGGGGTAGCGATGCTGTTGGTTGCTCTGTCCTCCGTCAATGTTGCGAATCTAGATGACCAAGATGCTGACGTCTTATGCGAACTGACTCGCGGAGATGAGGACGTTGGTGATTTTCTTCAAAGACTGGCTTCAAATGGTGTCAAGTGTTCCCGAGATCTCCGAACTTCAACCCGAAGGCGACTGATAGAACCAAATGAAGTAGAGACGAATTGGATGGTATACGTGCGTAGAAAGGGCAAACGAGTCTGTACTTCTCGACTACGTCATCCCGTGGTACAAAAACAATAGACCACTAATTTTCATAACTTGCGTCACGTTGGCGCTAGACTCAAACATAACATATTGTCGCAAATTCCCAACACAAAAGCTTAAGCCCTTCAGGATTCAACAAAATTGTTCAACAGTCACGATTGGATTATGTTTCGTTGTGTCTTTCCAGCCTTAACTTTGGTTTTCTCCGAAAGCATCCACTGAAAATTCAAACTGTCCGCTTCCATGGCACGAGAATAATTCACTCAAGTCTAAAGCTTTCCTGCTTCATCGCTCAGGTGATTGGAAGGTCACGCGAAACAAAAAGCATATCATTTTGTTCTACATTATTGGTGGTCTGCATTCCATCAGAATATCAACCGCTCATACGAGCCAATAACGTTGCCACCCCTGCCCTCAACAACAACACTTCAGGCTGCTTTCGGAATTTGCAAATTTCTCCGTGCGCATGTGCAGCCTCACAACATGACACATACAAATAATTTTCCATTACTGGCATCGATTCGCTGGGTAGAAACGCATTTAATTGCGCGCTAGCATATAAAAGTACATAGCATGGTAATGTTAAATGTATAAAGGAAATTGGTTTCCGAAAATAGATAATTTAGATTTGGTGGTTGCAAGGAATTTCAAGGTTAATGGGTTTTATTCAGAAATTTTAAAGAAAAATTAAAATAGTCTTATCAAATGTTTGTTTAAAATATTCCTCACAGTAAAGTCGATAGCGGATTTGGGATATGAGTAATGGGATGATGAAAAGAATTGGTAAATGCTATAAAGTAGGAAAAGGAAAAATGCTACGATTTCTCCAGTGGCTTGGGATGGAAGATAGAAAATAGATGATAGTAGTTAGCGCACCTCGTGAAATTGCTAATACTACTGGACAGCTGGGTTTTACAGAATAGATATTATAGTTGAGGACTAACAGAGACATGGGAAATCAAAAACCTTCATATGTGAAGTTGAAAAGGTTCACATTTGCAAACACTTGCATTGGCATTAGACGTTTCGTGTTACGGAAGATAAAATCAAAAGCGAGTTCGTTTACAAATTGCACCTAATAACGAGAAAATTTAAAAAAGTCGACGCAGGCGCCATAGTCACGTAGCGCATAAAAGAGGAGAAGGAGGAGGACAGAAGTTTCTAGAGAGTTGAAGAGAGTAAGAACAGAGTTGATTCCGAATAAAAGGGTAATGATTCAGCACTGATGAAAGGAACAAGTGGTTCCCGAAATATCGGTTTTTGCAAGAATAAATATCCACACCGACGAAAAAGGAACAATAAGTTTTTTTATTATTTCGGGTAATGATTGGTATTGCGTAATGGAGTTTGACTGCTAATGGTAATCAACTTGCTACCGATTTATATACCCTGATCATCATTGTCCCCATCTGAGTTCTTTCAAATCGCCATAAGTCCAATCTTTTAAAGAAGTTGCCTTTTTGCTCGTTGTAGCTAAAATTTGTAGCAGAGTGTGTTCTACCCCCCCTGCCCTCTCCTCCCTCATAAAAAAAAAACGGAATCAAAGCTTCGAAAAGACTCCCCATAGGATATTTCTTGGCAGCCGTCTTACATGCCTTCTTCATGCTAGATCACTATTTTAATCTGGTTGTTGTCGAAAAAATACCAAACTTAAATTTATATGCAATTTCAAGAACTTGGTGGTTCTACATACAGCCATGATAATTTCAGTTGTTTTTGTGCGTATCTTCTTTGCACTTGAACAAACGGTTGGTGTTACCGAGTTTTCAACCAGCTAACAGGACTTAATTCGAACAAAAACACTGATTTACTCACTCACCTTCAACCACCTACGAGCACTATTTGGTCATAATTGCTTTCTTCGAAGCCCTCCGCCATGCAGTGCAAATTTTCTTCAATTATTCTCGGTCTTCCTGTGAGCCGACAGGACTGGAAGCACACAACCAGTTCTAGTTAGGTGCCCACAAAAGGTAATTTCACAGACAATGTTCGAACCGTACATCCAGTTGACTATTATGCCAGCTGCAGCATAACAACAAGAGACAAAAGAAATGAAATGCGAACAAATAATCTTTATGTAATGCTGAGGATTGACGGATTGCAAGGAGGAATTTGACTTTTAAAATAAAAGTGGGGAAGATATATATTTTTAACAATTATGCATTCAAGAAGGAATTGGAGAACCAATGAGGGGATCAGAAAAATTCAATGCTGAACAGAAAGAAGAGGTTGAGGATGACTAGATGCGCACTGTAAGTGACATTACCACTGGCCACTATACATATTCGAGATACCGTTGCGTTGTGATACTGAAGCATAATGCAATTTTCTGATAAAAAATAAAGTTTTAAAAATGGATAAGAACTGTTTCTTCGGTTGTGTGTATTGTTTTTTCCGCTTATTTTATAATGAAAAAAAGAGGAATTTAATTTTTTATATGCCAAATTGTGAGTTTGTTATTCCTCATTTAAAGGTATTTCCAGGATCAGTTGTGACCTTCCTCAGTGAGTTTTTGTTTGAACTGCTTATGGTCCAGTTTGTCAACTGTTTATTACCTTGAGTGAGAGAGTGAAAGCTACTTCCTGTTCAGGAATTAATACTTCAAAACCATAGGGGGCGTCAACATGCTATCACCATTTATCAGCGTCAACATTATGGAATAGAGGAACTTATAGAACAACGTGGTATTTTACCAAGATTCTGGGCCAGATATGTTGAAGACATTTTTGCAATTGGGAAAGGAAGCCAATTTGAAGCCATACTCAACAAATTGAATACTGTCCAAAAGAGTATTACATTCATCATGGAAGTCGAATACAACCACCAACTATCCTTCTTGGATCAGATAACCTGCACCGATTGTGGAAAATCATGCATATGTAGAAGATTAATAACAACTAGGTTCAATGAACATATTACTATTATTCTGTGGGGAAAGTGGCACCATGTCTTTAAAGAACTATTGTGCCCTTTTACTGGTTATAGTGTACCTATTAATCATGGTATCTCAAGCAAGCCTATAAACGTCAGGAACTTTTGTATATTCCCTACTTCCAGATCTTTCAACTTTGCATCTGGTATTAAGTGTTCTCCCAGATGCCTCGACCTATTTAGTACAAGTGCCGACACTGTCCCAGGACGTGTACGGAGGTTTCATCACACTCCGCACAAAACCTGCAGGCAGTGACCGTAGATATCCCTAGCTTCCCTAGGTGATAGTTTAACTGATAGAGACCAGTGAGAATTCCCACTATGATTCGGGGGTTCTTTTTGGTGAGGTTTAAGCAATCCTTTGTGTGCGTAGGTTCGTATCTCTCAATGAGCACCGTGGACTGCTTTATCCCTGGTATATCCGCCCAGTATAGTTCCCTCAACCGTTCCTCTTCATTTCTTACTGTCATAACCATGAAACCGTTTCTGATTCCACAGAAGGGTTCTGGCCCGTGTAAAGGCGTCCCTGGTCCCTTCTTGGCTAGTTCATCCGCTGCCTCGTTGTCTTCCAACCCAGCTTGGCCTAGAACTCAGAGTGTCCAGACATTGTTGGACGAGCCGAGTGTATTCAATCTGTCAAGGCATTCCCATACTAGTTTAGAGTTCACCTAGTTGAACTAAAGTGCCTTGATTGCTGCTTGGCTGTCGGTGAGAATAGCAATGTTCTGCCCTCCTTGTTCTTCCTTTGGAGACTGAAGGAGGTACATCTATCTATGGGGTATATTTCCGCTTAGAGGATGCTAGTGTACCTACCCATTGGCTCCAAGTACATTTTCCTTGGGCCAATGATACCGGCACCCGCGAATATATAAGGGAAGTAAATCTGGCGAAATCAAAAAGTAGACCAATACATGCCCTCAAACCATTGGTAGCCACACACCTCATCGAGGAGAAGCATACAATAACGAGCGATAACCTAAGGGTAGTTAAGGAGGTTAATGACTCCCGCAAATTGGACGCATCAGAGAGTTTCATCATCCAAAAGATACAGGAGGAGAAAAGAATTAAGAGTGATCTAGGAAACGTCAACAGTTTGCTTTTTGGGTTCATAAGTGATAAAATTAACTAGCAATTAAGGTGTGGGTTTCGGTATTTAAGGACACGCTGGACCATAAGCAGTTCAGACAGAACACACTGAGGAAGAGGACAAGTAGTGCTCGAAATACCGGTATATGAAGAATAAAAACTCACTTTTCGGCATTTTTTTTTCAGGATACGAACTGGTTTGCGATATCGAAGTTGATCCCGCTGCCAGTTCTTTGTGTCTATGCAAATGCCAAGTTTACTAATTGTTCATTTTATTGATCAGTCATTCGTGCTTACCTGATTATGCTTATTTATAATCTGCTAGTCAAAATTGACCCCCCAGTCATCAACATACTTTTTTCAATTTACAATGCATCCACGCACCGATAGTCATGTGCATGCCAAGTCTCTGTTTTAGCCCCCGGTAGACTGCTAGATGCGCAGCACACTGACCAGATAAATGGTACAAGGTGAGAATACCCAACTCCAAGAAAGCGAAATTGTGGCCACTGTCACCACGAGCGTCATCGACTTCCCCATTATTATCATCACATTCACCAAAAATAAGTCCATCATTGACGTCTTTGCCATTAATATGCCACCTCTGGGATACCGAGACTGTCAACAACAGTATGACTGGTCACTGTCTTAATTCTTAGCCGGTTCACCTGCGCTACCTTTGCGCCACTCACTCTCTCTCTCCACATATGTTTTACATGCATATTTAAGAGTTCCCCCCAGCGATCGGGTTCGGTCCACTTGGAAAAGGTGTAAAACTGCAAGAATTTCCTGTCTGTGGTTGTTAAGACGATCCACTTATATCGAATCGTTCGCATACAACTCGCCCAGATATAAATTAATTATTTAAATCCGATTGGGATTATTATAATTTATAATGATTACATGTGTGGACGAGCGGATTCTACACATGCATACACTTATCGAGGTTTTGTCGAGGCGCGCATTCGAATCAGGGGGAGATTAGGCGCGTTCGGTCTTAAGTTGAAACCTCGGACAATCCATGGGGCCGTGCTGGACTTGAGTGTGCCAGCGGCAACTGCATTTGTGGAATTTAGCCGCACTTGAATGTACTTAGAAGAAGTTAAGTCGTTTGTGATTTAGCTATTTCCGTTGCTGATAACGCGCGATTTGGTAGTAAACGCGCCTTTGAGTTTGGTAAACACATCTCCGCGGAACTTTGTAGGTTTTCTGTCTAAAGAAAAAAACTATTCATGATGGATTTCTTGGAAATATCAATTGTCCTCGGAATTCAACTTTTTAACTTAAAGTTTTCCTGATCAGTGCCTCCAATGTCAACCAGGGACACATATGGATTCCCGACTGGTCTATCTAAATTGTATCTTTCCCAGAACCTGAAATCATCTGTTGGAAGCACGAATAGCTGAAACATGAATCATGGGAACCAGATGCAGCTAGATGAAAACACCACTAGATACTCATATATCTAGTTTGGATCTAAATTTGAGTTCTTATTTTTATCGGCGAGTTACCTGTGTAGCATTAACGATGCATTCAGAATTCTATTCAACACTATTTTATGCCCCATTAAGATGAATTTGCCAAAAAGACATGAGTATCTGAATATTTACATTTTTTTCCTTACCTGTCTCGTGGTCTATTCTCAAACGTGAAACGACGGCAAGTAGTCTATTTAACAGGTGCATAAATAATGAGAAGATGAAGGGGAGAAAACACGAGAAAATAGATTTAAACACTGAACACTGTATCTAATGTGACTGGCGAGCTAAGGTAAAAATATCCATGGCTGTTTTGTTGTTGCTGTCGTTGACGGAGATAATCACAGGCAAGTTGCGATGTGTTGTTTCAAGGCAATTCAGTGGGCAAATATTGAAAGACCCCCTTTGGTGCTACATTATATCAACCATGTATGTACGCATTGTGGACGTATTCGCAGGTTATATCATTCAAGCAGGATAGAGATAAAACCACTTGTTGTTATGCAGGAGTAGATGATCCAGGTAAATAAATATGGGATTGACGAAAATAGCTATTTCGGGGGGAGCTGATATGCTGGTTGTTTTATGGTGACGAGCAGTTTCGCTCATGTGAAGTTGACACCTTCTGGAAAGCACTCCGTCATTTAGGATTAGTCACCAGCACTTTTTTACTTTGACCTTGTCACATTATTTTGTCTACGACTTCAGCCCTTTCACGAGACCCCAGTTTAGACCATAATCCGTTGAAACAATCCATTCTGTCTCGTTCCTCTTCCGTACTCATAACTCCCAGACTTTGTATTTTAAAATTTCGAAAGTAGACTTATTCGAAAGTCGAACTAGAAAATAAAAAATAGAAATCGGTTTTTGTCAGCACCACTCTCACTCCTACGCTAATTGATTTTGAAAAACCTCATTTCAACGTTTCGCGACGAAAGTTTTATATTTGCGAGTTCGTCATCAGCTTTATGTTATATATCTTTTGCTTCAAGTGGAGCCATCAACTAACCAACATTTTGGGTTTCTTCCTTCAACAGTAAAACCGAAGCAACGGTTTCCTCCAGTAGAGTCGTTCCTCTGAGCCCAGAACCCAACTATCTACTCGAAAACCGAGAAATGGTGTATCGTAAGTGCGGAGTGGTGTAAGGATCATTCCATCGCTTGCGATTATAGAATTGTGCCTTCAATGACACAATCATGTCTTTCACACTGTTGATAACTCACCAGCAAAACTTCTAGCAGTGGGAAAACGAACGAAATGCTGCTAGAAACGGTGATAATTTGACATGCTGTTATGCTGAAGTACCATTAGACAAAGTAAGCAAATGTCATCATCATGGACGAGGTGCTTGAGGAACGATGGCATAACCAATTGGAGTTCTCCACATTTTACCAACAGCATTGGTGTCACAGGTGTCTTTCTTCGGAATCCGGTTAATCATCCCCTTCCTCCACTTCCTGAGGAATATCTCAGATTTCGGCAATATACGGATGAGTAGATTAACCAGTTTTGCAGAGACTGCAGAAGCTACGATAAAAGGTTTATCGGGGAGACCGCCAAGCCAGGGGCTGTTCATTGCTCTAGCGCATTGATGGACGAGATGATTTGACTTTTGTTTGAAAGAGTAGTAGTTCGCCTTTGCATGTTGCGGTCACTAGCCATTTCATCCGCCAAAGGCAGAACTACACCAGATGTTATACGTACCTCTTAGTAGCGGCAGAGATGTTATATAGGCCTCGTATCCAGTGGTATGAATGCTGAGCTCAATGCCAGTGACGGCGGGCTCTGATTGTTGCCTCCAAATCAATTTGTGTCATAAGTGGACAGTGGAATTATTCCTGTACGCCAGGTACTCACGTTAGACTCCGGGGAGCTTCCACTCCTTGACCTGATGGACCATCGATGCGACCACCTGTCAGTCCTTTGGTGATGCAGTATGCGATGTAATAATTATTTTCGGCTGCTTCTGCTTCCTTGACCAGCGCAGTAATAAATTTCTTTCTATCATGCCATCCTTCACTTCCTGAGATTTCCCGCAATCCCAGAGCTCAAACATATCACGTTTGCCCTTAATCACGACAGCAATAAGAGCTTTGATTACCTTTGTCGACTTGCTTACAAGTCCCGGCAGTCAACCAGATCTTATGGCCACTTCAGAGCATGGCCAACAATGTCATTTGCATCAGCAAAAAAAAACTCTATAGATGGATCACGATATGGTCAGTGTGATTGGAGTGAGATGGACGGTGGAAGCTGTAATAAGCCGCAAAACACTCACGATTGTCATTATGGTCTCCAGAAGCCGTATTTCCCCAACATATGTTCGCGCAAGGAGTTATGAGAGTCCATCTTGCAATTCAGATCATCCGTCGCGATCGTAGTATCCTCTTTAAGGGGTCTCTTCTGGACTGCGTTGATTTACTCATAGAAAACCTTCGTCTCCCCTGCGTCAGCTCCTTTGGTACGTTACACTGTACTATCGAAGTGTTCCTGATCCTGGACCGGAATTTCACTGCTAATATTCTGTCTGATACCGGTTCTCAATCTATGAGGGTGAGCTTAGTGGAGGCCGGTAAGCATTATTTCAGCACCGGATTCACACTTACCTCAGGCAGGTTTGTTAGAATACAACAGAACAAAGTTCTACCATCTTACTTGGCTTAACCACAAAATATCCAGTCTGTATCGGTGTCTACTTGTTTTAGTATACCACCGTTAAGCCTGCACACCATGTTCAGTTCGACCTGTCAGTTACAACTGAAAAGTTCGCATTCGACTGGCGGTCGTAACGTGGATGGGAGGCAGTTGGTCTGTCACTTTTGACAGTTCAGGCAGCCGGTGATCAAATAAAAAATGATTCGACCAACCATGTTGCCGCCAGACAGCTTTTAGGGATATCGAATTGGTAGACCTCGGCGCAAAACCGGGATGTCTGGAGTTCCTTATTAAGGCAGGCCTAGACCGGATATCGGTTGTTGCGCCGTTGATGATGAACCATGTTGCGGCCTGCCGGTATGTGGACAGTACATTAATTCATTTAGCAAACGGGTAGATTTGCAGGCGAAATCGAGAGGCCCAACTGAACGTCAATGCCGGTCTTAAGACTGGCTACCCGGAGTTGAGATCAGAATTGTCTCCTCTCCTTTTTTTCATCTTTTTTGGCCCGGGCTTAGTCCTATCGTGACGTTCCTTTTATTCAGACGTTGGGTCACTTACTGGCATTTGTATTTGGGTGGTCTGCAGGTTTGGGGTGACTCCTACATAACAGAGCGAGCCATTGAACTCAGATGGCATCCTGTCTCTAGTTCTCGCCTCTGAGGTGCTTTCTGTGATTTCCTTCGTTCATGAACCTTTCTGTGAGTGGTTTAGGGAGTATTTTTTTAATGATTTTTAAGTTGGTGCCACTTTTCGTGATTGCAGGATGTATTCCCTTTCCTTAGTGGAAAGATACTGGAAACTTTCATACTTGCTTAAAATGTATGTGTCCCGCTGGCAACTGCCAGGAGCGGAAGCTACTACTTTGCAACCGGTGACTTCTGATGGAAAAGTCTCCCCACCTGCACCAAGTCGAAGAAGATTTGGCCCGCCTCTAATAAGATCCGCTCGCAATCGCCCCTGTGCCAGACGCTTGCAAATTCATACAGGATTACGGCGATTTGCACGTGGTCCTGGCCTTTATGCACCATGCCGCCAAACTCGGTATTCCCTATAACTTACATTTCTGAAGCTGCGGAGAAGAGAGGGAAACTCTCAGGAATTTCTATTGTTATTGCCTAGTTCCAAGTCGAGGCAGGCTACGCACAAAACAGACCATTTTTTAAGGATCTCAAGGAGATCGCCAATTCCAGGGTGAGAGAGCTGCTTTCCTTCGTAAATGTTACAGGCTGGTTCTGAGGTTCTAAGCCGGCTCAAATTTGCTCCCCTTGCTCTTACCACAGCAATCATGTTCTTAAGAGTTTGTTGCATCCAAATGGCATACCGCAGCACTAATTGGGCTTATCGAAGCGGCGAATGATACCTATCTTGCAAATGTTTAATATGATTTCTATTATTAAAATTCAAGAATATGATGTAATAGTTATGACACATTTCTTCCTGCGTAAAGGCTTGGATGAAGGAGTCACCAGTCAGTGTGATGTCCATTTACGTTTTTTCTGAGAAGGATAATGTCCTACTTAATCCGTTCGCCTCAGTGTCCTTTTTTTCCTGTAATTATTTCATGGCAGGCCTGCTGTTCGGTTTTGAGGACTTTATTTTGTGATTCTTTATATAGAGTAGCAATTTGTAGTATACCATTCGGAGTGTCTGATCTAGGTCCCTATGAGCCACTAGCTTGCCTTTAAGAATCTTTTTCCTTCTATTACAGTGCAATCCAGTGTCGGCACTTCGGGCCTTCTATTGTCGCCGCTTCCATTGTTTTCGGTGGAAGGACCGTATGCTTCATTGTCAACTGATTCTTCCCATTTGCGAGAGGATCCTGGCGTCAATATTGGTTTACATGACAAGACGTCGCAGCTGTGCAGAAGAGGACACCCTTACAAACTTCATATTCACCTGCCCGGCTTTAGTCAGGGAACTTTCCTGGCAGATTTCAAAGATGCATCTGGAAATAAGATCCAGTGCTTTACCACTCTACCAATTGGTTTTCAAAATTAGAACTCCGGAAGTGTCTCTTATTGGTTCCGAGTTAATTAGTGGTAACATGGTTAAAAAAGGACTGTGGTTTTAAAACGGCGCAACTGTTGCCCTTAATCCGTATTTTGACCTTTACCATGTCTCCTTATCAATTAACTTTTAACTTTAGTGTTTAGTTCTTTAGTTCTTCCCATAAGGTGCTCCAGAGCGATGCTCATGAATGTGATTGCTCGTTCGGCAAGGTTCCATTGGAGGCTTTTATAGCGCTCGATGATAGTGGAAATTTGTAGGATATTCCATTAAGTTCAGAGTAGAGGGAGCATTTTGCTGAAGTGCTACTTGTCTTTTGCTCGTCAATTTCCTGTGATTTGTTCAAGGTTGGTGTGTAAACGTTTATTTTTTATTTTTTTTTCAAAGGCGCCCAATGTGGGGTAAAAAGCTTACTAAGTTTCAGGAAATTTAATCTGTGGAAAATATCCGGCTCAAAACTTGGCTTTGGGGTTGCCACATAGAGATGGGATCAGTCTCTCAACTTCGTTCCAGGTCAGGCTCGACGTGCACTTAACTTCATTTTCTAAATTTTGGGTTAGACGCATTTTCCTCCAGAAACTGGCTAGGGGTTCTAAGCCTCATTTCCGTCTCAATTTATAAAGTAATTTTCCTTCCATTTCCTCCGATAGCAATTCACAAGGTCATCTCATTTTTGTCTTCGCCTGGAGACCTATCGCCTGTTAGACGACTGGTTTCCAGAAACCTTTGGCATTATTGTCCAAGTTTCAGGTTATCCCCTTCCTCCTCAATGTGTGACTTCCTATTCAAATATTTTTGAAAATGCTGTATTCTTCCTTTTTCGTTGGGATCAAAGGACAAGTGATTAAAAGTTGGAGGCAGTTGATCCGTGCAATGCCTGTTCCGTCCTCAGCGGTTCATGCTCATTCCGCTCTCTGATTTCAAATGGGGAAGACTGAAATCTCATGATTCCCTGTTTGGTTCTTGGTTTATGTTTTCTGACATTCTATGCCGGAGAGTAACCTGTGACGTTTTTCTCTGGTTTAAAGTGTTGTGTGCTGCACTCTACCCATGAAAGAACAGGGAGTAGGCCTAGGGAAGGCCCAAGATGGAACGGAGGAAATAGGAGAAACACCACTACCAACGGGAATCAAATTCAAATTGGGATGTTTTGGGTGCGAATTAGAGTATGGTAATCACCTTTACCGGTTGCTGGCAAAGAAGGCGAACGAGATGATTCCACTCCGCCTTACTCACATTATACCGAGTTTGAGGTTAGTTTATTGCCTCGATTTAGTTTAGTGATGGGGCTTCCCCCATGCAAGGGGGTAAGGCTGCAAGAGGAACGGTTTTCTCCACCTTAGAGGTTAGGCCCAAACAAATCTTCCAATCTGTTCCACTATATGATCCACGTTCGCTCGACTTTATCTTCAGATAGAGGAATCCAGATAATGAACTCTTAGGGGTTAAAGTCCGTTAGAACAGAAGGGTCTTTTCCGATAGACCGATTCTTATTCAGGATTGAAGGCAGAACTTGCTCTACATTACAGGTCAGTTCGCATTTGATATAGGAACATGAACCATGAAGCTGTTTGCCAGGGTTTCATTGACTTGGTTTTGGGAATTTCATCAATCTCATAAAGGAGTCAGCAAGCTGGATCTTCGGGACGCTCGCAGGGATGTAAATAGCTGTTAGTTCAACTATAAGAGGGTACTTGTTGCTGTTGGAATTATTGGCAATTGAAACACAACCATCAAGAGTGTCTGAAGGGCAAGACCATTACCTATATTTAAGCTCTAATGCAAAAGGTGCTCCAATCTATAAAACTTCTAGGGTAGTAATCCCGTTGGAGTGATTCTTCCTGGGATCTACGTTCATTACAAATTATTTATGTGCTATTACATAGACCTTTCAAAAATGTGTAATTCCGGAAAACCGAGATATTTCTTTGGCTTCGGTATCTGAAACCCGCAAATAAAAATTTGACAACATTCCTATGAAAGATCTTTCGTGACTAACAGATTTACGTGTTCCTTAGTAAATTTCTCGTGAAGTTTATCTGATTAATAAATAAAAAAAAGTATGGATTTGTTGACCAATCTAGTTTAGTTTATTTATATAGTCAACTTCCATCTTTATATCTAATCGCCGGATTAACAGCGACTTTCGCTCATTTGGTCATTTCATCGATTTACGTCATTATACCAGTTTGTTAACCTTAACTGCAGCATCGGTCAAATAAATAGTTTCATCAAATTCTTTTATGCAAAAGAAATCTATTTTAATAACTAAACTGAAAAATAGGATTCCAAAGGCGAAAACTCAAAGAAATTCCAAAATTTGATAAACTGATGAAGGGGAAGATGTGATTTATTGACGCAATAGCTTTCCTACTGCGATTAACTTGTGACTATCTTTTCTCTTGGAAAATGCAATCTATTTTGCAGTTTTCTGGGTAGTGGTTGGTGAGTTTTCACTTCTCACGCTGCTTCAAACTGCATCTGAAAGTATTGTTGTGGCTGTGATGCATTTTCGTTCATATGCATATTGGAGTGTGTGACATGTTGTTAAGAATCTAATGATTGCATTGCCTCTCTATTAATTGTTTCAATGTTTTTCTTTTTCAGGTGAGTTTGATCGTAGTTTCCATGTAACGTGAGATCACGAACTGAGAATGTAGTACTGTGAAAATGGTTGTAGTGAATTTATCGGGAGGTAAGTATTGTTGTAGTATGTTGTTGAAAAGAACGGGAAAATAATACACTTCGAAGGAACTAAAATGGAAATAGAATATCACCATCCACTTATCCGTGGCATACAACAGCGCCGTAGAAAGAAAATTCAATTATGCGGGCTTGTTCCAAAAGCTAGAACTAATAATCTCCCTATGATCCTGCTTCAAAGATACTGGCAAAGCGCTCCTCGTCCCATGTTGAGTATTTTGTGGCGGGTAAGTCTGGATTATTTATCATTGTAGAGCGTTCAGCTTAAGCATCAATCAATCAATCCGTTACTGAGTGATACTGTGCTGAGATTCCCACTTCAGGACAGTGCCAATGGTTAAAAACCACTGCACAGCGCATAAAAAATGATGTGGTATTATCCCCCAGGCAAAAGTGGAGAGGCGTACCACTACGACAAGCTGATAGAGTTCATTAATGTCATACCCTTATTAGTTCACCCTTAGACTTCCATATTCTAATACGAAGCCATGATCAAGGAAATAGCTTGATTTGAGCAGGGTTTGTCAGAAAGACAAACCTTTTTGATTACTGTGCATTGAAAATGTCCATCCATCGTCTGTGGTTAGTCCTTTTAAAAGTAGGAAGCCCGCGATCGAAGCAATCGCAGTGTGATTTCTGTGTCTAGGCCAGTCGGGGTCTGCAGGCTGGGAACAGAATTAAGTTGGGCTCTTGTATAATATTCATCCTGGGTATTCTTTTGCGCGAACGATGTATCTTGGATATAGAAGCGATTGGCGAATTGATTTCATTTGCTTTGTGGGGTAGGCAAAACACATAATTGATTTTGCAACTTCAGGAGGAGGACGTAATTGATACCCCAACGCAACGTGGAATTCTGGAGTTAGTGTAATATAGCCGTGTAATCAGTCAAGACAAAGAACGGTTGCTAATGTAAGTAAGGTCCCATCAAGCATTAGCTGCTTATCCAGGCGCTTGATGGATTCGAATTATTCCATTCAACGGATGTGATAACTACACAGATTCTATTTCTCCTTCTTTTACGGGCTGATGTCATCATTGAAGATTGCTCAGTCTGCTACTGAAGCCGATTTATATTAGCTAACGATGCGTGAAACGTCACCTTAAGAAGTGATATCACATCAGGTTTTGATAAACGTAATATCATGTATATCAGCTTTCATTAGTTGAACTTTACATGTGATGTTATTATCACCAACATCATATGTTCTATATACTCTGCAGCCGATTCTACGAAATATTACTCGTCACTGGAATGGTATTCACCCCGCATTTATCACACTCGTAGCGTAAAATGTAGGAAAGCAAAAAGCTTTTATATACTGTAGTAAAATCTTTTCACATTAAAAGAAGAAGGAATTGTGATACCTGCTAAGGAGCTTCACTGATTACGGCATTGCAAGGAATTCATTTTTCCAGGCCATCAATAGGACAGGGAATCGCTTGAACCAGTAAGAGGGTTGTGATGTATTAAACAAAAACATGATAATATTACTCGCTGGCGTTCAGTGATGTTTTGCAATGTGATATCACTTCATCACCGACATTGCGAAATATTACTTATCACACGAATAATATCATGCGACGATGTTGTGATGTTAAGTAGTGTTTGTGAAATTTGTAATTATTACATTTTAAGGTGACTTCCCTGTTCAACATACTTAACACAGCATGGCCCTGAATATTTTCCTATCTGGCTTAAGAATCCATTTCAGGTTGACCCAGTTCAAAAGTTATACAAACTACGTATAACTTGTGTTGTTTGCTGCGTCTCCAGCTCGTTTCAGGCTCTCCCAGATGGTGGTGCCTGGAAATTCTTCTGGCGCCCATTTGCTCTACATGTCCTAGTATTACTTATTTTTTGGTATCAAAATTTTCTATATTGTGAATTTTGTTTTCCTGCGCATATTTTAAGTTTTGGCAGTAGGAGGTAAATTATTTTTTTTGTCGACTTGTTCGATGTTGTAATCGTTTAGTTTCGCGTTTCATGTCTGCGTCATGATTTGGTCCTCTCTTTATTTTTTTAGGCCATTTTCCGCCGATATTTCGTCAAGTTTCACTAGGGTCTCCTTTACGCTTTCTTTCGGTCGTGCCAGAATATTTATATAATCCGTATAGGGGATCTGTATACTGTACCGAGCGGTCGATACTATCGAATGCCTGTTTGAAGTCAACAAAGATTTGATGGACCTCAATGGTAATTCCTAACACGTCTCCAATACCTGCTTTACTGAGAATATCTGATCTGTCGTTAGGTTTCTAGGTAGAAATCTTCCTTAGTACTCCCCGACAGTATTTTGAGAAGGATTCGAACCTTTTTTCAGTTATTTTTGACAGGATTTTCTAATAACAGCAATGACATCCCTCTATAGTTTTCGCAGCTTCATGAATAGGAATAGTGACACTTTTGCGCCAACTTTCGGTTATAATTTTTTGTGACCAAACAGTGTTGAGGAGCGCCTGGAGCTTGGTGGCCACCCCTACACTTCCTTTTAGTAGCTCCATAGGTATTCCATCCACCAACAGCGGTTTGTTGTTTCTGGTTGTTTCAAGTGCATTTTTGACTTCTCCATGTGTAGGTGGTGAGACGGGCCTCTGCTCTTTCGATGTGGGGAGATGATGTTGTCGTATTGAGTAGTTCCTCGATGTATTGGACCCATAGATTTTTCATAGCTTCATGCGTTTCATAAAGTTGCCCGCTGCTGCCTTGCATCCTTGCAAAATTACGGTTCTGGGCTTTGATCTTTTTTTTCGTCAAGTTGTCAGGGGACCTTAAAATATATTTCTTAAAGTTATCGTTCAATGTGCAGCTTTTATCATTTTTATGTTTCCTTTTTTTCCATTTGCGGATCTTGCCAGCTAGTGGTACGCTTTAATTCTACCTATTTGTCTTGTTTGTTTTCATGGAGCGCTTTCCTCATCGATGGCCATCAATCATTCCTTTTACACCGACCAATCATTTTTTTTTGCACCGAGATTCTTATCCGTTGGCATTCTCGCTAGCCGTTATGATTGTATCTTTCAGCTGACCTCATTTCACCTGAATGTTATTGGTTTTCTGGTGTCGATTCAGCGTCTGCAGGATTTATTCTTCTCACGCTCCCACGTCATTTCTCTGTTCTGAAGCTTTCTAATACCAGACCAGATAGCTATGGTGAATCTGCTATTCTGATAATTTACTATTTGACGTTGATGTCTTGCTCTAATGAGATAGTGGTGTACAGGGTGCATCATAAAAGTAATGCGCATTTACTGGACAGAATAGATTTATTCATCCGATTGGTACAGACGGTTGAAATTCTTCAGAGTAGTCTCCTCCTGCGGAGACGATTCTGCCATGCCTGGAAAGCACTCTGAGACTCCTCGACTGGAATGCCCTTGAATATTCTCCACCAACTCCCAGTGCTTTCCCTTCAGCTCTTTTTTCAGTCGGGAACAAAGAAAAGTCACATAGAGCCAATTCAGGGCTGTAAGGAGGCTGGGGCACCACGGAGGTCTTGTTTTGGATCTAGAAGTTGGTAACGACGAAGGCCATGTGGCTAGGGGCATTATCGTGGTGGAGTTTGAAAACGTCGTTGATGTCAGGTCTGACGCATGCAATCGTGATTTCAGTCTCTTGAGCCCTCCAGGTAAAAGGCTGCATTTCCAGTTTGCCCTTTGGTACAAACTCAAAATGGACGATTCCTCTGACGTCAAAGAAGACAATCAGCATTGTTTTGATGCGAGACTTACTCATACGCGCTTTTTTGGGTTTGGGAGAAGATTGTGTGTGCCATTCGGAGCTCTGCCTGGGGATCTCGAAATGCATCCTTCTTTAAAGGCCTCTTGAAGCATTTGATAAATTTCCATTGCAATCTTCCTAAGTCGCACATAAAATTTGATCGTGTACCGCTGTTCCAATGAACGCTCCATTACGCAGTGACACAATCGAAAAACTGGTTCCGCGCAAAGTCACGTCCTCCTAAGGCGCACTTGAAGGGGCACAACCCCCTCCACAATCTCCGACCGGTCTGATCGCACTGTGATGTATAGTTTCGACATAATAAAACAATGCTGCCCGTTTCTTACTGAGGATGAAATTGATTTGATGGGACATCGTCCCATCTGGTGAGGTCCATGTTCTTTTATGGATCTTGCTGTGAGGCAATTGATGAAATATTAATGTTTCGGCTGCAAGCGAATCCTACGAGCCTACTTCCGTTAGTTTTGTCGTGGAGGCTATGCTTCCAGGACTTCCTTGGTGGATCACCTAGTTTCCGATCCCTGCATTAAAGTCATCGAATACTATCTTCATTTCGCTTGGAGGAAGCTAATCAAATACTGACTCTAGGTGGCTATAGAGTTCAATTTTTACTGAGACATCCTTATCTTCCGTTGCAGCATATACGTTGGTTAGCCAAACGCTTAAAAGCGAATCAATTCTTTTATTGATTAATCTGAAGTCGGTGATGTGCGGGCAAAAATCCTTTTGGATGAAAAAAGCTATTTCTTAATCATGCATTCCAGGCTTTTTTCGCTTTTCAAAATAGTGTGCGTTGTCACTACCTAATAATTTTGTTTTCTGGAGCGCCAAGACATCTACTTTGTATTTTCCGTCCTGCTCGATGAGTGCTCTAAGGGCGTCAGTTTTGAACAGGGAGCACACGTTCCAGATCTCAAACTCGTAGTCCTTTTTCGGTTCCCGTAGTTGCCGTTGAATTTCCGATCCAATTGGGGGCTCAATTTTTGGTTGCAAGACAATAGTATAACGTCAATATGTGGTTAGCCTATTGCCCCGCCCCCAAGCTAGAGAGCCAAACGGCTCATCTCTGTTTAAACAACAACAAGGTGAGAGTGGAATTTGGTACCGGGGCTGTTAATGTTAAATGAGCGTGCAGTACTCAAGTACTTGCTAAGGATTGCAGTGCCGGATCTGCCAGCCCCCGTGAGACATGTAGGCAGATTGATCGAAGCTTTTCTAAAAGGGGAGACCCTTCGTATTTCCCCGCTCGACTTTGGGAAGATCGGTGAAGCTAAAAAAAGGGGAAATTATTTCGATTTTTATCCCCTTTAACTTTCTATTCGAGGCCTCCAAAAAACCCTAAATCCGAAGGAATCCGCACCTCTCTTTTCTCCTCCATAAGGCCTGATTTATTTGCACAAAACGAAGAAAAATATTTATTTATTTTTTCGTTGGGATGGAAATGAATTTTCTTGAATAACCATGGTCACTCTCGGCAACGTCACCACCAAAAGCCAACCAATTAACAACATCAAGCCGCACAGGTCAAACGGGAAGAATAAAGATAGGAGAATACAACTTTGAGACCGTTGATAATTTCTCCTATCTAGGGTCGAAAATCACAACCGATAAGAGCCACGATGATGTAATCCGCGCACGGTTGTTAGCAGTCAACAGAGTCTATTTCAGGTTACAAAAACTGTTTGGCTTGAAACGTCTCACCAAAGGGTCAAAGCTCTTACTGTACAAGGCAATGATCTTACCAGTCCTCATGTATTCCTCGGAGACTTGGGTTCTTAGCAAGATGAACTCTGGTCGCGTTCGAGAGAAGAACCCTCCGAAGAATTTTTGTCACTTTACATGAAGATGGACGATTCCGTAGCCTGCATAACGGCGAAATCTATGAGTGACACCATGACCGTCAAGTTGTGGATAAAATCCGGCTCAATAGGTTACGGTAGGCAGGAGACTTAATCCGTATCGATGAGGATGATCTAGCTCGGAATGTCTATAAGGGCAATATCTATGGTAGTAAAAGATGAGGCAGACCCTGCCTGAGATGGAGCGATGGCGTAGGTCAGGACGCCAGACAGCTTATAGGGATATCGAATTGGTGGACCTCGGCGGAAAACTGGGATGTCTGGAGTTCTTTATTAAGGCAGGCCTAGACCAGATACCGGTTGTTGCGCAGTTGATGATGGTGATGAACCGTGATCACTCGAAACTTGTTATTTCTAAAAAGTAGGCTCAAAATACTATATTCCTGAATTATATATAAGTTTCCAGTGACCACAGTTATTCAAGAAAATTCATTTCCATCCCATATGTATACAAATCAACCCATATGTTAATTGACTTGGTTCCGGGGGATCCAGTGGATCACAGGATTCTCCTCTGATTTGTATTGCAACTCTCGTAGTTTGGTAACTATAGTTCTCCTGAACGCTTTTAAAGACGTTTGCCATCGGGGACCATCTACTCCAGAGACCCGTCATTTCTCCTCTTTAGCTACTCTCATCTGCACTTTTTTTTTCATGCAATGTAGGCCTCTCAGGAAATTAAAAATTAGGAATGGATTCCCACCAAATTTGTATTAATACTTATTGATATTTGGAATTGAATTTGAATATTTCCTCAAATACTTCAAATTATAATAAAACGAGCCCCTCCTTGGCTTCCCAAATATCGATGAAATTAAATTATATATCTCAGGATTATTCATTCATAACCAAACTCAACCGTTTCCTGTTTCCAATAACCACGACCTTATGCTTGAAGGCATATTTCCCCGTTGGCTAAACCCAACCGGAATATATCATGCACAATTTTCCTTCCCTTGCACATTTTTTCTCAGAAAGAAAAAGGAGCACAAAATGCATTCACAATCTAAAAGACAATTTTAAGTCGCATTAAATCGCTTTTGTTGTTTTTCTGAGCCCTGATAATAAAACGTTGAGCTAGCGACTGGCCTAAATGCAATTCGTCACACCCGAATTACGTCGGATCAAAAGGGGTAGATAGATATACTCGTATGTGCGGTGCCCACTCATATGTTCATATCCCGAAGTACCTGTAAGAAAGACTCCCGTGTACCGGTAACAAACAATAACGGCAATGACGGCAGTAAAGCTGGTGTTTATGTCCCAAAGCGACAACTAATTCAAATCGGAAATGAGTGTGCTGCAACAGGAAAAAATTGTTACGTTGCCGGTTACTTCGCGTCATACTTGGCTAGATACAAAAATTGCACCCTCTTCCATTTTATCCCAACGGCAGACCTAGCAATATTCCCATATCCTGTGCGAGAGTGGCAAACATCGAACCCATGTGAGTGCATGGGACACGGACACTAAAAAGAATTTAATATCCTCTCTGTACCCCAAGCTTATCTAACCAGACCGGACAATTAACGAAACGCAGAACAAAAAACCTTTGCGAGTCAATTAATCCACCCCTGCAGTGTATTTGCACTTCCGCATTAGATCAACCAGGTACCACCGAAAGGACACATTTCATCCTTACATGTCCTGCTGCACAGGCTGGTGAGGGTTCTCTTTGGTTATCGGCAATATGTGAACAATACCTGTGTCCCCGACAAAATGCTATTGTCCTTGATAGATTCTTTCCTAATTACGGTTTTTTTTCGGTTTGGAAGCTTCTGCGGCATGATATGGACGTAGTAAGGAGCATTGCATTCAGTTTTCGTAACCGTTTTTGAGTGATTTTTTACGTATGTTAGGCACCGGATGGGGTTGTCAATTGGGAAATAATCGTGGTTCTGGATAGGGTGCAGTGTGTGTGTTTAAAGGTGAGTACTTTTGATTCCAGGACTTTCTTTCCTAAAGTGATTATATTTGGGGCTAATTCGTGGTCATCCTATCACAACAAGCAAAGTAGGAAAACATTGTTCCTGTCTAAGGCACTTTGACTTTCTATGGAACCTTCTGTCTGTTTTAGCCCAAACAACAATCACAATTTTCGTTTACTAGCATGCTGGTCCTTTTAGTCGAGGCATATGTTAATGCACCTTCTTCGAAGTCTCTATCCTACTTTTTAGCCCTCCATACCGGCAACACTCATCTAGATACGAGAAGATTGATAGATAGCCACTGCTGATCCCTTCATATGTCGTATGCAATTAAATGTTGTACCGAGAGACCCTCGAACAGGTGCACATGGAAAAGTCGTCATCATTTGTGCATGTTCACTTTTCGGGAAAGTCTCCTGCTTTTGCTATCTTGTACGTGTGTGCACTTTGCCGAAAGACCTTCGTACAACTTACCTACTCAAACACTCCTTGAGTTGCAAGTGACGCTGACAATGTCAGATATCGAGTAGATATCAGACACCTAACTCTCTAATTCCTGCAAACCTTCGGAGGGTACTCTGGCTCTCTCTCTAGCTGTCGGCTTGTACTCAGTGGAACAAAACACAGGAAATGATAAAGTCCTTTAACAAGGCATTTTACGTTTTGCGTTCTTGCAAGAGGGGGACCCGTAAACGCACTGAAAAGCCACTTTCTCGCTATATCCTTGATCGTATTGTAATTTGAGGTGATAATGGACACAAGAAGTGTCATGTCAGCTTTCTGACAACTATACACATTGCACATTAAGGTGGGAAGCTACTGATGATGATGATGGTGAATGGAGTGATGAAGTGGTGGAGATGATGATGATGATTGTATGATTTTTGTTCATTCTCTTGATATCTTAGGAAGCTTAGGAAGAATCTGGGTGGCATTTTGACATTTCCTGCCGACAACAAAGTATCTCCGCCAAAACTGATAGCATCCACTCGAGTTGTAGGAAATCTATCCTTCTCATAATTGAAGATAAGTTGGTTTATAGTTGAAGATACTTTTGACATGAGCGATGGCGAGAGTGTTGAACGACTTTTTTCGGTAGTGAGATATCTTTATAATGTGGTTTCAGTGGGGGGTTTAATATTAAAGCAATTGTTAATTTTTTGGTGGGAAATTTTGGTCAAAATAACTTTTCGCACCATTATTAGCATTGATAATCACTTAATTTCGCAGATTTTTTCATTGCTTGCTTATCTCTGGTGATAGTTCCGTGGATTCTAACTTTTCTTACTTTTCTAAAAGCCAAATGTCAGTGTTTGTTCTTAGATATTGACAAGACTTCTAAGGGAATAAATAGTTGCTCCATAAGTACGGAAATCAATTATGCGATCTTCCAATTGTCATCTCCTGAGAGCAACCTTCTATAGTCATATATCGTGTCCTCCTACATTTCTCTCGGTTTCCCCTGTAGACATACTCCTTCAGTTTCATCCTTCATTATGCGCATTGCCCATATGCTCCACATAGCTTGTCCAGTGCAGCTTGTAAAGTTTGCCTAGCAAGGGGTGGAGATTTCGTATAACGCCCCATTTTACCTCACACTGCAGTCTAATCTATATGTGGAATTTTCTCTTCCTGTGTATCTTTTTTGATTTCGCAATCTGGAGCACTCAGTATTCACCTTCGAAGTTTGTCCTCTTCCATGCCGTCCTTTCTTAGGTGTGCTCCAAGATAAGTGAACCTATCAGTGCTTTCGAAGCCGTATTCTCCCATTGTCATGTTTTGCTATTTTGGCTGGATCGTTGTTGTGTTTTGGGCTCATTGATATTGATCTAATTTTCTTTGTTCGTAAACAAACCTAAAAGGTCGCTATGGGAAGCGTTCTCTTTGTGTCCATGAGCATACTTCAAATGATGTGTTCCAGGCCCATATTGAAGAGAGTGGGAAAGAAACCGTCTCCTCTCTCCCTTCCTTCAAACCTATGCTTTATGCACAAGCTCTTTGTCAACTGTGCCTGTATTTAGATCTCGGGTTCTGTATTACCCATGGTAAATTTTGGCATTCTTTTCAGTTTCGGTGGGATTTCAATATGATTTATACATTGTGTTATGATCTATATTGTCATAAGTCTACTCGAAGTTATAATGAATTATTCTGGATGAGGGTGGTCAAACAACCGTCCTGAGTGGCCTAAGATGAGCTATTCCAAAACCTAAAAGAAATTGGTTAAGTGACCGCGAAGGTCTGCCCGCAAATATCAAAGCGCTTGGTTGACACGATCTTGTACGCCTCTGGTCTAGCCAGTGTCAAGGATGTGGGAGGGATCTTTTGAGCGCTTTGATCCTGCACGTGCCATTTTTAAAAAATTTGTGGACCTGAGTGCCGCGATGGAAGGAGGGGGGGATTCCACGACAGATCATAGCCTCAATCATTGTTTCCTCTGATTCAAATTTTCAATGAGGCGCGGTCCTTGTTCCCTCCCTTCCTTGAAAAATCGCTTTAATCAATTCTGCAAAACTCTCGGATTGCCCAAATGCCATCTCAACCTCAAGAAATTTGTTTCACCTGTTAACGAACGAACAACAATCGAGTTGCTCCTCGTCGCAGAGAATTAAATAATAAAAACAAATAACAGGGATCGCGAGAAATCGATACAGTGCTTTCGGGGAAAAAGGCGTGAAACCTAAAACTAGAAATGCAAGTTCACGTGCAGTCTAGTCGGGAACAATGCTGAGAATTTATTGATTCTTTTTCCGACACCACAAAACGAAGTTGTGACCTAGAATTAACTATCTTCCACGGATTCAAGAAATCTGTAAATAAGAAATATACTGGGCCCCACGTTGAGCGCCATTTGTAATAAACTCGTCTTTCGCCACCCAGGATGGTTGTTTGACCATCCTTATCCTTGCGAGTTCATTGCAAAGTCTACAAAGATCTGGTACGCGTCAATGTTAGATTTCCAGCCCAGTTCTGAAGCCATCTTTATTTTTGCATCTTTTTCATATTTGGCCTCAGTCTTTACCTAATGATTTTCGTCAGGATTTTGTATGACGAATATAGTTTTTGCGTCAGATATCAAGTATTCTTTAAGGAGTTCATACAATAGCAGTTTACTTGTGTAGGAAGGTTGCTAAGTATGCTTCGGCGATATCCCATCAAAACCAGAAGTTTTGTCACCTTTCTGATCGATTTAAGGCTTTGCGCTAAACAAAACCTCATTAAAATCGGTTTACCGTCTGGAAGCTCTAAATGTTCAAAACCTACCGCTGGCTCCTGCCATACGATTATGCGAGGCTTTTACTCACTAAAACCACCTCCTTCTCCTTCGTTTACCCCGCGGGACTGCCATTTCGGTATTACGTCGCGGGGCAGGATCAGTTAGGAATTGCTCCTCGTGTCCTCCTCTTCCTTCCTCAGCAGATTGTGGATCGCCTTCATAAATTTTGCCATCGCCCTCCAAGATGTTTTAGAGGCTGGCATGTGCTCCTGTTATTCTCGGGTGTTAACTATGCCCCGGCGTCAATTTCCGACTCTACTCTGTGTGGGGCGAACCACGGGCAGCTAAAAACAATATACTTCTCATCCTCCGGAATCATCACGCATATCGGGCAATACGAGGAGTCATCACGCCCGATGCGATAAAGGCATGCACGGTATCCTCTGCGTCCGCTTAGGAATTAAGTTAGGGGGTAACTAACGTCACCGCGACTTCGTTCGTTCCATTTCGGGACATCTAGAATAATCCTGTGTGTGCAGCATCCTTTAATTGAATTATCCCATCTTTTTTTGCCATTCCAAAATAGGTTCACTTCGTGCTAATTGCTGACGATAGGTATAGGACTCGCCGATTGCATATAATGCTATCACACATTCTGGTGTGTCTGATGTTGTACGGTAAGCGCACGACGTTCGTAATACACTTAATCGATATGGAGCTGCGATTTTCCTTCTATTTGCTTCCAACTTGAAAGACGGTGCCAAGATTGCAGCTGCATAAAGCAAGATGGAGCTGACAACTCTCGAGATAAGGAGCTGATGGCTTTACCTAGGGCCATCTATATTTGGTAACATTCTTACCAACAATGTAGCCACCCCGGAGGTTTGATTCCAGAATTTTCAAAGTGGGACTTGAATTTCAGTCTTTGGTCAACCATGACTCCTAGGTATTTAAGCGTTGGCTGCGAATGAATGATGTGTTCACCAATCCTGTGACTTTTAACGACATTTAATTCCTTCGCTTGGTGATCAAAATTACCTCGGTTTTATGTTCTGCGAGCGTCAAATCAGCGTCCTTTAGCCAAGACCTGATTTCAAAAATTGGCTCGGTTGTGACTACCTTGATTTCCTCAATAACTTGTGCCACGATAGTCACTCCGATGTCGTCCAATGATTTTCACTCCTTTGGGCAGTTGCAGCTTTAAAATTTCGTCATACATTATTATCCACCGGAGAGGGCCGAGGAATGGTCCTTGCGGAACCCCGCAAGTTGTTTTATACGTTTTAGTAGGTCCATCGGCCGAATCGTAACATAATATCCTCTCCCGGAAAAATTTCATGACTATGTGCACCAGGTATTTAGGAGCCCCTAATTTGGCTGCAGCGGCAATTATTCTGCTCCATTTTGCTGTGTTGAAGGCATTGCGCACGTCGAGAGTTACTACCACGCAAAATTTTGGCCACCATTGCTTTTTTTTTGAAATTTCCGTTACCGTGCTGATCGGAGATCTTGCCTTTCGGAATCCGCACTGCCTATCTGAGAGACCACCCTCCTTTTCTGTGATTTGTACAAGTCTATTGAAGATAACCCCTTCAAAGAGTTTGCCGATGCCTTTTAGCAAGCATATCGACCTATAAGACGAAGGATCACCCAAAAAGTTATTTGGCTTCGGGATTAGCACAAGCTTCTGTTTCCTACACTTTTCCGGGAAAAGCTCATCTTTAAGGCGCGTCGCAAATGGAACACCATGGAACTGTTTTGACGGCCAATGTCAATGCTTTATTCGGAATGCCGTCTAAACTTGGGGCTTTATTTTCGTCAATCTTCTTCGCGGCTTTCAGTACTTCTTCAGTGGTTACCTCGGGAATTTCATAGGGATCTATCTGGACAGTAAGTAAGTTCGATTCACTTGAAACTTGAAACTTGTAGGAAGAGAGTACTGGTGATATCCCGCCTGTCTGTCTGTCCGTGTCCGTGTCACACGCATTTTTCTCGGAGACAGTTGTAGCGATTGACACTAAATAGTGAACGTTCACGCATATAGTCAGTTACATAATTTGAAGGAATTTAATGCGGGTCCCCATACATGCAAAAGCAGGGTGTAATTTTTTTTTCATCTAATATAGCCATGTTGGGTATCAGATGAAAGGTTCCGAAGTCCATGTGTGTTTTGACATTTGATGGAAAGGTGAGGAGTGCGGGGGTTGAAAGTGATCATTTTTTTAATGTACGCATTCTCAGAAACTACCCAACTGAAAAGTCTGAAAAAATTGCCTGGGTGAATTCTTCTTTCGAACAGAAAAGATAGAGGGACTTTTGTGTGAACTTGATAAGTGACGCCCATGCTATAATTAATGACGCTTATAAAGAACTTCTAGGGGTTTTGAGTGGCGTAAGCAGTTTAAATATGGCTGCGAAGAGGTTGGAAAGGAAGCCTGCATGAGCTGGAGTGAGGATAATCTTCAGAAAATTCATGGTATTTTGAACTTTGAACCAAAATCCAGGCAAATTTCCATGACTCCTTGGTCGATAAAATGGCCAAAAATGCGAAATCGGCCCAGATTGCAAAAATGCAACAATTTTCACGCTACGATGTCGGGGACGCGAGATATCGCGGAAAATCCGCCGCCGTGGAGGCCGGTAGAAATCCCCCCCCGGGTCGACAAAATGCCGATAAATGCAAAATGATCGAATTTCCTCGGGCGATGCCTTGATCAAAAGGGAGGCGGCCTAGATTGTAAGAATGGAACAATTTTTACACTACCATGTTGGGAACGCGAGATATTGCGGAAATTCCAGCCGGCCGTGGAGGCTGGCTGGAATCCAAGAAAATTGAAAATTTCCACGACCCCTGACAAAATGGCCAAAAATGCAAAATCGTCGGATTTTCGAGGGCGATACCTTGATCGATAGGGGAGGCGATACGGATTGCGAAAATGCAACAATTTTAACACTACGATGTCGGAAACGTTAGATATGTCAGAAAGTCCGCCGCCAAAGAGGCCGCCCGAAATCCATGAAAATTCAAAATTTTGACGACCCCCGGGTCGACAAAATGACTAAAAATGCAAAATCGTCGGATTTCCTTGGGCGAACCAATTTTTTTGGCGCATACATTACTGGTTCAGTGTTATGAGTACGACCTGAAAAAAAAACAATGTCGAAGCTACAAGTGGTCAGTCTCCAAGCCGGAAAACGCTGGCAGGGGCACGAGTTAAAAGCACGCTCATTGCTCTTTTCGATGGAGGAAGGGGTTTCTAACTGCTAGAGAGACTGCTATCGGACAGTTCTACATGGCAATATTTCGTAAATCGTCAATAATTGGGTTCCCCATCAAGAAAACGCGTCGAATTACATTTCACTCAGATAGAATCTACGCTGTTGTAGGAACGAGAGGTTCAGAGAGCGGAGACGGGTGGGGTAGTCCATACGAAGGAAGTTTTCCCTAAAGAAGAGGGAACGGGTGAATTTACGTTGCACATTTTCAAGGGCAAGACAATCACAGTTACGGGCGGTTGACCAGTTCACGGAGCATTTCTCGAGGGTATTCCTCACGAAGGAATTGAAGAGAGCGTAGGAGGGTTGGATGGAGTCAAAATCAGAGGAGGGACAAAGTATAAAGCCTGACAATTTTGCTGCTCGATTGGTGACTTCGAGGCAATAGGTGTCAAAGCGGAGCTTATTGTCGAAAGTGGCTCCGAGGTCTTGTGTGGAATTTAAGTATGATAAGGAAAAGGAGGCTCAGTCCGTTTTGACAAGAATCCTGAAGAGCATTCCCACTGAGTTCCGATAAATTTCTTGTACTGAGATCAATTTCGAGACCTTTGGATTGCGTTAGTGTTAATTGCAGGATCCTACGCATACATATTCGTTGAGTTATTCTTCAGAGTGGGCTGGAACGTCACGAACAAAGGTAACATAAAAAAATGTTTCCGATAGTGTTACTCGAAGTGGAAGATGCACTGTGGAGCTTCGTTTAAAATCAATTTTCAAGAGGTCAGAAAGGCAATAAAACTACCAAAATTACCGAAAAATATTCCAGCATTGCAGTTGCAAATGTTATCAGATTTAATCTACTTGAAGCGCTGCAACCAACCAATTACATTCCATAATATTATGACCAATTATCTCCCATAACTGTCGCTTCCAGGTTTTATCTGAAAAACTGATTTTTTGATTAAAGTACGTTCATAATCGAATCAATCAACATCGATTTGTACTTGACCACAGGATACAAATAATTTTAAGCCTCTTAGGAAGCATGACTTCAAAACGCATTAAACAAGATGATCCAACTGCGTACATTCTCCAAAGTACGCACCTATAATGGAGTAGCAAACAACAAAAACGACAATGAAGTTTCGCTTAATTTATATATAAAAGATGAATGGTTTTTGGTAAATCGAGTAGCATTTTTGATTAAATCCACACACGAAATTCGGTAGCCTTTCGTCAAATTGTATCCTCAAGCCGAGGTTGCTTAACCTTTTTTGGCATCATTGGTATGAGCAACCTTCACGTACATGCCGATCATCAGCCGATTGCCAAAATCCAATCTGTTGACTGGGTTAGGATGGCCCTAGAGGCTAAAGTATCTATATTTTGAGAGTGCGGTTGCTTTCGAATTTGATCCGATTTTGGCATTGTAGGTCTAAATTGTTGTCAAGCATGTCCTAGAACTTTGTAATAATTTCCCCTCTCTATTATCCAGGGCATGGGAAAGCATCCAAAGTTGTATTGAAAATTAAATATTTAGATACAAATGAACTGGCTTTGGACCATAAATGGCACTCGTTAACACTATTTTGTAAACATCCATCCGCACATCTGCAGAAATCATAAATAGATTGACAACACTTGACTTAATCAAAAATGAAGTTTTCGGAAAGGGGCCCTGTCCAGGAGTTCATTCCAAGCCGCCAATCATATATGTATGTTCGTGGTATTAATTCATGAAATCACCTGTGTAGCAGAACTAACATGGAATACTCCTCAGGAATGAGTTTTGAGACCTATATTCTTCCGCTGAAACCACTCATACATACTGTTGCCTTCGCGACGACCAGAGGACAACTACTTGAAATCGGTTAACCATCCCCGGAGGCTTCAATTAAAAATTTTTGATGGAATTTTATCTGGCTGAGACATGAACACGTGTAGATTGATCGAAATTGCACACCGCATCGATTAACTTTTATATTTTTGGTTTGCCAATGAAGATACTTATAAGGGATCTGAGAGGGTAAGATAGATGACCTTATAAGACTTGCTTCTGCTGGCAAGCGTCTTTGGATTTGGGGTACTCAGTCCTATAGTGATCTAACGTTTCATGAAATGTGGAAAGTCTATGGAAACTAGGCCAAACCGTTAAGGAAAATCTATCTGAACGCTACTAGGGCCAGTAGTGCGTGGGAGATGAAATATTTGACAGGCGGTCTACAAAGCGTCTGACAGCGTAAGACATTCAAACTTGTTCATCGCCATGTTTATGACTACGGACAAATCCTTGAAGTCATGATGTTGGCCCCTTAATAATACCATTTATGAGGTTTTTTGTCCCCTGGATAAGGATCGGCCATTACGATTACGGCCCTAAAGCTTATTAAAACCATAGAATTAGGCGGTTTCGTATGTCACAAAATATGTTTGGAGATTAAATACGCTGGTCTTGCTCAGTCCAGGTTCGCTGAAAGACGATCGAAAAAGATGATCATTTTGCGGATTTTTCTTATTTTATTATTATTGAAGTTAATAGCCTATGAAATATGGCTTTGGGCGCACTAGGCGGATTATCGTAAAGCGATCAGATAAGAAATAAAAGTGATATTGAAATAATGCGGGGAAAAAGCTGAAAAACTTAAACGAGGATGAATAACTTAAGTTGTTTGTGAAATGTGAATCAAAATAAAGAAGAACTAAATAAATAAAATGTAAAACTATAATTCTATGTAAGGCCATTTGATGGAGATTAGCCTCTTACCACCGGCATGCCGGATATTCCAGTTTTCTGTAAGAAATTAATTCAACTTTAGATACAACCGAAAATGACTTTTGGCTGTCGCTGGGTCTTTGCGTAAGCCAAGCTTATGAGTGTCTACGACCTTACAGCTAAAGCCAAGGAAGCTAATCCGTTCGAGCCGTAAATTACAAGTTTTAGCTTTGCGGTCTGATAAGCCGAGAGATTTATAGGGAGATTTTCAATTGAATGACAGATTCGTGCTTTGTATATGTTCACGTACGTCTGTGTTTCACCTTTTACGTACTTGCGGCTTGTGTTTTTTTCTAAAGAATTCAATGTGAAATGATAAGCCTTTCATTATCCGAGAGCTTAAGCTTAAAACCGTTTTTAGCGTTGCGTTTTTTCAGTGTTTCGTTCTTTCAAGTGTTTATTGCGAAAGAGTAGAAAAAAAGATAAATGCTTAATTTAGCTTTGATTGCTCTTTAGCACATTTTAATCAAAATATGGGTTATTGGAAAAATGTCACTTTGAAATCAAAGATTGCAAAGGAGATTAGGTTTACCCACTGAATGTTGGGATTAAGAGAATTTATGAGACTAAGTATAATTTTTTTATTGGAGACCCACCGAAACTTCTTTATTCACTGGAACTGCAAATACGACGCAAATCGCATATGTTTTCAGAAGAAGTTTTAGATAAGCTGCTAATTTTAGATATTTTATTCTTTTGTTCTTATAGAATCTTGAGCTCGAGAATGTTGGGCAGTTTTGCCCTGGTATCAAACAATACCCTGAGGAACGGCGGGGAAGAAGTTTGCGACGAGGTTCGAAGGGAAAAGTCAAATTCTTCAAGGAAAAATAAAATAAAAGCTACAAAAAATGAATTGGTCTAAGTTCAGTACAACTTAATCCGAAATTTTTGTTAAAAACAAAATCTTAATGAAATCGGGTCTGCCTCTCCGTCCGTCTGTCTGTCTGTCTGTCACACGCACTATTCTCAGGAACGGTACAATTGATTGTCACCAAATTTGATGGGAAAGTGGGAACTGTGAACTTCCACACATGTACTGAGCTACATCATTCTATGTTGAACTAAAGGGGGGGTCTCCATATATGTAAAAGAGTGGTGTACCAGTTTGTTCATCAAATATAGTCTTGTGGGGTATCAAATGAAAAGCCTCGGTTAGTAGTTTCCAAATCAAGTCTTCGGGACTTGTTAGCATTGGTGAAGGGAGCAAGTGGTGGTGG
Source organism: Hermetia illucens (assembly GCF_905115235.1). Classification (NCBI taxonomy): domain Eukaryota; kingdom Metazoa; phylum Arthropoda; class Insecta; order Diptera; family Stratiomyidae; genus Hermetia; species Hermetia illucens. The sequence goes on from NC_051849.1 coordinate 26,928,238, forward strand.
TGGAAGTATCGACATTTGAAAGACCAATAAACAACACTAGGGAATAGAAAAAAACGAGTTTTAATTGTTCCAAGTCTTCGTGTTGAAGCCGATATCTTCTAAAATTAAGTTAATAATAGTATATTACCTTATCATTATTGACGCCTAAAATTTTGCCTTAATATAGGCTTTAATATAAGAATTCCACCAAGCTTTCCTCCGGTGGAAATCCTACTACTATTAACAAAGTGACTGTAAGGCAAAGTTGCCTCTTTTGTGTTAAATTGGTACTCCGTAAAGATAAAATGTCATAAAATGCCATAAAATTAATATATATACACTACGAGCTATGTATAAATGAAACTATCGTGAAAGATCAACCTTTCATACCTGAAGCGAGAATGAAACCAACTTTCTACAGTGTAAATATTTTTGAACCATTGCTTTATTAGCAATAACTAGTGAAATTCGCATCAAATTTTTCAGTTTTATTATCTCTAAAAAACATATGGAGGTCTCTCGGATAATTTCCAACAATAAATAAAAAATTTCCACTAGCTTTGTATGTGAAAACATTACGAGGAGTTTTAAGGTCTTGATTTTATTTGGAAACACCACTATATTTTTTCGCGATTCTGTGTAATAAAACATGAACAATTGAAGTGGTCAAACGTTCATTCTAAGTGGCCGGAGATGACCTAGAGGGAAGAGCTACCCCAAAAATCTAAAACAACACAACAAATTGCAGAAATTGACTGTGAAGATATGCTTGCAAATACTGAAGCTCCATTAAAACACTCGGTTGACACGTTCTTGCAACCATCCGTGCCAGCGAGGCTCAGGAAAGTGGGGGGCGGGTGTCCTTTCAGTGCTTGGGGGACCCACGTGTCATTTTTACAAAATCAACCTATATATTCCGATGCGTGAGTCCGCACCTGTTCTGAAAATAACCAAACAAGGGGAGTCGCATATGCCTATCGAGATAAACAGATACGCGAGCTAAAACCTGAAAAGAAAAAAAACGGCTTGACTGCATGTATGGAGCCGTAAAACTCCGGACCCGAGCTACGCGATCGAAAGGAAGGATCCACGACGGATAACATCCCCATTGATTTTCTGGCCTCAGGTTTTCATGGTGGCGCGACCCTAAGGTTCCCTTCCTTTCTCGTCTCGGCAACCTCACCTCTTTCCTGGGAGCAGCGTGACCGAAGTGGTTACAAGATGGTATACCATGGGCAGAGGTGAGGCAGCGTCTGATGAGTTGCCTCTGCCCTGGACGAAACTGCAAGATGTTAATTCCTTTGCTTCTTATAATGTCGCATTTCAGGAGTTCGGTGTTCAATTATACACAGTTCGGGAATTCTGACGATTCACTTCTGCCGATACATGTTACTTGCATTTATTTCCCCTCAAGGACAGGAAATCATTCCTCACCAGTAGTTCGCACTAGCTCCCAGTTTGGGCACACAAAAACTACCACTACTAATGGGACATTCTAAATTTGCACAGCTTGAGGTGTTTGTTGGTGCGATTCAATAACTTTGTAAGTAGTAAGCTACCGAGCGACTCCGTAAGAAACTTCAACGAGAAAAATAAGGAGGCTCACCTGGGTTCATTTCCCGCAATCTGCCTACCCGAGATGGCGTTCTTACCATCTCGATGCCTGCTTCACGCCCCGCTAATCCTTCTTTTCGGTTTGTAAGTAATCAAATGCTTCGTAACCATTTCCTCGCCTTGTGTTGTTGATGTTGCTTCGGCCGCGACCACTGCAGATTCGTTAACTGCTTCTCTTCACCTAGGAAACCTCTTGCGGCTTCTTGTCCTTGCCAATTACCTCACTGGTTTGTTTGATTACATACTGTAGAAGGTTTTATTTCCCGCCTCCGTTGCTGAGCCGCGGACAATACAGGAGGTTCTGAAAAACACGGTTATACTTTCCAATATTAGCATCCCCAATTTTTAGAAATTTGACCTAGCCTTTCTAATATTTAACATTTTTTAATTGGAATACATCGGGTAATGACCCCACCACAAATAGTCATTCTAGGTGAGGGGGAGTTAAAAAATGCGCACCTCAATGCGCATAAGATGATAGAACAAAATCACTAGGCAAGACAAAACCAAACAAAAAAAAAATATATTTTTTCAGAATACAAGTGTCTGGAATGCTCCACGTAGGAGCTGTGCTTCGAAGTACCTAATAGCAGTTATCAGAGGGATATATGACACTGCAGAATATCAGGCGCTCAATCAACGGTTCTGCCACCAATATTGTCTAGAGCAGTTGGGATCAACTATCTTGATGACACCTACTTACTCTTTCAACCAGCTACGGACCTTGGCTAAATGGTTGTGGGTGGGATCGTAGGCAGAAAAATCGGTTCTGGAAAATTTCTGTGAAGAGTTGTGGTCCTGGAAAGAATTAGATTCTCCAACAAGACAATGATCCCAAACATACTCTACCGTACTAAAGTCGAAAATTTTACGTAAAAAAAAAAAACAAAATGCGATCTGGTCGAAAAACCTCAGAATATTTCAAAAGAAATTCGCAAAGCTACAGGACCTGTCGTGGAGATACGACATCCTACATAAAAACTGACTATTAACTGACTATATGACTGTTGAAACTAGGGGATCCTCACTTCGAGAACCATATGAAATCCAGGAACTTTAATTGTAGTGGATTTATTGGCTCAGCCGACGAGTCATTGGGAAAAACAAGCACTGAAAAAACTCATTGAGGCATACCTGGTCTTGCTGATATGACTTACAAAAGTTGAGAAGGCTGGAAGCGTGTATACTTCGCGAGCTTACATCTTAATCGTATAGTGGTGTCCGCGGGCATTAGCAGGGTATGACATCAGTTCGTAGTACCTTTTTGGGCTGCCATACACCATAGAGAACATAGAGAAATTATAGTACTTGCTTAATTACTTACATGGCACCGCCAAGCGTGCCACATCCTCGGCTCACTAGTAGCAACTATTCAGCTGCACTTATTATATTGGAAGATCGATTCTCGAATATCCGAGAAGCTGCAACTGAATATCTCGACACAATCATCGATCTTAAAAAGCGGTAAGATAGGTCCACAGTCAATACTGTGCCAATGTATACAACAAATTCCAATTTCCTTTTATGTCAATGATGTTTTTTTAATTCTCCGCATACGAATTTCGACTACCACTTGCTGCGTTCCCCAGCGGAATAAGCCCAGAAATGTATAAGACAACTTGACATGGAAGATTGATACCCCATCGGCATCCGCATAGTAAGGCGTCGATTGATAACGAAACATCCAACATGGAAGGGCTTAAAGATTTCCGCTCGGTGCGCTTTTCGGTTGAAAAACTATCAACCCCTTGTGCCCATCAAACAACGAACTTTCAGCCTGTCAGACCTTCAGTTTTTAGACTTTCTAAACCGGCTCGTTGCTACTGCAAAGGAGGTCATTCATTATTTTTTGGAACACCTTTAGGAAAGTTTCTGTTCAAAATAGTTGTCATTTAATGATAAGAAACAACATATTTTGAAATTGTCTGTCTCACGCTGATTCTAGAAAGTATGCCAGCACAGCCCGTTGTATTGAATTGTATTGCAAGGAAGATTAAATGTCAATACTGGATGATCGATTCGTACCAGTGGTGAGCGCGAAATGTAAATGGGTGGTTTGTGTTTCAACTTCGGTCTTTATAAACGTTTTTCTGTCCCTTTAATGATAAGTATTACTTTCCGCTTAGTTTCGTGACTGATCATCATTCTTCAACCAGCAGATAATGTCGTAAATCGCGCTGTTGGTGTAAAACCCAATTTCTTCATCGAGTCGTGAAACAACTATCAATTCAATCTTGTTCGAGAAGCCAATGGTAGCGCTGTTAATAAGGAGATGTACACCAGTACTCCGCTGTACTATACATATAATAGTTATTAGAGATTTGTAGGTGATGTATGTAATATCACAAAAGTGATATGACCTTCTAGTGTAATATCACATTACCATCACCGAGTGCGATCCAAACATTAAAATCACCCAATACCACCGCATTATCAAATGATGATGTTGATATTACCCTGGGTGAGATTATACCCTGATTTGGCTCAGTTACTCATTCACAGTTTAGTTGACTAGGAAGAAACTTTCTGTCACATTAATGATCCACGGACTCTTCCCCCCCTTTTGAGCTAAATACCCAAAAAATTCCAAAATAAAGGGACTGACAATTTCTTCCACGGCAGAGGCAACTGATTAGATGCTGCCTCACCTCTGCTATGGGAGCAACGTAACTGAAAGTGGCTACAGGTGGTAATCGCTTCTTTATGTAAAGGTTGGTTTTCTTTAGAAGTTTAGTTTTTGACAGCACTGTGTGATGGTCAATTTGACAGTTGACGGCATATTTATGGTCAGTACGTCCATTTCACAATGAATAGACTTACTTCAGAACAATGCTTGCAGATTGTGCCAGTTTGATTGAAAAATCATGGTTCAGTTCGCGAAACTTACAGCACGCTAGTTATTCGAAAAACAATAGATCCTTTTTGTTCCACGATCGCCCTAGTGGTTAATGCTAATCCAAAAAGACGACATACAGTGCGCACCGAAGATGTTATTGCTGCTGTGGAGCGTAGTGTTGAAGAGAACCCGAATGAGTTGGTTCACCACTGTGTACAGCAATTCTAGACAGATCTTGGCTTGCGAACTTACAAGATCCAACTTGTGCAAGAGTTGAAACCGCGTAGCATTATGCGCGCCGTACGTTCCGGCTTGTCCCACTTTTTCAATGCCAAATTTTATTCAGCGATAAGGCTCATTTTTGACTGAGCGGCTTCGTCAGTAATCAAAATTGCCAAATTTGAAGTGGTGAAAAGCCATAGGTCTTAGTTGAGACGCCCTTACAGGTATTGATAGTCACTCTTTGGTGGGCTTTATGGGCAGGTGAAATTATTGTCTCATATTTTTTTTAAAGACGATGCCGGCCAGAATGCTGTCGTCAATGGAGAGTGGTATAGAGCTATGATTGCCATGATTCCTCAGTTGAATGGTATTGATATGACAGAGCTGTGGTTTCAACCAGATAGTGCAACATGCCACACAACGCGTGACACCATCGATTTATTGCGGGAAACATTCGATGAGCGCATAATTTTACGTAATGGACCCTGTGAACTGGTGTCCACGATCGTGTGATCTTACCTAGCCCCGGGATATAATTCGCACACAGGTTGCCCTCGCGATTATACGTAAAGGAGCGATTACCACCTGGGGCCACTTTCGGTCATGCTGCTCCCAAGCCAAAGGTGAGGGGGCATCTGATGAGTTGTCTCTGCCCTGAACGAAACAGTCAGTAATTTTTTTGAATTTTTCTATAATATCTTCTCAACAACAACAATAAAGTTTATAATAGTATATCACCATATTTTGGAAGTTAATCGTGAACGCCATTCAAATCCATCCTAGAAGTACCAAATTTCGTGGTGATGTAGACAAAATCCATCCATATCTGAAGCACTCAGCTTCCGGGTTCTGTTTTGTATTCCTAATATTCTACTATTGCTAGTATGTCGCTTGTATGATGTTGCTTCTCAGTAATCTATATTACTCATGAAAGTGTTAAGGGGGCCGCCTGGTATCTTTTAGTGCATTTTTGAAAACTTATTTTTTCATAATAATGGATTTTATTTCCTTTTCAAAGAAAACCTAAAAAATAATTTTTTAATTGGGTGACATAATATCTCGGCTCTGGAAACTCTGACAGAAATGGATATTGAAGTATAAAGTAGCCGCTAAGGCCCGTGCCAGAATCAAGGATTTTGGGTAAAATAACACAAAATGAAGGCAATTTGATCCTTTTTTAGGGCATGTCGTTAAAGAAGGGGTTACATATGAAGGAAAATTCGTAGTTTTGGTATGGCCTATAACTATATATGTGTACCAAAATTTCTATTATAAAAAATTGATTTTTTAGAAAATTGATTTTCCGAAAAAATGGTTCCAGATGACCCCCTTAAGAATGTTCAAAAATTTCAAGTTTTGGGAATAGATTTGCGGTCGCTGAGGTAGCTTAGCACTAGGCGATAAAAACTGTTGTCAATTGTTGGCTCTTTGTTTGCTGGCACGTATGTTTTAGCAGTTTATTCAACAGTGCCAAAAAGATACATTTGTCTCCGTGAAACGTTCCTAAGTCTTTACAAGATAGCTTCTGAGTCAGCTCCACTCCACTGTGCTCCCGGTCTTTCTAATAAATAAGATCACCTTCATTGGAAATTTTAATCCGATCTACGATTCATCAAACCCGTAAAAAGCTTAGATGTTTCCATAAATTAGCAGTCATATGAGATGGAATTAGTGGATTTCGTAAGGAAATTCCATCGCTTGCTAATCTTCTCAAAATAATAGCCTTTCCCAAAATCTACATAGAAAACGTAAAGATCATGAATACAAGGGCGATAATAGCAACAGACTTGGAATCTTTATTAAGAAAAAGTCATCGGATCAAAAGCTTTCTGGACCACAAATGAAACACTTTTACGACTTCGCTCTATCAATCGAGACTTCTATGCTGGATGGCACTGCTGCTGACCAAATCAATGCCAATAAAACAATCAAAATCAATATAATCACAATTTGGCAACCGGTTATCGTCTCTAATTGTAGCTGATTGATAAACTATTTTATAATAATAATTCGTATTAAAGGAATTGTTTCTCGTGCATGGTTAATACTTGAATGTCGCCTGGCGGGATAGAGAGTGAATATCGCGTCTTCGATAATTTGATATCTGGAAAATGATTTTATGAGCTCATAAATTGATGAGTTTGATAGACTTGGCATTAATTAAAAGATAGAATATGCTTTAAGGTTTCTGGCTTGGCAATCTAAGCTTGAGGAGAGCGGTCGATTTTGATTAGATATGACTGGGATAAGCGCTTGATATGAATATCGGCGAAATTTAATTGGAAAGAAAGCTGATTTCAAATGCATTAACATAGCCGGGTGCTAGATATATATATCTTTTTCCCACTTTTCATGTTGTGACAAGTGGCTCAGATCAAAACTGATACCACAATCTAAATTCGGTTAGTTTTGTTCGGCACCAGATACTCGTGAGGACACATGGAAATTTGAATCGAATATTTTTGAAGCAGCAATTTTTTTGCCTTATAGCGCCAAATCGCCAGCTTCCATCGATAAAGATTACCAACGTCCATATCAAATTCGACGACGCGATGCTATCATCAGAGCCCTTTGTCAGACACTTGAACGTCGCAAGAAATTCCTGGGGGATATAAACGGCTTATCATAAAAGACCTCATATATCCTACCGACGACGACATAAAGTGTTTTTACTGTCCATATGGTCTGTCAAATCATCAATCACTTGTTTCGAAAAATTGTCATTAAATGTCGCAAAAATGAAATCATGTTTCAGCATTCTCATCAAATAAAAATTCGGACGTGTTATTGCCCTCTTGCCAATTTGGTCCATACGCCGATCGGTGGAGTGCTCCTTGAGCTGGTTCCATTCCAATCTCGGTCCCGTCAAACTCCACATTCGTAACATGCACATTCTATATAATCGATGGAAGCAAATCGCACTATCCCTGAAGATGATGATGATGATCCATTCCCGATCCTCATTTTCATGCAGTACATCATATGCGCAGAAGAGTATGCGCGTACATGGAGAAAATATGCTGTTAATGCTGTGATGATGCTGCTGCTGCGGTCACCAAAAATCTCGATCTCATCTTTCTTTTTTCACAATCGATCGTTGCTTTCGGTTGGAAATTAAGTCAATTCTAGTTTTTGTGATTAAAAACAGTAGTAGTAGCAGTTGTTTGGTGTTTTTGTTTTTGTCGATATTTAAAGTTTTGGAGGCAATCAAGGTGATATTAAAAGGGGCTGTACATGGTTCAATTTTTGTAGGATTATCTTTGCATTCCTTTACGAAGCCTAGCCTTTTCACCTTCCAATAGATACCTCAATGAGAAAGGGAAAAGAGGCAGTAGTATTTTGGACGTCTTGTGTAAACCAGAACCTCATCAACATCGCTTACTCCCTGTCTCGTAAAATTGTAGTCCTAAGTCCGCATCCACTTGATGACCAAATGAAGAGCAACTCATTGCCATTCTTTTTGGGCCATAGACTCCTCTTTTTGGGCTTCACATCCAAAGTTCAAAAATTAAAAGAGACACGGAGACGACTTACGGTTTCGTACCAGGGCAAAGGCAACCTATCAAACGCTGCCTCATTTTTGCCCTGGGAGCAGCGTGGCCGAAGCGGTTCATAGGTGTTATAATCTCCTTTTCATAATTCGCAAAATACAACATTTGTGCGAATTATATCGAACGTGAATCCGCCCTTCAGGCTAAAGCTTGGTCGAAGCTAGACAACTTTTGGTTAGACACTGCTCCCAGGGTGCGTCTGATGAACTGCCTCTGCCCTAGTATGAAACCGTAAGTCGGCTTCGCCCCTCTATGAACTTCGGGTGTTAAGCAGTTCCTGGACCAAAAAAAGTAAGTTACGTTTGGTCCGGGCCGACATCAAGTGGATGCGAACTTAGGACTCTTCAATCCCTAAGCAAAAATTGTCTAGCTCCGGCCAAGCTTTGGGCTGAAGTGTCACCGAATTTACGTTCCTTACATTGTAATTTACACCAATGTTAAGTTTTGTGAACTATACAAAGGAGCGTATAACACTTACGAACCGATTTAACCGCGCTGCTCCCAGAGCAGAGGCGAGGCACTGTCTAATGAATTGCATTTGCCCTGGTATGAACACATAAGCCGTCTTTGTACCTTTTTTAACTACTTATCCAGGTTTTCATTTTGTGGATTTGACGCAAGCAATGGAGTATTGTTGGTTTGACAACACCAAATGCCAACGCTAATTGGCGCACACTTTGAGACGGGTCTGACTCTATTATGGCCTTCAATTCATTGTTGTCTTTGCACTGAAAATCTCCCCGGAATTTGGTGAACCAACGAACTAACGCCTTGGTAGTAACATAGAGCCTGTAGTGACTATAGAGCTGTGTATCCTCACTTAGGATTAACTAGTGTGTCTAATCAGAAAATTGTAGCTCAATATTACGTGTAGTGTTACAGCAAGAATTCCGATTGCGCAGCATTCAACTCTTGCCGATGAAGGTTTTTCTCTTATTCTTGGACGAATCAACATGACAACGAGAGGGATATGAGTTTGCATTTGAAGTCGGTTCAACCGGGCCTGGCCAGTTGTCTTCAACAGCTTGACATCCATTCTGCCCAGGCTCAGTCTGAGAAGTCCAACTTACCCCACCCCGCATGAAACATCTGGAAAGGAAAGCGAGGAACAGCCTTCAAAGCGCCACACGTAGGTTTTCGTGACCAAAAGAAAACGGAGCTCCCAACCAGGAAATGAGAACAAGTCGGGGAACCGGAAGGTAGACGCTTCAGGTATGAAAGGTTTTGTGTATTTCTTTTATGAAGAAATTTGAGTGTATATTTGCCCCATTAGTACGTAACACGTGATATCTGCATATATTATGTGAAAATATCCACTTTCAAGTGATACCGACAATCAAAGTCTTGAATTTGCGAAGAAGCGAAAGTTTTGACCTATTACAAATTTGTTAGTAATAGTACGATTTTCACCAAATTTGGTAGGATCATGCTTTATTTTATGCCCCACATTGTGATTTTAGGATGAACCTAAGGAGGGTTTTCCTGCCAATTACTAAAAATTATAGATGTAGGGTATTTCGGAGCCTAAGCACCATATAGTGGCAGCCTGCTGATTTCTTTTAAGATTTTTTGGGTGGGTAGTTTCTGAAAATGGGTCCGTTATATTTCCATGAGATAGATCATGCGGGGTCCAATCAATGTCTGAATGCTTCAAAGGACTCACCTCCCCCAATGGAAGGGATTGTGAATCATTGGGCATCCGTACCGCTTCTTCTTTCTTGATATGTTTCCTCTAGATTCCATGGAACTGTGCTTCATAATCCTGATGCTGGGCAAATGATAAGCGGACAACTGCAAGCATAAAAATAACACAACCATCCATTACGCTAAACCACCTTGCTTAACGTCCTAGTCTAGACCATCGCTCAGAGGCAGGGTCTGTCACGTCTTAGTTTACCATAGATCTTCGTGTCCGGATGTGTCAAGTGGTTAGAGCGCTAGGCTGTCGTAGGTGAAGGTCGCGGTTCAAATCTCACTGGTGGCAAAGGGATTTGTTATCATGACTGGATGTTGGATACCAGTCGACTGAGTTGTGTGTTACTTGAGCCAAATTAGGGTAATAATCTCAGGCGAGGGCAATGCTAACCACACTGCCTCCTCCAGTGTACCATTGCGGTCGTGAATGAAGTGTTCTAACACACTTCAAGTCTCTGATCTAGTATTATTCTAATTATGAATCTTCTTCTTCTTCTTTGACACCTGGCCTGCCCACCGCAACCTGGCAGCGCTGTCATGACTGGCTTGAAGTCAATGAAGAGATAGTACAGCTGATGGCTCTATTCCAGCAGTTTTTCTATCGCTTGCCGCAAAGATAAAAGCTAATCTGTTGCTGATTTGCCTGGAGCGAAGCCTTCGTTTCAACACGATGGGAATCGGTGTATATAAGGCTTCATCCTGCTGGCTTGTTCGTAATATTTAAACGCCTTTTGCAGTAGCTCCCTGTTTCATTCGTGCCCGGGTTTTTTGAAATTTGTTATTATTATTGAATTGATGTTAGTAGGGACCTTTTTCGTATAAGGGTAATCCTTGCAATAAATGTTGACTTCGTTGGTCGTGATCCTCTGTCTCTTGGTCACTCCTTTGCGAATCATGGCGCATTCATACCACTTCTTCTTTATTGTTGTGTTTTCTGAGCTTCAATTTCATTATCCTGATGTTGTACAAATGTAGCAGAGATATGAGGGTAAAAATAACACAAACATCCATGACGCAACCAGTTTCGAATCCAGGCACGAGGTTCAGAAGCTGAGGCTGCCTATCCTTGATAGAAGTGCACAGGTTGCTAATTAAAATAGAACAATAAAAATTCGGGATGAAATGTAAAGTGAATGCATTTCCTGCAGCCCGGAACTGGCTGGCGTAGCATCTGAGTTTGAACTATGCCAAGCGGAAGTTCGTGAAAGGCTTTTTTATCATATTAAAATGGCTCCACTATTTGCTTTCTTGTTTACTTACATGCAGGCATGTGTGGACAAATCAAATCGAGTCATATTGATAAGTGCTTTCTGAAGCAGGTCTTATTTTTAACATTAGTTGGAAAGCAAGTAAATTTCAAGGAGAAAGGCAATTACCATCAAAGCGAAAGACAATTACATGACGTGGAATGACGAAAGAAATGCTATGGATGCTTTTACATGAAACGTACGCCTTGGTTATTTCGGTATTTTCTGACTTAAAAAATAATATTTGATTCTATCTTGAAATTCAACTAAGAATGCACTAATAAACTCGTTTCATTTATGCTATCCTGGACAATATAACTAGAAACTCCTCAATCGTTGATGCCCCACTATCATCTGTCATCATCATCAACGCTATGACAGCCAAAATCAAACCTTAGCCTCCAATCTGATTCGTCTCCAGTTATGTTGGTCCAATGGTTATTTAGGTCCAAAAACCACTTCCTCTAGTTTCAAAATTTCAACGGTGGTTTATTATCTACATCTGTTGAGTCCTTTGACGCTTATGTTTGCAACTGGGGATTATTTTCTTCGCCCTGCGGTCCACTTGAAGAGTGATCCTTTGCTTTTTCCTTTCTATTTTTGCTGAGCTACACATCGAGGTAATCGTAAGAATCTAAGTTTTTCATCGTTGGTTTTACCCCGCCTCGCCTCCTCTTTTTTGTTTGGGTCAAGTATTTTATTTTGGCTTCTGGACTGAACTCTTTTGTTGTTGACCCTAGGTCCAGGAACGTTCCATTGGCATCTGGTATGACAGGTGTCACAGGGTTGATTTCATCAGCTTTTGCTATTATTTGGGGCCGTTTGATGGTTTTGGGGTCGTTTGATGGTATTCTAGATTCAGGAAGTCTCTGGTAGAGTATATTAGTAATATTGACATATTACTGTATGTCTGCTGACAGTCTATAAAGGTCTATAAAGGTTAGTGAAGGTTCTTTCGTTTTTGAAAAACTTTCCCTTAGCCTCGGGGCCTTGTTTGATACCTCTCTAAATTTGCATATGGTGGGGTAAATTGCGAGGAGCTGATGTTGGGGCCTATTTCAGTATCTTGTAAAACTATGCAGTTCACTTAAATTTGACGTCCTCTGGGTTGTTGGTAATCTTCTCCGTCTTGTCCTTGCAAGGTTGATTTACGGTTTATATCTTTGCCTCAATTGCTTGATTGTTGCATACGTGGTGCGTATGCGTGATTTTTTTTCCAATAATTTGACTTTTATAAAATATAGGCATGTTTTATTAGTCAACCCCCTTAGCTTGTCATATTTTTTCCTTTTTCCTTTTTCCGTGTAGAAATTTGTGTAAATTACTTGTGACCCTTGTTGACTGGAGCACTACATTTGTTACCGTATCCATTGTGTCATCTTCGTTTTATTGCACGTTCTACCATTTGTTCGCACCGTTTTGAGAGCGTAGTTTCTACTTGTGCGACTGGGTCTTACTAAGCAATAACGGAACTTTGTCCTCGCGGAGTACTCGTAAGGGTCACAGTTTCCACCTCTTGGCCTGATCTGGCTTGAGGTTGCTTGTAACACCTTGTTCTCGATTAGTAAAGTACCTCTTTCATTGGAAATGTGACTATCTGGCGACGGGCAAGTAAGTTTAGGAATGTCTGGATGTGGGAAATATATAGAACCTACAGTTATAGTCTTGCTATATGCGAAGGTAACCAATCACTAGCCCTCGTTTCTAGCGGTGACACGAAGATCGTGTCTCTTAATCGTTCTCTATGAGCCACTTTCTTGTCAACCTTTCAAAAGAAGTCTCCTTAATCCTTAATCCTTTTTTCGATTGTTACATGACATCAGTCAGACATTTTGTTTTAAGCCATAGGCACAGCTTCTCATTAACTGTTTAATGCCAATGAAATGTTCCTGTTCCGGCAATCCTGTTCATTTTTATTTCTTGTCCGTTCCTTTTCGGCCAAACCTAGAACTTTTGTTGCTTCTTCCTTCGTTCCTCGCTAGTTAGAATCGTGCGCAATCAGAAAATATTCCTTTTTTTTAATATGTTTGCCGTTTACCGCTTGGTGGAGTATAGCGCGCAATCACGTCCATGCGCCTTCGCTTGCGATCACCTGAAATGCGCTTCAGCTCTCCCCACAACTTTCCGACACGTCCGCACTCCTTCTCCACCGTTTTGCGCCAAGTGTCCTTGGGGCTACCCATTTGTCGACCATCTTGGAAGAGTGGATTCCACCGCATGCCCTAGCCCGCAATCCCATTATCGACCCTCCATATCACATTGGCACTCTTGTGAGCGTACTCCGATAATAAGCCTGGTGTTGATGAAGGCTTGGAGCTTCCGAGTGACAGTGGGAGTCGCGTTCCATATGCTACTCGCATATAGCAACACAGAAAGAATACTAGCGCAGAACAGTCTCAACTTGATCTCAGTGCTGGGATAACTGCTTTTCCAAATTTTAGACAAGCCAGAAAGAAAAATGGATTTAGCGCTGCAAATAGACGGCATCCACTTGGGTATCACCGTCGGCTGAAATTGATACTCTGCTAATTAATGTTGATAGGGAAAATGCAATCTCCGTCAGACTAAGAACCCTGGTTTTGTTGGTGTTCATCTTCAGTCCTCAGTGGTCCTATTTCTAAATCCAGAGTCATTTGGCCAAGGTCCATGCGTCATCATCGTAGTCAAGATATTTGACTAGGGAGCGCGAAGAACGTCACCGATAAGAAGAAGAAACAATATCGATGACAAGATGCAACCCTGGCGAGTTCCGCTTTAGATCTCAAACTCCTCTGAGATTTTACCTCGGTACAGCACGTGGTATTTTGTGCCACCAGGAGTCGTTCTGCTAATAGCTCTTAGTTTCTGCGGAGTGCCGCTCCTGGCCAGAGCACACGAGATATATTTCCTGTTCACGCTTTCCCGAAATTGATGAATAGCGGGTGCAGCGGAAATCTAAACTTCCCGCACTGTTCCAAAATGATTCCTGAGCGGTTGATGTGGTCAATATATGGGGATGTGGATCGGAAGCTAGCCTGCCCTCCGTCGATCAAGCTTTCGAGATATTCTTTGATGCGTTCCAGGCTTATTTTAGTTTTTATCTTTACGGCGCCAGGGAGCACTCCAAATGTCACTTCAAAACGGGTGCCCTTCTTTGGAATTTTAATGATTACCCCTCTGCTGCCACTCTTTGGAGAATATCTCGGATATCCAAAATTTTTGCACGAGTAGAACTCTGCGATAACTGCCGGTGCAGCGATAAATAACTCTACGGGGGACCGTGAAGTACAGTGGCTTTACTCCATCTGAGTGCATTAATGGCCGAGATAATTTCTCTTCCGCTTGGAGGAACAGTCCGTAGCTGCATGTTACGGTGAAACTATCTCATCTACAATAGGGAGAACTTCAGCGGATGTGATACAGCTAACAACCTTGGTAAAGTGTCTTTTCCTCCACTTTAGTTGTTCGACATCATGGATGAATAGTAACCTGTTAGCGTCCTTCGCAGGACGATACCAGTTTTAGACTCGAAATCATCCCTTTTCCACCCGTCATCATCTGAGATTCTTGGTCTGGCTTCAAAACGAACCTTGTTTTACGGGGTTGAGTTGTTGACGCATCGCTCCACAGTCTGGAAGACCAGGTTATTTTGATTCTTCATATGTACATACGACATAGTAATAATTGGGTATGACTCACCAGATTGTCAATTGTTGATTCTATTTCTTGTCCAACACCTCTGACAGAGACGGTTAGGAATCTGAGAAAACAACAGCAACACAACAACAGCTGGTCTAACATGCAGAAGAGCCAGGATTCACTTTAAAATGTTTTTTGAAGTTTAGTGTTTTTCCCTGGTATGTCTACTGGTAGTATGAGAACGTTACTATCTGGCGGAGTTTGATGAAGTTTTCTCGTTAGAATAGATTGTGGACATCAACAATGTAGTTCTTCTCAGGCCTGTAAGGTTTTAGAACCAGGGTCTGCATGACAAACTACTTAAGTTACCAAATTGACCGCCCAGACAATGTATTTTGTGCGAACGGATAGTTTGATGAATTACATATTGCATATGGCGCAGTGACGCAATGCTTGACTAGTTTTTTTCAGTATTAGTGTGGGTTTCACTCTATTCTCTGAAGGGCTGTTGAAATTACTTTTTCAAATCGGCTTTCATTTCATTAAACTGTATCAATGTTGCCTGTTGACGAGTTCAGCTTAACAATTTTGCACACTACTGGTTTCCCACGGAAGCAACTGTTGTTTTTTCAGATTGGTCGAGCCCTTCGGAGCCTCATAATGCCTTTGATACCAGAACTAAATAGTTGCTTCGATCCAAATTATTGGTAGGTAATCTTGGTAGGTACCCAGAACTTTTCATTTTACCGGTTCAAATCGTGTAGGCAACTGTCTGCAAAAATCCTTTTTAGGATTCTTCGTTTCCTGGCAATATATAGTTGCCGGAAATCCTATGTACAGAATACTGCGTCAACCAAACCTACGGGCATCTCTGTCAGTTCCTGACAATACCCTGGAGTTACCACCACGATTTTCCGAGAAGCTGACTTTGGGTTGTCTTCAAAAGAGACAATTTTTTTTCTTTATTCGTTGTTATGTCGTTACCGTTACGGAAGGTTGAATGCATCGCGAATCAAAAAGGTACTTGTAATTAGGCAAGGAAAGATTTATTTGACAGCCTAATATCTTATATCTTTGATTGCGTAATCTTCTGGTTAGTTTAGTCTGCGTAAGATTCGCCTATGGTGATAGTTTTGATGCCTTTTGGTACTTCGTTCTGTCAGTCATATATTTTCAGACTCCAGCAATTCTCATTCTGCACCCGTGAGTAGCACAATAGATAAAAGATCTCATGCTTTAATCAGATAATTTAAACCAATGTGTGGCCACTTTAACATCTTAAATCTCATTCAACAACTCATCGAACCCCGCCGATTGCTACTTGATATATGTGGTGCGCATGATTCTTAATCTCTTTGAAGATCGATTTTTTTGTCCACACATTCGATGCTGAGATGATCGCCAGATCCTTTTTCGTAAATATTACAAAGTTTTCTGCACATGTACCTCGTCTAAGTTTGGTCAGGAAATATTGCAGAGTCCATCGTTTTTCTTTCCAATCAAACCGCGGCCTGAGGTTTTCAATGCACTGCGGTGGATTTATCTGCGTGTCCACGTATCTTAGACAAATGTAATGGCCAGTCACATACCAAAGCGTCATACGAGTATGAAAAGTTAAGGTGGACATTGGTGATTATTGTGAAAGAGATGCTGCTGGACCAGGATCGGTGGATTTTTCGATCATCCAAATCGAACTGTTCCAATGAAATGCAACAAAAATTGTTGTACCAACAAATTAAAGGAGAGTGGTGGCTTGCAATTGACTTTGAACTGTGTTTTAATGAGGGGCTATGGCCATACGTCTTGCTCTGGTAGTCGTTTAGATGTGGATGAGGAGTTATTTTTTCTCAATTTACATGTTGAATCCTTCGAACAGTGGCGGAGTTGGTAAGTGGCGATTGGAGCTTAGTCTTGAAGTTATTGCTGACAAGTATCTATTTCGGAAATTTTTAAAACTTTAATGAAGGGAAGGTTTCCGTCAGCTACCCCCGAGGATTAATTGTCCCTTGATGCGACCTTAGTATATTTTTGAGTTGGGACCTCTTCCTCAACTGCACAATGAACGCTTCTAATACCACCGATCTGAATCCATCTACGCCTCTGTTCTTGCTCCAAACATAAAAGATACATTCCACTTGATATGAAAAACACGGCTGCAGGTTATTACCAATCGGCGGATCTGGGGCCAGAAATTTTTGGCGATTATGATTAGTGTCACATGACAGGTTAATGTGAGGAAGTCTTGAAGTATTGGTCAATTGCAAGATACAGGTTATCGATAATAACTGACATCATATCTTGGTGGAATTATGATGGACGGATTTTGGCTCCTGTTGTACACGTTGAAATGAACAGGCAATTGGATATTGTAAGTAGGGTTTGTGCCTCGGTCAATTTGTCTCAGCTTGATATTAATTTTGGGGTAGTTTATTCATAATTTCAACTGACTGATATGTTAATAATTTTTGAAAGCAATTTGATGTTGATGGAGTTTCTGATGTAAAATCTAATTAAAGTGAAGTTTCTTTTTTGGGAAAGGAAGGGAAAGGCTGAATGGTGATTCATTTCAAACTTCATTGAAAAGGGCTGATTTACGGTGCCTTTTGACATGGTATACCTATGCAAAATACTGTCCGATGCGAACTAGGGCTTATTCTTATCTTTTAGGTGCATTACGCATATTTTGTTATGAAAGTTCCTTTTATATAACTTGCAGCAAGAAGTAGTGAAAGGGGCGTTTGTTTGAGGAATACGCATAGTGCGGTAAGGGCTAAGAGTCGAGTGCTTGGAAAGTTTCCTGGATGACTTTTAATATTAAACGACTTGACTATGACTTTTTTTTACGTACGGCAGGGCCCAGAATAGACTAAATATGAAAGCCTTCAGGGTCGGAAAAGTTTCCAGATCATTGAATAGTATTAGGAGAATCCACTAGAAAGGTTGACGGAGGTGGAGTGGATGGACGCATCTCCTTCCTATGTACCTTTGGAGAAGTCCTAACAGAATGAGGTAGAAAAAATTAGTGAGCATCAGGGAGGTTTTTAAAATGGACGATATACTCAGCTCAAATATTTCCAGTGAAACATTTGATGGAAAAATGATGGGAATATAACATCGGCGTGTACCAGAACTTATTTCAAGTATGTAAGTATCGATTATTATTACCATTGGAATTCCTGCAAAGCTAATCCCTATTGCAAAGGTAACAATACCGAATTGCGCTTTCTGAGTCAAAATTGAAAGCGAACAATAGCTTCTAAACTGACACGGGCTAAAAAGCAGGCTCCATGCCTTTCAATCTTGTTCAGGAGACTGGCTGACACCCCAAAAACACTACCATATGACTCTGCTGAAATCAAAGCTCTCCGTATAGTGTAGTGCGTGTCGGATTGCGAAGGTCAGTTTCAGCTCCTCTTTCATTCAGGCTAATAGCCGTTGTCGACGACCTAAAGTTGTAGACGTGATCAATTGACACTGCAGGCAGAAGTCAGGTATGTTGAACCACGAGTGAACGAAATAAAGACGAATTCATAATTTAGCCAAGAAATAGGTAGGAAATGGGAAGCTCAGCGCTTCATATATGAACAGTTTGAATAGATAGAAGTAGTAGTGTATATGCCTAAATATTCATTTGAATTTGGTACTGATACTTCATTGCTTAGGGAGAGGTAATTTTCCGTGAAAAAGTCAACTTTGACCTATTACAACTTCGTTAATGATAACAGCATTTCCACCGAACTTTCCGATATTGTACTCCATATTATGATCAATGTTGTGCCTTATGATTTTAGGGTGAACTTGGGGAGGTTTACAGTAAATTTGCAATTTAGCTTTATTGAGGTAGATATTTTAATAATTTTCGGTTTTTGAGAATGGGGTCTCGAAATTGGTGACCATTTCCTGATCTCCATACTCCCCCTTTACATCTAAGATCCCCCCCCCCCCCCCCCAATCATAAGACCAATCTTTAAATCTAAGATGCCAGCCAGGGGAAATTCGACTTTTGACGACTTTACAATTGAAAGTTTTGATCCTTTTATTTCGAGCGAAGAGGACGATATTCACCTATGGATTGATGTGGCCTGTACCTATACTTCGTTCTTCTGTTCACTCTGAAGCTGAAGCAAGTCTAGAGGAAAAATAATCTTGGGAAGTCTGCAACATTTATTCGTCCTATATTTACACACGGGTCTGGGGCCTGAATTCAAAAGCAAAGACTGAGGATGGTTTTGAATAGATTTTTATTGGATTCTGTAAAACTTGGAGAAATCTGACGACAGTGATACAACGATTAGATGTACATACATATATGGTTTACCGTGTTCCAGGGTAGTATGTTCATAAAACTTGAAAAACTACAATTGTTGTCTCCCATAACGACCGATGAAGGGCCATAGGCAGCGCCCAAAGATGAAAGGGCGCATTTGGCGCTTACAGCGGATTTACGAAGGATACAGTTGCAAGATTGAAACGGTTTGAGAAAGATGCCTCTGGAATTTAAGGTTCGATTTGGGCTGCATCCCCATTGATAATGTTGGATGTGCTGTTCCAGGTCGATGCAGCCAGGCAACATAGACGACGCCTTTTTGAAATGCAAAATAGGGAACCGAACAACGGATTGCAAGAGCGATTAAATACGTTGATGGATGAGAATAATACAGAAAGGTTGTGCCATAAAATAACTGAAAAGGGAACAAGGGTGAGGAGTGTTGATTATTTTTTCTTTGTTCGCAAAGAATAAACGCAAGGGCTGTATTTGAGAATTTTTACGCAGATTTAACCATGTTATTACGATACCGGTATTGACAGGTAGAAAGCAGGTTCGTCAAGGTGGGTAGGCGATATTCACAAAAAAGTTGCTACTTCTAGAGCAACACTTCCATAGTCTGAGGAAAAGCGAAACTTTTTAGTGCTGAACCTGGAAGTTTCGAGTCCATTAATCTTTGCAACTATTGACGTATGAATCAGTGATGAACAAACCGACTTATGAATTTTAAGGGGTATTGTTCCGGCATGAGTTATTTACGAAGCTAGAAATATGACTTGCGAATGTTAGAAAGCCAGATAAGTTCTAAATAAGGATCTAGCGTGTGTTTAGCATTCGTTAATAATACGCTAGCTAGGAGGTTAGACGAACCGAACTTTATAGAGGTCTCCTAACAATTTCTGGGCTGCGAAAACTTCCGGGAAAGTGTGGTATTCGCCTATACATACCCAAGAATTAACTTGACATTGTAAATTTGTCAATTCTGAACTGATGGTTGGTCACAGAGAAGCAGAGATTATAGTATACGATATAGAGAAAATCACGAAGATTAAGAGTAATATAAAGCAAGTAATCTTTCTTCAACTTTATGGCAAGGTGACTTTAATTGGAGAAGCGAACCCCAGGCTATGAAACACCACTGAGTGGGTCCTATGCGTTGGCTGAATGTCCAGTATCTGGCTTGGAGGCTTAAAGTGGACGTCTCACTGGATGTTTCTTTTTTTGGGACTATCTACTATTGAATCCACGGAAATATTATTGAAGAACATAACAGTTCACTAGTGGTTATTTGTCAACCAGAATCCCTAGGTGTCCAAACTCAACAATAAGGCTCTATTCAAAATATATTGCATCTACCTGGTAGCCCATGGCACCTTGCATCTAGACCTCTTATGGTAGTGTCGCGGTAAGAACCTAGCTATAGTCTGGCGCCTTAATTAACTTGGGGATGCCATCGCCCGTTGGCATGATTAGTAGAAAACAGGCGATTTCTGAGTTTCCAACTAATTGAGTGCCCTGGGTCTAATGTCATGCCCTCTCAGATAGGTAGTCTGCAGTCGTAAATTAATGGTTCCGTTTTCAGAACGGTTTAAATATCCGAGATGTAATGTCAATACTACGCCCCGCATAGACCAATTAGTAGGTGCGTGCGGGGTTCGTGCTTCTCGCTCGTCTTTCGCTTTCTCGTCCTACTCAGCATACCGTGTGAACGAGCGCTATCCCGCGACACCGTAAGAAGCCAGGCCTTTGGTCACTGGACCTTTGACATTCTATTAAGAATTTGAAAAACCACTAGATAGAGTCCTTTGTGGTTGCTTTATGTGCAACAGCGAGTGTGGATCAGCGAGAATGTCGATCCACTCGATTTTTATCCTATTGTGGTCGAAGATTAGTGCCCTACAGAGAAAGGGTCTTGATATAAACCCATATGGTGGCGTCGGGGATTTTTACTGGGAAGAGTATTTCTAATAACTGGAATCCGATTAAGCAACGTAAAGATGGCATTCGCTGTCAGTATGCTTGGTGTTAATAAAAATAAGGTACACCCTGAATCTGACATATTTCTGTACTATTCTAAGGATTCGCACTAGCTAAACACTAACATGTAGCTGGACCATTGCTCTTACCACTCTGGGGAACTCCAAAATCGCACGAATGGTACCGATCTCGTTACTCAAGCTTCGAATTCCGGTTTGTCATGGATGATTGTATTTTTCTTTGTACTATTTCGCTGCTATAGGCTTATCACTTGCACAACATCAAGTGTGGTGACAATGAAACTGAAACACAGTCACATTTAAAAAATCAAATAGGGGGAAGATAGTAATACGAATAAGCATCTGTGCGGATGCCCTTTACTCCTCAAATGGGTGAATTAGAGATATTCAATATTTTTGTGGTGCGATTTTGCCTTAGAATTTTCATCTATTCATTCTTTTAAGCATATCCTGGAAGTGTTTCCTGTCTCGACTATAAGGAAATACCCTTTCGGACAGCTGAACTTTGATCTCTGTGATAGGTGAATTATGAGGGAAAACCGCATCAACCAACACTGAGAAATGGAGAATACTTAACTACGAAGAAGAGAAAAGGAGCATGACAATGATTGTAGACCAGGCGATGCTAAGACAAGGATTACTCTTTAGGCCACGGCTATATATCAGTTAAAGTACTAAGTGAAGATAAAATCCGCTATGGATATTCTATCTATTCTCGGCATGCGGTAGCGAAATTTTTAGCTTCACCGACGCAGTCGATCGCTTTATTAGTTTTCCTTCTCCTTTTTCCTTTTTGTCCGACTTCATGTCGCCTCGCAATATTGATTGAATCCATTCTGGTAAAATTTTCTCAATGTTCCAGATTTAAGACGTATTATTTTCAGCAAAGACGTGTGGGCGATCGAGGTACCAAAGGATCTAATCCCCCTTTCCTTTACCATTGCAATAGGGCAAGCAAGTGAGTTCGTGGGCAATTTGCTGGGGCTGTATGAGAGGTTAGCGGTCTTGAGCGGTAGACCACTTCTTCGATTTGGTTGGTAGCTCTGCCCTTGTGGTTCACAATAACAAACTTGAAGGTTCATTTAATTCACGCCCCAATTAATTGGGCTAGTATGGATGGAGGGCTTCAATTACTATATTGATGAAAGTGGCTCCAATTCTGAGTTTCGGATTGCGGACAGAGATAGCATCAGCCTTTTCTCTGGACCTGGCTCGACGTACACTAGATTTTACATTCTAACACGAGGTTATACGTCTTATCATTATGAAAGAAGGGTTCCTTTGCCTCATTCCTATCACCCTTATAGAGTATAGTGTTCTATCCTTCTCTACAGTCGTTATTACTTTGGCTATCTGTGGTTTCTCTTTCAGTATTTGAAAGTTTGACTTTTTGTCTTTCTTGTCGGTTAGAGAGGACGAATCAGATTGGATTACTGTTGTAAGTAAATATGCAGTAGAATTCACTGGGCGCTGAAAGATTTCAGTCACTTTCCTGTAGATAATCTGTTTCCACTTTCTGGGAATTCTTTTCATTTATTAGTAAGAAGAAAAAAGCAAAAGGAAATTACTTTCTTTTTCCCGAAATGCCGAATAAGGATTTATATTTCTCAAATACCGATATTTCGAGGGCCAGTTGTTCTTTTCCTCAGTGGATTTGGGTCGAAAAAATAATCACGATTCACAAGAGTCCGGCCAAGCATGCTATGGTTTATGTTAAACCTGCATCATTGGATATTACTTCTTTCGAAATGTGGAAGGAGACACTAGTCCTGACATTGGTCCTCGGTATAGAGCAATGTTCCAACTACCTGTAGCCAGAGCTTGGCAACATTGGTATATCTGAACTGTGGTTCCAAAGCTTGAAGGAGCAGTTTGGCAAGTAGGTCATCTCATAGCGAACGTTTATCAATTGATTCTTTTCTCTGAGATTGGGTCAAGTTCGCTACGAAAACCAGTCAACCATTTCGAACGAGGGCGAGGCCAAGATACAAGACGCTATTGCTGGAGTAACAGCATTTATATTGGTCCGAGTCATACAAAAATAGGATCGATCAGTTGAAGCACTGCCAGAGAAACCGAGGTTTTTGAGTAGTAAGGAATTTGGCACGCTATTGCCGTTGTGTTACGTAGCCGATTGAGATAATGCTGTCAAGCTTGTGGTAGCTTTTATTGTACCTTCCATAAGTGAAAGTAAAGTGGACCAATTTTATTTGGCCTACTAGTTAAAGATTACTTTTGACGCGGGAAAACCTAACAAGCAAACTATTTCTCAGTAAAAAATGGAGTGGCGATTTAGAGATTTTCACGTAAAACTCTCTCTCTCTCTCTGATTCTCCAATCGATTTCTTTTCCTGTAGCTTTTGTCCCGGTCAGCTCGTCGCGTTTTTGGGAAACATTTGAGTGATTATGCTCTCTATCCATCAGCAAACCCTGAGGCCAAATTGATGCATAATTGCCAACTTTATCTACAGCCTTAGACCAGAAACGAAGGCCATTCGCGAAAAAAAAATCCTGATAAAGCTCAAAATTTGGCACTCAGGCCCTGAATACCTGCTTCATCCAGTCCACTTCTATTTGACAAAATCATGTCTGTAATGTATCTATTACATCTTATTAAGATTCATTCAAACAATAATCTTGATCGTACTCAAAAATGTGATGATATTCCAATCAAAGTCATACCAATCTAAAACCAATGAATAACCCCAGCCGTCGTCTCGTACAAAGCAACATTCACAATCTGATATGATTGAATGGAATCTCTTTTTAACTAATCTTCAATTAGTCCTGGGTGTTGTTTAATTAAGCGCTTCACGACACATGCTACAAAGTGGACGTATGGAGTTTTTTGTCCGTATTCGTCTTGTACACAGATAGTGCGCGATTAAGCCGGACTTTAGCCGTGGAGTATCTTTACAGAAGTGAATGAGTTGGTATGGTTGAATCGTCTCAAAAACCACAACTTATCCAAACCAAAGCAAAACGGAACGGGGTGGTTTGATTCTCGAACAGGGCAGCAAGGTCAGTCTCTTCGAAGATGCAACCACCCATCTACCGATCATGTTTACAACACAGGATATTTGCACGTCATTTTGCTGGGGAGACGGAATGTTTCGAACGGCGATCTACTTGGTTACAAATAATCGTGAATCTTGGATTTGCATAACAAAAGCACAAAAATGTCATCAAACATCTTCAAATAAACAACATCAGCGAGAGATAAAAAGTTAACAACAATTGACCGTTTGGCGCTCTGCTGATGCTGCCATGGACCATGCATGGGGAGAATCATCTTCAGCGGTCTCAGAAAGAATCATCTGAAGATGTCTTTCGATGGTTGTCGTCAGATACATACATTAAACGCAGATGATATTCGAAAGATATTCCTCTGTAGCTTTCTGTGTTCATTACTGCGGTTGGAGTCATTCTTGCGTTCTGGCTTAGAAATTGAGTGTTAGTGGAGCATAATTTACGTCACGGCAGCGAAAGATCTAGGAATAATCTGTGGGGTCAATCGATGTTAAGTAGAATCACGAATACATCTAATTGAGTCTGATATACGATCTGCAAAAATATGTGTCAATCTGATGCTGGCCACTGTGTGATACGCCGATATATTGTAGATATATATGTGATGTGTAGCAAAAGTTATCATTATTTGTCTTAATTTAAGGCGCTTAATATTGCTTTCGATATTTCCATATCCACGGGCGGAGAGGATGCCCGCGTCGTTGGCCGATGTTGCGTTTACATCTCTTTCGAATGTCACTTTATGGAACTACTGGATGCCACCAGCTTTTGAAATGTGTGTCATGTGGATTACCACCACAATGGGGATCTTGAAAGCTGGAATGATTAAGCATCAGAGTAATCTGATGAATTGTCGCGCCTATAATGTATCTTTTTTTTGCATCTGGGGACCAAGATGCAAATTTTGCATCGGAGAAATTTGATAGTGAATAGTCGCGCGTGCAGATTCATATTTCCGTGTTTGCCATTTTTATTGCTTTACCTTTGTGGGAAAAGACCACGGTTAATCGATTATCAGCCCGTTGGTGATAATTTTCACCCAACGCGTGGGAAATAGTTGACTTGACTTCGGAAACGGCTCTGCTAGATAGTTTTCGAAAGCTTTATTTAGATTCACCGAAACTGATTCCCAACTTTCTACATTCCTTGCACCCCGCAATGCAACTATACAAAGTGTAAGCAATAATGTGTGCACATCCCATATATCAGTTGTAGCGCCGATGAATGATGCGTCGATTTTGATTCTGTGCGATGATTGAGTTATGCAAGATGAATTAGCACTTAAAAGTTATTTGTAAGATACTTTTGTATAGAACGTTGCGGTCAAAGTAGAGGAGCTAAAGTGTCGAGGACATTTATGACGTGCTACATTCAGAGAGATCTTAATTGCTAAGCTTTTGTACTATCACTATCCAATGCTTATGGCACACAAATGCCCTCCCATTTGTTCTATGGTAAAGCGAAAATGCTCATAAAAACAATCAGAAATGATCTTTACGCGATGAAGGTCAGTCTAATTGAAATGATTGGATATCTATTTGCGAAGACAGATCGAATATTTGAGTGAATAGGTTTGAATTTGATATATGGATTTTGTTGCTTCCAATGAGGGGTTTGGAAGGTACTTGTGGTTTTTTTTTAAGCAAACTGATTAGTGCAGCTGTTTGAATTGAAATCCTTGTCCGTTGAACATTTTTTGACAGAATAAATGTAGATTAAATTCAATATCTTTACTTATCTTGATACTAAATGTAAAAAAATTCCATTCCAAACGGAGAGTAGTCGACAATTAGATGTTTGTGAATGAAGACTTTGTTCTCCAAAAAATAAAGGACAAAATAAAATTCTAATTTATCCCTTACAGTATCTGATTTTTGCAAGCAGAGATTGATTGCAGATTCAGCTCCTGCGTTAGTAGATAAGAAAAAAATAGGAGTACAATCATATTGCCAATGAACGCGGAAGCAATGGAGTTCGGTTGTCCTTGCGCTGGGAAGAAAGGAGACGAACAATACAACAGGTCAAGGCAACGAAAGATATTCGAAGCCAAGAGTGAGGCCCCGAAAGAAGGCATTAAACGAAAAAAGCCATTGAGGGTAGGCAAATCACATTAAGGAAGGCAAACAGGATGTTTAAAATTAATTTTAAATTAAGATCCGATTTTTTTTTCATTAACCTCAAATTAAAATCCTAAATATTTATATTTTGACGACTACTAATTGTCTTTTTCAATGCTGGAATCTGAATGAGAGAAAGAAATTCAAGGTCACCTTATGTATGCTTCGGGCCCCATGAGTGGGATGGGTACAGTCTAGACCCTCAGTTAAGTCTTCATTGGCACCTCTCATCGGATTTCTCGTCCTGCCGATGGAATGGATGTCATTGTCTGGTGTCTGTTTCCTCATCAATTTGAAAAATCAACAATATCCATTGCCTTGGTCTTTGTTGAGAGGTGAGTCTTTATGGGTTTTGCAAATCTTCATTCTCCATTTCCATATTTTTCATCCATTATGTACTTTAATAATTTTACGTCTTCCTTGGAAATGGTGCAATTTTGCCTTCTTTTCCGCAAATTGCGCCTCATTTATCTATTGAGGGGTTTCCATCTATCCTTTGGTCTGTCCGATATACATGTTATGGAAGCCAAATTCGGAAATTTCCAAACTATTTGAAAGTTTTCCAAACTAATTTCTGAAATTTCCAAACCAACTTCAGATTTTTCCAAGTCAATTTCAGAATTTTCCATTCCAAATTTAGACTTTTCCATTTCAAATTCAACATTTTTTCCAAGTAAATAAAGTATTAAAGTAGTAAATAAAGTCCCTTCTCCCTATGGATAAGAATGGAGCTGGAATTGTTTCAAAAAAATCTATGCTAGCAATCAATTTTCTGTCATTATTTGCTTTAATGAACAGGTCTAAGAACATAATGGTCTAATGGTGTCCTCCAGGACATGTATGTGTCTGAAAGGAATAGTTACGCCACAATTTCGACTTCCTAATACTTGGGAAGTCCTGGCAGCTACCAGGATATTAATGAGGACAGAAAACGGCGAAATTAATTGCATTCACAAGTACACGACTTTATATCTAGAGGTCATAAAAAAATAATAAAAGATTGAGGAGATTAGATCTTTTGCCAGATCGAATTCCATGGTCAATTAAAACAAATAATGATAGAAAATTCATGAGTTGTTTAGATTCTTTTCAAAGAACCCGAACTTGAAGTGGAATATTGGAAAAATTCTGAAATAGGGGTCAAAAAATCTGAATTGCAAATGAAAAATTCTGAAATTGACTTGGAAAAATTTGAAGTTAGTTTGGAAATTGATGTTGATCTGGAGTAAATTTAATAAGCGCTTGTCTTACGAGAGTCTGTCTACGTTTATTGATCAAACTGATGATGGCCCGGTCGGAGTATCTGCTAGCGAGTTCCAAAATACATTTGGTCCCCTTTACCCTTTTGTTGGAAAATATGGGGAGGGTTAGCATTTGATGAATCACATTGTTGGAAGAAGCATCTCCTGGCTGATGAAACTGGTTTGATGTATTGTAGATGACTTGTTTGGTATTCGTCGATTATCTGCAGATCTTCGGTCATGATGTTTTCCGCTTCTCCTCGATAGTAGTTCTAAAACTGGTGGCCGTCATTGCTTTTTCATGTCCAGGATGGATTTTGTATTCTAATGATTATAATGATTATTGAACAATACGTCGTCCTTGTGAACAATGTTGCGAGTGTCATGCACATATTGTCTCCAGAATTTGGCATTAGACCCGCCGAGTTAAGTCCGTTTCCCAATTGTGCATGGAGACCTCGCTGATACTTGGAGGTCCATTGGAATTCTTTTCAGTTGCTTATAAAATTTACCTCTTAAGGTACATGCAGATTCTGGCTAACTTCGTGACGACGATTCATAAAGAGAGCCTTGACGTCAAGGGATACTTTGCTCGTATTTAGAGAGGTTAGAGACGTTTCCTTTGTTGTTCCCTAAGTTTTATTGGCGTTTGCTGACAACTTTGTCTATCTGTTTCACGATTTGGGATAGAGAATTGGTACTGAGTTTTTTGTTCAGTCTAGTTTCAAGCTTATTTTTTTTATCTTGCTCTCTTCGTTGTCTTTGTTCAGTATAAACAGTGCGCTCGATTTGTCTACACTAATGAAGCTAAGGATGCATTAGGTAAGGAGTTCTACGAGAACACGTTGAAGGCCCAGCTTGACAATTGATCGTACAGAAATCTCAGGAGCGATCTCATCACAACAAATCTTGGAAAGCAACAGACTCAAAGTCGAAAGTTTAATACTGTCTAGGCAAGTAGCGCTGCTCAATATAACATCTTTTCGACCGGGGGCGCAGTCATCAAAATAGGCGTGAGTTTTAATTCAAATTTATTATTTGATTTAAAAACTCACTACGGGGTTTATTAATTCATATTAATTCCTTTTTATTTTTTAATCCTTATTTATTTTCATCTGCCTGAGGCAGAAGACATATCATGTGAGGATCCAATCCACCGTGGATCTTTTCTTCCTGGATTGTCCGCCCAAGTTAATGAGTTGTCCGACTCGACGCGTACTGTTGGGCTTCTTATTTTTTTCCTTTCTAATTTTACTTTTCCTCCGAATAGCCTGTTATATAGCTTTTGAGTTTCAAAATTCATTCTGGTGAAAATTCTAAACCCGCCCTGCTGAAGATGTGAAGATTTGAAGAAATTGTAACACCCATCTACCTAAACTGGCTAAAGACGGTTTACATTAGAAGGATATTGTTTTGAACCTCTGTGTCGACATGACACAACAGCAGCGGAATTGAAGGCGAATCAGAAAACATTTCTGGTCATTTTGGTATTTTCCTTGGGATTTCAAAAGTCTATATATTGTTTAGAAGCATATTTTGAGTTTCTGTTGCTACAAATCAAATAATATACGCGTCGAAAGGGCGGTACCAAGGTGGTACCAAAAAATTCGCACCCAAGTCGCCTTCTGTTATTGCTTGCTTTGTCAAAAAGCGGCTTCTGGACAACATTGCCGCCCAAATGTCAAAGTCAATAAGGCGCTTCTGCCAAAAATCGAGTTTGAACGATTTGGTTGTAGCTATTTGCGGGGCGGTTTTGCATTTTCTAGCTCTTACAATTATGCTATTTTGATTTACCCTTTTAGTTTTTGCTCAACCAAAATGTTTTCTTGGGGTTTTAGCACTAATTTGTGACTTCCATTCAATATTTTGGTGGGACGTGTAGACGAATATCTTTTTCAGCGTTGCGTTTTTTCCCAACGTATCAACTTTTCCTAAAACATTATCTTGAGGAAGTGTTTCAACCCCAAGTTCATAGTAAGCCAGACAATTTTCTCCAAAGCACACAAAATGTCACACGTCAGAAAAATAAATGCAGTTTATGCGACGAGTGAATAGGTATTTCTAGATAGAGTTTCAAAGATAACCGAAATTGTTAAGCTACGGATGGTATTTTTATAGCATCAGGTTACATCGCTTATTTGTAAATACTTAGAAGTTGCTGCAGGACCTCCGGTGGGTTGATTTACCTAGTGGTGCCTCTGTAATTATAATACAATCCAGAAATGAAACGACGGCAAGTTGATGGAAGTTATCTGGTTCACCTCGTCCAAAAGGACCTATGAGTTAAAATCATATATGCGACCAATGTCGATCTGTTTTTTGAACACCAAAGCGATTTTAAAAGCAACATTCTTTTTACAATTTTGACAAGATTGGCGAAAAGTTTGGCGCCTCTTTGCCCCCTATGGAATGCGTACAAGTAGTTCCTCTCAGTACTCGTCACTTTTTGGTCTTAACTAGGACTATACTACCTTCATCAATGTTCTCTACCTATTGAACTTAATTACCTTGAACTTCTTGGCTACAATGACAACGTAAACGACACGACTAGCATCATCAATTTGTGACTTCCATTCATGTTAGCCGAATTTGGGAGGTTCTTCTGACATTGCAAGCACGTTTAAGCAAAAGCCTTAGTGCCAATACAGGGTATTTTGAAAGAATAATCAATGCGTGTTCGCAGTATATGTATCTAACAAAAGGTCTTTAGGAATTAAAACTCAACACCGTCTCCGTCGCTAGTACTAATTTTTTATTCCGAAAATATCGATATTTCGGGAACAATTTGTTCCCTTCTTCAGTGCTGGGTGTATATATTTCGAAAGAGGTTCGTATATAAATTGTTCCATACAATCCACATTCCGCTCATCATTGTAGGTAGAAACCCGGCCCTGAGCCATCGTACTGACAATTTCATTCTTTTTTAGTACGTCTATTACACGCCCGGGTTCCTACGAATTTATGAACATTTCCTAATGACACGAAGCGTTCAGGATCTTCTGAAAAAGACTCCATATCAGACCGGATAAAAGAAGACCTATTACGATATGTTGGCCAATACATTGATTATTAAGCGAAGATGAAGTTTACGTATCTTGTTGCCTTTTCGTTCTTTGAAAGAGGCATCATGCATCTTAAGATGGAATATGGAGGTAGTCGGCTATATACTGTGCCATTCCTTCCTTAATGATTTATCCTCACTTTGTTCTCTGACTCCAAACGAAGAAGATTCTCCCGATCCCTTTTGTTTGTTTTTATTATCTAATTCTCTGCACACATGTTGCAACCAATTTTTAGGATTTGGCCATCCGAGAGTGGGAGTTGTGAACAACGAGTTGAAAATTTAGGGTCATCCTCCAGAATAATGGCCTGAGGATGTCAAGTAAGGGAAGGAACCTCACGGGCCGCGCCGCGACTGTGATCCCTCGTGGATCTCCCCTCCTTGATCATAGCATCGAGTCTGAAGATTTACAGCTACACGCAAGCGGTCGAACGGTCGTTTTCTTTTATATTAAGTTTTCAGGTTTTAGCTCGCGTTTGGGTTTAAGTCGTTAAGCTTACGCGAATCCTTATGTTTGTGAGGTTATTTTCAAGATCCGGTACGGACCCAGGAACTGCTATAGACACGTGAGTTTTGTAAAATGACACATTAGTGATCGAAGCGCCGAAGTACGCCTCCCCTCGCCCTATATCTTTGGAGCGAGGTAGCACCTAGGCATGCAAGCCCGTGTCGACGAAGCACTTTGATGAAGCTTTAGTATTCGCGGGCGGACTTTCACGGTCATTTTCGTCAACTTTTTAGGTTTTTCCCTCTCGGTCGTCTTCGGCAACTTAGGATGGTCGTTTGGCCATCGCAATTCCCTTCAGTTCATTACACTTGATTTATGGCCGTCAAATGCAAAATTTAAATGAAAAACTAAATAGTTATGTCTTTCATCTGTTCGCCTATTTGTCTGTTGGTTACTTATGTCTCACTAGCTTATGCGTGGACTAGGGGGCCTATGAACCAAAGGTGGAGAGAGAGAGTTTCTTCCTAATTGGTCCGCTCTATCACAAAGTCAGCACATAAAGTAAAGCGGCTTTCTACCCTTAGGTATGTCTAGTATTCGGCCACATACGCTCTTATATCTAGAGAAACGTACGGCTAAGTTTCATATCGAAGACGGAAGGAAGAATTTTAGGCCAATCAATCCGGCCACTTTTGCTTTGAAAACCCTAGGCTATCTTCTGGGCATCCACTTAAAAATAATTTCGGTAATATCGCTCTTTTTCAACTATCAACACGTCTACCTGAAAGGACAATTTTGGAGACTGGTTTTCACGGGGTAATTAACGCTATTGAACGAGCATTATACCACATTCAATTTATCTTAAGTGCGTTCCTAGCATAGAAGAAGCATTCAGCGATGCTAGTACTGAAGCCATTCAGGAGCCGCTAACTAGAATAGGTTAGAAGGGACGACTTTCGCATTGCATATGCTACAAGCTAGGATAACTCAATAAGATTCCGGAAGTAGCTGGCTACTAGCTACGGATGATATCCTAAAAAAATTCGGCAAGAGCGAAATAAAAGCGGTAATATATGCTGATTCCGTGGTGATATTTGTATAAGGACGTTTCCTATCGTTACTAGCGAGGTTTTGGACGGAGAACTAAGCGTCTAGGCTGGTGGATGTGATCTTAGCATAACTAACCTGAAATTAACCCGCTCCTGCACAACTTAACATACAAAAATTGTCACTTGCTTCCTATGTAAAGTATCTTGGTTTGATCCCCAGTGCTAAGTTCAATTGGAAGCTAAACATAGAGATGCGGTTTAGCACAGCTGAAATCGATTTCTAGGTGTCCCGTTCGTTAAGAAATGGAAGCTATTCTATGTATGTTCACAGCCGTAATTCGTTTGATCCTAGCCTATGATTCTGTTGTCTGTTATTCTCCGCTGAGCAGGGAGGGTAAAACGGCCAACTTTTGAATGAAATATAAGTGTGGGTATCAAGTGGGCTATGTGATCTTTGAACTCGGCATCCATATCATCATAGTGATTGTACCATACGTGCTGTCAGGCTCAGGGCATTGGACATAAAGGCCTTATAGCCATAGTAAGAGATTTTGGACCCGCTAACAGGGGGGAATTGGACACCTCGAATTGACGACGCTACAGGATTCTCAACCAGGTGGGATTAGAAGACCGGTCATGTATTGCAAGGTGATTAGACCTTATTTTCTGTCAATGGATCAAAATTAGGCTATGTAGTTCTATGGAAGTTTTTTCGGATATACTTAACATATCTGAATCTTCCAGCGGGATATGATTTAGATTGGAATCCTAAACGAAATATATCTATTTTTCCGGCAGTAAATCCGCGATGAAAGCTCCAAGTTCAGCGGTGATATTCTGCACGTTGTTGCTGATGAGTCTTAACAGTCTCCCATCTGGGTTCCTGAGCGGTCCGACCAACTGGCTAGAACGAGTTCCGCTCTGGACCATTCGTTGGAGAACGCAGTCTGCATCTCTTGTGAGGGGTGAAATTTAATCGAACTTGAATTATCAAGCTGCAACAGCGGACACTAGGTAAAGTGTTTTTTGGCGACCTCAAAAAAAATCTGTAATTGTAGGGAATTATTATCTGCAGG
Organism: Hermetia illucens; assembly: GCF_905115235.1. Lineage (NCBI taxonomy): Eukaryota > Metazoa > Arthropoda > Insecta > Diptera > Stratiomyidae > Hermetia > Hermetia illucens. The sequence continues at coordinate 26,961,286 of NC_051849.1, forward strand.
GAATTATTATCTTTCTTATGCTCCACGGGCTGACTCAAAGAAGCTCTGTCAGATTTTACTCCTTCACCCTTACAACAACCATGGTTTCGGAGTTATGGTATCAAAACTTGTGTGAGGGGTCACCACCACCTACCTATATACCCCGAGGGTAGGCAGGACTTCGTCTTTGTATCTATGTCTTCCCATCAATATCGAAACAATAAGTTTGTAAGAAAATTAACAGAAGACTTCCATCGTTTTAGCGTGAATAAGTTAATCCACGTAGAATTAGATACCAAATATTTTCAAAATACCGCATATAAAATCACATACGCATCGTTTGTTATCTCACACCCGGTACTACACTTTGCTAATCACTGCAACAGATAGTCTAAAAACCTTGAATCCTCCATGATATCTATTCTTAACTAAAATATCTCACGCTTGTTTATCTTAAATCTTCCCAAAACTGTTTTAAAATATTTGCACTGTAATTATTTAATCGTTAAAGCATCAAAATCAAATAAGTGAGAGTTTAACGTAATAACAAAAATATTTTATAATCTTGTTTTAGAGCAGTAACGGAATATTAAAATTTTTCCGCGAAAATTCACTTGCGTATGGGAAAGGAACGTGTAAAGCTGGTCGCAATATCTGTCTGCACGAGAGCGTTAAGTTTGGATTTATCTTTGGAGTTGAAGATTTAGAGTGGGTTATAATTTGACCGAAAATCTTCTTGATTTATTAGTCAATTTTAATATTTAGATATTTTTTGGGATGAATGAAGTAGAGTTATGTACCCTGATAGAATGTTCCAGGAAAAGCTACGTAAAGATGCGTTTGTATGCCTTGTCGACGGCAGGAGAGACAAGACGATAACGGATGCGAATATTTGGACAAGTTTTAAAATTTATTATCAATTTCCTTGTTTGTCTACTTTGTTTTCGGTGTTTCAATCTATACTCATCCGGGATTATCCTTGAAAAGGGGGTCATACCGTAAATTATATATAACACGTGTATCCTGGAATCATCTGCCTTTTACTTAATCCTTCCCAGGAAAAATAAGTCCGAAACCGGAAGCTAGGAGCGTCAGGTGCGAAAGGCTTTGTGGCTTTTCTTTGTAAGCATATTTGTGCGCAAGATATTCCATTTGTATATATCTCGTAGTATATATGCGTTGAGTAAGTCAGACACCCCACAATGTAATATTGAGGTCTTTTTCTCTAAGGTGATTATATTTCCATGGGCAAGGGATAACTTTAACTAATTGCACCTTAGCAAACAATAGTATGATTTCCACCAAACTTTCCAGGATTATGTTTGTTATCATGTCGTTATGGGTTAGCAAGTCGCATAGAGGCTTACACTATTTTTGTGTTCAGATTTTTCGGTTGGTTAACTTCTGATAATTTTTTTTTGGGGGTAGGATAGGTGAATGCATTTACGCACAGAGTGTTGGACTCCCGGTTCGGTACGTCGTCGGACTACCAACTAAACACCTCCCCATCATTAGAGAGCTAGCTTAGAACCGTTTGTCACATTACTTCGGGCTAGTCCCCGAACTCTCCCGCCTTGCGGAGCCTTCAAATCAACTAATTTCTTTCACCACGGGAGGGTAGAGAAGGAAGGGAACTGTCAGTGCAAGGAACCTCCTGCCATCCGGCTCCTCCACCGGTCGAACTCTATTGAAGGAGCTCTATCGTAATGGGCAACACGGCTCCACCTGTCAACACTCCTCAGCACTTCTTCGACAATGTTGTCTGGAGAGAGATCCCCTGTGTTTAAATAGATCTGCTGACGAATCCCATCTCACCTTCCACAAGAAAAAAAAGTGTGGTGCGCGTCGTCCACAACTCCAATCCGGAGATCGCGCCTTTCCAATCTTGTGCAGATAAGACTGATAGCTTCCATGCCCACTTAAAAATTATGTAAGGAAATAGTCAGTCTCACCATGCTTCCGATTCAGCCACGCACTTAAGTTACCAATGAGTTGCGCAGTCCATCTCCCTCTAGTTTAATTTTGCCACGAGAGCTGCTACTCGTCTAGAGTGCGTTGCCGTTCTTCGCGAGCAACCACCCTTAGCTTCTTAACAAGAAGGGCAACGGGGATCACTCACGCGATCACCATCACCTCCGGTTCAGAGACAGTGCGGTACGTCGAAGCCACCCGCAAAACTCCCCGTCTCTGTACTTACGCGAGACCTTTACGATATCCCTCCTTGTGAAGAGAGTCAGCCTATACCTCTGCGCTGTAGAGCAGGACAGACTGCGTTGAACTCACCTGGAGTCGTCGCCTGCTAGATGTAGGACCCCCAATGTTTGCCATTAGCCTACTTAACGCCGAAACTCCAACTGCAGCTTTGTTCGCTGCTGCTTTGATTTGCTCAAAAACGCTCATCTTTGAGCCAAGAGTCAACCCGAGGTACTTTACCGCTGATTTTGACTCGATTATCGACTCGCCGAACGATATGGGACGCAAGGTCGGAATTCTCTTTTTAGTCAGAATGATTACGTCGGTTTTTTCCAGTGCAAGGTTGAAACCATGAGTAGTCATCCATCCGCTTACCCGTAGCATCAATATGCCGAGTCTGCTTTGCGCCTGTTCGACAATGTGTCCAGCAACAAGCGCTGCGATACCATCTGTATTGCTGGCCAGGCGCGACTCTTCTGACATGTCGAATTTAAGTAGACTATCATAAATAGCGTCCCAGAGTCCCGGATGGATCCCTGTGCTACCCCCGACGTGACCTCCATCCTCCTCTGACCCTCTAATGTTTCGTAGAGCAGTGAGCGGTTCCTCAGTTAGTCTCTCAATATCCGTAAGAGATAGTTCGGCACGTGGAAAGTATTGTCTAGTGTGCCCAGAATGTCTTTCCATTTTACGGAATTAGAGGCGTTTCTGACGTCAAGCCTTACGAGGAGCACCACTCGTCGAGTTCGGCGGTTATGTGCCTCCGCTCGTCGAACGGCGTAAACGACTTGCATGACAGCATCAACTGTGGATGTCCCTGCTCTAAAACCAAATTGCCGGGGAGACAAATCTCCGGCAGCGCGTATCACTTCAGCGAGTCTACTTCACTTTCCCAGCAGTGTCGAGCATACATAGTAGGCGGTATGAAGACGGCGACTTGGGGTCGCCTTTCCCTTTATGGATCAACGCAACCCTCGACAATTTCCAACGAGCAAGGAAAGTGCCCTCTTCCAGGCAAGCGTTGAATGCGCCGATCAGTAGGTCTGGCCGGTTTTGGAATAACAGTTTGTATGCCTCTGCTGAAATACCATCTGGTCCTGGCGCCTTCGTTCTTTTCATAGGGAGGACTGCCAATTCCAACTCTTTTAAAGAGAAAAGTGGCCAGTCTTTTGCGCTACCCACGCCGACGTAATCATCCCATACGGGGTGTGCAGGGAAGAGTGCCCTTACAATGCGGTCCATCTGCTCGGTCTTAAGTGAGCAGGGTTTCCGCAGAGTTCCGATTTTTCGGGTTACCAGTTTGTAACCGAGCCCCACGGGTCCCCATTTACCTCGTCGACAAGATCTTTCCAGCAGCGCGCTTTACTCTTGTTTATTGGGCTGCAGAGTCTCCTTTTGGCTGATTTGTACTCTGTCATTATGGTAAATGCCTCCTCCTGGTCGCTTAGACGTTGTGTTAAGCGGCGGAACCTGTGACACTCCTTCCGGAGCCCTGCGATTTCCACTGTCCACTAATACATGGAAGGTTTGCCGCGCCTCGATGCCCTCCTGGGCATGGGAGCTCCGCAGACCATCGTTATCGGGTTCATAACTGAATTTACGACAGTGTCAGCTGCTGCACCACCGGCCCCAGGAGTACCCTCCAGCGTGGCCCCAACTGTTCCCAGAGTTTAGACAAACTTCCCGGTGTTCACTTTCGCGACGTTCCATGCGTAGAAAGATCTCCGGGCTAGCGCACATCGAGAGTTTGTGTCCACTACTTCGAAAGCAATGTATTGGTGGTCGCTTGCCGAGAAGTCTTCCAGAACTCGCCACCCGTCCACCAGCGACACCAGTGAATCCGACGCAAAGGTTACGTCTGGAATGCTTCCCTCGTAGCCCGGGCGCCGGAACGTTAGGGTGGATCCGGTTTTTAGAACTACCAGTCTTGTTCTCGCTGCCGTTTCCAGAATTCGTTTCCCTCTGGAGTCTGTGTGAGGCGTGCCCCATTCAAGTACCCTAGCATTGAAGTCACCCCCGACCAGGATCCTCCTCCGACGAAAGTCCGGCATCGTCTCATTCGGCGTAAGATAATGGCACTTTAAAATAAGTAACTACCTTCAAACCACCCGTTCTTCCCCTTTACAACTGACGGCAAAACTATGTTTGGAGCTTCGGAGTTTATAGCATTGTAAAATTTTCCAGTATAGTCCATATCCATGCGTAAATACTGGGGCACTTGAGAAATAGTTCAGGATGTGGAATGTTAACAGAAAGTGGGCATTTTTCGAATTCCTTTTAATGCATAAAACCCCCAGATCGAATCGACATGAATCGGTTGTCTAGAGCGCAAATACCACTCACGAACAAGGCTCAAATTAGACCCTTTGAACGCGTCTGCATTAAAAATTACTGAAATACCTCCCAGAACAGTAGCCAGTTTCCAAGTAAAACAATTAAATTCCATCACACCTTGTTTGGCACCCGACTCCCCTTACTAAGTGTCTTATTAAAATTACATTTCAAACTCGCGCTCCGTCTCGATAACATCATAACTTCCCATGCAAAAGATAATATATCTTACGGAAAAAAAGTCCATGTTGGGACTATTGGCTCTCATCCGCCCCATATTATCGCCTTATCCGCGCGAGCTGGCAAGCTGCTAACTAGACCAAGTAGCTGTGCTACTATGTGGTCTGCCTTGGACGGCACGATATATACCATGTATGTCGGGTTGGCGAAGTGTTTTATGAAAAAAATTCTAAATATCCATCGAAATTACTTTACGATATCTTCAACACTTGTGTTAATCATTGGAAGCGGAACTGGATTAAGAGATAACCATAAAAGTCCGCGCTAGCAAGTGCCTTGATGGCATGTTATCTTGACCGGCCGCCAAACCACACATGCCACAACGCCTAGTGCGTCCCCGTGCCGGGCAAGAGGCTACCCAAGTCGTCATTGTTATACGAGTGGCGGTGCACTTTGGCCAAGTAATGGGAGGCCAACATAATGGTGAGAAGATGTCGTTGGAGCATCCGATTTGCAAGTTTTACTTCATCGTTACGACTTATGCAAGCTAATAATTAACTAGAAGTGTTTAAGTATCTCAGCTCCAGAGATAGCTTGATCTTATGTACATATGTGCAGATATGCACATAAGCTTAATATAGAATTCTGATTTTTGTAAGGGAGGTCTGTGTAAGATATGGGATACCTTCTTTATTTGCAATTGCGTAAGAATTGAAGCATTATATGTACATAACTTGTCTGATTATCCTTGACTGCATAAACATAGTGTCCTGAAAACAGTGGTACATTTCTATAAATACCACTCTGTATTGTAGGCATTGAAGCCTCTTTAATTTTGACGGTGCGATATCTGAGTTGATTGATCTTCAGCTTCCCAATCCTGTTGCGCCGGGTTCAAATCCCGATTCGCTGCTGCAGCCTCACCTTCTGAACAGGGCCATAATAATTGAGGCGGAAATATATACAATAGAATCCCCATAATTCTTATGGTCAAGGGACTGACGATCTCGTACGAAATATTGGCATTACCACTTATCGGGAGTGCAAAATGCAGAAAATTGACTCTGGGGACCGGCAAATTTGTGCGGATTAGCCGAAAATACAAATAATCGATATATGAATTGTAGGTATTCCACTGTATTAGTATGCATAGATATTTTATACTGTACAAGGGCTGAAAAGGAGAAGTATACATAGATATATGTATACACTCTATTCTGAGGAGATACTTCAATTTAGAATCTGACACTTCTTATGTCTGTTTTTAGCTTCGAAACAGGGGAACAAATACATTGTATCGCTTACGGGTCAAAGGTGAATAAGGATAACTAATGATGACCGTAGTATATCTTTCTTGGTTTTCACTCTGACTTTTGTCAGTGTTTGGATAGGCAAACGACCTTCGAAATAATCATCTTCCGTTTCCGATTTTTTCTTCAATTCTGACTGATTTGTGTCATATGCCTTTCTCATTGTTTCCTGTATGATTGGCCAAAGTTCATTTAATCCCATTTAGGCCCTCCTTCAGAACTTTTTTCATCGAGGATAGACACTATATTGTCAAGGTTGGGCGTGATCAAACTGGACAACGTGGACCCCAACGTGGGACGCAGTGGTTCAATAGGCCTACACATCATCTTCAATGGTCCCTGGTATTTGTTTCAGCTCCTTAAATGGCTTCCTGAGAAGCTGTCACTCCTTCTTCACTGTGCTATGTTACAAAGCTCTGAGCGACTCACTCATAGGCCATCCTGATATAGTTAAATCTACTTCATGTACCCAGTAAATCTATTTCATGACATAACCATAGAACTGTCGTCCTTTCTCAAAGTGGAGAGATGGAAAACTGCCATTTAAGGTTTCTTATCAACACGTCGAAGGGTGTCTGACCTATCCGTCAAAGCATCTTTTTGTTTGACATTCTCTTACGTTAGATTATCCAGATGATATATCGTACACAAAAATTAATGAAAGTTTGGTACTTCTGAATGACAGTAGCAGTCACCCTCTATGCGCTTTTGCCATATAGTAACGCTCAGAGAACATTGGTTCGGACTGTCCATTGATCATTGGGCTTCAACACACTTGTTTTGAATCTGGTTTTCCGCTGGTCCATTCACTATTAAATTTTAAAAATATTGGATGCTATTGTAATCCAGCAGCTTCCTTTTATGTCTTTGGTATGTCTGGTAAAATCACCAGTTCGTCCGTCAAGCATTATCATAAGTGCTCAGGTTATAATTTGTTAGTGGTTAGTTGAATTGAGCATTTCAAAAGGTAGGTCTTAAAACGTCAACGGCGTTACGAAGTGGTCATTTGGTGCTTGCAAGGCAAAAGTGGAGCATCGTCTGATGAGGTGCCTTTGTTCTGGATGAAACCGCGTCCATAGATAAAAAACCATTGGTCCGGCCTACCATCAAATGGATGACGGACAAAGTACCCCCTTAATAACAAAACAAAAAATTTAGTTACTTTAATTCTACTATGTTAGGTCACGCTGCTTTCAGGGCACAGGTGAAAAAGCATCTAATGAGCTGCCTCTGTCCTAGACAAAGCCGCTAGTCGTCTGTTGCATAATCTACAAGGGTCTCTCTCTTTTCTCCTCAACTGCGAGGTAACAAAATTTCAAGGGAATGGTCATCTACTAGCCGATGTTATATTCTCACGTAATGATTGGAGCTAAGTCCGGTTTTGATAAGTAGTACAATGGCAACGTCTTCCTTAATCCGGTACAGATATGCAATCCTTACCACTTGGCATTGACTGCAGTAAGGAATTAGGAGAAAGTTACAGTATTTATTGCATTCAGTGACAGTGCGACGGTCGAATAGGCTGAGCGTCGGGATCTCGATCTCTGTTTGGGGCACCCATATTTTGACCGGTAGAATCATATATGGCTTCCTTGCCGGTTCGCTTATTATCGATAATGCCCCCCCCCCCTCCACGACGGTAGATCAGACGATGAAGTGATATATTTTAATTCTACTATAGCCGCTTGTCTGTAGATATAACCTGCTGCATTTGATTGGAGAATAATATGACACCTTGATATGCTTTCTAGACAATCAATAGCTATGCCTGAGAAACGCTGGCGTCATCTGTGGTCTAAGCTATTCACAGCGACCGTGGGATTTCGAGTACGAACCGCACTGCACCCGCTTTTGGAGCCTTTGGTACCCTGTCAGTACATTATTCTTCCAGACTTTTCTAGTAGGAATTTTTGTGGTGCTTTTATTATAATAAAATCCGTTGCCGGGATATTGCTCCAACATCTAGACTCTTGTAGTTGGATGGCCCTACGTATTAATACTACATATATTAAATATGCTAGTTGAGGAGGAGCGACTGTAATAAAACCTTCAGAGCCTCTTTCGGGCTCTGACGTCAGGATATACTGTTCTTTGTACTACCACTGTTAAACTTTGCCGTATTAAAGCCTTTTCTGAGTGCAGTTCACCACATAACAGAGCCATAAATGAGGGTGAAGTATACTATGGATGTGGACATAGTATAAGAAACCGTCTTGAGTGGCAGGCCCCCATTTTCTATTGAAGTAGTTTGACAGTTACAGCAAATAATACAGTACTAGGCCAAAATACTTCGTACTTGTGAACAGCGTTAATCTCTGATTGCTTAGTTGGGGTAGCTCGTAATCTGTTAGCACCATGCCCATTTTGCTTAGAAATACCTTCGGTAATTTCTCTGTTAACTCTTTTAGTTCGTCAGCTGTTTGTAGTAGATTGTCCTCTTAAACGTTCCCATTTTCTCGTCAATGGCTGTCTTCGTGAATCTTCCCTGCAGATATTAACATCTGTTAAATGCCGATCACTTGATGGTCGATTTGTGGTACAAATTGACGATGCATTTCAAGGTTCTCAGAACAAAGGAAACGAGACTTATAGGTCTGATGTCCTTGGCAGATTCGGAGCTGCGCTTTCACATATCCTTATCAAGGACGGCATTTGTATCGCCATCATCAACAGCGCAGCAACCAGTGTTCATTTTAAACCCGCTTTAACAGGGAATTTCAAACACCCCAGTTTTGCCTTGGCGCCCTTAAAAACTGTTTGGCGTCCTAGCCTACTCCATCGCTCTTTCTGAGGCTGGATCTACTACGTCTTTTTTCTACTAAAAGACCTGTATCTATAGACTTTTTAGCCTGGATCATCCTAGCCCATACGAATTAGGTGAGTTAAATATAGTTTCCGAAGAAATCCTTTAACCACAATACTATTGCCAGGATTTGCTTCTGTCAATGTTTGACAGTGCCTGCGAACTTTTATGTCTTGATAGCCCATCGATAAGAATTGTTGTTCTACTTTCTACCATGCTACTCATCGAGTTTCACTCCTGTTTTGGGCAATGGTTTTGGGCGATGGAAATGCGTGTTCACTGAAGGCTTTACTGGCCTAATAGGCGTACTGAACAAGACAGTCCTAATGGTCTTTTATACATTTTGAATCAGTCCTCACAGTCGTTATTCTATGGAAAGAGCACTTAGTCCACCAAAGCGGTGGGGTTTTCTTGCTGGATTTCTAGAGGCCGAATATCATATAATAAAATTTTGAGTCCATTAAAATTGGTTATCCTCGATATTTAAGACGTGAATTCTTGCCTAAATTTCATTCAGTCCATTTTCCTGCAGTTTATGCACAGTTTTCAACATCACTGGTTTCAGTAGAGAGGGCTAACATCGGCACTGGAACATTTTCTCTGATCTCTTCCAGTAGGCCACTTGCGCCATCATCTCAGTTGACGTTGTCTCTGGTTTTGTCGATCGATATACGTTAACTTTGACAACAATGATATCCGACGTTATTCCTTCCGGTTTTCCTAGTGCTTTCAGGTACTTTGGGGATAGAAGAGGCAGACTATTTTTTTGCATGAAGACTGTTCAATCAACCTAGGGGATGAGAGGATTTTCGAGGTGCAGATGTTGAATGAACTTTGTTTTATCGATGACTTAACTTAGGCCCAAATTTCGCCCAGTTCATTTTCAACGGTTGCAGGTATTGCTGATATTAGTTACAAAAGATACCAGAAAATCATGAGAGAAGTGGCATTCACAGACACATGATATTAGCGAAACTCTTATGGTAGGTCCAACCGTGGAAGGGAGCCTGTGTTTTCTTAGATGTGTGATCCAATGTAGTAAAACTATGAAAAGGGGGCTTGTAATTCTTTGGGGATATGATCTTCTGTCAAAGTAACGCCTCCACGTTGTTCTACACCTTTCGCGTTGCTTTTAATTGATTGATTGATGATTCACGCTCCCAATGTCTTTCACTTTTGTGGAGAATATGGGTGGTTTTCTAGAACTGATTTTAAAATTTCCACAGGGTTTTGTATTAGTTTCCAGATTATGATTGGAATGTTCCACATTCATTTCATCTGTCGTATCAGACCCCGCGGATTTTCCATATATGTCACTCACTACGCCTATTTTAACACAGTTCTTGTTTTTGAAACTGCCAACCAACCCGTGGAGCCTTTTTGTTTGGCTGGACGACTTTCCTTCCGTTATCATTTGCTTTTTAAGACTTTGTGTAAAAGCACCAAGTTTGGTGGAAATTGCACCATTAGTAACAAAGTTACGGTAGGTAAAAATCCCGTGGCTGTGCAACTTTACTGCAACCTAAGACTTTGACTCAGTATCACGCTAAATAATACATGTATATACGTTCCAATCTAGGTACAAATGGGACAAACGTCCATTCATCGGTCGTGGGAGTAAGTTCAGAAAAGAGCATTAACCTTGACACACTTTGAGCTTGGAACCTTAGGGCTTGGTTGAAACCGAAAGTATTTTCATTATGCTGCTGTAGGCGTATACTGTTTCCCGTTTTGCGGTCCAATTTAACTCATTCCTAGATGTAAAGTGGGAGACACCTTCATATATTCATGATCGTCCCAAGTCCAGGGTTGATCGCATAGACTTTAGCTTGTGGAACCTTAGAAAAGGTGAATTGCAAGAAATTTCTCCTTAAGGGAACCACATTACCGCGTGAACACGACCATTTCCTTGTGAAATATTTGTGTTAATTTACAATATCACTTTCGGTAAAGTTGCCAGTTTATGACGTAGCTTTCCTTCCTCTTCCAAGATAAGAATTCCAATATTTTTCATGTGGCAATTTAAAAAGCATTTCTATGTTAAAGGCGTTACTGGGGTTTTTAAAGAGGCAATAAAACTGCCGCCTGTCGACAGGAATTCAAATTTCTCCATTTCGCTGCGAGGGCCATTAGATCTATACCCATCAGAGTGTTGATATCTGATCTATATATTATGTCACAATCTCCACGTTTGCTGGTTACTGACATTCAAAATCTTAATATTTGCACAGAAGGGTAAACTTGGTAGGATCATGCTCCATATTATAGCCTATGCAAAATTTCACGATTCTAGTATGAACTTTTTTTGCAGTCAATTATTTGAACAGATATCGGTATTTCGGAGCCTAGGCACCATATAGTGGCAGCTTCCTGCTTTTGGGTTGAGTAGGTGCTGAGAATGGGGAAATGACCACTTTTCAGTCCCCTGCCTCCCCTTGTGAATTAAGTGTCAAAATTGAGACCAGTTTTGAAAAGTACTAATCGAGGTCTTCCATTTGGTACGCCATATGGCTAAATTTGGTGCAAAAAAATTTACACCCCTCTTTTGCATGTATAAGGACCCCCCCCCTCCTTAAAATCGACATAAGAATGATGTAATTCACTCTATGTGCGTGCGTTTAAAGCTTCTACGTCCCCATAAATTGGTGTCGATTGGTATAACCGTTTCCGAGAAAAATGCGTGTGGCAGACAGACAGACAGGCGGACAGATGGACAAACAGATAGTAAACCGATTTTAACAAGGCCCTGTTTCTCACAAAACCTTAAAAGGGGATTCGAGAAAACGGCTAAGAATTTGGCAATTTTTACGCTGAAGATGAGCTCATTGTATCGCTACTTACCTCCTAGTCAGGAAGTCAAAATCCTTGCCTGCGAATTTCAATCAATCCCCGATCTCCTCTACCATTTCAAATTGCACGCATCTCTCATAATCGACATGAATTTTTTTCTTATGCATTGAGCGATTTATTCAAGACCGAGTCAATATGTCTAAATTTATCCTGAATCTTACGCGCGAATATTTTCACATTCCGCATACATTCTAGCCATTTTAGTCTTGTGGATGACTTGTTGGTGGACTGCTGCTGGCACATTGGCCATAAACCTAGAGAAGGGAACCTTCTGTTTGTAATTAACTAAAGAACAGGTTAATACACGCTTTATATTTCCAAGATGTCACATTGGAGCCACTTTGGAGGTGTAACCAAGTGCCGGATCATATCATCTCGTGGTCACACATCTATCCTCCCTGCTTCATAATACTCACCATTTTCGTATTCGTTCGTCGTATTGCAATTGAGCACGTGTATATCTTCCTAGGATGAGGGATGTTGAGTTTGGATGCAGTATCGAAAAGCGCTGGAAAAGATTGAAGTTAAACTATCTTAGATAAGCCTCGTTAGAAAATATTGTTTCAAGGAATACAGTGGGGAAGCCTCGACCCCCGATCTGCCAATTGAGAGACTTTCTTCTTTCGTATCCGGACATGCAAAGAGATTCCAAACTCCAGTGATAAGTGGGTATGCCAAAGTCAATTCGCCCAGAAACCTGGTGTCCAGAAATGAACCAGAAATATATCTTGACCAACGAAATATCGATTCATTCCCAGACCTTGGTCCAACCATTCACATCTCTCCAACTATCCTATCTTAAACTGACTGACAACAAGTTTAAATGCTCGAGTTAAGTGACACTTGGAATTGCCGTAAATTTTATTATCGCATTTTGTAAAATAGTTTTAGCGAACATTTTCAACGAATTGAAAATAAAAGTGTCCTGGGTGGAATGGGAGACACGAAATGACTCAATTTTCTATGTGGCATGGTCTAATAAAACCGCCAAAAAGTTGAACTTCCTTCCGGTTATCTGGCACTCGAATAGGAATAAGATAAAAACCTCTCGCTTTCTTGCAATGACAAGTTATCTTAACGATTCCTTTAAACTAGATACTGGAGGGGTAGCTTTCACGTGATAGTACTTTGAAGAAGTTTCACCCCATGTGCCGTGTACGAGCTGAATAGATGTGTACACCGGTGAGGTGGTAATTAATGCGAATCTCAGCGCTTAGAATGGTCGCTAGTGTTGGCTGGGCTAATCTTGAAATATTTTCCTAAAGGCGATAGCACTGAGTGATTTATATGAGTCGAAGATTTTCGGAAAACTTTCTCGCGATTTCACCCAGTTTTGGAAAGAAAATGAAAATTATGACGGAAGAGATTTATTGAAGTGATTTTAGAATGTGGAGCAAGGGGTGAGTGAAATTGGTGTTTTTTAAAGTGGAGACAATTTTTTTGTCGTTCAAATAGGCATTACTGATTAGTAATTGCTGGCATGACGTGAAGGATTTCAGTAGATTGGCGTAGAATGGATTGGAATAAGCGTGACGATATTACTGGCTGAAAATATTCTTTCGTCTTTAGCTCTAGGTGTTTATTTTCCGATAGTCACTTACATCTAGACATGATTCACCTTAAGTTCATGATTAATTAAAAAACTATCTTAACTTATTTCAATTGGGTAGCCTGGTGGTCTTGACGGTGCGATGGTTGAGGAGGCAGAGCGTCAGCCTCCCAATCTTACTGCTCTGGGTTCGAATCCCAGTCGTCAGGGGTATCTGTTTCCGTCTTGTGTTTGTCTCGCAGCTGTGAACTTGTCACTTGCGCAACGTCAAGTGTGATGATAGTGAAACTGAAGCCCAGTTTGGCTGTGTGGACGCCCTATACCCGACCAAAGAGTTAATAGGAGATACTAACTTCAACACCAAACAACAAAAGAGGCAACAACATCAAATCACGCTGGTCAAGGAGAACTTTGAGACCTTTAATAATTCCTCCTATCTAGGGTCAGAGATCACAAACGATAACAGCTACGACTATTATATATTCGCGCACGGTGGTTGACAGCCCACAGAATCTATTTCAAAGTTCTTACTGTACAAGACAATGATCCTGCCAAACTCTTAACCGCATTCACGCGAAGAATCCTCCGAAGAATTTTTTTATGACGGTGGGCGGCTCGTTTAATCCATATGTGTGAGGATGATCCTGCCCAGAAAGTCTATAAGGGCAATAAGTAGAGAATAGAAGAAACACCTTAGGCCCTCCTCTGTTAACTTTTTTAGTTAGTGGGCTGTTTCTCAACTAACAACATTATTCTGACTTTTAGGGTAAGTGCTATCCAGCATCGTTATTGGCATTGGTAGTAATGGGTTTCAAGATTCTAAGAACAATGCTTTCACATATCCTTATCGAGGACGGCTCATCATCATCAATGGCGCAACAACCGGTATCCGGTTTAGGCCTTAAAGACGACTGGTACTAATATCACTGAGTTAAGTCACCACCATCATAAACAGCGCAGTCTAGAACCGCTTTAACGAATAATTCCACACATCTCAGTTTTGCCTCGGCGTACTAAAAGCTGATTGGCATCCTAGTCTATGCCATCGCTCCATCTGAGCCAAGATTTACTACATCTTTTTTTCTGCTATAGGAATTGTTCCTCCAAACTTTCTAGACTGGATCCACTCTTCCCCATACCGAAGACGTGGTAAACCCTGCTTCAGATGGAGCAATGGCGTAGGTGAGGATGCCAGACCGCTTTTAAGGATATCAAATTGGTGGATCTCGTCACAAAACCGGGATGTCTCGAGTTCCTTGGTGTGACAGGCCCAGAGCGGATATCGGTTGTTAAGCCGTTGATGATGACATTTCCGCGTTTCGGCCTCACTTTTTAGTCTTCCAATTGTAAGATAATACAGTGTCTTAATATTGGGTGTTCGGAGGCCTTACACTTTTCCAAGGCTTCCGATCTGCATCTGATCTACTTTTTGAATTTATTACGAAGAAGAAAGTAGATTCTACTGAATCCACCGCGTCCCTTACTGATAGCGAGCTTAAGGTAGGGATTGAATTATAGAAATTCATTGGGTTGGATTCCTGAGTACTAGATTGATTCTAATCTGCTCACTGTGGTGTTCCTCAGTTTGGGTTTTAAACGTCCAGCATTGTTATGGATAGATCTTGATCCAGAGTATCTAGATTTTCTCTGGAAGGTGCCGACTTGCGTCTTTAGCTCTTTTATCATATTTTTATTCCCCACTTGTAGTGTTTGCAGAGAATTAGGGGGTACTGCTCTTTAACTGCCTTATTTGGCCGGGGGTCTGAAGAATAGAGCAACAGTCAAATTGAAAGAAGGTTGTTGCTAGTTTCAGGAGACGAGATGTCCATTTGTGCCCTTCCGGAGTAAATAATCAACTAGGTTTTTTGGTTTATTTTATTTTTTGAATATTGAATTTTATCCAGGCATTTTTTAATTGTTATAAGATAATTTAACTTGAGATTGAGTTTTGGGTGACAATAATATTGTCCAGTGGCTCACTTGCCATCTTTCTTAGAAGCTTCGATTGCGCCTTGCTCGTGTCCTAGATCAATGTGTTCCCCTGTGATTCCCATAAGATCGCCATTTTCTCTTGTCCGTCTAACTTTTTACTGTTCCCGCTTTCCTTAGTGACATATACGTTGTCCCATGTGAAGATGTATCCTTCCTGTCGGATGTGCCGTGCTATCACGGATTTCAGCCTTGCGCTCCTCTTTTTCTTGTTCCTGTCCGTTTCCGCTTCTCTTTCGTGCTCTTCCCAGCGTACCAAAACCAGTCTTTTCGTTTCTCCTAAATAGCTTTCCTCGCAATCTGAATATGTCACTTTATATTGTATTTATTTATATTCCGCTAAATTCGTGCTTTAATTTGTGATCCTTGGGGGATCTTAGCCTGTTTTTGAGTCGATACATCCTACTCGATGGCACGATTCTGATGTTCAACCTTTTTATCGTTTTTCTAAGTTTCGACGAAGCCACGGAATGTGCGTTGCTTATTCTTCCTTTCCCTCCCAAGTTATTGACGAGGGATGTCAGTCCCCGCATTTATTGCCATTTCGCCTTTTTCCTTTCAATAATCGATGATTGAAAGCCATTTTTTACTCCGGTGTTGATGATGCATTCCTTTTCTTTCATAAATTTTACAGCACTAAGGAACATGATGAACAATTTGTAAATCGTTGTTTGAATAGGGGCCATTTTATGTCAATGGGAGTGGTTCGAATTTTCCGGAATCATTGGCTGTCCTCCTCTTTTCTCCTCTAATGATCCTTGAATTTTGAAATGGGAGTTCTCCATTGTCTTCTGTCTGCATTGTCTTCTACCTCCATTGTGAATCTTAAGTTCCGAGGTACCTTATTCAGGACCTCCAGCATCTTCTCTACTTTGTCTTTATGGACAATGGTGAAAATTTCACCTACATACCTTTTGAAGACTTTTGGAGGCAGGCCTTTCGAATGTAGATCATTCTCAATCTTGTCTATGTCACTCAAAAAGGGGCACAGGGGTTTCCCCAGTGCCATCCATCTGGTTTCTTTGTATAACTTCCCTTTAAATGTCGGGTAGCTCCCTGTTATGCATATCCCTGCAAGTTTCATGAGCATCCCTGTTTCTCTTTTTTACGGCAAGGATATGATTGCTACTCCTCCAGATAAAGAAGCGTCTTCTTCATTGGAATAAATGGAAACAAGGCCTCTACGTTGAATGCTGCTCGTCATTCATCTGATGTCGTAAATTCGTTTAGTTTCTTAATAAAGTCCTCCCTATTCGTGATGGTTTTTCCAGCGGATAGACCCCTTGTTCTTTAAAACTACTTAAGAGCCACTTGGCGATTTTTTGTGCTTATCCAAATATAGTCAGAAGGCTTTTCTAGACCAAGAGCATGGGCTACCGTAAGTTTATTATTGACGATTAGTCGGGTAGCCAGGGTATCGTGGAGGTAACTTAGAGCGTTCTGGGTAGAGTATTTGAATGGGAATTCAGAGTGATGGTTAGGAATTATGTTACTGAGGTCGCAATTCTGGACCATCTCGATTGTCCATTCTCTCTCAAATAATTTACCCAAGTTAGATATCAAGGAAATGGGCTCTATTTCGCTAAGGACACCCGTTTTTCTAATGGCAATAATTTTGGCTAATTTACAGGTGGATATGAAATGGCCCTTATTCATGCAGTTGCTGTAAGCTGTAACCAGAAACTTGATTAAGACCGCGGGGAAATTTCTGATGACTGAGTTTCATTCATTCATTTCATCAGCCTCTGCTCACTTTTCACCGTTTGATTTCTCGTCATGGAGGGAGAGGGGGAAGGTGAATTGTGACCAACTTAGAAAATTTCGCAATTCCATGGGTTTAGTTGATGAATTCGTTGAGGAAAAACTGTTGGGGTTGAAGCAATTTTTCTAGATGAATTCTTTGACTTTTGGTTGAACAGACACAGTTTTTGTGTTGGAGTTTTCCGTCGAGGAGATACACTGAGCTGCCACTCAAAAGATTCTGCAAGGTTTGCCATTTTTTCGACGTCACTGTAGCTGGGTTCCCTGTTCTTAGTAACAACGAAGTTGCGGGATTTGTGATCCTCGATTAGCCTATTTATGTCTTGGAACATATTTGTCCCGAACTTGATATTTGTTAATTTGCGAGGCAGCTCCTTGTTACGGAATTATAGTCACCATTTCCAGGATTAACATACTAAGGCAGTTGATCCAGGAGGGCAATGCTTTATATTCAGCACTAAACCTATTTCCGTGCTTATGAAACATTCGCTTGAGATTTCTGCCCGAACTCTGTCTGACCTTCAAGTGTAGCATTTTGTCGTGAGAAAGTAAGCTGTGTGGAACCCATTAGCTTTAGCTTCGTGTTTCTGCGTGTAGTCGTACTAATGATGTCTGTCGCCAGAACTATTGCCTCGTCGATTTCCTTACTCGTCAAGTTGCAGAAGTTTTGCGAGATTTCTTCAGTTAAACCCTGGTGCTTAACCTGACCTGAATTTATCCTAGTTCGTCTGGGCGAAAGATCTTAGAGTTGTCATTACTTCCTTTGGCAGTGCATAGGTCGAGGGCAGTTTGAGTTCCACTACAAAGTGGTTGGACATACCTGGCAAGGTTTTACAAGAGATAACCTGAAAGCTTTGTCTTGTTTCCTCAGACAGCAGGAAGTGGTCAAGAAACGATTGACTAGAAGGTCTGGTGTGAGAATTCGGTAAGACCATCTCAAAGGGTGTGAATTCATTTCAGTAGAGTTTCCCTATTTCTGTGTATTGCCGTATCGCCCCAGAAGGTGTGCGTCCAGTTGAAATCGGCACCGAAAGTAAAGTATTATACAAAAACTTGTGATTATCCAAGACTTTCAGGTCTTGGGCCAGTTACTTAGTGTGGGAGCTGCATCTGATATAGCCGGAGACGATCAAAATTCGCTTATTATCTGCCGTTTTCACTATTGTCACTGCAGAGGAAGAGGCGAGCAGGTTCTTGATGACAACTTCCTCAAAATTATAGTCTTTCTTGAGTAGAGTCAATGGGTAGAGCTAGTGTCAATGTCATTTTGGATATTGTTACCTCCGGTAAAGTGAACATTTTTCCTGCTCTTAAGATGGGTTTCCCAAAGACAGTAGATGTCTGCTATCAGAGTGGCAATCCTCACTTAGGCAGTTGATCGTGTGAAATGCGCGACGCAAGGTGAAAAGTTATGATTTTTAAGCTCATAGCACAGCAAGCGCTTCTACCAATTCGCGGCAATCGTTGGTAAGTGAACTGGGAACTGGTTGAACAGCCGTTGTTGGGAGATTTGAGTAAAAAAGGCTCTTGAACTTGTCAAGCTTTGTGACAGTTATGCCACTGTCTATTTGACTTGGAGTAGTTTGGTTGTTTTCCGATTTTTGGCAGCCTCCCTTCTGGCTACCATTTCTTTGTAAGCTTGACCCCCGCAACAACTTGTTGGGTAGCCAGCTTGGCCGTATGTTGTTGCAAGAGTGGGGGACTTCGTTTACGAGTGTCATGCATTACCTGCGTGGATGACTCTTTGCATGCTTCCTACTTCTGTGTACAATCGTGCAATTAAGGCTGAAGTGCCCGGAGTTCTGGAATTTAAAGCACTGCATTTTTTGTTTTTACCTTTTCAAAGCCCATCTTTTGATGAAGGGTGTTCTTAATTTTTGTGACTTCCATAAGCTCTTGAGTGGGCTTGATTTAATCCGGAGCGTAGGGTTCTCCAAGTGAAGCTCTTTATCCTTTTTTATCACAAAATTTGCGACTAAACGTATTTTAAGCTGGGACTACCCATCATTGATATCCAACAGAATATCGACTTGATCTCTTTCCTGGTAGGGATATCGAATAATTAAGGATTGCGTCTTAAATGAAGAAGGGATACTTATGATGGCATTCTGTCGTAACTCTTTAAGAGGAGTGAAAATCTTTCCATGGTCCTCAACGGACTCCGCGAAAATTGGGATCTTATGTGTCCTCGCAATGTCAAGGTCTGCTTTCACTCCCTTTTTCTTTAAAATCTACGAAAGTTGCGGTGCATTTAAATGATACCTGGTAAAGGGAGGGATATTCTCCTTTTTCCTTTTCGATAAAGCATGCTGGTTGGAATTGGACTGGGAAGGGGATGCTTGTGGTGCACTTATATGTCTAGCAATAACCTGCTTTTTAGTTCTTTTTCTGTGGGTTGCTACAAAGTTGAATGGGTCCTCATTCGTTGTTTCATCCCCGTCTAGAACTACTCCCAGAGGCATCTGCCTTCATTTGCTGCTGATGCTGCAGTTGTCCTGGTCGCTGATGATGTTGATGTTCTTCATGTTGTTGGCGCTGCTGCTGTTGAACACTCTCTTCTCTGAGGACTCGCTGCTCATCCTGAAGTTGAAGGATATGTGTCTCAACTGTTCTGCCGGTGCGAAATCCCTCGTCCTCCACAGACTCTCCTAGGGGCTTGATGTTCTGTCTCTTCTTGGACATCCTGCTCCCAAGCCATTCCTAAGGTGTTGCCAGATGGTTACCGTCTGCTCCTTGGATATTTACATAATTTATTCTGAAACTAAAAAAAAGTTAAGAAAAAAACTTTTCTCTCAAAATACAGGTGGAACCAGACTTTCTTCTGTAATGCTTCCGCTTCCCTTTTCATTTTTATTTCCCTTCCACTTCGAATTTCTATCAGAGGGGAGTGGATTGATCCAAGCATTGCTCAGTGTGGCTTATGATGATCAACTGTTCGCTTCAACTGTTCGGAACGAACTCTCTTCAGTTCTAATGTTTCCATTGCTGTACACATCATAGAGAAACGGGAAAGTCATCTGTAAACCCTCCTTGCATTCAAAATCCATCGTAAATAATTTATCCTAATCCGTTTTTTCTTTTCTTCCTTTCCAGACACAAGCTTTAGCACTCACACGTCCCAAAACTCCGCCACTACTGAAAAAGGAAAGATCCGATTCACCCCAAAGTGTCCGTGAACATGCCGACCGAAGTCCTCGTGAGAATGAAGGCAGCCCGAAATATGCTGGCGGGCAATCAATTGCATCACCACCAACGAACGTGGACCAGCTGAACAATACGAGCAACAATCAAAATATAACAACAGGTGGTGGCAACCTTGTGACGCCTGGAACAGCTTCGTCAACCCCGAAAATCAGCACTCCCACATCAATCAACGAGAATGGTCTTCCACCTGTTTCGAGTCTCCCATCTTCCGAAAGGATTCTACCGTCACCGTCGCTAGAGCGTAAGGATTTCGATTTCTCCAAGGTTAATGGTAAGTGCTCGTCTGAGATCTTTATAGTTAATCTCTAGTTCCAGGATAGGGAAACCGATAATCTTCCTGTCGGTATCTTTTTCATGGGTTCGCCGTGACTGCCGTTGTACCGTTTTTGCTGGGGAATGGGGTTCTTTCTTTGCATGTGGGACCAAAAGCTATTTTTATGTGTACGCAACATTCTCATTGAAGCGCACATATTTGCCATATTTCCAACGTAATTCAAAGCTCGTTAATCCGCACATCTCGTTCATGATATGGAAAATCAATGAGAGGATTATTAAGTCTTATAAAGAGCTCCCCTTTTTGCTTGGATTTGGTCCCGGCACGGTCTGCTTGCCGCTCCTGCTAGCTCGCTATAGAACGGATTCACCTTATCCTCGGCAATCCCTTCAACCTTGGATTACGGTTGAAACAGAAATTCCCCAATTCTATCTCATCGCATATCCGTCGGCTTAAATGCTCACCCCTCGTTGCTTTCTAGCTTCTTTGCCCATCTTGGAATTTGTGTGACTCTCTTGTTCACTGTCGCATATATCGCAAACTGTTTAGTGGAGACAGTCCGTTCCGTGAGAAGATCTTTAAGTATTTTTTGAAATTAGTAACATTTTCATTGTTTTTCAAAAATGCATGCGGTATGTCTACCTCGTGAATCAGCGAATGTTGCAACAGATTTAGATACTTCCAAACGCAGAATGAATATTTCGTGGCCTCGTCTCTCCCTCTCTTCTCATTAATGCAATGTATTCCTGAAATGTGCGACATCAGTCAGGAGATGCACTGTTACGAACCCTTCCACAGGAGATATAGGTTCTAAATCCATATTCCGAATCCCGAGTATGTACAACCATAGATTCAGATACAGATATATGCCAGGAAATATAGAGCAATACACGTTGGTGGCACAGTTGCGCTGGCTTATGTATACTTTCCCGCATAATACGTGAATGTTTCGACGAGGAGACCGACCGACATACATATGTAAGGATTAAAGTGACGTCAGCAAACCGGATAACGCATTTCCCCCAGTAATCTCTTAATCCGAAAGCTGGAAACGTTCACGAATGAGACTATCCCTATCCCATCGTATCCTACCTCATTCTGTTCCGTGCTATTCCTTTGAATATAGATAGGAGAACGTGAAATCCGAGATTTGAAATCGGAGGAGAGAGCTAAACTGCAGATTGTAGGGTTAAGGAGGAAAACGAGTTGAAGGGAAGTTTCCTGGTAATCCTGAACTGTAGAAGAAGTATAGGCGTTTCGTCCTTCGCTTTACGTTACCTCATTGTGACACGAATGAGATGTATATTTTTTGAAAATTGTGTGATATAATAGAGATACGGATTACGAATGATTAATTTAGGTTGAAAATCTGAATGCAAATTCGAATCTTTTCTACGTTAACTGATTGATTATTTGAACCGGAAAATGATTGTTTGAGCGAAACGGCGTCTTGAAGGTAACTGATGTTTTCGACTTTGTATCTGGCTTTATTAAAGCATTTAATGCTAATCATTTTCGATGGATTGAAGTCAGGTTGGTTTCTGCCACCCAAATGAGGTGACCTAGTGAAGTAGTCTCCGTCTGCAATAATAATATGGAACGAATGCACTGTTGGTTCGGCCAGAAGGCAGAGTTGTCAGTACGTTTCATTACTAAACCACTTCACATTCTGGGGCTTGATAAATATTAATCAAGACATTTGTCATTACAGCAATGCTTGATTTGCCCCCTATCTGTCTTCCCAGTGATGTTTTAAGTTTTATATTGAAGAATGACAACCTGACCTGACCTAACCTGATGCGTTAGTTTTTGCTGCGATTTCTAAGTTCCTTTTTCAAATGTGTTTCCTAACAGAAATTATTTTTCCTATATTTCGCCTTATCCTCTTGCTTTGGCACCTCGGGATCAATCTTTGCATCTCCGGATACTTCCGACTACGAATTCTAGCTGATAATATTCAGCGGATCTTCATTTCCATTGGGACTATGTCAAACTGTGGTTTGAGTAATCTCTCTAATGATCCACTTCGCCGGGTTTTCGTCTTCGTTTACCTTTTAAAAGGTTTGCATTACAATTCATTGTATCCGGACCAGTGCCAGATCCTTTAGACAATTCTTTATTGAATTGAATTTTTCTAGTAGTTCCGCCTTTTATCAGTACAGGAAAATGACGTAAGGGTGTCTTTTAACGTAATTATCAGCCGTTGCCAAATCTCATCAAACGGTACCATAAATCTCTTATGTGGGACATGGCACCTATCTGCCATCGTTGGCGGTTTCTGGCAATGCCATCACTTGCCTCAATGAATTTCCGGGAAGCTTGCATTCCTCTTCTTTCAATCCACTGGCCGACCTTATGCGATATTAAAGCAATAAAGCAATTTCCGTCCTTTCTCAGTGTGTGACGTATCCGCTGCTACTTCTTCCTCCTCATCGACACATCCAGGGATATTGGTTAAACTATCGGGGTTACTGTGGGAGGTGGAATGTAGATTTCATGTATCGAGTTTATTACATCTACGTGAAGTAGCGAGGAAGACGAAGTCTTCTCAAGGAGAAAACTAAAGGAATTAGACCTGGAGATCTACAGGAAACCGATAGATACCAAACGAGCCATCTCCAGCACTTCAGACCACTCTCATCAGTACAAAGTTCCCTCTTTCAACTACGTAATCTTATGGATGCTAAACTTTCCCATTTCCTTGGAAAGCATGGTGAAAAACGCGAAACACGTTTTTAATAGTGCCAAACTGCAAGGATACATTGACCAAATCATTAGCATTTTTATCAGAAAATGAACAAGAACGCTTTAACGCTAAGCGCTCATTAAGCTAACTCCAGATCAGTAGCCCGAACGGAGAATTCACTTAATCTTCGGTTCGATAAAGCAAAAACAGAAGAAATACGGTTTTCACTTGGTTTTCAGCACTAGCAACAGATTAATCGCCTTTTCATTGACTCAAAAAAGGCGTAAACGATACGGTAACTCATCCTTTTCAAAATCACTTGGTAAACTTTAGGTAACGCTTATGTACCTGGGCCATATTGTTTTTAGATTTGAGAGAAAATACTTTTTCGTAGCCACCACCAAGCCATTTGGGATTGGGGATATCGCATGAGCATATCGCGTCAACCATGGTTCACGGTTCGTTGAAAGGCTGCTACTCCTCTGTGGACTTTCCGAGAAGTGTGCACTCTTCCTCTGCTGATCTGCGCCTAGTGATCCTGGGGTGAAGGTCGCTTCCACTGCCTGGCGTAGGCAGCAATAGAATTTAATATGTAGCTTGAAGCTTTTGAGTAAGAGTGGTGGCCAGTTCCCATGTCCTACACCAATATAGCAACGCAGAAGGAACATTAGCACAGAACAGTCTCTACTTGATATGAGGATAACTACCTCTCTAGACGATAGACCAGGTAGCGAAAGCTAATCTAACGCTGCTAATGCGTCGAAGGACATCAAGTTCAGTGCCACAGTCGGTCGAAACCACGCTTCCTAGAAATACTAGTTTGTCGAAGACTTTGATGTTTTTCCCACTAATACAGATAGGAAGAGTGCGATGATCTGTTAGAAGGAGAACCTTGAACCATTTGACCAGGGTCCTTGCCCTGGTGATTGGGCAAAATGATGTCATCAGCAAAGTCAAGGTGCTGACCTAAGATGCTATATTCAGCGCTTTTGACATCTATAAATTCATCGGAAACTTGGTCACTTAGTAAGAACAAATCGTGCATTTCCGAGAAATTGGCAATTCCGGAGCCTTCATAATGAAGAAACCATCAGGCCAGGATGTTCAACTTCGGTGTTCCCCGAATCATGTACAGCATTTTGTAGGTCTTGCATTTCCTCGTTGGTCATCCTTTTTCCCCTATGTGTTCTTTAATCCTGGTATTTTGCGATGTGGTAGGCAGGAAGTTTGTGGAAGACATTTTTTGGTTTACCTGGTGTTTTTTGCTTTTGATTATCGCAATCAGGTGGGATTTCGCCATTAGTTTTCAACGCTATATGTTGCTCTTGAGTAGATGCAGGGAAATCTGTAGCTGTTTTTCAAGTTTTTCTGGCGCACGCTTAGATGTGCTATCTCTTTACTTTTCAATTGCCTCTTCTCCTCACATTGGGTCTTTTACTGTGCCTGCATTGTAACCCTTCATTCTTGCGGTGCTGAGGGTGTATTAGTTCTTCTTGTTGAAGTTTTCCTTACTTAGCGGCAATCTTTTTTGACTCAATGCATGGCTGGAAGTTATTGGGATAATTCGTTCTGTGTGGGTGTTTTTTTTTGCAGATATTCTAGTTGATTCTAGTTTCATATTCTTCTTTATTATTTTAATGTCAAAGAAAGGGAAGCTGTAGTCTATCTCCATTTCTGGTGGAGATTATAAAGACTTACCAAAGTGGAATTACCGTTTTGGTTCTTGACCACGGCAAGGACATCATTGACACGTATTTTGCCCAGAATGGTAGCATTATTTCCTCCTCTTCCATCTTCTTTCCAATTTTACTCAAATACTTTGCTGAGTAGGCGAGAAAGGGAGTTACCCCATTTCAATTCCTGAGGTTGCCTTGTAAAACTTCCCCCTAGAAGGGAAGGGTAGACTTAATTTATATATTGCTGGATCTCTTTCCTCCACTCAGTTGAGTCTCCTAGTACCACGGCGCATCCTTTGCCGGGATTCTAGGGAACAGAGTTTTCACGTCGAAAACTGGACAAGTGGATGCTGCCCGACTAGCCGATGCGGAGGAGCAAAGACGATTCGGCGCATGCCTTTCCTTCCGGAATCGCCACAAGAATGTATCGGTTTTCAATCGAATGGTTACGTATGAGGAAGAGTCGATTATTTACGATGGTTAAGGCATTCAATGCAGTGGTTGAATGGAAATGAATCACCAAAATAATGCCCGGAATAGAAAATCCACCAAAAGAAGCTGTTGGTGTCTCTTTGATGGTCTGCCTCAAGTGTCATCAATTACAGCTTCCTGAAACTTATCGCAGCAATCACGATAGACATCAATTGTAAGGAACTAGATGGAGTAGCGCAGAGTTCTGCAGTTAAGCAACCGATACTGGCCAATTCATCGGTTCCCATCCTCTAGCAGGGCAGCGCTCAGCCATATTCCGTCAAAGTGACCCGGGCAAAATTATAGCAGTTGAAGTTGGAAACCTTGCCTTTGTGGCAGCACATCGGAGGCGCGAACCTAGGCACTATTATGAATTCGCCTTTGCCGCAGAAACAGATGGCGGACTGACATCAGACTGGCGTGATAAATGTCAACAAGGACAGTTGTGAACATTCTCATTTTACATTCTAGTCCGATCTGCCGACTCAAAAAAAAGTGATAACAATGAATGTGTATTGAATTAATTTGCAGTGATTTAGAGTTCCGAAATTTAACTCCAGGGTTCCGATCTTTAACTCTAGTTCGTCTATCATGCGTATGTTACTGTTAGGAGCGCTGGAGAGTTTTTCTTGAAAACGCACCCAAACTTCTTCAAGCTGGGGGTCTGCGAAACAGTAGGAACCGTTCACAGCGGCTAGCATCCAGCTGTCATCCGAGAAGGATCTGTGATAAGACAGTCCAGGGTTTCAACCCTAGGATAGGATTATATCAAGAACTGCCCAAGCGTCACAGTTCCGCGACGTGGGGTATGGAAGATTGGTCTGCCGCCCCTGTTAGACATAGATAAGTATATTCATTGACTTCCGAATTATCCTAAAACGTGCATCTTGCAATATTGTAGATTGTCTGGTGGAGCCGATCGATCGTGATTTTGTGCTTTTTGTGCTCTTCCACTTATACCTGCTCCAGGCTCCAGGTTGATTAGGTCGCTGATACTTAGCCTCCGATGCAGAAAGCAGAGAAGACTCTTCTTGGCGATGATACATGATCTAGCTCTATCCCAATTAGTCGCTCTTGTATGAATGGAATGATGTCTTCTTCCCGGAAAAAGACCAGCCGGTTAACCGAAGAGCCGAGTTTCGAGTGTTGCACATTTATCTGTACTACTTTCAGCGTGCTCTTATTGTGTGAAGGAGCTGTCGGTGCTCGTCTATTCATTGATCTCATTTCTTCCAAGAGCTCATTGGTTTTACGGAGCGCAACACTTTGACCTATGCGTTCCTGACTCCGAACTGCACTCTGCAGCACGCCCTTTCCTGTATCTTCAGGGAAATATTGGCTGTTCACCTAAGGTTCCTTCTTTTTAATCAACACTCAGTTGTCCATGGGGATCTTTAAGTTTTAGAGTTTAGCATATCTTGTCGTATGGGATAACCTTAAGCTTCACGCCTCTCCAGCCATTGCTGATCTTAGCGACGCACGAACCGAGAAAATTCTTGGAGAAGTGGTCCTTGTATTCTAATATGTAATACTGGAAGGAATCAAAGCAGAGAATACATCCAACCAGTTTGTGTCTTCCAGAGCCTTACAAACTCTGTTCGTTGTGCACTAATTCTAATCCTCATCATGAGATAAACTGAATTTGAAGGCGATAGGTTTCATCTTTTTCTGATTGTCCAATCGTTTGTTATTGGATTCTTTGACAGTTGGCTAGTATTTAAAAAGGTCCTTTTGGTCCCTCTCATTGACAATATCGTTTTTTATTTTTCTGAATCTTTTTTAAAGTATGGATGGCTTTTTGGTACTGGGTCTTGAGTTGTACTGCAGCATACTTTCGCTTATTCACTAGGGTCCACAAGTTGATATTCTATTCAGTCCTTGTTTCTTGTGAGAAACTCAACGGTGACGACTTCGGAGCAGAAGTATTTTGGCTGGTAAACACTACGAGCAGTTTGATGGCAGTGGTCTTCAGGCTGGAAACAGCCAGTTCACCCGTCGCCTCGCTTCTGGAATTCCCTGATGTAGGTTAGTGTTATGATTGGCACCGACTATTCTGCCTGCGACAGCTACTGTCTCCTGACCGGATACCAGCAGCTCATCTTCCGATCATTCACTTGGTATCGCCCACTCTTGTTCCTCTATCGTCGTCCGTTTTTTTAAAAATTTGAGTCCACGTCTTAGTTTCACTTGCAATCCGGGAAAAATATCCAGCCTGGCTAGCTTGGCCACTAAAGTAAGGGTCTTAATTGAAGGTACCCAAGGTATCCAGATACTACTAGAGACGCAGCCATTGGCGTGTGTTATTCTTTCATGGTTTGGAGTCGTATTAGTACTTTTTAAAGTGCAAAGAAGGCGGTCTCCTGGCTGTTACTTCGGTTCATCCCCTGCTAGATTCGCTTAAATTACAGGCTTCGACTGGTTGAACCTACTCCTCTTTCGGCCCTGAACACTCCTGGCCCGTCCGAAGAGAGCTTCCAGCGGCTATCGCAGTGAGGTCGTAAGAGGCCTTACCCAATTATGTAACCTTAACCTCAAGCATCGAAACAGGCCACCTACCACTTACCAACCGACCTAAAATTAAAACCAAAGGGTGAATCACAATTGATATTCGAGTCGACCATGGTCGAACCGTGAAACCTCATAACGCGATAGATTCATGAAACTTCGAATATATTTAAATAAAATCACATTCAAATTTCAGATCAACGTCCAGCCATCAAGATGTGTATCTAACCTTTAATTGAAACTGCATTAAATTCTACCCTCAAAATTAATCACTCTCCTTCCGTCTATGAACTAACACAACCGAACCAAATCTCCGTAGGCAGACATAGAGAAAAAACCAACTTCGGCAAGCTCGCAACCCTTAATAAGACGTTAGTTATCCCTTTAGAGATAATATCACAATATATCTGCTTCGTTTTTGCCCGGCGTAAGGAAATAACCGAAAACCAACCCTACAACACACTTTCTCTCTAAAACACTCTCTACCCTTAAATCCAAATGCGATGCGAATCTGAATCCTGAACGCGATCCAATTCAACCCCTAGTCTTCTAAACTCGCCTGTGATATCAACGTCTTACGATATCTGCCTCTCTCGTGCCGTGGTACAAGTATAATGGATTGGACCAGGGGAGGAAAAGGAAATATTGGCGAAATAAATCCGTTATCCATGCCGGAGCCCGGCTGATGGGATTAGACTAAATCCAGATAAAGGGATAAAGGATTCCAGTCAGTCTCGTTCTTATTGTGTATATCCGAATGCTGGTTAGGTGGTTACAGTGGGGTGAGGTAACGTTACATATTTCAATGTGACTGTGTTTGTGTAAGATGACAGTAGGGGATGGAGGCTGCTTGAACTTATCGTGAATGATGAACCTGTTTGCTTTGCCGCGTCCTTGCCCTTAGTGGGGTGGTTTTGTTGATTGCACACTGTGTGGTATGTGATAATTGACATGGGGAGCAAATAGTTGTCCTGGAAATAATACTATGAATGTTGTCTGTTTGATTTTTTTGTGCGGGAATGAAGGTGGACCGATAAGAGATAAGGGGCTGAAAATAATTCTTCCGATGGAGACTAGAGAAAAATATTAAAACATGCTACACTATTTTGTGGGTGGATTGACGTCCTTCAATCCAGTTTAGATACCACCCGCTGTACACTAGTTACAATCAAATGTAAACTCTTCTCGAGGAAGATTTTTCACAATTCACACTTTCTGGGGCGCACATTCTGCTATGTTTGGGCCGTGTCAGTCAGTGGGTCGTCGTCATCCAGACTCGGAAGCTTCAAACGTAGCCACTGAAAGTAACTGTTGTGCTATACATGTCGCCCAACAAATCACAGTGTGATATGCCGTGTACGATATGGCGATACCTTCAGCGTGCACGGTGGAACAGCCTGCAGCAAATCGGCGGAAGGCAAGCTCCCTCGTCCCCAAAATGATGGGCCAACTGATAAATTTCGCGAAATTGAGACGGGGGCATCATCCGAGGTCGGAACAAAGAGAGATTAAGGTGAAGCGGATTCGGATCGGATTAAATGAAATTATTATTAATAAAATGGAAATATAGGCAGAGCTGAACCATTGGGGAGCGAAATATAGAAAGCTGTAGGGATGGTCTTTGACGGGGAGGGGGGAGCACACTCGCTCGCCATTCATTCAACTGTAAATTTCATAGTCTGCGTTAATAACGATTTTGGGTCTTCCATTTGCTAAAACCTTCGTTTAATCCTCTGACGACCGCCGCTACCGCCGCCACCGCCATTGCCGTTTTATCCTCCTCTTCATCCGTTCATCCCCGATCATATTGATTTTGGGATTAAAATTTAAGCCGAGCAAGCTGACGGTACATTAAATCCAGAAGATTATTGTAAAGGGTATACTAATGGAAAAGAAAATTTTCCAGTTTGAGTTTTTTCAGGACGTTAATGTCCTGACGACCTCCATTGATGGAGCCTAGAGAGGATGAGATTTTCTCCATCATCAATTCGATGACCTAACGCGAGATGTGAACGGTGACTGTAGCGTTTGGGGATTAACAAAGCATCCACTAATCTTTCCCTTTTTTACTCCTTCGGTTTGCTGTCGATGCGTAGTTTTTTGAAGGTAGCGGATATCGTTGCTGGCAGCAGCAGTGATTGGAATATTGGAAGATATCCGGAACTGCTTTTAGGACGTTGCAGCTAGGGGGCTGCTATGGTATATTTTTCCTAGTGCAATCGGACTTGTTGATTTGATTTGAGATCATGTCCACTGCCATACGTGTACGTCCGCAAATCGGGTGCCAGTTATCCTTGCCTGTAACTAAAGTGCCAAAATCTGCCTTTCCCCAGTCATCTGCACTTATTATTCAGCGTAAGTAAACTCAAAATGCACCATAATGACTTCATAAATTCGCCACACTGCCCCCGATTCAACGGAACCCAAAATTTTTCTAACAAAGGCATTCATTCACTTCTGTCTAGAAGAGCAGGATGTCTGCGACGGAACGACACATTCAGAGCGGATTTACCTCGGCAATGCCTACTTAGCGCTTATTGCGATCTGATACCATTGAGCAAATTTTGACCGGTATCTACCATTCAGAGGCATAGCGTCCAGGCACAAACTATGCCGTGTATGACGACAACGGCGCGCAAATCTGTATCCAAATATCCTTCTGGTGATCTGCTCTCTTCCTCCTTGGTAACCTTGCATCGTCGGGAGTAGCACACATATTCCCTACACACAGTGGCTACACACCGGCTTTTTGAAAGCGAGCAATTCTCAGGGATGATTTGAGACGAGGCCTGGGGATGAAACACCTTTAGTACGTATAAATCTAAAGCGACTTAATGCGAGTCCTCACATATGGGTTTTGTGTGTATCCTTCCTAAATAGCATCCTATACAATATCCGTACCGAATATAGCTCCAAATCCGATGTGGATAGGATTCCGTACGAATATCGGTGCGAAAGAAGGGATGGAATGGGGAAGTTCGGGAAGCTTGCTAAAGGATGGCGTACAGCATATTCCGGATTAGATGTTACTATAGACGTCTGTATGAGTGTCATGTGAGCTTTAGAGAAAAGCGTGTGTAGGTCGCATACGGCAAATCCTTAATCCTTCGGATTTCAATACAAAACTCTTCACCCATGCGATTTTGGGAACAAAACAATAATACAAGCTCGAATAGAGTAGAGATAATGTGGAGTAACGTATGTGGAGGTTTACACAATGCCAACGGGAGGGGATCGGCTGTATGGGGTGTTGAGTGTTTCCATGGCTTACGTTGAAGTTTATCATATGTAGGGCAATCAAAGATATGTATATAAATTAAGATGATTATTCCGTGGTGCACTGTAATAACGTGAGATGGATGGGCGCCAGCAGCTGATTGAAAGTCGCTGCCATTCGAAAATAGTGTGCAACACTTTCGACTCCTGTTTTTAAGGAAAGGTCTCTCTTCTCGTGGTTTAATAGTGAATTCGTCCTTCATGTAATTATTGGGTATGTTAAAGAGACTTAGGTGTGTCTGCTTGAAATATTGCCAGCTGGATGGCTTTGCATGCTTGGGGGGCTACGAAGCGAGTGACGTAGACTGACGTGATTGTTTTGATACCATTGATTTGTTGAATATGAATGAGTACTTTCCTGGCGCATTCATTCTGGAACTGGTGATTTCCTGGAGTTACGAATGAATATCACGACTTATGACGTCAAGTAGTTCCAAGGTAACGCGTCTCACGCGGGAGATGATGTAAGTTGAGGAATGTCTCTATTGGCCAACCTGCCTTTGACATTATCAATTCTCCTGAGAATATCTCAAATTACGTGTTCGGGGATAACGCCTCCATCGGTTACCTAATGCCGAATAAGATGATGCCGGACTTTCGGTGCAGGCTGCTGTGGAGGACGCACATCGGGCACGGAGAAGCGAACCCTGGTAGTAGGTGACCCAATGTCAGGGGCCCTTGAATGTTGCACACGTCACCCAGTCTGCAGAGGGAATTGGATCCTGGAAATGGCAGCGAGAACCTGACTCGTAGCTTTGAACACCGAATGCGAATTGCGAATGAAACATCCCTGAAATAACTTTTGTGTGGGAACCTCTGTCATTGTTGGTGGACAGGTGGTGAGTTCCAGCGAACTTCTTGGTTGGTTGTCGTTACTTGTTGGCGTGCACTACCCCCCGCCCCCGTTTGGCACGTCGCGAGGGTGAACTTCAGAAAATTCGTCGAAGCTCTTGGAACAGATAGAGCCTCGGTGGAGGGTTCTTCGCGGAGTGACACCGCTGCAGCTCACACTTTCGTAAAATCAGTGATGAACTTGATAATGATGGGCTGTAAAGCTTCTATGCCCGAAGGGGTCCCAGCCGTCACAAGTCTTTTATGTACTGGTGTACTGTAGAAATTGCAATCCACGGTTGAATTGTGATAAGCTGTGATATTTGGCACAACGTTTACAACCCCGCGAGTTGATATGCGCTATATGAAGGTAGAGTATAGATCAGTAAAAAGGATACTCCGCAGCGCGATAAATAAAGTAAAGCTCGGCGCTGATAGAACCTAGTCAACAAAGTAAATGAAGACCCGTGGAGATTTGGCTATTAACTTTCGGCCGGAAAATTGGGGCTCTGCGG
Organism: Hermetia illucens; assembly: GCF_905115235.1. Taxonomy (NCBI): domain Eukaryota; kingdom Metazoa; phylum Arthropoda; class Insecta; order Diptera; family Stratiomyidae; genus Hermetia; species Hermetia illucens. The sequence continues at coordinate 26,993,669 of NC_051849.1, forward strand.
AAACCGTGCGTACTAAGTACCGACTAGATGGACCGCATTGTACTGGAATTCCCCATACATCCTGTATGGATTAATGCCAACAACGCCCGCCCTTCATTATGAAATAGCGCGCAGAAGCATTTCTCACCATGAAAAATAAAAAATAAGAAGGCACCAGGTCTTCACGGTATTTCGGTGGAAGTTCTTCTCGCCGGAAGGTGACGAGGCTCGTGCTAATCAGTAAGGAACAAGTCGGGAAACCGGAAGCTGGACGCTTCAGTTACGAAAGGTTTTGTGCATTTCTTTGTACGTAGCATGTAATATATGCATATACAATATTATGTGATAATATCCACTTTCGGATGATATTTACATTTATAGCCTTGAATTTGCAAAGAAGCGACAACTTTGACGTATTATAACTTTGTTAGCAATAGTGCGATTTCCACCAAACTTGGTAACATCATGCTGTATGTTACACCCTATATTGTTGCGAAATTTCGTCGTCCTAGCATGAACTTAAGGGGGGTTTTGCAGCGAATTACTAAAAATTATAGTAATATACTATTATTAACTTTATTTGTGCAGATATCAGTGTGGAAGGTATTTCGGAGCCCAGGCACCATATAGTGGCAGCCTCTTGATTTTTTTCAGATTTTTCCTGTGGGTAGTTTCTGAGAATGGCCCCCGTAAAGGAATGGTCACTTTCAACCCCCCGCACTCCCCACCTTTCTAACAAATGTCAAAACTAAGCCTGTTTTCGAAAAGTACTAACCGAGACCTTTAATTTGATACCCCACATGGCTATATTTGATGAAAAAAAAAATTACACCTCCCTTTTGCATGTATGGGGACCCCCCCTTAAATTCAACGTAAAAGGATGTAACTCACTGTATGCGTGAGCGTTCACAGTTCCCACCTTTCTACCAAATTTGGTGTGAATCGCTGTAACCGTTTCCGAGAAAAATGCGTGTGACGGACAGACAGACAGACAGACAGACAGACAGACAGACAGACAGACAGACGGACAGACAGACAGACAGACAGACAGACAGACAGACAGACGGTAAACCGATTTTAATAAGGTTTTGTGTTTACACAAAACCTTAAAAATGAGACCCTCAGCTGCCGTCTGCATGCCGACTGCAGCGGCCCGAGAAGTGCTCGAAAAGCTCATTAGTAGTAGACTCGCTGAAGCGATCCATGCTGCGAGGAGTTATCCCCAAGACGGGTTCAGAGCTGGTAGGTCCACGGTGGATGTTATTATACAGGCCGTGGAGGTGATCGAGGCACACAGCCGCTGATAGTGCTCTCTATAACCGTTGATCTCAGAAATATCTTCAATTCCGTAAGATGGACAAATGTGTTAGGCGATTGGAAAACTCATGCCATATGCTAAGCTTTCCCTAGCGTATGTTGAAGGTTTATCTGCGAGTCCCCCGCCTGCTCTATGAGACGGTAAAGGGCCAGAAGATGATGGAGATCACGTTGGGGGTATCACAGAGATCTATCCTAAGGCGGACTTCTGGAACGTTTCCTAAGATAGTCTGTTCAGCTTGGTATTGCCAAAAGAGTCGCGTCTGTTCGGTTATGCCGACGACATTGCAGCACTCTCCGGCGGACACACTGGGAAACAGGCGCAAAGCAGACTTACCATATTGTGGTAACAAATAGGCGGATGGATGACTGCTCACGGTTTTCAGAAAGAGAATTTCGGCTATGCATACGGATCGCTGAGTTGAATACAGAGTCAAAACCAATGGATAAATACCTTAGTTTAATGCTCGTCTCGAAGATGAGCTTGTTCGATCAATGAAAGCAGCAGCGGCCAGGGTTGCAGTTGGTGTCTCGGTTAATGGCGAATGTTGAGAGCCCTGTATCTACCAGGAGATGTCTTTTTACGAGGGCAACGTAGTCTGTTCTGCGCTATTGTGCGAAGGTATGGGCTGATGTCCTTGACAAGGAGGTATATCGTAATCACCTTCCTCAACTGCGGAGACAGGGAGCTTTTCAAAGGCGTCTGCTTATTGCATTGTCTCAGAACCGGTCATGATGGTGATCGCGGGGGTTGCCCTCCTTGCTATGGAACATAAAGCCGTCTATACCCGGGAGAGCAAATGTTTACTAGAGGTGGTTGCCCTTGAAAAAAGTCAGCGAGTGGTAAATCTCTTGGCAAAATGAGCCAAAAGGCAGATGGACTGCATGATTTATCGACAGTTTAGATCCATGACTTCCTTTCCTAACTGCTAAGTGGGCATAGAGATTTTCCTCCTTATCTGCACGGGATTGCTATGGCACGATCTCCTGATTCTGTGTTCTGAAATGGAGCGGCGGAAGACTTCGAAAGAAACCTTTTTCCTCAGTAGCTTTATGCAGACGCAGGGTGGCTTTTCCCTGAAAACAGTGTCCGAGAGATGCTGAGGAGCGTTGGCAGATGGAGTTGTGTTGTGCATTATGTTCGGGTTCTTCTTGTTGCATGGAAGATTGAGCCCGACCGGAAGAGGGATCGGATTGCAATTAACGACTCCCTTCCTCCCCTCTCCTCTCGCTAGTGAAAGGAATTTCGCGACTTCAAGGCTCCCTAAGCCGGGAGAGCGTTTGGGCTACCCCGAAGTATTGTATTAAACGGTTATAGGCTAGTTCTCGGATGACAGGGAGGTGTTTAGTTCGTAGTCCGACGACGCACCCTTACGGGAGTCCAAAACTCTTCACCCACCCTATTCTTAAAAAAAGGGTTCTGGTCAAAAAACCGATCAAATTCTACGAAAATCGTTTACCTGTCTGTTTATTTGGAAACGGCTACATCAGTTGAAACACTTTTCGGGAAGCGTTTGTAAGTTAATGAATAGCAATATTGATGCTGCAAATGCGGTCTTTTACAGCATTTGTGTTGTCTGGCCAATTAGGTGCCTCTATCCTCCATAGTGTCCAGATAGCTGAGCGGTTAGAGCACAAGACTCTCGTACGGAAGGTCGCGGTTCAAATCTCGCTAGCGGCAGTGGGATTTGTATCGTGATTTGACGTCGGATACCAGTCGACTCAGCTGTGAATGAGTACCTGAGTCAAATCAGGGTAATAATCTCGAGGGGGCGCAATGCTGACCACATTGCCTCCTACAGTGCACTGTAGTGTACTGTTACGGTCTTGAATGAAGTGCTCTAACACATTTCAAGGCCCTGATCCAGTATGGATTGTTGCGCCGATTATTATTATTATTATCCTCCATTATCCGATTCCTAGATCCTCCCAAATAAAATTAACAATAATATACTACCACATTTTGGGAATACATAGACCTCTTACCCTTAAATTAACAATATCACTGTAAAATTTCCCATATAATCCGCAATATGAGGCAGGATTCTGGAAAGTTCGGTGTAAATCTTGCAAATCACTGCACATTAACCTTTCTTAAAATGTCAAAACCATTTTCAAGTGGATGATCTAACGTACTAATGCGAGTACTATGAGAGAATTTCTCTGAATTATTAATCCTTGGCGTATCTAGATCCAAATGTCAAGGTTAAGCGCTATAGGGAACGATTAGTGCTTAGATGGGTGACATTCTAAATTGTGGCTTTTTTTCATTAGCTGATGCAATGCATTTAACAGATCATACCGAAATGGATAGCCAGGTTCAATTATTCATGTTAATTTGTGGGATGATGCTAATTTGTTTAGTCGTGCCAACAGGCCAGCCTCTCTCAACTAGTTTTGAAATACGTAATAGACAACTATGGCCCTAAGATCCTTACCTTGCTTCACAATTATTTCTGTAGGGCTAACTTCGGAAGCCGTTTGAGAAAATGAATTCTGAGCGTCACTTCCCAGTTTGGTTTCGAATTAATCTTATTTTCCCCATTCCTTTTAACATTTACCTCAATTCCTTCTCTCTCCCTTTTATTCGCACAACATGAATTTAAGGTTCTACCATACTTTTTGATAATTGTCGCTATAGCTTTTGCCTCTAGCAGACCGATCGATACTTTTTTGTTTTCACGAAGTATTTATACTTGAGCAAGACCATGTAGAAAAAATCCATAATATCGAAAAAAATTATTTTGTTGAGGTCAGCAACCAGGCGTCCGAGAAATCTTTTGGTCTGGGGAGAGTCTCCCGGATTGGGTTTAAAGGATATATTCCATTTTGTAGGTTCACATTGTAGCTTGTCATGTGGGTGCAGCTAGTCTTATTTCGGATTTAGCAAAAATGCTTTCTTAAAGTGCTCTGCAAGGGCGGCTTCCTTCTTTCCGTCAATGTGTGCCCAGGTGTCTGATGCTGTATGCGCCTCTTTAAGCATTCGGAAAGTAGTCCTGTGTGAATAGCACCTACTTACTGATGAGTTTCTCAAGGTATCGTTTAAGACTTTCTTTTTCATTCAATTTTTCATATTGAATCTCCGTATGAAATGCCTTCTATGCTTTGTCAGTTGTCTTTTTAAATAGGTAGTATGAGCTGGATGGCACTGATATCTTATTCCTCCTTTTCTCGCCGAACAAATTATTGATTAGTTTCGAAAATGGGATTGCCAAAGTCAGATGCGTATTTTAGTTAGGTTTTACACGGTAAACCATCGATTTAAGCAAGTTAATAAACGGTGGGTGCAAATCCAACAAGAAACATAAGGCGAATTGTTTGCAACGAAATTATAGGGACCTTGAATCTTCTATGTGGCGGCAGAATCTCGCGCCCCTTGGCCAGTATGTTGGTCTTTCGCGATCCTGGACTTTCATGAAAGCTGCCCGAAGGATTTCGTGTCTTGGATTGCAATAAAGTTCTCCGTTGCAATAATAATTATGCAATAATAATTCAAATTGTTTGGCAGTGCTGGCGTACCTTAATGACCGATAGACTGCTGTTATCGTAGAAGAGTCGATCTATTTTGAGACGCAGAATGAAGACACTTTGAAAATGTTTGGGATGGTCTTCTAAAGTATTATATTTTACTCGGCATTTTATAAAAATTTCAGAGCCTTCATGCTCTTTTCTGTTAGCGTAGATTTAGGAGGACCTTTAAAGCATGGAAGTGTACTCGGCTTATTAGGACTGTCAAAAACTTCTAACAAGGTATTTGAAAGTTATCTTTCTGCACCATATCGATTTCAGATGAGAGCCTGACGTCTATATCATGATTCCGGAAAAATTTAGTATTTTTGGAAGTGTTTATTACTAAGATGGGGGACCAATTGACATTTTTTTAATTATCAATTTTTGGCTCTTATCAGTCACTTGTAAAATAAATTCAGCTACATGTGAAGGGATAAAGGCGCGTAGATTAGGTTCAGAAATTGAGTAGTTAATTTCTTTTCATCCTTTTTCCGAATGTAGGTATTCTAAGCGCAAGTTCCCTATCCAGGCTGCTCATAATAGAATACTTTCTTTTCATAGGAAAGCCACCCAGTCTCCTTGAAAAGAAAGAAAAGTATTTGGTTAAAAAATTAAGCTTAAAGTGACAGTTCAAATCTATACTTTTGGAAAGGACTTAACAGATAAATTATAAAATCTTCGATATTCTATGTTGCAATTATTGGTAGATATGCTAGCAAATACCCCTCAATTTCAATTCCACTTTAATATCCTCACATTGTATTTCACCGGACATGTCAAAATATAAATTAGGCCTCAATTCATCTGGCATTATTACAACATATAGAGTTCACTAGAAGAGCTCGAAACCTACACAATCACTAGTCCAACCAAAATACATAATTTCGAACGATCTAATAAACATCAGTTTTCAAACCATTATTTTCCAGGCAATGAATTTGTAAATATGAAAAGTATTTAGGATTTAATTAGAATTGTCGCGTAGCATATGGTCTGATGAAAATATGAAGAAAATCATGATTAATATTTGAAATGGCGAATTAGTTCCCATTGAACCAGTAATGTAATTGTAGGGATTCCTTTGTGATAGTTTTCGATTGTGTAAATTGCGGGAAAAAAGGTTTTATTGATCTAGTTTCATTCTGGAATTACATATATTCCCAATGCATGGAGTTTAATTATCACAGATTTATTCAGAATTTCTGATTTAATTATACGATGTTTGTATGTATTTAGTTTGTAATTACTTATCTATGGTTAGACTATTATTGGTTTGTATGTTTCACTACTCTTCTTCATAGACTTGCCACGTTTGCAGTGAGCAGAGCTGACTTATGCATATTATTTTTCTAGTAAAGTTCTCGATTATTGACGTGAATCCTTAACGTATATTGTTCATTATTTCGGAGCACGGCAAACTGACTGATGCGTCGCCAACATGCAGGATGGATGACTCAGCGCCGGTAAATTCTGTTTTGTCTTTTAAAATACCAGAATTCTGAAAAAGAAGGAACTTTCAAGGTGACAAAGGACGACTTCAAGTTCAGCAGAATGGTAGATGAACTGGATCTTGACCAACCCCCTGGAGATCGGAAATACAGCGGAACATAGCGCATTTGCCTTGTCGGAAGATAAGGAAAATAAGGAATGATTAGTTCAATTCGAACTAAGGGACCAAAAGTCCTTATTATTAATGGATTCGAACTGGCGGATCCCAAGCTCTCCCAGTTCCTGTGTGCGATGCGTATAAATGCTGTCGACCGTTGAAAACGTTGTGGCTCCATGGATTACCTAGCAATATACAGACCACCCTGAGTGTTTCAGAAACGTCGGGGCTGACAAAGGTTTCAGAAGTAGTACCATGCAAATGTGATACGCCAAAAAACCTTGTTCCGTATCAGCCGTTTCTGCGTCACCATCGTCTTCGCAAAACGGCTTTAAGAACGAATTAGCGTGCATTTGGAAGTCGCTTAATAAACTCCAATGTGACAGGAGCTCTAAACAAGCGTCATTGCAGAAAGCTAAACATCATTCGTGGCGTTGCTACCATAATATCATCGGAGTTGCTGCGCGACGGTGATCTGTACTCATGGTAGGCACAGGCCCCAAAAAATTGTTGCGATGCTGTCAAATTCGGCGGGTGACACCAAGCCATCAAGAAACGTTTTTCATATTTTCGATACTGCTCCGGGTTTACATTTCTTAATTGACACTATCGCGGACGTAATTGTTGTTCCTCGGAAGCACAAACATCGTAAGTGTCACCAGCATCATTTCAACCGTATGCCGTTAATGGCACCATCATCAAAACGTATGCCTAGAAATTTTGTAACTTGATTTAAAGTTTTGCCGCGCATTCATTTGGCAGTCCTTTGTCGCTGACATCTTCCGCCCAATCATTGCGTTTAATAAGAGCAGCCATTGCGTATTAGACCTCGAGAATAAGTGTGTTGGAAAAGGATTTTTGAGTAGTATCATCAGTCGAAGGCGAAAGTTCCCGGTCCGTACGGTTCGCCTATAGCTGAGAAGCCTCGGCACAATTAGGATTCATTATGAACTCAGCGTTGTATTACCCTTCAAATATAGGCAGTCCTTTATCGAGTGCCGTGCATATGTTCCCAAGGAAAGATGAAACTGGAGGCCATATGGGGTTTTCAAGCGCCTGAAGCCAGTGACGAAGTCCGACCGATACCTGCTGCCACACAGTCAAGACATTGCCACCGGACACCCAATGCCAAAAAAATAACAAGCGGAGTGGCTTCTCTTTACACTGACTCAAACGATGAAGTGTATGGCCTTGATGCAAAATATTATGCGTAATCAAACCCAGCTCTTGCAGGTCCTTCTTAGAAGCTAATGAACCAGCTCAAAATATGCCATTGGAATGCAAACGGCAGGCAGCATAAACGGGAAATATGACATTTCCTGTAAAGCCTACGGCAGTAATGTTATACTTATCAGATTCCGCAATAAGCATTATCTTCTAAGAAATTACTGCAAAGGTTACTCCCAAGCAACTTCAATCCGATTACTGGAGTGGGGAGGCGAGATAACCATCACCGCGATTTATTGTCCTGCAAAGTTTAAACTGACTTTCCAGATATACGAAGAATTTTCAACACACTAGGGAATACATTTCTAGCCGCTGGGGATTTTAATGCTAAGCATACATACATTGGGGATCCAGACTGATCACTTGCAAGGGAAGAGAGTTGTGGAGCATGCGAGACACTAGAATTGACATTGTCTCATCTGGGCAGCAGATCGACAAAAAATCCCAAACCTGATTGATTTTGTAAACTGTCAAATGAGAGTTGATAACGTGCGAGCTGAGGTATAAGCTGTTTTCAGACCACTGGCCGGTGATTATAACACTTGCGAGTGTACCTTCTACAAAAAGCGATGCAACTACGAAGTTAACAACTAAAGCATCGAACGACAGCTGGGCAAGAAGTGATGCCGAAAAAGGGGCGCCATTTGCAAAACACCTGCAAAAGATATTTCTACCCAATTGCCGGAGATGGAATCAAGGCTTCCAAGAACACCGAAAGGGAAGCTAGTCCTTTAGAACCCAGCAAGTTTCCCAAGTCTTTAGAGAACAAGTAGACCTAAAGGATATGACCTCATTACGGGAAAGTACATGACTCAGATATTCAGCGCAATTCTACGCCTCGCCTATTTCTCCTTGGGTTGGACGGTTCTAGAAATTACAATGATTCATAAATGTGGCAAGGGCCAAACGCAGTTTGTATCATACACACCTATCCGCCTGCTACCCATCCTCTCAAAGGTGTTCGAAAATTTTCTACTTTAAACAATATCACCATATCTAGTGGAGGACAAGGCAATTTCTCAGCACCAGTCTGACTTTTGAGAGAAACATGGTACAATCGAATAAGTTCTCAGGATCGTCTCTCAGAGAGGAGTGCCCTGGAGAATAGAAAGTATTGCTCAGCGGTCTTTTTGGATGTGACACAAGCCTTCGACGGACTGTGACTCGAAGGTTTGATTTTTAAAATAAAGATGCTGCTTCCGGTACATTTTCATGGGATTTTGGAATCTTTTCTCTTGGAGTGCAAATTCAGGGTGTCTTCACGTCTCGTGATCACAACATCCAAGCCCTTGGATCTACCTCATTTATACCTCGCATCTATCAACTGACCTCGGTGGACCTCTGCACAAAATCGGAATGTTTGGAGTTCCTTATTAAGGCAGGCCTAGACCGGATACCGGTTTTTGCGCCGTAGATGATGATGATGATGATCTGTCAACTGGTCGTAATCTGACAACTTCAACGTTTGCAGATGATACTACGTTTTAAATTTTCAAACCAATCCTCAGGCTGCATTAAAAAATTTACAAATCTTACAAAAATCGAAAATTCGCGTTAGTCAAACCAAGTGCTGCCAAGTTACAACTGTGCTAAGGTCAATCAATGGTGTACTGATCCCTCAACAGAATGGTACAAAGTATGTCGGTTTGCACCTGAATAGGCGACTAACGTGGAGAAAACATAATGCCAATATGGATTAACGGCATTCAGCTGTATCTTGGTATATGAAAAACGAAGATATCCATAGCGAACCTTCAAATTACGACAGTGAGAGAGGAGTTCTCATTCTAGGTAACCCCGTAGCCAGGAGACATTCTAGAATGTTAATAAACACAAACAAAACGTTGTGTATGTAGATTATTCTGCACTCATGGCATACTTTGAGAATAATATCACTGACGAGAAATATATTTGAAGGTTTTGAAAGTTGAAAACTATTAGTCATTAGTCATTAAGAAAAACTTTTAACGTAAACTGATGCTAGTTGTTATATAGCTCGTGCGACAGCGGCTGTTCCCGCCAAAATTATATCTGTCATTTTTGACGTTTATTTGATGGTATTGATTTTGTAGTGAAAATTTTTCATAAATCATTGGTTTTTGGCTTTCAACAGAAAGGCTTCTCATACGCAAAGTAGGCAACTCTCATTTGCAATAAGAATCAAACCCGTTTCCCGAGAGTTGCACATCATTGCCAATACTTTATTTAGAGTAGAATGAATTTGCCTTCTGGCGCCCGAACAAACCAAGGTTTTCGGGCTGCATGATCTCCTTTTGTCAAATCCATCATCGTCACAGCTGTCACTAGTAATATTGGACAATCATTCAATATACTGCGGTGCATCGGAGCGTACAATCGCAGTTCTCACCACAGTAGTTGAGCCTTGTACAGAATTATCAAAAAAAAAGTTGGTTTGACCAAATATGGATCGTGACGTACGATTGTGGTCCTGCATTTGTATTAGCTGTCAACGCTTAAAAGTTGGAAGGCATATTTGAAACGACTTCTAGCCGTTTGGCACGCTCAGTCAACGTTTCCAGCACGTCGGACCACTTGTATTATCTCAGTGTTTCAGATACTTTTTGCCCATCCTCTCGGTTGGCCAGGAGCTAGGAACAATCCTCAAAGGAAAGTTTGTAAGTTTGCCACCTCTTCTGGTGAAGTTTATGTGCAAATACTTTTGTTAAATATTATCGAAGGACACCTCTACATTTGTCCTTTCTTCGCATGCTAATAATATGGTTCAGAAGATTCTCTACAAACAGGCTCTTTCGTAAACAACTTTTTTCAAATAAGTTGATTACCGCATGTGATTGAGCTAATTCATTTGACTGATCCACGATTTCCCTTGATAGATATTAGGTTGTTGCACATGAAATGGCCGATTTGGTACTAAAATTTGCAACGACTGTAAAGCTTACAAAAATTTATTTAATTAATCAAAATAGTTGCCAGTCGATTCAAAACACTTCTCCCCCAAGAGCATGTATGCCAGTTGCCTAGAAGTCCAATTTTTGGGTGCTGAAAAACTCGTCAAAGGCAGTTTCAATGGCCGCTTCATTCCTAAATTGTTTTTCCGCCAAAAAATGATCCAAATGCTTGAAAAAGTGGTAGTCGATTGGCGAAACGTCCGTGAATATGGTGGATGAGGCAGAGTCTCATACTGCAATTCGTTCAACTTTTGAACCATTGCTCTGGATACACGAGGTCATGCATTGCCGTGAAGGAGTATCACACTATCTCTGTTGACGAATCTCGGCCCTTGAATATTTAATTTTTGGTACATTTCCTCGAGTTGGGCACAATATTTGTGTGCATTTATTGTTTCACCAGGTGCCAGAAAAGAATAGTGGATAACTTCAGCTGTAGACAACCAAACAGTCACCATTACCAAATTCGGATAGAACCCCGGTTTCGGCATATGCTTCGGTGGTTCATCAGCATCTGGCCATTGTGCTAATCGGCGACGATTGTCGTATAGTATCCACTTCTCATCACATGTCACTATCCTGTGCAAAAAGGGATCGCTTCTGTTGCGGGAGAGTAAAGAGCTGCAAATTTCCATTCGAAGCGCCATATTTTGCTCCGTAAGGGCATGTGGAACCCATTTGTCAAGCTTTTTCATCATTCCAAGTTGTTGCAAGTGCCGGGAAACTGTCGAATAGTGTACGCTCAGTTTCTCTGCAATGTCTCGTATAGACTGACGTGTGTCGGATTTAACTAGCAAACGCAGCTCGTCGTTGTCAATCGATGGTCCTGGATGTCTACGTGGCTCACTTTGAAGGTTTACGTCGCCTGACCGGAATTTTTCGAACCATCGCTGTGTGGCTCGTTAGCTTGCCGTATTAGCTCCAAATGCGTTGTTAATGTTCCTGGTCGCCTCCCCCGAGTTTGAACTCATACAGAAAAAGCATACGTTCTTCTTTTCCATCGTTTTTTCCTTTTTATTCACTGTTATCACAACGATGGTCAAAACTGAAATAATTCCTTGATTAAATGTAGGAGTATTTATACCTCATTATCCGACACCAAAAGGGCCAACTGGTGGTGGTTTGATACAGCAAAATCGCAACTAACTTCATGTGCAACAACCTAATAGTTGGTCGTCGTGTGCATTGTCTGTAAGCATCGTTTTCGGTATCCATTATTTCTTGACACTCATTGTCAAACTATGTGTTCCTTCTTTTCTGGAGTTGTTGTCTTTGGGACGGTTTTAATAACGTCCTTTTTCATATCCGTATGTCATTCAAGGATTTATTTCCCAAATAATTGAGTTTTTTTTGTCCAGCACAGAAAAATAGCCCAGTGCTTCTGGTTCACTCTGTAGTCTATCGATGTTGAGTCTCGTAATGGGACTAACATTGCTTCTATAAAGTGTAGTTATACAATACCAATAGGTGGTTTGCATTGAATAGTCAACAGAATCGCAGTTCCCTCTTTGATGGCAATGTGTGTGTACACGGTGAATTTAATTGTAAGTTCGGCTATCTGGAGATGTTCAGGTTCTGTAGGTAGCAGTATCTGTTTGCACCGGCGATTCCGTTGATGAATACCGTCAGCTGGTATCTCTCCTGGGTTCGTGGTACCAGGCATCACGGGGAGGTGACAGTCTGTCGATTCGTCTTCGTGTGGCCAATCTCCTAGCTAAGTTCAGTTAATTCTTAACTCTAGTATGTCTTAGCTAATTTTAACTCCGTTTCCTTTTCAAGTTTTGAAATTTGCTCTTATGCTACAGCCAAATTTCCGGTAATTGCCATTGATTTGCTACGTTTGAACGCGCAATTGTTTTCCAATGACAATTTGAAAGTTCCGCTGTTTGTGTGTGAGTACCCGCCTTGTAGGCATAATTCCACGGTTCTCTCCTCGGATTGATTTGGTGATCACAATCCACCATGGTCTGGTCCTCGAATTGATTTTGTGATCTCAATCAAGGCCTCGTCGTGACTGGCATATCGGAACAGATATGTACCGAGTGGAAGCTCAGCATTTATACCAGTGAGTCTGAGGTCACAAATAGCTCTGCTCGCGGTATGGGCACAATCGCAGCCATCGAAAGACATAACTCCCTGGAATCCACCCGGATTCGGTAATTACGGCTTCGTAACATAAGCTATTTTAATTGAGTCTTTTGCAGACTTGGGTCTGACCGCCCTGCTCGAGTACCTGGCGCGTCAGTCGGTGACAAGTTGGCAACATGTCGGCAACAAGAATAAAGGGGATATCGTTCTACAGATTTGTTCGGCTCTGTTGGAACCAACTATTAAATCATTCATTATTATTATTATTTACAAGTGAGCATGAGATAATTTGTACTCTGACATATTGGCTACCGTGAAAGTTCAACTTCCTTTGTGTGAAGGAGAGTTTTTTTCCATTACAGTGAAATGATAAACTATCTGTGTAAAAACTTCTACTAAGCATCTAGTTAACTAGTACTGCTCCGAGCAAGATTTGTTTGCTGGTTATTGCCATTTGGATTCATGGTTTCGTCAATAGCTTTTTTTCTTTATAATTATTATTTATCTGCCGAGAGAAAGCAAATGTTATTCCGTTAGGTACCTGCTAGTTCGTTCCCAATGTATGTCGTTCTAACGTCTTATCCTTTTCCTCTTCATTTTGAGGTACAACAATGAAAGTTCTCAGTTTTTTTAACCACCATTTTCAACCGCAGGTTTATATACGCCAAAATGTCGTCCTTGACTTGCTTTGTTTTTAGTGAAAACCTCATCAGCAGAATAATATGTCAAAGTCAATTGAAGGAACTGTTCGGGGCTCGATTGTAAATAATTGACCATCGTCAGTTCGAGAGTAATTTTCATGAAAATTTTTGCAGGAAAACCATTACGAAAGCTCTATTTATATCTCAAACCCGTTTTTTTTCAAAATTCTCAAAGCTAAAAGATACATTTTTGACCAAAGCATGCACTAAACTATTTGATGAATTTTATAGATCTCTCAAATTCGTTGTATGGAATACCAAGTCTAATCCTTTAATCCGAAATTTTCATAACAACAGAATCTTTGGAGCGTAAGAGCATTTTATTTCTCATAACTCTACATGTTGTTCCACCCCAGTCTTTAAATCCTATTACGGCAAGTAATGTGTGAAGTCATTACAGTGTCGCATGAAAGCAATTGAATGGATATTTCGAGTGGTTTGCATGAGTTTTCCAAGGTCGTGCTGATTGGGATTACATTTTCTATGAAGCAAATGGGGGAATGGATCCAGACGTAACATTTAAAACCCTAAGACATCCTTTGATATTTCAATGGAGAATAATCGGCCCCGTTTCGGCAGCATCCGAAGCCGGAGAATCTCGCCCTTATGACGGACAATTTTAAAAATAAAGCAAACCAATCCTTCTGTGCCACTCTGTGCATATCTCAATTATTGCAGGACATAAGTCAATCTTGCATACTCATCACGGCTATGTTACACTATCCGCACGAAGAAATCATTTTTCACGGCAGCCCCACATATTCTGCAACAAGCCTAATGCATATATACAATGGCCTCCCCTACTTCAGTGCAAGATGTGAAAGGGTTTCGGCATCTGATGAGCCCATCATCGTGGCCTGGCATAGTTATATAGAACGCTTCATTTTTCCAAAGGAAAGTCTTCAGTCCACGTTCTGTTGTATCCCGTACTGAATGACAGAGAGGGGAGGGAATCAGTTTGGTATTGTTGCTCGTCTAAATCCAAATCCGAATTTTCATTCCACCGAGGAGACAATCACAAATACTTACGTATTATGGATTAGGCCTTCTTATTTTTCCTATCCGCATGAATAACGTTATACGTTACACAATGCCATATATGGATACACGTACGCTGAACATCCCCGAGCCTGTTATTCAGGATTAACACATACTGTGAATTAGGGCATTAGCGAAAGTCGAGGATTAAATGATTCAACGTAGAATTGCGATGGAGTTTTGAATAGTAACAATAATGAGGATAATATTCTGGATACAAAACATAGGATGCATTTGGAGAAAGTGTTTTTAAGGAAAATAGGTGGTGGTTCCTTCAAAAATTGGTAGTAATAGTTGCTTTGCACTTTTTGGTGGGTAAGATATTTATACGCTTTTATGAGGGTCAGAAAGATACAGAAACACCGATTCGAACAGAAGAAAGGACTTCCTCAAATAACGATGCATCTAGGAAATGTTAGGAACGGAGAAGGCCACAACACATTTCAACTGAAAACTGATACTCAGAGTTAGAGCACATACGACTTAGCGACAGTATAAATCTACAATCCCACGAAGCATGAGCATGCATACAGATCTTAAATCAAAACCTAAAGACATCCAAGATGAAACAAGAGTCAGATTATTAATCTTGGTGGAGTTTTAAGACGCACGATTTGAGGTTTAAGCACAATTCCAAGCTTCACTGACTCCGTGCGGCTAACTTGCTGGCTGGACTAGCTGCCTGGATAATACCCCGGACGACTAATATGTGTAATCCTATATCCAAACCGAAAGCGATCAGATTAAGTGTTGTGTACGAATGTACGGATTTACGCTGAGACGATTATATTGCTCCAGACGGTTATTCTGATGCTGTACAATCGCTCTGCATCCCATGACCATTTCATCCCAATAGCCACTGTCGTTGTAGTCAATCGCCTTAACCGCAAGGTGTTTGTTGAATAATTATCTTTAAGGTCTTTCTTAATTCTCTCTGGTGTAATTCGATTTCATTGAGTGACTGTTCTTATTGCAAAGCTCATATCAGATTTCCAGCGATTTTTTTGCAGTTGGTATGTCGTGTTTTGCATGTATTTAGCAAAAGATTCACTTTAACTGGTAAACACTTGTTCAGTTTTTGAATTTATTCCTTAAATCTAAAGTTATCAGCGTTCCATTTACCTATCCTGATATAAAAGATAATAATTAAGGATATTCCTTCAATGTGAAGAAAGTCATCTTTATATGAGACGAAAATTGTTGGTTACAATATTGTTTATTTAACAAAAACCGTATTTCGGGAATCAGTTTTTTCCTTGGTCAGAAGGAGGTCAAAAACTGATAATACGATATTTTTTTAACAAACGAAACCAACAAGGGAAATCCCTCCTCTCTCTTTTCACCTAAAAGGCCGTCTACCAAACCCACTCTAAAAATTGCTAACTTTATAATTAGGTGCTGTAGGCAATACCAATAAAAACCAAAATTATTCCTACCCTCCTCCTCTATGAGACCATTCTCATATTGTCCTTGAGTTCGGAAGCCATTTCATGCAGTTTTACGAAATCTAGCCTCCGATGGATGCGTTGAGTTGAACATGTGGATATTTGACGACATTTAGCGGAAAGTCATATGCAGTTTGCAGATGGAAAATGGTTTCCCACATATCAGCTGCACTTATCGTTTAATCTCTTGGGGGGACAAGCTAACAATTTGTAAACGCGATTTAAAAACAATACGCGAACTTCGTGATAAACCGCTACACTTTCCCAAGGTGGACGAGGGCAACAACGTCGTCGTTATGGAAAAACTAATTATGACCAGGCTGTTTTTTGGAAACTGGAGAGTGGAAACTTTTTCGAATTGCGGAACAACCCGCTGCCCGAATCTATCAAAAGGGTCGATCGGGCGTTGAAGGAAGCTAGTGTGGTATTCCCGAAAATTGGGCGACTCCGCATGCCTAATCCTGCTCTTCAAAAAATCAGATGTCATCGCCAAGTGGTTGATTAATGAGTGCCAGACCCTTGGGATGACGAATAGTAAGTATTCAGTTCTAACTCCCATGAACTAATACAGAAGCTGCAACGCATTGAGAGGATGGGTGAGGACGAATTGATGGCGTCGTGCGATGTGAAGGCATTGTTTCCCAACACACCAGTGAAAGAGTCAATTTTCGAATTCGAGAGATGGCTGAGCCAGTTTGGATCGGGCCCGGAATGGAGAAGAAATTTTCGAATCTATGCAAACCCTGCCAAGCTCTGCATGAACGAAAACTATTTTGCGTTTCGGGATAGATTCTACAAAACTACTTCGGGAGTAGCGATGGGGAACCCCCTCTTGTCGTTACTCACTGAAAGGTTCATACCTTGAATCGAAGAACAAATCGAAAGGAATAATGCCTAAAGTATCGTTTAGGTATGTAGATGACGTATTCGTGATTGGGTTGTTAGAAGAGACCATATCGACATGATCATCTCCTCTATAAACATGATTCATAATAAAAATAAAGTCGTGCATAGGATTATCAGTTGCAGCGCACATAGTCGAAGAATCCCATACCATTTAACGGGAAAATCTTGAGCTCTTACGTCATATAAACCGAACGAGAACCTTGTACCCTTGGGAAAGTCTAGAAATTTTGAGAGAAGACGCGACGCGGTTATTAAACACAGACTGCCCTTCAACATTAATGAGACTCGCTGCGGGAATTAATAGGTAATTAGGTTAATATTTTTTTTTAAGAAGTAATTTAAGTAATTAGTGATTAAGTATAAAACAACCGTATAATCGCAATTGTTTTTTAGTAGCTTTGTACTGATGAAGGGGGTAAGTTGCTCCCGAAATACATATCCACATTCAAATATAAAAATTGTACTTTGGAGGAAGCTACTGGACTACCAATTTTAGGCTAGACTACAAATAGCAGACAATATCTAATCCCTTGAAATAAATTTCTCCGTGAATCTAAACTAAACTTTCAAACATTCAGAGTGAAATTATGCGGTGTTTCCGACGATTAATTAATTGAAGTAATAAAAACCTGTTTTTTTTTCGTTGGTGTGGGTATTTATTCTTGCGAAAACCGATATTTCGGGAACCACTTGTTTGCACTGATGAAGGGAACAAGTGGTTCCCGAAATATCGGTATTTGCAAGAATAAATACCCACACCAACGAAAAAGAAACAACAAGTTTTTATTACTTCAATTTCAAACACTGCCAAGCAACATTATCAGGTTTGCATACAGAATGCCAGTTAAATCTAGCTAGCTCAAAGAGGAAACAAGCATTCATCCCCAAATACTGACTAATTAAAGTTACTCCAGATTTCAACTGCGTTGTACACCATATTTCGTTCTCCTTTCATGGCTCATTGAATTCGATCACTTCCCCCGAGTAATTCCGATGATTTTCAATCGTATAATTCATTTCCATGATATTTTCCTTGTGTTAAAACATCATTAACTTCATCAACGCAGACTCGAGTATCTTATGGTAATTGAATGGCAAGTATTGTCCCTGTCTATGCCTACACGTTCCTACAATACACCCTACAAAGAGCATCTCTGATACGTCGTTCTTAGAGCTCGAACTCTACACATTTTCTCTTGTTCAGAGAATATGCCGATGAATACAATCATTTGTACCTGCATCTGTAAATCTCCACCATGAGCAAACCTCGAATTCACAGTGTTCCAATTATGTATAAAAAGTGGACATATATCTAACTTTTTAAGGAAACTTATTCTATAAAGTAATATCACAAACATCACCTTTCATTACCCTAACTATACATGTGATGTGATATCACCAACATAACATATTACTGCTGAGATCCGATATTACCAAATATTAATAATCGTTGGCGCTACAATCCATGTTGGATCAGGGCCACCAAATATTGCTTATCACTAAAGTGATATTTGTCCCACTTTTCTCACATTTGTATTGTAAAATCTACAGAGCAGCAAAAAGATAATGAATGTGGAATGAAATCTCCTTTATGAAAGAATGAAGAAATAAAAAATTCCTAAATACCATAGTAACATGTCACATGCAAAAAGCAGGAAATCATACTTCTGTCGAATGCGCAGCCGTCTAAACTTATGTAATAGAAGTTATCCACATAGGAAACCCTGGATTACTTATCCAAGCCAAAGTCAGTCCAGACCAAGGAATCATAACACTGAAAGATTCATAAGCGATTGTTGGAGTTGGCACCCCACAATCGTCACCGTCACTTGTATTGGGAAGAACGTTGTGATATTTCAAACGACACATTACGTTATTACTCGGTGATGCTTAGTGATGTGATATCACATAGGCACGGAATGGCAAAACATTGCAAGAGTGAAAAAAAAGAAAAACACAAATTCGCTTATTCCCAAGCCTAGCTCCCTACACGATTTAGCTCTACGCTTTTGTGCCTTCGACAGCCATATATACTTATGCTCGGTTTTCAAGCATAGACAATTTATTTTTCTTCTACACCACAGGCTCTGAGGCCACATTCACTTTATGGTAGTTTCTGTGGGATTCTTACACGGATAAGGTGATATGGAATCCGAAATTGGTTTTCTACAAAAAAAGTTTGACTGATGATTTCGCCCAGGGCAGAGGCAACGCATCAGACGCCGCCTCACCGTCAGTCAACTTTTTTTTTAAAAAATTTGGGTATTGAACTCAAAACGAGAGGTCTGTGGATCACAGGAGAGAAAGTAAATTGCTTCCCAAGTGGTCCGGTCCGTCATCAGGTGGATGCGGACTCAAGACTCGCTGCTTGCTCAATAAAAAATTCACTTCGGCCTAGTTTAGGTCTAAAGATGCGACGGATTTCACTTCAATATAATTCGTACTTATGTCGCGGTTGCGATTATATATAATTGGAGCGATTACCAGCTGTTGCCTTTTTCGATCACGCGCGAGAGACAGCGCTTGATGAGTTGCCTCTGCCCTGGACGAAACCGTCAGTCAACCCTTTTTTTAAACTTGGGTGTTTAACTCAAAACGAAGGGTAGGTGGATCACTAGAGAGGAAGTAAATTGCTTCCCAAGTGGTCCAGTCCGTCATCAAGTGGATGCCGACTCACAGTTTTCTCAAGGCGGTGTTTTGGCTATGATTCGTAGTAGCTTTGATTGATTCATTCGCAGGGGAGGCTGTGATCCTGTAGTGAAGTCCACTTTAGAATTTCGGTTCTATTTCCTGGAGCGGCCCCGAAAATGGATAGCAGCTTGATTACTTCTCAAATTGAATTGCCACATGTGAGGAAATGACGTTAAAAATATGTTACAAATTAAATTTGTGGCCAATAAAGTCTTATTTTGTTTCCTAACCTCTATGATAAAAATTGAATTTCCGCAAATCTGATGTTTCTTTCCTTCTTGTATTATACTTAATTTATTACACTTTGGATTAATTTGTGAAAATTTTTGGTGGTCACCAATTAGTTGAGCCTTCCTGTCAATGCAGCCATGACAGCAGACAGCATTAATAAATGTTTCGGATCACGCAATGTGATCATTGCACTTGCGAAGTGGATCATTGTTGGCCGTGATCACCAAAGAATTATCAATAAAGTCAATTAACGAGACTGGAAACCGAATTAAACAGCAGAACTGCTGCTGTTATATTTATTAGGATACCTCATCCGCCAGGAAAGGTTCACCATTTCTCGATTTCCAATCCCTAACACTTATCGATGTTTTCGCTGTTAGTTTCTTGTTTCATTTATTGAGTTACTTAGTGCCTTTCCAAAACATTTTGATTCCTTATAACCTGGAAACTATCGACTACATCCTACAGCTATGGTAGACTTTTCCCTAAGTCGCTTCCTCTCCTCCCATCATAGAAGCCTCAATTCGATAGTGTTTGTTAACCTTAAACTTCTCTCATCGCAACTGTTATGAAGTTTTGTCTAACATGTGGAATATTTTCCGTACCTTGAAGCCCTTTACTTCCTCCAACAAACGTCTCCATTCCGTCAATAGAGTCTAATTTTCTTCTCCTCTATTATATTATAATAAGGAGTAATAGTTTGGCATAATGTTGTTTTTGTTTTCCCTTTTGTTTCCCTTTCTCTATGTCTCCGAAGATTTAAGGTATGAAAATTACTCCGATGCAGTGATATACTTAAAAATACATTTTCCTGAAATTTGCATATTGAATAGTCCAGAAAACAAGTCCAAACTGAAACGAAACAGAACACAATGTTCACCATTTTAGTTTCGCCTAACTTCTCATGGCAGAGGCAACTCACAAGCTGCCTGCCCTCTCTCTCCCCTGGGGGCAGCGTAACCCAAAGTGGTGACAGGTGGTGATAGCTCCATTTATAGATAATCGCAAACATGACTTGAGTGCGAATTAAATCCAAGTGAAATCCGTCGTGCGTTCACATTTAAACTAGGCCGAAGTTGGTTTTTTGTTTGAGGATTGAAGTCGTCCTGAGTCTGCCTTGACTTGATGACAGACCACTTAGAATATGGTAATGGCCGATATCGAAAGAAGGGCTTAATTAATACCTTTTGAAATTGGCTGAACTTTACCAGTTAGAACATTAGAAAAATAAGTGTCGCTCTCAGACCCAACCCAACTAATAAAATTGAAATCTAAATATTATCTATTTTGTATCTACCACCAATTGAGAATATTATACCTTGTTCACTACTAGAGGTGGATATTTCCTAGACAAGTTCATTTATGTTTATTCTAGGAGTACAGGATTACAGGATTTTATAGTAGTGTGAGTTATAATGTTGGAATGTGGAAAGTTTGATGGAGATCCTACTATTATTAACGAAGGCTAATATCAACGGACCATATACATGTTAACTATAAACTACTGCGGGATATAATACCTTTCGTCGAAAAAAAGAAACGGTTTGAATCACTGAAGTTAAGTGTTGTTAGGGAAGGTTAGGTTTTAATGGGGGACACCTTGTGGACAACTCCTTAATTTTGATATACAAAAATTGTTAGGTGTTAGAAAATACCGTACAATTGAACTATAGCTGTATAAATGCTAGTGAAGCATTCGTTCACCCAACATTTTTTGTTATGCTTAAAGTGTCTAGCTTCAAGTTTCCGACTTGTTTTGTATGATGACCAATAAACATATATTTCCTCAATCCCACCAATGTAAATTATATGGTGTTAGGTGTCGTGATTGCCAATATTCCTCATAGGAATTGGTTGACATGTAGGTACACTCAGAGCTGAATTTCACATAATAAAGCTAAAAATCTGTTACGTCAAACTATAGTTTTTAGGCCACAAAAAGAACGATCGCCTGAAGACAACCAAGTCCTTCGTTCCAAAAGTCTAAAAATGGAGAAGCAATGAATTCTCCAAAATGACAATATTTCCCGAATATCCTATATTTCTATTCCTATCATACCTCCAAGTGTCGAATATACAACACATCATACAATCGAACTTCAAAATAAAATTCAAACAATACATTAAGGAGCTATGTTGCGTCCTATAACAAGATTATACCGTCCAGAGACGGATTTATTCGAAACCAGCTTACGTAAATCAAACGTATCGGTAAGAAGGTACTACTCAATGTCTTACTCTCTATGTGAGTAGTTTACTCGATCCTTCTTAGCGTAAATCGGAAGATTCTTACCTTTAGAATGGTCGACTATCGAGACGTAGATGGATGAGTGGGAAGGTGGCTAGATGAAATTGACTATTATACATACGAGTATCTATAAGAAAACGTGTATAACTTTATCCTAACATAAACACCTTCTCGGGTTTATGTAGGGTGACAAATAAAATGATATGCATACGTGAGGAACGCAATTTTGTTGAGGACCTGAAGGAAGTAGATTTTATCATAGCAAGTATGTCTCTATGTTTGTTGATTGGCAAGTTATCCTGTGCTTCGAGAAACTGGGAATTGTCAGATATACATCAAAATAAATACCCACTACAACCTTTTCAGCACCAAAAAGCCTAACTTTATACGAGCAGATTCTAATTAGAAGTTTTCAAAATTTGTACCCCGCTAATACCTCAAAACACCAAAAATTACATCTCCGTCTAACCCGCATATCCTTTACAGTTATAACTGTCATGCTTCCTTTTATATCACCCTATTCACTGAAATCTAAACCACTAGACTAGGATTTGTATGACATCGGAGAAAGCTTTTGTGCTATGTCCATAGGAATGAGTTCCACAACTGAAGGAGTTGACCGTGCCACCCCAACGCTCCTTATGGGCTCGGATTTACTTGTAACAGGATTTCAAGTTGTGTCCTATCTCGATATGCTGCCAATTGAGTATGCACTTGTCGTATACTTTCTTTAAGTTTCCAATACTTTCCCGTTTTTTTTTATATCTATTTTGCCTTCTCTATCTTCAGCTTCAAGTGCTCTTTGGGGTAATGCTGTATATATTGGGGTAGGCCTGAAACTTTATAAAATTAACCTTCCATTTATAAGCATTCTAGAATGCGCTATTTAGGGTATTATACGTTTTCGCGGAATTGACATTTATGCTGGGATTTCTAAAAGGGGTGAAAACGGGAAAAACGTTGGGTATTATTTTATGTATTGAACATAGATAAATGAAAAGCCGGACTAGGTTTTTATGTAAACTTTTTGCTGTGTTTTGAACTCTATAAATATAGATATTTTAGACATTGTTTTATTCTATTCGATTATAGAATTATGGATTACTTTGTTGACAATTGTTTCATTTCTACCAAGAAATCATGTAAATTTGCGTGACCGTGAAAATTGTTCATCACCCTTGTATTGAACTGTATTAGACTAGGGCGAATTTTCCACCTACAGTTCGATTGGAACAATGTTAAGTCATAGTTTCAACTGAATTAGTGAGGTAGGCGCCGGAGGCCAGCTGGAGTGCCATTCAACTATATGGGCTTATGCGGATGACTCGGATTTCGGAGACTCCCAGAAATCCCCTCCTTTCATAATCACGGAGCTTCTGTCATACCGACTCTTGTTCCAATAAGTCCTGCATAACCTATTGAACTATTTTTATTAACAATTAGTGTCCGCATTGCTTCGTGGTTAGATCACTAGGCTGTCGCAATAAAAGGTCACTATTCAATTTTCGCCGATGACAGAGGGATATGTGTGGTGTCAGACATTACTTAACTCAGCTTTGGCTCAGTGCCAGACATCGCTTGATTCAACTGTGAATGAGTACCCAAGTGAACTCAGGGTAATAATGTCGGGCTGGGGCAATGTTAGCCACATTGCCTTCTAGGACACCTTTATGGTTTAGAAATGAAGTGCTCTTATACCTTCCAAGAGCTTAGTTCAAATTGGTCTGTTGCACTATCGGCTATTTTGATTAGTAACCATTAAGATATCTTACGATCTAAAGAATTGCGGAGTTATGTGACAGCTCTGCATCTTGACGTAATAAACGTAGTTACACCATTTTAAGCCGACAGGGTCGTTAGACCTTCGTACTTAATACAATCTTTCGACTTGAAATCTGTTAAAAGTACCATTTTAGTCCTGAATTTCAGATAGAGTTCCAATACCCTAAGATGTTAGTTGCCTTGATGTTATTTGTAGAGGTATCGTCGAGATAAATCAGGAAAGCCCTGCCTATTTGTCGTATGGTTCTTGAGAGAGCTTGAACTGGGCAATAGTATGTAAAATACGGTCTCTCCTTCTTTTCCAGAGCTTTAACCATGCATGTTGTGACCTACTTTTTGGACCTTATTCCCTATGAGTCAAATGGCGGCCACATCCCTCGTTGTGGTACAGGTGGGCAACCATTGCTACCTGGTATCTGCCACAGTTGGGAAATAATTCACTTCAAGTTTTTTGGTATTCAAAGAACCATTTATTTTCTGTTGGAACTAGTTTCACTGGTATAGTATGTTTTACGGCTGTCTTGGCTTGAAGGCCTACGTTTTACTTCCGGCATCGTTAATTATCCAGATTTATCTCAAGATATATGCTTCATATTATTGGGCCTGGTTAATCTCTCACTACGGGGAAGGGGTAGGCAAGAATCTGTTATTTTAATTTTCATGGTAACCACATTACGTCTGTTTTACTTGAGTTAACACTGAGGCCAAAGCTTGCAACCCACGAGCACATCTTATGCAAGCTTCCCTACATAATTTTATTGATGATAAGGGATAATAGTGCTAAAAATAGCACCACCAAGAGACTCGCTTACTCTAGAGCCCTAAACCTAATTTCCTCTAACTTCGTCAGGATCTCATTCATAACTATTAACCAGAACATGTGGCACATGGTTCTACCTCGGGATGTTTGTCTGCTGGCTTTTTGGTTACTTGGCTATCCTCCAACTCGGTCACACTTGCCCTGGTTTCAGTAATGAGTGAAGCTGCTCTTCAAGCAAATGGTTCTATGTCCTTTTTGGATGGTCCCACCATTAACATTATTTAAAGGGAAAGTTGTTTCAGAGGACTTTCTTTCAGATTCACATGTTGGGAAGTGTGATATGGCAATCATACTAGGATCTCTCTAACATGTAAACTGTATTGACTAAGTGCGATTTGACGATGCTCAAAAGGCATTTCTGAATGGCCGTGGTCGACCCAGTGGGAGGAACTTCCACAAAAATCTAAAAAGCTGGGGAAATTGATTGTGAAAATCCACCCGCGGATATTGATGCTCTACCGAAGTTTTCTGTCGATACGCCCTTGCTCGCTTGTTTGCCAAGTAAAATTGGAAATGTGGGGGGGGGGTTCCTTTAAAAACTTCGGTCCCTTACGTGTCCTAATACAGATGCGTGGGCACGCACCGCAAAACAAGCAAACGTCGGGATATCGCGCGAATCTCATGGAGGTTAACATGCGAGCTAAAGCTGGAAATGAAAACAGACAAACAAATAAGAGTCCGAACGCGTTTATGCAACTGCAAAACGAACCCAAGTGCTGCGATCGAGTAGGGAGATTCACGACGGATCATATCCTCAATCGATACTGCCGCTGCCTCAGATGTCCATGAGGCGCGGCCTTCAAAATTCCCACCGTGCCTTGGCAGTATCAGCCTGTTCAATTGTAGAATGCCAGGGAGAGAGGAGGAGGAATACAGATACAGGATACTTTAACCACCGCCGACACCACTAAAATTATGACGATTATTAGACCAAAATGCTGCTTCTAACAAGCTTAGTTTAGCTTTGACCACTTAGGTTCACACGGGACAATATTTTACCTCGATTTTCCTAAAAATTGTGTACAACTTGGTAATTGTTTAACACACAAACTGTGCAACTGTTCACAAAGAGAATTAAATGTTTGACCAGTTCGCACGAATGATCGTAACTCAACTCCTGGCTAATCTTCCAATATAGCACTTCCGAAGCCCTGGTTTAACTGTGCATCGTGCGCGCATTCACCCAACAGCAGTTCCGGTAGGTCCCATTATCTGCTTTCTGTACAAAATTTCGCCTTAGCCTGAAACAAGCGGTAGTAATGCATTTCGTAATGTGCGTATTAGATTTAATCATGCCTATGTGCAAACAGTATAAAAAAAATTAATAATCATTTTCGAAATGTTGCAAATTATCTACATTAACCTTAAAGTATTTAAATGATTTGAATATAAATCTCTCATCCTCTCATCACAGGATAAAGAGAGCGGAATAAAGTGGATCCTAGTATCCAGGGACACTACGAAACTGAAAATTATTTGCAAGGTTTTTAGTACAAACAAGGTGTGATTTGTAGGAAAGATCCCTTTCTGCCACGAGGCTACTGTCCGCATTTGATTTTACAACACGGACGGCAATATTCCGATAAAAATATAAAAAATGGCTTCCCTTGATGTCCTGGGACTGTCAACAGTCAACCATGACGAAATACACCATTCTGCAAATGTGTACTACCTGACATCACCACCAGAACCCGATTACGTTTTTAAACAGGTAGAATCATCGGAGCCTAAATGTATGGTACTTAATGAATCTGACGAGAAAATAAAGGAGTGAAGGAAAGATCCAAATACACAATTAAAATGCCCTCCCCCTTGAGAACTCCGAAGGGTAAGTTCAATGGGCGTATTTCTCTCCTACTATTGAATTCTGTCCCTGTTGGTCTGCCCAATTTTCACAACAAACTATGAGTTGCGATGGTCAAGAAAAAATCGAATTTACTTAAATTATATAAGATAACGGGCGTTCGAAAATTGAAGTAGGCCAAAACACCAGGTGGAAACACCAAATGTCAATACCTTATTCAAGAAAATCGCCATGCGAAAATCCACTTAATCATTGCCCTCGCGAAGTCTACACAATTCTAATAATTTTTTGGGCGCAGAACCACCAAGATGATAGGCCGAGGCGGCTAAATAAACAAAAAGCAAAAACCACACTGGTCGTCTAGTACCAGTCTGCAGCTGTCGATATTAATCGGGTCTCCCCCTAGCCAGTCAGAAATCTTGCAATCTCAGCTGTTTTCGCAGCATATCTGCAAGCATAAACTCTTTGCAATTTCGAGAGACAACGACAAAAAAGGATTTCTAATACAAGGCATAATCAGGTATATGACGCAAAGCAACAACAAAAGCGGTTAATGATCATTTTGGAATATTAAAAAATTTCTAAAGAATGTACAAATTGATTTTAATAGGAGGCTTTGTTCATAAAGTTATGAAACGAAAATAAAAACAATCACTTTAAAAATTAACTTTCTTTATTAAGTGAATGTAGGGATGGGTGTTATTAAATTGGAAGGGATGGATTGGAGAAGTTAAGGAGTGAATCGCCACAGGACAAAGCTGCGACGCCGCGAACACTACAAGCATCGGTTCCTAAATTTGTAGTTTGATCAAATTTTTAGCGGTCAATTCTTCTGTGCTTGTCAAAAGGCTTCGCAACACCTGTCTTCAGATTGACATCTAAGAGTATCCAGCTGTGATTCGGAAATGATCTCTTGTTGGTTATTTTCCAACGTTTCATCTTCATTTTGTGTTATGATGGTAGCATTTGGGACATACTCCTTGGCATTCCAGCTGTCCTAGCTTGGAAAGGCAAATGGTGGCATTCCGCATCTGTCACTCATTAGCAAAGCTGTTTTGTGTTAGCGTTGCAACCCACTAGATGGTTGGTTCCTATGGCGCGGGTAGGAAGCACTAGATGGTGCAATTCTTCGTGAGGTGCGGTCTTTTCTGATTCATGTAAACCCACGGCGTGTTCGGTGATCTGGTATAGCTGCTGCTATGTCAAGCATAAGAACAATAAAATGTGTATCTTGGAGCCCTTTAATGGTTGAGTCCCTGACCTTGGGCACCTGAACTAGGAGCAAGTCGATATGCCCTTCCTTTAAATGATTCAAAGTTTGCTTCCTAAGTTTTTCCTGGCATATCATTCGAATAATGGAATACCATGAGGTATAAGTAGGAAGTTGAACAATTCATTCCAGACCTGCTGAACTCCATATTTTCTGCATAATTCACATATGTGTGTAAATACCACACATAATCTGCAAACCATTAAAAGTGTATAGAAAAAAAAGGAACATATGAAATATTTCATTACTGCGGATTACAGGCGAAAATAAGCTTGTCCATAATTTTATCAATTATTTCAATTAACGTCCTAGTCCAAATCTGTAGGCAGTTAGTTAAAATAGTTCATAATTCTAATAAGTAAAGTTTGTCCCAAAAAATGGCTTGGGTATACAGAAGCGATTCGGAAAAATAGTAGCCATCACAACAGAAAGGGACCCTTGTATATCAACTCCTGGAAAAATGCCGCGTCATTATTCATCGATTAATTTTATTTTCTCTTTGTAAGAAAAGCTAATCCAGTAGTTTCCAATACATAATTCCGTCACAAATTAGATTTGCTTTATATTGTTCCGTAAACACGACCATGTCCCACATGCATCCATATCAAGTTGTATTTTATGATTTGCAGAGTACATTGGGGAACATCAAAATTCATCAAGTGATACGCTAATCTGATGAGAATAGAGATTTTCAGATTTTCCTGGAAATTTTGTGGGCGAAATTTACGCCACAGGTCATGAAAATTTATTATGTGCCATTCGTATAAATGGATTGATTGATTGATAATATTGCACGGTTCAGGATACGTAAGCGGCTGGTCAGGATGAGGTTTGCATTCGATGGTCAGTAGCCACCAGGTTGCAGATTGCCTAATTGCTTCAGGTGCATAGACAATCCGATGACAGAGGCGGGGAAAGAGCGAATGCACAGTAGCGTGCTTAATACTTGCATTTTGCTCATTATCTAATTCAAGTTAATATTTCCGTTTGTAAGTGCGCTTACCCTTTCTATGAATTTAGGGATGTGTTTATATTTTTCGTTAATTTTGTCGAGAGTGGACGGTAACAATCAAACATTTACCGGCCGACCACATATGAATCCGAGTATGCTAATAGCCTTATAAGCTGCGGTAATGCAATAAAGATTTATCATTATTTTGTAAATACCTAAGTCCAGTCATTATTGAAATTCGCAAATGATATTAATAAAGACTAATAATAAATTGCATTGTGCAGGGAATGAACGACTCATTAATTAAATATGTTCTATTACTCGTATACGCACTTTTATTTTACTAGTCTTTACCGGAGATCACACAATCATTATTCAGTATTAGTTCACACGCGAAAACAATGAAAAGTAATTATATACCTAGTGGGCGAACAGCTAAAGATATTCTCCAGTACAAAATTAAATTATATTCTCCCATAAGGTTCTCTGCCTGGACAAGACCCGAAAAGGCATTCGGAACTATCGTAGAAAGCTGTTTTTCAACCTAGACTGAAAACCACAGATAAGTCGTCGGCATTGCGAATTGCCTAGGCGAGTCTACTACCGATGAGTTTTTCAGCACTTTTTTGGCCAATCATATACAGTGGTCGGTATGCAGAGGCAAGCTCAAGGTTTCCCTTCCCTTTGCTGGTTTCGTCAGCTGCCAGCGAATAAGGAAAAATGCCTTCCTTTTGTCAATCATTGAATGCCCCGAGTAGCAGGTTTAGCCGTTGCCAGAACACGAGTTTGTAAACTGCCGCCGAGATACGATCACGACCTGGCGCCTTTTCGTTCTTTGTGGTGAAAACTGCTTCTTCAGCTCGCTTATTGTGAAAAGAGGGCAATTCAAGACACTTTCCGTGCTTTGGAATCAACCCGTACAGGATGTGTGAGGAATAATAGGGACATCCAAGATGACTGTGTACAGTGAGTCTGCTCCTGCAATGACGACCATAAAAAATTGGTTTAACAAGTTTCAACGGTTCGGTTTTTGATGAGCCATGGTCAGGTGCCCCAAAAATGGCTACCATGAAGGATAACGTGGCAAAAATCCACAATTTCGTACTGGCAGACCGCTAATTGAATGTGGTCGAGATAGCTGAAACAGTAGGCATTTCAGAAGACGGCGCAGGTTATATCCTGCATAAAATTTTGGGCGTTAGAAACCTGTCAGCGCGATGAGTGCCACGTTTGCTAAGGCCGGACAACAAGCGCAACCGTGAGATCACTTCAGAGCTGTGTTTGATCCTGCTTAAGCGTGTGTCGTTTCGTGAGCATCAAAGAAACTCGGCTCCATTGGCACACATTGGAAACCAAGGAACAGTCGAAACACTGGACATTACCCGGCGAATTCTCTCCGAAGAGGGCGAACACAATCATATCGACCAGAAAAGCCACCGTTTTCTCAGATTCACAAACTGTTATCTGCATCGACTACCTTGAGAAGGGCAAGACGGTCACAGTGCTCTACTATGCCGAATTATGTAGCCGATTCAATGACGAATTGAAGGAAAAAAGGGCCCAATTGGGGGAAAAAAATGAGTGGTCTTCTAGCATGACAACGCACCGGCTCACACCACCTCCGTTGCCATGGCCGAATTGGTTGAATTGGGCTACGCGCTGCTACCACATCCACCTTATTCTTGAGATTTGGCCCCGTGCGACTTCTTTTTGCTTCCGAACTTAAAAAGCCACTCGCCCCGGTAGAAATGAGAAAATTTTTAAAGTAGATTGCTTTCGCTAGGGAAGTTATAGCAAATTTCACCTATATCTGCATCGACGGATCTTGATCGTTCCTGTATTTATGCATATCGTGGACTGATATATTCTGGTTTCCCGCATTTTCTCATGCATTGCGAGTGACCTCCAGCATGGGATCTATAAAGGAATCTAAGTTAATTCAGTGAGTCCCCTGCTCCTCTGCTGCCTATCTATTTTTGTTCTAATATTTTTAGTTAGTAGTACCGCCCTTCATATTAGCTATGATTCATTTGGTACCCCACGAGATTACATTCGGCGGAAAAAATGTGCTTCTATCTTTCGCATATACAGCGCTAAATGCTAGTATCGATACTTTAGAAGGTTGCCAAAGGTTTTTATTGTGTTGCGGTTTACTTGTTCTTTTTCTTCCTTTCCTTTAGACTCTATCCCGTTCACAAACGGAGTCGGCTCGTCGTGATCAGTTGCGTCATTTTATTTTATCAAAGGGCTCACCTGAACGCAGTCGCGAGGCTTTCAAAATCTCATCTATCGTATTGAATCACCCTTTGTTTCGGCCGGCCTTTTGGTCGCATACTGTCAACTTTGATTTTCAGATCAACCTTGGCAAGTGAATTCTGTCTGACTATACCATCAGAGCCACCCCCCCCCCCCCGTAATTTTTTAAGGAATGGTGCAACCCCATATCGATCGCAGATGTCCACATTTTGGAGGTGATCAAAGCGTGTCACGCCACTAGTCCAACGCAATATTTTTGTCTCCATTACCGCAAGATGGCGTTCATTATCTTTCATAGTCCGCCAACACTCACAACCATAGAAGGCGACAGGGCGGACGTCATTGCCGTGAACTTTAGGTTTGAGACATTAGTCGATACGAAGAATACAAAGAAAACAAGCTATGGAACGCCGTTTCATCCGGATTACACTAACACGTGAAACAATTTTATAAGTTCTCCATTGGCTGATAGCATTGACCCAAGATATTTAAATCGCTCTGTTATAGACAGGTCACTGTTACTGGCAGTGGAACAGTGTATGTCCCGCGTGACAGTGTCCATAACAAGAACAAAGAGGAGTGGTGAGAGGGCGCTTCCCTGATACCTTAAAGCAACGGGAATGTTCGATATCCTGTGTTTCACAGGCCACTTTGTGGATCATGTTTTTCAATTGGTTCCGCGATTCTTCCACATTCAAAATAGTTGATAATCGCGAAAGTGAGATCATTTCTTTTTGCTTTTGACAAAATCGTCACCCTTTCATGCACGGTGGGCCAGTGCATTCCTCACGCTGTTTTTTTTTTCGTGACTTGATTCGCTAGACCGCATGTTAAGGAGCTATTTTACTGTTCCTACTATAAAATGTAGGAAGACTATTGTTTGAAGAACACAATTTACAAATTCACAAATACATTGCCATGGGTGCCCTTAAAATTGACTATATGCTCGTTGCGCGCTCCAAACTCTTCTCACCCATTGTACCTGTTACCGTCTACCTTTTCACTCACATTAAGGTCGACTGCAATGATGATAATGGAGTGTTTCATTAGCTAGTCATCAAATCTTTCCACTTCTTTAATGGCATTTCGGAAGCCCTCAGAGATGGCAGCGCATCAAAACAGAGAAGTTTATAGCCATTTTTACCGCTTTTTGGTAGAGCGCAGATATCAATGCACCTTTTCCAAAGGGCTCTGGCGAGTTTCTCGGTCCTTCCAGTGTGGGTGCCAATATTTAGCGTGTAGACACGTATTTGACTTGCTCGGACTAATTTACTTACGTCCTGACCGGGGCCCGTTCCTCCGCGTCGACTGAGCCAAACGACCTAGCATTTTCCCGAGGCTTATGACTCAACACGATCATTTTGTTTTTAAAAACATTGAATGTATTTCTTTCGTCG
Organism: Hermetia illucens; assembly: GCF_905115235.1. Lineage (NCBI taxonomy): Eukaryota > Metazoa > Arthropoda > Insecta > Diptera > Stratiomyidae > Hermetia > Hermetia illucens. The sequence continues at coordinate 27,025,867 of NC_051849.1, forward strand.
GCCTGTCTGGGATCTGTCACTTAGAGAGATCAGGTAGGATCTAGCATAATCGATTGACTCTAACTATATATTATCTATCTCTTTTACACAAAATCTTAAAAAGTGCGGTTTGCTGTCTGCCTGTGTGTCCGCCTGTCTGTCTGTCTGTCACACGCACTTTTCTCGGATACATCAAATTTGGTGGAAAAGTGGGAACTGTGAAAGCGCAGTGAGTTACATCCTTTTACGCTGAATTTAAGGGCGGACCCCATACATGCAAAAGGTGGGTGCACATTTTTTTCATAGAATATAGTCAAGTGGGGTATCAAATGAATGGTCTCGGTTAGTACTTTCCGAAGCAGTTTTGCCATTTGTTGGAAAGGTGGGGAGTTCAGGGGGTCGAAAGTGATCATTTATTTGCGCTCCTTTCCTGCTCCTAACTAGAACAGAATCATGCGAGCGTGAGTCGACGTCAACGGGGCACTTCAGCGCAGCTGCACTTAGATACCGACGGGCCTGTGAGGTCATCTTTACCAGTTTTTCTTTTTGGGATAGCTCTGCTCTTATGGTTTATCATAGTCAATTCGAATGGGCATTCTGACTATTCCCTACGGCGATATTCACTACACACTGTGTTTTTTCACCTCAAAAGATTTTGTTAGCCCTAGTCATCTTCAAATCTTAGGAAAAGCTTTTCATTCCAATAATTATAAATTATTATGTGAATATTTGATTACCGAAATATTTTTTTTCTTTTCAGGTAAGCTGTCAGATGCATTAGAAAGTAAATAGAACCCAAAGGTAATAAATAATATTCTGAAACCATTTAACTCGATGTCTTGAATTAAGAACCGAACTTCCAACCTGTAAAATTTTCTGGAGTTTTATTTTCCCTTTTTGGAAAACTTCTTTCAACTTCTGATTGAAAGGTCTCAAGAAGGAGTAGTACAAATAGTGAAATGGCCACATTAAACTCCATTATAACTATCCACGCTTTCATTGTCATTCAACTTAATGCTGTCCAGTTGATAAAACTGCGAACAAACACGAAAATAAACCTAAACATCCGTAACGCAATAAGGATTCAAACTCCTGTTCTGTGTCCTTTGGTTATTGCACAGTCTCAATCATTGGCTGAAAATGAATTATTTTCAACATCATCAACGGCATAACAACCGCTATCTGGTCCTGAACTGCTTTAGTAAGGAACTCTCGACCCCCGGTTTTGAGCCGAAGTCCTTCAATTTGATATCCCTAAAAGCTGTTTGGCGTCCGCCCACCGCAACTTGTTGAGCCAGATTTTACCCACAACCAGATGGTCATGGTATCGCTCATAGATTTGACATTATCGGAAAAATAACCCGAGATGTACAGTCGATCTTCATTTAAATCAAGCGTTGCGAGATCTCGGGCTGCACATTAATGAAGACAAGACGAAGTGAATGGTGGCAACGTCAGCACCGAAAACCAACCAACCAACAACACCAAACCGCACTGGTCAAACGAGAAGAATAAAGATAGGAGAATACCACTTTGAGACTGTTGAAAATTTCTCCTATCTAGGGTCGATAGTCACAACCGATAAAAGCTATGACGATGACATCCGCGTACGGTTGTTGGCAGTTAACAGAGCCAATTTCAGCTTTCAAAAACTGTTTCGCTCGCCTAGGCACCATATAGTAGCAACCTCTTGTGATTTTCAGATATTTCGGTTGGGTAGTTTCTGAGAATGGGTCCGTTTAAGAAATGGTCACTTTCGACCCCCGCATTCCCCATCTTTCCAACAAATGTTAAAACTAAGACCGTCAAAACTAACCGAGACCTTCCATTCGATACCCTACATGGCCCCAAATATTGGGACTGTAATTCGACTTTTGAAAATGTCTTCACACTCCTAAAAGTCCCCTACAGTCTGCTTAAAATTATCCTTTAGTTTTCAATATTTGATGTCTGATATACACATCGAACAGTCTCCCATCCGTATTTGTATTGATAAGCAGTCAGTCAGGGGTGGAAAAGTGTAGGAGACTAGCTTAGCTCCTTCCGTAATTATTGAAGTTACAGTTTCCAGACTTTTCAAAGTCAGTTTCGATATTTTATTATATTTCCTCCTGGAGTTGGAGAGTATTTCTAAAAGTACTGACGCTGAAGGTAAACGTCAAGTTTATTTTGACAGTTAGGTTCGGGCAAAAAACGTGTCTTCTACAGCCTGAAAGTTCTTCTAACTTATCCATTACCTTTTTATATGGCATGCTTTTACATTATCTTTAGGATTTTCCTTGAAAACCAAATTGCAAAGGGGCTTGAAAGGTGAATCACCGGCTGCCTCGAGCCTTGTGCCGTTTATGTTCAGTCTGGCCCTCACCATATTCAATTCAATTATAAATAACCATAATGAAATTCACGCTTCAAAGCATCGTATTGAAAGTATGTTGTTCAATATTAAAAGGACACTTTGGAATAACAACTTTGTTTGGGTGGGAGTTAAGAAAAGTCCTTAAAAATAGCCACAAAATCTTCTGGTTTGAATGGGATTTTTCTTAAATATATCATCAACTTTTGAAAACATTTATTTACTCGGATTTTTGTCAAACAGTAAGTGGCCAGTCGCAGTTAAAATAAGTTATTTTGGATGATACAAAATGTCGACACTGCTCCCACATATCCAAACACTTTTGGAGCATATAAGGGACTACAAAAGTTTCTTAAAATTCGCCTTGCATTGTTCTTGATTTCTGTTGCTGACTTATTCACGCTATCGATATGCAGATAGAGTCAATCATATCTGGCCAAATTTTCTTATACCTTCATTCGCTTCGCCATTACATCCTTGAGCAGCGAATTGAATCTCAATCTCGTCCATCCACATCTCATCATAACTCCTTCAATCTACACATATCATGCACATACAACTTACGTCTCCTTACAATCTTGCTCGTTTCAAAGGACGATATGTGTTGCCGAGTCGACCACAACGGGCATTCATCGAAGGAAGGTATGGAATAATGTGCTCTCGACCGGATATTCTCAATATCCAAAAGCTTCCACTCAGGCAAATCATATGATATGAACGAAGTACTGTATTATTTTAATCCTCTTCTAAAGAGATTGCTTTTATCCTACCGAAAACTGGATACCTATAACTCTATCTTAATCGCTTTCCGCTCTCATCTCTGGTTTTTGTGGGGAACGGGCGATTCTGGCTAGTCGGTTTCTTACGTAATCCTCCCCACCCGATCTCTTTCTTACATAGAAAACCGACTTTGAAAACCACTCTTTATCCTATTTGATAGGTTTGTTTGTGGAATGTTGTACACACACGCAATTGTAGACATACTGCTGCCTGTGAGTTAGTTACTATCTACTCCGTTTAGGACAACAGCATATAAGTCATTTCATAACTTCACAAGTATATCATAGGCACCTCGTTAAGCAGTTTTACCTCGTTTCCTTGGAAAGGTACTCACCCCCTCCCCCTGGTTTTGAGCTGGTGATGCATGAGCGCTGAATATTTGAAATCGAGTATTTCCATCTAATATTAATATGAACACTATCCAAATCCTTTTCAACGGTTTAGTCCTGAAAGTCGGTTCGACGAAACTGTCGGGAAGAAAGGGCTGGTATTGAGGAACAAACAAACAGTGCGATGACTATGAGTGGGAAGCATTCAAAACCACTAGCATGAGAGACGATGAGTTTGACTCGAAAATCCTTGAGTCGAAACGAGCTTATCCATTCTAATTAGTGTAAGTCCTAATGCTTCTTGTTTTGGGGATTATGGAATATCTATAAGAATCCCGTACCCACTTGTCCTTCGGCATCTACACATTCGTACCAACAATGAGTTCTCTTTACCGTAATATATCCTCTGTGTATTCCTGGTAGAAACCTTTCTTTGGTATTCACCTTGGCCCACACTTGAACTTACTCATTGGGAAGAAAGCACAAAAGCTGCCTGAACAAAGGACTTGCTCGAGAGGTAGCTTCTTAGATGGACTTGCAGTAGTTCAGGCTGGTATCTTCGATTTGGGCAAATCTTGGAAGCAACAATTTTCAGTTTGGGATCTTACACTTCAGCCCCTCCGTTATGATTGAGCGATCCATTGCAATATTAGGTGGAGTCCTAGTTGGTGAATTAATGTGTTCTAATGATGCTTTGTCTTCACTTGTTTGGCAATAGGAAGAGAGCGAGTTCATGGAAATTAATGGGGACGTAAAGCTGTGGTTGGTTAGAAAACTAAATACTTTTCCTTCATATATATATAGGCACATGCATGTAATTCATCACAGCCTTTATAGCTTCAGAAACATGCACGGAGGAAATGACTACATCAGTCAACGCAAACAATCACTGGAAATTGCCACATAAACCAAATGGGGATAGCATTGAGCCACAGATAAGGATTAGCGCCAAGTCTCGAATGAACGTATTTGCAGTTGATTCCACATCGGGTAACCAAGAATCGGCTGCGCGTGTATATATTGCGAATATCCCGTCGGAGAGGATTAGCCGTCACGAATGCAACAGATTTCGAATTGTTTCTGGATTAGGTGTTAGACGTTAAGCTGCACTGCTTCCATGAGTGTGTATGAAGGATTTAAGGGAAAAGACCCAGTCATGTACGAGCATTTCATTAAAGCTGTCCAGGGGATTTGCAGTCATCGAATACATTCCAGCTTGAAAATAATAGACCTGACACATGAATCTGATCGATTGGTTCAAAATTATCACAGATACAGATATTTCGGGGCAACTAGTGTCTCAATAACCAACTTTTAATTTTGCCTTAATTAGATACAAACCATCCAACTTTATCATTTTCACTTAAATCAACGCGAAAACCACATCACACCCCCTGGAACTAAACTAATAATTCTACATAAAAAAAGATAAATGAACAAACAGACACTTGTATACAAGAACGTATTGTAAATTAGCAATAGTACGACACACGAGTATCTAAACAGACTTAACCCACTGTAACTCACACTTATTCGAGGCTGAGGTTTGGGGATTACCCCCTCAACACTTCATGCAATTCATTAGCGAGAATGAAATCCGATAGCCTTTGTAGTGGATACAGAAAGTAAAACTAAACCGCAACGGATTAGCTACGTCTGATTCTTAGATGCTTTAAACTTGAAGAAATGTTCTGTATTATGATTGGTTCGGTTGGTTTGTTTCTGTTGTCAGCAAAATTAGACATACGACGCTACATGTGACGTACATAGTAGCGGCTCACTTTGCTAATATGTTTTTCAATTAGGCCGTTAATAATGCTTATTATAATCATGCGCTCGAGAATTGACATCATCTATTATAGGTGCACAAAGAATATGGTAATGATTTAAACGATTCCGAGTTTTTAGAAAAATTCAAACTTCAAAAAAACAAACTTGATATTAAATCAAGAGGGTTAACTATACTCTTCTTCTGATCTGCACTTATTTCTTTAAAACTTTAATAGTACTTTAGCTCGGATTTTTTTCAGCCGTGACAATTGCCCCCAGAATATGGCCATGATTCGAATTGTGCGCGACTATCGCTACTGATAAAACCACCTCGTCTGCCAGCGCTCTAAGGATGTCTAGAGTTAGGCATGGCTTGATTGCTCGCCCCAGAATATTTCAGCAGTATCGCGATTGTCGTTGGAACAACTGGTATACCTCTCTGCGCCACAACGCATTATCCTTCAACTTTGCGCAGTTGGTAATCTATGGAGGAGAATTCTTTGACGATCAAACAGTGAAAGTAGATGTCCAGCTGCGCAAAAGCGTACTAAATGGACTACGAGAAGCGATGCTAAACATAATATCGGAGTAAAACTCCATCAGACAATTACATAATTTGGAAAAAGTACAGAAATCAAGGAGGAGGCGGCGTTCCTGGAGGGGAGGGAGATTGAGGGTGCGGAACCGTGATCACCCGGGAAAGGTTCCTTTTGAAAAAGAGCAAGAGTCCTGGTTACGGAAGGGGGCCAGATTACACAGTAATATTCAAGGATGTTTCTGGCAAGGGAGTTGAAAAGAGTGGAGGATGGCTGAATTGGGGTAAAGTCGCAGAAGAAACGCAGGACAAAACCAGATATTTTGGAAGCTCGATTGATGATGCCAAAGAAGTGGGAACTGATATGAAGTTTGTCATCGAAGATTACTCTCAAGTCTTGAAAGGAGCTCACTTGTGAAAAGGGCTGTCCGCCAAGATACTAGGGAAAGGATGTTGAGCAGAGTTTAAATGAGCAGCAAATCCAATGGCAGTTGCTGACATTCAGTGTTAGCTTGTTAGCCGAGCACCAATGGACCAAATTTATCAAGGATAGGCTGCAAGATAGCATAGTCCAGCAAACACGGGCAAGTGAAGATAGTGAGGAAGTAATTGAAAGGAAAAGTGGGGGCCAAGTATCGAAGCTTGGGGTATACCAAAGGAAGGAGAGAAGGGGCGGGATGAGTATCCATGGAACGAAACGGTGCCAGAGCAGTATGAGAAGTAGGAGAAAATACAAGAGATTATTGAGGTGAGGGCGAAACTAAGTAGGGACAGTTTGGTGTGGAAAATATTGTGGTATCGACGGTTTTGGATAAATTAGTATAAATAGCGTGCACTTCTTTGCGTGAATTAAGGCATTTAGCAGCAAATTTTGTAAAGGCCAGAAGATTTGAAGTAGTAGATCGATGTTTCATGAAACCATGCTTTTCTTTCACAATGAGGTGACCGAAGTGTGCAGTTACCCAGTTGTTGACATATCTCTAGAGGATTTTCGAGAAATAAGAAAGATAAAGCTGTAGATCAGAGTTATTGAAAGGTCTCCGCTCTTAAGGATAGGGATTTTAAGGGCCTCTTTTCAAAGATGAGGATACTAGCATTTTTCTAAACTTTTGTTGAAGATTATACACAGAGGGTCATATTGCGTACAGTTAACAAGGAAGTAGTTAGTGAGCCCATTAGGATCAAGCCTGACATTGGTGTCAAGATTACCAATGACGAACTAAACTAAGGCAGTCATAGAGAGAGAAATAGTGAGAGATTTGGCGGATCTAGAGGAGGCGAAGAGGGCACAGTGATTGAGGAAGTAAGCACAGAGGTGAAGTAAGAATAGTGGAAGTTGCAGGATTGTTGTGGCAAGTTGGCAGTAGAGTCAGTAACATTGATGGAAGAAGGGAAAAATTAGTTGGGGTTACGGGAACAGCGAATGTGGGACGAAAACGGTTTGAAGGTATTGCAGACCAGAGCGGCCTCGACATTCAACAAGTATCTTTTATGCGCTTTTTTAATTATCGAATTGACAGTAAAGCGCATAGCCTTGAAATGAATAAGGTCGGCGTCATTCTTAGAAGTCCTAAACTTCTTCTGTAAAGTGTATTTCAGGCAGATGTTTTAAGGATCTCCGTTGTGAAGCAAGTGGAATAAGAATTATGACAACTAGGAGAAGAAGGGACATAACAAGAGAGGAGATCGAACATTATATTATAAAAATTGCCAAGAGCTCAGAGATCACACGTTGAGTTAGATAATAACAATTGGGCTGAAAAGTTCGTAGACTAACATAAAAATGGGGCTACTAGAATTATATCCATTTGATTTCTAGTTAACCCTAGCCTTGAAAAAACGTGTGCAAATTTGACAGCTGTCGGCCTATCAGTTTGTGGGATAGAGCATTTTGATGATTGATAATTTCGTATGTTATTCAAGCTTTGCGTTTTGTCCGCGTCCGGATAAATCAGGGTAATAATCTCGGGCGAGCGGAATGCTGACCACATTGCGTCCTACAGGATTCTATAATTCTGTAGTGTACCGTTACGGTCTTGAATGAAATGCTCTAACACACTTCAAGGCCCTGATCCAATATGAATTGTTGTGCCAACGAGTATTATTAATGCCATATTACCTTAAGAATGACATACTCAAAGGATTAAGATGGGGAAAACATCTAGATACTTTTATTTTGACTTTTGGCGCAAGCCCTCTTTGTCCGATTCGAAAATACCGAAAATTTCGGATGCGTTTTACTCCAAACTGTATTACAGTTGGCTGAACACATAATTCGAACAAATCTTCACCGATTGGCTTGAAATTTTTTCTGTATATTGGTAATTATAATACATGGGAGTACCCAGGATTTTTGCGATTATCCGTCGAAAATTTTGATTAATATTTTCTAGCTATGTGTGGGGGTGTTTACGGTGAAGTAAAAATTGTAGGTGAAATCGGTTCGGCCGCCGGACTTTCAAAAAAGAAAGCGTCGTCGAATAAAAGCTCTGAACATGCTATTTTTTGCATTGCTTTCAAAAAAAAAAATATTTATAAAGATTATCAAATGTACAATTAAGCCCCTTTATCAGAATTTCAATTTACATCCTTGTGCCAATAAACAAATTCTAAACCCCTTAAAACCTCTAAGTGAGCTACTTTGATCTAATAATGCTAGGTTTGAATCTTGAGCCCCACTCCCGATGGGTGTAGCGATAGTACAAACGGAGAAGCGAGAGGCCCTTCCTCTCCAACCTTGTTCAAAATCATGATAGTCAACTCTCTTAAAGTGTTGTGAAATTTCAAGGCAGGGTGGGGATTTGAACCTCTTCAGGGTAAAAATCGATCTGTCAACTCTGCCCCCGAAAGAGGGGCTAAAAGAGGTATTCCGAGAAAGATGATTCCAGGTCCGTTGAAAACTTCTAGCGGTAGCCCATCAGTAAAAAGTTACGGCCCGCCCTCCCAAAAATAACCTCTTTTTGCCGTGAGGAATTTAGGTTCAATACCTGTAGCTGACAATATTATAGGAACCACAACTACCCGCTCGAGACGCCTAATTTCTTTACTTTTCCGAAGCAGAGACTCATAGTTCATCTTATTCTCCACGTACTTCCGTTCGATGTTGTTGTTACGGGGGAAAGCAACATCAATAATATACGCGGAGTGACCCGTCTTGTCAACTAACAGTACGTCAGGCTTTTTGTGTGGAATATGGTGATCAATCAGAACTTGCCGGCCCCAATACATGCTGTAAGCAGAAGTATCAAGTATTGCCTGCGCCTCATATTGGTAAACCGGATATGTTCCGGTAATCAGCTTATACTTGTAAGGTTTTGATAGATCACCTTACATACAGCATTATCCCTGGTGGTGTATTGCACCGGTGCCATTATAGTGCAGCCAGAAATGAGATGATCCAAAGCCTCTAAAGCTAAACACATTCTGCACTGGTCGTTCTCCACCCGCTTTTTCATGATGAGCTTTTTATAAGCTCGAGTTGTGACTGCGCCGTCCTGAGTGGAACACATGAATCCCTCCCTCTCAGGAAAGAGCTCCCCAGGACAAAGTCATCTTTTCGACAAATGCAAATCGACGAATGGCTGCCAAAGATAATTCACTTGTTTACCGTACATTGCCTTCGACTCCCATTCATCAATCTGATCTTGATCCGACTTCATCACACTCGCGTACCGAGTCGACTTGGCGATGATGTTGTACCACCACGTCAACTACGCCTTTTCCTCCGATGCCACGAGGCATCTGCTACACGGCAGAGTTTGTATGATGATTCGGAATTTGGACATAGTAGTCCGTATCCGCCGCTGGACGTTTTCCAGATCGATCTCCGTCCACGGCAATATTCTGAATGCATAAGCTAGTGATGGGATAGCGAATACATTCAATGCGCTTCTTTTATTATTCCCCAAGAGATGCAATTTCAGGATCAGCTTTACACCTCGCAGGAATTCGGACAACAGAGCATCCTTCAGATGAGCATCCCGAATATGGGTTGCTTGTAAAATTCATAGGTACTTGCAAAAGTGGGTCTCGGTCATACTTTCGATCCGGAGGTCACCAATGTTATGTCCAGCATGCTGCTCGGGATGACCCTTGCGGATGGTTTGGATTCGACACTTGTCTAATCCAAACTCCATCCGAATATCACGGCTAAACATTTCTACTATTCGCAACAGACTTCTAAGATGGTCATCTAAGTACATCAAGTGTGTCAGTTCGCACTTTATTGCAAAATCGTGCCCTCAGTAGCCATGGGTTCACTGTCCTGCAAAATGAAAGGGGTTTCAAAGAATGCGATGCAATTTTGGCCCCAAGATCCCCAGACCCCAGACGGCAGAGCATCCTTCAAATCACCAACTCGAGCATGGATTCCTTGCAGAATTGGAGGTCACCAATGCTATGTCCGGCATGCGGCTCGTGATGACCTTTGTGAATGGCTTGGATTCGACACTTGTCTAATCCAAACTCCATCCAAATAACATGTCTAAGGTGGTCGTCAGTACCAGCATATAGCTTGATGTCATCTAAGTATTCAGTATTAATGAAAGGGGGTTCAATGCCATACAAAACCAAAGGGGACTCAACAAATCCCTCCGTATATGGATGGGTTCTGAGGTATTAGCACTCCCAGATATACGCACTGATAAGGCGGTATGCCACCGTTCCATGACTGTCCATGAGGTGCTCTTTGCCACCCCTTGAACCGACTCAGCAACCCTTGTGCTCCTAGGACAGAATGGTGTCGGCCTCGAGGTGGGCATTGACCCCTCCGCTAATGATAGTCGTTATGAATTTGTAGAGGGTTGGTAAGCAAGTAATCGGCTTGTTGTGTGCGGGGTCCTGCACCATGTCCTTTTTAGGGATACGGTAAGCAATTTCCGCAGTGAGGAATGGTGGAAATTCCTATGGCCGACTTATGACCTGATTTATGCGGTGTGCCAACCGATTATGTATACTGGTGAACTTTTTGTACCAGAAGTTCAGGTAGGCCGGTGTGTATTTTTGTCTGTAAACGTTTCATCCATTATTGCATGACACGATTTGTCAAACCACGGTTCCGCTCCAAATATTGCGTCCGTTTTTATTATCTACAAAGATCGGGTTAAAAATGTAGCCTTTACCAATTCTCATGCGGTCGATTAAACGGTTTCGGAGTTCGTCGATCACAAACGAATATGTATACCAAGCACTTCCATTTTCAAGGTTTCCACTAAAATCGGTTCAATGTCTGTCTATCCGTCTTTTTTAAGGAAGTGGAAATCTTTCAAAGACTCTGACCTGGACATGCCGGAGTGTAGAATTTTACCCACTAAAACTACCCCCGACTCCTCCCCTACTTTCTTGAACCACCTTTAGGTATTACATCACGGGCAGAGTTAACTTACTTAAGCTAGTTCTGCTTCCGGCTACCTGCGGCTTTTATCGTTAACGGATTTATTTTTCGAATCATCGGATATAAGTGTGAATTTTATTTCTTGAGAAAAAATGTGCGCCTGTGACACAGGCTGACTTTGGAATTTATTGATATTAATGACCTTGTTTTCGTAGAGTGCAGAAATGCCGCAATGTGGCTTTCAATATAAAACGATGAGAAACGTAGTTCAAATTAACACACGATCGATCTGAAAGCATGTGGCAAACATGCTCAGAATTTCTTTGCACTACCCCACATAGGAAAAGCACCCTACCAACATCAATAGGGGCCAGGGCAAGAAGAATATATACAAAAGATTCATTACCCCACGAATCGCTTGAATTCATATGGTGGGAGAAAATCATTGCACATGTTCGACAAACGTTGCTATTTAGCTCAAACTCGTATTTGGTTATTTTCTTGGGGAAAATATTCACTGAGTTTCTTCATAATTCACTTCTATTTTTATTACAAGAAAGAAAAGTGCGGACATCTTACAAACTCATGTACAGAAAATTCTAAAATTCAAAAATCCTATCCGCACCAAATCTCAACCAACGACAACACAAAAACCTTGTTTTCCGTACCATCAAATCGAATCGAAATCTATCCAAGCATAATGAATTGACTCCAAGTATAAACACAAAAAGCTCACAGATAGCGTCTGAAAGCAACTGTCACTAAACGGTGACATTGATTCTAAGTACCTCTATCACAACGACACACATCCCAAAGTGTACACAGGGAACTTCCTTTTTCGTCATAGGGTAACGATGTTGACGATAGAAGACACCATCCAACCGATTGTAAGTGCCTCAGAAACAAGAAAATCATCATTCCAGCCTCGACGATACCAACCTCAAAACGATGCACTCTAGGAAACACCTGAGAGATCCTCACGTGAACGACCTTATTAAAATGTGTCTCCGTTCTGCGGGTAATCCTTTCACAGTCGCCCTGAGTTGTAGTTCGGTTCTGCCACGCATGATATGATGGGGTTAAATTCTCTTCTTCAGGATGGTGTTAGTCGTTCATAGAAAGGACGAATATGCCAAGAAGGAAGTGCTTTATTCAAGCAGAAAAGAATGTTTTTCCAAGGATATGTACTCACATGCAATTCCAATTTTTGTTTTATTGGCGACCTTTTTGACGTCGATTATTTGGAATGGTTTGTTGCTTAATGTTTACATAAAGGATACAACACGATACTTAGTTTCCTTCTCTGAATCCTCGAACCGCTTCTGCCTCCTGAACACTATGGCCCTTCACACTATCCTCAACTTCACAACTACTCCTTGGAGCGAAGAAGACTAAACCCTTTAGCAACTTCTTTCCAGAATTCATTAAAGATAATTTTAACACCAGCCCCACTTGTACCCGACACTGTAAAAGTGGCGGCTAAGGCAAGAATTAAAACTTTCAACTAACAACTCTTAGAGCACTAAGCCTGTGTTAAAGACCGAAGAAAGTGTTGCGATTAAGCTGCAATAGTTTTAAAGGAATAATAAATTTAAAATTCACTTGACTGGGTGCATGACACCCCTTTGCACGAGTACACTGGAGTATAGCATGATTTAACCATCTCGTCCTGTTTTTAATGGGTTTAATGATGAAAATGCGGCTCTCATCCACGGGGAAAGTTCGACTGATTACGAAAGTGCTTTTTCGCGAAAATTACAATTTTGAACTTGGATTATGAAGCTTTATTTAGATGGGAATGTGTATAAAGTGTTTTATGTATCAGAACCGGGAATGGATGAATTTGATACGGTATATGTAATTTGGTCCCGACTACCCTTACACAAATTCGAAGTGCTGACTTCGGGTAGTTTTCACCAAACTAACATTATTTGCTTCCTGGTCACAGTTCTAGCTAGTTTTGGACCCTAGTGCTTCCAGTGGAATCATAACATTCCTTTTTTGCCAAGATGAGATTCTGTACAGAATGACTTTAACTTCTTACTGGAAAGTTCGTTGCTATTCGTTTTAAATTATTCCTAATTCCTAACATCATTATCCTCGTATTGAGCTAAGTATCTTTCGTCCATTATTGCCTGGCATTTAATCTCTCGATGGGGTAATTGCAAGAAGACTATATACAGATGATTCCTCTCCCAGCATTGCTTGAATTTATATGATGGAAAAAAGTCATTGCACATGTTCAACCTTCTTCGTACGGGTGCAAGAAAAATTCCGCGTGCTAGCTCTGGTGTTAGTGCAGTGCATGTGCTGCACAGCATTGGTGGGCGACCACGTGACTGCGAGCGCAGCTGTTTACGGTAGATGAACCACAAGGTCCAGGAGTCATTTAGCTAGCTTGTTTCTACTCCGCAAATACGCAATGACATTAAGTGCCCCCTAATTTGTTCCTCCTGTGTTAAATCTTCTTGGTCACTGTCATTCATACAAACTCGTTTTCTGGTTTTTGACTTTCATGGCTAGTTAGCTAACGCAATCCATATACAATTTAGCCGTAAACTGAAGCCAGTGTGAATACTTACCGACGACCTGACAAGATTTTGCGTAGATATTTATTCTAAATTGCAGGTAACTATCTACCCTCGTTTGTCTGTTAATCCTGACGGTAGAAATAGTATTTCAACTTTATTTTAGCTCCGCTATAGATAGAGTCCTTTCTAAGATTTTCCGTAAATGAAATCTAGTTCCGACCGTCACACCTATTTAGCTAGTTGGTTGATAGCAGATGGTTGATAGCATCATTCTTAAGGTTTAACAACGATTTCTTCAAGTCAGATGATTAGCTTCTGCCCTTCCAAATTTGCCTAAATAATTCTCATGAGCGCATGAATCGGTATGCCCAAGCCCTGGGTAGGACTTTGAGAAAAGACTACGGTGGAGTACAGAACTTGCTCTCCAGTCACCGAAGGTTCTTACCTACCCTTGATGAGGAAATAGTATTCCTCAGCCAACGTATTCAAACCTGTGTGACGTACTCTGAAAAGACCGAATTTTTAATTCCGATATAAGACTTGCGCTGAACACTAAAGTAAACTAAATTGTCATATGTACTCAACCACATCATCAAACCACAAGTTGCAATCATTCATTTCGGGAATCCAAAGCTTAAAATCTGTATCCTAGAGCTACCTGGTCAAAATCGTTACTTACTCATCCATGCCATGACTTATCGTCCTTTAGTTTGCATAAAGACGACAGAGGAGCCTGGATCCTGGGACCATTGGAAACGTTGGTCTTCCCACTAAACTGAAACACATACACGAGCTCTCTAAAATCTCAACTGCTTGTGTTTACCTCATTAACGAAATTTATAGGCAACCCATTCTCACGCTCATTCACTTTAATAGAGCTTACTGACATGCTGCTTTGGAAATTTTACCAATGCAGCCTTTTCAGCTCGACCAACACCTGATTAACCGCTGATGCCTCATTTAGACGAATTTTATTGAAAGTGATTACAAAGTACATTGCAGCAGGAGGAACCACGAATATGTGACCAAAATTTATTCATTTTGCCAATAATACTATTAGCGAATCCAAACATGGAGCAATTTACTTTAACAGATAGTTTATTACGCAGGCCCGCCACATTTTACCTAACAATTACCTCAGTTATCAAATAAGCTGAGGACCAGCTGACAATGCTAAAAAAAATGCATGCCAATGATTGTGACCTTAATTCTCAACCTTTCACCTTTCACCTCTGATAATTCCTGCAATCTGGAAGACCTTTCCTATCTTAAAGTACCACCTCGTTACTTGGTGACAAGACGCTCCAAGCGACCCATGTTCATGGTTGTGGTTGCTATCAATCTGGATATTATCAGAATATCACAAATTGACAATGACCTGCAAGCCGTGCTTGTCTCCGAGCATCATTAGCACAACAATCCAATTGGATCAGGGCCTTGAAGTGTATTAGAGCACTTCATTCAAGATCGTAACGGTACACTACAGGATCACAGTAAAGAGTTTAAAATCATGCTATGCTATGCTACACTATTTTGACTACCAGAAGTGACATCTCCAACATGTGTACTCTGATCATCGTAAACAAGAACATGGTACCATTTGCCAAGTCCAGTACTACTTTTAGCACATGGACCAAGGAAGTCTCTGGTCTCCTATCTTAGGTGGCTGATACCAAATTAATGAATATTCGGATCTGTCAAAATACTGTTTTTTCGCAATGACTGCTTGTCCTCTTATGTCACTCCAGGAGCTGACCCTGATGTCACTCCAAAATCATCGGTCGCAAAACATAATCTTCCGTAATATTAGGTGTAACATGAGGAACCTCAAAAGTGAAATCCAAAAATTTAAAGGGATTCTCTCGATAATACAGTCCACAAGTATGTCATTTCTGAATTGCGAACTTAGACCCAATCCGCTAAAACCATTTGCCATATCACCAGACTAGAAAGCCTTACCCCTTTCAACAAGAGCCTCTCTTACCCACCTTTGATAGGGGTTTTTCAAAGGCAACATGGCCGAATCTAGTTCAAACTATTTCAGAAAAAGTACCTTCATCATCTTATTCTTTAGTTTTTACGCTCAGGTGGTAGTGAGTGCCATAGTTAATCCACAATGGTAGAATGAATTCATCAGTTAACATAACCAACCACAGAACCATTCGAAACATCCCGATTGTTATTATCATCCAGATGGAATCCCTTGCCGTTGAATAGAGGTTTCTTTTCACTGTGATGACAAATTACAAGCCGAAGTGTTCTGGGTTGGGGGCCTGACCGGCGGAGTTCTGGTGCGAAGCTTTTCGAATCTTCTTTCAAGAGACGATGTCAGTTCCAAGCATTCGACTTGATTGTTTTATCTGGTCAAAAACTTCCCTGAGAAAAGGTCAGAATTCAGCCTACGAATACTATGGAACTCCATGTTTGTGAAGGGAACATTGCGTTTTGTTATACACCGTTCCTAACTTGCGCTTTAGAAAAAAAATCAAATAAGACGAACCACACGTATTGGTAAGAAAATGGCTCCTCTATTTCTAGCAGATGGATTTTTCCTTTCTGGGAAATATACAAACTTTGACCAAAACCTTACAATGGTTTCGTTCAGGCAGCTCATTAGCCCTTTCTTCACACTTGAGCCAGCTCAACTCCTAATCAGGCTATTTTGTATTCGATATTATTGGCAACCATGCCTATTAATAAAAAGAGGAGTGGATAATACTCACTAAGACTTACAGTCACCCTGTTCCAGAGGTGAGACAGCACCTGACAATTAAATTCTCTCAGTTTTTAGTTGGACGCTCCGAGTGAGGTAAAAATTACGAATATTTTGATACCGCAAATGGAAAAATAATGCAGCATTTTGTCTTTAAAAGAAGGTCGATAACAAGAAGTAGAACAGTAGCCTATAAAAAGCTTACGGAGATTCTTTATGCCTTATTGGAATGACTTAGGAAACCTGCCTTTTCATGACGACTTTTCTTGTTAAGGTCACTTGCGCGACACCCAAATTATAAGCTTTTTGCGTAGAGCCCATAAAGCCGAACCCATGATCACCGATGGTTCGAAATCAACGTGCTTCTTTTTTGCCAATTGCTGGGATATTCGGGGCTCATTTTGTTTCAGAAGTACCTCGAGGTTATCTTCATCAAAGTCAGACGGTCGGGCGGAGCAAGGGCTATCGCCAAGGAGGAAATTGTCATTTTTGAATTTGTTGCGCCAGTTCTCAGTTGCCCCAACTGCAATAGCATCTCAAATGTCCCTGACCGCTTCCATAGCTTTTTGACCTTGGTGAAAAGTGATGTAGTGTAGATGTCGCAAAATGGACCTTTTTCTTCCTGTAGTATTCATTTCAGAAGCCTGAACATGTGTTAAACTCAAATTGAATATTTAAGTCAATGTACCAAGGACTCGACCCACTGTCCCGAAATGGATTGGTTGATTCTTCGGCGGAAGACCTACATTTTGGTTGGTTGTTGAAACGTACGAGAGTGGTCTGAAAAGTTTCTACATAGTCTCCTTGTAAGTCTACACACTTCTCCCAGCGATGCTCCCATCTCTTTAACCCATCCAAATAGTACTCGGCGCCTTTCTCGGCAAAATAATTGATTACATAGATGATGTGCTCCTCGTTTGGTAAAAATATTTGTCCTCCGAGCGCAATTTTTAGATGAAGGAACAAAAAGAAGTCACTTGAAGGTAGATCTAGTGAATAAGGAGGGGTCAAATAAGGGGTAATTCATGGATTTTCACCATGGCAACCACAGAGGTGCGAGACGGCGCATTTTCTTGGTGAAACAGATTTTTTTTGTCTTCAAATGTAGCCATTTTTCTGCCTTAAGCTTGTCGAGTAATAATACGTAATACGCTCCTGTAATGGTTTTTCTTGTTCGAAGATAATCGATTAAGATAACTCGATGACTATCTCAAAAAAATAGTCGCCATCACTTCCGCAGCCGAACAAACAGTTTTTTGCTTTTTTTTGAATCGATCCTCCTTCGCAGTCCACTGTTTTGACTGTATTTTTGTTTCAGGCGGTATAATGGTGTATCCAAGTTTCATCTACAGCAATTAATCTTATCAAAACTCTAATTTATTGCGCCTAAACTTCGCCAACAGAGGGTTGAAAATATTCATTCGAATACGTTTTTAGTCTAATGTGAGCAAACGCGGCAACCAACGCGCGGACAGCTTTCTCATGCCTAAATCTTCGTTCACTATGTGACAAATACGTTCTTTTGACATATTCCTAGCCTTTGCTAACTCTCTCACTTTATTTAACGGTCGTTTAGCACCATTTGGTGAACTTTAGTGTTGCTACTGTCAGTTTTTGGACGTCCCAGAGGTTCAACGTCTCCCAAGCTTGTACGGCCACGTTTGAATTCAGTTGCCCAAAATTTCACGGTGATAAATGGTGTTGCAGCCGTACACAGCGTCCTACTCATCTTTTATTTACGTAGGCGTATTGCATTTTGAAAACAAATATTTAATGACAGCTAGATACTCGTTTTTTTTTTCATTTTCACAAAAACACTCACATCGACTCATTCCAACGATTGTCAAACAACAATTGCGCGTCCAAAATGGCTGAAATTTAAGTAGTATCTGTCAAAAGATACGCAACCACATCCTCTAGCTTTTTTGACGAGTACTTCCATCTTATTATTACCCTATACTCGCGGTCGACGGGTTTTCTTCCGATGATGGATGTTAGTGGTCTCTTCATCTCATTATGGTCCTAAGCTAATGATTCGGTCTTTCAAAAGAGCATATATTGGTGCCTTTCGGAAAGACTAAACACAAGAAGAGCAAATCAAGTGCCTAGGGAGCACGTGGTTCATGTATTGGTGTGTCAATGGCGCCTAGATGGTTTTCATGTGTAACCAGGACCACATAGAGAAGCTCAAGCGTGTGCAATGATTTTTTTCCACAATACAATTTTAGGCAATGCACCGGAAAACGAATCTCCTGTATGTAGTCTTCTTGGTGTCTGGCTACACTGGGAGATTATTTTTGTCTGTAGCTAACCCTCTCCAAATGTATGACATCTGGCGGCAGGACGATCACTTGAAGGGCGACGAAACCCTGCGAGGGGCATCTGTGATCCTTAAGTAAATCTTTTGTTTCTGAACTGCTCCGCTTTTTTCGCAAAAATTTGAATTCAATTTGTTTGTGCTAGTAGAAAGATCAGAGGTAGCGACAATACTACAGTTGAATCAGTGGTCAGTTTTGACTTTCCTCTGCCAATCTCTGCTGAGAGGGATTTGCTGGGGCAAATCAAGGCAGTGGTTGCATTTCTGCAGGCTACATGCACGAAAATCTATCACTCACAATTCTGGTGGAGACACCGCTACGTCTGACCACAAAACCCTCAATAATACAAGTATATGTATTTCCAGACCCTCCGCAAAAAGTATGTAGAGCCGTGGCACTATGCTTTATTGATCTAATAATTTTATCGTTTGGATCAAAATAAAGTTCATAATGAAAATGGTGATCTAAATAGGTCAGAACAAAGGTACAATATTCGCCATGCCATTATATTAAGTCAAAGTGAAATTGAGATTGTAATGAGCTCCGTAAAATTCTAAGCCAAAATATGGCCCCGTGATTCATGGTTCTGGGCCCATCTTACGGAAAAAAATAATGAAATTAATATTAGAAAAAAGGCTTCCCTCCTGTTACAATAATTATTTCATTGTAACCTTTGGTTACCTCATCAACCCAAATCAACAGAGCCAACCAATAAAAATTCCGAGCATCCTCAAATGACCATAATCCTTTCGGCAAAATCAAAACATTGACTGACTGACTTTTCGCCATTTCCTCGAATAAAAAGTGAAAACTCTCACCCTTGAAGCGTACAATGGAAAGAATAGAAACGACCGAAAGTCGAAAGGGCGATTATCTATCCACTGAATGAGGAATATGAAGTGTCCTATACACAATAACAACAACAAGGAGCAAAAACGATTTCTGCAAATGAAGAATCGTTTCAAGTATTCGCTAATCGTTAAACTTGAACCCCACTCGAGAGGGATGATTTCAGGACTCATTTGATTCTTTTTGATATCGCATTCGAAGGAAAAAATCTCTTCTATTCCTGAAGCAAGTACCCTTTATCTCCCACTCTCTAAAAGTACAGATTCATTGGATGGATAAAAGATAGAGAAACAGGATGTATAGTATCGTTATAGATTGGTTTGGGGTTTTTTGAATTGAATATAAAGTCTTTCCTTCCATTCCATCGTACGTATACTATTATAATCGATAAGGGGTAAGTGTGGATTAGCAGTAAACAGCACTCAACCGCATATTCATGTTGCGTCGCTATCGCAAGAGGATTGTGTATAACGGGGGGAAGGCAACAAATATCCTAATAGGCTGCTGCACTAGGGGTTGTTTTCAACGTTATCCACTCTTCTTAAGACATACACAATCAGAACACGGTCTCGGGAGTGAAGAGCGAGCAAAATCCCTTCGCAGAAACGTTTAATGGCTTAAAATGAGAGGCGAGTGCAAGGGTAGAAGAAGCAGTCAGGGATTAACGATTTTCGGATTAGACCATTTTGAAGGGGTTGCATTCCGTTCTTGGGTTGTTTAATTAGGACATGGTTGGGTGATGGTAACGCAAATCTCTATCAAGAGTACAGTAAAGCAAACTAAGTGGTAGTAAAATTGCTCCCAATTAATGTTACACTACAGTCGAGCCAAGTACTCAAGGAGCAGGGGTGGTTTTCAAAAGGATACATATTCTCAAGTTACTTTGATTAGGTAAGGTAGATTTTTCTTGAGATAATCCACAAGAGAAGAAACTATTCTTGTTTCAACTTTTTATGCAAAATTTCAGTGAATCCGTTGACTCCGGAATTGTAAGGATTTCCAGAAAGACTGAATATTATATGCCTATGATTTATAATTAAGCTCATTTTTCAAGAAACTTCCATCTATCTATATATCTAACATTATCTGTGGTTTCGCAGAGGAACTATAAAAACTAATCCTTTGCTGTTGTCTGTAACATCACTTTCAGTCTGTCGCATTGAATTATCTCATACGTGGCTTGAAAATCTTCATTATTTTCTGGGTCACATTCATGCCTATTACAAAGTATCTTACTAGTATCGCGCTCAGACGAAATTCTCTCTTAACTACAGATTTGGTTAGGGGAGAGATTAAAATGCCTTTTGATAAATAAATATTTACGGTGAGGCTTTTAGTTATGCTTTTGGGATGCGTAGAAAATTGTTACAAAATAATGATTTAGTTGTTTTCCAAGATAAATCGACAGGTGGGATTCCATCTACTTAAATTTTCGAGGATTTCAGAATAATGAGTGTATGGCTCATTACGAGTATTTCAAGTAAAGTTTTTGGTAAATAAGCTAAATATGATGAAATTGACGGTGTCACGGTGTTCTTATTAGAGGGTTTAGATGTAAGCTTGGATGCTATCGTGGAAATCTGAATTTATCGCAATGAGGTAGGAATCTAATTATAAGTATTAATTTACAAGTGGAGTAGTCGGTTAGTGTGTACTTTGGTATTTGATAATACACGAGCCAACCGACTTCTGCCTTCATCTGTCATTGTTTAACTTTGCATTCCTGCACTCATTACGAATTGCAACTGAAGTAACTTTACAAGGAACTATAACCGGAATATCTATAGATAATAACTACTTGTCAGGGGTTTAGGGTCTGCTATACATTGACATTCATAGAAATTAGTAACTGGAATAAAGGTCAATGCCAATGGTTTTACAAATCAATTCAAAAAATTCTAAGAGTGACGGTTTTCTCCAGTAAATCGACTAACTCGTGAGGTTCTGCTTCTCCGTGGTACTGCAGGTATCACACTCGGGAAAGGCCACTCGATCCTTAGAATACTTGGTATGGCTTCATTAGTAAAAGGCCTTATTTTGCTCTTTTATTAATTGCCCTCCAACCTGCTGGGTTGTCCATAGTTAGATCGAGGTAGGCAAGTGACAGACGGGACCGAGAGTTCCGCCTGGTCTACAGGAATTGCTTTATTGAGTAACGATGCGGTGTCATTTTCGCTGATTGACACCAAGTATTTCATTTGTTCAGTCGAAAAATTGTGTTATTTTATTTAATTAAGTTCATGGAGTTTAGTGGAGCAGTAAATGAACGATCTCTTTTATAACTCATCATCCCTCTCAAAGACGCAACAGCCGGTATCCGGTCTAAGCCTGCCTTAATAAGGAACTTCAGACATCCTGGTTTTGCGCCGAGGTCCGGGCTGGATCCTCCTCATCCATATGGATTAAGTGACCCGCCCCCCGTAAGCCATTGAGCCGAATTCTTCGCAGGATTCTTCTCGCGGCCAAGAGTTCGCAATTTTTCTTGCTAAGAATCCAACTCTCCGAGGAATACATGAGGGCTGCAAGATCATTGTCTTGTACAGTAAGAGCTTTGACCCTATGGTGAGACGTTTCGCGTGCGAAACAGTTTTTGTAAGCTGAAATAGACTCTGTTGGCTGCCAACAACAGAAGAACCGTGCGCGGATTTCGTTATCGTAGCTGTTCTCGGTTGTGATTTTCGGCCCTAGATAGGAGCAATTATCAACGATCCCAAGGTGGAGTCTCCTATCTTTATTCTTCCCGTTTGATCAGGGCGGTTTGATGTTGTTGGTTAGTTGGTGTTCGGTGCTGACATTGCCACCATATATTTTGTCTTGCCTTCATTGATGTGTAGCCCATGATCTCGCGCCGTCTGCTCGATCTGAATAAAGGCAGTTTGTATGTCTCAGGTCGTTCTTCCCATGATGTCGATATCGTCAGCATAGATCAGTAGTTGGGTGGACTCAGCATCATGGTTCACTTTCTCGAGGACCAGGTTAAAGAGGACCCATGATAGGGCATCCCCTCGTCTTAGACCGTTGTTGATGTCGAATGGTCTTGAGAGAGATCCTGCTGCTTTTATCTGGCCTCGCACATTGGTCAGGGTTAGCCTAGTCAGTCTTATCAATTTCGTCGGGATACCGAATATTTTCATGGCCGTGTACAGTTTTACCCTGGCTATGCTATCATAGGCGGCTTTAAAGTTGATGAAAAGATCGTGAAACTGATGTTCATATTCCAAGAGTTTTCCCATCGCTTGCCACACAGAGAAAATCTGATCTGTTGCTGATTTGCCTAGAGTGAAGTCTCTTTGGTATGGGCAAATGATGTTTTGAGCGTATGGGGCTATCGGGCCTAGCAAGATAGAGGAGAATATCTTATAGATGGCACTCAGCAACGTGATACCTCTATAATTGCTGCAATGTGTGATATCTCCCTTTACACGTTTGAGAGAGATAATGCCTCTTTGCCAGTCCTCACGCATTGATTCGCTGGTCCATACCTTGAGCGTTCCATACCTGTTTCTCCTATACTTGGTGGTGGTAGTATTTGTCCGTCGTCTTCAGTTGGCGGGACCTCCAACTCGCCGATGTTCTGGTTATTCAGTAGCTCATCAAAGTACTCAACCCATTGCTCCAATATGCCCATTCTGTCGGAGATCAGATTTCCCTCTTTGTCTCGGCAGGATGAATATCGAGGTGTGTAAGGCTTCATCCTACTCACTTGTTGGTAAAACTTCTGCGCCTGGTGCGGTTGCTCCCTGTACTCTTCGAGTTCACAGACTTGTTGGTTCTCCCTGGCTTTCTTTTTCCATCTGTGAAGTCGCTTCTCCGCTCAATGGAGTTCGTGATAAGTCTCTGTGCGTGCCCGCGTTCTTTGAGAATGCAACATTACTCGGTATGCGGCATTCTTCCGTTCCGTTGCTAGCTTACATTCATCGTCGAACCAGCCGTTCCAACTCTTTTTGCGGCTGAGGTCAAGTATGTTTGTGGCCGTATCAATGATAACGTTCTTCAGGTGATTGTGAAGATCATTTGTTGATGCTTCATCTCCAGGGCATCTGTTAGCTGCGATTATTACGGCATCCATTTGGCCCTTATAGGTGTTGCAGAGGGCAGTATGATGAATGACTTCAGTATTCATTCTCACCTGATTGTCAGAGGGGATTTTTGTAACTGTTGGACCCTAAAGATAGGTCTCACAGAGGAAGCTCCAAGAGACGAAATTGCTACTTTATGTGAGAAATATTTGCCGCCGACTTTAGGTCGCTAACGGTATATATATAAGATCGTTTAGCACCTATTATGATTACCAGATTACAGCTAGGTTTCGTGATCGACAAAGAGCAGGTTGGTTTCCATTGGGGACCCTCCGGTGCATTTGAGGCGGCTCTCAATAGATTGAAAAGGAAGTTTAGTTGGAATGCAATACAAAATGAGGGGCATTCCAATGGGCAGAGCAATTATCATGTCGGAATACGATGGCGCAGAATATTGCGTGCTGCATCGAGTTAAAATCTCTCAGCTAAAGCTGAGCATTTTATCACCGTACTTTTTCTTCTCGTTACCGGTGACATCCTTCATGCCGCGTTGGACGGAAAGAAGTGGGGGGATCAGCAGATTATACCAACTAAGTAGCACATGGAAAGCGTCGATCAATTTGTCTATGTTGGTAGTGTTGTTTCTCCCGACAGTAGTTTAGGAATTTTTATTTCATTAATGTAACTTTTAGTATTTATTTAGAAGTGGCTATGGTGTTTTGGGTACTATTCGTTTCACTGGCAAATGGTTTTGTTTTAGGAGTTATTTATTTCTAAAGTAGCCGCTGCTCCTACGCTTTGGTGGTCAGAACAAGAAGAAAGAGAAAACGCGCGCGTCGGCCTCGTGCCAGGTCACCCGCTGTGTCAGTGGCAGATCAGCGCATCTAGTGGAGGTGATCTCACCACCGGCAATGCAGTCTCTGGTTTTTGCCTCCGATGTGCCGCTACAGTGTCACCGAAGTTGATGTTACCTAACGCATCAATAGCACTAATTTCGCACTCTGGCCCGACATTATTTCGAATGATACACTACGTCGGCGTATGAGCCAGTTGTTGATAGACGTATTGGTGACAAAATGGAAGTGGCGATGGTTAGGTCATACTTAAGAAAGGATGATATTTCCATTGCTGACTTGAATGCAACACATTATCCCAGGATGACCAGTGGCTACGTTGTACAAAACAGTAGAGGAAAAATTCAAGCTTCCCGAAAAGTTATTCAACAATGTCGTGGTTGATGCGTTATGTCTCACATAGAGGTTTATGTCAAACATATCCATGACGAATCACGAATTTCTCCTGTCTTGTGGAATCGCCATCACGGGCCGAAATTAGCTCACTTTAGCTAGGAATCCTTTCTTTCATCCATAGTGTTCGTCGAGCGCTTTCCTAACCTCTTCCGCCTTTCTAAGTTTTTTCTTGAATTGCTGCGATCGTGGAGTTGATTGTCTCCCAGTCCTCCTGACATATTAACATTCTCTGGTCAATATTTTCCGTTGATAACATTTTGCCTGAAGTTTTCACTAGATTTCTCTTCTCTTCCACGTATCTTGGGCATTAGAAGAATACGCGTACTGGGTGCTCCGGCACGTCTTTGCAGTTGGGATGCTTAGGGTAGGTGTTCATTTCGACCGTGTAGAGATGCTGATGGTATCCTCCATGATTTGTAAGAAACTGGATAAGATTATGATGGATTTTTCAATGGTCGAGCTAGCTTCATGCAACCCATATTATCGATCTGAAAGTTCTCCTTACTCGCTCCAACAATTTCCCAATAGTGTCTAGGAGGCATATCGGTCTATAGGAGGATGGTTCACCCGGAAGTTCACTAGCCTTAGCCAACCATTCCAGCTTCTGAAGCTTCTACGATGCGCGCTTCGAACAATTCAACAAACTTGTTTGGTCTGCACTTCACGGCAAGCTTTAGAATCTTATTCTGCTTGCAATCCAGTCCCAACCCTTTACTGTCGCTTATTCTACTTCAGCTCATCTCTGGTGACTGTCGAAAGGTACCAGTACCCCCTAATCCTCTGGATGATTTTTTACAATATCTGCATAGATAAACGTCTTCTCGATCGTCCTGTCACGATTTTTTAGGGGCTAGCCCACGAGTTTATATTCGACTCCGAACAGAGCTCCTTAAAATATTTTCTCTTGACTGACGGTTTCGTCCAAGGCTTACCTCTACCCTGGGAGCAGCGTGACCGAATGTGGCTACCGGTGGCAATCGCTATTTTATGTATAAATGCAAACATGACATGAATGATCGTACCAATTAAGAAGAAATTGTCTTGCACATTTGTGGGCCACGAAGTACCTGAATTTTTAGGTGCGAACAAGATTATCTCACAGGTCTTCAAATTCAAACAATCTGGGGTTTGATGCTGTTTTGCAACTGCCCACAAAAAAGGATTAACCGGCTGACCCTTCGTATATAGTATGGTCGATCTGTGTCCCATACACCACCGTCGAGGTTTCTGTTGGGTTCACTTATGATGCGTGGCCTGCAAGGTTTCGCCAGTGCATTCAAAGCGCAAGTTTTGGCAGTACTGGAAGCCTGTCGATGTCTGAGGTGGGATCTGAACATCAAACGCAACACGCGGAAGTTCTGGGGATACTTGAAGCCTGTCGATGACTGGAGCTTGATCTGAACCCCAGAGGTTACAAAGTCATTGTCACCGTCAGCGAAGCGGCCATTAAAGACTTATACTCAGCGGCGACATCCTTTAGGCTGGTGGGGCAGTGCAGAAATGCGCTGAACAGTCTGGGCGGCACGCTCAAGGGAAGGAACATAAAGAGAAATGAGCGGGCTGACGGACGAGCAAGCCGGGACTATGCTCTTGGCAATCCTTTAGTTGGCACAGTCTGTGTCCCGCTGGCAATTGCTAAGGGTGGAATCTACTCGCACTAATTAGCATTCGCGCGCCTCAGATCGCGAAGGCTCACCACCTGTGTAAAATCAAGGAGGATTTGGCCCACCTATAATGAAACCCGATTGCGAGAGCTCTTATCACAGGCACGTGCAATTGCATACAAGAATAAGGTAGTTTGCACGGCCAAACTCGGCATACCCTACAATTCGCTTTGCCGAAGCTACGGAGAAGAGGGAGAAGTGCTCAGGCCTTTGCGATTGCATAGCTCTACCTAGAGCCAGACTACGGACACTACGGAAACCATTCTTTGTGGACTCACAAAGAGGGAGGGGGATATGCTACAGACTGATTCTGAATGCCTTAAGCAGGCTGGACGCTCCCCCTGCTCTTGCCACATAGGTCATACACTTAGGTGTTTGTGCCATCGCGCACTACAGCGCTAATTGAGCTTCTCGAAGCGGCCACCTACCTACCTACCCTAGTATCTTGTCACTTTAAGGATGAACCAGGAGTGAGAGCTTCAATAAAAATGATGGCTTCATGGTTTCCTCATTAAAAATCTCCGCTGGAATTTTTCCCTACAAAATGAGGTAGCCGAAGTCTGATGGAAATTTGATCGATATTTTCCGCCAGAGATGATCGTGGGTGACGAGTTTTCAACATACTATCCTCTAGTTGGTTTCATTTTGATGGTGAACAGTCAGATTACTCTTCAGCATCGCTAACATATCGGTAAAGTGTTCCCTAAGACGTGAAAATCCAGTACACTTTCTGTCTGGAATTGCCTCATATCATAACCTGACCTCCATTTCATCTGCATAAACTATTACGAAAATAACAAATCGTAGAGTTTGGTGCAAATTATATGATATTTAACAAAACTCCAGCTCTTCAAAACCATTGTCCAATCGAAAATTGCTTTACTCTGAACAACAGAATGAAAATGCTAAACGGAGAAGGACGTTCGTATGTAACAAAAAGGCTCTCAGCTTCCTATCCTCGATTCTTTTTTTTTTATATTTACAATAATTGAAGAAATCTTTACGAACAAGACAGTTATGGACGACGAACTGCCTTAGGGGTGTCCTTGGAAAATCGGCAAATGTGTGGGTTGGACACTTTGAATCTGTTCTGAAAGTAGTTATCATCGTCATCAATATATAAAACCAATTGGTATGAAGCCGTTTATGCTGAAACTTAGCCAGCTGAACGAAACAATCCTAATGTGGGTTCCAAAACATGCGAACATAGTAGTCAATCAGCAAACTGACAGACCAGTTTAGCAACAGTCTGACTCCACTTTGGTAGGACCAGAATCAGCATTTGACGTCAAGTATTCTCTGACAATGATCTTGCCAGTCCTTATGTATTCCTCGGAGACTAGGGTTTTTAGCAAGAAAAATTGCGAGGCTAGACGAGCCTAGCGTCTATACCGCTGAAATATATGGGTGATACCACCACCGTCTGGTTGTGGATAAAATCCGGCTCAACAGGTTGCTGAGGGCGGGTCACCAAATCCGTACGGGTGAGGATGATCCTGCCCGGAAAGTCTATAAGGGCAGTAGAAAAACAAGACGAGGCAGACTCTGCTCACGACACCGGACAGCTTTTAGGAATATTGAATTGGTGATCCTTGGCGCATAACCGGAACGTCTGGAGTTCCTTCCTAAGGCAAGTTTAGACCGGATACCGGTTGTGGCCCCTTGATGATGATGATACTCTGAAGGATGAAGTTGCAAGAATTTACATAGCAGAATGGAGAAATTTATGAAAGAACCCTGTGCCTCCAGAGTGGGGCCTTGAAAGAGGGATGTGAAAATCCTGACAAAGCTTTTAATGGAACTACCATGATGAAAAATATTGGGTTGTTGGGCTTGGCTATCTGTAGCTAATATGAGGAAGAAGGCTAAGCGGACCTGCATTCCATACGCAGCTGCCTGGTCTTATCGAACCTTGGACGAATGTAGCACAAAAAGGTTTTCTGCAACGAAGAATCTGCACACTTTTTGTCCCTGGAAGATGTTCCCAGAGTTTCAAAAGCAGACAAGAGGCCTTTCAGTAAGCTATTTTAGGATGCAGTTTGGAGATATAGCTCCCCCAACTAAACCAACCTAATCTACGATACTGAGGATACATAAAAGGTTTTTTATTTCGTGCAGCAGCCCCTGTTGATAGAATTAATATTGGCTGGACAATTTGCTAATTTTCGATGGCCAGCTGGTTTCTCCTGTGGCCTGGAAGTATCTGAATCAAAAGGTGTAAGGTTACTTCCAATTGAAGAAGAAATGTTTAAGAACTAGTCAAATAACCATCGAATTTCTGATATCTGCACCCTCTTAAAGTACTAGTCTCGATATCGTACTTCCATATAAGCCATGTACAAATCACACATTGAATAACGTTCATTATTCAATATCACCTTCGAGTAGATAGCGTAAAGTGGAATTCATTGAGAGGTATCCATACTGTCACCAATTATCCTTCGAAAATTGTCGAATGAAAAGTGTGCTTATGCACCCACCTCTCTACAAGGTCACCGTATCTTGAACCGAATAACGGAGACAACATTTAATCCATCTCACCAGATTTCCCCTTCCTACGCTTAACAAATAATTTCTTCTTCATAGTCATATCTGTCGAATTGCACGGATAAGAAATGAATTTATACAAAGATAGCAATGACGCTCCGTACACAGACAGTGTTCATCATCTGAACGAGATTTACTCTGGCAAACGCACTTATACCAATCCCGCTATCAGCCGTGCGTTTTCGTAAAGGCTAAAAACCGAAGGATGGAAACGTGGCGGAGGGATGTGAAATATGAACGATAAATCCTAATCACCCTGTTTGTACTCTTGCTTCCAATCCCGATGATGAGGAACATACAGCACACTGCGACAAAATACCAAGGGAATATTAAGATGAGAGATTTGTCTAGATCCGGGTGAAGAAGAAGATTTATCAGTAGCATAACGAAAGATAGATTTAAGCAGAAATAATGAGACAAGGGAGATGCGTATTAGCCACCGATACTCTACCATCACCCACTAAATTCATGCTATAAGATTTCCAAATTATTAATACATTACAGTGATGGAAAAAATATTGTTTTGCATTTGAGAAATTCGGTAGAACTAGAGTCGTAACTCTAAAAGAAAGTGCTTGTCTTGAAGCTTCACATCCTCCCAAAGCTATGCAATTGTTTTTCATATTCGGACTGGCTTTTTATCACTGCACAGTTAGCCTTTCCCTCGTTCCGGTTGTTAGTTTTTTTACCGAAGATACTCCCCATGAGGAGGAATAGAATGCGAAATTTCTAGTTGAATTGGTCCAAAGCTCCAACCCCTGGAGCCAGCAGGAATCAACTTCCAAATAAGCTTGCAAATATTTTACTCCCTTACTGTTCATACATCTCAAATCTTCAGTGAAATTCTAAATCCAAATTTTCTCTTAAGAAAAAAAGATACTTAGGCGATATCTTAGCGAGGACGAAAACGAAGTAGAAAAGTTGATACAGTAAAAAAAATGTTAAGACGACAAGGATATGGTGATGGAGTAGTCAAAGCAGACACCGCCGCGTTCAATCTTCTAATGATAGATGAATCGGGGAGAGGTGGCTTGAGAACGGGAAGCGAATTAAATTAATACACCATGCAATGAACCCGGGAAATATTTTTTTTTTATGATTGGCTGTGCGGTTTTTGGATTATTTGATATCGTTATATTGCTCATGATAATGACTACAACGACTATTGCCAGGCATCACTCAAAATCGCCTGACAATCTAAAAACCCCAAAGTGAAATAGATGCTTCTTTCTTCGTCGAGTCTACAAGTCTGCTGTTATGAGGAGAGAATCTATTTTTTTTTTGCAATATTTAAGCCCACTTAATGAGGACCCTCAATCCATTGCCTTGAATTGAGGGTGGAGATGGTGCGGCTTTGATTTTCCCCGAAGCGAAGTTGGCGCGCTCATCATTCAGTCACTTAGAAGCGGATTAGCGCTTAGAAGTTCAATGCTGGTCTTTTGATATCTTCTGACTTGCCGAGAGTAGTCGCTAAGGTAATGTCAAAGGTAACGACATTGCTTCTGGAGATAACGTTAACTGTGCCATAATAATAAAAATAAAATGAATTTTGACCGAGCCAACGTCTTCTCCCTCATTTCGTTCTTAATCCGCCTCACAATACTACGCACCCAACTCACCCTGGTTACGGTCAATGGGAGATGATGAAGACGAGGAGTTGAGAAAATCTCAAGTTCTCTAATTCCCGATACGATTGCCTCCAGCATCCTTTAATGGCCTATCCATTATTATTATTCATTAGCCGAGAACACATATTCATGCACGGTATGCCTTGGTAAATCTTTCATCGAGTTTTCAGAAATTTTTGATGAGGGTGCGGACACTTCATTCTGGAAGCTAAAGGATTGTGTGGGATCCAGCTTGGTCAGTGGTCAAGGTGTACTAACTTTTCAGAGGGAGGCTGAGTACTCTGCGATAGTAAAATTTAGATAGTGTCTAATCGGAGTTTCTTTAATGAGAATAAGAAAGTTTTCTTTGCAAGGCCCCAAGCAAGGTGTATAATCTTCAGAATTAAATTTAACTTCACAACATATATTGTTTGGGAAACTGATGGTATTAACCCAAGGATGCGATTATTTCTGAATAAATTTGTAAAATTGTGAAAGGATTTTCATGCTGGTTATCTTCTTCTTCTTTTTCTTCAGCCTTTGTCCCGTTCACAAGCGGGGTCGGCACGTCGTAATCGCTCTCGGTATTTGGCTCTATCGAATGCCTGATCTGGGTGCAATCTCGAGGCTTTTAAATCCCCATCCAGCGTATCAAGCCACCGTTGTTTCGGCCTGCCTTCTGGTTGTTTACCCTCGACTTCCACCTCTCTCCCAATTTTTTCACAATCGATTCAACCCCATAACGATCGTGGATATCCACATTTTGGATGTGATCAGAACGTGTCACGCTACTAGTCCAATCTAACATCTCCATCTCCTTTACCGCAAGACGTCGTTCATTGTCTTTTATAGTCGGCCAACACTCAGAACCATAGAGAGCAACAGGACGGACGACATTGCGGTAAATTTTAGATTTGAGACGTTTGTTGATACGTCGATCACAAAGAGCACCCGTTGTGAAACGCCACATCATCCAGGTAGCGTTCATGCGTAAAGCAATTTTATAACGCAGTTCTCCAGTTCTCAGTTCTGGGCAGATCAATGCCGCTGACAGTGATTGTGCTTGTGTCATGGGGATCGGTCGTCTAAAATTCAGTTTTGTTTAGATTCAATCTGAGACTGTGTTGCATGAGGTGATTGTTCCATTTCTGGGCAATTTGCTCGAGATCATTTTTGCTACCAGATGCTAGAAAAACATCATCTGCATAAAGCAGTGTGTAGGGCACTGGACGTTGGATGTCACGTGTGACGGTGTCTATAACAAGCACAAAGAGGTGTGGTGAGAGGGCCACTCCTTGATGAACACCAACAGAGACACGAAGCGGTTTTGACAAACCCGCCATCCTTCGAACTTTACTTTCCGGATCGTAGTAGAGCAAATGAACCCAGCGCACGAATTCTTCTGGCACATTCTGCTGGACTACCTTTCTTTTCCTATATTGGAACAGTGGTACTTTCTTGTCAATCAGATGATGTTCTTCCTTCTTGAATAACCCGATTAAAGAATTCACTGAGCCACAGTGTTGGGTCCCAGCTCTTCTTCCAGAGCTTAGATGCGATGTGGTCAAGTCCTGTTGTTTGCCCCGATTTCATTCGTTTTATTGCTCTTCGACTTCAGTTGCGCTGACAGTTAAGCCCTTGGGTTTTTAACGTAGGTACCTGTCGTGGAGACTTAATCCTACGGTCTTCTTAAGAAACGAATTGATTTTGGGATCACAATCAGAGCCCCGCTGAGACAAGCAACAACGGTACCAGTCTATACCACGTGCATGGCTTAGCATTCATACTGGTGGATGCAAGAATTACCTAAATCTCTACCGAACCATGGAGTACGGCACCCGTGTTGATACGCAGCACCACGTCGAGGCCCGAAGGTCTCTTCTCGCTTGAACATAATCACAACCACCATGAAACTCCCACTAAAGGGCCAACCGCAAGCAACCGAGCTGTACTCACATACAACAGGAATTCTTCCGAAGTATGTGAGTCCAGGGTCTATCCTGGTTCCCATGGTACCAGTATACCAATTGCCACTTGAGATGAGTCCTCGTGCAGACTCGGGTCTGATCTCCCTAATTAGGCTTTTGGAGCATTCACCTACTGCATCACGGCCGGCAAGCCAATGCGATACAGCGTCTCCCGGTGTCACCACTATGGAGGTTCTTCTCGGCCACTTAGTTTTGGTTTAGCCGAGTTGCATTGACAGGTGGAACTAGTCCAGATGTCATCAATGATTGTGGAAGTGGAGGATGAGCAAATTCTTCAGTTGAAATTTGCTCGAAGTATTCTCGCGAACCATTCGTTCCAGATCGACGGTTGGTAAGCAAAGTACCGTTCTTGTTACACAACAAAAGTATTCGATATCCTGTGTACGTTCGTTACGGCTTTTAACAAGTTGATACAGATGCGTCTCGCCATCACGAGTGTCCAGTTTATCGTAAAGATTTTCGTAATAGTTCGCTCGGGTGACAGTGACCGCTTTCTTTGCTTCTCAGTTGGGGTTCTTATAAATTTGCCAATTAGCAAGCGTTTTATCGTCGAGAAATTGGTGGTAGAAGCGTTTCTTTTCACGGACCTTCATTTCAACATTATCATTCCAAAGTCAAGTATCTCGGTTGATGTACCGCTTACCCGGCTTGGTGACCCCGAGGTTTCACCCACATGACAGAACTGGTCGCCGGCAATGATTATATAATCGATAAGTCTTTTCATCGAAAAGTTGACAGAAGGCATCTTTCTCGGCATCGGGTCGACCTGTCTGTGGTGCGTAAGCGGTGAAGAAGTCAATAGTGCCATCAGCTGATATAATGGTAAGCTTCACCAGCTGATCATCAAATCGTTCGACTTCTTTAAAGGCATCACGGAAACCCTCTGACGTGGCAATGCCATCACCATATTGATTTTGTGGGCTACCAAAATAGAGAAGTTTATAGCCATTTTTAGTGCGTTCGCGTTCAATGTCGCGTCGACTGAGGTGGATGCCCTAGCATTTTTCCGAGGCTTGTTACTAGATCCCATCATAGTGTTTCTAATGACATTGTATGCATTTTCTTGGTTGGCCTTTTTTTTTTTGAGGAGGAGGAAATCTTCAATAGAGCCTGGCCTGGGCATGCCAGAGTGTGGGATTTTTACCCACTAAAACCACCTCGGGCTCCTCCCCCCTACCCCGTGGAAGCACCTTTAGGTATTACATCACGGGGCGGAGTCAGCTTACTTTAGTTAGGTCTCCTTTCGTCTACCCGCGGGGTTCGTAACCGCGTCTTCTGCTTTTCGGAGTTTATCCTGGATTACAGTGATCATGGAATTGATCGCATCCCAGTCTTCCTGGATAAAATTTTCCGGTGATAGCACTTCACCTAGAACTTCCTCTAGGTTCCTCCTTTCTTCCACGAACCTAGTACACTGGAAGAGAACGTTCGCTGGGTCATCTGAGACCCCGCAGTTTGGACAATTAGGCGAGGTGTCCAATTTAAACCCGTACAGGTATTGACGGTACCCTCCATGGCCGGTGAGAAACTAGGTGAGATTATAATTGATCTCCCTAGTCTTTCTCTCCAGCCACTCCCCGATGGAAGGGATCAACCTGTAAGTCCAACGACCCTTTTCTGACTGGTCCCATCGCTGTTGCCATCTGTTTATGGATCTCTCCCTTTCGGTTTTTTTCACCTGAGATAAGGCTCTCCCTTATGGACCTGGTGTTATAAATGTTCATCATTTCGGTTGCCAAGATGTCAATCGGCATCATTTCCGAGAAGACGAACGCTGCATCATCTGGGACGGTCCTGAAGGCAGAACACACCCTTAGAGATGTTCTTCTGTAAACCGTACACAGTTTAAGTGTATTGCCTAAAAGCTGCAGTGCTTTTCCCCAAACTGGGACTGCATACAGCATAATAGAGCTCACCACTCTGGCTATGAGCAGCCTGCAAGTATGTCGCGGGCCTCCTACGTTCGGCATCATCCTTGCTGCTTAAAATTAAGTGCTCCGTCTATCATCATCCCCAAGTATTTGATGGCCGGCTTGGAAGTGATGATCCGATTCCCGATTCTAATGCAGGCGTAATTTCTTAGTGATGAGGACCGCTTCCGTCTTTTCCTCCGCGAGTGCCAGTCCAGCACTCCCTAACCAAGCCTTAACAACACTGATTGCTTCGCTTGAGTACAACTCAGCATCCTCGAGATGCTTTGCGACCACAACCAGTGCTATATCATCGGCGTAACCCACCACCGTGGCCTCCTCCGGAATCGGAAGTTTGAGTACATCATTATACATGATGTTCCACAGTAGTGGGACACCCGCGGAGATAACGTACTCTTTAGGTCCATCATCGGTATCATACCAGAGTGTCCGCTCTTGTAAATAGCTATCGATAATTGCAGCGAGGTAGCTGGGAACACCAGTCGTCGCCAGAGACTTTCGTATAAGGTTCCAATTGGCCGAGTTAAATGCATTCCTCATATCCAGGGTCACCACCACGCAATATTTGCTGGAACAACCCCTTCCGTGAATTGCATTTTCGGCCAAGCCAGTAACCATTTTGATGGCATCAATGGTTGATCTGGCTTTACGGAACCTATACTGCCTATCTGAAAGGTCCCTTTGGCTCTCGATGACTGGAAGTAATTTATTATAAATGACCCGCTTCAACATTTTCCCCATATTGTCTAGAAGTCGTATGGGTCTATAGGAGGGCGGTTGGTTGGCCTGTCACGGGACCTGTCACCAAGAGAGATCAGGTAGGATTTAGCATAGAAGAGTAACTCCAACTTTACTCTATTGATCTCTTTCCCTGATCTCAGCATTTTATTTTTGTTTTACTGAGGATAGTACAGAGTAGGTTACCTCAAACCCTCCTCCTTTACCTGGGCTTGGGACTAGCATACTACGTTAATAGCATCGCGGAGTTTCATGCTCGTTATCTATAAGGTAGTATTTTTTAGAGGGCAAGATACGTAGCACTTCGGAAATATTCTGGAAATTGGCATCAGCAACGCTGAAAGGACATAATGATTATCAGGAGGACGGCCTTAAATTCGTGGTCAGATTGTTTTTCTGCTTGTCCCCTAATTTTGGAATAACTACATACAATAACTTCAGTTTTTAAAATGTTTAGATATTTTCAAATTCCGACATCCTACTGAAAGTTTCGTTACCTCCATCACTTATGCACACCAAAGGGTTAATACGCATAGGCCTTTTTCCATACGTAATATACAAAAGGCTTAAAGGCAAGAAATCCTGGACGAGATATGATACATGAAAACATGCGAAATCTTCCTTAATAGATAATTCTCGCCGGAATAGAAAATTAATGGTGTAAGGGATTTTAAAGGATCTTTGATTAAAATTACTCTTCATCTTGTAGAGCCTTCTAACGACCACTTAGCAGGAGACAAGGGCAGGCGGACATCAGTGTATTCAAGGCATTATCATCCCTAGGCCCACTCTGTGTCCCCCAAGGAAGGAGTATGGACTAGCTAAGTAGCGATGGTCAAGCTTAAGATTCTCCCCCTTTGAATAAAGTGTTCTTTCCATGATAAAATTATTGTTATTTAGCATAATTCCATAAATGTGTACGCACACACAGCCACGTAACTCATGGATGTATGATTGTCACAGCCTTCCTATAGCTCAACTGACCGGAGCGTAAAGCCATTGGAATTATAAGCCATTTGAAGAATATGAAGAATCCAGACGTGGATAGATATTAACAATCGTAGAGCTATGCAACAAAGAAGTTTAGATATTGGACGAGGATGGGGTTGTGTTATAAGCCTCTGCTGTAATATTAGAGTAACCTAAATCTTTTAGTCTTAGTTTTCCTTGCAAGGGATTTCCATAGACATTGGCTATGGTATTTTTCTTTATTTTAATCCAATAAGACATTTGAGAGGCATAAATATGAAGATATGTGGCAAAGTTTGCATGAATATCGCGGAATGTTTCCCTTTCACCCTAGAGGTGTATTACTTATCGGACATTTACGTCTAAACCAAGAATGCGCTTAGTACGGTTTGTTATGATTTCAATCTTATTTTATTAGACATATTGATTTCAATGTATATTTAAGCGTCCTCACTTTATAGGGGGGAATGCAGAGGAAAGGGAATGTTAAGTTTATCTTCTTAAAAGATTTTTATAAGTGCAATACGTGATACCCTTCCTCATGTTAGAGGACTGTAACGCAACTGTTTGGAGTGCGTGCATGTCCGTTTCTTTACATAGCTTTGTTCTACAATTTATCGGTATCTGGCCTACCTCATACATCCATGGATTGAAATGGCTGCGTACGTCTCCAGCAAGCAAGATAAAAACCCTCAACCAAAAATTTGGGAGTTTGTCCATCCATTGTTGGAAAAATTTTAAAATAAGCGCTGTAAAGTACACGGATTAAACTGTTTTATTTGAAAACCAATAGATTATATCGGTCCACCTGCTACCGAAACGTCACCAACACCTCCAATACGAACTGGATTCACGGCAACGACCTATGGCTATCGAAATGGACCTCGCTTTCTCCAACTTGAGCGAGAATTCCAGCGATATAAACTGAACATTCTGGGCCTAATCGAAGTAAGATGGTGAGACTCTGGAGAGTACTTTTCCCCCTCTTTCCACACCTATGGCTATGTGCTTTTGCACTCCGGAAACCGAATCCGGTGTCGCGTTGCTTCTAAAGGCTACCGCAGGGCGCGCTCTCTTGACCTTGGAGCCGGTTTCTGACAGACTTCTTACTGCAAAATTTCGGTCCAGGTTATTGAGCGTAACAATTGGGAGGAGGCTTCCTGAAAGTGACATTGTGTTCATCATGGGTGATCTGAATGCCAAGGCGCTATCTGACAACACCTTTCTCGAACATGTGATGAGGAAACACAACCTTAGCGACCGCAACGGTAATGGTGGGAAGTTTGTCAATTTCTGCAAATTTTACCGTCTCATCATTGGTGGCACATTGTTCGAGCACAGAGCCTGCCATGGGTTCAAACTGGCCAGCGCCGTGCAAGTAATAAGATCGACCACTTCGGGACCAGTAGTAGATTTAGGAGTTCCCTACTGGATGTGCGTAACAAGAGAGGTACTGTCGACGGCCTTAAAGTGAGTCACCATCGGACGGTCAATTACGTTCCCTTGTCTGTTTCTTCCGCCACTTCTTGCAGGGTTAGAGAGCTGCGAACCCCTAAGTTCAACATCGACCGCCTGTATGACCCACCTATCGCTCGACAGTGGGAGAGTTATCTTGCTGAATGCACAGCAGATATTCTGAGTAACCGACGAGTATTGGGTCGCCATTAAAAATGCTCTCTTCTCGTGTGCTGCACAGGTCATCAGCCCCACCCTAAAGGCACTTCATAGGATCTAGCTGATTGCATAATCCTGCAAGCGAATTGAAAGGAATTGAAGACTCTACTGACCGTTGCTGGCGATCGTGGGCGTGGTGTGCTCAAACCCTGATACAAAACGAAATCCCGAGAAAATCAGCGTAGTGTACGCCGTGATAAAAGCAAATTTGCTATTGCGCTGGCCAGAGAAGCGGAAGATGCCACAGATCCCAATGATTTCAGGAATATATACCACATCACGAAATAATTTGCATGTTGTTGCAAATCTTCCGATGGTGTGAAGGACATTAACCGTCGACTTCTCATCCACGATAATGAACAACTGAGGAGGTGGAAAGAACACTTCACCACGGCTCTTTAACGTATTACATTCGGTGAGCTTCCTCCTCTTGTGGATGAAATGGCCAGTCACTGTAGCATGCAGTTACGGATTGTCCCTCCATGCAGACAGAGAAATTCTTTCGGCCATAAATGCACCCAAACGGAGTGAAACCCCTTGAATTGACGATCCCCCACAGAGTTATTTATCACTGCACTTGCAGCTACTGCTGATCTGCTTCATCCACTCGAATTCACGGAAATCTTGGAAATCCGAGACCTTTCCAGAGAGTGGAAGAAGGGGATGATCGTTAAGATTCTAAAGAAAATCACTCGTTTTGAGTGTGACAATTGGGCGAGTATCTGCGTGCTCCCTGCCGTCGCAAAGATAATAGCTAAAATAATTCTGAAACACATCGAAGAACATATCGACAGCTTGATTGACAAAGAGCAGGCTGGGTTCTGCTCCGGATCCTCCTGCATTGACCACATCGACACGGTACGGATCATTTTAGGAAAGTGTATTGAGTTTAGATCTGCGCTGAACCTGCTCTTCATCGAGTTCGAGAAAGGGTTCGGTAGCGTGAACAGGGAATGTATCTGGAGTGCTCTACGCAGGAGGGCATCCCCCAAAAACAAATAGCTATTGCCAGTGCAACGTATGATGGCGTGGCATCGTGTTGCATCGGTGCAAAATCTTGAAGGATTTTGAGGTCCGAGGCAGAGTCCGCCAGATTTGCATCCTGTCACCTCTTATTCTAGTTATCGGTAACGTTTTTATGCCTCCTTACCCGAAGGGCATCTTTCCTCAAACACCTTGACTACGCTGGTGACATCTGCTACCTTATCGGGGCAAGGACCTTGGTCAAATGGCTCTGAATTTGGAATGAGAGGCAAGTACAGTTGAACTGAAGAGAAAGACCAACAAAAACAAAGTTTTCAGTCTGACGGGTGAGGGCGTTTTCGTCACTCGGCTTCCCTAATCCGAGGTTCACGCATGGAAATCGCAGGTAATGATCTTAGGGCTGTGATCCCTAGCGTGCAAAACCAAGCCGTCAAGCATCTTCTCATATTGCTCTACTGTTGTGCTAGCAGAACTGTAGCAACTGTTCTATAGACGCCGTGGATTTTTTCCCTTACAATGCCGGCGCCCGGTAATTCAATTATTTCTTATATGGCGTGAACTCCGCAGGCCCATGTCGTCGTTTTTTCGATGAATGTTAATCCACGTAGTGCTACGTAATTTCCGTAATTAAGGTTTTAAACTGTCCGTCAGTGCTTGAGGTAGAATTATTTGAACCAATGACTCCTTAATGCGGTCCCAGTTGGCGAAGTTGAATACATTTTTTACATCAGCCGTCAAAACGGCACAGCCCTTGCCAGAAAGCATTGCCTCTCGACCAAGTCCACCACTTTTCCCACCACGCCAACAGTAGAGCGAGCTTTGTGGCACCCATATTATTCATCCGCAAGGCCATTCCCGTCTTCCACGATTCGGAGCAATCTATTGTAGCTGATACCCTCAAACATCCTGCCCATAGTGTCCAATAAACAGATAGGCCGATAGAATGCTAAGTCCCCTGATGGCTTGCCGGGTTTGGGCAACACCAGTTTTCGCGTTTTTCATTGTGGAGGAAATACGCCTTCCGCCATGCACGTCTCGAAGGTATTTATGAAAAAATCAGGTCTGGCCCCCGCAAGCTTTAACGCCCAATTAGGGATGTCATCCAAACTCGGAGCCTTGCCATTGCCGATCCTTCCGCAAACCTCCCGAAGTTCCTCCTCGGTGACGGGAGGTATTACATCTACCTCGAATTGGGCCTCCGCTTGATACCTGATGATTTACACACCGTAGAAACCGTGAACAGGTCACCTGGAGCAGCCTTTGCTTATCATCCTGTAGGCCATGCCCTAGGTGTTTATGTTGGCATCCGCACGCAGTCGCCTAAAGCAATCTCTTTTGCTCCTACGAATGGCCTCCTTTATTTTGCCACGCAACGCCCTATAATCCTGTTCGTGATCCTCCCTTGGATCGCTGTCACTACCTCATTGCTGGATTGAATGCCGATCTCACGCCGCGATTTCGCTATTCCATCAAAACTGCAAACTATCGCCTCCGGGGCATAGTTGCGTCGCATGCCTCGGTCACCCGTTACGTAATCCTCGATGACATTTCGGTCGCCGTGCCATTCAGGTTGTCATGACCCACCAGAGCTTCAAAGAACGTATCCTATTCGAACGCCCTCGTTGTCTAGCCCGGCATCCCCACTCGCTTTCTGCGAGCATTCAACTCGCCACAGTAACTTTTATAAAGATCGCCTAGTGATCGCTGTGGGTGTAATGCTCACCGATATACCAAGTGGTTCCGCTAGCCAATGCGGTACTCTTGTACGTGTCATCGACGATTATTCTGTTAAGGGAAAGTCGCCCAGAGATCACCGTCTGAACGTAAATGAGTTGGCAACGTTGGTAAGTACAACATCTAACTCTGCAAACGTCTCTCATGATACGTCCTCGGTTATTTGTCATTCGGCTATCCCACACACAGGCCCAGGCATTGAAGTCACCCGCTACGATTTTCGGGGTATGACTCCTTACGTCCAGCACCAAATGGTTCAGTATCTCCTCGTACTGCCCACGAGTTGCACTAGAAGGAGCGTAACAGCTGTAGACATGAATCCCGCCCAACTTTGCTTTCACTAAACCAGCTTCCGAAAATTGCATAACTTCTTCAATGGCCTGCCCGCCGCATGTCCAACGTCAATTCCATTCTCTGGGATGGTCTTTCAGAGGAGGTCTTGCGCCGCCTCACAGTTGTTGAGATTGATTTGAATCAATCTCATTTGGGACTTGTATTTAGCGCTCTCCTGAACACTGGACATCTGCTACCGCCTGTAATATGTCGGTTACCGATGCCCTCCTTTCCTTTGCATAGCATGCATTTCGCGTCAGCAGTGGACTCCTTGGCACTATGTTCCTCTCCTCCGTCCTTTTTGAACCACTTTGATTTATCATGGGTGCTGGTGCAAGCTGCGACAAAGTCGAGGCACCTGATGCATCTCTTCATCTCCACTCGCTCTCTAAGCCGATAGTTGACCCAGCCTATCTTCACCTTGCCTGCCGCTAGTATTTTAAACGCTTTCTCTACTGGCAAGCTGATAACTGCAGTCTACGTCCCATAAGTTGTTCGCATCGATTTGACTGCCGATTTATGTAGTCCCGGAAGCTCGAACACCTTTTCCAGAGCTACGCGGACATCCTCCTTCATGGTAACCTCATCGATATCATTGCACTCGATAGTTACCTCCTACTTCAGCCTGCTGGTCAAGGGATTTTTCGCCTAACCGAGGAATTTCTTCGCTGATGTACCATTATATTTCTTTAATTCCAGCATGAGGTCTCCCTTCTGGGACCATCTACTTAGGTTGAAGCTGTTCCCTTGATCCCTAAGCTCTGGATCCGACTGAACTTTCTTAAGGATGTCGGCATGCTTTACCCGTTTTGGAAATGGCGATCACTTCCGGCCGTGCCTTTCTTCTTCTTATTGGAGACAACCTTGCTTCTCCGTGCCTCGCACTTCACACTCTGCCTCCTTTGCAGGCATCACAGCTGCCACCTTTTCTTTGACAGGTTTGGCTGTTTTCATTGCCTGCTCC
Source organism: Hermetia illucens (assembly GCF_905115235.1). Classification (NCBI taxonomy): domain Eukaryota; kingdom Metazoa; phylum Arthropoda; class Insecta; order Diptera; family Stratiomyidae; genus Hermetia; species Hermetia illucens. The sequence continues at coordinate 27,067,758 of NC_051849.1, forward strand.
GGCTTATTTAGAGAAGGGCTTTCATCCTTTTGGAGATCTGTTGGGGTCCAGGTATTTCACCCATCGCTTCGCACCTTCTTTTTCGAAGGTACTTGCCGAGTAACCATTGCAGAGGAGTTTCTACCTGTGTTGCTTGAATGACTTTCTTGCCTGGTTTACACGCTTATTTCTCCTCCTGGGCTCTGCCACACGCCATTCTGATACCTCTGATCATAGTCCTAATATTCTGGTGGATGTCCTTCCTACCCTTTATGAATTCGCAAAGCTCCACTATCTTCTCACCCAGTGCGGCTTCCGAGTGGCCGTTCGCTCGCTGACATTTGTCACAGCCATCGTCTGGCATCAGAATCACCTCGCTGGGCTTGGCTTCCTCAAATTTTCTCTCCATTTGATTCTTTGGGTATTTGCCCCAAATTCAGGCACGTCTTTTGTAATAGTAATATTAATGTTGATACGGAGACTATCCGTATTCCTTTCGAGCCCCGGGCCTTTGGTGGTGACCTTCCAGACTTCAAGCTCTTACCAAAAGAATCCGGTCTGGATCCCATTTTCACTGCACTATTTTCTCTTGTATCATTATATGTCATAGTAGGCACTACGTTACTATTGTCGGGAGACTAGAGAACGCCTTGGATTTCAAGTTCGACTTTCAAAACCGTCTCGTTAAAAATTTTTGTAGCCTTGTACCTTGTAGCTTAAATGGGCGTGGGGTCAGAATTTATCATTGAGCTGAAATTAGTTCAACTGCTATAAAAGAAGGCAAACCCCCAGATCCAGATCTTTTCTCTCAAATCTAAGCCTCCTTAACAACCAAACAGACAAAGCCCTAAAATCATATTATTTCAATAAATCCATTCATAATTCTGAATTTAGTAAATTTGCTTTGGAAATAAGCCGCTACGTATTCAAGTTGTGCTGTCTTATAAATCCTTTCCTCGAATAAATAAACAAATTCCTAAATTCTACTATTAATCGACAATTTATTACTTGCTCGACATTATAATTTTAAAAGGGGGGGGGGGGGGGGGGGGGGGAAGGCTATGGTAACCATTGGACGCCGAGCGAACGTTCTCTAACTTCTAGTGAGAGAAGAGAAAGGTAAAAGATCGAATCCAATAAGCCAATTATCAAATTCCTTTTGTCCATGGATTCGACTAATGGAAAGATTTTGCTTATGAATATTCCGGGAAAATTTTACGCTCTCGCTTCGTACTCTACATAATCCTTTTTGTTTTAGTCGATGTCATCGTCATTATTATCATCATCATCTCGTCTGTATACATTTGTGGGACAAGTGCTATGCAGCAAGTTTGGCCATTTTGAGCGTCATGGTTCGATGTGTTGATAAAATGGTCGTAATCGATGTCGGAAGAATATTGCCGAACTTGACCAAACTAGGCACCTATAAAAGTCGAGCCTAATGCAGGCATTTCAGGAATCATGTCACCCAAGTCCATCCATATCTTTTGAGGGACTTTATTGCAGTTAATATGTCAACGATTCAAGTTTCACCAACTTCCTTCGATACTCTCAAGTTAGCCCTGCCAGTAAATGAAGCAGATTAAAAAGTAGACTTTCCATCCTTCGGTAGTAAGACGCTCCTCGATAAAGTACAGCAAAGAAAGTTGCCTCAAAATCGTTCCTTGACTAGAATGGAGCTTACATGTCATAAATATTCACCCTTTCTTATTCACAAAATGCAGCAAATTATTAAAAATTCCCTTTCAGCTTCAATGGGAAGACCTGCTTTCCTGAGTTTTCCAAAGGATTTGCAGAGTCTACCTACCTATAATTACCACGAGAGTTTTCTTATGTCAAAGACGACGCTCATTCTGGTACTAGTTCACTTTACATGCTGCATACCAAAGTTGAACCATGCGAGCTTCTTGAATTCAATCTAAATTAATCCACAATAGTTACTAATATCCTTCTAAGGACTTTATTCCACATTTCAAAAATACTCCTCGGGCAGAGGAAGTGACCTATTTCGACTTTATCTTTTGAGGGCGATTTAAAATGAATGATTTATTAATGTAGGCGGCACAGTAATGAATTTTGAGATGCTTTCAATTACAAGGATGCAAAGGATTTAACTTCATATTTCCAATAGAATGCTCGCTTGACCGGCACCTTTCTCAAATTCGGCCGTTTTCATGCCTCTTCTTACGGATAACGTGATTCATCATTTTGAAGTGGTAGTTCGTTACTATACAGACACTCGTCAAGGAATTCGCCCACCTTATGAGGGTAGGAAATGCAAAGGTCAATGATTTCGTTTCTTACATGTCAAGATGGTTGGAAAAGGCAAAGTGCTTCTTTGGCAACAAAGCTGTGGCTGATATAGTTCAGGAAGTACTTTTGATGCAGAAAGAGAATAAGTGATCCTGAAAAGGTCACGCGACCAAATACTATATTTGAGGGAAACTGACTGTCCAGATTGGAGTCAGCACCTTGCATCGTAACTTTGCGCTAGCTCCAAAGGTTTTCTTAGAACTCAAAAGAATGCATCCAGGACAATCAACCGAAGCAACTACCACAAACCAGCAACCGAAAGATTAGGCCAATTTGCATTTCGACGAATTCCCAATTGCCTCCATATTCTCCAATAATTTCAATGACCGAATTTTGACTTATCAGACTGTTATTCGAGAGAAAATCTACCCAAGAATACAGATACCGAGGAAAACAAGAATAGGAATAGGAACTAGGTACAAGTTCAAGTCTTGAAATCCTCTTGCATCTGGGCAAGTTTTCGAAAGCAGATTTACAACAAATCCATCGGATAAATCCTTAAGCTTACTGACCGTTTACAGTCCATTCTGCTAAGACATGTACATAGAGACTTAAAATACGAAATTCCCATGGGCGATGGACAATAAAGGATGCTTTCTCAATCCCGAATCGAGTGAGAAGAATGAGAACACTTCTAAACTAACTAAGAAGGAAGGTAGGAAGAGTGAAGAGTATGTTCTTTGGTCAGAACAGAGGCTTATAACTCACAAGAACTAAAACGTGTATATTACCTACAGTGAGAAGAGGTAGAGGACGAATATATACCTCCGCTCCCTGAATTATGGATGAGAATTTGTTATCAGAAAAGGATTTCCATTGAAAGTGTCATGTGGTGTCAGACGGGGGGGAGGGCAAGGAAATAACTCCACTGCCACGTCTGCATCATTCACGTCCGAATAGCAGCAAGAGCGTATTCAAATTGAAATTAACTGTAATGTTAAGCCCAAAATCACTGCTAAGATCCAAAAGAGACCAGAGAAGCTCTAGCATAGCATTAATAATATCTTGAGGATCGTCTTCTCGTTCCCTATATAAAGCCACCTTAAGAATCTTCGGAGCAACCCTTTTCTTTTTGAAGAACTTACCGCTACTAATTCCTGGTCATTGGAGTGGTCAAATCTTTACTTGAAATATTCAAAATCGACCTAGGGCCAGAATGAGAGGGGTTCGAATGGATACAAAAGCACATATAATATATCCTTTAACTCCACATGCAGATGATGAAGGACTTAACTCTTTCTCGAACAACAGGACCAGAAGCTAAAAAGGTATTATCGGGTTAACATTTCGGATTATGAATGTACCTATCTCTGGGATAAGTCCTAACAATCGACCGACGACCCACCTTTTCTGGCTCGTGTGTTGAGGATGGTGGGCATCTAACGAAAAGGCTTTCATCTACCTTGGACCGGATGTATTAGAAGCAAATGGCCACTTTCCCTTTCTTCTTAGAAAGTATTTTTCTAAAAAGTTTCATTACCTCTTGCTCAGTAGACCTACGTAGAATGAAGGACACATTCCTAGGCTGGAGGATGTTGGTTGTATTTCATTCAAAGTGGCAACATCGTTTCTGGTCATTTCGGTCATCGGGTAGGGTTTTATGTGTAGTTTATTGGACTAATTGACTTAAAATACACTCATGAAGAGATTTTAAGGACTCATCGGGATGAAAGAATTGTCCATAAGCAATGCAATTGCGGGGGCAGAGGACAATTTGAATGTAATTAGATTGTTTTCCTTTCATCGTCTGCACCTGCATCTTCGGCTTTTAATCGAAATATAGTAAGGATATAAATACTCTACCCTTTCATTAACAAACCTACTTCTTGATGCATTATTTTTAAGATGCTTCCCCATTATCTTCTGAGACATTTCTTTCTTTTCTTCGGAGATGGTTTGGGGGACAACAGAGGGAAGAGTCGCTATAGTCTGAATTTGCGCGTATCGCCTTGTCGTCTCAGGGTGTAGGTGTGGTAAACTTCGCTCACGGAAATAATGTCCACTATTAAACCAGACATTTAATGCCCTCGGGAATCGCTCCCCTCCCTCGAAGTTATTCCCTGTATATCGCGCGACTAAAAACGAGCCATTTATGCTCGGAGACGGACTATTTTTTTTTGGCTACGAGTTCTTATTCTTGTCAACAGTTTATAATTAGGTTATTGAATAGGTAAACCCTTTTCAATGACGGTATCCGGGCTCCTTAGAATGATGGTTTCCTCCAGCCCCAATGAGAATTTAAGCAAGGTATGTTGGTGAGACTTCTTGAAGCGCTCCTCCCTCTCTAGGGAACTGAACTATTATACCCTGGCAAGGCTGCCTAAGTAATCATGGATCCAGTGACGGTTTTGCAAGGAATGAAGAATCAGACAGAATATCAACTGCGAGATTCCTAATGGGCACCACAACATCTGCGTCCCTGCGAAAACACGGGGGCGGGTTGCCCCTCACTGAAAATGTAAGGCTCTTATGGCCACTTCGAGTGAGGACGAACGTGATACGTTTGAGCTACGTTACCACACAAGTCTTGGAAAATGTACCATAGGGTGTGACATGGGAGGCAGATGCTGACGCAAATAATAATAGTTTTATTACCGCCAAAGGCGTTAACGGTTAGCTTCTCGTATATAATAACGAATAGATTAAAACGTGAAATAGTATTTTACTATGGTTCTCAATCGTGTAACAATCGTTGAGATTCCATATGTTGTGGATGAAATACTTAGTTACCGTAACATTTGGATATAGATTTTTCCTCCAAACAGAAGAGGAAATTAGCTGGAAAAGATGATGGACTTGACGGTCCTCCACGGAACTCGTTCCTTGCAGCCCCTGCAGTTTCTATAAAGTTGACAGTTCCACCTACCCGTAAGTCCTGAGAATACGACATTATTCCCATGATCGTTAAGATTTGGGAAAAGGACACTTGCTATGAGTGCGATGATTGGAGGGATATGAAGATAGTAGCTCAAAATATTCGTTGACGCATTAAAAAGTACCATGAAGGCTTGATTGTCAAAGAGTAGATTTGTTTCCGCTCTGGATCCTCCTACATTAACCACATCAATACCCAGCGTATTTTTGGAGGGGAATTTAAATTTCCGCTTCATTGACTTGGGGAAAAGTTTCGACAGCGTCAAATGTATGTTTGTAGAGTGCTCTATGCAAAGTCTAGTAAACAGGGGGTCATAATATGATGGAAGGAAATATCACATACCGTATCGAGTTAAAATGTCGGTCGAATTTGGAGTCCAAACTGCATTATACCGCAGACGTTATTCCTTCTCATTAGTGTTCACAGTCTTCACGCTGGCTTGCTGACAACGCTGACGGCATCTGTCTGTCCTCTCTCTCTCTCTGGGATATGGATCTTGACCAAATAGCGTCGGAATTGGATAAGTCCTGTTTGCATTAATGAACAGAAATCGAGGGTGTCGAATAATTTCTTTGTCTGGACTCTCCGGTTCCACCGTGGTGGTACCGAACTCCTTGTCGCTCGACCTATTGAAAACGCTAAGTCAATTTTGGATATCTTGTGTAAATCTAGAAATGTAGTTATTCCAACACGAACATGAAGTTGAGATTATCTCTCGCCAACCTTGTGCTCTTATATGGGGGTAGTGCATGAATAGATAACACCGCTCTTACTCGAACGCTCCTAGCTTTCATCAACCTCTGCCTGCTTCATGTGATCAGCATATTCTGGTCTGAGTCAATAGTAAATGAATAATTTTGTCGTCTTATGGGCCTGATGCCCGTAGGCGTGTTGATCATAGATTAAAAAAGGCGATAACTACATTGCGCATGATGGCCGACCTGAAGTTCGTCCTATAACGTGGGCCACAAAGCAGTGGGAATAGAGAGTAGGCTTCTCAGAAAATCGTAGGCGAACTAACCGTCAATTTATCTGTTACTTTAGGTTTCAGGGTACCTCATTCTTGGTGGTTGGTTTTGGTTAACCCAGTTGGTCTTTTGGCTTTTTAAATCACTGTAAGTCATTACAGTTTGATGATTGTTGTTTGGGGAGGAGGGATTATTTGAGAATTATCTTCTCGATCTCATGGTCGCGGTTTAGAATTCTTGTTTACCAAGGATGTTTGTGTTTGTCTTTGTGCTGGTCCTGCTGCTGTAAGTATACAACTTACATATAATAAAAGTAAAATGCTTGCACAGATTCAGTGGACCCATGCTGGGTGTGACAAAAATCCTGCTTGCAAGCTTGTGAAGGCTTTAATGTGGTTTTTGTGTTCTTGATTTCAAGTTTCTTTCTTTTTGAAACTTCAACCTTTCCAGTCATATCAGGTGCGCTCTTGTAGCACGAATGAGAGGAGATTAGTAAAATCACAGCTAATCTGAGTTCTAAGGAATATCTCAAGCTTGTCCCGTGTGGACTGGAGAAAGTTCTATCTATTTTAAAGATATTAACACTTTCCCATCACTACCTTGGCAAAGAATTTCTTTAAAAGATATACAGATGACGGTGGATGAGGAACTATTCATCATTCCTATTCCTCAAAAACATTAAAGCGTATCCCAAAAAGTTTGTTGTGAATCAGCCATTATGAGACACCGTCAAACTCCTCAATCTTTTATCCTGATGTGACTACGTTGTGTATCTTGATGTGATTAAGATGCGTATCAGTAAGCTGTTCTGAAAGTTGCAATCCTCTCTCGTCGTCCAAAGGACCCAACAACATTTTAAGAATGACTGATGGCAAAGTTACCTCAGCTTGTAAGGATAAAAAAATGTAAAAATGATATAATGATTTTTTTGACATTTCATCGTCTCTCGGGTCCACGGATCCCTCTTTTCGAGTTCAACACCGAACTAATCAAAAATAAGGGACAAAGATAGCTCACGGTTTCGTCCAAGGTAAGGAGAAGTCCTCAGAAACTGCCTCAGCTCTGCCTGGAGCAGCGTGACCGAAGGAGTTCTCATGTGTTAATGCTCCATCTGCATCGTGAGTGTGAATTATATCGAGCGTAGATCGTACTACTTCAGATCAAAGCTTGGCTGGAGCTGGAATTTGTTGTTTATTAATTGAGGGATCTTAACCAAATGGAGAACAACCTCCTCCCACTTCTTTGCCTCACGAACGCCTCTTCTCGAGCTAAGCCTTTTGTCTCTAGACGGGGGTCCGTGAACTAAAAAGTACAGAAATGAAAAGAAATTAAGCACCATGGACAGCAAAACTGAAACCCTGACCAAAACAAAATCAAGATGCTAGCAAAACTGAGAACCGCAATAATTATTGAAATATGACAAATCAGAAATAGCTGACGTTGGTAAAACGGTGCGATGACTGATTCGGTTGAGTATCAGCCTCTCAATTTCGTTGCCACGGGTTCGAATCCCGGTTCGTAATAGATGTTTCTGTCCGTCTTTGTGCTCTAGCGTTTCTATGAACTCATCACTTGGAGGACAGATGTACTGATAATGAAATGCATTGAAAATCAAGTAAGAAGAAAATAGCAAACGAAATCGAGACGGAAGGTGGACGCTTCAGGTATGAAAGGTTTTGTGTATTTCTTTTACAAAAAAATTTGAGTGTGCATTTGTCCCATTAGTACCTAGAACGTAATAGTTATGTAAGAATATCCATTTTCACCTGATATTGATATTTACAATCTTGAATTTATAATTTTGTTAGAAATAGTGTGATTGCCACCAAACTTGGTAAGATCATGCTCTATGTTATAGCCCATATTGCTACAAAAATTCGTGGTTCGCTGATGAATTTAGGGGAGGTTTTCCAGCGAATTACTAAAAACTATAGTAATATACTATTATTAACTTTACTTGAACAGGTGTCGATATGGAGGGTATTTCGGAGCCTAGGCACCATATAGTGTCCTCTTGATTTTTTTCGGTTAGGTAGTTTCTGAGAGTTGGTCCGTTAAAGAAATGATCATTTTCGACCCCCCGCAATCCCCACCTTTCCAACAAATGTCAAAACTAACACCGGCTTCGGCAAGTACCAATCGAGACCTTTCATTTGATACCCCACATTCGATGAAAAAAATGTTACACCCCCTTTTGCATATATGGGGACCCCTGAAGTCAATGTAGAATTATGTAACTTACTGTATACGTGAGCGCTCCCACCTTTCCACCAAATTTGGTGTGAATCACTACAACCATCGCCGAGGAAAATGCGTGTTACGGACAGACAGACAGTAAACCAATTTTTTTGTTTTACACAAAACTTTAAAAATTAAACGTTAAATGTTTTCCAGTTCCCCATGTAAGTGCTAATCACTATTAACAACGCTGTATGCCTATTTGATAATTTCAACACAACAAATTTTGAAAAATACATTAAATTTATCACGCATCTGAGAACTAATAATTTCCAGCGACGCCTAACTTTGATGGACGGTTGAACCTGTTGAACTACTTGGGTAGTTCATAAAATTTTTAAATTGCGTGAACATTAAAAATAAGAAAAAAAAATGGAGAGGCCCCTACATGCCTTTTCCCTTATGGTCAAATTAACCCACCGGTAATATATATGTAGTACCAGAGATTAGTTTCTTTATTCCACAATAGGTCAGACTTCTTGTATTACATAAAAATGTGCTGGAATAAAGCGTCGCAATTCATTGACATAATAAGTAGTAAGCGCCCTCTTGTCCATACAAAAGTACAAATATCACTTTGAAATCCACCTCTTTCCCGAGAGTTATCGCCTGTTTATCAACTTGGTTAGATAATAGTAGTTTTCCATTACTATTAGGTTACTTAATCATTGTTCCATCGATAAAGGGTCTATAGAACTGCAGCTTTCTTGGGACATTTTTTCGAAAAATTAGAGCGGAACTATCGTCGCTTTTTTATAATTATGTTTGACCTTCACTTGGAGCATAGCCCATCTATCACATCTCCGTGCCATCGTTACCAAAATATGTTGCAACTCGTCTATTACGCTGTGATAGGTGATTGTAGGGTAAAAACTCGGCTTCCATCCTGTTAACCAACAATGACGTTGTCGTTGCTTCTTAACGAGTTAGCTTTCCACTACCACTTTCCAGTCAATATATCTAGGATATTTCTTATTGCATATACATTGCCACAGCATCCATAAGGCCAACTGTCGTTATTCTATCTTATGGGACAATAGTCACAATAGCGTATGAATGATAACTAATTTTTTAAACATATGAAATAATTGTTGTGAAAGAAGTTGATGAAAATTCACGTTTTTTATCACTGATTAAGAGACCTGAATCACTATATAGTCAAGACCAATTTAGTCATACTCATCGTATAGCAAATATGTAATATATTGATTTTACAGTTTGTTTCTTATAAAGTCTATGTGAATAATACCAACATTTTTTCATCTATTTCCAGCCAAATCCCTGCCACTTCACTGTGTTGTTGAATCTGTACCATCACTCCAAGCATCCTTATCGGTAGATTCAAGGAATCCTTGGAAGCGACGACCAAATATAGAGACCGATAGCTATGTAATTGTTGCTGCATCCACACCGTGGTCAGAAATAGTTACTACAGCTCTACAGCGCCTAGGTTATTCAATGGACATCGCGAATACCGCGAGAGGTAAGCTCTTATACCCCCACTTAGAATTGTTCCAAGTTTTTCCTTTTTAAAAATTGAGCGCGAACCTTTGAATTAAATCCTTAAGTCCCTCTGTCAGCTCTATTTTAAGCCTAAAATTATTTATTACTATTTCGTAACTCTGTTCTATAAATTTAATTTAAATCAAAAAGTATCCATACTTTCCTTAGGCTACCGAAAATTCCAGTCTCACTTACTGATTTATATTCGCATCCATTTATGCATATCAACTTCCCTCACCCCCCAATCTACAATCTAAATCATTTTTTATTGCAGGCTCTCTCATCATAAAGAACTGGAAACCGATTCCGTTGGAGAACATTTCGGATAATCCTGTTGTTCCAGTCAGCGACATTCTCGGCGAACTGACGTCCATTATTACCCTACGCATTGTCATCTTACGTACGAAGCCCTCCACCTTCTCTGAAATCAAAGATAAACTTTTAAAGTTACTCGTTTTACAATCCCACGCTGTCCTGCGATCCACAGGATGTCCGCTGGATGAGGTTTGTGCTTTTCTTTCCATAATAGGCTACTTACAAATGTACGTACATATATATCTGGCCAGAATCTTAACTAGCTTTAAGTAGCCATTGTTATTTCTCCTGAATTCATTAACATCTCAGGAAACCGCATTTCAAATAGTATTTGGATATTTAGATTTTTTCTCATGCATTTCTCCGTTTTTCGTTGTACTCTGAAGAGAGAGAGACATGAAATCATAGAATGGGGGAGATGATGGCAAATAATTTTCTTAGAGTGGTTTAATTAAAATGTTTCTCTTTGGCTTTCAGGGTGATAGAATTCCTTTAGTGCCTGTAATCGCATTTTAAGAACCTTTGATTTACCGTTGCGAAGGGTGGTAACATTTTAAAAGCAGTTTTAACGCAAATCGCGTAGAATCCAATCTATGGAATTGTGGAATACCAAATATTTATTCTATTCACTAAGTAGTTTATAATTAAATATTTTATACTTGAAAGCAAATTCACAAAGTTCTATTGAGAATAGCTAAATTTTGAAGGGTTTCTCGTCAATTAATAATTATTACATAATGGTAAATTTCGGAAAATCTGCAGAATTTTTTAGAAAAAAGTTGTAGTTTTTCTTTTAAAATTACTTTAAAAATTTGATATCCAAGGTAATGAAGGAACTACGTCATCTACATTACAAGGCTATGTGCCTTCGGTTGTTAGCGCGCAATTAGATGCATTTTGCAGTAGAGAAGTTTTCAGACTGTAACACTGTCGAATGCATGCTTCATTATTCGGATGCCGACAAGTACAGCCTGTAATTTTTAATTTTTTAAGTTTAGCTATTACCGTTTGGGCCATTGGACATACGAAGTCTAATGAGACGATGGTTGGATCTACAGTCTGAATACAATTTTATTTTGGCCTGCATACAATCCTGATTTCTCTTTTCGTTTCACTACATTCAGAGTATAAATTGAAGAGGCAGCCATTTCGAAACTGGTCTACTAATTGTACGGATATAATTAACAATTGATTCTTTATCAATCTAAACACATTACTGGGTCGCACCCTGCATCCAGTAAAATTAATCGGAAAATGGTTGTGCCCCCCGCCTCCGAAATAAAAATTAATTTAAAAGCCGCGTAGATTTAAAACAGAAGGTACCGGAATCATAAATTGGATATTGTTATTTTTTTGTGAATTCCCTGGTTGCTGCTGGATGCAATGCCTAAGGTTGCCTTAATCTTCTAGCGAACGGCGATCATGATTTAATTCATTATGCCAGCGTTTCACAATCACATAGGGTGGGACTTCATCGCTAAAAGTAAAGCTTAAGTTAATCTGAAGGAGATGACAGTATCTTTCCAGTGGCAATTAATTGGTAATTGACAACGATCAGTCTTTCCAGCACTCAAAATATAAGTCATATTGTACTTCCATAAAAAGTAAAGCGTCCGCCGCTAACGAATGTGAAAAGTGATAATTCGAGGAAGGTATGCCATCTGAATACTACGGATGGGGTAGTTCTTTCCATATAGGCTACAATTATGTTTAAAAAATACATATTGTGCCCATTTGTTCATTTGGGTCGTCTTGTCTCAATAGCTCATTTTAAACGGATATACTCGTATTTTGATAGATAATTATCTTTCAAACAGTCGCTACAGTTCTCAATCCCCTTAGTATCTTTGCTTCCACCATATAAGTAGGGTAGCCTTGGATGAACCTGCCTCACCTGGAGGTACCCATGATTTCTGCTCTTGTAGCCTTCATAACAGACCCTCCCTCCACTTTGGAGGAAAGAAAACAAAACCTAATCCAAATCCATTTACTGTCCGTCTGTCCATCTCTCTTTTGGTGTAGGTAGAAAACACTAGTTTGGACATCTCACTGTCTGCAATGTTTTCCTGCTGAATCCTAGGTTCCTCTTTTCTTCCATGGATCCTAGACAGTGGAGGAATGGGTGTCCTCAGAGTGCCAGAGACCCCTTTAACCCCATCGAAGTTAGGATCGTCGAGTTATATATATATACATGGTTGCCTTTCACCCCTTGATGGGGTATAGCGCGTCAACCACATCTACGCTCTAACTCCCCCCCCCCCCGCGAATTTCGAAGATGCTCGCACTCCTCCTCCACTCTTCTGCCCCAAGTGCTCTTGAGGCGACCCACTCGTTGGTCATTTTAGCAGAGTGGATTCCACTGCATAGCATAGTCCGCAAAGCAATTGTCGCCCCTCTGTAATATGTGTCCTATCCACTACCCCTCCCGTCCTCCTATCACATCGCAAACGCTTTCCAAGTTTGTGCACCAACCAAGTTGTTCGTTTCAGATAGTGTCGGGCCAGCGCACTCCAATGATACGACGCATACGGGTATTGACAAAAGTTTGGAGCTTTTGAGTAACAGTGGAGTTCATTTTCCATGTGCTACTCCCATACAGCAACATAGAAAGAACACTACTACTGAACAATGTCAGCTTGATCTTAGTGTTGAGATAACTGCATTTCCAGATATTAGACGGGGCAGCGAAGATGGATCTTGTGCTGTTAATATGTCGGGCAACACCTATTTTGGTGCAGCCCTCGACAGAGACCACGTTTCTTAAATGTACAAATTAATCGACGCTTTCAATGCTTTGCCCATTAATGCCTGAGAACCCTGGTTATGTTGGTGTTTATCTTAAGTTCGCGTAGCAAAGCTCTTTGAGAAAAGATGTCATCATCCATTGAATTCCTGTTCTCTGTCGATCAAGCTTTCGAGATTTTCTTTGATGCTTCCAGGGTAATTTTAGCTATTATCTTTGCGACAGCAGGGAGCATGTAGCTAGTGCCCTCCCCCCTCCCCCAATTGTCATACTCAAAGCGAGTGTTCTTTATTGGAATGTTAACGATCACCTTTACGCGCACTACGCTGAACTTCTCGGGATTTCGCTCGTTATCGGAGCTTGAGCGCGTCATGCCCACCATCATTCGCAGCAGTCAACCAGACCTTATGATGCCCTTTCGTGACGCTGCCAATGACCTGTACAGCACCCAAGAAGAGAGCATTTTTTATAGCGACCAAAGCTCATCGATATTTTCAGGAGCGTTATTCAGTAGATCTGCCACTCGATCAACAAGATAGCTCTCCCACTGTCGAGCGATAGCTGGGTCGTACTAGCGGTCGATATTAAATTTAGGGGGTTGCAGCTCCCTAACCCTACGGGAAGTGACGGTCGCAAGACCTAATCGAATGTAAGCGACCATCAGATGGTGATTTTTTGTCGACGCCGTTGTCAGCGCGTCACTTGTTATGCACATCCAGAAGACAACTCCTAAATCTACTGCTGATCGCGCAATTGTCGATATGATTACTCGCACGGCGACGTTCAGTTGAAACCTACCTTATGGCAGGCTCTGCGCTCGAATAATGTGTCACCAATAACGAAGTGGTGGAAGTTGCAGAAACCCATAAACATTACCGTTATGGTTGGCAAGACTGTGCTTCCGCATCAGATGTCCAAGCAAGGTGTTGTCAGATCCCACCTTTAAACTCAGATCACCCATCACGATCACAATGTCACCTTTAGGAGGCTTCTACTGAATCGCGTTTAATTGCTCATAAAAAGCATCCCTCCCGCATTGTACAATTGCGATGCTCCTTAACCTGGACCGAAATCTTGCAGCTTGAAATTTGTCAGAAACCGGTTCCCAAGTCAAGGAATGCGCCTTGCGCCAAATGCATCCCGACACTGGATTCGCGTCTGCTACCACTTGGCTTTCTAGAGTACAAAAGCACATTACCATTAGTGTCGCAAGAGGGATAGGAGTACTCCCCAGAGTCCCACCATCTTACTTCGCTTAGGCCCAAAATTGCCAGTTGATATCGCTGGAATTCCCGCTCAAGTTAAAGAAAGCGAGCATTCTAAGAAACCTCATAACTGTTGTCGGGGAGTCCATTTTCGATAGCCAAATGTCGTTACCGTAAGGTCCCTATCCGTTGGCATTTCGGTAGCAGTACAGTTTCAAAATTTGCACGCTGCTATCCCACAAATTTCTATCCTTTTTAGTCGTCGTTAGTAGGGAAGTCGACAAGCAAGGAAAGCTTTGAGGTATATCCTTAAGCCCCAAATCACAGTGCGTCAAATGAGATGTTCAGTTTAAATCTGCACAGGTGCTGGCGATAATCCCAATGCTGCGTGAGAAGTTGGGTGAGGTAATAATGTATCTCCTGGTGCTCTATTTCTTACCACTGCACTTAAAGGTTCTATGGGCACTCCAAACTCTCTTGCCATCTCTTTAAAGATTTGTCCTCTCTGGTGTTCTTTGTATACCATAAAGGAGAGATAGACTTTACTTGTGTATGCTTTGCATCATTTCCGAGATGACAAAGTAAGTATTATCTGAGACGACTTTTAAGACATGCAGCACCCCCCAAACTGGAGCTACATAGAATATGATCGAGCTCACCCCCTTGGCTACAAGCAACCTACCGCGGCCCTCCTATATTGGACATCAGCCTTGCCAGAACTATACCCAATATGGATGCTTCGCCGCAAGTAAACTGTCCGTCTTGCTTATGACCGAGTTTTGCGTCAATTATCACTCTCAAATATTTAATGGCCGACTTGAAAATAATGATGTAATTCCCAACCTTAATCCGACCTTGAGTTTTTTTATGATCCTTAGTGATGAGGATCGGTTTCGTGTTTTCTTCCGCAAGTTTTAGTCCACAACTCTCTAACTGGCCTTTAATAGTACTGATTGCTTCGGTGATTGCAGCCAATGCTTTGTCGTCAGCGTAATAGACCACCATGACTCTTTCCAAACTAAAAATTAAGTTACGAAGCCACAACAGGAGCCTCGGATAGGACGGATGTTAAAACGACGGACCCGGCAACGACAAAGGAACAACGATTTGCGCATTTTCTCATGGAACGTGCGCTCCCTGTACAGAGATGAAGCTGATAAGCAGCTAGCCGATACCCTGTCCCAATATAGGGCTGATGTAACAGCGTTGCAAGAGATGCGATGGACAGGGACCGGTTTCCTGGAGAAGAGCCACTACACCATATATTATAGCGGCCATCCAGTAAACCATGTGCTCGGAGTAGGTTTCTTAGTCAGCCAAAAAATGAAACCTGCTGTTATCGGCTTTGAAAGTATAAGCGAACGGCTATGCACTCTGCGCTTGCGAGGCAAGTTTAGAAATATAAGCCTCATAAACGTTCACGCCCCTACAGAGGAGACTACAGAGTCGGAGAAGGATACCTTCTACGAGGCAGTAGAAAGAACCCTCGAAGCCTGTCCCAGATATGATATCAAAATCATACTTGGGGATTTTAACAGCCAAGTAGGGAAGGAGCCCGTATTCAGGCGATACGTTGGCTCCCATAGCTTACACGAAAAAACAAATGATAACGGACTGCGGACTATTCAATTAGCAGGGTCACACGAAATGGTTGTTGGAAGTACCTGGTTTGCGCGGAAAGCGGTCCACAAACATACGTGGGCCTCTCCAGACGGGACCACTTTCAACCAAATTGACCACGTGTTGATCGAACGCCGCCACCTCTCAGCCTTGATGAATGTCAGAACATATAGGGGGGCCAATATAGACTCGGATCACTATCTCGTTGGCATGGTGCTCCGAGCTCGAATAACAATCCCCTCTGACAATCAGGTGAGAGTGAACACTGAAGCCATCCACAACACAACCCTCCGCGACACCTATAAGAGGGAAATGGATGCCGCAATAACCGCAGTCAACAGAGGACCGGGAGATGAAGCATCAACTAATGATCTTCACAACCACCTGAAGAACGTTATCATGGATACGGCCACAAATATACTTGGCCCCAGCCGCAAAAGGAGTCGGAACGGCTAGTTTGATGATGAATGTAAGCTAGCAACGGAACGGAAGAATGCCGCATACCGAGTAATGTTGCATTCTCAAAGAACGCGGGCACGCGCGGAGACTTATCAGGAACTCCGTCGAGCGGAGAAGCAACTTCACAGACGGAAAAAGGAAGCCTGGGAGAACCAACAAGTCTGTGAACTAGAAAAGTACAGGGAGCAACCGCACCAGGCGCGGAAGTTTTACCAACAAGTTAGCAGGATGAAGCCTTATACACCTCGATGCTCATCCTGCCGAGACAAAGGGAAATCTGATTTCCGACAGAATGGGCATATTAGAGCGATGGGTTGAGTACTTTGATGAGCTACTGAACAACCAGAACATCGGCGAGTTGGAGGTCCCGCCAACTGAAGACGACGGACAAATACTGCCACCACCAAGTTTAGGAGAAACAGTCCGTGCAATTCATCGGCTAAAAAATCATAAGTCGCCAGGAGCCGATGGAATTACAGCCGAATTGGTTAAATATGGAGGCGACCAGTTACACCAAGTGGTTCATCAACTTGTGCTCAAGGTATGGGACAGCGAATCAATGCCTGACGATTGGCAGCGAGGCATAATCTGTCTCATACATAAAAAGGGAGATATCATACAGTGCAGCAATTATAGAGGTATCACGTTGCTGAGTACCATCTATAAGATATTCTCCACTATCTTGCTAGGCCAGATAGCCCCATACGCCCAGAACATCATTGGCCCATACCAAAGAGGCTTCACTCCAGGCAAATCAGCAACAGATCAGATTTTCTCTCTGCGGCAGGCGATGGAAAAACTGTTGGAATATGGACAACAGTTGCACCATCTGTTCATCGACTTTAAAGCCGCCTATGATAGCATAGCCAGGGTAAAACTGTACACGGTCATGAGAGAATTCGGTATCCCGACGAAATTAATAAGACTGACTAGGCTGACTCTGACCAATGTGCGAGGCCAGATAAAAGCAGCAGGATCACTCTCAAGACCATTCGACATCAACAACGGTCTACGACAAGGAGATGCGCTATCATGCGTCCTCTTTAACCTGGCCCTCGAGAAGGTGATCCGTGATGCTGAGGTGAATGCAAGAGGTACGATCCTCTTCAAGTCCACCCAACTACTGGCCTATGCTGACGATATCGACATCATGGGAAGAACCACCCGAGACGTTCAAACTGCCTTCATCCAGATCGAGCAGGCGGCGCGAGATCTTGGGCTGCACATCAATGAAGGCAAGACAAAATACATGGTGGCAACGTCAGCACCGAAGACGAATCAACCAACAACATCAAACCGCACTGGTCAAACACAAGCACGAACAAGAATAAGGATAGGGGAATACAACTTTGAGACCGTTGACAATTTCTCCTATCTAGGGTCGAAAATCACAACCGATAACAACTACGATGATGAAATCCGCTCACGGTTGTTGTCAGCCAACAGAGCCTATTTCAGCTTACAAAGACTGTTCCGCTCGAAACGTCTCACCATAGGGTCAAAGCTCTTACTGTACAAGACTATGATCTTGCCAGTCCTCATGTAGTCCTCGGAAACTTGGGTTCTTAGCAAGAAAAATTGCGAACTCTTGGCCGCGTTCGAGAGAAGAATCCTCCGAAGAATTTTTGGCCCCCTACATGAGGATGGACGATTCCGTAGCCTACACAATGACGAAATCTATGAGCGATACCATGACCGTCCGGTTGTGGATAAAATCCGGCTCAATAGGTTACGGTGGGCGGGTCACTTAATCCGTATGGATGAAGATGATTCCACCCGGAAAGTCTATAAGGGCAATATCTATGGTAGGAAAAGAAGACGAGGCAGACCCTGCCTAAGATGGAGCGATGGCGTGGGCCAGGACGCCAGACAGCTTTTAGGGATATCGAATTGGTGGACCTCGGCGCAAAACCGGGATGTCTGGAGTTCCTTATTAAGGCAGGCCTAGACCGGATACCGGTTGTTGCGCCGTTGATGATGATGATGATTGTGCATAATGTTTCATACCTGTGTGCCCTGTGGGACACCCGGGAAGACAACGTGCTTCTTGGATTCGACTAAATAGCTACCGACAATAGTGCCATGTAGCGGGGATTACTAACCATCGCCAAGGATTTTCGTATTAGATTCAAATTAGCCAAATTAAATGTATTTCTCACGTCCAGGGTCACCACCACGAAATATTTGCTGCTTAAAACATTCTACTAGTCTACTTAAGGCTTGCTTTTTTACCCCGGATCGATCCTACCTTCGCCGTTCGTCTCGCTCAGTGGCAAGCTGGTCGAAGTTGGCCACTAATCCGTCACTAGGAGGAGTCTTCTACTGAGGAGTGTGCATCTCCTAGGCATGGGCGTGACATGCTTTTACAACACATTGCGTCACATGGAGAGTTCCTTCTGTGATATTTTCGTGGAGGAGATGAATGTCAAGTATATCCTCAAACTCAGACTTGGTGGAGGTAGAAATTGTATGGATTCGTAAGTGGCTTACGCATGCAAATCCCGTGGAACATTTGGAGTTTATTTAAATTAACTTCATTTTCTTATTACATTTATCGCTAATTCCGGGTCAAATATACACTCGAGCTCTCTGTTGCACTTTCTCCCAACACCTTCTGCATCATTTGGACTGATCAATGTCACTAGTGCATGACTTCGCGAAATGTCCCAGCTTAAGGCATTTGGAACACCTCTACAGACCACCCATCCAATTTGGACTTTTCCGGCCTCCAGCAAGTTTTGCCCTGGTACACTGAAAATCATAGTCGTCTAAAACTCACAAATGGTTGCTTTCTAAGTTCCTTTGTCCTATGGATGTCACGTCATTGAAATTCTTACACTGAATACAGATCGCAAGTTTTTGTTCGGGTACGCGTAACTAGAACACCAAATTGAACACGTTTGCCTCCGCTTGTAACTTTTCAACATAAGGATGAGATGCCTAGTGGAAAAAACCGCTCTTCCTTTTTGGCAATTTAGCTCATTTAAAGAAATGCCTTATTTCGGGGTTCGATTGCTCTTTCCTTTAGTGTTTATTTCCTTCTTCCTCAAATGGTAAATTTGATCGCTTTTTATCTTCGAATTCTTCTGTCATTTCCGCCCAGCGCCCAGGTCAAAATCAGCTTTTATCACTTTCAGAATCTCTCCCTACTACTGATTGCCTTCTATTTGGCCCTAAATCTATAACACTGCAGTTATATCTCACTTGGGTCAAGTGTGACGTTGTTGAGACAGAAGATTTCAGCTTCTCCTTAGAATCTGTTTCTTCCTCTGACCATCCATTAGAGATTATCGTAAGAGCGTTCACCATGGTTTTTATGGATTGGTGCATGCGGTGTTTTCCTTGATAAACTCTCCTTTTGCTTCAAGTTCCAATTCCTACGGACTAGAACTCTGTTCTTTATGAGCGCTTCATCTATGGGATTTACTGAACCTCCATGTCCTTAATTGTTTACCGCCAGAGACGTTGGCGAAGTTTTCAGACTTGATGAACTTCTCCTGAAAGGCTCCTTCTCTTGGGTTTGAAGTACCTCCTGTTGTATTTTGTCATCCACACTTTTCCCAGAAAAACCTACTCCTTTGATAAACATTTTTGTTGGGGACATTAAAGCTATGAACCTCTTTCATACCTGAAGCGACGTAAGCAATTCCGATCTCTTTATTCTCTGCAATTTTGCCTAGAATACCTGTGAAATCTCAGCGGACCTCGATTTCCTCAGGAGTCGCCCGAACTGGTGTGCCTCTTCTTCGAATTTTTCAATATAGTTGGTTGACCCCCGCTACGTCCATTTTGACGACGGTGGTTTCCAGACTGGAAACCGACTTGAAGTTCCTGGGGGTTTAATGTGATTCCCATGGTGTCCTTGGAACACAAATTGGTTTGGTGATAACAATTAGAGCCCCGTCGTGACTTGCTGACTAGCACCACGTTCCTACACCGTAATTAAGGAATATGGCCTCCGAGTTGTAAATGCCCACTTCGCGCAATAAGACCGCAAGGAGCTCCTACCGCAATTTGGGTGTAACTACTACCACTATAAACCTACAAAAATGGGCCAACCGCATACAATCGGGCCAAAACACGTCCTCCAAGAATGCTCTATCCCGGTTCCAAATAGTGGGGCTTCGTGGCAAAAACAACTTCAGATGAGTCCCTTACAGGCTGGGGTATAGGTCTGGTCGACCCCCTAAAGTACATGGGGGTGGCACTCCCCAACCGATTGACGGCTGAAAACCGGCAGTTCACCCTTCGTCTCCCTTCCAGAGACCTTACTGTTGTACCGGGGCACTGTGCCAGCTACTTGCGACGGTATGATCGATGGCCACTGCTTCCTGACTGGAGTTTAGTTTTCATATGTCCAATAATTTGTGCGGATACATGCTGGGCTTTGGGATCTTTTCACCTCATTGCTGTTGACCGTTCTGCAATTAAACTCAAACTTCCTTATTATCTTAGGGAGCACACAAAAACTGATAAAAATTCTGAAATTGATTTTAAAAATCCTAATAAAGAACATTTAATTCCATTTCACACCATGTGCCGCTTTGTTCCCAAGGCCATAATTATATTTCATTAAGGATCGTTCACTAAACGTATCAAAAACTAAATTTACCACCTCCAAATCTTGGCATCACGTTTAAATCACACCGCATTTCCACATACACATAGTATGCTTTGTGTCTGCAGAATGTAAACCTCTAAACTCGTTCCTTAATAAGATTATATGGTTGGAATTAAATCTAAGATCAAACGATACATTTAACTACAAGGACTTTTATTAAAACTAATTCGCATTTCTTGGTTCAAGTGGAAAGCACAAGAAGCAAAACAGACATAGACAAAGGTGATCTCTAATTCAGCCCAGATTTGCAACTATTACAAATGGAGAGAGCGAAACTGAACCCCATTCAAGTCCTCATCCTCATTCGAGCATCCCATCTACCTCTCGGTGGATATACGATGATAATAATCGCATCTGAACTGAGAATCCTATCCAACTACAGACAACAATCCGAATGTCATATATTTGGCAGAGATATGTGTATTCAGTGGAATTTGCTTTATGAGGTTTAGTGGAAGTAAGGTGGGAGACGTCTTCTAAAACTACAGAATTTCTTGGGAGCTTGGAAGCGACGGTGTCGTGCCATAGCAAAAGGGAGAATTTTCTTATTCTTAATCGGATCAGGATAAGCATAAGAGTAACATTTTCAGGTGTATTTCTGCATGATGTAAGAATTTGCATTGAGAAAGGAATTTCAAAGGATTATTATTACTTCATTCGATGCCTTTCGAATGTGCTCGTAGAAGCTCATATATTTAGGGATGTTTTCAACTCCCTGCGTATTATGATGTGTTTGCTTGAGATTCTGGCGGAGTGGCTCTCGTAATTGCACCTACTGAAACTTACCCTTCTGTCACTATATACAAGGGAAATATCCTTATAATTTTTTCCAATCTTTTACAGGTCACGTTATCACAAATCTGCCGTAGCACATATCAAAACACATTTCCCTTCTCTGGTGAAATTTCTGATGAAATGCGACGGAAATTCGATCAGTGGTGGAGTAATCAAGCTATCACCGCAGTCATCACTAACACCAAAGATGCTACCGTTCATCACCCCACAACCAGGAAGTGAAATGGACTTCACCGCAGCCTGCAGCGGTTGCTGCAGGTCATCCACTTCATCCTAGCAGAGAATCTCTCCTGGAAAATCATCACGCACCACATCCAAACATGATGGTCCACCCCGCGCTCCAAACCATTCACTCACAATATCCAAGCCAAAAAACTCGGATGCGAACTAGCTTCGATCCAGAAATGGAATTACCCAAACTACAACGCTGGTTCCAGGAGAACCCTCATCCATCACGACAGCAAATCCAATCATATGTGATTCAACTGAATTCTCTCGAGTCGAGGAGAGGGCGTAAGCCCTTAGACGTGAATAATGTTGTGTATTGGTTCAAAAACGCACGAGCGGCTCAAAAGAGAGCAGAGATGCGCGGGCAAGGAATAGGCAATGGGTTTCTAAACCACCAAGCGTCCGGGGGTATGATAATGCCCCATACAGATTATAAGAACAGTCCAGTTTCAGAGGACATCGATAATCTCTCCCAACATTCCGATGATATCGATGACGACACGAGTCGTCCTTCGTCGCCTCAGTTACCTTTATCCTTGACTACACACGAACGCAACCGGAATTCAACCGAGAACGCTATGAAAGACGACAACACAAACGGTCCTGGAATGGAGAAAAATAACAATAACAATGAATCAATGCAGAACGGACGCGATTCAACCGGGGAAATTGTCGATACGAGTCAAATAAGCAACCATGGAGGCAGCATGCAAAATCTGGAGCAACGATCTAGTTCGCCAAAAAACTCACCGAAATCTGAGGACCTGGACATGGATGATAATGATATTAGTCAAATGGATGACTTTCGCACTCCATCACCAGATCCTAGACGGGACTTGTCCTTTCCAATAGTTCCAAATTCAATGTTCTCCCACTCAATTATGTATATGAGTCATTATATGCCTGGAATGGGACCAGGTGGGCCACATCCTCATCATCAACCACCAAATATGAATCCAGCTGTAATGGGTAGCGGCGGTTTAAACTTGTCGAGCTTGTCCAGTGAAGAGCGTCGAAAACGGAATAGGACCTTTATTGATCCTGTAACAGAAGTACCAAAGTTGGAGCAGTGGTTCGCTATGAATACACATCCGTCCCATAATCTGATTTTGAAGTACACAGAGGATTTAAATCGTATGCCATATCGGTAAGTTACATTTTTGGATTCTTAGCTTATTTTTTACGTAAAATGCCTGATACACTAACGACCAGGACATCATCTGGCCAGTATGTCGGACTCCTTTGATAAGGGTGCTAACTAAGACCCTGGAACTGCTTTTGCATTGCTTCGAAGCGCTCTCAATTTTTCGGGTCGACCACGACCACGCCTTTTTCTTCTAGTCTAACCCACATCTGAGCCTATGCTTAAAATCAGGGTTATTCCCTCGACTGCAATTTTCATGTTCTAAGCGCTTCGGGCTTATTTGATTCGATTTTATTTGCGTAATCCGTCCTCAATAAAATACACACATGACATCATGTTCCAGTGCTCTTCGGTTTGGGCCATCTTTTCAACAATGCTGCTAATATTGATCAAAAGGTTACAAAAAAATTTAGCCTGTTTTATTGCCGCATATTCCATTCGGCATGACCTTCTCCTCAGCATTAGACCTCAAAAGATTTGGGCCCAGGATTTTCTCGGGGCTCGGAATGGAAATTTCACTGAAAAAAGTGATAATAATGCCCCCACTCTGGTCCTCGTTTTTTTGGTATAATTTCGACTCCTGGACCGAATTTTGACGTCACTGCCCTGCTTAGCAAAACCTGTTTTGGTTATCACCTAGCGTTTTCCGAATTGCATGCAAATATTACGAAGGCGGTATTGTCGGCACACCTCACTAGGCGAGTATTATCCGACATTTCTATGCGTAGAATTTCGTTATAACCAGGACCATAGAGAGTAAACTCAGGCCTTGGAGACAGTTGCACAGAAAACTGGCCCCTATTATCACTTTTTTTTCATAGAATTTTATGTTCCACGCTCCTTTTCATCCCCCTGGCCGTACCATATATTCCAGGGTTTGAATGATCAGTTTGCCTAGAAATGGCCAGTAGGCTGCAACGGACGGTATTTGTTATACCGTCACTTGTCTCAACTATAAGCGCATGATCTTTCAGATGACTCTGTAATATCTTAGCGTGCTTTAGCGGCTCTAAAATGTTAGTTAATCTTAGGCTATTGGATGTGTTGCGGATGTCTAATGCTGCAAGTAGAAGTACTCCTGTCGAAAACTAATTACCGCGTTAAGCCTGCTCTAAGTTGAGGTTCTTCTACGCTGGTTACCACTACTTTTCTCGCAGGGTCGACTTGACAAGTCTGAAACCATGCTATTGTTCCAGAGGTTTGAATAGCTTCTAAGCAGATTGAGAATGGCTAGGTCGGATCCCACTTGCCTTTACAAAACAAGGTCAACTCTCACTTCTTCCATGTCTTTTGAAAAACTCCTTTGAATAAGCAAGCTTTATGTAGGTATAACCAGACCTATTTGCGGACATTTTCTTGCTAGTATCTTTATAATTTCTATACTTTAACCAGGCAGGCCTGGGAACTTTCATACTTCCCAGGATTTTCAATGCAGCAACCATTTCCTCTGCAAATATGAAAGGCACATTAGGTGTCGTTTTGGGTTCTTTTTTAGCAGATCGAGCGTTTTCACTATCACTATTGTATCCTAATTCCCAATAATCGCTGTTGAGGTCGTTGAATTTTTTTTTTCCGAATTTTATCCTAGTAGTTAGCAAGTATCCTAGAGTTAGCATTTACTTCAACTGAACTATAGTTTTCATCCAGCTAAGTAGAGTCCACCTTTCAATTTTGAAAAACCCTTTTTTAAGTGCTGAACCTTTGTATTCCTGGATTGCGGTAATTGTATAGGACCTACTCTAAACGACCAGTTTCTCATTGGTTTGCCATAAGTCACTCCATCGGAAATTGATGGATCAGAAACTCACTTGTTTATCCCAAACAAGGCGACAAGAAATAGGTTTTGTCACACGAATTTAAATAGCCGAACTGTTCGGAAGGCATGTTCCGACTAACAACAAAATGACAACTGCACTAATGTCAGCCATCATGTTAAATTTAAATATTCATCATCTATCAATCTCTGCCATGAATGATCAGTTTGCCATCATTTTAGAATTCAGACTGACACCGCGCTGATGAAAAACTGACCGTGTAGGACACGTCTAAAGGTTGTAGTAGCTATTAGCCCGGTCTGACTATCATATCCAAAACACGAATTCCTATTGAGTTCGTCAATTGAATGCCCTTTTTAACGGCCTTAGAGTTCAACCCTCCTTCACACACTTTCTCCGCTCTCCGTCTTCTCTCCTCATTCCTCCTCCCCCTTCCTTTTTCCTATCTTCTACCTCCTTTTCCTCTTCCATCCATTTTCCTCCTTCCTTTTCCCCTTTTCTGACGACACATCTTCATCCAATCTTTCCTCCTTATTTGCCTCTTTCTCCTTAGTTTTCCCTCTTTCCTTCCTACTCCTTCCTCTTCCGTGTTTTTTTCTTTTCCTCCCTTCTTTTTCTTCTCTTCCATTTCCTCTTCCTCTCTGTGCTTCCCTTTAGTTCTTCTCTCTTTTTCTCCCTGCTCCCCGATCCTTGCCTTCGATGATATCAACTTTTCGTCAAAATTTTCCTCTTCCTTCTCATTTTCACTTCCCCTTTTTCTTTCCTCTTTCCTCTTTCTTCTCGTCTTTCTCTTGCCTATCTTACTTCCTTTCTCCTCCGTCTGCTCTCCTCTTTCCTCCCTCTCCGATCCTCCGATACTGCTTCCCTTCGATGAGATCAAATTTTCGTTTGGTCCCTCTTTCTTTCGCTTTTCTTCTTTCATCTCTCATATTTTCCTTCTTCCTCCACTGCCCTCCCCTCTCTTCCATCCTCTGCTGTTTAATCTTTCATCAGAGAAAATTTTCTCCTTTCTCATTTCCTCTCCTCTTTTCCCCTTTCCTTTCTCCTCATTCTCTCCCTTACCACCTTCCTAGCCTTCTCTCGCATCTTCTGCTTTGCCTTCGATGAGATCAAATATTCGTTCAAACTTTCCTCCTTCCTTATTTGTCCGATGCTTTGCCTTCCTTATCTATCATCCTCTGCTGCCTACTTTCGATCGGATCAAGTTTTCTTCTTTTCCCTTTTGTCTTTCCTCTTCCCTTTTCCCTAGTCTCTTTCCCCTCTTTTCTTCGTCCTTCTCTCTGTCTTCTCTCTCCACCCATTACTCTCTCCACCCTCCTCTCCTCTCTGTTGCTTTGCCTTCATTGAGATCAAGTTTTTGTTCAAACTCATCAATGATATCCCTAAGGGTGAGATAGGTGCTGATTAGCGTCAAATCGTTGATTTTGACGTAGGCGAATTTTAATCACATTTTGTCCTGGATTCCTCAAATCAAGTTCCTCCACTATTTTCGTCGTACTTTTCTTCCTATTAGCTTGGAAAACTTTCATTAACTTTACTTACGGTTTTACTCAGGTCCAGAATCCTCTCATAAACAGAATTCTGGTGAAAAAAAAATAAATTTTATTTTTTAATGCCGAATAGTGAGTTTTTTAGTCCTCATTATATAGCGATATTTTGAGGACCAGTTGTCCTCTTCCTCAGTGAGTTAAAAAAATAGAGAAGAATTTTGATGTTTCACTGATTACTCCGACGTTTTTCTTTACCGCAGTGGTAATATACCTTACTTTTACCTGGCTTTTGAAGTTCATTCCTGACCTGATCGAAACGTCAATGGGATTTCTTCGTTCTCCAGACAGAGGCGTATTCTGCTTCAATAACATTCTAGTTCCTTGCTGGCTCGAGTCACAGATATCCATACCTGTTGTCTGTCATTTGATGCTCTAACTTTAGCTTTTCTCACTTCCTATTGATCAGCGAAACAGTCAAGGTCTCATCTGTCAACTCTGGCCTTTTTATTACTTCGGCACTTGTAGGTAAGGTACCAGTCCTTGTTTCCCTGATAACTTCATCTGACTGAATTTCACTTTTGAAATTTGTTAATTCTTTGTCGTAAGTATGCCGCTCAATTGGTTGAATAAACGGTGCTTCTTTCTTGTCACGCATTTTGCTATCTCTCCCTTTTAGGAAGATTTTCTACTCTGCCTTCTTCTCTTGTTGTTTATTTCTTTAGTCACCCCCTGTGTCTAGCGGTTTTCCTTTCCTCGAGACTGTCTGCCACTTTCCAGATTCTTGATTCTTCCTTCTTCCCAGCGGCAGGATTCTCGGAGCTGATCATTTCGACCGCCCATTAGGCGCTTCCTGGAGTTCTCATCCCATTAATTTGCATCATTTCCTTCTCCACTTTCTCCCATGATTTCTATCAATGAATAAGGTCAAAAATCCGTTCATTCTCGGACATACCATCTTGCGAATGCACACCTATCCTCCTCCGTTTCATCGTCGTGGAGTCCATCTGCATTTGCCCAGCCCACCTTTTCAACCGGCGATTTTATTCCCCACTCTCGTTGCTTTACTTCAGGCTCTTCTCGTTTTCCTTTTGTTGACAGCTTGGCATCATTGTATTAGGATTGTCTACCTAGTTTTTCCCGGTCTCTGATCGGCAAATTCCACTGGAGATCACATTATCTGTGCGCTTTTGTTGAACAATTTGACGCTATCTTCTGCTATTCTAAACTTACTCATATTTTGCAGTCCCAACTTCAAATCGTTATCTGCTACACGAATGGTCAATCACCTTTAATGTCTTTCATGGTACCAGTGAAGTCAATCCGAGGGCTATCTCTAGCCTATATGAGCGCTAGAGTTCAGAGCCAGATAAATTTAACCCGGAGTTATCTTAACGAAATCTGAACCACCAATTTAACGACTATAAAGAGAACGCACCTTAAGACGTAGAAATTTTCACGGAGCTGAGACCTTTATGACATTTATTTACTCCTTTTTTTCCAAGTGAAAGCC
This sequence comes from Hermetia illucens, assembly GCF_905115235.1. Classification (NCBI taxonomy): domain Eukaryota; kingdom Metazoa; phylum Arthropoda; class Insecta; order Diptera; family Stratiomyidae; genus Hermetia; species Hermetia illucens. The sequence continues at coordinate 27,095,539 of NC_051849.1, forward strand.
CTTTCAACGTAATTTAAATCCCACAGCCCCTTCGGCATACCATAATGCCACTCACTACTAATATAAATGTGCAGTTATCGTTTACCCTTAAATGGGTCATACCGCCTTTACCACGCCTATCCATCATTGTTGACGGTTTGGCTGAAATTTATTTCAGCTGCCTCCAGAACTATTCGAGAGCCGACACTCTAGTCGGCCATCCGTAGCATAGCCAGCGATTGCATTGTCGTGATTTGTTAACATGTTAACTATCTACTGCAGTGGCAGTAGATAGGCTGAAAGTGTTCAGCCAGGTTTCTGGGCCAGAGTACCCCGATGAGACGACACAGAGAAGTAGGGTTGGAGCGTTCGAAAACAGTGACCCCAAGAAACCGTCCCAAGCCCGCTTGAGAAAGATGGACTGACGATGCACTAAAACTTAAATGGACCTATAACATCCAGGCATCTAAGGGAGTTCATGCCAAGTATTTCTGGCTTGTCAAAAAACGCTAGTATAAAAAAGAGAGAAGTTTATCAGCTAACTTTATATATGTCTTGGGTAAAGAGGGACTTATCGATCATCACCTGTGGTTATTGTATGCCTATTAAGGTGAGAGAATATCAAAAGCAATCTGTTGGAAATCGTAGTCTGTGTTGGGCAATTTTCGTGCCTTTCTTCCATATATCTTTGCTAGTACGACGTAGTTCTTCCGAACGCACTGCTGGACTACTTATGGTCGTGATGCCGTTTACTCCAATGCTGTTCCCTTAAGGAAGCTGGGGGCGTTTTGAGCGACACCTGCTCGCTTAAGAGATTAACTTCTTAGGGCTTTTGCTAGGTTCTAGCCCTCATACCATATCCTTGATTTACTGGCCCCCACTTTACTTCTCTAAGGACTTTCTACCTCCCTACGTTCCCGATAAGTTTGAGAGATCCTCAAAGTAGGAGGTGAATTTTCTTCACTTAGCTCGAATTAAAATGAATTTTACCCTACTTAATTGACTTATAATACACAAATAAATAACTAAATCTATCTTTTTTCTCTTACAGCCAAAAATTCCCCCGTTTGGAAAGCAAAAACGTCCAATTTTGGTTTAAGAATCGCCGCGCGAAATGTAAACGTTTGAAGATGTCCCTCTACGACAATCCACAAATGTCAGGACTAAGTGCGTTTGGCCACGCGGATCGTGAATGAGACTCCTTGTCTATAAGCAAAATGATGCCCTTCCAAAGACTCCAAGTTCACACTGGCGACAATTCCTTTCTGCAACTTTTAAATGAATATAGAAAATGATAGTAGACTTAAATCTAATAATCTTAGTCGTAAGCTATTTAGATGTGGAAAGTGAATTAATTCATTTTCTGAGAAATAATGAAAGCCGAGCGCAGTATTTTTATGAAGTTAGTCCTAATTCTGTTCTTTATAGTCATATCAAAATTGTAATGCTACCAGTTTTCCGCGGGGAATTGGGAATCAGTCCTTTAAGAAAATTATCAAAAAAGAAAGACTTCCAAGGCCAGATGTATTATACGAGACTAAGTTTAAGTAGTTTTAGGACATTTAGTGTGTAAGAAGCACTTTAAACATTGTCTTGTACAACTCTTTCGTTGAGCTTTATTTTTCCGAGCCCCCTTAAGCACTCACTTCCTCATCTCTTCCATGACCGTTCTCTGTTTTTCCTTCTATCACTGAAAACTGTCTTCGGATCTCTAGAACCAAAGATATTCATTGTGTTTATAAATATAAGAATTTAGTTTTATTTACGAGTCCTTGTCCTTATTAAATCTAATTCACCCAGCATTTAACGTAGATTTTAGTAATTAAAATTTAGAAATCGCGTCTAGTAATTTGTATCGTTTCGCACTGTGGACATTTAGGAGTATCTAAACTGTCCGGAACTTGTATACTCGCGTTGGAAATACTAAAAGTAAAATTAGGCGAAAATGTAGAAATTTGAACTGCGTGCTGTGTACGATGTACTTTATTAGACGCCCTTCGATTGTATACTTAGGAAAAATCAATAAATAAAATTTACTATTCACTCTGTCCAGTCGCGGACGGATTAGGCGATAAAACATTCAAAATTCAAATAATAAATAAAATATTTGTAGAAAATGTTCCCCCAAATGAACTACTAGATTTAATACAAACGAATCTGAGCAATAATTTAACGGAAATTTGAAAATTTCACAAATCTGTAAATAGTTAAAGATAATATGAATGTGAAAAGTTAGCGATTAGAATTGGATCCTTTTAGTCTCCTCTCTTATTATTAGACGCCTTTGTTTTTATACGACGGACAAAAGTGGCTCCATTTTATTGGAGCAGAATTTGTTGATCACTTTTTTAGTCTTATGTAGGTACATTGGTATTTAATACCACTCACACATTGAACTATGTAATATTTATATTATTATGATGAAGATGAAAACTATTGATGATGATGCTATTGATAAACAATAATAAATTATTCACTGTGAAATCTGGATCGTTCTTTTTTCTTAATCCTCAATGTTTCCATTATAATAAGAGATTTTACGGATATTCCCTTGTGGCGCAGCAGGGTTAACAGCATTCGAAATTTATTTCGAATTCGACTGTCAGATGCCACCACCGGTGTTCTCCGTGGCGTAGTAGGCTTGGAAATGAAATGTGAAAAATAATTGAAGTTTAAAAAGTTGAGTTGACAATGAATTTTGAGTCAAGCTAAACGAATTATTGAAAAGTTGTAAAATTTTGACTTTGAAAGAGTCTTTGAGAGTCTTGCTAATTATTCCTTTACATCAATAAAATTATTTAAGCTGTGATTTCTAACTTTATTTTAAAATGTCAACGCTCCGAATCGAAAGCAGTTGCTAGCGATATTCATATCCAATATCTGGAAGAATCTATAACAATCAAGTCGTATCAAGACTAAAGTGGTGGCACCGAAACAAAAAGTTAGAGCAACGGATCTTCGCACTGTCAGAGGACTCCGCCACCGTTGTTGCAATTCTGACTCGTGGCAGCGAACCCATCATTTACCACGTATCCAGACCCACTCAGAGAGCGGGCGCACCAGAAGTCCAACGAGCGCGGCCATCTTTCAACATTCGCAGCAGCAACCTAGATAACGAACGATTATTTGGCAACCGCGACCTCAAACTCAAATAAGGCCACAACTGACTTCATCTCAACAGCCATCACAGCATTATTCGCGGTCACAGATGGAAAAACACCCCTCATCTCATCCGCAGCAATCAGTGGTGTCGATTGGAAATTAAGTTGGGCCGCTGTCGATGGCGTTGGCAAATAGTTTATCTTCGTCAATCCCGATAATCGCCTGAGGAATAAAAGAACTTGTTAGAATTGTTAACATATTTAAAAAAAAGCTAAACTTAATAATCATCATAAAACCGCCGCAAGAGACGGCATTGATACTCTTTGGATTTCCGTTCTTCTGGCGATTTTTCATTTTGGTCTGCGCATCAGGCGTCCGTTTCGAGGTGCGTCGGTGGTGTCTCTTTTTCTGTCGAACGGGGCATTAGAGGGTGCGGTCTGCCGTAGTCACAGAAGGGCCTTTTAGAATTCGGTACAGCCGCGTCTTCGACAACACTTGCGTCGTTAACTTAGCTTTTGTTATGTCGATTGACAATAAAAACGCGGTAGGCCCATCGGACCCACAGGTGACCTCCCTCGCTGTGCGTGTCCCTCCCTTTTGGCGACGGAGTCCGAAGCTGTGGTTCGTCCATCTAGAGGCGCAATTCCAGATATCCGGAATCACAGCGGACGCGACTAACTTTAATTATGCCATTGTGGGCCTGGATGAGGAGTCCATCCTTCTGGTGGCCTGTCGATAAGTGAGTCAACTAAACTGGTTCACTTGCTGGCAGGTTTGACGTTGGGCGATCGAACTACCAGCTCTGGCTACGACGACTTCCGGAGAGCACCCAGGCGGTCCTCGCGTGCGTCTCCGGTTCTTTGGATATGCTGGCAGCTGCGGCTGACAAGGTGCATGACGTGCACGCGAGCGGTCGTTCAGCAACCTTCAGATGAATTAGGCGAGCTGAAGCATAAAATGGCAGCTATTGTGGCCAGCACGGCAGAGGTCTTGCTAATTATTCCTTAACGTTGAGAGAGTCTTGCTAATTGTTCCTTAATTTTGAGAAAGTCTCGCTAATTATTCCTTAACTTTATATCAATAAAATTATTTAAGCTGCAGTTGCTAACGATATTCATATCCAATATCTGGAAGAAGAAAGAACAATCAAGTCGTATCAAGACTAAACCCTCTCCACACCGGTAAAAATAATATATAAAGGACTACACGCCGTTACATATGTATATGGTTGCCATAAAAACTTATGTCAGAATAACGTATCAGCCACCCCTACACGCCGTCGCTGTGTATTCCTGGCAAAACGCATCAACTCCATGAGTTTCCCAGAAGCGTGAATAGCGTCAACCCGCCCGTTGTCGATTTTCCTTAATCTGTCACCTACCCACTACCGCTTCCGCCTTCTCATCAGCGCATTCCCAGGAATCTGACTCGTACTCCTACAAAGTGTTACTTGGAGCTTCCAAGTAACACTGGCGACTCTCCTAGTAGTAGTTCACTACTACACTGAGAGTGACCAAAACACGTGAATATTGAATCAACGGATTTCAACTCTTCAAATGGCAAGAAGTCACAGACTTCAGATCCACCTCAGATTTTGAATAAACAAGCCGCCCCCGAGGCACGGATTTTGGAGGCCACATGTTCCCCTACGGAGAAATCTGTGGAGAACGTGCGCTCAATGCGCAGCCTCAGAGGAGAATATAGCAGCTCCCCTAATTAGAGGAATTGTAAATCAGAATACGGCCGGTCTGCCGGTAGTACGCCTAACCCGGAAAACGGAGAAGAAAGGCTCATCTGAAGAAAACCACAGTCGGAAAGAGGACTCTAGGCCAAATCTTACATATCAGAAACCCTCTCGTCTGCCTCTACTAGGAAAAGCGAAACTAACAAAAACTGATCATCTGAACCTAATTGGTCAAGGCTCACAGTCGATGGCAGCGGAAAGTACTGCGGAAGAAGGCGAAGCTTCTAGGAAACGAAGATATAGGCGTGGCTGTACCAGCAACTGTGGAATATCCAAAGAAATCGGGCGCATGGCAGAAACTGGACAAATTGGGAACGCTAATGAAACGCACATTACACCAGAACGTTCATCCACGCATCCCGGAAGGATTAGGACCTGTGTGCCGGGAGAAGTGATTTTGCTCCAAAGATAGCAAGATGCCTTAGGGACAATTTAGTATCCTCCGGGAGGGCTTGTAAAAAATGGTGGAGCCTGAAACGAAGCCAAGATTTAGCCACCAAGGTTTTCGTGATGGGCTTATCCACCTAGAGTGCACTGATGACACTGGAATAAAGTGGCTCCAGCAGATAATCCAAGCGTTCAGTTTCCGTGGTCGACCCAAGTTCCCTTTTGCGGATAACGAGCAGCGCAGGACAGAAGATGACGAATTTTAGATACTTGGCTGTCAAAGGAAAGCAGGGAAGATCATCTGCCTGGTGGGTGAACATAACCCGGGCATGGATACTGGAAGGTAAAGTTCATGAATGTCAGAGAGTACTAACCTACATATGTGGAGGGTTCCAGCTTGGTGTGCAAATTGTATAAAAAGAGGCTAGACAGTCACAGATTGAAATTCAACATATCAGGAAACTGTAAAGCATCGAATATGTTACGTTGGACTAGTGGAGTCACACGTTTAGATCACATCCGAAATGAGGATATCCGCGAACGAAATTGGTTTGATGTCAGTTTGGGGGGTGTATAAAAACCGGACGCCACAATCCATTGAGGGTATTAAGTAGAAAACAGAAGATGAAGAAGAACATAAGGGAATCCGCCCTCAGGCAGTACGCTGTGAGAGAAACCTGGCCAAACGCCGACCGTGGCACGCGCTTCTAACTGTTTTTTATTATATATTAGACCAAGCTCGAAAAACATAAAAGCTGGTTAAATTAACTTGCAGCATACCAAAGTCTCCGCTGGCAGCGAGGCTGATAAAGCTGCAGAACTGCCTTTATGTTTTCCTGGTGCAAGAGTCATCAGTACGATTTAATAAAATCTGTTAAGAGGTCTAGACAGATCCGTAAAACCGAGAGTTTGTATCCTGATGTCAAGACGGTTAGAAGCAACCTTGCTGAGACAGTTCTGCTCCCAGGACTCAGTTACCGACATCTTACAATACCAAATTTTTTGCGAGAGGAGAAACATCATAAATGCCTCTGCTTACTAGCCGCATGATTTTTTGTGATTTAGCAGCGTATGCTCGTGGCCTCGAACTCTTAGTAGTTTGCAATGTAAACGCTCAATATATTTGTTGAGGCAGTAACAATTGCATTACCAGACGAGAAAAGCTATTTCAGCTAGTCTCATGACTACACAAGTAGGGTACAACCATAGACAAAAGAGAGGCTGTGTTGGGTTCTTAAACGGGATGAGTCGATCAATTTGGACTCTTTTAGAAAATTGAATGAAAGTTTCATGAACTCCAAAGTTTAGTTTATGCAAACACTCTTGAAAGTACACGATGGCTGAGAAGAGGAGCTAGAAGTAAAGGAGGAGCTTTGGGGGATTTTGTAAAACTTTGAAAGCGAAACTGTTGCAAGGGGTATCGAGACACGTCAATGAAAATGCGTGGTCTGCACCTTTGTCCTTTGAGCATTTCAAAATACCGTCCATGGATGATGTCAATCCAGCAATGCAATGCAATATTTTTCCAGCATGTCTTGCTGTGGGTTTTGTACCTGTCTCTTGACAGAAGTTTAAAGTAGTCTTCATGCCAACCTCTGGGAAGATGGCTTTTCAAATCCGAGAAACTTCAGACAAATCAGCTCAACGTAATTTTTTCTGAAGAGAGGCCAGTTAAGCCGTTGGTGGAGCAAGAAATGCAATCCTCAAAGAGAGAATCTATTTGATTTCATCACTTCAGCTGCTCTCATAACCAAGAAGGAATGGCGCACCCCAATGCTCATGAGCCAAAGAAGAAATGAAGTAATTGTCCTATCAATCAGCGGTCGTGCGAAATCTCACTGTCACAGCACCGATACTTAGAATTTTATCTGACTTTTACAAAGACGGAAACCTATAAAAGCGGATTGAACAAAGTGCAATGAACTTCTTGGCAATAAACTCTGGAAGCTCCGAATCGCACACTTTGCTTTGCTTTGAAGAGGCTTTCCCTTTCCTGAGGCAAAGGTTTTAAGGCTTGGTGGAACGAAGAGCTGCAAAACTCGGGGAAGCCACCAACCAACTTCTAAATCGTGCTTGCAAAAGCAATTGGAATGAAGACTGGGCAAACTTCAAGGACTCAAGACTTGAATATAATAGGCCCTTTAAACCTTTCAGATGAGACTTCTTTTGAAAATGCTGTTAGGAACTGAAAGATGACAGAGAGTCTGTGCAAGGTTCTTAAACGGTACTGGTCAACCAATTTGGACTCTCTTAGTAAACCGGATGAAAGTTTTACATACTCCAGAGTCTATGCAAACATACTTCGAAGTATGCGATCCGGAGAACAGGTGACAGAAGAAGCATGAGGGGGAGAGTTGGTAGTCTTTGCAAAAATTTCAGTACGAAACTGCTGCAAGGGGTATCTAAACACTCCGAAAATGTTGGTTACCAATGATATAGCGTGGGTTGCTCCTTTGTCCCTTGAGCACCTGGCATCTGTTTAGCAATGCTAAAGGAGGATATGGGGCACTTAGAGCAACTTCTAAGAAATAGTTTTGCAGGATGTCGTGCTCTGGATTATGTGCCTAGTTTTTGGCAGAAGGTTAAGAGTTGAGGCCTTGGAAAGATTATTATTCAAATCAAGAAGAGAAGAGAATGTGTCCGGATAGTTGAGTGGTTAGAGCACAATGCAGTCATACGGCGGTTCAAATCCAACTGGCGCAATGCTGACCACATTGGCTCCTATATAGTACTGCAATCCTGTAGTGTACCCTTACTGTCTTGAATGAAGTGCTCTAACACAATTCAAGGCTCTGATCCAAGTGGATTGTTGCGCAATTATTATTATTATTATTATTGTGTCACATGTCAAGGTCGCACCCGCTAATTGAAAACCAACTTGCTTACGCTCGTGCAAAGTCCTGTAAGCCTACTCGTTATTCTTTGGTTTCAAAGATAGACGACGCAACTCTGAAACGCTGGTCTTTCCATAAACTTTGCGATGCCTCCAAAGAGCATTGTGTCAATGATACATCAATCAAATGGTCTATGATACGCTAACGTAGAGGTTGCAGTGTGCTGAAGTGAATGTTGACCGCTACCTAATAATAGAAACAACGAAAAGTTGTCCCTAAGGACCCACTTCTGTGGAGAATGTTGACTACTATGTGCACCTCGATATCAACCACATTCTGCCTGAGGAGCAGAAGGGCTACTGAGTTGAGTCAAGGGGTTGCAAAGAGCAATTCATTGTCGACTCGGTAGTTGTAAGACAAGCAACTAGAGGCCAAAGAAATCTCTTAAGTTGTTATATCGATTATGCCAAGGCTTTTGACTGCGTGCCGTATACCTGGCTAATCGATGTCCTACGTCCGTATCGCATTGATCCGAAGCTAATAATGGTTTTGCCGGAAGTTTTGGAAAAATGACATACCAGCTTATCAGTGCATTCATTTGAAGGTACCAATAGCTTAAAGCCCATTCGTATACAGGGCGGCATCTTCCAGGAGGATTTGTTCAGTCCCCTCTGGTTCATGGTTACTGAATGATGCTAGAGGGCATGGTTTGCAATCAAATATGACCTACGTGCTAAGTGTGAGCTGATTCTCTTGATTTCCTTAGATGACATTAAGCTGTATGCTGACACTGATTATCACATTAGAAGTCTGTTGCGAATAGTAAATGTGCTTAGCCGTGACATTCGGATGAAATTTGGATTAGACAAGTGTCGAATCTAAGCCATCGGCAAAAAGGTCAATCTGCATGCCGGACATGGCATTGGTGACCTCCACATCAAAGCTATGATCGGAACAGACTTCTACAAGTGCCTAGGAATTCTGCAAAGGACCCATGTACGAGTTGGTGATCTGAAGGATGCTCTGCTGTCCGAATTCTTGCGACGTGTAAAGCTGATGTTGAAATCTCACCTCTCGGGGAAGGATAAAACAGGCGCATTGAATTTATTCGCTATTCCTTCACTGGCTTATGCATTCGAAATATTGTCGTGGGCGAAAATCAATCTGGAAAATGTCCAGCGGCATATACGGGTTACTATGTCCAAACTCCGAATACATAATCTAAACGCGTGCGTGGACCGGATGAACCTGCTTCGTGGGGTAAGGGCGTGGTTGATGTGAAGGCACAATATTATCGCCAAGTTCGCTCCGCGCGTTAATTTTTACAGCAAAGGGCAGACGAGTCCCTTGCATGCGGCAGTCTGTAAGGGAGACTATGGACTGACTCCACTTAATTTGAAGGATCAATCTTTCAATCCTCTGAGTGGGGTGAAGTCGGATCAAGAGCGGATCGATGAATGGAAGTCGAAGACAATACACGATAAACACGTGAATTGTCTTTGGCAGCCATTTAGGATCGTTTGAGCCTAAATGCCTGCCATTTATTGCTAGTCTTAGGTAAAATCCGGCATCCGCTGAAATTGAGACAACTTGGATAAATAGAAAATAAAAAAAAATAAGGAAGGGAAAAAATTGAGGAAATAAAACAAATATCAAATCCCATAGAATATGGGATTAAAACTTCCTTCAATTGAGAGATTTTAAGGGTAAGTTCATATGAATCAAATTCGAACCGAAATTTATCAAGAACAAATACAACCTTACCAATGCTTCATTGATGACTAGTTTACAAACGAGGTTGCAGTTTTTATTTCTTACATTGTTGCGGCACTTTTTCAGGTCAATATTTGAAGTTTATTTCTCAAGTCAGCAACGCTTATGGCATTCGGGAAATTCTTCCCGAAAATAACAGGATCTGTTTCGAATGAATTACGTTCACTTTAGCAAAGTCCGAAGCCCTTCACTTCTTCGCGATAACATAGAACACATTCACAGGCAACAACAAAAATATATCGTGAATGTAGCGGTTCCCCCAATAACAAGAGCTGACAAATCAACGGAATCTGGAAGCGAAATACAGTGCTGGCCAGCTATCAACAATAGAATACAATTTCTACTTACAGCAGGTTCCAAACATTTGCACACCCTGCGACAAAAAGAGTGAAGTAAAGAACGATTTCAGGGTTGAGTCGGACGTGTTGGGGTATACAGAGTAAAATAATTTTAATTCGGAACTGCCGCGCACTTAAGACAACTGAGAGCGCCCAGATATCAAGATACTGATAGGACGCAGTCCTCTATTTCGCTTTTAAAAAAAAATACGATTGCCTATCGACGTTCGTCTGGTGAAATTTTCAAAACAATTTCACTCGTTCTTAACCACTGCTCGTATATTTTTCAATTTTAATATTTCGCCGGTCCACTAGCATCGATGCCTCTGTATACGCGAAGAACGCAGGCGAAATAAGACTCCAGCGGAGGAAAATGCATCTACCCATCGATCTGTCGCGGCCGCAGCAATTACAGCACACAAATTTCAGAGCGAAACGTCAAATTGAGGTCACCCGTCCGAAATTCCGACACTGACTAATTTCCCACAAATTAGAGTTTTCTCGCAAGAAAGAAGCGTCCCCATCAGATTTTCTTCTCTTTCTGCGGTTCGTTCTCCAGGGAATTTCTTTATTCCTTCACTGGCACTTTTAATTTACTAAAATTTCGCACTCCACCATGAAAATGATCTCGCTTACACAGTGACCAAGAATTAACCCCGGTCCAGCTATTCTGCTTTTCATCGATCAGTCGGTCCCGGTCCTGCTAATTCCCATGCAAAATGCAATTCCATTCACCTCGACCAAATCAATCGTTAGGCCTGCATTCCAAAATATATGAACTGGTCAAGTTTGAATGCAAGGTCGATGTTATTATTATCAACAAATGGACAAATATTTAAAGTGTAAATGGGTTTTGGAAATTTTAGGGGGGTTAGGGTGAATAGAAAAAAAATTATAAATTGAAAATATTATGTGGTTAATACAAATGAATGTCGAGGTGGAATATAAGAAATTGGGAAAGATATGGGGTGTTAAAACGAAATAAAAAAGAAGGATATTTCTTATTATTAAATTCATTCCTTTTTAAGATTACCACTGACAAAGGCGCGTAGACTACAGTTCTAATTGCTTTTTAAAACTATTCAGCCACTCTCTAACAATGCAAGGAGCTGGCTAGGCTAGCAAGAAAGCATTTCCTTTTTGTTGCGAGGTTTTTTTTTCACAGCATCATCGGGAGTCATATAATCTGACGACACATAGTATCTTCAAATTTCTCCAACGCAAAGACCGTTTTAAATCTGGATTTTCGCCACATGAAATGTTACTTCACATTTTTCACAGGTTTTCAACAAGCAAATTTTCTTACTCGCATATGAAATATACAATGCCCCAATGAACCGCTTTAGCGCTTCTTACTCTTTATATCTTCAAATAAATAATCGTAATGAATTTCCTTCAGACGTAGCTTTTCGAATCCTTGTAGATTGTCGGCACATACGCGGAGGTAATTGAAACCACCTACTAATTCTATAACGCCCCAGCAGTATCTATGGAAAGTATTTGTGCCATCGCCCGCAGCGATATCCTTAAGCCCTATAAATCATCTCCATAATTCTTGGAGGTGCGTCTTTAGTAAATCAACTGCTTCTTATTTCAGGGATGCGAGATAGTGTGGGCTTAGAAAGGATGTTTGTAAAACTTCACAGCACCTGACTGCAGGCTTTATGCTTTCCGATGATTTAGCATAATTTTATTTCGGCTATGCGAGAGTTACGAAAAAGTAATGTGATGCTATATCCTTAGGTCGAGTCGATTTATCTACATTTTCGTATTTAAATCTTAATTGACTTTATTTTATGATATATGCAGGAGTTAGGAGAAAATGGAAAGGATGCGGAGTTTTTCTTTAAACTTTGCGTCGGAAAAGATAAATCGCTTAAATATGTTTATGAACAAGTCGAAATTCTTATCGAGGTTAGGTCCTTCGAATAGCTTGTTGTGTTTTGGAGAAATATTAAAAAGTATCTTATTTCAAATTTTCTAAAACTAAATATTTGAAGTCCATATTCTCTCTGGAGATTCTCTCAACGCTTTGTTTTATATTTTCCACTTTCCAGGTCAAATTGGAAAAACCGAAAGTTCAGTGAAAATTGTAAAACTTCACTCCCTCTCTCGTTGTCTCCCATATGTGGCTTTCATCCTGTAGAAGTTAAAAAGAAGTTACCGCCCATAATCTATAGTAAAATCAGATGGACTCAATACTGCTCCATGATGGATAAGGTACTTAGTGCCCTGGAAAAAATCTTATCTGAAAAATATGAGACCAATTTTGAAATCATATATGGCGAAAGTAGCTTTGTGGAGATGAACGACTTGTCTTGAGGCATTTTATGCTTCCCGACTTTATAAGCTTCCCTGAAAGAATACGTACGTATGTTCCATCTTTACCATATTGCATTCCAGGAGATAAAGTATGCGTTCCTATAAAATCCAGTGTAAAATATATGCCAAGTCTACGAAAGGAATCGTCGTTTCGCTTCATTATCTAGCTGAAAATGGGTTTCGCCAATTTTATGTGATAAAGTAGCGAATATTGCAATGGGGCTTGGAATATTTCAATTCTGATAATATGGGAAACATATAAGATAGAAATATGATAGAACAGAATGAATGCAATGAGAATATATTTCGAATAAACTAGAAAGGTTTCATTAAAAGTTCCTTGAGAATATGAAACAAAATGCAAGTGCAGAAGCAACAAAAGTTTTGTGTGCTTATATTATAGTTTGCTATTTATGGTTGGAATTTTCTTTATGCAGTTGGTCATATATAGCATATTAACTTCAGGACGCACCTGGAACAGTATGTGTTTGTATTCCATATTCTATTTAAAATTGATTCAATGTCTGTCTGTCCGTCTATCTTTTCTGCGTTGGAAAGTGCAAACGTTTAAAACACCTTCCATACCATTTTATCTGATCTACTTCCTTGTTACGTCCCCTTCTCCCATAAGTGCTTACGCTCTTACCCTGTCTGGTTCACCACGGAAGTCCACAAAAAACTTCGTTAAAAACCAATGCGGTTAAGAAGTTTCTGTTGTCTAGAAATCTTTGCGTTCCTCGGTTAAATCCTTAATACGTAAGTCCAGAAACGAACATTTGACCAGTGTTGAACACTCACTAAAGCGCAGAAACCTCAAACCTTTCTGGTCTCACATTCGCAACTGCCACGGTCCTGCCCAGCTATCCCCTCCGTCCATTACATTCTCTCGCTCCTCAGCTAACTCCCCCTAAGAATCTTGTGATTTACTGTCCCGCTAATTTTGCTCAGTCTATGCTCCCTCTGCTTCCTCTGAATCCCTTCCGATAGTCGATGTAGCCTGTCCCGCATCGCCTACCATTCCTCTTCTGACCTCTCTCCTTGTCGAGTGCCTCATTGGCAAAATTAATGCAAATGTCGGACTTGGCTACGATGGGCTTCCAATCCCATTTTTGCTCAAAACTAGTAAGTCCATCTCCCTTCGCTTATCTCTTATTTTCAACAAAAGCCTCGAAGAGAATCATTTTCCCAGCTTGGTTAAAGAGGCTCTCATCGTCTCCATTCACAAAAGTGGCAATGTATGCTTGCCGAGAATTACCGTTCCATTTCCGTCCATTCTCCTCCTATTTCAAAATCTTGGAAAGATATGTCAGCGACTGGTTGTCCGCCCACATTGGCCACCACATAATAAAAGAGCAACAAGGCTTTTGTAAGCATAGGTCCACTGCCTCCACCCTGCTTGGCTTTACCAAGTTCGTCGCCAAATGGCCAAATTCACGGCAAGAAGTACATACCATTTATCCGGCAGAAGGAAACTTCGGCCAATAAAGACGGGGGACTACAGGCTGAATCGTGCCTGTTAGAACCTTCTCCTACACCCTTGCCGGGAAGAACGGAAATCTGGTGACGTGAACGCTAATAGTTTAATGCCAGTATGTGAAAATGGATCCAAGCGGCCCGGACTCCGTGAACCTGGAAAGGCTTCAAGCCGGCGGCAGAAGAGAGAACCGCGAAGGAAGATGAAGCCCCTTGGAAATGAGGACATGGACATGGCTGTACCACTAGTCGCGGTAACGTCCAGAGAAATCAGACGCAAGGAAGCGGACTCTTCGGCGGAAGGTGGGGATAAATTGGAGACCCCGGTAAAATCCACACTGGACGCACCAGACTCTTCTGTCAGCGGTAATGCGGGCAAGAATCGTAGGACCAACGCTTTATTGTACTCCGCACCAGGGCTTACATCCACGCGTCTCGCGGGGATTAGGACGGTGCGCCAGGAGGTGATCAAATCAACGAGGGAGATCTCAATGAAGCAAGTTCCTCCCATAGGAATACTGACACGAAAGCGGGAAGGAAGAGGACGTATGCGCAAACTGCAGCCACTGTTCTGACTGCTGCCGTAAGAGTTTTCTCCAAGGATGGCAAAATGTAAGAGGGACAATTTACTATCCTTGGGGAACGCCTTTGAAAAAAAATGCTGGAGCCTGGAATGAAGCCACCATTTCACAAACAAAGTTTTTGCGATGGGCTTCTCCATTTAGAGTGCACCGACGAGGCTGCTTCAAAGTGGCTCCAGCAGGCAATCCCGGCTTTGAGTTCCGGCGGTCGGCCCAAGTTCACTATTGTGAACACTGAGCTACGCAGGGCAGAACATGTCGGATGTTGATTACTGGGCCCTCGAAGGAAGGCAGAGGACATCATCCGCGTGCATGTGGAGGGTAAAGCTTATGAATGCCAGGAAGGACAAATCTACAAACGCGGAGGGTTTCAACTTGGTATTCGAACTGGACCAAAAGAGTCTGAATGTACTCAGGGGAAGTCACCATATGGTGCTCCACTTTTTCCTAGATAGACTGAAATTCAGTCATATCAGGAAACTGCAGGGAATCATCTCCATTTTGAGAGCGAAGAACAATGATGGTCTTCGACCCACACAATATAGAGCGAATTGTAGCATCGGTGCGTTTTCGTATAATGGAGCTGTGCTGGGAAGAAAGGGAAGCCAGAAACATGAACGGAACTGATTTAATGCCAGTTCGAGTGATCGAATCTGTGCAAACCGGACACCGCAAACCAATCAAGGTGCTAAGTGGAAAACGGACAAATGATTTGCGGGATGAGTTGAGATTTTTCATAGATGAGGACATAGGAACTGCGGTACCTCCAAGCGCGGCTTTTCTCAGAGAAATCAAACACGAGGGGATCGAGTCTCTGGCGGTACGGTGTGGAGGAAACCCCATCACACACGGACTGCCGCATACGCTTCTAACCGAACAGAATAGACTAATTTTATGTCGAAAAACCTAAAGATTGGTGAAATCAGAATGCAGCATGCCAATGCACCCTCCTACCTGTTGGCAGCGAGAATGACAAAGCTGCAGGATCTCATCTATATCTTTCTGGTGCAAGAGCCATGGGTTCCATTTTACAAAATCTGTGGCATTGGATAAGTAAAGGGAGCATGGATGAAAGATCCATAAGACGGAGAGCTTGCGTCCTAAGGTCAAGACGGTTAGAGGCAACCACACTGAGACAGTACTATTCCCAAGACTTAGTTACGGTCATCATACAGCACCAGATAAATGGCGAGAGGAAAAACATAATAGTTGCCTCTGCCTACTTACCCTATGATTCTTTGTGCCCTCCGCTGATGCAGGAACTAAGGGATCTGGTAGTGTATGCAGAATCAAGTGGCCTTGAACTTTTAATAGGTTGTAATGCGAACGCTCAGCATATTTGTTGAGGCAGTAGCAAATGCAATCCTAGAAGAGAGAAACTGTTTGATTTTATCACTTCAGCTGGTCTGATGACGCGGGCACACCCTACGTTCATGGGGCCAAGAAGAAGTGAAGTAATTGATCTAACAATCTGCACTTCAAAGTTGTTAGAGTTGATTGCACACTGGTGAGTGCTAGACGAGGTCTCACTGTCAGATCACCGATACCTAGAATTCAATCTGACTATTGCGGGCGAACAGTCTGCAGTACAAAGACGGAACCCTAGGAAAACGGGGGCAATAAAGTGCAGTTCGCTAGGCGACTAAAGATTCTTTTGGCGCTGGAAGATGAATTGAAAACTCTGAATCGCACACTTTTAAAGTGCAATGAAGAGGCTTGTCCTATTTCCCGAGGCCAAAGCGGTAAAACGGTTCCCTGGTGGAACCGGGAACTGCAAAAACTCAGCAAATCAACCAGCTGACTTCTGAACCGGGCTTGCAAAAGTAATAAGAACAAAGACTGGTTAAATTTCAGGTACCCACAGCGTGAATATAGAGTTAGGTGTTCAAAACGAGACTCCTCTAGAGTCTCGTTCTCGTGTGAGAAACTGGAAGGCGAAAGAGAGACTTCAAGACAGTGCAGAGTACTCAAAAGGGATGAGTCGGCTAAGTTGGACTGGAAAAGCGGATGGTACTTTCACAAGCTCCAGAGTGGAGACCCTCCTGAAAGTACACCATCCGGGAGAACGGGTGAGAGAAGTGGCAGGGAAAGAGTTGGCGGTCCTTGCAACACTTGGAACACTGCAAAAGCGGTTGTTACCACCCATGAAAAGGTGAGAGCATCCATGCTGTCCTTTGAATATTTCAACGCACCTGGCATGGATGGCATCTATCCGGCAATGCTAAAGGAGGGTATAGATCATTTAGAGCGACCTCTAAGAAATATTTTTCGAGGATGTCTTACTCTGGGATACGTGCCTTCCTCTTGGCAAAAGGTTAAGGTAGTCTTCATATCGAAACCTGGGAAAGATGACTATTCTAATCTAAAGAACTTCAGACAGATCAGCTTAACTTCTTGCTGAAAGGTTTGGAGAGACTGGTGGAGCGCCACATTCGTGAAAACGCACTTAGATCACACCCACTTAATGAAAATCAACATGCTTACCAGCGTGGAAAGTGCTGTGAGTCTGCTCTTCATTTTTTGGTTACAGAGATAGAGGATGCAACTTTGAACGGTGATACGCGATGGGGGTGTTCGTGGACATTGAAGGGGCTTTTGACTGTGCACCATTTCAAACACTTTGTGATGCCGCCAGAGAGCATAATGTTGATGATGCTTTAATTAAGTGGATCAATGCTATGCTAGCGCAGAGATTGCTGCGCGCTGAGGTGGGTGTCGATCGCTATCTGACTGCAGAAGCAACGAAGGGCTGCCCCCAAGGAGGTGTACTTTCGCCACTTCTGTGGAGTATGCTGATCAACTCATTACTATGTGAACTGCAAAATTCCCAAATACACGCTCAAGCTTATGGTGATGACGTGCCTGTGCTTGCTGTTGATCGGGATCTTGGAACTGTGTGTAGGAATATACAACTTACCGTTGATTTGATAGACAGTTGGTGCCTCAGACATGGCCTTTCAGTTAATCCAAATAAAACCACAATGATATTATTCACAGAAGGGAGAAAACTGGATGGAGTTTGCCTCCCTAAGATGAGGGGCACTACCCTTCAACTCTCCGAAGAAATGAAATACCTGGGAGCCACTTTAGATAAAAAAAACTTCTTTGGAACAAACATGTAGAGGTAAAGATGAAACGAGCTTTCACAGCTTATGAGCTATGCAGGCGGACCTTTGTCTAAACATGGGGACTCAAGCTTCATGTGGTAATGTGGATATACATTGCCATCATTAGGTCGATGTTCGTATATGCAGCCGTAGTGTGATGGGTTAAGGTGAGACAAAAAGGTCTTCACCGTAAACTACCCGCACTGTAAAGAACTGTGTGTCGGGGTATCACCGGTGCCATAACCACGACATCCGGCGCAACTCTAAATTCATTACTCAATTTGCAGCTCATGGACATCCTTATTGAAAGCACTGCAATGAGAGCAGCTCATGGACTAATTCAATTAGATCTATGGGGAAACAACGGATATGGGGGGCACAAAGCATTGGAAGAGTTACTGGGAGTATTGAATCCAGTTCTTGCAATGCCTTCCGATACATACATCTGTTTGGTAGAAGACATAAAGTTACCCTGAAGCGTAGAGAGAACTGGGAAGTCCCAGAGGAATGTGTGGCGGGATATACGGAAGTCTACTACACCGATGGCTCGAAAACAGAAGAGGGTTCTGGAACCGGAGTCTACCTCCCGAATAAAAACGAGAAGTGGGCTTTTCCTTTGGGAAAATATGCGAAGGGCGACAAACTCGGTGATCGATGAGTTGTTGAAAGGCAGGCGCATCGCAATCTACATTCTCCCCCACCACACACATATCACAGAAGAGAGAAGGAGGTGCTCTCCGGAGCCCTGCCACATTACATCGCTTACAGGGATAATTCCCGACTTTTTCACAGGAATTCTCGCTCAAGTTGTGGATACCTTTTTGAAGAACTGTGTAAAAAACGGGAATGGGAGGAATATTTTACTTACTTGTAGTTTTAAGCCCCAAATCAAGTGTATGAAGATGTGTTTCTTGAGGCTGCTATCTACTTTCATGGGTTGCCCTTAAACGTAGTCTTTCTCCGGGGGAAAACTAATTGTTTTATGTTTGACCGTCAATCGCTTTCAGCAGTTAGAAAATTTTCTAATAACATCCCCCCGTAGAATGGGAGTGTCCTATCAAAGAGATGGGTACAAAGTATATATTGTATTAGAGCGCCTTCATATGTGGGGCTACTAACTTCTGGTTTCTTACCTAATTACAATTATTGTTACACCTGGATGACAATTAATTGGTTTGGAAATCAATAATAATCCCTTGGATAAATACTATATAAATATAATAGTATGGTTAATCAATGAGCACAATAACCTGTTGAACTAGTGGTACACTCTCTTCACACTCTCATGTTAGCCCCCAATAAGGGTTAGCTGAATCCTTAAACTATTCAAATGTATTAATAGACATCCATACATATGTATGTATGTACATCACCTGACATGCTATAAATATTCGTCCAGTACGACAATTATATCCTGTTCATTGAAATGTTTGCATTTGTGAACGTTGTGAAGGAAACTTTTCTGTTCTGTGTTCTTTGATGTTGCGCTCATATGGCGTAACTTTCCATTTTCCCGAAGATATTACAGGGCAAAGGACCAATGCAAACCAAATAACTTCATACGGAAGAATTAATCGGCTAATTGGTTTCAACCACTAATTAATGAAGTTCGCCCACGACTTTGGGACCGACCGATATTGATATTCAAACCCTAAATGCTGCCATTCATTCAACTAATTAGTGATATTAGCAGATTCCGTTGCGAACGTCTTTTCAGATAATATTTGCTCATCGTTGTAAGGAAAAGGAGATGATATGGTAAGAAAGAAACTCAGGTGAATACTCTTCCACAATTTATTCAAGAGATGTATTTATTAATTGAAATGGAAAAAGTGACTCCTGTTGGTACTATTAATCACGAATAGTAGGAAATCGCAGATTCATTTCACTTTTTCATTGCCCAGTTTTCTTTTCTAGTAAGCTTGATATAGTTTCATTCAATTTTCTTGCACTCATTGTCTAAGGCGAACAAGTGCATCTCTAGCGCAATATTACGAACAAATTCTGCATTTTATACTATCGTCGCCGGTAAAGTAGTTTCCCTAAATGTATCTATATTTGCACTGTACATATGTGAAAAAGTGCAAACCTTTTTAGCTAGATTCTAATCGAAATCTGCATGCGGGTGTTTGAGTTTTAACCAAACTTGGAAATTTTAATATTTTATCCTTTTCTTCCAACCAAATGCACACCTGCGGTGTTTCTAGCGTCAAAAAGTAGGAAAGAAGTTGTTCCCTCAGGGATGTCATGAATTATGTGTATGAAAGGGGGCAAACAACATCTAATAACCATACCGGTTACGCTGCTCCCAGGACAGAGGTGAGGGAGCGTCTGATGAGTTGCCTCTGACCTGGACAAAACCGCAAGTCCTTTATTTTTGTATGAATTTGGGTTCTAGCCTAGAACAGAGGAGTCTATGGAACAGAAACAGAGGAAGTAAGTCCTTTTCTATTTAGTCCAATCCGCAATCAAATAGATAGGGGACTCAAGACTCCTTCATATCCTTAAAAGAACTCAAGGAAAGAGCTCTTAGCAAAATTCCTTGTAAGTCTGAAATTCGCAAAAGGAAGCATGATTATTCCAAAGCTACCATTATCCGCGTTTAACATATTAATGTAAAATGAGGAGTTTTGAAATTAAGTGTTCCAGAAGCTCGCTGAAAAGCTTATCACAAGGAAAGTCTCCTCTGTCAAGTAGCCTTAAATGTTTGTCCCATCCTGATCAGTAGGTCTTACCAACTTAGTATAAGTCTTAATTGCAACGTGTGATATGATACGTAAATTTTGCGAACAATGTCTGATCAGCTGAAGTATTAAAAGGACTCATTTCCAACCTTTATATAACGTACGAGTATATAAGGGTATCCAATTGGTGCCTCGTCGAAAGATGATCAACTTCTGCCCATATTGAAGTTTTTGGGATAAACTTCCCTTCGTGGTTTATTACAGCTAATCAAGATTTTGATTTTAACCACCTCAACTGTAACTTGATAAATGAAAAATTATAGCCTGCATTCACATAACATGCAGGTCCCAGGCCCAGGTAAAGAAGGAAGGTTTGAGCAAACTTACTTTGTACTATCCTCAGTAAAACAACAATCAAATGCTGAGATCAAGAAAAGAGATGAAGAAAGTATAGTTGGAGTTATTCCACTATAATGAATCCTACCTGATCTCTCCTGGTGACAGGTCCCGCGACAGGCCGACCAAGAAAACGCATCCAATATCATTAGAAACAACATGATCAAATCGAATAACAAGCTTCGGAAAAATGCTAAGCCATCTACCTCAGTCGACGCGGCAGGACGGGCCCCGGTTCTGTCGAGAAATGGGCAAGGGTTTTTGATGCATGGACGACGAAAGGACGTAAGTAAGTTAGTCCGAGCAAAACAAATACGTGTCTACACGCTAAATGTGGGCATCCTAACTGGAAAGACTGGGGAACTCGCAAGAGCTCTTCGGAAAAGGCACATTGATAATTGCGCTCTGCAAGAACCTTGATGGTCTGATACCAAAAGCTAAAAATGGCTATAAACTTCTCTATTTTGGTAGCCCATACACTCAATTGCAATCTCAGAGAATTTCCGTGATGTCATTAAAGAAGTCGAACGATTTAATGACCGGCTCATAAAGCTCACCATTATATCAGCTGATCGCACTATTCCCTTCTCCACCGCGTACGCACTACAGACTGGCCAGTTTGCAAATTTATAAGAATGCCAACCGGGAAACAAAGAAAGCGATCGCTGTCCCCCGGACACTCGGGACAACTTGAGCGATCTGTATCGACTTGCCAAAAGCCGACTTTAACGCAAACAAGATTTCGAACGCTTCTGTTGTGTTAATGACAAGAACGGTACGTTGCTTATCCACGGTCAAACCGCTACAGATAGATGGCGAAAATATTTCGAGCAGATTTTAACTGAAGAATTTGTTCATCCTCCGCTTCCAAAATCACTGTTGGCATTTGGAGCAGTTCTACCTGTCAGCGCAACTTGGTACTCAGAGGTGGCGGTGCCGAAGACGGGCGGCAACCCTGCCGGCCAAACCAAAACCAAGTGGCCGAGGAGAACCTCCATAATGGTGGCACCAGGAGACGCTGTACTCACTTTGGTTTGCCGGCCATGATGCAGTAGGCGAATGCTCCAAAGGCCTAATTAGGGCGATCAGGCCCGAGTCTGCACGGGCACTCATCTGAAGTGGCAAATTGGTCACGAAACCTTACCAGGGGTATACTGGCACCATGGGAACCGGGAAAGCCCCTGGACTCTCATACTTCGGGTGAACTCCCGTTGTATGTGAGTACAGCTGGGTTATTTGCGGTTGGCCCCCTAGTGGGAGTTTCATGGGGGTTGTGGTTATGCTCAAGCGAGAAGAGACCTTCGGGCCTCGGTGTGGTGTTGCGTTTCAACACGGGTGCCGTACTCCTTAGTTCGGTAGAGATTTAGGTAATTCTTGCATGCACTTGGTATAGACTGGTACCGTTGTTGCTTGTCTCAGCGGTGCTCTGATTGTGGTCACAAAATCAATCCGTGTTTGAAGAAGACCGTAGGATTAAGTCTCCACGACAGATACCTACGTAATACACTCATGGGCTTAACTGTCAGCGCAACTAATGCTCAGAGGTGGCAGTGAGGAAGATGGGGCAGCAACCCTGTCGGTCAAACCAAAACCAAGTGGGTGAGGAGAACCTCTATAGTGCTGGTACTGGGAGACGTTATCACATTGGTTTGCCTGCCGTGATCCAGTAGGCGAATGCTCCACAGCCCTAATTAGAGCGTTCAAACGCGAGTCTGCCAGGGACTCATCTGAAGTAGCAATAGGTCACGAAACATTACCTGGAATATACCGGTACCATGAGAACTGGGATAGCCCCTGAATTTACATACTTCGGTAGAATTCCGGTTGTATGTGCGTTCAGCTCGGTTGTTTGCGGTTGGCCCCCTAGTGGGAGCTTCATGGGGGTTGTGGTTACGTTCACGCGAACAGAGACCTTCGAGACTCGATATGGTGTTGCGTTTCAACACGGGAACGTACTCCTTAGTTTGGTAGAGATTTTGGTAAGTCGTGTATTCACCAGTATGAATGCTGAGCCATCCACTTGGTATAGACTGGTACCGTTGTAGCTTGTCACAGCGGGGCTCCGATTGTGGTCACAAAATCAATCCGTGTCTTAGGGAGACCATGGAATTAAGTCCCCGAGACAGACACCCACGTAAACCATAAAGACGTAACTGCCAACGGAACTGAAGGCGAGGAAGTAATAAAACGAATTCAATCGGGGAAAGCAACAGGACGTAACAACATTGCATCTGAGATCTGGAAAACGAAGAGCTGGGACTCAGCGTTATGGCTCAGCGAATTCCTTAAGTTTTAGTCACAATAAACGCATCGCGGTATCAGAGCAGTTGCACACTCAGTCGGAGTAAAGCCGTTGGTCTTGACGATCTCCCTGCAAAGTCCATCCGTGTAGCTCCTGTAGTTTCTGTAGAATTGTTACGTCGACTCATCTCGAAATCATGGGTATCTGAGATCTTTCCCAGTGAATGGAAGCTGGGGAAGATTGTTGAGATTCCGACAAAAGGCATCTGTCTTGAGTTCACAACTGGAGGAGTATTCGCGTGCTGCATGTCGTCGGGAAGATATTAGCTAGCGTCCGCAATCGTTGCAACATGTCACCCGTACTTTTTCTTCCAATTATCGGTGACGGTTCACTGGACGGTATCATATTTTCTCAAACTGTTTCCTCTGGCCGAATCATGCACCTTGCCCAAATGGCGCTGCATTTTGAAATGGAGATAAATGGATTTGGTTGGAAGATAAATACCAAAAAATCACAATTTCTTTTACAACAGCACAGACGTTGATCGATTTGAACTCGTATATCTAGGAAGCGTTGTTTCTGCGTATAGCGGCGCCAAATGTTTTGTTCCTTAAAATTGCAAATATGTTAATACTAAGAGTAAGTTGAGGTTGTTCCGCGCTAATATTTCATTCTTTCGTGGCAGTAACTACTGAAAACGTGTTCAGTGCACTTACCAGATACCCGCGGACGTGTTGACCATGAAGTAACAATACCATTGCGGGTTAAACCATACAATGAAAACTACTATCCCACAACAATAGAGGAGGAGTGCAAACGTCTCACAAAATCATTGAGAAGCGATAAGGCATAAGGGTCATTGACGCGGTGTGCCTCACGTAGGCCTCGATGGCAACCATATCTCCTAAAAGATTCCCAACTACCTCCCTGTGAATAATGATTGAGAAATGGAATTGTACTACCATCCTTTTCGTCCAGCTGTAAACGGAATTCGTCAGCTTTATTCTTGTGTTTACTCTTTCTGCAGATCAAGTCAACGGTACATCTTAATTTTACATGACTCCTAAGCTCCTAATATTGTTTATATGCAAAATTTTCATCATCGATGACCAACTGACACTCTTCGTTAGACCATTCCTGCGCTAAGGTTCGTGCCCGATGGTTTTCTTTTCATTCGTCTTATTTGCGTCTTTCAGCTGATTGTATTTCATGTCAATGCTATTGGCTGCGTGGTGAAGCCAGGATTTGTCCTTCTAATATTCCGACATGTTTAGATGTCATTTCTTCGTTCTGGAGCTTTTCAGTATCAAGCCTGATAGTTTTTGAGTATCAAACCTGATAGCTGAGCCACTCCCATTTCTGCTATCTAGCATCGAGATAGTGGTCGCTATCCCAATTCGCCTCTAGGCATAAACGTACATCAAAGATGCTTAATCAACGTAGTCCCATCTTCATTTTGTGGATATTTCAGTGAGGGAGGTCGATGAGGTTGTCATGTTTCTGCTTTCAGTGGATCTATTAACCTGTTTCCGTTCTCCTTAGGTATAATGTGGAGACTATCGCCCCGAGGAGTTCTACGGTGGACCGGTCCTGTTCCCAAATTTGCATTCAAGCTTTCAGCCCATCAGTTGCACTCATTTGGTAAATAAAATGAAAATAGCGTCAATATTGGAAATGCTGTCACCTCCGTTGGAATAGCCAAATCTTTCAAAGATGAACGAAGGCGAAATTCACATAAAAACTAGGAAATTCATAAAAATTATAGCCTTAGTAAGATGATTTTTGGTAAACTCCACTATACTAACGATTTTTTTTAAAATTCCACCAATTCTATTCATATTAGGGACGTTTAGCTCTGATTTACCAATCCTTTTGACACTTGTGCTTACTTTCATTTATTAATGTGTGCAGGGGGATGTAGTTAAAAGCCTCTGAAGTCATGAAATCTGTCGAGCGTGATGGTTTAGCATGTCCTCTGTTGCAAGCAGTCAAAGGATAATATAGACCCCAGGGCGAAACGTAAATTGGTACCCACAATAGAGCATACAACCTAGGAACCGCGTGCTGAACTAACAGTAACAGCTCTACTACCAAACCATATCTCCACCTCCACGTGCTGACCGCTAAGTAAGTAAGTAGGTAAGAAAGAACCTTAATGAAAAACTGCAGACGGAAAAGAAGAAGGTGAGTCTCCCGCGATTAAAAACGGGACAAATTGTACTGTACTGGTCTTCCAGGTTGGGGGTTGGGTAACGTTTCTTCGAAACCAAAAAATGAATCCTGCCGTTATAGGCTTTGAAAACATAAGCGAAAGGTTATGCACTCCGCGTTTCCAAGCAAATTGAAAAATGTAAGCCCCATTATCGTTCACCCCCCTACAGAGAAGACTGCAGAGTCGGAGAAGGATATCATCTACAAGGTAGTTGAGCGGACCCTCGAAGTCCGCCTCAGGTACAATATCAAAATCATATTTGGAGATTTTAACAGTTAAGTAGAGACGCAGCCCATATTCAGGCGATACGTCAGCTCCAATATCCTCTTGAAGTCCATCCAGCTGCTGGCCTACGCTGACGATAGTGAAATTATAGGAAAAACAACCCAATCATCTATATCGAGCAGGCGGTAATCGGCGCGAGATCTTGGGCTGTACATTAATGAAGGCACTGGTCAAACGAGAAGAATAAAGATGGGAGACTACAAATTTTAAACCGTTGAAATTTTCTCCTATTGACGGTCAAAAATCATCCACACAGGGGCAAAGCTCTTTTCGCACAAGACAATAATCTTGTCAATCTTCATTTGTTCCTCCGAGACCTGGGCTCTTAACAAGAAAAATTGCGAACTCTTGGTTGCGTTTCAGAGAAGAATCCTCTGAAGAATTGTTGGCCCCTTACATGAGGATGGACGATTTTTTAGCCTTTATAACGATAAAATTCATGAGCGATACCACGACCGTCTCGTTGTGGATAAAATCAGGCTCAACAGGTCACGGTGGGTGGGTCACCTAATCCTATGGATGAGAATGATCCAGCCTGAAAGTCTATAAGGACAACACCAATGGTAGAAAAAGAAGACTCTGCCTGAGATGAAGGGATGGTGTAGCCCAGGAGTAAGGCAGGCCTAGGCCGGCTAGCTGTTGTTGCGCCGTTGATGATGGTGATGGTATGTTGCAAATAGATGGAACGTGTTTATAAAACAACTGAATAAGTAGGTAACAATGAACACAGAAAATATATTGTCCAACGCACAGAAAATATGTTGTCCACATTATAAAGTCATAGCTTTCCCAAGGTTCCTTTACTACTGCAATCCTAGTGAACGCAATGATTGTAACATCCACAACTCAGACCTGGGGAATATTTATTCCCTTTATCGCCAGGAGTATCAGATTAAATCTTGCAGCCGAATCTGATACAAATTTTGAGGTTCAAATCTTATAAATTTTCATCAAAAACCGACAAGATTTTCGTGTTTCTTTGGGAGTTTTCCTTCCGTTTTCCACTACAAGTTTAGATATACTTTTTCTTATATTGAAATAACTCAGATTACTCGAATCGTATTAAATGTCATATTATCTATTTCGATTAAGACGCCTATTACTTAGAGGATATTTATCACAGATCCTCAAGTGTTCATCATATAAAAGATAAATGTATCGTAATACATGGCAATAAATAATCCATAGCACGTAGTCGTTAACATCATAAACAAGGCTTAATCCTGTGGTCAAAAATAATTTCCACCTAAAAGGACAAGTTAATACACCAATTAAATGGAATGACCACGAGTTAAGAAATTATTATGGGTCCTGCAAAAGAGAGGGGGAAACCGTGTTTGAAGTGACTTCAAGTTAATGTTCGTTCGTTTGTATCAAAGTCGGAAAATTTCTTACCACAACAGCTTCGGACAAACTTCTCCAGAGATTATTTTTGATTGCTGCACAAATTATTATACAGGAGCAACTCCAAATAGAACGCTTGAGTCCTTGTCTCACTCTATCTGGTCCTTCTCGCTCTACAAAATGGGCACTTTCTGCTATGGACCACTTCATCATCAGTTAGAGCAAAATCCTAGTCCTGTTCAAGAGGACTTAGTTCTCATAAGTATGGAGTTACTTGGTGTATTAAGAAGAATTTTTGTAGCCAAGACACTCATAAGGGACACTGCGGTCAACTGGTTATATACCTTTGGTTTACGCCAAACACGACTGTGCTCTAATAACGAATAACAATGAAGTCGGACTGAATTATGTTTTCAAAAAATATTCGAATCATTGTTTTTTATGGAAAATTAGTAGAAGGAGTGTATAGATTCGAACGAGAAAAGTTCTTCCAATTACCGAGATCCTGAACATCTTTAATATTATAGTTCCCACATACCCCCCTATAGCAATCCCTTTTCGGCAACCCCAACTAAAGGCACAAAACGAAAACGGCAGCGGTAAGTCCTTTATCTGAAATTAACCCAAATTTCTTCTTAAATAATAATAAATCTCGATTTACTGGCTATGTCGTCGTCTTAAAGACTTAATAGCTCTGACGTGGTATGTTTGTAGATTTATTGGCGTTTGTAGCTCATCTAGGCATCTTCCGCCACCGGCCCATCTTCGATAAACCCTTTCCATGTAGAGCACACAAAACTTGCTGGCGAAATAAGACACGAAGCCTTTCTACCTTTTTAGTCAGTCCCCTGAAAACATTTAAATATCAGTCGCATATAAATCAATTCGTATTAGTAAAGTTATTATGAGATATCTTCCTTCGCCGTGCCCCCTTTCAAAGAATTCTTCCTCAGGTACTCCTTCATAAAGAAATCCACCCGTAAACATTTTAAACCGCGTACGGTGGCACGTTGTTTGTGAGAATCCTTTCCTCCTGTCGTGCATGTTGACGTCTTTATAACACCATCACAGTTTTCTTGGCAAACGCCTCCTGACACTAAGCTCATCCTTTCCGACTGGGTAATGGGTAGGTTAAGCGTTTCGCGATAGCCGTGCTTTACCGATGAATTATCGTGACAGGCGGATTATCAGAAAAGTTCGCTTCTCGTCAGCGAGAATGGGAAGAAAGGGTAGAGGGGATTCAATAATACTATAAGGACTGAACATTAAAATGAATTATAAAGCAAGTAGTCTGGGATCTGCGAGAAAGGGGTTTGTACGATGGATGACAATAGTGTTTAACATGCTAGGGGGTGTAATATTATGTAAAAGTACGACGGGCGGTTGGCAAAAGATTCAAATGACTGAAGACCCTGCCATAGTCGGAAACATTGCAATCATATATAGTCTAGTTCATATATGTATCGATAAACGTTGAGGTATTTTATTTTAGTTAACAAAAAGGAAGAAATTTCATCAAAGGGGAAATCGCCCCGCGTCCTTAAAGAACTATTGTGCTCCTACTGGTTATAGCGTACCTGTTGATCATAGTATCTCAAGCAAGCTTATAACCGTTAGGAATTGCAATCAGTGTACGTAGATATCCCTAGCATCCCTAGGTGATTTTTTTGGGAGTAGGGTAGGTGAATGCGTTTACACAGAGTGTTGTCCTCCCGCAACAGTACCCTGTCGGACTACCAACTAAACACGTCCCTGTCATCAGAGAACTAGGCTGGAACCGTTTGACACATTACTTTGTGCTAGTCCTCCCGCTCTGGGAGCTTTCAAGTCAGGGAATCGCTTTCACGGGGAGGGAGGGAGATGTTAGTTCAGGGATTCCCTTACCATCCGATCGCTCCACCGGTCGAGTTCAATTTTCTTCCCAATAAGAAGAGCCTGAACATAATGCGCAACACGATTCCAGCTGCCAGCGCTCTTCAGCATCTTTCTGTTAATGTTGTCTGGAGAGAGCTCCCCTGTGTCTGCATAAAGCTGGTAATGAAAGCCGTCCCACCTCCCGTAAGAGAAAAAGGTGTGTTCAGCGTCGTGCGCCACTCCATTGCAGAACAGACTGAAAACCTCCATGCCCGCTTAGAAGTTGGGTAAGGAAGTTGACGTTCTTCACGGGCAACTACCTCTCTTAAGTTCTCGCCCTTACGGCGGTAGGTAGCTTTGCGCTCCTTGGGAAGGAGGGCAACAGGGGTCACTCCCGCGATGACCATCACGGCCGATTCGGAGAAGGTGCGATAAGCACACGCCACTCGCAAAGCTCCCCACCTCTGCACTTGAGCAAGGCGCTTACGATGCACCTCCTTGTCAAAGGCATCAGCCCATATCTCCGCGCCAAATAGCAGAACCAACTGCGTTGCTCCCATAAGGAGACGTCTCCTAGTAGATATAGGGCCCCCGAAATTCGCCATTAGTCGACTCAAGGCCGCTACTCCAACGGCAGCCCTGTCCTTTGCTTCTTTGATTTGCTCGAAGAAACTCATCTTCGAGTCGAGCATTAAACCGAGGCATTTAACTGCTTGTTTTGACTCTATAGTCAACTCCCCGATCAATATGGGTCAGGGTGACTACTTCGGTTTTTTCCAGCGCAAGACTTAAACCGTGAGCAGTCATCCATCCGCTTACCCGTCGCATCAATATGTCAAGTCTGCGTTGCGCCTTTTCAACAGTGCGTCCGGCAACAAGTGCCGCAACGACGTCTGCTTAGCCCACCAGGCCCGACTCTTCGGGCATATCGAGTCACAGCAGACTATCGTAGGAAGCGTTCCATAGGTCCGGCTCTAGGACTGATCCCTGTGCTGCTCCCGACGATATTTCCATCCTCCTTTGGCCCTCTAAGAGCTGGGAGCGGTCTTTCAGATAATCCCTCAATATCCGCAAGAGATAGCTTGGCACGTGAAATGAGTTTTGTAATGTACCAAGCATATCTGTCCACATTATGGAATTGAAGGCATTTCTGACATCAAGCGTTATGAGGAGCACTATCCATCGAGATCGGCGGCTGTGTGCCTCGGCTAGATGAACCGCATCTACGACCTCCATTACAGCATCCACTGTAGATCTCCCTGTTCTGAACCCGAACTGCCTTGGGGATAAGTCCCCGGCACTCCTGTTGAGCTTCTCGAGCACTTTTCCAGCCGTGTCAGTATGCGGACGGGAGCTCCGGGTCTCCCTTAACCTTACTGATCAACGCGAGGCATGCCACCTTCCTGCGACAAGGAAAAATGCCCTCCTTCAAGCAAGCATTGTACACTTCAAGCAGGAATTCTGACCGTTTGCGGAACACCAGTTTGTAAACTTCCGCTGAGATGTTATCAGGGCCTGGCGCCTTCTTGTTCTTCATAGTGAGAACCGCTTCTTCGAGCTCTCTCATAGTGAAAAGAGGGCAATCCTCGACACTTTCCGCGTTATATACATCAACTCGTACAGGGTTTCTGGGGAACAATGCCTACATAATGCGGTCCATCTGGTCGGTACTTAGTATGCAGGGCCTCCGCAGAGCCCCGATTTTCCGGGTGACAAGCTTATGGCCAAGCACAACGGGTCCTCATTCAACTCGTTAACAAAGTTCTGCCAGCCGCGAGCTTTGCTTTTATTTATGGTGCTACAGAGTCTCTTTTTTGCTGATCTATACTGTGCCTTTATGAGACATACCTCCTCGTTGGCGTACAAACGTTGTGCCAAACGACGAAGCTTATGACACTCCCTCCGTAGGTCGGCAATTTTTGCCGTCCACCAGTACATAGAAGGTTTGTCGCGCCTGGGCCTCTCCGGGGCAAGGAAGCCTCACATGCCGTCGTTATCAGATTCATCACTGAAGACGGTATCAGCTGCGACACTACCACCCCCCGGAGCGCCCTCCAGCGCGACTCCGCCTGCTCCAAGAGTTTCGTCAAACTTCCCGATGTTCACCCTCCCGTCATTTCACAGGCAGGGGAGCGTTGTGTTGGTGTACGCCGGCAAGTAGCGTCAATCACTTCGAACACGATGTATTGGTCTGCGCTTGCCGAGAAGTCTTCTAGGACTCGCAATCCGTCCACCGATGATGCCAAAGATTCCGACGCAAAAGTGATGTCAGGAATGCTTCCTTTACAGCCTGGGCGCCGGAACTTTGGTTTGGATCTAGTGTTTAAAACTACGAGCCCGGTTCTCGCCGCCATTTTCAAAATCTGCTTCCCTCTGAAGTGTAACTGAGGCATGCACCATTCAAGAGCCCTGACATTTACATCACCGCCTACCAGGATTCGTCCCTCCGTGGTCGAAACGGCGTCCTCCAGAACATTAAGCCGGCGCCGAAAATCCAGCATGGCTTCGTTCTACGTCAGGTTAACGCGAAAAAACGTTATCCTTAAACACCGGATCCAGATAAACCCGTTCCTGCAGCCTTCGGCAAGAACACGAAGTCTTACGTCGCCCCGAACCCAGATGGCAGTGGTGTCCGATAAGTTGAGATGCCATGAGGACGAGTCCTTATTTCGGTATTGCTCGCTAATCAGCACTAGATCAGCATTTACTTCCGCAGCGAACTGTGCTAGCAATTGGTGATCGGTTGCACTCCGGTGCATGTTAATTTGTGAAATGCGGATCATGCCGTACACACCGTAGCCGTCTCCAATTCCGTCCTGAAGATCGGACACCGTCCCGTGCCCGCAGTGTGTACGACGCTCTCACCAGACGCGCCACGATCCCTGCAGAGAACGCAACTCTCGCTTTCATTGCAGGTCTTCACTTGAAGACTAACTTGGCCGCATCTCCCTGCCTGCTGTCCTCCTGTCCGGACTCTTGCAAGGTGCTGACGTGTGTCCATAGTCCAGACACATGTAGCACATAGTGGGGACTATCCGCATTCGCACCCTGCATACTACCCATCCGATTTTGCTGCGCTGCTAAAGAGTTTCCTCGCATATTGCTCGGGGAGTTCCACCACGGCGAGCTTTGGGCCTCGAGCGTTTACAGTGATGATACCTACCCGGCTATTGGTTACCTCTGGACATCCACGGTTCGCCTCCTCTACTTCGACCTTTTCTGTGACGCAGTCAAGATCCCGGATTTCTAGAGAGCACATGGGCTCTAGGCTGGAAACACGAACCTTCTCCCCCAATGTGAATACAGTAGGTGGTATTTGTGTGGTCGCAAATCACTCTGATAGTAGCTATTAATTTCCCCATAATGCTTTTTCTGCATAGAGCACTCAAGATACCCCCACTATCATCATTTTCTCGAAATCGATGCAAGGCAGCTAAAGCAGTAATCTATACGCGCCACACTACTCTACAATGATCTGAAAGATGTGAATATGGTTACTACATAAGGGTTCTGATCCCGATTACGATGAAATCAAACTGATAAATGCTTTTAACCGGTCAGGAGGGAAAATCGTCATGGCCACATTATGTATGAGTGAAAAGTACTTCACGTTTAGAGATGAAAACAACAAAAATACAGGAGGTATGGCAATAAGTAACCAACTCTCCTCTATAATCAGCGAAATGTTTACGGCATAATTCCGCTTTCCAGATAAAATATGCGGACGATGTGCTAGCCACCGTAGAAAAGTAGCAGTTACATGAAATACTGGAAAAAACCAATTAGCTCCAAAAACGAAATATTTACATAGAAACTGAACAAATGGGAGAAATACCTTTATTGAATATCGAAATTATTAGAACCGGGAAAAATCTCTAATTTGATATTTTCAGGAAACCTGTAGCCACGCAAAGAGCTATCCCTAGCAGCTTCTCCCATACATATTAAGACAAATTCGTCAAATTTCATGGTCCACAGAATGCTACTTATCCCCTTAATCAGATATAATATAATAGTTAATAAAGAACTGGATGATATAAAATACACAACTAAAAAGAA
Organism: Hermetia illucens; assembly: GCF_905115235.1. Taxonomy (NCBI): domain Eukaryota; kingdom Metazoa; phylum Arthropoda; class Insecta; order Diptera; family Stratiomyidae; genus Hermetia; species Hermetia illucens. Next base: position 27,128,255 of record NC_051849.1, read on the forward strand.
CGGACACAACTCATCAAGGAAAGCCCCGTGAGGGATTTAGGTACAATACCTATTGTACCAATTAGCCAATGTATTGTACCAATAGCTGACAATATTATGGGAACTACAACCTTCCGCTCGAGTCGCCGAATTTCTCTGATTTCCCAAGCCAGTGGCTCAATGTTGCTATTATGGGGAATAGCAACATCAATAAGATACGCGGAGCAACCCGTCTTGTCAACTAACAGTACGTCAGGTTTGTTGAGCGGAATGTGGGGATTAGTTAGAACTAGACGGTCCCAATACATGCTGTAAGCAGAATTATCAAGTACTGCTTCCGGCTCATGTCGGTAAACCGGACATATTCCCGTGATCAGCCCATGCTTGTATGCAAGGTTTTGATGGATAACCTTACATACAGCATTATGTCTGGTGATGTATTGCACCGGTGCCATAACAGTACAGCCAGAAATGAGATGGTCCAACGTCTCTAACGCCGACCCACATATTCTGCACTGGTCGTTCTCCTCCCGTTCTTTCATGATGAGCTTTTTATAAACCACGCCATCCTGAATGGTACACATAAACCCCTCCGTCTCAGCAAAGAGTTCCCCAGCACGCGGCCATCTGTTCGGCAAATGCAAATCGACAAATGGCTGCCAAAGACAATTCACGTGTTTACCGTGCATTGCCTTCGACTTCGATTCATCGATCCGTTCTTGGTCCGACTTCACCCCACTCAGAGGATCGATCGATCCTTCAAGTTAAGTGGAGTCAGTCCACAGCCTGCCTTACAGACAGCCACATGTAAGGGACTTGCCTGATTTTGCTGTAAAAATAAGCGCACAGCTTGTCACGAGGCAAGTTCATTCGCTCCACGGCAGACTTTGGATGATGCATTCGGTAGTTGACCATATTCACCGCATTCAATGCGCTTATCTTATTCTTCCCCGAGAGACGCGATTTCAGCACCAGCTTTACACGTCGCAGGAACTCGGACAGGAGAGCTTCTTTCAGATCACCCACTCGAGCATGGGTTCCTTGCAGAATTCCTAGGTATTTGTAGGAGTCTTTCTCGGTCATAGCTTCGATGTGGAGATCACCAATGCTATATCCAGCATGCGGCTCGTGATGACCTTTGTGGATGGCTTGGATTCGACACTTGTCTAATCCAAACTCCATCCGAATATCACGGCTGTACATGTCTACTATTCGCAATAGACTTCTAAGATGGTTGTCAGTACCAGCATGCAGCTTGATGTCATCTAGGTACATCAAGTGTAAAAAAAGTCAAGCGACGACGGCTTTACGGTTTCTTACCAGGGCAGAGGCAAATCGTCAGACGCTGCCTCACCTCTGTCCTGGGAGCAGCGTGACCGTAGCGGCTCGCAGATGTTGAATGCTCCTTTATAGAACACGACATGCCTACGAATTATATTGAGCGCAAATCCGCCTTATTGACCAGAGCTTGGTCAGAGCTGAAATATTCGTTTTGAGAATGATGGGGTCCTAAGTCCGCATCAACTTAATGCAGGACCGGACCAAATGGGGAGCGAGCCGCTACGGTCACGCTGCTCCCAGGGCAGAGGTGAGGCAGCGTCTGACGATTTGCCTCTGCCCTGGTAAGAAACCGTAAAGCCGTCGTCGCTTGATTCTTTTTAAAAAGTTTGGATGCAAGCCCTACGCGAGGGGTCCGTGGACCAGGAAAGAGGGAGTAAGTTGCTCCCCATTTGGCCCGGTCCTGCATTAAGTTGATGCGGACTTAGGACCCCATTATTTTCAAAACGAATACATCAAGTGTGTCAGTTTACACTTAGCATGTAGGCCATACTTTACTGCAAAACCATGCTCTCTAGCATAATTCAGGAGCCATGAAAGGGGGTTCAGTGCCATACAAAACCAAAGGGGACTCAACAAATCTCCCTGGAAGGTGCCCCTCCGTATACGGATGGGCTCTGAGGTATTAGCACCCTCAGATGTACGCACCGATAAGGTGGTATGCCACCCTTCCATGACTGTCGCTAGCCAAAAATTTTATTAGTTTCGGATCAATGCGATACAGATGTAGGATGTCGATTAGCCAGGTATGCGGAACGCTATCAAAAGCCATAAAAAGGCATAATTGATATAGCAACTGAAGAGGTTTCTTTGGCCTCTAGTTGCTTGTCCTACAACTACCGAGTCGATAATGAGTTGCTCTTTGCAACCCCTTGACCCAACTCGGCAGCCCTTTTGCTCCTCGGACAGAATGTTGTTGGTCACGAGGTGCGCATTGATCCTTCCACTAATAATGGACGTGATGAATTTGTAGAGGGTTGGTAAGCAAGTGATCGGTCTTGTGTCTACGGGGTCCTGCACCGTGTCCTTCGTAGGGATAAGGTAGGTAATCCCCGCAGTGAGGAAAGGTGGAAATTCTTCCGGTCCACTCATGACCGGATTTAGGCTGTGTGCCAACCTACCATGTATACTGGTGAACTTTTTGTACCAGAAGTTCTGCACCCGATCCAGACCTGGGCCCCTACACTTCTTTGAGTTGATTATGTCGCGTGGAACTTCCTTTTCGGTAACATCCGTAAAATTCATGCCAGGCTTAGTGACATGACGACCGCTTCGGTCACGGTGTTCTCAGGACAGAGGTGAGGCAGCGTCTGCCCTGGTAAGATATAGTAAAGCCGTCTTCGCTTAATATTTTCAGGTTTGGATGTTAAGCCCTAAACGACGGGTCCGTAAATAAAAAAAAAATCTGCTCACCATTTGATCCCGTCCGACATCAAGTGGATGCGGACTTAGGACTCCACAATCCTTAAAAAAATAGGAGAAACTTAGCTTTGGCCTGACGATGTCCAAGAAACTTTTGATTAGTTTTTCGTTGATAAAATGATGGTCACCTGGCAAATTTACAAGAATGCTAACTAGTAACCAAAGATAGTGAACATCACCAGACACACACAACTCTACCAAATTTGTACCCAAGTGCCTAAATTTTCGGCAGGAAGCTACTAATGCCTCTCCTCTGGCGTCCCACAACGCCCTATTTTGGGTCTAATATTATTTTTTATCTCTATCAATGACCTTCTCCGTGCTTGCTCTATGACGATGATCTTAAGCTTTTTCCGAAATATGGAATGTGTCCCCCTAAAATCAAATCTGGCCATTAAAGTCAACAGTATGACTCCCGGTGACTCGAAGTCCCAAATTATCGGGGCTTTATATTTCGCTCTTACTCTGATTTTGACTCCTTGCAAACTTGCCTGACTTTCTTCAACTCCTTCGTGAGAAATATCCTCCAGCACTGCTTCGTGATCTGTTCATCCTTCTGTAACTGTGATTGTTTTGCCCTAGAAAATGTGCAACGTGAATTCACTCGTTCCCTTTTCATAAAAAAAAATAATTATACAAAAATATTCGGAAAAATTATGGATTAAAATACAGCCCTTCTTATGTGATGCATTCTTTCACTGCTTCGGAGGAAAATGCGCCCTCTAAGGCAGTAATCTGATAAATATAAATCACTGAGAGGCCAACACAGAAATTACAAACATAAGTGCGATATGGAGCTTTAAGAAGGATTATCGTACATTATGAATTGCCATCATATACCTTGGGATACAAATAATAATTGTTGGCCATAATATTTTTCATCCAGATATTCCAAAGCGGAGCAAGCCATAAGGACCTACAGTTACGTGTCTGCATTGGGAAATGTCATCAAAAGGCAATAATTTTTCCTCAGGGAATCCTTCGTTAAACATGGAAAAACGTATAAGACAATATTCCCTTGCACCCGATCCGAGATCCGACAGTGCCCAAATAAAACTCATTTCAGAGGCGCTGGCACTTGTCTCATTCCTTGAACAAAAGCTTAACGGCATCCTTGTACTGACTTTCTTTTCAGCATTTAGCGTCTTATTTATATTCTTCTTCATCGACTCGTTTACCTTCGAAACATCCCTATCTATGCTTTATATACTTCCAAAGCGCAAGGATATATGAAGCGGTGCACGGCACACATGCTCCTCCATTGGGTAGCAGCAGGATGAAAGTTTGCTTTTCCCTTATCCTGTAGCATAAAGTGTTCAGAAACTATGGAGACTTAACAGGAGTTCTTTAATTATTATTTATAGCGTCGTGTAATTAAGAAGCATTACTCATATAATAAAAAAATTTATTGGATGGATGTGATTATACGCTGACGCGGAGGACAGTGATGTGCACCAATTCCCAATGGCGCTCTGTCAAGATAGATTTTTGAGAGCGATTTCTACAAGTACATCATGTCTTTCAAAAAAGAGGGCCTACAATATAATCAAGTAGCAAATTTACAATCTAAAATCAACAGAATATCTGAGCAAATTATACTCCAGATGAAGTTCAAAGTCCTTTCCTTTTCTTATCCCCGACCTTATATTGCCAGCTAGAAATTATGCATACTTGGAAAAGATTTTACTTAAGAACTTCATAAATCAAGACTTGAAGTAATCTAATCATACTTAAAACTTCATTATATGAACGATACTCATATATTTCCATTGCTCGCCTCCGACATACTCATATAAATTTCAACATTTTCCAAACTTTATCCATTAATTAAAAATTCATATTTATATCTCGCCATTTGCAATTTTAAGTGTTTTAAATCTTTTCACGGTACACGGTCATAAATATGTAGGTGCTATCTAGGAGTTTTGTTTCGAAGGAACACAGTTTTTCTCAAGGAAACATGTTTGCAGAGAGTTGCGTAAGTGCCAGTAAAAGCAGGGATTGCGGCCTTTGAAAATGCAGGAGAATTTAGTTCCTTGAATATTTTCCTAAAGCTATTACTAGTCGTAAGGATTAGCAAAATTCGACGGGATTAAATGAACTGAAAAGTTAGAAGACGGCTTCATGAAAGATATTTCCCTGCAAGAGCAGCATGCAAATATTTCAGAGAGTAAGTAGGGAAAATATAACTATCATAGATGTCATCAGAAAATTTTACTTACTCACTACTTGTGGTCAAGCAGTGGACTGCAGAATAGACTGGCGCGGACTATAATTCCCTATGAGCCAACATTTCTCTCTCTGAAAGTGAAATATGGCTCTCCAGGAGCCAAGCCTCTCGTCTACCAAGACCGTTAGTGAGTGGTAAAAGCCCCACCCTATACGAAGTGATCTCACTATTAACAAAACGCTACGTTTCTATGTAGACCGGGGAGTCGAAAAACACCTCTTCCAATCCAGGGTGTCATGCGAAACGTGCCAATTGGACAGTTTGCCGTCGGGGATAATTAATTGTTTTCGAAAAGCGCCTTATGGATGCCTAGTCGCCTCAATGAGTAAGTTTGACCTTACCATGCAAAGGGGGCTATGACAAGGCGGAACTCTTAGCCCCCATACTTATATGAACCATATGAGTACACAACCCCCTACCGTACATAAACTGGCAACCAGGCGAAGGCATATCTCTCAAACCCTGAGAGCCAAGTAATCACACTTAAAAAGGGAGAAGTAGGACGTCAGGCATTAGAGCCAACATGAACTATGTCCTACTGCGAGGACCACAACACAATACTACAAGATCACTGTTCAAAAAGCAGGGGCAAGCAAAAGCACGTCTGAGATCACTATATCAGACACCAAGAAGGAACCAGGCCTCGCTGGAGCAAGTGCTAAATGATATCCGCGTTATCTGAAAGAACGCAACCAGAAGAGGCCCTTAAGAAGGCTTAGGGCAGACCTAAACCATCATCAATGAAGCCGAGTAGCCTACATGAAGGGAACGTTTCCAAAAAACGCAAACCTGAATCCAAGACAAGGGAATCCCGTTAAGGTCAGGAGTTGAGGCAGGAGCCAGGAAGCCCGCCACTAACTAAACTAGTGCTGAGGCATTTCCAGAGCAAATGCTCAGAAAGGAACAGGAGCAAGAAAACCTTATCGTCAGGCAGATATGCAAGGGATGGGGTGAGAAGCTTGTGTTCACTGAGATACGCTTTCAACCAGGTCATATACTGGTGGATTGCGCGACGGACGCTTCTGTGGAATGGCTTAGGACTACAGTCCCTTGGTTGCTAGGCTGGGAAGGAGTAGAATTATCAACATGTGCTGGGAACGATACACCAGAGCACACATTGTGACAGTGTTTCTTCCAAAAGCCAAAACACTAGGACGAAGGATTTTATGGGCCTCCAATTGCATATTATTTTGGAAAGTTTTCAGAAATAAGATGGAGATGAAGAGTAGACTCCTCACGATCGGGGTAGATGATCGATTTCTCGTGGCGATCAAGCATTGGAGTTGCCATATCAACTATAGATTTGGCAACATACATGTGCTCAGCCATATGGAAAAGCCGAGAAAAGACACTTCGGAGGAGACATCAGGTGGAAAATCGGCAAACGTTCCTAAAGGAATCCTGGAGGCCAGGGATGCGGAAAGGACTGGATCATCCAGCGAAGTATATTTGCAGTGAAGAGGAGTCGGGCGACTTATATTCTAGGGCTCAGGGTGAACAGCGACTTGCAAAAAAGTACCATGTAGGAAGAAGAGGGTAATACTCCAACAGTGGAGAAGAGTTCAAAACACTAAAGGAACCAATTGAAGCTGCTAAGATAGCCCAGGTAAACCTCCACAATGCAAAAACTGCAGCTGCAGTAATTGCAAAGGCAAATTCCAAGGATACACACTCGCGGTCTGCAAGGGAAAAGCATGCAGGTAATTGTGGCTATCCAAATCTGACTGGAAACCGGGGGGAGAACTCGAAAAGCAGTCGTGGCATCGGGCTTCTTCCCAGGAGACAACATCCAGTTCGCACCGAAGTTATTCGCTAGATTGGTGAAGTGAGAGGAGACTTCAATGCTAACATACATTAGGAAGCCTGGGGAAGCAGCGATACTAATCGAAGAAGTGAGTTCCTTCTTAAATATATTCTTAGTAATAAGTTAGAAATATATAATAAAGGGAACACTCCAGACCAGCGCTAGACAAGAAGTGCTAGACACAACTCTAGGGAATACTCTGATAAACGGGCTGGTCAGGGACTAACGATGTCGGATGTGCCCTCTATGTTGGATCAGCTTCGACATTGACGGCAACTTCGAAGTAAAAAGAATAATAAGGAATCCCAGGAGAACGGATTGAGATTCCCATGCAGCACACCTGAGCAACAACATGGCTCACCTACAAAGGGGCGGTGATATTAGGAGCGAACTGAAACAGTGCTGGAAGACCTCAACAAAGTTGTCATTGCCGTATATAAGCCCAGCTGTCCGGCAAAGACAATTAAGTCAGTTAAGAAATGTGCTCTGCTGGAATAGGAACCTAACCAGAATGAGAGCCGAGGTACCAAAATTCAACCGACCAAAACAAACCAGAAACTGGCCGAGATACAAAAATACACTGGCTGCGTATAGCAACGAGATCAGAAAATCAAAATGGACCAGCTTCAGTGGATTCTGTGGAGAGATCGAACAAACCACAGGAGCAACCAGGCTATGCAAAGCTATAGGCAAAGACAGGGCAATATCTACTATCTGTCTGAAGAAGCAAGATGGGATATTTACCGAGAATGCAGAGGACAGAGTACACTTTCTTCTCAGAATTTATTTTTCGGTGCGAGGCGGGAGGCGACAACATTCTACTTGATGCCCAAAGACGAATAAAAGGGGACGACAAGAAAACAGGAAACAAACAAAAAAGGTATATTTAAAAGCTATATAGACGGTGGGAACTTTTAAATCACTTAAATCACCCCAAATAGATGGCATTTTCCCAGGACATCTCCAGGAAGGCCTAGAAGTGATTTTAGAGAATCTTTTAAAGGTGATAAAAAGCAACATAGCCTGGGGATATATACCAAGGGGGTGGGAGCGGGAAAAAATAGTTTTATTCCGAAAGCAGGTAAAAAGGATCCTTTTCACCTTAAGTCTTTCAGATTAATTTGCCAAACATCCTTCGTACTCAAAACGATGGAAAAGGCAATAGACAACTATATCAGAACTAATGTTCTAATACGTAATCCTCTACATCAGTGTCAACACGCTTACCAGGCAGAACTGTCAACCGAAACTTCCCCAGCTGACGGATCTATTACGTGATGCAACAGAAACAAAAGAAATGACACTGTAAGCGTTTTTAGAAATGGGAGGCGCAGTCAATAACACATCGCACACAGAGATTCAAGATGCCCTGAGCCGTAAGGGAAGAGAAAAAGCATCCTGGCTTTCTGAATGGGCAGAATAGACAAATAGAAGTACCGACAGGCACAAATCCTATTGCCATGAATATTACTCAAGGATGTCCATGGGGCGGGGTACTATTACTGCTTATGTGGAGTATGGAACTGGATGAACTCCGCTAGCAAATACTGGATTGCAATTCCAGGGTTACGCTGACGATATTGTTTTATTCTTTATGAGTAGATCTGGTGATACCCTATGTAATACGATCCAAGCTGGACTAAGAGTTATTACTGGTACATGAAGGCGGTGCTGCGCATCAATCCTGCCAAAACCACCATAGTAGTATCATTAGGAAGCGTAAGCTTGATCACCTGAGCCATTGGCTCACATGACATGGAGGTGAAACGAGAAGCAGAGGTCAAATACTTCGGGAATTATACTAGACCAAAAATTACTATGGAAGGCCCACGTCGGAATCACTTGTCGGAAAGTTAGGAAGAAAACAAAGTAGGATAAAAATGGGGTTGCAGCCCGAAGATACTGCTTTGGATATACCCTGCAATTGTAAGGCCAATGATTACTGATGAGGACGGTAATCTGGGCAGGAAGAATTGAACTCATTTACAGCCATGGAGTTACAGAAAATCCAAAGAGTGGCATCCTTCAGATGCAGACAAGGAAGTCGACCTTCCGGGGCCGGGAGTATGAGTGAGGCGGGAAGATGCATAAGTCGGAGAAAGATTGATATTCTTTCCAGGCGGAACGCGAATTAATGATAGCAATTGATAACATGACAACAAGGTTTCACTTCGAAAGTTTGAAACACGTTGGAATAACAAGGCAACTGGGAAAGCGTGGCTGTGATATACGTCTTAAACCAGCAACTGATTACCTGGTATACTTGCAGATCCCTCACATCAAAGGAAGCAGTTGTCGGGCTCATTGATCCAAGGAAAACCTACTTTAAACCAATAGATAAGCACGCGGCAATATACGCCATAGACAGATGCGCCTCCTGCAACACGGGCCAGAACATATACCCCATCACGTACCGGATCTTCAACCAGGACAGTTACTGTTTTCCGCAGAGGAAACTCCAACGAACAACTTCACCTTCCCGATCCTATTAAAACCAAATTAATTATTATTATTTGCTTTTGCAGGATATTGCACTATAACGAAGTACGCTGATTGCTAGTCCCATCTAGAGCTCTTTGGGCGGCAGGTGCTAAAACGTAGTTCGGATTCCGGGAATCGTTCGAGGAAAGAGAGCTAGGGACACAAACACACCGCAGATTCTCTAAGCTTTCATTTTGAATTTCGCCTTTTGGTATTTATATATGTTACTCCGTAAGTAATTGAACTGGAACATGGACTTATTAACGGCGATATTGAAGGATACATCGGTTGAAACTTGGATATTAAAAGCGAATTCCCTCATTGCCATATCGTAGTGATACCAAATGCGTTGAAGTACGTAAAATACTGATCATATTAAGTCATCTACCGTATTCACCCGTTAAAAGTTGATTGCACAATTTTTTATCTATGACCTTTGGGTAATGTATTGTATCTGGTTCCTGTCCCTTAGATCTCGGTCGATGCGTTGTATACCAAACTCAGCTTCTATCTTGCTTGGTTTTATACATGATATTCAACTCCCCTCCCATTGGTACGACGCAGAGATGTTGAGGAAAACTTGGAGCCATTGATTGACAGTGGGAGTTGCTTTCCATGTGCAACTCCCATATAGCGAGACAAAAAGAACACTTGCACAGATCAGTTTCAACTTGACCTGGGTGTTGAGATAACTGCAGTTCCAAATTTTAGAGGAAGCAGCGAAATCGGATCTAGTGCTACTAATACGTTGAGCAACTTCCAGGTCGATGATGCCTTTGGTAAAAACCACCCTTCCTAGATAAACAAATTGCTCAATACTTTCGATGTTCTAGACATTAATGCAGATATCTTCCGTCCAGCCTTATCTGCCTCTCTTTCCAAATCCGAAGCCATTTTGGCGGGCACGGTTTATGACCCTGTGAGAGAATAAACAGGTGTCATCAACATAGTCAAGGTGTATGAGGAAAGGTGTCATCGTCGATTGAATTGAATTGAATGCACGACCTATTGGTTTCTCTGGAATGTCCCTGTTTAGAGCACGCCAGATGCACTCCCTGTTCACGTTGTCAAAAACTTCCTCGAAATCGATGAAGAGCAGGTGAAACGAATATCTAAACTCCACGATCTGTTCCAAAGTGATCCGTACTGTTTTGATGTGGTCAATACAATCAGCAAAGAAGCTCTCCCACTGTCTAGTGACAGCTAGATCATACAAGTGGTTGATATAGATCTTGAGGGTTCGCAGCTCTCCAACCCTGCGAAAAGTGAGAGAATCAGCACGTAAGCGACCTTCAGGTTGTGATTCTTTTCGGGGCTAATGAGGAGGCAATTCATTGATCTACTGCTTATCACATATATATGTAATTCCTACAATCACAAGTTCTCTTTAATTTCAATTGACTTCCTCAGATATTGAGAGCAACATTTGATTCCTCAATACTGCAAATACAATATAGCATAATATAATAACTGGCAAAGCAAGCAGAAACTACAATTTTTTAGTTGCATACCTTCTGGACGCGGAATTGTGATTTCGAACCCTCTAAAATCAATACAAAATGACTAAACAGCCTGACATCTTCCGGCAGTGACAAAACTATATATCTTGCTGTCCAGATAACAGAAACCACGGAACACCCGCTCTTTCCCGAGAATATCAGTGTCGATAATCACTATTGATTAAGTGAATTAAAGTCCAAAGCACAAAACCTGTAGATAGTTCTATGATTCATTGCGTATTTCTTTCTCTGTTCAGTGTAGACCATGATGAAAATTGTACAATCGTATTATTGATTCTTTGAGGGCTTTGAATTTGGAAAATTGAAGTGATGATTCTATAATTCTGCAAGGCAGTAAGCATATGCATAACATTCCACACTCACCACTGTCTATTCGTGTCTTCTCTTTCTCTGGTACGAAATATTACGTCGATAACAATAGATAATAGATACAATTAATGGATAGCCAACAGTTGTTTTACGGGGCTGGCTAACTTATCACCTCTCCACCAGGTCAACGCTATATGTATGGGGCCCTCGCTATAAAACAAGCTGTAAGCTCAACATAGTTATCAAACATCCGAATTTCGTGGAAGAAATGTGGAGATCAAAAGCAAATTTATCATCAACGGCGCAACAACCGGTATCCGGTCTAGGCCTGTCTTAGTAAGGAACTCCAGACCTAAAACCATTTGGCCAAAAATTCTTCGAAGGATTCTTCTCTTGAACGCGGCCAAGAGTTCGCATTTTTTCTTGCTAAATACCCAAGTCTCCGATGAAGGTAAACTGTACATCTCAGGTTGTTCTCTCATAATGTCAATATCGTTAGTCAAGGCCAGTAGTTGGGTGGACTTGAAGAGGATCGTGCCTCTCGCATTTACGTTTGCATCGCGAATCACTTTCTCCAGAACCAGTTTAAAGAGGACGCATAATAGGCCATCCCCTTGTCTTAGACCGTTGTTGATGTTGAATGGTCTCGAGGGTGATCCTAACGCGACAAACACAGCGTGATTTAAGAGAAGCCTCAGCGCTTGGAAAGCCCGACCCACGCGCGTCTGTATCGTGTAGTCGGAGACCAGATTCCTCTCCAGGAAATAATACGTGGTTGTCCGGTGAAATATGGGCGGAAAAATGAGGATGGTTTAGGAAGCCGATATATGAATTTACAATTTTTGCAAAAAGAAGAGCAAAAGTTGTATTTCGCTGCACACGCTATGAACTTTACGTATGAAAGGTGTTGTAGATTTTTATGTAAGCTAGTTTGTATACATTATAATGACTACCTGGGATTGTGATGGCCTCCAGACCATCCTGAATTACCGTAGATGACCAAAAGGGGAAAGATATCTCAAAAACCAAAAAAGATGGCGAAATTGACCGTGACAGTCCATCTTCAAACAGTGAAGTTGCATCGGAGTGCTCCGTTGACACGTGCTTGCACGCCCCTGTGCTAGCCAGGCTCGAAAATGTGGGAGGGTCTTTTGAACAATTCGACCCCTTACGTATCATTGTACAAAAATTCCAGTGTCCTTTGCGATGCATGGCTAGGAACCAGATACTGAAAAAATGAACAAACCGGGGGATTCGCCCGAGACCATCGACAGATAATCTGGCGAGCTAAAACGAAAAGATGGAAAAAAATAATGGTTTGACCGCGCGCGTGGAGTTGTAAAACCGTACCGCCATCGAAAAGGAGAGTCCACGACGAATGGATCACGTCTTCGATATTATATCTCCGACTGCAAGTACATAGTGAGGCATGGCCTTCGAAGTTCCCTCCCTGCCTTGGCATTCTCAGACCATTATATTAGAGGATGATAATGTAATGTCAGCCTCGCGGGGTTCGCAAGAAGAAAGTGAAAGTAAGTCCTCCTTCAGTCTGAATGGCTGTGCGCCACCGCAGCATATCGTAGTCTTGCAGATTATTTACTGAGGAAGCTATCATCGCACCTAGCAGTTAGCTATAAACTTCCAATCCAAAAATGAGGAGAAGGAAAAATTTGAGGTACGGTAGAGATAACCCACGGGAGTCGTCTGATTTGGTGATTGGACTGGGCTCCCGTAATGGACACCACGGCGTCGAAACCGCTAATCGTGGGTCGGTTCGACGTCTAGGCGCCACGACGAGCAGAAGCATTGCTCCGCCTGCTGCAGCTCTTTCACCACAATTTGTGGCGACCACTTCAGCAGGTTTATGTTGGCAGTCCAAACTGATAGGCCAGAGCCTTCCATCCATATTACGGCCGCCGGTCAAATACGAACTATTCAGGCGTAACTGACAGGCTGAACTGTATGTGGATGATGGGCTTAAGGCGTATATGACATCATCATCATAAAAACAGTGGAGTTTATTAGGATTTTTTAGTTTTCTATTCCTTACTTTTTTTAGTTATTTGTATTTCAGCGTCAATTACTCGAGCCTGCGGGTAGTAGTCAATATGATACACACGCTGGTACCAGTGGTTTTTAATTTACGTACATATATGTATGCTTTGGTGCACGGACTGGCACATACATATGTATCTGTATCTTGAAGTTTGGCAAAATTTCAAGGAACATTTTTTATTCTTAGCTATGTACGAATGGAAATTCGGGCATAGAGAGTTTCTCACATAAGATGAACACAAAACCTTTATAACCGAAGCGCCCAGCTTCTGGTACCCCGACCCGTTTTTTTACACTAGGCGTTACCATTCAGAAGCGAAAGATGTTCGATGAATGAACAAATACCAAAAAAGTAAAAAAAAGTAGCTTCTACTTCACTTCCGCAAGAAAAACTAAAGACTCTCTGCAATTTGGATTAAGTATATGCGCCTGCCTGCCTGTTGCATGTATAAATCAAAATTTCTTGTCCAAAACCTCCAATATCTACTGTTAGTAGTAATACAATCGGCAGTATGTAGTCTCCGCTGCACCATTTGGAAAAAGAAGTTACTCACGACTTTTAACCAATCACTTTTCATCCAGTGATGATTGCAACGACCCTAGGAGTTGCACTCTGGCTTGATACGATATTCCTACCTTGTAGAGCTATCTCTAGTTATTCTGCTTCTTTTTACTCACTCCTTCTGATAGACTCTCCAACACCGCAAGACACGCAACTATGTTCCCCGTTGAGTATCTGTGCTTTCTTTATCCCCATAATTCAATCTTAATGCCTCCTAAAGCCTGTTACAAATATTCGAACATTTTTTGTTGAGGATGCAGGGAGTCCTGAGCTCGACGACCAGACCCCTTTGGAAGCAACTTATGTTCTCTCTTGTGGTCCACGGACTCCTCCTTTTTGGGTTAAACACCTAAGTTTTCCAAAAAATTGACTGACCGTTTCGTCCAGGGCAGAGGCAACTTATCGGGTGCTGTCTCACCTCTGTCCTGGAAGTACCGTGAATGAAAGTGACGACATTTTGTAATCGCGCTATTTATATATAATTGCAAACACGACATGAGTGCGTATAATATTGAAGTGAAATCCGTGGTAAGTTCAGACATAAACTAGACCAAAGTGATTTTTTGTTAAGAATGCAGAGAGTCCTGAGTTCGCGTCTACTTGATAACGCACCGGACCGCTTACGAAACAGCTTACTTCTTGCGGTCCATACTATTGGATTTATCTTACAATAATTCGCACTCATATCGTGTTTGCGATTATATACAAATGGAGCGATTGGTACCTGTCGTCACTTTCGATCACGCGGCTCCTAGGGCAGAGGTGAGGCAGGGTCTGATGAGTTGCCTCTGCCCTGGACGAAACCGTCAGTAACCTTATCCGAACATGTAAATCCAATATCTGGATCGATATTCTTAAAGCCCATGCCACATATTACTTTAATATACATTAACTGTTATCATTGTTATCTCTGAGCCAGTCAAGAGAAACGTTTCAAAACAAAGTACTCTTCCAATCACTAAACAATCTAATTTTTCAAACCAAAGATCAGAACAATCCCCTTTCCTCCAAAGACCAAAACGAAACAAGTCGGGAAATCGGAGGCTGGACGCTTCAAGTACGAAAGGTTTTGTAGATTCCTTTTATAAAAATACTTCAGTGGATATTCGTTCCATTTGTACCTAGCACGCAATGTATATGCATATATTATGTTAGAATTTTCACTTTAGCGTGATACTGACATTCAAAGTCTAATTATTTGCACTGAAGTGACAACTTTGACCCACAATAACTTTGTTAATAATCATACAGAAAACTCGAATGTCAATTATTCTCGTTAATTATGACGTCAGCATCTCATTTGCATGGCTTTACATACAGCAACTTCCCACGAAACTGATAAGTTTGAACTTCTATAACTTTTGCGCTAATGGCCAAACTTTCATGAAGCTTGGCGTGCTTATGCGAGAAATTGTCCTCAATGGTGGAGCAGTCTGGTAATCCTAAGATAAACTTTTATTTCACACAAAACCTTAGAAACGATTCCCCTCATGTCCAGCTGATCAACTGTCCATTCAATCAGCCGGTCCTGCCAATTTATGTCATTCACTTTATGCGTGGGATTCCATTGTTCCCATCTGTTCTCCAAATTTCGTTGGTTTAGCCGTTTTGTTTTGTTAGTAGGGTTAACAAACGATTGGACCGGCTAATTTTTGGCTACACTATTTGATAATTATTAAAAAATAAAATTTGGAATTGTTCAAGTGAAATTGTGTTTTTGAATTTAGGGGAAAGCGACCAATTGTTAGGTTGTTTTAGTAATGAGCAAAATTAATTAATTAATAATGGTTAGAGCAGAAGGCTGTTGTACGGAAGGTATCGGTTAAAATCTCAATGGTGACACTGAGATTTGTATCGTGATTTGATGTCGGATACCAGTCGACTCAGTTGTAAATGAGTACCTGAGTGAAATCAGGGTCATAATCCCGGGCGAACGCAATGGTGACCACATTGTCTCCTATAAGGTACTGTAGTCATGTAGTGTACCGCTACGATCTTGAATGAAGTGCCTTAACACACTGCAAGGCCCTGATCCAACTGGATTGTTGCGCCAATAATTATTATTACGATAAAATTAATTATTTGCAATGTTAGACAGGGTATATAAATGAAAGATGTTAACCGCTTAGAAGAAGGGACAGCTATTATGTTCGACGCGAATATTTGCAGTGCCCTTAAAACAAAACGAGTGGACGATAAGGCACATTGACGCTGTATAGGTAACAATATCTGAATATATATTCGACGAAAACAAAATGTGAATCTAAAATCTCAAACAATATAACCTCGTGAGATTTCTAGCTCTATGGGGCACTTAACATAATAACATTCTGATTGTCGTCGCTGCACATTTGATTATCAATTTAGTGGTTTTTCAGATCTCGGTGGTATTATCTCGACACTTCGCAGTCACCGCGTACTTTCATAATTATCGTATGTTATTCGTCAGTTTTTATGTCTGCTCCCGAGGAAATATAATCAAAAAGTGCAGCGAGTGTTAATTGATTTCTAGATTAGCTCCTTATAAACCCGTGTTTTGACAGTGTCCGAGACTATTCTAGAAAGTGTAAAGTGACGATTAGTGAATATTCTCAAGAAAATCTTCTACTTGTGCATGTGCAATCAAGCTAAATATGCGAAAAGCAATTCTTCGGAAGTAGATAAAAGTTGTGTGAGGAAGAATAAAAATCTATGAATGAAATGAACCCATTTGTGAATTTAAGGCCTGGAATTCGATGAGAATGAGATAGAGTCGGGAAAGTCAGGCGCAGAAAGACTCCAGTACATGTAAGTGTAGCCTGAAATTAATTTTGGAATTTCAATCTATCTATTGTATTGTTTATAATATACGGATGTAACCAAGATTTTAACCGAATTTACATAATACCAAGTTGCTAAACTATAAACATCTGATAGGACTGGCGAGAGTTTAATAACGAATGACAAATCATGCAACATTTCACAGTCGATTCTCAGAGAGGGGACGAATTTCATTCATTCAACCCACATTTTTTAACGCTCTACCAAGTTCAGCTGCAGTATCTCAATTTATAACAAAACATACTATAAAGATTGAATAGTTCACTTGCAAATTTGCCTGATTGTCTCAGCGGTGCCGATGATAAGGGGTAGATACAGAGAGGCCGTGAAAATATCAACGCGAATTTATATAAGTGAAGAGTGATGAATACTGGATAAGAACGAACTTTCGGACACGATCTACCAGAAACTAGCATAGGAAAATAAGAACAATTGGGGAAAAATAGGAAAAATAAGAACAAAATGGGAAACCTGAAGCGCCGAGATTTTGTGGATTTTTTATTTAAAAATATTTGGATACACGATGGTTTCATTTATACTCGTATATTGCACGTAGAGTAACATATACGGATATATGTTGAATATACTCGATAATCAAATTGATGTATTTAGAGAAAAAGGATTTCCTCCTCCCTTTTGCGTGTACGGGGACTCACTCTTAAAATTAACCTAACAGAACAACGGCATTCACTGCAAGCGTGGGGTTCACGCTTTCAACCTATCGACCAAATTTCATGTCAATAGATATAACCGTTTTTGAGAAAGATGCGTGTGACAGATAAAAAGACAGCGTTCAGACGGACAGACAGTCAATCAGTGAACCAATTTTAATAAGGTTTTTGTTTTCCATAAAGCCTTAGTATACTGTACTCTCGAACGGCATTGCGGGAACATTTGCGCCCAAATGTCGGTGACTTCGTCTTCTTAGCTCCAAACCGTCTACGAAACTTCATTCAGCTGTACTTACCATTCTCATTTTTTCCTGCAGTTCTTCCTCTTCTTCTCTTTCTTCAGCTTTTGTCCCGTTCGCAAGCGGGGTTGACTGATCATGATCGGTTGCCCCCGTTTTGTTCTACAAGGTGGGACAAAACTAATCACTCTATTGGAAAACGCTATAATTTTTGTAAATGGTGCCAATTGTCGATTCGGTTTTGACATTTTTGAATTAAACAAACGCAGAATACAAATTAACAAGCCGTCAATCGGTTTACTCCAGAAGAATAATTTCTTACTTTATTTCGCACAACAATTTGTCGGTTGTCTTGACGCATCGTGAATTGGCCGGCCGACACCAACTGGACAAGAACTGCGGTGTTTGGCCATTCGCCTTGAAGAGACTAGGACAACACGAGACGTTCCCATGGCTGGGAGCAGCCGCCCTGCTGAGAATATCGCTGCTGTTGCCCAAGAACATCGGCGTAGAGGAGCCCGGAATATCGGCCAGTTAATGTGCCAGGCTATTGGGAATTTACCGGCGGTCTCTACGCAGAATTTTGGTGAAAGATTTGAAAATGTTCCCTTACAAAGTGCAAACAGTGCTCAAGCCATCCTGAATCTCATCTAAGGCGAGGACGATTTTTCATCGAAAATTATCATTAGTGATAAGGCTCATTGCCATCTTAGCGGAATAAATAAAATAATCGTTTGCGGAGGACCGAAAAGTTACTGCATGGTGTGCCGTTTACTCTGGAGGAGTCATCGAGCCATTTTTCTTTGAGAAAGTCGCCGGCCAAACAACAACTGTGGAGGGTGCGCGCTGCCAAACAACAACTGTGGAGGGTGCGCGCAGCCATGATTCCCGGTTTGTTTCTTCCTCAATTGGTTGAATTGAAACTAGAGAGCAAGTGGTTGTTACAGGATCGTGCAACAGAACACACTGCTCGAGCCATAACCGATATTTTGAAAGAAGCATTTCCGTGTCGCTTAATGTCTCGTTTTAGTGGTTTGCACTGATCGGCCAGATCACCCGATTTAACCATTCCAGACTTCTTTCTATGGGACTTTTTGAAGTCATGGTTGTACGTCAACAAGCTTCAGACTCTTCAAGCCCTTAAGGTGAATATTCGCCAGGAATGCCAGAACCTGTCGCCTGAATTTCTGGCAAGAGTGATAGAAAATGCCATGAAACGGACCTGTAAGGTCATCAAACCTGGCGGCGGCCACTTGGCCGATATCTTTTTCTCGACTTGATTGAATGAGTTCAAATGAATTAAATAAGCAAATTTCACAAACAGAATCAAAGTTGTTTATTGAGAAAAAATTACAGCAAAAGAACATCGGGTGCCTAATATGGATGCAATTGCGAAGCTTTCAAATCCCCATCCAGCGTAACAAGCCACCGTTGTTTCGGGCTGCCTTTTGGTCGCTTAACATCGACTTCCATATTCAAACCAATCTTAGAAGTTGAATTCTCATCAGCGCGAATCACGTGACCATACCATCGAAGACGTCTTTCTCGCAATTTTCCCGCATGTGATCAAGGTGTGACGCACTCATCCAAAGAACACGTCTTCGTCTCCATTATGACGCGGCGCCATTCATTCTTACTCAAGACCACAGTAGATCTACTATAGGCAGTACCCTTACAAAAATGACCCCACTTGCAAATGTGCTTGCAGAAGCTTATCTGTACACATCAGAGACGCTAAACAAGGAAAAGGCATAATCTTCGTCAAATTCTATTGGTAAGAGAGAGATCGGTGAGCTTTTGCTATTCTGGTACTACGGCGTGCTCAGCCATATAGCAAAAAGTTGTTTCACGTATTCACTTATACATAAGCAAAAACTTGCCAATCTTACCAATACATTGGCAAGTCCGGGCGGTATGTCAAACACAGCTGATCGGGTTTTCGGTACATCTCGCTCATACTCAAGAGCAAAACAATTTGAAATCGTGTGTACTCGCACTGATTTCCCCCCTTGAGGGGCAAGGGGGAGTGAGGTAGCTGTCTAGTATCTAACTGTGCTCAAGACTATGGAGGGCGATAGCGTGGACGACATTGCGGTAAATTTCAGATTTGAGACGTTCGCTGAAGAAAGATCACCAGTTGTGGAACGCACTTCATCCAGGTTGGATAATGCGTGAGCAATTTCATAACACAGTTCTCCATTGGCGGATAGTGCTTGAGGATCGATTGACAAAAATTCTGTTTTATTCAGATTCAGTCTGAGACGCTACACTTGAAACTTTACTTTCCGGATCGTGGTAGAGCAATTGATCATAGCGTACGAGCTCTTCTGGTACTCGGTGTTATCGTAGAGTATACCAGATGAGTTCGTGTGACATACGGTCAAATGCTTCCTCTAGATCCAGGAGTGCAATGTAGAGATTGCGATGCTTCTCACGGCGTTTCTCCATAAGTAACCGCACAGTTTTAATTTGTATTCGGTCAGTTGTTCCGCAGTTCTTGATAAATCGGGCTTGATTCACAGTTATTTCAACGATTTCGCGAATACGGTTGTCAAGAATGCTTTCAAAAATCTCCATAATATGGAAAAGCAATCGAATCTGGCCGTAACTTGAACATTTCACTGAACTACAGCGGTAGTTTCTTGCCAGTCAGATGGTGTTCTACTTCCTTTTATGACCCGATTTAAGAATTGGCTGGGCCACACTGTTAAGTCCCAGGTGAATTTCAGACGCTGGCAAGTGAAATTATTCCAAATGATGGCAATGCTTGTAGAAGTGGATGATGAACAAATTCTTTTGTTGGAATTTGCTGGAAATATTCTCGTTCTTCGGTAAACAAAATTCCTTTCGGCTTTTGATAAGTCGATACAGATCTTCCTCGCCATCCCGAGTGCCGTGATTTATATCGGGGCCCAGCGGTTAGTGCCCAGTTCTCTCAGCTCATGGCAGGATAGAGACGAACAAGGCAATCTACATGTTACGAAACCATGAATTCTATAGGGCAGTAAGTTTTCCGAGATCTGCTCGAGGAAAGATAGCTGAAGACCAAAACTGACGCAACGACTACAGCTTGTCTTTTTTGCTTCGGTTTCTTTCTTCACCACTAAGAAAAACTTCTTGGAATGAAGCATCCCCAACCTCCAATTCGTCATATTATTACACCTTGAGTAGTTTACGCGGCTACCACTGAATGAAATGAAATCTTACTGGAAAGTAAACGGTTAAAACGTCATCTCCAAACTCATTAGCAGTAGGTCCGCGACTAGCCGATTCTCAACCCGTTCAAGAGCTCTTTGAGGGAGCAAGCTATCCAGCTTCCAAATTAGGTTTGCACAGGTGGTCTAAGTTTTCCTTTTCTTTCAATTCTCAGCTTAGGCATATGAATTTTAAGCAAAAAACACCCGAGGGTTTCGTTGTGTACAATTAGCCAAATCTAGGAATCAAAATTCTCTTAGTCGATTCTTACTATCTAACGCTGTGCCAAATCGAATAACCTTTGCACTGTACGATATCTTTATGCCCAATCAACTCTTCGATTTCATTTATTGTATGCGTATTGAAAAACTGGCAAAATTTTGCACATTATAGTGTGATCAGATTTTTAACAAAACAAATACATATTTATTTACATGATCGGAAACTAAACAAATCACATTATCCTTCAAATTGAACAACGAAGGTAAAAATGCTCAAATAAAGAAAATGTGTCAAGCTAATTCTCTTGCGACGTCGCAAGCATTTTGCCCAAACCGCAGAACATTACAAATCACTACACAAAACGGTAATGTGTAAAATGAAATTCCATCACAAATTCAGCGTCCAAGTGCTGGCATACCACCAATTGAAGTCAGTGCCCCGAGTAGTGACCTTTTGGACCCATCTTAACAAAAAATCAAATATATATTGTTTACTAATTATATCTACGGAACTGTAGATCCAATCTAATTTCAAAGAAAACGTCTATCCATTTCCGATTGTTGTCGATCTATTTTCATATATGTGATTATTTGTTTTTTCACAACGGCGTTCAGCGTGATATCACTGGTTGATTTTCGACGGAAGTGATCATTCCAAACTAGTTAGAAGGTTTACGGCCCCACGTGCGGCAAATGTCGGTTCAGACTACTAGTGAAAAAAATAAAAACCCGTCGATTGTTTTTACAAATCCGACTTTACTTTCGGGTAGTCTTAATGATACTAACTTAACATTGACGATAATCGGCATTACATCACAATGCGATTGATCAGCCCTTATATCCAATAATGCAATTAATCGGCGTTTACATTAATTCTGTCAACGTATGAACCAAATTAAGTGTGCCAACATTCTTTGAATTTACAATATTGCAATTCACAATATTAATACAATTATGAAATTGATAGACCAGTAGCTTACTCCAAACTACAATTTTATTTTATTATGTATATAACTAAAATTAATAACACTTGAAGTTATTAATTTAATATATTTTATTGATCTTCATCCTCTCACAGTTCCAACTAGACTCCTCTTTTTATTATCTTACTGCTACCTTAATACCTACGATGCTCGCTCGTTTGTGCATCCGTTATGCAGGTGCACTTAATAATGTTTATGATTCTATTGGTTTGTGCATCCATTATGCAGGTGCACTTAATAATGTTTATGATTCTATTGGTTTGTGCATCCGTTATGCAGGTGCACTCAATAATGTTTACAATGTTTCGGAATTAACTGTAAATGGGAGATAAGCGACCCAAGCGGATATTTAACCTCTCCCCTATTTAACTTGAAATTCTCCGTAATTTTACTGGATTGCGAGCTTTTTACAACAATTTTCAATTTTTTTGTGTCCATGATATAGGGTAAGTATTATGATAAATAGTATTAACAGAAATGCGCTTACAATTGAACCAGATAGGTAATTTATATTTTTATGAAATTTTAAAATATTGATATGTTCCAAGTTTCTCTTATTTTCTAAAACTATCTCTTTGAAATCAATGTTTTTGGTGAAATTATAATCCGTATTTTCATTATAAAAGAACCTGTCAATAAATTTTACATTTGTGTTACCAAAGGTTTGATTTAGTATCTGGATTGTACAGTTATTGATGTTGATTAAATAGTTACCATTTAGGTGTATGTTTCTGTCGTCACAATAATTAACAATATTAGTTTGTTTAAGATTCTTACAGATTATAGTGTTATCATCAACCTTCACAATTTCTGTTCCATTATTTTCTACAAGTACGCAATTATTTCTTGTAATACTCTTTACTCAAGGGTTTCAACTCCCTTTCATAATTCAATTTTTCATCATAAACATATTTTGTTCCATTTATTTCTATAAAATACTGATCTTCTAACATTGCTTGTAAATTATTCGTAGTGGGTAGCGATGTAATTAATTTGTACTCTTCAATTTTGTAAGAATTTGGAATTTTAAGGGCCAACATTATTGTGTTTTCCTTATACTTCAGTAGTCCGGTTCGTACGTTTTTGAGTTTATAAAAGTCCAGTTTAGTCGTCAAAATTTCGGTTGCTGTTAGCATACTAGAGTGAATCAATCCATGTTTCATCATTGCTATGTTGTCAATAATCTGATTTAACTTCTCTTCCAAAATTCGGAGTTTTTAAAATTTGGTCTGTTTTCAGTTGTTTTTTTTTTTTTACTAATAATTTTTCGTTTTCTGTGAGTTGTTGAAAGGTTTTACTAATTGCGTTTCGGTCTGACTCTATCAGATTTTTAAGGTATTTAATCGAGTTATTAAAATGAGAATTGAGTTCAATTTATTTATTAAGGTTTTGAACTGCATTTTCACAATTCTCTTCTATTAGTTGGATATGTTCTACTATTTCCTGTCTATCTGTGGTGTTGCTAATAGTAGAAGTTGCAGTGCAACTACCCAAACTGAGGTCATCACCTGCAAATTTACGAGGACGTTTTATATTAATGGGATGTTCTCTACCTAATTCTTTAATCCTATATCTCGGTTCGTTCTTATAGTAATTACGTTTATAGTTCTTAACTGGAATAATTCTCCTAGTCTCCCTATAATCTTCTCTTTTCTTATTAAGCTTATTTATATATTTATTCTTGTACTCCTTCAAAGTCTTTTCAAGCATTGCAGGATCAGCCCGTACTGCTTAATTCGGAGTCATTTTGATAGAAGAGTGATATCTATCGTTATAATTACTTACTGCCCTATGTATTTTCTGTAATAAAGTTAGATCTAATTTCCTCATAGATACTAGTTTTTCCTGTAATGTTGAGTGAAACCTTTCGATATCACTATTCCCTGTATGGGTATTAGGTTTCGTGAAATGTAATGCTATACCTTGCGTTCTAAAGAAGTCCTTGATATTAATACTGGAGAACTCATTATCGGTAATAATCTTCTGCGGTTTACCAAATTTAGAGAAGTGTTCTTCCAACACTTCGATCTTCTTATTCCAATTTCTATTTTGCAAATGATAAATATAAGCTTTTTTCATCAGCTTATCAATTAGCGTTAGAAATGTCTGCTTCATGAAATAGTATATATCCATATGCAAAATTTCGTTTATACTAGTGGGAGTTTCCCTAATTTTGTATTTAACTCTGAAAGGCTTACGTTCGTATTTGGTTTCCAAACACGTTTTACAATTATTAATAACTTTGATTATCTCCTCGACTAACTTCGGGTAATACAATTTATTTTTTAGAGTATTAAAGGTTTCTATAATCCCACTGTGCATACTCTCAACTGTGTGATATAAGGATATCTGTCTATGGATTTCCTTTGCTGTTTTTATTTCTCTAGCCCTCATTGTAGCTTTGATAAACTTTATGTTCCTATCGTCTCCAAATAGTTCAATTAATACTTGCTGAATTTTATTAAACTGATGGTATGAAAGTTCGGTGTAGATTCCTGTTATACCTGGTCGAATATACCTTCTTAAAAGGTCAACCCAATGGTCCCTATCCCTAGTCATATCCATATATATTATTCTACGGTTATGCAATATTTCTATTTCCTGATCTACGTCATATGCTAGTATTAACTGCGTTTTATATTTATTTACTATGGTCTCTTTAATAGGAATGTGATCCAACTGTTGTTCATCTTGTGAATGAACTGTAGCGTTATCTGACAAATCATTGATCGATTGGTTATCAGTGGAATTTTCTTTTTGATTAGTGGCTTTTGGAATGCGACTCAAGAAGTCTGCAACCTTGTTTTCCTTACCTTTGATATACTCTATATCAAACTGATACTCTTGTAGTTTCAGTAACCACCGTTGATTACGTTGGCTAAATTCTTTCCCCTTATACTTCTTTGTCATATACTTTACTGTTAAGTGGTCTGTTATAAGTTTGAATAGATTACACCACAAGTAGGGACGGAAATATGTTACAGCCCAGACAACTGCTAAAAATTCTTTATCGGTAACAAAGTAATTTTTCTCATGATCATTTAGCGATCGAGAGGCATAACACACAGGTTGATTATTCTGTGTTAACACGGACCCTATCGCATAATTGCTCGCGTCGGTAGTGAGTGTAAAAGGTTTATCGAACTCGGGAAATTTTAAAATCGGTTGTTTAGTCAAAACTAATTTTAGTTGTTCGAATGCTTGAATATATTCTGGATCTCTAACATTATTTTTTTTGTCCTTTTTCAGGTATTTGATCATCGGGTGTGCAATTTTTGCATAGTCTTTTACAAATTTTCTATAATAGCCTGTAGCACTTAAAAATCCCCTTAACTGTTTAATTGTTGACGGTAGTGGATACTCTTGTATACACTTTACCTTATTTGGGTTAGGCTGCATACCCTCAGCTGTAAGGATATGTCCAAGAAATTCGGTGTTAGTTAAAGGATCCCCTTCCTTGTAAATTAACCCACTAAATTCCTTAAATAACTTTTCCATTTCACTTTTTTCTTCTTTATTTAAATGACTTAAGTCAACTTTCCCTTGTTCGGCATTAAGTTCAAAGTACTTGAGGTTTTCTTCATTTTCTGAAGAATCTAAAGATATTTTACTACCATTATTTAGGATGAGACATTTATTCTCAAAATTGAAGATTTTCACAATTTTGGATAATATGTCCATTCCGATTAAAAAGTCATACGACTTCCCTAATAAATCCCTCTTATACCATTTGAATCCACCTTTTGGATCAAAGTTAAATTCTGTTGGAATATTTGTAATTACTCGTTCAACGCTTTCCGTGGTTGTATGGTTTATAGTCTGCAAACGGATGTTAGTCTTATCGAAGATTTTAAATTTGCTACAATCTACTCTAGCAGAGTTCACAATGCTCATTGTTGAACCTGTATTTTGTTTCCGAGGCCTAATTCATAAAAAAACTCTGGTTCAATATTATGAACCTCCTCGTTTACTGAATTAGACCCGGGTGATGGGTCATTTCTATTTTGATTTGATCTTCTATGGGTCACGGTACCTATCTCCATAGGTTTAGGTGGTGATCGCCTAACCTGGTCAGAACGATTCCAGGAATGTTGTCTATGTTGAGTAGGATTATTATTACTTCTAAACCCAGAATCTCGGAAGTTATTTAGTCGAGAATTTTGTCGATCTTGCCAAAAATGTCCCGAGGTACGTCTGTATTGATTTGATTCTACCCTATTTGGTCTACCAAAATTTGAATTGTATTGTCCATGATTACCGGATTGTTTCTGTCTATTGTCCTGTTTGTTATGGTGTTTTCTATAGTCCTGACTGTTATAATTCTTTCTTTCCTGATATAGTGTTTCTCGGTCTAAATTATCTTGATCGTAGCCCACGTACGAGTATAAAATTTCTTTTACTAAATTCTCCAAAGCTGCTATCAATCGTTGCGCTAATACGTTATCCATTTCGGCTTGAAGGATGCGTCGATGGTAAATAGCTAGTCTGTCTCTACGTTGAGTCTTGAGGTGAGTCTATTTCACTGCACTTTTATATTAGATTTTTTTTTTTTTTTATTGCTAGGATTCCAAACCAGCCTCAGAATGTGTTTTAAGACGGATTTATGCTTGTTACTCCGCCTCCTAGCTTTGTATTTATTTTAGTTAATATATTTTTTTTTTTATATTATTAAACGAATCGCGACACTTGATTTTTTTAGTTAAAACAACTTTGTTTCTAAAAAATTGCGCCGGTTCTTGAACGAATTTAAAACACGTAACTTCGCGTATCACTGGATCCTGCTCGATGCATGGATCCTACCGACTGCGCCACTAAAATTAATAACACTTGAAGTTATTAATTTAATATATTTTATTGATCTTCATCCTCTCACAGTTCCAACTAGACTCCTCTTTTTATTATCTTACTGCTACCTTAATACCTACGATGCTCGCTCGTTTGTGCATCCGTTATGCAGGTGCACTTAATAATGTTTATGATTCTATTGGTTTGTGCATCCGTTATGCAGGTGCACTCAATTCTATTAGTTTGTGCATCCGTTATGCAGGTGCCCTCAATAATGTTTACAATGTTTCGGAATTAACTGTAAATGGGAGATAAGCGACCCAAGCGGATATTTAACCTATATATATTTCGGGAGCAACTTACTCCCTTCATCAGTGCAAAGCTAGACAATTATGAAACATCATCAATAAGCATTTCAAGAAAATAACTGTGCCAATGTACCTATGAACTTGTTTGATTTTCAGGATCCGGTGCGGGCGCAGGTGAAGACAAGGACACATGAAACTTTTGTATAATAACACGTCAGGGATCGAAGTGTTGGAAGGACCCCTTAAATTCCCGAGTCTGGCTAGCACGGAGGCGTGTAAGCACGTCTCGACGGAACACTTTGATGGAGCTTCAAAATTTGCGAGCGGCCTTCACGGTTAATTTCGCCATTTTTTTAGGTTTTTGGAATAGCGCCTCTCTCTTGGTCGTCTCCGGCCAGTCCGGATGAAGTGCAATAAATTCACATGAAATACGAGAGTTTAACCTTCAACAACTTTGTTAACAATAGTTGGGTTTCCTTCAAACTCCCCAGAATTACGCCCTATGCTGTTCCTTATATTGATACACCTACTATGAAGGGAATTTATTTTGTGACCTAGATTTTATATAGATACGCCCTTGTGATTTTATTTCAGATTTTTCGATTGAATAGGTTTTGAGAACGAGATTTGTTCTATTTGTTGGGGTTCATGTTTTGAGCTCCTCCTCGCCTATGTCAGAATAAAGCCACCCCTCACCTAAACCCATCGCAAAATGATATCACTCGTTGGATGTAAATGGATTCATTAATCACATATTCTCACCAAATTTCGTGACAATAGGTTTAGTCGTTTCCAAGTGTATCGTGTGTGACAGACAGACGGACAGAAGTTTTGCTTCACTCAAATTTTTAAAGAGGACCAACAAATATTTTGTTTGCCACATACAGAGAGGAGTCAAACATTGACAATGACTGCCGGACACAATATTTGGCGAGCAGGTATTCTCCACAGTGTCCGGTCCTGCCCATCAGTTCCATGCTTTCGGGGCTTCTTCCTCTCCTTCCAAGCAAAATGTTTTAGCGCGACCAGCCTCATTCCCTGCAACGGAAATTTTAACTAATTATTTTGATTCGGATTCTAAATGAAGGAATATAAACATTGAAACAGACATGCGACAACAGAATCGATAAAGTTAAACCAATCTAGCTTTCGCTTTGCTTTCTTTTCTTTATTCCACCAGCGTTTCTGGCGCAACTATCTATCCGATCAGGTATGTGGTACTATCAACTAATTTCTACCCTAAAATTAAAAACATCTTTTCTTCAATTCGGTGAAAAACACTAAAACTGAACATAATCTGTTGGATCCGATTTTTTCAAGAATCAAAAGGAATCTATTCTTAAGGATCATGTCTGCATATTCTTTAGTACAATTTATAGATAGAACTAAACCTATCCATTCCTTGGTTTCACGGATATGTAATAAAATATTATAAAACATTTCGTGATTTGCATTGAAGATAAACATTAAAACACACATTCATTTCGTTTCAAATGTGCTACCGTTTTGAAAGAATAAGTACATTAGTCGCAGTTAAGAAATAACGCTCGTGACATTATTGCCGGAGCAAGAGGCCATTACGGCAAAACGATATTTTGACGAATCACTTAGATAAGCAAATCGTTCTGCATACCATTAAGATTTGCCTCAAGAAGAACTCTGTATTTTTTTCGCACAACATTGAACTGTGCGGTCACCCCCAAACCCTCCCGAATACCGCCTCCCACAGTGTCATTTGTATAAACCGTGTATGAATAACATTTAGTACGATACTTTGTAATTGAAACCCGTAAGGGCATCTTATCTTGTATATCTACAATGGCATAAATGAATGCCTAAAAATAACAAACAAATCTCAGTCTACGTATCATGAACTTCAAAGGGGAGGGGGAAAGTCTGCGGAAGCGGGATGATAAAGATATTTAGAGGAAATCTTCGGAACCTATTGTGCTCTTATCATATTCGCAAAAGTGAAGATTCTTTTAGATTTAGTCGGAATGAACACCAAGAATAGCTAATGCGAAATGCTTTATAGTTGGTGCTGTAGTAAACACATCTGATTCCCTTGTGGAATGTTGCATCATAGAAATCGAATAAATTCCACTGAGCACTTAGATTTTATGAAGGGTTGTTGTTTGGGTGAATAGTCTTTAATTCGTCAAACTTTTTATTGAGCTGCATTCGAGGTCTCCCAGAAATTATAGAAGCTTGGAAATTAGAGCAACCAATTTATTTCTAATACATGTGTCATACTGAAATTAGAATAAGTGGTAAGGACTTTTGTCTATATTCCCGTTTTCTTTTTTGTATCTCTACGCGCCGTCGAATAACTAACTAAACACCTCTCCCTAATCAGATAAATAGCCCTGGAACCGTTTAATACACTACTTCGGGCTATCATTTTTGGAGCCTTCAAATAAGGAAGTTCTTCAACCAAAGGGAGGGGAAAGAAGGAAGAGAACTACTGGTTCGAAGAATCCCCTACAATCCGGTCCTTCCAACTGTCAAGACCAATATGGCTCCATCGATTGGTGCTCTTCAGCACCCCGTTGACAATGATGCCCAGTGAGAGCCCACCTCCCTTTAATTTGCATAACGAATCTGCTGACAAATTCCATACCATTTTCAAAAAGTCGGTGCCGTCGGCCACCCTATTTTAGAACAGAATGTCATGAAATCGTGCCTTCCCAATCTTGGGCAAGTAATACGGAAAATCTGCTTGCCTACTTAGAAGCTGGATAAGGAAATAATCAATTTCACCATGCTTTCGCATCTACTATGGAATTTGGCCAATAAGTCGGACTGTCCATTTGCCTATTGACTCGTTTTTTCAAGCGGGCCACTCAATCAATGTATTACCATTCTTGACGAGTAACCACCACCTTTGAGCGCTTCGCTTGTGGATGGAATTGCGATCTTTAGCAAGGGGTGGGAAGGGAATCACTCCCGCGATCTAAGTCACAGCCGGTTCTCAGACAGCGCGGCAGGCAAACGCCATCTGCAAAATCTCCCATCTCTATGCCTGTGTAAGTACTTACAATACACCTTGCCAATGTCATCAGCCCAAACATCAATGGACCACAAGGGATTGTGTTGCACTCATAAGAAGACGTTTCCTGCTATAGGAAGTAGCGCCAAGGTTTACCATTAGCCGAATCAAGTCCAAAACTCCAGCTACCGCCTCGTCTGCTGCTGCTTTGATATGCTCTAAATCGCTCATCCACAAGTCGAGCGTCGGTCCAAAGTATTTAACTCTATAATCAACCCGCCAATCGATATGGGAGATAGGGTCGAGATTCTTTTCTGAGTCAATTCAGGTCTTCCCAGTGCAAGGCTGAAACTATGAGCAGCTTACACGTCGCATCAATATGTCGAGTCTGCTTTGGGCGTGTTCAACAGAGGTCCAGTGAACACCATCTGCTTAATCGACTAGGCGGGACCCTTCTGCCATGTCGAGACTTAGCAGGCTATCGTCAGATGCGCTTCAGAGGTCCAGCCCTAGCATGGGTACTTGTACTAACCCCGACGTGATCTCCATCCTTTGGTCTCCAACTTCTCATAGAGGATGGTGCGGCCCACAGGTGATCCCTTAATATCCGCAAGAAGTAATCCGGCACGTCGAATTAACCTTTCAGTGTGCTTAGCACATCAGCAATCTTATGGAATTAAAGGTATTTCCGACATCAAGCGTTGCGAAGAGCATTACTCGTCGAGATCAATAATAAGTATCACACCTCGATGAACAGCACCCACAACCTTTACGACAGCATCCTTCAGGTAGCAGCCTGGCGCCTTCTTATCTTTCAAAGAAAAGGCTGCCTCTTCCAGATCGTTCACAGTGAAAAGTAGACAATCCTCGGCGCTTTCCGCACTTGATTCATTAGCCCGAACAAGGTCCGTAGGGAATAATTTCCGCACAATTCGCTCTATTTGGCAGTCAGTGAAGAGGGAAACCGCAATGTCTCAATTTTCGGGTAATCAGTTTATTGGCAAGACCCCACGGATCCCCATATACCTTGTTGACTAGCTCCAGCAGTCAGCTACGGTACTTGCTTTTAACTGATACCCTGCCATTTTGGTGCAAGCCTCTTCCACTCGTTTAAACCTTGTGCAGTGGAGCTAATCGCACCCTTGCCGCAGGTCGACAACTACCGCCGTCCACCAATGCATAAAAGATTTGACACGGTTGGGGGCCCAAGGGCAAAGAAGCCCCGCAGACTAACTACCCTTACCAAGTTCATAACTGCATTTTCCACAATGCCAGCTGCAGTGCCATCACGCTCCGAAGTGTTGGCTCTGGCTATTGCAAGAGGTTGGACGCGTCTCGCGATTGATGGTTGGACCTTCGCGATTGATAGTTGCTCGCCCGGAAGTCTTCCAGAACTCGCTACTTGTCAACTGACTTCACAACTGATTCCATCCCCCAGTTGGCATGGATTAGATGTTTAGAACTGCGGGACTTATTCTCATCGTTATTATCAGGCGTTTCTCTCGGATTGAAGTCCCCTTTAACCCAGATTTCTCTTCCTTACAGATAACTGAACTGATAAAACTTCAGGATCAGATAGATCATGAGTTTTTCGAATAGCACAATGCTCAATATAAAGATTTCCGATTCTTGTAAGAACTTGCAATGACCAAATGGGTTTATGGATGTTCAAACGACTATCCTGAGTGGCAAGGAAGAGCTATCCCAAATACCTTGAAAAGAAATTTGAATGAAGTGCTCTAACACACTTCAAGGCCCTGATCCACTATGGATTGTTGTGCCAACGATTATTATTAGGCCTAGACCGGATACCGGTTGTTGCGCCGTTGATGATGATGATGATGACTGTACTTGCACGGCTCTGTGCAAGCCAAGCTCAGAAACGTGAGGCGTCCTTTGAACACTCCGATCGCTCACCTGTCATTATGCAAAGATTCACACCGGCATCCTCCAAAATAATGGCCTGAGGATGTCATGTAAGGGTGGGAACTTCAGAGGCCGCATCTTACTGAACATTTGAGACAGAAGGAACAACGATCGAGGATGTGATCCATTGTGAATCCTTCCTTTCGATCGCAGGACTCAGGTCCGCAGATTTACAGCTCCACGCATGCGGCAGAACCGGCTTTTTTAATGTTTACTACCAAATTTACCTCGCGTGTAGTTATATCGTTCGGTGCACGCGAATCTCTGCGTTTGTTCTGAGTATTTTTCAGAATCCGGTGGGGAGTCACGCACTGGCAATGACACGTGATTTCTGTAAAATGACACTGAGGGATCAAAGTGTTCAAAGGACCCCCCACATTCCTGGCCTGGTTAGCACAGAGTTGTGCAGGTACCTGTCGTCGGAACACCTCGATGGAGCTTCCGCATTTGCGGCCAGACCTTCACGGTTATTTTAGCCACTTTTGTTGACAGTTTAGTATAGAACAACACTTAATCAACATCGGTTTACTCTCTGCCCGTCTGTTTGTCTATCCTTTTCTTATGGTTCTATTCTTCGCGTCCTCTTTTTGCGCCCCGCTTTTCCTGTATACTTTTGATTGCGGAGTTTACCGTACACCAATTTCTCTCCGACTTCAGCATTTTCCTGGCTATGTTCTGCGGGCTTATCTTGATTTTCATCGTGGACAGTAGAACATTACAGGCTCCGCGTCCTCAGGTGTGCAACCACATTCAGGACAAAAAGGAGAAATATCCAGCCTGAATTGGTGCAGATACCTCCTGCAACGACCAAGTCCTGACAGGAATTGAGTTAGATGGTAGTTAGTCTCGCCGTGTCATCGCTGGACTTACTCCTCAATACGGGGAATCAAAGTGTGGGTCCAGCGACCTTTCTGCGAGTCATCCCACCGTTGCCGCCACTTTTCCTGCAACTCTTGCCTTGCCGCCTTTCAGTATTCTGCATACTTTTCAGGTGGATTCATTTTTCTCTTCTCGTACAGGCAACGTGCCTCACTTGCAGAATGTTTTTCGGGATCATTCCCACAAGAGCACGCGCTGCGTCATCTGATATTGTTCTGATGGTACTGCACACCCTTAGCGCCACTAAGCGGTAAGTCATATTTACCCTCCTCCGATTACTCTCACGCGCTAGTGCTTCCTTTCAAACTAGTGCCGTGTATAATAGTGTGGAGCGAACCACTCTGGCCATAAGTAATCTGCGACTGTATTTTGGGCCTCCAATGTTAGGAATCATCCGCGCTAATGATACGCTGGTATTTGTTGCTTTCTCACAGGCATAGTTCAGGTGTCTCCTGAAATTGCTTTAGCGTCAATCATTGTCCCCAAGTATTTGATAACCCGTTTTGAAGTGATAATGTGACCTCGAACACGAATATTAACCGTATTCCTCTCCCGACGGTTGGTAATCAAGACCGCCTCCGTCTTTTGTTCCGCACGGCCAAGCTGAACCATCTCCAGCCACGCATACATTTCAACGTCTTCAGGTTGTTTTGTGACGGCAGCCATAGCTAGATCATCTGCGAAACCGATTATCGTGGCCTCCTTTGGCACGGGAAGGACAAGGACCTCCACAGGAGAGGATCCAACACTGAACCCTGTGGTACTCCTGCGGTGACAGTGTACTGCCTGTATCCCTCGCCCTTGAATCCATCATCTCTGTGTGTCTATGTGTCTGTCCGTCGCACGCATTTTACTCGGAAACGGTTATAGCAATTAACACCGAATTTGGTGGATAGATGGGAAATGTCAACGCTCCCCTATACATAGAGTTACATACTTTTAGGTGGAATTTAAGGGGTACACATGCAAAAGGGGGTGTACAATTTTTATTTCTCCAAATGCAGTCATTTGGGGTATCAAATGAGAGGTCCCGATTAGTACTTTTCCAGTCTTAGTTTTCGCATTTGCTGGAAAAGTGGGAAGTGCAGGGGCTCGGAAGTGATAATTTCTTTCAAGGACCCATTCTAAGAAACAACCCAACCGAAAAATCTTTAAAAAATCAAGATGCTTCTACTATATAGTCCCTAGGCTTCGAAATACTTTCTATACCGATATCGCTCCACCCCCCTGCCACAAATTCATTCTAGCACTACGAAATTTTGCAGTAATGTAGACTATAATATAGAGCATGATCCTACCAAGTTTAGTAGAAATCTCGCACTACTCCTGAGTTGAAAAATGGAATGACGACATTATTGACTAAAAGGTAAAATCGTTGACTAACTGCGAGGAATTGAACATTCGGGCTTCCCATGCTAATGGTTTACTTATCTCGACTAAGTGAAACTTAAAATAAAGCCGTAAACATGCGTGCGAAATCTGGCAAATGACAATCTAAAATGATTTCTTCACGTTCTAACCTTTGTGATTTACTTTCCTGGTGCATTATATAATACATATATGGAATTAATTAAGGACTTTTTTTTAATCATTGTTAAAAGCACTTGGAAATTAGAAATTATAACAAATTAGAACTGGCCAAATCTTTTTTGTTTTAATTCTCGAGCTGCGAATGTATATATAGATACAAAAGCTACGGCAACTCTTTCTACATACATTGGCTACAATCAATGCCATTCCATTCAGAAATACAATCGTCGCTGTTAAAGGCCAACCAACTTCTTCGAGACAAAGATACTTTCAAATTCAAGCAGGAGTCCAAGACAACATTGCCAAAAGCTTATCGAATGGTACAGCTCGTAACGACTCTGCAGCCGCAGAAACAGGAAATTAACTTCTTTTAAAAAAATAAATGTCACAAATCGAAATGGCAAACAGACTCAACACCTATTCAAGGGAGTTGAGCTGGAGTTCGGCGAGTCCTTAAATGACACTCATCGACTGCCAAAGCGGAAAATATAAAATGATTCGTTTATTTTTTTCTTTCGGAAGGACGCGACTGTGACGCTCCTGCTATTATCACAATCGAAAAGACGGAAAAGAAAAATACTGCAAAGAACATTTGCCTTGCGGTTACAGTACAGATGATTGTTAACAATAAATGCAAGGATTCGCGCTGTTATCGAAGGGTAATAATGACACCACCACAATTTCTGGCCCTTCAAAATGCCGACGTCTATTGATAGACAAAACTCCCCGTTTGCCATTCAATAATAAAAATAATCAAATCTCTTCACCCTCGGTTGCTCTTCAGTCTTTCATCAATGCAAGATAGGAAAATAGCATCCAAGGGCGAATCAAAGAATCATAACTGTCCTAATCGGCGTCTGTATCTAAGAGAATTAGCCAATGTAAGAATTCATAAAAAGACTATTGAGTGATGGTGGAGGGAAAAGCCTTACTGCCAAGTACATTTTTCGGTGCTGGACGTATTCTAATGGAAAATTTAATTAAAATGCAATCAGAAAACAGATTGTGTTTGGTCATTTGAGGCTAAAGAATTCACAGTGTTACCTTAGAATGTACTATCTACCGCAAATGTATTGAAAAATCTATCTTGAACAACGTACACATCGCATGGGCATAGGAGTTTTTAGGGAGCACAGTTTTGATATTACAGCTACGATACTTGATATTGGTGGTATCTGAATTAAAAACAATTTTATAAGATATAAGTTACCCTTAGGAATGTGTAGTATTTCTGTTAGTCAAACCACCTCTCGGCAATTACACTTGCAATGTCTTCCCCGTGTCCTTTTAAGAAGATCGAAACATTCACTCAAATCCGATATTCACTAGATACTAACACAATTTTTGGCAGCGCATTTACAAAATGTCCATTACCGAGTCTTTCTCAAGTTTGTATTCTTGCTAGACTTCCGGACAGGATAACAAGAAAAATGTCATATTACATTTTGCAGAACTGAACTTGTATTTTGGTTATATACGAACTGAGAGTAGAGTGCATTTGTTATTTGCATAAATTCGCCGCTATTCCTGCTTCTGAATGAGATGATATCTTTGGGTATGTAGAAGCATCTTAGAACATTATTCATGCAGTGCGCTCAAATGACTTTCCTGTGAAAATCAGTTAACAGCTTCTCTCTCCTTTTGAAACGAGAAAATATCTTATTGTTGTATACTACATACAACAATAAGATAGATATATGTGGTGGAGAGATATGTGCTTAAATTTAGACTGGTTTCATAGGAACGAAGTGTTATTAGTTAAATATTTATTTATTAATTTGATTAATGACATTTATTTATTTATTAAGTTAATTACAGAAAGTAAATCCCTAGTTACATATTGTCCTCAGAGG
This sequence comes from Hermetia illucens, assembly GCF_905115235.1. NCBI lineage: Eukaryota > Metazoa > Arthropoda > Insecta > Diptera > Stratiomyidae > Hermetia > Hermetia illucens. The sequence goes on from NC_051849.1 coordinate 27,164,354, forward strand.
AAGGAACTAGTAAGCGGCTTAACCTACACTTAAAACTAAGGAAGAAGGCAGAACCCAAGTCATAGGGTGTTGCGGGGCCGGCATAGTCTTGGGATCGGGAAGCTTTTACTCAATGTCGAGCTCCCAAAGGAAACTTCAAAAATGTCCCCACTACGTGTATTATGAAAGGTGATGCGAAAGATAATATCGAACTTGGCAGAGCGGTCCAACAAGAGATCGCAGAGTTTGAAAAGTACGCACATATCAAGGAAGATGCGGAGAGAGAGGCCACACTGGGCAAGTTCTTTTTGAAAAAGAGGGTCCGGGTGAATCTACGTTGTACAGCTTCAAGTGCAAGAGAGGTGTCTTCGATGGTATGGTCATTTAATTAGCACTAACGGGAACATCGAAGTCGATGAAAGGCTTGATACACTAGATGGTGATTTGACGGCCGCGCAGCAGCATCCAGATCATGCCTTTGATCAAATAAAACGGCACAACCAATCAGGATGAACCGACCCCCCTTGTGAACGGGACAAATGCTAAACAAAAAGAAGAAACATCAAAAGTGAAACAGTATCGGCGGAAGGGGAACCAGGCTACACAGTAATAGGTTATTTCTAGCAAGGAAGTTGAAAAGGGAGCACAGGATAAAACCAGACGTTTTGGAAGTTCGACTGATGATGTCAATGAAGTGGGAACTAAAACGAAGTTTGTCATCGAAAATTACACCCAAGTCTAGAAAGTAGATCAGTAGTGAAAGGGATTGTCCGCCGGGTTAAAGTGGCATTTTAATTCAGTGTCAACTTTTTAACCGAGTACCAACGAATCAAAGTATTGAGGTTGGACCGCAAGAAAGCACAGTCCTGCGAAGACGAATCGAAGCCAATTAATTTAAGGCCGCCTGCGTGAAGTGGCAGGTATGAAAGGTTTTGTGTATTGCTTTTATAAAGGCATTTGAGTGTGCATTTGTCCCATTATCACGTAATACGTAATATATGCATATATTATGTGAAAGTATCCACTTTCAAGTTATATTGATATTCAAACTCTTCAATTTGCAAAGAAGAGACGACTTTGACCAATTATAACTTTGTTAGAAATAGTGCGATTTCCAGCAAGATTAGGTAGGTAAGATCATGCTCTATATTATAGTCTACATTGCTGCAAAATTGCATGGAGCTAGGATGAAATTAAAGAGGTCATCCCGCTTGAAGGCGGTTTTTTTTCGCTTTTTTTAGAAATTTTTTTTATGATGAACTAGTAAAGGCACAAATACCAATTTTTCACCATATATTTATTGATATCTCGAGCATGCATAGTAATTTTTCCAGGCCAATAGCATAGTGAATTATTAAAATATAAAGCAACGTCTACACTCGTATCCTAAAGAGGCGGTTTTCTGCTACCAGCGTGGCATCTAATACTACGTGTGTTTTATATTTGGAGAAGAAGGCGTTCAAACGAAGCACAACTCTGCCAAGGACACCAATTGCAAAGGCAAATAATGATGGGCTAAAAGGAGATAGCTGGCCAAGAAAGGTGATTTCGACGGATTTGATCAAAAGGTACTCCAGCAGCAGCAAATAGATCCATTCAGGTGAAGCTCATCAATTTTACGATCTCCTCCAATACCAAAGCCGCTAAAATAGAAAGCACATGGGAAATCAACAATTAAAAAAAGCGAAGGAATCAGCAAAAGGAATAATCTGGCCAAGACTCACCGAGAACAGAGCCCTGACCCACAAGAACTACCTTTTATGCAGCTTGGGACTAAAATAGCTGAGCTGTCCGAATTCATCAAGGACAAGCACAACGTGCACCAAGCCATGAAGAACATGGTGAGAGCCATCAGAGTGCTTTACAATAGACCACAGGAAGAAATAAGAAAGCCTAAGAAAAAGCCGTACATCCCAGCCCAAACAGTGACACCAAAGCACAAGGTCATTGACATTCGATCAAGTGAGCGAGTGCGAGACAAAGAGGGGGAAGCTTTGGGGAATCAACAGGCCCCAAAAAGGAAAAAGGGATCTTGACCAGTCCAACAAACGGAACTAAAAGTTCAGAAGGGCCTAAAGTGCCCAAAGTAGGAATGTCGGCTAGCGAAGTGAAACCAAAAGCAAATAAGAGCGGTAGTTGGACTAAGGTCGTGAACAAAAAAAGAAACAAGAAACCAAAATTCGCGCGGAGGCAATTGCAATCTCCAGGAGAGGACATCTAACGTATGCGGAGATACTGAAGAAGGTGAAATCTGACATCGACCTAAAAGACCTAGGCGGAAATGTCAGCAAAATTCGGAGGACCCAGAAAGGGGATCTCAGGTTTGAGCTGAAAAGTCCAGCGTGGGGAAAAATAACGGCTTTCGTAACCAAGTTTTAAACTCACTTGGAGAAAATGTCGCGGTTCGTTCCCAAAAACATGAGATCTATGTCCAGTGCAAGGATCTCGATGAGGTAACATCCAGAGAAGAGATCTGCACTCCCTTTAAGCAACAATTCAAGCTGGAGGAATTCACGGGAGAATCTACGGTGAGCCTAAGAAAAGCTTATGGCGGTACTCAAATGGCCAAAATGCGACTGCCAGTGGAGTCAGCGCTGAAGTTGTTGGCCGTGGGGAAGGTTTGGATTAAATGGGTTGTTTACCGGCTAAGGGAACAGATCTCGTTAAAATGGTGCTTCAAATGCCCAATATTTGTACACTTTGCGAAGGCATGCGGCATCGATCGATCCGATCCGACTGGAGCGCAATTATTGGTGGAATAGTGAACTTGTCAGCCTTCGATCGATTTGCCGCAGAGCCAGACGGACGGCTCAGAGGGCAATAGTTAGGATCGATCATGGGCAAAAGGAAAATACCTATAGGGAAGCTCGCGAGAACCTCAAGCTCCCCATCCAGCGGAGTAAGAGGGAATGTTTTAAGGAGCTCTGTTTGGAAGCGGACATAAATCCGTGAGGTAAAAAAACATAACAGGGCGATTCAGAGGCTGATCATCTCCCACTCACGTGCCCTATGCTCTTGTTGAAAATAATTCAGGGGTTATTTCCCCAACAAGAGGGGGGTATTGACACCTTCTAGCGCCCCCTGAATATGCCGCCGATTTCACCAGTCACCAGGAACGAGCTGCTGAACATCTGCTGTCGAATAGGCGACAGCAAAGCCCCCCGTCAAATGTACAGCGGATATGTTCGCGGAGCTGTTCGAAACGTGCATGTCCGAAGGTATCTTTCCTGCACCATGGCAGCCGCAGAAGCTGATGCTGTTGCCTAAGGCTGGCAAACCTCCAGGGGAACCAATATAGACCAATATGTCTTCTAGACACTATGGGTAAAATGTTGGAGCGAGTTATCTATAATAGATTACTCCCAGTCGTCGAGAGCCAAGGGGTGCTTTCAGATAGGCAGTATGGGTTCCGTAAAGTCAGATCACCCATTGATGCCATCAAAATGATTACTGGCTTGGCCGAAAATGCAATTCACGGAAGGGGTTGTACCAGCAAATATTGTGTGATGGTGACCCTGGATGTGAGGAATGCATTCAACTCGGTCAATTGGAACCTTATACGAAAGTCTCTGACGACAATTGGTGTTCCCATCGACCTCGCCGCTATTATCGATAGCTACTTGCATGAGCGAACACTCTAGTATAATACCGATGATGGACCCAAGGAGTACATTGTCTTCGCGGGTGTCCCACAGGGTTCTGTACCCACTACTCTGGAACTTCATGTATAATAATGTGCTTAACCTTCCGGTTCCGGAGGAGGCCACGGTGGTGGGTTACGCCGATGATATAGCACTGGTTGTGGTCGCAAAGCATCTCGAAGATGCTGAGTTGTACCCGAGCGAAGCAATCAGTGTTGTTAAGGCTTGGTTAGAGAATGCTGGACTAGCACTCGCGGAGGAAAAGACGGAAGCGGTCCTCATCACTAAGCGCCACAAAAAAAATTACGCCTGCATTAGAATCGGGAATCATATCATCACTTCCAAACCGGCCATCAAATACTTGGGGGTGATGATAGACGGAAAACTCAATTTTAAGCAGCACATAGAGCATACTCGTAAAAAAGCAACCACCAAGAGTATGGCTCTGGCAAGGATGATGCCGAACGTAGGAGGACTGCGGCATACTTGCAGGCTGCTCATAGCCAGGGTGGTGAGTTCTATCATGTTGTATGTAGTCCCAGTTTGGGGAAACGCGCTGCAGGTTTTAGGCAATGCATATATACTGAATACGGTTTACAGAAGAATAGCCTTAAGGGTGTGTTCTACCTTCAGGACCGTCTCAGATGATGCAGCGTTCAACATCTCGGGAATGATGCCTATTGACACCCCGGCAACCGAAATGATGAACATTTATAACACCAGGTTCGCATCTCCCTTATCGCAGGTGAAAAAAGTCGAAAGGAAGAGATCTATAAGCAGATGGCAACAGCGACGGGACCAGTCATCAAAGGATCGTCTCGCTTACAGGTTGATCCCTTCCATCGGGGAGTAACTGAAGAGAAAGCATGGGGAGATAAGTTATAATCTCACCCAATTTCTCACCGGCTATGGAGGATATTGTCAATACCTGTACAGGTTTAAATTGGACACTCCACCTGATTGCCCAAATAGCGACGGGGTCCCAGAGTAGCCTACCCCACGTATTTTTCCATTTTTCCTAAGTTCGTGGAAGAAAGGAGAAAGCCAGAGGGAGCTCTAAGTGAAGTGCTATCACCAGAAAATGTTGTCCGGAGAATAGTAGCTTGCCAGACGGATCGGGTTGCGATCAATTCCATGATCCCAGCAATCCAGTATAAACTGCGAAAAGCAGAAAAAGTGAAGAAGACGCGGTTACGAACTCCGCGGATAGACAGAAAGAGGCCTAGCTAAAGTAAGCCTCCCCGTGATGTAATACCTAAAGGTGGTTCCACGGAGTAGGGGGAGAGTCGAGGCTGATTGTAGTGGGTAAAAATACCACACTCTGGCGTGTTGTGTCACACAAATCCTTAAGAGCAATTAAAATGAAGAAATATCAAAATCTTGAAATGGTTAAAATTGCATTATTCCCAAAAACTCATGTATTTCATAATAGATACAAATTTTTAACTTATTTTCTCGCACTTTTCAATCAATTCTCCCTGATAGGCACCAAATAAGCACTGCTTCTTGCTTCTGGAATAAGCTTCCGTTAAATTCGGTAACAATTACTTTACTTCTTTCAATCTACAGTAGACACTTAAACTTTCTTGTGCAATAAAAAGCTCTCAACTAACAATTTGTTTCATTGCATCTAAGATGCTTCTTCAAACTTAATGTAATCTCTTCAAGCTTACCAACGTACAGAAAAACAATATTACAGAATTCACCTTCGCCGAACTAAACACCGCCGCCGTTATTTACAACACGAACAAGTGTACGAATTTTGCTTTAGACTTTTAATAAACCTTTGATAAGGCGTTATCAGGGCCAAATTTATCCAATAGATAAGAGGGCGTGGAGTCCAGAGAATGGAAAGTTGCACCTGTGTCTAGATTCGATTGTTGAATTCGTCGGGTGCGTTTCAAGCGTGCATTAAAGTCATTCTTTCACAAAAAATCGCAACATATTTCAGAAGTCTTCTCAAGTATTCAATTATTATCAATTTTCGTCTGGTATTCCGCACGGTCATGTTAAGATTGTTAGTACTTCACGTGAAATAAAGTGTGCGCGTGAATTCAGTTACGAATTCGGTATCTACGGAAAAATTGCGTATGTCGTGCTTTGAGAAGGTTTTTCAAGTGATTTTTCAATAGAGAGTGCTGTAAAGTTCTAGATTTCCATAGTTTTTCTAATAACTATTTCCTGAATTATTTACGAATTTTTGTTTGGAAAAATCTTATCGCAACGTTTTATCTTGATAGAGAAGATAAATCTAGTCAAGCCAATATGAGAGAAGTTGAGTAAGATATCATTCAGCGGTGACTCACGTTTCAAAATATTCAGATATTCGAGTGTTAGTGAGAGAGGAGAATCGTCTGATTACAGTGAAGGTACTCATAGATTTTAGGTTTCTTGTCGATTGTAAGAATGTATAGTTCCTAAATATCTGTTGCAATGTGCACAGATATTCAGAATTCTGTAATGCTTTCTGATTCGTCATAAGGCCATTCCTCACTTCATTCATATAAGGGTATCTAGGATATCTGGTCATCCCCTCTGCGCCATTCAAAACACACCCAGTGATATGTGAATGTGGTCTATTGTACGTACAAACTAAACTTCGTCGCCAGCAGATTTTTACTTCTAATGAGATTTCCCACAGTGATCTTGCGGAGTATTTAGCTTGCACTTATTCTGTTTATATGGAGCATGCGACAACTTGTTTTGCTAAGATTGTTCTACGTTCGCGCTACTCGGCTGCTACTTTTTAAGAATTATCAATATTTTCAAAAGAGAGAAGCTGGGAGTTGTTAGCAAATAAAAGTGGGAAATCTGTTTTTGTTTAGGAAGCGAAATAGTGCTCCAGCGTCGTATTCAATTGAAAACATTAGTTACGTAATGCTTTCACCTACCAATTTCCTCGAGTGATTATTCGCAACGTTGCAGCATAATATTTCCCTGAGGTTTCCCCGATTTGATACAAACACATGTGTAGTATCGTAAGTATCTATTGGCTGAACACCTCATATAATCTACTGAAGAATGGTCGCTATCCACAGATATACTCGTATACGTACGCTTCAGAATAAGGTTACAATTTGTACTGCATTTTCAAGAAAAGTTAATGCGGAAGCAAAGTGATTTGACTCGCACAAACCTCTCCATTCCCAAATTTAAACAAGAACTCGCTATAAATAAAGCAAAAGGCAAATGAGATGATGACGTTCCGCACGCGCGATAATCGCTTTCAATTAATAATAAATTTAATCTTTCATAGAAATATTACGACTATTGCTGCAAACTTTCGAGCGTTCTTTGTGTTTTTAGTTAATACGCAGTTAAGACATTTTCGCGTCACCAAATAGATAATTAATAGAAATTAAAAGAAAGTATTTTGGAGTTTATCGGAAGACTTTTGATAATGAATGTTCATGTTTTGTTCAAATTCAGCCAACGTCATTAATGATTTTCATGACTGAATACAAATTGACTGGTGAAATTACTTGCGTAGAAAATATGTGAATGTATACTTTGTACAAGTCGGCCATCAGGACTGCCAAGAGACGGTCTTGGTTGGACTATTGTCAGAACATCGAAAACACCAGTGAATCCGCGGGGCTCAGTAAGATTCTGTCCAGGACCACATGTTGCAAACAAAACCCCAAAAAGGATGAAAAAGAGCCAAGAACGTATACTTTTTCTGTATGAGTTCAAACTTGGTCATAAAGCACCAGAGACAACCAGGAACATTAATAGCGCTTTTGGAACTGATGCGGTAAGTAAACGAACCACACGGCCGATCAGGCGCCGTAAACCTTCAAAGTGAGCCAAGTGGACATACAAGACCATCGATTGACAATGACAAGCTGCGTTTGTTAGTTAAATCCGACACATGACAGTCTATAAGAGACATTGCAGAGAAACTGGGCGTACACGATTCGACAGTTTCTCGGCATTTGCAACAACTTGGAAAGGTGAAAAAGCTCGACAAATGGGTTTCGCATGCCCTTACGGAGCAAAACATGGCGCTTCGAATGGAAATTTGGAGTTCTTTACTCACCCGCAACAGAAGCGATCCCTTTTTGCACAGAATAGTGACATATGATGAAAAGTGGATATTATATGACAATCGCCGCCGATCAGCGCAATGGCTAGATGCTGATGATTCACCGAAGCATATGCCGAAACCGAGCCTCCATCCGAAGAAGGTAATGTCGACTGTTTGGTGGTCTAGAGCTGGCACCTGGGGAAACGATAAATGCACAGAAATACTGTGCCTAACTCGAGCAAAAGCTCCAAAAATTGAGTACACAACGGCCGAGATTAGTCAACAAAAATGGTGTGATACTCCTTAACGACAATGCACGACCCCATGTATCCAGAACAACGGTTCAAAAGTTGAACGAATTGCAGGATGAGACTCTGCCTCATCCACCATATCCACCGGACCTTTCGCCAACTGATTACCATTTTTTTAAGCGTTTGGATTTGTTGGCGGAAAAACAATTCAGGAACGAAGAGACTGTCAAAATTGCCTTCGACGAATTTACTAACACCTGCCAGTTGGACTTCTACGAAACTGGCATACATGCTCTTGAATCTCGCTGGGGAAGTGTTTTGAATCGACTGGCACCTATTTTGATTAAATAAATAAATTTTTGTAAGCTTTACAGTCGTTCCAAATTTTAGTACCAAAACGGCCATTTCATTTGCAACAACCTAATAGATTGGAGGGGTATCTACGCATTGGATTATATCCATGCTAAGTACCAGGATAATCCAGTCGGATCTGGAAGGCAACTACTCGACCAGATCTGTGAACAGAAGCTCGCCGCAGGGTGGCGCCATCTCACCGATGCTCTGGTTAATAGTAATGGACGAAATTTGATGAACATTGGACAGCAGCGGGGTAAAGGTGGTGGCGTATACCGACGACTTGGTGATATTAGTATAAGGGATGTTTCTGTCCATTAGGAGCGAAACCATGGAAGTAGCGTTGCGAAAGGTGTGCCTGTGGGCTGCAAGATGCGGACTCAGCATAAACCCAACCAAAACGCAAACTGATGCTATTCGCCATCAAGGCAAGGATACCTGAATTCCATCTACCACGGCTGAATGAACAAAGATTGTTTTTTTCCTCGAATGTAAAGTATCTGGGTGTAATCCTGGATCCAAAGCTAAATTAGAGATTGAACATAAAACAGAGGGTTAAGAAGTCCTGTATATCCTTCTATTCCTGCAAGAGTACCTTTGCAAAGAAATGAGGTCTTCGACCGATGATGGTTCTCTGGATGTGCACCCCTGCAGTGCGTCCGATCATAACGTACGGCTCTATTGCATGGTGGCAGGTTTTGAGAAAAAAACGCAATGTGATGAAACTTAGTAAAATTCAAAGAATCGCGAGTGCAGATGATGTTAGGGCTCTGCAGTCCTGCCCGGCAGATGCTCTCAAGGTACTCCTGCATATCCTTCCGCTAGACATCCACATTAAATACGTTGCAGCGTCCAGTGCCGTCATACTGCGTGAATCCGGATGCTCGGCACCGAATTCCAACGGCCACAGCAAGATCCTAGACGAAGTACTTCGGGAAATGTGGGCATTCTCACGGACTATGCCACACCCAAGCTGAACTTTACGAGAAAGTTTGCTGTGGACTTTCCAACCAGGGCAAAGTGGAAGACCAGCGGCGTGTTGCAAGGTTATCACTCAGTATTCTTTACCGACAGATCAAAGATGGCCTGTGGAGTCGACGCGGGGATTTTCTCGAACACACATAGTGTATTCAAGTCGTATGCTCTGCCAAGTTTCGCCAGTGTATTTCAGGCGGAAGTGCTGGCGATATTGGAAGTCTGTCGATGGCTGGAGCGAGATTCGAGCCCTAACCGTAACATAGCCATTCTGACCGACAGCCAAGCGGCCATCAAGACCTCGCCGTCAGCGACGACATCTTACAGGCTGGCGGAGCAGTGCAGAGATGCGCTGAACCGTCTGGGCGGCACGCTAAAGGTCACCCTCCTCTGGGCTCCCGGACACAGGAACATAGAAGGGAATGAGCGAGCTGGCGGATTGGCCCGGCGAGGCTCTGCTCTTGGTAGTACTTCGGTGAATACAGTCGGTGTTTCGGGGGCCGAGTCTGCACATACTACCTACCAGCCGCGAGCCTAAGATAGCGAAGGCTTACGAGCTGTGCCAAGTTAAGGAGAATTTAGCCTGCTTATAACATAGCCCGATCACGACAGCTCCTGGCCCATAGGGGACCATACCACCAGGCCCGGCATACCCTACAATTCGCATTGCCGAAGCTGCGGAGAAGGAAGGCAAACCCTCATGCACTTTCTCTGCGATTGCCCAGCTCTAGCTAGCGTCAGGCTACGGAGACTAGGTAAACCATTCTTTGGGAACCTCTCTAGAGATCCGAGCCGACTAGACTCTCTCCCTGCTCCCATAATAGCAGTCACGAACTTAGAAATTTGTGGCATCAAAACGGCGCACTACAGCGCTAATTGGGCTCCTCGGCCACTGATACCTACCTACATACCTATACTATTGTATACTTTCTTCATCTAATTTTTAAGGTTTTATGTGTAACAAAATCGGTTCACTGTTCGTCTGTCTGGCCTTTTAAGGTTTTATGTGGGACAAAACGAAGAACCAAGAGGAGAAATGAAAGAAGTGTAACAGGTCTCCTTCTCAGAACCTATTCAACCGAAAAATTTAAAAAAATCCTGGTAGCATATCTAAATGAAATCTAGGCCTCAAAATACATCCCGTTCCCATATATTCACAAATAAAGTCAATAATAATATATTAGCATATTTAGGCGAACACCCCCCTTAAATTCATGCTAATACAAAATTTAGTTTAAGAGGTTACATAAGGCATAACTTTGGAAAGTTTGAAGCGAATCCAACTATTCTCAACAAAATGATAGAAAATGAAACTTTTACATTTTTGTGAATTTTGTGCATTCTGAAGCGTGTATAACATTATCATAAAATGTTTTCCGGATTGTGCTCCCCAATTTTAGCTTCTAATACGATTCTTTTAACTGCCAACCTCGGGCATTCAAATAACACGTGTTCTACGCTCTCTGCGATATCTGGACACATTGGAAAATATGACGACTCATCATGCCCAAATCCATATACGTATGATCGATAACCTCCCTTTCTGCTCAAAACTTGCGTTAGATCGAAACCTACTTCGGCGTGGGGTCGCTCGATCCATCTCCGAATATCCCATATGATTCTGTGTGTCCATCGGCCTTTCTCTGACTCGTTCTATCTCTCCTGCCATTCGGCGATAGTTTCAGTCCGTCAATTTAGATCATCCCTTCTATCACGCAAGCCGCTTCGTCAGAAATTGTTCAATAGGCGCAATATATTCGGAGTGCAGCGATATGCAACTCCTATTTCTCTTCTATTTACTTCCTCTTCTAGTGCATCTGCTCACATGGGGGCTGCATATAGTAGAATTGAGCTGACCACCCTTGAAACAAAGAGGCAACAACTGCTCGGCATTAGGCCACCTTTATTCGGTAGCATTTTTGCCAGTAATTTTTCGGTGTTATATGCACACATGCAATTTGAAATTTAGCCTCTGGTCAATTATTAGGCCTGAATATTTGAACATAGACTGGGAATCTTATATCTGTTTCCCGATTTTTGAAATTTAAATGAATCATAAAGCTGAGCAAGGTCCGTGAAAAGAAACGCCTCTACCACAAATTTCTCGACGATAAAACGCCTGCTAATTGGCAAATTTATAAGAATGCCAACCGGGAAGCAAAGAAAGCGATAGCTGTCACCCGAGCGAACCATTTCAAAAATCTTTACGATAAAGTGGACACTCGGGATGGCGAGAGAGATCTGTATCGACTTGCTAAAAGCCGTGATGAACGCACACCGGATATCGAACACTTCTGTTGTGTTAATGGCAAGAACGGTACTTTGCTTACCAACCGTCGAGCCGCAACGGATAGATGGCGAGAATACTTCGAGCAGATTTCAACTGAAGAATTTGCTCATCCTCCACATCCACAATCATTGCCGACATTTGGAGCAGTTCCACCAGTCAGCGCAACTGAAGTCGAGGAGGCAATAAAATAAATGAAATCGGGGAAAGCAACAGGACCTGACGATATCGCATCTGAGCTCTGGAAAGCGAAGAGCTGGGACCCAACACTGTAGCTCAGTGAATTCTTTAACCGGGTTATTCAGGAAGGAAGAACACCATCTGACTGGCAAGAAAGTACCACTGTTCCAATATGGAAAAAGAAAGGTAGTCCAGCAGAATGTTCAAATTACCAACCGATGCGGTTACTTTCCCATACCATGAAGATTTTTGAACGCATTCTTGACAAGCGTATTCGCGAAATCGTTGAAATAACCGTGAATCAAGCCGGATTTGTCAAGAACTGCGGAACTACTGACGCAATACACGCTGCGCGGTTACTCATGGAGAAACACCATGAGAAGCATCGTCCTCTTTACATTGCCTTTCTGGATCTAGAGAAAGCGTTTGACCGTGTACCACACGAACTCATCTGGTATGCTTTACGACAGCACTTCGTGCCAGAAGAACTCGTGCGCTGGGTTCAATTGCTCTACCACGATCCGAAAAGTAAAGTTCGAAGTATGGCGAGTGTATCAAAACCGCTTCGTGCTCTGTTGGAGTTCATCAAGGAAGTGCCCTCTCACCACTCCTCTTTGTCCTTGTTATGGACACCGTCACACGGGATATCCAACATCCAGCGCCCTACACACTGCTTTATGCAGATGATGTTTTCCTAGCAGCTGATAGCAAAAATGATCTCGAGCAACTTGTTCAAAAATGGAATAATCGCCTCATGCAACACGGTCTCAGATTGAATTTAAACAAAACTGAATTTTTGACGACCGATCCCCATGAAACAGGCACAATCATTGTCAGCGGCAGTGATCTGCCCAGAACTGAGCGATTTAAATACCTCGGGTCAACGCTATCAGCCAATGGAGAGCTGCGTTATGAAATTGCTTCACGCATTAACGCAACCTGGATCAAGTGGCGTTCCACAACTGGTATCCTTTGTGATCGACGTATCATCGAACGTCTCAAATCTAAAATTTACCGCAATGTCGTCCGTCCAGTCGCTCTCTATGGTTCTGAGTGTTGGCCGACCATAAAAGACAATGAACGGCGTCTTGCGGTAATGGAGACGAAGATGCTACGTTGGACTAGTGGCGTTACACGTTTAGATCACATCCGAAATGAGGATATCCGCGATCGTTATGGGGTTGCACCGATCGTGGAAAAGTTGGGAGAGAGGCGTCTTCGATGGTATGGTCACGCAATTCGTGCAAACGAGAATTCACTTGCAAAGATTGGTCTGAACATCGAAGTCGATGGTAAACGACCAAAAGGCAGACCTAAGCAACGGTGGCTTGATACGCTGGATGGGGATTTGAAAGCCTTGAGATTGCACCCAGATCAGGCATTCGATAGAGCCAAATGGCGAAGCCGATCACGACGAGCCGACCCCGCTTGTGAACGGGACAAAGGCTGAAGAAAAAGAAGAAGATAAAGCTGAGCAATCAAATAGTATGAAAAATTTATACGTGCATCTACTTAGAAGTTTTTCTCCTTTTGTAAGCGTCCTCCGGTGTTTCTCGAATTCGAGTCCAACAGTAGTCCGCCAACATACGAGGGTTCCATTTTCCCGCGTAACTGTTCTCCATTTGGGCAATCTGTTGATGAAATCTTCCACCATGCTCGTCCGGAACGGCTCCACAATTTTCCAAAAAAAAACTCAGGCGGGAGTGGAGAAAATGAACTTTCAATGACGTGTTGCAATCTAAAGCCTTGTAAGATTTAAGTAACTCATCAATTCGTTGTTCATAGTTATTTGATCTTTTGTTTGCAAGAAAGTTGCGGCAAATAAAGATAAAAGATACCCAGACTCTTTTCTCTTTGCTTGACAAACTGTTGGAGAAACCATCGTCATCAAATAACTGTTTAATCTGAGGTCAAACAAAAACGAAGAATCCTTTACCTTCCATATATAGATTCTAGGTTGATGATTCTAGGATGAGCTTAAGGCATAGCGGCAGCCTCTTGATTTTTTCCAAATTTTTCGGTTTTGGTGGTTCTGTGAGTTGCCCCGTTAAATAAATGATCACTTTCGACTTCCCGAACTACCCGCCTTTCCAACAAATGTCAAAACTAAGACCAGCTTTGGAAAATACTAACCGAGACTTTTCATTTGATACCCGACATGACTATATTTGGTGAGAAAAAAATTTGCATGTAAGGGGGGGGCCTTAAATTCGGCGTAAAGGGATGTAAGTCACTGTACGCGTGAGCGTTCACAGTTCCCACCTTTCCACCGAATTTGGTGTCAATCGCTGCTACAGTCTCCGAGAAAAATGCGTGTGACGGACAGGCAGACAGACAGACATTCACGCGCAAAGTGTTGATCTTTAGCATGGCTGTCCCATTCACAAAGTGTAGCCAGCTTGCAATCTAGTTAATATTGGCAAGATCCCCACTTCTTTGAGCTGTTTATGGTTCGTCGAACCTCTTCTTCAGTAACATCTGCTAAATCCATGCATGGTATCATCACTCTCTGGATGTTGTAATTATTACCTTCCTTAGTAATATGAAGGGCTATAGCAGGCTTCAAGGCTCAGATGCAATTTTTTGGTTCCATCTTGTTTCTCCTTTACTTTGGTTGGATTTATAGTCTTCTACCGTCTGTAACTCATATACATGAAAATAGTCACTTCATTAAAAACCTAAAGATATCAAGGTAAGGTGGCAATCTCATAGGTGGGGCTTCACCAATTTTTTAGGGCGAAAATTTATCGGATGAGGTGGTGTTCCGTGGTAGAGTTTTCATTCCTCAATGTTGGTATTCGAGTTCCTTCCACTGCCTTCACTTTCCTCTGTTTCTCCGAAAATAATCTCTTTTGATAAATTCTTCTGCTACATGTGCAGTACTTCCTTCGTATTTTCCAGACACAATCTTAAAAGGGACATCCTCTAAAAAAATGGGCTGAGGTTGTCAAGGAGCTGTGAATCTCAGAGGCCGAGCCTCACTGAATATCTGAGGCAAGAGGAAAGGCGTTCGTGCCGTGTTTTTGTTTTAATTTTTATTTCCAGGTGTAGGTCGTGTGTATTTATTTCATTAGGAGCAGGCGAACCGCCGAGTCTGTTTGTTGTATTTCTCAGGAGCCACGCATCGGCATGGACACGTGAAATTCTGTATAATGACACATTAGGAATCGAAATGCTCAAAGGACCCCCCTCATCGTCTCCCTCTTCACGGTCAATTTAGTCATTTCTTTTAGGTTTCTGGGGGAGCTCTTCCTTCTAGGTCGCCTTCGGCCCCTAAGAATAGACCTTTCACCATGTCAATCCTTTTTTTTAATTACAATATATTAAGGAAAAAAGAAATTCTATTGCTCGGTATGCCATGTCACTGTTCTTCTCAGTAAGACTCACCATAGAATTACAAGGACGCTAAAGAAATTTAAAAACGGATGGTTCAGGGACTACAGTGATCATATGCACCCAATTTATTTTCATATAATACCTTGACGTTAGTAAGTTCTTTTTTTTATTACAGAATGACTTTATCAAATCGCAGAACAGCATCATTTCCACTGTGGTCCGTGATAACCCTCATCACGCAATTCGCAGTGGCGCAAGCAGTCAATTGTCCAAACCAATGTAACTGTGATTGGGTCCTTGACAGTTTAAGTGTAAACTGTTCAAGTAGAGATCTCATCAATTTACCGGATTTCTCCGATCTTCCAATAGAAACATTATATCTATCGAACAACAAATTCACCGAGTTCCCCACGGAACTATCATTGGTACCGACATTAACGTCGTTAGATTTATCAAATAATTTCATACATGCCCTTTCGGCTGACACGTTTTTGGGGTTCAAAAATCTGAGGCATTTGTATCTGCGCGGGAACAATATCACGAAATGGGCCGACATCAATCCGGCGAGGGTGCTCATGAACACTGTTCACTTGGAAACCCTCTCACTGGCAGGCAACCCTATTTCAACATTTTCAACCAATGATCAACGAATAGCTCTTATTAGCACCTCCTTGCTTACCTTGGACTTGAGCTTCTGCAATATAACGAAAATCACAGGCAACTTTGCTCTTCAGGGCATGAATCGATTGGAAAATCTTATACTAGCAGGAAATCCTTTACAGACGATAACAAGGCTGGAGTCATTGTCGTTGAAGGCGATCAACTTGAGTAGCTGCGAATTGCACTTCCTTCCACCCAACATTTTCAGCGGAGTTCCAAATCTGCAGGCTCTGGATTTATCGAGGAATTCGTTACTTACGTTAGAGCCTCAAGCGAATGGATACGTAACTTCACGATCTTTGCGCCGAATCAACTTGTCTTACTGCAACATGCCTTCCATCAACCTCGAAGGTTTCCCAAATGTGACGACGGTCCTCCTGAAGGGCAACATGATTCGCGAAATATCTGAAACCAGCTTCCGTTTGAATTCTCAAATAGAGAACCTGGACCTATCGAATAATGCGATTCGATTGCTGGAACCTAACGCGTTCAGCAATTTGCGGATTTTGAAACGCCTGGATCTCTCGTATAATATGATTGGGGAGGTCGACAGAAGTGTTTTCTCCAATAATGAAATTCTCACTAATCTTAATTTGAGTAGAAACTATTTAACGAGATTCGGTAGAATCATTGGGACGTCGATCTTGAATTTGGACCTGAGCTCGTGCGAAATAACATCAATTGCTGCCGACAGTTTGATACACATGCCGGTAACCGACTTGAACTTGTCAAATAATTTGATATCTAGTCTTCCAGCCGGGTTTGCCTCGCAAACATTACAGACATTAGATTTGGGCCTGAATAGGTAATCAGGGTCAATATAAATGAGTAGAAGCGCCTTAATTATCACAACTGTCAATTGCAGACTCTCTTCGATAACAAACACCACTTTCCGGCACTTTCCAGAACTATCGGCGCTCATTTTGACGGGGAATCGCTTCACAGTGCCATTTAAACCCGATTATTTCAAAAGGAATCAATATCTCCACTTTATTTCGTTAGAGGATAATCCATGGAGATGTGACTGCAAGGAGCCATCCTTTAAGCAGTTCTTCCTCTATCTGACGCAATCGCCACCTAAAGTAAGTAAAACCAACATTGAGTCGGACAACTTCTTAATTCTTCCAATTGCCTTTAGATAACCTCTACGAAGAAACTTAAATGTACAAGTCCTGAGCAAACCTTTGGAAGAACATGGGATGCTGTTTGCTTCTCAGTTTGGTTCCCGCAGCAGAACATGAGCACTATCGAGAAATTCTGGGCTATAGCGATGTCGTCCTTAGCGGCGCTTTGTTTGAGTCTGTTTGCTTATCGGATGGCGAAGAAATACATGAAGAAGAAAAAACAACGACGAAATACGGCGGAGCTCCGAGAAAACCTGGAAGAACAAAGAAGACTGTAAGTAAAATTGTTACGTATATTTCCAAAAAGGACTGACAGCCCTTTCCTTCCAGTCAAAACTACAACCGCCAATTCATCGAACAAGAAGCACAGCAGAATGCTCCGGATCCACGAGAGTCAAACCCACCATCATACGAAGCAGCTCTCCTTATGCCACCTCTGAAACGACTAACAAAATCCTACGCCGATATCACAATGAAGGAATCAAACGAAGGAATAGATCAACCTGACAGCCAACTTCAACGGGAACATCGTAGCCGATTTCATAGCGATAATGCTCTTTTACGAGGAGACGGGGATGACGAGAGAGTTGCTAAAATCAGACGAACTCCAAGTTTCCGCCGTCATGCTCCTCGCTCAAGACGTGGAAGTCGCCTGGTAGCCGTTCGCCCCCCACGCTGCCCCGATGGAAAATTTCAAAATTCAGAGAGCCTTGGCAAAATGTCGAATTTCGTCTCCTTTGAAAACAGTCCTTACACACGCCGAAAACCTCGAAGTACGACTGCCAGCTCAGTATCACCATCATCTTCTGCAGAAAGGATCAATGATGAAGGTCCTTCAGCAGCGCCGCTTAGAAATAATTCATTGGACTTTATTGAGAATTATTACGTTAGGCCGAAGTCTATCAGTAATTCCGGTGATGATTATGAGATTGTAAGTTCACATTCAGATCCTGGCAGTAGAAGAACATCAGTTCGAAGTTCAGTTGCATCGGATCTAGGAATTGTTATTGTTCATAATAAGCCCCCATCGGAGGGGCCACCAGCACCCAACGACGCTACAGCCAAAGCTTCGAGTGAGCCTAAAGAGCCAAAGGAAAGTCAATTTTAGGGACAACATTCATTGAGAGCTACTTACGTACTATTATTTAGGTGTACATAATAATAATTAATATATTCTCCTTTTATACTTATACGTTGGCATTAGTGTACTCGTAATATATTCGTAGTATATAAAGTGAGCATTTTACATCTGCGACCCCCTCGGTGACGCTGCTCTCAGAGCAGAGGTAAGCCAGCGTCTGACGAGTAACCTCCTTCCTGGCATGAAACGGTGAAACAGTCTTCGTTTTGTATAATCGTATTAGCCATTGGATGATCGAATTCTGCCTCTCGTGATATCATCAGCTGATCTTTTGCAGCTTCGTAAACTATTTTTCAAAAAGAAAATTTACTACGAGATTTCCATACAGACTATATTCTTTGTCTTTTTCAGCCTTTGTCCCGTTCAGAAGCGGGGTCGGCTCGTCCTGATCGGTTGCACCATTTTATTCTACCAAAGGCTTGGTCTAGATGCAGTCGTGAGGCATTTAAATCACCCTCCAGCGTATCAAGCCACCTTTGTTTCGGCCGGCGATCGATCGTTCCCCATCGACTTCGATGTTCAAACCAATCTTTGGAAGTGAATTCCTGTTAGCGTGAATTACGTGAGCATATCATCAAGGACACCTCTCTCGCAATTTTTCCATGATTGGGGCAAACCCATATTGATCGCGGATATCTTCTTGCCGGATGTGGTCATGGCGATGTGTATGGTTCAAAACAACATTTTCGTCTCCATTACCGCGAGATATTGTTCATTGTCATTTATGGTCGGCCAACACTCAGAACCAGGGTAGACGACACTGTGGTCAATTTTGGATTTGAGATGTTCGTTGATATGTCCATCATAAAAAAGCCAGTTTAGAATGCCACTTCATCCAAGTTGTCCTAATGCGTGACGCAATTTCATAACGCACCATTGGCGATCATTTCATTTCTGAGCAAGTTACTTTCGACCAATTGTCCTAAGAGACGTGTGATATATGGACACTGAAGAGTTGTGAGAGGGCGCTTTCTTGGTGAACACCAACAGAGACACAAAGCGGTCTTTATATGCCCGCCACACTGCGAACTTTTCTTTCTGGATTATGATAGAGCAGTTTGTGGCGCAGCAGGATTCGCAATTTATTTCGAATGTTACCAATCCTGTGCGTAGGACATTTTCGTGGCGTTTCACCCTGGCGGATGTCAGCCTCACCATACTAGGCGCAGACTTCTTGTGTCACTATGGGTTGCTGGTGGACTTGCAAAACAAGTCTCTTATAGATCCCACGACCAACCTTAATTCGTCGGGCCAAATGACATCTCACCCAGGCAATAATCTTTCCGTTCTTTTAGAAGACATTACCGATTCTCGTGTTCGGCCACTTCTCCAAAAGTTCAGCTAGATTACTACCGAATGTAGTCTCTCCAAATCAATGAGGCACAATGTGCAGCACCACATTAACACTACTGGTTCCCCGATCTTCTCGAAGGTGCATCCTCTACCACCCCAGAAACTGACTATAGGGCGGAAAGAATTCAAACAACTCGTTCAATAGGGTATCTGCAGGCCCTCAAACAGCTGTTGGTCTTCCTCACTGCATATGGTGCCTAAGCCAAACGGCGACTGGCGCCAATGCGGGGATTACAGAAGGCTAAATGCGCAGACTGTTCCTGACTGATATCCAATTCCACTCATCCACGACTTTGCGTATCACCTCGCGAATTGCCGCATCTTTCCGACTTTGGACTTAACCAAGGCTTACCGTCAAATCCCTGTAGCTCCAGACGACATACCAAAGACGGCAATATGCACACACATCTTCGAGTTCACTCGTATGACATTCGGATTGTGCAATGCGGGCAAACCTTTCAAAGCTTCATCCACTCAGTCCTACGAAACCTAGATTTCTGTTTCGTATACTTAGATGATGTTTTGGTCGCTTCTTCCACTGAGTCTGATCACTTAACCCATCTCGAGTGCATTTTTCAACGTCTGCTTGAGGCCGGGTTAGTCCTAAACGTTGAGAAATGCAAGTTCCTTCAAACGTAGGTGAGATTCCTCGGCCACTCCATTTCCCCTGAAGGAATACAGCCCGACTCAGACAAGGTGCAAGCGATTACAGGCTTCCCGCGTCCGAAGACAGTAAGGGAGTTGAGGAGGTTCTTGGACATGCTAAACTTCTATCGTCGTTTCCTGCCCAAGGCCGCCCAACACAATGCCCGTTTTGAACCCGTACTTGTCTGGCTCCAAAACTAAGGACACACGAGAGTTTGTGTGGTCTAAGGAGGCTGTCCGCGCGTTTGAGAAATCCCGTCAACAACTGGCTGACGCTCTTGGCATTTCCTCGACAGGATGCACCCCTAGCCGCTTTTGTTGATGCCTCTAACATCGCTGTAGGTGCTGCTCTTCACCAAAAGGTGAATCAACTCTCAACTGGCGGCCGTTGAGCTTCTTCTCTAAGCAATTGAACCCCGCTCAACGGAACTACAGTACCTACGATCGCGAACTGCTCGCCGCGTACCTGAGCATCAAATACTTCCGCTTCTCCCTAGAAGGCAGGCCGTTCACAATATTCACGGACCATAAGCTTCTCTCGTATGCTTTGAAACAAAAGCCCGACAAAGCGCCAGGCAAAGCCAGTTTACGTCAGATATCCAGCACGTGTCCGGCAGGGACAACATAGTTGCTGACGCTCAGTCTCGTGTCTCCGAGGTTAACATCCCCGCTTCACTCGACATTTCGGCTATTGCCAAAGCGCAGGAGGATGACGCAGTACTTCAGAGCCTCAAGTCCAACCCCAAATACAAATTTCGGGGGTTGCCCATCTCTGGCTCGAACCTCTCTCTCTACTGCGAAGACTCGGAAAAGGGAACTCGGTCATACATTCCGGCCACCTTTCGCAAGGAAGTGTTCCACGCGGTTCACGACTTAGCGCATCCAGGCATCAGGTCAACAAATCGGTTAGTCACCGAGAAATACTTCTGGTCCTCCATGAACAGGGATGTTAATTCCTGGGCCAGAGAGTGCATCGGATGCCAGAAGTGTAAAGTCACCAGGCATGTAAGGAAAGAAGTGGGCTCATTTGCCCGCACTACCAAGCGGTTCCACACAATACACTTCGACAGGACCTTTGCGAGACACGCACGGTTACAAGTAGGTTTACGCAGTGGCTTGAGGCAATACCTCTGATAGACATTACGGCGTAATCTTGTGCCAAAGCCCTCTGTCGAGAGTGGATACCTCGCTTTGGCATCCCTGCTGTGGTCATCACTGACCAAGGAATGCAATTTGAGTCCACCCTTTTCTGGGAGTTAGGCAAACTCCTGGGATTTAAACGCCAGTGGACTACTGCATACCACCCAGAATCCAATGGGATGCTAGAACGTTGGCACCGGACGCTGAAAGCCGCCATTATGGCACGTGATTATCCGTCCTGGACTCAAATCTTGCCTCTCGTCCTACTCGGCCTACGTACAACCTGCCGAGAGGCAGCCTGGCAGCCCCGCGAGGCTGGTATACGGGGAGAACCCGAGACTTCCAAGTGATCCGGTCTTCGACAAGAGATCGGATCTCACAGAGTCGGGGTTAGTGCGTCTGCTGAGGGACAATCTCCGGCGCATTAAGGCCACACCTCCCACCCAACACTCGCGCCGAAGGAACTGGACACATGTACGCACGTCCTGATCAAGACGGATGCCGTCCGGAAGCCGTTACAGCCTACTTATGAAGGTTCATACCGCGTTCTCGAGCGGGGACAACATTTCTTCCAGCTCGAGATCGGTGGACGCAAAAAGGCGGTCTCCTTGTCCAGGCTCAAGCCCGTATGAGCCCTAAAACAACAGCGCGTTCGCTTCGCTGACTGATGGGGAACACAGTTCCGGATTCGGTCGCTGAAACCCCTAAGTTTCATCTGGGGGCGGAGTGATGTGGCGCAGAAAGTTTAACTCATCGCATGAGTTCTTCTAGTACTAGGTATTGCCGCAGAGCAGTTGAGTTTTGGGGGCACGTGGTCAATAATATGGTTGCTATTCACCTCTTGAGGGGTATAGCGCGTCGGGGAGAGTGTCAAGCCTAGCAGCTTGGTTTGAGTGAGATGAGTTTGAGTACATTAATCGTTCGGATCGGCAATTCTTATCCACATGTTACCGTGACTAACCATTTCATCAACAGAAGACGGAACTCTTCCGTTGCCCGTCACTTTGAATGAAGAGTCGTTCATTAACCTCTCTCATAGAACCATCGAAAAGTTTGCGACCATATGGAAATTCTTTCGTAATTCGGTATACACTTCTGGAATTATTGCGTTCTGTGACATCTTCCGCTTCCCACCCACTGCAATAACAAATTCTTTTTTTGTCATCCGCACACCATGATATCGGAGTTTAAGCGCCTCCTGCCCATCGAAGAGCATTTTTAACGGCAGCCCAAGGCTTATCGACATTTTCAAGTGGGTTTCTCAGTATATCTGCTATCCGATCAGCAAGATAGCTCTTCCACCGTCGAGCGGAGATGGATTATATAAGCGGTCGATGTTGAGTTTAGGGAGTCGCAGGTCCCCAACCCTGCAGGATGTGGGGGACCCAACACGCAAGCGAAAGTAAACGGCCAGCAAATGGTGATCCCGTTTGGGACCAGTGTCAGCGCCTCTCTTATTACGCACATCCAGAAAACAACTCATAAATCTACTGTTGATCGCGAAGTGGTTAATCTGATTGGTCGTAGAGTATCGCTCAGTTGAAAACCAACTGACCTTATGGTAGGTTATGTGCTGGAACAGGAAGTTGCAGAAATCCACAAACCTCCAGCCGTTATTATTACAGTCACCAAGACCATGTTTCCCCATCATTTGTCCAAGCAAGGTGTTGTCAGAGCCTACCATGGCATTGATCACATCATGATCAGAATATTACTTTTAGAAGCCTCCCCTGAACTGCGTGTAATTGCTCGTAGAAAGCAGCTTTCTTCACTATATCAGAAGTCTCCGATGGTGCATAGCGCTATACAATTGAGAGCCTTCTTAATCAGGGCCGGAATCTTGCAGTCAAAAATCTGTCAGAAACCGGCTCCCAGGTCAAGAGAGCGCGCCTTGCAGTGGCCGTCAAGAACAACCCGACACCGGATTTGTGTCTTCCACGACTTGGATTTCATCAGCATCATCAACGGCGCAACAACCTAGGGCCACCAATTCGATATGCCTAAAAGCTGTCTGGCGTCCTAACCTACGTCATCACTCCATCTCAGGCAGGGTCTACCTCGTTTTCTTTTTCTACCATAGATATGACCCTATGGTGAGACGTTTCGAGCGGAATAGTTTTTGTAAGCTGAAATAGGCTCCGTTGGCTGCCAACAACCGTGCGTGGATTTAATCATCGTAGCTGTTATCGGTTATGATTTTCGACCATAGGTAGGAGAAATTATCTGTGGCGCGGCAGGATTCGCGGCATTCGAAATTTATTTCGAATGATGCGAAAACCAGCGGACAGATGACGTCACCGGCGCTCTCCACTCTCCACTTCAACAAAGGATGAATTTCATAGACACTTTTATAAGAATCCTTTCCCTTTTTTCAACAACACAACTGGTGCTCGTTATTTTTATTATTATGTAAGGCTCCATCGAGCTGACTTGTGGGTAAAATTTGCGCGTCTGGTGCGGTTACTTTCTGTACTTTTAGAGTTCACAGACCTATTGGTTCTCCCAGGCTTCCTTTTTCCGTCGCTTCTCCCCTCGCCAAGTATGTTTGTGGTCGTATTTATGATAACGGGTGATTGTGAATGTCATTTGTTGATGCTTCATCTCCAGGAACTCTGTTGACTGCGGTTATTGTGGCATCCATTTCCCATAGTGGTTAGGTGTATAGCTGAGTGGTTAGAGCGCAAGGCTGTCGTACGGAAGGTCGCGGTTCAAATCTCACTGGTGGCAGTGGAATTTGTATCGTGATTTGACGTCGGATACCAGTCGACTCAGCTGTGAATCAGTACCTGAGTCAAATCAGGGTAATAATCTCGGGCGAGCGCAATACTGACCACATTGCCTCCTAGTGTACCGTTACGGTCTTGAATGAAGTGCTCTAACACACTTCAAGGCCCTGATCCAACATGGATTGTTGCGCCAACGATTATTATTATTATATTTCCCATTATAGGTTTTGCGGAGGGCTGTACTGTTGATTGCTTCAGTGTTAACTCTCACCTGTTTGTCAGAGGGGATTCTGGGTGGTGTTGTTGCTCCAGCCTGGAGCGCCATGCCAACGAGATAGTGATCCGAGTCTATATTGGCCTCCTATATGTTCTGACATTCATCAACGCTGAAAGGTGGCGGCGTTCGATCAACACGTGGTCCCGTCTGGAGAGGCCCACGTTTGTTTGTGGATCACTTTCGTCGCAAACCAGGTGTTTCCAACAACTATTTCCTGAGACACTGCTAATTGAATAATCCGCAGTCCGCTCTCATTCATATTTTTATATAAGCTATGGGAACCAACGTATCGCCTGAATAAGGGATCCGTCCGAACTCGACTGTTAAAATACCCAAGTATGATTTTGATATCATACCTGGGACAGGCTTCGAGGGTTCGTTCTACTGCCTCCTTCTCCGACTCTGCCATTTCCTCTGCAGACTGTTCGCTTATGTTTTCATGGCCGATAACAGCAGATTTCATTTTTGACTAACTAAGAAACCTACTCCGAGCACATGGTTTACTGGATGGCCGTTGTAATATATGGCTCTTTTCCAGGAAACCGGTCCCTGTCCAAAGCATCTCTTGAAACGCTGCTACATCAGCCCTATATTGGGACAGGGTATCGGCTAGCTACTTGGCAACTCCATCTCTGTACAGGCAGCGCACGTTCCATGAGAAAATGCAAAGATCCTTATTCCGTTTTCGTTGCCGCATTCATCATTGTGCTGTCAATCTAGTCCGAGGCTACTTTTGTAAATTCGGAACGTTGTTTTCCGTACCAGTTGTCAGCCCTACCCATCCCCCAACCTGGAGGACCAATTGGTACAATTTCTCCCGTTGTTAGGTGCGCAAGACTCGCTGCAGCTTTTCGTTAAGAAACAGCTCCCAGCGGTCACCACGTGGAGGTGGAGATAGGGTTTGGTAGTAGAACTGTTGATGTTGGTTCAGCAGACGTTTCCCAGGTTTTATGCTCCTCGTGGGTACCAATCCATGTTTCACTCTGAGAATATTTGATGATCCTTTTCCCAATTCAGTTTGAGGAAAGATGTTATGGTCTTTCGCTGCAACTCTACAGAAACTGCACTGCACCAGTACCAGTTTACTCAGATTTCTGATTACGGATGAATATCGTTGAAAGGGTAGCAGTGAATATGAATTATGACATGAATTATGACATTCGCAAGCTGTTTGGAAATTGGTTTGCTTTTTTATCTGAAGCAAACTAACCTTTGCTCGAAATTATGGTATATGTCGTAGATATTTGTTATAAAGCAATTTCAGACTAGGATAATAATAATAATAAGTATCATATATATTATAATATAAATATTTTCTTTTGCAAATAAGTAAATTCAAACTGCAACCTGCCACAACGGCCACGTATCAATTAACTTTCCGCCAATCTGAAATATAGAATTTGAAATATCAAAACACTTGCTGCCATCTCTAAGCGGTGAGTTGATTTCAGACTAGATGAGTCGACCCGAAAACCTACATTATCAGATACTGAAACCGCGTGAATACGCATTTATACCAATAAAAAAATAATTCGAAATTCCACTAATCACTTACTGACTAGGTGCAATAAATAAATTATGGATTGAGCCAAGGATTGGAATAACGTTCAGAATCCACAATTCTAATTGAATGAACGCCTTCTCTTCTTAGATACAAACCTTCATTAAAGAACCACCCCATCGGAGACACAGCTTATCGAATGTAGCCACCTCTGCAGAGCGGTCGCTCCGAGCATAATGTTCGAATTGCCTAGAGACATTAGGTTGAATATCTACACACCTTAGATAGAATAAGGATTGAGTCTTGAATAGAGCTTTTCAGATATAGATGGCACTGTCTAATTTCGAAATCCAAATAAATTAAAACATACTATTAATTAATTTGAATTACTGCATTTTCCATTTTTATTGTCTTAACTTTCAGTTCAATCATTTGTAAGCGAAGTTTTGACATCACATACCGTTGTTCCTTCCGCATTTACTTAATTTTCAAATCAAACCATTTACACTTTACAATGGGAATACAAAAATTAGGCATCATTAGCGCGCTACCTGTACACCACTATATGATATTGAAATTTCTATTTGTCTTGACAGTCAAGGAAATCCCGAGAAACATTCTGAAAATTTCAGGATTATAGCGCTGCATAGACAAAAAAATCCGCGCACGATTTGTTGGCAGCCAACAGAGCCCATTTCAGTTTACAAAAACTGTTTCGCTCGAAACGTCTCGCCGTAGAGTCAAAGCTCTCATTGACCAAGACTGTGATCTTGCCAGTCCTCATGTATTCCTCGGAGACTTAGGTTGCCAGAAGCATAATAAGCAAGAAGAATTGCGAACTCTTGACCGCGTTCGAGAGAAGAATTTTCTACATGAGGATGGACAATTTCGTACCCTACATAATGACGAAATCTATGAGCGATACCATGTCCGTTCGGCTGTGGATAAAATCCGGCTCAATAAGATACGGTGGGCGGGTCACTTAATCCGTATGGATGAGGATGATCCAGCCCGGAAAGTCTACAGTCTGTTACATAAGAGCGTGGTCACTGTTATACGTAGATAAAAAATCAGAGCGTTCTGCTTTTTTTTCTTTGACATAGAGGGCACCTCAGTCCTTCATGCTTTTTGTAAAAAGTCAGCTCTCTGTCAAATTTAGTCTTCAATTGAGTGTTTTTTCGAAATGAGTGCTGTTTACGCCTCTCGCTTTGAGGCA
This sequence comes from Hermetia illucens, assembly GCF_905115235.1. Taxonomy (NCBI): domain Eukaryota; kingdom Metazoa; phylum Arthropoda; class Insecta; order Diptera; family Stratiomyidae; genus Hermetia; species Hermetia illucens. Next base: position 27,191,167 of record NC_051849.1, read on the forward strand.
ATTTTTCTATGTTTGGATGAAAAAGGACCCAAATTAACGCAAACCGCTGCTGCGAAATATATAGGAAAGTCGAAGCAGTTCGTTAGTAAGTGGATAAATCGCTATAAAAAGGTCGGTAACGTTGATGATTTTCCTGATCGCGGAAGTGCAAGCAAAGTCTCAAAAAAGACGAAAAAAAGATTCTCGCATTGTTCTCGAAAGATCCAACTTTGACTTTACGTGGAGCTGCTGTGAAATTGAAAGCAAAAGGTGTTGACATATCTTACGGAACGATTGCCAATAAACTGAAATACCGCAGTGCTTTGGAAAAAGCAATGCTGAGTGCAAAACACATTGAAAAACGAGTGGAATGGGCGAAGGAAAACTTGGACCGCGATTGGAGCAACGTAATTTTTTCTGATGAATCCTCCTTCTGGGCATTTCCGAGCATCAAACACGCCTGGACAACCTCCACCAGTAGGATGCTTCAACGGACTGTTAAACACCCCGCCAAGGTCCATGTTTGGGGTTGCTTCTCAAACAAAGGTTTTGGTAGTTTGTTCTTATTTACAGAGAATTTAAATGCCGAAAAAATGAATAAAATATATCAAAAGGCTTTGTTACCATCTGCTAAGCAATGGTATATCAAGAAAAATGAAAGCTGGATCCTTCAAGAGGACAACGACCCGAAACATCGGTGTCGAGCGTGTAGCGATTGGAAGGCGCAAAACGGAGTTGTCACTTTAGATTGGCCATCTCAGTCACCGGATGCAAATCCCATGGAAAATGTGTAGGCTCTGATGAAAATGCAGCTTCGCAGATGCAAGCCATGTAATTTAGATCAACTTTCTCGACAAATTCGGAAAATTTGGAGGTCTTTTCCGGTAGAACATGCAGAAAAACTAGTGGAAAGTATGCCCCGACGGTGCCAGGCCATAATTGACAATGCAGGAGATTGAACTTGCTACTGAGGTATTTGTATTGAGTATTGGCGACCAAATTATCAATAAATTTGCGAATTTTCGAAAAATCAATTGTTGTTATTATTATATTTAACAGTGACCACGCTCTTATGTAACCGACTGTATAAGGGCAATATCTATGGTAAAAAAAGAAGGCGAGGCAAACCCTGCCTGAAATGGAGCGATGGCATAGGTCAGGGCGCCCCAGACAGCTTTTAGAGATATCGAATTGGTGTACCTCGACGCGAAACCGGGATGTCTGGAGTTCCTTACTAAATTAGGCCTAGACCGGATACCAGATATTGCGCCGTTGATGATGATGATGTTGTTATAATGAATCCATTTTTCATCACCAGTAACAATTCGATGCCAAAATGAGTTTCTTTTGTGTGGTTCCAGAAGCATTTCGGGCATACAAAATCGCCGTCTCGGCTTCAGTTCTTGTGGCAGTCAATTTCTTTGTTTTTGAATGTATCTGGCTGCTTGAGTGACTCCGAAAGATCTTGCGTGCTCTTCTTGTGTTTGGGAACAATCTTCATCGAGTAATGCTGCCCGGGTCGTTCTTCGTCTTCCAAGTCAAAATCATCACTTTTAAATTTTGCAAACCACATTGAGCACTTTCGCTCAGCTAGAGCATGTTCACCGTAAACTTCAACCAAAATACGAGGTACGTTGGTTTTCTTTATATTACAGTAATGAAGAAGAACTTCACGCAAAAACACATTTCCAAGTAAAATGTTCGACATATTTGAGTGAAAAAAAATTATTGTTGTTTACACTTCAAACGAATGACATATACTGAAAAGGATGCACAATGGCAGTAGCTTTCCAATGCATGTTCGGAATATTGGAATGATGGAATAATAATCAAGTTAGGCCATCTTTTAGCAAAACCGCACGAATTAAGTTATAGACCCAAGCTTTCCCAACTTCAACCATTTCCGTACTGACCACCCACAATTCAATCCTCGCTCTATGGGGTATAGCCATCCTTATCTTCGAGAAATTTCTGTCCTACCAATACTTCCCACCCGCCAACAGCTTCAAATCACTTAAAGTTTCTCTCATTTCCTTTGAAACCTAATCGTCCTCGGTCTTCGTTGCTGCCGTCTACTGTCCTGACCAGTCCCTCGATATCCACGATTTCCAATGGATTCAATCCTTTTGCGCTTCCCAAACAAGAGCATAAGATAAAGCCTGGTACCTGATAACAGGTGGGCAACCACGTGGGCGAGCACTTCATCATATACACGAAGATGCGCAATGATTTTTTTCTACCATAAAATTTTGAACAATACGTTGCGAGTTTAATCTTCTTTATACCGTCTTGCTGCACCCTATCTACGTCACCAGAGAACTATCGACATTTCCGGGGGTACCCAGTGGGCCTCGCTCTTCACCAAAAACTTATTCAAGACTACTATCTAGAACGGAGCTATAATCCCAATTAGGGAGTCAGAACTGCGGTAAGGTTGCATTTTGAACCCCATCTCCGGAGGTGATCTGATTCAAAAATTAGTGGAACACAACAGAGCTCCTTGGGCCCAAAATGTTACCACGCCAGGTAGGATATTCATTGTATATTAGTTTCAGTATTTAGTAATCAACTGGCACTGCGTTCACCTTCCCCCTTTCCCCCTCCCTCGACTTTTTTATGGGATGCCTATATGTACGCTTCATTTCTTTCGTACCAAATGATAACCCAAGTTATTCGCAGTTTTCTTTTTACTATTCGTGCTATGGACACTAAGTTGAATAACTAGAATTGGTGACTTCACGAAACCTTACTTATCATCAATAACATCACGCACATGCCAAAGTTAATTATGTTTTCAATGGCATGAATGTCATCTTTCTGCTCATGAAAATTGAATTCGTCTCTGATATTGTTTGTAAATATTGGGTTGGGGAAAAAGAAATGTATTTTGTCAATAGATGGCGACACTTGAACATATCTTGTGTTGTACTTATTGCATCGGGTCATACTATACGGCAAGACGACAATCTGCGCTACAAGTGTCTCTTTGACAGTGTTGTGATCGTACGTTTCAGTCTCAAGTTATAGCGCGTCAAATTTGGAGTCCACCAAGCAAGAAATTCGTCATATTTTTCGTTTTTACTACCTGAGAGGTACAAATGCAACGAAGGCGACCGAAAAAATTTGTGAAGTTTATGAGCCCGATGCTGCGACGATTCGCACAGCACAGCGTTGGTTTGATTGATTTCGTTCTGGTGTAGTGGATGTCCAAGATACACCCCGTACTGGTAGGCCAATCGTCGTAGAAACCGATAAAATCGTTGAAATCATCCAAGTAGACCAGCATGTGAGCATTCGCTCGATTGACTAGGAACTGGGTATAGCCCATAAAACCATTTGGGACCATTTGCGGAAGATTGGATTCCAAAATAAGCTGGATGTTTGGGTGCTACACGAGTTGACGCAAAAACATCTCTTGAACCGAATCAACGCCTGCAATGCATTGCTGAAACGGAACGAATTCGACCCCTTTTTGAAGCGGATGGTGATTGGAGATGAAAAGTGGATCACGTAGGATAACCTCAAGCGAAAAAGATCGTGGCCGGAGTGCGGCGAGCTGGCCGAAATCATCGCCAAGCCCGGATTGACGGCCAGGAAGGTTTTGCTGTGTGTTTGGTGGGATTGGAAGGGAATCATCCACTATGAGCTGTTCAAAAATGGCCAGACCTTCAATGCGGTCCTCTACTATGAGCAACTCGACCGTTTGAAGCAGGCGATTGACCAGAAGCGGACAGAATTGGTCAATAGGAATGGTTTTGTGTTCTACCAGGACAACGCTCGGCCTCACATATTTTTGATGACCCGCCAGAAGCTACGGGAGCTGGGATGGGGAGTCTTGGTGCTACTAAGTTGGCCTCAAAAGAGGATTGCGAAAACTGGCTGCCTGAGTTTTTTGCAAATAAGGAGGGGGGGGGGAGGGTTTTATAAGGGGGGATAATGAAGTTGCTTTTTAAATGGCAACAAGTTTGCGGACAAAACGGCGCATATTTAACTTAAATCGGATAATTCTAAGTATGTAAAATAAAGCGTCAAATTTCGATTACAAATACGACATTTCTTTTTCCCCAACCCAATATATTGTTTGTTCAGACCAAGGGAAGAGCTACTCAAAATCTCCACAAATGTACTGAAACATATTTAGATGCAGATAAAATAAAAAAAAAATCAACTTACCCCCTGGGGCTTATTTCATTTAAACGAAAAATCTGAAGCCTTTGATTGAATAACTGATCAGTAGCCGTGGGATTTTGGGGAGAGTTGGGGCTGATGTTTCGTAAATAATGTCGTAATTTTTAAATTGCATTGGAGACGCGACCTTGCTGTGTCACCTCGATGTCAAAATTCATAAAGTAAGCCACTGAAAAGCGCCAAGAGAGATTTAATAATGTTTTTTCGGTCTCCACTTTCTTCCGACTCAACACCTACATTTTGTATTATTGCAGACTAAATTCATCAAAACAGATTTTTTCTCTGATATTTTTTGTCGCTCCTAATTTTTTCTTGGCACGTATTCAGCAGAAAAAACAGAGTTGGTGATGCATCAAACAATGCATTCTTGTTAATGAGGTGGGTTATCAATTAACTTCAAAGTAAACTCATAAATCGAAACGAGTTACTTTCTGCTTTTAGATTGGAAAGGACCTCATTAATTGCCAATCATAGATATCAGTTGAGCCTGCCAAGGAAGTTCACTTACATTTGCCAAAAATTAACCACCCCCATTATTGTCTGAAAAAAAAATCAAGACGAGGTTCAGATATTAAATCACTCGAATAGCTAAGTCTAGATATCATGGAAACAAAAGCAAATCATGCAATTTAGATTCGAAAATAAAAATAGATAATATGTAGATAGATAGAGCATATAGGAAAACAAAAATGAATGATGAAAGTGAAAATGTAATTAGGGGTCCTGAATTTTGACAGTTTTTTTCTTTAATTAATCTTGTTTGCAAACCAATGTTTTTCAGTCCGTCACTGAATGAGAGAGATTCTCATAACGGGCAAAGGTTCCCGTGGGAAGCATAGCCCACTTTATATCGCATTTGTGGATTTGGAGAAGACCTTTGACCGCGCACCAGACAAACTATCCTGGTATGCATAGTGGTGGCATCTAGTGCGGGAAGAATTTATGCGCTGAGTAAAACTGCTCTACCGTAATTCGTAAAGTTGGCAGATATGTATACCAAAACTCTTCCGCGTCTCTATCGGAAGAAAGTGCCCTTTTACTCACTGGACATCCAAAGTTCAGCTCCCTACGCGCATCCCAGGGATGATCTTTTCCTAACGACACTGTTGGTGACATCGACCTACCCAGGACTAAGCGATTCAAGTATCTCAAATAAATGATTCCAGCTGATACTGCATCAGTGCAATCTGGTGGAAATGGCGTTCCACAACAAGCGTTCTATTTGATCGACGCATCAACGGACATCTCAAATCAATGTTGCCCTCTATGGTTCTGAATCCTGGCCGATCATTAGATACCTGGGGGTAATGATCGATGCTAAGTTGAGCTTCAAGGGGCACCTGGACTATGCGCGCGAAAAGGCAGCAAAGGTTCATGTCTAGCAAGGATGATGCCAAATATTGGAGGGCCAAAATCTAGTCACCGCAAAGGTGGTGAAATCCATCCTGCTACACGCGGGTCCTGCATGGGCGAGTGCATTTGATAACACAGTGAAGCAGGGAAGGGGATGTTTGGCATACCGGCCAATCGCGCTGAGGGTGTGCAGTGCATATTGGACGGTATCAGGTGAGGCAGTGTGTGCCATCGCGGGGATGATTCCCTGGGAGCGTCTAGCGAACGAGGCACACTGTCTCTACCGGAAAAGGAGAGTGAATCTGCCGGCTTCTTAAAAGCCACTAGGAAGGAGCTGCACACAAGATAGCAGCAACGGTGGGATAATTCCGAAAAGGGCCGCTGGATCCATATACTGATTCCGTGTATTGAGAGATGGGTCGAGCGCTAACATAGATAATTAAATTACATAATTAATTAGCACATACATATCCATACACATGTCTACCGCGAATAATTGACATTGATATGCAAATAACTAAAAAAAGACCAAAAAAGGAAACTAAAACGTCCCCATGGACCCCGCTGTTCATATAAGTTCACTTCATATGATGATGACGCCATATTCGTCTTAGGTTGCCATAAATTTACCTGAAAGGCAAAATTTTAACCTTCTATAGCTTTATTAATAATAGTCGGATTACTTTCAAACTTTTCAGAATTATGTCCTATATTGTCACCTATGTGCATGTCAAATTTCGTAATTCTGGGATGAAATTAAGGGGGTTTTCCGGTAAATTTCAAAACATGGTAATACACCATTATTCACTTTGTTTCTGCATATATCAGAATGGGATGTATTTTGAGGCTTAGATTTCATGTAGTCGCATCACTGTGATTTTATTTCAGATTTTTCGGTTGGGTAAGTTCTGAAAATGAGGCCTGTTTCCATTTTTAGGGCACACATTTTGAGCCCTATCTCGCCTATATTTGATCCAATATCGGAAATGATATAAGCTTCGGAAAATACTAACCGAGCCCTTTCATTTGATACCCCACATGACCATATTCGGTGATAAAAAATACACGCCCCCTTTTTGCATGTATACAAAATCAACACAAAAGAACGCCCCTCACTGCATGCAGAGACGCACAGGCCACGTCTTCTCACCAAATTTCGTGATAATTCGTTCAGCCGTTTCCAAGTAAATCGGGTGTGACACACAGACAGACCAACAGACAGACAGATAGACCTGAGGAGTTGCCAGATCTCCAATCAGGCGCGACCGCAGGTGGCGGATAGAGGCATACCTATTGATGTGTAAATATGTGTTTATGCACTTTTCTTTTCTAACTGTGCATGAGCTACTGTTTGCTCATCTCTGGTGCGTGGATCAAAACGGCTATGGGAAGGGCACCCAGAAAATAAAACCAACATGAACGAATTGAGAAGGAGTAAGGTTACGGTGCAGGGCTCGGAACCGCAGTACCGGCGGCTTTTGGGAGTGAACAAGCGGGTTTCCGGCTGTCGATATCCCTCGACCACAGTGCCTCGATGGTGGACAACTTGGCCACCATGGCATCTAATACTACAAGTGTTGTAGATTTGGAGAAGGTGTTCAAACGAAGCATAACTCTGTCATGGACACCAATTGCAAAGGCAAAGAATGTTGGGCTAAAAGCAGATGGCCAAAAAAAGGGATTTCGACACTCATCGAATTTGACTAAAATAGTTGAGCGGTCCGAATTCATCAAGGACAAGCACAACGTACACCGAGCCATTAAGAACTTGGTGAGAACCATCAGGGTGCTTTACAATAGGTCCCAGGAAGAAGTAAGAAAGCCTAAGAAAAAGCCGGACACCCCAGCCACAACAGTATTACAGGCGACCCAAGTGACACCAAAGCACAAGGTCATCGACTTTCGATCAAGTGAGCGAGTGCGAGACAAAGAGGGGGGAGCTTTGGGGAATCAGCAATCCCCAAAAAAAGGGGTCTTGACCAGTCCAAAAAACCGAACTAAAATTTCAGGAGTGCCCAAAGTGTCCAAAGTAGGAATGCCGGCTAGCGAAGCGAAACTAAAACAAAATAAGAATGATGATTGGACTAAGGCCGCGAGTAAAAAAAGAAACAAGAAACTAAAGCTGCGAATTCGTCCGGAGACAATTGTAATCTCCAGCAGAGGACATCTGACGAATGCGGAGATACTGAAAAAAGTGAAATCTGACCCGGACCTAAAAGACCTAGGCGGACATGCCAGCAAAATTCGGAGGACCCAGAAAGGGGATATAATGTTTGAGCTGAAAAAATCCAGCGTGGGGAAAACTGACGGCTTTCGAAACCAAGTTACAAATTTACTTGGGGAGAATGTCGCGATTCGTTCCTAAAAATATGAGGTGCAAGGATCTCAATTAGGTAACATCGAGAGAAGAAATCTGCACTGCCTTGAAGCAACAATTCAAGTTGGAGGAATTCAGCGAAGAATCTATTGTGAGTCTAAGAAAATCTTACGGCGGTACTCAAACGATCACAATGCGACTCCCAGTGGAGTCAGCGCAGAAGTTGTTGGCTGCGGGAAAGATCCGGATTGGATGGGCTGTTTGCCGACTAAGGGATCAGATCTCTTTAAAGAGGTGCTTCAAATACCTAATGTTTGGACACTTCCCAAAGGCATGTACTAGCGGCATCGATCGGTCCGATCGATGTCGGAGGTGTGGGGAGGCCAAGCCAAGGAGAGCCAAGGAGTGCAATAGAGACCCGGAATCCAATTTGTGCGAAGGAAGCATGAGATAACCGGCATATTGCTGGAAGTAGTAAATGCCCGGAATTTACGAAGGCGTTAACTGCTGTGATAAATGAGGTTAATGCAAATAAACCTCAGTCATTGCAGAGTCGCACAAGATTTGGTTGCGAAGACAACTTACGAATCCGCAATGGAGATTGCTATCATTAGTGAACCATACAGAAATCTTGACGGTGGTGTATGGGCCACAGATTCGGCTGGTGGCGCGGCGATATGGGCGTGCGGTCGTCAAACCATACAATATAGCATGGGTCAGGCGGCTAGCGGCTTTGTGTAGGCAAAAATAAGTGGTATATTCGTATACAGCTGTTATGCCCCATCGAGCCTCACACTGCCTGAATTTGAAGACCTGTTAGACGATCTTGTTCACGACGCAAGGGGACGAGGTCCAAAGGTGAGAGCCGGTGAATGTAATGCGTGGGCTATCGAGTAGGGCAGTAAAGAGACTAACGCAAGGAGGCGGTCCTTATTAGAAGCATTCGCCCAGTTGGATGTAGCTCTGGCTAACAAAGGGGATGTAAACACTTATCGGAAAGGGGAACTGGTTCAATTGTAGATCTGACTTTTGTCAGCGCTGCGTTAGCAGGTGACATATCCTGGCAAGTTAGTGAGGACTTCACGAACAGCGGCCACCAGGCAATTATCTTTGAACTAAGGACGGAGCCGCAAGGCAGGAGACCCGCGCCCCAGACGTCGAAATCCAAAAAACACCAGGATGGTCTGCAAAAGCGATGGATGAGCAAAGATTCATCATCATTCAGACCTCCCTAGCGAAGCAGGCATCTCCACCGATAGAGCTCTCCATGTTACACAAAGCATATCTAAAACATGTGACGCATCGATGCCTAGAAGATGCTCATTCCCCACTAGAAGTCCCAATTATTGGTGGATCGATTTTTCTCAGAGCCAGAGGGACGGCTCAGAGGGCAATAGGTAGGACCGATCACGGGCAAAAGGAGCATGCCTATAGGGAAGCGGGCTAGAACCTCAAGCTCGCCATCCAATATTTTAAGGAGCTCTGTTTAGGAGCGGACATAAATACATGGGGTAGCGTCTATAAAATCATAACAGGACTATGCAGAGGCCGATCATATCCGCAGATCACGTGCCCTATGTTCTTGTTTAAAATAACCCAACGGTTATTTTCCCAGCTAGAGGGGGTACTGAAACCTTCCAGCGTTCCCTGAATATGCCGCCGATTCCACCAGTCACCAGGGACAAGCTGCGTGAGATCTGCAGTCGAATAGGCGACACCAAAGTCCCAGATCTGAACGGCATACCGAATAAGGCCCTCAAATTTGCCGTCAAATGTAGACCCGATATGTTCACGGAGCTGTTCGAAACGTACATGTCCGAGGGTATCTTTCCTGCACCATGGAAGCGGGAGAAGCTGGTGCTGCTGCCTAAGGCTGGCAAACCTCAAGGGGAATCGTCGTCCTATAAACCCATATGTTTTCTAGACACTATGGGGAAAATGTTGGAGCGGGTTATTTATAATAGATTACTCCCAGTCGTCGAGAGGCAAGGACTCCTTTCAGATAGGCAGTATGGGTTCCGTAAAGCCAGATCAACCATTGATTCCATCAAAACGGTTACTGGCTTGGCCGAAAACGCAATTCACGGAAAGGGTTGTACCAGCAAATATTGTGTGGGGATGACCCTCGATGCGAGGAATGCATTCGATTCGGCCAATTGGAACCTTATGCGAAAGTCCCTGGCGACCATTGGTGTTCCCACTTACCGCCGCTATTATCGATAGCTACTTGCAAGAGCGGACACTCTGGTATAATACTGATGATGGACGAACGTCTCAAATCTAAAATTTACCGCAATGTCGTCCGTCCAGTCGCTCTCTATGGTTCTGAATGTTGGCCGACAATAAAAGACAACGAACGGCACCTTGCGGTAATGGAGACGAAGATGCTACGTTGGACTAGTGGCGTCACACGTTTAGATCACATCCGAAATGAGGATATCCGCGATCGTTATGGGGTTGCACCGATCGTGGAAAAGTTGCGACAGAGTCGTCTTCGATGGTATGGTCACGCAATTCGTGCAAACGAAAACTCACTTGCCAAGATTGGTCTGAACATCGAAGTCGATGGAAAACGAACAAAAGGCAGACCTAAACAACGGTGACTTGATACGCTGGATGGGGATCTGAAAGCCTCGAGATTGCACCCAGATCAGGCATTCGATAGAGCCAAATGGCGAAGCCGATCAGGACGAGCCGACCCCGCTTGTGAACGGGACAAAGGCTGAAGAAAAAGAAGAAGATGGACCCAAGGAATACGTTGCCTCCGCGGGCGTCCCACAGGGCTCTGTACTGGGGACACTACTGTGGAACATCATGTATAATGATGTACTTAACCTTCCGGTTCCGGAGGAGGCCGCGGTGGTGGGTTCCGCCAATGATATAGCACTGGTTGTGGTCGCTAAGCACCTCGAGGATGCTGAGTTGTACTCAAGCGAAGCAATCAGTGTTGAATGCTGGACTGGCACTCGTACAGGAAAAGACGGAGGCGGTCCTCATCACTAAGCGCTGCAAAAGAAATTACGCCTGCATTAGAATCGGAAATGGTATCATCACTTCCAAGCCGGCCACCACTTGGGGGTGATGATAAACGGAAAACTAAATTTTAAGCAGCACATAGAGCATACTTGTAAAAAAGCATCCATTACGAGTATGGGACTTGCAAGAATGATGCCGAACGTGGGAGGACCGCAGCATACTCGGAGGCTGCTCATAGCCAGTGTGGTGAGTTCTATCATGCTGTATGCAGTCCCAGTTTGGGGAAAAGCGCTGCAGGTTTTAGGAAATGGACATAAACTGAGCACGGTTTACAGGAGAACAGCCGAAATGATGAACATTTATAACACCAGGTCCATGTCTCCCTTATTGCAGGTGACGAAAGGAAGAGATCCATAAGTAGATGACAACAGTGATGGGACCAGCCAGAAAAGGGTCGTTGGAGTTACAGGTTGATCCCTTCCATCGGGGAATGGTTGCAGATAAACCATGGGGAGATCTATTATAATTTCACCCAGTTTCTCATCGGCAATGAAGGATACCGTCAATACCTGTACATGTTTAAATTGGACACCTCACCTAATTGTTCAAACTGCGATGGGATCCAGAGGATCCAGCGCACCAATTCTTCCAATGTCCTAGGCTCATGGAAGAAAGGAGGAACCTAGAGGAAACTCTAGGTGAAGTGCTATCACCGGAAAATTTTGTCCAGAGAGAGGTAGCTTGTCAGGAAGACTGGGATGCGATCAATTCCATGATCGCAGTAATCCAGGATAAACTGCGAAAAGTAGAAGAAGTGAGGAAGGCGACGTTACGAACGGAAGGAGACCTAGCTAGAGTAAGCTAACTCCGCCCGGTAATGTAATGCCTAAGGGTGGTTCCACAGGATAGGGGAGGCGGATTCGGGGGTGGTTTTAGTGGGTAAAAATCCCACACTCTGGTGTGCTCAGGCCAGAGTCTTTTGATGATTTCCACCTACTTAAAAGAGAGACAGACGGAAAGACAGACATTGGACCAATTTTAATAAGGTTTTTTTTTTCATACAAAACCTTAAAAATTGTAATTAACTTGATCATTTAGGAATGATATGCAAACGACGTGAAACTTTATTGATCTGGAGTCGGGATGGGATAATGAAATAAAAAGGGAAACTATGTTACAGAGCCAACGTCCAGCGCCTTATACACTGCTTTATGCAGATGATGTTTTCCTAGCGTTTAATAGCAAAAATGAACTCGAGCAACTTGCCCAAAAGTGGAATGGAGATTAAATCTGAACAAAACTGAATTTTTGACGACCGATCCCCATGAAATAGGCACGATCACTGTCAGCGGCGCAGAACTCAGCGATTTAAATACCTCGGGTCAACGCTATCAGCCAACAGAGAACTGTGTTATTAAATTGCTTCACGCATTAACGCAACCTGGATGAAGTGGCGTTCCACAACTGGTGTTCTTTGTGATCAACGTATCAACGACCGTCTCAAATGTAAAATTTACCGCAAAGTCGTCCGTCCTGTCGTCCTCTATGGTTCTGAGTGTTGGCTAACTATAAAAGACAATGAACGGCGTCTTGTGGTAATGGAGACGAAGATGTTGTTTTGGACTAGTGGCGTGACATGTTTTGATCACATCCGAAATGAGGATATCCACGATCGCTATGGAGTTGCACCGATCATGGAAAAATTGCGAGAGAGGCGTCTTCGATGGTATGGTCACGCAATTCGTGTTAACGAGAATTCACTTTCCAAGATTGGTCAGAACATCGAAGTCGATGGTTGGATGGTACACGACCAAAAGACAGGCCGAAACAACGGTGACTTGATACGCTGGATGGGGATTTAAAAACCTCGAGATCGCATCCGGATCAGGCATTCGATAAAGCGAAATGGCGAAGCGATCTTGCTTTTGGGTGGGACAAAGGGAAAAGGATTTTGTAAAAATCGGATCGAAGGGCTCAAATTCCCGCGTTCAAATTCCCGAGGCTGGCTAGCACAGAGGCGTATAAGAACGTGTCAACCGAGCGCTTATTGAAGCCTCAGTATTTGCGGGCGGACCTTCATGGTCACTTCACCAATTTTTTTAAGGTTTTGGGGTAGCTCTTCCCTCTGGCTCGTTCTCGGCCACGCAGCATGCTCGTTTGACCACCCTAATCCAAAGAGTTAATTTCTTAATTCTCTTCAACATGTTTTCTACTTTCTTTTTTACTCCAAATATCCCCTTCTTCTGAAATGGCTTTCTCCTTTTTCCGCGCTCTAAACCCCATAAAATCATCTGCCTTGAGCCCCCCCCCCCCCTTGTCTCCGATGAGGTATCAAAAGTTTCGCGCGTCACCAATTCCATCAAGCCGCCTCTCACCGCTCACAAACAGTACGCTCAGCAACAACAAAGGTTCAATCAGTTCACAACTAATGTACGTAAGTAAAAAATTCTCCATTGCTTGAATCGATCCGTTAGACAAAATGTATCCGATGGCATGCAATTAAGGGAAACATACAAGATCAATAATGATTTTAGTTTGAAATAGTTAGTAAATAGGATTTTAGAGTTGTTGGGAAGTTAAGGATGATTATAAAAATTTTAAAGTGGAACTAAGTTGATTATTTAGGACTAAGGACTATTTTTCAATGTAAATGAAAAACATATTTTTTTAATAATTATTATAAATTTTATTTTTCTTCCTTCGTATGCAATAAAGTTCTCTACAACATCAATGACAGTTTTACAGCTCGTGTAAAGTATCTGACAATTAAAATAGTAATAATTTACATATTAAATTCTTTTAATACGAATTAAAATTTTGACTCGTCACTCATATTTTACATTAAAACGTATTTTCACTAGGCTCGCACGTCTTCATCTTTTGGCATTTGATTTACTTCCTCACTCTGTATTGTTTCTTCACTAGCATTATTTAATATAAACTTTATCTTTATCTTGCTATTTTACAAAAAACTGTTATTTTAGAGGAGTTACCCTTCTCTGCAGCGCATTCGTTTAAAGTAAGTTTTAACTCTTATGCCCTTTTTTGTTTCTTTACATATAACTTACTTAATTTACTTCTTTAACGTTAAAAATAAAAATTATATAATAGTAAAATAATGATAGAAACAAAACAATAAAAAACAATATTTTAGAATCTAAAATATTTATAGTAATAGTAGCAGTAGTAAGGGCGGAGCAGGGCCACCCTTCACATATTTGTTTCTTTTTTTTTACACATTTTACAATTTTTGCTTGATAAAGTACAATTTGATGGTAACAACGACTAACACCATGAAATTTAGACTGAATTCGCTTCTCAATGCATTCCATGCAGGATATCAGTTCTACGTATTAGAATTTACTTTTCCTTCTTAAAAGATACGCACACACATGCACAGGATATATCGTAATAGGAATCTTTTTCCAATGGCATATTTTAAGTACCTCGAAAATGCAATACTTGATGAATGTGAACACAATTCGGCTCAATTTCTCGGCGTGAATTTATGAAAAAATGTTGAGCTAAGGCACAATAAAATGGTCCACCCGTTTCCTTGTGCCCTTACGGAGCAGTACTTAAAATTTACCATGGAAAATTCAATGAAAATTTTGTTCCGCGTATTTTAATTTACGAAAGAAAACGATAAAGAATCTAAATTAAATGTTTCTTAGGGGGAGGATTAGTCTCAATGACTTTGGTCGGGCGACCGCAGACTATTGCCATTGGGGGTTGTGATTACGTCGCCGGCATTCGATCTGGTTCGGTTTACCAGGAGTGGAGTCTTGGGTTTGGGTGTTTCCAGCAGTTTGATTTTCACACGTCCTGTTTCGGGCGAGTAAACCGGACTATATCTGGAAGCCTTTGGTGACGAGGGGTTCGAAGTCGGTGCAGAAGCTGGCAGGAAGACTTCGTCATCGCTAGGAGGAATGCCGTCTGTTTTTCGATATGGGTCTCTTGGACTTTTGGGTTTATGAACTGGTTCAACATTTTGAGCTGATGGTTGACTCTCTACTGGTTTGGCAACTTGCGGGGAAACAGCATCGTTTGCGACGTTGTTGTTCGATTCAGGTCCGGTGGTGGCTTCGCCGTCTTTCAGGAGTGGCTCTTGTGATTTAGGATCCTTTTCATCACTGGGTGAGTAAGGAGTCTTTTTGTCACCATTGATTGGTTTCGCTAAGTCAGACTTGTCACGATCGCCTATAAGAGGAATATGTTCTGGAGCTCCGTTCTTGTTGAGTGGTTTACCGAGGTTCTTTTTATTCATATCGACGAGTTCTGTTGCCCGAGGATTTTCAACGTCACTTTGGCGCCTGCGATTTGCCTTTCGCCGTTTGACTGCCACAAATACAATTAGCACAACCAGTAAGACTAGCACAACCACCAATAAAATATATGTATTTTTACTAGCTCCACTATTTGCTTCCTCAAGTCTATTACTTTCTCCAGCCACCATATTTTCCTTTTCTGCTGTCTTGGGTACTCCTTCAGCAGCTTCACTGGCGACGGGTCCATCCACTTCATCTCCAGGCTTCGCTTGATCCACAGTCGCGACTTTCTTTTCCACAATTGGTTCTTCCACAACTGGTGCTTTGGTCACTTCTTCTGATGTCATAATTCCTAAGCCCGGTCCAAAAATGTCATCAGGCGACTTTGTCACCTCCTCCTGAGGTGGTGGAACTGGCGTATTTTCGTCCTTTTCATTGTCGGCAATATCATCGTCATCATTTTTGTTATCTGCTTCCGATTCCAGTTGAATTTTCGGTATATATGCAATCATACCGCTACCAGAACCTTCATCATCATCTTCCATGAGTCTTCCTTGTTCATCATCTTCAAGTTCGTTGCCACCTGATCCAATTTCAGGTGGTATTCCATCGACGACATCCGTAATTGCTGATCCATTCGCAGCATCGGATGTTTTGTCCAGTTCGTTTATTGGGAAAATTTCTCCAGATCCTTCTTCCGCGTTGATATCAATGGTATCCTCTGTTTTCTTATCCTTTTTGTCATCAACGGGCAAGAAATCTTTCCCCAATTCGTCATCGTTGCCTTGACCGGAACCTTCACTTTCGATAGGCTGGTCGCCCAGCATAAGTTCATTCTCGTCATCGCTGGCTAGTTCTTGTTCCTTATAGAGAACAATTTCATCCTTGTGGTCGTCGCAAATATCTGACTGCTTAACATGTAACCAGGGCTTGCCCTTGGCTGACAGTGGATATGTGCATTTAATGTGGTTGTCTGTCCAAACATGATGCTCTTGCAGCCAATTTCTTATCTCTAACGTCTCACACGTGCAATTTATAGCATTTCCAGTCAGTTCTATTGATTTAAGGGAATGTAGTTTCTTCAGGTCCAACGGCAGATATGTGATTTCATTTTCAGATAAGTCTAAGTTCTCCACATAATTTGGAATTTTCCCTAATTTCCCTGATGTAATTTTATTGTGGCTAAGATTCAATGTCTTTATTCTCCTTCCCAGTTTTCCAACCTCGGATAGTTGATTGTTCGACAGATCTAACATAACAAGGTCCCGGAACTTTTCCAAGTGACTCGTTATCCGTGTCAGATTTGCATTCGATAGATCCAAGGAATGGAGCGGGATGTGCTTCCCTTCGACAGCTATAAGTCCTTCAAGGCTGTGGCACTTTGCATGATTCTGAAGAGCGCCATTATCTTGTGCTACAGTGCATGTACAGAAGTCCGGACAGTCAAATGAGATCGCTGGGTTTAGTGATGAAACTAATATGGCAAATCCGATTAGAATACTTTGTGGTGACATCATTTTTATGAGTTTTATCTGAAACGAAAGAAAATTAAAAAACTTTAGTTGTTTTATATTTAAACTGTTTGACTTCTATAAGATTGTAACTAGATTACTGGCTTATTTGGAAAATTTAAAATGTATAATGAGAAGCTTCGGTAAATCTAATTTTCGTTTTTGAATTAGGGCATTTCCCCAAAATATGAGGATGCCTGCATGGATTTTTATCTGCGATTTACATTCCTCAGTTAGGTAGCTCCACACCCAGACTACACACGGGAGATTGAAAACATATGGTGGAAAAAAACTATTGCGCATATTCGACCTTCTAAGGTACGTGCGCGGCAAAAAATCCACGTGTTGGTTCTGGCGTTAGAGTCGTCCATGTGATTCAGTGCATTGATGTGCGGCTACGTGGTTGAGATCACATGGCTGCGAGCATCTCGCATTTATGACTTGTCAACTGTAGTGAGAAAGCATACACAAGAAAACCGTCTAGACGCCATCAACCCACCGACACATCGATACATGAACCCCAAGGACAAGAAGACTGTTTACGGGAGATTCAACTCCCAGCGAATTGTTCGAAATTTTATGGAGGAGAAAAATCATTGCGCATCTTCCGCCGTCAGCGGTAATTGACATGACAGACATGTGACATTGCACAGCTGTTTATAGCTGTTCACATGGATCGGGGAAACACATACGAGAAAACCATCTAAACACCATCGACAAACCGATAAACCTCTATATTAACCACAAGGGTCACGCCAGTTGGCTACCTCATCCCTACCCCAAAGATACTCAAAGACATTCCATTTCCATCCAGGATTTGCTCCACCTGTATACAGCTTTCTTGCCCATGGGTCACTTAGCTTCCTCGTCCCTACCGCACGAATACGCCATGGCATTCCGTGCCCCCTAACAACCTGATATGTTCCTCCTATGTTTAGATACCATGGACCAGCCACTAACTTGCAGTTTTCTCCCTACAGCTTCATTAAACCGAGAATTGAGTTAGTTTTTTGTGATCTTTCATACTCTCCTATAGGGTCCACAATGTCCTTGTGAGCCAATATAACCCCAATAAAAAGGATATATTTTCAGTCCAGGTTTGTCTTTCTCCTCGTATTATAAATCCGGCTCTACACATTTAGTACTTGCCGCAAACACCAAACCTCCCAAACGTTTGGCTTGATTTTGAAAACCAGCAATTGCCATCCACACGTTGGCAAATGCGTTAGTGTTTTTCGAGCAAACAAGCAAATTCCCTTTGATTTGTTCCAAAAAATGGTCGGTCGGGTCGACTGCAAACGCTTGCACAAACCAATTAATCAACCCACAAGTTTGATTTTGCGTTGGAATACTTATCTTCCTTTTGGTCCTCTAAAACGTCTCTTTGGTTTCTTCGCGTAGTTTCAACAGATTTTTAGTGGATGCGGTGACCACTTCTACATCATTCAGCTTTTTCAACTCCAAGTAATCTTTCAGCATTGTTTGTGTCCCCATGACATGGTTCGAATACTTTCGCTTATGGTGCTGTTCAGTTGTTATTGAAGCTTTTCGGCATGTTTGTACCATTCTGGTGGCTTAAACCTAGACTTTTTGGTATAGTTTGGTAGTGCGACTTATTTCTTCTATTTGGGAATTTTTTCGTGGCAGTCAGTAGTTACTACCTTGTGCTTAATTCTCCACTCTTTTAAACACTTTGCAAATGTCATTAATGTGAAAGTTGATTCTCCTGCTGAGATTATTCTCCGTGGATTACTGAAAGTCGCTTCTGCTCAGTCACTTCACCACCTCCACCCTTGGTGAGGTATCATTATCATCATCAACGACGCAAAAACTAGTATCCGATCTAGGCCTGTCTTAATAAGGAACTCCAGACATCCCAGTTTTGCGCGGACCATAGATATTGCCCTTATAGACTTTCCTTCATGTAGAGGGCCAAAAATTCTTCGAAGGATTCTTCTCCCGAACGTGGTCAAGAGTTTGCAATTTTTCTTGCTAAGAACCTAAGTTTCCATGGAATAAACGAGGACTGCCAAGATCATTGTCTTGTACAATAAGAGCTTTGACCCTATGGTGAGACATTTCGAGCGGAACGGCTTTTGTTAGCTGAAATAGGCTCTGTTCGTTGCCAACAACCGTGCGCGGATTTCACCATCGTAGCTATTATCGGTTGTGATTTTCGACCCTAGATAGGAGAAATTATCAACGGTCTCAAAGTTGTAGTCTCCTATCTTTATTCTTCCCGTTTGACCAGTGCGGTTTGATGTTGTTGGTTGCTTGGTTTTTGGACTACCACTGAGGTATATATAAGAGTTCGAGGGAAAAAGGTAAGTTTTGACAAGCCTTCGGTATCGTTGTGTATAACCACGAACTCATTTGCGATATCGAACCATTCCACAACTATTTATTGGAGGATGGTTCACCGGTTTCCCGGGGGTCGGCATAATCTGTTGGCGCTTGGAGTGCTTTCCGAATCCCATAGATCCTTAATGTGATTGAATGGACGATTCCATCGACTTAGGAGGAATGTTTTGTGAACCTGTGCCTTGGGGTTGGGCAGCGGTTAAGGCATGCTTCGTATGCGCTCAACGGTAGAGCTGGACTCGAGGTGGCTTTGGTGTTAAACAAGTCAACCTGCCAAAGTTCCACCCCCAGTGAGGGTCTCATAAGGGCGCACCCTTCGACAAATCTTCCATCTGGTTTGCCAGAAAAAAAAAACGCCGTCTCTTCGGAGGGGAAGTGTGGCCGAACGGCTTAGGTATTTTCAAGGCTAGTGCAGTAGACACACATCTCTGCCTCCAACGTGTCACCGGTGTACCGACATAATCTCGAATGAGGAGCTGTATCGGCGTACGGGCCAAGTATAGAAAGACGTGTTGATTAGAATAACTCTATTCCAACAATGCAATGCAGTAGAACCTACTATTCCCGAGTCGTCGACCAATGATTCGCCTTAGAAACACATGGCGGAGAGTAGTAGAGCATAACCATATATTTTCGTGAAAGGAACTAATTTGAATGTCAGAATCTGGAGATAAAATTTCTCCATTCGAAACAATGAACTTAGACAAGTTTTCAATTTGACATGTTTGCTAGCTTCCATGAAAGGTTTTCCCCCTATACTAAACTCAAATATTAAGAAAACACTATGAAAAGGGAAGTGCGTTTTCTTGTATAAAAATTTTCTTTATTTGAGTAGATGACGTATTTATTATTTATTTTATTGGATACAATTGGTTCCCGAAAAAAAAAATTAAACCCTTTTAGCCAAAAAGGGGGCATATTTCTGTATATATACTCAAAATTCACAAACTATCTTACAAAAACCATTATAATATCAACAATATTATTTTCCACCAGAATCTGTAAATGTAGTAGCATCATGTAGAGTATGAGAGAACTCGAACGACGCATGGTATTTTGGATAGTAATTTACATCTAAGAAATGCCACAGTCGCAACAATGTAACATTAACCCTCTCTGGCACACTTAACTAAAGACCTACTGCACCCACTGATATGTATGAATATACATTATAATCAATTTGTTATGGCGACAATAGCGCCGATTTATCAATTTGTTGAAATGACTTAAGCTGCATCTCATTATCAATTGGAATCGTTGTCGCGTTCAATAGCACCATTATCACTACCCGTCCATGCAATTTTAGCACTTGTTCACAATTGCATCTTGCCACCAGTTTTTCCATTCGTTGGTGCACTTTATATTTTAATGTAAATCAACGGGCGAGCAGCATGAATTGACCAACAGACAGACAGACAGAGAGACAGATATCCCATTGACACGTGCTATCCTATATAGACATCATCTTATGAAGATTTATTAGCGGAACTACCTCTTTTGGGGTCAGGAGATGAATATTGTGGATGCACTACATATGGTACATATGCACAGAGTTTATTGATAAGACGGAGATGTGCGACTCACATATTTAAGATAAGAACTTCAGGGTGGTTTGAACTCTTATGAAATAGGAAGGGTTCTGCTCTGAAGAATGAATGAATGATGAGTTTTGACCGACTAAACTTGAAAGAAAGTGTTAGATTGTGGGTTAGGTTTGGTTCACCTTCATTTCTTCAATCTGTTAATGAAATTTCCCGGATCGTTCAAGGAGAGGGATTGATTACACTCCTGCGTTCATAAAGTCTAGTAAAAGACTGAAGAAATATCTACTATTCCTTTTTGGGGTGAGTGGCGGGAATGTAAAAATCATAGGCTCATTGGTAGCTCCTCTAATCACTGTTGTCTCCTTCTAAATGGTGTTCTGAATTTTTATAATGACGCACAAAATTACCAGCCTGTTTTCCTCTCCGACTCAAGAATCTCACCTTTTCTTTTTATTCTGGTTACACCCTTCAACCATTGAATCTGAAGCGACGCAAATACTACTTATAGCAACCACTGTATTCCGTCACTCCACTGAATAGTACGGACACGTTTTTGCATCTACATCTACATCATCAGTGATTGTACGTCTGGCTTCTTTCTGCGGGTCTATATTCTCTTCTTGTTTCCGATAAGTCCATCACCCTTTTTTGTAAAATGAATTTATCTTTTGACAATTCGACAAATCTACAACATCTCCATCCATTCGAATGAGGCATACAGCACAATAGTTAACACTATTCCAGTTATGAGTAATATGTCCCTGTGTTTCGACCCATTGACCTTTGGCTTTGATATGACCGTGTGTCTAGTGGCCTCCATCTTGATTTTGCTCCTTTTCAAGTAGACTAGGACTAGGGACTAGTTCGCTGTAGCCTTAACGGAGCGGTGGATGGGGGATCGACCGGTCGGCTCGGTAGAGGGGTCTCCCACCACTCAATTGCATTTTAGTTCAGACGCCTGAGGGCCTTCGAGACAGGGGGTAGATTTTTGTGACGCTACGCCTGATGATGCCTTTATTCGACAAGCGTTTTTGAGTGGCACAACATGTTTAAGGAAGACGACCACTCGAACCAATGCTCAGGTGGCCAAAGTGGAAAATCTTTTGGACTCTGACATTGCCCTTATCAGTGAGGAGACCTGCCTTTCAATTGGAACCGTCTACATCATTAAGATGAATTGAAAACTTCACCATGACAATGAAGTACCCAGAAAATGGCAGCTGCTGGCGAAATTCGGCATTGCAATGTTACCTTACCCTCTCCCCCTCCTACAGCCTACACTTATTTCAACCTTTCTTTTTTTCACGAATAAAAAAGCAGCTCAAAGGATATCGGTTCGACTCCATCAAGACGGTTCAAGCGGTGGCGACAAAGGCTCTCAATAGTATACCGGAAACCGACTTCCAGCGGGATTTTGACGAGTGGTAGTCGCGCCGAACTAAGTGTATCGATGCAGGAGGAATGAATTTTGAAAATTATTAAGTAATTGCAGTGCAATAAATTTTGATTTTTGGAACCACTCCCGATACTTATTGAACGGGCCCTGTACATTCATATTTCAAGTTTCTCCTGTGTCTGTGTCAGCTCACTTATTTTTTCATTCGAATTATTCACTCTCGATTCAGAGCTTTGCCATACCTCAGCCAGATACTTCTTATCTTAACTATATGTTCTCAAGTAAGTTTTTCTATCTTTGCCGGATTCACGGAGGCTTATTATCTTATTTTCAAGAAGTGAAGCAAAAGCTGTTCCCGTGTGATCATTTTCTCCGGCTGACACGGAAGAAACTCTGCAATGACAGCTGGTGCTTCATGGTACACATATGAAAAACTTCAAGATGCACAACAGCCTAGCAAATTTCAATTTTTAAGCATGCAATTGCGTTTTTAAATTAAGAAGTGTTGTGCGAAGAAAATTTGGTGATCTGTACATATATCCTTTTATCACATTAACATTCCGTTGCACCAGTAAAGAGTACTAATTGGGGCTAGTTTGTAGGATCTAAATGTCACGTCCTGCACCCAGGAAAAATCTCGGACGATTTTGAGGTCCAAAGCGTAGTCCGTCAGGGCTGCATTCTGTCACCAATATTATTTCTTCTTGTCATCGGTGATGTTCCCCATACTGCCGGATGACGTAGAGGATTTCAGTGGACGATAAACTCTTTCCTCAAACACCCCGACTCATGACATCTGCTTGCTCTTTCACCGGGTCATGGACCTTGACCAAATGGCTCTAGATTTAGAAAGTAGAATTGGACTGAAAATAAACACCAACAACACCAAGGTTCTCAGTATGACGGGTCAACACACTCTCCCAATCTACATTAATGATCAGAGCATCGAAAATGTCGAAGAATTTGTATAGCTGGGAAGCGTGATTTCTGCGAGGGCGTCGACGAACTAGATGTTGCTCGACGCACTAACAGCGGTAGATCCGCTTTCGAAGCTTTGTCTGAAATCTGGAAATGCGATCAACTCAGCACTAAGATCAAGTTGAGATTATTCTGTGTTAATGTTGCTATATGGTAGTCGCACATGGAAAGTGAACTCCACTGTTACCCAAAAGCTTCAAGCTTTCGTCAATACGGCCTGGCTGGCCTGACATTATCTCAAACGAATAACTTAGCCGGCACACAGGCTTGCCACTCGTATGCGATGGGATCAGAAGACGGTAGTGTCAGTAGATAGGTCGCACTTTAAGGAGGAACAATAATTGCATTGCGGGCAATGCCATTCAGTAGAATCCATTTTCCCGAGATGGCTGACGAGTGTGTCATCCCAAAGGCAGTAGAGGAGGAGTGCGAGCGTCTTACGAAGTTGTGGGGGAAGCGAAGCACATTTCAAGTAACCGCGAGCGATGGCACGTAGGTGTGGTTGACGTTCTATACCCCACCAAGGGGTGAAAGGCAGCCATATCTCCTGTAAGATTTAAATAATCATTGTGGCTTTTTCGGGTAAACAAAAATGTTTTCGTAACAAGATAGACTTGGCATAAAAACAACTTAGTACTTTTCAAAGATAAATACAATCTCAGTATTAACTTAAAAAATCCCTGAAATTCGCACATGTAAACATTTTTACTCTATTATTATGTTCTACCGGTGGGAAAAAAACATTGCGCATATTCAATCTTCTTAGTTACGTGCGCGAGAAAAATTCTGCGCATTAGCTCTAGTGTTAGGGCTGTGTGTGTGGTGGATTGCACTGGTGTGCCTGGACCAAAAACTGGGAGAAAATTTCTCTCTAATTGGTCAGGTACCCTAGCGGTCTGGGGCCCCTAAAACAAAAATTAGTTCTACTACTAATACAATATTATTCACACTCATATCCGGTTTGTGGATCTAATAAGGGAACAGATAACACGTAGTAAGCACTTTGGTCATGTTGCTCCCAGAGCAAACGTAAGGCAACTTGTGATGAGTTGCTTCTACCCTGGACGAAACTGAAAGTTGTCTGTTTTTTAAAAAAGGGGGTAGTAGTCCAAAAGGAGGGACCACTTTCAATAGTTCTAGATTGCAATTTTTTATTAACCCATCTGAAGGCTAAACTCATTTTTCTGCACTACATAGAGGTATATATTCCGCCTGAATTAATGGATATTTTTATAGTGAAGTATCCGAGATGCCCCAACTTCATACAATGGGCTTTGTAACATAAAACAATAACCGCCCTCTTATCAATCATTAGAAATTAGATTGTTACATAATTCTTGTGGACAGCTAGAGACCAGCTACGAACAGTGTAGAACAACTACAATAATGATGAGTCGATTAATCTATTCAATGAGCTTCATTTTGTCGGTCCCACATTCAACTGAAAACTCTTTATTCGCCAAGATCTCCGCCGGTAAATTCAGCTTTGAAGAATTTCAATTTCTCGATTACTGGACATTCTAGAATCATTCACAACCTCTAGTCGGCAACAAAATCAACCAAAGGAATAATACAGACATTATAGAATCTAATTAAGGTTGTAAAGACTCATTTGTTGTCGGGAGCGGATCAACAACTTTTAACTGATCCTATACGTTGGCTAGGCTTACCAATCATAGGTTTCTTCTGTAGCACTTTTTCTCATTGGTTTGTGATTCTCATATGTTATGTTCGAAAATGTGGCTTTGGCTGATAAAAAATAATTAAAATGCAATCGAAGTTCATTTATTTATATAGGACTTTTATATATATCTAACAATTGTAGGAACTGTGTCAACAATGACTTCATTCTCGGTTGAAAAGGATACGAGCTTCTATGACCTGACATATAAGATAGTGACACCTTTGTGGACTACATATTAGCAGAGGATCCCCGTGTTTTTATTGACTTGCTCTATAGTCACCTGGAAAATCCATCTAATTATCTCCTTCTCCTTTGCACCCTTCTTGCGCCAACAATGGTTAAATTTTATTTTCCTCTCAACATTTGCTTTCAAAATCAATTTTGTTTTCTTCCCTTCATTAATCTTTAGGTTGCTGTACAACTATATTGACAATTGGTTGCATGACATGAGGTAAGCAGTGCTGAGAGGGTAACAATGTCTGAGCGTGGAATCTCCGTTGTGCGTAATCAGTTTCGCTTCCTTCAGTGCCTCTAACGCATAATCGGATCCATTTTTTCTCAGCCCTAATTATTCACTTATAAAAGTTCTCATTTAATTATTATTTGTTTCATTATTATCTCTCCGCCAGTTTTCATTTCCTTCCACTTCATACGTACTTTAGGTAAACTAGACTACAGGATACTCAGCATATTCAAAAAATATCCGTTTTCTCTCCATTCCCATTTGATTGAATTCAACTAATGAACGTTGGTACTTTTCAACCCAAATGATCGACATTTTCAATTGACACTGATCTATACCAGCTCAAGCTGTGCTACTGAGAATTTCCTGAGTAGTTGCTGAGGATGAGGGTGAACTTTCCTCGGATACGTTGGGTCCTTAGTAAACCATTATGATTTGGATGGGCGCCTTAACTTACTCGTACTTGCATTAAAAGCATGCTACTGGGAAATTCGAAAGATGCTGATTGATCAGCCATAATCTAAGGTCATAGTTAACGGATCGACTGATCGGAGGATTTCGAGAGGAAGATATGGATTTTGATGATGACTGATTCTTTCGTTTTGAACCAGGTTGGAGTTCAACCTGAATGTTTTAGGGTTGGGGCGGAAGTATGGTCAAATAAAAAGTACTTTCAGTAGGCAGTAAAGTAAAACGAAAAGTGTAATAAAGTGAATAAAGGTTTTAAAAACGAAAGTTATTTTCCAAAGAAAGAGCCAGCCAGAGGTGCAAAGGAAGAAGGGAAAGTACAGGTTTGAGACACACACATTGTACAACAGGAAAGCAGGAAATAATACAAATGGGACGATGATTGCAATTTTTTCGTAGAAAGAGAATTAACATTTACGAAAGGGACCTGGAGGGGAAGATTATCAGGCATCCAAGTCTCAAAAAGAGGGAGCAGTAGGTTTTGCAATCAAGTTAAGATTCGCTAATCAATGCAACCAAAACCTTGTTAAAGTTGGTTTACTGTCTGACTGTCTATCTATAAGTCTGTATGTCTGTCTATCGCACGCATTTTTCTAAGGAGTGGTTATACCAATTAACATCAAATTTGGTACGAAGGTGGGAACTTTAAACATCGTGAACTGGGAACATCGTTCTATGTGTAATTTTCTGGGAAGTCTCCATAAATGCAAAAGAGATTGTACATTTTTTCCTCAAAGATAGTCTAGTGGTCTCCTTTCAAAGCTGGCTTCAGTTCTGACATCTAATGCACACGGAGGGAGGGGAAGAGGCGGGGTTTAGAAAGTGGGTAATTTCTTTCACGAACCCATTCTCAGAACTTGCCCAACCGAAAAATCTTAAAAAATCAAACAACTGGTGCTTAGGTTCCACAACGATATCTGTTCAAATGAAAGTAATAATAGCATTATTACTTCAATTTTTAGTAATTAACTGCTAAAACCACTCCCCCCCCCCTAAAATTCATTCGAGAATCTGTTACGAAGAGAGCAAGGCGTTGCATCGAATTTAGCCTCCAACGTAGGGTCCGAAAAGTAGCATTCCCGCTATCTTTTGATGCTTGATTGTATTACGATCAGAGCTTGCTTCGCTTGCGAATAACTGTGATGCCTAAACAAACTTAGCAGAATTTTGTTCGCCAGGTGAGCATCTTCTTGTAAGCTCGGTGCTCAAAACTTGGCTCTTCAGCGGATTCCTCTGCATAACCGGTTGAAGCTGGCGCCAAGGTGATACATCGCTTTGCTCTCATCACAACAAATCAAGTTTGGCGGAAATCCCACTATTATTAACAAAATTATAATAGGCCGAAATTGTTTGCTTCAGTGCCAATAATAAGGCTCTGAATGTCAGTATCACGCTAAAGTGAATATTTTGGCCTAATATATGTAAATACAATACATTGCGTGCTAGGTGCAAATGGAACAAATGTCCACTGATATATTTTCTTGAAAGAAATACATAAAAAACCTTTCATACGTGAAGTGTCCAGCTTCCGGTTTCCTGACTTGCTTTTATGAAGTTTTAATGTTTCCAGAAATTTCCCAAAATCATAATCCTCCTCTTGTATGCCCGATATGTTTTGAATTTTTCCGCTTTTCCCTTTCGATGGGTTGGGACGATTTATACTCATACTCACTCCGATTTATGAGTATAAATCGTCCCAACCCATCGAAAGGGAAAAGCGGAAAAATTCAAAACATATCGGGCATACAAGAGTTATTCGGCTCGTCATATGCGGTCAACGTAGAAATTTTATTTTTATTTTCAACGTCCATCATCCTATTGTTTTCCATTGTAAAGGATTTAAAATTCATCTGGGTTCAGTTTAGCTTTAGATTTTCTATGAAACAAAAGGAACACCTCCATATATTTAGATTAGGAAATACCAGAGCTAGCAGGAGACGCTAGAAATCATCTTAGCGAAGATTAGCAAAGAGGCGATCAACCATGCGGTACTAGAGGACTTGAACTGCTAAAAATTATCCTTTTGTCTACTTGATTGATAGCTTTACTACTGTGATTGACAGTAGTTAATTCAGATGAACACTTTTGAGCAGCTAGCCGATACCCTGTCCCAATATAAGGCTGATGTAACAGCATTGACAGAGATGCGATGGACAGGCATCGGTTTCCTGGAGAAGAGCTGCTAAACCATATATTATAGCTGCCATCCAATAAACCATGTGTTCGGAGTAAGTTTCTTAGTCAGCCAAAAAATTAAATCTGCTGTTATCGGCTTTGAAAAGAAATATAAGCCTCTTAAACCTTCACGCCCCTACAGAGGAGACTGCAGAGTCGGAGAAGCATACCGTTTACGAGTCTATGATATCAAAATCATACTTGGAGATTTCACCAGTCAAGTAGGCATGGAGCCCGTATTCAGGCGATACGTCGGCTCCCATAGCTTACATAGGAATACTAATGATAACGGACTGCGGATTATGCCACCAGCAGTATCGCATGAAACGGTTTACACGGAAAGCGCTCCACAGACATACGTGGGCCTCTCCAGACGGGACCACTTTCAACCAAATTCAGCCTTGATGAATGTCAGAATATATAGGGGGCCAATATAGACTCGGACCACTATCTCGTTGGCATAGTGCTCCGAGCTCGAATTACGACACCACCTAGAATCCGACAATCAGGTGAGAGTAAATACCGAAGCCATTCACAACGCAGCCCTCCGTAACACCTATAAGGGGGAAATGGATGCCGCAATAACCGCAGTCAACAGAGATCCTGGAGATGAAGCAACACCAAATGATCTTCACAACCACCTGAAGAATGTTATCATTGATACGGCCACAAAGATACTTGGCCCCAGCCGCAAAAGGAGTCGGAACGGCTGGTTTGACGATGAATGTAAGCTAGCTACGGAACAGAAGAATGCCGCATACCAAGTAATGCTGCATTCACAAAGAACGCGGGCACGTGCAGAGAGTTATCACGAGCTCCGTCGAGAGGAGAAGCGACTTAACAACCGAAAAAAGGAAGCCTGGGAAAACCAACAAATCTGTGAACTCGAAAAGTACAGGGAGCAACCGCGCCAAGCGAGCAAGTTTAACGAAGTCAGCAAGATGAAGCCTCATACACTTCTATGCTCACCCTGCCGAGACAAAGAGGGAAATCTGATTTCCGACTGAATGGGCATATTGGGTCGATGGATTGAGTACTTTGATGAACTACTGAACAATCAGAACATCGGTGGGTTGGAGGTCTCGCCAACTGAAAACGACGGACAAATACTTCTACTACCAAGTATAGGAGAAACAGTCCGTGAAATTCATCGGCTTAAAAATTGGAATCACAACCGAATTAGTTAAATATGTAGGCGACCAGTTACACCAAGTGGTTCATCAACTTGTGCTCAAGCTGTGAGAAAGCGAATCAATGTCTGAGGACTGTTAAAGAGGCATTATCTGTCCCATACATAAAAAGGGAGATATCACACAGTGCAGCAACTATAGAGGTATTACGTTGCAGAGTATCATCCATAATATACTCTCCCCCATCTTGCTGGGCCGGATAGTCCCACACGCTCAGAACATCATTGACCCATACCAAAAAGGCTTCACTCCAGGCAAATCAGCAACAGATCAGATTATCTCAGTGCGGCAAGCGATGGAAAAGCTATTGGAATATGGACATCAGTTGCACCACTTTTCATCGACTTTAAAGCCGGCAATGATAGCATAGCCAGGGTAAAACTGTACATGGCCATGAGAGAATTCGGTATCCCGACGAAATTGATAAGACTGACTAGGCTGACACTGACCAATGTGCGGGGCCAGATAAAAACAGCAGAATCACT
The DNA here is from genome assembly GCF_905115235.1 of Hermetia illucens. Taxonomy (NCBI): domain Eukaryota; kingdom Metazoa; phylum Arthropoda; class Insecta; order Diptera; family Stratiomyidae; genus Hermetia; species Hermetia illucens. The sequence goes on from NC_051849.1 coordinate 27,220,503, forward strand.
CTCAAGACCATCCGACATCGACAACGGTTTACGATAAGGAGATGCCATGTCATATGTCCTCTTGAACCTGGCCCTGGAGAAAGTGATCCGTGATGCTGAGGTTAATCCGAGGAGGACGATTCTCTTTAACTACTGACGATATCGACATCATAGGAAGAACGACCCGAGACGTACAAACTGCATTCATCCAGATCGAGCAGGCGGCGTGAGATCTTGGGCTGCACATCAATGAATTCAAGACAAAATATATGGTGGCAACAGCACCGAAAACCAACCTGCCAACAACATCAAACCGCACTGGTCAAACGGACAAAATAAAGATAGGAGAGAACTTTGAGACCGTTGATAATTTCTCCTAGCTAGGGTCGAAAATCACAACCGATAACAGCTCAGACGGTGAAATCCGCACACGGTTTTTGGCAGCCAACAGAGTCTATTTCAGCTTCCAAATATGTTTCGCTCGAAACGTCTCACCATAGGGTCAAAGCTCTTACTGTACAGGACAATGATCTTGCCAGTCCGCATGTATTCTTCGGAGATTTGGGTTCTTAGTAAGAAGAATTGCGAATTCTTTGCCGCGTTCGAGAGAAGAATCCTCCAAAAAATTATTGGCCCCCTACATGAGGATGGACGATTCCGTAGCCTACATAACGACGAAGTCTATGATCGATACCATGACCGTCAACTTGTGGATAAAATCCGGCTCAATAGGTTACGGTGGGCGGGTCACTTAATCCGTATGGATGAGGATGATCCAGCCCGGAAAGTCTATAAGGGCAATATCTATGGTAGAAAAAGGAAACGAGGCAGACCCTGCCTGAGATGAAGCGATGGCGTAGCTCAGGATGCCAGACAGCTTTTAGGGATATCGAATTGGTGGACCTCGACGCAAAACCGGGATGCCTGGAGTTCCATATTAAGGTAGGCCTAGACCGGGTATCGGTTGTTGCGCTGTTGATGATGATGATGATCCGCCTTCTTCTTTATGCTTAAGAGAAACAGCTCAGGCGATAACCTCACTAAATCGTTTTCGACTTTTTCACTTCCAATTTCAAGAGTCCATGTCTTAAGCACTAAGCATTTTTGAGATTCCCCGTGTTTCTAGAAGCTTTGGCTATGGCTGAGTTTAGAATTGTCTCTTGGTCTCTTTTTCTAGTACTACCATTGCACTGATCCCATCGGTACTTAATTTGACAACATTGACATTGGTCAATGGCTTCTAGTAAAACCTGGTAAACCTCCTGTGGTTATCCATTAATCAGATTTCCTATGTTTTTCATATTAGAATCAAATCACCATTGGTAACCATTTCGTTAAGCCCCCGACAGGCAGTGGCACCCTGCTTCAACAAAACATCGCTTAGAGATGATGTTAACACGTGCATTGCGGGGTCTATTTTGACCAGAATCCATTAGCTAAATGTCAGACTGTAAGCTCATTATCTAATTTGAAGATCTGCTCTACTTGTGTATGCAGAAAAACCAGGCCAACCACCTGCTGTCGACATAATGTTTTATTAACTATTTAGTGCTGAAAATAAGTATTAAGTGTTTTAAAGTAAAAATATCTTCTCATTGAAAGATATTTGCTTGTGTATACATGCAAGCGTTCAGCAAAAAATAAAATAAAAAAATATATTTGGTAAGAAAGGTAAGAAAAAGTGGCATTAGACGAAATGTTTGGTGTAGACGTTTTATTGTATTAAAAAATCGATATTTAGCTTGAGTATCTACGAACGGATTTAAGATAGTTGATAGAAGCACGTGTCGATATGAACACTTAAGAACTTTCCAACCTACAATTTCTTCAAAACTACGTCAAAATTCGAGCTGTCTAGTATGAGTTGGCCTTAATTCTGATTGGTAACCCTTCATATGAGTAGCAAACTATCTAAACAACATGAAAATCCTATTCAACTTTCATACACCACAAGAGGTGACCGAGAAGATCAACGTTCGATAAGCGGCCGATCATCTGGACACGTGCCCAGAACTTGCTTAGTCACAGCTGGGCATCGACATTGATACCTTACCCAGGTAAATGGATTAATAAAATTCTGAATGGTCAGATAGATTGGGTATCAAGACAGCTTTGATTGTTGTTTACTTTTAGATAACGAACTGAAATCCGTTTCCAAAGAAGCCGGCTATTAATAGACGACTGTAAACAAGACGAAAGATACAATCTTCCCAAAGAAGAAAGTGAAAGTTCTTCTAATAATACCTATTTCAAGTTTGTCGTCTGGCAATGGATCAATCACTGGTGACTCACCGTTCATTCAGCCATAAAATCACTCAGACGATTCTTTAAGTAGATCTATCTTTTCTTTTAATCTGGCGTCTGCGGTTCGCATAATACGTATTTGCTAATTTTAGTTATATGTGTCAAGGTTGGCTTTGAATCCGCGGTGCTCGCGTTTGTACCTTATTAAGTAATGCAACCGTTTTGGAGTCATATGAGCTCCATATGACCGTAGGTGGTTACTTGGATTACCTCTTCCTGGAAATGAGTCAATGGCTTGTTTATGATCATGAACGACACGGTCTGAATTGAAATGCAAAAATAAATGTGACGAATATGACGGCTATTTTGAGCTTTAGATAAGAGGCGATGTCATCATAGCAGAAACGCCATTTGATTAGGCGGAGAATGGGGTAGGTGAGGTTTAAGCAGTTAAGTTTGCTGTAAGGAAGGGCCTGGTTTATAGAAGGTACATATGATGCACAAAAGCGCCTGATCCCCACCTTTTTGAGCGCAATCTCTACGATTTATATGATAGTTTGGTACATATTAACTAAATGATCGCTTTACACAGCGAGATACAAAGCTATTCAAGTCATAGATATGGTTTTATTGCCCACCAAAAAGACAAGGAAAATATCTGTTAAGCATGTAATTTTCCAAGCCCCATGCAAGCCGTGTGCTTATTCCATTCTCAAACAAACTCACTATACGTCGACGCCTATTTGCTTTGTATTTATTAAGAAACAGATACGCAGGTAACTGAGCAAACACCGCCTGGAAGTCATACATTTTCTTACGCGAGTATTCTGATTCTCTAGAATCTAGTTGTTGAGTACTGAATACAGACTCGATAGTATCTTATCAGTTTTCGTCACTAAGCGCACGTTTTATCTTAGTTTATATAGAAGAATGTCTAATTATATTCGCTTGATCGGGCTGTATTAGTTGTCCACATTCCAAGGTGCTCACCGCAATTATATGCTCATTTTCCTGTGGTGAAGTTATATGGGTTATTTTCACTGGACATACTCGTACCTAGGTAACCATGTCGCCAATGGCTCAAGCTACCTTGATAGGGTTAATCGAATACAGCATTAGCCATAAAAGCTCATCTATTTCTAGAGCTAGTTCAATTACCTAATGCGATTGAGCCCAATCTTGGAATGAAATTGAATTTATAGGAAAATTGCTTTGAAATTAAAGTGGAATGTGTTGTCTTTGCCATTTTATTTAAACGTATCAATTGATGCAATCGGGAAAGTTATTTTTACAGGGTAAAGTCGTTATGATGTGCACTATTTAGAGCTCACATTAGTCTCGAAAGAAGGCACGACGTTTTTCTGATTAATACATTGAAATGATCGAGTTGACAGCATTGGACCTAAAGAGATAGTTTACGTCGGAATCATGGGAAAATCAATTAATTTCTCCCTCGAGATCGGAAACTAGAAAGACATTTAAGAGAAATACCAAAGCGTAACATAGAAATCGACAAGAATGAATTGCTTTATGAGAGACCTTGAGATATTGCAAATCGAGAAGTAGATGTATGGTAGGTAGGTATCAATGGCCGCTATGGTGCGCCGTTTTGATGCCACAAATCATAAGACCGTGGCTGCCATTGTGAGAGAAGGGAGGCAGAGTCTAGCCGGCTCGGATCTTCAGAGGCAGCCCGTAGCATTCACGAAGGAAAGCAACTCACTGCAACACTGCAGTTAGGAATCTCTCAGGGATCCCCAAAGAATAGTTTACCCAGTGTCCGTAGCCTGACTCTATCTAGAGCTGGACAATCGCAGAGAAAGTAAATAAGGGTTTCCCTTCCTTCTCCGTAGCTTCGGCAATGCGAATTGTTGGTTATGCCGAGCCTGGCGGCATGGTCCCCTATGGGCCAGTGCCCCGTGCAGACCGCCATAATGTTGAATGCATTTGCGCGTATCTGGCACAGGAGTTCTCGTGAGCGGGTTATGTTATAAACGGGTCAAATTCCCCTTGACTTGGCACAGCTCGTAAGCCCTCGCCATCTAAAGCCCGCGGCTGCTAGGTAGTGCGAGTAGACTGCGCCCTTGACAGCCTCCAGCAAAACACCGACTGTATTCACTGAAGGGCTTCCAAGAGCAGAGCCTCGCTTGTCCAATCTGCCAGCACGCTCATTCCCCTTTATGTTCCTATACCCGGAAACCCAGAAGAGGGTGACCTTGAGTGTGCCGCCCAAACGGTTCAGCACGCCTCTGCACTGCCCCACCAGTCTGGAAGTTGTCGTTGCTGAGTACAAGGCCTTGATGTCTGCTTGGCTGTCGGTCAGAATGGCTATACTACACTTGGCGCTCGAATCTCGCTCCACTCATCGACAGACTTCCAATATCGCCAGTATTTCCGTTTGGAGTACACTGGCGAAGCATAGGAAACTATCCAATTTGGATACACTGTGTGAATTCAAAAAAAAACCCACGCTGACTCCACAGACCATCTTTGATCAATCTGTAAAGAATACTGAGTCATAACCTTGCAACACGCCGCCAGTCTTCCACTTTGCCTTTGAAGTTCAGCTTGCGTGTGGCATAGTCCGTGGGGAATGCCCAGATTTCCCGATGTACTTGGTCTCGGATGTTGCTGTGGCCGGAGGACTTCGCTGCTCAGCATCCGGACTCACATTCAATGTGGAGGTCTAGGGGGAGGAGATGTATTATAAGAGTATATTGAGAGCAACTGCCGGGCAGAATTGCAGAGCCCCAGTAGCACCTGCACATGCGGTTCTTAGCATCCTATTAAGCTTCATCCTATTGTATTTTTTGCTCAAAACTTGCCACCACACAATAGAGTAGTACGTTAGGATCGAAGGCTCTACAGCGGTGTACATCCAGAGAACCATCCTCGGTTCGCTTATTTTTTAGGGTTGCGTCTAAAAAGTTGAAATGTATGTTCTCAATTATTATATGCTTCGAAATTTTCCGACTTTATTGCACTTCCAAATCATTCTTGCATAAAACGCCTTTATCATGCTAGTTAATTGATTGCACGCTCTTTCAGCTCAAATGACTGGAACTGGACATTCCCGAGGGATAAATTGGCACAACTTCCCAGCTGAGTATGAACCCATAATAATGAGTATTACTAGATGCGGCTCAGTCACCTCAGCAGTTTCAGCAAGGATGAAGCTCCTGGAAAACTCAAGGGCGTGAAAACAGAAAAGTATTCTAAATCGCCACTCCCTGCTAGAACACGAAAAACACCTGATGTTACTACTGCGGTAGGCATGAGCATTTGGCCTATTTTCATGATAACACGTATCACGTAGAACACACTGTCAAACGCATTTTCTAAATCCGAAAAAGCCAAAGAGGGCGATGCTTCCCACGGTGTTTCTCTACGGGTAACCGCGCAGAGTATATTGTGTCAGTTGTTCTTCAGTTCTTGACAAACCGGGCTTGATTCACGGTTATTTCAGCGATGTCACGAATACAGTTTTCAAGAATGCGTTTCAAAATCTTCATGGTATGGGACAGCAACTGGATCCGACGGTAATTTGAACACTCTGCAGAAGTACCCTTCTTTTCCATATTGGAAGGGTCGAGTTTTCTTACCAGTCAGATGATATTTTCCCTTCCTCAATGACATGATTGAAGAACTCATTGACCCACAGTGTTGGGTCCCAGCTCTTCGCTTTCGAGACCTCAGATAGTTGTTGTTAGGTCATGTTGCTTTCCTTGAATTCATTCGTTTTATTCTTTTCTCTACTGCAGTTGCGCTAACAGATGGAATTGCTCCAAACGTCGGCAATGATTGTAGAAGTAGAGGATGAACAAATGATGAAAAGGGGTCTCGGATGATCCATTGCGAATCTTCTCTCCATGATGAGGACTTACGGAAGCTTTCGAGTTTTCCATTATTTTCTTTTCACTTTTGTTACGCATTTGTTGTTGTAAGATAGGTGAAATTTCGCGTATGACGTTGAAGGAAGACTGAAGTGTCCAAAAACCGTTCAACCTCCAAAACCAAGCTTCCAGAGAGGCATGCAAGTAGGGTGCCGAGTAGACAAGTCAGTAACTTGATGTTGGCAGATCCCTCGACGACTAGATACCTTGCCGTGGTGGAGGAGAAGGAACAACAATCCCCTAGGCAATAAGAGGAAAATTCTGAAACTAAATGGCAAACAAAATCTCGAGCCAAGGTCTGACAGTATCGGGAACTGAATGGACAAGTTTGAATGTTAAGATGTGGCCGTGAACGGTAAGCTCCGGATTCGAAACGACTCCCGGCTTTAACGAACCTTATCTCGGTAAAACGGAGCTATGCCGGCAATAAACCCCAGTAAAACAAAGGTTAGAGCAGCCAATCATGATATGCAATTGTGAGCAAGGGAGCAGTCCTGAACTTATCGGTATCAGAGTTTAGGCTTGTATTCTTCACTTATTAAATTGAGGACTAATCCTGTTGGGACCCAACTTTTAACGAGCAAGCCGAGGTGAGTTTCTCATGTCAGCACTCCAGACCTTGCCTCTGGAAAATCATTCGCTTGCGAGCAAACCACTTTCGAGCAAAATACCGTCGGGCAAGCCACAAACTCTCGGATTATGCTATCATCAAAGGGGAGGCTAATGCGGTCCCAACTCGTTAACCGAAATGACAGCGAAGGGAGTTTGGCCGGAAACGGTCTTCATTTTCCGGTGCGACCAGCATGTAAGAATTTCATCGTCAAATAACATCATACTTTGCTTTCAGTCGATTGATGTATACCGTAAAATGTTATGGCGAAACCTTGCCGACAATAATGCGAACAGTTGCCTTCAGCAATATTGCTTTTCTCTGAACAATGTGGGAGGAGTTTCTCGCCTAACCATGAATAGAGTCTTTGAGCTTAGGGATCTAAATTAACGGAATGGTTATCTATTGTACTTTATTGCATGGATTGATAAAACAGAAGAGAATAACAAAGTCACTACCAAATCGAGGGCAGTGGAATCCAACTGACATCAATACTTATCTATTTAGGAGTGTACCTCGACTCCAAATTAACGTGAAAAAGATAATATGCAAAAACAATATCAATTCTGCAGATTACTACTACTATTAACGATACATACTTGACCACCAGCCATACGGCCATGCTCCCACCTGGAAGTCAGTCGCATATATTCAGAAAGTTGGGCAGCGTTATCAGAACTAAATAACAGCTCCCTATTAAGCCAGTTATCAAGGAGCTGCCACCGTTTATTGCTGGAATTTGGCCCACTGAACCAAACATTCCTGATGCAGGTAACAATGCACTTGAATATTGCTGACAGACTGGCTCGTCAAGGATCTGGTTGCACAATGGTCGGACCAAATCCAGCATTTGGCGTCATGGCATCTATTACCGAAGCCGTTCTAAAGCAGAATTGAGAAATTTTTATTTCTGCGGCCGACAAAAATCTTCATGAAAAAACTCCGAGGCCCCTAAAGCGGTATCTTAAATCCTCATTAAGAAGCGGGATATGAAAACCACTGATAGAGCTTTTAAGAGGACCCTGCTACTCAAACTTCCCCATGGGAAAAACTGGTGTAGTGGTTTCGGCTATACGTAGCTAAAGCCCTCCTTTTGAGTTGAAGTTATCCAGCGACCCCAGCCCTTAGATAATGATCCCTCTGAAAGGTTTTCTTCAACGAAGAATCTGCGTCGAGGTCCTAATAAAAGCCCTGAGTGTTTGAAGTTGTGGCTTTCCCACTAATCCAACTGAACTTAACCTAGGTGTTGTGAGGACCTGCACGGTCAAGTTTCATCATTTTCTAGGTTCTTGGGATAGTCAGTCCTACTAATATTTCCGCATATACATGCGAACGTATGAGTGGGTTAGAACTGTTGTCGTTTAGATGTGGTATACAATGAATATGAGCAACGTCAGTTTCCAGTACCCTGATGTCATACTTATCGATAAATTACTGAATCCGAAAGACTAATCGATATTTGTTGTTACGCATCGGCAATTATGCGCTTCTACCATTTCAAAAGTACTACTTCAATGACATCAGTATTATTCTGCTGATGTTTACTTACAATTTTGGCACCCCTACTTTTAGTTTTTGACTCACCTTCTCACAGCAGAAAATTAGTCATCGGTTTGGCTTCAACAATCTTTTTAAAGAATAATCGACTGCAATTATCGAAATTGAACTAGCCAAACAAAGAAACAAAATAAAAAGTTTCTGCAAGAGACTCCATTTTGGTAAGTCTGGATGTTTTCTTTGGAATCTAATTTCTAGAACTGCGCTCGTATTTAGACATTTCAATAAAGTGAATTCGTTGTCAGTTGAACTCATTTTCGATTTCTCCACATAAACATTGACAGAAAAATTCAAGAGCAATTTCCGTTTCATTTAGCGTGTTCAAGGTCTGTTTTATAATTACAATAAAATGTTCAATACTTGACATGATAATTGCTCTCCATTTTTAAAAGAAATATTTAGGGGCTTTTCTGGAATTTCATTCGCCCGTGTTCAAGAGAATCAAGGGGAGTGAGTGCGAATATACAGACGAGTTGTATACAAACAAACTTAAGAACAAATTAAGTGTAATGAGGGAGAATTTATTTTTCGGAAAGTGTTTAGACTGCTTTGATGCTGAGTGCACGCGAGTTTGAAAATTACTTCAGTATAGTCTGGAAAAAGTCGGAAAGATATCTTTCTTCAGGATGAGTCTTCATCTTTAAGATTTCATCTGAGGCATGCAAGTACTATATCTTTCGTTGTGTTATATCCACTTTCGAGTGATATTGGCATTCATAGTTTCGAATTTCTAAAGAAACCAGAACTATAACCTAATATTACTTTGTTAGTAATAGTGCGATTTCCATAAAACTTGGGACGATTACGCTCTATGTTATAGCCTTACTGCAAAATTTCATGGCACTAGGATGAACTTAAGGGAAGTGCTTAATATACTATAATTAACTTTATTTGAAGGGATATCGGTATGGGAGGTATTTTGGAGCCTAGGCAACATATAGTGGCAGCCTCTTAATTTTTTTCAGATTTTTCGGTTAGGCAGTTTCTGAGAATGGACCCGTTAAATAAATTGTCAATTTCGACCCCCACACTCCCTACCTTTCCAACAAATATGAAAACTAATACCGACTTCAGGAAGTACTAACCGAGACCTTTCATTTGATACCCCACATGACTATATTTGGTGAAAAAAAATTACACGCTCCTGTATGGGAACCCCCCTCCCCCTTAAATTCGACGTTAAAGGATGTAACTCATTGAATGCGTGAGCGTCCCAACTTTCCACCAAATTAGGTGTTTATCGCTGCAACTATCTCCGAGAAAAATGCATGTGACGGAGAGACAGTTGTCTGTTCTGCAGGCAAATAAACGACATTGACAGCGCCTATATCCCAGACAGCAGAACATGTCCGGTGTATAGAAAGGCGATCGACACTATGCGCAAATGAGGTTCCTGCAGCTAAACCTGAACCATTGCCAAGCGGCTCAAGACCTGCTCTCACAGACGCTATTGGAAAACAAAATCGGCGTTGCTATTATTTATGAGCAGTACAAAAATCAAAAAAAGCAGCGATATAGACACGCGGAAATGGAGCCATAGAAGGAACCACGAAGATTCTCGGGAGTCGCTTCATTAGAGCTAAAATAGGCAGAATATCTATTTACATCTTTTATGCGGCTCCAAGCTTTACGAGAGAGGAGATCTATTGTTTGGTGGAGAGGCTAGAAATGAATGACCATAGCTCTAAGATAGTGGCTGGCGATTTCAACACATGGGCTGAAGAATGGGGCAGCCGAGAATCGAACGCAAGAGCACGTATATTACTCGAAGCTCTTTGTCGTCTGAATCTTGTAGTTGCTAACACCCGATGCCGGAATACTTTCCGAAAGAGAGAAATGGAGTCCGTGATTGATGTCACTTTTGTTAGCGATGTTTTAGCTAAGGATCTCCAATGGTATGTCAGGCAAGAATATACACATAGCGACCACCAGGCCATAATTTTTTAAATCACGACACGAATGAAATGGTCCCGGACGAGAGCTGAAAGGTGGGCAGCTAATAAGTTTGACGAAGTGATTTTCAAAGAAGTTCTGCAGCAAAATACAGCGCTTGAAGGAAGTGCAGAAGATAAAGCTTTACAGATCGACGAAAAGTTGCGGCGGGCAAATGACGCCTCCATGCGAAGGAGTGTTGTACGGCAGGAGCGAGTTCCGAACTTTTTGTGGAACTCTAAATCCGGCAAATGCCGCAAGGCCTGCCTCAAGGCCATAAGGCGCAGTCAGCGAAATAGAAACCAATCTGGATACATGAAGAATACAAAAACGCTCGGAATAAATTACATGTGGCCATAATATGTATGGAACGCTCCCGACCGATTTCTCACCCTACTCTGCATAATGTAATAGTAACAGATCTTTGTCCACAGAATGTGAGTACCGCTATTCTTCCCACTGTTGAGATAGACACCGGCGAAGTTCGCATGGGAAGTGAAAGGGAGGCCCTCGAAATTGCAGAAAAAAAAGAGTTGGAAATAAACACCTGGCTTGGATAGCATCCTCAATAAAGCTCTAAAGGCAACAGTAAAAACAGCTCCTAATATGTTTACCACATGCCTTAAAGAAGGAGCATTTCCTACACAATAGAAGAAGCAGAAATTAATACTAGTCCCCAAGCCAAACAAACCTTTGGGGGAAGCTTCATCCTACAGACTGATACGCCTTCCAAATAATACTGGCAAACTTTTCGAACGAGTAATCTATAATAGATTACTTCTAATTGCCGAAAAGGATGGTGGACTCTTCGAGAATCAGTTCAGTTTTCGAAATGTGAGGTTTTCAACGGATGCAGTTGTCCTAGTAGCTACATAGCTAAGGCTGCACTTAACAAGGACAAATATTGTGCAGTGATCGCACCCGATGTGAAGAACGCCACCAATTCCGCTAAATGGAGTAAGATACTTGAGTGCCTAATCAACTTAAGCATGGCAAAGTATCTGGTGCGTATCGTTGCCAGCTTCCTAATCGATAGGGGCTACGAATCAGATGAAAGTATGAAATTATACCAAACGACATGCGGAGTTCCACAAGGGTCCGTTCTAGGACCACCGCCTTCTCGAAGAATTCGAGCTTTACGCAAATGAAGCAGTCTATGAGATTAAATCCTGGTTACGAATGCTGGTCTACAGCTCGCAGAGCATAAGACGGAAGAAGTACTTATTACCAAGCGGGGAAAGTGAACTTCCATGAAGATCAAAGCTGGAACCTAAACAATTCATTCGAAGCTTCCGTTTAAGTACTATTAAACATCAGATTGCATGTGAAGGGTGCAGCAACCAACGCATATAACATCGGAGCGCTAGTTGGCAAATAAGAGAAAAATTGGAGCTGCGTATCGTGTAAGTGTACTCCGAACATGCTGCGCTTACAGAACAATATCCAATGAAGCAGCTTGCATGATAGCAGGAATGGTCCCGATTGAGATTCTGGTGAAAGAAAGACAACGACTTTATGATCGAACGTATCTCACCGGAGAATCTCCTGCCCATCGAGGACAATTCGCACGAACTGAAAGTGTCGCAGAATGGCAGGAGAAGCAGGATGAGTCACAAAAAGAACGCTGGTTTCACAGAATCATATGGGATATCCGGAAATGGATCGAGCCACCCCGCGGCGAGGTAGGTTTCCACCTAACTCCATTCTCGTATCGATTTGGGCATGATGATTCGCCATATTGCCCAAAGTGCCCAAATATTGCAGAGGACGCAGAACACGTTTTTTTACATTGCTTAAGATTTGAAGCCCAAAGGACTGCTTTGGAAGCTCCAACCGGGGAGCATTTTACACCCGAGAACAAAAAGGAACATATGGTGAAAGCAAAGGGGATACGTCAAAGGGTAGTACAGGTCCTAGGGCGAAACGTGGATTGGTACCCACGATGAAGCATAAAACCTGGGAAACGCCTGCTCAACCAACAACAACAGCTCTACTACCAAACCCTATCTTCACCTCCACGTGGTGATCACTGGGAGTTCTTTCTTCATGAAAAACTGCAGACGGAGAAGAATGAAGGCGAATCTCCCGCGCCTAAAAACGGAACAAATTCTACTAACTGGTCCTCCGAGTTGGGAGTTGGGTAGGGCTGACAACCTTACACGGAAAACCGATGTTACGAAGCCACGAAAGGAGCCTCGGACAGGATGGATTTTACAACGACGAACCCGGCAACGACAACGGATTAACGATTTGTGCATTTTCTCATGGAATATGCGCTCCCTATACAGAGATGGAGCTGCCAAGCAGCTAGTCGATACCCTGTCCCCCCTGATGTAACAGGGTTGCAATAGATGCGATGGACAGGGGACCGGTTTCCTGGAGAAGAACCGCTACACCCTATATTATAGCGGCCATCTAGTAAACCATGTGCTCAGAGTAGGTTTCTTATGCTATGCATCCAGCGTTTGCGAGGCAAGTTTAGAAATATAAGCGTCATAAACGTTTACGCTCCTACAGAGGAGACTGCAGAGTTGAAGAAGGATACTTTCTACGAGGCAGTTGAGCGGACCCTGTAAGCCTAACCAAGGGACGGTGCCCGTATTCAGGCGATACGTCGACTCCCATATCTTACATAGGGATACCAACAACAACGGACTGCGGATTATTCAATTAGCAGTATCGCAAGAAATATTGTATCTGGTTTGCACGGAAAGCGGTCCACAAATATACATGGGCTTCTCCAGACGGGACCACTTTCAACCAAATTGACCACGTGCGAATTGAACGCCGTCACCTCTCAGCCTTGATGAATGTCAGAACATATAGCGGGGCCAACACAGCCCTCCGCAACACCTATAAGGGCGAAATGGATTCCGCAATAACAGAGATTCTGGCGATGAAGCATCAACAAATGATCTTCACACTCACCTGAAGAACCTTATCATAAATACGGCCACAAACATAATTGGCCCCAGCCGCAAAAAGAGGCGGAACGGCGGGTTTGGCGATGAATGTAAACTAGCATCGGAACGGAAGAATGCTGCATACCGAGTGATGTTACGTGACTTATTACGAACTCCGGCGAGCGGAGAAGCGACTTCACAGACGGAAAAGGAAGCCTGGGAGAACCAACAGGTCTGTGAACTAGAAAAGTATAGGGAGTAACCGCACCAGGCGCGTAAGTTTTACCAACAATTCAGCAGGATGAAGCCTTATACACTTATCCTACCGAGCCAAAGAGGGAAATATGATTTCCGACAAAATGGGCATATTGGAGCAATGAGTTGAGCATGCGTTCTCTTCAACCTGGCCCCGGAGAAAGTGATTCGCGATGCCGATGTAAATGCGAGAGGCACCATGCTCTGCAAGCCCACCCAACTACTGGCCTACGCTGACGATATCGACATCGTGGAAGGAACAACTCGAGATGGTACAATCTAGCTGCATTCAGATCGAGCAGGCGGCGATTGGCGCGAGATATTGGGTTGCGCATCTATGAAGGCAAGACAAAGTATATGGTGGCAACGATAGCGGCAAAACCAAAAGAACGAACAACATAGAATTGCACTGGTCAAACGAAAACAATGAAGATAGGAGACTACAACTTTTGAGACCGTTGACAATTTCTCCTATCTAGGATCGAAAATCACAACTGATAGCAGCTATGACGATGAAATCCGCGCTCGGTTGTTGTCAGCCAACAGAACCTATTTCAGCTTACAAAAACTGCTTCGCTCGAAACGTCTCACTATACGGGCAAAGCTCTTATTGTAGAAGACAATGATCTTGCCAGTCCTTATGTATTCCTCGGAACCTAGGGTTCTTAGGAAAGAAACTGCGAACTCTTGGCGGTGTTCGAGAGAAGAATCCTGTGGCGAATCTTTGGCTCCCTACATGAGGATGGACGATTCCGTAGCCTACATAACGACGAAATCTATGAACGATACCACGACCGTCCGGTTGTGGATAAAATCCGGCTCCGCGGTGGGCGGGTCACTTAATCTGTATGGATGAGGATCATCCAGCCTGGAAAATCTATAAGGGTAATATCTATGGTAGAACAAGAAGGCGACACAGACCCTACCTGAGATGGAGCGATGGTGTAGATCAGGACATCAGACAGCTTTTGGGGATATCGAATTGGTGGACCTCGGCGCAAAACCGGGGTGTCTGGAGTTCCTTTTTAAGGCAGGTCTAGACCGGATACCGGTTGTTGCGACTTTGATGATGATGAAAGAGGATATGGACCGAAGTCAAAAAGGTGCTTGCAGCCATCGGTAAGAAGCTTAGGCAGGAAGAAGTCATCCGAAGGAATGAACGCGAGAGAAACACGAATGTTAACACGAGCGCAGAATAAATTCTGATCCAGCCGACGTAATACCAAATGGGAGTACCGCGGGGAGGGTGGAAGGAAAAGGAGGTGATTTTAGCGGATAAAAGTCCCACATAACCGTGTGGCAAGAGCCTGCGGTAGCTTTTGAAACTTTCCACCTTCCATTGGTAAAAAGAAAGACAGACAGACAGACAGTAAACCGATTTTAATAAGATTTTGTGTAAAACGAAGCATATTTGACTGATTCTTAATTGGAAGTCTGCGGTGCATTTTATTAGAAATAAATCAAATCATACTCAATGGAAAATCAATTGAAATTATATTCAATACAAGAAAAAACCGGATATTAGCTTCTGTAATCAATACCTACCAATCTAATCTCATTACATTAATCGTTTCTAATCCCCGGCAGTATTTCTGGATTACAACCTACATCCAGTCACCTCATTGCAAATGTTGGCACAATAATTCAAAACGTTGATGCAATTTCAATTCAGTTCGAAGGAAAGTCGAACGGTTGAATTGCTCCATGTATTCCTGACCCACTTGCTTTAATTGCAAATTTAAATATGCATGTCCAGATTTAAATCTGCCAGGGAACGTACACAAATGTGAATGTTAGTGGTTATGATATGCAACTTTCGCAGCGAATTTCCCCTGCAAGAAAACCCACTCGAATCGTCTAATGGTCTTAAGTGACCGCCGAGTCATTCGGTTCAGTCCATTCTAGCAATTGAGCGGCCTCACTCACAGTCCAATGCCAAGATCAACTCGATGGAGTTTTTGCTTTAACCAATATTTCAAAAAACTGGGTTTGGTCTGGTTCCCGACTGTCTGCTTAATGGTCTTGTGGCTTGGTGAAGTGGTTAATGGTCCAGTGCTTCGAATGGTGTTACCGGGTTTTGTTAACTCAACTTGAGAACTTCTAAGCTAGCTCAGTGGTAAGTTTCGAAAATCAGCCTTCGATACTTGCATTACAAAAGAAAGTATCTTCATTGACTATATGGTTGTATCTAACGAAGTAATATCACTTCGCTCAGAACTATTCGCTGTGGAGTTTGCTTTGGCATTTTTTGGTGTTTCCAACTATTATTTCAACTGTTTGGAACCATTAGCACCTACTTTGCTTGGAAGACAGAAAAGTTGATTTCTGTCAAAAACATACCGCGTTCATACCGCGATACCTGTCACTGTAGGAAGGGATTATTGAAATTTAAGACAGTTTTATCAAATGGTATCACTTTAAGATACGTATTTTTTAGTTATCGTTATTCCTCAAATTAGTCCTTTTTCACTTGTGTCTATGCATACTTTTCTAGCTGGTAAGTTCAGCGTCCAACTAATGAGGACTTTGGAAGGCCAAGAGAACGCCAACCATTATTAGATGCTAGCACACACCTTGGGGGTATGCTGCATACATTCACCAACCTACACTAGTGCCACTTAACCCTGGTATCTGGACAGGTTCCGGCATTCAGTCAAATGCACTTTGAGGTAATTACCAGTATGCAGCCTAAGATGCATTGAACCAACAAACAGGTGTCGATGCATGTAGTTCATACAACTCACTGTGATTGCTTCTCCCATGCCAATATTGAAATTAATTGATGCCATAAGTCAAAGTGATTACTGATTAAGCTGCAACACTGTGGTATTCACTCGTACTGTTACTGGTTTAGTTGATTGTATGCATGTTACGTTACTGTAATTGGCTCAGGTTTCTTTTGATTTATTAGCGAAACAGCACTATAAAGCTCGCTACTTCTGAGAAACACAGTCAAAATATTTTATTAGCCTTTAAAGTTATGAGGTTAAGCGGCTTGTTTATTGTAGCTCTTGTTAACACACTGCTCTACATTCTGCAGTAGATAGGGAAATGGTTTTACCTTATGGCCATCAGGAGAGAGCACGGCGAAATTTTTTGATGATTATGAACTGGTAAAATATGAGTTTGGCGAAGATTTTCCAAGAGAGAGTGCTCAAATGCCCGTACCAATTTGCAAAGTATGTATGAAACTGTATAAGTAATGCAATGCTTACTTCAATAATTAAATTCAGTTGGAAAAATTAATAATTCAAATTAGGTCAATTATCCTCAATGCTGTTTTCGATTTAATCTCACTGCAATGGCCCTGTAAGTTAGAGCTTAAGTATACACTCAAAGCTTTTCCTGCTTGTCGTATGAGGCGACTAAAAGGTTAGAAATTTCTGGGCTAACAACCTGCAAATTTTGCACATTTGATACTACCGAAATGTCAACAACGCATCGGACTGACTCACGCCGAAAATCTTTTTCTATCGAAAACGGACTCCAATTGGTTTGTGTAAACTGTAAGGGCCAACACCCAGCCAATTACAGACCTTTTGAAGTAGTGAAAAAATTACAGAAGCAAAGACGTAAAGGACCACTGCCGCCAAAGTTGGCTGCTCCAAAAAACGACAAACTGGGCCACGCAAAAACCAATCCAACGACCAACATAGAATGCAAATGGACTGTAACAGCACCTCAAGAGTTGGAAGTCTTTCTTAATACTGAGAAGATGGACATATGCCCTATCTCAGAAAGTGACCTCACGGGGCCTACGAACACTAATTGCCTAATTGAGATACAAAGTCGCACCTAAATCGGACTTTGGACTTCGTAGCGAATAAATCCAAACAAGTCTTCAATAAGGACCAAGAGGAACTATTAAATATGGTCTTAAACTTTCCACTCCAACAACCAAGTCTGACGAAAGAACAGGTCGTCATCAATATTGAGAAAGCATCCTTTCCTCGCATAATAAGCCTGCCCTCAAGGAACAACGGATGGCGCAAAGACAGTGAAAAGTCATGAAGGGCCCAAGAGAAAACTCGGTATTTTATTTAAAAGCGGACAAAGGAAATGCGGTCGTAATAGTGGAAAAGATGGATTACGACAGGACTATCCTCGAAAAACTTCGGACGGGAGGGCACTTTAAATTCAGGAAAGACCGTTCGCCGGATTCCATTAAACGGGTGCCAAAAGTTTAAAGGAATGTCACCGTATTATTTCAAATCCAGTCAAACTTCAGATGCCCAACCCCGTGCATTTATTCGGCGTGAAGGCCTTATTTCCAAACATCCTTGGGCCTTGTTCCCCATATCCTTGGCGTGGAAAAGAGAAACAGGATATTCATGAAACTTGCGGGGGTATACATGTCGAAAAACTACCTGACATTCAGAGGAACGTTCTACAAAGGAACCAGAGGGATGGCAACGGGGAACCCCCTTTCACCCTTTTTGAGTGATTTATTCATGGACAGAATTGAGAATGATCTACATTCCAAAGATCTGGTGTTACAGCATTTCGTTCAAAACCATAACGATGCACTACAGGATTATAGAACACTATAGGAGGCAATGTGGTCAGCATTGCGCTCGCCTGAGATTATAACCCTGATTTTACTCAGGTACTCATTCACAGCTGAGTCGATGACAAACCACGATACAAATCCCACTGCCACCAGCAAGATTTGAACCCCGACCTTCCGTAAGACAGCCTTGTGCTCTAACCACTCAGTTATCCGGACACTGTGTGCCTCCTAATAAAGCTCCTGGCAATGAACTTATTACAGGGAGAATACTAAAACAATTGCCAGAAAAGGGTTCAGACCAATAATAATTAATACAGCTTTCAGATTACGTTCCTCGACAATGGAAAGTGTCCGAAGTTATAATGGTCCCTAAGCCAGAGAAGAAGCCAAGTACGGTCGAATCGTATCAACCAATATCGCTACTCAGTAAATACAGCCAAGCATTTGCATGGCTTTTCCTTAAAAGACTGAAGCAAATCATTGAGGATCGAAATCTAATACCACCCCACAAATTTGGTTTCCGCGAAAAGCATTCCACAATCGAAAAGGTGCACAGTATCACGAATCCGATAGAAAATCCATTGAAGAAAACAGGCGTGCTCAGCTATTTTTCTGGATGTCGCCTAGGCGTTTGATAAGGTGTGTTGTATAAATTGCATAGAGACCTCCAAGAAGAGTTTTTCAATATCTTAAAGTCATATGTAATAAAGCACCTATTCAGAGTGACATACGAAAGAACCTACTCTGAACTGAAAAAATTACAGCTGGTGTACCGCAGGGCAGTGTTTTGGATCCAACACTGTTTCTCCTGTATATCAATGATATACCTTGCTATGAAGAAGCCTATATAGTGACATTTGCGGACGACACTGCTATCCTTACTGCGGGTGAAACTACGGAAGAAACAAAAATAAAGTTACTAACAATGTACATTAACTTCACATTCTACAAACAAAAACGTGAATCCAGCTAAAGTCATAATAAACGAGAGGGACGAGCTAAATGCCAGATCCAGACAAATTTACAGGCTAGCCATTAACAACAAGCTGCTAATTTAATTTAGCAATCCTAAGGCCCATATGGACGTATGGCATCCAGCTCTGGGGCTGTGTCAAAGAATCAAACCTGAAGGTCGTACAAATGTTGCAAAATAAAGTGCTAGGAAGCATAGTAGACGGTCTCTGATTCATTCATAATGAGGATCTACATAGGCACCTGAAAGTACAGTTGGTTAGTGAAGTCATCATAGACCAAGGAATTAAACATAGCCACCGACCACGACTACGATAATGAGACGGCTGAAAAGAGTGATGCCAATCGACTTTCTAAAATAAAGAATACCTAAATTATAAGCTACTGTGGAACTGGCTGTTCCTGTGTGGCGATGCCACACCACCACCAGTCCAGTCTTCTCCCAACGAAATCAAAACCTTAAAGATTTCCACCTCTTAACAAAAAAAAATGCGCACGCTTCTAGACAACGGTAGCGAGGGTCCTCAGAATGTTCGACTACTCCAACTCGAGCGAGAATTCCAACAATATAAGCTGGACATACTGGACTCTGAAGAGTACTCCTCTCCCTCTTGTGCCATTGTACAATTACACGCAGTCCAGGAGAGGCTTCCTAAAGGTGACATTATGATCGGGTAATCCGAATGTCAACACCTTGCTTGGACATTCGATGGAGAAGCACGGTCTTGGCGATTGAAACGATAATGAAACAACTTTTCTCACGAATTCAAAAAACTGAGTTCGCTGGGAGACGCGGCGTCTGCCCGAAGCGTAGCAACACTTCGCCTTATAGTGCACGACCCACTTATGTGGCGCAGTTATTTAATAGACAGATTCACGGAAGTCTCAGTCCTCTCAGTCCGCAGACCCAACCAGCTTTTCCCTAACAGCTGAAATTAGCGGCAGCAAACTTCACGCTCATCACAACTTATGGCTACGGGCAAGTAGACGTGAGTCTTGGCTAGCGTAGGACCTTTTGGCGGCACTTCATTTTGGCTGACATCAGTGTTCCTATATTAGACACAGACTTCCTCTGTCACTATGGGCTGCCGGTGAATATGCAGCGTAGGTCCCTGAACATCACTTAGGTGGTCAGGGAAAATATCAGCCAGCACTGTTTCTATCGTCTTTGAAGACGGTGCCGACCCCGTATTCTTCACTTTTTTTTAAAAAAAAACCCGCAATATAATTACGGAGCGTAGTTTCGCTGAGCCAGTTAAGGTGTTGTGATGTTTAGCACCACATCAACACTCAGGGTCCCTAATCTTCTCGAAGGTGCGTCTTTTACTACCCCGTTGCGCGGAAAAAGTTTGAACTGCTGCTTAAACAGGATATATGTATGTAGACCTTCCAAGAGCGGTTGGTCATCTAGACTCCATTTAGTCCCCAAGTCCAACGACGAGGTACAAGCCTTCTACAGATTCATCCACTCTGTACTACGAAACTTGGGCTTCTGTTTCGTCTGCTTGAATAACATTCTGGTTGCATCTTCCATCAAATCCGAACATTTGGCATATCTCGAATGCATTTTCCAACGTCTTCTTAACAATGGTCAAATTCTTAATGTTGAAAAGTGCAACTTTCTCCAGCAGCAGATGAAATTTTTAGGCCATCCCATCACTACTGACGCGGTACAACCTGACCCAAACATGGTGCTAGGGGTCGCGAGCTTTCCGCTGCAAAAGAGGCTCAAAGATCTTAGAAGGTCCTTGGATATATTAAACTTGCACAATCGTTTCCTGCCCAAAACCACTCATCACTGCTGCCTTTCTATCTGGTTCTGAAAGCAATTAATCGCGGGTTGTGTGGTGTCCAGGATCCATTCAGTGTGCTCACGGACCATAAGCCTGGAACTTTTGCCTTAAGGCAGAAGTCCGACAAAATGCCCCCTCGACAATTTCGGCACTTAGCCTACATCAGCCAGTTTTCATCGGACATTTAGAATGTGCCCGGTAAAGACAACATAGTTGCAGGTGCTTTCTCACGGATCTCTAAAATCAACATCCCAGCCGCAGTCAACTTTTCGGAAATTGCTGTGCCCCAGAAAGATGTCACAGTTCTTCAGGGCATTCAGTCAGGCTCGAAATACAATATTAAGTAGGGTTTTTTTAGTTTAAAAAAAAAAAACAAAATTATTCTTTTAAGTCAGTGAATTATTTCTTTATTCCGCATATATCAGTGGTAGCAGTGGGGTGACAACCCACTGATGAAGGTAGCATGTAGCTTGTGAAATGCGCATGTGAGATAATAAATAATTCACTGACTTAAAGGAATAATTTTGTTTTTCCAAATATTAGTTTAAGGAGTTCCCCATCTTCCGCTGATCTTCCTCCATCTATTGAAAGATTTTCGAAGACTGACCTAGGCCATATATTCCGGCCGGAAAGTATTTCGCTCAGTGACGATTTTGCGCACCCCCGTATTCAGACAACGAACCGGCTAATCTCCTACCATATATGAACAAGGACATGATCTGTTGGGCCAGAAATTGCATCGTATGCCAAAAGTGTAAGGTTACAGCACAGTCATGTGCTGAGCCCCTCTGTCGACAGTGGACTCCGTGCTTTAGTGTTCCCGCCGTTATTATCACAGACCAGGGAATGCAATTTGACTACACTCTTTCTGAGAACTAGAAAAGCTCCTTGGAATCAAGTGCCAGTGGACAACCACAGACCATCCGCAGTCCATTGAGATGTTGGCATCGGATGCTGAGCCATTATAGTGTGCCACGAGCCCTCCTGATCGCAGGTCCGCAAACAGTTTGCTGATAGCCATGCTGTTCTTTTGTAAAGGGAACTTGAAGTTTACACCCATGTTCTGGTGAGGATTGATGCCACTCAGAGACCGCTGCAGCCACCGTACGATGGTTTCTATGAGATTCTTGGGCATGGGGAGCACGCGTTCAATTTGAACGGCGGTGACAAGCCCAAGACGGTCTCCTTTCTCCTGAAACCTTTCTTCAAGCTGTGCGGTATGAACGTACTCGGTTTTACGAATTGTTTTCCCGATGTCGGTTGTTTAACATCAACCACTTGTGTGATCCAGCTGTCACTCGACAGTGAGAGAGCTATCTTGCTGATCAGATGGCAGACATACTTAGTAAACCGCTTGGGAATATCGATGAGCATTATGCCGCCATCAAAAACGCAGAATCGTGGTGAAGCATCAATGAACGGAGACGGGCTAATGACACTATCGACCATTGCGAATAATGGGGGACATGACGCGCTCGAACTCCAATACTGAGCGAAATCCCTGGAAATTCAGCGTAATATGCGACGTGGCAAAAGGAAATTCGGTAAGGGGAGCAAAACGCAATGGTTTTGACAATCGCATACGACATTACTAAAAAACTTACATTGGTCTTACAACTTTCGTTAAGGGTCGACTTCCCAACCACGATAACGAGTAGCTGAACACTTCACCACGGTTCTTAACCGTATCATATCCGGTGAGGTTTCTCCTTTTGTGGATGAAATGGCTAGTCACTGAATTCGGATACGGACTGTTCGCCCAAGCAGAAAAGACATCATTTCAGATATCAATGCACTCAAACGGAGTAAAGCCGCTGAGCTCAACGGTCTCCATTTAGAAAGAAAGAGTTAAGTTTAAGAAAGCGATCATCGTTCAAATTGCAAAGGCACCCGTCCTAAGTGTGACATGGGAAAGGTATCTGCGTGCTTCCTGCCGTAGCAAAAGTAGTACCTAAAATAACCCGGAAAGACATCGAAGAACACCTCGAAAACCTGATCAACGGAGAGCAAAGAGTAAGGCTCAGACTTTCGTTTCAAAATCTCAGATTTTCGTTTCAGCTGGTCGGCACGCAGGCCTGACACCCGTAGGCAATGTGTAGTGTTCGTAAATGGAGCACAGTATTTGAAGATGTGAATTCCTTTGATTTCGGCTCTTATGAATCCTTTTTCTAAATACGCCAATATCAGCTGTATTGGTTTTTCTAAGTCATACCCATACATTGCTACTTGCAATTCAGTAAAGCTCACTTATTATCTTAACCTGTACTCCCGTTTCCTATAAGCTTCATTAAAGCAGATGTTGCATATTTCGCACTGGTTGAGGTTAGTTGTTGTCAAATTCGGTATCATAGGACCGTCTTAAATAGCGGGTGCCAACTATTGCCCAGAACAGGATCTACTTAAACGCTACGCTTTTTTTTTGTAGAACATATATTTGGGGTTTTTAGTATGTCGAGGTACTGAATTTTGTTCATTGTTCCCTCAATAAAAGCTTAACTCCCAACTCCGGGTGCGGAAATTCAGGGTCCACCCCCACATAACCACCCCCACGGGTGTCTTGAGGTTCTCTTTATTTAGCTCAGTATTTGCTTTTCGTCAGACAAAAGACATCCCATCAGAGCCGAAAGTGCTAAACTTTGACTCGTTCAAATAATTACGGCACTTCAAAACGTAGAATCCTTACTTGGTGCTCCTTGGCAAATCGGTGACTATACCAAATAAACTGGTAGTCACTGTAGGCCTGATAAGAGATTAGATATTCACAATTTCCTGCTCGTCGCAGAAGATTACTAAAAAGTTGGTAAGGATTGAATTTCAAAATGACACCGAATCACCCCAACGTGGAAAGTGTAATGAAAGCAACTTTACTTTGAGAAAGTAAAAGTGCATATGACGAAACCATCTATGCACTCTTCACGACTGAAATAAAAAATTTTATGGAAAAAAGCCAGTTGCCATCAGCTTGCATTAACCATTAAAGTTCGTAGTAAATTGTAGGAATGGAAATCGTCTTAACCAGCACTAAAAACCAAGGTAGAAGATAACAGCATAAAATTCTTAGAAAGGTCAGTAAGCCCCAAAAACTCGAGGAAGACGAGCGCTTCGAAGTTTTCGGGATAGTCCCTAATTAATTGACTCTGCGCTATCAGGGAATATGTCCACACTTGTATTTTTTTATCGAAAGCAAAAGTTAGAATATATTCATGCATATGCATATTAACATAAACTTATTAATGGGTTGCACGTTAGAAAGTAAAAATCAAAGAACAAAAAGAGGATGAGAAAAGCTTTAAGAAATATCATCAATTTGACTTGTCTTGTCAGTTTCATAATTGGCCAATGACGCAACCGAAGTACAAAATCGAATAATCGCTAACTGTATCAATGCCACTAACCCTAAAAAAGATTCCCATCTTTTGAAAGTCAAACCATCTTACACCCCATTAATCTAAACCAGAAAAATGTTAAAAAAGTATCCGCTCCACTCATTCATTGACCTATCAAATGCAAATTTGATCAAATCTTATATCTCTAATCTTTGTTGAAAAAAAATATAAATTAAAATATTTCATCTGGACACAAAACTTAAACTTGTTCCATTCAAATCAATTTCGCAACATGTGGGCGTGTAACTTAGACGAAATAACGAAAATTTATGCTTTTGAAAGAGTTTTATGAGTAATTATCATAAAAGTGTAATTCAAAACAGATTTACAGGAAAAATAACACAGTTCAGCTTAGGGCGTTCAATGACTCCTCAATGTGAAACCAGTATTTGAATATAAATAAACCATTTTCATGGATGATGATTTTACTTATTTTTATTACAACAGAAACATATGTATTACAATATTTTTGAATTTTCATTCATGATAATTGCCTTTTAAATATTTTGCGCACTTATCATGCTCAAATAGATACATCTGGGGATTCGTTGCTAATCTATGCCAGCCAAATCCAAGCCTCTGTGTAAACGAAGCTATAATCAAATTTTTATCCTTCCAATTCCTTCACAAATACTGTCATGTGAAGCTGTTGACAATCTTTCTTCTACATTTAACATCAATTGCAATTTATTACCGCACCTAGGCGCCGCCCATATTGGATTCTGGGAATGAATTTCAATTCCCAATAAAACTTTGCGACTCTCCCTCCACTGCCAGGCAATTCTCTTGTCGGGTATCTTGGGATAGTAGGTCGATTTAGCACTCTTAATACGTCAATCGATATTAAGTTAGATACCGCTGTCGATAGAAGCAGCAGTTCCTAGATGCATAAAGTGTTCCACGCCCCCGAAATTGCAAATTGCAAAGAACGATCCGATTGAGAGCCTTGGTCAACTTCGTGTTTATTTTCAGTCCCTCTTTATATGCCGCTTTCTCCAAATTCAGATCTATTTGTCCAAGGTCCATGACCAAGGTTGAATATGATGCAAGGAGTGTGCATCCACAAGGACAACTCTAGTAGGTTCACTCTTCCAGAAAAAGAGCCCTGTACTTCCTTTCTCCCCAGAAAGTTATCGATTAACGAATACATATAATATTTTCATCTCCGTCGACTTCTTGCAGGTGTTATCAAAGTGCTATAAGTTTCTATTCATTAAAATGCAGTACATTCGTTATTAGCTAAGCAACGCTGATAGCTTTACTAATAGGTGGAAGTAGAATTCTTCAATAATAGTCGATGAGCGACCGTAATAGGGTATACACTTTGTCTACTTCTTTCTAGGCTACTGCGATTCCGTAAGAGAATGAGAAGACGCAAAGGAAAGCATAAGTGTTTGAACTCACGCTAACATGGTCTAGGCAGACAACTATGAATCCCTGATACTTCTGCGAATCAGGAGGTACGAGTATTAAACTTTATTGGGAAAAATTGAACACAATGGCAAAAGGAACCCTTTTGACCTTTGAATATCCGACCAGGAAACATTATTAGACACAGATAAATCAGAAATTGCAGCTTTGGTGCTTTGTTTAAAAAGATCCTCAATTTGACTAATACAAAGATTGATAAAACAATTACTGCTTCCACCATGCTTTAGAAGAAAGAATGTAATGTAATTGAATTCAAAGCCTTTGGCGCTCTACTTTCTTTATATGGGGGTTCGAACCCTTCAGAGAGACAAAATTTTAAATATTGAAGACCTCTAGGCGTCCACCGGCAATATTGTTGAAAGAATGATCAATCAACTGGAGTGAAAAGAATAAAGATATAAACAGCTTTAACAAAGGGACGATAGCAACAGTTGACGTTGCTGATAAACTGAGCTTTGCTAAAAGTATTTACCGAAACTCGCGCGAATAACGTCTAACCACTTTGCATTACTCAATGTTGTCAGAATAAATGTAATGGTTGCTGATTGCCATAACAATAGCACCAGCCAAGTTCAACCTAAAGTCTTGACCCTGGGTTTTACAAGTAAATCTTTTTGGTTCAGGGATAAGTGATTCCTCAGTAATTCTGAGGAGCGACTTAGCCCTTCTTTCTCTTGCACGGACCACTCTTTCCTGTAATCCAATAGATAGCGAAATGCATGTGAAACAAAACCTTATTAGAATCGAGTCGATGTAAGTCTGTCTTCTGTTCGTCTGTCACACCCGATTTACTCGGAAACGGGTGGTCTGTGGATTCCTTTACATACATTCCTCATACCTGCGAAATGAATTTTTATTCACGGAATATGACCATCTGGGATATCAAATGAAAGGGCTCAATTGGTACTCCGAAACTAGTCCCATATTTGATCTCGTTCTCAGAACCTATCCAACCTAAAATTTTGAAAAAAATCACAGTGGTGTATCTAAATGAAATCTTGGCCGAAAAATACATCCCCTTCCAACATCTGCTCAGATGAAGTTAGTAATAGTAGCCCACGCTAGAAGTACAAAATTTGGCACTCGCATAAAAGATAACATAGGGCATAACTTTGCGAAGTTTGAAGGAAATCCAACCATTATTAACAAAGTTATAGGATATAACTTGATGATGAACAGTGCATGAAAGGCAAGTACGAAATTTAGTTTTTACGTTGATTTCTATGAGATCTGACCTTACTTAGTCTGTATCATGCAAGTTTTTTTCCAAATGCCTTTTTTTCTTTATCTGATGTTTAAAAAAGAAACCTAAATCTAGTTAACATTTTCAGTTCAACTAGAAAAAACTCATTAAATTTTATTACTTTTCTCATAAAAATCACGTTTATACGAGGGCGGTCCGATAAGTACTTAGCCTACCAAAAAAAAAACGAAAATTTTTGAAAAGTGGCGATTTATTTCTCGACATAGTCTCCTTTTAACTCGATACACTTCTCCCAGCGATGCTCCAACTTCTTTAACCCGTCTGAAAAATACGTTTTCTCGAGGTCTGCAAAGTGGGCTTCCGTGGCGGCTATAACCTCCTCATTCGACTCAAATTTCTGCCCGGCGAGTGACTTTTTCAAGTTAGGAAATAAATAATAATCGCACGGGGCCAAATCTGGGGAATACGGTGGATGGGGCAGCAGTTCGTAGCCTAATTCGACCAATTTGGCCGTGGCGACGGCGGAAGTGTGAGCCGGTGCGTTATCGTGGTGGAAGAGCACTTTTTTCTTCACCAAATGCGGCCGTTTTTTCCGCAATTCGGCGTCAAATCGGCTCAATAATTCGGCATAGTACAGCCCTGTGATCGTTTTGTCCTTCTCCAGGTAGTCGATGTAGATCACACCTTGTGAATCCCAGAAAACGGCGGCCATCACCTTTCCTGCCGATTGCACAGTCTTTGCCTTCTTGGGAGCACGTTTGCCGGGTAAAGTCCACTGTTTCGACTGTTCCTTGGTCTCTGGAGTGTACCAGTGGATCCATGTTTCGTCGACGGTCACGAAACGACGAAGAAACTCCTTCGAATTGCGCTTAAACAGCGTCAAACACTGCTCTGAAGTGGTTTCACGGTTGCGCTTGTTATCCGGAGTGAGCAAACGCGGCAGCCATCTCGCCGACAGCTTTCTCATGCCCAAAATTTCGTGCAGGATATGACCCGCGCGGTCTTTTGAGATGCCTACTGTCTAGGCTATCTCGCGTACCTTCAATCGGCGGTCTGCCAATACAAGGTCATGGATTTTTGTAACGTTCTTCTCCGCAGTAGCCGTTTTCGGGGCACCGGGGCGTGCTCATCAAAAACTGACGTGCGACCACGTTGAAATTCATTAAACCAATTTTTGACGGTCGCCATCGAAGGAGAAGCGTCACCGTACATAGCATCCAAGCGTTCTTTGATTTCGCTGCGCGATTTCCCTTCCAAAAACAAGAATCGAATCACCGACCGATATTGTTCTTTTTCCATTTTTCTAAAATTCGCCCGCACGCCCGCTTCTACACGCGCTAAAAACAAAACTACAAGGCCTATTCGACTAAAATTTTGACAGTAGCCGTCTACGAGAATGTTCTACACGACAGTAAATACTTCTTGCGATAGTAGCGCCATCGGGCGGAGAGGCTAAGTACTTATCGGACCGCCCTCGTATATTGAAATAAGATTTTTTAATAGGGAAATAACCGAGAAGTCTCTTTTAATAAAAAATAAAGGAAGAAGGTTTGAGGTAACTTACTTTGCACTATCCTCAGTAAAACAAAAATAAAATGCTGAGATCAGGAGAGAGATAAATATAGTTTGAGTTTTTCCACTATGCTAAATCCTATGTGATCTCTCTTTATGACAGATCTCGCGATAAGTCGACCAAGAAAATGCATCCAATGTCATTAAACACAAAATGATCGTGTTGAGTCATAAGCCTCGGAGAAATGCTACGACGTTCACCTCAGTCGATGCAGCAAGACGGGTCCCGGTCCTGTCGAGGAATGGACAAGGGATCTTGGCGCATGGACGATGTCAGGACGTAAGTTAGTCCGGGCAAAACAAATACGTGTCTGCACACTAAATCTTGCACTCTCACTGGAAAGACCGAGGAACTCGTAAGAGCCTTCGGAAAAGGCACATTGTTAACTGCACCCTACATGAAACCCGATGATCTGGTGCCAAAAGCTGCGACATAGAACGCGAGCCCACACACTTAATACGGTGTTAGCATCACCACCTCTCCGGGTTTCCGTGATGCCATTAAAGAAGTCGAGCTATTTGATGAGTGGCTGATGAAGCTCTGCATTATATTAGCTAATCGCATGACTCACTTTTCCACCGCGTACGAATAATAGACAGGTCGGCCTGATGCCTAGAAAGGTGCCTTCTAGCAACTTCTTGATGCCACATCCTGTAACGTGCCCGCTGGTGAATATGTTATCATTGTATCGTTAAACTTAAGATCCAGGATGACTCCCAGATATTTTACACAGGAAGAAAGAACCAATCTTGGCTTGGTGATAAAGAGCACCAGCTCCATTTTGATGGATTTATATATAAGTCCGCATCTTGCACCTTACATGCTTACCTATTCCAACGAGCACAAACATTATTTTGCTAATAACAGAGGGAAACATCCCTGACACTAATATCACCAAGTCATCGGCATACACCACCACCTTCAACGTACCTGTCCAATCAACCTGAGTATTGGAGAGGTGGTGACACCATGGGGCATACCTCTGCTCACACCTTTTGTCAAGTGGCATCCAGAACAGATTGAATTATCTTAGTTCTTAACATGAATACTATTCAATACGTAAACCACCCCTCCAATCCTGGTTAGAGCTGCCTTGATGTTTTTGATTCTTAAGTGCTTCCTCTGGAGGAAGCTGAGGAATATTGTTTGTGAAGAGCAGTTTCTGTGCTGAGACTTGGAAAAGGCCGTCATGATCGTCTTTAGGTAGACGTGCAGGATTCACGATTCAAAACGAAAGACTGAGGCTGATTGATCGATAGTTCTCCGCGAACTCATGACTGCGCCTGCCCGGTTTCAGTGCTAAAACTAAGCTCGTCTCTTTTTGCTGTATTTTGCAGGACGCAAGACTGTATGGTAGTTTCGAATGCTTGTTGCGCCAATGTCACTGATTCGCGCATCGGAGAGTTTACTCTTGACAACTAGACCAAACTTCCTCTTATCCATCCTCCTAGGCTTTCTAAAAAGCTTGGAGACCTTTACAGCAAAGATTGTATTGAAAACTATCCAACTGTGATCTGAAAAGGACCCCAGATACTCTTCAGTTTTCAACCGTATTGCGTCCCAAAACGTATGCGTTCCCTGTTGTGATAACGGTTGTCAAATAAACCAGTTCCTTTCGCGAAGCTGATCAATCATGAGCCATGTAAGCCGAGAAGATATCCACATTTTCCACTCACGCCTGTTATAGTTTGACCAGGGTTATATTCCTGGAAATCCCCCCTCCCCACAAAGAGAAAATTTGCTGGCATAGAATCCAGATACCCACTTTAATGAAAAAGCAAAAGTGACAGCAAATACCACACATTGGGAAGGGGTGATAGCTTGCAGTGGAAGACACAACTCGAGGATGAAAAATTATACAGCCAATAAGAAGGTTTACATCTTAAAATTTTAAAAAAATAATTAAGGTAGTCTCAGGAGAAGAGAGAATAAATCTGCTTTAAACAAATTCCCTGAATAAGGGCCAGAAGTTTCTGTCAGCCGACATCTCTATCATAAAATCACCAACTTCTTGACATGTCTACATTAAACTTTCTACAAGAATTTGGCATCGATGACAATCGGTCTTTTCAGAGCTCTCTTTCGATTATTTCCACGTCCTCAAAATGCGAGCTTACCTATCATCGCTATCATCTTCCCTTTTATCCTCACCTCATTTGAAGTATAATATGTATATACTTCTGTTTCTTGACAAAGTTATAAAGTACGTTTACCGGCGGCGAAACCCTTCGCAGTTACCACTAGCACTTATGACACGGGTCAATGCTATCAGCCAAAGGAGCACTGCGAACTGCTTCATGCATTAGCTCATCCTGGATGAAGTAGCGTTCCACAATTTGTGTTTTTTGGGTTCGACTTATCAAAGATCGTCTCAGGTCTAAAATTTACCGCAGTGTCGTTCGCCTTGTCACCTCTATGGTTCTGAGTGTTGGCCATCTATAAAAGACAATGAACGGCGCCTCGTGATAATGGAGATGAAGAATCCAGATCAATCAATCAGAGCAAAATAGTGCAACCGATCGGAACGAGCCAAGCCTACTTCTGAATGGGACAAAAGCTAAAGAAGAGTTTCTTTGATTTTTATTGTTACGCTGTTGCCGGTATTATAATGTACTGTATAAAGGAAATCCCGGAAACATTTCAAACAAGCAAAAAGGGAATTATCCAACTGCCAAAATGAAATCTAGATGACGCTAGAGGAATAAATGGTGTAGTTTTCCTTTGTTTTCTAAGGCAAAACGGTCGAGAACGATGACCAAGTATCGTCCTAGCTGGAGCGGGTTGGTCATCAATCCAAACAAGGATTGATTAAAAACGACGTTTATAATTTCGTTTCGCAGTTTTCTGAATCGAACTTGACCAGGTCGGGTTGCTTTAAGTAAGGTCTACTTGTACATATTGTGTCACCCTTGAACGTTGCTTGAAAAAATTGACAGAATTCAATATCCACGTTAAGCCATTCTCATAGTGAGGGAGCCAATAATGCGCGCAAGCATTTGAAAAGAAGATGATCGGTTGCGAGGCGGCAAAATACGCTATTTTAGTACCAGTTGCGCTGCATAGCATGTCGCATGTAGCATAACATAAAATGATAACCGAGTAATATCAGGTAGCCGCTAGTGACGGGAGAGGACTACGTTGAGAGTAGGGCTGTAGGGCAACCAAAGAAAACCAGGAAACAATGAACCATATCCCACGATGATTTCTGCAGAAACATCGGTGAGGTAAGCAGCCTAAATGAATTTTCTCACCAAGTTACAACAAAATATTTCCATTTCTATGTTCGTTACATCCGCTTCCCAATTATTTCCAATAACATACATATGTACGTATTCCCATCCCACTCAAAATGCCAACCAATTCTGAACCGATACTAAACATTCTTTCTCTTAATTATGTGGAATAGTTTTCATTCCCGCCTAATATATAGTAACATCTTGATTATCCTCCTTGGCTTTCTCCCCATCGAATCACACTATATTCATTCGTGGATTGTTTATAAACAAACTAATGAAAACATTTCCCCCGAGAGATTTATCCTCTACTGATGTGCGTATAGTATGTTACGTATGTCGTAAAGTTTAGTGAACAATCTTAGTGGAGCATAAAGTTGCAACTTATGTGTAACGTTCAAGTGTAAAGAAAATATGTATGAGTATCCACAGAGAGGTCTAAAAATAGGGTATCGATAGGCATAAATATTCTGGGAACATAAAAGACATTTAGTTCCACTCTAATTTGAATAGTCAATGTAGTGTGCGATCGGTTTTGCTTATTTACATGCCAAGAAAAATTGTTATCGGAATCTTGACATACGGTGTGAAGCGTAAATACAATTTTCACTGTGCTAGGTATCCAGAATAGACAGACAGATTACCATACTTACAGAAATGTGCTAGCTCAAGCTACTTTCATCATCAAGTGTCTAATTACCTGCAAAAGAAAAGCGTTAGTTAGCATAAATCTGGTTGAAATATAAAAAGATACAAATTTATATAGAACCGATGAAATCATAGTTCATATGTATAATATATCAATAAACCTAGCTTCAAAAATCAATCTAAAAAAGTAAAACCAGAGTCATCTCATAATCATTCGTAGAGAATCAAGGCTAATGTGTTGTGACACCAAAGAATCCATACAAGTTCATAAAGACGGTATTGATGTACTACAAACTGTTATGTACGATTATTTGCACAATTCTTTAATAAATAGATATTACATATTCAAGAGGGAGCTAATCACCAGACATGTCTCGTATTCGACACTAAATTGATTTAAATTTACAACTGCCTTCAGTGAAATGGTCAAGAGCGACGTCAAGATGCTAGGTGGAGTCAATGTCACCAGGGAATTATCTGTTATATAAGAAACTTAATTTAGATCGCTGGTTACATTTATAGAATTCAATTTAATGTTTACATTCTAACTGCTGATTTACTTTAGGCATATATGTTATAAATATTCTTTAGGGATCAGACCGGTAAAGCAACGATATGGGCTTGTGACGGGCAGGCCATTCAGGAAGTAATGTAGCTTCCGCAAGCTGGTTTCGTGAGAGCAAAGTTGGGCGGGATTTATGTTCACAGCTGTTACGAGAAGATGTTGCACCATTTGGTGCTGGACGCAAGAAGTCATAACCTGAAAATCATAGCTGGTGACTTCAATGCCTGGGTCTGTGAGTGGGGTAGCCGAAGGAAAAACGAGAGAGGACGTATCCTGCTTGAGGCATTTGCCGAGTTGGATGTTGTTCTTGTCAATGTTGGGAACTCATTTACGTTCAAAGGGAGAGGCCTGGGCTCTATCGTCGACCTAACATACGTGAGCACCGCATTGGCGAGGGGAACCACCTGGTATGTCAATGAGCATTACACCTATAGTGACCACCAGGCAATCTTTATTAAGGTCGCTGGTTGGCCAAGTGGCGGGTTGAACGCTTGCAGAAAGTGAGTAGGTATGCCGGGCTGGACGACGAGGGCGTTCGAGCAGGATACATTCTCTGAAGCTCTGGCGGGTCATGACGTCCTGAATGGTCCGGCGACCGAAATGGCATTCAGAATCATCATCGATGGGAGACCGAGGCATGCGACGCTGCTATGCTCCGGACGCGAGAGTTTACAAGCAAACTGCCAAACTATGGGTGGAATAGCGAAATCGCGGAGCTAAGATCGACATGCCATCGACCTGACTCCACTAGCGACTCCCCACAACAATACTGCGACCTTCTCTGCACCTACTTCTTTTCAGTGTTTTCTCCCTGGAACCCTTCACCCTCTACACCTCTCATAACTGCAGACTGCTTCGAATCTCTGGCCATTCCTCTCCTTATACCTTCCTTGGTTGAGTTCCTCATTGGTAATCTTGACCCCAATGTCGAACCTGGCCACGATGCGCTTCCTAACCTCTTCTTCCTTAACTGTATAAAACACATTTCCCTCCGCCTGAGTATAATCTACAACAAAAGTCTAGATGAATGCTACTTTCCCCGTCTCTGGAAAGAGGCCCTTATCATCTGCTGTGAACTACCGCCCCATTTCTCTTCTCTCCTCTTGCTCCAAAATCCTCGAAAGATACGTCAACGATTGGTTGATCGCACACTTCGGTAACCTCATTGTCAAGCAGCATGTCAGCATGATTTCGTGAAACATAGATCTATGGCTTCAAACCTTCTGTTCTTTACCAACTTTATTGCTAATTGCTTGAATTCACAACAGGAGGTACATGCTATTTATACCGACTTCTCCAAAGCCTTTGACACCGTTGACCATAGCATTCTCCTCTCTAAACTTTCATTACTAGACTTCTCTCTCTCAGCCATTTCCTGGCTTTCCTCCTATCTCTCATACCGTTCCTGCAAAGTTTCTCCTTCCTTCCTTCCTCCTTCCTCTGGTGTTCCCCAACGCTCTATACTTGACCCGCTACTCCTCCTGTTTTTTATCAATGACCTCGCCTCCATCCTCCCCTGCCCGTATTTGCTTTACGTAGACGACCTTAAATTGTTTGCCTCTTTTTCGTCGCCAGCCCTCCTTAACACTCTTCAATTCCCTTGTCAGAAACATCCTTGAATATTGCTGTATAGTCTAGTCCCCCTTCCGCATTCGTGACTGTAGCGTTGTTGAAGTTGTACAACGTAAATTCGCTCGGACCTTCTTTTACAAAAAGAACCTACCACGGGTTGGTTACCCGTCACGACTCCGATCCCTCAATTTCCCTCCTTGCAGTAACGCCGTGTCTTCCTTGATATGTGTACTCTTTTCACACTTCCGTCTCGCCTCGTCTCATAGCACATGAGACCGACATTTTTTATGTACCCTTCGCGAAGTTCGAGATTTACTTCCACTCTCCTATTCCGAGACTATGCCGGTCCTACAACGCCCTACAACTTGATTCCTTGAGGTCTATTTCCTTCTCTAGTTTTAAGCGTAAAATAAGCCATTCACTTGATCCTCCCTCTGAGGACAATATGTAATAGGGAATTTGTTTTCTATGGATTGTCCTCATTAAATAAATAAAGAAAGAAAGGAATTCCAGCGATCCAGCGGAAGATCCGATTATGAGGAGCGCGAAGGGATTATAAGACGTTACGCGGCAGAATAAAGGAAGCCAATCGTAGGAGCAAAAGATATTGGTTTAGGCGACCGTGTATGAATGCCAATAAACCCTAGGGCATGGGCGACAGGCTGATTATAAAGAAGTTGAAGGGCAAAGGTAACCACGCTCTTTCCTCACCATACTGGAAGCGGGTATTGAACTGAGGCCCAATTCGAGGTGGTTGTAATACCTCGCGTTACCAAGGAGGAACTTCGGGAGATCTGCGGAAGAATCGGCGATGGCAAGGCTCCGGGTTTGAATAGCATCCCTAATAAAGCGCTGAAGCTTGCGGTGGGGACCAGACCTGATTGGCTTATAAATACCTTCGAGGCACGCATGGCGGAAGGCGTATTTCCTCCACAATGGAAAAGGCAAAAACTGGTGTTGTTGCCCAAGCCCGGCAAGCTACCGAGAGACCCAGCATCCTATGGCCTATCCATTTGTTGAACACCATGGAGAAGATGTTCGAGCGTGTCATCTACAATAGATTGCTTCCAATCGTGGAAGATGGGAATGGTCTTGCGGATGAACAATATGGGTGCGGGAAAGTTCGCCCTACTGTTGACGCGGTGGGAAGAGTGGTGGACCTGGCTCGGGAGGCAATACTTTCTAGCAAGTGCTGTGCTGTGGTGACGGTGGATATAAAAAATGCATTCAACTCCGCCGACTAGGGCCGCATTAAGGAGTCATTGGCCAGAATTAGTGCACCTGGTTACTTGGCTAATCGAGAGTTACCTGTCGGGCGGAACTCTTTGGTACGGGACGGACGACGGGTCCAATGAATACATCAGCACAGAGGGGGTACCACAAGACTCAGTGTTGGGCCCTTTGTTCTTGAACGTGATATATAACGGGGTGCTTTTGCTTCCCGTAGCAGAGGAGGCCCAGTTGCTCAGTTTTGCAGATGACTTGACCATAGAGACCGTTGCAAAACTCCCGGAGGATAAAGAGAAAAAAACATTTTTTTATATAACTTTAAAGGAAATGTGATGCGTATCGATGAATAATTCTTGAATTTTATGTTTAATTTTTGTAGAAGTTTCGACAACTTAATGGAAAATCTGGCAGATAAAAACTGTATGAAGCGTTGACTCTCTCGTTTCATAATTTACCTTATAATGCTATGTGCATAGCCATGTAAGAGTGCAATTATATGCATTCATCTAGTGCGTTCAGCACAAGCAATAGAAAAATATTCAAGGAACGGGTTTTTGACTTTTTGTCTCGAGGGACTGACAGAACAGGTGGCTGATAAAAAAGAAGTGAGTTTTTGGATCAAAAGACCGATGGTTGTTTGTTTTTAATAGAGAGAAGGTTTTTGGTACCGGTTGAGGCGATTGAAAATGACACTGGCGAGAAAAAGTAAAATGGAAAATCAACCTTGTGAAAAGTTGTATCTTTGAAACCCTTAATGAACATTTCTCGAAGCCAAGACAGTTTTTCCGTTTCGAATTCACAAAAGGGATGGTAATCGCCTGTTTGGATGGCTCAAGTGGTTAGAGCGCTGGGCTGTCATAGTGGAAGGTCGCAGTTCAAATCTCACTGGTAGCAGATGGATTTATTATCGTGACTGGATGTCGGATACCAGTCGACTCAACTGTGAATGAGTACCTGAGTCAAATCAGGGAAATAATCTCAGTAGGGCACAATGCTGACCACATTGACTCCAACAGTGTACTGTAATGTACCATTACGGCCTTGAATGAAGAGCCCTAACGCATTTCAAAGCCTTGATCCAATATGAATTGTTGCGTTATTTTTATTATTATTTGTTTTACATGGAATCTTAAAAAGAGATAACGGAATATTTATTGGGTAGTTTTGGCTCAGTTTTTATTTTTGGTTTTCAATCTTTTGCTTGTGAAATTGTTATTAAAATCCGTTCAATATCTGTTTGTCTGTGCGTCTGTCCGTCTATCGATCTGTCGGTCTGTCCGTCTGTCCGTCTCTCCATCTGTTCGTCTGTCCATATGTCTATCTGTCTGTTTGCCACACGCACTTTTCTCAGAAACGGTTATACGGCACGAAATTTGGTCAGAAGGTGGGAACTGTGAACACCCACACATGCAGTAAATTACATCTTTTCACGTCAAAATTAAGGGGGGCGGGGCGGTCTTCATACATGCAAAAGTGGGGAGGGGGGGGGGTAAATTTTTTTTCCCCGAATATAGTCAGGCTGGGTAACAAATGGAAGGTCAAGACCAGTACTTTTTGAAGCCAGCGTTAGGCGGGCCTAGACATTGGTTGTTGCACCGTGGATGATGAACCGTCTATTACCTCCCTAGCTGAAATACGGTTTTCAATGGTTAAGTCGTTCCCTGCTAAGTGTTTAGGAAAAACCGATCTTTCCGATGCCATTATGCAAAGTGAATCAATCTACATCTGTAGAGCCCACCAACTGATTTCCAATCGGTGTTTTTGAAAGTTTTGTGTAAAAAGGTCAGTAGTCAAAAGTCGGTTTACGGCTTATCTATTCGCAAAACCTTTTCATGGCTGTAACGGCGAATTTCCAGTCTCCGCCTGATTTTTAAGATTTTGTGTAAAACACAACCTTATTAAAATCGATTCACTGTCTGTCTGTCTGTCACACGCACTTTTCTCCAATTCGAACAAAATTTGGTGGGCAGATGGGAACTATGAATTCGCACGCTTACAGCGAGTGACATAAATTTAAGTGGAGTTTAAAAGGGGGGCTCCCCATACATGCAAAAGGGGGGATTTAAAAAAAATTTGACCGGATATAGTCGTCCCACTGTTGTTTCGATCGTTTACCATTAACTTCGATGTTCAGACCAATGTTGGTAAGTGAATTCTCGTTAGCGGGAATTACGTAACCACACCATCGAAAACACCTCTCTCGCAGTTTTTCCACGATCGGTGCAAACCTATATCGATCGCGGATGTCCTCATTTCGGCTGTGGTCAAAACGTGTCACGGCACTAGTCCTACGCAACATTTGCGTCTTCATTACCGCAAGACGCCATTCGTTGTCTTTTATAGTGCGCCAACACTCAGAATTATAGAGAGCAGCAGACGGACGACATTGCGTTGAATTTTAGCTTTGAGACGTTCGCTGATACGTCGATCACAAAGAACACCAATTGTGGCACCCCACTTCATCTACATTGCATTAAAGCGTGAAGCAATTTCATTATGCAGTTCGCAATTGGTCGATAGTATTGACCTGAGATATTTAAATCGCTTAGTTGTGGGCAGGTCACTGCCGCTGACAGAACTGAACGCTTTAAATATCTCCAGTCGATGCTACCGACCAACGGAGAACTGCGTTATGCTTCCCACATCAGGAAACACAAAACCTTTTATACCTCAAGCATCAAGTATCAGGTTTTCCGACTTGTTTTGGGTTTTTCAGGATTTTGATACTTTAGATTTTCTTGGTTTTTATTATAGAATATCCCCAGAAAAATACATTTCTCTTCACATTTCGTCGTGTCCTTCTGTCAGATCAGTTTTATGGTGTCAAGAGACTAATATAGAACACTTTGTTAGGCAGAATAGGAGCTCCATTGAAGGTTCACGTTCTCCTATCTGTAGTACTAAAATTTAAAAACTATGGTTCCCAAAAGCTAACCGGATATTTAACACAATTCTTTATGTGTCATGCTTGAGTCGTGTTAACATCGGAAGTGTCAAATAATCATTCAAAAGTATTTTTGCACGAAGGTTATTTTGCAAATTTAAATCACCGAAAATGCCAAGAATTTATCTCGACTCTCAGCACTTTCTAATTCCCTGTCTAATTTAATTATTATAAATAAGATACGATACACGAAGTGCCCATTAATTTAATCTTCCTGTATTTATTGGCTTCTACATTTATTTCCTCACTATATCGGATAGTTCTTTAGAGATTTAAAGCGGGTCTTACATTGATTTACAAAGCAGTAATAATAGAAAACGGACACCCAATAATATCCTCGGAAGCAAAAAAAATTACTAGGTTAGTAGATGCCAAAATTTGGATCATCATTTTTCTATTTGTTATTTTATACTATTAAAATTCGTCGAGGAAATATTTTATTGCGTCTGAATAACAAATTATAAATAGATGTACCTCTTTTACCTCTTTAAATATATTTTATTCACTTCTTTTGTTGAGGAGAAAAAAATAATAATAAAATTTTCTGCCAAAATGAATGGTGTGAGAATTTTCAAAAGTAGCTCATGAGAGACAAGTTTGAAGAAGAAACTCTGGATGTAGATACGTTTGGCGTTGAAACTGTATAAGAAAAACTGGTTAATATAAAGATGGATATTGTATTTTTTTTTCGCAAAGTAGTTAATGCATCAGAGGTATTGGCAGGTTGATGACCAAAAAAGTTGAATCAATCATTCAATCTAAGCGCAGATAGGTGCTGCTTGATCAGATATTATGCATATCTACTATGGTATATATATGTATGGGATTTTCATATGCAATTATTAATAGAAAACACGAGCACGAAATCCGAGATTCGTGCATGCAGAACACCGACCCCATCTTAATGAGTGTAAATTCTGCCACAAACCTGTTGATGCTTTCCTAGCAATAAAAACAAGCCAATAAAGCAACAAAGGAACCAATCACACTTATTACACCAATAATGGAACAATAAATGCTTCCAATAACCTGAGCGTCCTAATAACCAAAATAGCTGCTTCCAATTGCTCAATCATGACTACTTCTGCAAGCGCTTCTGAAACGAAATCATATCGTGAACTTGAACAAGTATTCGCTCCACACTCCCCACAGACTGGGGGGTTTGACAATGAAGCTCCGCTCCGTTGCCAATTCATAAAAATAATGTGTGCAAATTTATTTTTAGTGTTTGTCATCTTTGCACATTTGAGAGCAAATAGCGTTACCAAAGAAATAGACAGTGGGTCAGCTTTGCAGTTCTTTCCCATGTTGTCTCCTCCAGTTACGCAAGAATGAACCGCCGAAATAAATCTGGGACAACGGGTTGACATTGAAGACATCATGGCATATTTGAGACAACGATTAATCTTCTGTAGTTCATGTACAAAAGTTGTTAATCCTAGACGGTATACAAAGGACCACTTATTTGTTCATACCATTAAGGTGTCTACATATGTAGACATATAATGACCGAAATTTCTAGCCCCGGTACCAACTAAACCGAGTCATTAATGAAGACATTTTGACTCTGAAAACAGCTACAATTTAAAACAATCCTATTTTGGTCTTTGTTTTTAAAATCATTCTTTATTTTTAAGAAATAGTTAACAATAATATATAGATTGGAAAAATGAACAAAAAAAAACAATCTACCCTTTTGTCCGCGGCCCGTCCATGTATACGATACATAACCGGGTCACCGGCAGAGTCAAGAATTAGACCATTCTTGTCAAGATACACGAACGCTTCGGGAGGAATTAAGCCTGCCGTGAGAGTTTTCTCAAAAAAACCCATCATTTGGGTAGAACTGCTGCCAAACCCAAGGGTTCTCGCCATGCGAACTGTGTCGATTCTCGGAACAGCAGCAGCTGCCTACATCACGTCATTAGTTACATAGTGCTCATAGTTTGACGAAGCAGACCTATTAAGCCCCAAGCAAGCACGCAGACATTTCCTTTCAAAGACCAAATAGGACACCCGTAGGTGAGCACCGGTCTAACCAAAGTAAGATAGCGAATAACCCTTAACCTTCCGGCTAAGATGTGGAGCATAAAAGAGTCTTCGAAGAGACATGAGTGCCTTGCGAGCGCTTTCTAGCGCGACTTTAACGTGCTCGGTAAATTGGAGACGCTAGTCAAGAGGCACACCCAGGTATCTAATGCACTTCTTATGAGGAATGCGCTCAAAACTATCCTCGATGGCGATAATGTGGAAATCTCTTCAATTCCCTTTCAAGTTCCAATGGGCGTACGCTAAGAAATTTCAAAACAGAATCGTTTAACACTTTTCATCCGCCAACTGTTCGTGAAGAACTTAATATCATTGAATATCTTCTGAAGTTCAACTTTCACCTCAGTTACCTTCTTGTGTGCCGTGTAAGCTATCAGATCGTCAACAAAGGCAACCAACGACCTTTTAGGAGATTTATTAAACTCAAACGAGTTGAGTAATTCGCCGGCAAATACTGCGAAAAGTGTAGCAGTCACTGCCCCTTGCTGTAATCTATTCAGAACATGAAATTCTCTGCTAGTAGTGAGATTTCCGTCCGTAATGACAAAGTACTTGTCATACAGCATACTACACATCATCGCTACGAGGTGGCTGGGAAACTCATTCTTCAAGAGCCTGAAAATGTGTCCATCCATCAAAGGCCTTCTCCATGTCTATAAGACAAGCGCCTAGGCACTCACCATTGTTAATCCGCCAGCAAATATCAGACATAACCGTTCTTCTTCTTGATATGCCCGTTCAAGGCTTTCAATACCAAAACCTCAAACACCTTGCTGATGTTAGGCAGCAAACTGATTGGACGGTGGTAGCTCTTAGTACAGGATGAATCCTTCTCTCTCTTTAAGATCGGGAACACTCGGGCTTTCTTCCATTTTCCTGGAAAGAAAGAATTGTTCAATAAATTATTGAACAAAATGCAATAATTACGAATGGCAATGTCTGGTAAATGCCTCAGGACCACGTTAGGAATGCCATCCATACCGGATGGATATGGAAGTTAACTCCACACATGAGACGAAGTAATCAAGCAGATTATCACTCGGTATGAGAACAGTCTGCAACTCAGTGCTAAACTGGAGAACTGTGGTGCCGTTCAGGCAATATTTGAAATGGAAGAACATCTCGTTCTACAATATCCGAAAGTCGCGTTGAATCTTAAGCCCGTTCTGGGCCGATGCACCGACTCAAAGTGCTCCCCTATAAGTTCGAGTTTCAGAGCATCATCCATCACGATGTAATGGCCTTACGCATCAGCAGTTACACTATTCGTGTCTATGCCTGAGGTATTGAGGTGTTGTCACAGTTACTCGTGACTTCTTCCGGAATAACATATTTATCTTTGCAAACATGTTCTCCAGCTTGAGAAAATACTGAAGTATCTGTGAAGTTGCTCAAGTTCCTGTCACCTGACGCAATTGTACTATCGTTTCACCCATCAAGAGGTGGGCATTCCTCTCGATATCCCCGAATAAACCTCTCTTGGAATTTCTTCCAATCTGTTTGTTTAAAGTTCAGCCTGTGGACGCCACATTCCACCGGTAGAAGGCGAACTCTTCGTCCATCAAACAGAACTTCAGTAAGAATAGTGTTATGATCACTATCGTAAGGAAGAGTCTGTAGTGCAGGCGCGCGTCAGCAATGCACAAATCCAAATAGGAATTTTCCCTGGGCCAGGTTGGACTCTCTGACCCATATAATTCGCATTTATACTCTATCTGGTATTGCTCTATCCAAGATTTGAGGAATACCCCTCTGGAATTGTTTGTGGCGTTTAGCCACGAGGTCATTTGACAGTTCACTGACGAGTGACCATAGCGCTGGTATCTTCGGCACTGGACTATTTCGTCCCTCAGCATGCGCTCAAAACGAATCGCCTGGTAATTAAGCGACCTGATACCGATCAGATTGCTTCCCCGGCTCTCCGGGCTTATCTGCACGAGGAAGTGAGGCAGGATTTTTTTTTCCAAACCGGATCTTCTCGTACTAAAAGATGACACTGAGAGGAACTCCACCTCAGTTCCCGTCTCCTGGAGCATTTTAAGCACCTCATCGGGCTCTTCCTCCGCATCCAAGCCGTTGAGAAGGAAGGTTTGCACCTTTTCTTCCTTTGGAGTGTAGATGAAGTGAAGAGCCTTCACTCGTTCGAGGACCTCCCGTGCTTTCTTGTAATCCGCTATTTTTTTACATTTTATTTGCCTCGTCTTTTTGATAATAAAATTTGAGAGCCCCGCGCTCTCATTAAGTAGAGTGGCTAAATCTATACCACCAAATTTATACACATTAATAGACGGCACCCTTTCACCCTTTTCTTTATTTCGGGTGCTACTTGTGGCCCCGGTCGGACGGTTTTTATTCACCCAGTTTTCCCTCTTCACTACTACAATCAGCCTGGTTAGCACCCTCTTCTCGGAGATTTCCACCGCCACCATTGTCGCTGTCTCTCGTACCATCAGGTTGATTGTTTTCCGTGTCCTCCATATGGACAAATTCGCTCCCGAAAACTTGTTCGCCCTCAAGGCAACCCGGCTCCTCCATGGCTGCAAAAATAGTCGAAGAAAGCTTCACTTTCTTCGTGGCTACCTTTGGAGACGGCGGGCCCGCCTCCCCAGCCATTAGCTGCTCCGAAAGATTTCCACTTTTTTCATCAATAGTGTCATTTGATTCTTAAGACCTTCAAGTGTCTTTGCCAGTTCGCCATTTCAAGGTTGGCTATCCTTCCTTTGTATCTTTTGAGGTCTGAATCCTCCTCATTACGAACTCCACGACCAATCCGAGTGTCCCTAGGTCTTATGGTGGGGGGCAGTCTAGCCTGCTACCCGTGTTAATTTAAGTTAAATTTTAAATTCTTTTTATTAATAATATTAATTGTAGACACGTCCGTTCTCTACCTCCTATTTTGGTCTAGCATAAAACTAAGTGCATTCAAGATCCTGAATTATTTTCTGTCGCCACTAACCAACAAAAAGCACTTGACATTCATTTTGGAGAAGGAGGAAAGTTGCAGGTGAAAATTCGCTCTCTCAATCCTAGGGTTAAGTCTAAGTATCTAAGTAATCTCTACATGAATCGTTTGACTCCACAGATTATTTTTTTGCCAAGTAGCCAATATGCAATTTTCAAGGTTGTTCCAAG
Organism: Hermetia illucens; assembly: GCF_905115235.1. Lineage (NCBI taxonomy): Eukaryota > Metazoa > Arthropoda > Insecta > Diptera > Stratiomyidae > Hermetia > Hermetia illucens. The sequence goes on from NC_051849.1 coordinate 27,264,118, forward strand.
AGAAGACATCAGCAGCATCATGATTACGGAGCATCATCAGTGTGGGATTAAAACCGCTCTGAAGACCAGCATCCGGCATTTGAAGGCATCTGAATCCGCAATGCTATGGAATCAGATCATTAAATACCCCTTGAACAAGAAGGAACGGTCACAGAGGAGTAGAGTTGATTTAATTTTTTCGATTATAACAAGTCATGCATGTGATTAGACTGGAGGCCAGGAAACAAACCTACCTATATAATAGGCATATGGCGGACGTTGTGCTAGCTCGCCATTACGATTAGACCGCTTAGAACTGTCGATGTTTCTTTTATCTCTTCTCATGGCGACTTAGCATCACTTTTCTGCATGAATTCAATTCGTCAGATATCAAGAAAGATGCGGAAATGTTCGATAAAAACATTTAAGCGGTCAATCAAGAATTTTGTATTTCGTACCTTCTGTAGTACTCGTGCATACATAGTTGAAACGGGTTATTTGGGAGCTCATCTTAAGATAGATGAGAAATGAAATTTTTGCATGTCTCTTGATGAATATTCATTACGGACTGCCAACTGCTGCATATTTCTCAAGAGTTAATGAACTTGTCGTTCACTCTAAGATTATAATCTTGAAGCACTAACATTTAGTTTCCGGAGAGAGACTGGTATGGATTGAGATGTTCCCTTTAAAAAGAATACGATTTTCCATGAAAATTCTGTCAATGTCAAAGGCAAAAAGGACTAAGACCACCCGAAACAAGTTGCAAAACCGGAAGCTAAACGCTTTAGGTATGAAAAGTTTTGTGTATTTGTTATAAGCTCTTTTGAATGTTCATTTGCTCCACTGATACTTAGTTCGTAATGTTTATGCATTTAGTTTGTCACACCATCCACTTTAGTATGACCCTGATATTCAAGGTCTTAGAAAGCAATAAAGTTGCACAAAAGTGACAACTTCGACTTCTCATAATTTTGTTGGTAATAGTGCGATTTGGTAGTGCCGTAATCTATAGTATAACCTTTATTATTGCAAAACTTGATGGGTCTAGTATAAACGTATGAGCCCCCCCCCCCCCCAATTTCTAAAAAATATTGGCATTGGTGTGGAAAGTATTTTGCGGCCTAGGCCACCATATTATTCTTCAGAAATCTGGGTTGGTAAGTGTCTGAGACCGGGTCCATGAAATAACTGAACTTTTTCGGACACCCGCACTTCTCTCCTTTGCAACCAATGTCAAAACTAATACCGGATTCGGAAAGTACTAACCGAGACCTTTCATTTGTTATCCCACATGACCATACTCGGTGAAAAAAATTGTATGCCCCCCCTTTTACATTTATGGAGACACACCCCCCCCCCCCTTAAAGTCCACATGAAACTATGCAGTTTGATTCATAAGTCCTACCTTTCCATCAAATTTCATTAGGAGTATTCATTTCTGAGATATAAGATGTGACAGACGGACGGGGGCTCCCGGCCGTTGATATCCTTTGACCGCAGTTGCTCGGTGGTGGACATCTTGGCCACCGTTGCATCTAATGATGCATGTATTTTAGATTTGGAGAAAGGAACTGTTCAAACGAAGTACCATTCTACCGAAAATACCAGTAATAAAATCGAAGAAAGATGAGTTGAAGCCAGATCGCTGGACGACAAAAACAGCAACAACACCGACCGCACATATTCAAGAGGGGCGACAGTAGGACATACTTTAGGACCAGGAAAAGGACCCATTCAAAAGAAGTTCGTCAACTTTGAGATCTCTGCTAATGCCATACATCATAAAAATCATAAAAGAGAATAGAGGGAAGGTCTATGAATGCCAAATGTGAAGGATTATTTAAAAGTAGCAATCCGGTTAGCAGAAACATGATCCAGAGGAAATAACCTTCACACACAGCTTGGTTCAAAAATACTAGAGCTGTCCGAGTTCATCAAGGACAAGCACAACGTCCACCAAGTCATAAAAATTATGGTGAGAGCTATTTAAATGCTGTGCAACAAATCGAAGCAGGAGGAACGAAATTCCAAGGACAAGTCGAAATCGACTGCCCCAACGGTGCCACAGGCGACCCAAGTGGCACCAAATTGTATTGCAATCGACCTGCCACCAAACAAGAGAGTGCGAGAAAAAAAATGTGGATCCTCTTGTAAATCAAAAGGCACCTAAAAGAAAAAAGACCCACAAATAGTTCCGAAAAACGGAACTAAAAGCACCGAAGAGAGAAAGCAGGTCCCCTAAGTGCGAGCTTCGGGAATCCAAGGGGAATGAAAACGGTGGATAGATCAAAGTAGTTAATAAAAAGGTAAAGAAAAGGGCAAAAGTACTAATTCGCCCAGAAGCAATTGTGGTCTCTAGCAAGGGAAATTTGTCCTACGCGGAGATATTGAAAAATGTCAAAGCTGACCCCGTCCTAAAAGATTTAGGGGGAAATATGAGCAAGATTCGAAGGACCCAAAAGGGTCCCCTCATATTTGAGCTGAAAAATCCAGCGTAAGAAAAAGTGGTTGCTTCCAAACTCAAGTTAAGAGCTCAGTTGGGGAGAATGTCACAGTACGGACCCAAAAACATGAGGTGTATATACATTGCAAGGATCTCGATGAAGTGACATTAAAAGGACAATTTTTTTCTGCCTTGATTGAACAATTTAAGTTGGAGGAACTTGCCGAGGAGCCCATTGTGACTTTCCCGAAAGCCTATGGCAATATTCAAACGGCCACATTGGGATTACCAATGGACGCAGCGCAGAAATTATTGGCGACCAGGAGGTTCAAATCGGGTGGGTTGTTTGCCGTCTGAGAGGGCAGATTTCTCCAAAGAGGTGCTACAAGTGCCTCGCGTTTGGTCATTTCACGAAGGCATGCACCAGAGGCCCTGATCGGTCGGATCGATTCAGAAGGTGTGGGGAGAAAGGTTATATTACCAAATAGTACAATAGGGACCCCAAATGTTTACTGGGCGAAAAAAAGGAGGGACGGAATTACCGGCATATAGCCGGAAATGCTAAATGCCTGGAATTTAGGAAGGCGCTGACTTCAATAAAAAAATAAGGTTTATTCAAATAAACCTGAATCATTACAGAGTGCACGCCGGGTATGCAGTGCTTATTGAACATCAGGAAAAGCAGCATATGTACTCGCAAGGATAATCCACATAGACATCTTGGCGAATGTAGGTCGGTGTCTCTACGACATCGATCGGAAAGTCTAGTGTATTTCGACGGCAATTAGCACAGCGGGAATCCATCGCAGAATGGCAAAAAAGATGAAACGAGGCAGAAACTGGCGGTTGGACCTACTGTATCATTCCGCACAATCGAAGATGGATTGGAAGAAGCCGCGGGGAACTAAACTACGAGTAAACGCAGTTTTTAAGTGGACTTAGAGGTTATCCGGTTTATCTACATCGATTTGGTCTCAACGAGTCACCATGCTGCCCAAGATGTGGTAATGCGGTAATGCTGCCCAAGATGTGGAATGCGGAGCATGTTATATTAGATTGTCGTAGGTTTCCCGCGCACCTAACTAGCCTGGAGGCGATGGAAGACAAGCGCTTGGAATCGAGTTGTAAGGGAGTTGACGCTGCCATGCTTTATAGCAGCCCCGTGGGGAGAGTAGAAAGAAGAAGTGAGTAAAAGTTTCGCATAACTGCCCGGCTATAGCCAGCAGTAGCTTTCGAACCTTTCCACCTTCCAACGATGAAAAGACCTTAAAAATGGGCCACAGCTTTATGAATATGATATTACCTTGAGTGCAATTCGACTATCCTACGTATGCTCGAAACCTAACCGATTTAGTTAAAAAAGGAAGAAAATTACCTGCGTTTTTGAAGAAAAAAATATTTCCAAGAAATATTAGACCCAGAATAAGGAAATCGCGCATGTTTACGTACAAAAACCGAAGGTTTACTTGAACAAACAAGTGCTATGTAATTGTCAGTAATAATCTCATTAAAAAATGTTAGGCACTGCGTGCACTTCTCAGTTTTGAATTAAAAATATGCAATTAATTCACAGCAAATGATAAACACGGAAAGACAAAGTGCTTATTGGATTTTAATGGCTTCACCAGAAAGAGCTAAAACATGGAATTGGTTGTATGCTTGATGCAGTAATGATAGCATTGAAAATCTAGAAAACCGAAACATAAAAACGTGAATTTTTATAAAAACCTTGTATGAGGGTAAATTGCTATCATTAACAAAGTCAAATGGCTACCAGATGAAGGATCATCGTAATAGTACAAATTCTCGAAACATGAAGTTTAAATAAATCTCATCCGCGATTTGTGTTGAGGGCTCGCCTATATTTTGGGCACCTGTTATCGCCTGCAATTTACCAATGGTCCATATCCTCCTTCATTTTGTACAGTAAGCAATTTCGGTCAGCTCAACAGTTTTTGCTGATATGGCCGCTCCTTATCACCTGCATTATTTCGACCTATCTTTTGGACTGGTGTATGCCTTCGCAATATGACCGAAGCCAAGGCATCTAAGCATCGCTTTACCTGCTCCCTAACCGACACATAGTCCAGCCTATTCTCACTCTTCCTGCTGCTAGCAGTTTGGGTGCTGTCTACACTGGTAGGCTGGTATTGACGGTTCCTCCGTAGGCTTTCCTTAGCATTTTCATCGCCGACTCTTTTAGTCCGATAAGATCAACTTTCTTCTCCAAGGCCTAGCAAACCTTCTCCTTTGTGGTGATTTCATCGATATTTTCGCAGATTATAGTGATCTCCGGTCTGCTAGCCCTCATGTCGGTTTTCTGCTCTAATGAATTTCCGATTTGGTCAAAAATTTGTCTGCGGTTACATCCTTGGATTTGTTCAGCATCAACATAAGGTTTGGGACCATCTAATGTGGTTGACATTGCCTCCTAAATTGGTGTGTTAGGGGTCTGCCCCCACTTTTCTGAGAATGTCCGCGTATGACCCCTCTCCTCATTTGGAGATGATGATCACCTGGAGTCTTATCTTCCAGTATAGTGTGACGCACCAACGTAGACCTACTACACAGAGAGGAAAGAGACTGTGATGAGCTTATTTGCTGTTTGTAATCCAAAAGAAGCTTCCTAATGGTTATCTTGTCATTGTGATTAATCATTTGAGTACACGTATTCAAATGCAGGTGATCACCATCACCCTTCGCTACCCCTAATCGTTCTTATCGTGGATACTAAAATACTCAACCTCCTTTTTTCTGGCGTCTTAGTACAAACTTAATCTCAAAGAACTCCTCCAAAAGAGAAAGGAGATGACATATACAGTGATGATAACATGTGTAATCAGCCGAATATTAATAATAATAATCATTGGCGCAACAATCCATATAGGTTAGGGCCTTGAAGTGTTTTAGAACACTTCATTCAAAACCGTAACGATACACTACAGTACACTGTAGAACTGTACTCTAATTTGACTCAGATACTCATTTGCAGTTGAGTCAACTGGTATCTTGACATCCAGTCACGAGAACTCATCCCTTTGCTACCAGTGAGATTTGAACCGCTACCTTCCGCTGCGACAACTCAGCGTTCTAACCACTCGAGTCATTCGCACATATCTCGCATATCTCTCGATTGCAGATGTTCGACAGAACCTCAGAAACTCCCTAGACAAAGTTGGCGCCGAGAATAGATATGACCAGTTCATATTTACTGCATTACTACTATTTAAAGATTGGATGCACTTCAAGCGCTGGTTTCACCTTCAAGCGTGGAATTCACCATAACCTCGTAGTTTTTCTATTAGTCTTCCGCCACTGTTACTAACCAGACGCGGAGCGTCGTTACCCAGGCCATTGGTGATGTTAAGCTTTTCGTTACTGAATCCCTCCCTCTGTTTACTATGGTGTTTACCGGCCGTATGTGAGACTGACAACACTGAAAAATTATCTTCGTTCAGGGTTTGTTCGGGAAGGGAGAGTCTCTGCTGGCGAATATGGCGGTCGACATGTTTGACTTCTGCTTCGAGCAAACCATAAATGTTACATTTTGTTTTGTCTTACGTCGCAACCTGTCTTCTCCTTTGGCCATCACGGCTAAGTATCTCTTCTCAAAGACAAATCTGAGAGGGAGTCCTTGATGCTTACCCAGAAATTTTCAAACGAACACATGACCTGTACTGTTGGTTGGCTTTCTACCCACCAATGGTACCGAATGTATATACATCATTGATTGCCTTCCGTTTCACCCCGAGGTTAATTACGTTAATCTGGAGTCAAGATGCGCTTCTTGGTACTCAGCTGTGCTACGGTGCAACCTCCATCCAGGTACTCCGCTCAACATTCCTCATGAATAGTCCAGCCTTCATAGAGGTCAACATTTGTTCTAGGTGAACTGATATGGTCGTATATGTATGCCTAAAAGCCTGTTGCCAATTATTTCCTCTAAATCATCCGCAAAGGAGTGTGCAAAGACCCTTACGTCAAAGTGTATATTACCAGAAGCAATAACAAGAGGAAGAGAACTCCTCCTTATGCATAACCCATAAGACAACCCGCCTCAGTAAATTTCTCTCCATGTACATATCGTGGACCTTCCATCACTGGACCATGGAAGGTCCATTCCAAGAAAAATATATTTGAAGATACCTTTGATATGGGCTTCTCAATTTTCGTTGTAGATTCGTAGACTGCTGTTTTCTAGAATCTGCCTTCCTGGTGGATATGCTGCCTGCAGTGAAGCGACCTATCGGGCATATTTTCTTAGTCCTTTTAATATGGAGATAAACTGTTCAGTCTGAAGTTCCTCATATCTATGCAGAAATATTTCCCAGACTTGGGAATAAACATCGACTTGCGTTACACAAGATTATTGGACTATAAGCACATACCAAGTCTGTTCCTTTAATATCCAAGATGTTTCTAGCTAAAAGTCCTTAGCTGGAAGCTACGCAATAGAGGAGTCACCGTCATTGAGCTCAAAAAATCGGAAGGGCCAGGACCAAAATGATGAGGCGTCATTTTTCTTTGGCTGTGCATAAAAAGAGCGGCACTACCGAGTACCGAGATGCCAGAGTAAATAGTTCTGACCCCCTAGCTGCCAGTATACCTGCGTCTTAGGTAGTAGCCTCGAGAAGGCTTCTTAGTGAAGAGCGAATCGCGAATGACCGGAGACGTCGACAACTGTCATGGGTGATGTGAGCGTAGCTCTGCCAAGGTGGTAGTTGTGACGCGTATCAGGAGCCAGCTCCTTCGGGATCATGGTCGGGTAGTGTGCATTGAACCGGTGTTAGTAGACCGCATTGCCCCGAGCGAGCGCTGATTCGTCCGTGTATTCCGGGATCAGCTAAGCGTAGGTCAGGCCTCAGGGAGCTGGGGTAGGGGCACAGAGAGCTGCGGGTACACTCGTTCCTGACACGATGCGCTGGTGAGCTTTCCATGGAGAATACAAATAAATTAATAAAAAAATCGACCAAACAACAGGGAAGGAGGAAGAGCTGAGTGCGTCTGGGCGCACCACAAAAATACGCGAAAGAGGCAGCGAAGGCTGACATACCCGATGTGACACCGGGACGCCCAAATAAAGAGGAAGCCTTATCAAGTGGTGTGACTGACCGTGCGGAGATAGCAACTCCAATATCTTGTAGTGTCCTTATTCCGAAAGAAAGCCTAGTCAGAATCGCAAGTCCTGAGAGGATGATTCCGGACACAAACCGAATGCAAATACAATCGACCGTCCTAGCTAGAGCCGAAGAGGAAAGGTGGAATTATTGGACCACATCTCCTTCTATAGGCGAACTTGGAGAGCAGCGGAAGATGATAAGAGAGCAAAAACAGCCGCACTCCCCGCTGAGAACGCTGCTTGCGTCAAACGCACCGTAGACAGTCTACTGCAAAGCGAACTGGGGAAAAAGCGGAAAGAGAATGACGTGCCTGAAAGAGACTTTATCGAAATAGTTTCCAGGGCCCAAAAAAGAGAGGCAAAGAAGGAAAAAAAGAAACAACTAACAGCCATCACCACGTCTCTTCAAAGACAAGCAGAAGCAAGCCAGTAGCAGAAAAGACGAGGAAACGAAGAAGGATTAGACCGTGGGCTCTGATCATTAAGCCGAAGTAAGACAAGATATTTTCGAAGTCCTTAGTGAAATCCGCTAGAGAATGGAACATGAAGACAACGGAGCAGAGGTGTCATCCATACGGAAAACGACGGAGTTCTCGTCGAAATGAGCCCAAAGAAGACTAGCAAGCGCTCGTTCTGCGAAGCGGTCAGTGTTATTGGAGCTCACCGTGGTGGAAGTTCCCGAGCAATATGCGAGGAGACTCCTTAGCAGAGGGAGAATCAAAACTGGATTGGTAGTATTCAGAGTGAGAATGCGGATAGTCCCCACCAAGAGCTACAGGTGTCTGGACAATGGACACCCGGCAGCGACTTGTAAGGGACCGGACATGAGGACAGCATGCCGGAGATGTGGCCAAGTGCAATGAAGCGAAGCCCTGCAATGAAAGCGAGAGTTGCATTCACAGCAGGGATCGTGGCGCGTCTGGTGAGAGCGTCGCACACACTGCGGGCTCGGGATGATGTCCAATATTCAGGGCAGAATTGCAAAGGGCTAGGGTGCACATAGCGTGATCCGCATTTTACAAATTAAAATGCACCGAAGTACAACCGCTCACCAGTTGCTAGCACAGTTCACTGCGGAATTAAATGCTGATCTAGTGCCAATTATCCAGCAATACCGAAACAAGGATCCGACCTCATGGCATCTTGACTTATCGGACACCGCTGCCATCTGGGTTCGGGACGTTCAACTTCATGTTCTCACCCAGGAAGCGGATTTGTCTGGATCCCGTGTTTAGAGATAACGTTTTTTAGTGTTTACCTGACGCCGAACGAGACGATGCCGATGAAATTACAGCCGAATTGGTTAAATATGGAGGCGACCAATTACACCAAGCGGTTCATCAACTGATGCTCAAAAAAAGGGGGATATCACGCAGTGCAGCAATCATAAAGGTATCACGTTGCTGAGTACCATCTATAAGATATTCTCCCCGATAGCACCATACGCCCAGAATATCATCGGTCCATACCCCGTACGGCCAAAACATCATTGGCCCATACCAAAGAGGCTTCACTCCAGGCAAATCAACTACAGATCAGATTTTCTCTATGCGGCAGACGATGGAAACATTGTTGGAATATGGCCATCAGTTGCACATCTTTTCATCGACTTTAAAGCCACCTATGATATCAGAGCCAGGGTAAAACTGTACACGGCCATGAGCGAACTCGGTATCCCAACGAAATTCATAAGACTGACCCTGCCAGACAAAAGCAGCAGGATCACTCTCGAGACCATTCAACTTCAACAACGGTCTAAGACAAGGGGATGCCCTATCATGCGTCCTCCCACCCGGCCTTGGAGGAAGTGAAGTAAATTCGAGAGGCACCATCCTCTTCAAGTCCACCCAACTATTGGCCTACGCTGACTATATTGACATCATGGGGAAAACAACCCGAGATAGATTACCTTCAATCAGATCAAGCAGGCGGCGTGAGATCTTGGGCCAAACGCCAAACAGCTTTTAGGGATATCGAATTGGTGGACCTCGGCGCAAAACCGGGATGTCTTAGTTCCTTATTAAGGCAGGCCTAGACCGGATACCGGTTGTTGCGCCGTTGGTGATAATGACGATGAAGTTTTATTGTAAAGTGAATAATTACATTATTCATATCGACACAAAGCATTAACTACATGTTATAAGTTATGCCATAATGCTTCAGTCTGACCTCATTTTCTCCATGTTCTGTCAACGTCACCAACTGGCAATTAGTTCTCCTATAATTTTGTAGTCATATAGTACCTAAATGAGGTAGGTTTTCTTAAGCCTCTACCTAACCGATTGGCAATGTAACAATTAAAAAATAATTGCAATTTTCTCGTATATCCACGCCGCTCTATAAAAACCCTGATAGTAAGGGGTATGAACGCGTATTCATAGCGCCAAGTGGAAAGCTGAAAATGTTCTTGCGGAAAATGTAATTATCACCGCATTCCATTTGCATAATAGCAGGTAGGTCACTTACTGCACAATTGCATTATAAAGAGATCAGTTCAGTGGGCCTTCTTTCACTTCCACGCGAGTATAATGGTCCACTGCAATCAAAATCAATTACCAAGTTCACCGCAGAGTTGAGGTTACGCAGTAAATCGTTGCAGTAACTAATTTGATAGTGTTCACCTTCAGCGTTTTATGATGCATCATCTATTTTTAAATGGGCACCTTTGCTTTTCCTGACAGGGTAGCACACATATTCATTCTCCCGTGATGAGGTTCATTTGGAGAGGAAACTAGTGAATGTTCCTGAAAATGAGGTGGAAACGTGACAATGCCCATTATTAAGTCTTTAGCATCTTCTCTAAAAGTATATAAAAAACAAATTTGAACATCTAATGAAGAGTACAATCTGAAATTAATATTTGAGTTGGACTTCCTAACCCAGTTTCAAAAGTGAACACAGCATTTTCAAGTGCTATTTTCTATTTTCCTAGACTACCCAAAAGCACCCTGTGCAAATAATTCATAATATAAAACACATGCACAAAGATAATTCGCGTGATTTGATAGACAGTAAGTAGGCACTCATCATGCATCCATCAGTCGGAAAAATATTTTGCTGGCCGTTAACAAGTGGTTTTTCCTGCCGGATTAATTCCCCTCAATCGTTGGTAGCTAAATGCATTGGCCCTAGACGCGAACTTCTATGCGGCCCACTATAGTGCTAGTGTGGCCGCTACTTGGCCGGCTGTGCTGCTTGACTTTGGCATTGATTATATCTTTAGACATGAACTTGAAAATGGCTAGCCAGTGAGGTATCCAAGGGTCAGTAAGATAGAGAAAGTTTCATTGAGCAGTGGTTTTTCACAGAAATTCATTGTCATCAAGTTGGGCTACCTGACAACGGTCTTTCCCAGGTAAGACGCCGTCCAAGATTAGGAATCCCCAGAGTTTATAACTAACGGGGTGTTAGTATCTGTAATTGTACTTCTTAGCCAGGTAAAAATACACCTTTGGTCTATCTAATCATCGCAGCTGTTCGGTTAGCAAACGCTGACCAAGAAAGCCCAACTGACCGTGGATCTGTTCATCGCGCCGTATGATGTAATACCATCTAACATGCGCGAACTTGAATCAGCCCCCCCCCCCCCCCCCTCTACTTGCTTTGATTTAATGCATTCTTCAGTCTCTAGACCAATTTTCTCTGGCGTGGCACTTTGCCTGCTTAATTTATCGCAATTCTTTTAAAATAGTTGACTGGTATATATCCACGGTCATAATACATCAGCCGAAACTATTTCATCTTATTAAATGTATCTTGAAGATGCTCGTCTCTGACCCGAGGAAAATATGTTTTCAAAACATCTGATCTACTTTTTTAACTCGTTGAAAGCTTGTCGTCAAAAACAAGCAACAACAAAAAATCACGAGGGAAATGTAGAAAAAATAACAATCTATTGTGAGAGTCATTGAGAAAAGAACTACAGCAAAGCAGATAGATACATTGTGTAAAGATGTTTTTTGTGTCACTACCCAAAAAATGACGACTGATGATTTTATGCACTAACCAGGAGCACGCGGAATGAAGTGGTCCTTGGCGAAATTCAAGATGACAGAACATTTCGGAAACATGTCAAATAAGAATAGAAAGCGCCGAGAAATTTTCAGCCAAGAATATTCGAGTTCACTTTGAAATGGTGCGAAAATGATGTGAGTGAAAATATCTTTAAATATTACCAAGTTTAATGAAAATAATACTTTTGAAAGTCGAGATAATGTGAAATTAGCTGGTTAACCTTGAAGGTTTTCCACACTCCATATATTTTAATATGTCCAAGCTATGGTATACGCTGATAGTATTTTCATCGTTATCTCCGCCGTAACTTCGATAGCGATTTCAATTATAGATTCAAAGGTCTATCAGATGACCTTTGTAATTAAAGTTCATTCATAGTGTATCAGTAATAGGATTTTATATAATACATGCGTCAGCAGCGCAACTATTTGAAAAGAAGGAAACAACAGATTCAGGATTCACAGAGGTAAGCAAAAACCTTCGCAACCTTTCAGATATTCACTGTTTAGTGTTTTCATACCTAGGGAACTTTGGCTGCACGATTTTTTCAATTGTAAGTACCTTATGAAGAGTTTTTAAAAGCAAGAAGGGGGGCAAAAGCCAACTACTCACGACCAGGGTAGACGACCGATCCCGGGAGGCAATTAAACGCCGTAACTACCTCACCAATCACAGATTTGGTAGCGTGTCTGTGCATTTCGGAGGCCACATCGGGTGGAAAACCTACCAAAGTCCCCAAAAGAAATGCGGAGGCCATTGAGGGTGAAAGGGTAGGGCCGACCAGAGAAGTGGACCTGCTGCGCATAGAAGAGGAATAGCTGCACAATCGCGACCTAGAACATATAGAGCTCAAGTCGGACAGCGACAATACTCTGACATTGGAGAAGTGCTCCAAACACTAACAGAGCCAATGGCTAGAACTATAATAGCCCAGGTAAATGCCCATCATATAAAAGCTGTATCTGCAGTAATTATGAGAGCAAGTTCCAAAGATAACATTAGAATAGCGCTGACTCCCCCTCTGCAAGGAAGAAGCATGTAGGTAATTTGGGTTTCCTCTTATGAAAAACCAAGACCTTGAATCATTCTCAAAAGGAACTTAAAGTACATTTATCTTTCAGAGTTTCTAACTGAGGGCCTCGTTGCTGTCCAAGCCTAAACGGCAGCCGGAGGAAGAACTCGAGAGGCAGATAATTCCCAGGAGACAACACCCTGATTCCACCGGAATTAGTCCTTAGATTGGCGAAATTATGCGAGAGGAAAGGACTACTTCTTCTTCTCAGGTTCGATGTCAACACCCACCATGAGACCTGGAGAAGCAACGGCATTAATCGAAGAGACCAGTACCTTCTGGAATTCATCCTTAGTAATAAGTTAGAAAGTTAGAGCACTAGGCGGTCATACGGAAGGTCACGGTTCAAATCTCACTGGTGGCAGTGGAATTTGTATCGTGATTTGACGTCGAATACCAGTCGACTCAGCTGTGAATGAGTACCTGAGTCAAATCAGGGTAATAATCTCGGGCGAGCGCAATGCTGATCACATTGCCTCCTAGTGTACGGTTACGGTCTTGAATGTGCTCTAACACACTTCCAGACCCTGATCCAATATGGATTGTTGCGCCAACGATTATTATTATTAATAAGTTAGAAATACATAACGTAAACAACATGCCAACATTCGCGACCAGCACCAGGCAAGAAGTACTAGACACAACTCTAGTGAACACTCTGATGAATGACTTGGTCAAGAATTGGAGGGTGTCTGATGAGCCTTCTATGTCAGATCACAGAATAATTAGATTCAACATTGAGGACAACTCCAAAGTAAATAGAATAATAAGGAATCTCAGGAGAACAGACTGGAACTCCAACGTAACAACTTAGTTCATCCACAGGTGAGCGGTGACAGGAGCGAAATAAAGCTAGAAACAGTGGCGAAAGGCTTCAATAAAGTCGTCATTGACGCGTATGAGGTCAGCTGTTCGGCTAAGACAATCAAGTCACCAAGGAATGTAGTCTGGTGAAACAGGAACGTAGCTAGATGAGAAAAGAGTTGCGAAAACTCTTCAACCGTCGAACAAACTGGAGAAACAGTGATTTGAAAGAGCATTGACGACGTAAAGCAACGCGATAAGGGAAGCAAAATGAAGCAGCTTCAAGGAATTCTGTGAAGTGTTCGAGCAAAACCACAGAAGTATCCAGGATACATAAAGCTAGAGCCGAAGACAGGGCAATATCTTCTGTGAGCATGAAAAACGAGGAAGGGACATTTACCGAGAATGAAGAGGACAGGGTACATTTTTCAAGGGTCCTTTCCAATGGTGGATGGCAATAGCACTCTATCTGACACCCCAGCGGCGGACAGAAAGGGGAAAAAGGTGAATTAGAAATTAGCCAAAGAGGTATACTCGGAAGCTAGAGTAGATAGGCAGTGAGAACCTTCAAACCACTGGAATCACCACAGAGTGACCTAGAAATCATCTTGGCATCTCTCCTAAGAGTCCTAAGGAGCATCATAACATTGGGATATATACCAAGTGCATGGAAGCGAACAAAAGTGGTCTTTATTTCGAAAGCGGGTAAAAAGAATTCTTTTCATCCTAAATCTTTCAAACCAATCCCACTCATTACTCAAGGTAGTCCATAAGGTGAGATATTACTACTATTAATGTGGGTAGAGAGGAGAGTAGAGGTCGGAGAGTGGAGATCGTAGAGTGGAGAAAAGAAGGAGGAACATGATAGTTTATGAACTCCTAAGAGAGCTAACGAGCACCGGAATATAAGTTCAGAGTTACGCTGATGATACTGTTTTAATCTGTTGAGGCAAATATGAGGATACCCAAACCGGACTGTGAGTCACTAGTAAGTAGTGACGGAAGGCGGAGCTGCACATAAATCTGGCCAATACATATGTTGGAAAGCTATAAGGGCTCTGATAACTTGCAGGTCCATAGCAGGGAAAAATGGAAAACGAGCATGCGCCGGAGTCATTGATCCAAGGAAAACGTAAACGTAACGTAAAAATGAGTAAGCATACTAGCATATTCTAGGCGGAAATATATGCCATTGATAGAACTGGAAGAACTCCTAAAGCAAAAACAGCCGCGCTTCCCACTGAGAACACTATAAGCGGAGCAATACGGGAATAAGGACCCAGATTTATGGTATCCCGACTTATCGAATATTGCTGCCATCTGAGTTCGAGATGACACTCGACCTCGGGTTTTTGCCAAAGACCGAAGAGATAACTTTGTTTGAATTTGGGGATTTGGGGATAACGTTTTTTAGCGTTTACCTAACACCGAATCGGACTATGCCAAACTTTCGACGCAGACTTGATTTGAGCATAGAGGGATGTATCCTGGTAAGAGGTAACTTCAATGTTAGAATCATTGAATAGCGCATGCTTCATCTGGATTCCAAATGGAGACTGATCCTGGAATCAGAAACGAGAACTGAGCTCGTAGTTTTGAAAAACGTTCCGATGCATCGGCTGCGAAGAATGTAACCCTTGCCTCCGAATCATGGTCGTCGCCAGTAAACGAATAACAAATTCTGGAAGTGCGGTTACTTCCCAGCACGTGGAACAACACGAAGGGTGAACTTCGACCAATTAGTCGAATCTCTTAGAGCAGGTAGAGTCACTCTGGAGGACACTTCAGGGGATGATAGCTTTGAAGCTAAAACTGCCGAAAATTCAGGCCTAACAATGATAGTTTGCAAAGCTCCCATGCCCCGAAAGGCACCCAACGCGTGTCAATTCTTCTATGTCCTAGTGAACAGCGCGAATTGCCGAGCGCCGGAAGAAGTGTGATGAGCTCGACCATTTGATACAACATTTACCCGTTTGGAAGGATTCATGCACCATAAAGGCAGAGTACAGATCAGCCGAAATGAGAATCCGCAGCGGTATAAACAAAAGGCAAACTCACGGCTGGCAGGACCTAGTCGACGAGATAAATGGGGTTCCATGGGGACTCAGCTTTGAAATTGCCAACCGCAAAATCGGAAGTCTAAATACGTAGGGCCGATCAAATGACCTGCATTGTGCTGACATTGTTTCCCGGACAACCCGTGCGGGTTGATAACAACTGCGCGGAGAGCAACGAGGGTTACCCAGTTTTCACTAAAAAAGATTTCGAAGAAGCAGTTTTTACTATGAAAAACGAAAACGGTCGTGATGGTATTCCGACAGAAGTATATAAATTGATGTTCCTCCGTCGGCCAGTGTTACTACTCGGTGCTTTCAACTTTTGCCTTGCCTAGAAGAGGGCATTTTTCTTTGTCGCGTTTGCGGTGATCAGCAAAGGGAAAGGAGAGCCTGAGTTACCGTCTGCATACCGACCGTTGTATATGCTTGACACGGCTAGGAAATCCCTCGAAAAAGTCATCGCAATTAGACTAGCTGAAGCGATATGTGCCGCCGGGGACTTATTCATGAAGGCTTTAGTGCAGGGATATCCACGGTGGATACTGTGATAGGGGTCGTGGTTGAGGTTTATCAAACTGAGGCACGCAGTCCCTTAACGATGAGTTGGGCTCCTCATGACTCATATCAACAACGCCTTCAACTCTACAAAATAGACAGATGTGCTAGACACCTTAGAAAATTTGTTCCACATCCCGAGCAATCTCTTGCGGAAATTAAGGGATTATCTGAGAGACCGCTCCCAGCTCTATGGGATCCATGGGAGCCAAACCAAGATAGAGGTCACATCCAGATCCATTCTAGAACCTAACCTCTGGGGAGCTCCCTACGATAGTCTATTAAGACCCAACATGCCAGAAGAGTCATGCCTAGTCGGTTATGTGGATGCTGTTTCGGACGTACGCGTCGTTAAGATACGCAAAGCAAACTTGGTATATTAATGCGGCGCCTGCTCATGATTTCAGCCTTCCGTTCGAAAAAAACCCAAGTAGTCATCTTGACTAGAAAGGGAGTCCCGATCGAAGTCAGTTAAGCACTTTGGGGTAGCGATTTACTGAAAGATGAGCTTCTTCGAGCAAATAAAAGCAAGAACTGACAAGGCTGTAGTTGGAATCTCGGGCTTACGTCGAATGATGTCGAATATTTAGGGTCCTATATATACCAGAAAATATCTTCTTATTGAAGGTATGGGCTGATGGTCTTTGCAAAAAAGTAGATCGGTAGTGAATTACCAAATTGCAGAGATGAGGAGCTTTGCGGATGGCGTCTGCCTATCGCACTGTCTTGCAACCGGCTATGAGGTAATCACAGAGGTAATCTACGTTGTCTTTTTGCTAAAGAACATAAAGTTACTTGCATACGTAAGGGAGAAGACATAAGAGGGATGATTGCTGGTGGAGAACAGGAACGTACACTAACTGAAGGGCAATTCTCTTGGCAAAATGAGTCAAAAGGCAGATGGACTGCGCGGCTCATCGCCAATTTGAATCTGTGGCTGAATCAGAAGAATGATGAGATTAAGACTTCCTTAGCATGAGGATTTTCAGTTTTACCTACACAAGATTGGGAAGGCAGGATCTCCAGACCGTATGTTGTGCACTGAAGTGGTAAACGACGGCAATCACATCAGCTGCTCTGTTCAGACAACGTAGTCAGAGAGATGCTGAGGAGCGCTGGCAGATGGAGTCATGTTAGGCATCATGTTCAGCTTCTTTTTGTTGCGAAGCAGAGCTTGACCAATGGATCGACCAAATAGTAACGGGTTCTTTGTACCAACAACTTCCTTTCTCCTGTTCTTAGCTCTGGTGAAAATAAATCCCTGGCTTGAGACTCCCTATGCTGAGAACGAAAGAGATAGCCCAAAGCATTGTGTTACACGGTTCCAGGCTAGTTGTGTGATGACCGTGAGGTTTTTAGTTCGTATTCTGGTGGTGTGGTGGCGCGAGACTCCAACACTCTCTGCGGAAATGCATTCACCGGCTCTAACCACAAAAACAAAACACACAGCGAAGCTGACTTTAGGGCTATCAAAGGTGTTCCAATAAAACCGGCAAATGGATCGTCCTAGATATGGTCAGCGAAAAACTGCCGAGAAGCCATAGAATATTTTCAGAATATTTTAAAAACAAGTGAAATGATTTAGTAAAATTATTTTATATCAATTAGTGGTACTAAAGTATCATAATCTGCTTTGTAATAGTCGCAATGTCATAGTATAGATAAAATTTAGCAACAGCTCGACTGTAGTAAAATTAAGAAACTTTTGATCCAGGAAGCAAACAAGTTTCTCTCAAGCTATTTCATTAAAATTTAATAGGTTATTTCATTTTGTTTGTTTTGAAATGTTTTAAATTACACCTAAGCCATCTAAATTATATAAAATCTGACCAAACTCAAAACTTTTCATTGCGATTAACTTCGTGTAAATAATATGGAACTGGGTAGATATAATTTTAATTTCGATTAGTAATGTATTTTAATAAGTTGTTTAGTTGAGAGAACACCACTTCAGACTTATTTTTCTCCTATTTCTTATGAAATAACTTTTACCTTAACATTCACTTTACTTATGCATCGTTAAAGAAGATTTTCCATATATCTCCGTTTTTTCGTTCTTACCTGAAAAGATGAAAGCTGCTGTTAGTATTTTATTTAACTGTAATTTTGAAAATAGTTACTTTCACTTTTCATTGGACCATTAGAAAATAAGAGTAAGAACAGCTTTACTTTCCAGAAACGTGGTTATTTCATTTCTACTGACGAATTGACTGATTTATTGTCAACCTTCTGAACATTTACACGCGTTTACAGTACATGGGCTTTCACGTAGGAATACAACTTGGATTATTTATAGTACATTAGCCGCCTTGCATGAAATCGCACATTCTCATTCATAATTTCAAAGTAAAGTAAAATTCGAGATAAGCAGACACAATGCTGTCCAGAAGCAATGTGGGACGAGGACTTAATAATTATTGATTTTAAACGGCGATAGGCTCACATTTCAAGATTATTAATTCTTCCAGTGAGTAGGCAACTTACTACTTGGTGCCCACTCAAATTTCAATATTTTTGGATGCTATGGCAGTAAATTAACACTCGATTTGAAACGGTAGCAATGAGTAACTAATTGGTATCAATTTCGTAAGAAATTGGGAATGTTATGGTATAATTCAATTATTGTCAATCAAGAATGACCTGGCAGAATGAAATATTAATTTCCTTTATTTGCTGGTAACCGGATTAAGTGTACCCACTTTTGATTAGATGTAATTAAAACTGTGGAATGGGCGTTACATTAAAAACCAAAGCAGTCGCTTAAGAAATTCAAAAACCTTCCAAAACAAAGCACAAAGTTTCGTCATATCGCTAACCGCCCTGCGATTTTTCAGATGTATTAAGAATTCGGATCGTGTCGGTGAATAATGAAGAAGGTACAATAGTAATAAAGGAATCTATCTAGTCTAACCTTCATCAATCTAGATAGATACATAAATAAAAGACCGAAATCTTCATATTTAAAATTATTTCTTGCCTTTTCCAGCACAATCAAAAGTTCTGCAAGGATGGGACTATACTTTCCTTCTGAGAGCGGAAATAATATAAGATTGAAGTTAATGTAGTCTTCAAGATTTGGTGCTCTAGAGGTTTCAATATTTAAGGCAATTGCTGACATTAGTTTTGAAAGAAATTATTATCTTTATTGATAGTCAACATTGGCCTACAAGTTAAGTTCACTACCAAGTAAGACAGTTCCAGTTCATTAGGGTATCCTGAAGTCCAAAAAAAAACCTAGCTGATGACAAAGGCTAACCGAGAAGTAGAACTCTATAATGAGATAACCATGGCATAAATAATTTCAAATATCATGACTTCTCAGCAATTTTCATTACTTTTCAACAAGTGATAATAATTAATTCTAAATTAAAAAAACAAAAAGAATTAATTATGGTTTATCAAGTAACGTATCATCACCCAAATTTGAAGAAAATTGATATTGCTGCCTAAATTTCAATGTCATGCTGAAAACGCGGTTAATTATCACTTTCAATTGTCTCTCTTATCAGGCAATGATTGACCTAAATTTTCACTACACAAAAAAGTGGAAAAGTATTTCTTTGATAATTTCCAATATCCTTCCCAATCTAGATCACTCTAGGAAGGGGCCAAAAGAAAACAGACGCCAAATTAATTAAACTGAAGTTAAAGGAAGGTGTCCGCTATAATTGGAGGTTATGCTTGACTTTCAATTGAGGGAGTGCAGTTTTATAAATATTCGGAGGCGTCGTCGCACTGAAAGCTCCAGTTCGAAGGACTCACCTTCAGTGAATCGTAGTGTCCACTGGTCTCAGGGCATGCGACTTGTTTATATTTTTATATTATCCTGCGCGGTGTTGGGACAAAATTCACTCCACTGTTAGCAGCATTCTCCTCTATTTCTTTTCTTCCAGGCGGGCTCAAACAAATGTAAAAATATTTGTATGCGTATTTTTGTGGGTCTAGTCGCAAAGTACAATTGCAATTTTTTCGATCAATCCCTAGACGAATGCGTTGAAAAAAGGGAAACAAGGAAGACGTTTTCTGGGACACGAGGTCGAATTTCAGACGCGATGGAAAGTAGAAAGTACTTCCATGTGAACTGCTCGTGGCGCATAATATTTTAAATTTGCCTAAAATGGAATTAATAAATTACATTGCCCAAAGAAAAATTTGGCCCGGATGAAAGCAGCAAAATGTTGTTTGCATATCGACAACTATTATAGAAGGAAATGTTAAACCAGAAAACATTCAGACATTCTCAGTTTCATCCTGCCAACGATCTCGCAGACAAAAAGTTAAGAAGAGGCCAAGCAACATCACCGCTATGTATATATCTTGTATATGTATAGCACGGCAGACTTAAACATGAATCCTTAGCTCGTAATTGAACGATTTAAACTCAACTAGTTTTCGTTAATTTAAGGACCACTCCTCCATATTCCTTCTAGCTCCTCTTTGGATCCAAAATTTGAAAAGGGGTACCTGAAAAGCCCATATGCCCAGCCTCAATGATACCGGAAGGTCGGATGTGTAAAACAAAATCTTATTAAAATCAATACAATGCCTGTGTGTCGGTTTATCGCACTTGATTTACTCGACAACCACTGAAATTCGATGAGAACGTGTGGTCTGTAAGTCCTTTTTCATATGGTAATTAGCACCAATTTGGGGTGAATTTAAGGAGGTCTAGCCACACATGCGAAAGAGCGGTGCAATTTTTTTTACAGAATATGATCATGTGGGTTATGAAATGAAAGGCTCCAATTAGTACTTTGCGAAACAGATCTGCTTATCGCAGGGGTGGTGGAATTCATCCTACTATACGCGGCTCCTGGCTGGACGTGAGCACTGGATAACACGGCGAAACAGGGAAAGTTAAGTTTGGCATTTCGGCCAACCGCGCTGAGCGTGTGCAGTGCATATAGATCGATATCAGGTGAGGTAGTGTGTGCCATCGCGGGAATGATTCCCTTGGATCTTCTGGCGAATGAGCTATACTGTCTCTTCCGGAGAAGGGGGGTAAATCCGTCTGAAGTGACTGCGGGCTTCCTAAAAGCCACTAGGAAGGAACTGTACAGAGGATCGCAGCAACGGTGGGATAGTTCCGAAAATGGCCGCTGGACCCATACAATGATCCCGTGTATCGAGAGTTGGGTCGAGCGCAAGCATGGAGAATTAAATTACCAACTAATGTAGTTCGCTACGGGACACGCTGGATACAGGAAGTACTTTTATCGCTGCGGATTGGATGAGCCTCCAGACTGTCCCCAATCCGCCACTACACCCGAGGACCGGGAGCATGTTATGTTCCACTGTCCTAGATTCACGAATGAAAGAGGAAGGTTAAACGATGCCTTCAACGCAGTTATCGGACCCCATAATTTCGTTGAGGACATGCTGAAGTCCGCAGCAAACAGAACACTAACTGCGATAAATGAGAAGCTGAAGGAACTGGAATCAGCTCGGAAATGGCGACGGACACGTGACTTAGTTGTGCTGGTATAAACCAGAGCTTCCCTCGTGAAATAATACTTAACGGTGGTCCCGTGAGGATATGGGCGGAAAAGTGGGGTTGGTTTTTGTGGGTGAGAATTCCACACACTGCTGCAACCTGGCGCAGCCGTGTCTTTCTAAGATTTCCACCAATTAAAGAAAGAGTTTATTTGACTCTATGTTGTCGAAAGAAACTGCTTTATGCGAAACATATATGTTTTGACAGACCGGGACAATCCTTATCATTGAAGCTCCTGGTCCTCGTTGTGTATATTCTGGAGCAGCCTGTCCTGATGTTGTGCCGTATGTGCTGATCCTCAGTATATAGCACTTCAACAGATCCTCTCAGGTGTTTCTCATCAATCAACTGGAACCTCTGATCGGATTCGCCGACTACGATCTGGCGAAACATCTTTTCTAAATCAGCGGCATCCTAAAACGGATAAGCACTACAAACCGGTTACCGTGAATTTTGGGCCCTGCATGTAGAATTTTCATTTCAAATCATACTTAGGAATTTTAACAGCCTAGTAGGGACGGAGCCCTTATTCCAGTGATAGTTTGGCTCCCATAGCTTACATCAAAATACAAATGTTAACGTACTACAGATTAGTCAATTAGCAATGTCACACGAAATGGTTGTTGGAAGTACCTGGTTTGCGCAGAAAGCGGTCCACCAACAAAAGGAGCTATTTCAGACGGGATCACTTTCAACCAAATTGACTAAGTGTTGATCGAGCGCCACCACCTCTCAGCCTTGATGGATGTCAGAACATATGGGGGGGGGGGGGGGCCAATATAGACTCGGATAACTATCTCGTTGGCATGGTGTTCCGAGTTCGAATAACAACACCACCTAGAATCCCCTCTGACGATCAGGTGAGAGTTGACACTGAACTCATTCACAACACAGCTTCCGCGACACCTATAAGAGGGAAATGGATGCCGCAATAACCGCAGTCAACAGAGATCCTGGAGATGAAGAATCAACAAATGATCTTCACAACCACCTGAAGGACGTTATCATAAATACAGTCACAAACATACTTGGCCCCAGTCGCAAAAAGAGTCAGAACGGCTGCATACCGAGTAATCCTGCATTCTCAAAGGATACGGAACCGCACCAGGCGCGGAAGTTTTACCAACAAGTCAGCAGGATGAAGCCTTACACACCTCGGTGGTCATCCTGCCTAGACACGGAAGGAAATCTGATTTTCGACAGAATGGGCATATTGGAGCGATGGATTGAGTACTTTGATGAACTACTGAACAATCAGAACATCGGCGAGTTGGAAATCCCGCCAACTCAAGAAGACGGACAAATACTACCACCACGAAGTATAGAAGAAACAGTCCGTGCAATTCACCGGCATAAAAATCATAAGTCGCCAGGAGCCGAAGGAATTACAGCCGAATAAGTTAAATATGGAGGCGACCAATTACACCAAGTGGTTCATCAACTTGCGCTCAAGGTGTGGGACAATCAATTCCTGACGACTGGCAAAGAGGCATTATTTGTCTTATCCAAAAAAAGATATCACACAGTAGAGCATTTATCACGTTGCTGAGTGCCATCTATAAGATATTCTCCACTATCTTACTAGGCCAGATAGCCCCATACGCCCAGAACATCATTGGTCCATACCACTGAGTTTTCACTCCAGGCAAATCAACAACAGATCAGATTTTATATGTGCGGCCAGCTATGGAAAAACTTTTGGAATGTGGACATCAGTCGCACCATCTAGGGTAGAACTATACACGGCCATGAGAGAATTTGGTATCCCGACGAAATTGATAAGACTGACTAGGCTAACCCTGACCAACGCACGAGGTCAGATAAAATCAGCAGGATCAGTCTCAAGGTCATTCGAAATCGACAACGGTCTACGACAAGGGAATGCCCTATCATGCGTCTTCTTTAACCTGGCCGTCGAGAAAGTGATCCGTGATACAGAAGTAAATGCAAGGGGTACCATCCTCTTTAAGTCCACCCAACTACTAGCCTATGCTGGCGATATCGACATCATAGGAAGAACAACCCGAGACGTACAAACTGCCTTCATCAAGATAGAGCAGGGGGCACGCGATCTTCGGCTAGACAAAATATATGGTAGCAACGTCAGCACCAAACTAACTAGCAACATCAACCCGCACTGGCCAAACGGGAAGAATAAAGATAGGAGACTACAACTTTGAGACCGTTGATAATTCCTCCAACAGAGCCTATTTCAGCTTACAAAAAGGGTTCCGCTCGAAACGTCTCACCGTAGAGTCAAAGCTCTTACTGTACAAGACAATGATTTTGCCGGCCCTCATATATTCCTCGAAGATTTGGGTTCTTAGCAAGAAAAATTGGGAACTCTTGGCCGCGTTCGAGAGAAGAATTTTTGGCTCCCTACGTGAGGTTGGATGGATTCCCTAGCCGACGAAATCTATGATCCAGCTCGGGAAGTCTATAAGGGCAATATCTATGGTAGAAAAAGAATACGAGGCAGACGCTGCCAGAGATGGAGC
This sequence comes from Hermetia illucens, assembly GCF_905115235.1. Lineage (NCBI taxonomy): Eukaryota > Metazoa > Arthropoda > Insecta > Diptera > Stratiomyidae > Hermetia > Hermetia illucens. Next base: position 27,288,156 of record NC_051849.1, read on the forward strand.
GATGGAGTAGGCCAGAACGCCAGACAGCTTTTAGGGATATCGAATTGGTGGACCCCGGCGCAAAACCGGGATGTCTGGAGTTCTTTATTAAGGTAGGCCTAGACCGTATACCGGTTGTTGCGCCGTTGATAATGTAGAATTTCATTTAATGATTCACTAGAGCTTGTGGTGGCAAATGCGTCTAACACGACATAGAGTTTGGTGGTCATGCTTTCTAGTTTAAACGCGCAATGATGCCCCAAGCGCTGGTATTCGTTCATGAACTTGAAGTATTGTTGCTTAAGCTCGATGTTATGGTCTAGCTTCTGTTTCAAGGTGAGGAATCTGTTGTAGGCCATATCGCGCCTAAAAACAGTGAATCGACCTGTATCATCCCTTCCGTGAGTTCCGCTAAATTGGAGCTCACACTTCCTCTCATTCAAGGTCATTTCGGGATTGCCAAACAGTCTGATAGAATATATTTCTCTCTTCTACAACTCCCTTGTAGAACTGCATCTGGAACCTCGCTGAAATTTAACTCCACCCACAGAAGGTATAGGGAGGATATGGAAAAGGAAGCGGACGTCCTTTCTCTAACTCTGTTAAAAAGTTTTAGGAGTGGACTCTTTCCCTTAAAAAGTCGTGCTGCCACAAATAGTGGGGGCGGGGGGTGTTTTAATATCATAATAGTGAAGTATAGTGAAGTTGGATTGGTCAACCTCACTCCCGAAGTATAATCGCTTAAGAGACGTTTGCATGGAGAAGAGACAGATTTCCCTTCTCTAACCTCGCTAAAAACTCGCGGGTGTCACCCTTTCTTATGATATAGCGTTCTTTGGGATCCCGTAAGTTTCGGAAAAGGGGTGATCGTCGCGGAGATATAACGAAGCTATAGATGGAGGACCTTTCTTTTTTGTCTCCTGGGAAGTCAAACTTACCATGATGACATCAAGAAGTAAGAATCTGCTTTCATTTCAAAAATTATTTTTAGAAAATGTTAAAAAGATATTGTTCACCAAATCTGGGGAATTATTATTCATACGAATGCATACATGTGGACACCTTATCATCAAAAGAGTTGAGAAGTCGAACTGCTAAAAGCGCACAATTAATCATACTCACATTATTTATCATGATGATGATGTCAACAACGCTAATATTTGTGAATATTCGGGAAATGAACAAAGGTAGGCATTTCCGATACATGTAACCACTCTGAAAGCGTTCACACGTAGACCTTTTTTCCAGAAAAAGTGATTGCGGTTTTGCAGTTGTGACGGTCATAGCTTATCACGGTCGTCTGCTCAGTTTCTTTGATAAAACCGAAAATGTTCAGCGGAACATATGTGGGTTCGTTTTGGATTTTCCCAGGGGTTGGAAGTGGTAATGGCAAGTCTTGCAAGTCATCTAATCAAATTATATTTACTATTTCGTACGAAACCTGTCGTTAATTTGAAAGAAACGAAATTGATTTTATCGAAAAGTGGTTCCACCCTCCACATTTCGTAGACCACTATCATTATTTTTATATCTTGAAAATGTAAGATAAATACTAGGCGCCACTTTAGATACTTATTTACGAAAGTATTCAATTTAGTACCTGTCCCAGAAATTTAATATTTTCCTAGTAAAAAGCGCTGTATCAAATGATAATTTCTGGAACATATTTTGCAAAACATTGAGGGTCATCCACACAGATTCTGGTTAACCGTTAACGAGCACAAAAATCTGCTTTCAAGAGTAATTCTACCAAATTAATTTCTTTATCTTGTTTTGTTACTATTCGGGTAGCAAGCAAAGATAAAATTGCGTACTTGTATGCATTATAAGCTACCAGAGTATGTAATAATTCCACAGGTTACATTCTGTACTCTGGTCCAATATGTGCGTATTTGTACAGTTCCATGAAGCGGATAACGTCTGACTCGTTGCCTCACCTATTGTGACATCATATCCGAAATTAGGCCATGGGAACAAATGACAGTAAATAATTAGACTTTAACTCCTCTCCTATCATTTCGATAAGTGTGGACGTAAAGAAAAAATCATTATGAATATTTTATAACCCTCAACATACATCTAAACTGATATAACTTTTTTACGAGTACTATAGCAACCATTCGATCAAGGAGTGTTCAATTTTATCTACGAAATTTCCTCGGAAGCGATAAGAAACGCGCACACTTATTACACATTACTGGAGTCGATAATTAACACCTTCCATGACACATTTTTTGGCAATGATGTGGAAGGTGACCTGCTGAAATGTGATACCGCATTGTTGGCAAAACTTATTTTTGCGGAAAAATGATCAATCCATTGGATAATCATGCAATTACCAGGAAGCTTATTATGTCAGCGAATCATGTGATGGACATCAATTCTAAATTGGCCGTCCCAAAAGCAATTTGGTGATTATTCGATGAAGCAATTAGTAACCATTACTGAGCAGTCCCATGCGATACCCTTGGCACGAGGTTGCAAGCCTGAGGCGCTCCATCTGCCAGTAGTAAGCAGTTAATAGGAAAATTGTCCTTCGTATCGAATGACAAAGCATTATTCATATCTTCAATGTTTGCAACAAGATTCTTTCATAGGATTGTTGCTTCTGATTTATCATTATTTCTTGGTGGTTCAGGTATGAACATTTTCGCGCTTTTTTATGTAAGGAACTTTGGGAGCACGTTGCTGAAATTTCGATTGCGGACTATATTTCGTTGCGGCAAGTAGAGCACCTATCAATTATGGTCCACTTGCGTTTCGGAATTTCATTTTAACTATTATCGCTTCTCTCAAACGCTCTATATAGGCTTTGCTAATTCCTTATAGAAGAGAAACAATGACAGTAACGAGTAATGGCTTCCCACTCGTACAGTTACCGCAAAACTCCCTCATAGAATCTCTTGCTTATGCCATGAATTAAGAGGGTTTACCAATGAATTTCCGAAATCGTGCAATGTAAGGATATGTAGAGCCGACCTAGGAGTACGTTCATTCAACTGGCAAGGATCTGTTTGTCTGATGGTTATATGTTAGGGCCAAGCGGATCAAACGGAGGAGTGTACCGAAGCAGAAGCCCGAGAAGCGTCTTTCCTATCCTCAAAAAAGTGTTCATAAGACCACAAGTCAAGGTGGAACGGCTTCCGCCAATGGGGCGGTTGGTCTCTGATATCCGGAGTCTGAATACCTTGAACGCCTGGTTTAGCCAGGGTGAACAATTTCCCGGATTATTCGTAGGACTACGGGATGGACTCAACAAGCAAAAACAAACAAAAACTAACGATGGACGAAGAAGACGTGGTGATGCCAAACGCAACATCGGAAGACGAACTACTAGTATTGAGGCGGGAGTCAGTAGCCAGCTGCCAGACGCAGTACCATTGTGTCAAAACCAACAATCGGTAAACGAATGTTAGCCAACGGCAGTCAGCAAAGAAGAGGATTCCCTCTGGAATCCTGCTCAAGAACTAGTACCAAAAGACTATACATATTTAGAACAAGATTGCAAAATCAGACCAATTCGATCAATACAATAACAAGCGCCTAGGAAATCAACCACCTCTAACCGCAGTCAATCTCAAGATGAGGTCGACCCGTGACACAAGTGGAGCAGAATATGCAAGCACTCGGACTTCAAACAACGTTTGCAAGCAACAACAACGAAACCCTTCAGCAAGACAGCCATAGGAAGTCAATTACGTGTGGTGCTTATTCTTCTTCCTCAATGGCGCGACAAGCCAAATCGGCCCTTGGCCTCCAGTATAGACTTCCTCCAGCCATCTCGATCCTGCAATCGCGTTCCCCAATTGGAAAATTTTAGCAGCTTCTTACTGGCCTCGTCCACTGAGTCGTTCCACCGTCTGTATGGCTTTCCCAGTGGGCGGCGTCCTTCCTTACCCTGTTAGGTATTCGCTCGTCACCCATCCATTCTACGTGACCGGTCCCCTGCAATTTTCATAGTTTTACCACAACCGATGCTGTTGGGTCATCATACAGCTGGTACAACTCATAGTTGTCCAAGAATTCAACGCAGAACTTTACGTTCGAATGTGTCGATGGACTTCTCCAACACCTGCTTCCTCGCTTCAAAGCCATACAGTATAGCAGCTCGTATTATGGTCTTGCAGATTTGGAGCTAATATTTCCTGTACACCCCCTGACTTCTTATTCACCCAAGGACTGGCCATCACTATTCGCCGCTGAACTTCGTCCTTTTCATTACCATCCTTCGCTATGCTTACTCCTCAATACACAAAGTTGTCCACGTTTTTAAAATTAAAGTCGGCCATTGTCACGGTTTATCGTATTGGCGCCTGTCTTCTTGAATGCGTCATGCATTTTATTTTCTTTTCATTAATTCTTAGGTCAACTTCCTGTGCTGCTTCATTTGGTCGTAAGAATACTTCCTTGGCGTGCCATGATATTTATGTCGTCAGCGAATCTCACTATTTGCGAAGATTTATAGAGCAATGTTCCCGTGGTACCTAACTCCATGTCATACCATGCTAGGATCGATTCTCGGCTCATGCGTCGCTAAGATCAACAACGCCAGGGAAGGGGTCAAACTCAAATGGCTTGCATCTGATTGCCAAAGATTCCCATTGACAAGGTCGTCAAATCTGTGCGCATTCAAAATCCCATGATCCCCAGAATGACTGAGCGTTTATCAAAGAGCATGAACGTGAATAGCCAAACTTTTCTGCTCCACATAAATCGAATGCGTCTGGAGGCACTGAAAGAGGCGAATTATAAAGTTCAGATAGGAGTCAGGAACGCAGAGTTGGTTTCGGTACCGATAAGAAACTGTTCGGGAAGATCAAGGTTTTCGGGCCGACGGAACTGACGAACTCCTTCGCAGACAGACTATGCGCACTAATCTGCTCGCCTTCCTCGGAGAGAAAGACGTCGACGTCGCATTAATACGGTAGCCCGGGATCGGAGAAGGCCGAACCATCAAAGGGCTCCAAAACAAACATTGCAATTTATTCCACAATACTGACAGACACAGATACTGATCGGAGCAGACCTGGTGCATGTGGCCTACATGACTTTCTGTGTCCGGGCCTGAGTTCCAGCGATCTTACCGTGGTGAAACTTTAGCAGTGGGAGTGAAGAAGCTCACAACCGATCAGTTTCACCACAAGATCTACGACGCTTTGCGTTCACCAGCGCAGCAAAAAAGACCAACCTGTTAAAAGGCTGCGATAAAAGTGTAAGGAATACGCTTTGGACGCTTTAGGGCAGCTCGGAAATTGACGAAAGAGGTAGGTATCTCTTTAATTTTATTATTAACATAAACATATCGGTATGTAACCTTCCATTTCCCCTGATTTAAAGGAATCCTTGATATCACCCTACTAATCAATAAATAGACTTTTACAGTGGAGAACTGGAAAATGTTTGACCAGAGATACTTGCTCAATTCCATTACGGGTTAGATCTCACTGCAAAGGTTTCCAACCCTTTCTGAGACCCAAGAAGGATCTAGTGGAGGAAATTTGGTCTATCCATCAACAACCAACCCCCCTGTGGAAATTGGTTATTCTGGCAGGATAGGTGGACTAAAATCAAAAGAAGAAAAGACGTTCAAAACCGCCTTCAAAATCTCGTGCGCTGCTAAATACAGCAAGAAAACTGCGGTGAAATGAAGACTTGTCCAACCTCAGAAAACTGGTCAGGAAGATTTTTCACATTTGCTACACAAATTGAGAAATTACAACTGCTAAAATTAGCTTCTAAAATTAGTAGGTTATATTAGGTGAGTAGATTTTTGCAATAAAGATTTTTATAGCCGCTCGCATATCACGATACTTTTTATAAAAACCGGAAAGACTTTTACGATTTGAAATAAAAAGTAGAGTTTTATCAGGTGTAACTATGCTGTAATAATCTTTTACAATGTTGAACACCATTATTCTACTTAGGACATGTGTTATTAATAAAGGTATCGCTTCCACGTGCATTGCAATTTATGACATAATGAATTAAGTAAGTTTCGATGAACTATGAAACCTATAAAATTTGAAACTAGGGGAGACAGACGGTGACTCAAATGGAAGGAAACAACTTAACGCCCTGAAAATTATCGTGAGTGGTTAATAGTTAGTTAACAGCATTCGCTTTGATAAGCCAATTTATCAACTAAAGTGGAGAAACCCTCTTATAGTTCTTTTATCTTACTTTGGATTGACAGACCAGAGGTAATAAACTCGACTATCTAATACAACTGTCGAATATTCTACTCTGTCAAAGCGCTTTACAGCCCGATATAACTACAATCCCTCCCAAAAACCATCTCTGAGCCCATTATCGGTCAGTCAACCCTGGACGTTAGCCAGTATCAATGAGAGTTAAGCCAGTCTAATTTTATTGAAGGGATTGCGTTAGAAAACTAGAAGGTGTAAAGACTTAACGAAATTGGCGATAGTCAGAAGACCAGCCTGAGTGGTCGGAGATGACCAAGTAGGGAGAGCTATCCCAAAATCCTAAAAATTTGAAGAAATTGACAGAGAAGGTCTGTCCGCAAATACTGAAGCTCCACCGAAAAGTGGGGGCGGTCCCTTACTTGTTATTTAAAGACTTTGCATATCCTTATACCGCCGCATAGATCCGTATCGGAATCTGAAAAGAATGGGATAAAACTCCGGAGCCTAGTGCGGAAATCGACAGGGAAGTTTCACGACGGATGGTATTCCCAATCCGTGCTTCTCTTGCCTCAAATGTCTATGAGCCGCTGGCTTCCCATCATGCCTTGGTATTCTTGGGCCATTGTACTGGAGGATAGCCCTTTAGAAAATGAGGTTTAGAGGTCGGAGTGGAGGATACAAAGAAGGAGTCCTGAAAATGTATAATCAATACAGGCAAAAACAATTAATTGAAGCAAATGGGACCAGAAAATTCCCTCGCTTCAGAGCTTGAAAGAAATTCACAACACCAAATATCTTAACAAGCGAAAAATTTATGCGAATTGAAGAATTGCATAAAATGTTCAAATTTTACACTAACTTTCTTGTTACTTGCTAATTTGTTGATATATCGAACGACCGATGGAAGAAATGGCATCTCCCATTTCTTGTCTAATTCCAAAGCAGAATATCTCCATCAAGCAACGCTAGAAATCTAACCAAAATACAATGTCGATCTACTTAAATTTCAATTTCACCCAGTTCCTAATACAAAGCAGTTTCTCTACATTAATTGGTAATACGACACCTAAAAAAACACCAAATTCGACACTTCATGTCCTTTCACTAACATACAAAGTATCCATAGCATGTGAAATTTTCGACTGGATCACGAAAATGGAGCTAATCAACAAGTCAAAGGGATACGCAAAGAAAAACGGTGATCAGGAATATTCACGAAGGGCGATAAGTTTGATTTACGATGACTCTATTTTCCAGACCTCCACCCGTGAAATTTGGCGGATTTGATATAATTATGACTAATCATCTGACGGCCCCCGAAATATGGTTGTTATCACTCTGCAAACGAATTAACGAGTTCTTCCTGTTTTTCCTCAATTCTATTGCTCTATTTTCAGAGTCCTTCTTTTAAGATTCCATTAAGGATCCATTGCTCGCTAAATGCATGCGTAGTGCAGCGGGACAGCGAGGCATGACAGAGCTTATCCTTACGTCGGCAACTTAAGCGGTTGCCCATTTTCCGCTCCGAGGCCCGAAACTTGAAATATGTCCAACGTTACGCTAAATTAAGACGATTCGTCTAAATTTTCCATAATGACACCTGCACTTAGACTAGATTTTTTTTAAAAAAAAAAAGAAGATTGGACATATGAGAATCGCCACTAAAAATACCGACCAACATTGTACTCTCCGCCACTCCAAACTGGTTCGACACAGGAAGTTATCCTCTACATCTTCTCAACACCGATTCCCCAACATTCGTTTGAGCCAGAAACAAGCATTAGTAATGCACTTCATGATATGCAATATTATTAAAACTATGTGTAAGCAACAATAACAAAGGTTAATGATCGTTTTCAAAATATTACAAATTTCTATATTAACCTTGGAATATTTAAATAAATTTTCGGGTTTTGTGGAAAATTGAATGGTGATAGGGTTTTGTAAATAAAATTGTAAAAATGGAAAATAAAAATGAAAATTTTTGAATTATTATTATAAAATTATTGAATTTGAGGATGGCAAATAGGGAGTTATAAAGAAGGTAATGCAGGTGTGGAAGGGAATTAGATACACGAAACAGAAATATGCTGCATACAAGGAAACGAATCTCTTATCCGCTCATCTCCGGACAAAGAGAACCAAATTATTTTCATGCTGAGAACCAACCAACTAAAACTCTAAAGAGTCTAGTCTCAATATTTAGTTCATACGCAGAGCATTGAGGAATTAACCATGAGTCGATAATACTCCGTATTCACCCATTCGTGCAAAAAAAGACTTTTGGTTCCTCCCTAACGCCACTAAGGTATACTGGTCACCGCATACTAATAATTTTGAATGATTTGGATCATCTCCTACCTTGCATCCTTTCTGAGCGCTAAATAAAGTGCTATTTGAAATCGAAGATCTTCTGAAAGTTATGCGTTTATCCATTCTTTACGAAAGCGGCTGATTTGATTGATATTCAAGGCTGTCATTTAATGACGACATGAAAGCCACATTCACCTTAAGGTAGAACGAATAGACATTTAACTATCATATGATGAAAATGAAAACCACTAAGATTTTTGGTATGCAACGGTTCTCAGCGCGACCTTCAACACAAAGCTATCGCTGTCCTGGGGGTGGGGATCAGGATGTACAGGAAATGCTTCTGTATATCTGATCGGTTTTCCAATTTTTTCTAGACCCATCATCTAAAAAGATACTTCAAAATTTGTATATTGCTCAGTGTGTACTGATAGTATAGAGGCATCTATCTTAATCATGATATTATGAATTGAAATGAGGCTTCCGTTTCATCTTAGTTACAATTAATACCGTGCAAATGATGAACCTATTCAAGTGAAATGAACCCCATGGCACGTGCAAGCTCCCATGGCCAAACCCTTTTGAAAATCCAGACTCAATCGTCCAGTTGAATTAAGAGGCAAACTTTCTACCCACATAGCTTCCGCCCCATCGAAATTAAGTTATGTAAAATAACTTTCTTTAATTTCATGCGGAATACAAAACAATGACCACTTAAATGAGTTCGCAAATCCCGAAAAAAATCTGTTAACTGACAATAAATCCAATTCACGATTAAAACTCATTGCATTGCACTTTTTTCTTCTCAGGCCGAGTCGTTGTAAACCTTTCTCCAAATGCATTAGATTACGCGATCAATACAATCTTAAATCCGCACAATATTAAATTTTTGCGAAGGCGCAGCAGCGCACTTTTCATCTGGATTTAGATCACTAATCCGTCAGATTTATCTTTCTTTATAATGGCGGTTTTTTCATGGAGTTTTTTTACATATCGGAATGATTTTCTCTTTGGTCATGATGTAAGACATAAGGCTGGAAAGCAATAGATATGAGACCTCGATGACTTGTGGGATTCGGTGCAATGGGATATAGATATTATTGTGGTACCATCTGAAATGCTATACAGAAAAAAAGATTCGCCTAATGAAATGATTCGCATTTGTGAGTCTGCTCAAATTTTTTTTCTGCTGCTAAACTTATGGGGTGCGGCAGATTTTAATAATTTATTGTCTGTTCATCTTTTTTATGGAAGATATAGATATACTAGTTGGTTTCTAGATTAGCAGCTACATAATGTACTTGTGGCGGATCAAACGAGGTCTGCGCTTCAGATTGCATATTTTTTCTGTTGGGAAGGGAACTTAACCTACTTTTTAATTTTAATGCGGATAATAGGCTGCATTAGCAATATATTTGGACATTTGTCAACTACATATGGTTTAATGGTATTTAATAACTTTCAGCAGATTTTTATGAGATATTCATATGCAGATGTTGGAATGACGCTCAAGGATTGACGCCAAACGTTCGGAAAACCCAAGCCTTGAATGTTTAGACTCCATCGATTCTCATCATCATCAACGGCGCAACAACCGGTATTCGGTCGGTCTAGGCCTAATTTAGTAAGGAACTTCAGACCCCAGGGTTTTGCGCCGAGGTCCACCAATTTGATATCCCTAAAAGCTGTCAGGCGTCCTGACCTATGCCATCGTTTCATTTCAGGCAGGGTTTGCCTCGTCTTCTTTTTCTACCATAGATATTGCTCTTATAGACTTTCCGGGTTGGATCACCCTCATCCATACGGATTAAGTGACCCGCCTACCGCAGCCTGTTGAGTCGGATTTTATCCACAACCAGACGATCATGGTATCGCTCATAGATTTCGTCGTTATGTAGGTTACGGAATCGTCCATCCTCATGTAGGAGGCCAAAAATTCTTCGGGGGGGTTTCTCTCGAACGCGGCCAAGAGTTCGAAATTTTTCTCCAGGGTCAGGTAAAAAAGGACGCATGACAGGGCATCCTCTTGTTTTAGACCGTTGTTAATGTGTGATCCTGTTGCTTTTATCTGGCGTCGTGCATTGGTCAGGGTCAGAAGAGAACGATTTAAATATCTCGGATCAATAATAGCGCCAATGGAGTAACGCAGTTCTGAAATTGCTTCACGGATTAGCGCAACCAGAATGAAGTGGCGGTCCAGAACTGGTGTTCTTTGTGATCGACGTATCAACGAACATCTGAAATCGAAAATATATCGCGATGTCGTCCGTCCTGTCGGTCTTTATGGTTGTTCTAGTGTTGGCCGACTATAAAAAACAATGAACGGCGTTTTGCGTTGATGGAAACGAGGAAGTTGCGTTGGACTGGTGGCGTGACACACCTTGATCATATCCGAAATGAGGATATTCGCGATCGATATGAAGTTGCACCGATCCTTGAAAAATTGCGAGAGAGGCGTCTTCGATGGTATGGTCATGTAATTCGCGCTAACGAGAAATCACTTGTCAAGATTGATCTGCACATCGAAGTGGATGATAAGCGACTAAAAGGTCGGCCGAAACAACGGTGGCTTGATAAGATGGATGGTGATTTGAAGACCTCACGACTACATCCAGATTAGGCTATTGATACAATAAAATGGTGCAACCGATCACGACGAACCGACCCCGCTTGTGAACGGGGCAAACGCTAAAGAAAAAGAAGAAACACCAGAACCCATATAGAGCTGAAATTATAAACAGTGACTATTTTAGTCCTTCTAACTTTTCAAAAAGGCACGGAAGAAATGCAAAATATAGTATGTGCTACTTTTAGCAGTATTTGCTGTAGATATTAGCGTTTGAATTTTTGAAATTTATAGAGAAAATGATTGGCCGCTGAACGTACAAATTTTTCATACATCATCCATTTCCTTTGACAAAACCGATCTTTTCTACAACGTCAAAGAATCAAAAGATTTTCCATTGAAAATGTGTCCTCCATCTAGCGTAGCTTCGTTAATAATTGTGCGATTCACACCAAATTTTCCACTTCCACTTTTATTGACTATGTTTTGTAAAACAAATTAAATGGAAACTGCTTGATTAGCGCGTTCCGAAATATGGCAAGCTAACTGAAGAAACTTCCTCTTTTGATAACAAAGTAATTCATTAAGCAAATATCTTATTTCGGAATTAACTGTTCCCTCCATCAGAGTTTTGCCTCTTTTATTCTTCTATTGAGTTACCGTGGACTTTCTGTTGACTTGTTATCGGATAGCTGCTACTTTGGTGGTAAGATTTTCTTAACAGAGCCATCACCATAATTTCATCGTAGACTTTTTGATTGGGCCGTTTTCGAGAAGAGAAGCTTTCACCGTTGGTAGCTAGTACTGTTGACTCCTTATTCTCCTTGACTATCGCCTCAAGTACTAACCACAGTTGTCATTTGACAGATATTTGGAGGAAACATTGTATGCAGGAAGTTCCTCAAAAGGGAGCAGAAAATCATGATTTGCGCCAAACCTACACTACCAAAGTTTAGCTACACAGAATATCTTAAGGCGTCACTATATATATATTTGAACTATCTTTCTGAACAAATTGATTGCTACACCTACTGTCTTTAACGAGAAGAAAAATTATACCAAAAAAACGGAATTTTCGAGTAAGACCATTTGTCTCTAAATATTGAAACTCAGAGGAAGACGCGACCAGAACTTCACCCATAGATAAGGGACAAAAATAGATTTTTCGCAGCACAGAGTGGATGAATCTCTGAAAGGTTTGCGCCACGTTGCACAGTCCGAAAACCATCCTAGTGAACTCGAAGAGTCCGAAAGGTGTGCATATTGCCGTTTGCCGGAATGCGTTCGGGAAGAACAAGGGTTTATTGGTGTCCCTTGACTAAATCCAAAGTCGAGCAAATACGGAATTTTGGATAGTGGAATGAGGTACCGTTCTGGAATTGTCTGAGCCGTCTTTAATCGCCACAAGGTCTCCATTGGCTATTAGGTTTACGGTCCATGTAAAACGGAAAAGGCCAACAGCTGTCTGCAGGTTTGCAAATACTCTGCCTAAAAAGTTTTTTCCGCGCAACTACGAGCTTTTGTGGTTTATAATGCATCCGCGTTAAAAAAGATCGAGGAGTCAGTAGTGTTGATGTAGTACCGAACATCATACTTAACGGGCTTGGAAAGGCCATTTTTGAAGAAATGCTCGAATAGGTGCGTCAGAAACGATCAAAGATTTTCCCTGATGACCTGAGAGAAGTTATGAGGTCAATGAGAAATCTGCTATGCAGATCCACTAGCAATCCATAGTGCACAGGAAATCAGCACCCATGATGGAAATATTGATGTCCGTCAAGGAAACGCTCGTCGAAGTCCAAAACTCAAGTTTACCTGCATGTAGCCATAATTCACAGTTTTCGGGGATCCCACAATGATATCAGCATACCCCAGTATTTGCCGAAGGTCCCGTCGACCTAATACCGGATCGCCCATTTCAGAAAGCGGATTTAGACTTTGATCTGGTCTTACTTCTCGGACGCAAAGCACCGACGACCTCTGTCTCTAAAACGGTAGCTATTAATGTTACCACCTCGCCAACCACGGGTCCTACGTGTCCAGAGACCCCGAATTTGCAAATGCCAAGAGTGTCTGCAGCCCCAAAGACTGTAGCAGCTCGGTGCCGACTTCGTCACCACCCAATTGTTTCATTTCACGCAGCGGTTGGCTTGGCGAATCACCCACAAGGATCAATAACATGTAAGCGGGACGAGTGCAGAAAAGGGCAAACGGAAAGAGCAACGTTCCTTTTAGGGTTTTGTGTAAAACAAAACCTTATTAAAATCTGTTTACTATCCGTCCGTTTGTTTGTCTGTCACACGCATTTTTCTCGGAAACCGTTATATCGATTGACACCAAATTTTTTTGGAAAGGTGGGAACTGTGAACGCTCAAGCATACAGTAAATTACATCATTCTACGTCGAATTTAAGAGGGGGAGAGGAGGGTTCTCATACGTGCAAAGAGGGTGTACATTTTTTTCATCAAATATTGTTATGTGGGGTATCAAACGAAAGTTAGTACTTTCCGAAGCCATCAAGTGGATGTGGACTTAGGATCCCTCATATCCCAAACAGCTTAGCCTAGACTCAAACAATTGACGGTTTAAACGATACGACGATATAAAGGAGCGCTTTCCACGCTGCTCCCAGGGCAGAAGTGAGGGAGCGTCTGATGAATTGTCTCTGCCCTGGATGTTTGTTAGCACTTTAACTTTCCACTCGCCACCACAGAGGGTTACATTATTTCACATATCTACATAAAAATGGACACACTCCCTGCACTTTACAACCCTTCGCACGCCATTTAAAGAGGTTCTAGTTCCCGATTTCTAATTGTCTTCTTTCTTTTAATCTAAATGGCAATACTGCCTCAAAAAGCTGTAATATCCTCTTACTCATCACGAACCACCATTCAGCAGTTTATCAATATTTCCATATCCACTTGTGGAGGAGTGGAGAAATTTACAAAGGCTCTTTCATACTTTCGCAATATAATGGCATTTATCTGTAAATTGTTGAATCATTTTGCATTTTAATGAAAGCTTAAGGTGAACAGCACATGTGGCACTGGTCAAAAATTACGCTATCCAATGATATTTCGAATATGATCACGCGATATGTGTATACCACCTGAGAGCCGGTAACCGGTTACCTGTGAACACATGTGAAATGTATATTGTACCCATGTATGTAAATATATTCATATGTGGTTATTTTGCTTTTTCCCTGCAAAATTACCTGAGTGACGATGTCCGGACTCACAATTTTATCTATTTTTATGAGTATGACTTCTGAAGGTGGTTTTTGACACAGAAAGGCCATAAAAGATGTAGACAGTTCAAAGAAGTTTTTTGTCATGTTTACGTGACTGACGAAACACGGTTTTTACATATGTGGACATAATATATTGCTTTTAATTAAATAATGGTGTGATTTGCGTCATTGTAAGAACATATATTGAGGGTGTATATTCTTATATCTGGAAATTGTAAAATAATGAGTTACTTTTTAAGTACTCCCTAAAATGTGTAAAATGTGTACTTTCGGGGCTAAAACCTTGAAAATTCCCACCAAATGAAATGGCAACTGAAACATACCTCAGAGAAGTATAAAGCGGACATCGTAAACATCATACCTGAAAATGTAAAAAAATTAAATGTAAATTAAAAAACCTAAAGTTAAGAAGACTGTTTCTCCGTGAAAAAGTACATCAAAGGATATTTTTGACGCTACCTTAGTTGATCTACAGTATAATAGGTTTATCTAACTAGTGCCTAGGATCTTTGTTGAGGCAGCGATATTCTAGATCTTTATGAATGCCAGGTCTTATGTAACTATAGTTCTAAATCTTTCTGTTCTGCGCTATTCACCTGAGAGAAGAAATGAATTTCGCTTCATAAACAAAACCGAAACTCTAGTTGGATTACCAGAACATTAAATTAGCTTGAAGGCGGGTTTATGGACAAAATATGTCCACTAAGCGGATAAAGACAAAAGGCCCCTCAGAAGAACTGTCAATTACTGCGAGTAGTTATATCAATGGTAATGCATCTAACGAAAACGACAGGAAAGCAATCAAAAACAACTTTGGAAAAGAAACCATTAGCAACGAAGGCATCAGCAAAGACCATATGCCACTACCCGTAGAAGTTCAACCTTAGCGAAAGCAGTCACAGCTAGTAATGTTAGAATAGGTAATGTTAAAGTGGTTCCAACCCCAACCACATACAAAAATTGAACGTGCCCCCAAATCCAGAGTACAAATTAAAAGCCTCGTTAAGAACGCGGGGGCTGAGCGTACCTTCATATTCACCGAATCGGGGTCATGACATATTTCTCACGACCATTCCACCTACTCTTTTTAACAAACCCTGCTAATAAAAGGGCTCCAAGGGAAACTGATCCTTTGGATATAATTGAACTTACGTAGGAACTGTAAGAAGTTTTAATGTGAAGCGTATACTTCATCAAAAAGTTACTTTTGACAAATTCAAAAGCGTAGGACGGGTACACTTTTACAACTGTTGAAATTTCGGAACAATGGCCATAATTGACAGATGACGCAGACACTGAAGACCTCGGCGTAGAATGCCCCACCTTATCTACGACGAGGGTCGTCAACGACCCTTGACGATGGGGTGATGTGAGCGTAGCTCTGCCAAGGTAGTAGTTGTGGCGTGTATCAGGAGCCAACCCCTTCGGGACCCTGGTTGGGTAGTGCGCATTGAACCGGTATTGGTAGACCGCGTTGCCTCGAGTGAGCGCTGATCCGTCCGTGAGTTCCGGCATCAGCTAATCTTAGGTTAGGCCTAAGGGAACTGGGATAGGGACTTTTTCCCCGAGGGTATACCCGTTCCTGACTATTGAGGCCCGCTTCTTTGCACACGATGCACTGGTAAACAACTTAAATGGAGAACAAAAACAAATCAAACGAGGGGATAGTGAAAGTGGAGAGTGAGCTGGCTACGTTTATTCGCAGCACTAAAATGTGCCGCTCGCCCCAGCGCAGAACGCAACAAGGGCTGAAATGCCCGGCAAGTCATCGGGATGCGCAGATGAAGAGGAGGACTCGCAAAGTGATGCGGCACCTGCAACGGAGACAGGAACCCAGACCCAGCCTCGAGAAGCTGACCAGGGAAATCTTCAACATTTGCTGCAGACATAAATACTGGCAGCCAAACAAGCACTGCCTGAAGAAGTACAAATCGGCCAACAAGACCGCTAAGAGGCTTTCTTGGTTGGATTATTATCGGAACACCAAAAGCACCAGCGAATCCGCGAGGCTTACTAAGATTTTTTCCAAGGAAGAAAAGAGCCCATCCTTTCTTGAAAAGTTGGAGGGTTTCTGGACGGAGTTTTCTAGTGAAACCTTGGAGTTGCTGGTTCAGACGCACTTTCCTCCCAGCGAAGAGGACTGTGAGTCAGAGCCTTGCTTGGAGGGTTTGCGGTCACCCCAGCCGTGCGAGACTATCAAATCGGTAATTACCGAGAATAAGATCGGCTGGGCTATAAACAGCTGCTGCGCATATAAATCTCCGGGTCCAAATGGCATAATGGCAGGAAAGGGTTGTGTCGTGGCTTGTTGAGATTTACTGGAGTTGTATCTCTTTATAATATGTACCACAGTCTTGGAGACGGGCACGAGTGGTTTTCATACCGAAATCGGGCAGGCGCGGCCATGAGTCCGCGAAAAACTTTCTATCAACCAGCCTCACCTCTTTCGTGCACGTCCTGGACATCCACTTAAGCGCGATCATGGAGAGAACGCTTTTCTCTAAGTCCCAGTATGCCTACCTCAAAACAAATCTACAGAAACCACCCTCCACGAAGTAACAGCCACGGTTGAGCGGTCCCAGCAGTACAAGCAGTATATCCTAGCTGCCTTCTTGGATATAGATGAAGCATTTAACAACGTTTGTACCAACGCAATAAAAGAAGGCTTGACCAGTATTGGAAGGGGATCTTACACATTGGTTTATATCCATGCTAAGAACCAGGATAATCCAGTCGGATCTGTGTCACCTCACGGTGACGCCATCTCTTCGGTGGTTGTCTGGTTAATAGTCATGGACGAAATTCTGCAAATATTGGACAGCATCGAGGTGAAGGTAATGGCGTATGCCAACGACTTGTCAGGATGTTTCACTCAATTATGAGCGACTTCATTGATGGAGTGTTGCGAAAGGTGTGCCTGTGAACCGTACCCAACGGTACTGATGCTGTTCACCACCAAGACCTGAATTCCACCTACCACGGCTGAATGAACAAAGATTGGTTCTTTCCTCCAATGTAAAGTATCTTGGTTCAATCTTGGATCCAAAGCTAAATTGGAGATTGACCATAGAAATGAGGGTTAAAAAGGCCTGTGTAGCCTTCTATGCCTGCAAGAGAACCTTTGCAAAGAGATAGGGTCTTCTGGTGGATCTCTGGATGTACACAGCTGTGGTGCCTCCCATCCTAACGTATGGCTTTATTGTATGGTGGCAGATTTTGGGCAAAAAGCACAATAGAACGAAGCTTAATAGGATTCAAAGAACCGCGTGTACAAGTGCTGCTGGGGCTTTGCAGTCCAGCTCGGCAGATGCTCTCAATGTACTCCTCGCATCGCCCCCCTATAGACTTCCACATTAAATACTGCATGAGTCTGAATGTTGGACAGCGAAGCCTTACAGCCATAGTAACATCCTAGACGAAGTACCCCGGGAAATCTGGGCATTCCCCACGGACAATGCCACACGCAAACTGAACTTCACGAGAAACTTTCCAACTAAGGTGAAGAGTGAAAGACCGACGACATGCAAAATTATGACACAGTATTCTTCACCAACGGATCAAAGATGGTCTGTGAACTTTGTGTGGGAGTTTTCTCGAATATACGCAATGTATCTAAGTTGTATGGTCCCCCAAGTTTCGCCAGTGTATTCCAAGCAAAAGTACTGGCGATACTGCAAGTCTGTCGATGTTTGGAGCATAATCCGAGGCCCAAGTGCAACATAGTCATTTTGACCGACAGCCAAGCGGCCATTAAGGCTTTGTACTCAGCGGCGATATCCTCTAGGCCAATGGGGCAGTGCAAAAATGCGTTGAATAGTCTGGGAGACACGTTCAAGGTCACCCTCCGTTGGGTTACGGGGCATAGGAGCATAGAGGGGAATGTGCAGACTGACAGATTGGCAAGGTGGGGCTCTGCTCTTGGCAGTCCTTGGGCGGGTACAGTCGGTGTCTCGCTGGCGACTGTCAAGTCGAAATCTACTCGCACTACTTAGCAGCCACTGACCTCAGATGGCGAAGGGTGACTTACTGCTGTGAACGACCTGTTCACGAGAGCTCCTGTACATACAAGATTACGGCGATCTGCAGAGTGCACTGGCCCATGGGCGACCATGTCGCCAGCCTCAGCATACCCTACAATTCGTATTGCCGAACCGCGGAGAAGGGAGGGAAACCCTCAGGCACTTTCTTTGCGATTGTCCAGCTCTAGTTAGAATCAAGCTACGTACACTGGGTAAACCATTCTTTGGGAACCTCAGTGAGATTTATAGCTGCAGGGTGAGAGAGCAGCTTTCCTTCGTAAATGCAACAGGCTGGCTCTGAAGATCTAAGCCGGCTGGACTCTGCCTTATTGCTTTCATAATTGTAGTCATGGTCTTAGGAGCACCGCAGCGTTAGTTGGCCTCCTCGGGACGGACTTTGATACCTAGCTACCTATGTTGCCCTCAACTTGCATTGAATAACTAACTTCACCCCTTCTGTAAATACAAAATGATTTTTCCGAATCCCCAGTCCCTATGGTTAAACTTGGAAAAGAATAAATTTTCAACCCTATCTCCGGAGGGGGTGAAGAGTTTATGGAGAGGGGATTTGAAGGTCAGATGATCTTCCTTCCTTAAAAAGTTATGGCTTTTCAAAACAGTTTTTTTCTTCTTATATTATCACAATTTTGAATTTTCAACCCTACCCCGTGTATAAGAGAGGATAAGGAGGATATATAGTGAAAAGGGAGGTCTCCCCTCTCTACTTCCGTTAAATAATTGTAACGATCGTCCCCTGTTTAAAAGTTTGGGCACCCCGAAATGGGGCTATTTTTTCGTCAAAACGGTAGGGTTTAACTTCCAACCCCATCCTCGCATTCGAAAAGGAGGATATGAGGAGGAGGAGAGGAGAGTAAGTAAGAAGGGAGAGATCTTCTCTTTGAAACCCAGTTGAAAAATAGCAGCGGCCACTCCCTGAAAAAGCATGAAAGTGGGATGTTTTAATATCGTCATGGTAAAGTTTCATTTGCCACCCCCACCCCGGAGGAGGAGAAGATAAAGAGGAGGAGGAGGAAGAAGAAGGCTCCTTCTTTCCAACACAGCCAATGAATCATGGCGGCGGCAAGGGGCCGACCCTCCTCTTTATAATAAAATGTAATAAGCGTATTATTGACACCCCCCCCCCCTTTCGGGGCCTATGACCTCTGATGATATCATGATCAAATTATCATGATAATTTGAAGTGGGATTGAGCGCGAATTGCTCTACATATATCAATTGCACCAGCACCAAACATGGATTAGTTGTTCCACAGCTAGGCGATGGTCTTACATACACTTTGAGGACCATGAAGAACATTAATCATCCCTAAAGCAAAAGTCAAATCAGTTCGAGAACATACTCTCAAACTGGTTCAACGATTCTTCTTTCACCCTTCTTTCACCAATATATCCTGCAGGTATAAACTGTCCAATAGCAACCCTTTTTAGGGCTAGCCAAATATTAGATTCAAACACCACCTCTTCATCTTTACGTGAAACCATATCCAGCTTCAAGTTCAACAAGTGCTCGTATATATTTATAGATCTATTATTATTCTGTTAAGGCAAAGTCGCACAGCGTCCTTAAATAACTATTGTGCCCTATTATAAGGAGACTGTTACTTTCTTAATTGATTTGTGCTTCAATTACTCACCATCGAACCAGATATGTTAAAGTGCGACAACGCAGATACCAAAGTCAAATCAACCCAACCCATTACAAGAATACTACTATTGCTTCCCCTGGGTCCCTGACACGCATTTTCAAGTGATAATTATTACATCAAAATTAAAAATAGAGAAAATTACAACCATTTCCTATTATCTAAAAGCACTTCCTGTAAACCGCTTACAGCAAGCAAACACTCCCTTTTTCTTCATTTTCCCCGAGTCATTGACTGCCTTGAGTCAAGTGTGTGCACTATCATGCGGTTACCACAACAAGCTGTTATCACATTCTGGTCGACCCCGGGATTGACCCCTAGAATCGTTTACAATCGGATTGGGTAATTGCCGACATTGACTGATTGGACGGTTTCCGATTTTGATTCGAATTTTCACATTCTCAATCGCCGCCGTGTTTCGGTCCCTTTGGGTATTTGCAAAAGGTTACAGATAGTTCACTAATGAATTTATGCAAGGCTAGAAGTTGGATTCTATTTCACAAACGCAGCATTCTGCTTCTGAGAAATGGGAAATGTGCGAATTTTGATATTTCCTGTGGAATATATTTCTGCACCGTAAAGTAGAAAGTGTGTGTAAACAGTTTTTCGATTTATGAGCAAAATTTGTTAATGAAAGAAACATGTGCTCTAAAAAATGAAGTGATTACGAAAGGAAGAGAAAGGTGCATGGATCTCCTTTCCTTTCATCGAGATCTAAAAACGTAAACTTGGTACTCAAGCATGTTCAAAAGACTTCTCTCTTTAAGAAAAAAAAAGACAACTTTGGAACCAGACAAATGAATACTTTTGAGGAATAACGATCCCATTTTCAACATACATATAGATTTTCATATTCTCGTTTCCTTATGTTGTTTTTTTGAAGCACGATCTCGCCTGGAAAGATAAGTTCATTACTTATATACGCGAAACATAACAGCACTGATTGGCACTGCGCTGGAGATCAGAGGCCATACGGGATATTTTACAATCCCAATCACAAGCTATTTAATTACGGAGAGTGAATGAAGATAGTGTAGTAAAACTCCTCAGATACTATAGACAGATTAGTAACTGAAGGCGTGGAGTTGGAACTAGAACCGCACCAAGGACGTAATGATTGTACGTAAACATAACTGTAGGCATAATAAGCATCAAGCTATAAAGCACATGGTGCTGGGTATTAGAGTCCTCCATAGCAGATTGCAGGAGGAAAATATAAATTCCATAGAGAAGTTTAAACCTATTGTCTCAACACTGCGGTAGGCAACCACAGTGACATCTTACCGCAATACCGTCGCCTATTTGCGGCCAAAGAAAAGCATACGGGAAAAAGAGGAACATTTTTTAAGTAAAAAGAATGTTTGTTGGCATGCGATCGCCAAACAAGCTACCAGTGGCTTCGTATAGGCGAAAATGCCTGAAGCATACATGTTGAGCTGCTACACCCTTCTCGCCGCAGCGAAGCCTAAAGGCGATTAAAGCTTTTATAAAGATATTATTAACATAGGATGCTGGTCCCAAGCCCAGATAAAGGAGGAGGGTTTGAGACAACGTACTTTGTACTATCCTCAGTAAAAAAAAAATAAAATGTTGAGATCACGGAAAGAGATAAATAGAGTATAGTTAGAGTTATTCCACTTTGCTAAATCCTACCTGATCTCTCTTGGTGACAAGTCCCGCGACAGGCCGGCCAAGGAAATGCATACAATGTCGTTACAAACATGATGATCGGATTGAGTCACAAGCCTCGGAGAAATGATAGGGCGTCCACCTCAGTCGACGAGACAGGACAGGCCCCGGTCCTGTCGAGAAATGGGCAAGGGTTCTTGACGCATGGGCAGCGTCAGGACGTAACCAAGTTAGTCCAAACAAAATAAACAAAACAAATACATGTCTGCACGGTAAATGTTGGTACCCTAACTGGAGAGATCGAGGAACTCGCAAGAGCCCTTCGGAAAAGGCGCATTCATATCAGCGCTCTGCAAGAAACCCGATGGTCTGGTGCCAAAAGCTGCAACATTGAACGCGAACGCGGTAAAAATGGCTATAAACTTCTCTATTTTGGTAGCTCACACACTCAATATGGTGTTGGCATTGCCATCTTAGAGGGTTTCCGTGATACCATTAAAGAAGTCGAACGGTTTGATCATCGGCTGATTCACTTCTTCACCGCGTACGCACCACAAACAGGTCGACCTGATGCCGAGAAAGATGCCTTCTGGCAACTTATCGATGTCACGTGCCTGCTGACGACTATACTATCATTTCCGGTGACCTTAATGGTCATGTGGGTGAAAAAGCAGACGGTAACAGGTGTCTTGGGGAAAGGGGTTCAGGTCGCACAATGAGGGTGGCGAGCGTACAATCGATTTTACGGACACCTACGACCTTGTACTTTGAATACATGGTTCATCAAACGATTGTCTCATCTTCCTACATTTTATAGTGGGAGCGGTAAAACGCAAATCAACTATATTCTCATAAGACGCCGACATTTTACCACTGTCACTGATTGCAAAGTCGTTCCCTCTTAGACCATCGCACCTCAACATCGGCCGTTGATTGCCGTCTTGCAAATTAAGCCACCGATAAAACAGCGTGAGGAGCGCACTGGCCCGCGGCGCATTAAATGGTGGCGATTTGGTGAAAGAAAGAAGAAACGGTCTCACGACCATTACGAATGTGGAAGAATCATGGAACGAAATGAAAGCGGCCTCTGCAACCCTCCGGGTCACCAAGCCGAGTAAACGGTACATAAACCGAGATACTTGGCTTTGGAATGATGATGTTGAAATAAAGGTCCGTGAAAAGAAACGCCTCTACCACAAATTTCTCGACGATAAAACGCTTACTAATTGGCAAATTTATAAGAATGCCAACCGGGAAGCAAAGAAAGCAGTCACTGTCACCCGAGCGGACCATTACAAAAATCTTTACTATAACCTGGATACCTGGGATGGCGAGAGAGATCTGCACCGACTTGCTAAAAGCCGTAATGAACGTACACAGGATATAGAACACCTCTGTTGTGTTAATGACAAGAACGATATTTTGCTTACCAACTGTCGGACCGCAACGGATAGATGGCGAGAATACTTCGAGCAGAATTCACTTCCACAATCATTGCCGACATTTGGACTAGTTCCACCTGTCAGCGCAACTGAAGGCGAGGAGGCAATAAAACGAATGAAATTGGGAAAAGCCACAGTACCTGACGACATCGCATCTGAGTTCTGGAAAGCGAATAGCTGGGACTCAGTGAATTCTTTAATCGGGTTATTCAGGAAGGAAGAACACCATCTGACTGGCAAGAAAGTACCAAACTGCCAATATGGAAAAAGAAAGGTAGTCCAGCAGAATGTTCAAATTACCGACCGATCCGGTTACTTTCCCATACGATGAAGATTTTTGAACCCATTTTTGACAATCGTATTCGCGAAATCGTTGAAATAACCGTAAATCAAGCCGGACTTGTCAAAAACTGCGACCTACTGACGCAATACACGCTGTTACTTATGGGGAAACACCGTCAAAAAACTGTCAAAAGTTTTTGCAGATAACAAATCCGTTTTATTGAATAAAGATTCTCTTTAAAGACTATAAGGGAATGTGCTGACCTTGTCAAGAACACCGCCGCATCCTTCCCTGCCTAGGTTTAGAACACAACACAAAATACACAAAAACGGAAGCGAAACATGGGAGGTTATTTTGGAAACTAGTTCCCCCACCGACAATATTGCGAAATCGCTACTATAGGAAGTCAACACTACCGGTGAATACCGTAGCAAATGTGCAGTGAAAAACAGCTACCAGGTGGTTGAGAAACTGAAAGATGCGAAGATTAGACACCATGAAATTCGTTTCGTTTAATATAAAAGCATCCCCCCTCCCCAGCATATATATAGGCCAGACAAAGCGGTTGGTGGTGGTCAAACGATAGTATAGGTCCCAGTGCAAAAAGTGGATTGGTTGGTGGAGAATAAAACCTGGGAAACGTCTGCTGAACCAACACAAACAGCTCTACTACCAAACCCTATCTCTAGGTCCACGTGGTGACCACTGCGAGCTCTTCCTTAACGAAAAGCGGCAGACAGAGGAGAATGAAGGCGAGTCTCCCGCACACAAAATGGGACAAATTGTACCAAGTGGTCCTCCTGGTTGGGGGTTGGGTAGGGCTGATAACCCTACACGGTAAAAAACTGGCCACTTTCAACCTCTCAGTCATGATGAATGTCGGAACATATAGGAGGGCTGATATAGATTCGAATCACTATCTCGTTGGCATGGTGCACGGGGTTCCAAGAACAACACCACCTAGAATCCCTCTGACAATCAGGTGAGAGTTAACACGGAAGCTATCCACAATACAGCCCTTTGCAACACTTATAAGGAGGAAATGGATGCCGCAATAACTGCAGTCAACAGAGGACCTGGAGATGAAGCATCAACCAATGATCCTCACAATCACCTGAAGAACGCTATCATTGATACAGCCACAAACATGCTTGGCCCCAGTCGCAAAAAAAGTCCTAGGTAGAGTAATGTTGCATTCTCGAAGGACGCGGGCACGGGCGGAGGCTTATTAAGAACTCCGTAGAGCGGAGAAGCAACTTTACAGCCGGAAAAGGAAGCCTGGGAGAACCAACAAGTCTGTGAGCTCGAAAAGTACAAGGAGCAACCATACCAGCCTCGCAAATTTTACCAACAAGTCAGCAGGATGACACCTTACACACCTCGATGTTCATCCTGCCGAAACAAAGGGGGAAATCTGATTTCCGACAGAATGGACATTTTGGAGGGATGGGTTGAGTACTTTGGTGAACTACTGAACAACCAGAATGGTGGAGGTCCCGCCAACAGAAGAAACAGTCCGTGTAATTCATCGGCTTAAAAGTCATAATTCGTCAGGAGCTGGTGGAATTACAGCCTAATTGGTTAAATATGGAGGCGACCAATCACACCAAGTGGTTCATCAACTGATGCTCAAGGTGTGGGACAGCGAATCAATGGGTGACGACTGTCAAAGAGATATTATCTGTCTCATACATAAAAAGGGAGATATCACACAGTGCAGCAATTATAGAGGTATCACGTTGCTGAGTATCATCTATAAGATATTCTCCGCTATCTTGGTGTGTCAGATAGCCCCATACGCGTAGAAAATCATTGGCCCATACCAAAGAGGCTTTATTCCAGGCAATTCAGCAACAGATCAAATTTTCTTTCTGCGGGTAGCAATGGAAGAACTGTTGGAATGTAAGCATCAGTTGCACCATACTTTCTTCGACTTTAAGATCGCCTAAGATACCATAGCTAGGGTAAAACTGTACACGGGCATGAAAGTCTCGTCGGTATCCTGACGAAATTAATAAGACTGACGAGGCTGACCTTGACCAATGTGCGAAGCCAAATAAAAGCAGCACGACCACTCTCGAGACCATTCGACATCAACAACGGTCTAAGGCAAGGGATGCCCTAGCATCCGTCTTCTTTAACCTGTCCCTCGAGAAAGTGATCCGTGATGCTGAGGTAAATGGAAGAGGTACGATCCTTTTTAAGTCCACGCAACTACTGGCCTATGCTGACGATATCGACGAGAACGACCTGAGACGCACAAACTGCCTTGATCCAGATCAAACAGGTGGCAATTGGCACGAGATCCTGGGCTGCACATCAATGAATGCAAGACAAAATATATGGTTTCAACGTTAGCACCAAAAGCCAACTAACCAAGAACATGAAATCGCACTGGTGAAACAGGAAGAATAAGATAGGAGACTACAACTTTGAGACCGTTGATAATTTCTCCTATCTAGGGTGGAAAATCACAACAGATAATAGCTATCACGATGAAATCCGCGCACGGTTGTTGACACCCAACAGAGCCTATTTCGGCTTACAAAACCTGTTCCGCTCGGAAAGTCTCATCATAGCGTCAAAGCTCATGCTGCACAAGTCCTTATGTATTCCTCGGAGACCTTAGCAAGAAAAGAATCCCCGAAAAATGTTTGGCCCCCTACATGAGGATGGACGATTGCGTAGCCTACATAACAACGAAATCTATGAGCCATACCATGGCGGTCTGGTTGTGAATAAAATCCGGCTCAACAGGTTGCGGGGGGCGGGTCACTTAATCCGTATGGATGAGAATGATCCTCCCGGAAAGTCTATAAGAGCAATATCTATGGTAGAAAAAGAAGACGAGGCAGACCCTGCTTGAGATGAAACGAAGGCATAGGTCAGGACACCAGGCAGCTTTTAGGGATATTGAATTGTAGGACCTGTTTGGTTTAAATAAATAAACAAATTGAGTGTCCACTTTATAGGCAGGTTAGGGCTGTCGAACCTTTACCTTTACCTCTGTAAAATTCTAGCCAATGCCGATAGGTCTGTCTAAAAAGTTTTGAAAAAGAAGCAGGCACCACTGTAACATCACCTCAAATGGCGGTTATCAACCCACTTTCCTGTTTTTCATTACACAAGTGCAAAACACACATTGCCAAATCTTATCAATTCGTAAACATTGGATCACTGGCACCAAGAATAATATACTTGGCTCGAATTTTTACTTTTGCAAAAACTTGAAACTTGTTTATGTATCGATTCATTAAATAGATAAAAGTAGATTTTTATTTGATAAATCGCTTGCAGGTACGCGTTACTAAGTGTTTACCACACCCTTCATTATTGCAACGATCTGAGGTTTAGATACTTTAGAACCATGCTATGCTTACGTAGGCTTAAGATTGGGGATTCAATTTTTCCTCCTTTCGTTAGATACCGAAAGTGTTAGGAAATATTATTTACAAAGCTCTTCAAGTTATGGAATCGACTTAAGGTCAATTTTACTCACTCCATTAATCACATGACGAATTCAAACTAAAATAACTCAAATTCCGCAGATACACTTGCTAATATTTCTTCTAGCTGTGTTCACCTTCAAAATCGTGACGATAACGTTATCAGGTAATCTTCCTTCTCCAAAAAAAAAACTTATGCAATGAAGTAATTACGAAAAAAAAGTCACACCCATATTAAAGTCTTAACGTTTTGAAAAATCTACAATCATTTTCTTGCCATTTTTTTCGTGTTATCACAATTTCAGTCAGTTTACGACAATTTATGATAAGAACGAAGAGTAAAGACGAATAGTTGGGTCTGGACGATGATAAGTTGAAATTAAAAAGATAATTTTAACTGAAGACATTTCAATTTAAAATTTCACGCTTTGAGGTTTTTGAAGAAAAAAATAAACGCCATAAGCTGCGTTCTAGACCCTTCTAGGCCCAGAATTATGGAAGACCGTCGAAATGGTTAAGTATATCGACGAGAACTCAATCAAAGACTTAACAATTATTGTCAACAAATTTATCAGTTTTTCGAGTTTCTCTTGATTGCCTTTCATATTTTCAATGTCATGCGTGTACAAATTGAAATAGCACCCCCTAGAAAGTTGCCCACATTTGAGTAGTATGTCCACACACCGTGGCAAACCGTGTCGTCTCAAACACCTTTGGAAAGCTAAAGTAATTATTACTTGACTTTCTCACTACCCTGCTAGAAGCATTGAAAATGTGCAACTAGAACACGCGACCTAGATACAAATCCATTTGAATAACTCTTAGAAAACCTTCCTAAACCTGCTAATTGCCAGCTCATGCGCACCCCCCATATCCGCAGTACGCCCAATGCAATCTGAATTGCACTCGCGAATTTACACATGATTAAGCCATAAACCTACCTTTGATTATCAGTGTCACACCGCATGGAAATTCACTGAGCCCAACAGCGCGAACTTTTTGCTGATGAGACCGCCTAATGCAGCTCGACGAATTATAATCCACAGAATTTCGGTTGGGGAGAGTCGTTCAGAACTTCAACCACAATCAAGCACTTTTATGAGTGAAAGGCAATAGATTTGCGAACAATCTCGCAGTCGCTAAAATGCTCACTTTGAAAAAAAAAATTGCACGTTCTATTAAATTGCCAACGGAAAAGTGTCACAATTTCAATATCGGCCGTTACGCAACACTTGAACACCAACAGAAAATTGGAAAAACTTAAGTGAAAACGGAAAAGCGGAAATCATACACCTTTGGAAAGCCAAAACGAAAAAAAAAATCACTATCCGCGAGCAAGCACTTCCTATTGCAAATCCTCAGGTAATTTCGCACGATATCTGCTTCTGTTTAGATACTTTGCTTTACTCGATTATTTTCTCGCTCGGAGCATTGGCGGTATACGGTCAACTACCTGTTGATTGGATCACACTTCAAACTTAGTCAAGCACCACGAAACAACACTGCTGGGAGCTCAAATGTCCCATTTAGTACCACTTCATTACGACCATCATCTACCCGGCAGCAAAAGTCGATTAGGAGACTCTCACCTGTAGCGAAAATGGCAATATCAACCCCTCGCGCCAAGTGTACCGACTTCTTTTTGAAGGTGTCAAATTTCCACCCCAACCAGATACCAGCCTAGGACATGTGTGACCTTTCGACCGGCACTTGTCGCCTCCGTTTTCTGCTTTAGTTTTCCCAATTTTCTTTCGAGTGCAATAGTACGTTGGCTACTTCCAAAAGACACCTTCTAGCGACCGACAGACAACAGCTGAAACCGTACGATACTAGAGCTTTGCTAGTAGCAACCTGAATGGGGGAATGAGCCACGACACCCCAAATCGCGACGAATTTTCCACATACGCGCTTATGGCACTATATTATAACAGATGGGTTATCTTGTAGCGATTGTGATACGGCATATGAACGATATGAGTGTTCTTGGGGAGCTTCCGCGCAACAGTATGTGCGCGAGCGCGACTAGGTCTTACTAGGGCTACCGCAACGAATGACTGAGCTAAATGGCGAGTTGGTGCTTGGAACTGTTCCCAACACAAACCGACTACTTGGCCGGCTCCAAAGTTTGCTGGTGGAGCCCCGTGTTCGTTCAGTCACTAGCATGGCTAGAAACAAGCGCTAGTTCCGATCTCCCCGTATGCGTTTGCTAAGAAAGCTCACCTAGGCCCCAGTGGCGGACCTGGCGGATAAATGGAGCCGGCATATGAAAGTGATTCATTCACCTGGTGGTTGTAAAGGTGGGCAAGGTAAAATAAATATAATTATCTCCTTAGTTAGGCTTTATGGTCTCCTCCGATAATCTAGAGATTTTCCCAATCCCGAAAATTGATGCTGAGGTTAAATGAAACGGAAAAGGAACAGTTCAAAGTTACGCGAAAAACTATTTTCCGACAAAATGGCTAGACTGTTTACTGCTAAATTCTTAATCGTCGAGAAACATCGAAATGTTTTAAAAAGTACACGGAAAAAAGCCCAATATGTGTCAATAAATTTCTAAATTAAATGCACCGGAAACTCTCCTACCATCGTTACTTTTCGTAAAAAGTGGTCAAAATGGATACAACTTTGAGGTTGATCCTGCAAACCCTGGAATATCCTTTACTAATGGAATGTTTTCGATGACTCGATTAAGGGCAAAATTTTCAATTAGAAGCGAAAACTGTAGGAAAATTCCCTAAACTAATTCTAAGCCAGGTGGGATAATAGCCTCGGATGAATACTTTTCAATCACATGCGTCATTTTCTTTTGCGTAATCTCCCTCGTCGATTACCTACCTTGTTGTGGTGAGGGAGCTAAGTAAGGAGTAAGGAAGATCCTCCAGGAAACGGGAGGTGACACTTGAAGCCAAGCGGTAATCAATATCCCCAAGCCAAGGTGTGACTACCGTGCCGAGGGCTGAATGGTCACAGGGGTTAAGATGTGGCCGTAAACGGTGAACTCTGGGTACCAGGCGACCCCCAGTTTCAACTAGCCTTGTCTCGGCAAAAAGGGGCTCTGCCGAGATCGACTTACTTTCCCCGGAAAAATTGAAGCCATGGCAGCCAACTACGAAAAAATAAAAAAACAAAAGCAGTGAGGGGGCAACCCTGAGCTCATTGAGAAGAAAACCCAGATGATCACAATTAGCATGAGAGAAGCTTTCGAAGAAAGCTGTCCACTCAAGATGCCAAAGAAGGGTAAAACACCATGGTGGAACTCGGATTTGGCAAAACAGAGGAGAACCACAAGGATGCTCCTTAATCGCGCTCTCAAGGGTAAATCAAGCACAAGCTGGAATCGCTATAAAGAGGCACAGAAGGCTCTAACGAAGAGCATAAGATCGGCTAAACGATCATCTTGGAGACGCTTTTGCGAAGAGACTAACTCTCTTGAGGCAACCTCAAAGCTGAAGCGGATTCTGGTCAAAGAACGTAGCCAGAAACTGGGTTATTTACGTTTACAAAGTGGGAAGTACACAGAAAGCGATGAAGAAATCATTTGTGTGAAGTGCACTTCCCAGGCAACATCCAAAATCTAACCTCGGGGCCAACAGGTGCATACAGCCCTCAACCGAGAGACTGGAATCTGGCATGTAAAGTAGTATCACTGGAGCGAGTGAAATGGGCGTTTAGCTCGTTCCATAGATACAAGTCTGAAGGTCCGGATAACATCATCCATGTGAATATATATCGTGTATGCCTTGCACATGCCTACATCCAATTAAATGGCGGGATGTGAAGGTGGAAAACCCACTTACACAGACGCAAAAAACTTTCGACCGATCAGCCTAACATCTTTTCTGCTAAAAGGACTAGAAACACTAGTAGATGGGTTCATAAGGGATACACACATTCCTAAGTGGTCACTTCACCATGGGCAACACGCCTACCAGAAAGGCAAATCCACGGAGACAGCACTCCATGGACTTACGACAAAAATTGAAAAGGCGATGTCCGAAAAAGAATACGCCTTAGGTGCATTCATGGACATCGAAGGTGCCATCAATTATGCGTCATTCGCGGCAATTTGTGATGCGGCAACACAACATGGAATCGAACCGCTGCTAATCAGTTGAATCCTTCACATGCTAGAGTGGAGAAAAATCCACATATTGGTCGGCCAGAACTCAATTGAAGCCGGATGTCTCAGGGGCTGCCCACAGGGAGGGGTTCTCTCTCCACTGTTAAGGCTCTTGGTAATGGATACCCTGCTGTGGCTCCTGAAGGACAAAAAAGTCTTCGCGCAAGCATTTGCGGACGACCTAGTCGTAATAATTACCGGCAAGTTTACGGCCACAGTATGTAACCGCTTGAATGCAACTCTGCATGTAATCCACAGCTGGTGCCTCCGCAATGGACTCACGCTGAACGCTAGGAAGATTGGACTAGTTATGTTCGCTAGGAACGTCAGGTGGGGCAGCTATACGCTACCCACTTTAGCAGGGGCGGAAATCCAGCTGGCACAAACAGTCAAGTACTTAGGAGTACATTTCGACTCCAAGTTAACGTGGAAGCACCATATCCAGCAACAATATCAGAAATCCTGCAGATTGCTCTGGTGCTGTAGGAATGTGATGGTAAGACCTGGGGACTTTCACCTAAACGGATATACTGGATGTATACATCCATAATAAAACCCATTTTGATGTATGCATGCATCGTCTGTTGGCCAAGACTGAACTTTGCTAACAGCAGGAAGCTGCTAACGCAGATTCAGAGGCTTGGTTGCCTAAGTATTACTGGACCAATGAGTACTATGCCGACTGCGGCACTTGAAGCTATCCTAAATTTACCCCGCCATTCACTTGGAGGTAAAACTGAAAGCAGCCAACGACGCATATAGGCTCGATACCAATGGGGCGTGGAAAGGCGGCCAATCAAACGGTCATGTGTCTATCTGGAAATTCCTTGAAAAACATCCGACCGATCATATGGTTTCCAGATTCGTCTTTGAAAAGGCATACACTGACGTAATCACCCAAAGAGAAGAATGGTCGACAAGTGGCCATGAGTCTTTTCAGATTACAGACCTAATAATCTTCACCGACGGGTCAGCCACGAAGGATGGATCGGGTGCAGGTGTGTTCTCGGAGAATCCGCTTATAGAACTGGCCCGACCCCTCGGAAAAATGACGACCATATTCCAGGCGGAGATATATGTAATTTCGTTGGCAGCAGAAGAATGTCTGCGACAGAAACAGAGGGGTCGCACCATTCGAATCTGTTCCGACAGTCGGGCGGCATTATCAGCACTAAATGGCAACGACATATCAAGCCAGTTGGTGTGGAGTTGTCATCAGGTGCTGCTGAAACTTGGCCAACTGAACGAAACATTGCTTATGTGGGTGCCGGGGCACTCTAACATCGCCGGTAATGAGGAGGCTGACAGACTGGCTCGCCGAGGGTCTGGATCCACAATGGTGGGGCCAGAACCAGCTCTTGCAATCCGACCATCTACTGTCAAGTCTACTCTGAAGGGTGAAATTGCAAGGATTCACGCAACGGAGTGGAAAAATTTAGACTCTTGCCGGCAAGCGAAAATCCTCGTGAAGGATCCTAGGGCCACTAGAGCGGCATTTTTGTTGTCCCTTAAGAAGTGGGACATGAAAACCCTAGTAGGGCTTTTGACTACCATATGGAAAAAATTGGGGTAGTGGTTTCGGCTGTGTGCAGCCAATGTGAGGAGGAGGAGGAGGAGACGGCCGTGCACTTTTTATACATCCTCAGATCTCAGACGAAGACACCTTGGCAAGGTTTTCTTCAATGAAGAATCTGCACACTCTCTGCCTCTGGAGAATGTTCTAAGATTCGCTAAAGCCTACGAACACCGTAGGCTGAAAGCCATTGAACAGGCAACTTACGAGGATAGTACAATGGGCCTAACAATAGCCTGAGTGCCCGCAGCTGCGTTAACTAAACTAACAAACTAACTTCTTTTGCACTTTAGTAACTTTGGATAGACTCTGCAGAGATCCGAAAATTATGCTTCCATTATCTTAGAGTCATTCTGCAAGTTATACAAGATAAGGCCAGAGGAAAAACGAGACGATTACAACCCATCAGATTTCCTAAATATGTATACGAAACTGACGAAGGATCTGGCCTCGCACATTAGTCAGTGTCAGTCTAGTCAGTCTTATTAATTTCGACGGGATATCGAATTCTCTCATGGCCGTGTACAGTTTTACGACGCCTGCTGTCATAGGCGGTTTTAAAGTCGATGAAAAGATGGTGCAACTGATGTCCATATTCTAACAGTTTTTCCATCGCTTGCCGCAGAGAGAAAATATGATCTGTTGCTGATTTGCCGGAAGTGAAACCTCTTTGGTATCGGCCAATGATGTTGTGGGCGTATGGGGCTATCCGGCCTAGCAAGATAGAGGAGAATATCTTATAGATGGTACTCAGCAAAGTGATACCTCAATAATTGCTGCACTATGTGATATCTCCCTTTTTATGTATCAGACAGATAATGCCTCGTTGCCAGTCGTCAGGCATTGATACGCTGTCCCATACCTTGAACATCAGTTGATGAACCACTTGATGTAATTGGTAAAACTTCCGCGACTGGTGTGGTTGCTGCCTGTACTTTTCTAGGTCACAGACTTTTTGGTTCTCCCAGGCTTCCTTTTTCCATCTGTGAAGTCGCTTCTCCGCTCGACGGAATTCTTGATAAGTCTCTGCGCGTGCCCGAGTTCTTTAAGAATGCAACATATTATGTCGGTGACTGATTATCGGCTCATTTTGGTCGCCTCATAGCGAAAGAGCAACATGCTTTATCAAACGTAGGTCCACTGCTTGCTCGACCTTAACAACTTTGTGACCAAATGTCTAAATTTCGGCATGAAGTGCATACTATCTACATTGATTTTTCTAAATATATCACCACTCTAGATCACAAGAAACTTTTGTCTAAATCGACCTCTAGCGGTATTCCCATATAACCAGTAACATGGCTTACCTCTTTTGATGGCTGCACATTCCCTCCTTTCCGTCTCCTCTTGCATCCTTTTCCCCTAACTAACTAGCTTAAGAATAAACTGGAACTCTTCATTATTTCTCGTAAGAGACGGCTAAAAGGATAGAAATCACGATCAACTTGTTTATCTAGAAAGCGTTGTTTCTCCCGACGGTGGCACTGAACTTTATTTGCCCGACGCATTAACGGCGCTAGATCCGTTTTCGCCGCCTTATTTAATTTTTCCTCAACACCAATATCAAGTTGAAACTGTTCTGTGCTAGTATTTCTGCTGTCTTGTTATATGCAAATAGAACATGGAAAGGAACCCCCACTGTCACCCGGAGGCTCCAAGCCTTCGTGGACACCTGTCCGAGTCGTATAATCGGAATACGCTGGCCTCATTCTATTTCAAATGAAGAATTTGGTCGCAAGCCTGGGACCCATACGCGATGTGATGGGAAAGCCGAATGGGCAGTGGATTCTTACCCCTTCTTGCTCTGCACCGGCGACCTTAAGCTCTTCTCTGCTATATTGTCCCTAAGTACAATCAAACCTAAGCGGTCTCACAAATGCTCTGCTAATGGGTTAGCATTAGACGTTAGTCAGCCCCACTCCATGTGATACTGGATCAAAACGTCATCCTTTTCCAGCGGATATTCTCTATCATATCAAAACTTCACTCAACAGCTTGAAGTTGCTTTCGGCAATAAGCTCCGCTTCGACACATAATACCTTCTCCAATCCTCAGATTTTGAGTCCTTCCAGCCCTCCTTAATTCAATTTAACTCTGTCGTTAAAAGTATCTTCTACTACCGCAGTATAATCTGATCAGTCGCTCGGTCTTCTTTAGAGAAAAAACTTTCGCCATGTGGTAATAAGTCACTAACTTCGAATCTAAACGCGATGAGGTAGCCGAGGCACAGATTTTGGATTCCTCTCTTGCTCCTTCCGAAGAAATCTTGGAAAGGTATACTCTTCACCTCAATGGAAAGTCTGTACCTACTCCCTATAAATCAGTCAACGAGAGTATGACAACTCTCATGATGAGAGAAATTGGAAAACCTCCTACGGCCAACTCGTACGCGAGGAGGCACTACAAGTTAAATTCTTCCTCTCAGGAACATCTCCTTCTCGGACTCAACTCGACGGACTCTCGAACTTGCTAGGAAAAACGGAGAAGGGGCGTTAATAATGTGAACGAAACTCGTCTAAAACCGGTAGTGAAAACGGACTCAGGAACACACCGGACCTCGCGAACCAAGGAAGACTCCCAGCCGACGACAAATGAAGGCACTGTCAAGATTCCCTGGGACAAATGACACTTGCATTACTGCATAATCAATTGTGGCAATGTCCATAAGGGGAACCGTCTGCAAAAGGTGAGAACGGATCTGGTAACCCCCGGCAAGACCCACACTGGACGTAGCAGATTCTTCAGCCAGTGGTAATACCCGCGCAAGGTGTAAAGCCAACACATCAATGGAAGGTAATTCTTTGATATGCCCGCTCTAGGCCCCATCAGCACACCTTCCGTGGGAACTAGAAACAATGTGTCGAAAGTCATCGAATCAGCGATATAGGTCCTAATAAAACTGATCCTCCCATAGAAATACTAACACTAATGCGAGGAAGAAAAAAACTTTGCCAAGGTAATTTCCTTTAATATAACAATAATAATTAGCACGATAATCCAATTAGATCATGGCCTTGAAGTGTATTCGAACACTCATTCAAGACAGTAACACTACAGGATTACAGTACCCTGTAGGAGGCAATGTTGTCAACATTGCGCTCACCCATGATTATTACCCTGATTTGTCTCTGGTACTCATTCACATTAAGTTACGATACAAAATACACTGCCACCAGAGAGATTTGAACTGTGACCTTCTGTAGGATAGCCCAGTGCTCTTACCACTGAGCTATTCGCTTTAGCATTTTCTCTAAAATTTCCAAAATATCAGGGAGACAATATAGCATCCTAAGATATTGCATGTAGTAAAAAATGTTCAAGCCTGAACCGAAGCTAAGGTTCAATACTCAAGTTTTCCACGATAGGCTCCCAGCCTTCAGCAGACAACCTCAGCTATTAGTTCTAGAGGTCAGCATAAGTCCGCCAAAGTAAACACCGAGCTAAACAAGACAGAGCCTGTTGGATGTGGATATCCGACCCTTGATGGAAGGCGAGGTACATCATCTGCATACTTGGTCAACAGGATCCCGAAATTGATCTCAGATGCTGGAGGATAAAGTTCATGAAAAAAAGGATAAATCCGCAGATGTGTAGGATTTCAGTTTGGTGTTCAAACTGGCCCAAGAAAGTGTTAAAATACTTAAGTATACTCTAAATCCCACCAATTAGAACTTGCTCCTTGAACGGAAAAGCGCGAGAAAGGGAATCCAAAGACGTCGGGAATCAGATCTAGGCTGGCTGGATACCACGAAATTTAGAAGGTGCTAAATCCAAGAGATAAGTTATGTAAAGACAAGAGTCTGGGGATTAGGACCTCCTGACTACTCTACCAATAAATGAGGGAATTTTCAGAGAAACCGATGGGACCGAGTGACGTAGAATGTAAGGCAACCCTGGTGGCAGCAGTATGATTCAAACCGGAATACACTTCTAACTATTTTCCATTACCTATACGAATACTTTTATGTTATGTCAAAAACCACAAGAACGATAAACAAGTCGGGAAACCGGAAGCTGGACGCTTCAGGTACGAAAGGTTTTGTGCATTTCTTAGTACGCAGCACGTACTATTATATATGCATATATTATGTGGGAATATCCACTTTCGGATGATATTGACATTTATAGTCTTGAATTTGCGAAGAAGCGACAACTTTGACGTATTATAACTTTGTTAGTAATAGTGCGATTTCCACCAAACTTGGTAAGATTATGCTCTATATTATACCCTATATTGTTGCGAAATTTCGTGGTCCTAGCATGAATTTAAGGGGGGTTCTGCAGCGAATTACTAAAAATTATAGTAATATACTATTATTAACTTTATTTATGCAGATATCAGTGTGGAAGGTATTTCGGAGCCCAGGCACTATATAGTGGTAGCCTCTCATTTTTTTTCAGATTTTTCGGTTGGGTAGTTTCTGAGAATGGCCCCCGTAAAGGAATGGTCACTTTCAACCACCCGCACTCCCCACCTTTCCAACAAATGTAAAAACTAAGACCAGCTTCGAAAAGTACTGGCCGAGACCTTTAATTTGATACCCCACATGACTATATTTGATGAAAAAAAAATTTACACCCTCCTTTTGCATGTATGGGGACCCCCCCTTAAATTCGTTGTAAAAGGATGTAATTCACTGTATGCGTGAGCGTTCACAGTTCCCAGCTTTCCACCAAATTTGGTGTCAATCGCTGCAACCGTCTCCGAGAAAAATGCGTGTGACGGACAGACAGACAGACAGACAGACAGACAGACAGACAGACAGACGGACAGACAGACAGACAGACAGACAGACAGACAGACAGACGGTAAACCGATTTTAATAAGGTTTTGTGTTTACACAAAACCTTAAAAAGACCCCCAAATTGCTAACTATCTCCAACTTGAGTGAGAATTGCGTCGATATAAACTGGCCCATCTGGGCTCGGTAGGATTCTAGAGAGTATTCCTCTCCTCACGTGACAGAAAAGGCAAGGCCTTGGTGGCGTAACAACATCGGTGCATCATCCATAAAATACGTGAAGAAAAGAAATAATCACTGAGATCACGAAGCAAGGCACTTGTCTTAAGTATGACAACTGAAGGGACATTTATGAGTTGCCGGTTCTTACGAACATATTAGTCAATGTAATCAAACAGAGACACCAAAGAACATCTCGAAAGCTTGATCGATAGGAAGCAATCCGGTTTCCACTCTGCACTGGGAGGTTGTTTTGATCAAAGTGACAGTGGATAGCCGGATTCCAAAAGCTGGTTCTGTCCCCACCATTGTGGACCCAGACCCTGGGCGAGTCAGTCTGCCAGCCTCCTCATTACCAGCGATCTATGAGTGCACACATCGGACACTCACATCAGCAATGTTTCGTCCAGTCGGCCAAGTTTTAGCAGAACCTGATGATAACTCCACACCAACTGGCTTGATATGTCGTTGCTGTTTAGTGCTGATAATGTTGCTCAAGTGGCGAAACAGATTCGAATGGTGCGACCCCTGGGAGGTAGATTTTGGATAGTTTCAACCGAGCCTCTGAATCTGCGATAGCAGCTTCCTGCTGTTAACAAAGTTCAGTCTCGGCCACCAGACGATCCACGCATATATCAAAATGGGTTTTATTATGGATGTATACATTCTATGTATCTGTTTTGGTGAAAGTCCCCAGGTGTTACCTATCGCATTCCTACAGCACCAGATCAGTCTGCAGGATTTCTGATATTGTTCCTGGTAATGGTGCTTCCATGTTAACTTGGAGTATAAGAGAGAAATGTACTCCTAAATACTTGACTGTTTGTGCCAGCTGGACTTCCACCCCTTCTAAGGTGGGTAGCGTACAGCTGCCCCACCCGATATTCCTAGTGAACATAACCTGTCCTGTCTTCCTACTATTGACCGTGAGTCCGTTGCGGAGGCACCAACTGTAGATTTCATGTAGATTTGCATTCAAGCGGTCACATACTGTGGCCGGTAACTTGCCGGTAATTATTACGACTAGGTCGTCCGCAAATGCTTGCACGAAAACTATTTTGTCTTATAGGAGCCACAGCAAGGTATCCATTACCAAGAGCCATAACAGCGAAGAATGAACCGCTCCCTATGGGCAGCCCCTAAGACATACTGCCTCAGACTTCTGTCCGTCCAACATGTGCATTTTCTTCCACTGTAGCATGTGAAGGATCCCATTGATTAACAGCGTCTTGACGCATCACCAATTGCCGCGAATGAGGCATAATTGAAAGCGTCTTCGATGTCCATGAATGCGCTTAAGACGTATTCTTCTTCAGACATCGCCTTCTCAATTTTTTCCATGAGTTCATGGACTGCTGTCTCCGTAGATTCGCCTTTCTAGTAGGTCTTTTGCCTTTAGTGAAGCGCCCACTTAGGAATATGTGTATCCCTCATGAACCTATCTGCTAGCCCCACTAGTCCTTTTATTAGAAAGAACGTTAAACTGATCGGTTGGAAGCTTTTTGTGTCCATGTAGGTAGGTTTCCCTGGTTTGGGAAACCCATATCCCCCTTCACATCACGCCAGTTAATTGGAATATAAGCATGCGCGATACATATTCCGAATATGTAGAACCCTTAATTACTAGAGCAGGATTGATGCCATCCTGACCTACAGACTTGTATCTATGGAACAAGTTGAATGCCCATTTTACTCGCTCCTGTGATACAACTTTTCATGCCAGATTCCAGTCTCTCGGTTGAGAGCTGTGCGCACCTGTTGGCCCCGAGATTAGATTTTGGATGCTGCCTGGGAAGTGCAGTTCAAGCAAATGGTTTGCCGTTTCTTCGTCGTTTTTTGTGTACCTCCCGTTCTGTAAACGTAAATAACCCAGTTTCTGGCTACATTCTTTAACAAAAATCCGCTTCAGCTGTGAGGTTGCCTCAAAAGAGTCAGTCTCTTCGCAAGGGCGTCTCCATGATGATCATCGATCTTATGCTCTTCTTTAGAGCCCTCTTTGCCTCTTTATAGCGACTCCAACTAGCGGCCGAATCACACTTCAGAGCAC
This sequence comes from Hermetia illucens, assembly GCF_905115235.1. Lineage (NCBI taxonomy): Eukaryota > Metazoa > Arthropoda > Insecta > Diptera > Stratiomyidae > Hermetia > Hermetia illucens. The sequence continues at coordinate 27,327,599 of NC_051849.1, forward strand.
GATTGAGGGACATCGTTGTCTTCCTCCTCTGTTTTGCCAAATCCGAGTACCACCTCCTTTGGCATCTTGAGTGGACAGTTTTCTTTGAAAGCTTCTCTCATGCTAATTGTGATCATCTGGGTTGTCTTCTCAATTCCAGCAATGGATTTGATGCCCTTCCCAGGGATCGTGACTCGGGCGTTCAATTCTATTTTATACGTCGCCCAATCTGTCTTACGCGGATTCCGAAATGGAGTGAGTGGAATCCATTACGTCCATTACGAAATCCATGCGTGTGTGATCCGAGAACGTGATATCGTTTGATACTCTCCACTCTCCGACCAGAGCCGTGATGTCAAGGGATGTCACTGTGATGTCGATGACCTCTCGCCTGACCACGTTGAAGAAAGTGGGTTCATTACCCAAATTAAGTATCTGCAAATCGGTTTCTTCTAGATACTCTAGTAGTCTCGATCCTCTTGCGTTGATGTTGGAACTTCCCCAGCATATTTGATGAGCGTTGACATCACATCCTGCTATTACCTCCATGCCGTGTTCCACTGGGAATTTCTTCTACGTCATAGGGGAAATATGCAGAGCACCATAGTATCTCTTTATCTCCCTGTTGACTTTTCATGCTTAGTTTAGTCGATGCGGTGTTTCCATCACATAGTTCGTTAACCAAATTAACCTGGAAATCTTTTGAGACTACCATGTGGACCTCATCTACGCTTCAGATGAAGATGCCGAGGGTTGCACGTCCCCTTCAATAGTTTTAGGAGCCAATATTTGTAACTTGACGGTTCCTTGTCCGTAGTAGAGCCAGCAGTCCAATTGTTCCAATCCTTCTTAACGTCGGCTTCGGGATCGTCGATAGCGGGAAAAGTTCCTGACCTATCAGCTCTCTCCCCTGTTTTGCTGCCTAGCAACATCCAGATGGAGGTTTTGAGGTTATTCTGGACACAGTTTCCTCATAAGCTGTTCGTACTGCTCAATATCGTAACCGGATCGGTTTCCCCTTAGCCCCAGGTCCCGAACGATCCTTTCCCCTCAACCTTGGCACATGGGTTGTGATTTGCTTTTAGGCGGTTTGCCCGAAGGTTGTTTGCTGTCCGTGAACAGGTGCTTACCCATGGGCAAGACTTTAGCAGGTGCCACCCATTGGAGCCTGGGGTCAAGAGAACTGACAGAAGGGGCCCGCTTCGACTTCCCCGTTACGGACTGTCTCTCAATTAGATTGATTCCCACTTGAGTAAGTGGAGAATCTCAGTCTAGACTCAGGTTCTCCATCGAACAGCTTAGGGTTGCCCTTTCACTCGGGGCTGGATCGTCACGATCGAGATTTAATTGTAATTTTTTAAAATGTTTTTGTTTTTTTTTGTTTTCTTATAATTGGCTTTGGCTTTCTCATAATTGGCTGCCTCAGTTTTATTGGTGAATGTAAGTCGATGTCGACAAATCCCCATTTTGCCGGGGCAAAGCTAGTTGAAACTGGAGGTCGCCTGGCACCCAGAGTTCACCATTTACGGCCACATTTTAACGTGATGACGAACTTAGGTATCACTCTTGAAAGTTCTTTGGTAGGAGTAGTGCCACTTTCAAGAAGCTCGGAAGGTAAGGAATCGTTTGGTAATATATTACAAAGAACGGGTGATATAGAAATAAGCCGAGAAAATCTCTGGGTAATGTCATCGTCATCCAGCAGACTAAAAACACAATTTAAAACGGGAGTAGTCTATTATCTGAAATTTCACTTTAATCATTTCCCGTTGGGTGGATCAGGTTCTTTAACAATCATGACAACGATGTTAGCTGATATTAGCGAAAAAAAAAATGTCGGTTATACAGACTAACGTCATTCATAATTTCCGCAATTTTGCTTTTGTATTTCCCTTTTCAGACATTTTACCTTGAAAGTAAATCACCTGGGAATATGTTTGTATGAATAATTCCGGAAATTCCATAAAATAGAGTGAAAAAACAAACAAACTTCAAACTACGCCCCTGATGTTCATAAGCTTTCAGGTTCTCCAAGATTGTTCGCTCTAATACCGGCAAAACGTCATTCGCCCTCGTTGGTAGGCCCAAGCTGACCGTCTGGCAGTTTTTCTGCCCTCTCTGAATATGTTAATTCAACGTTTTTCCTGCGTATGAGAACTTTGATCACCTGTTCAAAACTTGAGTCAACGTTGAATCGATTCATCCGCATTTGTGGTGATTAGATTATGTAAACAACAAATGACTTCCATGTTCGTATGCACATGGGCCGCATGGCTCGCCAAACCGTGGGTTATCAGCAAGGTGGAGCCTTCGCTCGCGACGGATTATCGGATCGAATTGTAATCTAAACTTCCATTAGGTTTAAACCACCTTTCAATCTACACACAACTCTGTTCGATAAAAAATTGATAAGCTGGCATACGTTAGATTTGCGGTTTTTTGTCGTTCTGCGAAACAAGCTCAGCACGCGGAATTTCTATAAATATTTCTATCTGAATGAGTTATTGGAGTAAATGACGCATATGTACGTATATAAGATAACGTCGGCGCGAGCTGAGCCAACCTTACTATCACCTGTCTATCCCTAACCGAACATAAAATTTTGAAAAAAGTTGACTGAGGGTTTCGTCCAGGGCAGAGGCAACTCATCAGCCGCTGCCTCAAATAGCGGCAGGTGGCAATCGCTACATTTATATATAATTGCAAACACAACATGTTCAGGATACTGGGAATGCTGAGTCCGCACCCACTTGGAAAGCAACTTACTTCCTTTCTTGTGGTCCACGGACTCCTCCTTTTTTGGGATAAACACCCAAGTTTTTCAAAAAGTCGGTTGACATCTGAGCATCCTCAACAAAATAAAATTTTGGTCATGAAAAGTCTTTGGATATTTTCAACATTTTTCTGAACGCTTTTGATATATTCAAAACCTGCTTCGCTTTTCAAGTAATTTAGCCCAGCGATTTTCGGATTGCTACCTCAGAATCTGCGAAGGATAATCACAAACCATTACAGCTTCCCTCAACTTACTCCCTCAACAAACGCTCTAGAAGTAGTTCGTCAAAAAACTTAAAAAACTGGTATCATTCTTGTTTAGGGATTGAGGGGTCCTAAGTCCGTATTTACTTGATGTCAGACCGGACCAAATGGAAACCAACTTACTCCCACTTCCTCGGACAACCCACTGCCCTTTTCGAGTTTATCACTCAAATATCAAAAATTAAGAGGTAACGAAAACGAATTCATCCGACGTTGCCTCACCTCTGCCCCGGGAGGAGCTGAACTGAAGCGGTTAGCAGGTGTTATGCGGTCCTTTTTATATTTATATATAAACACAACGTACCAAAACGTCACCCGAATGTGTTGCCTCTCAATTTTTGATGCTTGATAAACCCGCAGAAAGGGGGTCCGTGGACCAAAAACGAGGACCCGCGGGGATTTGGCTATAAGCTTATCACCCGGAAAGTTAGGGTTCCGCGAAAACCCTGCATACTAAGTATCGAATAGATCGACGGCATTGTACCTGTACGGATGGATGTCAATAGCACGGAAAGCGTCGAGGATGGAGCCCTTTTTACAATGTGAAAGCTCGGAGAAGGCGTCAGGTCCTGATGATATTCCAGCGAAATTTTACAAATTGGTGCTTCGTCAATGGCTAGATTTGCCGCTTGGGGCGTTCAACGCTGTTTGAAGGAGGGAAAATCGAAGTACTTATCTTAATCAGAACGAGAATCCCGACCCAGCATCCCATATCGATCGGCGAGTTGACTATAGGGTCAAAGCCAACAGTTAATACCTTGGCTTGTTGCTCGACTCGAAGATGAGCAAATTAAAGCAGCAGCGGACATGGCTGCAGCTGGAGCCTCGGCCTTGAGTCGGCTAATGGCGAATGTTGAGGGCCCTATATCTACTAGAAGACGTCCCCTTATGGGAGCAACGCAGTCGGTTCTGCTCTAGGGCGCGGAGGTATGGGGTAATGCCCTTGACAAGGGGGTGCATCGTAAGTGCCTTGCTCAAGTGCAGAGACGAGGAGTTTTAGGAGTGGGGTCTGCTTATCGCACTGTCTCAGAACCGGCCGTGATCCCCGTTGTCTTCCTTACCAAGGAGCATAAAGCTATCTACCGCCGTAAGAAAAAAACTTCTTAAGACAGGTGGTTTCCCGTGAAGAACGTCAACGCACCGTTACCGAGTGGCAACTTTCTTAGCAAAATGAGCAGGTGGACTGTGCGGCTCATCGAGACTTTAAAGGTTGATTACTTTCTTACCCAACTTCTAAGCGAGCATGGAGGTTTTCAGTCTTACTTACACAGGATTGTGAAGGCGCGATCTCCTGATTCTGTGATTGTGAAGTGGCGGACGACACTGAATACACCTTTTTCTCTTACAAGAGGTGGGATGCCTTTCATCAATAACTTCATGGAGACAGAGGGGAGCTCTCTTCAGAAAGCATTGTCAAAGAGATGCTGAAGAGCACTGGCAGCTTGAGTCTGGTTGTGCATTATGTTCGGACTCTTTTTATTATGAATGTGTCCAACACAGTACAGACGAAAGTATTCAAATTATCCAGCAGCAGGCGTTTCTTTTCCAGCACGGAGCGTGTCAGACACGGCACCATAGAAGCCAAGATCACACGTCTCTCGGCTTGAATTTGTATGATGTAAGAAAATCATTGCGCATGTACGCCGTTCCGCGCATCTTAGTCGACTTTGTGCAAGTACTTTTTTTATCAATGCAAACTAATGAGAAATTAATGCATGTAAAATTAATATCGACAATTGCAACTATGATTCTTTCTGCATGACATTGTAATTCGCTAATTTATCTAAGCTGATGATAAATTCATAGTTGAAAAGTTGAAAATAGTGGCACAACACTACTATTTACCACGATCACTCAACATATGCAACCATTTTATATTTACGAAAATTATGTTTGAATTCTTGATGCTTTGATATAGATTGACCGCCGACGTAACAATTCATGTCTATACTTCTTCGCTTCCAATGGAATAGCATTTCAGCACTGGGAAAAATATTCTGTGCAAGATTTCTTACCTATGCTGTCTGTTCGAATCCGGAACGCCAGCTGCTGCATAGCATGAATACTCTCATATTAGATATATGAAAAAAATCTTCTGTGTCTGATACGTTACGTGAGGGACACGCTAGCCGCTGGATCGTATGAATGGAGCTACACCGTCTTCGACCTCAAGCCTGGGAGAGCCAACAGGTCTGAGAACTCGAAAAATACAGGAAGCAACCATATCAGGCACGCGAGTTTTACCAACGAGTCAGGAAGATCAAGCCTTGCATACCTCGATGCCGAGTCAAAGAGGGAAATCTGATTTTCGACAGAATGGGCATTTTCGAGCAATGGGTTGAGAATTTTGATGAACTGGTCAAAAACCAGAACATGGGCGAGTTGGAGGTCCCACCAACTGAAGACGACAGACAAATGCTGCTACCACCAAATATGGAAGAACAATTCATCGGCTTAAAAATCATAATTCGCCAGGAGTCGATGGAATCACAGCCGAATTGGTTAAATATGGAGTCGACCAATTATACCGAATGGTTCATCAACTTATGGTCAAGGTGTGGGACAGCGAATCAATACCTAACGACTGGGAACGAGGTATTAACTCCTCCATACAAAAAAAAAGAGGGATATCACACAGTGCAGCAATTATAGAGATTTTCTCCCTGCGACTAGCCATGGAAAACTGCTGAAATATGGACATCAGTTGCACCATCTTCTCATCGAATTTAAGGCCACCTATGATAGCATAGCCAGGGTAAAACTATATATGGTTATGAGGAAATTCGTTATCCCAACGAAGTTGATAAGACTCACTAGGTTGACCCCGACCAATGTGCGAGGCCAAATAAAAACAAAAGGATAACTGTCGACATCATTAGACATCAATAACGGATTAAGACAAGGGGATGCCTTATCATGTGTCCTCTTTAACCTGTCCCTGGAAAGAGTGATCCATGCTGCTGAAGTAAATGCTGGCGATATTGACATCATGGCAAGATCGACCCGAGTCGGTCAAACTTCCTTCATCCAGCATCCAGGTCGAACAGGCGGCGCGAGATCTTGGACTGTACATCAATGAAGGTAAAACGAAATATATGATGGCAACGTCACCATCAAAAGCCAATCAACAACATCAAATCGTACTGGTCAAACAAGAGACTACAACTTTGAAACGTTGAAAACTTCTCCTATCCAGGGTCAAAAATCACAAACGATAACAGCTGTGATGATGAAATCCGCGCATGGTTGTTCGCTGCAAAGCCAGTCTACTTTAGCTTACAAAAACTGTTTCGCTCGAAACGTCTCACCATAGGGTCAAAGCTTTTATTGTACAACACAACGCAGTTGCCACATCAATTCCTCGGAGACATAGATTCTTAGAAAAGTTGCAAGCTCTTGGCTGCGTTAAATTGTTGGCCCCTTACCTGAAACTGGACGATTCCGTCGCTTACATAACGACGAAATCTATGAGGGATAGCATGACCGCTGCAACTCCGCGCAATCAAGCTTTTATTAGGCCCAGTATACTATCCCCGTAGATCGCCTATTCAATGGCTTCCCGCCTACAGCCGTCTCTTCCTGCTCCTCACATTGGTTGCATATAGCCGAAACGACCACCTCGTTCTTTTCCATATGGTAGTTTAAGGAGCAGTGTCCAATTAAAAGCGCTACTAGGGGTCCCACTTCTTCAGGGCCAACAAAAATGCGACACCATGTTATTTCACATGGATTTTTGCCTGCTGGCAAGAGTTCAAATTCCTCCACGCGACTGTGTGAATCCTTTCAGAATAGACTTGACAGTGAATGGCCGAATTCCAAAAGCTGATTCTAGCCCCATCATTGTGAACTCAAACCCTTGACGAGCCAGTCTGTCAGCCTCTTGATTACTAGCGATGTTTGAGTGCCCTGCCGCCCACATCAGTAGTGTTTTGTTCAGTCGGTCAAGTTTTAACAGCACCTGGTGACAACTTCACACCGACTGACTTGATATGTCGCTGACTGTCGGAACCGATTCAAATGCTACGACCCGTCCATTTTTATCGCAGACATTCTTCCACTGTCAATGCAATGGCATGGCAAATCTCCGCCTGGAACATGGTCGTCATTTTTCCGAGGGTCGAGCCAGTTCCAGAATCGGAGTCCCCGGGAACACCCCTCTAACGCATCGGTGAAGATTATAAAGTCTGCAATCTGAAAAGACTCATGGCCATTTATCGACCATTCTTCTCTTTTGGTGATTACGACAGTGTATGTCAAAGACGAATTTGGAAACCATATGATCAGGCGCCATCAGAGCTACCAGACGATTTTTCAGGAGTTTCCAGATGGATACGTGGCCGAATGATTGGTTGCCTTTCCACGCTCCAATGCGCCGCTAGCTGCTTTCTGTTTCACCTCCAAATGAATGAGGGGTAGATCTAAGATAGCCTCGAGTGCCGAGGTCAACATACTACTCATTGCTCTAGTAATACTTAAGGAACCGAGCCTCTAAATCTGCGTCAACAGCTTCCTGCTGTTAGCAAAATTCAGTCTCCGTCTCCAGACGATGCGTGGATGCACCAGAATGGGATTTGTTATGGATGTATACAAAGTCCCCAGGTCTTACCGGCCGCATTCTTAGAGCACCAAAGCAATCTGCAGAATTGCTGATATTGTCCCTGGATATGGAGCTCAACGAGTGCTGTCTCCGTGGATTTGCCTTTCTAGTAGGCGTGTTGCCTTTGGTGAAGTGGCCACTTAGGAATATGTGTATCCCTTATGGACCGATCTACTAATCTTTCTAGACCTTTTAGTAGAAAGGAAGTTCGACTGATCGGTCGGAAGCTTTTCGTGTGGCTTTTCCTGGTTTGGGAATAAATATCACTTTCACATCACACCAGTCAATTGGAATATAAGGGCGGGCGAGGCATGCACGGTATAAATTCCGAATATATAGACCTAGGGTGTCCATTTCTCCTATTACTAGAGCAGGAATGATGCCAATCGGACCTGCAGAATTGTATCTATGGAACGATTTAAATGCCCATTTTACTCGCTCCAGCGATGATACTTTGCATGCCAGATCCCAGTCTCTCGGTTGAGGGCTGTATACACCTGTCGGCTGCGAGATGGGATTTTGGATGCTGTCTGAGTAGTGCACTTCAAGCAAATGGTTTGCCGTTGCTTCGTCGCTTTGTGTGTACCTGCCGCTCGGTAACCGAATATATTCCAGCTTCTGGCGACGTTCTTTAACAAGGATCCGCTTCAGCTTAGAGATTGTCTCAAGATAGTTTAGTCTTTTCGCAACAGCTGATCATTTAGCCGATCTTATACTCTTCTTTAGAGCTCTCTATGCCTGTTTATACCGATTCCAGCCAGCGATGAATCAGACTTCAGAGCACGATTGAGGAGCACCCTTGTCGTTCTCCTCTGTTTTACCAAATCCGAGTTCCACCATGACGTTTTACTCTTCTTTGGCGTGACCTTGAAGAAAGTGGGTTCATTACCCAAATTGATCTGCAGATGGATTCCCACTACATACTCTAATAGTTTTTATTCTCTTACATTGATGTTGGACCTTCCCCAGCATATGTGGTGGGCGTTGACATCACATCCTGGTATTACCCCCAAGCCTTTATTTTTTTTATATTGGATAGCTCTGATGAACGTTCCATTGGGAACTTCTTCTGCATGATGAGGGAAATATGAAGTGCATCGTAAAATCTGTTTATCTCCCTGTTGGCTTTTTATGGTTAGCTTAACGGTTGTGATGTCACTATATCATCACATAGGTCAATAAGCAAATTAGCCTAGAGGTCTTTTGAGACCACCATCCCGCGGGGTATCTATCATTTCCATGGGCATATAACAGGTCAGCATGTGGGAAATTTAGACGCCTGACTACCCCACCAACAACCCATGGTTGCATGAGATATATAAATGTCTGGCAGCTATTGATCCGACGACTGGTAAGTACAGTCGCCGCTTTGCCGCAAATTTATTTGGAAAATATGGCACCTTATCTACGCTTCAGATGAAGATGTCGAGGGTTGCGCGTCCTTTTCAATGGTTTTATGTGCCAGCATTTGTTACGTGATGGTCTCTAGTGCGTGGTAAAGTCGACAGCCCGTTTGTTCCCGAACCTTCTTAATGTCGCATTCGGGATCGCCGATAGTATGGAAAGTTCCTGGCCTATCAGTTCCCTCTCCTATTTTGCTGGACATCAAGTTGTTCCAAAAGCACCATTACGCTCTTCTTTTGGAAGCCAGAGGAAGCACTTTTTGAACGATGGCAGCTGAGAGGTCCTTTTCAGGGTTAGACGGCGCACCCTCCGACATATCGTTGAGGGAGAAGCAGTACCGCCTGAGCCACTCGTTCCTTCTTATAACAGATTAAAGCTTATGAAAAACTGTCAACAGTACAGCCTATGGGTTCCGGGGTTGATTACAAGGTCTTTCCCCTATAAATTTGAAACAGAAATTATTTATTTAATTATTTAATTAACGGACAACAAACAGAGAAAATTCCAATTAATTATTGTCCTCAGGAGGAGGAGAAAGCAAAAAACTTATCCTACGTTTAAAACTACTTAAATTAGGGAGGTTAAAAGGACCAAGCTGTTCTGCATTATAATTTCGGCAAAGCCTAGGAATCGGGGAATGAAAGTAGACTTCTAGCTTTGCGAAGGGCACGTTGAAAATGTCTGCACTACGAGTATTATAAGACGCAGAACGGCAGGTGATGTCATCAGCGGCGGAGCAGTCCATCAGACCCGAGGAAAGTTTAAAGAATGTGCATAGATCCAGATAGGATCTACGCTGTTGTAGGAAGTGAAGGTTCAGAAAGCGGAGGCGGGAGGGGTAATCCACACGAGGGAAGCTTTTCTTAAAGAACAGGGAACGGGTGAATTTACGTTGCACATTTTCAAGGGCAAGACAATCACAGTTACGGGAGGGTGACCAGATCACGGAGCAATACTCGAAGGTATTCCTCACGAGGGAATTGAAGAGAACTAAGGAGAGTTGGATGGAGTCAAAATCAGAGGAAGAGCGAAGAATAAAGCCTGACAATTTTGCTGCTCGATTGATGACATCGAGGCAATGGGTGTCAAACCGGAGCTTATTGTCGAAGGTGACTCCGAGGTCTTGAGTGGAATTTAAGCAGGCTAAGGAATGTCCGTTAAGCGAGTAGGAGAAAGAAGTGGGTGAGGATTTTAGGGAGTAGCACATAGAGTGACACTTGCTGACGTTTAGCGCTAAACCATTAGTCGAGCACCAACGAACCAGAATGTCCAGGTTATACTGAAGGGAAACACAGTCCATAGGCGACGATATAGCGGAAAACAGCTTAAGGTCGTCTGCATAGAGCAAACAGGGACAAGTAAGGAGGGGAGGAAGGTCGTTAATAAAAAATAAAAATAGCAAAGGACCCAGAATAGACCCCGCCAGAAGAGGGGGAGAAGGAGCGGGAAGTCCAGCCGTCAAAAGAGACGCAGCAGGATCGGTTGGAAAGGTAAGAGGCAAGCCATAAAACAAGTGGTATGGGAACGTTTAGAGACGAGAGTTTGGATAGAAATATCTTGTGATTTACAGTGTCGAAGGCTTTCACAAAGTCAGTGTAAATGGTATGCAATTTTTGCCGTGAATTTAGACATTTGGCGACAAAGTTGGTAAAGTCAAGCAGGTTGGAGGCAGTGGACCTACTTTTAACGAAGCCGTGTTGCTCTTTCACTATGTGTTGGCCAAAGTGGGCAGTCTAACTAGTCGCTGACGTATCTTTCCAGGATTTTGGAACAGGAGGAGAGGAGGGAAATGGGACGGTAATTCTCGGCAAGCGAACGATCGCCACTTTTGTGAATGGGGAATATGAACAAGAAGCTGCTGGATGGAGTAAATATCAGTCGTAAGCCAGCCAGAGGTTGTTTTATTGAGTGAAACTTCGCCCCTCCCCTCATCTCTATCTGCAAATGCTAATTAAGTAACTGTACTTCCTCCTAGATTCTGCCATACACGCTCCATTTATATGGTTGTGTTTACCCATAACATTCCACTTTGTTACTACCCAACTGTTTTGTTTCGAATTGGGCAAAAGTACTACAATTATGTCCATATGTACACCGAACTGCACTTTGATGACCGAACGCTACTCACTTAGTTACATAACCATTAACGCTAACAAAAGACTTCTTAAAAAATTAACACTTGTCATTTTCTTCTGAAATCTCATTTAAACAGACAATACCAGAGAAAATACAAGTAACATAATAACAAGGTGAAAAGTTAATTACCAGCTGCTGTACTAATTATTGCTGGAATCCTTGAAGCGAGCTTAGCGCTACTTAAAGACATGTCATATGAAGTGACACAAGCAAGCAATTGAGGCGATCCATCATACTACGTTCGTGTACCTAAGCGTACGTAGGAATCAACTATGAATGGAGGTAATTCAATAACTGTACACACTGCTGCCCATAAACGACCTTCCAGTGTACACCCCATGGCATGAGTTGCACTCTACCAACCCACGTCCCCATCAAAGTCCAAGACACAAAGCTATTATTCATCTCAAGAATAAGTGATTCGTTGAAGTCGCTATCTATTTTTGTAATATGTCTAATTTCGGAGCTATTTATGAATTTTCTCTTCAATGGCGACACAATGTAACTTGATGATTGTTTTGGGGAAAGCCGCAATCGGTGACAAGTAAAGTCAGGAAGGGATACTTCGGTGCAGATGAGAAATGTATCCTGCATTCAGTGGTTAATAAGTTTTTTGATAGATTGAATAGGAAACAAAGCAAAGTAGTATCTGAAGATAGGGACGTTCTTAATGTAGAGGCGTGAGCAAGATTGATCCAATTATTAAACAACAAAATTCCTTTTAGCTCACATTTCATGACCAAATATTCGACTAGACTCTGTCTAAACTGCTAGAAGATTTATAAGAGGAGGGACGTCTCAGATACAGATCTGAAATGCTATGTCAGCTCCTCTTCTACTCACAAACAAACATATTTGTATTTTCGAAGATTTTTCCAGCCAACCTTAAGCTAAGAATATCTCCAATCCGCTTCCAAATACAAATTGACTTAGGGCATCCAAAGAAAATCCGCGTCTAACACAGCCTCTGCACCGCCATGCGGCACATTAACGTTTAATAAGGAGAAAATGGAAATTGAAACAACAATTGCAAACACTTGATGACTTGTCACGGCCTTAACAGATTTCTTGCATATATGGTAACTAGCAATTGATAGTCTTTTTTCTGCTGTCGATTTCCTTCAAGTGAAACCAATGCACCATAGCGGCAGGCCGCAGTGACGAGGATGGTGTACGCCACCATATGGCCGCAGCAAGATATCAAATGGTTTGGAGATTTTTCAAGTTTTTCTTTTTCCAGAGGCAAGTGCATGTAAAAACATACACCATTAGCGTGTTAATCACAGCTGTCGCTGTTACATCACAGCATCACAGCGGCGGTATCCACTTCTTAGATAGACATCCTAGATTTGTTTTGATATCACCCAAGGGTGATGTGGCGTGCTCACCATAAACGACTGCGAGTATGTCAGTCTTGACCTTAATGAACGAATCTTATGGGCTTTTACGGGAGAATGTACTTTTTCCACTAGTTCGGATGAAAAAATGCGTATGCGAAGTTATTGAATATTTTATGGTTCTGAACATAAATTTCTTGGGAAGGATGGATAAGATATTCCAGTTAATTCACGCATTTACGCACCGACAGTGTCAAGATTCTCAAGCGACAACAAAGTTGCAGTCAGCGAGAATCGATAATAATTTACTCGAAAATATATAATAGTAAAAATAGGTTCCACAGCACCTACCCAAATATAGTAAGTGAACTGCAATGCCAAATAACCATTTTATAACAATTCAATCCAAAAAAATTTCTTTCCTTTCTGATTACACCTTATAGGCAGAGGAAATCGATTTGTTTGTGTCAAAGAATAAATTTGGCATATTTATGGTGGTCAAAGGTTAGGCACCCACGATGGAGCATAAAATCTGAGAAATGCCTGGTAAACTGACACCAACAGTTCTCTGCCAAACCCTATCTCCACCCCCACGTGGTGACTGCTGGAAGCTCTTTCTTAACGAAAAACTACAGACGGAGAGGGATGAAGGAAAGTCTCCCACCCTCAAAAACGGAAAAAAAGTACCTAGAGATTGGGGGTTGTATAGGGCTGACAACCGTACACGGAAAACAACTTGTTACGAAGCAACAACAGGAGCCTCGGACTGGACGGATGACACAACGACGAACCCGACGACGTAAACGGAATAACGATTTACGCATCTCATGGAACGTCCCTCCCTGAACAGAGAAGGAGCTGCTAAGCAGCTATCCGATACCCTGTCCCAATATAGGGCTGATGTAACAGCGTTCCAGAAGATGCGTTGGACAGGGACCGGTTTCCTGCAGAAGACTCACTACACCACATATCGTACCGGCCATCCAGTAAATCATGTGTGCCAAGCATACTGCGCTTTCGAGCCAAATTTAGAAATATAAGTCTCATTAACGTTCACGCCCCCACAAAGGAGACTGCAGAGTCGGAGAAGAATACCTTCTGCGAGGTAGTAGATTGAACCCTCGAAGCCTGCTCCAACTATGATATCAAAATCCTACTTGGGGATTTTAACAGTCAAGTAGGAACGGAGTGATACGTTGGCTCACATAGCTTACATCAAAATACAAATGATAACGAACTGCCGATTATTCAATTAGTAGTGTCACACGAAATGGTTGTTGGAAGTACCTGGTTTGCGCGGAAAGCGGTCCACCGACATACATGGACCTCTCCAGACGGGACCACTTTCAACCAAATTGACGCCACCTCTCAACCTCAGTCTTCCGACATAATAGGTATATTGGAATGATGGGTTGAGTAATTTGATGAACTGGTTAACAACCAGAAGAGCGGCGAATTTGAGGTCCCCCAACTGAAGACGATTGGCAAATTCTGCCACGAACATGGAGCCGACCAAACTACATCAAGCAGTTCATCAACTGATGCTCAAAGTGTAGGAGAGCGAATCAATGCCTGACGACAGACAACGAAGCACCCGTTACGGAAGGGAAGAACTTAATCTACTATTACAAAGCACACTCCCTCCCCCGTAATACTGTTAACGCAGAATGATTGCAAACCATAGAGCCTCTCCAAGGGTAGGATTGATAATTAAAAATTTACCATGATGAAATCAAAATATACCACAATTGAAGCGAACTTTTTGAGGGAGCTCCGGCTGCAATTTTTTTAAAGGAGTTCCCCTGATTCGAAGGGCTATGGGTACATCGCCGCAATTTTTCAAGAGAATAAAGGATGAAACATCTCCTGCGTGTACTTCCTATCCCCTCCTCACCTGGGGGTAGGCTTGAAAGTGCAAACTGGTCATGGTCATATAATTCGTGCTAACGAGAATTTACTCCGCAAGATTGGTCTGAACATCAAAATCGATTGTAAGCGACCAAAAGACCGGCTGAAACAACTGTGGGTCGATACACTGGATGGTGATTTAAACGCCTCACGACTACATCTAGATCAGGCCTTTGATAAAATAAAATGGCGCAATCGGTCACGACGAGCCGACTTCGCTTGTGACAGGAAAAAGGCCAAAGAAAAAGAAGTCCTGCCTCGTTTTAAGCATGCACACTTTGACTCCTTGCTCGCACCAGGTCCTGATGGTATCCCGGCGGAAGTTTACTAACTGGTGTTCCGCCAATGGTCAGACCTGATACTCGGGGCGTTCAACGCCTGCTTGAAGGAGGGCATTTTTTCTTGTCGCTCCAATGTAACGAGATCCGTACTGATCAGCAAATGGAAATGAGACCCGAAGCTGCCGTCTACATACTGAAAACTAGGTATGCTTAACACAGCCGGGAAAGTGCTCGAAAAGCTCATCAGGAGTACGGTCGCTGAATCGATTCGTGCTGCCGCAGTTCGGTTTCAGAACAGGGAGATCGACGGTGGATGCTGTTATGGAAGTCGTAGATACGGTGCATCGAGCCGAGGCAAACAGCCGTCGATCTCGTCGACGGATAGTGCTCCTCATAACGATGAATGCCAAAAATGCTGGGCGCCATAGAAAACTCATTCCATGTGCCAAGCTCTCTCTGAAAAAACAGTCTCAGAACCCGTCTTGATGATAATCGCGGGAGTGATCCCCGTTGCCCTCTTTACTAAAGATCCTAAAGCTATCTGCAGCTGCAAGGGCAAAAACTTAAGGGAGGTGGTTGCCCATCCCATCAACGCACTCCTGCCAAGTGGCGACTCTCTTGGCAAAATGAGCGAAGAGGCAGATGGTCATCAACAATTTAGATTCGTGGCTATACTGATCGCATAGTGAGGTTGATTACTTCCTTACCCAACTTTTAAAAGGGCAGTTTGGTTTTCAGTGTTATATGCACAAGGTTGGGAAGTCGAAATCTCCTGATTGTATGCTCTTCAATGGAGTGGCGGACGACGAAGAACACACCTTTCCTCTTGTAAAAGGTGGGACGGCTTTCATCAGTAGCTTTATACAGACATAGGGGAACTCTCTCCAGACAACATTATCAGAGAGATGCTGGCAGATGGAGTCGCGTTTTGCATTATGTTCGCCCCCTCTTATTGCGAAAAAGATTGAGCTCGGCTGACAGAGGGACCAGACGGCATGGGGTTCCCTGTACTAACAACTCCCTTTCTCCCTCCCCTCTCGTTGGTGAAGGGAATTCGAGAAAACGGGAAGGCTAATGTGTCGAACGGTTCCAGGCTAGTTTTCTGATGACAGGGAGGTGATTAGTTGATAGTCCAACGTACTGTTGCAGGAGTGCAACACTCTGTGCGTAAACGCATTTCCCTACTCCAGCCCGCCCCCCCCCCCCAAAAAAAAAATCGCGCAGTTTACAATTCACGTCAAAACTATGATAATATCAGCTTCGGAAATTATTAAAAGGGACTTTTCATTTGATATTCCACAGGACTATATTCGATAAAAAACAATTTACATCGCCCTTTTTCATGTATACGGAGCCCCCTTTATGCCCCGGACACTATAACTTTCGATTGTGCTGCTCCCAAGGCAGACGTGATACAGCGTCTGATGAGTTGCTTTTGCCCTGAACGAAAATGTCAGTCCTTTTTTTTTCTTTCAAATTTGATGAAACTGGACACGGTGTAATTAACTGTGGAGATATGGATGATCAAACGATCATCCTGAGTGGCTGAAGACGACCTAAAGGGAAGAGCTATCCCAAAAACCTAAAAGGTTGGTGAAATTGACCGTAAAGGTTAGCCCGCAAATACAGGAGCTCCATCGGAGCGCTCTATCGACAGGGGCGAGCAAGCCCTGGGCTATCCAGGCTCGGGAATTTCGGGGGGGGGGGGGGGGGGGGGGTCCCTTGAGCGCTTCAACCCCGTGTCATTCTACAGTATTCACGTGTCTATACTGATGTGTGGATCCGTGTAAAACAAAACCTTATTAAAATCGCTTTACTGTTTGCCTGTCTGTTCGCCACACGGATTTTTCTCGGAGGCGGTTATAGCGATTGACACCAAGTTCGGTGGTAAGATGGAAACTGTGAACGCTCACGCATACAGTAAGTTCGATCCTTCTGCATCGAATTTAAGGGGGGGTCCCCATACATGCAAAAGAGGGTGTCATTTTTTTTTCACCAAATATAGTTAGGTAGGATATCAAATGAAAGGCCTCACTTAGTACTTTCCGAAGTCGGTATCAATTTCGCCATTTGTTGGAAAGGTGATGAATGCGGGGGGTCGAAAGTGATCATCTCTTTAACGGACCTATTCTCAGAAGGCAAGACAAAGTATATGGTGGCAACGTCAGCATCGAAAACCAACCAAGCAACAACATCAAACCGCACTGGTTAAACAGGAAGAATAAGGATAGGAGAATTCAACTTTGAGAGCGTTGATAATTTCTCCTATCTAGGGTCGAAAATCACAACCGATAACAGCTACGATAATGAAATCCGCGCACGGTTGTTGGCAGCCAACAGCCTATTTCAGCTTACAAAAACTATTCCGCTCTAAACGTCCCACCATAGGGTCAAAGCTCTTACTGTGCAAGACTGTGCACGACCTTGCCAGTCATCATGTATTCCTTGGAAACTTAGGTTCTTAACATGAAAAACTGCGAACTCTTGGCCGCGTTCGAAAGAAGAATCCCCCGAAGAATTTTGGCCCCCCTACATAAGGATGGACGATTCCGTAGCCTATATAACGACGAAATCTATGAGCGAAACCATGACCGTCCGGTTGTGGATAAAATCCAGCTCAATAGGTTACGGTGGGCGGGCTACTTAATCCGTATGGATGAGGATGATCCAGTCTGGAAAGTCTGTAAGAGCAACATCTATGGTTTAAAAAGAAGACGAGGCAGACCCTGCTTGAGATGAAACGATGGCGTCGGTCAGGATGCCAGACAATTTTTAGGGATATCAAATTGGTGGACGTCGGCGCAAAACCGGGATGCTTGGAGTTCCTTATTAAGGCAGGCCTGGACCGGATACCGGTTGTTGCGCCGTTGATGATGATTTCGTGAGAAGAAAGAAGAAATGATCTCACTTACCCGATTTCCAGCCATTATGAATATGGAAAAATCGTGAGACCAATTTGTTCATCCTACACTTTGACAAGCATTGCCGACATTTGAACACATTCCACCTCCCAGCGATGGTGAAGTCGATTAAACAATAAAGCGAATGAAATTGGAGAAAGCAACAGGACCTGACGATACCGCATTTGAGCTCTGTAAAACGAAGAGCTGGGGCGCAACACTGTGGCTCAGTAAACTCTTCAATCGGGTTATACAGGAAGGTATAATACCATCTAACTGACAAGAAAGTACCACAGCTCCAACATGGAAAAGAAATTTAGTTGCCCCATACCTTGAAGATTTTTAAATTCATTCAAGGCGACCGTGGTCGCAAAATTATTCAAATAATTCATGGAGAAACACCGTGAGAAGTATAGCTACACGAACCCATTTGGTATGCTCTACAACAATACCTAGTACCAGAGGCAATCGTTCGCTGGGCTAAACTGCTCTTCCATGATCCGAGAAGTAAAGTTCGAAGTGTGGCGGGTGTATCAGAACCGCTTCTGGTTTCTGCTGGTGTTAATCAAGGAAGCGCCCACCGACCCTGTGAAACAGGCAGAACTGAGCGATTTAGATATCCCGATTTTGTCTGACATTTGTAGTCTAACCTAAAATCCTTCAAACTACAATTTTTTTGTTTTCAATGTAAATATATATTTCGGGAGCAACTTCATCAGTACAAAGCTACAAAGCTACTTATCCACTAATTACTTAAATTACTTTTAAAACTTTGTTAAACTATTAACCTAATTACCGCGGCAAGTCTTATTAATTTTAACGGGCCGTTACCTGAATCTGTGTTTAATAACTTCATCGTGTCTTCTCTCAAAATTTCTAAACTTCCCCAAGGTTGTTGTTCGGCTTGCGTGACACAAGATCTCAAGCTTTTCCCGTTGAAGGATATGGGCTTCTTCGACTATGTGCGTTGCCCCTGATGATCTTATGCACGACTTTTGTTTCTGATCACTACGTACCGCTTCCTTGATGTGTTCACTAAATCTGGTCATTGTCAGGCGTTTAGTCTGTCCTATGAACATCATATTACAGTCACTGCACGTTATTCGGTAGATTCCACTTTTTCCTCTGCTACCAAAGAATCCTTGACGCTTCCCAGTAAATTCCGCAAGGTTGACGATCGACTCGAACCTACGACTTCCGGTTGAAACTTTTTTAATCCAATTCCTGATGTTGTTGAATAGATAGGAATACGGGATATTTATCCGTCTCATGATTTCCTCCTTATGCTGCGAGAATAGTGTTGTATAGGCATACCTATTGTGTTGCTTGATTTTCCTTACGATTCGCTTCCCAATAGTCTGAAAATTATACCCATTCTTAATAATGGTGTCAATAGTATGCTATCGCCCCTTATTGAAGCCGTATTCCGAAAGAGGGTATGTGACCAGTCGGTAAATAATGCAATTATAGGCTGCCATTTTTTGGGAAAATATATGGCGTGAAGTGCCTGGTATCGTTCTCTGCGCTGCTGTAGGCTTACGGTATATCTCTAACTTAAGCTTCTCGCTAGAGTTGACGATATTCAGATCTAGGAAGGGTAGTACCCCATCCTTTTCTACCTCTAGTGTAAACTCGATTTTTTGATGAATCTTGTGTATAGATGAGATGACCAAGTCAATAAGGAACGACAGCATATTATTGACACCGTTTTTAAGAATGGGTATATGGGTATCATCAAACGCCTCAAATCCAAAATTTATCATAATGACGTCCGTCCTTTCGCCTTTATGGTTTTGAATGTTGGCCAAGTATAAAAGACAAAAAAACGAAGTCTTCCGGTAATGGAGACGAAAATGTTCCATTGGACTAGAGGCATGGCCTGGATTACATCCAAAATGAGGATATCCGTGGTCGATACAGCGTGGCACCGATCGTGGAAAAATTTTGAGAGAAAGGTGTTTGTTGTCATTCAATTCGCATTCGGCAAGATTGGTCTGAACATCGAAGTAGATGGTAAGCGACCAAACGGCCGACTAAAACAAAGGCGGTTCGATACGTTAGATGGGGATTTGAGGGACCTTTGATAAAAGCAAATGGCGCAACCGATCAAGACGAGCTGACCCCGCTTATAAACGAGTAAAAAGCTAACGAGAAGGAGATCCTATCTCACTTTAAGTGTCCACATTTTGACTCCTTGCTTGCGCAGTTTACAATTCACGTCAAAACTACTATCAGTTTAAAAAAATACTAGTCGGGACCTTTCATTTGGTATCACACATGGACGATTTGGTAGCCTACATAACGACGAAATTTATCAGCCATACCATGACCGTCACGTTGTGGCTAAAATCTGGCTCAATAGGTTACGGGGGGCGGGTCACTTAATCCATATGGATGAGGATGATCCAGCCCGGAAAGTCTATAAGGGCAATATCTATGGTAGGAAAAGAAGGCGAGGCAGACCCTGCCTGAGATGGAGCGATGGCGTAGGCCAGGACGCCAGACAGCTTTTAGGGATATCGAATTGGTGGACTTCGGCGTAAAACCGGGATGTCTGGAGTTTCTTATTAGGGCGGGCCTAGACCCGATACCGGTTGTTGCGGCGTTGATGATGACGATCACACATGACTATATTCGGTGAAAAAAAATGCATCCCTTTCTCAATGTATGTCACTCACTATGCGTAAGATTTCATAGCTCGCACATGTCTACCAAATTTCGCTCGGATCAGTTTAGCCGTTTTCTAGAAAAGTGCCTGTGAAGGATAGACAGTGGATCGATTTGAATAGGTTTTGTTTTACCTTTGATAAAGAAAATTTGGGTACCGTATTCCGGAAACGGATACGCATCACCTGACCATTATTTTAACATATTCAGAGCAAACCCATCCTCATGATAGAGTCGATGCAATCATAGAATGCGTTGCATCTAACTGCTCATACCTATCAGTGCATGTATACAAACGATTCAAAACACCATCGAGGAAAATTGATAATCCGATCACGACAACAGCGGTTTATCTCTCCCGTTATCTGTTCATTCAAAATCTATCTTCGTGTCCATAACAAAAACTTCCCAAAAAAGAATTTTACTACACTGTCACTTCCGCTCAGTATCTCCACAGTATCTTTTTCGGGTTTCGAATACAAATCAAACACTAAAGGGCTCAAGACGCATTCGAATAAACAAAATATTATTCTTTCGTGATATCAAGTGCAATGAAGCCAAACGACGTATCTGAAATAAAATTACTATTCCGCCATGAAAGTGGAACCACTCGTAGATATGAATGACAGGAAATTTTTCGATTTGAGTAATTAATCCGAGCCGGATTAAACCTTTGTCATATGAGTTGCGGTAATAGGACGCCACACACATTTCCATCCCATTCTAGATTGATAATCCGTGGGTACAATTGACACTTTGGGATATAAATGTAGATTTATGAGAATGGACATAAAAAAACATTACTTCCTTCCATTTAAGATTATTATTTATGGAGAACTTGGTCGCATTGTCCGGATAGTTCAGTGGTTAGAGCACTAGGCTGTCATACGGAAGGTCGCGGTTCAAATCTCACTGGTGGCAATGGGATTTGTATCGTGATTTGACGTCGGATACCAGTCGACTCAGCTGTGAATGAGTACCTGAGTTAAATCAGGGTAATAATCTCGGACGAGCGCAATGCTGACCACGTTGCCTCCTACAGTGTACTGTAGTGTACCGTTACGGTCTTGAATGAAGTGCTCTAACACACTTCAAGGCCCTGATCCAATATGGATTGTTGCGCCAACGATTATTATTATTATTGGTCGCATTTCTTTGGCAATGGAGTCTTGGGGGCTAAGGCCATCAGCATCATGTCAAGTGTTTACCATCAAAGCAATTCTCTTTCATCTCGATTGGTTCTAGCCCTCACACTAACAAGCTTGGCAAATTAACAATCCGGTCCAGAGGAACATTTTCACAGAACTTATTATTCCATCCAATGCATTTGCTTACATGAAACGTGCCTACGCGGGGTTAGATACAGTTTTATATAATTTTATCGTTCCGGACATAGTTGATGGACAAATTCGTTGACGGACCATGTTCAAATTAATGAGTTGAATTGAATAATTGATGGCGCCGATGTTCAGCAGGTATCTATATGCAGTTTTGTATGCTCGTAGATACTTGCTAATCCATTTGAACCGCATGCGCATTTGCATATCACTCTAGGAACATATAGAGATCCACTAGCCTTAGGCCATAGTAGCCAAAATAAGGCGCAGATATACATTTTCGACTGACGCATTCTACGAGTATTCTAAAATTAAACATGTCAACCTTGCAACCTCTTCCAGCAAGTTCTGAAAGTTAAGCTTGAAAAGCGCCGTCTAGCCCCATGTCTAGGGGAATAATTAACGTGAATTAAATACTTAGGCGTAGGAAAACACAATTTGTTGTTGCGGATGTCAAATGAACAATAGCAGAAATGCAATGACACCAAACAGTGAATAGCAAACTTTGCGTTGAATTCTAATTAATTATTGTTGAAGTGACACAGAACGGGGATTCCACTGAGATGCGCATTGCACCCACCCGGATTTAATATGCAAGGGCTAGGATTCATCCTTTTGTCGGCATATAAATTGCAGGGTTCCCTAGCAGTATCTCGAAATGCACGCTACACACTTAAGTGATCTCCCTGCAACATTTTATCACGAATCTTTTTTAGTGCAACAATATTGTTACGGAAAATCTACAGAATGGAACACTTTAGTACCAGTCGCCCTTCATGCAAGCTGTACGATTGTGTAAGAAACTTTTATTATTTTATAATTTTATTGAGACCTCCATCAGCAACTCGTTATAATGAGTAATCAACAATTAGATATAATTGCCTTGCATCATGCTGAATCATTACAACTGGAATTTAGTAAACTAGAAAGTAAAACGGCTAGTGTATTCGACTTTGTAAGAGATAGGCTGTTGTGTTACTTCATAACGATGACGGTCAGATAATCAATTGGGGATGACTTAACGAAAATCGTGGCAATGACCCAAATATACTGTATGGGATAATGGGCCATGGCCTCAGGCCTGATGTGAAAGGGGTGGAAAGGGTGGGGTTCCCCCGGGCCCGACTTTCCTCGGGAGCCCGGAATAGTCATTTCAGTGGCAAAAAGGAACGATAGGGGGCCCATACAATCTTCACCTCAGATCCGTATAATTTTCACCTCGGACCCCGTTTTTCGGCATAATTTTTACCCCGGGTTCGGATTTCTTCTTTATGGCCCTGCATGTCCTCGATAAATTTGGACCCAAATCCGCTCGAAAGAATGTTGGCATCCCAGGAAGCAGGTAGGGGAAATTTCAATTGCAATTCCCTAGTTCCCCACTGAGATAATTTTTTCCTTTTAATTTGAGAATTCAATCTTTTAAGCTGGTACGTAAGAATACCTTTGAAAGTATTCCCTGTTTCCCGTAAAAGGCGACTATAAGATATAGAAATTTATGCGTTAGTGACCTGAAAACGGAAAGATTTCGTACGAGGCTATAGGCAGCAGGGCGGCCTGGTCTGATTATGCTTCAGGTTAAAGTCCTCGCGGTGGCCGCTGGAAAACGTCTTCGGACGTGCCAAGAGTGTGTATGTCCGAGCTGAGAGTAGGCTTATCCAACTGATAAAGATCTGCTTGTCTGTTGGTCATGTGTTAGGGGCAAGTAGATCTGGCGGAGGGATGAGCCGAAGCCACAACCCGGTTATTGTCCTCCCTGCATTGGAGAAGATGCAAACAAGACCCCAAGCCAAGGTGGAACAGCATAAGTGGTGGGTTACGTGGCCAATGGGGAGCTTTGTCTTTAGTGTGCGAACAATGAATACCTTAGGCACCTTCAGTTTCAAATAAGACTCTTAATCTGGTGACCAGTCTCATCAAGGGGGACATTCTTCCCAGACTACTCGTGCACCCAAAACATGGACTCAATTTTTAAAAAAATAATTAAACCGATGATAGAAGAAGAAGTGGTGATGTGAAGCGCGACATCGAAGGATGAGCTGCTGGCATCCAGCCAGGAAACAGAAACCGTCGAGAGCAGAACACTCGGTGCCAGCCGTTGGACCGCTGTGCAGGAACAAACCACAGGGACCTCCCGGAACGAGGCGGCAGATGGACTAATGGTTTCTAGCCTGAAATCCATTGCCGTTAAGCCGGGTGTAACGAGTGCCAGACAAAATACTCGTAACCCAAAACCCTCGACGTGGGGAGATCCCTAAAAAGTAAAGACCGATAAGAATGTCGGTCACCGCAAACCGGCCAAAAAGCGAAGGTCCACTGGTGTCCTACTCAGGAGCCAATACGACAGGGCCATGCATATTCTCAGCAAGATTGTTAAGAATTAGGGGACCGGTACTCTCGACGGATGGGATGAAAGAGACTTCGCTAAATGCCAGGTGATTGTTGAGGAATACAAACGCAAATGCATGGAAGACAAGCAGAAGGCGAGGCCCACCGCTCTCAAACGCAATCGATCTCAAGACGAGATCGAACAAGATCAAAAGCGAAGCATAGGGGGCAAGAGCCCAGATGCTAAGCAACATCTGGAGGAAAGTAGGCAGCAACAGCCACCCGATGGGCCACGAACCGCGAAACCCTTCAGCGATTTACCTAGGAGCCACTTATGTGTGGCGCTCGCAGATCGTAATTCCGCTAGCACAAACTAGCGCCGGAGGTGTGGACCAGTGTTGAGGTCAAGCTACCGAAGATGGTCATTAAGCATCTCCTGGACCCCAAAACATAAAACACACAGGATCCATCCCCTGCTTTGATTCCTCTCAGATGGTCCGTGGGTTTCACGTTATAGCTTCCGAGGACCAATTCCCCAGGGGCTTTCTCGTTTCGTGCGTCGCTAAGATTTGCGAAGTCTGGGAGGCCGTAAAGCTCAAATTCATCCCCTGCGATGAGTTTCCCCCCCGGTCGCTCGCATCTGGTTGCTGAAGATCTGAATAGATAGGGACAAGCTCGTCCAATCCCCTGCGCCTTCAACTCCAGACAAACAGCTAACCCTTTCTACTCCGTATAAACGTACCTGGAGACACTGGAAAGGTCAACTATAAAGTTCAGTTTGGAATCAGGAGCCCAAAGATAAAAGTGTTCCACTCTGCAAAACCTGAGTTTCAGCGACTTATTCGTGATCAAGCTGGAGCAGGCGGAGCAGAGAACGTGTATATTTCCTCGGCTTACATAACTGACAACCCATTAGCTCCTCCAGAAGAACTACAACATTTGACGAGCATCATAGGAACAAAGAAGGTCAACTTGTTTGCTTTGGCGAAGCTGGGAAATCAATGAGAGAGGTGAGTCATTCTTTGATTTTATTATTTCTTCAAACCTATCGGTGTGTAACAGGGGCAATACACCAACCTTCCATTTCCCCAGCTCGCACAATTGTGAAGGAGAAGGTCCTTGAAATCACCCTACTAACCGACAATGGGATTCTTAGGGTGGAGAACTGGAGAATGTCTGACTAGAGATCCGTCTCTGATCACAGTTGGATACTTCTCAGTCTTGATTTCGCCGCATAGGTCTCCAAACCCTTCAGAAACCCCAGAAGGATCGATTGAAGAGAGTTTGATCAAGTAATTAAGAACAAACTCTCCGGTGTGCAAATTGGCAAGATTGGCACGACAGACGAACTGTAGTCAAAGGTCGGCATTCAATACTGCCTTTGAAATCTCGTGCCTTGATAAATACAGCAGATCTGTCCAGCCTCAGGAAGCGGACCAAGGAAATTTTCAAAATCTGCTACAGACATAAATATTGGCAGCCATACAAGGACTGCCTGCCATCAAGACCGCCGAGAGGCAGTCTTGGTTGGATTACTGTCAGAACCTCGAAAGCACCAGTGAATCCGCGAAGCTCAGTAAGATTCTGTCCAAGGAACATAGGACCCAATCCTTTCTTAAAAAGTCGGAAGGCTCCTGGATGGAACTTTTTGGTGTAACTTTCAGACGCACTTTCCCCCCAGCATGCCTACCTCAAAGGCAAATTCACAGAAACCGCTCTCCATGAGATAATTGGCACGGTTGAGCGGTCACTGCAGTACAAGTAGTACTGCCTATTTTCCTTCTGGGATATAGAGAGCTTTCAACAACGTTAGTACTAACGCCATCAAGGAAGCCTTGACCAGTATTGGATTGGACGCATTGGATTATGTTCATGATAAGTTCCAGAATAATCCACTCAGATCTGGGAGGCAACCACTTGACCAGAGCTCTGCACAGAGGCACGCCCCAAGATCCGGTGCTCTGGTTAATAGTGATGGACGAAATTTGGACATGGATGATGGAAATATTGGACAGCAAGGGGGTGAAGATAGTGGCGTATGCCGACGGCTTAGTGACATTAGTGTCAGGGATGTTTCTGTCCATTTTGAGCGACATCATTGAAGGATCGTTGGGAAAGGTGTATCTGTGGACCGTAAGATGACTCGGAATAAACCCAACTAAAACGACACTGATGTTATCCACCACCAATTCCCTTACCTTAATTCCACCTAACACGGCTAAATGAATAAAGTTTGGTTCTTTCCTCCAATGTAGAGTATCTGGGTGTAATCCTGGATCCAAAACTAAATTGAATATTAAACATAAAACTAAGAGTTTAGAATGCGAGTATAGCCTTCTATGCCAGCAAGAAAACCATTGCAAAGAAATGGAGTCTCCGGCCAAAGATGGTTCTCTGGATGTTTGGTGGTGCGCCTAATTCTAACGTACGACTCTATTGCATGGTGGCAAGCTTTCAGCAAAAAATACAATCGAACGAAGTTTATTAGACTCTGACAGGGGCTCTGACACCCACATTAAATACGTTATAGCGTGCAGTACCGTCAGACTACGTGAGTCCGGATCCTAGACAGCGAAGCCCAACGGCCACAGAAACATCCTAGACGAAATACCTCAGGAAAACGGGGCAATCCCCACAAACTATGCCACACGTAAACTGAACTTTATGAGAAACTTTGCTGTGGACTTTCCAACCAGGGCAGAGTGGAAGACCGTACGGTTATGGCACAGTATTATTCAGCGATGGATCAAGGATGATCTATAGAATTCGCGCAGGGGTTTTCTCGAATATACACAATATATCCGAGTCGTGTAGTCTCTCAGGTTTCGCCAGTGTATTCCAAGAGGAAGTTCTGGCGATAGTGGAAGTCTGTCGATGGCTGGAGCATGATCCGCGTCCCAAGCACAACGAAGCCATTCTGACCGAGAGCCAGACGACCATTAGCGCCTTGTACTCAGCGATGACATCTTCCAGGCTGGTGGAGCAGTTCAAAAATGTGCTGAACAGTCTAGGCGACACTCTCAAGGTCACCCTCCTCTGAGTTCCCGGGCATAGGAACATAGAGGGTAATGAGCAGACTTTGACTTTTTTGCTCTTGGTAGCCCTTCGGCGGGTACAATCGGTGTCCCTCTGGCGGCCAATACGACAAAACCTGAAAATGGGCGACTTTAATTTTGAAAAGGTGGACAATTTTCTGTACCTAGGACTATACATAACGAAGAGTAATGATAGCCAACAGATCACACTACTCAATCCTACGGATAATGAAAAATAAAAGGGTGCATTTCGGTGGGCTCGCACGAATCCGTTTTTTGTTTATTTTCCAGGATCCGGTGTGGACCCACAAATCGAAAAGGACACGTGCAAAAACCTCAAGCTTGCCATTCAACGTAGCAAGAGGGAATGCTTAAAGGAGCTCTGCTCGGAACCGGACGTAAAGCCATGGAGGAGCGCTTACAGCAGAATAGGTGATAACGAAGCTCCAGGTTTGGACGGCATACCGAACAGAGTCCTTAAGCTTGCCGAAAAACCAAACCGGACATGCTCACTGAATCGTTCGAAGTTTGCATGTTCGAGGGGATATTCCCTACAGTATGGAAGCGGCAGAATCTGGCACTGCTACCTAAGGCTGGTAAACCTTCAGGTGAACCATCCTCTTACAGAGCCATATGTCTTCTAGACACTATGGGCAAAATCGATCGTCGAGAGCCAGGGAAGCCTTTCAGATCGGCAGTATGGGTTCTGTTAAGCCAGATGATGACAGCAAAATGATTACTGGCTTGGCCGAAAATACTGTAGGCTACTTATTGCCAGAGTAGTGAGCTCGAACTTGCTTTATGCCATCTCTATTTTGGAAAAGACATTTCGCATATCATGTAATGCTCATAAACTGAGTGCGGTCTACAGGAGGACAATCCTAAGGGTGTGTTCTGCCTTTAAAACTTTCTCAGATGGAGTGGGGAGTGGTTTTAATTGATAAAAATCCAGCACTCTGACATGTCCAGTGCAAAGTCTTTTGAACGAAAAAGGGTGTCGCGCTGCTGAGTACCATCTAGATGATATTCTTCGTTGTCTTGTTAGGCCGAAAGCCCCATACAACCAGAAAATCATTGGGCCATACCAAAAAGGTTCACTCCAAGCAAATCAGCAACAGATTAATTTTTCTCTCTGCGGAAAGCGATGGAAAAACTGTTGGAATATGACCATTAGCTGCATTATCTTTTCATCGACTTCATAGCCAGGGTAAAAGTGTTAACGGTCATGAAAGAATTCGGTATTCCAACCAAATTGATACGACTAACTAGGCTCACCCTGACTAATGTTCGAGACCAGATAAAAGCAGTTGTTTATGAAAGCCTGGAAAATTTGATAAGTGAAGTTCTGTGCTTGAGGAAAAAAGGTCCAAAAGGACTTACATTTTATAAGAAAACAAACTATTTAAATTTGTCATAAAATCTTATATTTACTATTTATTTCGGTGCATGACAAATTTTGATAAATGCAGTTGGGAAAAAATTCTGAATTGTTGGAAAAAAATGGAAATCATTTTAAGATTCAGCGCAAAGAAATGCATAGCAATCAAAGGCTGGAAAACAAGACGCAAACGAAAAAATGCCGGTTTCTGATATCGCTGTAATCACTATTAAACTTTCCATAGGAGGTTACAGTGGCCTAGTTGAGACCATACTTGTATATAGGGTCATATCCCCCTCCCTTGGAAGCCATTTTCTCGTCGCTTAATGGCGAGGAGTTGAAAACTACAAGCAAATTTCTTATGTAATAATTCAACTGCTTCTTATCGAAAAATAGTTCCTGATTTGTGATAAAACTCATTCTTTGTAGCAAGTACACTTTTCCATTAATTGCGAGTGTTATCACTGAGAGCCTCAAGTGCCATGAGACATGCTCGTAGAATTTCCACACATTCCTTCCTTCCTTAAGTTCGCCCAATTGCTCAAGTTGTTTTCAAAGATATTCTCGGACTTCTTCACAACTCTTTCATTTTCTGCGCGAAATAGATGCGTTATCAGCACAAACAGTCATCAGATAAGATTTCATGTGAAAATTACGACACTCTTAATAAGTTAGTAATGTTGGCGGTTATCTGTTCAAACAAGAAAGCAAAAGTGCTAAATAATTCTCCTCCCAACATCCTCACTTGCCGCCCCTTCCTCCCAAGATACATATGATGAAAACCAATGGAGAACGACAAGTGTTTAATTTTAATTTAATTTCCCTGAGTTGGTTCTACGTCCAAAGTACATTTGTTTAAATATGACGTTGAGCCAAGCTGCTCTCCCAGCTATTGATTATTACAAATATTTGCGTCGATAGTATTTTTTTAATAATGGTCGCCCTTTAGTCAGTTATTTGTTTTCGGAGTCTTATCTTGGGGCCTAGATAGTCAACGCGACTGTACTCTAGACACAAAAAAGCTCCACAAAATCAATATTTGTAATTAACTTATTTTGTTGTTTCCATAGATATCCACGCATACCCAAGCTATAACAACATTGAGTGTTATTCTGTGTTCGGTAATCGGGCTTTATATTCTGCGTAATATTAGTGGGATTATTTGGGTATTACAGAGCCGAGGGGGATAGTAAATTAACTCTATTTTACTTTTGTGAAAACGATACCCGTAGCTTACTCTATTTTCTAGAACCTTCCTCTTGCAGAGCTATCTATTCCTAGAGAATAAAGGCACATTAAAATCGGACCATTATCTGTTAATATATTTACCAGCGTATCTGTCAACTTTATCTTCTCTGGACATGGTTGAATTTATGGTGACGAAATCTTGTTAAAGAAGCGGAACCAACAACAACTACAAGCAAATACTGAATCACATGGTTTGAATGGCGAAGAATGGGTCAAGGGAAGAAAACTTCAAGGGAAAATTGTCCGAATCTCACTGTCAAAACTGCCCAATAAATCCATTTTAAGGTCTCCTTTCGTCTGCCAGGTCTCCTTTCGTCTGCCCGCGGGGTTCGTAACCGCGCCTTCCTCACTTCTTCTGCTTTTCGCAGGTTATCCTGGATCACTACGATCATGGAATTGATCGCATTCCAATACTCCTAGTAAACCACCATTCTCCGGACCCTAGGCGACCATACCCCCAGCCAGCTGCTACGAAAAATGAAGCAGCTGGGTGGGGATAAGGTTGGCTCAGCTGCTAAAGTCTCTCTGACTACAGCGACTCCCGGAGAGCACCCGCGCCATCTTGGCCTGTGCGGACTCGTGATCGCTGCAAGTGTTCTCCGCCGCGGCCGATAAACTGCACGAGGTGTACACGCGCCCCGTGGTCGCGGAAGTTTCCCGCGACTCAACTCGGGAACTCAATGAACTGAAGTCAATGGTGACGACAATGGCCGATGCGCGTTACAAGCTGACTCCGACGGTAGGTACTTTGCGTTCGGGAGATAGATCTCGATCGTAATCGCGGTCGAGGTCTGCTTCCCGTAGTCGTACGCCGGGATCCTCGTCGACCTCGATAGTTTGTTGGTACCATCGGAAATACGGAACTCAAGCGACTAAATGTACCACCAGATACACGTTTAGCGCAGTAAAAAAAACTAAACTTGCTGGGTGCCTCGGCGACGGCTTCCCGAAGCGCAATACCACCCCACCTTGCAATCTTCGACCGTTTCTTCCTGGTCGATACGGGCACTGAGGTGGCGGTTCTCCCGGTACCCCGTCCGAACACCCTTATTTCGCAACACCTGCGTTTAGCGGCCGCGAACTTATCTTCCATCAGAACGTTTTCGTGGTGCTTCTTTTTAGCGGACATCAACATCCCCATATTAGGCGCACTGGCACTATGGGCTGCTGGTTCACTTGCAAAAAGACATCAATAGACCCCGCAACCTCGTTGCAGACGTCAGGGAAGGTTTCTACCTGCCGAGATGACACTCTCTCGATAATTTTCGAGGATGTCTCCGACCATCGCATTCGCGCATTCCTCTCAAAGTTTCGCAACATCACTACGGAAAGTAGTTTTTCCAAGCCGGTGAAGCACGATGTGCAGCACCATATCAATACCACGGGTTCTCCAATCTTTTCAAAGATGCGTCCTGTTTTACCTTGCTGTTGCGAAGAAAGAATTTGAAAATTTGATGAAACAGGGTATCTGCTGACCATCAAGCAGTTGTTGGTCCTGTCATATGGTCCCTAAGCCAAACAGCGAATAGAGGCCATTCGGAGATTATAGGCGTTTAAATGCTCAGGCAATTCCAGACCGATATCCCATACCACTCATCCATGCTTTTACACACTTGCTTACGAACTGCCGTGTGTTGACGACTTTGAATCTAGCGCTTCCGAATCTGCGCACTTAGAGCATCTCGAGAGCATTTTTCAACGTCTCCCTGAAGCCAGACCTATCTTAAACGTTTAAAAATGCAGATTTATACAGAAGTAAGTGAAATTTCTCGGTCACTTAGTTACCCCTGACTGCATCCAACCTGACCCAAAAAAGGTTGACGCGGTGAAGAGTTTTTCACTACTAACCACGATGAAGGATCTGCTAAGGTTCTTGGGCATGTTAAATTTTTATCGTCGTTTCTTGCGCAAGGCAACTCACCAATAAGCGATCCTGAACGCTTACTTACCTGGGCCCAAAACTAAAGACTCCCGCGAGCTTGCATGATCTGCTGAGGTCGTCCATGCATTTGAGACAGTCATATCCTCAGCTAGATACTCCCCTATCTGTGTTCGTCGATGCCTCAGATACTGCCGTGGGAGCCGCTCTACACCAAAGGGTGAATCAAATCTGGCAACCGTTGAGCTTCTTTTCAAAACAGCTTAACCCAGCTCAACGCAACTATAGCGCCTACGATCGTGAACTACTCGCCACGTACCTCGCTGTAAAATTCTTCCGTTTCTCCCTTGAGGGCAGGCCGTTCACTATATTCACGGACCAGCAGCCCCTTACATTCGGGCTCAGACAGCGTCTCCTCGCCAACTTAGGTAATTCAGTTATATCAGCTAGTTTACTTCCGATATCCAACATGTGTTGCAGACGCTTTGCCTGGAATTTCGAGGTCAAAGTCCCCACCTCGGTCGATTATACGGCAATCGCCGAGGCACGAGAAGACGACGCAGAGCTTCAGAGCCTGAAGGTAAATTCCAAATATAAATTCAAGGAGTTTCCTATTTTCGACTCAAACTCGTACTTACTTTGCGAGATCTCAAATAAGGGACCCAGACCATCCATTCCGGGCGATTTTCGCAAGAAAGTATTCCACGCGATTAGCGATCTTGCGCACCCAGGCATCAGGACGACGAACCAGTTAGTCACCGAAAAATATTTCTGGCCGTCCATGAACAAGGACGTGAATTCTTGAGCCAGACAGTGCATCGCGTGCAAGAAGTGCAGGATCAAAAAGCACGATCGAAAAGAAGTAGGTGTGTTCCCTCGGTCAACCAAGCGCTTTCACACCATCCATCTCGGCAAGTATTGCCTCACTATCATCGACAGGTTTATGTGGTGGCCTGAAACAATACCTCTGTCTGACATTACGACGCAATCATGTACCGAGGCTCTCTGTCAAGAACGGATTCCGCGCTTTGGTGTTCCAGCCGGCATCACCACGGACCAAGGAATGCAATTTGAATCTACTCTCTTCGCGGAGTTAGGAAAATTCCTTGGCTATAAACGAATAGGGCTACTGCATACCATCCACAGTCTAATGGTTTGTTGGAACGTTGGCACCGGACGCTGAAGACCGCTCTAATGGCCCACGGCGATCCGTCGTAATCGCGGTCCATGCCTTTCATCCTCCGAAGAATTTTTGGCCCACTACATGAGGATGGACGATTCTTTAGCCTACATAACGACAAAATCTATGAGCGATACCATAACCGTCTGGTTGGGGATAAAATCCGGCTCAATAGGTTATGGTGGGCGGGTCACTTAATCCGTATGGATGAGGATGATCCAGCCCAGAAAGTCTATAAGGGCAATATCTATGGTAGGAAAAGAAGACGAGGCAGACCCTGCCTGAGATGGAGCGATGGCGTAGGTCAGGACGCCAGACAGCTTTTGGGGATATCGAATTGGTGGACCTCGGCGCGAAACCGGGATGCCTGGAGTTCCTTATTAAGGTAGGCCTAGACCGGATACCGGTTGTTGCGCGGTTGATAATGATGATGATTTCGTGAGAAGAAAGAAGAAATGATCTCACTTACGCGATTAGCAACCATTACGAATGTGAAAGTACGGTGGAACCAAGTTAAAGACAAGATCCACAAAGTGGCCTCTGCAACCCGCGGGGTTACCAAATCATGTAAGCGGTTCATCAACCGAAATACTTGGCTCTGGAATGAAAATGTCCAAATGAAGGTCCGTGAAAGAAACGCCTCTACCATAAGTTTCGATAATAAAATACTGGCCAATTGTACTTCTACAAGCGCCGCTGAAGTCGAAAAAGCACTAAAACGAATAAAATCGGGTAAAGCAACAGGACCTGACGACATCGGATGCGCGCTTTGGAAACCGAAGAGCTCAATGAATTCTTTAACCAGGCCAATAACCTGAAGGAAGGTAAAAGACAATCTGACTGGTAAGAAAGTGCCACTATTCCAATATGGAAAAAGCCGAATGTTCAAATTACCGTCCGATCCGGTTGCTGTCCCATGCCATGAAGATTTTTGAACGCATTCTTGACAACCCTATTCGCGGGTTTGTTAAGAACTACGAAACTACTTATGCAATACACACTGCGCGGTTACTCATGGAGAAACAACGTGAGAACCAATATCCTCTTTACATTGCATTCTTGGATCTAGAGAAAGCGTTTGACCGTGTGCTGCACGAACTCATCTGGTACGCTCTACGACAACACTTAGTGCCAGAAGAACCTGCATTATGAAATTTCTTCAAGTATTAGGGCAACCTGGATGAAGTGGCAGTCCACAACTGGTGTTCTTTGTGATCAACAAACATCTCAAATCTAAAATGTACCACAGTGTCGTCAGCTCTGTCGCCCTCTATGATGCTGAGGGTTGGCCGACTACAAAAGACAATGAACGATGTCTTGCGGTAACGGAGACGAAGATGTTGCGTTGTTCTAGCGTACTCGGATGTTACGACGCAGACAGGTATTGACGAAAGATTGGAGCTTTTGGGTAACAGTGAATTTCACTGCTATCTTTCGTCTTATAGGCCTATATGCCTATTAGAGGGTATCGGCAAACTTTTCGAACCGGTCATCTACAGTAGGGTTGTACCGAAAGACCGAAAAACAGAAACTCGGATTCCGCTCTTTATGGTGGCGGAAATTGGGGGAAGCAATGTGAGGCCAATAAATTTTGCAGGGTATTTACTCCCGATGTAAGGAATTCTGCAAGATAGAACAAAACAATATAACCCAACATATACAAACGGCCAGCCCTGTAGCAGTACCTATCGTCAGCAATTAGCACGTAGTGAAGCTATTTTGGAGTGACAAAAAAAGACGGAATGATTCGGCTAAGGATGCTGGACTCACAGAATTACACTCGATGTTCCAAAATGGATCAAACGAAGGTGCACACACAAGGCGGAAAAGGAAATTAACAGCGGTGCGCTCTTTCCGTACCAAATAAGAACATGAATCGCAATTCATAGCTGATCCTGCTCGACGACGTTATATCTAAATGGCAGCCCCACGAGATAAGTGGAGGAGAAAAAGGTGGTATTAGTGAGTAAAAATCGCATACAACTGGTATGGTAGGAACCAACAGTAGATTTTAAGCCTTTCCACCTTCATTACCATCATCATCAACGGCTCAACAACGGGTATCCGATCTAGGTCTGAATTAATAAGGAACTCCAGACATCCCGGTTTTGGGCCGAGGTTCACCAATTCGATATCCCTACAAGCTGTCTGGTGTCCTGGCCTACGCCCTCGCTCGATCTTAGGCACGGTCTGCCTCGTTTTCTTTTTCTACCATAGATATTGCCCTTATAGATTTTCCGGGTGGGATCATCCTCATCCATACGGATTAAGTGACCCGCCCACCGTAACCCATTGAACCGGATTTTATCCACAATATGACGGTCATGGTATCGCTCGTAGATTTCATCGTTATGTAGGCTACGGAATCGTCTATCCTCATGTAGGTGGCCAACAATTCTTTGGAGGATTCTTCCCTCGAACGCGGCCAAGAGTTCGCAATTCTTCTTGCTAAGAACCGAAATCTCCGAGGAATACATAAGGACTGGCAAGATCATTGTCTTGTACAGTAAAAGCTTTGACCCTATGGTGAGAAGTTTCGAGCGGAACAGTTTTTTAAACCAAAATAGGCTATGTTGGCTGACCACAACCGTGCGCGGATTTCATCATCGTAGCTGTTATCGGTTGTGATTGTCGACCATCGATAGGAGAAATTATCAACGGCCTCAAAGTTGTATTCTCCTATCCTTATTCTTCCTATTTGACCAGTGCGGTTTGATTTTGGTTGGTTGGTTTTCGGTGTTGACGTTGCCACCATATATTTTGTCTTGCCTTCATTGATGTGCAGCCCAAGATCTCTCGAGGGCCAGGTTAAAGAGGACGCATGATAGGGCATCCCCTTGTCGTAGACCGTTGTTGATGTTGAATGGTCTTGAGAGTGATCCTGCTGGTCACGGTCAGCTTAGTCAGTCTTATCAATTTCGTCGGGATACCGAATTCTCTCATGGTAATGTACAGTTTTACCCTGGCTATGCTATCCTAGGTGACTTTAAAGTCGATGAATAGATTTTGCGACTGATGTCCACATTCCAACAGTTTTTCCATAGCTGCCGCAGAGAGAAAACCCGATCTGTTACTGATTTGCATGGAGTGAAGTCTCTTTGATATGGGCCAATGATGTTCTGGGCGTATGGGGCTATTCTGCGTAGTAAGATAGCGGAGAATATCTTATAGATGGTACTCAGCAACGTGATACCTCTATAATTGCTGCACTGTGTGATATCTCCCTTCTTATGTATGAGACAGATAATGCCTCTTTGCCAATCGTCAGACATTGATTCGCTGTCCCATGCCTTGAGCACAAGTTGATGAGCCACTTGGTGTAATTGGTCACCTCCATATTTAGTCAATTCCATCGGCTCCTGGCGACTTACGATTTTTAAGTCGATGAATTGCACGGACTAATTCTCCTATACTTGGTGGTGGCAGTATTTGTCCGTCGTCTTCAGTTGGGGGGACCACCAACTCGCCGATGTTCTGGTTGTTCAGCAGTTCCACAAAGTACTCAACCCATCGCTCCAATATGCCCATTCTGTCGGAAATCAGATTTCCCTCTTTGTCTCGGCAGGATGAGCATCGAGGGGTATAAGGCTTCATCCTGCTGACTTGTTGGTAAAACTTCCGAGTCTGGTGCGGTTGCTCCCTGTACTTTTCTAGTTCACAGACTTGTAGGTTCTCCCAGGCTTCTTCTTTCGTCTGTGAAATCGCTTCACCACTCACCGGAGTTCGTGATAAGTCTCCGCGCATGCCCGCGTACTTTGAGAATGCCACATTACTCAGTATGCGGCATTCTTCCGTTCCGTTGCTACCTTACATTCATCGTCAAACCAGCCGCTCCAACTCTTTTTTACGACTGGAGACAAGTATCTTTGTGGCCGTATCAATGATAAAGTTCTTCAGGTGGTTGTGAAAATCATTTGTTGATGCTTCATCTCCAGGGTCTCTGTTGACTGCGGTTATTGCGGCTTCCACTTCCCTCTTATAGGTGTTGCTGGGTGCTGTGTTGTGAATGGCATCAGTATTCACTCTCAGCTGATTGTCAGAGGAGATTGTCAGGATGTCAGAAATACCCTTGCTAATTCAGCCAACTGGGGATGAATTAAGGACACCGTGGCTAAACTGGGGTTCCCAGGTCACTTAGCTTCAACTACGAGCCGAAGGGATATGCTGCAGGATACAGCTGGTGTTCTTCAAGGCTTCGTGTTTGGCCTTTGCGTGCCAAAGGAGGTTCAATTTCAGCATCTGCATATATGTAAAGGCACCAAATGTGAGAATCTTCCATCTTAGCTAAAAATTGTACTTTCGAGTATATTTCAAGGACTACTATGTTCTTCAGTGTGTCCGTTCTAAAGAGTTTTTTCCAAAAAAACAAGCAAAAACCCGAACAATTTTCTTCAATTTCCAAGAAGAAAAGTCGCCTTATAGCGGCGTCGCGTAGGATAAAATATATGGACTTTTCCGGAAGTCCCGTCAGTATCAGCAATTCTCAGTAACCTAAAGTAGTAAAATGCTGGTAATCAGTTTATTTAAACATAAGCGCATACCTAGTTTTAGTTATCTACTTAGATTTGCAAAATCCGCAATTCACTTCCAATGAAATCACTATTCTAAAGCTGCCTCTGAATCACCTCCACTTCAAAATCAATATCATTCCCTAACGAATGCGTATTTATTATCTAATCTATTAAAAAGTTTTCATTGCGAAATGTTTGCAGTATGAATCTTAAAATAGTCAGCGTTTTCAGATACACATATGACACTCAAGACGGTAATGAATGTAGCTTCACTAGCAAAGCTATCAAGACACTCTGCAGGTTAGCATTGAACTGAAAATGCGTCAAACCATACTTAGTCAGTCTGTTGTGTTGTGTTGTGTTATTGACGACAATCCCGACGATATGACATGCAGAGATGTGGTGTATTAAGTATTTGCAATAAAAATGTCATTCTCCTATTGAGGCGGCTCTTTGGAAACCAACAGTCCATACAGATCAGTTCAACAAGTATTTAAAATGCATTTATCAACTGGGAAAACAAACCGAAACGACACACTTGATTGAACTGCGTGTGAATTGAATGAGCCTTGTTTTGCATGGATGACCGTTAATGCAATTTGATTGACTGCAATTGATTGCATCTTTAGAAGAATGAACTTTCAATAAGTTCACCAATTTGTCTGGGGTTACAATCGCGTATTTAGGTGCTGTGATTTTACCAACCCAAAGTTGGATGCTACTCACTCAAAGAACGTAAGAGAGTAATAAAAACATGATTGACTACCAGACGTCCTAGGTTCGAATTTAGGGGTTTAGTTTGCGCTAAGATAATCAAACTGCGGCACCCTCATTGAAAACGTAACAAAAAAATAATAAAAAGAAAGAGCTTGGTGGTTCTCCAGGTTCTCCAGTAGTGCAGACACATATAGAGTATAACTAAATATTCTTATAAAAGAATTAAACAAACCCTTTTGTACCTGAAGCACCGGCTTTGGACTTATTTCCTATTGAGATGAATTGGGTGAGGTAGCTAGACTCAGAGTTGAGAGATGATAAACCTCACGATTCTGGGTTTGAGGTAGGCGTTTGTTCTGCGGCCTTTCAAAAAGCTAGCGGAGCCGGGTCGATGGACATCGACAGGGCTATTGCCAGCCGTCTGAGGACGAAGAGTGGGAGTCCTTGTAGTCTTATAGAACGAAAATTCGCCTGATAGTCTGGACGCCATTCCGAAAAACATCTGCACTGGTGAGACCGAACCTTCAGGCAATTGAACATCGAAGAGAACCGATTATTAGAATATCTAAGAGGAACGGAACTGCAGATCTTCAACTGGCGTAATGAATACACTTTGTACAATGCGGTCAGACGAGAAGTTGTTGGCCTAGGATGTCAACTAATACCAGTAAGTAGCATATATCGAACGATATCGCACTCTTAGATCCAGCAGCCGTAGAAATAAAATCTGGACCCGGTAGTGAAATTTGGCCTGGGGTTAAAATCATGTGGACCCTGCTATTTTCCCTTTTTTCCAATAAAATTTCAGTTCTACACCGTGCGAAAACTGCATGCCTGGATGGAACCCCAACTATCCGCTCCGTTTTCATATGATCTGCTCCGATCACAAGATTTCGTAACAGACATGAATCTACCTGCTCCGGCTTTATTTGGGAATCCGGGGAAGAGAGACTAGGTGCATTAATTCCATTGCTTGAATTGAGAAAACAATCCATCTATCTAAGGCAAAATTTCAATCCCAACCTCTGATATAGTGTAGTGTCCACCGCTTTGTGACATATGCAAAATTTCATTCCCCTTGTCCAGGGACAATCTGACGGAAGACTGCATTTAGTGATATGCAACACTTCTCGTTTTCTCACGATATATCACCCCTTAGCTTATAGTTTGATGACTTAGTTACGATTCAAGATGTTCCTAGAAACCTAGTTCCTGCTTGTACTTTGAAAGGAAACTGTAAGACGTCCACAATCACACAACCAAACCGAGTAAAGTGCTAAGCTAAAGGGCCTCGAAAAGCGCCCCTGTAATCGTCCTCTTGAATAGCTGTCACACAGAATAAACGCCTCAAAATTTAGCATATAACTCGTGTTTATTTGACTTGCTTCTTTTCAAACTTTTATAAATACGTTTTATAACTTAAACGTAAGTTTCAACAAGTCGTAATTCAAATTGGAATACACTCGCTTTTCAAAGAAATTTTATATTACAACCTTCTATTATACCGCGGAAAAACACAAGTCTGACCGCGGTAAAAGCTGGACGCAGAAGAAGGCAATTGTTTTTTCTTCCATCACTCTGCCGCTAACTCACCGCACTTTTTCACCGCCTGCCCTCTACTCCTATAGCGAGTTCTAAAATATGTGGAGAGCGCCGGTGGCGTCATCTAACCGCTCGCATTCGCAGAATTCGAAATAAATTTCGAATGCCACGAATCCAACTGCTCCACATCACTCCGCCCCCAGCTGAAACTGAGGGGTTTCAGCGACTGAATCCGGAACTGCGTTCGGTCCACAAAGTGAACGCGCCGTTGTTTTGGGGCGCACATGGGCTTCAGCCTTTTTGTTTCCACCGATCCCGAGCTGGAAGAAATATCCTCCCCGCTCGAGAACGCGGTACGGGCCTTCATAAAGAGACTGCAGCGGCTTCCGAGCCGCATCCGTCCTGACCAGGACGTGCGTACACGTGTCCAATTCTTGGGGCGCACAAACAGGTGCGGACGAGTGTTGGGTGGGAGAAGTGGCCTTGATGCGTCGAAGATTGTCTCTCAGCAGACGCACCAACCCCGACTCTATGAGACCCGATCTCTTGTCGAAGACCGGATCACTTGGGAGTCTCGGGTTCTCCCCGTATACCAGCTCCGCGGGGCTGACAGCAAATTCCTCTCGGCGTGTTGTACGTAGGCCGAGTAGGAGGAGAGTCAAGACTTGGGCCCAGGACGAATCGTCGCGTGCCATGATGGCGACTTTCAGCGTCCGGTGCCAACGTTCTAGCATCCCATTAAATTGCGGGTGGTACGCAGTAGTCCGCTGGCGTTTAAATCCCAGGAGTTTGCCTAACTCCGAAAAAAGGGTGGACTCAAATTGCATTCCCTGGTCAGTGATGACCACTGCAGGGACGCCAAAGCGAGGTGTCCACTCTCGATAGAGGACTTCGGCACAAGATTGCGTCGTAATGTCCTTCAGAGGTATTGCCTCACGCCACCGAGTAAACCTGTCGATGATTGTGAGGCAATACTTGTAACCGTGCGAATCTCGTAAAGGTCCTACTATATCAAGGTGTATTGTGTGGAACCGCTTGGCAGTGCGGGGGAATGAGCCTCCTTCTTTCCGTACATGTCTGCCCTCCACTCCTGTGGCGAGTTCTAAAATGTGTGGAGAGCTCCGGTGGCGCCATCTAACCGCTCGCATTCGCAACATTCGAAATAAATTTCGAATGACGTGAATCCTGCTGCGCTACAAGCTTTCCCTATTTATTCCTTTTAATTTCCTGACATTCACTTATATCGAACATGTAATATTTAAAATGATTAATTGAATCTATTTTAAAAAAAGCGTAATAATTGGTATCTTTCCCCTAAACCCTAAAATCCATTTCCATTTGAACATCTTTTGCATATACTTTCCATAATACATATTGCAAACTCAATGTGATCGGATAAAAGGAGCGTTTTTCTTGTTATTGAGTGCAAGCCTAGCGTTGTGCCTCTAGGTGAAGCCAATGTGCGTTCTTTTGGTAATGCACACAAATTCTAATTCTTTTGCTGCTTCCGACTTGGAATTGAAAGTTGAAATGCAAGGTCACTGGCGGCGAAAATTAGCGAGCTTGGACCAGCTGATAATCAGGGTGATAATTTCGGGGGAGCACATGCCTACTATGGGGTACTGTAATCCTGTAGTGTACCGTTACGGTGTTGAATGAAGTGCTCTAACACACTTCAAGGTCTGATCCAATTGAATTATTACGCCAACGATTATTATTATTATCTCCGGAGTGGATGAGGATGTTATGGAAAACGAAGGAGCAGCTCCCCTCTGCAACGCCGATAAGTCACCCCTCCTTAAAATAACCTCACTTTGAGGAACAATAACTTTCTAAGGGGGAGGACGGTCACATTTTTTTAACAGAGTTGTAGAAAACAGACCTCCTGCTTCTTCGTCCATGTCTTCCCCACCTCTAAGCAGGTGAAATTAAAAACTGTCTTGACATCAATTCAGTATCATTTTTGGGTCCTATAATTCTTCAAGGTGGCTGACCACTGCAGTTCTCTACTGGAGTTAGGGAGGCGGAAATTCCTCTTTCTGCTGCAAACCCTCCTCATTCCCTCAGTGTCCGGGGTACCACTGACGACCACCATAATGTTATCATAAAACACTTTGAGTTGCCATAATTTTTTAAGGAAAGGGGGGGGGGGCACAGGAGCGCGACTTCAAAGGGAACTCGCTAGTATGCTGTAATGATTGGCGGTGGTCAAAAAATCATCTTAGTTGGCCCGAGCCGACCCAGAAGAGATACGGGATATCTCTCCCCCAAAAAAAACCTACGAAGTTGGTGGAACTAACCGTGAACCGTGCTTCGATCAAAGGGAAAGATCCATGACGAATCACATTCCGTCCTCACCTTCTCCCGCCTCAGATGTTCATGAGACGCGGTATCGACGTGACACTTCGGCTGGCCTTCATCGTTAATTTCACTTTGTGTTAATTTCAACTTTGTAACTTTTTCAGGATATTTCCCTCTAGATAGACTTCGGCGAACCATAATGGTCTCTGACGATGTCTGACCATCGACCGTTCCCTGTAGGTAGGTGTATCTCGAACTTAAACTTCCCGCTATAGTTGACGATATTTAGATCTAGCCCCATCCTTCTCTTCCTCTAGTGTAAACTCTATTTGATGATGAATCGTTTTTATAAAGGAGATGACCATGTCGATATTGTCTCTTCTAACAATCGCAAATACGTCGTCTACATACCTAAACCATACTTTAGGCATTATTCTCCTCGCTTCAATTTTTTCTTCGATTGATGACATGAACCTTTCAGTAAGTAACGGTGAGAGGGGGTTTCCCCTCGCTACTCCCGAAGTAGTTTTGTAGAATCTATCCCGAAACGTAAAATAGTTTTCGTTCATACAGAGCCTAGCAAGGTTTGCATAGATACGAACTTTTCTTCTCCATTCCGGGCCAGACCCAAACTGGCCCAGCCATCTCGAGTTCGAAAATTGACTCTTTCACTAGCGTTTTGGGATACAATGCCTTCACATCGAATGATACCATCACCTCGTCCTCTCAATGCGTTGCATTAGTAGTATTAGTTCATGGGAGTTAGCAGCTGAATACTTACTATTTGTCGTCCCAAGGGTCTGGCACTCATTAATCAACCACCTGGCGATATTGTATGTCCGTGAGTTCGAGTCCGCAATGATTTCTCGCATCTCATCCCCTTTCTTGTGGATTTTCGGTTGACATCTGATTCTTGAAAGCGGAAGCGAGTTAGGCATTCGGAGTCGCCCAATATTCGGGAATACCACACTAGCTTCTTTCCGACCCTTTTGATAGATTCGGGCCGCGGGTTGTTCCTCAATTCGAAGAAGTTACCACTCTCCAATTTCCAAAAAACAACCACCTAAACAACCACGAGTATCCCTCTGGCAAGGATGATGCCAAACGTAGGAGGATCGCGGCATATTTGCTGGCTGCTCATAGCCAGGGTGGTGAGTGCTAGGTTATTGTATGCAGTCCCAGTTTGGGGAAAAGTGCTGCGTGTTTTAGGCAATGCACATAAACTGAGTACGGTCTACCGAAGAACAGCCTTAAGAATGTGTTCTGCCTTCATGACTGTCTCAGATGATGCAGCGTTCGTCATCTCGGGAATGATGCGACATCCTGGCAACCGAAATGATGAACATTTGTAACAGTTTCATCTCTTCCTTATCGCAGGTGAAAAAATCCGAAAGGGAGAGATCCATAAGCAGATGGCAACAGCGATGGAACCAGTCAGAAAAGGGTCGCTGGACATACAGGTTGATGGCTGGAGAGAAAGCATGGGGAGGCCAATTATAACCTCACCCAGTTTCTTACCGGCCATGAAGGATATCGTCAATATTTGTACAGCTTTAAATTGGAGAGATCACCTAATTGTCCAAACTGCAACGCGTTCCCAGAGGACCCAGCGCACATATTCTTCCAATGTCCTAGGCTCGTGGAAGAAAGGAGGAACTTAGAGGAAACTCTAGGTGAAGTGCTATCACCGGAAAATTTTGTCCGGAGAATGGTAGTTTCCCGGGAGGATTGGGATGCGATCAATTTCATGGTTTTATTGGGTAAAAATCACACACTCTGGCGTGCCCAGGCCTAAGTTGTTTGAAGATTTCCACCTAAAATAAAAAAAACGACAGACAGACAGACAGACAGTAAAACGATTTTAATAAGGTTTTGTTTTGCACAAAACCTTGAAAACTAGCACCAGAATATCTATCTTTTCACTCTGAGGTATGGCACATAGAATGCATTAAAAGCAAGTTCCAATTTACTGATGATTTGATAGTATCTTGTTTTAATTCCAAATCTTTCTTGAAGATACATATCGAATCGCATCTGTAGCTTTTACAATTACCCACTTTCAATTAAAAATAGGAAGTTGCTGGTAAGAACTTAATGTTTATTTTGTTTGAATTGAGAAAAACTAATGGGTATGGCTTCTGAAAGCCAAAAAAAAGAAACACTTCCTTTGTTATGTCTGAGACAGATCAAGTGCATGTAATAAAACTACTTAAAAGATATTTAGGAATTGGCAGGAATTTGTATATAATTTCTACTGAGT
This sequence comes from Hermetia illucens, assembly GCF_905115235.1. NCBI lineage: Eukaryota > Metazoa > Arthropoda > Insecta > Diptera > Stratiomyidae > Hermetia > Hermetia illucens. Next base: position 27,371,560 of record NC_051849.1, read on the forward strand.
GTTATTTACAAAAACATATCCGCAGTAAGTAACGACCCAGATTTGTTGTCCTCCAAATCCCGAGCACTTTTATAAGTACTCCAGCGATCATAATAACACTCATTAAAACGATTAAAATGTTACTATTGAAACCAATGCCGTTTCTGTGAGGCAGTGACAGAATGAACATCGTAAACTTCATCTTAAAATCAAAGCAATTATCCAACTATTTAACACAGCATGGGGAACTGCCATCACTTTTCCTTGAGATACTCCTCATAAAAGTGATATTAACCCTGCGAGCTCGAATCTTTATTTAAATGGATTTTCCCACACAGACACCAGTCCTTTATAATTTCATAAATTCCATTATTATTTCCAAATGCCATAAAGTTTATATATCTCTCTGGGCAATGGTAACGTGATGGTGCTAGTGCAGAACAGCGTTTATTCGAAAGAAGATAATATGGGTCTGTGGAAAATGTGCTGGATTTCAAGCCATTTCCTCATTGTTTTGAAACGTTCGTTTGACTTTAGTCGTGGCTTTGTTTATCTTAAGGCATTTCTTACATATATGCATGTATGTAAGTGCAGGCTGTACGTATGTAAAGAGGATAGGCTAACGTTGCACAACTTAAGCCAATTAAATTCGCCCAAGAGATGTGTTCACAAACATAACAATCTGGGATAGTAGGAAATCAATTCGAATTAGGAAACTCGAACCCAGTCCAGTGACTATTTTCTTTCTCTAGAAAAAAAGCATTTTAAGGCTTTTACGACTTTGCAGTGGGGTTTTGTAACATTATTACCCATAGCGTCTTAACTAATTGAGACGTTTAACTACCTAAGCGAGAAATTGGTTAACCGTTCATCACTAGATTGGTAATCACCCAAACCATGGTTTTGTCCGCCACGAACAAGTTGACTGAAAAGAGGAAGCATTATTCACATCCAATTAACCAACTTTCGAACCGATAGAACATAGACATTAACACGACACCCTACAAAAAGAGATAATTACAGATTAAGATACAATTGATAAACACCTTACCACTGGGATCCCCCTGGAGTCATTAAAAAGTTTTAGGGATGCATTCCGGCTGGCTCTAACTAGATTCTTCCAAAGTTGAAATCTTTATTAAACATAGCACTGAGATGGATCAAGGTCATCCATAATAACTCATTAAAGAGAAATGCAAAAATCACACCTAATTAACGCGACACTCCACCAAACCCAAACTCATATTTTTCATTGAACTATATTTGCACTTGCTGATATGAGATAATATCGTTCACAGATTCGAAAAGCCAAAATTGCATCGAAGTCGTATTTATCTGAGATAACTACCAAATCTCTAAATTGCGATAATTTTTAAGATAAATACACTCAGCAATGAACAACAAACAATAATTTGCTAAAATTTGTTCCAAAGATTATGACCCCAAGTTATGCCAATTAAGTGCGATATGCTAATGAGAACTAACATCTTATTTCATAATTTTTTGGCTAGTGATAGTGATATACTCTCGTTTGTATAATAGAAAGAATGAAAAAAGAAAATAAAAGTAGCTCTGGTGAAAACCCAGTAAAGTATTGCCATGAGATGATAAGATAAAGCCAAGAAGACGCTGTTTCTTGTGTTTAAGTTAAAGGATAGATTTAAAAAGTTAGAAAAGATGGATTATCATGTTTCAAACTACATACTTTTGGGATTAAATAAACGTGGCTGTAGAAAGTTATGAACGTTCGACCGTTCATAACTTTCACGGTCGAACCTATTCGCTTCCTAAAGGGATCATAGGTAAATGGAGCGTTATGTTTCTATTCCGCACCTTACTTACCAACGAAGGGAACCTTCAATTACCCAGCTTAAGAGGGCAATCCCGTTTGTTGGATCCGTGGAATCGATTATTTTTGGTTTTAATTGTATCTAGATATATATATACAGTGACCGCCAGGCCATCTTCCTCCGCATTAAAAACCGAGGAAGCAATCAACGACGCTCTGGAGATAGAATGGCTAAAGCGGTTGACTGGTCTATCGGAGCTTTCGACGAGGAGACATTCCTGGCAGCATTGGAGGAAACCCACGATCCGGATGGAAAAGCGGTGGAAAGGGTCACACAGCTGTCTCAGCGTGTTTGCACCACGGCAAGAGGCCAAACTACTAGTGGAACAAGGAGATCACTGCCTTGAGATCCTCTTGTCTCCAAGCGAGGCGGCTTTCCCACGGGGCAAGGGGGAAGACCGGAGCACCAGGAGCGTGAGGAGGAAGACAGGGATCTCCGAATCAACCTTAAGAAAGCCATACGAGAAAGCAAGCGGGAATGCTACCAGAAGCTCTGCATGAAAGCTAATACGAATCCGAGGGGTACAGCCTACCAAGCTGTAATAAACAAGATCCGCGGGCAAAAATCGCCTCAAGTGACATGCCCACGGCTCTTGTTGCAAATAACTACAACTCTTTTCCCGCAGCAGGAGCAGGATGAAAGTGAACCCCAACTGGCAGCTCTTCTCGATCCCTGGTGTTACCGAAGAGGAACTTCGGGAAATCTGCGGACGTACTGGGGATAGCAAGGCTTCGGAATTGGACGGAATTCCGAACAAAGCTCTGAATGTGGCGGTCAAGGCCAGACCAACGTGATTCGCAAGCACATTCGAATCGCGCATGGCGGAAGGAGTATTTCCCGTCCAGTGGAAGAGGCAGAAGCTGGTGTTGCTACTGAGGCCCCAAAAACCACCCGGCGTGCGCTCTTCATATTGCCCTATTTGTCTCTTAGACACCGTGGGGAAGATGTTGGAAAGGGTGATATACAGCAGGCTGATCCCGTTCATCGAGCTTGCGGGTGGTCTTTTTGAGCGGCAATGGGCAAATGCTGTGTTCTAGTGACGCTGGACGTCAAAAATGCTTTTAACTCAGCCAACTTAGGCTGGATTAAAGCCGCTTTGACTAAACTGAGTGTTCCTAGCTACCTGGCTCGCTAATCGAGAGTTACCTTTCGGACAGACTTCTGTGGTACGAGACGGACGACGGGCCGAAGGAGTACATTGTGACAGTAGGTGTGCCTCAAGGTTCTGTATTGGGACCACTGCTGTGGATACATTTTCGCATGGTCGCACACACTTTGCGTTAAAACGCATCATCGCTGTGGTGCGGGCCTTTAGATGTTGCCTTCAGCCCATCCTTAGGTTGGTCGCCCCTCGGTCCGGTTGGGCGGGAAGAGGGTCCGTGAGCTTTTTTAATTATACATATATATATTGCTGCCTTTCACCTCTTGATCGGGTATAGCGCGTCAACCACACCTACGCGCCATTGCTCGCGCTTACTTGAAATGCGCTCCAACTCCTCCACGACTTTCCTAAACGGTCGCCCTCGCCCTCTACTGTTCTACGTCAAGTGCTCTTGGGACGACCCATTCGTCAGCCACATTGGGAGAGTGGATTCCACTGCAGGGCACAGCCCGCAATGCAATTGTCGCCCAATTCTTAATGTGTGACCTACCCAATGCCACTTCCGGCATCCATGACATAACTGCAATTCCAGATTTTTTACAGGGCAACGACAGCAAATCTAATGCTGTTAATGCGTCGGGCAACAACCAGTTTGGTGCCGCCGTCGGCATAAACCACGCTTCCCAGATATACAAATTGATCGACTCTTTCGATGCGCTGCTCATTAATAGAGGTGGGGAGAGTGCAATGACCCGTCAGACTGGGAGCCTTGGTTTTGTTGGTATTTATCTTCTGTCTGACTCTACTAACGGTGACAGGATGCGACCCTGGCGGATCACGCTTTGGACCTCAAAATTCTCTGAGATTTTGCCTCAATGCAACATGTGATATTTTGCACGATCATATGTCGCTCTCATAATAGCTATTAATTTCCCCGCAATGCCCCTCCTACGTTGAGGACTCTAGATACATTCCCTGTTTACGCTATCGGGAGCTTTCTCAGAATCGACGAAGAGCAGTTACATCGAAGATCTAAATTCCGCGCACTGTTCCAGAATGATCTGTGAATGATCTGGGTGTTGATGTGATCAATGCAAGAGGATCAAGCTTTCGAGTAGTTCTTTGATGCATTCTAGGAGGTAAGCTCACAGATACCCCTCCAATTGTGACACTTAAAACGTGTGCCCTTTTTTGGAGTCTTAACGATTATCCCCATCTTTCACTCTCTGGGAAAGGTCTCGAATTCCCGAGATTTCCGTACGAGTGGAAGAAGCAGTAACTGCAGGTGCAGCGATAAATATCTCTGCGACGAGACCGTCAGCGCCTCTCTTGTTACGCACATCCAGAAGACAGCTCCTATATCTTCTGATGATCGCGAAGTGGTCAATCGGATGGCCCGTACGACGTCGGTCAGTTGAAACCCAACTGACCTTACGGCAGGCCCTGTGTTCGAACAGTGTGCCACCAATGACGAAACCGTGGAAGTTGCAGAAATCCACGCACCTCCCAAAATTACCGTTACGGTTGCCAAAACCGTACTTCCCCATTACATGTCCGAGCAAGGTGTTGTCAGATCCCACCTTGGCATTCAGATCACCCATCACGTTCACCACATCACCTTTAGGAAGCTTCCCCTGAACCGCGTTTAATTACTCATAGAAAACATCCTTCCCCACATTGTCGCAAGAGGGAGGCGAATACTCTCCAGACTCCCACCATCTTACTCCGCTTAGGCTCAAAATGTCCAGTTTATATCGCTGGAATTCTCGTTCAAGCGAAAGCGAACATTCTGAGGACCCTGGCATTCGATATTTTGTTAATTATCCTAGTTTGCGAGCAGCGAGTATACTCCACACGTTATAATGTCATTTATTTTTTTCTCTAAGATAAGCAAGGCTCCGCCTAACGTGGCAGCCAAAAACACTTTTATTGGAGTTGGATGGATAAGTTGCTGCGTACTCCAATAATAAGCGATGATATCAGTCTTACAAAAATGTTACATATATGGTAAAAAATTTGGTTTTGCATCTTTATCAAGTTGTTCAAAAAAAATTTCCAACAAAGCGAAAAAGAAACAACTTCTATACAGGATGACCAATTTCGAAAGCGAACAGAATTCTGATTTGAGTTTTTTTTAATTTAGCAATTAAAATCACAATCAAACACACGTACGTGCCAGGCCGCCAGCTGTGTCGGAGGGAGTTCAGTGCGTCGGCGAAAGTTTTCTCATCGCTGGCAATGTAGTCGTTGGTTCTTGCCTCCGATGTGCCCCACAACCTTTCGCTAGGGACAAATAGCAAAGTTTTAAGGTGGACGCATTCAATAGACTACAACACCATACTCGTTTGAGACAGACTTTGTTTGACAAAAACAAAGACATCTTTTTTTTGGAAGAGGTGGAAATCTTAGAAACACACCGGTCTGGATCCGCCAGAGTGTATGATTTTCACCCCTATTGCCGTTCTTCGCCTGTAATAAAAGGTAGATGGGTTTCAGATTGTATATTTTTGTCATCTTCTCTGTCAACACTGCAACACCTGAAACAGTCCTGATATCAGAGCACACCTTTACAACTAGCTCCTTAGAAACCGCATACAGTGTACAGGTATAAGCGTAAAATGGAATCTGAAATGCCTTTCCCCTGGAGCCGCATAGATGAAAATCGAGTTCTGCCACTTGATGGTAATTTCTTTTTCGCCGCTTGGGGACCGTTTCCGTCAGTGTCAAAACCAAATTCTCAAATAAACCTTTGATAGCGTATTTCTTCGCATCTTTTGCGACTACAACCGCAGTATACCGCCGACAATCGTAGCTTCCTCCGGAAGATTAACTACATCATCGTGGATAATGTTCCGCAGCGGTGGGCCATAATCAATATCTTATAATATCCTCCGTACTTGCTAATTTAAAATCGACAATAGCAGCGAGATAGGTGAGAATACCAATCGTCTCACGTTCAGGACCACCAGCACGCAATATGCATCAATTGCATTTTTGACCAAGCTCCTGACCAATTTATTGGCACCGATAGTTGATCTGGCTTAACGGAGTATACTATTGATCCGAAAAGCCTCCTTCGCTCTCAACGACCGGGGGCAATCTATAGTAGATCAACCACTCTAGCGTTTTCCCCAAGATGTCCACAAGTCATATGGGTCTGGGGGAGGATGGCTCACCTGAAAGTTTGCCTGCCTTAAGCAGCAATACCAGCTTTCGGGGATTCCAAGATACAAGGAGCATCTCCTCGAACACATTTCAAATATCTGAGAAATCATGTCCAATCTAGATTTCACGGCGAGCTTAAGGGCGTTATTCGTTATGCCATCTAGGCCCTGCGTTTCATGGTCGTCTATTCTATCGCAACTTGCCTTTGGGTACTACAAAATTGCCATGACATCCAGATATCGATCCTTTCTTGTTGGAATAATGACCCCTGCACGATATTCAACAAGAAGGTGCCCATGGTTTTACATTAGCTTGCAAGCGGAGCTCATTCAAGCACTCCCTCTTGCCCCTCTAGATAGCCAGGGTTTTGCATTATTTCTTAAAGGCTTGCTAGTTCTGCCCTCGGAGCCGTTCCTCTGACTCGGTGGCTGGCTGATCGAAGGCTGATCAGTTCACTATTCCACCAATAGTTAGGTCTTTTACAGGGAAATGTGAACTTCCTAGGGATAGGCACATCACGTGCTTTAGTGTTGAATTGTGTCACATAGGTAACTCTTTCCACAGAGGCGCCTACTTTAGTAGGTTGGCCTGTGTAAACGGAATGAGGTCTGTTCATCCAAAGCCTTTACTCCGCTCCGCGACACCTATAAGAAGGAAATGGATGCCGCAAAAACCGCAACTAAGAGATGTCAACAAATGATCTTCACAATCACCTGAAGAAAGTTATCATGTATGTGGCGCGGCAGGATCCGCAGCATTTGAAATTTATTTCGAATGTTGCGGATGCGGACGGGTAGATGGCGCGGAACTCTCCACTCAATCATTTTAGAACTCGCCACGGGAGTGGAGAATTAGCGGTGAGAAAGTGCCGTTGGTTGAAGACAGTAAGGACCGCATGGAAATAAGCCGGTCTATTCTGTCTTCAACCGTTGCGGGTAACAGTCGAGAATCAATTAGTGTACCTTGAACGCGCAGTAATATCCAATTTTTTTTAACTATACGAATATTGTGCTGATCCGATTTATCTTACTATGTAACATACAAGTATTAAATTAGAAATATATCCATCAAATATGTATCACTGAACAAAAATAATGTTCTATTTTTCCGTGATATACAAATATTATGTTAAGCCACTGATTCGTTTTTATTTGTTTCTGATCTATCAATGGAAGACAAAACTAAAACGCATTCAACAGACATTACTGAAAATAGACTTAAAGAGCAGAAACTAAATGTATACGGCCACAAACATACTTGGCCCCAGTCGCAAAAAGAGTCGGAACGGCTGGTTTGACGATGACTGCAAGCTGGCAACGGAAAGGAAGAATGCCGCATACCGAGTAATGTTGCGTGACTTATCACGAACTCCGTCGAGCGGAGAAGCGACTTCACAGACGGAAAAAGGAAGCCTGGGAGAACCAACAACTCTGTGAGCTCGAAAAGTACAGTGAGGAATCGCACCAGGCGCGGAAGTTTTACCAACAAGTCAGCAGCATGAAGCCTTACACACTTCGATGCTCATCTTACCGAGACAAAGAAGGAAATCTGATTTCCTACAAAATGGGCATATTGGAGCGGTGGGTTGAGTACTTGCTTGTGAAATGCTGAGCAACCAGAACATCGGCGAGTTGGAAGTCCCGCCAACTGAAGACGACGGACAAATACTGCCACCCGGAATTATCTGTCTTATACATAAACAAGTCGGGAAACCGGAAGCTGGACGCTTCAGGTTCGAAAGGTTTTGTGTATTTCTTAGTAGGTAGCACATAATATAGGCATTATATTATGTGAGAATATCCACTTTCGGATGATATTGACATTCATAGTCTTGAATTTGCAAAGAAGCGACAACTTTGACGTATTATAACTTTGTTAGTAATAGTGCGATTTCCACCAAACTTGGTAAGGTCATGCTCTATGTTTTATCCTATATTTTTGCGAAATTTCGTAGTCCTAGCATGAACTTAAGGGGGTCTTGCAGCGAATTACTAAAAATTATAGTAATATACTATTATTAACTTTATTTGTGCAGATATCAGTGTGCAAGGTATTTCGGAGCCCAGGCACCATATAGTGGCAGCCTCTTGTTTTTTTTCAGATTTTTCCGTTGGGTAGTTTCTGAGAATGGCCCCCGTAAAGGAATGGTCACTTTCAACCCCCCGCCCTCCTCACCTTTTCAACAAATGTCAAAACTAAGACCGGCTTCGAAAAGTACTAACCGAGACCTTTAATTTGATACCCCACATGACTATATTTGATGAAAAAAAAATTTACACCCCCCTTTTGCATGTATGGGGACCCCCCCTTAAATTCTTCATTAATGGATGTAACTCACTGTATGCGTGAGCGTTCACAGTTCTCAGCTTTCCACCAAATTTGGTGTCAATCACTGCAACCGTCTCCGAGAAAAATGCGTGTGACGGACAGACAGACAGACAGACAGACAGACAGACAGACAGACAGACAGACAGACAGACGGACAGACAGACAGACAGACAGACAGTAAACCGATTTTAATAAGGTTTTGTGTTTACACAAAACCTTAAAAAGGCAATATCACACAGTGCAGCAATTATAGAGGTATCACGTTACTGAGTACCATCTATAAGAAATTTTCCGCTATCTTGCTAGGCCGGATAGACCCATACGCCCAGAACAGCATTGGCCCATACCAAAGAGGCTTCACTCCAGTCGAAACAGCAACAGATCAGATTTTCTCACTGCGACAAGCGATAGAAAAACTGTTGGAATATGGACATCAGTTGCACCATCTTTTCATCGACTTTAAAATCGCCTATGATAGCATAGTCAGGGTAAAACTGTACACGGCCATGAGAGATTTCGGTATCCCGACGAAATTAATAAGACGGACTAGGCTGACCCTGACCAATGTACAAGGCCAGATAAAAGCAGCAGGATCACTCTCAAGACCATTCGACATCAACAACGGTCTAAGACAAAGAGGTGCCCTATGTCTTGTGTCCTCTTTTACCTGGCCCTGGAAAAAGTGACCCGGGATGTTGAAGTAAATGCGAGGGGTACGATCCTTTTTAAGTCCATCCAACTGCTGGCATATGCCGACGATATCGACATCATGGGAAGAAGAACGACCCGAGACGTACAAACTGCCTTCATCCAGATCGAGCAGGCGGCGCGAGATCTTGGGCTACACAACCATGAAGTCAAGACAAAATATATGGTGGCAACGTCAGCACCAAAAACCAACCAACGAACAACATCAAATCGCACTGGTCAAACGGGAAGAATAAAGATAGGAGGCTACAACTTTGGGACCGTCGATAATTTCTCCTATCTAGGGTCGAAAATCACAACCGATAACAGCTACGAAGAGGAATTTCGCACACGGTTGTTGGATGCAAACAGAGCCAATCCTTATGTATTCCTCGGAAACTTGGGTTCTTAGCAAGAAAAATTGCGAACTCTGGGCCAAGTTCGAAAGAAGAATGTTTGGACCCCTACATGAGGAGGGACGATTTCGTAGCCTACATAATGACGAAATCTATGAGCGATACCATTACCGTCAGGTTGTGGATAAAACCCGGCTCAATAGGTTACGGTGGGCGGGTTACTTAATCCGTATGGATGAGGATGATACAGCCAGGAGAGTCTATAAGGGCAGTATCTATGGTAAAAAAAGAAGACGAGGCAGACCTTGCCTAAGGTGGAGCGATGGCCTAAGTCAGGACGGCAGACCGCTTTTAGGGACATCGAATTGGTGGGCCTCGGCGCAAAACCGGGATGTCTTGAGTTCCTTATTAGGATACTCCTAGACCGGATACTGGTTGTTGCGCCGTTGATGGTTATGAGGTTTACCGCGCATCGAACAGGATTGAAGGCGTTCGCAGACAGGTGCTTAACAGCCGAAAATATTATGGAGTTCAGCTTAGGCAGGAAGAATTACGACGAAAATAAGAAAGGGAGTGAAGGATAATGAGCCGCAGTTAAAAGCTGCTCCAACACCACGATACAGACAAGAAGGGGGTGGTTTTAGTAAGTAGAAGTCTCAGATAAATACATGACAGGAGCCAGTAGTAGGTTTTGAACTTTTCCACCTTCCAACGATGAAAAAAAAACGCACAGCCGGAAAGACAGACAGTGAACCGATTGTAATAAGGTTTTGTTGTCAATAAAAACAACTTTTAGGTGCCAACACTTTTTAAGGGAAGTGACCGCCGCCGCTCTTCATAAAGATTGCAAAGGGGGAAAGGCTGCTTCTCCCGCCTCTAGGGTTGAAAATTCAACCTTTACCCAAAAACTCCTTGGATAACTTGGATTGAGTGGACTTTGACTTTACGTTTCCATACTGGACCCCTTTCTTAGAACTCCTTTGTTCAGCATCCCTTAGAAATTTCCATTTCAACCATTCAATTCAACAATATTTCAGCTGAAACGAAAGTGAAACGCATGGGCCTCAAACGTGTTTTCTGAGAACTCTTATCATATCCATGAATATAAATGGTTTTCATGGGATTGATTGCCAATACAAAGTCATCACTGGGAACAAATGCATCACATTCGAAACAATACTCGAAACCGAGAGCAACATCATCATATTAACATTCTCATTGACACGCTCGCCGAAATCAATCAATCAATTCAGCAAATATTGAAGCAACAACTCTTTCTGGTTAACAAATTAATGGAAAACACATGAGCTCGATTTCCAAGCACCCCGATTTCGTCTATAGAATATTTTACCATCTACGTCCAGCAAGACAGCAAGATTGTGATGTTGGACGGTCCATTAACTCTACTTAGAGGTCATTAACGAGTTTCACTCTTGTCACAGCATCTCCCTACTTCTGTCCATCAGTTTCAGCGAAGCTCACCTGATCGAGAGCCCCCGTGCTTCCAACTAAAAAATGGCTTTCTACTGACCTTGCAGGCATATATATCTTTGACCTCAACATTGGTTCCAATTGTACCTCCATATCTGCAGCTGGAACTTATTCATCATTTTTATTTCGCCGCGTCCACGGAACGGATTCTAGCCAAAACCAATTAAGCTTAGCTTTGGTTGCTTGGTTTTCCCTGCAGATAGTGCCGGCAATCGCACTTGTGTGGCAAGTTTTTATGCAAAAGCAGACATTTTAAGCCATTTTGATTCATTAAATTGAATCATGAAATCCATGTCAGGTGAGTGCATTGACCGTTGCAATATAATGAGTGGATACTCTTACAGAAGCACCCGTTAGGGTCAAATGGCATCGATTATTATCTGACCGATACTCTCTTCTTTGCTGTACCGCGTGCTCTTGGGTAGTAAGAATCTCTGGGATAATTGACCATTCCGCTATCACCAATGCCGCGTAACAATCCAACACACAAAGAAAAGTTGATCCCCAACGAACCAGACATAGAATTTGGAACAATAGCGTCTGGAACAATTAGAAAGTTGAAGATACTATTGTATCTAAATTTAGATCATGCTATTTGGATGACTGCGCTTGAAAATGAGTTGCCAGCTACTGGTAAACTGTCCAAAGAAGGTCTTTTGTAATAGTTGGTCCTAAATATCCCCTCCCTTAAGAGTATAACCAAATGAGCCCCCTCGACGATGGACAAATGCATCACCCTGTAGTTGTAATTAAGAACACTATATTTATTTGCAATATAATTGTAATTAAGAACGAATACAGCTTTTTAATTAATTATTCCTTAGGATTCCCAGACCCAATTTGACATTCTTTAGTCTTCACTTTTTTTTACTTAAAATATGACATTTTTCGTCGCCTACATGGCAGTCTGCTCTTCACTCCGGTAGCGAGGTCTAAACTGAGTGGAGAGCGCCGGTGACGTCATCTGTCCGTTGGTATTCGCAACATTCGAAATAAATTTCGAATCCCGCGATTCCTAACACGCGGATAGCCTCTTCAGACCACACGATCTCTCGTGTGTCCTTAGTTTTGGAAGCAGACAAGTACGCGTTCAAAACGGATTGGTGTTAGGCGACGCTGGGCAGGAAACGACGATAGAAGTTTAGCATGCCCAAGAACCTCCGCAAATCCTTTACAGTTTTCGGACGCGGGAAGCTTGTAATCGCTTGCACCTTGTCTGAGTCGGGCTGTATTCCTTCAGGGGAAATGAAGTGGCCGAGGAATCTCACCTGTGTTTTAAGGAACTTACATTTCTCAACGTTTAGAACTAACCCGGCCTCAAGGAGACGTTCAAAAATGCACTCGAGAGTGCTCAGACTCTGAGATAGAAGCGACCAAAACATCATCCAAATATACGAAACAGAAGTCGAGGTTTCGCAGGACCGAGTGGTTGAACCTTTGAAAGGTTTGCACCGCATTGCACAATCCGAAAGTCATCCGGGTCAACTCGAAGAGTCCAAAGGGTGTGCATATTGCCGTCTTTGGAATGTCTTCTGGAGCTACAGGGATTTAATGATAAGCCTTGGTTAAGTCCAAGGTTGAAAAGATGCGGCAATTCGTGAGGTGATGCGCAAAGTCGTGGATGAGTGGAATTGGATATCGGTCAGGAACAGTCTGTGCATTTAGCCTTCTGTAATCCCTACCTGGGCGCCATTCGAAGTTTGGCTTAGGGACCATATGCAGTGGGGAAGACCAACAGCTGCTTGAGGGCCTGCAAATACCCTGTTGAACGAGTTGTTCAAACTCTTTCCGCGCAATAGCCACTTTCTGGGATGGTAGAGGACGCACCTTCGAGAAGATCGGGGAACCAGTAGTGTTAATGTGGTGCTGCACATTGTGCTTCATTGATTTGGAGGGACTACATTCGGTAGTAATCTGGCTGAACTTTTGGAGAAGTGCCCGAACACGAGAGTCGGTAATGTCTTCTAAAAGAACGGAAAGATTATTGCCTGGGTGAGATAACATTTCTCCCGACGAATTAAGGTTGGTCGTGGAGTCTATAAGAGACTCGTTTTGCAAGTCTACCAGCAATCCATAGTGACACAAGAAGTCTGCGCCTAGTATGGGAAAGCTGACATCCGCCAGGATGAAACGCCACGAAAATGTCCTACGCAAGCCAAGACTCACGTCCACGTGCCTATACTCATAGGTGTTGATACCAAACGAATTTGCTGCTGCTAATTTCAGGGATTGTGGAAATAGTTTATGGTGCTGGGGTACGGGAAGAACCGAAACTTCCGCAACAGTATCCACGAGATAGTTGCGCCTGCTGAGCGGGCCATAAATTGTTAGGCGACGTAGCGCTGCGTTCTGGGTGGCCGTCGCCAGGACCCCCCGAGGACCTAGTTTTTTGCGGCCGGCGTGAAATTACAAGGGATTGTACATTTAGTGGCTTTATCGTCGAATTCGCGGTGGTACCAGCAAATCCCTCGGTCCGTGGACTGTCCTGACGACCTGCTATCTGATCGCCCTTTTCGAGTGGCAGACCGCGAGTGAGCTCGTGATCTAGCGCCCGAACGCTGAGCGTCCAGCGTCGCCCGCATCTCGGCCACACTGGCTGTTAAGGCTGCTATTTCGCGCCTTAAGTCGCCCACCTCGTCCGATGGCTGTTGACCGGCCACTATGGTCGGGCGTACGTGCACCTCGTGCACTTTGTCGGCCGCAGCTGCCAGTGCCTCCAAGGAACCGGAAACGCACGCGAAGGCCGCCTGGGTGCCTTCCGGGAGCCGATGCATCCAAAGGGACTTCATCAACTCGTCATCGATCTTACTCCCACCCAATTGCTTCATTTCGTGCAGTAATTGGCTGGGAGTTCGATCTCCCAACGTTAGGCCTGCCAGCAAGAGATCCAGTTTTGCTGACTCACTTACTGATAGTCGCCTGATTAATTCGGTCTTGAGCAGTGAGTACGTCGGACACCAGCGCGATGGACTCCTCGTCCCGCGTGATTGAAACGGGTCGCGTCCGCTGTGATCCCGGACATCTGGAACTGTGCTTCCAAATGCACGAACCACGGTTCCGAGTTCCGCCGCCAGAACGGAGGGACGCGCACGGCGATGGCGGTCACTTGCGGGTCCGATGAACCTGCCGCGTCTTTGCCATCAACCGACATTCCAAATGGCTAATAACTACGACGCGAATTTGTGGAAAGGAAATCGCGGTAACACCGACTTCAGCCAAATCCCTAAACGACATGGCAGGCCGCACCATCAAATGACCGCACAAGCGAAAGCCAAACACCAACGAGGTACTCCAAAGTGAAAAGCTCGCCAAAAGAGCGGAGAGCAAGAGATCTACCAATGCAAACACCTCGACGCCGTCTCTTGCGGCTATTTAAATTTTATTTTTACCACCTAAAGAAAAATTTCAATGCAATTATAAATAATAAATTAAATAAAGCAAATGGCGGCGTCTGCCGTGAAGGCGGCTGAGGGCAGAGTATCCTGCTCCTGCGGCGATAGCGGTTGCGCTGGCGATAGTCAGCTGCGCTGCTCTTGACGGCGGGGGCTGCAGTGACGAAGTCAGGCGCTGCAGTGATGGCGTCTGGGGCTGCGGTGATGGCGTCTGGCGCTGCGAGGATGGCGTCTGGGGCTGCGACTGCGTCCGTGAGAACAGGCGTGGCAACGACGGCGGCAGCGGGGCTGCAGTGAAGACGGCGACGAGTCTATTTTAAAACGGCAGCGATAAAATGCACATCACACACTCAGGATTTGCATCACGGAATCTTCCTGGCACCGCGAAAGGCTTCTCAAGATCTCCTCAATTTTCCCGATTTTTTTTTGTTCACCGATTATTTTGTGGTACGGTGGCTGGTGCTTTGACTCCTGCGGCGATGTTCGCTCCGGGGTCACCAATGTAGTTGTAATTAAGAACACTATATTTATTTGCAATATAATTGTAATTAAGAACGAATACAGCTTGTTAATTAATTATTCCTTAGGATTTCCAGACCCAACTCGACATTCTTTAGCCTTCACTTTTTTTTTGCTTAAAATATGACATTTTTCGTCACCTACATGGCACTCTGCTCTTCACTCCGGTAGCGAGGTTTAAACTGAGTGGAGAGCGCCGGTGACGTCATATGTCCGCTGGTATTCGCAACATTCGAAATAAATTTCGAATGCCGCGAATCCTGCCGCGCCACAACCCCCTCACCAAAGTGAAAGTGAAGATTATGATTTGAAATTGGCAAACTCTTCCTATGTGCACCTGGTCTATTGTATTTAAATTAGATAAATTAGACTTATATGCAACTTTCTATGTAGAAGGTTCAGTTGGTCGAAATTCATATCAGAACAAATAGGATAAATCAAGTTGAGCTTGATACGTGTTTCAATTTCTAAGAAAAACTCCTGTTCGATACCAATTATTCTGTTCACCATTTAGAATTCTTGTCCCATTCCTACTTATAGTAAATTACCATTGCTGTAAAAGAAACTCATCTGGGCCATGTTGAATCTGCGCAATTTATTAACTAGTCATCAAGCGATTCACTCCAGGGATCGGCAATTTATCGTCGCGCCGAATTGTCTGGTGAACTTATTCATTTATCGTTGTTTATTAATCAGGAAGTTGACCTATCAAAATGGAAAATGAATACTTGCAAAAAAAATAGATCATAAAGGTGGTGTTTGGTAATTTGATTTTGTTGCGGATGAAAGCACGACTATCGGCATGTGCTTTTGGAAATGTATGATATGTTTTCCAAAAGCTAGGTTAGCAAAATTAAGACCATTCAACTTCTACCATTCAATTGAAACCTAGGAAGACTAAACAAACTGAAAGCAAAGACCTTCCGGTATCAATCCAAATCCACTCTCTCCCTGAAATCGTAGCATATGAGGAAATCAACTGAAAGTGCTAAATCCACTGAAAGTCACGATGTGGCGATCAAACCTCGATCAAACGTGATGCTGTGTGAATAGCATGCTGATCCCAAGCCAAAGTAAAAGAGGGGGTTTTGAGGCAACGTAAGTAGGTACTATCCTTAGTAAAAGCTAGGGATAGTTTGGATAACTCCGCCATACTATAATACATCCTTTCTGATCACAGCCCTTCATCAAAAGATCTCAACCAATGGACATGGTCCTCTAAGTTGAGATTTCGAAGCGACGGGCTAACAACCTGTCGTCTATCAAAAAACCAAACAACATGGATGGATAAAGAACCTCAGACATAGTTGGGAACAAGGGGACATATAAGGAGACATATCGAGGGAGAGGAGGGAGAGGGGGCACAGATCGCCTCCATGATATACCAATTGACAAAGGCTGTTGCCTCATTGACTTTGCAAGTACAGAAATTTCATATGCCTCCCACATAAATGGTATTCTTAACACCAAAAGATGTTGATCGAGAAAGAATTAAATGAAGTTGATGGCAACATTGCGGATATCAACACAAGACAAGCTATAACGAACTAGGGGGAAATAGGATGATCAAACGACCATCCTGAGTATCCGAAGAGGACCTGGAGGAAAGAGCTATACCAGAAACCTAAAAAGTTGGCGAAATTGACCGTCAAGGTCCACCCGCAAATACTGAAGTTCCAGCTTGACACGTTCTTGCATACTTCTGGGCTAGTCAGGCTCGGGTATGTGGGGAAGTCCTTTAAGAGCTTTGATCCCTCACAGGTCATTTGTACACCGGATTTAAAAATGAGACAACGAACACGGGAGTTCGCGACGGCCTAACGAAATAAACCAGAACGCGAGCTAAGCCTGGAAAATAAGAAAATAGGGCTCGACCGCACGCGTGGAGCCATAAGTCTCCGAACCCGAGTGAGGCCATCGACATGGAAGATCCGCAACACTATCACAATGTCGATCCTTGCTTCTCCTGCCTAAGATGGCTATTGAGACACGGTCTCTGAGGTTTCCTCCCATCCTTGGCATCCTGAGGCCATTATTTGGAGGATGTCCCTATTAAGGTCTTGCGGGGCCAAGGGAGAAGGAAGGGAGGAAGTCGTCAAATTAAAAAACGAGATTTAACTGGTATTCATATTACCCTATATTTTTGAAAAAAAAGAAATCGAGAGAAAAATAGCTAAGAACTAAAAGCTAAATTCCAAATATGAAAAATAAATCAGAAAATAAAATGCTTTAGAAAAAGAATAAATACAAACAAGAAAAAAGAAAAATAAAGAAAAATGAAAGAAAAAAAAATTTACACCTTTTACACTCCAAGCTCGGCGCGGCGTCTATCTGTTGTTTTCTTATGAAGGAAGTTACGTGTCTCAAAAAAAGAAAAAAAATCTATGTATATAGAAATATAATAAAATACTGAACTTCAGGTAAAAATATACCGGAATACTGAGTCTTCCCAGCGACGCACACGCGGAGGGGAAAAGGTCCCGCACACACTTCAACCAGAAATTCTTGGAGACTACATATTCTATGGTGCAGTGCACTGCAGGATAGACTGACGCGGAAAATAGCTCCCTGAGACCGACCTATCTCTCTCTGAGGATGAGCTGTCTCTCCTCTGGAGCGGTGCGTAGCTTTTCAGGGGCCAAGCCCCACACAAACTTGTTAATCACGCGGAGGCACATATCCGAAATACTGAGAGCCAGGATATTACACCCAAGAAGGGAGAAGTTGGGACGTTAAGCGTGGACAACAACCAAAACGAACGCCACTGCTCAAAAAGCTGGGACCGGGAAAAGCACGCCTGAGATAAATATTTCAGACGTCAGGAAGGAGATATGGCTCAGTAGCGCAGGTGTTAAATGATACCTGCGCTATCTGAAGGAAGGCCTGAAACCAGAAAAGGCCCTTAAGAAGGCTCAGGACAGACCTAAGCCATCTCTACCGGAGCCGAGAAAGCAGGGAACAGCAGGGATCAGCCCGCATGAAGGGCTCCCAAAAAATCCAAACCTGTACCCAAGGGGGGAGAAAACGCGGCCAGGTCAGGTTAGCAGCAGGACTCAGGAAGCCCACCATTAGCTATGCTAGTGCGGTCAAGGGCATTCGACTAGCGATACTGCCAAAAATATTTCCGAGCAAATACTCACTCGTGAGGAGCAGGAAACCATTGTCGTCAGGTAAATGTGCAAGGGATGAACTTCGAAACTTGGGTTCGCCGGGATACGCTTTCGACCAGGCCTTATACTGGTGGACTGCGCGACGGAAGACACTGCAGAGTAGATTAGAACCATATTTCCTAGATTTCCAGGCTGGGAAGGGGTGGAACTGTGAAAATTTACTGGGGATGATATACCAGGAACTCACATAGTAACAATTTTGTTGTCAAAGGCCGCGACAATAGAAATGGAAGACCTTATGAACCTCCTACCCGACTATGGAGAGTCTTCAGAAGCAAGGGTAAACTCCTCACGATCGGAGTAGATGATCAATTTGGCAATATACCCATACATGTGCACAGGGAAAAGCCGAGGAAAGACACCTCGGAGGAGACACCGGGTGAAAAGCATACCAAGGTCCCCGAAGAAGTCTCGAAAGCCATAGAGGCGGAAAGGACTGGATTGACCAGGGAAGTAGACCTGCTGCCCACTGAAGAGCAGAAGCTGAACGACATAGACCTAGGACTCCTAGGGCTCAGGGTGGACAGTGATGCGCAGGAAAGCGCCATGTCGGAGGAGGAGGACGATACCCCAACAGTGGAGAAGAGCTTCAAACAATAACGGAGCCAATGGTCAGCACTAAGATAGCCCAGATAAACCTCCACCATACGAAAGCTGCATCAGTAGTAATTGCAAGGGGAACATTTTAATAGCGCTGGCTCAGGGGCCCTGGGTGTACCGCGGGCAAATTCGCGGTCTGCAAGGAGGAAGCATGCAGGTAATTTGGGACTCCTCTTGTGAAAAACCAAGAGCTTGCATAATTATTAAACTTAATTTAAAATACATATGTCTTTCAGAGTTCTTAACCGGGGATCTTGTGGCTATTCGAGTCTGATTGGAAGCCGGGCGGAGCACTCGAGAGGCAGTCGTGGCATCGGGATACTTCCCAGGAGACGAAATCCGGGTTCCACCGGAACAAGTCACAAAACTGGCGTTACCACTTCTACTAGGCTGCGATTCCAACGCCCACCACGAAATCTGGGGAAGCAACGACACCGATCGCAAAGGTGAGTATCTTCTTGAATTTATTCTTAGCAATAAGTCAGAAATATATAAGTTAGGAAACACTCCAACATTCGTGACCAGCACTAGACAGGAGATACTGGACATAACTCTAGGAAATACTCTAAAGCACGGATTCGTCAGGAATTGGATGGTATCGGATGAGCCTTCTATGTCTGATCACAGGAAAATTCGACATTGAGGGTAACTCCGAAATAAAAAGAATAATAAGGAATTCCAGGAGAACGGATTGGGAATCCTACGCAACGCACTTGACATCAGGAGCGAACTGTAAGTAGAAACTGTAGTGGAAAACCTCAACACAGTTGCCATTGACGCATATGAGGCCAGCTGTCCGGCTAAGACAGTTAAGTCATCAAGGGATGTACCATGGTGGACCAGGAACCTGTCTAGAATGGGAACAGAGGCACGAAATCTTCAACCGAACAAAACAAACCGGGGACTGGCAGAGGTACAAAAATGCACTGACTGCGTATAGCAACACGATCAGGGAAGCAAAACGGAACAGCTTCAGGGAATTCTATGAAGGGATCGAACAGATCACAGAAGCCCCCAGGCTTCACAAGGCTATAGCCAAAGACGGAGGAGTATCCTCTGTCTGTTTGAAGAAGGAAGATGGGACATTTACCAAGAATGAGGAGGACAGGGTACACCTGCTTCTCAGAACTCATTTCCCGGGGTCCTACCGTACGGTGGCAGGCGACAACATTCTGCCTGGCACCCCAACAACGAATAAAAGGGGAAGAAAGGAGAACTGGAAACTATCAAAAGAGGTATGCTCAGAAGCTAGGCTAAGGTGGGCAGTGAAAACTTTTAAGCCACTGAAATCACCCGGAGTAGATGGCATTTTCGCAGCACTAATCCAGAGAGGCCTAGGAATTATCTTAGAGTCTCTTCTGAGGGTGGTAAGGGGCAGCATAGCACTGGGATACACACCAAGGGCATGGAGACGAGCAAAAGTGGTCTTTATTCCAAAAGCGGGTCAAAAGGATCCTTTTCAACCTAAATCTTTCAGACCAATTTGCCTAACATCGTTCTTACTCAAAACGGTGGAGAAGGTCATAGACAATTATATTAGAAGTAACGTTCTAAAGCATAATCCCCTATATCAGTGTCAACAGGCTTACCAGGCAAGACAGTCAACTGAAACTGCTCTGTATCAGCTGACAAAGGTACTACGGAATGCCATAGAAACAAAAAAAATAGCAGTGTGTGCGGTTTCGGATATCGAAGGAGCATTCGATAACACATCGCACACAGAGATACAAGATGCCCTGAGCAGCAAAGGAGTGGGAAACACCCTGGCACTCTGGATGGGCAAAATACTAGAAAACAGGCAAATAGAGGTACAAACAGGTACAAACTCTATTATCATGAACACCATTCAAGGCTGTCCACAGGGTGGAGTACTATCGCCCCTGATGTGGAGTATGGTAGTGGATGAACTCCTGGACGTGTTAACTAGTACTGGAATACAAGCCCAGGGCTACGCGGACGACATTGTTCTAATCTGTAGGGGCAAATATGAAGATACCCTATGTGATAGAATCCAAACTGGATTAAGGGTTACTAGTGCCTGGTGCAGGAAGGTGGGACTGCGGATCAACCCAACCAAAACCACCATAGTACCATTCACTAGGAGGCGTAAGCTGGATCACCTGAAAGCCATAACATTACATGATATGGAGGTGAAACGAGAAATAGAGGTTAAATATTTGGGAATCACGCTAGACCAAAAATTACTCTGGAAGACACATGTCGGAAACACTTGTCGAAAAGCCACGAGGGCTCTGATGACTTGCAGATCCATAGCAGGAAAAAAATGGGGTTGCAGCCCGAAGATACTACTTTGGATATATACTGCAATAGTAATGCCAATGATTACCTATGGAGCGGTAATCTGGGCAGAAAGAACTCAACTCAGCACACAAGCCGGGGAATTACATAAGCTCCAAAGGCTGGCTTGCGTGTGTATCAGTGGGGCAATGAGGACATGCCCAACGGCATCTGGGACATACGGCTTAAACCAGCAACTGATTACTTGGTACACTGACGGATCCCTCACAGCAGAGGGAGTGGGTGCCGGTGTCATTGGTCCAAGGAAAATGTACTTTGAGCCAATGGGCAGGTACACTAGCATATTCCAGGCGGAAATATACGCCATGGACAGATGTGCTTCCTTTAATCTCCAAAGGAACTACGGGAGGCAGAACATTGCTATTCTCACTGATAGCGAAGCAGCGATTAAGGTACTTAGGTCCAACCAGGTGAACTCTAAACTGGTATGGGAATGCCTTGAGAGACTGAATACACTAAGCTCGTTCAACAAGGTCTGGAAACTCTGGGTTCCAGGCCATGTTGGATTGGAAGGCAACGAGGTAGCGGACGAACTGGCCAAGAAGGGAGCAGTCCAGGGTGCTTATTGGGGGATTCATGGGAGCTAGGGATATCTACGGACACTGCCTGCAGGTTCTGTGAGGAGGAGGACGAAACCTCTTTGCACGTCCTGGGACAGTGTCCGGCACTTGTGCAAAGTAGGTCAATACATCTGGGAGAACACTTAATACCAGATGCAAAGCTGAAACTTCTGGAAGTGGGGAACATACTAAAGTTCCTGACGGTTATAGGCCTGCTTGAGATACTATGATCAATAAATACACTATAACCAGTAAAAGGGGCACAATAGTTCTTTAAGGGCGCGGTGCGCCTTTCCCTTAACAGAATAATAATAAGATCCAAGGTGAGTTAAGCCAAATCAACCATTGATGTTACTGGCTTGACTGAAGATGTAGTTCACGGAAAGGGTAGTACCAGCAAATATTGTGTGGTAGGTACCCTGGACGTGAAAAATGCATTTAATTCGGCCAATTGGAATCTAATACGGGAATCGTTAGCGAAGATTGGTATTCCCTCCTTTCTCGCAGATATAGTCGATAGTTATTTAGCTGAAAAGATAATATGGTATGACATCGATGACGGACCCAGGAGTATGTTGTTTTCACGGGTGTCCCGCAGGACTCCGTATTGGGCCCACTACTATGGATCACCATGCACAACGATGTATTTATTCTTCCTCTTCCGGAGGAAGCCACGATGGTGGGTTACGCTGAAGACATAGTGTTGGTTTTTGTCGCAAAGCATCTCGAATATGCTGCGTTGTACTCAGGCAAGGCAATCAGTCCTGTTAAGGATTGTTAGAGAGCTCTGGCCTGACACTTGCGGAAAAAAAAAACCGATGCAGTCCTCAACACTAACCGCTTGCAGAGAAATTACGCCTATATGAAAATCGGGAATCATATCATCAGTTCCAAATTGACCATCAAATAATTGCTGGTACCAAAAATCTGGTGCTGGGAATGGTAGCACGTGAAGAGGATTGGAATGCGATCAACTCCATGAGAGGCAGAGAAGAGGAGATAGGATTTTTGGCCCAAACAGCTTTATAATTAATGCCGGTGATAGGAAAAGTGCAGCATCAGTCTTCTCATCAAGCGAATATCTTGTATTATACCGCTTAACTGTAAATTCGTTGCTGGTGCAACCAATCCTATCAATCAATTACTAACTGCCTTATTCATTCTCGTCATTAAATCAATGCGAAGTTATAAAACCTCACAATCTAAGTGCCCAAACGTTCATAAATTATTTCGCATAATGACTACCCATATCTGCATAGTTATCGGTTTGAGAATCGCATCCAACTTTCACCGAGCCAATAATGCATTAAAATCTTCTGACTGAGTATCTCAGCTATGCATAAATTACCGGTCTAAGGTTTTAGCAATAGCATTCATCATGGAACCCTTGCTGATTGGATCCCGCCTCTGCTGGCCATTCAAATTGGACAAAGGTTGCAAATGAAGTGACAGGACCAGAAACGACCTCACTGGCGATCTTTGCGATTGACTCCAGTGCAACGACAAGGCTTGCATAGAGGAGAATGGCAGTGGAGATTTTATGGGGATATAATTAACATACTTAAATACGCGCTTGGGCGAGATTTCGGTTGAAGGAAGATAATGGCTCTGACCCGCAGTGAAGTCGCACCCCTTCTGCTTCCAAGAACTATATAATGGAGTAGTTAAGAAATGAGGATAGTCTCCTCACAACTTGAAGCCAATTGGCACAAAGAGATAGTCATATGAAACTGGAAGGCTAAGTTCCGTATAGAAGAAGATGTACAGCCGTTTTCAATACCGCCATGCAATTGAAAGCCAGCATCCAGAGGGCAATTCATCAAAAGTCAACTTCTTATGGTTGATCATCATCGCTAAAATGGAAAACTTTTGATTTTCTGCTTTCGCTATTCACCTGGACTACGAATGCTCTTTGCATTAATGCATCCGAGTATGGTATCTGGCAGATCAAAAGATTGCAGGCGTTTTCGATTCTATGCGGATTTCATAGTGAATTGTTCGCGGAATCGTAAATCGATTTCTAAACGCAGGTGGTCTGGCTTATCAGCGGGTTCCTCTTGGATCAACCTTTGCAAGAGAGGGCAGCCAGTTGCGATACGTATGTGCATTTGAATGGGCCAGCACTTTCCATTATACTCGTCAGTCCGAACGCCTGCCCGCATACTACTGTTTGCCGCGTTCAGTCGCAACCGGGATGCCTCAATCTATTTTTGTCTTCGCGTCTCTTCAGTATTAATCTCAATTTGAATTGACCTTGGATTTATAGCAAATGTTATCTGCTTTGACCCCTCGTTCCAGATTTCAGGCTGCTTGCCCACTTGAATCAAATTGACAATAACAACAACACCAGTAGCAAAATCACAACCATCTTATGTGTTTGCAATTTCATCTTATTCTGAGCAACAGAAATGCTTGATAAGAGCATATTCATCGTCAAGATTCAAGATTCGCAACATATTAAACACAATAAATCACAATAAATTTTGTGTGTTCCCCAAAACTCGGAGGAGAAATGGCCGTGGTCGAGAGGAGCACTGCAATTTAGTGATTTAAAGCAAGGGTAGCAACAATCAATTTGGTTGCCACTTGCACTATTTAATGCCGGCCAGATTGGCGCCCTCATCTTTTTGACTGTACGAATGTTGAGGAAGCCTTGAATAAACATCATATCTTTTTGCAGGAAGTTCAAGTTCGTAGAACGCATAAATTCAGTTGCAAATTGAATATGGGTAGTTGCGTGGGAGATGATGCTAGATGTTTCCTGGGATTCTTCGAAATGTTCACTGTTGGGCATGGAAGGGTACAATAGATGTTATTTGGAATTACAGATACGAAACTCAAACACCGTCGAAATAAGGACCAAATAACATGCAAAAACTGTAAGTACATTTGCACCATAACATTATTATTATTCTGTTAAGGGAAAGTCGCACCGCGTCCTTAAAGAATTATTGTGCCCCTTTTACTGGTTACAGTGTACCTATTGATCATAGTATCTCAAGCAGGCCTATAACCGTCAGAAACCTTAGTATATTCCCTACTTCCAGATCTTTCAACTTTGCATCTAGTATTAAGTGTTCTCCCAGATGCCTCGACCTACTTTGCACAAGTGCCGCACACTGTCCCAGGATGTGTATAGAGGTCTCGTCATACTCCTCACAAAACCTGCAGGTAGTGTCCGTAGATATCCCTAGCTTCCCTAGGTGATAGTTCAGCTGACAATGACCAGTGAGAATTCCCACTATGATTCGGAGGTTCTTTTTGATGAGGTTTAAGCAATCCTTTGTGCGTATGGGTTCGTATCTCCCAATAAGCACCCTAGACTGGTCCATCCCTGGTAAGCCCGCCCAGTATAGTTCCCTCAACCGTTCCTCTTCATTTCTTAGAGTCATAGCCATGAAACCATTCCCGATTCCACAGAAGGTTTTTGCCTCGTGGAAAGGCATCCCCGCTTCTTTCTTGGCTAGTTCGTCCGCTGCCTCGTTGCCTTCCAACCCAGCACGACCTGGAACCCAAATAATTCAGTCTCTCAAGGCATTCCCACATCAGTTTAGGGTTCACCTGGTTGCTCCTAAGTGCCTTGATTGCTGCTTGGCTATCGCTGAGAACAGCTATATTCTGCCCCCTGTAGTTCCTCTGCAGATTAAAGGAGGCACATTTGTCTATGGTGTATATTTCTGCCTGGAATATGCTAGTGTACCTGCCCATTGGCTCAGAGTACATTTTCCTTGTACCAATGACACCGGCACCCGCTCCCTCTGCTGTGAGGGATCCGTCAGTGTACCAAGTAGTCAGTTCCTGGTTTAAGCCGAATTTCGCAGCCACCCTCTCCCAGTTTGCCTGGTACACAGTTTTCGGAAGTTGGACATATTAAACATTCGATCGCTATCTTTTAATCTGTGATTCTCCCGCCTCTGAACGAATTTTAAAGGCCGGAAGACGTTGGTAAAGTATATGCTAGTCTACAGCCTTCATTTGATATCTTAAGTAGTAATATTAGGAAAATTAAATTCTAATTCCTTTCGTATTTAAGGTTTTGTTTGCAAAACAAAATTTTATTAAAATTGGTTCAATGTCTGTCTATCACACGCACTTTTTCTCTCAGAAACGGCAATACCAATTGGCACGGGCCTGAACGCCCAGACATGCAATAAGTAACATCTTTCTAGGTTAAGAGGGGGGGCAGATTCTTGGCCTGCAAGGAGGAAGCATGCAGGTAATTTGGGACTCCTCTTGTGAAAAACATAATTTAAAATATGTATATCTTTCAGAGTTCCTGACCGGGGACCTTGCGGCTATCCAAGTCTCATTGGAAGCCGGGAGGAGCACTCGAGCGGCAGTCGTGGCATCGGGGTACTTCCCAGGAGACGAAATCCAGGTTCCACCAGAACAAGGCGCTAAACTGGTAAGTACTGTGAGAAGCGGGCGTTGACACTGCTCCTCGGCGGCAATGCCAACGCCCATCGCGAAGTTTAGGGAAGCAACGACACCAATTGAAGTAGTGAGTACCTTCTTCAATTTATCCTTTGCAATAAGTTAGAAATATATAGCTTAGGGAACACTGCAACATTTGTGACCAGCACTAAACAGGAAGTACTAGATACAACTCTAGGAAATATTCTATTGACCAGGCTGGTCAGGAATTGGAGGGCGTCGGATGAGCCCTCTATGTCTGATCACAGAATAATCAGATTCGACATGGAACTCGGAAATAAAAAGAATAATAAGGAATCGCATATGAGGCCAACTGTCCGGCTGAGACAGTTAAGTCATCAAGGGATGTACTATGGCGGAACAGGAACCTGGCCAGAATGAGAACAGAGGTACGAACACTTTTCAACCGGGCAAAACAAACCGGAGACTGGCAGAAGTACAAAAATGCACTGACTGCGTATCGCAACGCGATCCAAGAAGCAAAACGGAAAAGCTTCAAAAGTAAAGGGATCGAACAGATCACAGAAGCAACCAGGCTTTTCAAGGCTGTAGCCAAAGACGAGGCAGTATCCCCTGTCTATTTGAAGAAGTAAGATGGGACATTTACGGAGAATGAGGAGGACAGGTTATACCAGCTTCTCAGAACTCATTTCCCGGGTCCTACCCTACGGCGACAGGCGACAACATTCTGTCTGACACCCCAACAACGAATAATAGGGGAAGAAAGGTGAACTGGAAACTAGCAAAAGAGGTATCCTCAGAAGCTAGGCAGTAGGAACTTTTAAACCACTGAAATCCTCCGGAGTAGATGGTATTTTCCCAGCACTAATCCAGAGAGGCCTAGGAATCATCTTAGAGTCTCTTCTGAAGGTGATAAGGGGGAGCATAGCCCTGGGATATATACCAAGGTCGTGGAGACGGGCAAAAGTGGTTTTTATTCCGAAAACGGGGATATATTTCAGAGCAATTTGTCTAAGATCGTTCTTACTCAAAACGGTGGAGAAGGTCATAAACAACTATATTAGAAGTAACGTTCTAAAGCATAATCCCCTACATCAGTGTCAACACGCTTACCGGGCTCTGTATCAGCCGACGGATATACTACGGGATACCATTGAAACAAAAGAAATAGCGCTGTGTGCGTTTTTGGATATCGAAGAAGCATTTGACAATACATTGCACACAGAGACACAAGATGCTCTGATCCACAAGAGAGTGGAAAACACCCTGGCTTTCTGGATGGGCAAAATGCTAGAAAGTAGGCAAATAGAAGTACCGACAGGTTCAAATTCTATTGCCATGAATACTATTCAAGGTCGTCCACAGGGCGGGGTACTATCGCCACTTATGTGGAGTATGTAGTGGAACTCCTGGAAGTGCGACCAAATACTGGAATACAAGTCCAGGGTTACGCGGGCGACTTTGTTTTAATCTGTAGGGGCAAATATGAAGATACCCTATGTGAGTGAATCCAAACTGGGCTAAGGATTACTAGTGCCTGGTGCAGGAAGGTGGGACTGCGGATCAATCCAGCCAAAACCACCATAGTACCATTCACTAGAAGACGTAAGCTTGATCACCTGAGAGCCACAAGAGTACATGACATGGAGGTGAAACGAGAAACAGAGGTCAATTATTGGGGAACTACGCTAGACCAAAAATTACTCTGGAAGACACATGTCGGAAACACTTGTCGGAAAGGCACGAGGGATATGATGACTTGAAGGTCGATAGAAAGAAAAATGGGTTTGCAGCCCGAATATACTAATTTGGATATACACTGCAATAGTAAGGCCAATGATTACCTATGGAGTGGTAACCTGGGCAGAAAGAACCGAACTCAGCACACAAGCCAAGAAATTACACGAACTCAAAAGTCTGGCCTGCGTGTGTATCAGTGGGGCAATGAGAATATGCCCAACGGCATCCCTGAAAAACCTTCTGGGATTAACCCAGGCAAGGAGGGCAATATTCAGAATGATCGTGAGGCGGGGAGCTGCCTAGACCGAAGAAAGATTGATATTCGTTCTAGGCAGTATCCCGAATTACTGATACCAAGAGATAACATGGCAACGAGTTTTCACTTTGATAAGAAGTTTGAAACACGTTGGAGTAACAAGGCAAACTGGGAGAGCGTGGCTGGGACATATGGCTTAAACCAGCAACTGATTACTTGGTAAACTGACGGATTCCTCACACCAGAGGAGCGGGTATTGGTGTCATTGGTCCAAGGAAAATGTACTTGAGCCAATGGATAGGTACACTAGCATATTCCAGGCGGAAATTTACGCCATAGACAGATGTGCATCTTTTAATCTCCAAAGAAGCAGAGCGTTGAGCAGAACATTGCTACTCTCACTGACAGCCAAGCAGCGATCAAGGCACTTAGATCCAACCAGGTGAACTCTAAGCTCGTCCAAACAGATCTGGATACTCTGGGTTCCAAGCAACGTTGGGCTGGAAGGCAACGAGGCAGCGGCCGAACTAGCCAAGAAGGGAGCAAGGACTCCTTTACACGGATCAGAACCCTTCTGTGGAGTCACAAACGGGTTCATGGCAATGATATTAAAAAATGAAGAGGAATGATCGAGGGAACTATACTGGGCGGGCCTACTAGGAATGGAGCAGTCCAGGGTGCTTATTGGGGAATACGAACCCAAGTGCACAAAGTATTGCTTAAACCTCACCAAGAAGAACCTCCGAATCAGAGTGGGAATTCTCACTGGTCACTGTCGGCTAAAATATGACCTCTGAAGCCAGGGATATCTACGGACACTGTACGCTGGTTTTGTGCGTAGTATGATGAAATCTCTATACACGCTCTAGGACAGTGTCCAGCACTTGTGCAAAGTAAGCTGAGGCATCTGGGAGAATACTTATATGGTGGGAGAGAAGCTACAGCTTCTGAGCACTCAGACCATAGTAGCCCATTGTACTCGACACCCCCATCTAACGGAATATCCCGGATTCGTTAACGTGTCCCTGGATTTCCGCTAGTGAATGTGACGCTACCTGCCGCAACTGGATAACATTGGCACCGAAAATTTGATGCCTGATGCGTCCATTGGCGGGGCATTCACATAAGAAATTCTCCGTGGACTCCGCTTGCTCATTACACGAGGGACACGTATCATCTTGAATAATTCATATTCTATACATGTATCCAGCTAGTGAATTATAGCCTGTCAGAATACCTATAATACTCCAGCCAATACTCCTTCCATTCGACAAGATAAACCTTGCGGTACGCATGTTCGGTTCTGATAGGAAAAGGTGTGTCTAACAGCATTTAAGCTCTTCTAGAAAGTTTATTCCCTGTTTTTGAAGACAAAATTAGTCGATGCTACTGTTACTTCTATTGCTGGTTCTGGTCTCAGCATGGGGGAGATTGAATTCTCTTTTGCTAAAGCATTCAAGATTTCATTTTCCTGTACCCCACATTGACCAGGTACACAAAGTAGTTCCGCCATATTGAATCTAGAGATAGAGTTCAAACGGTTTCTGCATTCCAGAATGCATGTTCTTCGCTCTCAAAATGGAGATGATGCTCTACAGTTTCCTGATATGATTGAATTTCAATCTATTTAGCTAAAAGTGGAGCAACATATAGTGACTTCCCCTGAGCACATTCAGATTATTTTGGTCCAGTTCAAATACCAAGCTGAAATCCTCCACGTTTGTAGCTTTGTCCTTCCTGGCATTCGTGAACTTTACCCTCCAGTGTCCAAACCGGGTTCTGTTCACCTAGCATGCGGATGATATCATTTGCCTTCTTTCGAGGGCCCGGTAACCAACATCCGACATGTTCTGTTCTACGCGGCTCAGTGTTCAGAATAGTGAACTTGGACCGACTGCCAGAACTCAGTGACGGGATTACCTGCTGGAGCTACTTTAAGGGAGCCTCATCAGTGCACTCCAAATGGAGAAGTCCATCGCGAAAACCTTCATTGTTAAATCTTGACTTCGTTGCAAGCTCCAGCATTTTTTTCCACAGCCATCTCCAGAGGATGGTAAATTGTCCTTCTGCCATTTTGCCATCCTTGGGGAAAACTCCAACGGCAGCGGTCAGAACTTAGGCTATAGAACACTTAATACCAGATGCAAAGTTAAAAAATTTGAAAGTAGGGAATGTACTAAGATTCCTTAAGGTTATAGGCTTGCATGAGATACTATGATTAAGGTTTTAACATTCCGTATGGCACCAGGTCACTTTCATTTGTGATGATATACATGTGATAAATATTCCTTAATGCGGATTTCTACTTAGACGACACCCAAAATCATTGATCATTGTATCTTTTGGGTACTACAATAACGACTTGTTTTTCACGTGTTATTCCCCTATTAGCTGCGGGACTTCCTATTTTGTCATTCACTTTATTAGGCGTGGGTGAAAGGGAAATGCTTTGAGACGGTGCGAAGCAAACATGAATCAATAGACTGGGAGTCGAGTCTTCATAAACAGTGATCGAAGCATCTCTTTCCGTCTCATCTCATATTTGTAGGATCGGCAGTGCTTATTCGGCAAGGGTGTGGACAAAGAAAAATATTTTTCCATACTGTAGGACCCGGTAGAGATATACCGACCCACATGGATTGTTTCATTGTCATTAGCGTCACCTCTATTGACACTCTCAGTCGGGTCAAAACCATGTTCTCGCAGGAGTCTACTGTGGTTACTTGGAATAGTTGACCGAATCATCTCCGAAACCTTAGAAGCGGAGTTAGAAACTACCTACCATATAGCTTCTGGAACTGCGGAGAAACAGAGTACTAGTGGCAGCACTGTTTCGGAGATTGGCGCTACGGTTACGTTGTCCTAATGGTAATGCCAAAAACACTGGGAGGGAAGCCTGACAAGAGCGAACCCAAACGATTAACTTCGCCACTTTTGCTTAGGTTTTGGGATAGCCAGCCCCCCCCCCTCAGCCCCTCAACAAGATAGTGACTTTGGAATCATTGCATACGCTCCTCAAGTCCTCAAGCGTCGTAAGTCGAAGTAACCTGTGTCGAAGCATACCTGTAACAAAATTCTTCATAACGATTCCATGGAAAAGGGGAATGAAATAAGGGTTAGCTTTTATCATATGCCAGCCGCTACTCATATGGGTTAGTTGTTATTGAAGAAATCCAAAAAAAACTACCTAAAAAAAAATTCTTTGAAAAATTTAAAAAATCAAAATCATCCAGGCAGCTATGATATTTTCAATAGGTTTTAATTACAAAACATTAAATCAACTCACTCGTTCAATATTCATAAATTTTAATTCTGAGATTCCCCATATGGCTGATGTTACGAATGTTTATACCACATTGCAATTATTCTTTGGACTTAACTTCGTCTAGTCTAATGAAGTTTATCCATTTTATTTTAATGAATGCAGTAAACAAGACGATTACAAGTACAGGAACTATGTATATATACTCGTTAGTATTTTTTATTCATTTTTTCGAGGAATCCATTACATTTAAATCGTATCTACTGTTTTTTTTACCTTTTCATAATTGAAGTGCCAATTATTTATTTAATGAATTTTCCCTTAAATAATTGTTCTTTATAAAGTAACAAGTGAAACGCGTGCTTACATACGGACAAATTTATTCATCTGTTGATTTTTTTTAAATCTCCCCATTGAACTGGAAGAAGCTCTTTTTTGCTGGGGATGCATTCCGCATCCACTTGATGACGGACCATACCACTTGGGAAGCAACTTACTTCCTCTCTTGTTGCACACCCAAGTTTTTTTAAAAAAAGATTGACTGGCGGTTTCATCCAGGGCAGAAGCAAATGGAGCGATTACCACCTGTCGACACTTTGGATCACGCTACTCCCTGGGCAGAGGTGAGGCAGCGTCTGATGAGTTGCCTCTGTCCTTGACGAAACCGTCAGTCAAACTTTTTTTATAAGAAACTCGTTTTGATCCTTCTTTTTATGAAACCTATAAAAAGTGGTTCCATTAAATTATTTAAGGAACTATTAAATACATATAAACTCACGTGTTTATCATCAAATAATATCTAAAAAAACTTGATATCATGTATCTGACAAAATGTCCGAACATTTGAAGCTACTGTACGCCCCAAAATATTATGATAAATTGAATATACCATTCAAATATTATTCTGATGCGATCACATCATATTTATTCATGATCACCATCTATAGTCGTACTAAGCATCGATTACTTTAGTGTATTGAATGAATTTAAATTAAGTATTATCTAGATATCATCGACAGTATTTATTTTGTTCGCTAGTAAATGTGCGCACCGTCTTGGGTACGTGACTAGAAAGTTTGATCTGAAAATTGGTGAATAAGTAAAAGTGTTAACTGGTAAATATTAATTTTGTATCTATAAAATATGCAATATTTAGCACGATATTTATAAATTTCAGAAGAAGGTCGAGCGTCAGACATTGCAGGTTTTGCAGTCAGTTTTCTATGAAATACCAGTATTAATTCCTTTTAGTCTGTAATTAGATAATTGCAAATATTTTCCTAAATTTTATGATAACAGGACGTCATCACAATAATCCTTCGACTTAGATCATTTTTAAATTCTTCAAAAAAACCAAATGATAATCGTTGGCACGTCAATTCACTTAGACCTCGACCTCTAGCTGAGTCACCCAGAATACGACATCCAGTTACGATACAAATCCCTCTACCATCAGTGCGATTTGAAGTACGACCTTCCGATACCCTCTAACCACTAAGCGATCCAGAAAATTAAACCTTAACGTTAAAATCACTTTGGTGTCTACCTATCTATCTGTCATCTGCACTTTTCTCGAATAGATCTTTAGTGAACATATGAAAACAGTAAAATCCCATGCATGTAGCGAGCGCCATGATTTTGTGTGGAGTTTTAGGGAGAAAGACTCACCATATATGCAAAAGGGAAGTGATTTGCTGTTGAGGAGAAAACTAAACAAATCCTGAAGATCTAAATTAAGCCAATAGACACCAAACGAGTTATCTCCACACTTCGAATCATGTTCATCAGCACAAATTCACCTCTTTCAACCACACGATCCACTGGTTGCTGACCATTTCCATTTCCTCAAAAGGCGTGGTGAAAAAGGCGAAGCACATTTTTGAGGTCGCCAGGCTAGATGGATACACCGATCGGACCACCAGCACTCTGATCGGCAAACAAAAGAGAACGCTCCAATGGCTAGTGCTCACCAACGACGTCCAAACCACCTTCTGGGGAAACACGGTTTGGACGTCTGTTTCAGCAGCAAGAACAGCCAGCTCAAAGCCTTTCTGGAATCGACCTAGGACCCAGTCGATAAAACGGCCAAGTTCAGGATATACAAAAACTCCTGCGCAGATTGCAGAAAAGTATACATCGGACAAACTGAAAGCAACGTTAAACACGTTTTGGAGAGTACCTGAAAGAAGCAGAGTTGGCGGAAAAAGGAACGACAGTCTTCAGATCGAATGTTGCGGAATATATCGTTTTAAGTAACCATACCGTTTCCAGAGAGAACGCAAGATTGGTGAAGTACATATGAAATGCAGTTAGAGACTAATAATAATAATCGTTGGTGCAACAGTTCAATTGGACCAGGGCCTCGAAGTGTGTTAGAGCACTTCATTCAAGACCATAACGGTACACTACAGGATTACAGTACCCTATAGGAGGTGATATGATCAGAATTGCGCACGGCCGAGATTATTACCCTGATTTGACTCAGGTACTCATTCACAACTGAGTCGACTGGTATCCGACGTCAAATCACGATACAAATTCCACTGACACCAGAGAGATTTGAACCACCACCTTCCGTACGACAGCGTTGTGCTCTAACCACTCAGCTATCCGGACAGTTAGATAGTTATACTTGGCCAAAAGTTTGGAAATTTATAGAATCCTGACAGGGGATTATAGCGAAGGATACTCTTGGCTTTTCAAAACGACCAGGACAACGAAGATCGCCGATTCACAATCGATGAAATTTCAGAAGAGATTGGCGTGAGTTCGGGCTCGTTTCAACCGATTTGCAAATGGGACGTGTTGCCGTTTAATTAGTTTCACGTCTTCTCAGCCAGGATCAAAAAATAATCAATTAAATGAAAAACAAGTACCAGGCCAAAGAAAGGCTCCCCAGACTAAAAAAAAATGAGACAAGTGAAGTCTAATGTCAAGGCGATTGTCATTGTCTTTTTGATGTTCGTGGAATTGTGCGTCGGGAATTATAATAATTTATTTTGGTCAGACTGTTAATTAGTACTTTTATTTGGAAGTCTTAAGACGTGTGCGAAGGAATGAGCGGGGAAAACTTAGCTGATTGAAACTTGGCGGCTGACTGGTTCTTTGATTACGGTAATCCCCCCACGTACACAGCGTTATGAGTAAACATCTATTTGACCTCGCAGATGTGGTCTACCGTTCCCAACCTTCCGTATTGACAAAATCCAGCTCTGAGCGACTTTTTTCGGTTCCCCCGGTTAAAAGAAAATCTAAAAGGGAAGCCTTTTGCTTACTTGGAGGCGGTCAAAAGGATCGAGGGAGGCCATCGCGTCCAATGGACATGAAAGGGAATCTAGTTAAATATTGCCAGCAGAAGGGAAGAAAGTTTAAAGCTTAGTCTGCGCTTAAAACCATAGTAAGGGGAAGAGTCTGCTGACCGCATTGCTCCTACTGTGTACTCTGTGTCCAGTAGTGAACCGTTATGGTCTTGAATGAAGTGCTCTAACTGTAATATTCTGAAGGTGCAATCCTTGGCATCAAGGCACTGGCTATCAAAGCGGAACTTCTCATGAAAAGGTCTTGGGTGGACCTCCGCTATCAAAAAGGGTGGTAGCCAAAAGAATAGGAAGACAGAGTGAGAGAGGAGAGGATCAGTTTGAGAAGTAGAAGGCGAGGCATATACTCATTGACAGAGGAAGGTAAATTTGGACAAACGTATCCTGTGACTAACAAAGAGGCTTATAGATAGCTGTACAGATAACGTGCACTTTATTTGGCTCGAAGTTTGTGAAGTCTAGTAGGCCAGAAGCGGTAGACCGACGTTTCACAGCGTTGCTTTTTAGCTATAAGGTGACAAAAGTGACGGGTAAACCAATGGTTGGCATATCATTCGAGCATTGGGGAACAAGAGGAGAGGTAGGAAATAAGACGGTATTCCTCGATGAGTATGTGTTTACCACTTATGTGTATAACACAGGCTGACAAGGGAGGAAAGAAATGTATTAATCGGTTAGGCACGGGTGAGGAAAAGTATTGTGGAAGATGCGGGGACAAGCTGCACCCAGTGGGGGGAGAGAAGAAGAAGGAGAAAATGAGTTATACACCGAGAGAAGGTAATTACTCTGCAAAATTAGTAAAATGAAAGAGAGCCGAGCGGCTTTATGGGAGTTACGGATATTACCCCAAAAGTGCTTGAAATGTCTACATGTCGATGCAACTTCAACTTAGTTATCAGCGACTTTATAGAAGTTTGCAGAGCTTAAGAATGAATGCGAGACATGCGAATTTCAGGCACAGCTCTCAATAAATCTCAATCGTGAATGAGAATAGGTAAGGGTAAAGAGACCTAGGAAGGAAGAAACGAATCGAAAGCTTGGCATACTGAGTGAGTAGAGGCTTTTTTTAAAAAGTTTCACAATACACCACCCAGATTCTCCTTCTATAGCTAAGAGAGGTGCAGTATCTGCTAGCGCTGCTCTAGACAATCTCCATGTCAGTTTGAGAAAAGAATAAAGACGCAGGGCATACCGCGACAACAATACATACACACCATCTTTGTCGGTTCCTGAAAGTATAATTTAACTTTCTTCGTAATTTTCTGAGAAGCCTCTCCATGCTACGTAATTTCAGAGAGAGCCAGTGGACCACCCTGAAAGAGTGGAATCCATTGTATGGGATAACTCGCAATGGAATTGTCGCTTATCGTGTTGACCCATAACGGAGGTCAGCTACTGTCCTGTT
Source organism: Hermetia illucens (assembly GCF_905115235.1). Classification (NCBI taxonomy): domain Eukaryota; kingdom Metazoa; phylum Arthropoda; class Insecta; order Diptera; family Stratiomyidae; genus Hermetia; species Hermetia illucens. The sequence continues at coordinate 27,407,453 of NC_051849.1, forward strand.
TTCAGATAGTACTTGATATTGACGTAGAAATAGTTGCATTCCACGACCGAATCACGGAGAAGGCCGTAATAAATTCGTAAAGCTAGCTCTCTGTTCCAGAAACCTGGGTTCCTAATAAAAAAAATTGCGAACTCTTGGTCGCGTTCGAGAGAAGAATCCTCCGAAGAATTTTTGGCCGCCTATCTGGGGATGGACGATTTCGTGGTCTGCATATCGAGGAAATCTATGAGCGATACCACACCCTCTGGTTGTGGATAAAATCCGGTTCAATAGATTGCGGTGGGCGGGTCACTTAATTCATATAGATAAGGATGATCCAAACCGGGAAGTCAATAATGGCAACATCTGTGATAGAAAAAGAAGACGAGGCGGACCCTACCTGAGATGGAGCGATGGCGCAGGTCAGGACGCCAAACATCTTTTAGGGATATCAAATTGGTAGACCGGAGTGTCTGGAGCTCTTTGTTAAGGCAGACCTAGACCGGATACCGGTTGTTGCACCGTTGATGATGATGAATGAATTCGTGTTCCACAACTGGTGTTCTTTGTGATCGACATATTATCGTCTCAAATCTAAAATTTTCCGCAATGTCGTCCGCCCTGTGGCCCTCTATGATTCTGTCTGTTGTTCGACTGTAAAAGACAGGGAACGGCGTCTTGCAGTAATGGAGACGAAGATGTTGCGGTGGGCTAGTGACGTGACACGTCTTGGTCACTTCCGAAATGAGAATATGCGCGATCGGAGAAAAGTTGCGAAATTGGCGTCTTCGATGGTATAGTCATGTAATTCGAACTGACGAAAATTCACTCGCCAAAATTGGTTTAAACATCGAAGTCGATGGTAAACGACCAAAAGGCCGGCCGAATGAGTACCTGAGTCAAATCAGGGTAATAATTTTGGGCGAGCGTAATGCTGACCACATTGCACACTACAGTGTACTGTAGTGTACCGTAACGGTCTTGAATGAAGTGCTCTAACACACTTCAAGGCCGTGATCCAATATGAATTGTTGCGCCAAAAATTATTATTATTATTATAAGTGCGACGAGCCATAAACAGCTCAAAAAACTGGAGGCGCCCAGATTTAGATCGGGTTCAGAATTTCTAGTATAAGAAATCTACCAGCGTACACAGTCGGTTAGCACGCAGCATAAATCAGGTCATGAGTCGTACCTATCTTATCCCTAAAAAGGACACGGTGGAGGACCTCGCAGACACAAAACCGATCACTTGCTTACCAAGCCTTTATAATTCATAATTATTAGTTGAAGGGTCAATGCGCACCTGTCCGAACAGCAAAAGGGCTGCCGATTTGGGTCAATAGATTGCAAAGAGCAACTCATTTTCGACTCGGTAGTTGTACGACAAGCAACTAGAGGCCAAAGAAACCTCTTTAGTTGCTATATCGATTAAGCCTAGGCTTTCGATAGCGTCCCGCATAACTGGCTAATCAATGTCCTATATCTTTATCGCATTGTTCCGAAACTAATGAAGTTTTTGGCGACAGTCATGAAAGAGTGACATACGACCTTATCAGTGCTTTCATCTGAGGGTGCCAATACCTCAGAGGGTATATACGGTTGGGCATCTTCCAGGGGGATTCGTTGAATCTCCTTTGGTTTTGCATGACACTGAACCCTTTCATGGCTACTGGATGATACTAGAAGGCATGGTTTTGCAATAAAGTATTGCCTACGTGCTAAGTGCGAACTGACACATTTGATGTACTTAGATGACATCAAACTGTATGCTGGTACTGACGACCATGTTAGAAGTCTGTTACGAATAGTAGAAATGTTCAGCCGCGATATTCGGATGGAATTTGGGTTAGACAAGTACCGAATCCAAGCCATCCACAAAGGTCATCACGAGCCACATGCCGGACATAGCATTGGTAACCCCTACATCGGAACTATGACCGAGACAGACTTCTGCAAGTACCTAGGAATTCTGCAATTCTGCTGGAGTTGGTGATCTGAAGGATACTCTGATGCTGAAACTGCATCTCTCCGGGAAGAATAAAACAAGCGCGTTGAACATATTCGCTATCCCTTCACTGGCTTATGCATTCGGAATATTACCGTGGACGAAGATCGATCTGGAAAACGTCCAGCGGCGGATACGGACAACTATGTCCAAATTCCGAATGCATCATCGAAACTCTGCTATGGAGCGGATGAACCTGCCTCGTGACATTGGAGGTAGGGGCGTGGTTGACGTGGCGACACAATATCATCGCCAAGTTGAATCGCTGCGCGCTGATTTTTACAACAAAGAGCGAGCGAGTCCCTTGCATACTGCTGTCTGTAAGGCAGACTGTGAGCTGACTCCACTTAACTTGAAGGATCGATCTTTCAATCCTTTGAGTGGGGTGAAGACGGACCAAGAGCGGATCGATTAATGGAAGTCAAAGGCAATGCATGGTAAGCACTTGAATTGTCTTTGGCAGCTATTTGTCGATTTGCATTTGTCGAATAGATGGCTGTGTGCTGGGGAGCTCTTTGATGAGACGGAGGGGTCCATATGTGCCATTCATAACGGCGTGGTCGCCACCCGAGCTTATAAAAAGCTCATGAAAGAGCATGCAGCATGTATTGGGACCGGCAACTTCTAACTGATCGCCACATACCGCACAACAAGCCTGACGTACTGTTAATTGACAAGACGGGTCGCTCCGCGTATATTATTGATGTCGCTTTCCCCCATAATAGCGACATCGAACGGAAATATGTGGAGAAAGAGGTGAACTATGCGCCACTGGCTGGAGAAATCAAAGAAATTTGCCATCTCGAGCTGACAATATTATGGGAACTACCATAATATTGTCAGCTACAAATTTTGTCCTAAATCCTTCACGGCTTCCCTTGGTATCCTGGAACTCACACAGTTTACTTCAAACTATTCAGAAATATAATATTCTGCGTACGTGCTCGATGTTGCGGGGAGTTCTCTACGGATTCTCCCATTGACCTACCACCACCACCAGCGCCCCTTTAGCTTTTAAGTAGGTAGGATCGTCCGAGCCTTAATGGTTGGCACTTCGTGCTAGTATTAGATAAAATCCGGCATCTGCCGGGACTGTCGAAAATAATAAAATTCTATACAATATTTTCGGGTACTTTTGCATCATTTGAAACTCTTCCGTGTATTCACCCTTACCCTTAGATACACCATTGTAAATAACAATCTGGAAACCAAATAAACGTGTACACTCTGCAATGTTAAGGATTCGCGACTTTAAAAAATGTATCTACATATTGTAAACATTTAGCGGCAGAAAACGAATGGAATATATTAAAACTGGTTTGCTGGTCTACAATAGGTCCAATAGTAAATCCGACTCAATTAGAGCCACATTTAACTCCACAACATCCCGCTGAGTGTTCTTCTACAACAATATGAGTACACACATACGTAACAATAGAAAGTAAAGTGGATGAGGGTCCAACTTTGCAAGTATTCAAGATTTTGCATATCACTCACTGGTTTAGAACGTAAATAAAGATAAACATATGCATTATAGCAATGAGCTCTTTCTTAAGTAAATACCTGGAGAAATTAACGGTTAAGATGTCCTTTGAAGAGTTGGGCATGGACATTTTGTAATCAATTGATATCTTTTCAATCGCTGTAAGTAGCAATAATATTGATTGAATCATTGAATAAATTTTTACAGAGTTTCTAAGCACTAAATTGAGCTATGAATCCATCATAAGTTTAGTGTACATTACGCAACACTGTTACCGTGCAAGTTTGTGATATTGAGTCCATTAAGAAATAATTACCTTAGTTTTCGTCCTTGCGATATACTATCTATCTTCATGAAATATTATATGATATATATAGTGCGTAGATATTTGCAAACCGCTTACGACCACATGATCAAGGTGATCTTATCTTTAATTAGCGACAGCACAAAAGCGTTAATTATTTGACCGTTGACACAAAACTAATCGATTCTAATCATTCATTTTCTTCATAATCACAAGATACCAATTCAATTTCAATTAAATCACAAATAGGTTCTATGAAAGCTATGAAACTACACACATCACACTGATAACACACATGACACCATTAGAAACACTTTAAACCGAAACCCGATCATAGAAGGTTTACTGTTTCGCATCCAAACCAAGTAGGGTTCCGATCACTTCTAAAAAGTTGTTCAGGAACACAAAAGAACTCCCTTTTTTCCGGTGTCTCCTTAGCCCTTTTGGTTGTCGACGGGATTTCGTTAGGAGAATGAAATAGGTGAGAGCGATCCGAAGGTAAGGCAAGGTCTTCGCTGCGATCGTTTTCCTAAGAAGCTATGCTACCACAACAATTTCGATATCAAACCCTGTCTACAGGTATTCTGAGATTTATAGGAATTCCTTTTGGATGATAGGAATTCCTATAGAAGCACGCATGGAATGGACACAAATTCGGAGCGCTTATGGATAAGCACGAAAACTTGTTTGGGAATTTAAATAGCCTATTTGTCCTAGTGAGACTTGTAATTGTGGTGATAATCAATACTATAATAACAATGGCAATAATTTGATTCTGTTTTATAGTGAATGGAATCTTATATAGTGGTTATTACTTACACTGTAGGAAAAACTAAGTCCTACTTACCAGGGCCACCTTTTACTCCATGGTCTGAATGATATAGGTTAAGAGGGTGAGAAAGGGGCTTCATTTTAATTTACTAGGTCTGGTTTTTAAGTTCATTACTACACAATCCTGTTGCCGCAACAATGAACTGGATAATTCAGATACGAAAGATATTGTGAAATTATAAAGACATAGCTGAAAAGAAAAATGTTGAACCTGGAAGAAATCGAAAATACTGGGAAAGACCTTCTAGTTAATTTCAAAAATATCGACCCGCCTATCAAGAGCTGCTAATCGTTTAAAGAAGGTTGGATAACCTGTAATACCTAAATGGGTTGAAGATGGTCAAAGGACCATCCTTAGTGACCGAAGACGACCTAGAGGGAAAAACTACCCCTAAAAGCCTAAAACCCATTTGTCCCATTAGAACCTAGCACCTAATATGTGCATATATTACGTGAAAATACCCACTTTCGCGTGATACTCACATTCAAAGTCTTGGATTTGCACAGACGCGACAACTTTGACGCAATAATGCGATTTTCACTTAGTAGGATTGTTCTTAATCTTATTGCGTATATTGTTGCAATTTGGTGATTCTGGGATAAACCTAAGAGAGATTTTTCAGCCAATTACTAAAAATTAAAGTATAGTATATTAACCGTAATTGAACAGATATCGGTATGAAGGGTATTTCGGAATCTAGGCACCACATAATGGCAGCCCGTTGATTTTTTTTAGTTAGGTAGTTTCTAAGAATGTGTCCGTGATAACAAATGATCACATTCACCCCCAGCACTACCCACCTTTCCAACAGGTGTCTAAACTAAAACAGCATCCGAAAGTGTTAATCTACTTTCATTTGATACCCCACATCACTATATTTGTTAAAAAAAATTGCACCCCCTTTTGCCTATATGGAAACCCCCACCCCCTTAAGTTTCACCTATAATGATGTAATTTACTGTATACATGAGCGTTCACAGTTGCAACCTCTCTACTAAATTTGATATCAATCGCTACAACCGTTTCTGGGAAAAATGTGTGTGAAAGACTGACAGACAGCCGGGAAAGCCATTGGATCCTGATCTCGAAAGGTGTCAGCTCCATCTTGCTTTATGCAGCTCCAGTTTGGGCACCATCTTCTAAGTTGGAAATAAATAGAAGAAAAATCGCAGCCCCATGCCGATTGAGTGCATTGCGAACTTCGTGCTCTTACCGTACAACTTCAGACGAAGCAGCTTGTGTGATAGCAGTCATGATTCCCATCGACATCTTGGCAAACGAGGGTCGACGCCTCTATGACCCATCGTATACCATCGGCGAGTCCTATACCTATCATCGGCAATTGGCACGAAGTGAATGATTCACCTAAAGGACGCTGGACATACAGGATTATTCCAGATGTCTCTAAATGGATCAAACGAAGGCACGGTGAGGTTAGTTACCACCAAATTTAATTCCTAAGCGGAAACGGAGGATACCGTGCACACCTTTATCGATTCGGGTGTGACGACTCCCCGTATTGCCCGAATTGCATGATAATTTCGGAGGATGCGGAGCATGTTGTTTCTAACTGCCCACGGTTCGCCACACACAGAGCGGAGGCGGAAATTGACGCCGGGGCACGGTTGACACCTGAGAATATCGTGGACCACATGTTAGCCTCTGAAACATCATAGAAAGGGATTAAAAACATAATGAAAGCGATCCACAATCTGCTGAGAAGGGAGGAGCTTCGGAGGAAAGTTACAAATAACAATAGGAGCCGCAGTTCATAAGTGATCCTGCCCCGAGACGTAATACCGAAATGGCAGTCCGACGGGGTAAGCAAAGGAGAAGGAGGTGGTTTTAGTGAGTAAAAATCTCACATAACCGTATGGCAGGAGCCAGCGGTACGTTTTGAACCTTTCCACCTACGTTGGAGAAGAAAGAAAAAAAAAGGCAAACAGTAAACCGATTTTAATAGAATTTTATTTTACACAAAACCCTAAAAAAAAAGACGGCTCGACTACGTGGAGCCGTAAAACTTCGTATCCGAGTTCCGAAAGAGAGGATCCACGACGGATCACATCCTCAATCTTTGTTCCTCCTGCCCCAGATGTTTAGTGAAGCGCGGCCTCTGACATCCTCAGACCAGGAGGATGTCCCTTTTGTTTTCCGCTCTTTTGATTTAACTAACATACTCACTTTGTTTATCATAAGAAGTATAATGAACTTCCGATTGAAATTGAGAATTTCAAAGATTTCTCGTATACTTCGCTATGCATATTGCACAATCAAAAACAGCGGATCATGGATCACATTTTACTCCCAAAGATAGAGATTTGATAACTCCGTCATGCTATTAACATAGTATGCTGGTCCCAAGCCCAGGTAAAGGAGGAGGGTTTGAGGCAACGTACTCTGTACTATATTCAGTAAAACAAAAATAAAATGATAAATAGAGTATAGTTGGATTTATTCCACTATGCTAAATCCTACCTGATCCCTCTTGGTGACATGTCTCGCGACAGGTCGACCAAGAAAATGCATACAATGTCGTCACAAGCAAGATCATCAGATTGAGTTACACGCCTCAGAGAAATGCTAAAGCATCCACCTCAGTCGACGTAGCAGGACGGACCCCGGTCCTGTCAGGTGTCGGTCCTGTCAATGGTCTGGTGCCAAAAGCTGCGACATAGAATGCGAACGCGCTAAAAATGGCTATAAACTTCTCTATTTTCGTAAACTTCTCTATTTTGGTAGCCCATACACTCAATATGGTATTGGCATTGCCATCTCAAAGGGTTTCCGTGATGCCATTAAAGAAGTCGAACGATTTCATGATCGGCTGATGAAACTCACCATGATATCAACTGATCGCAGTACTCATTTCTTCGCCGCATATGCACCACAGACAGGTCGACTTGATGCCGAGAAAGATGCCTTCTGCCAACTTCTCAATGAAAACTTCCCACGTGCCTGCTGACGACTATATTATCATTGCCGGCGACCTTAATGGTCATGTGGGTGAAAAGCCAGACGGTAACAAGTGCCATGGGGGAAACGGGTTTGGAGCGCGCAATGAGGGTGGCGAGCATATAATCGATGACCATGACCTTGTACTTATAAGCACATGGTTCATCAAACGATTGTCTAATCTTAATAATAATAATAATCGTTGGCGCAACAATCCATATTGGATCAAGGCCTTGAAGTGTGTTAGAGCACTTCATTCATGACCGTAGCGGTACACTACAGCACACTGTAGGAGGCAATGTGTTCAGCATTGTGCTCGCACGAGATTATTATCCTGATTTGGCTCAGGTACTCATTCACAGCTGAGTCCACTGGTATCCGACATCCAGTCACGATTACAAATCCCTTTGCCACCAGTGAGATTTGAATCGCGACCTTCCGCTACGACAGCCCAGCGCTCTAACCACTTGAGCCATCCGGACACACGGTCTCATCTTCCTACATTTTATAGTGGAAACAGTAAAACGTAAATCGACTATATTCTCATAAGACGCCGACATTTCATCACCGTCACTGATTGCAAAGCCGTTCCCTATGAAACCACCACATCTCAGTATCGACCGTTGATTGCCATCCTGCGAATTAAGCCACCGATAAAACAGCGTGAGGAGCGCACTCGCCCGCCGCGCATTAAATGGTGGCGATTTCATGAGAAGAAAGAAGAAATGATCTCACTTACGCAATTACCAGCGATTACGAATTTTGAAGAATCGTGGAACCAAATGAAAGACACGATCCACAAAGCGGCCTCTGCAACTGTCGAAGACACCAAGCCAGGTAAGCGGTACATCAACTGAGATACTTGGCTTTGGAATGATGATGTTGAAATGAAGGTCCGTGAAAAGAAACGCCTTTCCCACAAATTAAACAATAAAATGCTGGTCAATTGGACCAGTTCCACCTGTCAGCGCAACTGGTGCTCAGAGGTAGCGGTGTGGAAGACGGGGTGGCAACCCTGTCGGCCAAACCAAAACCAAGTGGCCGAGGAGAACCTCCATAGTGGTGGCACCGGGAGACGGTGTACTCACTTTGGTTTGCCGGCCGTGATGCAGTAGGCGAATGCTTCAAAGGCGATCAGACCCGAGTCTGCACGGGGACTCATCTGAAGTGGTAATTGGTCACGAAACCTTACCAGGGATATGCTGGTACCATGGGAACCGGGATGGCTCCTGGAATCTCATACTTCGGGTGAACTCCCGTTGTATGTGAGTACAGCTCGGTTGTTGTCCGTTGGCCCCCTAGTGGGAGTTTCATGGGGGTTGTGGTGATGCTCAAGCGAGGAGAGACCTTCGGGCCCCGGCGTGGTGTTGCGTTTCAACACGGGTGCCGTACTCCTTAGTTCGGTATAGATTTAGGGTATGTCTTGTATCCACCAGTATGAATGCTAAGCCATGCACTTGGTGTAGACTGGTACCGTTGTTGCTTGTCACAGCGGGGCTCTGATTGTGGTCACAAAATCAATCCGTGTCCGTAGGATTAAGTCTCCACGACAGGTACCTACGTAAAACACTCAGCGCAACTGAAGTAGAAGAGGCAATAAAACGAATGAAATCGGAGAAAGCCACAGGACCGGACGACATCGCATCTGAGCTCTGGAAAGCGAAGAGCTGGGACCCAACACTGAATTCTTTAATCGAAGATTGAATTTTTTAATTGAAGATTTTTGAACGCATTCTTGAGAACCGTATTCGCGAAATCGTTGAAATAACTGTGAATCAAGCCCGATTTGTTAAAAACTGCGGAACTACTGACGCATTACACGCTGCGCGGTTACTCATGGAGAAACACCGTGAGAAGCATCGCCCTATTTACATTGCATTTCTGGATCTCGAAAAAGCGTTTGATCGTGTGCCACACGAACTCATCTGGTATGCTTTACGACAACACTTCGTGCCAGAAGAACTCGTGCGCTGGGTTCAATTGCTCCACAACGATCTGAAAAGTAAAGTTCGAAGTGTGGCGGGTGAATCAAAATCATTTCGTGCTCTGTTGGTGTTCATCAAAGAAGCCCCCTCTTACCACTCCTCTTTGTTCTTCTTATGGACACCGTCACACGGGACATTCAACGTGCAGCACCCTATGCACTAGTTTATATAGATGATGTTTTCCTAGTGTCCAATAGCAAAAATGACCTCGAGAAATTTGCCCAAAAATGGAATGATCGCCTCATGCAATACACTCTAAGAGTGAATCTGAATAAAACTGAGTTTTTGACCACCGATCCCCATGAAACGGGCACAATCATTGTCAGCGGCAGTGACCTGCCCAGAACTGAGCGATTTAAATATCTCGGCTCAATGCTATCAGCCAATGGAAAGCTGCGTTATGAAATTGTTTCACGCATTAACGCAACCTAGATGAAGTGGCGTTCCACAACTGGTGTTCTTTGTCAGCGATATATCAACGGACGTGTTAAATCTAGAATTTACCGCAATGTCGTCCATCCTCTCGCTCTCTATGGTTCTGAGTGTTGGCCGAATATAAAAGACGAACGACGCCTTGGGGTAATGGAGACAAAAATGTTGCGTTTGGCTAGTGGCGTGACACATTTTAATCACATCCGAGATGAGGATATCCGCAACCGATCGTGGAAAAACTGTGTCTTCAATGTTATGGTCAAGTCGATTCGAAGTCGATGGTAAGCTACCAAAAAGTTGGCCGGAACATGGGTGGCTTGATATGCTGGATGGAGATTTAAAAGCCTCGCGATTGCATCCAGATCAGGCATTTGATAAAATAAAATGGCAAAACCGATTACGACAACCCAACCCTGGTTGTGAACGGGATAAAAGCTGAAGAAAAAGAAGAAGAATAATTCCGACTCCCGCATGTCACCCATCCTGCTCCCCTCCTTTTTCCTTCCCCGGCCCACACTTTTTTCAATCCTGCTCAACAAATGGAGGTTTTTTTCCTTCAAAAGTTAATAATGAATTTATATTTATTTACCCAGAGAATGAAAAAAAAATGTTGTTTTTCACAATTGGTGCTTACGATCGCAATGTAAGGTAAAGGCTTTGCCCTAGATATCCAAACTTACAATTTAGCGTGATTTTGAGTGTTTACTACTCATGAACTCATATATCGAAATGGCCCAACATTCTCATTGTACCCCGAAGTACTAAGAAAAAGATTCCCTCCATGTGACAATTCATCCCAAATCTTGAAAAATTGTTACCCAAAAAATAGCAGTCCCACAAAACTGAAAGCATACACCATTTATGTCTTCATCTTGATAAACATTTTGTCGGCATGTCACTCCAAATGAAGCAGTCTTTTCAATAATAAATGAAATCCAATAAAATTATGTAGAACAGATGCAACCATGCCATTGATCCAATCATACATTTCGAAGAAAATCTGCTCAAGTATCCATCATCCGCTCGTCAATTCGTCCGCTTTGTCATCTACTCCATCTCCCACAATGTTAGCACTTCAAACAGTGAAAACTTAAAAGTGATTGGGAACCTTCAATGCAGGCATGCATCTCAAATTCTATCAACTCCCAAAAAGTATCTTTAATCCAGAATCAGAATCTTAAGATATTTCTACCGCCTAATTTAAATTTCCATTTTCGCTTTCAAGATAATCTCGGCTTAGGGTAGGAATGCATAAGCGCTATCGAGCCAGTGATACTTTTACTGGAGCCTGGATGCAGTTTCACATTCACATCATAGCGTCAGCCGCATATTCAGGATCTTAATCACCCTCTTTATTTATCAACTTAATACTTCACTTTTTCTTAACACGCTTATAAACTCCAGCCTTCAATCGGCAGATCAAATCAACCCTTTAATTCGATCCTCGAATTTTTCACATCATCGCCCGCACCATGAAAAATCCAACCCGAAATTGACGATAAGTCAACTTGAAAGCGGAAAAAATTTGTCATCCAAACGCTCGCTCTAGGTCAAGGGATTTTATCTGCCCCCGCTGACGATTTATCAGCACGCCAGCATCCAAACGGAACAATCAGTGAATAAATATGTCGTGGTGAATCTCAAGATGTCTCAAAAAGATACTTTTCTCCGGAAACTTTTTTCATAGTTTATTAAAGTCCATCGACGGCGGATTCGTTCTTTTCTATGATTTATGAGTAAACATGATTTTTTGGGTGATATGAGACGTACATATTTGTACATACTTCTTACCATAGACAAAAATCTAATACTTTCGTATCAAATAAGTTCTATATTTAGTCTGGAGGAGACACGTTTAGATGGGATCTTTTCAAAATCCGATTGAGTGTTTTTAATCGGCTTTATGGACACATTTTACTATGGGAAAGTTTAAAGAAAGTACAGGATATTAAAAGTAAAAGGTAGAAGATACTTTCTTATACTTTACCAAGATAGGCAATTAATATTGTGGTAGCTTGGTTTTCCCACAGAATTTATACCGTTTGTAAATAGCAATTTTCGTCTGGTAACCATAGTTTTGCCTCCGTACTACAGTTCGCTGAAAAAGCATAACGAAAATGAGAAAAGAAGGAAAGGAAGTTGTTAACATCTTTGTTCATTATAATGGCCAAGAAACATCTTGAATTATCCGCAGCTTCGCAACATCCGGATCATTTCATTCGCATTGTCCTGTGACGAGCTGATGAAAGATTAATTTCCTTGTAAGCAGCATATTTCCTTTTTCTCTCACTTAACTTCCTTCAACACCTCCATTACCCTCCTTTCAATTCTATATTTCCCTTCCTGACATCCTTCGATGGCGCTACAGCCCAAATCGAATCTTGGCCTCCCGTATGCATCACCTGCAATTATTGCAATCCAAAGACCGAGTTCTCCAGTTAGAAAATCTTAGAATTAATCTGCAATCTACGTCCACTGAGTACTCCTTGGCTTCCCCTTTGGTCGGCTATCATCGGCTCTATTTTTCAGCACTCATCTCGGAATCCTGGAGCATTTGTTCGATAAGACCAGCTCATTGGAATTTCCCGATTTTGACAAGTTTTGATGCTGGTGGGTCGTCGAATTATTCATACAATTCATGATTGTCTCTGATTCGCCAGGTATTCCCTTCCTTTACGGCTCCGAAAGTCTGTCGGAGGACTTTTATTTGCGTCAAGGCCGTCATCTGGGAGGACCGCATAAAATTCCTTATGAGCAGTAGTAATCCACCTTAGGATTTTGTGTTTTTCGTTTCCGTCCTTCGAGAGTAGGGCACCTAGGTAGACGAATTGGTCCACCTGTTCGATATTACATTTTCCCATTGAAATGTCCTCCATATTAGCAGTCATTTTTCGATTTTGGGTCATATATTTCGTTTTGATTTGATTGACCCTGAGCTCAATTGCTGCTGACTCGAACTGCTTGAACACTTCTTTGGCACGAAGCATCGATCGGGCAGGAATATCCATGTCGTCTGCGTACGCCACCAGTTATGCGGGTTTTATCAGTAACGTACCTCTGGTATCAACTGAGACCACCTTCCTGACGATGTATTTGAGCAACAAGTTAAAGACTGCTTGAGTCCCGACAGTTTAGGAAGGATTTTTACTTTGCCTTCGTTGTTCATCATTGTGGCTTTCACTAGCCGGACTAGCTTCGGTGGAATTTTTAGCTCCATCACTATTCTGTACAGACCATTACGATTTACACTATCGGGGATTCCCCCAATCACCGTGCGCGCTTGTCATCCGGAATGACAGAGGTGTGAAAATGTGTTGCTGTTGGGTTCAAGAGGTCTTGAAAATGATGTTTTTATTTGAATCATGTCGCTGAAAATACTGCCATTCTGATTTCTGCAGAGGGTGGTTCGCGGTTTAAAACGTATCCTCATTAATTTCACTGAGCTAAATGCTACGCTGTCATCAAGTATTAAGATTTCGTCGTTATTGGGTTCGTCTTTCGATTAGTAGTCGGTAAGCTTGGTCCCTAATTTTTTGTCACATTTCGTCACTACTTTCCTCAGAAGCACCATGAGGTGGTGCGTCGAAATGTGCCTTGATTGTGGACATGTAAGCCACTTTAGCCGTGTCATCTTTCAACTTTTCCACATTCATTTTAGGAACCCAACTCCTATGACTGTGTCTGTTTTTAACTATTCCGCAGCGGTATTTCCCTCTAACCAGAAGTCACAGTTTGCACATCGTAGCGTCCTAACGTTCAATATATTCAACGTAGCTCTTTTTTTCGACGGCATGGTCGATTTGATTGAATGTCTGCTCGTCTGATGATGCCTCCGTCATTTTATGTGTGTTCTTATGAAGAATGCAAGTGGAGCTTACGACTAAATTTTTGCTGCGGACGAAGTCGATGAGTGTTTGGACATTATTGTTTGTTTCATTATAGAGGCTCTGCCAATTTTAGCGTTGAAATCTCCCAAGAATACTTTCATATCGTTGGATCATCATCAAAAATTCTGTCCAGTCGGGTGAAGAATTCGTCATGTTTGTTCTCCGTTGGCGCATAGCAATTAATATACCACACATTGAAGTGGATTGAGCAAATTCCTCCATTAATCGGTTTGAAATCAGTTACTCAGTACTCAGTGAGTTGAGGCTTAAGAATACACCCACCGTCTCCCCTGTTTGTAGCAAGAGGCGACTAAAAGGGATAGAAATTTGTTGCCTAGCAAATTTTCAAACTTTACTGCTACCGAAATGTCAACAACTCCTCTGATAGGCACTGACCTCACGGCAACAACCTTTGGCTATTGAAAACGAACTATGACGGGTTTCCGGAATGTGTGCACGATCCTCGATAACGGTAGCGGAGTGCTCAGAATGCTCGCTTTCTCTAACTTCAGCGGGAATGCATTTTGATATTTAATAAAGTCCAATTCGCTTCTGATCCATATTTATGCCGTTCTTCAACCTCCTCGGGTAAAGGATATAGTCCGAGTCCTCGGATATATTCGTGGGTTTAGAATAATCGAGAGAAGGAATTCTCCCCTTAACAATGGGTTCTTTCACACACTTCTTACCATAGGATTGACCCTGAATTATAAAGCTTGATTATTCAAACTAGATAAGCACGTACATTCAATTTAGCGAAAATGCCTTTAATCCAACTAGGTTTGGCCAAATCAAATGCAGTTTTGACTTTCAGCTTCTTTACTGCACAATATTATCCGGAAGCAATCGTATTTTGAAACAGATTCTCTCCAGCTATTGTATTGATTATAGAACGGACTTGCCGAAATACATATTGCCGCTCTGGTGAACCACCAGTTGCCCCAATGAGCGGAAGAAGTTTACTGTGTATCACCCTCTCCACCACCTTTCTTACCGTATGTAGAGGATGCAGAAGGCGATATGAAAAGGTTACTCCTTATTCTGTAAAATTAATTTTTCTCTTTTCCACTGGCAGGCAGTTTGAGGTCTCTGTAAGGACTTCTATCCAATACCGGAACCTTTATTGTTCTCAAATGTCTACCCTCATAGTTCTACCTCAATAGCACCAGGTATCAAGGGAATGTCCCATTAAACTAGAACCTAAAGTTGATCTTCACATTGCTATGGGTAAAGCACATCAGGTGGGATAGTTTTTGTCTACGTATCTTGTTCATAAAAACTTTGTTGGCAGCACTCCATAGGTTTGCAGTTACCTCAAGTCATTCTGTAAATTGAATAAAGGGCGTACAAAATTACTTATGAAATCCCAGTACTCTTTTCCTTGCAGTTGTAGGGCTTCCCTTTGATACCGTGGGCTCCGCGTAAACAGGTTTGAGCCGATCAATGGCTATAAACGCTGTCTCAAGCTGTTGGCGAAATTAGACGTATATACCTGCCCGTTGTTGGACCCTAAGTCGAAAAATTCACCTGAAGGGCGTAGTGGCTTTCCATACCCCATCTCTGCTGCAGTTGCGCCAAGGTCTTCCTTTCAAGCTGTGCAAATTCCTAGCAGCACGACAAGCAATGCTTACATTCAGCGGCTATTGTGCCGTCTGGCTGCTGCTTTGAGCTAACGGCGAAAATGCTCGACCATGCCATTAGCTGCTGGATATTATGCCCTATGCTCTATTCTGATATCGATTGCACCGGTCAGGTTGCTGAGTTCTTGAAACAACCTCTATTCAAACTGTCTTCCTTGATCTGTAATGATCCTAAGTGGTATGCTAAAGCTGGAGATCAATGTATCAAGGACCGCTCTGGCAACTGTGTTTGCTTCTTGATCGGCCAACATGACAAACGGTCTAAAATGGTAAGGCAAGAAGGCATAACGATAAAGCATAACGATAATAAGGCATAACGATAATTAATTCAGAAACCTCGGGAATCCGAGACCTTTCGCAGAGTATAGAAGAAAGAAATAATTGTCAAGATCCCAAAGAAGGGAACCCGTCTTGAGTGTGACAATCAGAGGGGTATCTGCGTGCTCCCTGCCGTTGCAAAGATAATAGTTAAACTAATTATGGAACGCATCAAAGAACATCTCGAAGGCTTGATCGATGAAGAACAGGCTAGTTTCCGCCGCAGATCCTCCAGCATTGACCACATCAACACCCTACAGATCATTTTGAAGCAGTACGCATTTAGATTTTCGCTGTACCTGCTCTTCATGGATTTCGAGAGAGCTTTTGGACAGCGTGGACAGGGAAGTGTGTCTGGAGTGCTCTATGCATGAAGACCATTCCAGAGCTATTATCAAAGAGACATACGGTGGCGCAAAATGTCATGGGTTGCGCCCGACACTTTCGCTACCCTGCGTGTATTTTTGAAATGCAGTTATCTCTGTTCTGTGCTAGTGTTCTTTCTGTGTTGCAATATGGGAGTAACACATGGAAAATGAACTCCCCACTCTTACCTAAAAGCTGCATGCTTTCATCAATACCTGTCTGCGTCGTGCCATCGGAGTGCGCATGGTTTTGTGTGAAACTAAACCTTACTAACATCAATTCTTTATCTGTCTGTCTGCCTGTCTATCTATCTGCCTGTTCATCTGCTTGTCACACCCGCTTTCTTCGGAAACGGCTGGACCGATTGTCATAAAATCTGGTGCAAACGTGTGGTGTATGGATCCCTTTACATATAACAAGTGGCACTATTTTGTATTGAGTTTAAAGGGGGCGCTCAATACATGCGAAAGGAGGGGTGCAAAATTTTTCTCAAAATATAGCCATGTCTGGTCCCACTGATCAGTTTTAGTTTTTTAATCATTTATATAACGATATCAACTACTCGAGACAGCCATATGTATGTATTTACATGTACATATATTCTAACGAAGCTTGCTGGTAGTGCGCCGATATGCTTAAAAGCTCTCTAGCGTCCTGGCCTACTCCATCGCTTCATCTGAAGCGGGGTCTCTACTCACAAAATTCCGTCGTTATATAGGCTACAGGATCGTGCATCCTCCTGTAAAGGGCTAAACATTTTTCCGAGGATTTTTCTCTCGAATGCGGCTAAAAGTCCTAAATAATGCAAAACCCCAACAAAGAAAATAACCGAAAATTAGGCGTCTAGCGAGGATAGCATGCATACACAACAGAGTGCTCAAGGAAGCGCGACATATGTTCGCTGATATATTACGGCATATCTTGACAAAGAAGCATTTCTCACACGGTGAACAGAGCAAGAGCTAATATTCATTCCCAGGCCAACCTTTGGGAGAACCTCTGTCTTGCGAGGTAATATATATTGTAAAAATTGCTGGAAAATTATTTGAAGGAATAATATTTCCGATTGGCGGAAAGAAAGGTAGTCTCTCTGAAAGTCGAAAAGGAGAAGAAACTTAACTAATAAGCAAGAAGACTTGCCACAGAAGATTTGTCTTCCGGCGCATTGCTTGAGTTTGTATGGTGGAACAAAAGCATTGTATATATTCGATGTTCTTCGATCTGCGCGTGGAAAATTTCGAATTTTCTGGTGTTAATGTCCTATATGTGATGGACGTGGCTAGAAACTTGATTTACTCTTCCTGTGTATAATCTTCTTGCTAGGAAGAAATCAATCGGAAGAAATCTGATTCAGCTCCGCGACGTAATACGTAATAAAATATAGCAGTCCCGCGGGGAGAGCGAAAGGCTATTTTAGTGAGTGAAACACGCTCTAGATATCTAACATATTGGAACACACTTTAAAGGAAAACCCAGTGACATCACGTTTCTAACCTGTTTACCATCATCTCTACCGGAAATTACAGGTACCTTCTCTGACTCTGTGAAATAATGCAAAATTTATTACCAAATACTCCCCTGAATCACCAAACCATGAAACCGCACCGTCTCTACAATAATTTCCGCAAAATTGTGGTACTCTGTGCAGGCCGTGCCCCTTTCTTTTATGCAATATCCACATGTAGATATAATACGGGTAAATGTATCTACGAATGTTCACTACAATTCTAGTGAAATTTTGATCAATATCAGCAAATGTAATTGGGAACAATCACATTTTTCATATCTTTATAACTATGACATAACCGCATTAGACGCCACGCCATGCGCCCTGGCTGATTTGAATGGTAACCACGTTTTCCACCTTGTAAAATTTTCTGCACGTCGGTTACAGCAAGCAAAGATATATCTGCGTATGTATATCATTAGGTCAGATCATCGGAAAGTCAGATTGCCCGGGCAATATGGAAGAAGTCAATTAGCAGTGAAAACCGCATGTAATATGTAATGTGGTGTGGAAACACAGAATGCAAAGTAGCTACAGCGAAATTGAAAGCAATGAATGAAGCATTATGACGTGTTTTATTTAAATGGAAACACCGATTTAATATATTATTATAATCTACATAACATCTTCAAGCGGCATCCGATAAGTACTTAATTCGATGAATAGGGTGGGAAGTTTGAACTTTGCTGATGAGTTTATTATATTTCCTACACACAAATCTCCATTCCAACTTAATTAAAAATTCGCAATCTAGCAAAACAAAGATAGTCGGGAAACTCCGCATCAACAATCTGCATTCAACTTGAACTCAATAAATTCCAGTTAAGTTAATTAATTTTAATTTGCAACAAATTTGCATGACATAATACCTTCATCTAGTTATGATTTTATGAATCACTGTTTTGGCGTAATCTACGTTACCAGATACTGGTCACGCTGTCTATCGTCAAAACCCCGATTATCATCCTACCGCATTGCACTTTCCACCGAGCAACCTGATTAGCATTAGCAAGGTGGCTTGATGATTTCACTCTTGACGTCACTCATAAATTAATAATGGAACACCTTCGTTTGCGAAGGTTTCACTGCGGTAAACGTAAATTTAAAATAAGAAACCGTCACCTGACCGTCGATTTAGCATCATTCAATCGAGATTAAATCTGTTTATAGATAACAATGGTGACTTTACTAACAATGAATCAATTTAATAGAAAATAATATTAGTAACGGCAGTGGAAAAACAAGATCAGAGATTATCTTGTTTGTGAATTTTTATAGAAAGCAAACACCTCATTCAATCTATGTATCTATCTACAGATATGCAATAACTTTGAAACTCTACCAAAAACAGTTCTCTTCTCAGTTACAAGATCCACCAATTACCTCACTCATTCATTCCTCCTTCTGAAACGAATTAAAATGTCTATGCCTGTCAGAACTTTCTCCTCCCCCTCCCCAGGAAGAGCGGGAGAAAGTAAAACTGGTATCGTGAACGCAACTGGTTTAATGCCGGTATGTGGAAACGGATCCACGCAGACCGAGAACCGTGAACCTGGGAAGGCATCTATCAGGCAATCCTCAAAGAGGGTTTGTCACATTACTTTAGGCTAGTCCCCGAATTCTTCCGCCTTGCGGAGCCTTCAAATCAGGGAATTCCTTTCACCAACGGGAGGGGAGAGGTGGAAGGGAAGGACCCAAATGCAATAGGCAACACGGCTCCACCCGTCCGCATCTCCGCAACAATGTTCTCTAGAGAGAGATACCCTGTGTTTAAATAGGCCTGCTGGCGAATCCCATCCCACCTTTCACAAGTAAAAACAAGTCGGGAAACCGGAAGCTAGACGCTTCAGGTATGAAAGGTTTTGTGTATTTCTTTTATAAAGAGATTTGGGTGTGCATTTGTCCCATTAGAATGTAGCACGTAAAATATGCGTATATTATGTGAAAATAGCCACTTTCAAGTGATATTGACATTCATAGTTTCGAATTCGCAGAGAAGCGACAGCTTTGACCTAGTATTACTTTGTTAGTAATGGTGCGATTTCCACCAAATTTGGCAGGATCATGCTCTATGCTGTAACCTATATTGTTGCAAAATTTTGAGATTCTAGGGTGAACTTAAGGGGGGTTTTCCTGTCAATTACTAAAAATTATAGTAATGTACTATTGTTAACTTTATTTGAACAGGTATCGGTATGGAGGGTATTTCGGAGCCTAGGCACCATATAGTGAGGGCCCCCTGATTTTTTTCAAATTTTTCGGTTGGGTAGTTTCTGAGAATGGGTTCGTTAAAAAAATGACCACTTTCAACCCCCCGCACTCCCCACCTTTTCAACAAATGTCAAAACTAAGACCGGCTTCGAAAAGTACTAATCGAGACCTTTAATTTGATACCCCACATGACTATATTTGATAAAAAAAAATTTACACCCTCCCTTTGCATGTATGGGGACCCCCCCTTAAATTGGACGTTAAAGGATGTAACTCACTATATGCGTGAGCGTTCACAGTTCCCACCTTTCTACCAAATTTGGTGCCAATCGCTATAACCGTCTCCGAGAAAAATGCGTGTGACGGACAGACAGACAGACAGACAGATCGACAGACAGACGGACAGACAGACAGACAGTAAACCGATTTTAATAAGGTTTTGTTTTACAAACGAAACCTTAAAAAGTGTAATAGGCGTCGTCCACAACTCCATTGCAAAACACACAATCCGAGATCGTGCCTTTTCAATATTTTGCAACCTCCATGCCCACTTAAGAACTGGGTAAGGAAATAGTCAACCTCACCATGCTTCCGATTCAGCCACGCACCTAAGTTGCCGATGAGCCATGCAATTCATCTGCCTCTAGTTTCATTTTGCCAAGAGAGTTGCCACTCGTCTAGGCTGCGTTGCCGTTCTTCATGAGTAACTAACTCCCTTGCACTTGTATAAGGCCTGACGCTCCTTACCAAAAAGAGCAACGAGGATCACTCCCGCGATCACCATCACGGTCGGTTCGGAGACAGTGCGGTAAGCACACGCCACCCCTCTCTGTACCTGCGCGGGATACTTACGATATACCTCCTTGCCAAGCCAAGCCCATACCTCTGCAACGGTATGCAGGACAAAATGCGTTGAACTCATCAGGAGACGTTGTCTGATAGAAGTAGGACCCCCAATATTTTCGAGTCGAGTTGTGCCTGTTCTGCGTTGTGCCTGTTCGACAGCGCGTCCAGCAACAAGCGCGATATCATCTGCATAACCGACTAGGCGCGACTCTTCTGGCATGTGGCATTTAAGTAGACTATCATAGGTAGCGTTCTAGAGGTCCGGCCCTAGAATGGATCCCCGGGCACCCGTCGATGTGACCTTCATCTTCCTGCCATGGAGATAAATCTTCTGCAGCGCGTATCGCTTCAACGAGTCTAATTCTGAAGTGGTTTTCGAGCACTTTTCCATCAGAGTCCAGCATGAAGACGAGAACTCGGGGTCGCCTTTGCCTTTGCTGCTCAGCACAAACCTCTCCACCTTTCAACGAGGAGAGAAAATGCCCTCTTTCAGGCAAGCGGTCAATGCGCCGAGCGGTGGGTCGAGCCGATGTTGAAGTACCAGTTTGTATACCTCAACTGGAATGCCATCGGGTCCTGACGCCTTCTTACTTTTCATAGACAGGACTGCCGGTTCTAATTCTTTTATAGAGAAAAATGGACAGTCCTCGGCGTACGGGGTGCACAGGGAATGGAGCCCGTACAATTCGGTTCATCTGCTCGGCCTCAAGTGAAGAGGATTTCCAATTTTTCAGGATATCAGTTTGTAACCGAGTCCCCACAGGTCCCCAGTCACCTCGTCAACCAGATTCTGCTAGCAGCGAGCTTTGCTCCTGTTCATTGCGCTGCGAAATCTCCTGTTGGCTGATCTGTACTCCGTCATTATGGTACATGCCTCCTTCCGGCCGTTTAGACATTGTGTTAAGCGGCGGAGCCAGCGACACTCCTTTCGGAGCTCTGCAATTTCCACCGTCCACCAGTACATAGAAGAGGCATGGGCATGGAGGCCATCGCAGGCCATCATGATCAAATTCATAACTGAATTTACAACAGTGTCAGCTGCAGTGTCACCACCCGCAGAAGTACCCTCCAGCGCAGCCCCGCCTGTTTCAAAAGTTTCGAAAAACCTCCAGGTGTTCACTTACGCAGCGCTCCATACACAGAAAGAGCGCCGAGGTGGCGCACACCAAGAGTTTGTGTCCATCACTTCGAAAGCAATATATTAATGATAGCTTGCCAAGAAATCTTCCATCATCTCATTCGTCTCATTCGGCGTAAGATAGGCTCTGAAAAACGTTATCCCTTAGCACTGGATCCAGGCAAAGCCACCCTCTCGGCCTTGGGTAAGAACCCTAAGGAGGGTGACGTGCTAAACCAATATGACAGCGGTACCTGATATGTCAGGATGCCATGAAACTGGGTCCTTGTTTCACTTCTCACTGATGAGTGCTAAATCAGCTTGCGGTTGCACTTCGGTGCATATTGATTTGTAGGATGCGAATCATGTTGACCGCGTCCTAGCTCTTTCCAGATCTGCTCTAAAGACTGGACATCGCCCCGAGCCCGCAGTGTGCACAACGTTCTCATTAGGCACGCCACAGCCCCTGCATAGGACGCAGCTTTCCTTTTCATAGCATATGTTTGCTTTATGTCCAGACTGACCGCATTTGGGGCATGTTGCCCTTCTGTCAGGTCCCCGACAGGTTGCAGACGTGTAATTTAAACATTTGTAACATTTGGTTGCGGCGGCCCGGATTCGTATCCTACACATTACCAAACCAATTCTGATTTTCCCGCTGTTTTGAAGCTTCCTCGCGTATTGCTCAGCAACTTCCACCACACCAAGCTTTTGGCCTCCAAAGTTCGCAGAGGGCATTAATTATCTCTGGAAATTCGTGTTTAATGGCCTCTTCTACCTCGTTCCTTTCTGCGAGGCAGTCATGGTCTCGGAGTTCCAGAGTACAAGTGGGTTCCAGGCTGGAAACCAAAGTTTTCTCTCCCAGAAGCCCCTTGACTGCTTCACAGAACGTTGCTTTATGGTGTATGTTGTCCGCGAGTCTGGTTCGACTAGGACTTCTGACGTCTACTAGCTACTCCAGCTCCATCAGCCCGTTTTTCACTCCTTTGCAGACGTTTTTCTGGAGGAACGTCGCAGATCGCATGTGCTTTAGAACTGCCGCGCATTTCTTGATAAGTCTTTCCTCTTCAGCTTGCATCAAAGTAGTCGACAGCGCTCCCACTCGGCTTATATTCGAAACCATTTGGTTAGTTTCGGCAATTTCCACTGTGTCTCTTTCCGCAACTATAGCACTACGTGGTACTGTCTGGGTTCCCATCTCCATTGCAGATGCCGCATCACTTTGCGAGTACTCCTCTTCGTGTGCGGATGCCGATGTCTCGTCGGGTATTTCAGCACTTGCTGCGTCCGTCCCTGGGCGCTGGGGCGAGCGGCATTTTCATGCCGCGTATAAACGCAGCCAGATCGCTCTCCATTTGCACTATCTCCTCCTTCGTTTTGTTTGTGTTCGCCATTTGAGTTTTTTACCAGCGCATCGGGGGCAAGGGAGCGGGCCGCAATAGTCAGGACCGGGTATACCCTCGGGGACAAAACCCCTACCCCAGCGCTTGAGTCCTGACCTTCAATTAGCTGATCCCGGAACTCACGGACGGATCTGCGCTCGCTCGGAGCAACGCGGTCTACTAATACCGGTTCAATACAGTGTGCAGTAGTGTACCCGACCAAGGTCCTGAAGGGACTGGCTTCTGATACACGCCACAACAGCCACCTTGACATAGCTAGGTTCACATCACACCATCGACATCGGTAAGGAATTGTCTGCGGCTCCGGGGACTCCCAATGTGTCCCGGCGTCATTAGCAGTACGCTCTTCACACCCCGTATCGTAAGCAGCCCGTTAAGGATCGTTAACGACCCTGAGGGGTCTATGCTAAGGTAATGCACAGACTGCTATATATTGAAGCAAATAAGGATCGCTCCCTGAAAATAAAGCAATTAGAGTGTTAGTAACTGGGAACAATCTCCCCATAATGACAGGTGGCACAGCCGTAATGGTGCTAGACACAAAATCAAACAATTTCTAAATGAAAAAAAATATATTTGAAATTTTTCCAGCACTCGGGAAAGTTTCATTTGCTCATAGAAACCCATTGCTTCGTAGGCTAATTAACTGTTTCTTCAGCATATTCTCTCAACTAATTCCCAATAAAATATATAATTTCAGGCTTCTATAATCGACAGCATTTAAGGATATTGCAAATATAAAATGGATATATTGAAATCATAAAATAAAATAACAATGGAAAAGATAAATTTGGGGTTACAATAGTTTGAGGAATCCGCTGAATTCGTTGCCATGGTTTTTTACAATCTTGGTTCAGTCACTATCAGTAAAGGCATTTGCTCCCTGAACCAAATAATGTCCAAAAGCCACAGGATCCTGAATTAAACATCTTTCCTCTGAAAATGGAGAGGGTCTACTAAACCTTAGCAAAAATTAAGAGAATCTTCAAACGAGAAAAAAACTCAAAAGTGGCCAGCACTAACTCTAATATAATATTAACGGGTTTAAGGTCACAATACCAAGCACCCAAGCATAACAGAATTAAACTTCTAGAAAACCTCACGGCGAACAAATTTCGACATGCTTTAACCAAAAACCAAACGCGACTTCAAAA
Organism: Hermetia illucens; assembly: GCF_905115235.1. Taxonomy (NCBI): domain Eukaryota; kingdom Metazoa; phylum Arthropoda; class Insecta; order Diptera; family Stratiomyidae; genus Hermetia; species Hermetia illucens. The sequence continues at coordinate 27,431,880 of NC_051849.1, forward strand.
TAAGGCATAAGGGAGCTGAGAATACCATAGTGGACGTGGGAGCCACCGAATGCCAAACGGGAAAAATGAAAAGGTAACCCTTGGGAAAGAGGTTGGCAACGTTATTTAAATCTCTAACAAAACTGATACGGAATCTAAAAGAGTTTTAAAGAAACGCCCTATCCTATATATAGACAAACAAGAGAAACTCCATTGTTACCATCGGAAAGAAACAATATGACACAAATTGGTAAAAAAAGAACTCAACAATGGAAAATTTTTGGAACTTCGAAACCTATTAGGAGATTGCATCAAGAATGTTGAGAAGACTTTGAAAGATTGTAAAGCCATCATCACAAAACACTCAGAGTACCAAACCCAATATTACTAAGATTCTGCTATTTATAAAAAATCCTCAAACTTTGAAACTAGTTCAGAGAAATCATACGTATAACAGCCACTAATCCCCATACAAAAAAAAATATCCCAGTGGTTGGTCAGCAACTTTACAGACTTTCTGGGAACTACTCTTACGTAACTAACTAAAGCACAGTTTAGATATTCAAAACATAGTAGAAATCCATTTAATTATTTTTTTCTGATTTTTATTTTAAACTATCTTGCTCTTCAGTTTCATTATTATTGTGTACTGGTTCCAAGTACGACGACAAAAATGTGTGACCAAGAGCAATTTACAATTAAAATATATACCAAAATAAATAAAAAAAGTAGCTACACTTTATATTTGACCACAAAAAACTAAAAGAAAAATAAAATGTTCTCCACCGAAGTGCTAATCGCGCCCAACAACGCTTAACTTGATCCTGTCATGTGAGAGGATGAGGATCTGCACTGTATTGTATTGTAATGTAATATCGTGCAACATTATTTAGTGTAGTACATCATTCCTTTATGCATTTCCAGTTAAAGACACAACTATGAACAAACAATGCACATATATACGCGTTTGAATGATTTTTTTTTGTTTTCACATAATTATTCAGCTTTTCGATGCAGTTCTTTTTATAGTAAGAAATACAGAATGCAATGATCCATTAAAGGGTGGGCTGCTCAGATTTTTTTTCACAGAAAGAAAATTTAGAGTAAAATATAGAAAAAATCTGAATTTGAAATAGAAAATTCTGAAGCTGATTGGGAAAGCCTTAATTTAATTTGGAGCGGTCTAAAATTCATTTGGAAAACTCTAAATTCAGTTTGGAAAATTCTGAATCAGACTTGCAAAAACTCTATAATATTTATAGTTGAAACATCATTTCAATCTTCAATGCTGATGGTTTTAAAAACTAAAAATAAAAAACTTTCTATAAATATAAATTTGAAAATGCTGCTGGCAATATCAAAATACTCAAATTGTATTCTACCTCCCCTAAAGATATGTACTTATTTTCAACCGAAGAGAAAGACTATAGACTACCTTTGGGAGCAATAATTTTACTTACAGTCATCGGAATTCAACTAAAGGCATATGTATTTCTTATTGTTAGAGTCATTGGAGAAAGAGTTATTGGAAAGCTCCAATAGGATCAGGACCTCGAAGTGTGTTAGAACATTTCATTCAAAACCATAATGGTACACCACAGGATTACAGCACTCTGTAGAAGGCAATGTGGTCAGCGTGCGCCCGTGATTATTACCCTGAGTTGAGTCAGGTGCTCACTCGCAGCTGATTCGACTGTTATCCCTATTTTATATATCAAAATAATATAGCTTAGCTTAGAAATTAAATGTTCGCCCAGAAATTGATGTATTAATCATCATCGCGCTGTTCTGTAAAAGATTAAAAATGCAGTTGTGCGTCCTTTATTGCTAAAAATGCCTTAATCTGATTGGACAAAATGCTGAGCACCTACCGCGTAGACTTTGTTATTAAATTTATTAAAATAAAAATATATTTCTTTATTATATCTCAAGACCTATTAGCTAGTTCTAAGCGCTGGTATACCAGTAATAACGTTTATAATCCACTTATGTTAAAATCTACTTTTGCGGCAAGAATTGAGCATTATTTAACAAACCTACAGAATTTCACAATTAAAATACTATAAATCCAGCAAATAAATAGGTGGAAGTAGCTGCTTCATTGATAATTCTAATCGGTGTACCTTTATTACCAAGCAACCCAATCAACTGTGTACCTTCATTAGTAATTAGCATTTTACAGTCAACTGAAAACTAAAAGATTAAATATCAAATAATTCCAATCAGCCCCATCTGTACTTACAGAAACACTTAACTTAGGTAATCGTACACAGATCATTCTCTTAGCCGACCTTAGGAGTCAATTAGCTACACTTCCATAAAATAACTTTTTATAAACCAAACTTAAGTTTAAGCTGAACTCAATCCATTCCCATCTAAATACTCATCATTTTCAACAACGCTTAACTTTGAAGATTGGACGAAAGCTTTTCTTGAAAATTATTTTCATTTATTAAATTAAGTGGGGTTGAAATACCGTTATCCAGCGTTTGAGCAGACAACCAGTGGGATATATTTTTAGGTCTAGATTTTATATAGGGTCTACTCCATGTTTTCGATTTTTTTCCATTGGGTATCTGTTAAGAATGAGTTCTGCTTAACTTTAAATCTGTAGCTTTTAATCTCCTACTTTCCTCCTTCAAGCTGACACCTGTTTCATTAAGCGCTAATAGATATTTCTCACTTTATCAGAAAAAAATGTTTTTCATTGGAATCATTAATCATTATTTTCCCTTACTTTGCCTATGTCAATATTAAGTCATTCTGAAGTAGCTCGGAAATGATATCATTATTTTAGGAATTTGAATTGGTCTGGTTATTCACTTCTTTCAAAACTTTGCATTTTCCACAATATTTAGCAGATTGCGAATCTCTTGAGGAACTGTACTGTATTTAAGCCCTCGCAATAAATTCTGAAAATTTGGTGGATTCAAAGCGCGGAATTTGAGAAAAAAATACTTTACCCCAAAAAAATGTTCTTTGTTTTCAAAAAATCAATCAATCAAAAATCAGTTTTTTTTTGTAAATATCTCAAAAAATGAAGACAATACTGAAAACTACTTATTTTATCTTTTAGCGAGAAAAGTGCCACATTTTTTAATTTTGGTATTTGTTCGCTATCTTTTTTATTTGCTAACATATTTACAAGAGAGTCATTTTTAAGGTTTTCTGTAAAACAAAACCTTTTTAAAATCAGTTTACTATCTGTCTGTCTGTTTCTCCGTCACACGCATTTTTTTCGGAGACAAAAGCAGCGATTCATACCAAATTGGGTGGAAGGTGAACGTGATCGTGTGAACGCTCACGCATACAGTAAGCTAAATAATTTTATGTCGAATTTAAGGGAAGTCTCCATACATCCAAAATGGGTGTAAAGTTTTTCACAAAAAAAAAATCATGTGGGGTATCAAATAAAAGGTCTCGGTTAGTACTTTCCACAACTGGTCTCAGCTTTTACATTTGTTGGAAAGGCGGGGAGCTCTGGGGGCCGAAAGTGATCATGAATTTTACGGAGCATTCTCAGAAACTGCCCAACCGAAAAATCTGAAAAAAATCAAGCTGCTGCCACTATATGGTAGCTAGGCTCCGAAATACCTTCCATACCGATATCCCTTCAAATAAAGTTGATAATAGTATATTTCTAGCACCAAATTTTGCAGCAACTATAATATAGAACTTGATCCTACCAAGTTTGGTGGAAATCGCACTATTACTAACAAAGTTATAATAGGTCAAATTTGTCACTTCTTCGGAAATTCAAGATTTTGAATGTCAATAACACCCGAAAGTGAATATTATCACATAATATATGCGTATATTATGTGTTACGTACTAATGGGACAAATTCACATTCAAATGTCTTTATGAAAGAAATACACAAAACCTTGTTTTTAAATAAAACAATTTTGTTTTTATAAATCACGAACTTGCTAAGAAATTGGTGAGATCGCATATCAGTGAATACGTGTGGTAGCTGTCGTTTTCATCTATGGTTTATTAATAGGATTTGACGAAGATTTTCCCATTGCCTTGTTTGGAGGCTATTATGTATATAGATAGACTTTATAAATACATTCACAAGTCCGCATCTTTAAGTGTGGTGACCGCCTAGATAAAACGGGTCTGGTTACATATTCTCCATTCTTTCTAGAGTCGACACATTTTCCGTATGCTTGTTAGTAGTTCCTCTCCGTAATCCTTTCTTTATTGCGGTTGCCAAAATGTAAGTAAATTGGGACTTTGAGTTCCACAGAGTTTCCCTGGACCGGTACAATATTTTTGGGTCAGCGATTCTGGAAACGAAATGTGAAATTTCTTTAAAAATTAAGAAACGCCGAATTTAATATGCTCAGAATTGCTTAAAGGTTTTCCTTTGGGAAAGCTAATTTCAGTATGCACTTTCTTTTTATATATTTATTTATAAAGACAAATACAGTTTCAGAGTGAAATTATGCAACTTTATGAAACTTGTTTGCACTGATGAAGGGAACAAGTGGTTCCCGAAATATCGGTATTTGCAAGAATAAATACTCACACCAACGAAAAAGAAACAACAAGTTTTTATTATTTCAAATACAGTTTGTTTATTCCTTATTACTTAAAATATTTTTCAACAACTGAAAAGTAAAAAAATGAAAATTCTTGTCTCATAAATTCACTTCAGAAGAGAGATGCGGTCTTTCTGTCTCCAAACAACGGGACGGCGCTGGCTCTCCACTCTCGTAGCGAGTTCTAGAAAAGCCGCGAAGAGCGGCGGCGGCGTCATCCATCCGCTCGTATCAACAACATTCGAATGTTGTTAATCCTGCTGCGCCACATCACTCCGCCCACAGATGAAACCTAGGAGGTTTCAGCGAGAGAATCTGAAACTGAATTCTCCATCATACCGCGAAGCGAACGCGACGTTGTTTTGGGGTGCACACGGGCTTCAGCCTGGATAGGGAGACCGCCTTTTTGTGTCCTCCGATCTCGAGCTGGAAGAAATGCTCTCCACATTCGAGAACACGGTACGGACTTTCATATGGAGGCTTCAGCGGCTTCCCGACGACATCCACCCTGACCAGGCACATGTCCAGTTCCTTGGACGAACAGACAGGTGCGGAGGAGTGTCGGGTGGGAGGTGTGGCTTTGATGTGTCGAAGATTGTCTCTCAGCAGACGCAGCAATCCCGACTCTGTGAGACCCGATCTCTTGTCGAAGACGGGATCACTTGGGAGTCTTGCGTTCTCATAATGGCGGTTTTCAGCGTCCGGTGCCAACAGTCAAGCATCCCGTTGGATTGCGGGTGGTATGCCGTAGTCCGCTGGCGTTTCAAACCCAGGAGTTTGCCTAACTACGAGAAAAGGGTGGACTCAAATTGCATTCCATGGTCAGTGATGACCACTGCAGGGACGCCAAAGCAAGAGATCCACTCTCGACAGTGGGCTTCGGCACAAGATTGCGCCGTAATGTCCTTCAGAGGTATTGCTTCAGGCCACCACGTAAACCTGTCGATGATTGTAAGGCAATGCCTGTAACCGTGTGAGTCTCGCGAAGGTATTACGATGTCGAGGTGTATGGTGTGGAACCGCTTGGTAGTGCGGGAGAATGAGCCTTACATGCCTGGTGACTTTACACTTCTGGCATGCGATGCACTCTCTGGTGCAGGAGTTGACATCCTTGTTCATGGAGGGCCAGAAGTATTTCTCGGTGACTAGCCGATTTGTCGTCCTAATGCATGGATGGGCTAAGTCGTGAACCGTGTGGAACACTTCCTTCGCGAAAGAAGGCAATTAGGTGGGAGCAAGATCGACGATGACTTGATGAAGCCGCTCTGGCTGTGCTGACTCCCGGAGGGCACCCAGGCAGTCCTCGCGTGCGTCTCCAGTTCTTTGGAGGCACTGGCAGCTGCTGCCAACAAGGTGCACGAGGTGCACGCTCCCCCGACCATAGCGGCCGTTCAACAGCCATCGGACGAAGTTGGCGAGCTGAAGCGCGAGATAGCCGCCTTAGCAGCCAGTATGGCTGAAATGCGGCGACGCTGGACGCTCAGCGTTCGAGAGGCAGGCCGCAAGATCGCTTGCGCGACTATGATGATATTTCACGCATCTCTAATTTTAGGTAGGGCTCGTATTCAACATAAATATCAAGGGTGAACTTGACATAGACCTTTCCCTTAAAAAAGGAAAACGTCTGCCCTTTCCTATACTCTGTACTTTCATGGTCAGCCAAATTAGACCCTCGCGTACATAGTCTTTTTACCGAAATTATTGTACATCTACTTCTCCGTACTTTCTTAAATCCGACTGTGATAAATACATATTTATAAATATTAGTCCTACGAGTTATGGAAAATCGTTGGGTCTATATCTGCAAATCTAAAACTTTTTAATTGACTTGTTCAAAAGAAAACGAAAAAACAAAATGGTTTCAACGTATACAACAATCTGAAATGAGGCAAGCCCAACGTTTGAATAAGAAGAGCAGAAGAAACTGGCTTTGAATTTGATTCCAATATAAAATGTTCAACCGCCAATGAAGTCCACATCCCAAAAAATGACTATGGAATTCATGGAATGAATTATATCAAATGGAAATTTTTCCAGAAAATAAAATCATTCTTATCAATGGAAGCGATTTTATATTTAATAAACAATACTTGACTTCAAAAGCGTGATGTTTCCACTGAAAAAAAAAACTGATAAAGGTTACGTCTGGTCAGAATAATATTTAAAAAAAAAAATCGCAAAACATAAACTGAAAAATCATTTCTAACATTGTTGTACCATAAAAAAAATATGATCAGCCTGGTGATTGAGAATCGATAGGGGCAGAGGGGGCGGGATCAACAACACCACGCCGCACTGCAGGCAACAATTTCAGTATTCACCGATGCACTCTTCTCCACCGTTCAGTTGAGGTTTCCGCTGAGGTTCAGGGCGATTTCCAAAGAGCGTGTATAGAATTCTCAGAAATGGATCCTTTGCATAGACTCTATGCATCTCCAGCAACTCCGAGAATAATTTCTCAAATAAATGATGAGACTCCAGCTACAATCACTTGTGTATTGTGGTGCTGTTACAGCTATCAGATTGCACGGCCAGAAGATTCGCTTTCGGTAGGACCCACTAAGCCAAGACATTACTAGGCTAATTCAATTCAGCTCTGGCAATGCCAGCAGACGGGGTGCAAATGATTTGCAGGAACTATGCCATCCCCAAAGAAACACGCGTAGTTGAAATTCTGGACACATTGAAGCAGAAACGTTCCTTCGTATACATTCGGTTACGACGGTATGGCGAATGTCACTCCAGACGAGTCCAGAATGAAACTTAAGCGAGGAACAAGGTGCCAATACCCCAGAGTTTATCCATATACGTAGAGGCATTTACCAGGGGGATTCTTTGAATCCCCTTTGGTTTTACTTGGCACTGAACCCCCTTTCATGGCTACTAAATGATGCTAGGGGGCATGGTTTTGCAATAAAGTATGGCCTACGTGTTAAATGCGAACTGACACACTTGATGGAGTTAAATGACATCAAACTGTATGCTGGTCCTGACGATCACATTAGAAGTCTGTTGCGAATAGTAGAAATGTTGAGCCGCGATATTCGGATGGAATTTGGGTTAGACAAGTGTCGAATCCAAGCCATCCGCAAAGGTCATCACGGGCGTATAAAGTTGGTGCTGTAATCGCATCTCCCGGGAAAGACTTAAGCACATTGAATGGCTTATGCATTTGGAATATTGCCGTAGACGAAAAGCGTTCTGAAAAACGTCCAGCAGCGAATACGGGCTACTATGTCCAAATTCCGAATGTGTCATCCAAACTCTGCCGTAGAGCGGATGAACTTGCGTCGTGACATCATTGCCAAGTCGACTCACTGCGCGCTTATTTTTACAGCAAAGAGCAGGCGCGTCTCTTGCATGCGACTGTCTGAAAGGCAGACTGTGGACTAACTCCATTTAACTTGAAGGATCGATTTCTCAATCCCCAGAGTAGGGTGAAGTCGGACTAAGAGGGAATCGAAGAAGGAAGAAGGCAATCCATAGTAAACACGTGAATTGTCTTTGGCAGCCATTTGTCGATTTGCATTTGTCGAACAGATAGCTATGTATGTGCAATTCAGGACGGTGTGGTCACCACCCGAGCTTATAAAAAGCTCATAATGAAAGAGCGGGTGGAGAACGACCAGTGCTGACTGTGTGGAATAATGCTGTAGAGTGGTTCATCAAAACCTTGCATACAAGCATGGGCTAATCACGGGAGCATATCCGGTTTACCAATATGAGCCGCAAGCAGTGCTTGATAGTTCTGCTTGCACCATGTATTGGGAGCGGTAACTTCTAACTGCTCGCCACACTCCACACAACAAACCTGACGTATTGTTAGTTAACAAGACGTATATTATTGGTCAAAGGATAGTATTGGTCCCAGGGCGAAACGCCTGCTGAAACAACATCAAAAGCTCTACTACCAAACCCTATCTCCATCTCCACATAGTGACCGCTCGGAGCTTTTTCTTAACAAAAAGCTGACGGAGAAGGATGAAGGCGAGTCTCTCGCTCCTAAAAACGGGACAAATTGTACCAACTGGTCCACCAGGCTGGGGAGCTAACAACCCTACATGAAAAACTGAAGTTACGAAGCCACAACAAGAGCCTCGGACTGGACGGATAATACAACGACGAACCCGGCAACGACAAAGGAATAACGACTTGCGCATTTTCTCATGGAACGAGCGCTCCCTGTACAGAGATGAAGCTGCCAGGCAGCTAGCCGATACCCTGTTCCAATATAAGGCTGATGTAACAGCGTCACAGAAGATGCGATGGATAAGGACCGGTTTCCTAGAGAAGAGTCACTAGACCATATATTATAGCGGCCGTCCAGTAAACCATGTGTTCGGAGTGGGTTTCTTAGTCAACCATGAAATGGAACTTGCTGTTATAGAGGAGACTACACAGTCAGAGAAGGATACCTTCTACGAGGCAGTAGAACGAACCCTCGAAGCCTGCCCCAGACATGATATTAAAATCATGCTTGGGGATTTTAACAAGTACGGACGGAGCCCGTATTCAGGCGATACTTTGGCCCCCATAGCTTACATAGGGATACAAATGATAACGGACTGCGGATTATTCAATTAGCAATGTCACACGAAATGGTTGTTGGAAGTGCCTGGTTTGCGCGGAAAGCGGTCCACAAACATACGTGGGCCTCTCCAGATGAGACCATTTTCAACCAAATTGACCACGTGTTGATCAAACGCCGCCACCTCTCAGCCTTGATGAATGTCAGAACATATAGGGGAGCCAATATAGACTCGGATAACTATCTTGTTGGCATGGTGCTCCGAGCTCGAATAACAACATCACCCAGAACCCCCTCTGACAGTTAGATGAGAGTTAACACTGAAACCATTCACAACACAGCCATCCGCAACACCTATAGGGGGAAAATGAATGCCGCAATAACCGCAGTCAACAGAGATTCTGGAGATAAAGAATCAACAAATGATTTTCCCTATCACCTGAAGAACGTTATCATAGATACGGCCACTAGCATACTTGGCTGCAAAAAGAGTCGGAACGGCTGGTTTGCCGATGAATGTAAACTAGTAACAGAACGGAACAATGCTGCATACCGAGTAATGTTGCATTCCCAAAGGACGCGGGCATGCGCGGAGACTTATTAGACAGACAAACTCGGAAAGTACAGGGAGTAACCGCACCAGGCCCGCAAGTTTTACCAACAAGTCAGCAGGATGAAGTCTTATTACACCTCGATGCTCATCCTACCGAGACAAAGAGGGAAATTTGATTTCCGACAGAATGGGCATATTGGAGCGATGGGCTGAGTAGTTTGATGATCTGCTCAACAATCAAGATATCAGCGAGTTGGAGGTCCCGCCAACTGAAGACCAGAAGACGACGAACAAATGCGGTCAGAAGAAACAGTCCGTTCAATCAACCGGCTTAAAATCATAAGCCGCCAGGAGCCGATGGAATTACAGCCGAATTGGTTAAATCTGAAGGTGATCAACTTCACCAAGTGGTTTATGAGCTGATGACATTGCAGGCAAATCAGCAACAGTTCAGGTTTTCTCTATGCGGCAAGCGATGGGAAAACTGTTGGAATATGGACATCAGTTGCACCATCTACCCATCGACTTTAAGGCCGCCTGTGATAGCATAGCCCGGGTAAAACTATACACGGCCATGAGAGAATTCAGTATCCCAACGAAATTGATAAGACTGACTAGGCTGATCCTGACCAATGTGCGAAGTCAGATAAAAGCAGCAGGATCACTCTCAAGACCATTCGACACCAACAACGGTCCACGACAAGGGGATGCCCTATCATGTGCCCTCTTTAACCTGGCCCTGGAGAAAGTGATTCGCGATGCAGATGTGAATGCGAGGGGCACCAGCCTCTTCAAGTCCACCCAAATACTAGCCTACGCTGACGATTGACATTATGGAAAGAACAACCCGGGATGTACAGTCTACCTTCATCCAGATCGGGGCGAAATCTCGGGCTGCACATTAATGAAGGCGAAATACATGGTGGTAACGTCAGCACCAAAAACCAAAGAACAAGCAACATCAAATCGCACTAATCAAACGAAAACAATAAAGATAGGAGACTATAACTTTGAGACCGTTGAAAATTTCTCTTATCTATCACGATTAAATCAGCGCACAGTTGTTGGCTGTCAACAGAGCCTATTTCGGCTTACAAAAACTGTTCCGCTCGACACGTCTCACCATAGGGTCAAAGCCTTTACTGTATAAGACTGTGATCTTTCCAGTCCTTATGTATTCCTCGGAGACCTGCATTCTAGCAAACAACATTTCGAACTCTTCGAGAGAAGAATCCTCCGAAGAATTTTTGGACCCCTATATGAGGATGAACGATTCCGTAGCCTACATAACGACGAAATCTATGAGCGATATCATGCCCGTCTGATTTTGGATAGAATCCGACTCAACAGGTTGCGGTGGGTGGGTCACTTAGTCCATATGTCTATAAGGGTCTATAAGGGCGATATCTATGGTAGAAAAAGAAGACGAGGCAGACCCTGCCTTAGATGTAGCGATGGCGTAGGTCAGGTTGCCAGACAGCTTCTAGACATATCGAATTGGTGGAACTCGGCGCAAAACCGGGGTATCTGGAGTTCCTTACTAAGGCAGGGCTAGACCGGATACCGGTTGTTGCGCCGTTGATGATGGTAATGAGTGAATAGTACAGAAATATGATGATGAGGGCGAGAGCCTAAATAACATTTCATTGTTTTCAGCCGTACAATAACCTCATTCAAAAATGAAGTTCCTGACCATAGGTCACGTGATGACTCCGCGACGTATGATTTTGGCGCAGCAGGGATCTTCTCTCCAATTGTAAATTATTTAATGAATTTCTTTGTCTCAGATCCGATCAAATGAGCTGTGACATTGCCACCTAAAATCTGAGTTAGCATCCATCTATTGTACTTTTTCTGTCTTTTCCTCCAATAACCCAACTTTACTATAATTTCAAAAAAAAAAATGAACATACACTTTGGCGCCGACTTTCGGCTGTGTGATAACAGAAGTATTATAACTATCCCAATTTGAAATAATAACATTTAAAATAATTAACCCCAAAATAGCGAAATGGCTTAGGAGGATGATAATAAATTAATTAAAATTACGTATGTATACGCAACAACTGAAAACAACTGCAAAACAGGGATGGAGATTCCGTAACATAAAGAGAAATTACAATTGATTAAAAAAAAGTACTAAGACCATCACCCTTGATTATTTGTCGGTTCTCATATGAAAAAAATCTATATTCCGGAAAATTAGTAGTATTTCAAAATTTTAGAATGATAAACTATGTCCGACCCTTACGTAAGGATTATCTTCAGTCTCGACCCAGCATCTTGAACTCCAAAAAATTCCTCGTCAACAAAGTTCTGTTTTGAATATTTTTTCATCTTTTTTTAAAACAATAATCGCCACACATCAAACAAATTAGACATAAACAATGATAACCGACAACAAAATATTATCAACATGTAGGACACTTTCCCGTACTCTACATTTTCACGGCTACAGTTTTATTCTATTCGTTATTCTGATCAGACGTTATAAAGTGAATTTAAGTTAAAATGTTAGAATTAATAATTATTGCGCTGTCGGTACTGGCAATTTACTACTATTGGAGTTCTAATTACTGGGCAAGAAGGGGAGTTAAGGCACCGGTTCCACTGCCTTTCGTGGGGAACATGTTGGATTATGTCCTGGCGCGGAAACACTATGGACAAGTTTACCAGGATATTTACAAGTAATTCATGTTGAAATATCAAAATGAAAGTGTGTGTGTTTCTGTCTAATAGATTCTGTGTTGTGCACGAAAAAAACACTACAAGGAATAATTGGGAATGTTAAAAACGCTTTTCCTTGCCGCGCAATTCGTCGGTATTCATTTTTAGAAAATAATAAAAAACAATGTCACTACAAGGAGTCATCGAATTCGGATCATCCTTTGCTCATAAACTCTTACAATGCAAGAGGACGACTGACGATTTCTTCCTCTGCCTTAAGAGCACCGTGACTTAAAGTTACTGCGGGTCGTGAACGCTGCTTTGTCGATGATGTCGGTACAAATTATATCCTGTTTAAAAATAATAATAATCGTTGGCGCAACAATCCATATTGGATCAAGGCCTTGAAATGTGCTAGAGCACTTCATTCAAGACCGTAACAATACACTACAGGATAGCCTGTTAGAGGCAATGTGGTCAGCATTGCGTTCGCCCGAGATTGTTACCCTGATTTGACTCAGATGCTCATTCACAGCTGAGTCGACTGGTATCCGACGTCAAATCAAGATACAAATCCCACTGTCACCACCTTCCGTAGGACAGCCTTGTCCTCAAATTACTCTGCTATCCGGACACCTGACCGGACATCCTTTTTGAAAAATATAATTATCACCTACGTCGTGTATAAAGGATAGATCACCACTTGTAGCCACGTTCAGTCACGCTGCTCCCAAGGAAGAGGCGTGGCTGCACCTGATTAGTCGCCTCTGCCCTGAGTGAAACCGACGGTCGTCCTTTTGTAAAAATTTGGGAGTTTATCTCAAACAGAAGAGTGCGTGGACTTTAGCAAATGGGCGAAAGTTTCCGTCCGGTCCGTGATCAGGACCATTTCAATCCTTAAAAATTTTTTTTTTTTAATTTTTACATATAAAACTCTTTCTGCAGTAAATTTCCCAAAGCTGCGTATGTTGGAATTTATCGACTATTCAACGAACCCGCGATTTTAGTTCGTGATGTAGAAATATTAAAGGATGTGTTCATCAAGGATTTTCAGTCGTTCAGGGATAATTATTTCCTAATTGACAAGAAAATGGATCCATTAATTCATATAAACCCGTTTATGGCGCAAGGAGATGAATGGAAAACTGTAAGGTCACAAATGGGACCTTTATTCACGCCAAGTAAGGTCCGCACCTCTTTTACTATATTTTATATTTAAATTGCAGATGTAAAGTAAAACCACCTTATTTCAGGTCAAAACTGCGTTTCCTATAATTTACGATACTTGTCTTAAGCTAGAAAAATACATTGAGAGGGAGAGGAAAGCCTCGATGGAAGCTAAAAGTGTAAGTAGCGTAAAAATGTATCCTCTCGTTCATGTTGATTCTTACAAGCGCATTTCAACTCTCGTCTGGACTTAAGAAGGCTATATCCCTTTTCAGCCACTCTGGTCCAGTGAGATTATTCGTCTCAGCTCAGTATTTCCAACGATTTTTGAACCAGTTCTGCAAAATGCTGCCGAAGCAAAATGCCTTTGCAGTGGTCACGAGCCCATGCTATTTCTTCAATGTTTGATTACAATTTATTAAATGTCATTTACAGTGATATGCAGGTACTGATTCGCACCTGACCAATCCAACCAAATGTATAACAAACCCTTCTCTCGATGGATATCACCTTTTTCTAAGCACTGAAACCAACGTCAAATCTGTACATAGCACAACTTTTCCCTGAGCAAGCAAATTATGTACCTATATTGCCTGGCTGCACCTTTCCTATGTCTGTGCCGTATAGACTTATCAACCAAATCAACCATGGAAAGATTGCAATCACCAGTTAAAATGAATATTAGAAAAATTGGAAAGCGAAGAGGACTGTTCTTTTAGCTTAATAAGGGAGGAGCCGTCTGGCCCCAAGTGTATATGATGTCGTTTTCTTCTTCTACCATAGATATTGGCCTTTTCGAGCTGGTTCATCCTCATTCATACGAATTAAGTGACCCGACCACCGCAACCTGTTGGGCCGGGTTTTATCCATAACCAGACGGTCATTGTATCGCTCATAGATTTCGCCGGAGGACCCTTCTCTCGAACGCAGTCAAGAGTTCACAATTTTTATTCCTAAGAACGGTCTCCGAAGAATACATAAGAACTGTCAAGATCATAGCCTTGTTCAGTAAGACCTTTGACAGCATTTGAGACCTTTCGAGCTGAACAGCTTTTGTAAGCTGAAATAGGTTCTCTTGGCTGCCAACAACCGTCCGCGGACTTCATTGTCGCAGCTATTATCGGTTGTGATTTTCGACCCTAGATAGGAGAAATTATCAACGGTTTCAAAGTTGTAGTCTCACATCTTTATGTTATTCTTCTCGTTTGACCAATGCGATTTTATGTTGTTGGTTGGTTGGTTTTTGGTTCTAACATCTTGCCTGCTTCTGTGCAGCCCAAGATCTCGCGTCAGTCTGATCTGTTGCTGATTTGCCTGGAGTGCAGCCTCTTTGGTATGGGCCGGCGATGTTTTGGGCGGAGTAGTAAACATTCCGTTGGAAAAAGGATCAACTCCAAATCTAGCTCAAAAAGTTCTTTCGCCGTTTTGGGAAATTAGATTCAGTGACCACACTTCCACTGGTCATAAATGATAAGGCGGAAAATGAACTTTCGAAAAATTCCCAGTTATTCTGGGATAAAGGTTTTCAACCACCAAAAAATGTTCTATCTCCTAATCTATAACTGAAGTACAAATGAAATTGGGTATTGATGTGTGACGATTTGTAGTGATCTATTTCGATTGGGTAGTTTCTCAAAATGAGTCCTGTCTCATTTTAGATTTATACTTTTTGAACCTACTCTCCCCAACTTTGCAACTTATGTCAAAGGTAAGACCTGTTGAGACCTTTCGTTTGATACCGCACACGACTATGTTCGGAGAAACAAACCTTCTCTTCCCTTGCATGGGAATCTCCCTTAAACTCCACACAAAACCATGTCTTTTACATTCAGTAAGAGATGTTCCAGTTTGCATATCTGCACCAAATTTTGTTTAAATTAGATTTTTTAGTTGAGTTGTATTTGGGTGCTGTCGAGCCTGTATGGTTGTGAAACTTGTTATATCCAAAGACAGTGAAATACCTCCAGTCCAGGAGTCGACTAAAAATTCCTTCAATAGGAGATAAGGGATGAGCGCCTATCACAGTGATGTTGTTCGCTTTATACGTTTCAATGTAAAACCGCATTTTACCAGGTTTCACCACAAGGGTGACCGGCGAAGAGCATACATTTTGCAAATCAGTGATGACTCCCAGAGTCATCAAGTAATGAATATCGACATAGAAGTACTTATCGATAGTAGGCGGGGCTGAAAATTGACTCTACTTAATTGTTTTGTTTCCATCGGCATCGATGACGTGTGTGTGTGGCGACTAAAAGGGAAAGAAATTTGTGGGCTGGAAACCTGCAAAATTTTCAAACTTTACCGCTATCGAAACGTCAACAACGCCTCGGATAGGGACTGGCCTCATCGCAACGACTTTTGGCTATCGAAAACGGGCTATGATCGGTTTCTGGAATATGCACACGCTCCTCGGGACTACCGATATAGAGGAAAAGAATGCTTTCTACGAGCAATTAAATGCCGTTCAGGGGAGGTTTCCTAAAGGTGACATTGTGAACGTGATGAGTGATCTAAGTGCTAAAGTGGGATCTGCCAATACCTTGCTCGGACATGTGATGGGGAAACAGGACCTTAGCGACGGCAACGGTAATGGTCTGAGGTTCATGGATTTCTGCAACTTTCACCACCACGTCGTTGGTGACACATTGTTCGAGCACAGAATCTGCCATAAGGTCATTTGGATTTCAACTGACCGACGCCGTACGAGCAATCAGATTGACCACTTCACCGTCAACAGTAGATTTAGGAGTTGTTTGCTGGATGTGCGTAACAAAAGAGGGTCTGACATTGACCTCGAAAAGGATCATCTGATGGTCGTTTAAGTTCGCTTACGTGTTGCGTCAGCCACTTTTCATGGGGTTGGGGAGCTGTGGCCCCCTAAGTTCAACTTGGACCGCTTGTAGGAACCAGCTATTATTTCTGTCTAAAATCTGGAAATGCAGTTATCTCAAAACCAAGATCAAGTTCACACTGTTCTGTGCCAATGCTCTTTTTCTGTTGCTCTGTTCTTACTCAAAAACTAAAAACTTTCATCAATACCTATCTGCGTCGTATCATCGGAATGTACTGGCCTGACACTATCTCAAACAAAGAACTTGATCGGTGGATAGGCCTGGCCCTAGTACGCACTATGATTAGAAGACGGAAGTGGCAGTGGAAAGGTCACACTTTAAGGAGGGGCGACAATTGTATTATGGACTATGTCATGCAGTGAATTTCACTCGCCCAAATGGGTCGCCCCAATCAATAGAGGAGGAGTGTCAGCGTCTCGGGAAGTCGTGGGGAGTGCTGCAGCATATTTCAGGTACTCGCGAAAGATGGCGCGTAGGTGTGGCTGTCTATAAGCTAAAAATAAGTCGGGAAACCAAAAGCTCGGCTCAATTGGATTTAATGCTGACGTTTTGTCTCACAAGGAGTACCAGTATGACGCAAAAGAGGTGGCTTTGGCCTACTGTAACTTTGTTAATAATAGTAGGATTTCCACAAAACTTTCCAGTAAGAGTAGCTACCAAATCCTATATTAATGCAATTACGGATCTAAGAGGAACTGGAGGATATTTCGCAATTTAGATGTCATATAGGGGCTCATCATGATTTTTTTCAGATTTTTCGATGGATAGTTTCTGAGAATGGCCCCTTAATTTAAGTGACCCCTTTCTGACCCCTTCACTTACCCTTTTTACAATCGGCTTCAAAACTAAGAACTGATTTAAAAATACTAATTGAGACCTTTCATTTGATACCCCACATGACTATATTCGGACAGACAGACAAAAAGACACATAGTAAACGGATACATAGTAAACAAAACCTTAAAAAAAGGGTTGATCTCTACAAAAAAGATTGGGATTATAATCATAAAATTTTCGAGCAATGTTAACAGTGGCGAACACCAATTCTATTCAATGGAAAGTACAATCCTTTTCATAATAATAAAATCCACAACAAAAAACAGCAAGGATAGGTGCAACGCTATTTCAAATTCAGTTACGAAAATCAATCAAGCAGGATCAAGTAGAGTTCATACAAGCTTGTCCAGTGTTTAGTCCACTTCCTGAACCTATCTTTTCGTATTGTAATTTAATCGTCATCCGTCTTTATGGTCACGTTGAGGGGACCTTCTAGTTTTGTTTAGCTCAAAATTGTTATTTTCGATATACTGAAATTTGATGGATGTTGATTCGAAAAGTAGCATTCCTTTGACACCGACAGGAATATAATTTCATAATTAATATTTCTCAATTCATTTTATAATGAAAAACTCATATTTTCAGTTATGCGCCAAATTCACTATTGAAATAATGGCATCCGCAAGTTTTGGCCTGGAAGCTGAGACGTTCACAAATCCTAACTCATATTTCACGAAAAATTGTGAGCAAGTCTTTACTTCATATACGTGGAGTTACATCCAGAACATAGGATCAAATTTCTGTTTATCCATATCGAGACTTCTGAATGTTCCGTAAGTAAATGATATTCCGATTCTGATATTGATATGATACGAAATATCATTTCCCTCCTTCAGATACATACCTAAGCAAATGCAAGAATGGTTACTATCCGTCGCGAAAGATGTTATTGAAAATCGAAAATTAGAAAACCAACCCAGAAATGACTTCTTGGAAATAATCCTTAACTCGAAAGATAGTTCTGGCCAACCCATTAGTATGGAGACAGTTTATGGACACTGCATAACATTACTTTTAGAAGGTTTTGAAACATCCAGTACAACAATGGCAAATTGCTTATTCGAGGTAAGGCATCTATCGATAATAACGTGGAACAAAGTGACTTTGAATTTTGTCCCTACCTTTCAGCTATCCCAGAATCATGATGTTCAGGATACACTTCAAGCCGAAGTTGATGCCATTTATGACAAATATGAAGGGAAACTCACTTACGATGCAATCGCTGAGATGACTTACTTGGATAAAGTTATGCATGGTACTAAAATATAATATTTTTGGATTTCTTGAAAGATTTAGATTGTAAGCCATACATTATTCTAGAAACACTTCGAATTCATCCGGCCATGTTAGCAACTATTAAGAGATGTACCGAAACCACAAAATTCCCCCCTCAATATCCTGGTTCAAAGCCAATTACAGTTCCTGAAGGATCAGTAATTGTCATTCCAGTTCTAGGAGTTCACAAGTAAATCCCAAATTTTATAGATAAGCTTTTTGATAGATATAATCTGAATTTTATTTTTAGTGATCCCGAGATCTACCCTGAACCTAACGTTTTCAATCCAGAGAATTTCAGTGAAGAAGCCCAAGCTGCACGAAACAAATGTTCATTTTTATCCTTCGGCGAAGGCCCAAGAATATGTGTAGGTATGCGATTTGGGTTGACTCAAAGTAAAGCAGGAATTGCAGCTATTCTAAGAAAGTACAATGTTCGGCTATCCCCGAAAACGAGAATGCCACTTCAAGTATCGGCAGATACATTTTTAAGTAATGCTAAGGGTGGAATTTGGATTGACTTTCTGCCAAGAGATAAATAAACAAAAATGTATCCTAAATGTAATTAAGGTTTCATTTCAGTAAAAGTCTGAGTTTTCAATGGAGAAGAGAGGTCAAGAATTTTTATGGAAGTTAATGAGAGTTCCGATAACTCTTGGGGGTGTCCCGCCTTAAAAATTAAGGAGACCCAAAGTAAATTTTTTATGTCAACATGATAAAGTTGTAATTTTAACCCTATCCACGGGGGGTGAAGAGGGTACGTATAACCCCTTTGAAGAATTGCGGTAGTCACCCTTTGAATGTTATAGCATTTCAAAATGAAGCTATAACAGGGGTTTAATTTTCAACCCCACCTCGTTGGAAAGGTTCTGAGAGAAAAGCGGTACATTCCTTCCCTAAAATCTCGTTGAAGTTCACACGAGGGAAGGGGATTTGGATATCATCGCGGCAAGGTTTGCTTTTTTAACCCTATCGTCCGAGATGAAGGTGGTGCGAATAGCATGCACCCCGCTGAAAACTCTCGGCGGTCACTCTCACTCTATCATGATATACCAAAATCTCACGTTGAGTCGCCATAACTTTGTAAGTGGAAGCAGTTGACCGCTACAGATTTTCACCGGGACTGCAGAGAGGGGAACTGCTCCTTCCCGCTTCCTATGTGGATGGGTTGAAAATTCAACCTTTATTTATTTCTTCATATATTTAGTGGCGAAAGTGGTTTCTTAAAAATACTGTAAAAAAATTTCTCATTCGAGCGTTACGGTCTTGAATGAATGCTCTAACACACTTCAAGGCCTTGATCCAATGTGGATTATTATTATTAATACAAATAATAGGTGGTCAAAGGGTAGTATAGATCCCAAGGCGAAACGTGGATTGGTACCTACGATGGAGCATAAAACCTGGGAAACGTCTGCTGGACCAACACCAACAGCTCTACTACCAAACCCTATCTCCACCTCCACGTGGTGATCGCTGGGAGGTCTTTCTTTATGAAAAACTACAGACGGACTGCAGCAATTATAGAGGTATCACGTATTCTATATTCTCCTCTATCTTGCTAGGTCGGATAGCCCCATACGCTCAGAATATCATTGGCATTACTAAGTCCTGCTGACTTGTTAGCACTGATGAAGGGAACAAGTGGTTCCCGAAATATCGGTATTTGCAAGAATAAATATCTACATCAACGAAAATAAGTTTTTTTTATTATTTCAAATAATTAATCGCTGGAAACACTGCATAATTACACTCAGATAAAAAGGATTTATAATTGTAATTTCAATTTTCCCATTAACACCCAGTTAAAGGGGTCATCCCGTGTGTCGGATTCGCGCGAATCGATTTTTTTTTTGACGTCAATTGTATGTAGAATATATGGGTAAAGTGATTTTTTGATATTCAGAGTTGTTCGGAAATTATAGTGTTAAATACGTAATAAGTCGCATGCCAGATTTATGTCGATCGCCGTAATAAAGCTCGTATTTATCGGTCCGAATGATTTGGCTAAAAGGACAAGAATTGAAGCCAAGGCTGTACATGTGTTTCCTGAAGAAACCTAAGGTTTATGGACTAGGTGTAGTAGATTAATGACCAGTTAAGATTTTATGGCTAAAAATCACATCTTACTTTTTAAATGCATTTTTCTCGAAACTGCATATTGAAAATCTGCTGCCACCATAGCCCAAAATCTGTCCAACGAGATTCTTTGAAATTTTCACGACTTACGCGCGATTCATTCAGTAGTTTTTTTTTTGTTCATTAAAGAAGCCCTAAAAAACACCAAAATTCACAAAAAAAAAGATTAACATGACACCAAAAATTTAGCTTTTAATATTTTTTGATAATCCTAGTTTGCGGACTGTAGTTAAATCTGCACGTTAAAATGCCGTTTACTTTTCTTCTTCAAGATGATCGCAGCGCCCTCTAGCGTGGCAGCAGAAAAACACCTTTTTTGGGAAATGTATAAATTGTTCCGTAGTTCAATAATGAATTATGCTATCGGGCAGGAAAAATTACTACGCTTGCGCAAGATATTAATAAATATATGGTGAAAAATTCGTATTTGTATTTTTATCCAGTTCTTCACAAAAAATTTCTAAACAAAGCGAAAAAAACGGCCTTCATACGGGATGACCCCTTAAGATGTTTCGTCATGGATGAAAGTAAGAGGAACATTTTCACCAACTGATCCGCTATCAAGGGGACTCAAGATTCCTTCAACCCTAAAACAAAATTTAGTTTCCCTCCGTTTCAACATAATCCGCACCTTCTACGAGGCTAGACAATTAAGCACTAAGACTGATTCCATAAAAATCGTATATTTAGAAATTATTCTACAACTCTGCCATCTCCTTCAAAGTAATCCCCTTAGGCAACTATATAACGATTCCAGCCCGTTTTCCACTCTTCCTTACATTTCTGGAACGCTTCGACTGGGATGTCCGTGACTACCCTCGTCACGGCCGCCTGGATGTCCGTAATTGACTCAAAATGGGTTCCTGTGCCCACCGGGTTTGTTCTAGAGAACAAAAAAAAGTCGATTGAAATAATAAAAACTTGTTGTTTCTTTTTCATTGGTGTGGATATTTATTCTTGCAAATACCGATATTTCGGGAACCACTTGTTCCCTTCATCAGTGCTAACAAGTCAG
The DNA here is from genome assembly GCF_905115235.1 of Hermetia illucens. Classification (NCBI taxonomy): domain Eukaryota; kingdom Metazoa; phylum Arthropoda; class Insecta; order Diptera; family Stratiomyidae; genus Hermetia; species Hermetia illucens. The sequence goes on from NC_051849.1 coordinate 27,453,442, forward strand.
CAGGACTTAGTAATGCCAATGATACAGGGTGCGGCAGCATAACTTCATTTTTTAAAATGCCCGCCACTCAGTTAGTTGATGTCATAGCGGAGCGCTAGTGGTCTCGTTCAAGTAAAGTTTTGTCCCGACACGGTTCAGTCGCCATCATGCGTTGGAATAGTGAGGAGCGTGCCTTTGCCGTTGAGGTTTACTTTTCAAGCGGATGTTCGGTTATTGCAACACAGCGTGCATTTCGGAATCGCTTTAATTTAGCCCCGTTGGCTCCCGTCCCAGACCGTAAATCAATTGTTACATGGGTCACTACATTCAGACAAACTGCAAGTGCGACAAAAGGAAGAACTGGAGTCCCTCGGCCCGTTAGATCACTTGAGAACATTGAAGCAGTGAGAGCGTCAATGTTGCGATCGCCACGGCGTTCTGCGCGCAAACACGCATCTGCCCTTGGACTATCCGATCGTTCTGTGAGAAAAATTCTTCGTGATGATCTTCATTTTCATCCCTATAACATGGCGATAGTGCAGGAACTTTCAGAACGTGACTTCAATTCTCGGATGAACACGTGTGAGCTTCTTCTTGATGTCGTTCCCGAGGGTGCTATTGTTTTTTTAGCGATGAAGCCCATTTTCATTTGTATGGGTCGGTTAACAAACAAAACATGCGCTACTGGGCTGACACCAACCCTCGAGAATTGCATCAAAAGCCTTGGCATTCACTTAAAGTCACAGTGTGGTGTGCAATTTCCCCAGCTGGAATTATTGGTCAATGGTTTTTTGAGGAAATTGAGGTTACAGTGACAGTGAATTCGGACCGGTATGTAAACATGCTACAGATTTTTTTTTTCCCACGGCTAGAAAATTTGGATTTGGGGGACACTTGGTTCCAACAAAACAGTGCAACAGCACACACTTCAAGAGCATCGATGGCTGTTTTGAGGGAACACTTTCCAGAGCGCCTTATCTCAATTAGAGGCGATTTGGAATGGCCGGCACGCTCTCCCGATCTGTCCCCTTCTGATTTTTTTGAAATCCCGTGATTATGTGAACCGCCCAAGAACCCTACAAGATTTGAAGACCAACATCCAAGAAGAAATTGCCAACATAACACCTGCTATGCTAACAAGAGTCATGACAAACGCCAGAAATCGGTTTACGCAATGTATGGAGAATGGGCGACGTCACCTAACAGATTTGATCTTCAAAACAATGTAAATAAAAACTTTAGACATGAACCTACATTATAAAAAATAAACAAATATTTTCCGATGCATACAATAGTTTTTATTGAGTTTTGAAAAAAGGAAGTTATGCTGCCGCACCCTGTATTATGAGCGTATGGGACTATCCGACCTAGCAAGATAGAGGAGAATATCTTGTAGATGGTACCCAGCAACGTGATACCTCTATAATTGCTGCAGTCCGTTGTTAGCACTAATGAAGGGAACAAGTGGTTCCCGAAATATCGGTATTTGCAAGAATAAATATCCACACCAACGAAAAAGAAACAACCAGTTTTTATTATTTCAATAAATTAATCGTTGGAAACACCGCATAATTTCACTCAAAAAAAAGTCACAGGGTGACATATCGGGCGAATAAGGCGGCTGTTGTAACACGGCGATCCCTTTAGAGACTAAATACTGGGGCACGCGGAGGGGGTGTGGCACGGCACTTTGTGGTGATGAAAGATCAAGTGACGAGCGATGTCTGGGCGTACCATGTTAATTCGTTTTCGCAATCTTTCGAGTACTTGGCGATAGTAGGCTTGATTTATGGTTTTCCCCCGGTGGGAAAAATTCTTTGTGGACGATTTCACGGCTATCAAGAAATATAATAATCATCGTTTTCACCTTCGACTTGCTCATGCGAGCTTTTTTCGTGCGGGGGCGTACGGAGACAACCATGTTAGCTTTGGCGTTTGGTTTCCGGGTCGTATTGGAAAAACCAGCACTTATCGCCTGTAATAACTCGATCAAGCAACTTAGAATCGTTGTCCACTTGTTCCAAACAATCTTCTGCGACGATTTTGCTTTTGCTCCTCAGAAAGGTTCTTTGGTACCATCTTCGCGCATAACTTTTTCATCCCGAAATCGCCTGTAAAAATTTGTCTGTTTCACGGTTCATACCCAGTTCCGAGCCAACATTCGAACTGCTAAACGCCGATCTTCACGGATAAGGGCGCGCATACGCTGCACATTCATTCGCGTCAGTCCGCACCTCGACTGGTCTCCCACTCCGCGCCCCGTCTTCCACGCTTTCACGCCTCTCCTTAAACTCTTTATGCCATCGATACAGCGTTTCCGAAGCTGTTTCGCCCAATCTGCCGCAAAATTTTATCGCGACGCGTTGCTCTAGATTTCGTTTCTCCATTTTCGTGACGAACACCACCAACACACGTCTACTCAACACAACACAGCAGGCGAACTAAACACGGTAGAGTAATGGTGAATATTTCAATGGAGAGGGGAAGGATATCGGGGAAGGGGAGGGGAATTTTAAGGTGGCAGGTTTACCTCAAGCGCGGCAATAAAATCAGTCTCATTACTTAATTGTCTAACCCCATGTATCGTGTTCGCGACTCCATATATAGAAGTGAATAACATCTAGTAACAACTTGGATCACGCTGCTGCCAGGGCAGAACGAGAAACAGCATCTGAAGAGTGCCTCTGCCATGCACGAAACTACGCTTTAAAAACCGTGGAAAGACCAAAAAAGAAAAACAAATTTTACCGTGTTAAAATCTGAACTCGTAGAATCCGGTGGCAATTTTTATGCCTAGGTTTGAAGCATATCAAACAACAGACTGCGAGAAATTTTAAATTTTGACCCGCCTAAAAAATAGCAAAAATCCAAACATACACATGAAATCTGCTTTCAACACTTTTGTCAATAAGATTTATTAGCAATTTAAATAAACTTAAAATCTATACATTTTCAAATATTCAATTTTTCACATAAATATTTTTTTTTGTTTTGTTTCATATTTATTTCTTTTCTTTTTATTTTCTACACTTTAAAATTTCTCCATCAACTTAATCAAACATTCTGTTCGTTTCTGTTTATAGTAAAGAAAATAAAATTTAACAAATCTCATTTTTTTTATGCTTTTATGTGATAATGTTCATCCAGGACCTTTACACCACGAATGGGAGATATATGAATAGGAAAGAAAAATTCAATCAAGAATATACAACCATCCTTTGAATATGTTTCCGTTTTCTAGTTCTTTACTACGAACATGTGTCAAAACAACTCGAAACTTTTTCAACAAAACTTATCGTCAATCCGCACACTTAATAAAGTAACATTAGAGTGAACTCAAGTGGTTTGAAGAATGTGGCAGTTTCAAAGTGAACTTTTTTTCTGGATTATTAGCAATTTATAAATAATTAGAGTGAGGGTCGTATTACTTTCTTTTCTGGTAATTCTAATACGATAAAAATACATATCCTTCGTGCCTATAGAATTACTTTATCCAATGGAGTACATCATCGGGAGAATCGCTGACCCTGCCACAAACTAAGTCGTTTAAATAAGAATTACCAACCTGTTTAGAAATTTAGGCCATGTTACTGATTACTAGAATACTGATCAGTGGAATAAACCTATTAACACAAATAATAACAATAATTCAGTATAAATTAAGAGAATATAAATATTTAAAAGTATTCAACGAGTTGTTTTGACGAGTTTTGGTACCAACCTCCAAAATTTCATAGCTGCCGATTTGTATACATCCCGTAAAGATTTACCTTGCGTTTCTACAGAAATCATATAGGAGATGTACAAACCTCACCCATTTCATAATCTCATGATATTTGTTTTCATATATAGATTATATTAATATTAATTCAAATACATTTACTTTTATATTACTTGAATAATATATAGTGGCCAATTTTTATACAGCAGCACAAACTGACCAGCAAGTAGACGGAGTAGTATTCTCCCTTCTGACTTTACTGGTTGGGTCCACAATAGTTCCACCGATTTCTTTAGAAATAGCTGCGAAGGGGATTCCAGTGTGCTCAGCGGTAATTATACCGACTGTGATTGTAGCACTCAACGCTCAGCGGAAATCGCACTTTTACACCGAGAGTTGAATGCAAATATCACTTCACTAAACTGGCCTCACTCACTGCAGCTCACCAGAAATCTACGTTGTGCCTATGTAAGATCCAAGCTTTCCACATTTCCACTCCCATCAACACACGCCCAACTCACTGACCAATATAATGTGATTTCCATGACATTTATAAAGATCAGCGAAATATAAAAATTGACCATAAGTTAAGACTAAATGTATTCAAGACAATACACAAATATGAATATTTAAATGGAAAGAAAACATCAATTACCATGTGCCTAATATAAGAGATCACTACACCGTACATATTAGTCATTGAAGGTTACTTAATCGTATATTTATATTAATCCAGATAAATTTCGACACAATTTCAAGTTTTCCTCAAAGTCACAAATGTTCAATAGCTGCCAAAGACTGCAGTAATGCTGCGAATTTTCCAGATTCTAATCCTGTACGCTGTAGATGTTACATATTTCAATGTGGCTTACTACATATTAAATCTATTTCTAAATTTCCGTGTATGGCTGCAAAGTTATTGTTTGCTCATTGCCTTCATGCTCCCAGAACCAACTAGAATAGTTAGAGATAGAAACTAAATGCCAATAAATCTGCGAATCTAGCTTTGTACGAATACTAAGATAGCGAAGAATCTTCGCAGGAAATGTTCCATAATTTTCCACCATAAACAAATAATATTTCGTGTCAAACTACAAAAGTTGGCTTGAAAATGTCCGGCATGAGCTCCTGTTATCCTATTGTCAGTGAATGATTGGAGTTTACTATTTCAAAATTTAGTTGGCAATGTTTAGGGTACTCCAGGAACTATGGACAAAGAATTTCCGAGTGATAATCTAGAGTTGTGTGGATGAAATATTCGTTTCCGATATTATTTTAGGTATATGGTAATCAATTTGTCGCACTACACTTCTAGCAAATATCTCTTAAATCAAATATTTTTTTCGATTCGTCGAGTCCTCGTATTTTTGAATGAATGCATTGCCTCCTTTTTGCATGTATTCATAATATTTTCATGCTTCATCAATATGGCCTCATGTTATTGGAAAAACTTTTGCTTTTCAGTTCTGCAAAATATTGCGTTTTGTATATAATTCAAATCTACTTCACTTTTCAATTTTGCTCACAATATCGCTACGTAATATTACAGTGCATAATGTTAGTGCCCTTTTCAATATTCATAGCAAAATTTTGAAAGTAGTTTTGAATTATGACATTCCATTTTTTTCTCTCATCGTCACATTTTGACGAATGGAGATCTCACCATCTTAGAAGAATATAATTTCAACACTTCTTGATAAATATGAATAAATCATTGTTCAATAAAAATATATATATTTTCTATTCTTTACTTGATATCGAAGTTAAATTTCATTTTATTCCTTATTCATGCTGTGCAGTGCAAATAGAAATGTGATAAATTAAATTCGAATTAAACTCAAAGATATATCACTTCATCCGTTTGCAAAATAAATCTTCAATCATTTTCTTCTTCGGAGAAAAACCTATAACGCATTAATTAACATATTTGATCCAATAATAAATAAATAAATAAACTGAAACAATGAGATTCTATTTTTGGTAAGATGTACTTTTCTCCTCTACCATGACTTTAGTCATTCTATGTTTTAATCTCTTCGGGATTTGACTTTTTCGGCTTAACATTATCCAACCCGAGTTCACTCAGAAGTCGCAATGCAGTGAGTGAAGCTTCATCTTGGGACTCTTCTATTTTATTTCCGGATCCATGACATAGCTGTGGTGGATCAGTTGATAGGGTCACAATCGATAAATATGCACCGTGATTGCCTTTTGGATAATCTGAATATTGGACCTGAAAATAAGTTAGAAGAATTTATTAATTTACGATGATTGTCTTTTTGATTGTGTAGTAAGATTGTCTTCCTTTTCCTTATTACTTTTGGGCTTGACTAGGTTTGTTAGTCTGAAAACAATTGATTGACTTCCTGGGCTAAGAATTTTACTTGTTTAATTAAGATCTTACACTAAAGAATTGGTTCCCGAAATACGAGCTACGTATTCAAATAAAATATTTCAGTCAACAACGGAAATCTTTAAATTGCTTCCTTTTTTCCGTAGTTTAACACCATATTACTTGTATAAATAAATTAGTCATTTTTTTTTCGAAAAATGAAAGAAGCATTGATGTCAGTTTTCAATTTTTATTGCAATAAACCGCGCGGCGAAACTAGTCCGGTTGATTGAAATCAGAACTACATTATGTCGTTGCCATTTACCCCTTGGTGGGTTATAGTGCGTTAGCCACACCCATACGCCATCGTTCGTGGTTACCTGAAATGCGCTTCAAATCCCCAATGACTTGAGGCGACCCACTCGTCGGCCATCTTAGGAAGGTAGAGTCCACTACATGGCGTAGCCCGCAATGCAATTGTCGTCCCTGGTTAATATCTGACCTATTCACTACCACTTCCGCCTTCCGATCGCATCGCTTACGAGTGACAGGTCTGTGTACCGACTAAGTTCTTTGTTTGAAGTAGTATCAGTACTCCGATGTCACGTATTGACGAAGGCTCGGAGCCTTCGAGTGACAGTCAGGGTCACTTTCCATGTGCTATCCCCATATAGCAACATACAAAAAACACTAGCACAGAACAGTGTAAACTTGGTTTTGGTGTTGAGGTCACTGCATTTGCAGATTTTAGACAAGGCAGTGGAAGAGGATCTGGCACGTCGAGCAAAATCCACTTCGATGCCACCGTCGCACACTGGGGCCTGTTCTTCGGAAAAAGGGCTCAAAACCTCAATTTTGATTTCACGTTATTTTGAATTTATTATTTGACTGAAACAATGTAAACATTCGAGCACATAATTAAGTAAAGAAGTTTAGTCCCAATTGTTTAGTTTCACCATTTTTAGTCCTTGTCATTTCCCCTTGGTATTATACTTAATTATTACATATATTCGAAGTGGCAAAAGCAAATATTCGTCAGTTTCTTATCTTTCGCAAGTTCTGCTTCAAATTACTAGGACGGGTTCTAGTAAGCTCGTACCCGTGTGATGTTGCAAGTGGTTTATGCTATTTTCCGCTCATATTTCATAAGATCTAAGCCTTAATTTAACAGCTTTAAACTTTTTTATCATTTCCGTCAATGAAGAAGGTAAAATATAACCCTGCATGTCTACTGTGGAGGCATATTTTTAAGCAGCTCGTCGGAAAATTGTCCGAACAAATTTGTCCAAGACATTAAGTTCTTTATCTAGGTATTGAGGAATCCTAAGTACGCAACCACTCGATGTCGGACCGGATCAATTGCAGAGCAACTTGCTCCCACTTTTTCTGGTCCACGAACTTCTCTTTTTTTTGGCTTAGAATTTAGCAACCAATTACTTCGAAATAACGAAAATGACTAGCGATTTCGTCCAGAGCAGGAACAATCCGTCAAATGCTGCATAACTTCTGACCTGTGCGTAGGGTATACGAGAGTGGTTATATGTGGTATTCGTTCGATTGCAAATACGCGTAGATGCGAATGATATTGAATGTAAATTCCGCTAGTTCAGCTTAGACAAAGCTACATACATTACACTGAACAGACGTTTGTTTTTACTCCTCCGCGATCATATTGTTCATTGTGCTACGCAATTTTCTGTTCACAGCCAGCGTTCACAGATGATTGTCAACAGTGGTCTACCTTGACCTTAAACAACTTTCCCCGATCTTATTTTAGACAGCTGCCTTTGCCAATCGCTTTAGCTAGCTCTTCCCCACGATGGAACCGAAACATGATTTTCGAGGTCTGGATGACGACAGGCAAAGAACATAATTGCATGACTTCTTAAAACTCCATTTTCAACTCGTCAAAGTAGGATTTTTCTCTGCATTTTAACCCGACCAGTGTTTTACGCTTTATCAAAAATTTTGTAGCTCAGAATCAGAAGTTTTCATTGTGCTTTCCCGGATTAAACTTTGCTAGTTCGTGAGAAAGCGGCTAAGTTTATGCCACTGAATCACGAGTGGAGAGTTTACCCGCTTGGCTGTGCTGTCTTTACGCACCCAAGAAGAACGAGAAGTCTTCAATCTACGAAGGAATTATGTGGCTCTTGCCGCGCAGCCCCCACAAGGGTTTATCTGATACCAGGAAAACCGGAATGGCGCTCTAGAAAATTCTTGAAAGATGTGCCTTCGGTCCGATTATTTCCGGTTAGCCAAGGAGTTCCATGGTAGTTGAGATTACGCCCATATCATAGACAGAACGCCTAGCATCAGAGGCATTAGGAATACCCCGAATTGACAGATATAAATGCTGAACTTGTATTCACTACGAACCAGTACCGTTTCTGATGGTGATAAATGGGATGGGATTAATTTGTATCTGGGTATACCATATTTGAAAACAAATATCAGGCTCCACGGATGGCAAAAATATTTAAAATTTAATCCTGTATTGATGCATTTAGAAGACAACGTCACGACACCACATGAATGTAATAAAATATTCGCGCAACTCGAATCAAGTAACATTTATTAAAATTTAGTTAGATGAGTTAAAAACTGGTCATATAAAATGTCCGGGTGTCGAATCCTTATCTGGCCGTATGTAAAGCGTCTACTACTGTTTCATGCTCAAACCTTTGAAAGCATAAATGCCCAAGGCTCAAACAATCGCACAAATACATCAAATTTTTGCCGATTTGAGAGATTGACGCCATTAGGGAAACCGATTCAACTTCTGGCTCTACGTAACTAAATACCCTCGTAGGCAGAACATTATCATGGAATACAATTTCAAACAACATACGTCTTGAAATTCATCAATAAACCACGACTGGTCATAAAGCATTTTACGAAATCGTCCCCATTATGAAAGCAAGGAAGGTGCCCAGAAAAACAAACTAGACATCTACAATCAGCACTAGAAAAACACGTTGGGCGTAAAATTCTGCGAGTTAAAATTCAAAAACAACCGTCTAAAAGCGGAAGAAAAGAAGGCAACGGACAAGTTAGGGAGATCTCAATCAAGCAGGTTTTCAAACTGATGGACGCGGTGGTTAGAGCGATACTGCCGATGAAGATGTATTCCGGGGACCAAGGATACATGCACATTTGTTATCGAATCGAATCGTCCAGTTTCTTCCCTTACCAGTCATTCTCATTGTACGTGTTGCGGAATACATCTTTCATAATATTTAATATTTCCACTAGCCCCGAAATAAATTTACGATTATTTGTGTTCATAGTTTTGTGGGTCTCTTCCACTGATTATCTTTGAAATCAATATTAACAATGCGATTACAGTAAATTTTTATAAGCAAACAAGAGATATCTACGACCCTTAATTTTGTCATAAAAAATTCAAGCCATTTTGATTTTCTGACACAAAGTGAGCACTTTAAAATAAGACCATACTACACCATACCAAGCCATTTGGCTCTTGAAACCTGGTTAGTAGATTATTGAACGTAGCGTACGCCGCTCGTTTGAGTAAATGATGGTCGCATAACCGTGATATCTACTTGATTTCGGACCGCAATTTACTCTCACTTATTTATTTAATATTATATTTAAAAAAAAAACGACTAACGGTTTCCCCCAGGCAGAGACGCTGCCTCACCTCAGCCCTGAGAGCGTGTTTGCGCTTATATAAAAAGGAGCCACATCTATTATCACTTTCCCAGGGCAGAGATGATACGTTGCCTCCACTCTGGATGAAACCGTTAGTCTCAATTTCTAAGAATCTTCATCTTGGCAGGAAGTTTTAGCACTGAGATAGACAAACAATTTGTTGTTGCCAGGCTCAAGTTCGTAGACCAGAGGGTTTTTATTACGATATGGAATTTAATATTTGGCAGCCTGCGATAGAGTATATAATAACCAGAACCCATCCAAGTTTGCATTATATATCCCATAGATCGAACAAAGGTTCTTCCGCCATCATGAATTAAGAAATGGATATTTTTGTCAATCTTATTTAAGTTTATCCGAATTCGTCGTATTACCAAGGTGAGGATATCATCTGCGTACCAGAGAAACAAAGTTTGTGTTAGCCTCTCATGAGTACTTCATTCAATAGCAATAAAGGATTGCTCATTCTGACGCCCAAAGTCCATTTGAAGATGTCTCTAAATGTGAAGTAATGCACAATCATACGCAGATAAATCAACTTAATATATTTTTACTTCAATTCAAATGAATCTTTTTCTTTCTGGATTTTTTTTTTATTAACGATCCAATATCTTTTTCTTCTTCCTTATAAGGCTAAATTCGGAACCTTTGCGTTCCGAGTGCATTGTCTCTATTGATTGCGTTTATCACATTTTTATAGATAATAATGAAGCACTGTCGGTGTCTCCGCCTCCTCCAACTGTTTTCTCAGCTTTCAACCAAACTGGAACCATCAATTTTCTTTTGAATGCCCTTTCAGATCTCGAATCGCACATTCGTTGAACGTGACCAGTCCATTGAAGAAGTGACTAGCGCATTAAAGACTACCGAGTCGTTGCACATACTGCACAGCTCTTCGTTGTCAATGATTCGCCACCTGTCATCCTCTCCCTTTGAAAAAACCTTTAGCAAATTTTCAGAGGGCTCAGTCAAAGTGTAAAGTTTGCACCCGTAATATATCACAGGTCATATATTGGTTTAATGGACACGAAGTTTCGTCTTCCCATTTATAAGCTACGCACTCTTTTTCTTCGTATGCATTATTGGACAATATAGTCTCCAGATACGTAAAGTTATCGAAGTTCCGCAAGTTGTATCCACCAATTGTGATATTTTGTCTAGCTGAGTTCTCGTTAGCACAAAATACATGACCATACCATCAAAGATACCTCTAACGAAATTTTTCTACGATAGATGAAGCTCTACATTCGATCGAAGATATTCTCGTGATCGGAAGTGTTCATAGCGTGTTACGCCACTGATCCAACAACACATCTTCATTTCCTCGCAAGGGGCGTTCATTGTCTTTCGTAATCGATCAGCACTCAAAAACATAGGCACCAGATTGAAAATCCCTGCGGTAGATTTTGGATTGAGACGTTCATTTTTTGCGTCGACCACAAAAAATTTCAATTGTAGGAAGCCACTTCAACCAAGTTGAATCGATGCAAATTAGAAGGCGATGTTTCCAGACCTTTAAGGTCTTTACCCATGTAACATGAGCCTGATCTTTTCAATCGTACCCAATGTTTCTCTTCCGTAGCTCCTTTTAACCAAAGAAACGATAAAAATCTGGGGAGACAGGTTGAACGGCACCGAGGTTGAAGAATCAATGAGATATTGTCCCGATCAGTAAATCTTCGAAGACGAAGGAATTACAATTTGATGTGTTGTCATGATAAACTTTTCACATTTTCTGGTTGGCGCTCCGATAGCATATGATCCTCTTTTTCTCATTTTTTCAGAGCTTCCAAGTAGAGAGCAGCGTTCACAGTGACCACAGTGGATACGAATTAATATCATATCCATAATATTGCCGACTTCAAAAACAATATTTTAATCGTGAACTTGCTTATGCGTGCATGTCTTCCTGAAGCTTTGCGGCATTGAAGTATGCTACTCTGACCTCATACTTAAAATCTATGACTCAGTAAAATCTGAATTTGAAAAATTAAAACTTTTAAGACCAACCGCTGATCAAAGTTCAAACAATTACACACCACATTCGCGCCTATTCGAAAAATTAAAAGATGTCTACTGCAAAGTGGTTTGAAGGCAATTTCTTCTTAACCTTCCATACCCCACCGGAAAACTTGTCACTTCGACCACCACTAACTCACAAAGACCCAAGCTTAACGGAAAATTTGACAACGTAACGTTAAGCAATTGAGGCGGCGCGTTTATCAAGAAGTATGACTGCGTTAATGCTTGTTATATAAATACCTAGTGAGAGTGAGAACTCCATCCTACGATATATTATAAGATGACCCTGCAAGGGAGAAGTTAACAAAGCATCCAGTCAAGCCCTCACCTCTGGACAACCCACCGCGTTATTCGAGGAAAGAAAATCAACATTCGAAAAAGATCCTGCTCATCACTCAGGCTCCCTGTCGTATCATGATAAATACAAGTCTAAACTCTAACTCTCTTCGTCAAAACTGCACTCATACGAAACATATGAACATGCTACGATCTTCACATCCTTGATTTCAGTCATTCATTCCGAACCAGTCAAAACAAAACTTCCATACAAACATTAGAGTAGTATTTTATTCACATGCACATCATATCACTCATAATAAACTCAAATACTTATCGACGTGTCAACATCTCGATAATAAGTAGCAGAAAAGCAAAATAATGTGATTAACAAAGTATCTGGACGTCTTACGTCGATAATTATGGAAGTTTTCAAAATGATTAAATTCATGCGCTCGCATTGATTATTTCATACAATCTAGGCATTCAGCCTCGCTCACTTAGACTTATTTTCTAGAAAAATAGGCAATGAAAAAGCAAAATTAATTGAAAAAAGAATTACAGAAAAGTCAATTTTATCAGGTAGACAATATCTGAACAATCCCAATCTAATAATTAATGAAATTATAAAGACAACTTACCTCGAAGCCCAAGAGCTGACCCAAATATAAAAGCTGATCCTTTGGGCGTGCTCCTCCGCTTGAATATCCCGACGAGGATGAACTTGTAGTACTAACTGCTGATTCACTCTCAAGTTTCGTTCCATTCACAGGTGTAGACTTCATTGTGGGGACCATTCCACATACTAAAAACACCAAAAGTTAATCCAGAGGAAATGGAAAGTGCTCAATTCATTTTACTTTGTTGCTGTGATTGAGGCAATTGCTGCTGTTGCATTAAAATTATTCCAGGAACAATTTGCCGACCTTGGTTGTTTGACCCGACGTTAGCTGCAGGTTTCGGATCAACATTTTCCATGTACTTAACGCGCTGCGCTGAGTTTTCATTTATGCTTTCAATGTTATTATTGTTGCTTGTCGTGTTGTTGTTTACAAGCTTGGTGATGTCTTTCGATACGTTTGATGTGGATGTGTTATAGCCAAGCAAAGCGAGAAGATCTGGAAATAGGCAAGATTTATAAGAACAAAAATAGAAAAATTGGAATCTTCAAATTCCATACTTTCAGCAGCGAGTCGCTTAGCCATCTTCTTGTTGGTTCCAATTCCACGTGCTGTGCGACCACTTGCACTGACTTCTATCACAAACTCACGTCGTCTGGGCGCTCCACGCTCCTCGACGACTGTATAAACTGGCTCACGCTCTTTCAGTGCCTGCTGAATTTGAATAAGTTTCGATATGGGGTTGACTTCTTCTTCAATTTCCCCGCCTTGAGATTGTTCCTTGATTATGTTCCGTGATTTTCGTTTCACAGGTTGAGGTTTACGTTGCTTCTGAGCAGCCTTCAGTTTGGCGGGGGTTTGAACAATCCGCGATGGAGAAACTGGAGGTAACTTACGTAACTCTTCTAGCATACACATTGCAGCCCGTTTCTTTGAAAGTTTCTTTCCATTACCTTCGCCTTCAGTCTGAAAATTTCGGTTTCAATTTGAAGCAAGATTTCAGCTTGATACAAATTGGTTGGGCACTTACCACAATGTCACCGACTTTACATTTTGTTACAAATGTTTTCATGTGTGGTGGACCTCGTTCACTAACCACCTCAAAGACCACGGAAAAGTTTCGTTTCAAAGCAATCTCATGTACTAGGGAAATAGGCGATTTCAAGTCGGAATTTGCATCTTCTGTACTAGTGTCATTACTGACATCACTAGTTTCTTCGTTAACTAAAGGTTTGATCACTTCCAGGGCTCTGAACAGGTAAAAGGAAGCGTTAAACTCAGATTTTTGTGGGATGAATATCAATACTCACCTCGTTGCAGCATCGTGCCGAGCGGCTTGGAGTGATGAGCCGACACCTACGAACCTTCTCGATCCTACAACTAGAGTTACACGGCAAGGATCCTTGGTATTATTATAAGGAATCATACGATCCTGGTAACAAAACTCAATTAATAAAACTAAATAAAAATCTCTCACAAACCCCACTTACATTCGGAGCAAATTTCATTGGACCCTTAATAAATGGGCGTTTGGGATAATACCCAGGAAACCGTGTCGAATTATACATTCCATTTGGAACATTTGGACGATTGAAGTTTTGATACTGGTTCGGTGCAAAATAATTGGGGGCATTAGTCTGTTGGTGAGGTACATATGGCGGTGGTTGCTGAGGTCCTTGTTGCCCACCTGCAACGGCCATTGGACTTGACGAAACAACATGTTGTTGACCTGCACCAACATTATTTGGAAGACATCTGACATTACTATGGACATTTCCATCGCCGATTGACTGATTATCGAGCAAATAAATAGTTGGTTCACCAAGTTTCATGGCAAGAGCATTCAGTTCAACTGTAGGAGTAATGGTCCCCACTCCTGCCTTCAACTTGTTTTTCAACCGATGCGATTTCGGCGGTGGATGCTGATATTTGGTTTTTGAGATCGCATCTGCTGCTGCCAAATGTTGAGCTTTCTTTATGCTCAAACCTTCGGCAGTATATTCTTCCTCGCCCAGCTTAAGAGTGACAGTGAAACGTTTAGCATGCGCTGGGCCAGTTTCACTCGTTAGACGATATTGATGTTGAATCTGTGAAATTTACAGGTAATACCTAGCAGAGCTGTTTGCAAACTTATTTTATAATAATCTTACCCTATTATAACGTGCTAATTCATTAACTAAGCACATCGGAGTCTTTTCTTTATTGTTTGCCAAGCTATCATTTAATGAGCTAACGACATCGCTACTATTTAGTTCTGAACTTATTTCCTTGGTTACGTTACTTGATACGACATTATTTTCACAAAAACTAGCTTTATTAGCTGCCGTATTATTTTGTAAGATTGATACGATCGGTGATTCTGAAACGACAGGTAATTGTTAGCTGTATAATAGCTCAGAATCCTCCAATTAAGAATTATCTTTGACGCGCATTTCAAAATGTTGGGGAAAAAGTAATGTCGTATTTTGTCAACAGATGGCGACACTTGAACATATCTTGTGTTGTGCTTATTGCATCGGGTCATACTATACGGCGATTTGAAGACGACAATCTGGGCGCGTCAAAGATGGAGTCCACCAAGGAAGAAATTCGTCATATTTTACGTTTTTACTACCTGAGAGGTAAAAATGCAACGAAGGCGGCCAAAAAAATGTGTGACGTTTATGGGTCCGATACTGTAACGATTCGCACAGCACAGCGTTGGTTCGATCGATTTCATTCTGGTGTAGTGGATGTCGAAGATACACCCCGTACTAGTAGGCCAATCGTCGTAGAAACCGATAAAATCGTCGAAATCATCCAAGTAGACCGGCATGTGAGCATTCGCTCGATTGGCCAGGAACTGGGTAAGGACCACAAAACCGTTTGGAACCATCTGCAGAAGATTGGATTCCAAAAAAAGCTGGATGTTTGGGTTCCACGCGATTTAACGGAAAAAAATCTCTTGGACCAAATCAAAGCCTGCGATGCACTGCTGAAACGGAACGAATTCGACCCATTTTTGAAGCGAATGGTGACTGGTGATGAAAAGTGGATCACGTACGAAAATCTTAAGCGAAAAAGATCGTGGTCGAAGCGCGGCGAGCCGGCCCAAACCATCGCCAAGCAAGGATTGACGACCAGGAAGGTTTTGCTGTGTGTTTGGTGAGATTGGAAGGGGATCATCCACTATGAGCTGCTCAACTATGGCCAGATCCTCAATTCAGTCCCCTACTGTGAGCAACTCGACCATTTGAAGCAAGCGATTGACCAGAAGCGGCCAGGATTGGTCAATAGGAATGGTGTTCTGTTCCACCAGGACAACACTCGGTCTCACACATCTTTGATGAGCCGCCAGAAGCTACGAGAGCTCGGATGGGATGTCCTATCTCACCCACCGTATAGTCCGGACCTGGCACCAAGTGATTAACATCACTTCCGGCCCATGCGAAACGCTCTTGGTGCTACTAAGTTGACCTCAAAGGAGGCTTGTGAAAACTGGCTGTATGATTTTTTTGTAAATAAGGAGGGGGGTTTTATAAGAGGGGGATAATGGAGTTGCCTTCTAAATGGCAACAAGTTTGCGCAACAAAACGTCGCACATTTAACTTAAATCGGATAATTCTAAGCATGTTAAATAAAGCGTTAAAATTCGATCACAAATACAATATTTCTTTTTCCCCAACCCAATATTTTTTCAAAAAGTCTTACGGTTTTCAAGAGGCTGTCCTTGTCGAGCTGTTTGCTGCGCCTGGGCTTGCTGCTGCTGCTGCTGGACAACGACAGTCTGTTGTGTTTGCTGATGTGTTATGGAAACCAGTACAGAATTAGTTGTAGACGAGATTGTCGTTTGGTTTGAAATGTTATGTGAAGACTGCAATTGAGCTGATGCAGATTTCAATGGTTTTTGTTGCTGTTGTTGCTGGATCACTTGTTGTTTCTCCATCAACTGCTGCTGCATCGTACTTGACGGAATATTCGAATGCTGTTGCGAATCTTCCTGGACATTTTGTAGCTGCTGCATTTGTGTAGACGATACAACATTTGGGGGTGGAATTGACATAGCATTTGATTGAGGAATTTGCGGCGGTGGTTGCGTAATCGGTATTTGAGGAATAGACGGAGGTGGTTTTGTAAGAATCGTTACATGTTTTTGAATGTTACTTTGAGGTTTCGAGCTAGGCAGATTTATGGTAGAACCATTTGTAATGGGGGAAGTATTCGAAGCTTGAAATTGTGCGGGTTTAATTTGATTTCCGCCCATATTTGGAGGTGGATGGGATAGATGTGAAAGTATCTTTTTCGGGGGACTCGATGATAATTTATGTGGAAACGGCTGACCAGTGTGTTTTAGGGGACCCTGATTCTTCGAAAGACCACCCTGATGTGGAAGTATAGCACCTCCTTGATGGAACTGCTTCGGATGTGACTGTTGTGATTGCGGCTGTCCCTGCTGATGATGTTGTGGATGTTGCCCTTGTTGAGATGGTGGGGGCATTGACGATGTCGCCAACAGTCCATTAGGATGATTAACAGCATTGGAACGTAGTTTGGACTGCGATGATTGTTGATGCATCGGCTGTTGTGGTAAGCGTGGTGGATTGTGGTGGCTAAACCTGAAAATTACAAATGAGAGACTTCTTATTTTACAGCTCAAGCAATTCATCGAAGAAAAAAGGGACAACGCAAATATGGAGAAGTATTTTTAAAAGAAATGTTTGGATTGAACTGCAATTTAAAGTGAAATGAAATGGACGGAGTCAGTTAAAATGATTTGTATTGCAACGGTAGTAACTTTGAATTTTGATCCATAAAGCTGATATTATATGTCTGATGACAATAATCGAAAGTTTTCTACAGCACAGACCTTGTAATGCTCACGAACACTACCAATATACCATTCCACAAGAGAAGAAACATTTCGGCTATTATTTTTGTAATTTTTCCGATTAAACGCATTTATTAGTTTTGCAAAATCTTTCGTTCAAATTAACATGAATGGCTACAAACATACACAAGATATATTTCATATTTGTTCCCATTAGTCACGAATTCCACTGCACTGCAAATCCTGAATATTTAGCTAATCAATCGAATCAAATGAACGCTTCCACTTCAAATATATTCGCATTCAAAATTGTGTTGATTTTATCACAAATCCAATCATCTGATCACGCGCAACACTAAAAACATAGTAATAATCTCTCCAGATGTCTGAACAGTTCAAGGCTCACTTCTCAATCCGCACATAAAATCCTTCTATGGCAACGAACGTGTCTGCGGAAAAGCAACTTTCCTTTTCCATATATATGTATAACGCAGCAGGCAAACTATTATTACACCGGCTTGTGGTTAAAGTTTCTCATCATAGTTTCGATATGAAGAGGAGAAACCAAAAAAGCAAGTGCTGACTAAAATTCGTCCCTCTGGTATATTTCAACATATCAAGGATATGATCTATTGTGGATATCCCTTCGAATTCTCTGGCTGTACATGATGTCGTGGACTCTGGACTCACTCTCCTCGTCCTGTTAGTCTGCATTGTCACCATGCAATGCAAGGGTATTTGATCGTGGTCAGCCGGTCAGCGAACTGTTATTGTCCTTCCACATAGTCTGAATGGTAATACGTATATATGATAATCACAAGGAGACGGGCTCTCAATGGACAATCTGCGGCACGATACGATTTAAATAAATCACTAACTCTCTTAAGCTTTTATAAATAAAATATCAAACAAGTACTTCAAACAATGGAACTCATACATTTTTCAGTGGCAATGACAAATATTTAAAGTGGTCTTTTTGGTTTCATTGTTACAATTCTTTCAAAACTAGTAAGAAATGGGTGAGAAAAAACACACTGTCGGTTACAAATTTTTGATCGTTTAGGATTTCCGCTGAGGAATTTTATAATCAATAATCGCATCAGCTGGATCTCAATCATGTATTGTATGTTACCTTGAAGAAAAATCGGAAAACTCAGCATTTAGCGTTCTTACCAGTGGAATAGCCGATGCTTTGAATAACAATGTTTGGATCAATGGTATCTGCCCCCAGGAAGCAGAGCAGAGAAGTCACTATATTAAAGGATAAATTGACTCAATCATAACTCGCGGTCATATGTGTCTTATTGAGGAAGTCTTATCACCTTTGCCGCAGCCCCATGTAGTATGCGAACTACCTACCATACTAAATCGCGCACAAAGCTATGTCTATGCAAGTAGCCTCAGAGCTCGTAGAACAAGACCCATCTTGTAGCATTCAAAAAAGACTGAACTCAAATTCCCGTTCATTTTTGGTGAACAGTTTTAACTATCGAATATTTGGGAGTGATTCTGGATACGAAACTGAACATCTGTATCCTTGCGGCCTCATTGAGTCTGGCAATGACTTCCTTGCTGTTTCCCACTGCCCGTTTTCCTATTTTAAGGCCTATTATAATAGCAGCAATGAATTCACCGGCCCAAAATATTGCGAAGTGGCTCTTGGAAAAAATCAAAAGTTTAGGCCTTCAAATAGGAGAACGGAGAGTAGGAAACAGCAGGAAAGTCATTGCCAGACTCAACGAGGTGGGGGGATACAAAGTGATGAAATACGAGTATCCTTCGACGTAAAAGCGCTGTTCCCAACCGTACCGATACTTGTTCGAAGATTGGATCACGACACACGAAAACTCATCCGAATGGAGGGGGAAGGCTAAACTATATAAGAAACTGGCATGCATATGAAGGCATGAGTGAATCCTATTTCACATTCAAATTTTATAAAACAACCTCCGGAGCAGTAATGGGCAACCTCCTCTCACCGCTGCTATGCGAGGTATTTATGGAGAACATGGAGAATGAACTCGAGGAGGGTGGGGTATTCCCGAGATTCTGGATCAGATACGTGGACGATGTATTAACAATCATCAAAAGGGGAGACGCAGGAACAATCCTCGAAAAACTCAACCGGGCATACAGGAACATCGAGTTCACCATGGATATCGAAGAGGAAGGGAAGATACCTTTCGTTGAATCCGACATCTACCGGAAACAGACCCAAACACAACGAACCATCACATACACCTCAAACCAAGATTTCAACCATAATACGGCGGCATACAGCTTTATGATTCACAGGATGGTCACAACACCGCTCAATGAGGCGAGAAGAAATAAAGAAATGAACTACATCCTGGAAACAGAAAAGAAAAACGGATACAACAGGAACCTCATCGGAAACCGGATCAAAAAGCAACTATCCAGGCCTCAAGACACCAACTTTCAACACTCCTCCAGGAGGCGAACGCAGAACCTAGACAATGCACAACATTAACCTATCCGGTTCGGACGTAGAGCAACAAAAGGCGGCTCAACAAACGTGGATCCCGGGTCACTTCGACCAGCAAACGATACCTACTTAGGACCCGGTTGAAATCAGTCAAGGACAGAAAAAAGTCCAGACTGCGACAAGATTTATGTAGGGCAAACCAAACGGCTAATCCTCACCAGGGTGCTAGAACACTTAACGGAAACCGAATTCGCTAAAAAATAAGAAAAACCCGTTCATAAAGTCCGCGGTTTCCAGACATATAATAGAGCAGGGGCACCATTTGTCGTTGGACAACGCCAATATTTTGAAAAAAAAAATTACCGACGTTCGACAACTAGACTACTACGAGAATCTCAACATCTCAAAAATTCCCTCCGAAAAAGGGTTAAACACGAACATGGGAACAACTTTTCCACCTTGGTGGAACCTTTGGGAAGGATCATAGATATCATAATTAAAAGAAAATTTTCAGAAGATAAAACACTGAAGAAGGGGATAGTTGGTCCAAATACTCTTAGCCAATAAAAAGGAAAATATCTTCGAAGGCAAATCTTTCACATAGAGGCTACAGGTAGACACTTCTTAAATAATTTGCAAACCGAACCTTGGAGACCTTACGCCATTGAATTATCGCTTCAACTCTAAAGTCGAGGCCAACATAGTGCCGAAAAATGGATAACGTTGAAGTTGACAATGAAACACAAAAGTATTGTCGCAATTGCAATTTATGTTGAAGCCAAGGCCCGCTTGTACTAAATACTAATTGATACCTTTCGTTTGATACCCCACAGGGGTACATGATAATTTCATAGTTCCTACATGTCCACCAAATTTCGTTTGCATCGGTACAGAAAAATGAGTGTAACAGACAGTAAACCGATTTTAATAAGATTTTGTTTTACACAAAATTTTAATAAGCTTGAACTGCTATAATTTTTCCACTAAAGACTAGATTTCCCGCACCATCCTCTATGCTGCTGCACTCTATTGGTACTTTTGGGACAATTTGAATGGGGGTTGTTTTCCAGTCAATGTCGAAAAGTTGGAAATATACAATTACTAAGTTTATTTGAGCAAATATCGGAATGGAACATATTTTGGTAGCTCACTAAACCATTTTGAAATGTTGGTCAAAACCAAGGTCTGCTTTCGAAAGTACTAATTGAGACTTTGATAACCCACACGGGTACATTAATTGGAAAAAAATTTACATTCCCCCTTTGCATGAATGGAGAGCCCCCTTTTAAACTCTACGTAAATTTATGTAACTCCTTGTATGCGTACCCAGAGTCACCGAAATTCCCGGAATTACCACAGTGTGGTGATGTTACTGAGTCGTTTTAAGTTGTTTTTCTATTGTTAAATTACCACATCTGTCACTAACCTTCCCCCCAAACCCCAACATCTATCTGTGTGTGTTTTCCGATTCGTTTCAGTTTTAAAAATTCAATTTAATTAGCAACAACGGCTTTAGATTAAATTTGGCGATGTGACATGATTTCTATGACTGAATCCAACCTAATATTCATGAAAAGAGGCATTACTACAAACGAAAAGCGAATTGATAAATATAGCACGCAATTCAAACTTAGGGCGAGTGAATGGTCTGCGATGGCGTAGGTCAGGACGCCAGACAGCTTTTAGGGATATCGAATTGGTGGACCTCGGCGCAAAACCATGCTGTCTGGAGTTCCTTATTAAGGCAGACCTAGACGGGATACCGGTTGTTGCGCCGTGGATGATGATGATGATGATTTGCAACGAATACCAGGATCGAAAAAACTACGTAATTTGTGGGCAATTAACATGTGAATTTTGCATCACGATAACCCAAAATGGCATTAGTATTCAGGACTTTTATAATAAACATATAACGATTACCGTACATCTGCCACCGAATTCAGCTGATTTTGTTCCCTGCCTTTTTTCCTCTTCAATAAGGTCAAAAAACCACACATCAACCAAGAGAAAGTAATGCATCCCCACTACCACAGACCGAATATAAGATTTTTTTTGGCAGATTGGATCAAGCGCGACAGACTTTTTGAGACCACGCATTAACGATGCATGTATCCCGCTGGACGAGCTAAATCGGTTGCCCCCCTCAATAAAAATACCAGCGGAACTAGATCAGATCTCTCAACGAATCCCAACAGAGCGTTCAGACAGTACAGTTTTCGGTGACGGAAGCGAAAGGGTATTGGGGTGGACTTTAGGGGTTACCCGCCCAGCATGCTGAGTGGATCACCGCCGAAAGCACCCGCCATGCCAATACGCCTGGCATGAATTTTGTGGATGTTACCGAAGAGGAAGTTCGACGACCCATAAACAGCACGAAGGACTGGAGGGGCTCAGGTCTGGATCGGGTGCAGAATTTCTGTAAGATTATCCATCAAAACCATGCATACATACTCTACATAACAAGCCTGACGTACTGTTAGTTGACAAGACGGGTCGCTCCGCGTATATAACTGATGTTGTTATCTTCCATAACAGCAACATCGAACGGAAATACGTGGAGAAGAAGGTGAATTATGAGTCACGGGCTCGGGAAATCAAAGAAATTTGGCGTCTCGAATGGGTGGTTGTAGTTCCCATAATATTGTCAGCTACAGGCATTGTACCTAAATCCCTCACGGCTTCCCTTGATGTCCTCGAACTTTCGCACAGTCTGGGTGAAACCATACACGACGAATTCTCCAATTTAGCTACCACTGGCCACTACCACCAACGCCCCTTTAGTTTTTAAGTAGGTAGGGTCCCAGCCTAAATACTTGGCACTTAGTGCTAGTATTAGGTAAAATCCGACATCTGCTAAGATTGTGATAACTCGGAAATAAAAATTAGAAAAAATGCTGGGAATTCAAAATCCAGATCCATTAAATATTCGTACTATGTATAAAGTATTGGTTGACATGGGAATTCCAGCAGAACTGGCAAGTTTTACAGAATGACAATACCTCACACAACAGCGCAAGTCAGAATCAATAATAGCCCTTCAGATGTGTTTGAGACAAACGTCAGATTAAAGCAAGGAAATGGACAAGGGTACCGAAAGCTGCCTGTATACACCAAAGGCACGCTAATCTACAAGTCCATGCCAAATCATCGCATATGGGAATAACATTATGGGAAACATTATGGTGCGATCTTTCATATCAGCAAAGGAGATTTTTATAAACCTCGACAAATGAGTTGGTCTGGAATTGCCGAAAATCAAGCGGAAATTACGACGCGAACGAGAAAGATAACGCCCCCCAGAGAAAATATAATGATTGAAAAATACAGCTTAGAAAATGTAGACAACTTTATATAACTTAACTGAAAAATGAAAATGAAATGGACGAAATAAACTGCCGATTTTAAAAACCAGCTGCATACACAGGAAAACAAAGCTCCGAGTATACTGATCGATAATAAGACCGCTGCTATGCTACGGGGACAAACCTTCAAGAAGAAGGCCAAGAGGGGAATAATAGGAGCTAAATAATAGGACAACTAGTGAGAGAGAAGATTTTAGAGCAGAGATTAGAAGAGCATCTGCAACATATGATGATTAATCCAGGTTAAAGGCAAGAAGTTGAACATCATAGTTTCTTGGAATAGCACCTGAGCTTTTACTGCACGTTGAAAATTATAAATTCAAAATGTGAAGAAATGGCTTCAATACTCAAAAGAAGTAAAATTCGAGGAGTCACTAAGAGGAGTCACTTTTTTACTGAAATATTCCAAAATAAATTCTCCATGCTGAACCATATTTCTAATTCATTACTGTAAACCAGAAGCTGACGCTGACAATTTTTTTCTCCTAAAGCTGATTGCAAAGGGAACGAGATGGTTGATCATGAAATATTATAACAGGTTTGAACTTAACACCCTTTCTGTTGCATTCATTTTCTACCTCCGAAGATAATCAGACATTTTTTTCACGTATTCCCGACAGTCCCTTCATTTTGATTCAGGGGTTTTATATGGTTATACCACATCTTACAGTCTGAGCATTGCTCCTTCGCTTAGCTAAGCATGGACTTAAATGTTTCAACACTCCTCTCAATAGATGCTGACAAAAAAGGAACTGGATGCCAACCAGTCTCAGTCGAGTAAAGAGATACATGGAACGATGCTGTAAAGTAGAAAAGTCGAATGAGACAGAACAATTGGCAGTTTATTGACGAAAATCAGACTTGATTTTGAAATAGTATTAAATCTGTGCTCGGGGGGTTGTCGAAAAATTTGTGGTTCGCTCGAGGATGTGTACTTGCGAAGCCGCACAATCATCACGTACACACTGCCCCTTTTTTCATTGCTCAATTTTAAACAGTCGATATTGTCAGATTTTCGTCAGAGGGAGATTTGAAAAAGGAAGTGAATGGTATTGTTTGTCTAGTCGCACTTCAAGTAAGGGTCAACGGATTTTGATAAAAGATCTTGTCCTTTAAATGATTCCGTCATTTCGGATTATGTAATTACGAACAAAGGAAGCAGGACACGGAAATCAAAATATTTCATAGAAGAGGGCAATGTGTTCCCCTCTCGGAAAATGCATTCCGTGGACTAGCACTATTTTATTTTGGATACTATAAAGACTACATTCATAATTTAGAGTGAAATTATCGAAATTGATTTTAATTTATCAAAAATATTGCAGTTAGGATTTCTAATTATTACATTAATACTGAAAATAAGAGACCACTTTGTTTTGCCTTACCACCATGTTCTCCAGTGAAACAAGAAGTTCAAAACTACGAAGAAGATCTCGACCCAATACATTTTGTCGAGTTATATGAAAACCACAATGGTCCTTACATAGAACAGAAAACAAGAACTTTTTGAAAACTACTTTCAACCGAAAATTCTAAGAATGAAAGCAGAATTCCATAATTTACTCTGCAATCACCGCTCTACCAACTGAAAAACTGAATTCTTGACAAAGACTTTCTAACTGCCTGTGAATCCCGTATTTATTTTTCGGTTCATGCAACTGAATTTTAAATTTTTGTAGATTCTATTTGTCAAATCTACTACAAAATTAGCTTGAATATCCGATATGGAAGTATATCATTTACCTAACCTGGGAATAACCCCATGTAACGGTTAAATATTCAGGCTTTTTCGCAATTTTATTAATTTCTAAAATATTTTACGTCATACTAATAAAAACGTGCTTTAATTTACATATCGAGTTTGCCGTTCAATAGATACATTTATTTTCTAGAATAAAATTAGCGAAGTTATAGAATGCATCGGGAAGCAGAGAGAAGTTTGCTTCTTAAGGAATCGTTCAATGCTTCAGTACAATAGTCCTATAAGGAAGAATCGTGATAAATTTGCTGAAAACAATACCAAATTAATTATATGATATGAATGAATGAATGAACCCAGCAATCAATTTTATGCTCTCCAGACGGTTACTTGTATTATTTAATTATCTTTCAAAAGCAGATGATTTCTGATTTACCTATTCAAATCGTTTCTTTGATGTGGTGGAATGTATTGTCCAATGGGAGGATTTGATCCATGTGGCGGAGGGGGTGCAGTTGTAACATTTGCGCCCATATGATGCTGTTGTGGACCACCAACTGGTTGAGGACCCATATTCATTCCTACTGCAGTTGCTGACGGTGGTGGATGTTGATGATGTATTGGTCCTTGATGCTGTTGATGCTGCTGATGATGGCCCATATGATGACGGATATGTTGTGGACGTGTTGTGTGATGCATTGCACTTGATTAAATGTAATTGTTGGATGAAAATGATAATATTTTCAGATGATGAACGCCAATTGTTCTGAAAGATAACGAAGAAAATTTGTTAGGATAATATTTCCAAAGTGTAGTTATTAAATCCTTGAAATTATATCAAAAACACAAAGAATTTGGGAAAATAATTTAAAAGTCCTGCGATTTCATGACACCAGGATATGGGTTGTATAGAACTTTCGCACAGCGCAGTCTAAAACCATAGAGATCTGTTTTGTAGTTATCAATTATAGAATTTGTTTCTGGGGTCGGGGGTCACTTCCAACTCTTGAAACTTTCAAAAATATTAATTATACGGCTATGGCACGGTGGACCTCCTAACCCGTGGGAAACTAAAACCAATAAAGCGGGACTACGTACCACACACAAACTGGTTAATCAGGCGGAGGCACATCTCCAAAATACTGAGAGCCAGGTGATTACACCCAAGAAGAAAGTTGGGACGTCAAGCAATGGATCCAAGGTTAATATTGGTATACTGCAACCAACGAACGCCACTGCTCAAAAAGCAGACGTCAAGACGGAGACAGGTCTCAATGGCGCAGTTGCTAAATGGTAACTGCGGTATCGGAAGGAAGGCCTGAAACCAGAAGAGCCCCTTAAGAAGGCTCAGGATAGACCTAACCCATCTCTACCGGAGTCAAGAAAGTGGGGAGCAGCAGAAATTAGCCCGCATGAAGGGAATGCTCCCAATAATCCAAACCTGAACCCAAGGGGGGAGAAAACCCGGGCAAGTCAAGGGTGAAGGCAGGACTCAGGAAGCCTGGCCATACTGCCAAAAAATGTTTCACGAGCGAATACTCACTCGTGAGGAGCAGGAAACCATCGAAGACCTTGTCGTCAGGCAGATGTGTACGGGATGGACTTCGAAACTTATGTTCACCGGGATACGCTTTCGACCAGGTCTTATACTGGTGGACTGCGCGACGGAAGACACTGCAGAGTGGACATATGATGACAATTTTTCTCCCAAAAGCCGCGACAATAGAAACGGAGGGTCTTATGGGCCTCCTGATCGCTCAGCATTAGGATCTCCATTCGCGACTATGGAGTCTTCAGAAGCACGTTCTCACGATCGGGGTAGATGACCGATCCCTGGAGGCAATCAAACGTCGGAGTTGCCATATCAACTATCGATTTGGCAATATATCCGTGCATGTCTTGAAGGAGACACCGGGTGAAAAGCATACCGAGGTCCCTGAAGAAGTCTCGAAAGCTAAAGAGGCGAGAAGGACTGGATCAACCAGGCAAGTAGACCTTCTGCCCAGTGAGGAGCAGAAGCTGAACGACCTAGACCTAAGACTCCTAGGGCTCAGGGTGGACAGGGATGCGCAGGAAAGTGCCATGTCGGAGGAGGAGGGCGATACTCCAACAGTGGAGAAGAGTTCCAAACAATAACGGAGCCAATGGCCGGCACTAAGATAGCGCAGATAAACCTCCCCCATGCGGAAGTTGCATCTGCGCTAATTGCAAGGGCAAGTTTCAAGCAGAACATTGGAATAGTTCTCGCTCAGGAGCCATGGGTGTACCGGGGGCAGATTCGCGGTCTGCAAGGAGGAAGCATGCAGGTAATTTGGGACTCCTCTTGTGAAAAACCAATAGCTTGCATAGTTCTTAAGCGTAATTTAAAATAGATATGTCTTTCAGAGTTCCTGACCAGGGGCCCTGTGGCTATCCAAGTTTCATTAGAAGCCAGGAGGAGCACTCGAGAGGCAGTCGTGGCATCGGGATACTTCCCAGGAGACGAAATCTGGGCTCCACCGGAACAAATCGCAAAGCTGGTGAAGTATTGTGAGAAGAGGACGTTACCACTTCTCCTCGGCTGCGATGCCAACGCCCATCACGAAGTCTGGGGAAGCAGCGACACCAATCGAAGGGGGAGTACCTTCTTGAATGTATTCTTAGCAATAAGTTAGAAATATGTAACTTAGGGAGCATTCCAACATTTCTGACCAGCACTAGACAGGAGGTACTAGACATAACTCTAGGAAATACTCTAATGAACGCGATGGTCAGAAATTGGAGGGTGTCGGATGAACCCTCTATGTCTCATCACAAGATAATCAGATTTGACATTGAGAGTAACTCCGAAATAAAAATAATACTAAGGAATCCCAGGAGAGCGACAACATTCTGCCTGACACCCCAACAACGAATCAAAAGGGAAGAAAGGTGAACTGTAAACTAGCAAAAGAGGTATGCTCAGAAGCTAGGCTAAGGTGGACAGTGGGAACTTTTAAGCCACTGAAATCATTCGGAGTAGATGGCATTCTCCCAGCAATAATCCAGAGAGATCTAGGAATCATCTTAGAGTCTCTTCTGAGGGTGGTAAGGGGGAGCATAGCACTGGATACATACCAAGGGAATGGAGACGGGCAAAAGTGATCTTTATTCCGAAAGCGAGTAAAAAGGATCCTTTTCATCCTAAATCTTTCAGACCAATTTGCATAACATCGTTCGTATTCAAAACGGTGGAGAAGGTCATAGACAACTATATTAGAAATAACGTTCTAAAGCGTAATCCCCTACTGAAACTGCTCTGTGTCAGCTGTCAGATACCGGATGCCATAGAAACAGAAGAAATAGCACTGTGTGCGTTTTTAGATATCGAAGGAGCATTCGACAGCACATCATATACAGAGATACAAGATTCCCTGAGTCGCAAAGGAATGCTTTCTGGATGTGGAAAATACTAGAGAGTAGGCAAATAGAAGTACTGACAGGTATAAATTTTTTTGTCATGAATACTACTCAAGGTTGTCCACAGGGCGGGGTACTATCGTTGCTTATGTGAAGTATGGTAGTGGACGAACTCCTAGATGTGCTAACAAATACTGAAATTTAGGTGCAGGGTAACGCGAATGACATTGTTTTAATCTGTAGGGGCAAATATGAAGATACTCTATATGATAGAATCCAAACTGGACTAAGGGTTACAAGTGCCTGGTGCAGAAAGGTAGGACTAGGGCTCAATGCAGTCAAAACCACCATAGTACCATTCACTAGGAAACATAAGCTTGATCACCTGCGAGCCATAAGGCCTAATATTTGGGACTTCCGCTAGACCAAAAATTACTCTGGAAGACACATGTCGAAAACACTTGTCGAAAAGTCACGAGGGCTCTGATGACTTGTAGGTCCACAGCAGGAAAAAATGGGGTTGCAGACCTACTTTGAATATATGCTGCAATAGTAAGGCCAATGATTACCTATGGAGCGGGAATCTGTGCAGAAAAAAACCGAACTCAGCAAACAAGCCAGGGAATTACACAAGCTCAAGGCTTGTGTGTGTATCAGTGGGGCAATGAGGACATGCCCAACGGCATCCCTGGAGGCCCTTCTGGGATTAGCCCCTCTCCATCTGCACATACAGATGCAAGCAAGGAGGGCCGGGAGTATCAGTGACGCGGAGAGCTGCCTAAACCGAAGGAACATTGATATTCTTTCTAGGCGGTATCCCGAATTACTGATACCAAAAGATAACACGACAACGAGGTTTCATTTTACTAAGAAGTTTGAAACATATTGGAGTAACAAGGCAAACTGGGAGAGCGTGGCTGTCATTGGTCCAAGGAAAATGGACTTCGAGCCAATGGGCAGGGTACACTATCATATTCCAGGCGGAAATATACGTCATAGCCAGATGTGCCTTCTTTAATCTCCAAAGGAACTACAGTGGGCAGAACATTGCTATTCTCACCGATAGCCAAGCAGCGACCAAGACCAACCAGGTGAACTCTAAACTAGTATGGGAATGCCTTGAGAGACTGAATACACCCGGCTCGTCCAACAAGGTCTAGATACTATGGGTTCCAGGCCATGCTAAGTTGGAAGGCGGCGGATGAACTAGCCACCAAGGGAGCAGGGACGCCTTTACACGGGCAGAACCCTTCTGTGAAATCGGAAACGGTTTCATGGCTACGACACTAAGAAATGAAAAGGAACGATTGAGGGAACCCATGCGCACAAAGGATTGCTTAAAGCTCACCAAAAAGAACCTCCGAATCATAGTGGGAATTCTCACTGGTCACTGTCGGCTAAACTATCATCTAGGGAAGCTAGGGATATCTACGGACACTGCCTGCAGGTTTTGTGCGATGTGAGATGAAACCTCTTTACACTTCCTGGGACAGTGTGCGGCACTTGTGCAAAGTAGGTCGAGGCATCTGGGAGAACACTTAATACTAGATACAAAGTTAAAAGATCTGGAAGTAGGGAATATACTAAAGTTTCTGACGGTTATGGGCTTGCTTGAGATACTATGATTAATAGGTCCACTATAACCAGTAAAAGGGGATCAATAGTTCTTTAAGGGCGTGGTGCGACTTTCCCTTAACAGAATAATAATAATAGTATAATCCCAGTTTTTTTTGAAGAATGTTCCGAAATAACTGATTTAATTTACATTGCACGCTAATTTGCTTTGAAAGCGGAGCTGGGAGCTTTTTCTTAACGAAAAGCTGCAGACGGAGAAGGATGAAGACGAGTCTCCCGCGCCTAAAAACGGGACAAATTGGATCAACTGGTCCTCCACGTTGGGTGTTGGGTAGGGCTGACAACCCTACATGGAAAACAACTTGTTACAAAGCCACAACAGGAGCCTCAGACTGGACGGATTACACAACGACGAACCCGGCAACGACAAAGGAATAACGATTTGCGCATTTTCTCATGGAACGTGCGCTCCGTGTACAGAGAGGAAGCTGCTGAGCAGCTAAACGATACCCTGTCCCAATATAGGGCTGATGTAACAGCGTTACAGAAGATGCGTTGGACGGGCAACCGGTTTCCTGGAGAAGAGTCGTCACACCATATTATAGTGGCCATAGTAAACCATGTGCTCGGAGTAGGTTTCTTAGTCAGCCAAAAAATTAAACTTAGTGTTATCGGCAAGTTTAGAAATATAAGCCTCATTAACGTTCACTCCCCTACAGAGGAGACTGCAGAGTCGGAGAAGGATATCTTCTACGAGGCAGTAGAACGAACCCTCGAAGCCTGTCCCAAGTATGATATCAAAATCATACTTTGGGATTTTAACAGCCAAGTAGAGAAGGAGCCCGTATTCAGACGATACGTTGGCTCCCATAGCTTACACCAAAATACAAATGATAACGGACTGCGGATTATTCAACTGGCAGTGTCACACGAAATGATTGTTGGGAGGACCTGGTTTGCGCGGAAAGCGGTCCACAAACATACGTGGACCACTTTCAACCAAATTGACCACGTGTTGATTGAATGCCGCCACCTCTCAGCACTGAGGAATGTCAGAACATATAGAGGGGCCAATATAGACTCGAATCACTATCTCGTTGGCATGGTGCTCCGAGCTCGAATAACAACACTACCCAAAATCCCCTCTGACAATCAGGTGAGAGATAAAACTGAAGCCATCCACAGCACACCCCTCCGCAATAACTATAAGAAGGAAATGGATGTCGCAATAATCGCAGTCAACAGAGATCCTGGAGATGAAGCATCAACAAATGATCTTCACAATCACCTGAAGAACGTAAGAACGTTATCATAAATACGGCCACATACTTGGCCCCAACCGCAAAAAGAGTCGGAACGGCTGGTTTGACGATGAATGTAAGCTAGTAACGGAACGGAAGAATGCTGCATACCGAGCAATGTTGCGTTCACAAGGACGAAGGCACGCGCGGAGACTTCTCACGAGCTCCGGCGAGCGGGAAGTGACTTCACAGACGGAAATAGAAACCAACAAGTCTGCGAACTAGAAAAGTGCAAGGAGCAACCGCACCAGGCGCGCAAGTTTTACCAACAAGTCAACAAGATGAAGCCTTATACCCCTCGACGCTCATCCTGACGAGACAAAGAGGGAAATTTGATTTCCGAGAAAATGGGCATATTGGAGCGATGAGTTGAGTACTTTGATGAGCTACTGAACAACCAGAATATCGGCGAGTTGGAGGTCCCGCCAACTGAAATTGGGGGGACAAATACTGCCACCACCAAGTATAAGAGAAACAGTCCGTGCAATTCATCGGCTTAAAAATCATAAGTCGCCAGGAGCCGATGGAAGGACAGCGAATCAATGCCTGACGAATAGCAAAGAGGCATTATCTGTCTCATACATAAAAAGGGAGATATCACACAGTGCAACAATTATAGAGGTATCACGTTGCTGAGTACCATCTATAAGATATTCTCCGCTATCTTGCTAGGTCGGATAGCCCCATACGCTCAGAACATCATTGGCCCATACCAAAAAGGCTTCACTCCAGGCAAATCTGCAACAGATCAGATTTTCTCTGTGCGGCAACCGATGGAAAAACTTTTGGAATATGGACAACAGTTGCACCATCTGTTCATCGACTTTAAAGCCGCCTATGATAGCATAGCCAGGGTAAAACTGTACACGGCCATGAGAGAATTCGGTATCCCAACGAAATAAATAAGACTGACTAGGCTGACCAATGTGCGAGGCCAGATAAAAGCAGCAGGATCACTCTCAAGACCATTCGACATCAACGACGGTCTACGACAAGGGGATGCCCTATCTAAGGTCGAAAATCACAACCGATAGCAGCTACGATGAGGAAATCCGCGCACGGCTGTTGGCAGCCAACAGAGCCTATTTCAGCTTACAAAGACTGTTCCGCTCGAAACATCTCACCATATGGTCAAAGCTCTTACTGTACGAGACTATGATCTTGCCAGTCCCCATGTATTCCTCGGAAACTTGGGTTCTTAGCAAGAAAAATTGCGAACTCTTGGCCGCATTCGAGAGAAGAATCCTCCGAAGAATTTTTGGCCCCCTACATGAGGATGGACGATTCCGTAGCCTACACAATGACGAAATCTATGAGCGATTCCATGACCGTCTGGTTGTGGATAAAATCCGGCTCAATAAGTTACGGTGGGCGGGTCACTTAATCCGTATGGATGAGAATGATCCCACTCGGAAAGTCTATAAGGGCAATATCTATGATAGAAAAAGAAGACGAGGCAGACCCTGCCTGAAATAGAGCAATGGCATAGGTCAGGGCGCCAAAGAGCTTTTAGGGATATCGAATTGGTGGACCTCGGCGTAAAACTGGGACGTCTGGAGTTCCTTATTAGGGCAGACCTAGACCGGATACCGGTTGTTGCGCCGTTGATGATGATGATGATAAAACAATAATATGTCGAATTTTTGTTTTCGAATTGGGAGTATCCTGGGTACGCCATTCACTTGGTTGCGCAGATGAAGAAAAGACTTTCCCCGACTTTTTTGGTTCTTGGATCTTTCTTTTTGGGCTGGCAGCCAGAGCTAAAAAACAATGATATTTCATTTGCCCACCAAGCTTTGATTAAGCTGTTAACTCTGACCAAAAATGATAGTGAGCTTAACAAAAGAAGCGCAATTAATGGAGAAGAATAGATATCATTTTCTTTCCAGAAAAATCCGAACACATTATCAGAAAGGCAGGCAGATGTTATACTTCGCGTCATAACTTGCACCGTACATTGAAGCGCGTGGATAGCGCAGCAATTAGACTCGGCCACCAACATCAAATATTCACATTGGATTTTAGTGACCCAGAGCTCCAACAAGACAGCAAAAGTGAAGTCATGTGACGTCAACAAATCGAACGGTCCAAGAATATCTCAAGCAGAACAAGCAGCACGAATCGCAGCCACAGCTGTTCCTCATCAAGACGCATCCGTTACGGAGACTGGGTCAAATAGAAGACAACCAAGAAGCCCGAGAGAGGGTAAGTGCCGTGCACACGTCTCTGTAAATCAAAACAACGCAACCGCGACCCGAGCATCTGATGAATCAACAAAGCGCCGTGATCGCGTGGTAAATATTGTAAGAGTGCAACTCGGGCAGAACTTACCGTTCAGCTACTCCCACTCGCAGTTCGTGACCAGACGGTGAAAATTTTCACAACTTCCCAATTACGCGCATCAGTGCGGAAGCGGCAGACAGTTGCAGTGGAGTTAATTGCACCCACCCCACTGTCCAATGCGAGCCAAATTCTTTTCACTGCCGCCCGAAAATCTTCGCGGGCTAAAATTGGACTATTCCGGAATTAATCACTGCGTCGACGATTGACCAAATCCGCGATCAAAAACACACCAACAACACATCAAATTTCACCGGAGTGCATTGCTTCGTCTTTCTGGCTTCTTTTATTTTTCCCTTTCACAACTATTTCGGAACAGACATTCGGTGTGAGGCGAAGTCACAAATTTTTTTCGTGGCGGCGGAAATTATGAAAATTATTATCACTTGAAGAATGCACGTACGTTCGGTTGGCAAACAATAAAGGAAACTTTTCGACTTATTCAACTATGCTTATTATTTACATGCGGCCATATTAATTGTAAACGCGTCGCGGGACTCGGCAAACGAGAAAAATCCTCTGATTCGACTGCAGTGGAATTTTTCCGTATGGAGAACGTCCGCGTTCAATGAAAGCGATGAAATTTCTCTATGACAGAAACACTACTGGAATGAATGAGTTGACAGCTGTCGGGCAACGGGCCGAGAGCTCGTTTTAAGTTGAATCGGGAGGTGGCAGCAGCGTCGACTGTCTCTTGGACATTCCTGAATGAATTTTTGAAATACATTATATATTTTGAATTAAAGCACTTTGGAACCCCCGATTTTCACTAATTGCCGTTAGAACAATGACTGGCGCTCCATATTTAGAAGTTCATTTCATTCATGAAATCACCTCATAATGAAAGCCTACCGCCTACTCGTGACGTCAGCACCGTCATCAGCTGATATTGTAACTTTGTTTACTATCAGTAGTCATGTCAGCTCTTTTTTACCTCCCTTTTTGGTGTAATTTACAAAATTGTTAACATGTTACCATTGTTCAGATCCAGATTCGTGTCCTCACAATTTAACGTGAGTATACTCCTCCCAGTGCCACATCCATTCGTATTGCTAAATCCCAATTTACTGTTTTAGCGTGTGATTCTAAATTTCCATAAGAGTTCGTCGCGATCCTTCCACTCCAAGAAGTTCCAAAAGGACAATGTTCCAGTAACAGTACCGCCTTCATACAAGAAACGCTTCCTACAACTCACCGGCTTAGTGGTAGCTGGGATTGTTGGCGCCGATTATCTTGACGACCTCGTTTACACCAAGGCCATTCTGCGATTTCTCCGGTCTTTGAAGACGGCCTCCCTGATATCAGCCGATTACTTCCTATTATTTGCGACTCACGGAGAGGAGGAGGAGGACTACACCGACTTGTTGAAGGCAGTGCACCTGCGGTGTGCAAATCGCATTCTGCAAACCTGCTTGGCTAACGGCGGTCTCTATATAAAAGTGGGTCAAGGTGTGGCGGCTATCAACCACATTCTGCCAGTGGAGTACACGAAGACACTGGGAAAGTTACAAAATGACTGCATGACAGGCGAAAAGTTGGATGTGAAGAAAATTTTTGAAGAAGATTTTGGCGCCACACCGGAAGCCTTGTTTAAGGAGTTCGATTATACTCCAAAAGCGGCTGCTAGCCTGGCGCAGGTGTTTCGGGCGAAAGGAAAAGATGACGAGGATCTTGCTGTGAAGGTAAAATAAAAATTTTTGAATAATGAAATAATAGCCAAGGGTATACAGTAATACTTAAGAAGATAGCTAATCCGATTAGAAGAGAAGACGGTGGGATCGATGCAGCCGAATAGCGTCTTGGAAATTTGCAGCACACTTACATGAAGGACCATAAATTTATAAGCTTAACACTTGCAAACGCTACGTGTACCTTGCTAACAACTTAAAAAGGCATGGAATCTTCAGATATTATTTAGCATTCGTAGCCAACAGGGACTCGATTTCTACAGTACAAGTTTGCATTCCAGAAAGTCTTTTCAAACTCCCAGTGGGTGTACGTGCCGATCGCTATAGGCTAAACTATCACTGAAGGGTAGGTGAATGCATTTACGCACCCAATATTGGACTCCCGGTCTGTTTGTCACATTACTTCGGGCTAGTCCCCGAACTCACCCGCCTTGCGGAGCCTTCAAATCAGGAAATTCCATTCACCACAGGGAGAGGACAGGAAGACGGGGACTGTCCGTTCAAGGAACCCCCTGCCATCCGGCTCCTCCACCGGTCGAGCTCTATCATCTTAGCAACGAGAAGGTAGAGTTCGCCTGGAGAGACATCGCCTGTGGTTAAATAAAGCTGCTGCCGAACCCCATCCCACCTTCCTCAAGAAAAACAAGTGTGGTGAAAGTCGTCCAAAACTCAGTTGCAAAACACACAATTCGGAGAACGCGCCTTTCCAAACTTGTGCAGGTAAGACTGACAACCTCCATGCCCACTTAAAAATTAGGTAAGGAAATAATCAGTCTCACTATGTTTCCTATTCAGCCACGCACCTAAGTTGCCGATGAGCCATGAAGTCCATCTGCCTCTAGTTTCATTTTGCCAAGAACTGCCACTCGTCTAGGGTGCGATGCCATCCTTCACGACCAACAACCTCCCTTGGCTCATCTCCCTTGCGTTGGATATGGCTTGACTCTCCTGCTAGACGTAGGACCCCCAATGTTTGCCATTAGCCTGCTTAACGCCGAAACTCGAGTTGCAACCTTGTTTGCAGCTCATCTTTGAGTCAAGAGTCAGCCCGAGGTAGTTTATCGCTGGTTTTGACTCGATTATCGACTTGCCGAGCGATATGGGACGCAGGATCGAAATTCTCTTTTTAATCAGGATGACTACTTCGGTTTTTTCCAGTGCAAGGATGAAATCATGAGTTGTCATCATGCGCCCAGCAACAAGCGCCGCGACATAACCTGCATAGCCGACCAGGAGCGATTCTTCTGGTAGGTCGAGTTTAAGTAGACTATCATAGGTAGCGTTGCAGACGTGACCTTCATCCTCCTCTGACCCTCTAGTGTTCCATACAGCAGGGAGCGGTTCCTCAGATAGTTCCTCAATATCCATAAGAGATAGTTCGGCACGTATATTGTCTAGTGTGCCTAGAATGTCTTTCCATCTTACGGAATTAAAGGCGTTTCTGACGTCAAGCGTTACGAAGAGCACCACCCGTCAAGTTCGGCGGGTATGTGCCTTCACTCATCGAACGGCATCCACGACTTGCATGACAGCATTAACTGTAGATCTCTATGGATCTGGATATATCTCCGGCAGCGCGTATCGCTTCAGCGAGTCTACTTCTGATGAGCTTGTCGAGCACTTTTCCAGCAGTGTCAAGCATACATAGTGGACGGTATGAAAACGGACGGGTCCCCATTCACCTTACCGACCAGATCCTGCCAGCAGCGAGCTGTGCCGGCTGCAGCGACAGCGCCGCCGGGAGTACCCCCCAGCGCAGCCCCATCTATTCCAAGAGTTTCGACAAACCTCCCGGTGTTAACTTTCGCGAAGTTCCAGGCACAGAAAGAGCGCCGGGGTGGCGCACACCGTGAGTTTGTGTCCACCACTTTGAAGGCAATGTATTGATGATCGTTTGCCGAGAAGTCTTCCAGAACTCGCTACCCGTCAACCAGCGACACCAGTGATTCCGACGCGAAGGTTACGTCTGGAATGCTTCCTTCGCAGCCCGGGCGCCGGAATGTTGGGGTGGATCCGGTGTTTAGAACTACCAGTCCTGTTCTCGCCACCATTTCCAGAATTCGTTTCTCTCTGGAGTCTGTGTGAGGCATGCCCATTCAAGTGCCCTAGCATTGAAGTCACCCCCGACCAGGATCCACTCATCTATACTTGACTGATTAACAAATGAAATCGGGGAAAGCAACAGGACCTGACGACATCACATCTGAACTCTGTAAAGCGAAGAGCTGGGATCCAACACGGCGGGGGGGGGGGGGGACGCGGTTATTCAGGAAGGTAACTCTAATATGTTCCAATACGGAAAAAGAAAGGTAATCCATCAAATTACCGTCCGGTCCGGTTACTCATGGAGAAATACCACGAGAAGCATCGCCCAGTTTACATTGCATTTTTGGATCTAAAGAAAACTTTTGACCATGTGCCGCACGATGTGGAATTGCACCGATCGTAGAAAAATTGCGAGAGAGGCGTCTTCGATGATATGGTCACGTAATTCGCGCTAACGAGAATTGACTCACCAAGATTGGTCTGAACATATCGAAGTCAATAGTAAGCGACCAAAACGCCTGCCCCGCGACTGCATCCAGATCAGGTTTTTGATTGAACGAAATGGCGAAACCGATCACGACGAGCCTACGTCGCTTGTGAGTGAGGCAATGACTGAAGAAAAAAAAGAAGAATGGAGCTCTAGTGCGTCCCATTTACCCCTGCTCGTAGCGATCGTCAGAGTTCTCTTGTTTGGTCGATCCACCTCTACACGGTCAGCCGGGAACGTGATCGACCAGTTCACCCACGGCAGAGGCACTTTTAATAGCGGCAAAGTACTCATCAATATTTTTGGGCCGGATGTTCAAAGCAAAAAAGTTTTCTCACTGTGGGCAACTTCCGAATGGCAGACGCGGTCCGCATTCAATTTGAACGTTCGACGCATTGCTTCTTTCGAGGTCAATGCCGGCACCATTTTTGTTACCAATATTCAGAAGACAACTTCTTTTTTGCTAACGCCGGATTTGCGCTTGCTACCACTAGACCTTTATAGAGCACGAAAGCACAGTACCATAAGGAGGAGAGAAGTACCCTCCAGAGTTCGGCTATCTCAGGTTCTCTTATTCCCAGAATGTCGAGGCAGTATCGCTGAAATTCTCGCTCAACTTAAAGAAAGTGAGTATTTTGAATGGCCCCGAAAACATTATCGAAAAAAGGAAAACATAACGATCGAACTGCTAGGAGGGAACGACAAAGATACTTCTCAACCGTTTCCTTTGCCCCCAGAAATTGGTTGTGCTGCTTCGAAAGGGTTGAAACCCTATTTTCAATAATAATAATCGGTGGCGCAACAATCCAATTGGATCAGGGCCTTGAAGTGTGTTAAAGCACTTCATTCAAGACCGTAATGGTACACTACAGGATTGCAGTACCCTATAGAAGGCAATGGGATCAGGATTGTCTTCGCCCGAGATTATTACCTTGATTTGGCTCAGATATTCATTCACAGCTGAGTCGACTGATATTCGACTTCTAATCACGATGCAAATCCCACTCCCACCAGTGAGATTTGATCCACCACCTTTCATACCACAGCTTTGTGCTCTAACTACATTTTTGTCTCGCAACATATGCATATGCCATATACATTGCGCGTCATTGTGCTTCGATCACGCTGCTCCCAGGGCAGAGGTGAGGCAGCGCCTGTAAAATACCACATATGAAATGGTGATAACACAGTTTCAATCCCACAACCTATATACAATTCTATGACCTCATATCAATCTACAGCTCTTGAAAATCCATTTGAACACCTGCTTATAGGAAGCTTAACGCTTCAAGTATAAAAGATTTTGTGTGTTTCTTCTGTAAAAATATAGCGGCGGTTTTATTTTCGGAGGTGGTAGTCCTATGTACCCACATTTCTTCTCCGCGAGAGTGCTTCTAATATGTATATAGGAGGCATTACGAGCCCATCAGCCACTTTGTTAGTTATACCGTTCTTCAGATTAATGCAGTATCCTCTAAATTCTTGTAAAATTGAGAAGTGTGTGTCTGCGTCACAAAGATTTTCTCAAGACGGTAGCGCTTATTGACATATTTTAGAAGAGATTAGATTGTCGTCTGCTATTTGTCCAGATAGCTGAGTGGTTAGAGCACAAGGCTGTCGTACAGAAGGTCACGGTTCAAATCTCACTGGTGGCAGTGGGATTTGTATCGTGATTCGACGTCGCATACCAGTCGACTCAGCTGTGAATGAGTCCCTGAGTCAAATCAGAGTAAGAATCTCGGACGAGCGCAATGCTGACCATATTGCCTCCTACAGTGTACTGTAGTGTGCCGTTACGGTCTTGAATGAAGTGCTCTAACACACTTCAAGGTCCTGGTCCAACATGGATTATTGCGCCAACGATTATTATTAGTATTTGTAGTCTAGCCTGAAACTGATAGACATGTAGCTTCCTCCAAAGTACAATTTTTAGTTTTCAATGTACTTTTGTACTGATGAAGGGGGTAAGTTACTCCCGAAATATATATTTTAGAAACAAAATTGATTTTGATCGTACGATATGTGTACTAATACGTATTGTATTAGTACACAAGGCGATTTTTATGAGAGAGTCTTTTATATTAATTAAAAATAATTTGAGAATAGTTATCAAGAGCACTAGTTTCTTTTTTTGGTTAATTCCATTCACCCCCATTCAGTAATCTCAAGACCGACCACGTTCTCTTACAGGTTCAATACAATGATCTTCAAAAACGCTTCAAAAGCGACCTTGGAACAATTATTTTCCTTCAAGACATAATTGAAATTTTTTTCAAAGATTACAACTTTGGATGGATTCTCCGAGACGTCAAGAAAAACCTCGAGCAGGTCTGTTCACACCGACTAAATTCTCTCTTTGGGTCTAAAACTTAAATTTATCATTTTTTTCAAACGGTAGGAGCTAGATTTTGTGCACGAGGGTTGGAATTCCGAACGCGCTGCAAGGGATTTAAAAGTCTTCAAATATGTCCATGTGCCAAAAGTTAAATGGGACTTGACTAAGACGGTAAGATAGGTATATATTCCTTAATTGGAAGAAGTGAATTGAAAATAGTCACAAACACTTTTCAGAGAGTTCTGACCACTGAATGGATAGACGGTCATAAAATCGATGATTTAGAATGGATTAAAAAAGAAAATCTGGACCTTCGTGAGGTAGACACTAAATTATTTAGTTTATTCGCAGAACAAATATTCAGAACAGGTTTTGTGCATGCTGATCCTCATCCTGGAAATGGTATTTATAACTAAACATGGCTTTTAAACATTATCTATTAAATTTCATATAATTACAGTATTTATTCGCAAATCAAAATCTGGCAGATTAGAATTAGTCTTATTAGATCATGGACTCTATGAAAGCATTTCTGAATGTATTCGTCAATCACTATGTCAGTTCTGGGAAGCAACTGTTATTCGGGACGAGCGCACCATGAAAGAAACCGCAGCTAAACTTCACATTCAGAGTAGGCTGGTTTTAAAGTGTTATAATATTAGAATTTCATAATTATCTCTTCTTATACTTTCTATGTAGACTACAAACAGTTCGCAGAAATTCTATTCCAAACGCCAATTGACCTCAATGTTAACAATATTAAGACAAGACTGACTGAGAAGGATATCGAACATATACAACACATCGCAAAAACAAATTTCCGGTATATAATGGATGCGTTGAAAGAGATGCCGAGGAACATGCTGTTTGTTGTGAGGTGGGTTTCACCAGTTAAACTTATAAAACATTTGAACTATTTCTGAGAGCATTTGTCACCAAATGATGAATTAAAATCAAATTTTCGATTCAAACACGAATATTCGATTGGAATTTCCATTCTACATTGGAGGACTTCAATTAATCATTCAAATCTTTTACTTACCTCCTAGAAATCTGAATACAATTCGAGCAATTGGTCGAGAACATGGCGACCCTGTGGATCGGCCTAAACTGATGGCGCGATACGCACAAAGCTGTTTGTATAGAAACGAAAATCGGTGCGTTGGTTTGGTGAAATGGTTGTTTAGGAGAGCGCGTTTTGAATATTGCCTGATGTAAGTCTAGAACTCAAATAGTTAAGATCTTTTCATTTTAGGAATTCTTTCTTATTTCAGTAAAGCAAATTTTAAAAGTTTCTTACTATCCATCTACATTGATATACTACACAAACTCGGAAGATCCCCACAAGACTCCAGAATACTGAAAATTTCACCGGAACTAGATAATGTTTAAATTTCCTTCTTTTAATTCACGGTCGTAAATTATATTAGGTCTATTTTAAATTGAATTGTTTAACAAATTTTCATAATAAATTTATTGTTGATGGGCGTTGGATTTATTTCATCAAATTAAAGTCTAAAACTAGAAGTTTGCTGCCCCAAAATACAATATATGGGATCAAATGAAGACAATTTCGACTCTTTCTGAAAAAAACATTCATGATTGCTCGAAATCTTTTCTTAACTATGTTTCGCAATTCCTCATATTATCATATGTACTTATTTGAGATGAAACCAAAACTGAAATAATAATAATAGTTGTCGCAACAATTCAATTGGATCGGTGCCTTAAAGTGTGTTAGAGCACTTCATTCAAGACCGTAATGATACACTACAGGATTACAGTACCCTGACAATACGGTCAGCATTACGATCGCCCGTGATTGTTACCCTGATTTGATTCAGGTACTCATTCACAGCTGAATCGACTGGTATCAAACATCCAGTCACTATATAAATCCCACGGCCACCAGTGAGATTTAAATGCAACTGAAAACAATATCTATACAAATGTGTAGTCTCATGTAGGAAATGCAGGCTTCGAATAACTATATGGTGTAGGGAGCTCTCCTTTCCCTCACTGGTCACTAGCCCATTCTTCTTAGGCTTAATACAATTAAACGTGGATTCTGCTTTGAACTGATGCCCACTAATTCGCAAGGCGCGTCCCCTATAACCATACCGATGGCTGAATTGTGGAGTCGATGTCAGGATTCTGTCTAAGCTAAAGGTAATCGTGCTATGCAAAACAGAAGCGCTCAATGCAGGGAAGAACAGAACATTCTTTGAAAAACTTGCCATTTGAATAAAGCATGAGATTAGTAAAAACGTTAAATATAGTCCGCCATAAGGGCGTAATGTCCTAGGTAACGCAGGAAACTCCCGTAAAATGCATATGAAGCTGCAATGAATGCAAAAATACTCCACCATGCTTTCAAATGTAGTATGTACACCGCATGATGACACACATTTCATGAATGGAATGGCCGGTTACCGCAGCTTGGGAATGTAGACTGAACTTTCCGGGAAAAGCAAATAAACTTCTCCCACAAAGCTTTCCAGTAGTAAAAATCTATACAAGGACTCTCGTAAACGATAGTAAAAATTTTAATGGTGAATAGTACCACTTGTTTGGAATAGACACTCTATCTTTTACCATTAGAATTATAGCGTTTTTCGTGAACAGTGTGAAAATCAAACAAAATCAAAATTTTCCACTC
This sequence comes from Hermetia illucens, assembly GCF_905115235.1. Lineage (NCBI taxonomy): Eukaryota > Metazoa > Arthropoda > Insecta > Diptera > Stratiomyidae > Hermetia > Hermetia illucens. The sequence goes on from NC_051849.1 coordinate 27,496,190, forward strand.
GCTCAACCATTCAGCTCCCGATTTGAAACCGTTTTCAGAAACTGCAGGAAGTTTCCTATAAATGGCATTTTTTTAAATGGAAAGGTCATCATCACCTCGAAAATGTAATTGTTTCGAATTCACTTTTTCATCTAAATTTCAAAATGCAACATCGTGACGGTACTTTAAACTTACAAACCTGCAAAATTGACAAAAGTTGCCGCAATATGGATTGAGATAATGAGGGATCCTAAGCCCACATCTACTTGATGTTGGACCGGACCAAATGAAGAGCTTGTTTTTTGGTCCACGGACCCCTCGTTTGTGGCATAGCACCCAAGCGTTCAAAAATAGGGACTGGCGGTTTCGTCCAGGGAAGAGGCAACTCCTCAGACGCTGCCTCACCTCTGCCCTGGGAGCTGCGTGACCGAAAGCGGCATAAGGTGGAAAGCGCTCCAAAAACACGACAAGGATGCGAATTATATCCCAGTTAAACTGCAAATAGTTTCAGCCTAACCTAGATTATTGTTTGGGATAATGAGGGATCCTAAGTCCACATCCACTTGATGTTGGACCAGACCAAATGAAGAGCAAATATATAATGGAGCGTTTTCCACCCAGAGGTGAGGCAGCGTCTGAAAAGTTGTCTCTGGCCGGGACGAAACCGTTAGTCCCTATTTTTTTACCGCATTATGTTGACTTTCAATTGACATGTAAAAATGATGGACTTAATTATGGAAAATTTTTGAATATTACTCATTAAATGGGAGCAAACGCGGTCTTGATGTGGACCAAATTGATTTCGAAATGTTAGTTTTAATTACGAGTAGTGGAAAATTAATTCGCCGAAAAACTAGAACTACCATATCTAAATGAATTTGCTCCATATAAAGACTATGTTTTCTCCCATTTAATGTCTAATATTCGTACATTTTTCATAATTAAGCCCATCACATTTTTACATGTCATTTGATAGCTACCATAATGAAGCAAAGCGCCAGCCCGTTTGAAAAGATAGATTATCAAAAAAGGTGACAAAAAGGTATTAAATGGTACTTTCTTTTGAGCCGTACTTAGGTTCAAGCCAAAAGATAAGATTTTGACCTCTGTTGTTGTATTTTGTATCATGTTCATGTATATCTTGTGATGTTACTACGAATTTATTCGTACACTTCGAAAAATATTTCTAAGTGAGAAGGATCTGAAGGACACACATCTTAACACGTATTAGAAGATATAATGAAAACTGCTTCGGGGTTTTCATTCGACTTTCCGTTTTATTTTAATCTTGTGTATTCAACTCCGGCTGTAACTTGTTTTGCAACGGATAGAAAAGGTATTGAATCACATTGGAGCAAATTTCGTCCTGAACTTCTCGCAGAGAAATCAATTCTTGAGAAGAAGTGCCTTTTATGGACCTGGATTTCGAGCAAATGGTTCTGATGTTCAATCAGGTTTTCCAATTGGGGAGGTATAAAAAGTTGTCATGGACATTAAAACAAAAACCATTCCCGTGCTGAAAAGGAAATGTACTTAGGGTCGTTTTCCTGTTGCATAACGAGCGGTTCTTGTACCTAAAATGGCATTTTATTACAAATTAAGGCGCACTACTTTTCATATTCTAGTAATTATTACAAATTTATTCACTAACAGCACACATACACAACAGAACTCGCCCCCAACGACTTTTTCCTGTTCTCAGAACTTAAGAGAATGCTTACCGGAAAGAAATATAGCGCCGGTGAAGAGATGAACTGAGGCCTATTTTGAGGCTGAAGACAACTCGTAGTATAAGAGTGGTATCGAAAAATTGTATGACCGAAGGCTACTATGTTGAATAATTAAATCAATAATTTTTCTATGTTAGCCTACGAACATTTCAGCCCAGTTGTTACTACCCTGCTACTCCCCAAGCAGGTTGTATTTGTTTTTGCCAGATAATCGAACTGAGTATCAAAAGTTTAAAATTTTTTCAGCATACCCTTTCATAAAGCAAGCTGTTTTCGTGGTTATTTTCAGAGATGAATGGTTTTGTTCTGGCCGGGCAATCATGAAGCATTACCTTGCTCTAAAGTGAAACCGTCCATCCATGGATGTCGCTGTGGACTGCATTCACCGAAGCTACAACTTCGTTATTGCGATTTTTGGCCTAACGACAGTTTACCTTTGTGATATCATTTTATCATCTACAAAACGTAATAGCGCCAAATATTAGCTTCGTTTCGGTTTTGATTAAAAAGTACTGAAAAGTAGCTATTTAATTAAAAAAGTGCTAAACAAGTCGGGAAACTGGAAGCTGGACGCTTTAGGCATAAAAGGTTTTGTGCATTTCTTTTATAAAGGCATCTGAGTGTGTATTTGTCTCATTAGTTCGTAACACGTAATATATGCATATATTTTGTGAAAATATCCACTTTCAAGTGATATTGACATTCAAAGTCTTCAATTTGCAAAGAAGCGACAAATTTTACTTATTATAAGTTTGTTACTAATAGTGCGATTTCTACCAAACTTGGTAGGGTCATGCTCTATATTATAGGCTACATTGCTGGTATTAGAATGAACTTAAGAGGGGTTTTCTAGCCAATTAGCTATTAGTAACCTTATTTGAACAAGTATCCGTATGGAGGGTATTTCGGAGCCTAGGGACAATATAGTGGCAGCCTCTCGATTTTTCCAGATTTTTCGATTGGGTAGTTTCTGTGAATGGACCACTTCCGACCACCCGCACTCCTCACCTTTCCAATAAATGTCAAAACTAAAACCCGGCTTCGGGAAGTACTAACCGAGACCTTTCATTTGATACCCCACATGACTATATTTCATCAAAAAAAATTACACCCCTCTTTTTGCATGTATGTAGATCCGATGTAGAATTATGTAGCTCACTGTATGCGTGGGCCTCACAGTTCCCACCTTTCCACAAAATTTGGTGTGAATCGCTGCAACCGTCTCCGAGAAAAATGCGTGTGACGGAGCGACAAACAGACAAATAGGCAGGCAGACAGTAAGCCGATTTTAATAAGGTTTTGTTTTTCACAAAACCTTAAAAATGACCATGAAGATTCGCACCCAAATACTGGAGTGCCGCATCAACAAGCCTTTGCACGCCTCTATGCCGGCCAGACTTGGGAATGTGGGGGAGGAAGCCTTTTAGATACTTCATTTCCTCTCACGATGCGTGAAATTGTGCTGGAATCTGGAATATGAAATGTGATATAGCGTGAAGTTGAAAAGCAAAGAAAACTCTACCGGGTATACCACCGCTTCACTTCTAACTTTATTCTTTCCCAAAAATAAACTCCCGGAATGACCAGGTCATTTGCCAGCTGATTCTGTTTCGGGAGGACGCTGTTGAGTCGGAACACCCGGAATAGTAAAGAACTCCCGCCCATTCCTATAGTTACTCCAAGTGGTTGATCGCCGAGGCAAATAACCGTGGCCGTCGCCTCATAAATCAGGCTATAAACTTTTGCCGCAATAAACCCGTCAACGAAATGGTCATCCGAAATTCTATCAACAACAGCAATAATATTGGCAGTTGCCAAATTAAAATTTAATTTTTGGAATTCTCGGCTTACCGTGTTCGACTATTTTGTGAATGCGGCCAAAGCATCATTATAAATTAGGTCAACATTCGCAGTTACTAGGCTTCTTCTGGCAGTGGGTTCTTGGAGTGGAGTATTGGAGTTGCTCCGTTAGTCATTCTAGTTAATTGTTGACCTCATACTGAACCCAACTGGAACTTTTTGAAAAATGTGTTGCCTAATTGGAAGAGTAACCCGGATTTGGTAGGATTTGCAACGTTAACTCAGTTTGGAGAAACGGTTCATGAACGCGTTTGTATTCTGTGTGATTCTGTTCAAACTCAGTTACACGAAAATAGACACAGATTGTAATTTGTCTAGCTTATCCGTCCAGGAAAATATGATTTTCGACACAATTGCCATATTGGAGCGATGGGTTGAATATTTTGATGGAACTACTCAATAACCAGATTATCGGCGAGTTGAAGGTGGGGTAAAACCGTACACGGCCATGAGAGCATTCGGTATCCCAACGAAATTGGTAAGACTTGACTATGCCGATCCTGACCAAGGTGCGAGGCTAGATTAAAGCAGCATGATCACTCTGGGGACCATTCAACATCAACAACGTTCTAAGACAAGGAGATGCCCACTTTAAGTCCACTCAACTACTGGCCTATGCCGACGGTACCGGCACCATGGGACGGACGATCCGAGATGTCTACACTGCCTTCATCCAGATCGAGTAGGCGACTCGAAATCTTGGGCTGCACATCAATGAAGGCAAGACGAATATATGGTGGCAACGTCAGCACCAAAAACCAAAGAACGAACGAAACATCCAAGGGTAAAGACCCTGATGTTGTTCGGAGACTATCAAAAGTGTTGGGAACTGCCTCTGGGACCTTATAAACCGCATTTGGATGAATATTTCTGATTTCCTCCCATGAGTAATAGGAAAAAGTCAACCCTGTAACAGAGAAAATGTTGGAATAGTCCACGGTTGCTCCCAGGAAGGGAAGGTATTTGGAGGGGAGTCGAAATACTGTATGGCGTCGCTACAAATCACCCTATAAGCGCGTCGATTCCTTCACCCCGGATTATGGATTTTTTATAAGGAGATTTCATTCCCTAGAAAGGAAGAATTGGCAGAGGCAAACAAAAGGAAACATTCTGCTTGTCCTTGACTACTTATTATTACTTAAAATCTGGTGTGGCGGTAGGTATGACTAGGCACACAAACTATCTTCCAATTGGTTTGCGTAAGCTCCAATATCACAAAATATTCAATGTCATGATAAAAAGGAAACAAAGAAAAATTCGAAGGAAAGTAATCGAACCGCACTTAACTTATGAACACAATTTATTCACGGTAATAAAGTTAGTCTAATCATAAATTACATTTTCCTACAAAGTCGCCTACTCTTACCCTCCTTGCACACATTTGTCACATAATCGAGCAATAACTCTTCTTTTCTGGCTCAGAGACGATGCCAGTTTTGAGTTCTTGTGCCTTTATCGCCAGGAACGTGCCCTCGTTCTTCTTCTGCAACCATTCCGGCAATGGTTTGCTCCAATCTTCCGGCGGAGCTTTCCGTTTCTTCCACACATCGTTTGCGTAGTGTGCCTGCATCCGCACTCTCCGTCTTTCCGCTTCGCTTTGGATAACTGCCTTGCCAGCTTCTATGTCCTTCTTTTCCCTGAATTGGCAGCAATTGTCATAGTCAATTTTCCATTGACTGCAATCGGTGTTCTCCCCGTGCACGAAGTACTGGTGAAATCGTGCTTTGAAACTCCTGCAATCGTCGTACTCGTCCTTGTAAAGGAAACATTGTCGGATCTGGAAATTATGATTGACAGATTTTAGGGACTCTATTGGAATCCTTTTAATTAAAGAAACTTACAGACCACTCTCCCTCAAGGAAATCTTGAGGAGTTTTAAGAGGTTCGCTTTTGGAAGTTGAGGTCTTCTCCGCTGTCATTATGAATGTCAAAAATTGATCTGCCGGGCAGCCAGTTTAAGGTTATGTCATAAGTAGAAGTATTCAAGTATATGCGAACAATTTTATATTCCAGACACAACTGGGCTAAGCATATCAACATTTATACAGATTTAGAATCATTCTGTTTAGTAAAATTGAAAATGAATTTGCGAAGCTGGCTGATAGCAAGAGGTTAATACATGAGGAGGGATGAGTTAACATTTAAAACACGTTGAGGAGTATCTTCTCTACCAAGAGGGTTCGGAAAATTGGTCACGCTACTCCCAGGACAGAAGAGAGGCGTGTAAAATAAAACGTTATTAAAATCGTTTTAGTGTCTGTTTGTCTGTCCGTCTGTCTGTCTGTTTGTCCGTCACACGCATTTTTCTCGGAAACTATAGCATGGTTAAAAGGTGGGAACTGTGGACGCTCTGGCATACAGTAAGTTACATCCTGTTACGTCGAATTTAAGGGGAGGTCCCCATACATGCAAAAGGGGGGTGTACAATTTTTTTTTCACCAAATATAGTTATGTGGGGTATCAAATGAGGTCTCGGTTAGTACTTTCCGAAGCTGGTCTTAGTTTTGACTTCTGTTGAAAAAGCGGGGGGTTCGGTGGGTCGAAAGTGATCATTTATTTAACGGAGCCATTCTCAGAAACTGTGGAACCGAAAACTCTGAAAAAAGTCAAGAGGCTGCCACTATATGGTAGCTAGTCTCTGATGGTAATATTTCTTCAAATAAAGTTAATAATATTATATTACTATAATTTTCAGTAATTGGCTCCAGAACCGCCCTTAATTTCATTGTGGCACCACGACGTTTTGCAGCAATGTAGGCTATAATATAGAGCTTGATCCCACCAAGTTTGGTGGAAATCGCTCTATTACTAACAAAGTTATAATAAGTCAAAATTGTTCCTTTCTTTGGAAATTCAAGATTTTGCATGTGAATTTCACCCGAAAGTGGATACTTTCACATAATCTATGCATATATTACATGTTACGTATTAATGGAACAAATTCACACTCAAATGTCTTTATAAAGGAAATACATAAAACCTTTCATACCTGAAGCGTCCAGCTTCCGGTTTCCCGACTTGTCTAGCTTTGGATGTTAAACCCAAAAAGAGGAGTCCGTGGACCATAAATAGTGGGGGGAAGTTGCTCTCCATTTGGTCCGGTCCGACATCAAGTGGGTGCGGACTTAGGACTCCTCAATCCCTAAACAAAAAAATGTAGAAATGTCCTATTTTCTAAGCTATTATATACCGCTCCAATCACAGAAAGGAAAACAATCCATGCTCTACTATGATCGGTTTAAGCCTCTCTGTAAAGAGATTATGTAGATTTCGCAGACGATGCTACATGGTGGCTCGAAGCATTTAAAAAAGGAAAGAGCCATGAGATTTCGTAGCTAAGGTTATTCCTAATGTCTTCTAGGAATGTCTTGCCTACCAGATATATAAATATTAAACCGCTAGCTACATAATTTTGCTATTTTTCTGTCGATTTGTGGATGCCTTGCCAGTAGAAGCGTTGGTCTTTTGAACCATGCATCGAATCATTTTTTGACTTCCTCCCATGTCCCATTGATGGAAACAAGTGGAAATCAGAAGGCACCAAGTCTTGTGAGTAGGGCGGGGGTAGGACATCCCAACGTAGTGCAGCAATGGTGTCCCTGGCTGGTTTTGATGTGTGTGATGGGCCGTTATCATGTTCTACCCTTTCGTGCCTGGTGTGCCATTCTGGTCACTTTCCAAACAATGCATGATACAAATCGATCATTTACTGTCGGTAGCTTCGCACATCAACAGTTTCACCTGGTTTTAGAAGCTCATAATATATCACTTCCTTCTGATTCCTACAAACCCAAAGCATTGTTTTTTTCCAAAACGCAGTCGATGCTGAGGATTCGCCTAGATCAACCCATGATTTTTTCCGTTTAGAATTCTTAGGACAGATCCATTTCTCATCCCCTGTCGTTGATTTGATAGGAAAAACTTTTTTTTCGTACTTTCAAGAAGAGTAGAGTAGTTTTTCGGTTTTCTTGCTTCTTTTGCTCAATTCGTGTGGCACCCATTTTCCCCACTTTTGAACCTTTCCCATGGTCACCGGTTCTAGACTATGCTCCGACCAAGTTCCATGTGTTACTCCCTTATGGTAACACAGAAAGAATATTACACCGAACAGTCTCAACTGGATCTTGGTGTTGAGATAGCTGCATTTCTTTTAGCAAAAGCAGCGCAGATGGATCTAGCCTTGGTAATGCACCGAGGGACATCCATCGGTGTCCCCGTCGGCAGAAATCGCGCTTTCTAGGTATAAAAATTGATGGACGCCTTCAAGGAGAATGTGACAGCCTGTCAGACTAAGAACCTTGGTTTTGTTGGTGTTTACCTTCAATTTAACTCTATTCTCTCTATCCAAATCCAGAGTCATTGCCAAAGGCTCAGCTGTTAGCACAACAGCAAAGTTGGTGGCAATGAGTCCATGTAGAGCTCGGAAATGGGTTTCCTCGATCTACAAGATAAGCCCCAAAGGCTGTCAAACGGATGACCGCATCGGTCTCAGGGGAATCTGAGACAAACGCGAACGGGGTTGAGTGTGACCCATTCACAACACTATGCGAAGCTCAACATTAACCTTGGACTCGAGGTGGTTGTGGTGATAACGAAGTCGCCAAGCTAGAGTCACATCCTCCGGTAATGGACTTGAAAGGACCCATCTTTGTAAGAAATCTATCATCTGGCAAAGCCAGAAAACAAGCCATCCCGGTTGGGAGGGGGTACGGCCTAATTGCTCAGGCACTCCAACGGCACCATGCAGTAGACGCAGACTTCATACGCCAAAATGAACCACTGAGTGTTGATGTAGTCAAAGCAGAAGGATCCGCAGTAGAAACAAGCCTACTCTCTGTCGATCAAACTTTGGAGATGTTATTTAATGCATTCTAGGATTATTTTAGCTACGTAGCACGTAGATACCCCTCCAATTGTCACACTCAAAATAGGTATTCTTCTTTGGAACTCTGACGATCATTCCCTTCTTCCACTTTCTGGGAAAAGTCTCAGATTCCTAAGATTTCCGTATTAAAGGAAGTAGCAATTCTGCATTAACTGCAGGTGCAGCGACAAATAACTCTAAATAACTCTGCGGGGAGACCGTCAAATCCAGTGAGTTTACTACGTTTGAGTACATTGATGGCCGAAATGATTTCTCTTCTCCTTGGAGGTCCGTATACGCACGTTGACGTCCTGCACAGGACCATCGAAAGATTTGTGATCCACGTGGTCACAGCTCTTTCGTAATATGGTATAAACTTTTGAAATCATTGCGATCTGCGGCATCCTTCGCTTTCCTGACCAACGCAATAGCAAATTCTGTTTTGTCGCGCTGTACTTCTTCGGATTTTGCTTGGTATCGAGTCAGCAGTCAGCCAGACCTTATAACGCCCCTTCGGGACGTGACCGAACACGTGCCTCCGCCTGATTAACCAGTTTTGGTGCGGTACGGGGCCCCGCTTTTTTGGGTTTTGTTTTTTTTTCCAGTTTTGTACTCATTTGATTCCCACGAGTATGGGGGTTAAGAGGTTCGCCGTGCCATAGCCCCCCGTAGCACGGTAAGATCTAACTTACTCACTGAGGCGACCAGGTATCAGTGAGGCTCCGTTCGAATACAGTCAGTTACCCCCGACTGCAAACTATCCAATGGGCACGGTTCGCATGACACCCTGGATTGGGGGAGGTGTTTTTCGACTCCCCAGTCTAGATCCGTAGCGTTTTGTTAATAGTAGGGTCACCTCGTACAGGGTGTGGCTATCACCACTCACTAACGGTCTTGGTAGACGAGAGGCTTGGCCCCTGAAAAGGCACACACCGTCCCAGAGGAGAGACAACTCATCCTTAGAGAAAGATAGGTTGGCCTCAGGGAGCTATGTTCCGCATCAGTCTATCCTGCAGTACACTGCTTGACCCCGACCGAAGACCTGTCCAGCACCCGAGAAAAGAGCAGTTTTAATCGCGCTCCAATCTCTCCAATCGAGCTCTCCAATCCTGCGAGAAGTGGCGGATGCAACACGCAAACGAACATAAGCGACCATCAGATGATGATCTCTGTCGAAGCCGATGTCAGCGCCTCCCTTGTTACGCACACCCGGGAGACAACTTCTAAATCTACGTTTAAGAAATCCACAAACCTCCCACCATTATCCTCATGGTTGCCATGTCTCCCCACCATATGTTCGAGCAACGTGTTGTCAGAACCCACTTTGGTATTCAGATCACATAGCACGATCACAATATCACCTTCAAGAAGCTTCCCTTGAACTGCATTTAATTGCTCTTTTAAAGCATCTTTCCTCCTTTGGTGCTTAGCATTGTACAATTGTGATGCACCTTAACCTGGACCGAAATCTTGTAATCAGAAGTCTGTTAAGAACCTGCTTCCAGGTCAAGCACGTCTTGCGGTAGTTGTCACAAACAATCTAACACCGGATTCGGATTTGTTACCACTTGGCTTTCCAAGGTTCCACTATCTTACTTGGTTTAGGTTTAGAAGTGCAGTTTATATCGATGGAATTTTCGCTCAAGTTGGAAAAAGCGAGCTTTCTGAGGACCCTCGACGCCGTTGTCGAGGAGCACGCATACATTCCAGAAACCAATCATTGTCTGTTTCCGATAGCCAAAAGTCGTAGCAACGAGGTCAATCCCTATCCGAGGCGTTTTGTGTATTTCAGGCAGAATATCCAAGAAGTCGAACAATTTGTCGATATACGTTAACAGCGCTAAGTCCGCTATTGCTGTTTTGACCAAAATCTGGATATGTAACTGTTTCAACACCTACAGCGGTTGTTTCGTATCAATATTGCCTTTGTATTACTATATGGAAGTTGTAAATGGAAAGTTAACACGACTATTCCAAGCTTTCATCAACTCATCATGGCATCATGTCGAGGTATTCTGGCAGGAGGCAATGATAAAGGAAGAACTTCGTCGCTATACGGGGGCGATCATTCTATTGCGAAGTGGCGCAAATACTCGCACTCCATATGATCACCGTGTCCGGCAAAGAACTGCCTCAGGTACAATTTTGACTGCTGCCTCACCCCTGTCCTGGGAGCAGCGTGACCGAAAGTGCCACGCTGCTCCCAGGGCAGAGGTGAGGCAGCGTCTGATGACCGTCAGTCATTTTTTGTTTTTTTTTGTTAATTTTCAATGCTTGGGGTGCTATGCTCCAAACTAGGGATCCATGGACTATAAAACGTGGGAGTAAGCTGCTCCTCATTTGGTCCGGTCAACCATCATGTGGATGTGGACTTAGGATCCCGCATATCCTAAACAACTATCCAGAATTTTGATTCCCCGTGCCAGAGATAGATGATGGGGGTCGTGCACTTCATCTCTTCGAAAAATAGTATGTGACTATAGATTCACTCTCAATATGAACTAGGCTTTGCTGCCACCACTCATGCTCGTGAAGCTCAGCCTGCATCAGTCATTATCCCCATGATTAATTTAATGATCGATTATCAAACTTCCTCGTCATCACCAACCCGGGTTTTGACATTGTTGGTTTCCCTCCGTCTTTTCGTCTCCAGATCCAGGTTTACCATTCATAGCCACGATTTGATGGTATGAATGGCTTCACTCGATACAGTTTCACGCCCTGGCGGTGACTCTCAACTACAACAACCTCTAGATCATCTGTGAAACTAGTCAATGCTGCCTCCTCAAGCATGGGAAGGCCAAGCAATCCATCATACATGATGTTCTAAAGTGTAGGCCCCAATACGGAACCTTGGAGAACATATGTTGTTACAATGTATTTTTCCTGTCCGTCATCCTTCTTATACCAAAGCAGCCTCTCCGAGAGGTATCTCTTGATTAACCGTGTTAAGTATCCAGGGACAGCCTAAACTGGCTGTTCTCCTAGTTATGAACTAGTTGAGCGAATAAAAGACATTCTTGACAGCTTGTATTAATACCGCGCAGCACTTACCTCTCGGCCATTGTTATCGCATCGAATGTACAACCGTTCCGCCGAAATCTACACTGTTCCTCCCATGCACTGCCTACAGCTCGATGAGCAGGAGCAGCGTTCTGTATAACACCCTTTCTAACATCTTTCTCATAGGATACACCATCTCACTATGCATGGTTCAAATGTGCTTATGGCTTCGCTTTGGCAGTCAACTGGACGACTTTATTCGGCAATTTGCCCAATCCGGAAGCTTGTTTAAATCCAACATTTTTGCATGTCGCCATCAGTTCCTCCACCGTAACCTCAAACAGATATATTAATTAATTCAATTTGGCTGCATTGGGACCGGCAATTTCAATTAATAATAATAATAATCGTTGGCACAATAATCCAATTGGATCAGGGATTCGAACTGTGTTAAAGCACTTCCTTCGATGATACACTACAGGATTATGGTACCCTATAGGAGACGATGTGGTCATTATTGCGCTCGCCCCAGATTATTACCCTGATTTGACTCAGGTACTCATTCACAGTTGATTCGACATTCAGTCACGATAACAAATCCCTCTGCCACCAGTGAGATTTCAACCGCGACCTTCTGCTACGACAGCCCAGTGCTCTAACTACTTGAGCTCTTCGGCAAATTTCAATTGACCGCCGCATTCTGCACAACAATCCTGACGTTTTGGTAGTTGACAAGACTAGTTGCTTAGCGCATATTTTTTATGCTGCTGTCACCCATAAAGGCAACATTGAGAAATTTGGCATCTTGAAAAAGTGGTTGTAGTTCTCATAATATTGTCAGCTACAAGTATTATACCTAAATCCCTCACCGCATCCTTAGATGTCCTGGGTGTCTCGGACAGTCTTGTTCAAACCATACAGTGGTAAACGATTCTGCAAATTCGCTTCATGGATAGATTTTCACTCTCACTGTATCCTCATTAAATGTAATTTTTCTGTAATACTTGGAGTTTAATAATAAGCGCAATATCCTCACACTTGTCCAATCTTATACGCCTTTTATTTCCTTTTGCACACTAGACCCTTTATTTTTAGTGATTGCACTGACAACTTGCGGTTGACATGAAATTCGTTGACTCCAATAAATTCTAAATGGGCATGTTTTTGCAAAAATTCCTCGCAATCCCTCCTAAATTTACAAGTAAAGTTCTGTAAAAAATCCTTAATTCGCATCTGAAGACGATATGAGGCCACACCAGATTGCCTTACATAGGAAGAAGGTGGTAAGGGATGGATGCAATAAAATGTTATCTTTCCTAGTGATTAAAATTTCTACTTCCCATATTTACTCATTTTACAGTGGAAGAAGATGTCTTCATTCGACAGATGCCTCTACTATGTCAAGCCGTTTCTAATCCACTTTGGTGAAGTCTGGATGCAACCACTCCCATTTCCAACCCTCTTCAAAATTGTCTACTCCGTCTTCCTGCTGGCCGTCACCTGTTTGCCGCTGATCTATCCATCGTTTATTTTAATACTTTATTGGGGAATTTTTCAATATCTGATGGAAAGGTAGGTGAAGTCCCAGAGTGTGCGAGTAATTAAATACTAGACTTAATGACGATGACCAAAAATTAGCGCTCATTTAGCGGAGAACGAGTGGGCCTAGTAATCAGACGGTTCACAAATCGGGACAAGTATAAATCAAACTGCTACCGCCTCCTACTGCATCTGGCTACGATTCGAGCTTGCTTTAATGACCGGCCAGATGCAGAGTTGTCTGGGCTTAAATTAAAAACTCGCTCACCTTAATGAAATCGTTGACAAACTAACGTTTCAATCCATTCCAACAGACACACGGCAGTAAAGCTTCCAAAAAAGGTGGACCTAATTGGAACAGTGACCGAAATTTTCACCACTGAACCCGAGGGAATTTACAAGCTGGGCGTGAAATTCCATTTCGATCGAGTTATCGTTTTAAGCTCATCATTTATCTCAGCCATTGATTACATACGAATTGTAATGAATGTTTTAAATTAGCGCAATTCCAATTTATGCAAAACATTTAAAGTGCTGACAATATGTGATAATGAAAGTTCACTATGGAAATTTGCTCTATTTTTCTCGCAATGGTGTTTTCAGTTTTCATAGTTTGAAAGAGGCTCTGAGTCCAGGAGTGAGAAAAAGTATGGAACGATGAGCCTCACTTGAAAAAGGTAATGACGAAAGATGAACAAAATGAGAAGTTTCGCAACCATTTTTAGTAACGCTTGCTTATGATTAAGGAGCAAATATTTCAAAAGCTAAAAAAAATAAAAAATGGAACCTCAGCATTGTAACATTCGAAAATGGCAACTATCAGCAGACCAGAAATTTAAACTAATTTGTATATTTCTTTTGTAACCTGTGAAACCCCGAGAAGTTCAACGTAGTATGCGCCGTAGCAGAAGGGAATTTGTTACTGCGCTGATCAGGGTGGTGGAAGATGATTTCAGAAGTGTATAGTATCACGAAAGAACTTGCATTTGGTCGCAAACCTTTCGAAGGTCCTGTGAAGTACGTTAACGGTTGACTCCTTATCCACGATGACGAGCAGCTGGGGAGGTGGAAGGAACATTTCAAATCGGTTCCTAACTGTATAACATCAGGCGAAGTTCCGCCTCTATTCCTTCAAGCAAAATAGAAATCATTCCGGCCATCAATGCACTCAAACCGAATAAACCCGCTGATCCCCCTTGATCGTCTCCCCGCAGAACTATTTATCGCTGCACCTGCAGTTTCTAGAAAGTAGATCTTCTACTTTCATTCGTACGAAAATCTTGCGAATCCGAGACCTTTTCCATAGAGTGTAAAAAGGGGATGGTGTTAAGATTCTAAAGAACGGCACCTATTTTGAGTGTGACCATTAAAGGGTTGCGTGTTCCTTGTCATCGCGCAGATAATAACTTAAATAATCCTGGAACTCATCAAAGAACATCTCGAAAGCTTAATCAGCATTCCGGAGAAACTAATAGCTATTGTCAGAGCGACATATGATGACAAATCAATCAAAACGGATTTCGCCGACCTTGGCCATATTGCTATGAATTTGGAAAGAGAGATAAGTAGAGTTGGATTGAAGATAAACACTAACAAAACCAAGGTTCTAAGTCTGAGGGGTTGTCGCACTTTCCCTATTTGCGTTAACGGACAGAGTATCAAAGGCGTCGATCAATTTGTATATCTAGGAAGCGTGGCTTCTTCCGACGCACAGTGGAACGAATGAATGATCTATGTGGAAAAAATTATTTTATTAGCCTATACTGTAATAAATTTTACGTCGATCACGAATATACCCCACATGATCACCATCATCATCAACGGCGCAACAACCGGTATTCTTAATAAGAAAGCCCAGACTCCCGGTTTTGCGCCAAGGTCTACCAATTCGATATTCCTAAAAAGTGTCTGGCGCCCTGGTCTACGCCATCGTTCCATTTAAGGCGTAGACTTTCCGGGCTAGATCATCCTCATCCATACGGATTAAGTAACCCGACCCCCGCAACCTATTGAGCCAGATTTTATCCACAACCAGACGGTCGTGGTATTGCTTATAGATTTCGTCGTTACGTAGGCTACAGAATGGTCCATCCTCATGTAGGGGGCCGAAAATTCTTCGGAGGATTCTTCTCTCGAACGCGGCCAAGGGTTCGCAATTTTTCTTGCTAAGAACCCAAGTTTCCGAGGAATACATGAGGACTGGCAAGATTATTGTCTTGTATAGTAAGAGCTTTGACCCTATGGTGAGACGTTTCGAGCGGAACAGTCTTTGTAAGCTGAAATAGGCTCTGTTGGCTGACAACAATCGTGCGCGGATTTCATCATCGTAGTTGTTATCGGTTGTGATTTTCGACCCTAGATAGGAGAAATTGTCAACGGTCTCAAAGTTGTATTCTCCTATTCTTATTCTTCTTCGTGTTTGTGTTTGACCAGTGCGGTTTGATGTTGTTGGTTGATTCGTCTTCGGTGCTGGTGTTGCCATCATATATTTTGTCTTACCTTCATTGATGTACAGTCCAAGATCTCGCGCCGATTACTGCCTGCTCGATCTGGATAAAGGCAGTTTGGACGTCTCGGGTGGTTCTTCCCATTATGTCGATATTGTCAGCATAGGCCAGTAGTTGGGTGGACTTAAAGAGGATCGTACCTCTAGCATTTACTTCAGCATCACGAATCACTTTCTCGAGGGCCAGGTTAAAGAGGACGCATGATAGGGCATCCGCTTGTCTTAGACCGTTGTTGATGTCGAATGGTCTTGAGAGTGATCCCGCTGCTTTTATCTGGCCTTGCACATTGGTCAGGATCAGCCTAATCAGTCTTATTAATTTCGTCAGGATACCGAATTCTCTCATGGCCGTGTACAGTTTTACCCTGGCTATGCTATCATAGGCGGCTTTAAAGTCGATGAACAGATGGTGCAACTGTTGTCCATATTCCAATAGTTTTTCCATTGCTTGCCGCAGACAGAAAATCTGATCTATTGCTATTTACCTGGAGTGAAGCCTCTATGGTATGGTCGAAAAATGCTCTGGGCGTATGGGGCTATCTGACCCTGCAAGATAGCGGAGAATATCTTATAGATGGTACTCAGCAAAGTGATACCTCTGTAATTGCAGCACTACGTCCCTTTTTATGTATGGGACAGATAATGCCTCGTTGCCAATCGGCAGGCAATGATTCGCTGTCCCATACCTTGAGCATCAGTTGATGAACCACTTAGTGTAATTGGTCGCCATATTTACTCAATTCGGCTGTAATTTCATCGACTCCTGGCGACTTATGATTTTTAAGCCTATGAATTGCACGGACTGTTTCTTCTATACTTGATAGTGGTAGTATTTGTCCGTCGTCTTCAGATGGTGGGTCCTCGAATTCGCCGGTCTGGTTGTTGAGTAGCTCATCAAAATACTCAACCCATGCTCATTCTGTCGGAAAGCAGATTTCCCTCTTTGTCTCGGCAGGATGAGCATCGAGGTGTACAACGCTGCTGGCCTGCTGACTTGTTGGGAAAACTTGCGCGCCTGGTGCGGTTGCTTCCTGTACTTTTCGAGTTCACAGACCTGTTGGTTCTCTCAGGCTTCCTTTTTCCGTCTGTGAAAGTGCTTCTCCGCTCGACGGAGTTCTTGATAGGTCCTTGCGCGTGCCCGCGTTCTTTGAGAATGCAACATTATTCAGTATGCAGCATTCTTCCGTTCCGTTGCTAGCTTACATTCATTGTCGAACCAACCGTTCCGTTTCTTGCGGCTAGGGCCAAATATGTTTGTAGCCGTATCATTGATGATACTCTTCAGGTGGTTGTGAAGATCATTCGTTGATGCTTCCCTTCCCAGGCATCTGTTAGCTGCGGTTATTGCGGCATCTATTTCCCCCTTATAGGTGTTACGAAGGGTTGTGTAGTGAATAGCTTCAGTATTCACTCTTACCTGATTGCCAATAACATTTATACTAACATAAATTTTTTTGTTCCTTGCAAATTATTTCTTTTCGTAACTGTCGTTATTCCCAAATTCCGACATTAGGACTTGTGGGATACAGCGGAACAGCCAAAGCCTACAGAGTCAGATTAAAAGACACAGGAAAAATCGTCGTTACAAGAGATGTTTCAATAAATGCAGAGTACACCATGAAAAGTCATGGATCTAAACACCTGGATGTTAAATATACCCACCCAGCAGAGGACGAAATGAGACAAGAAGATGTTCAAGAAGAGCGTCAAAAGGATCAATAGCCAAAGCGAACAAGAGGAAGACTCAGAAAAATAGAGACTGGGAAACCCAGAAGACCAAAAACATTATACAGATACGTCAGTGCGTCGAATGTTGCTTCAAGCCGTGCTTCAAGTCGCGAAGGTTTGTCGCAGTATGAAGATGATCATTCAGGGCATGATGGCGAAGTCGACATTGATGTTTTTGACCAAAAATGTGGAGAAGAAACTCCAGGAGCAAAACGACCGCTCGAGACGTCGTTTGTGCCAATTATAGAAAAACGTCTAAGGGCAGATACACGTGTGAGCCAACCAGATACGTCACCTGGTAACGACCAGACGAATGAACACGACGACGGACAGATGGAAGTGAATTTCATCGAACAAATGGCTCTAATGGCGGATATTGAGGTCGAAGAAGCGATTCCAGGACCTGAAACGCAGCAATGGAAGCGTGGTATAGCAGAAGAGATACGTTTTCATCTCAAACACGAGACGTGGGAGCTCGTAAAACCTCCAGAGCAAGGAATAGTAATATTTCAGCCATGGCCAGCTTTGGTCAGCAAGGCGGATTTGCGCTCAATATAATTCGTAGGCATGTCGTGTTTTACGAATTATATAAAGGAGCATTCAACATCTGCGAGCCGCTACGGTCACGCTGCTCCCAGGGCAGAGGTGAGGCAGCGTCTGACGATTTGCCTCTGTCCTGGTAAGAAACCGTAAAGCCGCCGTCACTTCACTTTTTTTAAAAAAGTTTGGGTGCAAGCCCTGCGAGGGGTCCGTGGACCAGAAAAGAAGGAGTAAGTTGCTCCTCAATTGGTCCGGTCCTGCATTAAGTTGATGCGGACTTAGGACCCCTCTTCATTCTCAAAACGAGTAATAGGCTACAAACTGATATTCAAAAATAAGACAGATGCCGAAGGAAAAATCGAGCGCAGAAAAAAGGCGCGAATAGTGGCCAGAGGCTTTACGCAAAAACCTGGATTCGACTACGATGAAACATCAGCACCAGTGGCTACACTGGAAATCATTAGATTGCTGGCGGCATTGTCAATTGGAATGGAAACGAAACTGCACCAGATGGATGTAGAAACAGCATATCTCCATGGAGAAGTCGACGAGGAGCTATACATGAAAGTTCCAGCGACAATAGAAGCTCTGGAGGATATAATACGCGGCGAGCGAAGAGACTCGCCAATTCTGCCGAACGTAGCGAAAATGCAGAAGAGCCTTACACAAGGAAATCAAACGTGCAGGCTTCGCAAGATGTGGTAGTGTGGTACGAGCGACTAGGTGCAGTACTCAGAAAATTGGGATTAAAACCCACAATATCAGACCCGTGTTTATTTCAACGTCAACATGGACGAGGAATTTTATTATTATTTGGCAGTCTACGTGGATGATTTATTAGTAACGTCAAACAACGAAGAGTTGATCGAGGATCTGAAGAAGGGACTAAAACGAGTGTTTCAGATAGAGGACTTCGGTGAGGCGAAATATTGCCTTGGGATTGAAATCAAGCAAGAATACGGAAGTGTGAGCTTGAATCAAAAGAAATATGTCGAAGAACTTCTGAAAGACTATCTACGGAAGGTCGCCATTCAAATCTCACTGGTGGCAGTGGGATTTGTATCGTGATTTGACGTCGGATACCAGTCGACTCAGCTGTGAATGAGTATCTGAGTCAAATCAGGATTAGAATCTCGGGCGAGCGCAATGCTGACCACATTACTTCCTACAGTGTACTGTAGTGTACCGTTACGGTCTTGAATGAAGTGCTCTAACACACTCCAAGGCCCCGATCCAATATGGATTGTTGCGCCAACGATTATTAAACTTCTAAAAAGATTCACCATGACCACATGCACACTGCCGAATACCCCAGGAAGTCCTACATCAAGGTTGAAAGCAGCCACAGACCTGACGAAACCGTCGAAGAATCGACACTACCGAGAGCTAGTGAGATCACTAATGTATTTAGCCATAGCGACGAGACCGGATATAGCGCACAGTGTAAGCGTGTTGAACCAGTTCAACGAGGATTCAAAAGAGGAACATTGGGCGCGACAAAGACAGTGCTCAGATATCTAAAAGGAGTACCGGATCTAGCACTTATTTTCACACTGGGAGGAGTCGCGATCAGCTGGAAATCCAGGAAAAAGAGAACTGTGGCGTTATCAACGACAGAGGCAGAATACAAGGCGCTAACTGAGGCGAAGGTGTCGATGTACTTGAGAGATCACCTCAACGAATTGGAATTCCCAGGATTATAAAATGGGATTATTTATTGCGATAATCAAGGCGTAATAAAACTGGACTGGATTTTACGATCGAATAAAACATGCCCGAATGCACTTCAATTTCATCAAGAAAGCTGTTAAAAATAAAGACATACAGCTTGAGCATATGCCGACGGACAACAAAATGGTCGCCAACATATTCATGAAGTCTCTGCCTCTAGAGAGACACATGGAACTCATGCAGGTAGTGGGCATGAGCAAGATGGAGGAAGCATATCAGGTGTACATGTGTTTTGGTGATACAGTAATGTTCACATATGAGACGATTACGCCGCATCCACATCGCACATACAAGCTACTGACATTACATTTTACACCGTCGTACACCATTCACACAAGGGAGAGTGTGGCAAAGGCCCTCACAGCGTGAGCCGCAAGTGATGCGTAATACAGGGTGCGGTAGCATAACTTCCGTTTTTATAATGCGCGTCACTCAGTTAGTTGATGTCATAGCGGAGCGCTAGTGGTCTCGTTCAAGAGGGGATACTGTAAAGTTTTGTCCCGACACGGTTCAGTCGCCATCATGCGTTGGAATAGTGAGGAGCGTGCCTTTGTCGTTGAGGTTTACTTTTCAAGCGGTTATTGCAACACAGCGTGCATTTCGGAATCGCTTTAATTTAGCCCCGTTGGCTCCCGTCCCAGACCGCAAATCAATTGTTACATGGGTCACTACATTCAGACAAACTGCAAGTGCGACAAAAGGAAGAACTGGAGTCCCTCGGCCCGTTAGATCACCTGAGAACATTGAAGTAGTGAGAGCGTCAATGTTGCGATCGCCACGGCGTTCTGCGCGCAAATACGCATCTGCCCTTGGACTATCCGATCGTTCTGTGAGAAGAATTCTTCGTGATGATCTTCATTTTCATCCCTATAAGATGGCGATAGGGCAGGAACTTTCAGAACGTGACTTCAATTCCCGGATGAACGCGTGTGAGCTTCTTCTTGATGTCGTTCCCGAGGGTGCTATTGTTTTTTTAGCGATGAAGCCCATTTTCATTTGTGTGGGTCGATTAACAAACAAAACATGCGCTACTGGGCTAACCCCAACCCTCGAGAATTGCATCAAAAGTCTTTGCATTCACCCAAAGTCACAGTGTGGTGTGCAATTTCCTCAGCTGGAATTATTGGTCCCTGGTTTTTTGAGGAAAATGAGGTTACAGTGACAATGAATTCGGACCGGTATGTAAACATGCTACAGAATTTTTTTTCCCACGGCTAGAAAATTTGGATTTGGGGGACACTTGGTTCCAACAAGACGGTGCACAGCACACACTTCAAGAGCATCGATGGCTGTTTTGAGGGAACACTTTCCAGAGCGCCTTATCTCAATTAGAGGCGATTTGGAATGGCCGGCACGCTCTCCCGATCTGTCCCCTTGTGATTTTTTTCTATGGGGTTTTTTGAAATCCCGTGTTTATGTGAACCGTCCAAGAACCCTACAAGATTTGAAGACCAACTAACTAACATGCTAACAAGAGTCATGACAAACGCCAGAAATCGGTTTACGCAATGTATGGAGAATGGGGGACGTCACCTAACACATTTGATCTTCAAAACAATGTAAATAAAAACTTTAGACATGTACCTACATTATAAAAAATAAATAAATATTTTCCGATGCACACAATAGTTTTTATTGAGTTTTGAAAAAAGGAATTTATGCTGCCGCACCCTGTATATTGATATACTAAAGTGTGTATAAAAGTAGTCTGAATAAATATTCCAGTGGTTTATAAATGGACTCTTGTATTAATTATTTCACTGAACTCTGCTTATTAACCATAAAACCTATTTAAAGTCTATTATTTGATGCCAGCAAATGAATATTTT
This sequence comes from Hermetia illucens, assembly GCF_905115235.1. NCBI lineage: Eukaryota > Metazoa > Arthropoda > Insecta > Diptera > Stratiomyidae > Hermetia > Hermetia illucens. The sequence continues at coordinate 27,517,499 of NC_051849.1, forward strand.
GCCACAATGCAGAAACACACATGACTGAATCAGAAAAGTGTAAGCCATCTTGCCTGAAAATCCTTTTGATGGTTGGATTGGGGTTAGGATATTGCCGGGAATTATTAAAATAAAAACCAACAATAGATTTTTTTAAAATCTTATATTCCAATTTTATTGTTTACGATTTTTAAAAAATATACATTTTGAAACAATATAATTTTTGATTAAAAACTCTTGTTGTTGTGTTTGCTTGTTTGTTTCATGATTTTTTTTTTTAATACAGAGAAAAGTATATACGTGTAAAATCAATTTATCGTGTATTTGTAGTACATAATTATTATTAAATGTATTGTAAAATATTCATAAACTGTTTTGATTTTCTTCCCTTCAACAATTTAGCCTAAGGTTCATTTTACTTACTTCACTTTTGTAGTTGCTAAATATCTTTCTAATTAGCATAATCAGTCATTCTTACTTTGATTTCTTCACATTTCGTTTGATTATTTCGTTATGTTTTATGTGTGTATTGAAACTCAGAGAATGAACAGATTTACATAATTATGATTCTTAGTTCTGTTTGTTGACATCTCTACTGTTCATCGTTATATAGAGACAAATATTGTATTGACAATTTATTAAAAACTTTCGTTCTAAAAGAAAATATACAATTATTTGATTTGGTGAAACAGAAATGTCAGTGACTATCATTGATATCGTCCTTGTCGCGGCAAGAACAATAAAAAGTCCGAGTAAAAGTTTATTTAAAAGAAGTAAACAATATTAATTGAAATTATTTGCTTCAGTTTTTGTTGTTGCAAAATAGTTTTTCTTTGTGAAAAGTCTGAAGGAATTTGAATTATTTTTTACTAGCGTCGTATTGTTTCAAAACATATTTTCAAAAGAATATTTTCACAGACTTCCGTATAAGATTTTGTTTACGTTTTGTTGTGTTCTTTCTAATGTCTGGATGTTTTTTTTCTTGATTTTTACAATTTTTTTGGTTGATTTTTATAGCCTCGAGTGATTGATTCGGTGCTTGTTTTTGAATAGCTCAAACAGACTCGAATCAATCTCCCGAGGACGCTTTTTCTTTCAGTTCCTCGTTTAAAACTTCTTTTTTTGTTACAATGATATTTAATTTTGACCTAAATTTTGATGCGTTTCAGTTTCAATTGCTTCTAAATTGCCAAAAAATTTCTGTTATTATACTTATAGCCAGTTGATAAATTCGGTACTAGAATACATCACACAAAATAAAATTTCCGTGTAAAATTTTATTGTGATTAAATTGCCTCGATTTTATTCGCTAGGATGTTACTTTGTGCTAAATTATCTCATTTTTCCAACCATCGACCTCATCCAGGTGTTGATTGAAAAAAGTTGGTCATTGGTATTTTGCAAGGATCCGATTTGAAAGTACAATTACGTTTGGGGAAAACGTGATAGAGTTTTCTATAGTTGGTCAAGTGTTGTCTGTGTAGCAATCGGTTTTGTGTCCGGATCCAGGCTCTCGTGCATGAGGTCAATGTCAAATGAACAATTTAGCACTTTCGTAGATAACAATTTTCTTGTCCTTTGATTGTATTGCATGCTACAAGTCTCTACTGTCTGCTATAGAGAGTTGTGTGCTTCGATCTGTCTTACGTTTGTTCACATTCTCCTCGGAGAAAAATCTTTCAAGGGAATTCCTTTCTTCAAGAAATTTTCTAAATATCTTTGTTACCACTATGTATATTTTGATTAAAAAAAAAATAATAAAACACGAAAGAACAAATGAAAAATACTGTTGTACGTGTTAGAAGAGCAATAAACAAAAAAACAATTTGTTCTCAATCTGGGCTCATGTTTCCTAATAAAAAATTAGACAACTTCGCCCGATTGGAGTTAGTTTTATAAAAAAAGATCCTTCCGTGGTTTATCTTCATTGCTAGATTTGTAGTTCAATCACATCAAATTGTTATTGTCATCGATTGGTGCCAATTTGCAAATTCTACGAAAATTTGCTAGGAAATTGAATAAGGCACGATTCGGTCATGAATGGGGGGCTTTGGGGTTTTTTTTTTATTAAGGCACTTGATTTTCATTGCATAATTGTTTCATGATGCGAATTAAATAATCAACAGAAATGTCCGTAACTTTACCAACTTTTGCTCTGCACTCACGTTTATGTGAGAGGAGAAAGTTGGTAAGTACACTAGAAAAAAATCACAGATATTATAAGGCGTGCTGATAGTGAAATTGCAATTTATGTAATGATGTCAACGATTTCAGGATGATAAAATGAGCTCTAATATATTGGATTGGGGAAAAAGAAATGTCGTATTTTGTCAATGGCGACACTTAAACATATCTTGCATCGGGTCATACTATACGACGATTTGACATGGCGACAATTTGTGCTACAAGTGTCTCTTTGACAGTGTTGTGATCATACGTTTCAGTCTCAAGTTATAGCGCGTCAAAAATGGAGTCCACCAAGCAACAAATTCGTCATATTTTACGTTTTTACTACCTGAGAGGTAAAAATGCAACGAAGGCGGCCGAAAAAATTTGTGAAGTTTATGGGCCCGATACTGTAACGATTCGCACAGCACAGCGTTGGTTTGATCGATTTCGTTCTGGTGTAGTGGATGTCGAAGATACACCCCGTACTGGTAGGCCAATCGTCGTAGAAACCGATAAAATCGTCGAAATCATCCAAGTAGACCGGCATGTAAGCATTCGCTCGATTGGCCAGGAACTGGGTTGCAAAAATTGGATTCCAAAAAAAGGTGGATGTTTGGGTGCCACACGAGTTGACGCAAAAAAGCTCTGGACCGAATCAACGCCTGCGATGCAGTGCTGAAACGGAACGAATTCGACCCATTTTTGAAGCGAATGGTGGCTGGTGATGAAAAGTGGATCACGTACGGCAACCTCAAGCGAAAAAGATCGTGGTCGAAGCGTGGCGAGCCGGCCTAAATCATCGCCAAGCCCGGATTTACGGCCAGGAAGGTTTTGCTGTGTGTCTGGTGGGAACGCGTTAAGTTGGCCTCAAAAGAGGCTTACGAAAACTGGCTGTTAGAGTTTTTTCCAATGAATAATGAAGTTGCCTTCTAAATGGCAACAAATTTGTGAACAAAACAGTGCATATTTGACTTAAATCGGATAATTCTAAGAATGTTAAATAAGGCGTCAAATTTCGATTACAAATACGACATTTCTTTTTCCCCAACCCAATATAAGCGACAAATACGTATAGAAAACCAAATTGCAGTGACATTACTTGATCGCTGAGTATCAGAGGCTAAGATCCGGTTTAATTCTGAATTTCTTTTGAACATATCTATCGCACTTTGATATGTTTGCAACACCATTAACGCGGCCAAATACATCTAAGCCTCATCGGCATTTTCTTGTGTACATCATTTCATAAGCCACAACTTCAAAGTCACTAGATTTACGCTAAGAGATCTTACCAATTGCCAACAAAACCCCCCCGCGATTTTCATAGTTTTAATTTATAAAATTCTCAACCAATCGATGCTATCCTTTTTGCTAGTGGTTGGTATCAGTTTGTATGTGATTATGTATGCGTTTAACAAATTTCACTGTTGTATAAACAGCGTCTAATGTTTCTGAACATAAAAAGTATTATAAAAAGGGTTACGTGTTCTGTTGATTTGTGTTAACAAAAAAAAAAAGTATAAATGAAAAATAATAAAACATTTATATAATAAATGGACGGCATTCAGATTATTTCTTGATTGATTACGATGTTTTCGTGTGTATTTATAAATTGATTTCTTATAAATCAGAAATTACTTTTGTAAATTTTTTTCATTTTTTGTTTTGAGCAAATATTACGGTGAGCATATGAAAGTTTCAGTCTGAGCATGGGCAATTGCTATAAATATTAGAATATTTCCTATTGAATTACTTTCTGCCCATTTCTAGTTGAGCAAAACATGTACTGAGATCGAGCAGATTTATAACAATTGCATTGTGGTTGTATTGTAGATATTTCATTTTATATGATTTATAGTTTTATTATTGTGTTCTAAATGATTCTCTCCATAGAATGCGCACATTTTTGATCTTGTCAATAAATTCTTTTGCGATTTTCTAAAGGTAATATATTTTATTTTTAAATACAGACAGGCAGACAGCTTTGACAGTTTTCCTTTAGTTAAGTTAATCTCATTTTTGTCCATGCTGAATGTTGGTGTTATTATCAAAAGGAAATTTCTTGATAATTTGTTTATTTTAACATGGCTTGGCTTTGTTTGTGGACTTCTTGGTTTTTTGTTAAATCTGTCTATTATTTTTATTCCTCTACGAAACAGATAAAAGCATTCAAGAAAATTTATTATTGTTGTTATGTTCCCTAGCAAATATACCGAGTGTCGAACTATATCCAGTTCAGTGTGGAATTGAAGAGATTTTCTGTTTCATCCACGATCATTACTGAGTTTCTAGTTACCGCGAAAATTTTACCAACCATAATATTGAAATTGCCAAATTTAAATGACTTTCTAAATACGAAGAACGATTATAATTAATTTGGGAATGGTTTGAAAATTTACTATTAAATTTAAATAATAAAAAAACAAACAAAATAAGTCTGGAACGGAATTCAAAATTAACTAATAAAAAAAAATAAAATAAAAAAAGAATGGAAAACACCCCATTTCAATTTGCATGAATAGATTTCCAACATCATATTTTCATTTTTAATTCGTTAAATGCTTCGTACTTTAAAAATGCTGATTATACCCTTCGCATTTTCTGCTTTTGCTTTGCATTCGATTGTGTTTGTGTATGTAATATAGTTATTTATATCGGAATGTATGAATCAATTATAGTAGTCTTTGCACAACTAATGAAACATAAAAAATAAATAAGCTAGCTATTAAGTTCGCTCTTCCATGAAATCTATAAATGTAAATTGAATCGGGGTCAAACTAGATTTCAAATTTAGATGAAAGTTATAAAAGTTTGGATACAATTTTCAAACCATCCCCCGGGACAGACATCAATTAACTCAAAAGTACTTTAACTGCCTAACTAAATAACAAATAAACAAGAATTATACTGAATAGAAATTTAGACTTAAGCTCATATCTTATCTATTGATTGTCATAAAAATATATTTGTTTATATAAATAAAGAAGTAAAACTTTCAACAAGTAAATTTCTGTTTGAAGTTAGTACTCAGAAGACACATATCTAGTTTTGCGATAGTAAAAATAATAACTTTTCCTAAATACCTTTTAACTGTTTGCCTAACATTCAAAATTTAGAGTTTCTTAAAACAGCAGACGTGAATTTCAATTATCTATACCTAAAACAACATCCTAAAGTAACGCAACGAACAGATTTCACAAAGGCACTTTTCGGTCCATGATTTGCCTCCAAGCTTTGCACGACAGCTTCAGCTTTTATTGGGCAATCAAATCTAAACATTCAGTGAAATCATGTCATCGCAGAAAATACATTTATATTGTAAACTCTCTCTATATTCCCTATACGAAATTTGATTATAGATAATAAAAATAGTCTAAGTCTATCAGAAAAAAAAAAGATAAAACAAATATTGCCGATCTCCCATTAGAATTTTGAAACTGATTTCCAGCTATCACACCGCCTGTAAACAAAGCCAAGACTGTTAGCCTTCCACATAAGACTCGTGCAATTTAATCAATCCCATGAAATTTCTCTTTTACATTAAACCGATTAATGATTGTTAAAATGTAACCAAAACTATTAAAACTTTTTGAAACATTCAGAAAAAAATTTAACAAGAATAAAAACTAACGTATATAGAATTAATGATTTTTTTTTGTAGGAAATTTTCCAACTTTGTATGTAAATATTGTATTAAAGATCATACAAATATTACTACTAACATGCTTCTCCCAATTTTCCGGGAATTTATTAGATGTTATCTGTATGTATTCAAAAAGAAATTAATGGCAATAAATCGTCTGTCTATATATTAAAAATAAAATATCTTACACTTAACTTATCTCGCTAAAACGATGTCAAATCTAAGAAAAAGAATCTAATTTTGGACTTGCACAATAGTTTAGAAGAAAGTATCAATTGTTTTGCATAGAACTGCGTCCACTTTCAATGTATAGAGAATAGAAATTCTGGAATGCCGAGGCCATGATTTGTGGTTAGAATATTATTTCAAATTGAGACTTTCATCTGCCGGGCGGAATTAACTCCCTTTGCCTCGTCCAGAATGCAATCAAGCCTGATTTGCATCCCTTAAGTCTTTGAATCTGTTAAACTTTCGATCTTTTGTAAGCAGACCTGCTGCTTAGGGTGCTGAATGTAGTCATATCTGGTGTAATCTTTCTAGTTGGCATTTCATATTCTATTCTCTATACATTTGTTGTTTCGTTAAAATCTCACTCGTGGACTATTCTGTATTCTATGCTAAACTTCCAACTTATTTCACAATGATATTTCTCGATATGTACGAAAAGAAAAAAATAAAAAACACAATAATAAACTACAAACTTGACTTTCACATAATATTGTTAATACACTGAAAACGTTGCTTGTAAAATTTTTAAGTAACCAATCATAATCTGATAATTTTTTTTTATATAATTATTTTTTTAAAATTACAATTTTAACACTAAATTTCTTATTTAAAAATTTCCATGATATCACTCCACATATTGGGTGTGTATATAAAAGTTTGTTTAATCATTCCCTACAGTAAATTTGTATTTGTAGTCTTAAAAATGTAAATCTTATCATTGAAATTTAATAACTATCTAAATTTAAATGATAATAATACAAAAACAGAAAAGAAACATAAAACTATCATCAAAAGTAGAACAAATTAAAAGAAAACTATAAGAAATTAAGTTGCATCATATAAAGGATAAACTAAATAAAATGATAAAATAAACATACAGACACTTTTTCTAGATAAAAAAAAATGTATTTTTCGCGTGGTATATACTTTCGTTATTATCTTTGTGTAATGTATATATAGTAAAAATGTATATGTTTATATATATTTTTAACATTTTTAATAATTTTCATTTCATTAAACGGATATGTCTCTTAAATTTCCTAATAAAACTTTTAGAGAAAAAAAAGAAAATGCAAATCGATTGACAAAAAAAAGTATTGAACAATACACTTGGGAAGAAAATTAAAGAACTTAAAACTTTACAAAAATTGTGTATAAACGAACATAACCGCCAGGGTTACATACATTTTACAACAAATATTTATAATTATGTATTTATATTGCATTTCATCTTAAGGTCACTTAATTTGCCTGCGTGTGTTTATATTTTTCTTCTGTATTTACTCGTTCTTGTTATCTCTTATCCTTTTGCTTATTTTCCTCATTTCATTAGTATCAACTAATTTTTTTTTCTGTTTCTTGTAAACCTACTCAATGTAGTTCAGTTTCGTACTTACGTTTCGATTAATTATTTTGATAAATTTGTATTGCTGTTGAATATACGTTTAGTATTCTCATTACTTTGTAGTATCGTAAATAGTAGTATAAATTGCTTATCAGTTTCAGTTTTCTTTTCTATTTTGTATCTGTATATCTGATAATATTTTTCGCTTCGTCATTTTATTGTATTCATGAAATGTTCCTATTAGAAAAAAAAAATCACAAAAAAAAAAACAAATATATTAATAAAATATAACGAAAAATAGGAAGAATTAAACTAATTTGATTAAAAATCATAAATAACAACGAGATCTGATCAAAAAATTCCAGGACTTTCCCAGTTGCGCGCCTTCCCGTTAACATTGACAACTGGTTCGGCGTTCATTTTTTAGCGGGAACAATCCTGAGTAATCTCCATTTTGTTTTGTTGCTCCAACCTTGTCCAAACCGATTGTTCAGAGGTTTTAGTGAAGTCTGTTTTTCGTGTTCCGCGTTTTTTGTCATGGACGTGAAGAAAGAGCAACGTGTTTGCAAGAAATTTGGCGTTAAATTGGGAAAATCGTTCATGGAAATTCAATTCAATCCAAATGTTGCAGCAAGCCTTTGGTGATGAAAGGATGAGCCATTCACGGTGTCACGAGTCGTTTAAACGGTTCAAGGAAGGGAGAACATCAACGGAAGATGACCCTCATTTAGGAAGTCCTTCAACCTCAGTTAACGACTTTCATGTGGCCAAAGTGAATGCTATTGTGCATTCCAATCGTCGTTTGACGTGATTTGAGAGATGGCAGATGAGTTCGACATCTCATTTGGGTCATGCCAGAGATTTTGACCCAAAAATTGGAAATAAGAAGGGTTGCAGTCAAGTTCATTCCACGATTGATGACAGAGGATCAAAAAACGAATCCCTTCGATGTTTGAAAAGACCTCTTGGTCAATGCTAATGGAAATTTTTTGAAAACCGTCTTGAGTTTATGGCTACGACATGGAAACCTAGGTGCACTCGTTCCTGTGGAAGTCAAAAAAATCACCAAGACCAAAAAAGCTCGCCAGGTGACATCAATCGTTAAAGTGATATGCGCTATTTTCTTCGGTTCGAAGGGCGTCATCCATCATGAATTTCTCCCACAAGGTGAGACAATTAATTATTATCGATACCTCCAAGCCCTGAGAAGTTTACGCCAAAAGATTCGTCGGAAGAGGCCAGGCGGGAGATTTTTCACACCGCGCTCCTCATTTGCGAGTTTTTTGCCAAAAATTCGATGACATCCCTTCCCCATCTTCTTTATTCTCCTGATCTGGCTCCGTGTGACTTCTGGCTGTTCTCAAAACTCAAGTACCCAATGAAAATGACAGCGGCTTCAGAGGATAGGGGAGATTAAGGAAGAAACGCTAGAACAGCTAAACAGCATTCATGAAACAGAGTTCTCCAGATGCATGGAACAGCGGAAACACCAATGGGAGAAGTGTATTCGCTCTCAAGGGGAGTATTTTGAATAAATTACCCATTTTGAATAAATTAGAACAATTGTAAATATTGGTAATAAAAAGTTATTGAGAAAGTCCTGGAACTTTTTGATCAGACCTCGTGGTACATTTCAAACTGAGCAAGAAAAAAATCCTTTTGATCCGTAAGGCACCATTCATTTTTAAGAGTATTATTTTATCTTATAAAAAACTGGTTAGTTTTAGTTGATGAATCAAGTTATTATCTTCATTTAATAGTAGGATTAAAACTTACATTTTATACCAATTCAGATTATCGGGTTTCGTTGATGGCGAGTTTATCAGACTCTGAACATCGTTAAGCATTTCAGTACATAGGTTGTCTCCGAGCTAAATGAAAAGGAAGCAATAATTAGAATTACAATTAAATTGATATTCCTTATTTAGTTATTTATTTAATTTAAGGAAAAATACACAGAACAGTGAATTTCGATTTAAGTATCCTCCTCAGAGGGAGGAGCAGGTAAGTAGCTTAACAGGTAATTTTCACAAATTTGTATTTAAGAAAACTTGGAAACTTTATATATATTAGACAACATTCAGTAATTTTTGTTATTGAAAAATATTATATAGTTATCTTACAAATGATTGCCAAAAAAACTGTATTTTTATGTTTATGTTTTGCAGTGATCAAAATTGTAACAAAATGGATCATCTGAACCAAAAAATATCGATGAATTTAGTTACATAACAGTAACAATTAATGTTCCATCGAAGGATTCAAGAAAATATTAATTTTTCGCAAAATGGTGGACCGTCAAAGATAATACTTCAATTTTTCAACAAAAACCGGTTGGCTTTGAGCTATAAAATGACCATTTTTGATCGTGAATAAAAATCGAACGATTGAACACTACATTTTTATGTGGTGATAAAGCCTGGGCCCGGTCCTAGGTCGAAACGTGGATTGGTACCCATGATGGAACACAAAACTCGGGAAACGCCCGCTGAACCAACACCAATGGCTCTAATATCAAACCCTATCTCAATCACCACGTGGTGATCATTGCGAGTTATTTTTTAATGAAAAACTGCAGATGGAGAAGGATGAAGGCGAGTCTCCCGCGCCTAAAACCGGGACAAATTTTATCAACTGGGCTGACAACCCTACACGGAAAACTGATGTAACGAAGCCACAGAAAGAGCCTCGGACAGGATGAAATTTAAAACGACGAACCCGGCAACGACAACGGAAAACTGATTTGCTCATTTTTTCATGGAAAGTGTGCTCCCTGTACAGACCGAATGCTACTGAGTAGCTAGCCGATACCCTGTCCCAATATAAGGCTGATGTAACAGCGTTGCTGGGAATGCGTTGGACAGGGACCGGTTTCCTGGAGAAGAGTCGCTACACCATATATTATAGTGGCCATCCAGTAAACCATGTGCTCGGAGTAGGTTTCTTAGTCAGCCAAAAAATGAAACCTGCTGTTATCGGCTTTGAAAATATAAGCGAAAGGCTATGCACTCTGCGTTTGCGAGGCAAACTTAGAAATATAAGGCCCATAAATGTTCGCGTCCCTACAGCGGAGACTGCAGACTCTGATATTAAAATCATACTTGGAGATTTCAATAGCCAAGTAGGGACGGAGCCCGTATTCAGGCGATACGTCGGCTCCCATAGCTTATATAGAAATACCAATGATAACGGACTGCGGGTTATTCAGTTAGTAGTATCGCACGAAATGGTTGTTGGAAGTACCGCAGAAAGCGTTCCACAAACATACGTGGGCCTCTCCAGGCCACTTTCAACCAAATTGACCACGTATAGGTGGGCCAATATAGACTAGGATCACTATCTCGTTAGCATAGTGCTCTGGACCCGAATTGCAACACCAGCTACAATCCCCTCTGATAATTAGGTGAAAGTGAATACTGAAGCTATCCACAACACAGCCCTCCGAAATACCTATAAGGGAGAAATGGATGCCGCAATAACTGCAGCTAACAGATGTCCTGGAGATGAAATATCAACAAATGATCTTCACAACCACCTGAAAAGCGTTATCATTGATACGACCACAAACATACTTGTAAGCTAGCAATGGAACCGAAGAACGCTGCATACCGAGTAATGTTGCAATTTCAAAGAAACGGGCACGCGCAGAGACCTACCAAGAACTCCGTCGAATGGAGAAGCAACTTCACAGACGGAAGAAGGAAGCCTGGGGGAACCAACAGGTTTGTGAAGTAGAAAAGTACAGAGAGCAACCGCATCAGGCGCGGAAGTTTTGCCAACAAGTCAGCAGAATGAAGCCTTACACACCTCGATGCTCATCCTGCCAGAGAGAGAGACAAAGAAGGAAATCTGATTTCCGATAGAATGGGCATATTGGAGCGATGGGTTGAGTACTTTGATGAGCTACTGAGCAACCAGAACATCGGCGAGTTGGAGGTCCCGCCAACTGAAGACGGCGGATAAATACTGTCACCACCAAGTATAGGAGAAACAGTCCGCGCAATTCATCGGCTAAAAAGTCGTAAGTCGTCCGGAGCCGATGGTTAAACATGGAGGTGACCAGTTACACCAAGTGATTCATCAACTTGTGCTCAAGGTATGGGACAGCGAATCAATGCCTGACGACTGGCAACGAGGCATTATCTGTCTCATACACAAAAAGGGAGATATCACACAGTGCAGCAATTATAGAGGTATCACGTTGGTGAGTACCATCTATAAGATATTCTCCGCTATCTTGCTAGGTCAGATAGCCCCATAGAGAGGCTTTTTTTCTTCAGACTTTCTCCTTTTCACAAGCGGGATTGGCTCGTCGTGACCGGTTTCGCCATTTTATTTTATCAAATGCCTGATCTGGATGCAATCTCGAGACTTTTAAATCCCCATCCAACGTATCAAGCCATTGTTGTTTCGGCCTGCCTTTTGGTCGTTTACCATCGACTTCGATGTTCAGACCAATCTTGGTAAGTGAATTCTCATTAGCGCGAATTACGTGATGAATTGTATGAAAACGATCGGTGGACCGAGGTCTAGCCCAAGAATTAATATCCTTGATCATTGACGACCAGGAGTAACTCCATAAATGTGTTTTTACAGTTGGTCCTGAGGTTCTGAAGAAATGCATCATCCCACTACGCCTCCGCGATTGCCGAAAAATTATCGGTTGGGGAGATCTTTACCTCTCCAATACGTGGCAAAGCTTTGGTAACTACGTTATACTTTGTAGCTATGTGTTGAATGTCGGAAATATACTGGCCGAAGTTGCTTTGTCGGGCTTCTGTTTCAAAGCCAAGGTAGGTGCGTTATGGTCCGTGGACATTGTGCCTTCAACGGAATACCGAAACTAAATATTTTATTGCTAGATATGGAGCAAATGACTTCCAATCATAGGTACTGCAGTACCATTGACCGTGGCTAAGTCACTTGGAAAAGAAGCTCAACGGCTGCCAGATTTGGTTCACCTTTTGGTGAAGGGCAGCGCCCACGGCAATGTCTGAAGCATTAATGAATACGGCTAGGGGTGTATCTTGTTGAGGGAATCCCAGAAGAGTAGCTTCCACCTTACTTGGTCGTCTCAAACGCCAGAAAAGCCTCTCGGGACCACGCAATCAGGCAAGAATAATTGGTCTTCGGCTCAGTCAGGTAAGCGTTAAGGATCGATTGATGGTGGGCGGCCTTGAGAAAGAAACGACGATAGAAGTTTAACACGACCAATTTTCTTCTTAGATCCTTAACTATTTTCGGAAGCAAGAAGCTCGAAATCGCTTGCACTTTGACTAAGTTCGGTTGGATGCCTTCAGGAGTTATCAAGTGTCCAAGGGTTTCACCCGCAATTATAAGAATTTACATTTCTCAGTGTTGAGTACTAGACCGGCTTTAAGGGGACGTTGAAAAATGCACTCGAGTTGATTTAAATCTTCGAACTCAGAGAAGAACGCGACCAGAATATCATCCTAATAAACGAGACAAAATTGGAAGTTTCGAAGCACAGATTGGGTGAAACTCCGAAAGATTTGCGCCGCATTGCACAGCCCAAAAGTCATCCTAGTGAATTCGAAGAATTCAAAAGGTATGTATGTTGACGTTCTAGTGACTTCGGAAGTTACGGGGGTATGGTCATATGCGTTGATTTAGTCCAAGGTCGAGAAAGTGGGATGGAGTATCGGTCTGGATTCGTGTGCTCATTTAGACATCTGCTTAAGAAGTTCTTCAAACTTTTTCGGGGCAACTGCGCGCTCCTTCGGTGGTAAAGGACGCACCTTAGAAAAAATAAGGGAGCTAGTAATGTGGATGTTGTGCAGAACATTATGCTTAACCGGCTCAAATGTTGCAGTATTTTTGAAGAAATGCACGTATTCGCAGGTTCACCAGAACACCTTGAAGAAAGAAGAACCGGCGATCGAAGGGACCTCTGAAGTAAAAAAAACTAGGATGGTCCGCTGATTCAGCGGGGTTTTTGAGGAGAAGACATTTCTGACGGTTATAGAAGAAGGTCACTGCTCGAAGAGATAGGAAAAGTAGGGCTGCTGCGTTAGCGTCTAACCGATGCATATAACAATATAATGCACTGGATAAGAGGGAAACCCGGCGGAAGAATACCGGGACCTTTGGAGTAGTATTGGGAAGACCGAGGAAGCAAACGAAAAGGTTAAGTTACTTATCCGCGGCTTTTGATGAAAATAATTGCAACAGGAGAATAGAACTCAGCTAACGGTCTCAGATACCTGAAGTTACCGAAGAAAAATTATGAGGAAAAAAGAAAAAAAATAAAGAAGTGTTTTCCCCCGAATGAAAGAGAAGTTTGTCTTGCTATCAAAGCCTTAAAAATAATACAGAAAAGATGTTAGAGGAGGTGATATTTGACAGGCTTCCTGCGATCATGAAGCTGGCAGGTGATCTACTGTTTTTAATTCGGGAAGTGTGGAAATTTCTCCGAGGTTTTCCCGGCTTTGCTTGCGATTAATAATTTCCTTCCATGAAAATTCGCTCTCGCTCGACAGAGTTTACCATTCTAAAGTAACCTCCAGTAACGAAAATGTGATCGTTGCCGTTTAAACCATTATCGCAATGAGGGAAGTATGCGCAAAACAGCACATCGCCAGTTCGTGGAAGCTAAACCAGAACAATGAGCCATGCCATACCATTATGTTCATGCGTGAGCGGCTGGCTCGATATAGGGTTACCAGGATGATTTCCTTTGGTTTAATGTGTTTCTTAAAGACATGGTTTTATTTTATTTTCTTTTTGTAGTAAAGTTCGTTTTCTTTTCCTACTCGTACTAAACTGTCATTAGGCGAGGTTATTGAGTCTGCTTTGCGATAATGAGGTCAGAGTGGCTCGAAGATATCTACCGTTGAACTATGCACCCTTTGCTAATGTAGATTTGGAAATTCCAAATTACCTAAAATATTCTCTTGAGAATTTCTACCGCATATCTTATAAAATAAGAATTTCTATAAAAAAAAGAATTTTCAACTGTTATCCATATGGGATAGCGAAAAATTCGATAGAACCCCAGTCGTGCAATTCTCCTTTCCATATACTTAATAATCTTATAAATTGGAAATGCGTCAAAATAAAAGAAGATGTGGAGTTTTTTGCAGCAATTTTACAAATATTCCAAGGTAATTGTCACAATAAATGCAAAGAATCGATAGGTTTTCCGAATATGCAGAGACAGCATTACAACTATTCGAACGGAGCAGGGCTATTACCGACTACAGATCATGACTCTACAAAGAGCCAGGCCTCCTAGGGGTCTAATATTATCTTTTCCAAATTGATATTTTTATGAATCAACTTACCTGTAATGATGGGACCAAATCATCAGCACTATCGAGTCCACTTAATGAATCCAAGTTACCGCTTTCTGTTAAAATGAAATGAAATAAATAGAATTAATTTAACTGATCTTCACTGACTGAATATATTTTTACTTACCACTTAGGCAGTCCATTCCATCGTCTATATTTGATAAAAAGTCGGGTGTTACAGAGAAGTTATTTGACGATAAGCTCAATCCACTGTCTCCTGACTCTTGTCTTGTGTGATCCGTAATACCCGACAAGAATGGATCCATCTGTAGTCCCATAGTCTGTTGATTTTGACGTGTCAATAAATCCTGAAAATATGAGAGAAAAACAGCGAAATTAGTGATAACGATAAAACAAAAAGAGACCCATAAAATAGGTCAAAGGAAAAAAAACGTGTGCCTCCTTTGAACCAAAAAATATTTGTTACTCCTAGCGCAGTCCAGTAACTTACTTGATGTTGAATTTCCTGTTGCCGTTGCTTTAAATATTCACGTTCTTTTTCCAAGTTTCGTATATTTATCCAGTTATTTGATTGTGCTAAGTCGGATCGTGTCGATAATGAGCTAGCTCTTTGAAGATAGTCAGCTGAGGAATAGAAAAGAAAATTACAGTAAGCTGATTTTGTATCTGAATGCCTTCAAATAAGATATTTGTTCAGGCTAAGCACGAATATAATCTACTCTACTTCTACTACTTCAGTATTTGTGGGGTTGAATTAGTTGTGTTAATTTTAATAAAGTTAAAGATCGTAGCAGTAGATTGGAAAAAGAATATGTTGTTGAAGTGTATAGTTGCTCATATTTCAGCAAAAAGGCAGAGATAAAGAAGAGACAATCTAATACTAGGCGTCTTCCAAACTATATATAAACTCTAATAGAAAAATTCCAATATTTGTAGCTAAACTCATAAATGCGAAGTGCCTCGCCAGATATGATCCGCCAAATTGGGCCTAAATAAAAAGATTTTTACCATGTATCCAAAAATGCGCTTTTGAACGACTTTAAATTGGTGGTGGCGAGGTTTTGGTATGAGTAGTAGAGCGAAAGGAACAGATTCAGAACAGCATGAGGAGTATTGGATAGTTCTCTCAACCATCAATAATGAAAGATACAGATTTGACGACACTCGAATTCGTTGCCCCGAGTTCGAATCCCGGTCGACATGGATGTTTGTGTTCCTCTTTGTGTTTGTCCTGCTATTGTAGACTTAATATTTGCGTAGTATTGAGTGTGATGGTAATGAAGCTGAAGAACAATCTCATGGAATTAATTGGAAAATGAGAATGAAGGGACTATGTGGGTGCCCTAAACCCAGCAAAGGACTAAGAAGGGACATATATTTATATATTATATATAATGTCAATGGACAAGTAGCAGATTCTGTAAAACTCGCAATTTCACCTAGTAATACGGATCAATCATCAGGTGCCATTTTTTCACAATGCCGCCAAGTTACTTGGTTCTAAAATTCAGGGCGGTACTTATTCTGGGTGATTCGCAATTACATAACGATAGGAACATAATTGGAATTGCGAATTCTAAGTAAAGAAATTCATTATAAGGAGGGCTTTTCGCCCGGCAATTTGGAGAGATCCTCCTTTCCTTTCCTTTCCTTTCATAATTCCATAAATCGTTATGGGTAATCGAAGAAATGTTCCTATTTGACATATTGGCATCAATTAGAAGAAAATGATTAGGAATGACCCAGAATGTTATGGGAGATGACCCTTCATTCTCTAGAACTTATTATTATTATGGTAAAAAATGTGAAAAAAGCAAAGCTACCTGGAACTGTGTTCAAACATTAGATTGTTTGAACACAGTTACAGAACACAGATATAATCTTATGGACGATAGAAAGCGAAAATATCTGACATTAAACTTCGAATAAAATTTTAACTTTTTAATTTTATTGTTGACAAAAATATGTCAGAAAATCCAGCACCTGAAGCGACAACGACGAATACAAGCAATCTGTCAAAAGTTGGGTAAAACCTGTACAGATTTTCGAACTGCTCTTCGCGTGACCATATGAATTAATCTGCGATAAATAAAGTTGCACGTCCCTTAGCTCTAGAGTCTCCCATAGAAGTGTGAAGACGACAAGAAGAGTCTTGAATATGGAGGTGAAAATAACAAAGGCTTTGACAATAGAGCTTGGATCACTCTATTGAATTTTGAAATTTTTGAATGCCTAAACCTAACTAGAGCAATACAAGAATTACTTCATGTAGTTTCGGAATACAATGCCAAGATTCTCATAGTCCAGGAAACGAAATGGCTTGGTTAGGGTGCGACCACTCACTGGATCCACCGAAAGAAAAAAAGCGCTGGAACCAAGGAATTGACAGTCGTCTTCATTGTGAGTAAATTGTTTGACTCCTTTGCCACAAACTTCAAACCAATAAATAAAAGACTATTGCGATCTACTAAAATTGAAATTTGTCAAGGTTTAGCTTCACCACAAGATTGATGATATCCTAGGAAAAAAAGCACGATTCACTAACCACACCTGACATTAAAATAGTTTTAAGGCACTTAGAATGCCGACTTTGGCACAACAGAAAACACCCCGAAGAAATACAGAAGATTACATCCTGCATAAAACTAATAAATATAGCTGGTCGACTTTGCCACTAGGAAAAATATCAATGCCACCCCAAAACAGGCGCCACTATGTGGCATTCTTTTCAACAAAATTGACCATCTCCAAACTTACAGAAGGGCTTCTAAACGTTGAGTCTTCCCGACCATCTCTAAGTTTATAAAAAGGCTGCAACCAATATTCTATTGTAGATGTTGTCTTAGCGAGGCGCCAACTGCGATTCATACCACTATCTGATAAGGGCCAAATGTCCTTGTTGCATTATTAGACAATCGGTTACCAAATCGAGCAAGATTGAAGGGTTCGAAATAAGAATCTTTAATAGCGATAAAGGGGAGACAAAAATGCATCAAAATAACGACACACCTCACCGACAATTCCCTTGCTGACCAGACACCACAGCCAAAGAATTACGAACACATGTCCAAAATGGGAGTAAAAACATCAGCAAAGTCGAAGTCTTATACGAAGAAAACCTTTGGCATACAAAGAAAGATGTAGAATCTGATGTTACACAAAGGACCAAATATTCTCAGTTAAATAGTAGCTGGAGAAGTGTCGAGAAATCCATCCATCCATTATGCTGTCAAAACTGGTCTAAAATCACCATGGGTATCGCTACGGCCCAAGTGAAGTATCAAGAAAATTGACCCAGAAAATTAAATCAAAATTATCGAATACTTTGCCGTATACTTGGACCAAGTACAACCATGAGACTGTAGAACATTTATGACAATGCTTCGGATACAATAAACTTACTTAAATTGGAGTAGGCTGGTCACGCGAAGTGTATAAACGAAACAAGAAGTCTCAATCAGTAACCGGAGAGGAAAGTTCAGGGAAGATTATCACTGGGGAAACCACGAACACGTTGGGAGAACTTAATTGACACGGCCCGCACAGCCACACACTACCACGAGTTGGGAACTGGACGATTTGATTTTTGGATTCAGCCATTCGGAAACAATATATTCTGAAGGCTCGATTCTGGCCAAAGTGTCATTGAGGACGAAACGGTAAACCAGATCAGTAAAGTAAGTTTCGCAGCCAGTCTTTTACGTAAAAAGAAAAGGAGGGAGGTTCCTTTGTTGGCTACAATTTTCTTTGTTGAAAAAAAAAATACAGAAGGAACAAACTACTGAGGAATGGAAAAACTGATTCCCGAAATACTATATTGAAAAAATAAAATTCCAGTTAAAATACGAGCCGACTACTTAAAAAGATATCCAAAACAGGGGGAAGAGAATCAGCAATCAGAATTCTGAATGCAAAATGATGAGTATAGCCCTACTAAACTTTAAAATACACTATTTCCAGGATAATGATGGGTACAGGTGGCTGACGCCCTACAACCTTCATAGGTGTTTAAGACAATCATATATTTCCAGAGATGTCGTAAGATTTTGTTTAAGAATCGAGGGTTTTCTAGGTCCGCCATCCACTTAATGGCGGACCGGACCAGTTGAAAAGCAACATGCGTTCTCGGATGTGGTCCATGGAACCCTTATTCTTGGGCAAGCACCCAAGTTGCAAAATATGACTTGCGGTTTCATCTAGGGCAGATGCTGCCTCACCTCTGCCCTGGAAGCAGGTTGACCGAAGTGGTTACAAGGTGGTATTTGCTCCCTCATATTAATTCAAAAACACGATATGTATATGCATTATACTGAACACAAAACCATCTTGTAAAATTTTAAGCCTAAGCCGGCCGAGGCTGAACTAAAATTTTGTTTAAGAATCGAGGGATTCCTAAGTCCGCTTCGGTCACCCTGCTCCCAGGGCAGAGGTGAGGCAGCTTCTGATGAGTTGCCTCTACCCTGCACGAAACTGCAATTCATGTCGTAAGAATTTCTAAGCAATCATAACGAAATTCCTAAGGATAGAAAGAAGAAGAAGAAAGAAAGTCAAACACAAGAAATATGATGAACAGCTGATCAGAGCTCTTTGCACTTCATTGCATTACATATAACAAACATGCTATTGTTTTTCCCTTTTTGGTGTAAGATCCTGCAGAGAACAAACAACAAATTGCGATTCCAGCCACTACTTGGTAGAAATAGCCTATAGATGTTGTACGTCACTATACACACGTCCCCGGCTCCCTTCTTTTGGAGTATAAGGCATTTAGATAGTTTCCGTTTTCCTTAATTTTACTTTTTATCCTATTTCATGTAAAGGTTTTAAATGTCAGAGACTTCTATGCAAGTAACTTAACCAAATGATGCAACAAAATTTGTAGTTGAACTCCAACTGTCACCATTTGAGGGTCCGAGTTGAATCAGCATTACCAAGTTGGCAGATTCCAAATCTGATCCTATATCCCCTATAACTTCTTTGTATACGACCTGTATTGTAGTAGACACCACGCCTACGCATTTATCGTAGCTTCTCCTCCACCATACACACACACACACACACGCATTTATCGCAAGAATCAGATCGTATGCGAGAGGCTGAGATGACCTAAGCATGGAGGTAAAAGACGTTAAAAAGGAAGTGTGCGCTTTGAACAAAAAGAGGAGGAGCTGTCACTGAATGACATTTGGATCAAACGACTCCTTTAATTCTGGAAGACCTGAAAAATTTGGGGACTACGGGGCTATCGTGGGAGTTAAATAGCACGCTGGTTAAACCTTTGAACTTAAGGACTAACAAGTCCCGAAAAGGCATTACACTTCGTAACCAAAGAGAAACCACAGCAGCTCATAGGCATTGTACCCAAGGAATACAAGCTGATTATGAAGAAATCTTGTTCATACCAGAATATAATCGGAAATGGACTGTTTTGAGATTCCCTTAGTCGTTACATACCGGCTTCTTGATCCCGAACGCGGTTATCGCAGTGAATATTTTTTGAGTGCCCCACATGGTAGAAGTAGAAGAGTAGAGTAGAAGAGTTTTGTAGAAGCAGAGATTTTTACATAGTCTTTATACAAATATTTGAAGTTTTCGAGCCAAACGATCAATAGATGATCAGCTTTTCACGGGGTAAGCAAATTCTGAGAAAGTGATAGAAATTCAACATTGACGTGACCCACACATTACCGACCTCTACAAACTAATAACAATAATTAATTCCACAACACGGGTCAGTATAGAAAACAACTCCGCCATGCTATTAACATAGTATGCTGGGCCCACGCCCAGGTAAACGAGGAGGGTTTGAGGCAACATATTCTATACTATCCTCAGTAAAACAAAAATAAAATACTCAGATCACGGAGAGATAAATAGATTATAGTTGGAGTTATTCCACTATCCTACCTGAATCCTCCCTGATCTCTCTTGGTGACAGGTCCCGCGACAGGCCGACCAAGAAAATGCGTACAATGTCGTTACAAACAATATGATCGGATTGAGTCACAAGCCTCCGAGAAATGCTAGGCCATCCACCTCAGTTGACGCAGCAGAACGAGCCCCGGTCCTGTCGAGAAATGGGCAAGGGTTTCTGACGCATGGACTGCGTCAGGGCGTAAGCAAATTAGTCCGAACAAAATAAATACGTGTCTGCACGCTAAATATTGGTACCCTAACTTGAAAAACCGAGGAACTCACAAGAGCTCTTTGGAAAAGGCGCATTGATATCTGCGCTCTGCAAGAAACAAGATGGTCTGGCTGCGACATTGAACACGAACGCGGTAAAAATGGCTATAAACTTCTCTATTTTGGTAACCCACACACTCAATATGGTGTAAGCATTGCCATCTCAGAGGGTTTCCGTGATGCCATTAAAGAAGTCGAACGGTTTGATGATCGGCTGATGAAGCTCACCATTATATCAGCTGATCGCACTATTTACTTCTTCATCGCGAAGGCACCACAGACAGATCGACCTGATGACGAGAAAGATGCCTTCTGGCAACTTCTTTCTTGACAACCCTATTCGCGAAATAGTTAAAATAACCATGGATCAAGCCGGATTTGTTAAAAACTGCGGAATTACTGACGCAGTTCACGCTGTGAGAATCATCGCCCTCTTTACATTGCATTTCTGGATCTAGTGGTGTTCACTGGTGTTTTTTGTGTCGACGTATCAACGAACGTTTCAAATCTAAAATTTACCGCAATGTCATCCGCTTTGTTGCCCTCTATGATTCTGAGTGTTGGCCGACTATAAAGGACAATGAACGGCGTCCTGCGGTAATGGAGACGAAGATGTTGCGTTGGACTAGTGGCGTGACACGTTTTGATCACATCCGAAATGAGGATATACGCTATCGTTATGGGGTTGCACCGATTGTGGAAAAGTTGCGAGAGAGGCGTCTTCGATGGTATGGTCATGCAATTCGTGCTAACGGCAATTAATTTGCCAAGATTGGTCTGAACATCGAAGTCTATGGTAAACGACCAAAAGGCAGGCCGAAACAACGGTGGCTTGATATGCTGGATGAGGATTTAAAAACCTCGAGATTGCACTCAGATCAGGCATTCGATAGAGCCAAATGTCGAAACCGATCACGACGAGCCGACCCCGCTTATGAATGGGACAAAGGCTGAAGAAAAAGAAGAGGTCAGTACAAAAAACAAATGCAGGATTGAATCAAGTAACGAATTTGCCAAAAGCTACCATTAGATAGATGAAGTAACCAGAAGGGCTTGTAGCACTGATGAAGGGAATAAGTGGTTCCCGAAATATCGGTATTTGCAAGGTTAAATATTACTAGCGAAAAGAAAAGGGAAGTCTTAATTATTTCAAACAAATGAAGTACATTACAATATAGGCACAGTTGCAAATCTTCACAAGATCTTCTTATAATAAAATGGGCACTCATCGATATGAGTTGACATCCTAATTAGCATAATAGTGAAATCTCTCAAGAAAGGAGTGAACTTCAACGCCGATCAGAATTTCCTAAGAAGATTGCAGTCCCCTTGCCACAGCGTTTTCGAACGACGAAGACATAATGGAGCCATTGCTGAGCTGTTTGAGCATCAGCCCTTCGATCACTTAGTCCTGGATTGACTTCCAGTCGCGTTACCAAAGTTTGCTGTCTTTGTGCTTGTCCTCTTGTTGCAAGCTTATCATTTGCACAGTATTAAGTGATATGGGATATCGTTCTTCGCTCCACTCGCTCCTTTTCAAGGCATAAATGCATTAGAACTTTGTTTGAAAAGTGGAAACCATATCGTAGAAAGAGTAACAGTAAACGTTCATTGTACCTTCTGTCATTTTTATTTAAGTTTGGGAAAGAAGAAGTTGTCAAGGTTAGGCTTTTGGTAAGTATCTCCTCAAGTGCAGCGTTTAATCAAATCCTCTGAGGAAGAAGTTTCGAAATAATGGAACTAAGAATGTTCGATCCAATAACTACTCAAGATATTCTCTATAATTCTTTTTTTTTTGAGCCAATTTTTAAGCAACGTCTATTCACCATCAGGAAACAGTTACTTCAGATTATAATTAACCAACTTCAAACTAAAATCAACTTAGCCCTGGGATTCAATTGAAGATAGTGTTGTACACCATGCATGAAAATGAGCATCAAAAGGCAAAGAATAGCATTCTACTGTTATCACTTACCATTCAACCACTCAACATTCCATACAAATAGAAACCATAGAAATGTATTTAGCATTTTTTCATTCTTATGCTATGTACGCTTCAATTCTTTAAGTCAATCATTGATTTTTCTATGGAATGAGCGAAAACGAGTGAGTGTTCACTTTAAATTAAAGCCAGAAAGGTATGTAATTCGATGCTATTTGATTGCTAAGCACTTTATAACACGCTCTGCATAGTGAGCGAGGGTTTGTATAATAATTTATAGAGAAATGAACACTTTTGATAGGTTGGAAATATTTCTCTCTCGAATGGAAGTGGTACATAGCTTAAGTAAAGGACTATACTAAGGAAGTTGAATGCAATATACTTAAGACAATAGAAAATATTTTGCAAGTTCATTTCTTATTTGCAATTTAGTGCCAAGTTTCTTACAAAGCTTGAATGAAATGAAATTGAAAACCAAGGTCGAAAATCGGGTTGTGGCGCTATAGGAAAGATACAATAGTGATAATAGATGAAATGGTTAAGTAGAAACCAGTTAACAATATTGAACAAGAACACTGACAATAAAAAGCAAGACAAAGGTGAAGAAATCCATAAAATGCGACAAAAAAACCGAAAATCATGGTTGCACTCAACTTCCTTGTTACCGTTTTACTAGCTTGTCGGGAAAAAACAGTGTATGTTCTTACAAATAAAACCAATGCGCAAAATATACTAAAAATGTTTCTTTTAAACTACTAATGATTTTAAGCTAGTAAAATATATAGATATTGTCAATACGTACATATTCTTGGATCAAACCAAGAAGTGGTACGATTAATGTGGTTAATAAAGTATATTTCACCAGAAGATGTCACTGCCTGTTCCCAGCCTTCTGGTAATGAACCTAGCGGATCTACTGTTGTATCTTTTGCTTGTGTTGCAGCTGTAAAGAGAAAGGTAAATCGAAAGTTATATATTAGTCACATGGTTCAAGTGCAGCAGAAAATTAGAGAAAAGAATATGTTATTTGCGGGGATTTTGAAAGATATTTCCTTGTCACCTCAATTTTACTTTATGGTCGTTTCCATCAGATTAGATAAGAATGAGTGCGCTAGAAGGAGGTGTGAACTCTGCGTATGGAAGGTTTGAATAAGTTTCCTTGGGCCAAATGGGGAATTCATGATTTTTTGATGGATTTTCTTGCTTGATTAAACATAGAAAGTAGCACACACAATATAATAAAAATGCTCATGAAATCTATTACTATTGGCTTCCTCCAGCTGTGAATTGAACAAAAGAGAATCAAAGGTAACTTTTAACAGAAATAGGATTTTCGTTTCTTTCAAGTAAGTGGAGTAGATTTTTGTTTTATCTTCAACTGCTTGCATAATGAGAAAATCACTTTTATTTCTACTTTAATCCGCGGCTAATATTGTAACAATGTTATCTCATAAATGTGCTTCGTTTTTTTTCCAATTTCAATTTATTACGATTCCTTCCTTTCCTTAGCTAATATTTGCTTTTGATTACTCGCAACTAGCAAAAATTATTTTCTTTTATCTAACTGCCTACGTTAGTTCTTTTTTTCAATTTTCTCAATTTTTACTTGTGTTGGTAAGCAATATTTAGGTATAATAACAATTTTAAATTCAAAAAATGTTTTCATTTCACTTAAACATATATTTGACAATCAAAAAAAAAAGACAAATTTTATTTTTTTTTAAATGCCGAATAGTAAGTTTTTTATTCCTCATACACCGGTATTTCGAGGCTCAGTTGTCCTCTTTCTCAGTGAGTGAGGAAGAAGACAACTAGTCCTCGAAAAACTGTTTTTGGTTGGCAAAAACTCACTGAAGAAGATAACAACTGGTCCTCGAAATACCGGTATATGAGGAATAAAAACTCACTACTCGGCATTTAAAAAATAAAATTTGTCTTTTTTTTAATTATAAAATAAGCCAAAAAAACGACACACACAACCGAAGAAACAATTGGAACTAATTTATATTATTTTATAGAGGCAACTTGACATTATTATGCAGAGGGTGGTCAAATTATTAGAGCCACTCACATTTTTCATCTAATTTTAAGAACAGGTATTTTTTTAATGTTAAGTATGTATATTTAGTTGCTTTTATTTGAGAATCTGGAAGATATGTGTTTCTCAACTTTGTTATATAGCTTTTGAATGTTCTGGCCACAATGCATTTTTGAACGTAATCTATAGCGAACATTGACGTTGAGATTAAAAAAAAATGTATTAAAAAAAAATTTTGTCATTTTTAGGCAGTGATAAGTACCTATTTATTCATTAGTTAGTATTGTTTTTTAAATTAATTTATGTGTTACACAGATACATATTTTTACTTTCTACATATTTTTATTTTCTAGATTTTTATTATGAAGGAAAGTTAAGGTTTCAGCTGAGAAATATTTCTGAGATAAAAAAATTGATTTTTTAGTTAAAAAAGTTTGTTTTTTAAATAAAAAACTTGATCTTTTAGTTAAAAAAGTTGATTTTTTAAATAAAAAATTTGATTTTTTAGATAAAAAAGTAGATAAACAATTGCATTGAAATCTAACGTTTCCGCGGCCGCGGTAAAGACAGAATCAAACTGAAACTTAGTGCAAAATTACAATTAATACCAAATGGGTAGTTTCTGGGAATGGGTCCGTTAAAGAAATCATCATTTTCCACCCCTCCCACGCCCCGCCTTTCTAACAAATCTCAAAACTAAGATTGGCTTTTAAAAGTACTAATCGAAGCCTTTTGGCTTTTAAAAGTACTAAGCGAAGCCTTTCATTTGATATCCCACATGACTATATTCGGTGGAAAAAAATTTTACACCACACTTCTACATGTATGGGGACCCCCCCCCCCCCCCTTTAGAAAAGTGCGTGTGACAGACAGACAGACAGACGGACAGAGAGATATACACGTACCCTAAGCTCTTGTTGAAAATAATCCAGGGGTTATTTCACCAGCAAGACGGGAGTACTGACACCTTCCAGCGTTCCCTGAATGTGACGCCGATTCAACCCGTCACCAGGGACGAGCTGCTGGACATCTGCAGTCGAATAGGCGACAGCAAAGCCCTGGGTCTGAACGGCATTCCGAATGAGGCCCTCAAATTTGCCGTCAAATGTAGACCAGATATGTTGGCGGAGCTGTTGGAAATGTGCATATCCGAAGGTACCTTTTCTGCACCATGGAAGCGGCAAAAGTTGGTGCTGTTGCCTAAAACTGCAAACCTCCATATGTCTTCTAGACACTATGGGGAAAATGTTGGAGCGGGTCATTTATAATAGATTACTCCCAGTTGTCGAGAGCCAAGGGGGCCTTGCAGATAAGCAGCATGGGTTCCGTAAACCCAGATCAACCATTCATGCTATCACAATGGTTACTGGCTTGGCCGAAAATGCAATTCACGGAAGGGGTTGTACCAGCAAATATTGTGTGGTGGTGGCCCTGGATGTGAGGAATGCACTCAATTCTGCCAATTGGAACCTTATACGAAAATCTTTGGCGACGATTGGTGTTCCCACCTACCTCACCGCTATTATCGATAACTACTTGAAAGAGCGGGCACTCTGGTATAATACCGATGATGGACCCAAGGAGTACGTTGTCTCTGCGGGCATCCCACAGGGCTCTATACTGGGCCCACTACTGTGGAACATCATGTATATTGATGTACTTAACCACGGTGGTGAGTTACGCCGATGATATAGTATTGGTTGTGGTCGCAAAGCATCTCGAGGATGCTGAGTTGTACTCAAGCGAAGCAATCAGTGTTGTTAAAGCTTGGGTAGAGAGTGTTGGACTGGTACTCGCGGAGGAAAAGACAGAAGGGATCACCGCGCCGCAAAATAAATTACGCCTGCGTTAGTTCCGGAATCATATTATCACTTCCAAGCCGGCTATCAAATACTTGGGGGTGATGATAAACGCAGGACTCAATTTTAAGCAGCACATAGAGCATACTTGTAAAAGAACATCCACCACGATTATGGCTCTCGCAAGGATGATGCCGAACTTAGGGGGATCGCGGCATACTTGCAGGCTGCTCATAGCCAGGGTGATGAGTTCTATCATGCTGTATGGAGTCCCAGTTTGGGGAAAAGCACTGTAGGTTTTAGGCAATACACATAAACTGAGTACGGTTTGCAGAAGAACATCTTTAAGGGGGTCATCCCGTGTGTCGGATCCGCGGAATCGAATTTTTTTTTGGCATCAATTGTATCTAGATATAGTGTAGAATATATGAGCAAAGTGAGTTTTCGATATTCGGCGTTGGAAATAATAGTGTTAAACACGTAATAAGTCATATGCCAGATTTATGTCCATCGCCGTAATAAAGGTCGTATTTATCGGTCCGAATGACGTTTGAATGACTTCATTAAAAGGACAAGAATTGTAGCCAAGGCTGTACATGTGTTTCTTCAAGAAACCTAATTTATAAAAAAAAGTTTAAAACGGCACTAAAAATTTAGTTTTTAATATTTTTTAATAATCCTAGTTTGCAGACTGTAGTTAAGTCTGCACGTTAAAATGCCGTTTATTTTTTTCCTTTAAGATGATCGCAGCGCTCTCTAGCGTGGCAGCAGAAAAACACCTTTTTTGGAAATGAGTGTATAAATTGCTGTATTTCAATAATGGGCTATGCCATCGGGCTCGAAAAATTACTACGTGTGCTCAAGATATTAGTAAACAAATGGTGAAAAATTCGCATTTGTACCTTTATCCAGTTCGTCACAAATAATTTCTAAAAAAGCGGAAAAAACAGCCTTCACACGGGATGACCCCCTTAAGTATTTATTCACAGTTGAGGCGAATAGTGTCCGACATCCAGTCACAATACAAGTCCCTCTGCCACCAGTGAGATTTGAACCGCGACATTCCGCTACGACAGCCCAGTGCTCTAACCACTAGATCTGGATACATTTATCTTTAGTCGAGCGATTTAAACACGCCTTCCAATGGAAGCGTCAAAAATTTTGGCGAAATTGTGCCTAATTGTCGAATCTCTCCAGGAAAGTGCTCCTCATTTGTAAAAAGGATGTTGCCTGTTTTTATTTGTAATGTCGTATTTTTAAGTAAACATTTATATTGAAGGCATTAATAAAGAATCAAATCTTCTTTGAGCAAATATTTTATTATTCTGGCGCCCTTCACGTTTCTACTCACGCGATTAGGAGGTAGAATCCTCTCTAGATATGGATGATTTTTCGTCTGAGAGATGCCTTCACAGAAACTTTCTAGTTTGTCGCCTGGTGATATACGAGTGAGAAAATAAGCGTGTATTGCTTGCATATAGATCTAACATTCTGTAGGCCACAGTTCCTTCAAAGCTGTCTTTAATATCATAATATGCATCCCGATTCTGAGGCAATGGTTTCGCAGTCTTTGAGCCATGCTTTATCAATCTAAGGGATATGCTTATTTATATTTTTTATCTTTTTCGAAGTCTTATCGCCCGTACATTGTAGGTTGCGATAAATAATTGAAATATATTTTCTCTGCCAAATTTTTGTTGCCCATCAGAATCAGTGAGGCCTACCAGTGTGGGATTACCTGTAAGGAGTATTATTTACAAAAGTAAAAATAATTGTAAGGACGTTGGACTCCGGACTTGCCAACACATCTTAATTGTTCATTAATGTTCACTGTGCATATCGATGATAGGTTCTATGTACACATAGAACTGAGGTGCAGGGAGGATTTGCATGGTAAGATTCCGTCTCATTATCATGATTGCCAAAAGTCAACTGTTGGGGTTACCCGCGGATCTACCTAAATTACCTTAAATGTGCTCTAAAGTTCAAAAATTTTAAACACTGCACGTTCCGTTATCAAATGCTAGTTAGTTAAATTTTTATTTCATAACTCCGTTTTTTCGGCATTACAATTGCAAAAACTCCAATTTAGATGATACTTAACAAAATTGTTCGGGCTTCCTTACGCTAGCCGTTCAAAAATACGTTCTTGATTGTGACGACTAGCTACTGCGAATATCTGATACCCCAGTTGGCTTCATTGTTGCAGATACGACAATCTGATTCTCAGGGGGACTACGAGCAGCTTCATTTACTATCATCGTCTAAGTTTAGAGCTTTTGTAAACTAATTTGTTTTGAACTGACCTTAACAGAAAGAGGGCAAGAAGAAAAGAAGGACACAGGGAGGAAGAAAGTGGGAACAGAAGGAAGCAAGAAAGGGTGAAGGTCATGGAGTTTAACGTGATCACCTTCGGACACGGATTGATTTGGCAACCATAATTGCCAAGGAAACTCCTACTAAGGAGGTCTAACTGGAGGAATTTTCCTGGGGCATATACTTACAGAGGACCACCCTCGTTCCCATAGTGCTAGATAACCTCCGACGAGCCTTGTGGAAAGAGCCAGGCCAGATGAATCCTTCGCAGACTCGCACGTGATCACCGTCCTCGAGTACGTTCAGGTAATTAACAATGAAATTGTAACATTTTTATCAATTGATGACTAAATCTTCTTTCATTTTTATATTTTTTTTTGGAAAAATGAAGACATTTAACAATGACTCAACAAATGTCTGAAAAATGGATAAAGTTCCTAAGACAATACTTATAGAATGCAACCGGTTTGCTTTCGATATAAAAGAAATTGTTTCTTATCGGTGGCGTTGTTTGGGTTTTTCAACGCGTAAGGGGGTCTTATTGCAAATTTGCGAAATAATGCTTTCGCCGCTTCACCAGGAAAGGTTTAGTAGGACTGGTAGGCTCGCCCACTTAATAGAAGAGGAATAGATAGAAAGAAAAGCTTTTATCCTTCTGGGATTTCCTAAGTTGCATTCATAGCTCTATTCACTTATAAAAGTAAGAGTTGGAATTATGTGTGGACTATTGAGTTTTAGTTGAGTGCACTATCTTCAAAACGATTCCTCCTATTCAGATGCAAAAATAATTATCTACTAGTGAGTAAATATATGCTAAAAAATTGTAGAGTATAATTGAGAAAAATTACAATTTAAAAAAAATATTTAACAAATTTGGTTAAATTTTAGTTAATAGCATAATGGTTTCAGTAGAATGTTCAGACTGTCAAGGTGAGGCAATATTAAAACCTTTAATCTTTATTGGAAATTATATCTGGCTTGACCACATTTGGAAATTACAAGACTATTTCAAGAGAAATCAAAACTCCGCCTATCATGTTCATCTGCTACACTTTCGTCCTGAGAAATATACAAGTCGGGAAACCGGAAGCTGGACGCTTCAGGTACGAAAGGTT
This sequence comes from Hermetia illucens, assembly GCF_905115235.1. Taxonomy (NCBI): domain Eukaryota; kingdom Metazoa; phylum Arthropoda; class Insecta; order Diptera; family Stratiomyidae; genus Hermetia; species Hermetia illucens. Next base: position 27,547,533 of record NC_051849.1, read on the forward strand.
TTGTGTATTTCTTAGTACGTAGCACGTAATATATTCATATAATATGTGAGAGTATCCACTTTCGGGTGATATTGACATTCATAGTCTCCAATTTTCAAAGAAGCAACAAATTTGAGGTATTATAACTTTGTTAGCAATAGTGCGATTTTCACCAAACTTGGCAAGATCATGCTCTATATATAGCCTATATCACTGCAATTTCATGGTACTAGGATGCACTTAAGGGGGGTTTCTAACCAATTACAAAAAATTGTAGTAATATACTATTATTAACTTTATTTAAACAGATATCGGCATGGAAGGTATTTCGGAGCCCAGGCACCATATAGTGGCAGCCTCCTGCTTTTTTTCAGATTTTTCGGTTTGGTAGTTTCTGAAAATGGCCCCCTTAAAGAAGTGATCACTTTCAACCCCCCGCGCTCCCCACCCATCCAACGAATGTCAAAACTAAGACCGGCTTTGAAAAGTACTAACCGAGACCTTTAATTTGATACCCCACATGACTATATTTGATGAAAAACAATTTTACACCCCCCTTTATGGGGGATGTATGGGGACCCCCCTTAAATTCGAAGTAAAAGGATGTAATTCACTGTATGCGTGAGCGTTCACAGTTCCCACCTTTCTACCAAACTTGGTGTCAATCGCTATAACCGTCTCCGAGAAAAACGCGTGTGACGGACAGACAAACGGACAGACGGACAGACAGACAGGCAGACAGACAGACAGTAAACCGATTTTAATAAGGTTTTGTGTTTACACAAAACCTTAAAAATGAACATCCCGACTTCCCGTGATATACTAAAATTTCTGGTATAATAAAAGAAGACACGTGCGGACTAAAAATAAAATTTTGGTGATTCATTTTCAATTTGATGTGCAAAAGATTCAGTCTCGTGAAAATCGCCAGAACGTTTATTGAGTTCACAAATAAGTTACCAATCATTTTCAGTGGGAAAATAGGATTTGGTGAAGCAAAATGTATTGCGATGCAAAAATTTCCCATCTGGAACTGGAATATCTATCCATCTATCTGGTAATGAAACTCTATCCTCATAAAAATTTAATTGTTTTGCAAAGATTCTGATTTTAAGTTTGTTTCTGTGTTTTTCCATCGATTTTTTGGAAATTGGCTACCGAAGTACACTCCATATCTCAATTACAATTGAGGTGATTGATAATGTTAAATACCATGAATCGGGTTTCATATCAGAGTAGTTGCGTTACTTAATTTTTAAAAAATCTGCAATCGAAGTGCGCCGGTTCACTTATGACCGACGATCTCCTGCGACCTCTCTGGTTGCAAGCGCTTCCTAAGCGTGCACAGGAGATCCTACAAGCCTGAGAACAAACAAACTTTCGGCAAGTTGGGACCCTTAGCGGATAAAATAGGCGAAATAGACTCCTCATGGGCCACATTCTGCATAGTACAACCAACGCCTGTCGTGTTGGCTTGTGAGGAGGAAACCACCAAACTCCGCCAGAAAATTGCCCAACTATAGCTCTGAGGATTATCCAGAACATCGCATCGAAACAACGTGTGGGTGCGCAAACCCCAATTGTACGATGGATACTACAAGACCTGCACAGCCTAAGAAATGACCAAAATGAACACATCATAGAAACCACAGGCCAGCCCGCGGCCGCTAAGGCTACAAGACTTCCCCGGCAAAGTATCAAGTGGCAAAACAAGAATTCCAATGGATGATGGACCAGGAAATCTGCCAACCATCCAACAGCCCTTGGTCGAGTCCCTCTACACATCTTGGAAAAGGCGAACAGCACTATTCGCCCCTGCAGCGACTACCGGTGGCTCAACGCACACACTGTACCTGACATAGCGGACTTCAACGTGGGACTACATAGCAAAAATATTTTCTCTAGGCTCGATCTGGAACGAGCTTACTTGCAGATTCCAATAGCAGCTGCTGACATACCCAAAGCAGAAATTATAACGTCATTGGGGTTGTTCAAATTCACTAGAATGTATTTTGGTCCCCGGAATACAGCACAGACCTTTCAACGATTCATTCTTTTCAGAGATCTTTTTTCAGAGATCTACCCTTCGTTTTCGCGTACCTGGAGGATTTGCTTATTGCCTCAAAAGACGATGTGGAGCCCGAGCAGCACCTCAGGATAGTCCTCAAGAGACTCTCAAAGCGTGTAAACAACTTCAACCCTGCGAAATTTGGTCTTGGTAAGGCAGAAATCGATTTCCTAGGCTAGAACATCACAAGACGTGTTAGCACTACCTAGCAAAGTACTGGCAATCCAGGACTACACACGCCCGGAGAGGGTAATGCAGCTACGAAGATTCCTCGGTATGCTGAACTTCTACCGAAGATGCCTTCCACATGCAGCCATTACATAGGAACGGCAAAACACATTTCTACACATATCAAAGAAGAACACAAGTATTCGATCCTCTGGTCCGAGTTTGCAGTAGCTGGGTTCGATAAATGAAAATCAGATCTTCAGAAGGCTACACTACTAGGTCATCCAGACCCAGAAGCAGAAATATCATTAGACTGTGATGTCTCAGATCCTGGTATGGGAGCTATACTTCACCAAAGAGTCAACAGAACTTGGCAACCGCTTGGGTTCTATTCAAAGGTATTCAACGAGGCTCAAGGCAAGTACCCTACGTATGATAGAGAATTTCTGGCTGTCTACAATGCCATATGTCACTTTCAGAAACTACTTGAAGGCAGGCAATTTACAATCCGCACAGACCACAAACCTTTGGTGTTCGCCCTCAACCAGAAGAGAAATACCGAAGCAAGGAGAACCAGTCACCTCATCTACATTAGCCAATTCAAAACTGACAGAAGGTACCAGAGCGGAACTAATAACAAAGTTGCCGATGCTCTTTCCAGAGTGAAAGAAATAACTCTACCTAGAGATGCAACTAGACTAGCCAGCGGACAGGGACACAATTCATCCTTACGGAATTTACCAGCTAATCTGAACCTTTGACTCCAATGGATGGACATCCCCAGAACGGAAACCTCTATTCTATGTGAAACAACTTCAAAACCGCGGCCCAACCCGCCATTCGACGTCAGAGGAAGCATCTTTGACAGTCTTCATGAGCTCAGCCATTCCGGCATCCGAGCTACTCGAAAGCTTGTTTTTCAATGCTACTTCTGGTCAAACATGAATCACCATATTGGAGAATGGTCGTCAGCTTATACAGCTTGCCAACAATCGAAAATCTACAAGCACACCTTACACCCAGAGGAGCTTTTTCAACAGCGGGTCATTTCGAGCAGTTCCACCTCGATCTGTCATCAAGAGATCCCTGAAACCACCTTATGACGGCCTTTCAGAGTTCTGAAACGTTCGGAGAAGCACTACATCACCCAACTATCCGACAGGGAGGCAACAATTTCAATGGACAGGCTCAAACCAGCGTACTTGGTACGAGATTCCGAAGCACCACCGCCGCCAGAGCATTCAGACTAAGAAGACTGTACAACCAGGAGCGGTCGACGAGTCAAACCCAAGGTCCAATTCAATATCTAGTATGGTAGAAGCATTGGTGAGAGCCATGAGACGGTACCACTAATTCTAGGAAACGAGTAAATGGCGCTACGGTCACTAGTTTTCAGTCACGCCATTTGTTCCAGGCAATACTACCTCCATCAAGGGGTAAGGTAGGCCAGGTGTCGTTAGACGGAAAAATATAGCTCGGGAGAAAATCAGACTGGGGCCAGTTTTGTTTTAATTCTTCATAGGGATGAGTGGGGAAAGACTACACAAAAACATACTAACTAGATCTTAGCAGTTAGTAGCTAGTATTTCTTTAATTGATTCAAAAATTTCAAGTTTAGCTGCGATCATTAGAAAATCGTCGACTCAACTCTGACCTCTGCAGCTTGAGGAAAAATCAGACATCGCCAATCATCAAGTTCTATAGTTGAGTGATTTAATTCGCCAGGTTTCTCGCCCCTCCTTTGGGGCATAGCACCCAAGCATTCAAAAAACAAAAATATTATATTAACGGTTTCGTCCAGGACAGAGGCAACTCTTCAGATGCTGCCTCACCTTTGCCGTGGGAGTAGCGTGACCAAAAGTGGCAACAGATGGAAAAACGCTCTTTTATATAATCACAAAAACACGACAAGATTGCGAATTATGTTGAAGTTAAACTGCCAATAGTTTGAGCCTTAGCTAGTGCTAAGTGGACCAAAAAAGGTGAGAGTAAGTTGCTCTCTATTTGGTCCGGTCCAGCATCATGTGGATCTGGAGTTAGGATCCGCCATATCCTAAACAATTACCTAGTTTTAGCCTAGCTTAAGCTTAAACTATTGGCGATTTGATTTCAATATAATCCGCGTTTTTCCACCTGTTCCCACTTTGCGTCACGCTGCTCCCAGGGCAGAGGTGAGGCAGCGTCTGAAGAGTTGCCTGTGTCCTGGACGAAGCCATTAGTCCTTTTTGTTTTATGTTATATCCCTATTTAATACCTTGTAAGGATTCCTAGTATCTTTTCAATTTTTTTCGAATAAAGATTTAATTTCCACGAAAAACTGTGAGATTCTAATATAAAGCAATATTTCTACCCATTACACATTTTGTCACTTAGAAAAATTTAACTCCTTACCATTAATAGTGACCAAAACCAAATTAATTTTCTCTTCACCATAGTTTTTATGGAAAATTACATGAAACCATAGCGGAAAACGTCAGTATCTTTTATCATTTCACTTCCTTGATACTTCATAAAAAATACATTTGCGACCATAACATGACGCATATCAAATCTTACAATCTCTCTTTACTGCTTTTCTTGATATGAAGAAAAAAACCTCGTGATAAAGGTGATAGTTTAAAAGATAAAAATACGCAGCGTGCGCGCAGTAGAGTGTGTTGACATTTAAATTACGCCTTAAAGATAACAGTTTTATTTTGAATAGCGCTATCTGGAATGGATACAGATACTTTTACAGTCGCTGTAAACATTCTCATCACTTTAAAGTTGCGGAAAATCTTGTAAGTAGGTTGATGAATTAAAATAAGGCTAAATGACACTTTAATATAGAGGAGAAGATAGAAAACAATATACCAAGAATGTGGTTTTTTATTTTCAGAACTGAAAAGGTAGAAGAATATCCAATCTGATTATCTTGATTATCGTATCGGCAGTTTATTATTCAAATATATTCTCGAACTCGTGATTTAATGATACCTGTACGGTAGAGAGACTTGATTAGATATAAAAAAATCGAAGCTAAATTAGTTTACTTTGTCATCAACTTAATTTATATCCGCTGGAAAAACTGTAATTTTTCCTAAAATAAATTTTCAATTCCCCAATAATAATAGATCGGATATTCGATAACTATTTGGAGAAATAACGGGGATAATTTATTTATTGACACAAAAAATAAAAACATAATAAATAAATGGAATAAATTGGAAATCATTGGGAAATGGATACCTCAATGAAATAAATCCCATCCCGTCAAAAGTGCTAAACTAAATTGGTAAAAATTACTAACTTGGGAGCAAGTGAGTCTCTTTTGCTAATGTTCATTCACCATCACTTTAAAATCGCTTCAAAAAACCAAAAATCTGACATTCAAACAAGTGCATAAGATAAACTTTAGAAGATATTTCAAAAGAAGAGCTAGGTTAGCAGGTACTGGGAAACAGCAAATGTTAAGGACGAAATTAGCAGTGAGCATCAAATCAATTCATAATTATGATAATACTATCAGGAAAAGAAGCACTGCTTCCTGAAAAACTATTATGCTCCTTTGATGGCTAAGTGGCACCTATTAACTACAGTATATCGATCATTCCTACGATCGACAGAAATTTTAGGATGGTTCCTACTTCTAGATGTTTCATCCTTGCGACTGGTATTAAATATTCTCCCAGGTGTAGTTTCCTACTCTACCCATGCTAAGACATTATTCCAGGATATGTACAGAGGTTTGATTGCTCTCCCCACCGAATCTGTACACAATGTCCGCAGATATCTCTAGCTTACCCAGGAGGGAATTTAGCCTGCAATGACCTAGGAGTATTCCTACTATGTATGATCCTAAGGCTCTTTTTCGAGAGCTCCAAACAATCCTACGAGTGCTTTGGTTCATATTTCTGTTCCATTCCTGAAAACTTCGCCGAGTAAATAGCAGGATTCGTTTATAATGACTCCAATTGTAATGATCGTTTGGTTATAGTGACGCCATTGATCCTTAGGAAAACCAACTATTTTATATAATATTTTATAATTCCGAATATATGACTGGCACTTGACAGCGCGATGGCCGAGTTGTGTCTTAGCCCTCCAATCTTGTTGCCCCGGGTTTGAATGCCGCTTGGTCATAAATGTTTGTGTTCATCTTTGTGTTGTCCCTGCACTGTAGATTTATCAATCGCACAGCATTTGGGGTGATAATATTGAAGCTAAAGCAGTGTCATTGAAAATTACACAGGAAAAAAACAACAGAGAAATTGTGTGGATTCTCAATACAATACAAAAGAGTGAACAAGAGACGTAAAGCGGGGAAAAATCATTTACCGCGACGGAAATTGTCTCTTTAGCATTTCATGAATTGCGGTAATTAATAGTTTTAGAGAAGAATTTAAGGATTTATAGTGGTAGGTTTGGTGTGAGGGTTCGTGTTTGAAGAACCAAGAAAAAATTGAATGATTTAAAACATTAACAGCAGAATTTTGAAAGAAAAGGCAAATGAATTACCTCGGCAACTAGATTTGTACATAAATTCGATATTAAAAAAAATCCCCAGACAAAAGTCGTTTTAAATGATCAAGAAATTTAATTTATTATTTTCGATGATGAAAAAGCATCGTTTACATCAAAAAACCTGGGGAGGCTAAATTCGTAGCTCAGAATGACTCTAATAGCTGCTTTCAAATTGTTTTCCCGGTGGTTAGCGGCTAAGCAATGTTAAAATGCTGGAACAGGGCTTCTTGACAAGCTTATACCTGGTATAGCACTTAAAATCAAACGAGAAAAATATGTTGTTAACATACTTGAAGTAGTTAATATGGATGCAAATGTGAAACGAAAGTACTATTAAGACATTCAATTCACCTTGCATTGAAGGAGGGGACAAGTTGCTCCCAAAATAATGGTCCATGCAAAATAAAAAATAATTGCCTGGCGACGGAAGCGATTCAGATGCAATACACGATGAAAATTAAACAGACAATGAAATCAATAATAGAAGTGAGTGGGCAATGTATGTTATATCACAAAGTGATATCAGCTTTAAGTGCAATATCACATCGCTTTCACCGACTGCGATCCAAATATCCTCAAACATCACGGCATTACTTCATCACCATATCACCATCCAGTAGAGAATTGATAATAGAATTACTGTTTTGATATGTAATGTTCGTGCTGATGTGATATTACATCACAAGACATCACTAAACATCACCAAGTAATACTGGTCTGTCGTAGTGTAAAAAATCAGTAAAGGATTCAATTTTAAATCCTCACAGAAAGACTTTCATTCATCACATCCGGACATACGAGCAAATCGTGCAAATTCCCCATTGTTTTCATCAATTTGCGAATTAGCGCATTATCCAGATGAAGTAGCGGTTTTTTTCTTTGCCATGTGATCCAATAATTCAATATGGTAGTTGCTATTGATTGTCTGGCCCTTCAAAAGTAAGTCCAAAAGTAAAATTCTGTGGATGTCCCAAAACAAAAGTAAATGTTGCTTTCGATGGGTACTTATCTGGGTAACACTTATTCAACCATTTTTCAGCTTGAACGGTATTTTTATATGTTTGATTAACAGGCAAAATTCGCGGTTTTCCATCACTTGAACAAACACGAACGACTAAACCGAATGAGATGAAATTTTCATACCTTTCCTCTAAAAGTTTTACCGAAAAAACATGGTAGTTTGGTAATCGCGGCGTGATGTGTGTGTTAGTCACGGGACTCTTATTAGTACTTTCAGTTTCTAAAAGTACTAATCCTCCTTTCAGTTTCTGAAAGTACTAATCGAGCCCTTTCATTTGATAACCTACATGATCATATTCTGTGAAAAAAAATTACACCCCCCTTTTCGTATGTGTGGGGAATGCCCCTTCAAACTTAACATAAAATGGCGTCACTAGCTGCATGTGCATACAGACCCCATGTTGTCATCAAATTTCGTGACAATCAATTCAGCCGTTTCCGCGTAAATCGCTTGTGACAGACAGACAGATAGACTAATGGAGTGCGGAGTTGCCAAATCTCCAGATCAGGCGCGTCCCTTCGTGCGGATAAGGGGATGCTCAGCGGATGCGTAGGAATGTGTACATGTACGCATTTGCAGATGTGAGTGCATGAGCATGTTTATGCGAAGGTCGGGTAGGTGGGAAAGAAACATCACCCGTGGGGAAAAATGGCTATGGGAAGGACACCCAAAACAAGAAACCAATATGGAAGAAGAAAGAAGAGAAAAATTTACGATGCAGTGACTAGGAAAGCCAGTAATGTAGGGCTTTTGGCAGCGAGCATCCCTCGACTGCGGTGCCTCGGTGGTAGATTACTTGACCACCGTTGCATCGAATACTAAAAGTAGCCTGGAGAAAGAGGCATTTAAAAGGAGTACATCACCCCCGAGAACGCCTGTTCACAAAACACAGAAAGACGCCCCATAGAAACTTGTCATTCATTAGCTCATAGTGGGGTGACTACACCTGGTCGGAACATGTCGCAGGACTTTGTCTTTGATCTATTTAGGAGAAGCTTGACGATCCTGCGATCTCCTCCAAAATCAGGGATTAGGGAAGCTCCCGGAATGCTAATAGATACGGAAGTGTCCAGTAGAAAACCAAGCAAAGGAACAGTGTCAGAATACGGACGAATCATCGTTTTCTCTACTCAGAGGAAAAATAGTAAAGTTGTCCGAATTCATAAAGGACAAACACAATGTGCACCAGGCCATCAAAAACATGGTCCGAGCCATTCGTGTACTGTGCAATAGTGTCAAAGGCGAAAAATCTCTGACATCATCGGTGGATGGGTGGCGAGTTCTAGAAGACTTCTCGGCAAGTGATCACCAGTACATCGCGTTCGAAGTGGTGGACGCTAATTGCCGTCGGTTTTTTTAAAGGTCAGCAGCGTTTCACGTTGTATCACCCAAAGATTGCTAATTCGGCCATACCTTTTTGAGGCAGAGAATGAAGCAGCTAACCTCGAAATACGATGTCGAAGTTTTGTGTGTACCAACGATGTGGGCAAGTGATTCATTCTCACGTTCCCTTCTATCCTTGTTGAATGGCGAATGAATTGAAAACGACCTCTATAATTGTTTCCACTCCCCCATGGCCCAATAGCACTTTATTGAACAAGGGTGCCATATTTACTTGCCCCATTGGAAGTTGCGGTTCTCCGCCTCGGGCTGATTTCAGTTAACTCGTTGGGGAGTTCCGTCCCCACGTACTCGAGAAGGGCAATCAGACCCGAATCTGCAAGGGACTCATCTGAAGTGGCTGTGCCACGAAGCTTCACCGGAGGTTATCTGGTACCATGGGAACGGGGATGGCCCTCTGAGAGCATATCCAGGAGAATTCCTGGAGGATGTGTTCTCGGCCCGGTTATTTGCGGTTGGCCCCCTAGTGGGAGTTTCATGGTAGTTGTGGTTATGCCTACATCGCGAGTAGAGCTCCTTGGAGCTCAAGCGTGGAGTTGCGTTGTACAACTCGGGTGCCGTACCCCCTAGTTGCGGCAGAGGTGTTAGATAGGCCTCGCATCCACTGGTATGAATGCTGAACTTGCACTCATTATAAACCAGGACCGCTGTGCTTGCATGGCGGGGCTCTGATTGTAGTCCCAAAATCAAACCGTGTCCAAAGAGGACCGTGGGTTTAAGCCTTAACGGCAGGTACTCACGTTAAACCCACAGGACTTTCGTGCCCCATTGGAAGGTGCTCAGAGGTGGCGATGAGGAAGACGGGGCGGCAACCCTGTCGGCCAAAACAAAACCAAGTGGCAGAGGAGAACCTCTATAGTTGAAGTAATAAAAACATCATCATCATCAGTGCTAACAACTGATGAAGGGAACAAATGGTTCCCGAAATATCGGTATTTGCAAGAATAAATATCCACACCAACGAAAAAGAAACAACGAGTTTTTATTACTTCAATTAATTAATCGTTGAAAACACCGCATAATTTCACTCACCTCTATAGTGGTGGTACCGGGAGCCGCTGTACTGACTTTGGTTTGCCGGCCGTGATGCAGTAGACGAATGCTCCAACGGCCTAATTAGGGCGATCAGACCCGAGTCTGCATGGGGACTCATCTGAGGTGGAAAATTGGTCACGAAACCTTACCAGGGGTATACTGGTACCATGGGAACCGGGATAGCCCCTGGACTCTCATACTTCGGGTGAACTCCCGTTGTATGTGAGTACAGCTCGGTTGTTTGTGGTTGCCCCCCTAGTGAGAGCTTCATGGGAGTTGTGGTTGCGTTCAAGCGAACAGAGACCTTCGGCTCTCAGCGTGATGTTGCGTTTCAACACGGGTGCCGTACTCCTTAATTCGGTAGAGTTTTTGGTAGGTCTTGCATCCACCAGTATGAATGCTGAGCCTTGCACTCGGTATAGACCGGTATTGTTGTTGCTTGTCACAGCGGGGCTCTGATTATGGTCACAAAATCAATCCGTGTCTTAAGAAGACCGTTGGATTAAGTCCACGAGACAGGTACTCAAGTAAAACCCCCTAGGACTCACTGCCCCCTTGCAGATCCGTCTTTTGTAACTCTTTTGTCGTTGGAACTTCGGCAGATTTCAGACAGATGATAAATGAGCATAAAAAGTTCAAAAAATAAGAGAAATTGTGGCAAAAACATACTTTTACCTGTAAAATCTGAGTCGGACAAAAATACGAATTTACGCTCAGCAAAAAAATATTTTTTTTAGTTTTTTCAAAGACCCAATTTTATTTCTGGGATAAAATTTACTACTGTCTGCAAACTATTTTATGAAGAAAATAAAATCATAAGATTTAAATTACAAATAAAAAATTTATGCTAAAAATAAAAATTATATCTTCTTTCTTCGGTACTGTAGAAGAATTTCTTCCGTCATTCGTACATTTTTTTGTATGTGCGTAAGTATCTACAGAGCAAAGATCTATCTTTTGTCGCTTTCAATAGTTTTCTGGATTTCATCCACATCTTCCGCAGATTGTTTCGTAACATTTCCTTAAGTATTTAGTGACCATTCAGCCGGCGGTGTTTTAGTCTTATCAATCTGGGATATAGCCTTTGTTATGTATTAATGAAAGCGGATTGTCAATATACATCTTGATTTGAAAGGTCACAAATTTTGCAGAGGTGAGGCAACAAAAAGAAAATAACTTCTTACTCGCTTATTGCATTAGTAGGAATTATTACCCATTTCGAAGGACTAGACAAAGCTGCCTATAGAAGGGGGAATTTCAAAGGTGATGTCACGCTTGACTAAGACCCTAAAGTGTATTCGTTGAATAAAATGAACATCCTTAACTTTTTTTCGGCACAAATCTTTCTTATTGTCTGTTTGTCTGAAAAACATTCACCTCAAAACGTGTTCCATTCTTTCTGATGGCCTAGACTAAATAAGATCAAAGCATGCGGCTGTTGCGAATCTTGACATATCAAGGTAACTAGTCAACGTATCTCATCCGTAACCATAACAACAGCAAAAACGATCAATTTTCTCACTAATAGCATTTTAATGTTCCATTATCATAGACCAACATCTTCTTCTGCATTCATGCTTTCCTAGATACAACCCACCATGCACAATTATATCACATTCGTTCATGCATGGTGAATGTCTCATCCCCGTTTTCACCAAGCTCATCACAAAGTTCATCACTGATCCAGCCTCTTTCATCGCGAGAGTGTAATGTGCCGCTTGTCAGGCATCACCAGCATCATCCTTGCAGTCGTTGTCGTGCCATCATCATCAGTGCCATCGAAAAATATGATTAATTTTTTTCTAATTTTCTCCATGGTCACTAATTGAGAAATTATCGATGACGCTCGAATCGACCTAGCCATCTAAAGGTACATGAGTTACGCTGGCGTGCGTATATGTGAACACTATAATGTTGCAAGCCCAATAGTTTTATATTAGCGGCGAGATCAATATCTCCTTTGAACAATAAAATCATACACGGACTCTGTACCATATCAAAGCGAAGCACACAGCGTACCCTGCGAACTATGGGAAATTCTCTGCAGACGTACATTAATTCGAAATTTTCCCAACATTTATTCGAATCGTTAGTTAGTTACTTACTCACGACAATTACGGCAATTATTACGATTGCGACGACCTTCACCACCAGCATTTAATCGTTGGTGTCTCGAAGGAGGAAGGAGAAAAAAGCCGAAATGGTTAAACGTAGACAATTTCAATAGAACAAAGTTTTCATGCTTGGTTGTATCTTTGTTTGATTTGTATCTTTTCTTGAATCGACTTTTTGTTTTTGTTATTTTTTTTCTAGATTGCGCCACATTAGCGTTTATCGGTGTGAAAATTTTGAGAGTCACGTTTTGTATGTTACTTAGGTGGCTCCAATAAAATGAAATATGAAATAGAAATGACGAAATATTGAGGCGGATTTAAATTGGGCTGTGACGAAGGTTTATTTTGTAAATGTTGTATGCAAATTGAGGAATAGTATCCCGTAATTTTTAATAGAGGCTAACATGGAAGTGTGTCGAGGTAATTTTTTTGACTTTATTTCATGTCTGAATCCTAATGCGTACAAGGTCTAAAATTGAAAACCCGTCAATCGATGTGGGTCCTTTTTCTTTCATTCGGAATTAAACACATCGTAGTAAGGTATATGCGCACCGATTTATTGGTGTCAAAAGAAAATAAAAACTACTAAACTATATTGTGGTAAAATAGATTGCTCAAGCGTATTACGGTCTGTTTTTGGCTCTAGGGCCCCATTTACGATCTTAAATATTGGCTACTGCGGAACAAACTGGAATCGATTGCTATGCCACCATTATCAAAAGGCGTTGCAGTCCACAATCGTCAGAAAAGACCAGCAACACTAAGCAAGTTTCGAAACTCAGGCAGATGATAGTTCATTCAGTGAAAATCGATTCCAATTTCTGGCACCATGAGCTCATAAAGAAGCTAAAATGATCACTAAAGCTAAACCATCTTTGTGAGAAAAGCAGTAAAAGTTTTGTCTACAAAATACAAGCAGCATTTGGCAAAAACAATTTCCACATTGGTCCCATCAAAAAGGAAGAGATCATCTAGAAAAAATACAAATCTGTTCTGAGGATGGATTTAGAAAGATAACTAAAGATTTCGCTGCAGAAAATCGACAGTACTATACGTACTAGCTCAAGAGCAGCAGAGACCTGCGCGTTGTGATTAAGGGAATTGAATCGGAAGTTGATCCCAATGAAATAAAAGAGGAACTTAGTGTGATAATGAATCGAAACAGAATACCGCAACCCTTATTTAAAGTTGAGTTGAATCCAGATTATCACAAATTGTGAAAAAGAGCAGTTCACCCGATAGAAAATCTTCACTACCTCTTGCACAGGAGAATCACAGTGGAAGAAGCACATAAACGCAATGATCCTTCCCAATTCATGAACTGCCAGGAATTTGGCTATATCAGGTCTTACTGTATACTTTCTAGTATGCCCGGGGAATTCCATAAAACAGTTCTATCCACCAAAAATAAAACAGACGCTACAGCCAGAAAATGCAGTAACTGTGGACAAAACCATACTGTCAAATATAGAGGGTGGAAAGTGTATAAAGCCCTGAAGCAAAACACACTGCCTGTTCAAAGATGGAAGCAACACCAAATGAACTCTTTGGTTAAAACACAAAATCTGGCTGGGTCCGTTAATTTACCATCCTCATCTATTCATCTTGGAGTGCAATTTGCTGATGTAGGGAAAAACCAGAGCCAAGACGAACCTGTCGCTGACAGTTCATCTCAAGGACTATCTTCGATTATTGCTGCACCGTCAAATAATCTGAATCAGTTCATGAATACTATCAGCACCATGATCCAGGAACTAATAAAGGACCAAAATATGATGTTGCAGATTCTTTTAAATAAAAAATAAATACCATAAGAATTACTCATTGATTTCATTCAAGCAACCTCGCTTTGTCTGCAGATGTGGTCAGGAGAACTTGTTATATCATCGGTTTATAGTCCACCGCGACATAAAATAACTCGAGAGCAGTTTACTTAGTTCTTCAAGACTTCAGAGAACAATTTCATCGCCGCTGAAGACTTCACCGCAAAGCATACCCACTGCGATTCAAGGTCAGTTTCTCCTAAAGATAAAGAACTGTATGAGGCAGTCTTAAGCAGCCAAATTGATTACATATCGGGAGGTCAGCCTACTTATTGGCCGACTGATACCAACAAATCTTCGAACGTAATCGACTTTGGGGTATCAAAAGGAATCCCACGTCCATGTACAACCGCGCAAACAATTTACGAGCTATAGTCAGACCACTCCCCCGTAGTTATCACGGTGCAAAATAAGCCAAGCTACAATAACTCTCAACTCGGGCTGACGAACAAATCCACAAATTGCAAATATTTAAAAATGGAAATCAACAATGGCATTTCGCTGGACGTTCCATTAAGGAATAAATCTGACATCGGTGAAGTGCTTGAGCGTTTCAACAAAATTTTACTGGAAGTCGGCTCTATCGCAAAATCCAATACTTCGAAGAGAGCCGAATTGAAAAAAGTCTATTCGTTGACAACTTTAAAGCTTTCCCGGGATAAAAGAAGAGCACGAAGGGAATCGCAACTACATAGGTCTCCCTAAGCAAGAAGCAGATTCAATAAAACCACAAAACAGCTTAAATCGGCGCTTATGGTGGATCAGGAGTCTGATATTCATCGATTCCTGGGCGAGTTGTCTATTTCTGAATCCAGTGACTATTCATTGTGGAAAGCTGCTGAAAAGATTAATAGGCCAACGATCAGAGAAGCCCCCTAAGGACTACCTCAAGAAATTGGGTTTAACGTAATGAGGGACAAAGCGGAAACATTCGCAGCCCTACATTTATCAATACCATTTGAGCTTCCCAGTTGTCCAGTTAACACCACGCTTAGCCAGCTGCAAACTTCCCTCAAAGATATTGAAATCATTATTATGACAATGTAGAAGGATATCAGTCACTGCGTGTGTGGGCGTTTACAGTTCCCACCTTCTCACCAAATTTATAGCTATACCAGCCGTTTCTGAGAAAAGTGCGTGTGACAGACAGACAGACAAACATTGAACCGATTTTGTTTGCAAAACAAAATCTTAAAAAGATGATATATCATTCCCTTAAATAGATTGAATTACGTACGTGTATGAGCTTATCTCTCTATTTCCTATTCCTTCTCATACATGTTGTCTAATACAAGATCACGTTCTTTGTTGATTTCATCTTTCCTTAGAACAGTTTACTAAAATGGTCAATCAGCTCACGTTCGTGTTAGTTGTTAGTTAGTGCTATAAAGTCAAATCCACATTAATAAAAATTTGCGCCGCAAAATAATAGTATCAAGGGAAATTGCACTGCATTCTATAGAACTATTGCGCCCTAGCTCGTCACATGTTTTCGCCACAAATATATTCAACACAAATTGACAGATATTTTCGAACAAATAATTATTATAGGTCATGCGATATGCGTCAGAGTTTCATCAACTCTGAAATTCTAGAGACTTAGTCGTAACATTTAAAAAGACTACACGAGTGGAGGCGATGCGCAAGGCTAGCTAGGGACGATCGCCTATTTCTTATACAGATTACACCACCCGTTACGGAAAGGAAGACGCTGATCAACTACTACAAAGCACAAAGAAGTGAGTGCAAACCACAGGGCCTGTCTAGGGGTGGGGTTGACAAATGAAACTTTACCATGATGAAATCAAAATAACCCACATTTGAAGTGAACTTTTTAAAGAGCCACCGCCGTAATTTTTTTAGCGGGGTTCCCCCATTTTGAAGGGTCATGGGGATCATTGCCAAAATTCTTCAAGGGAGTAGAGGATGAACCTTCGCTTGTGTGCCCTTCCCGTCCGCTTCGCATCCGGGTGTATGCTTGAAAGTTCAAATTTCACCATGATGATATCAATTTGAGGCGTTATAGGTTTTCGAGGGGATAATGGACACGAATTTTCATCATGGTTAAAGAGGATAAATTTCACGGGTAATAAGCTTATTTCATTTGCAACCGCTTGGGCTGATGGATTAATAGTTTACCGTATTTGTCTACAGTAGGAGATTTCGTTCATAGAGTAGAAATTAGTTAAAATCTCCACTGACAGTTTTACACTTAGCTACGACAATGTGGAGGCAGGTGACGTGACATTCCTTCCTACTTCATATTAGATTTACTAGAATCTCTTCTTAACATGTGAGTATTATGGACCTTATGTCATTAGAATGGGCTTCACGTAAACGAATTTCGATTGGACATACAATAAGCCAACAAGTTGAAATATGGGGCGACAAAAACTACTTCCGGGCTTTTTTTGACTGGTTTGCCCAATTCAGGTAAACTTAACCAGCCAAATTATATTGGGTTGGGGAAAAAGAAATGTCGTATTCTGTCAATAGATGGCGACACTTAAGCATATCTTGTGTTGTACTTATCGCATCGGGTCATACTATACGGCGATTTGAAGACGACAATCTGGGCTACAGGTGTCTCTTTGACAGTTTTATGATCGTACATTTCAGTCTCAAGTTATAGCGCGTTAAAGATGGAGTCCACCAAGGAAGAAATTCGTCACATTTTAAGTTTTTATTACCTGAGATGTAAAAATGCAACGAAGGCGGCCGAAAAAATTTGGAAAGTTTATGGGCTCGATACTGTAACGATTCACATAGCACAGCGTTGGCCCGATCGATTTCGTTCTGGTGTAGTGGATATCGAAGATACATCCCGTACTGGTAGGCAGATCGTCGTAGAAACCGATAAAATCGTCGAAATCATTCAAGTAGACCGGTATGTGAGCATTTGTTCGATTGGCCAGGAACTGGGTATAGACTATAAAATCGTTTGGAATCATTTGCAGAAGATTGGATTCCAAAAAAGCGGGACGTTTGAGTGCCACACGAGTTGACGCAAAAAAATGTCTTGGTCGTCAAACCATCGCCAAGCCCGAATTGACGGCCAGGAAGGTTTTGCTGTGTGTTTGTTGGGATTAGGAGGGAATCATCCACTATGAGCTGCTCAACTATGGCCAGATCCTCAATTCGGTCCTCTACTGTGAGCAACTCGACCGTTTGGAGCGGGCGATTGACCAGAAGCGGCCAGAATTGGTCAATAGGAATGGTGTTGTGTTCCACCAGGACAACGCTGGGCCTCACACATCTTTGATGGCCCGCCAGAAGCTACATGAGCTCGGATGGGATGTCCTATCGCACCCACCGTATAGTCCGGACCTGGCACCAAGTGATTACCATCTCTTCCGGTCCATGGAAAACGCTCTTGGTGCTACTAAGTTGGCCTCAAAAGAAGCTTGCGAAAACTAGCTGTCTGAGTTTTTTGCAAATAAGGAGGGGGGTCTTATAAGGGGGAGGGGGATAATGAAGTTGCCTTCTAAATGACAACAAGTTTCCGAACAAAACGGCACATATTTGACTTAAATCGGATAATTCTAAGTATGTTAAATAAAGCGTCAATTTTCGATCACAAATACGACACTTCTTTTTCCCCAACCCAATATTTTAAAGGATATTTTATATTTCTTTTATAAAATGCTGAGGATTTGAGTAATTCGATTGCTTTTGAATGTTGGCTAAGTTTTTCAGAATGAAAGAAAACGCATTGTAATGAACCGCCCATGTCGCCCAGGGGCTCGATAAAGTGGAGCATTTAGTAATTTATTCTCTATAAATTGGAGAGGGACTTCCAGAAAGAATTCTTCGAGATGCTAAAATATTAGATAGAGAGGGCGGTGTGTTAGGTCCACTACGGTTTCTTTTGAATAGCGATATTTGCGGATGAAAATGCTATTCTTCATCATCACCAACGGCGCACCAGCCGATATCCGATCGGCCTAACCTGGTTTTTCGCCGAGTTCAATAAATTCGATATTCTTACTACGGGTACACACATATGGACATTGAGGGAGCACAAATAAAGCTAAAAAAAGCTATTGACTCCATTGTAATGAATGAAACCAAATAAACTTGCATTAACTTCACTAGCAAAAAGGGAATCTAGTTAAAGTCATTAATAACACACAAGATGTGCCACAGAGAAATAAAGTTAAATATTTAGATATGACACTCGATGATAGGCACAACTGGAGAAGACACTAAAAAAGAAGGAAAAATTAAGTGTCAGATACAGACAGATATACTGGCTGTTGGGGAGGAGGTCCCAACTCACCATCGAGAACATATTCCTTATTTTCGAGTACATTCTAAAACCCATATGGAGGTACGGTAGCTCTGAGGCCATGGCAAAGAAATGAACTTGAAAATCATACAAACAAATTGTAAGAAGCATAATAGACGCTTCGGGAATAAGTCTGAATCAAACTTTAACGGAGTCCATTCGAAAAACTGTGCCACACTATGAGGTTGTACTTCGCAAACTTTGTGATCGTCAATCCGTCAATGGACTCGACCACTAGAATGTTGATCAGAGAAAAACATGAGGAACAGGATTGTATTCAGAGAATCCAAAAATCGTACCTTGGTAACGCTGGAGTTTTCATTAAGTCTCGAAATTTATGACTTCATTTTTGAGGGTCATGCGTACATAGCCACAGCCCGTAGTCTTTGAAATTTGTAGGTTGTTTTGTTAATCCTTTTGTCAATCTGTCATGTTATGCACTTAACATTGTCTTCCTCAATCTAGTATCAAAAGGGCTCATTCGCTGGCTAAACTGCTATACCACGCGTTTCCTGGGTCTCCACTAAGGAAACAACTTTTCACCTCTTCATTCTACGGCTAAGTCTGAAAAAAACAGAATTTTCGACGTCTTTTTTATACCGTCAGCCAGAGCTAAGAGATTTAAGAACGTCAGGCTAATATTCCCAGTCAGTGGGCTGCACCCTGTACTGACTTCACGTATCAACGCAATCTGGATGACACGAACGATTTAAATCGAAAATTTACCGCAGGATTGTTCGTCCTGTCGCTAGGTAGCCAATGGTATCTCCTATGGGTGTAAAGATGATGACACAAATCAATATTTTCAAGTCTGAAATTGGGAGACTCAATCAATATGGTGTTGCATCAAATGTAGCGAAGTTTCGAGAGAAGCATCCTCGATAGTGCAGCCAGATGAAATTCATGCTGAAAATAACTCGTTAGTCAAGATTTGTCTGAACATCCAAGTGATGCATTGAGGAGGTGGCCTACTGATTTACTTAAGGAGCTTTAATACGTATGTGAGATATTTTTCGGTAGCTTGATTTGAAAAACTTATATGAATAAATTTTTGGATACCCAATGAACCAAAAAGTAGGAAAAAATTTCTATTTAATTAATGCAATCTGTCAAGAAATGACTTGTAGACTCAGGACTCCCTCAAGAAATTAGTTATTTTTCAGCCGGCTTATTCCTAAATTAGGTGGTTTTCGTCCTCAATATGATCCATACACAGGACGTGTTTGTGGATCTACATAAAGGAACGGATAACTATATTCGATCACACTCTTTCCAGAGTAGAGATGAAGTAGGTTCTGATGAGTTGCCTCTTCTTGAATATCTCGGGTCATAGATGGATATTCATCAGCCAAATGGTTCGGATTGGTTGGCGCGTAGAATGCTAGCCTGTCAATCTCGTTGCCCTGGGTTCAAATTCCAGTTGTCATGGATGTTTGTGGTCGTCTTTGTGTCATACTCGTACTTGGTGCTGTGACCTTAACATTTGTGAGGATGCCCTACAATCGAAAAAGAAGTGAACAGGAGAGAAACGATTGAGTTGAAGCTGGCATTACTATCATCATTTATAAGTAGTTAGAGTTCAAGTTGCATTCAAAGAAACCCCAATAATCTTGGAAAATTTGAAAACTTGTCAATCTATGGGCAGCAAGGAGCTAAATTTGGCAGGAATTCAAGCAACCAGAGATTAAGAAAAAATAAGGAGACTAGTAGACCGTCTGATTGTGGATAAAATCCGGCTCAATAGGTAGTGATGGGCGGGTCATTTAATCCGTATGGATGACGATGATCCAGCGCGGAAAGTCTATAAGGGCATTATCTATGGTAGAAAAAGAAGACGAGGTAGACCCTGCCTGAGATTGAGCGATGGCGTAGGTCAGGTCAGGACGCCAGCCAGCTTTTAGGGATTTCGAATTGGTGGACCTCGTCGCAAAACCGGGGTGTCTGGAGTTCCTTATTAGGCAGGCCTAGACCGGATACCGGTTGTTGTGCCGTTGATGATGAAGGAGAACTAGTCGAAGGATAACAGCAGGACATTCAGAACTTAAGAAAAACAAAGCCCGAAGTCAACTCAAAAATGGTTTATTGCCGAGAATTTCAAGTTTAACATAGAATGGATGTGTTTCAAAATTGCTTCAACTTTTTACGCGGATTGTGGAGTTGTGTATTTTGCATGAGAGCAACTAATAACAAGGCCAGTTTCTCTAGCCACCCCAACTTATTATCCTCATATACAAGGCATTTCACTACATCGAATGAATACCATGACTATTGGCATTCAATTTCCTTTCACTGCTACTATCTTCCACCTACTGAGAACTTCTTGTTATCTCTCCCAGCTAGCGATACTTCCATAAGTATTTCCCCCTTTGTATCCATTATCAAATTCATCAAATACCAACTATTAAGTTTGCGTGTTTCACAAACATTTTCCCAATATGAGAGAGTATTTATGACTGTTGATCACCTGTATGCCTCCGAAAACTTTACCTTGTTGTACACCTGTGCTGCATAATAGCACATTCGTAGCCACCATTGCTGTGCGGTCTATTATTCAATAATGATCCGTTGCGGTTAATCGGCTCAGCTTGTGAAAAGTGAACAACAACTGAACCACCTCTCGATGTATTATGACATGGAAATGAATGTTCAAAGCATTCAAGAATGCTCCGAAATATTTTTACCACCCACACGCGATTTTGTGGTAATTGTTTGCATTTTCGTGGAGTAAGAAACTTGGCATCGCAATCTTAACCACATACGGAACATTTCTCAAGTTGGTATTAGCGCTCCTTAGGGTTTGGTAATCTACCTTCTGATGGAAATGAATGTTGGAATGTTGGAGTTGAGAAAGCCCCAAATGAGTCCTATATTGATTTGGATTCCGTGTCCTGTTATAGTTGGACCTTCAATACTTCCATATGAAAGTATCTTTGCAAACAACACCTAAATAACTAGTATCTTTCTCTTCTGCTTTTATTGTATCTTCATTGAGATCCCAACCAAACGAGTGAACAATATTTGCTCCATATTCTTAGCTCATTTCAGGGTTAGCCTTCGTTCATTTCCAGACCATGAACTGCAACTGATTTCAAACAGACTTAGACCAATAAATAACAAATAAAATTTAGAACCCAAAGACATCAATAATTGTGTGTACAAGGAGAATGTGGGTGGAAGACTATCGATCTTTGATGCAACTGGAAAGTTTAATCCAAAACGGAATCTACCGTCACTTCCAAAAGAGCAGCAAGAAGGGCCTTTGTAAGAGTTCAATGCATATGAATAAGCATCAACATTTTTGCATAATACATTGTTGCTGGTAGAAAAGTATTGGGTTGATTTATGCATCTATGATTATTGGCGATGATGCAACTAAGCACGTCAGATAAAATCCCTATTGCTTTTGAATATTTCCTTCGTATTTTTCAACCGCATTTGTAATTTCCCAATCGTATTCAGGAAAAAATACATTCATATATTTTCTTTTCAACATCTTCACTAAACTTACTAATAGCACCTGCCATATGCCTTTAAGTATCTAAATATCTCTTCGGCATTGCAAAAGACAAACAACTCAAAACAACGCCAAATGGCATGCTCAATGTTGTTGATTCTAGAACATGGAAAATCCACAAGGTGGAAAAAAAATTTGGTAATCGGAAAACTCTCATCATCCCCCATACTTACGAAGATTTTCCTCACTATTTCCGCCACACCCGTTCATGTACACTTCTCTATTCCACATTTATCTTTTTTTGTATGAGCTGACCTTCACATAAATATCTGAGTAGTGGTAAGCGTAGAATACAAATAATAGTGAGATGAACTTTTTTTCAGAAAAATAAAACTGAAGAAAATTTACAAAAAAAGAAAATATATATATGCTCATACCCATCGTACTGCTGCGTAAATAAAATTTGCGTGTTGAACGATAAAATAATCCAGATGCCAGATAGAAATTACACAAGATGGCAGAAAGAATTGGGAGAGAAAAAAAAGATGAGAAGAAAGGGAGGCTTTCTATTAGTAGATACTATGGATTTTAAGTATTTTACAACATTGCGAAGAATATGTGATGGAGTTGATTGATGGAAATATGTTCCAGTTTTCCATGTATTTTGACCGATTTAATGGAGATGTGGCGTGATCTTGGCTCGATTCAACACCAATAAAATGATTTAACTGATGCATATCTACTAGATTTATATACAAAAACACAAATTTTTATCTATTTTCCCACTAGTTTCATTGTTATTTTGTGGGGTTGCTAAGCAATCATCTTATTTATTGCCTGAAGTTTGTTTTGATAACTATCTGCAAACTTATGTATTTTACTGAAATTTTGAACATTTATTAGAATGTATGGTATGATGGATAATTATCTGTCGTAATATGCAATATTTGATTCGCTATCTTTATAGTTGTCAAAAGCAAATGCAGAAGAAACCAACTCAGCCAAGCACCAGCAAAAAGCAATTATATTGGGAGACATTCAAAATTTCTTTTTATTTAATTTTATTTATTTATTTCCGTCCAAATAAAAATTAATTCATTTCCCTCCAAATAAAAATAAGTTTTTACGAGTTTTGCCATCAATTTGAATATCGTTTTTGTCAAAAGCGGCTTAAAATTAGACTTACCGAAAGGCCTGTTCACATCATCCAAAAGGGTCGCACTTTCCTTCGGGTTTGACCAAAATAATCTAATTTTTGAGCCTAATAGTTAGTCCTTTTGACGAAAAACTCTTCATTAAATTTTAATTTTCATTTGAACAGATAGCAGCGGAATAGGTGTATTTTGAGGCCTAAATGTCAAATAGGGGCATCTTCACGACTTTTTTCTTCTAAGTCACCTGTCTTCAGCCTTCCCACACCCTCATTTTGTAACTGATGTCAAAACCAAAATCTGCTCGGAAAGTACTAATCAAAATTCTTCATTCAATACTCCACGTAGCTATATTCGGAAAAAAATTACATTTCTCTTTCCCAGGAAGAGAGAGAGGGGTTCTCCCTTAAGTTTAACCTTCCTGCCAAATTTTGTATCAGCAGGTGCCACCCCTTCTGAGTAAAGCCAGACACACAGGCAGACGATTTTGAAAATGTTTCATTTTCCACAAAATCTGAGAAAACAGGGTGGTGCACTCGGAAAGTTATAGCGCCGGCGTAAGGAAGACCTGGCTCTCTATTACGTATGCAGCTATTCGGCTACGCGTTCAGTTTGGCCTGTCAGTTACGTCAGAAGAGCTCGCAATTACCTCGCTGCCGGTGGGACTGGAAGCACTATCTACGTGCTGGCAAGCCGCAATATCATTAGTTCAACTCTGGAAGTGGAAGGCCTTGAAATGAGAGGCCCTGAACAGTCAAAACTGATAGACCAACTGCATCCCATCCACGTTCGGGCGCGCCGGCCAAAGGCCGACTCTCAACTGGCAAACAAAACTGAACATGGATGGCGGGCTTAAATCATCACGCTCCGTTGTTTCTTTGTGTATTAGAATGGTCCTGCAGTGCCCTGGTGAGTATTCTACCTCACGCTGACTAAACTGCGGACAGAATGGCAGGCAATATGTCTATGATGGCAGCGACAACCATCAATATTTACATATTTAAAAAATTGAATTCAACTATAGCGTACAGCGGTGGTCAAAAGGTAGTATAGGTCCCAGGGCGAAACGTGGATTGGTACCCACGATGGAGCATAAAACCTGGGAAACGCCTGCTGAACCAACACCAATAGCTCTACTACCAAACCTTATCTCCATCTCCACGTGGTGACCGCTGGGAGCTCTTTCTTAACGAAAAGCTGCAGACAAATGAAGGCGAGACTCCTGCGCCTAAAAACGGGACAAATTACAACAACTGGTCCTCCAGATTTAGGGTTGGGTAGGGCTGACAACCCTACACGGAAAACCAAAGTTACGAAGCCATGAAAGGGGGCAGGATGGGTTTCAAAACGACGAACCCAGCAACGACAACGGAATAACGATTTGCGCATTTTCTCATGTGCTCCCTGTTCAGACCGAATACTGCTGAGCAGCTAGCCGATACCGTCCCAATATAAGGCTGATGTAACAGCGTTGCAAGGGATGCGATGGACAGGGGCTAGTTTCCTGGCGGCCATCCAGTAAACCATGTGCTCGGAATAGGTTTGTTAGTTAGCCAAAAAATGAAACCTGCTGTTATCGGCTTTGAAAACATAAGCGAACAGGCAAATTTAGAAATATTAGTCTCATAAACGTTCACGCCCCTACAGAGGAGACTGCAGAGTTGGAGAAGGATACCTTTTACGAGGCAGTAGAATGAACCCTCGAAGCCTGCCCCAGATATGATATCAAAATCATACTTGAGGATTTTAACAGTCAAGTAGGTACAGAGCCCGTATTCACGAAATACCCATAGCTTACATCAAAATACAAATGATAACGGACTGGAGATTATTCAATTAGCAGTGTCACACGAGATGGTTGTTGGAAGTACCTGGTTTGTGCGGAAAGCGGTCCACAAACATACGTGGACCTCTCCAGACGGGACCACTTTCAACCAAATCGACCATGTGTTGATCGAACGCCGCCACCTCTCCTGGAGATGAAGCATCAACAAATGATCTTCACAATCACCTGAAGAACTTTATCATAAATACGGTCACAAACGTACTTGGCCCCAGCCGCAAAAAGAGTCGGAACGGCTGGTTTGACGATGAATGTAAGCTAGCAATGGAACGGAAGAATGCTGCATATCGAGTAATGCTGTATTTTCAAAGAACGCGGGCATACGCGGAGACTTGTCACGAACTGCGGCGAGCGGAGAAGCGACTTCACAGACGGCTTACTAAAAGAACCTTTAGCGGGCCGTAGAGAGAAAATCCAAGCCCGTGGTGAAAATTATCTGGAAAACTAAGCCTGGGATGGAAATTATTCGAGCCTAGGGTGAAAATTATTATCTCATCCCTTTTTTCATTGAAATTTCTACTCCCGGCCCCTGGAAAAACTGGAGTGGAAATTATACGAACCTATGTTCTCCCTTTTTTTCCTGAACAACTTTGAGCCCGGGAATCCGTCCTTTCCAACCCCTCCATCTGCGATAGGGAATCTAGTTTGAAGTTGTCGGATAACAGTTCAAACTTTCCGCATGTGGCAGAATATCCTTGACTTTAATGAATTCTTTGACTGTAATAACTATTTTCCTGAATAAGTGAAGGTCTTATGAGGCCCAAACGCAGCAGAGCAAAGGGCGTTGCTTTCATCTAAGTTAAGTATAAAAAGGTGGGTCTGATTAAATTTCTGTACATGGATAGGACTTCTTTGGAGTAAAGCCCCCATTTGCAACCCGATATAAGGCTCTAGCGGCAGAATTAGCTTTCAAGATGGCTGAATTCATATGATTCTTCTGCCATGGAAAGCGAATTCAGGCTCTGAGTCAAGGGCTCTTTGTCCATTAATCAAATAGGTAGGATATCAGCTTTATCAACAAAGTCTTCGAGTTTACTTAGCCAAGGCATTAAGAGCCAGGAGTTGATGATGTCCGCTTCGTTAGATCTTTGTAGTATAGGCAATATCTCGATGGTAGATCAAGACTCAGGAATGTATAGACCCAGCCGCTGTGGAGAGCTTAAATGAGATTTGATTTCGCCTAAGGGTTCCGACAGTTAAGATATTGATAGGAGATGGGGTCTGGGTCAAAAGCTGAGCAAACTTTGTGTTTGAATGATACGTGGCTGAGCTTTTTCATTGAGAAAGGTTGAAAGTTGAGGAAAATTGTGAAGCCTGTGGTAATGGGAGCGCTGATTTGGCAATGGGAAGATTTGAGAAAATGAAGACAGGGTCGATTATTTGAGTCATCCCAAGCAAATTTGCTTCCACGGCGAGGGCATTGTGACTATATAGTAGAATTCATATAAGTTGTCAGATTCGTAAAGATACCGAATTGTCTTTTTCCAATAGTCTCTTTTTGATTCTAGTTCTAAATAATCTACAAGCTCCTCACTTGCTTTTGAAATAGAATCTTGTTGCCAGTACTCCTTGGGAGTGGAAACGCACTAATTGGCACGATAGGTGCAGGACTTAAATTGCTTTTGAATTGCAGACGCTCTGTTCTCTTAGTTCAGGGTTAGTTAAATATTATTAAATCTAGCTTGCAGGACATTATTTTCAATAATGAATATTGGCAAACAAATGATACTGAGATTGACAAGGACTACGAATATAAAACTGACAGAATAACCGGACTAAGGGATACCACAATAGTATTAGCTTGGAACTACGATTCCGTTCTCTATTCTAATCTAGCCTATTTTTTGTACTTATCAGGCTTAAACAAATGTAAAAGTCTACACCCTTTCAAATAGAAATGTACGGTGTAAATGTAAACTAACAAAATCTAATTGCGCGAAACGTCCCACAGCCACAACTGGATGTATTTTTCCAATGCTATTGAAATATTTTTTATCTGCTGTAAGCTAGAAGCGAGGTCCAGGCAAAATAGAAGCGAGTTGAAGGCAAACCTACGTAGTTCTTACTTCAACTCAAAACTATTCTTCATATTTTGAAGAAGAAATCTGTCAAAAATGTTTATATACATTCCATAGGGCTTGTTATTGTTGCCATGCGGTTGCTGACGTTATGGGCAACTAGATGGACAGTGGGGACATTGTATAGACAAATATATGGGTGACAAATATATTTGTGGACGTTAAAAATGTAGGAACGGAAATCAACTTTCCCATATTATTTCACTGAACGCAACATGGCTGTGAGAGATTATTGAGCTACGTATTCACATCTTTTGTCTGTTTTAATCAAAGCGCCTTATTGGAAGTTAAGCTTGGGGAAGTTCTTATCGTGTTGCAGTGCAGGCATATAATCTTTTCTTTCTACTCAAGTAGCAGCAGGCGAATACAAACGATGTTTGTTTTGTGTGTCTTAGGAGTTGTGCACTCACTTATACTTTTAGTCTTCCAGGACGAACAGCACATAAGCACTATATACACGTTCCTGCCGCGATAGTAGCAAATAGGTAAGTAAATTTTATTACCACTAACTGCACCCATTCTGTTTATTTGGTGGCATTGTAAGCAATTTAAGGTAGCAAACAGCACCCTTTCGTGAAGCTCTTGACGTCATCGAGGTCCAAGAATGCCACGTTGGATAGGGTAAGGGAGTGAAAGCTTGGGCATCGTCGCTATCCGCGAGCTGGGCCGGCACCATTCGCATTAGTTGGCTTCACCCGGTGTAAACCCCGGGATGCTAGACATGAGCCAATTTAGCGAACCTATGAAACGGGAAAAAACCTACTTTGGTCGGGAATTCATCATCATTTCTATCCATGTAAATTCTCCAACGTCAACAAGCGAAATTCAGCCGCTTACTTCTAGTCCCTTCTCGTTTTGAGATTAAACCGGATTGTTTGCAATTTGAGACCCATCCTGGTGCAAACTCCGATGCGCTGGGCTCCAAAGAAATCCGCGCGAAATCGATATAATTTCTATTCTAGTAGGTTCTCCAACGCATCACTATTTAGGTTATTGCTTCGGTTTTCAGATGCTCTTGGAACAAATCATAAATCACAAAAAAGGGAAAAACTGAAGAGCCAAGTGCCTCTACCTTCCCGTATTGTCTAGGAAAGTGTCTCATAAGCGTGAGTCACGGTTACTTCGGTGGAGTTGCACTGAGCTGTAACCGTGCTTGAACGGACACAATCGCCAATTTTTAAAATGTTTGAACTCGTTGTTGGCAATAGTCAACTTGAGTTGATCGCTTGATCATCCCCCAACCTGTAAATTCATTATATCTGATCCACTGATTCACCGGCACTGAGCACTCCCTAGTGGGAGACAAGTTTTATTTCTGAGCAAACAATCAATGAACTAAGTCAGAATTGTGGCTGTGTTATCCTCAGATTTAAAAGAGGCCTTGACAGACTAATATGGTGGAGAAGATTGATTCATTCAACCGAAGTGCTGCAAGATAGTATGCTAGGAACAATACTCTGATTAGTTCACAAAGCGGGTATCCCAAACATTTCGTAATTTTAAAAAAAGTGGGGGTTTTGCTCAATTTTATTTGACATTGCCACTTGAGGGTGATCAACTCGGTGGTTGGCCAAAGGATAAAATATTGATGTTATTGACTGCGTACTTCGGGCCATGTTCAAACATATCAAATGCAGCAACCGCTCACAATATACTCCGAGTAGGCATGTATAATAATAATAAAGTGAAAGATGAATTACGTTACCAATTACTAAGTGGCTTGTTCCCATGGATTAGGTATCAAAGAGTCACTGGACAACTTTGGGAACAGCATTCTTGATGACATAGCGAGAACCGACTGAACTTGCAGTATCACCAGGAAATGTTAATAAAACGATGTACTTTCCTTATTGTGAGACACAGACGCACCACGGGAAATCTGACTGAACGCCTCATTATGTCAAAGGTAGGTAGTATCGACATGTGGTAGATAGATTCTTCAATGATACAGTTATAAGTCCTTTAGTTAGTGTCGATACCCGAGGCGGTACGAAATTATACGTGTTTGAGGTAAACATGTCAAACCTGGAGCTTACATGTTTCTGGTCAATTCCTGGAATACGAATGATCTCCACGTTCATGAGTTGTTGAGCCGTTCTCCAGCGGAAAGTAGTCACACCACCATGAGGGGGGAAATACATACAATAAGTTAACCCTTCTAAATCTGCTTTGAGTTTGGACTCGTAAGAACTGTGCTCAACATCCAAGCAAACAAATCAGTGCTGTTGCCTTTTCCAAAAAGGATACAATAACGCGATTTGAGGTTTACACCTTGGTTCTATTAATAACACTGAGCGATCTACATATTTCATAAATTTTGACCTCAGTAGATTTTTGTTAGGCAACGTTTATCTTCGCCCCAAATTTATGGCGATTAAATTTGCCATTTTCTGAGTGATATGGTAGAAAGAAGAAAAAAAAGGATCTTTTTTTTTTCTTTACTTGAAGAAATACCTTATTTCGGGAATCAGTAGTTTTCTCCCTCACTGCTTATTTGTAACCAAAAAAGAGATGGTTCTTCTTTTTTCATTTCATATGATGATAATCCTTGTCAAGTCTCCACACGAGTTGCGGCATGTAAAACCAACTCTAGAACCTATTCTGTATATTACAAAAGTAGGATATGGTTTTTGAGCCTCCAAGTCATCAGATATCTAAATAATTGATTGGTTAAGAATCCGTGTAAACAGGAGTTACTCTTCTTCCTACTAACTGACTTGGTGAGAAAAATATATTCCATAAAACTAGACTAGAATGAATTGCTCCGGGATAGTTCTCTCTCTCTGTCAGATCTGAATTTCGGACTGTAACAAACGTGCATGAAATATTGACATATCGTTGCAGTCAAGCTAGCGATTTAAATACCCCGGGTCAACGCTATCAGTCAATGGAGAACTGCGTTACAAAATTGCTTCACGCATTAACGCAACCTGGATGAAGTGGCATTCCACAACTGATATTCTTTGTGATCGACGTATCATCGAACGTCTCAAATCTCTAAAATTTACCGCAGTGTCGTCCGTCCTGTCGCCCTCTATGATTCTGAGTGTTGGCCGACTATAAAAGACAATGAACAGCGTCTTGCGGTAATGGAGACGAAGTTGTTGCGTTGGACTAGTGGCGTGACACCGTTTGATCACATCCGAAATGAGGATATCCCCGATCGTTATGGGGTTACATCGATTGTGGAAAAATTGCGAGAGAGGCGTCTTCGATGGTATGATCACGCAATTCGTGCTAACGAGAATTCACTTGACAAGATTGGTCTGAACATCGAAGTCGATGGTAAACGACCAAAAAGCAGGCCTAAACAACGGTGGCTTCATACGCTGGATGGGGATTTGAAAGCCTCGAGATTGCATCCATATCAGGCATTCGATAAAAACCGATCCCGGCGAGCCGATCCCTCTTGTGAACGGGACAAATTCTGAAGAAAAAGATAGTATGGCTTTATAGCCAATAGTATAAAGAATCGGTATGCACTTAGGAACCGTCTGAGTCCGTGCAATAGAATACTAATGTTCAGCATCCTAATGTTGACTTTCTCTCAGAAATGGTTGAAATGGTGAACTTACTAGACATGGGATAATTACGTTGGAATGGCCTGATGGTAGTTACCTTTAGTATCATTGGACCATCGGCTTCTATAGACCTCTCTCTAAGTAAGGACATTTTCTGGCAATTGCCATATTTCATTGACCATTGGCCAGTGACGTTTGTTGGTAATTGAATAGTATCTAGAACCCTGGAAGTCCTGTTTGCCCTTAAAGATGGGTAGCAAAGTTCAAGTATTGCAGTATCTAACGTTGACAATCCTTGGGGTTAGATACAGCGATATTATAGGCAGAGACTAGTAGAGCTCTCATTGGGAAGTGACGCTATTATACTAATTATTCTAAGCCCACTTTATAAAGTAAAGTGTTGTGTTGTAATCGAGGTAAAGGGTCAATCAACAAGTTTTAAAATAATCGATAAATGACAGTAACACAATTACCTGTCTGTTGAATAGTCTGTTGTTGTGCTAAGGCCGCCTGTTGTTGCTGTTGAGCAATCTGTGTTCTGGGATCTTCCCATTGTGTGGTCTTTGTGATGTGACTGAAAAGATAAAAAAAAAAAAAATAATTGTAACAAAAAATTAATTTACTTACAGACATGAAATTGCGTTCCTACAAAACAATGTAGACAAAAACGTAAACAATAAACACTAATCCTCCACACAAAATCCTATTTATCTACTACTTTTCTCCTGGTAAAATATAATCTTTTGTGATAAGATAAAAACAGTGCATTATGGGCTTTAGTAAGAACAATGTCTGGCACCATTATTTTTCCCAGGTACCACAATTGCACATTACACATGGGAATTCCCCTTTTAAATCGATAGAGTTGCTATAGTGATTGCGCTTTTCAAAACATACGCGCACACAAGGTACTTGCATACTGAATCGACTGGAATGGCGCTAATTTCCGGCGAAAAGTAATGCAGGTTAGATGAAAACTTGAATTTTCCACGGCGACGGTAAGGAATTTCAGGAATTTTAATTGAGGCGCTCGTAAGAAACTGGCACGACATGGTGACACGGAAGAGGTTCGTTGGTGGGAAGGTTTTGTCACATGTTGAAAGTTGATTTGGAACTGGAAGGTGGGAAATATGCAGGTAAGCTACAAGATACAAACAAGCCCCAGATTTATGGGGAATTAATATGGTCAAGGAATTCAAAAAAATGACTTCTCTTGGTCGAATAAACAAATTGACAATCTTCTAAAGTCAGATGAATCATCCACATTAGAATTAGATGAACTCAATTAATGAAGAGCTTAAAATAGACATATTTATTAAATTTGGGATTTTCCGAGCAACAAGTTCTAAGAAACCGCACTAAGAATATCTTCTATGACTAATTTTTATGTAACACTATCTCACATTTATCAACCAATCAATCGACTGGGCTTTCTGTTACAATTTTCGTTTGTCGCTTGGAAAGGAAAAAGCTGGCGCCAAATGATTGACTGCTTCTGCTAAACCGAAAATTCCGAGAAATCAAGTTTAATTGAATCTTTCGTTCTTTTTTTTATAGGAAAGTTTATTGATAAGATTTTGTCTCAGCGGGTGCGATATCTGGGCGTCGAAATTGGTCATAAAACGATGTTTATTTGCTTTGGATAGGGTTGGGACGTGAAATTTTTTTTTTATTGATGACCTTGGTCTTTTCGTCAAATTTTGTGGTTTTTCATAATCATTTTCTACGTAATTGAGTGAAATTTTGGCGTCAACAGAATTGATAAGAAACTTTCTTCTTCTTCAGCTGTCGTAGTCAGTCGACCCCTTTTGAGAATTACCACATTACCAAAGTTCACAACAAAATTAAAAGCGGGCAAGATGAATTAAGGCAAAAAGACTGAGCACAGAAAGTTCAACTCTCAACACATTGCCCGAAATTTTACGATGGAGAAAAATCATTGCGTATGTTCGACCGCTTAAGGTAAATGCACGAGAAAAATTCCACGCATAAGGACTGGCGTTAGTGCCGTGTATATGATGCAGTGCATTGGTGTGCGGCCATGTGGTTGCAGGCACTTAAGCGGGCATTGCGAAAACAACATTTTTATTTACCTATATCACTACAAAGCTAAATTAATCTAACTTATGGACTATCTTAACAGTTTAACTTAATCTAAGGCACAAACTATGGCCTAAACTAACTTATCACTGGTGAAGTGTTGAATAAATTTAAAAGAATATTTTGGAGGAAAAGTCGAAAAAACCCTCCACTCGTTAACTTTTATATAAAAACGAGCGGGCGGGGGAAGGAACTACGATGTGGCATGGGATGGGGAGCATGCGGGAGGGGTTTAGGAAAGGAAGCTAGGAGTGGCGCTGAGGATGGGTTGGTTTTGAAAATTGGGATGAGGAGTAGCTACCGTTGTAGAAGATCTACCGTCGGGGTCGAAGAGGAGGTTTTGGGTTTGGAGAGATAGGAGGATATGAGGGAACAGATGAGTTCTTAGAAGATTCTCTTCGACGATCTCAATTTGCATGACCTGGGAGGTAAGGGAATTTGCATGGGATAGGCATTTGTTGAGGAAATTGAGGACATGCCGGGCTAGGATGGCGTCGATGCAGGGCGTTTGACAGGAGTCGTAGAGGATCTGGTTGCAGATGTATTTGGAGGGGTCTTTGTTTTTGTAGATGTTAGATCAGTGGCGTAGGATTCTGCGATCTTTGAGACGGAGTCGTTCGATGTGGTAAGGGGAAGTGTCGGACCAGAAGATGAAGCCGAAAATGAGGAGGATAACTTGCTTGTAGCAAAACAGTTTGACTTTCGGAGGTGTTGGGCTGCTGTATTTTAGGATTGGGTAGCTTAGTGCCTTCGTGATATGTGGAAGGTGAGATAAACGGGAATTCATTGTTACCCCCCGAGCTAGGCGACTTCCTTTACGTTTGGGATTATGGCATTGTGGATTTTCAGGGTTAGGGTTGATATGTCGTTCTTTATTTTCGACGTCATCTTTGCGCTACCGCAGAATACGATTGTCTCGCACTTCTGCCGATTTAGGGATAAGTTCCAGCGGGTGAAGTGCCGGTAGAGCTCGTCCAAATAGGAATTCAGGCGGGCTTCCTCGGCTGGGATGTTCCTGGTAAAGGTGTAGAGTATGTGGTGAACCACGTATTGGGGAATTCGGATTGGATTTGGGTATGGAGTTGGTTTGGGTAGGTCTGCGGCGAACAGGGAGAGGAGGGTAGCGAAGAGGACTGATCCCTGAGGGATGCCAGCCGGACTAAAATAAGAAGAAGAGAGATGTTCATGGAGTTGGACTTGGGATTTCCGCCCGTCAAGAAAGCTAAAAATTAGCTTGCAGAAGTGCGGATCGAAATGGAGCACCTCAGAAAGTTTACAGGCGAATCCGTATTGCCATATGAAGTCGAAAGCCTTCTTTTTGTCAAGGAGACAGGCTATGGTCGGCGCGTTCCGGCTGAGACCCAGGAGAACGTCCGATTTGAGCACGAGGAGTGCATACTCAACCGAGTGTTTGGGTCGATTGGCGGGTCGCGGGCTCGACCGATGATATAGTTAATGTTCAGCTCGCTTATTTTAACGTCCATTAATGGACGCCAAGATACCGACCATTGAATTCAACATTTGCAAGAATTCTTGCGATTTCCTGGCAAACTCAAGGGGTTCGAGATGGTGGGGGGTTGGTTCAGGTGGTTGGGTGCACGGGGAGAGGTTCTGCTTCGTGCGGCGTCTGCGAAGGACACAGACGGACAGGTGAAGGCTGGATTTGCGATAGGGCGACCAGTGGGGCGGGAGGCAGTTGTGGGAAGAGGGTGGGTGGGAGGCGCACGTTTTTGTGCATTTCTCCTTGCCACCACCTGGATAAACTGAGGGCACTTCCTCTAGTTGTCCCCACAGTTAGCGCACTTCGGTGCCTGCTCGACAATTTTAGCGCATTCGCCAGGGCCGTGTAGCTGGTCACATTTAACGCATCTGTATGCGAGGTAACAGTTGGTTGCCGCGTGCCCGATGCGCCGGCAATCTTTGCATTGCAGCACCTGGTTATTTCTTCTCTGCGCAAAGCGGACAATCGTGTGTTGTATAGCTTTTACGTCCCGTAACTGCTTCCCGCCAAAAGTTGCGTCAAACATGATCAACTAAAAGTCGAGGTTGATACCATTTGTTTTTGCCCACGTCGTGGCAAAGTGTTTAGCGCTCAGGGTGCTTGAGACTCCCTGAACCTTCAATTTGTCGGCGATCTCATGAGGGAAGAACGTGGCATCTAGGCCTCTGTCATTTTTAAAGTGAACTTATAATTATGAAACGAACCTTAGGATGGAGAAACACATGCAAGAAAACCATCTAAGAGCCACCTCGTCCCTACCCCACAGATATCACCACCACTTGATTGGCTCCTCCTGTTTTCAGTTTTCTTGGGTTAGGCAAACTTTGAAAAAGCCTTTCGAGAAAAACCATATTTACCGCATTGTCATCCACTCTGTCGCCCTCTAAAGTTCTGAGTGTTGGTTGACTATAAAAGGCAATGAATGGCACCTAGCGATAATAGAGGCGATGTTTTGGTCATGTAATTCGCGCTAACAAGAGTTCACTTGCCAAAATTGGTCTAAACATCGAATTCGATAGGAAACAAGTAAAAGGCCGAACGAAACAGCGGTGGCCAGATACGCGCAATGGTGGTCCGACTACATCCAGATCAGGTCTTTGACAGAGCAGAATGGCGCAAACGATCAAGGCGAACCGCCCTCGGTTCTGAACGGGATAAAAACTGAAGACCGCTGAACGCTACCCACCTTAGCAAGGGCGGAAATCCAGCTGGTACAAACATTCAAGTATTTAGGAGTACATTTCAACTCCAAGTTAACGTGGAAGCACCATATCCAGGAACAATATCAGAAATTCTGCCGAT
Source organism: Hermetia illucens (assembly GCF_905115235.1). NCBI lineage: Eukaryota > Metazoa > Arthropoda > Insecta > Diptera > Stratiomyidae > Hermetia > Hermetia illucens. The sequence continues at coordinate 27,582,883 of NC_051849.1, forward strand.
TGCTCTGGTGCTGTAGGAATACGATAGGTAAGACCTGGGGACTTTCACCAAAACGGATACACTGGATGTATACATCCATAATAAAACCCTTTTTTTATGTATACATGCATCGTCTAGTGGCCAATATTGAACTTTGCTAACAGCAGGAAGCTGCTAACGCAGATTCAGAGGCTTGGTTGCCAAAGTATTACTGGAGCAATGAATACTACGCCGACTGTGCACTTGAAGCTATCTTAAATCTACCCCTTGGAGGTGAAACGGAAAGCAGCCAATGACGCATATAGACTCGATGCCATTGGAGCATGGAAAGGTGACCAATCGCACGGTCATGCGTCTATCTGGAAATTCCTTGACAAACATTCGGTAGCTCTGATGGCGACCGATCATATGGTTTCCAAATTCGTCTTTGAAAAGACATACACTGTCGTAATTATCAAAAGAGAAGAATGGTCGACAAATGGCTATGAGTCTTTTTAGATTACAGACTAAGTGATCTTCACCGACGGGTCAGTCATGGAGGGCGCAGAGGTCTTCTGGGGGAATCCGATTATAGAACTAGCCCGACCTCTCGGAAAAATGACGACCAGGCGGAGATATATGACATTTCATTGACAGGAGAAGAATGTCACCGACAAAAATGGAGAGGTTGCACCATTCGAATCTGTTCCGACAGTCAGGCGGCATTATCATCACTAAACAGCAACGACATATCAAGCCAGTTGGTTTAGAGTCATCATCAGGGGTTGCTGAAACTTGGCCGACTGAACGAAACATTCCTCATGTGGGTAGTGGGGCAATTTAACATCGCTGGTAATGAGGAGGCTGACAGACTGGCCCTCCGAGAGTCTGGATCCCCAATGGTGGGGCCAGAATTAGCTTTTGGAATCCGGCCATCCACTGTCAAGACTACTCTGTAGGGTTAAATTGCAAGGATTCACGAAGCCGAGTGGAGAAATTTGAGCTTTTGCCGGCAGGCGAAAATAGTACAATGGGCCCTACATTGGGGGCCCGGGGATAGTACAATGGAGCTGCGGCTCCTCCCCATAAACTATACTTTGGCACATACACTTTTAAGAGGACGGACAATGATAACTGTGAACAAATAAATTGTGGGTGGACAGTGAATGGTGTGATCAAAGTGGGAGTGACAAAAAGTTTCTCATATTTCTACGAGGTGGAATTAAATGTAAGCCGGATTTTTGTTAGATTGGCAGTATAGGGCTCGTGTTTAGTCAATTTGGGTTGGGTTTTTATGAGTTAATTTGAAGGTCAAGCTTGGTGATCAAATGCTCTTGAAGAGTCATGTGTTCGCCTTGCATAGAAAGATCGAGGAAGGACGGACACAAGTGGAAAATTCGAAACATGACTAATGTACTCGGGCCAGAATCACATTTGAGCAGTTCGAGATATTGGACAGGAAAGACGAATCCGGGTTTGAGAAATTGAAGAGAAAGTAGAAGGTCCAAAACTCATTTCTTTCCGAAAAAGTCACAGAGTTGTTTTTCCGGCAATTTGAGGATGTCAGAATGATTATTTCAAATCGAGAGAAAAAATTTACACTTTTCTCTTCAATAGGTTTCGAAAATAATTCAAAAATGTGCAATGGCTGATATGCTTACACTAAATGCAACCATGCGAATGCTGTGCAACGAGAATCTCTTTCTCCAGAATGCAGCAGTTTAGCCGTGACCACAGTATGAGTAAGAGATGATTTTTTGGCAAAAAAGAATAGAATTTCTCATGGGAAAAACCTGAAACCATGAAATTTATCTTTTATTATTATAAAAGAAATGTATAGTGTGTAGTGATAAATGTTTATTATCTGACCGGCTTTTTGATTGTTTTGACTGTTTTGAGCGGTTTGCACTGGGAGCTTGAATGAGGCAAGTTAAGATGCAATGCGAATATGAACCTTTTTTCCATGTCTATGGAATTTATCGGTTAATGAATGTTACTAACATGAGGTACTAGTTAAAATTCGGGATTCCCCCCCCCCCCTCTCCACTCTACGAATGCCCAATCTATTGGTAATTTCAGCAGACCAAATAAGGCCTAAAAATTAGATTTTTAAACCGGAATTTTTTGAGTTGGAATGCATGTTATCTCCTTTGCAGACTCCGCAAAAAGGTATCTTAAATTTTTCACATCACTACGAGTTAAAAAATGAATTATCTTTCACTCCAGTATAATATCCTAGTTATCTAATGCGACCTTAAAATGATGGTGAAACACCTTATGAAAAGAAAGCTATCGAAAAGCCTTTGACGGCTCGACGGTACCTACAGTACCAGAAAGGTTACAAGTTATCGAAAAGAGGCCACTTAATATTTTCTAAACTACGCAGTCAAAAACTCTGGGAAAAGTCATAGTGATGCCCCCATGCGATGCCTGGGCCCCACATTGTCCGGTGACGAGCTGATGAGCGATTTATTTGCTTTATGCAAAACTTTTCGTCTTTTTTCACTTTATTTCCTTGAATGTCCCCATTACCTTCGTTTCAATTCCCTAAATCTTATCCGGACACTTATTTTAATATATTAACTTGTAAATAATAATTTTAATTTTCATTTTATATTTCTATTTACAAAACCCCTAATTCCAAAAACAATCACTATGTTTTTTGTTGTTGTTGTTTTCATACGATGACATGGTGCATATTATTCAACGCATTTCTAGCGTTTGTTTCTGGTTAAGGCGAGACGTTATGCATGCAAATGATGCTTGGGGCGGCCGTTGCTGCGGAGATTTTAGTCGTGTGGAATGGCCGGTTTGCGGAAAGACCCGCTGATGTTTTCTCCCTTAAGCGGGAGGGGGGATTTACCTTTGTGTTATGTTGTTGACTGTTGAGTATTGGAGAACTTTTGATTTTTAAATAACAGAAAACATGTTCAGATTTTTTAGTAAAAATTCAATGGTTTTCTTTTTTTTTTTGAGAAAATAGGAAGAAAATGATTCCTGATTTTGTCGTCACACACATTTATTTGTAGACACAACAGATTAAAAAAGGGAAAGTGAACACTCTGCAAAGTAATGCAGAAGGAAGATTACCAAAATCAATGCCAAACCCTTAACTAAATAAAAAATTCCTTCTGGATATGAAAAATGGATTTACTTCGAAAATCTCAAACGAGAAATACGTAAAAGAAACTGTATCGGGAGGAAAACAACGTCCCATTTCAGTAGGTCAAAACGGTGTGTTGTGAAGAACTGCTTATATCATAGGTAATGAACGCTGTTAACAATCACAAAATATTCTCAACGGGGATGTCAGATTCAGTGCTAACAGTTTTTGAACGCACTGAACAGAGAGGGTATTAAGTTTTGATTGAAGGCATTTTTATTTAGTAGGGGAATAAACAATAGAAAATACTTTTAGATCGTCAGCATATATGTAGAAGACAGGGACAAATAAATAAGGTAGGACACTTTGTTGGGCCGACGCTTATAATCACCGACAATGCAGTTTGAGTCCTTCCTTTTCTCAAAGTTGGGCAAACTCGCAGTCCAATAGGATGCTCGAAAGATGACACAAAATACTGAAAGCTGCTGTAATGGGCTAAGCCGACCCTTCTTGTTCGTTGGTCCTCCTACTCGTACTACTGGACTCCCAAACAGCCCATTGAGAAGAATTTGCTGCAAGTCCCGCGGAGCTGGTCTACGGGGAAAACCTGGGACTCCCCAGCGATCCTGTTCTCGACATCAGGTCGGAACTCGACGCTACCGATCTTTTGCGCCTGTTTAAGAACGCAATGGTAAAGCTGATGCCACCACCAACCACCCACTACGCGAAAACCGTGACTGAGATGCCCAGGGATCTCGAATACTGTACGCATGTCCTAATTAGGACGGACGCCCCTTAGAAGCCCGCTGCAGCCACCTGACGAGGGCCCCTTCGAAGTCCACGATCGAGGAGGGCATCATTATAGCCTCAATGTCGGGAGCATGGTCAAACGGGTCTCCTTGGCTCGACTAGAGTCCCTCGTCCATCAAGGAAGCACAACCAAGTGGAGACGCGCGCGACTCGTCCGTTTGGACTTGAGGGAGCCGTGCGTCTGGTTCCTCGTTGAAACCCCATTTGGTTTCATCTGGGGGAGGAGTGGGAGCAACTTACAACGATAGAATGCGATAATCCGCTTATTACGATTTCATTTACAACGGCCAACCGTTTTTAACGACCTAAATGCAAACTCAATTTAGATTTCATATAAACGTACTGCGAAAACGTATCTGCATAGAACGACTCCAGTTTAAGCTGCCAACTGCTTTTAGCGAGCTCATTTTTAAGGTTTTGTATAAAACAAAACTGCTGACATTAGAAGCGCAACCCCGGTGTTTCTGCTTAACACCATTGCAGTATTACAACCCGTGGATCAAAGGAATAAATCCTTTAAACTTTAAACTTTCGTAAAAATCTCGTCCTCCAAATTATCCAGTGCATTAACATGGGAGCCAGCGTTAAGTATCCAATAATGACAATCCTCGATGCTATTTTGATGATGCACGATGCCAGGACCAAACTCATACAAAGGACTATTTTTAAATGTTATAAAGACGCTGGATTTGTCTTAGTCACTGTAGGCTGTACTAGGGGCTTGATCAATATCGGTGTATCAACGACGCTGTTGCCACATACGATGAAAATGATATTGTGCAAAATATTATCGCAAAATATTATCTCATCGCACGGAAACGTGGCCAAGGATTTTACCGTTTCGGGGGATGGCTCTTAGAAAAAGCGAGGTTTTACGTCGTTGTTTGACGTCGCTATGATTGTCGAGAGTTACAGCGGGAAAGTACGTGACATGCTTGACAAATCTGATTTTTGTCAATCGTGCAGCAATCAAAAAGCAGTGATGGACGAAAATGAAGAATGGTTAGCAGATCACGGGAAAGACGGAAATTGAAGATTCGCGATTCGTAGAAACCCCGATTCCATCGAAGACATAAAAAATGCCATTAGACCCCCCACCATCCCCTCATAGCAAAAATAGTTGATGCAAGTGGCGTCAGGCCGAGGGAACTTTGGAGACTTTCAAGCATGACAGAGTGCCCGTAAATCCCTCAATCGTCAAACTACTGACACCGATTGATGAAAATCTCTCATCATTCATGTTTGCAAAACAAAACCTTATTAAAATCGGTTCAATGTCTGCCTGTCTGTCTGTCTGTCACACGCACTTTTCTCAGAAACGTCTATACCGATTGACACGAAATTTGGTGAGAATGTGGGAACCGTGAACGCTGGAAATTGATGATTTTTTTAACGGACGCATTCTCTATCTAGGGTCGAAAATCACAACCGATAACAACTACGATGATGAAATCCGCGCACGGTTGTTGTCAGCCAACAGAGCCTATTTCAGCTTACAAAGACTGTTCCGCTCGAAACGTCTCACCATAGGGTCAAAGCTCTTACTGTACAAGACTATGATCTTGCCAGTCCTCATGTATTCCTCGGAAACTTGGGTTCTTAGCAAGAAAAATTGCGAACTCTTGGCCGCGTTCGAGAGAAGAATCCTTCGAAGAATTTTTGGCCCCCTACATGAGGATGGACGATTCCGTAGCCTACACAATGACGAAATCTATGAGCGATACCATGACCGTCCGGTTGTGGATAAAATCCGGCTCAATAGGTTACGGTGGGCGGGTCACTTAATCCGTATGCATGAAGATGATCCCACCCGGAAAGTCTATAAGGGCAATATCTATGGTAGGAAAAGAAGACGAGGCAGACCCTGCCTAAGATGGAGCGATGGCGTGGGCCAGGACGCCAGACAGCTTTTAGGGATATCGAATTGGTGGACCTCGGCGCAAAACCGAGATGTCTGGAGTTCCTTATTAAGGCAGGCCTAGACCGGGTACCGGTTGTTGCGCCGTTGATGATGATGATTCTCAGAAAGTCCCCAACCAGTAGTCTGACATGCTATATGCAAATACATAACGGGCTACGTACAAATGGGACAGTTTTGCACTCAAATATAGCTTCCGGTTTCCCGACTTGTTTTTTCATTTGTTCAGTAAACATTCCTCTCTGATTGGCCGAACACAACTTAACTTAAAAATTATTTTTTTCATTTTTACAGACCCCAAAAGGTAAAAAAATTGGATGCCAATTTTTTTTTTTTATTTCATTATTTAAGCAAATTTTACATTGGAAAAAATTCGTTTACCTATATGAGTTTTGACATAAAATGGATGCGAATTCAGGCCTTCATTTCATGGGCTACTTCAAGATTTTTTAACTTTGCATCTGGTAGTAAGTGTTCTCCCAGATGGCTCCACCTACTTTGCACACGTGCCGGACACTGCCCCAGGACGTGTAAAGGAGTTTCATCAGACTCCGCACAAAACCTGCAGGCAGTGTCCGTAGATATCCCTAGGTTCCCTAATAATAGTTTAGCCGACAGTGAGCAGGGAGAATTCCCACTATGATTCAGAGGTTCTTTTTGGTGAGGTTTAAGCAATCCTTGTGTGCATGGGTTCGTAACCTCCAATAAGCATAAAAATGAAACAGAAGGGTTCTGGTCCGTGTAAAGGTGTCCTTGCTCCCTTCTTGGCTAGTTCGACCGCTGCCTCGTTGCCTTCCAACCCAGCATGGCCTGGAACGCAGAGTATCCAGACCTTTTTGGACGAGCCGAGTGTATTCAGTCTCTCAAGGCATTCCCATACCAGTTGTAGTGACCGCGGCTTCGCGATGGGAGCGGAATCTCATTCTTATTTAATTTGCTCAAATAATGCATTTCATAATATGCAATTACCCTAATGTTCGCCGCAGATTGCACATTATTGAATGCATTCGGGCGAATTAATCTTGACAGAGGCGAATGATTTGCCGCATCCGCAGGCGCATGCGTATGTTGCCGTAACATGAACTGAACAGAGTTCAAGGAAAGTAGTGGCAAGTGAAGTGGTGCTGGGTTGAGGCTTAGATGATGATTGGGTTGTTTTTTGCGAGGAGATTGGCAGAGAATAAAATTGAAGGAGATCGTGGCAAGGAAGTAAATTAGCGAAGTGAAAGGCAGTGGGAGTCTGAGAAAAGAAAGGAAAAAAAAGTGAAAAGATCCCAAACTGGGGAGAGAAAGGAGATTGTGAAAGGACGTGAACAGCGCGAACCCCTTGTCATCTCCATTCCAGACAAAACAAACCTCCGGGACTACCGGTTTAAATTAATATTGACGGTAGAAAATGATAACATTCGTGGAAATAAATTGTTACAACAGAAAACAGCGGAAGAAAGGCGAAGAGGGGGCTGCAATTGATGTAAAGTTTTCGGGGTAGCTTGCTCGCGACAAACCATTCATCTAGCCGGATTCGGTAGTGTGTCTTCGCAGCCCGATCGGGCAAATTCCCGCGCACAGAATTTGCAGAAGTCACCCAACCCAACGAGGTTTTCTTTTTTATTATTATAAAAAAAAAAATATATAAACAATTGTAAATTTTGTTTAGGAATTCCTAATGTTCTTAATTTTCTTCCCACCACAGAATCAGTCACCACGCCGAGCTCGGAGTGATTAATAGCAAATGTAAGTTTAAAGTTTTTTGAAATTTCTTTTTTAAGGTTTTGTGTAAAACAAAACCTTATTAAAATCGATTCAATGTCTGTCTGTCTGTCACACGCATTTTTCTCCAAAATGGCTAAACCGATCCGAACGAAATTTGGTGGATAGATGGGAACTATGAAATCCCACGCATACACGCGAGTGGCATAAATTTAGGTGGAGTTTAAAGGGGGGCTCCCCATACATGCAAAGGGGGGATTCAAAAATTTTTTTAACCGGATATAGTTGTGTAGGGTATCAAATGAAAGGTCTCGATTTGTACTTTCCGAAACTGACATTAGTTTTGGCATAAATTGCAAAGTGCGTGAGTAAGGAGTCAAAATGTACGCACTTGAAGTGAGACAGGACTCATTTTCGGAAACTACCCAACCTAAAAATCCGAAAAAAATCAGGGTGGTGCGCCTAGATGAAATCTAGGCCTCAAAATATGTCCCATTCCGATATCTGCTCAAATAAACTTACTAATAGTACATTACTACTTTTTAGAAATTTACTGAAAAACCCCCCTTAAATTCATCCTAGGACTTCCGAATTTTGTACCAGCATAGGGGACAATATTTCGTATATATGTGCTAAATTTCATGGAAATCAGGCAATTAGTGCCAAAGTTATAGTTATAGTTCAAACTTAGCAATTTCGCACGAGTTTACTGCTTCCAAAGCCATGCAAATCAGATGCTGACGTCATAATTACCCGGAATAATTGGCATTCGCGTGGAATATTAAAGTCACATTTATGAAGAATCTATTTATCTGCAGCCCTTTTTAAGGTTTTTTGTAAAACACTTATGTGAAATCTAATCTTCGGGAGATGTCCCATTCCGGTATCTGCTCAAAAAATTTACTAACAGTATATTATCAACTTTTAGAAATTGACTAAAAAACTCCCCTTGAGCTCATCCTAGGTGTACCAAATTTTGCAACGTCATAGAGGACAGTCTCGTGCATACACATGCCAAGTTCCATGAAAATCCAACTATTAGTGTCGAAGTTATAGAAGTTCAAACTTATCAATTTCGTGCTAATTAACAGCATCCTAAGTCATGCAAATAAGATGCTGACGTCATAATTAACGAGAATAATTGAAATTCGAGTGAAATATTAAAATTCCATTCAAGAAGAATCTAATTCTCCCTAGCCCTTTTTTATATTTGATGTTGGTTAAATTGTTTTCATTTGCTAATAATATTAACCTGAGGGCGTGAAGCGTATGAGGTTGACCATTATCAACACAGGGCTTTCCATCAAATGATTTATTTAAATCGCTTTCTAGAAAATAGAGGACAATGGAGTTTTTAGCTATATTACACGGAGCTGTCGTGCACTCGTCGCTCCTCACATCTTTTCCTTTTTCTTCAGCCTTCAGTTCAGAAGCGGGGTCGGCTCGTGGTGATCGGTTTCGTCATTTTATTTTATCAAATGCCTGATCAGAATGTAATCGCGAGACCTTTAAACCCCCATCCAGCGTATCAAGCCACCATTGTTTTGGCCGGCTTTTTGGTTGCTTACCATTGCTTTCGATGTTCTGATCAATACTGGTTGTTGAATTCTCGTTGGCGTGAATTACGTGACCACACCATCGAAAACGCCTTTCTTGCAGTTTTTCCATGATCGATGCAAACCCATATCGATCGCGGATATTTTCATTTCAGACGTAATCAAAACGTGTCACGCCACCAGTGCAATGCAACATCTTCGTCCCCATTACCGCAAGACGCTATTCATTGTCCTTTATAGTCGGCCAACACTCAGAACTATAGAGAGTGGCAGACGGACGACATTGCAGTAAATTTTAGATTTGGGACGTGCGCTGATACGTCGATCACAAAGAACACCAGTTGGGGAATGCCACTTCATCCAGGTTGCATTAATGCGTGAAACAATTTCATTACGCAGTTCTCCATTGGCTGATATCGTTGACTCGAGATTTTTGGCAATGGCAGTAACCTGCCCAGAACTGAATGATTTCAATATCTCGGGTCAATGCTATAAGCCAATGGAGAACTACGTTATGCTCCTCACATAGGGAAACACAAAACCTTTTATACCTGAAGCGTCAAGCTTCCGGTTTCCCGACTTGTTTGGTTTTTAATTTAATTTAATTTTGTTTTATTTTTTATGATTATTTTTTTTTATATTTGATTTTTTTCTGGTGAATAATATTACATTATGAATTCTGATTAATTCTTGAGTGATTTGAAAACTTCCTCCCTCTCTCTTCTTCCTTGTTCGCGCAAAACCTGTTCAGGGACATCCTCAAAAAGACAAAATGGCCTGAGGAAGTCAAGGAAGGGTGGAAACCCCCGGGGCCGCGCTTCATTCAAGATCTGAGACAGAAGAGGCAATAATCGGGACTGTGATCCGTCGTGGATCTTCCCCCCCTTGATCGCGGCACTCGGGTCCGGAGACTTACGGCTCCACGCGCGCGGTCGAGCCGTTTTTTTTTTATTTTTCAATCCTAGCTCGCATTCTGGTCGTTATTCGTTAGGTCGTCGCGAGTTCCCTTGTATTGTCTATTTTGGAATCCGCTGCGGACCCACGCATCGGAATAGGCACGTTAATTTTGTAGTAATGAAGCGTGAGGAATCAAAGCGCTCAAGGAGCCCCCCACACATTCCCGAGCCTGCCTAGCACAAAGGCGTGCAAGAACGTGTCGACCGAGCACTTTGATGGAGCTTCAATCTTTGTGGGCGGACCTTCACGGTCAACTTCGTCAACTTTTTAGGTTTCTGGGATAGCTCTGCCCTCTAGGTCATTATCGGCCACTTAGGATGATCGTTCTGATCATCCTACGCAAGTAAGATCATTACACAGTTTACAGTTCACCTGGTTGGATCTAAGTGCCCTAATCGCTGCTTGGCTATAGGTGAGAATAGCAATGTTCTGCCCCCTATAGCTCCTTTGAAGATTAAACGAGGCATATCTGTCTATGGCGTATATTTCCGCCTGGAATATGCTAGTGTACCTGCCCATTGGCTCAAAGTGCATTTTCATTTACATTTTTCCTTGGCCCAATAACACTAATGAAGAGCTATGCTTGCCAAATCACATTTTTTTTGTTAATAACAGCTAGATTTGCACCAAATTTTTCAGTTTCATTACTTCCAAATTTAACGGTTTGATAGTTTGATGTTCACAGTTTTCGAACAAAGCTAATCAGGATATGGAGCCCATATAATCTTGATGCTCATCCTAGACAAATTTTGTCATGGACTTTTTTTCGATAGGAACTTGGAAACCGTTGTGGCCCTCAGAAGACCCAGGAGAAAGAAATGAGCTGTTGAGTTCAAATTCCGCTATAAAAAGTAGTTTCAAAATGGGCATTCCTCTACATTTGTTGGTTTAAAAAACCATTCAAAATTACTCCAATCGATTTGACCTTCTGAAAAGCAATATCAATCTAGAGCCAGTCGAGACACGTGATTCCCTTTTTAGAAAATCTGACGGAAATTATCTATTCAACCACTTCCTACATGCATTCCAATGCATTTCATTAACATATTCCAGTCTCAATTTATTTTTGAATTAAATTACCCAAAAATTTTCCAATTCAGCTTTGATTTATTCCGTATGGACCGCATACAAAATTATCTTCGTGAAAACAAACAAAATCCAAAACTATTTAGAAAAACCAGAATCACTTAAATTTCAGTCCAAGTTGAAAGGGTTATGTGGGCGCATCATAATAATTACTTATGCATTGCTTTTCTCTTACAAATGGCCAAATAACAAAACAAGGGAAATGATTGGAAATGGTTGGATCATTTTTCTATGCCAAATGGATGGCGTGAAACATGTGCACTAACAAAAGATCTTCTGGGTATGATGGCGAACGAGAACATTGATCTGTTCAGCATCAAAAGTGACTTGGAAACTTATTAGATCGGAAGTGATGTCAGAGGAATATGTACATCCTACATCCGCTGGAAACTTTGAACTCGTCCATTTGCCTATTGATTGTGGAGAATGGCTTCGTGTTTATTGTTTTTCATGCCATGGATCGTCATTATGTGTGCTCGATGAAAGATCTGATATTGCTGGAACGATATGGGTATTGATGGTTCTGATCTCATTCATGTCGGATAATGTTTTATGTACATATATGTATGAATGTACGCTGGGGAATCATTCAACTGGATGAGTTGTTGTTGCACCAGAAGGAAAATCTTGTATCTAACAGTCTGCTTCCATCTGACGGGCAATCTGAGAAAAGCGGCAAATTTATACGTGGCTCTTGGAAACCTTCCATGAATATCATTTTCCTCTTTTGAATCAGCTTTTGAAGTTTAAGACTGACAAGGACGTGCCAGTATCTAGAAGATAAGAGTATCTTTTTGTATGCATGGGTAATATGCGACAAGATCTGCTATAAAAGATAACTATGGTCGAGTACCACACAATACAACTCCACTCCCAGCTCAATCTGCATATGCCAGCCCAATGATTTTCAGCTGGGAAATTGAGCAATTTGGTACGCATGGCAAGATTTCATTGAGATCATGATGCTTACGGCGGCGCCTACTATTAAAATGAGTGAAGATCGCAAAGAACAGTCAGCAGCAGCATGAAAAGCGTCTACATGTGTTTCAGGAACCGCCAAGAGAAGAGGGGGAAGAGGGTTCGTCCAAGAATTATTTTTATCTTTATAGTCTTTATAGAAAACAAGATTTCGTTTTTGTCAAGATCTTGGTTTTATGTTATGTAGATCACACAATCATGACTATACGCGATCGCGACGACCAAAACAGAATGACAAAAAGAGTATCTAAACTAATTTTAAACGGCGTGACTAAGATGTCGCAGAAACATAGAGCCAGGTAGAGCCCATACGTAGTAGATGCAGAAATTTCGTATGCGGTTGACACCATGTGTGATCATGCCAAATTCTATTAGGCTTGCTTTGACATTATTTTCGTGATTTGTATTCTGAAAATTCTGCAGCATTCATTAATGTCTCACTCCTGTACTGTTATTTCGCTTTTGTTGAAAATTGCTGGTGTATCTTAAAATGTCTTAAATCTTTTGTGAAATTTGTCTCTAGTAAAAAGATATATCGTACGTGCTGCTGCCTCGCATGATTTCCAAATGAAATTTTGAATGTTCTGTGAATTTCCGTTTTGAAATATTGACGATCGGCGGAATCAACGATGCGTACATGGTATGATCGCCATCCGCCTGCCTCCCGGGATCGTTGACAAGCCTCATCGCCCCCACAAATGCAGATAGATCCGGATGGATTTAAAAGACAACCACCCTTAGAGAGCCTTGTGATTCTGCTTTGCTGAGCAGCTTCTTCTGGTCCACGTTTTTCTGATCGCTTCAGGTTTTTTTGGCAAGGTGACGCCAACTATAGCAGATCAGAGGATGCTAAATAGTGCTTAGATTCAACAGTGTGGACGGGCAAAGAAGAGATAGGTGGCGTATGTTGTAATTAGTCATGAAGCAATTTAACTGCATAATCAAGACGACTAAAATTTCATTCACGAATTTAGCTTTAATGAGCTGTTTAGCGAAACATCGTCGCCAGAGTGAACTAATTTCAATCTCTTTTGGCGGTGGCTTTTCATGATTCATACGGGGACGACCTGACCATGTTTTTGCGAATTAGCAGATTGTGCCAAAATTTCGTGACAAATATACACGATTAAGTAGTTCGCTTAAGAAAAATGATGATGATTTTGCGGTTTGTCTTTCATTACATCTAAACTGCTTCGGAAACTCGATTTACGAGCTTAAGGCTATCATAAGAATATCAATTGAGTTTAAGTCATCCCGGAATAAAAGTTTTACTCGAATGAGGGAAGGGAACACGTCCAGCAATTATACTACAAAACCGATGCAATACGATTTATATAAGAAAAACAAGTCGGAATACTGGAAGCTCGCGCTTCGGGTATAAAGAATTATTTAAGAAACTTCAACGCACATTTTATAAAGTAACAAATCCAACATAATCCTTCATATTTTTTCGAACTACAAAATATACGTACATATTACAGCCATAGAGATTAGCCCTCACTCGCCTATGTTTCACCCAAAATATGAAACCAGTTTCGAAAAGTACTAATTGAGACCTTTCGTTTGATACCCCACATGGGCACATTTTATGAAAAAAAAAAATGTTGCACCCTCCATTCACATGTATGGGGAACTCCAAGCCCCTCCCCCCTCCCCCCCCTAAACTTTATATAAAATCGCGCCACTTGCTGTATGTAAAGGGAACATGAGTTCACACCCTCTTACCAATTTTCGTGACAATTGGTCTAGCCGTTTCCGAATAAATCGGATGTGACAGACAGACAGACAGACCTGCGAGGAGTTGCCAGATCTCCCATCAGGCGCATCCCTTCGTGCGGATAAGGGAATGCGCGGCGGATGCGTATGAACATGTACTTGTACGCATTCAAAGATGTGCGTGCATGGGCATGTTTATGCGCAGGCTGGGTAGGTGGGAGAAAAACGCCCATCGGTGGATAAAAATGGCTCTGGGAAGGATACCCATTATAATAAACCAATATGAACGAAGAGAAGGTGTATAAATTTGCGGTTCAGGGGCTTGGAACCCCAATACCGGCGGATTTCGGGAGTGGGAAAGCAGGTTCCCGGTCGTCGATATCCCTCGACTGCAGTGCCTCGCTAGTGGACAGCTTGGCCACCCTACAAGCACATTAGACAAGAAGGTGTTTAAACCAAGCACATCGCTCCCTAGGACACCCATAGCATACGCGCAGAAGGATGCGCCCAAAAGACAACGTTGGTCGTTAAAAGCCGCAGTGACACCAGCCGCATCCGAGCGTCAAGATTTAGGGGATGCTCCTCAGTATCGAGAGCCGAATCCGTTTAAGAAAAGCTCAACGATTATGAGATCTCCCCCAATATCCAAGGCGGAAAAGGACCTGGGCCACAGGAATCCCGTTCACGCCAGAAAATGTTGGGAAAGAAGGGTGGAGGCTTTAGCACAGAAGTCCGACCTGGAAGAATCATCCTTCATTTTGCTTGGAGCGAAAATAGTTGAATTGTCAGAATTCATCAAAGATAAACACAACGTGCACCAAGCAATCAAGCATATGGTGAGAGCCATCAGGGTTCTATACAACAAATCGCGGAAAGATGAGAAGGGTTTGAAGGCGACCCCCAAAATTACTCTTTCGACGATGACGCAGATGACACCCAACCGTATAGTTGCGGATGGGCAAGCGAAAAAGAGGATTCGGGAAAATAGTGCCTTAAACACCAGGCGAGCCGATATCTCAAAAAGTACGTGGTTGGACCAAAAAAGCCAAAAAAGAAGAAGGAGAGAATGAGGACCCGCCCCGAGGCACTCATTATTTCAAGCACGGGTAGAATGTCCTATGCAGGCATACTAAGAAGATTGAAAGCTGACCCTGATCTCAAACATTTGAGGGGAATGTAAGCAGGATCCGAGGGAACCAAAAGGGAGGTCTCATGCTGGAACCGAAAATTTACTTGGAGAAAGTGCTGCCGTGCGTGGTCAAAAGCATTAGATCGTTATACAGTGCAAGGACCTAGATGAGGTCGCTTCTAAGGCGGAAATCTACACAGCTTTAGCAGAGCAGTTCAAGTTGCACGACTTGCAGTAAGCGTCCATTGTAAGCCTTAGAAAGGCGTTTGGAAGTACACAGACGGCGACCATCCGGCTACCAGCAGAAGCAGCGCACAAGCTGCTGGATGTCGGGAAGGTCCATATTGGATCGGTAGTTTGTCGTCTTAGAGAGCAAATCTCATTGAAGAGATGCTTCAAGTGTCTCTCGTGCGAACATCTAGCGAGAGTGCGCACAAGTGAGGTTGATTGGTCTAGCCTATGCAGACGTTGTGGTGAAACAGGTCATATTGCTCAGGATTGTAACAAGGATCCCAAATGCATGTTGTATGATGAAAAGGAGGGCCGGGACAGCGGGCATATTGCCGGAAGCGGCAAGTCTCTCGAGTTGAAAATTAACGTTCTAATCAACCTCAATCACTGTAGGGTCGCGCACGATCTGCTCTCCACCCATGAATCAGAGGTGCAAGTGGCCATAATAAGCGAACCCTATAGAAACCCTAACAATAATGTACGGGTAGCCGATCTAACAGGTGGGGCGGGCTTGTGGGCATGCGGGGACCAAGCTATACAGGAATGTATGAGGCAATCTACAAGTGGATTCGTATGGGAAAAAATAGACGGCATATACATCTACAGCTGCTATGCTCCTTCAATCCTGACATTGGCCGAATTCGAGGACATGTTGGACAGATTGTTTCTAGATTCACAAGGGCGGAAACCAAAAGTGATCGCCGGCGATTTCAATGCATGGGCCACAGAATGGGAAGATCACTGACGAAAGCAAGAGGGCGTTGTCTTTTGGAGCATTTCGCGCAGTTACATATCAAATTGGCTAACGATGGTCAGGTTAATATTTACCGGAAAGGATCTGACTTTTGTTAGTCCTTCACTAGTTTACGATATGTCCTGGAACGTCAGTGAACAGTACACCCATAGTGATCAGCAGGCAATATTTTTTGACCTCAAAATCAAGGCAAGTGGCTGGAAATATGCTGAGAAGAACGTCAGGTTGGTCTGCGAAAGTAATTGACGAGCAAACTTTCATAGATGTGTGGTTAGACCAGGGCACTATACAAGGCACACCATCGGAAAGAGCCCTCCATATCACGAAGGCATGCAACTTATCGACTCCGAGACGTTATACTTTCCAGCAGAAGGCCCAACTGCAGGTGGAATAGTGAGTTGTCAGATCTTTGGTCGGTGTGCCATCGGACAAGACGAGTGGTTCAGAGAGCAATGGGTAGAATTGCCTAGGAGGCGAAGCAGCGAGCTTACAAGGAAGCCCGAAGAAATCTGAAGGTGGCTATACAGCAAAGCAAGAGGGACTGCTTCAAGCAACTGCGCAGAGGCGGATATAGACCCATGTGGAAGTGCCTACAGGGTTGTGATGGGGAGATTTAGAGGTCAGGCAGCTCCATAAAAACGGCGCATCAAAGCGCTAATTGGGCTCCTCGGAGTGTCCACTGATACCTGCACAAATTACATGGCCTGATCTTCTACTGGGTTTGTTCCCTAAGGAGAACAGAAGGGGTTACAGTCTACGTACATCTTTAGATGCGGCCAGTAACGAAGGAAGAAGTACTGGAGATTTGCGCTAGGTTGGGAGACAACAAAACATCCGGCCTCGACGGTATACCAAACAAAGCCCTTAAGCTGGCCGTCAAGTCGAGCCCAGACATATTTGTGGAGTTGTTTGAAGTATGCTTGGCGGATGGGATCTTTCCTAAGACGTGGAAAAAACAAAGATTGATATTGTTGCCTGATAAGCCTCCTGGTGAACCATCTTTCTACAAACCTATATGTCTATTGGACACTATGGGGAAAATGTTGAAGAGGATAATCTACACCATCTCGGCTGTACAAAGTCTGGGAGGCTTATCAGACCGACAATTCGGCTTCCGTACGGCCAGATCAACGGTCGACGCCATACAACTGGTCACTGGTTTAGCTAAAAATGCGATGCACGGAACCACTAGCAAGTATTGTGTTGGATTACCCTTGGCGTGGAAAATACATTCAACTCTGCCAGTTGGAACCTTATAAGGAGGTCATTGGCGGCGATTGATGTACCAAGTTACTTAACTGCGCTAGTCGACAGCTACTTAACAGATAGAAGGCTCTGGTATGACACAGACAATGGAACCAAAGAAAACATTGTCCGCTATTAACTCAATGTGTAAGTTACTAGCAAGGTAACAATAGTGGGTTATGCCGATGACATAGCGGTGATGGTTGTTGCAAAAGGTCTGGCGAATGTGGAATTCTATCCATCCGAAGCAATCACTGCTATAAAGAAGTGGCTGAAAGATGCAGGTCTTGAACTCGCGGAGGATAAAACAGACGGTGGTTATCACGAAGCGGCGTAAGGAAACCACTGCCCTTATCAGAATGGGGAAGCATATCATTACTTCAAAGCCAGCAATTAAATAAAGGGGAGTGATGATAGATGCGGGGCTGAATTTCAAGGAGCACTTAGGAAATGTTTGCACCAAGGCGTCCAATGTTAGCATGGCCCTGGCAAGGATGATGTCAAATGTTGGAGGCCCGCGATGCACTCGTAGACTGCTTATAGCTAGAGTGGTGACTGCCTTACGCCGCGCCAATTTGGTTAACTGCATGCAATGCTCAAAAGATGAGCGCGGTGTGTAGAAAGATTGCCCAAAGGGTGTGCTGTGATTATAGAACCATCTCAGACGAAGCGGCCTATGCAGTAGCCGGAATGACACCGATTGACATTTTGGTCGATTAGATGGCACATATCTATGATCGAGCCAAGTCTTCCTCTGATTGGCAAATGAAAACCGGAGAAATTGAGGAATCCTTGACAGCAACGGTGGGAACAGGCAAAAAAGGGTCAATGGAGCCACAGATTGCTTCTCAGCATCGAGGTGTGGACACAGAGAACGCATGGTGAGATAAACTATGATCTCACACAATTTCCCACGGGACATGGTTTACCGTAAATACCTCAATGGCTTTAAACTGAACAGATTACCCAACTGTCTCAGATGTGACAGTATTCCGGAGGACTCGGAGCATGTTTTCTTTCATTCTCCTAGATTCGCTGAGGCAAGGCAGTCTAGAGGAGACATTGGGAGAAACACTAGCACCGGAAAATATAATTGGAAAAATTCTGCATGCCAGGAGAGCTGGATCACCGCCTAAGGCAACCGCCATGCCACTAAGCCTGACATGAGTTCTGCAGATGTTACCGAAGAGGAAGTTCGACGAGCCATAAGCAGCTCGAAGATCTGGAGGGGCCCAAGTCTAGATCGGATGCAGAACTTATGGTGCAAAAATTTCATCAGTATACATGGTCCATTAGCATATATCATAAATCAAGTCATGAGTCGGCCAGAGGAATTTCCACTCTTTCTTATGCCTAAAAAGGACAGGGTGCAGGACCCCCCGGACCCAAGACTGATTACTTGCTTACCAACCCTCTACAAATTCATAACGTCCATCATTAGTGGAAGGGTCAATGCGCACCTCGAGGTCAACAACATTTTGTACGAGGAGCAGAAAGGCTGCCGAGTTGGGTCAAGGGGTTCCAAAGGGCAACTCATTATCGACTCGGTAGTTGTAAAACAAACAACTAGTGGCCAAAGAAACCTCTTTAGTTGCTGTATTGATTATGTCAAGGCTTTTGATGGCGTTCCGCATACCTGGCTAATCGATGTCCTACATCCGTATTGCATTGATCTGAAACTAATAATGTTTTTGGCGACAGTCATGGAAGGGTGGAATATCACCTTATACCTCAGAGCCTATCCGTATACGGAGGGGCATCTTCCATCTTGATGTACTTACATCAAGCCATATGCTGGTACTGACGACCATCTCAGAAGTCTGTTGCGAATAGGAGACATATTCAGCCGTGATATTCGGATCGAGTTTGGATTAGACAAGTGTCGAATCCAAGCCATCCGCAAAGGCCATCACGAGCCGCATGCCGGACATAGCATTGGCAACCTCCTCATCCAAGTTATGACCGAGACAGAATTCTACAAGTACCTAGGAAATTTGCAAGGAACCCATACTCGAGTTGGTGATATGAAGCTCTGCTGTCCGAATTTCTTCGACGTGTGAAGCTGGTACTGAAATTATATCTCTTGGGGGAGAATAAGATAAGCGTACTGTATCTATTCGCCATCCCTTCACTGGCTTATGAATTCGGAATATTGCCGTGGACGAAGACTGATGTGGAAAACTTCCAGCGGCAGATACGTAGTACTATGTCTAAATTCCGAATACATCATCCAAACTCTGCCGTGGAGCGGATGAACCTGCCTCGTGACATCGGAGGTAGGGGCGTGGTCGACGTGGCGGAACAAAATGCATACGGCTGTCTGTAAGGCAGACTGTGGACTAACTTGAAGGATGGTTCTTTCAATCCTCTGAGTGGGGTGAAGTCAGACCAAAAGCGGATCGATGAATGGAAGTCGAAGGCAATGCACGATAGACGTGAATTGTCTTTGCAGTTATTTGCCGATTTGCATTTGTCATCACTTTCGCATACCGCATACCAACGATAACTTCACAGTACATTAATCGTCACACCCCAGAGAGGATCTTTTAGAATCAACAACGATATTGACATAGACTCTCATACCTAAAAGACCCTCGGCACCAAAGCCTCCAAATATCCTTCATTTGCATATGTACACATCTGTCTTTCGGCCCATCTTGCACCGAATACCAGTTACATGTTTAATGCCTAATTCTCGAGTTTGCCAAGCCCGTAAGCTAAATTGAGAAATCTATCTATTTATCTCCCGTTAGATACTATTTGTTGTACTGCGTAACATAATCAATTTTCACTCATTCTAATTGAAATTTATTCAGCAACAATGTTGCCATCATTTATTCATTAGCATTTCTAGCTCAACGTGAAATTACAGAGTCCAATGGATTTGTGATGTAGAAATCTTAAGGTAATTTATGTTTGGTTTTTCTTTTTCTTTGGTGATTTGCGACAGGTTTACGAGAATCTGCTTTTTTTTGCGTGTTGAATACGATTGATCTACAAAAAGTTAAAGAAATTAAATAGATCAAGTAATTCACACTAGGAAACTTGTAAATTTCACTCATTGTGGGATTTTTAAAGAGATCAGTTTTGACAAAGGTTTGGAATTCCTATGATTCTTTGATTGGTCTAAATGCTTGGTAGTTAGTGCTTGTAAGCGAAATCCGGTATCTGACGCAATTATGCTAACTGGGGCTAACAAAATATAAATATTATCTATTATTTATAGCATTGATGCTCTACTTTTACAACTATGTAAGTCCCAATTTTTTTAGGAAATTCGCTTCTTTGTATCATTGGATTCATGTCGGCGCTGTGCTCTCTGCCTCCTCAGGGTATTGTTGCAACTGGTACGCCTTATTTGTGTTTTTGCTACCTCTTCCAAATTTCAAAATCTGGACTTGCATACATATATAGATAGCTCGACAAGTGGATCATCGCTGTGTTGAATTATTATAGTCCAGGGTCATCCATTTCGAGTTTTAGGATTTCACACTCCTGTCAAGGGCGAACACATTACCGGATAGTACTGTAAAATATCATGCATGGGTTCTTTATTTCCAAGCTGAGTAAAGTAAAAGAAAGATAATATCGATGCCGGAGTGATATAACATCACAAAACATCACGAAGCAACACTGAGTAATATATATTTGGTTCGTTGAATCACACTGTGATTAGTACAAAAGCACATTACACGCTGCTCGTTCACGATTCCTGGTTCTTTGAATGCCAAAATATTGTTTCTTACCCAATTGATTATCTACTTGGCGCTGCTGTACATAGTGTGGTACGAATATGATAAACACACACGTAATATCAACTTAGCGATGTGATATCACTTCATCTACTAAGGTAATGCTCCGTGCATCTTTATATTGAAGCAGGCTATCCTGGGAGAAAAATGTTATTATATTGTGGAATTAATCATGGACCCAGAAGATTGGCTTTTTCTACCTCTATGTATACATAAAGCTGGGTTTGATCAAAAATTTTGTTGATGCTATGCAGTCTTTCGTAAAATGAAACTGACATATGTAATTAGAACGTAGCATTTTCCCTTGAGGGTAAGTTTTAAATTTACCAAAAATTGATTTTAATTTATGCTCCCTTTTAAAAGAGTAGTCCTTTGCGTATGATTTGGTGGTACCCGAACCTCGCTTCGTTCAAACTTATTATAGCATCCCTGGAATCCTCTGACTTGCGTGAAGTGTTAGAAAGAGGTTTTTTGAGTTTTTGTACACCGCATCTCAAGAGCCGCAATTTAAAATGGAAGTTATTGTACATAATCAGCAATCTTCCCCATAAAGTAGGCACATCGTTAAAAAGTTCCCAGAGGCAGTCCCTTCAAATGACTGTTTCAGAATTCAACACTTGTGAAAGTGACGCCGGGTTCGGTGTTTGTAATTTACAGTTTAAAAGATTCAACTGAATTAACAACAACGTGTTTGTATTAAATTTTAGAAATTGACATGATTAAATCTGTTCCAATATTTATCAAACGAGTCCCTATTAAAGGTGAGGCTTAGGACTGTCTATCTAGCAAACGAGAACTGCGCTATCTTGTAGTATATCTACATCACTGTGCCTATGGAGCCATATCCATGCACAGAATAGCTGCAGTCGCGGAATCATTCAGGAATATGAGAATAATACTCCAGATAGGAAAAGTGAGTGACATTTCTATAAATCCGATAAAATGTGATATGGACGTAGCGGCACTTTAGGAGATCCCATGGAACGATTGAACTTATACTACAGTAAAGATGAGTGAATGAATAAGCGAATAAAAAGAAAAATTATAGGTTTGGCCCCATTAATGGAGGGTTGTGTATGCTAAGAGTCGAAGGAAGAATTAATAACACCACCATTATGCCGGCCTATGCGGCAACTGAAATTGCAAAACAGGCAGGAAAAAGGATTTTTTCAACATGCCTGAGAAAACCTTGAAAAGTTTGAACTGATATATCCTAGATGGCTCTAATACAAAAATAGGTAAGGAGCCGCTTACATTGAGGGTTGTCTGAAAATTGTAGTTGCAAGCATTTAACAATAATACCCAGTTGGGCTACCTTGGAAGTGATGTAGAAATAACAACAGTAAGCGTAGTTTTCCCCCAAAGGAATCCAGCGGCAATCGGACAAATTGCCGAAATGAAAACAGAATTTGAACAAAAACCTAAGCCAGAGGATATCAATCCATGTCTTCACCACTTACCAACTGTTTTCCAAATTTTTTAGGCTGACGATCAACTAACTCGGATATTGTATCGTCAATCCTAGTTTTTTTTGGGGGGTAGGGTAGGTGAATGCATTTACGCACAGGGTCGTCGGACTACCAACATTGTCACATTACTTCGGGCTAGTCCTCGAATTCTCCCGTCTTGCGGACCCTTCAAATCAGGGAATTCCTTTCACCAACGGGAGGGAAGGGAACTGCTAGTTCAAGAAACCCGCTGCCATCCGGCTCCTCCACTGGTCGAGCTACATCTTCTTGGCAACGAGAAGGACCCGAACGTAATGGGCAACACGGCTCCACCTGTCAGCACTCTTTAGCACCTCCTCGACAATGTTGCCTGAAAAGAGATCCCCTGTGTTTAAATTAAGCTGCTGATGAATCCCATCCCACTTTCCAAAAGAAAAAAAAGTGCGATGGGCGTTGTCCACAACTCCATTGCAAAACACACAATCCGGAGATCGTGTCTTGCAAACCTTGGCAAGACTGACCAGGCTGACCCTCGCCAATATGCGAGGCCAGATAAAAGCAGCAAGATCACTCTCAAGACCATTCAACATGACCAAGGGCCTAAGACAAGGGGATGCCCTATCATGCGTCCTCTTTAACCTCGCCCTGGAAAAGTGATTTGCGATGCCGACGTAAATGCGAGAGGCACCATCCTCTTCAAGTCCACCAAACTACTGGCCTATGCTGATGATATTGACATCATGGGAAGAACAACCCGAGATGTACAGTCTACCTTCATCCAGACCGAACAGGCGGCGCAAGATCTTGGGCTGCACATTAATGAAGGCAAGAAGAAATACATGGTGACAACTTCAACGCCAAAAAGCAAAGAACGAACAACATCGAATCGCACTGGTCAAACGAAAACAATAAAGATGGGGGACTACAACTTTGAGACCGTTGAAAATTTCTCCTATCTAGGGTAGGAGCTATGATCATGAAATCCGCGCACGGTTGTTGTCAGATCATGATCTTGCTAGTCCTTATGTATTACTCGGAAACTTGGGTTCTTAGCAAAAAAAGTTGCGAACTCTTGGCCGCGTTCGAGAGAAGAATCCTCCGAAGAATTTTTGGCCCCCTTCATAAGGATGGACGATTCCGTAGCCTACATAACGACGAGATCTATGAGCGATACCATGACCGTCAGGCTGTGGATAAAACCCGGCTCAATAGGTTACGGTGGGCGGTTCACTTAATCCGTCTGGATGAGGATGATCCAGCTCGGAAAGTCTATAAGGGCAATATCTATGGTACAAAAAGAAGAAGAGGCAGACCCTGCCTGAAATGGAGCGACGGTGTAGGTCAGGATGCCAGACACCTTTTAGGGATATCGAATTGGTGGACCTCGGCGCAAAATCAGGGCGTCTGAGTTCCCTATTAAGGCAGGCCTAGACCGGATACCGATTGTTGCGCCGTTGATGATGAATATAAACCATAATACGAGGTACGATACTGGAAAGTTTGGTGAAAATCCTGCTGTTATTAGAAAAGTATAATAAGTCAAAATCACGATTTTTGCGTACCTCCTTAAACATATGGATAATCTGAAATACTAAATGCATATGGACTACGAGTTATGTATAAATTAAATCATCTTACATCCAAATATTCTTATGTAAGAACCTGGATTACAGCCCACTCCGATTTTTAAGTTGTTTCAAGATTAAGAGCCTATAATTTCGCGCAAAGTAAATTGAGTTCGACTCCTAGATGCGATTGATTTGAATGTCGTTTCCAGTAGGATTTGTTTTATGAACCTTTTTTACAGAATGAAATTGACAGTCGCAAATTTTTACCGTCCAGGTCAAATATCTTTGGGATAAGGCGGTATCCGTAGTAGTGTAGATAATGAATTGAGTACATAAGTTGTCACTGATCGATAATTTCCATATCTTTCATCATAGGCAGTAAATTATTTTTGAGTACCTATACATATGCCCCGCCCAATCTTGCTGATGACTTCAATGAAGGCAATGACTGTCAAATTTTATAAAAATAAACTTTACACATTACTCTCGTAAGGTCTAAATCCATCTAATCTAATCAAACGATAAATAGACCACCAACAAAAACCATCTTGGCCACATTATCATTATCGCTTTATATTGTAAACCTTGACAGCGCGTGTGGTAGATTCGAGTGGACAGTGAAATGGTGTACTACAATCGATTTGATTGATAGCCTCCTCGTATTCTGATCGCGATATCCTTGAATTGGAATGGTGAGAAAGAAGGCCTTTGCCATGATATATGTGAGTCCATCGATCATAAACTTTTAATGCCCACATCAAGGGTTATTTTCGGAAATGTACATACATTCATATATGTTTTATGACACGGCAACGAGATTCTTTGATTGATAAGCTTGACGATGGAAGCTCCGCGCTATAAATTTAGAATTAGAAGAAAGTAGATGTGGGGTGGTGATAACTTCGGTATTTTGGAAAGCAGCGGCTGCCTTGGAAGCCAGTAACTAACTGGCAAGATGGTGTACGTCTATAAAGACTGTCTAATGGGCGAGAACAGCCAGCCTAATAAAATCTGGTTAACGTGAGCTGGTATTCGTATGTTCCAGAGCTAAATCACCGACTCCGATGTCAGGGTACTGTTTCGTACACACGCACAGGAATTTCTTAGATGCAAATCTAGTCTCGTGTTATTTATCTTGGGTCTGCAAAAGCCAAGAAGGCAGCGATAATAGTGAACAACAACAGTAAAGTATACAATTTATTTGTTAGCCATTTCGTTGCGCCAGAATATGCAGAAACAGAACTGTTTGTAGTCAAAGAAGCGAAAACCCAGACCAGAAAATCGCCGGCGCCAGCATTGCGCACTAATGAATAATGGGTTTCTCGAATTTCTCTCATTTTCCCATTTTAGTTTGAAAACTATAAATACCGTTTTCCTTCGGCTTCTTACGAGACAGTTTGTGCTATTTTAGGGACTCTTGTGACGGACCGACGACGGCCAAGACGACGACAACAACTCTTGTGATTCGCGCAGGCTGTAAACACGTTCAAGTCGCCCCTCAAAGGCAAACTTAGTATGTTTCGTGTTAGCGCGACACTAAATTAAAAGAATCAAGAGTGGCCATTAAAGTGATTTTAGTGCGTATGCCATGATCGCAACTGAACGCAAATGCACGCCAATCCTTAGCGGTCTCAGCAAATCACGGGGCAATTTGACAAAGTGCCTGGATGACTTACTGACTGGATTTGTTGCACACCGGCTGCCTGTCTTGGCTATGATTGCGTGTAAAATCCTTTGAGCGGATTTCAAAGATTTTCAGGAAGGTTACATGCGTGCAAATCCTCCAAGTACAATAAAACCAATAATCAACGGACTAGACAGTCGAGACAGTTGGCGGCTGGCATGAGACGGGGATGTCGCGCCCTCGCATAATGACCAGCGAGCGTCCTACATATGTATCGTCTTTAACGCCCGCACTTTATCCAAATGCTAGATAGCAAGAGAAATAATAGAGTACATAAAGCCATACTAGTAATCGTCCATTAACTTATGTATGTTGACTGTTAATTGGAAATTTGACCTACCGATATCCCGCCAACAGTCCCCGGATACCTTCAATTATGATTTCTTAGTAAAACCTAATTATACTGAATTCCTGAAAATTGGTGGCTGAAAATAAATAAGAAAAGGGCCACACCCCTTAGAACAGTTTGCGTTTTGATTTATGAAGTAATCAAAGAATTTTTTAATAGCGACTCTGTATCACCAGATCATTCCTAGTTCATCTTCCATCTGTTTCCAGATAGAAACCTCCCAAAAACCGGAATTTCAACGGATCAGAAATGAAAAGATCTTTGATTTTCTAATATAAAACCCTTTCGGCCGCAAAACTTTCTACCATGCATCTAGCGCTAAAGGCACTTCCGTGATATTATTCAATCTGTCAGATCATTCACCTCAATGTGATATTATGGCATCCATGATGATTTGAGGACCAATAAATTCACACTTTACACATAATTTAGATTTACTATTACTTTGTTGATATTAAAAGTATTTGCACTAAATTTTTCATTATTATTATAAATTATAATGACGCAAATTAGTGCGTGTGCAGCAAATTTACGGGGAACTACCATTGAATGTAGAGGCATTATTGCGAATTTATTGAGATTTTGCGGTTGTTTGTCTCTAAGTATGACCAAATTAATTGAAAGTAACAATAAAATTGTGATTGGCGTCATATGCATGCATAAAAATAAATTCTCATGTGAATATGCGAAAAAAGCGGAACAATAGCAAGTATTGGCATACACACAAAGGCCTTTTTTCGAGTGACTCAGTTTCCACATCATTTTGTTCTATTTGTGATTCATTTCACTGTATGGAACATATTTTAGCTCTTAGCTTCCCACAGAACCCTAAAATTCATTTAAATTTAAGTTTTGTAACATTTCAAAAACGATCGTTAACCTTTGTTGTTTCTTGCACGTAGATTTAATCATGTCGCATATTACGAAATGCATTCATAACGCTTGTTTCTGGTTAAAGGAAAATATTGTGCATGCGAATGGTGAGATCTAGCTGCACCGCCGTAGGACTGCAGCCGCCTCGAAAAAAGTCGGCACAGACAATGCTGTGCAGTTATATTACATCCCTGATACAAATTGTTCGCATCTCACAAGTTCTCTTTGGGAATAGTTTTAGTGGTGGACAGGATTCCCTTATTGCGCCATTGGAACGATTGGAGTAATATATTTCCAGAGTGAACGGCGGATGATCAGGCTAGGAAGGTGCGGGAACTGACCCTGGCTAATTATCTTGGGAGGAATTCGAGGAGAAATTCAAACTATGGGAAATTTCATTGAATTCGTCCCGCAGCATGGCAGCGTGGCATTGGCGGAAATTTTGAAGCCCGAAAAATACCAATCAGCCAGTTTGCGCTTTGGGAATTTTTCGACCGGGCGTTAGTTTAGTTTACTCAATACCAATCGTGGCGAGCTAGCTGCCGTATAGTGGATGACATTGGCGGAAATTCTGGAATCCCACAGGGTAAAATCTAAACCGTGAGCACCAGCAACAGCACCAGGACTTTGACAGTGCTGAACCGTTGAATGGAGGATTGCATGAATGGACGATAAAGTTCAGTGCATTAATCTGTAACGGGGTTTTTTTTTGTACCTTTAGCGGGGAGTGATTCAGTTATATGTGGGCAAATATGAAATAGTTAGCCATGATAATTTTGGTCTTCTCTAAGTTCGCAATCCACCTTAAATTTAGTCTTTTGAAGATATCCTGCGTGGGATTGTGCTAATAAATCTGTAACAGATTTAAACCAAACCAAATTTTTTTTCTAAATATTTAATCAAGTAAAACGATAAGTCAACAAATAGAGATTGCTCTCCCCTGGTGCGGGTCCAGAGTATGAATGGCTCCAGGCATAGGCAATTTTACTAAAAAGCTTCCTTAACTCCATTCTAGGATTGCAAACATAAAGCACAAAATAGGGCACGATATTGGAAAGTTTGAATGGAATCGTACTATTATCAACAAAGTTAAGATTGAAAGAAAGATTTGACAGACCACAGAACAGTTCTCATAAAAACAGAAGCGGAAGCAATTTCAAGGTTGAAACCAAGCCCGGCTATTATGCTTTTAAAAATTATCAAACGGCTAACAGTGCTCTGAAGGAGAATAAACGGAGTAGTTCCCATTGGAAAAGCTTAGCACAGAGGTTCTTGGTTTCACTGAAAATGCGTGGGAAAAAACCCTGGAAAGATGTTGAACGAGACCGATATGATTATCTCATCATGATATGGTCTAGATTTGAGTGAATGGACCATTCAGAATACTCTAAAGAAGTTGAGAAAGACACTAAAAGCAACCATCCAGGTTGATCGAGTGAATTCTTCTGAAAACTTTCTACGGAGGTAGGTAGATATCAGTGGATGTCGCGAGGAGACCAATTAGCGTGAACTGTAGTATTGGGCGCCAGCAGAATGAATTTATCGATGAGCCGGGTTTTAATTTTCATCTTCGTACAACAAAAGTTCCTTCTCGAGGCGATAATCCATACCAAAAGTTCGAGGAAGAGATGCAAACCAATAACTAAAAGTAGTCCAGTTCAAAATTATGAGTACAAGAAATTGTATTGGTATTTGTAGTCCTCAAGGGTAAGGTTTACGTTGCACCTTCTCTAGGACAGGATAAGAATAGATCACGGAGCAGTACTCGAGGATACTTCTAACGAGGGAGTTGAAGAGAGTTAAGGAAGATTGGAAGCAGTCAAAATTAAAAGAGGAGCATAGTATAAAGCTTGACATTTTGGCAGCCTGATTGGTAACTTTGAGGCGATGGATGTCGACACGCAGGTTATAATTGAAAGCGACTCCGGGGACTTGATTGGAGTTCTGATTAATAAGGAATATAAGGTCATCGGCATCGAACAAGTAAGGATGGGGGAAGGTCATTGATAAAGAATAAAAATAACAGTGGACCCAAAAACAGCCTTGCTGGACGCTAAAGGAGGGGGAAATAGAACGGGATATGCGGTTTTAAAGTGTAAGAGGCAAGTCATGTTATCGTAATATAGGAACGTGGAGTGAGTTTGGACAAAAGTATCTTGTGATTTACAAGCTTTGGAAAAATCAATGTATATATCTGATGATGACGTCATGCAGGTTGGAGAATGCACGAAATTTACAAAAATGGCAAAATTTCACCCCCTATAACTTTGTTAATAATAGTTGGATGAATATAAGGGGGGTTGTCGGGTAAATTTCGAAAATGTGGAAATATACTATTATTAACTTTGTGCAAAATAAATCGGGTGTGACAGATAGACAGAGGGACACCGACTCGATTCTAATAAGGTTTTGTTTCCCACAAAACCTTAACAATGGCTAATACCCAAATATACTTCTGATCCACAATGACCTAATTATCTTTATCTCAGCCAGTTGCAGGATTGCGGCCGTTTTGATTCGCAGTCCATCATGTGCTATGAATTTCCAGTGCTCGTAAGTTTCAGCATTTATACCAACGAAAGCCTATGTGGCAACTGTGTCACAATTAAGGGGTGCGAGTTATAAAGCGCAGCTGTACGCATTGAGCCGATAAGGAGTTCCTCTCTAGACGAGATCAACGGATAAATTGATGGTTCCTTCCTTCTCGAGGTGGAAGAGGATTGCGTCCATCATATTTTTGCAAATTACTAATCATTTGGATGTTACGCTTCAATTGCTCCATTTTAGTTCATTCCAGAAACGACCGCTTCCGTGGTGGAGGCAATGAGTACAAAGGACTCCAAGTTAAATTTTACAAAGCAGCATTGCTAGTAACGGACCTTATTCTTGGTTTTCTAAGGAATCTAGTAACTATTTGTCCCAGTACTTACGACTGAAGTTGAAAATCGCTTAAGTTCTATGACAGAAATTTTCGATACATACCTGGAAATAAAAGAAAACAATTCTCGTTAGATATTGGTTAAAAAAAACAGCCATTTTCGGAACGCTTTTAATATTTATTTTTGGTCAGTTAAAATCAGTTTCAAACAACTCAAAATTTCGGAAGCTGGGCGCTTCATGTATAAAGGTTTTGTATTCATCTTGTGTAAGAAATACCCTATTCACGTTTTCCCATTCGCGTATACCTCCAATCCAAAATATTCCTTGATATGCAATACACATGTATTTCCAAACTCCAACTTCGTCATGGGGTATACATTTTGAGATCTTGGGTCCTGTATAATGACTCTAATCCATCCGGCTACGATACTGATCAGTGCGAACAGCTTAGGAGGAAACTCCTCCTAGCTGTAAGGACGGCATCCGCGCGAGGCATTAAGCTTTGTTTTGAGTTGATAGATGTATACCGTAAAATGTTACGAGTAAACTTTATCGACGAAGACCCAACGTGTGGCTGAGGCAGTACTGCTTCTCCCTCAACGATGTGTGGGAGGGTGCGCGACTAACCTTGAAAAGGGTCTCTGTGCTGGGGTGCTGGAACAACTTGGTGTCCAGAATAACCTCAACACTTCCATCTGGTTGCTGCTAGGCAGCAAAACAGGAGAGAGAGCCGATAACTTTTCTCACTATCAGCGTTCCCGAACCCGATGTTAAGAAGGTTCGGAAAAAATCGGACTCCTGCCTCTACTATCGGCTAGGGACCGTCACGTTACAAGTGTCGGCTCCTAAGACGTGCAGCCCTCGGTATCTTCATTTGAAACCTAGATGAGAGGCCACATCCTTCAAATAAATTTGCGGCATTATCATACGGCGACTGCACTTATTACTCGCCGGATGAATAGCTGCAAGACATTTATATATCTCATACAGGAACCGTGGGTGCTTGAGGAGTAGTTAGGGGTAGAAACTTCCAACATGCTGACCTTTTGTATGCCAATGGAAGTGATCGACCCCGCTCCTGCATGGTAGT
Organism: Hermetia illucens; assembly: GCF_905115235.1. NCBI lineage: Eukaryota > Metazoa > Arthropoda > Insecta > Diptera > Stratiomyidae > Hermetia > Hermetia illucens. The sequence continues at coordinate 27,613,678 of NC_051849.1, forward strand.
CTCAAAAGACTTCCAGGCTAATTTGGTTAACGACCTATGTGATGGCGACATCACATAGGCTAAGCTAACCATAAAAAGTCAACAGGGAGATAAAGGGATACTATGATGCTCTGCATATTTTCCTTATGACGCAGAAGACGTTCCCAGTGGAACATTCATCAGAGCTATTCAATATGCCAAAGGTAGAGGCATGGGGTAATATCAGGATATGATATCAACGCTCACCACATATGCTATGGAAGTTTGAATATCAATGCAAGAGGATCGAGACTACTGGATTATCTAGTAGGAACCGATTTGCAGATCCTTAATTCGGGTAATGAACCCACTTTCTTCCACGTGGTCATCCGATGGCACGGCAGTACACAAATCCAGATAGGATCTACGTTATTATAGGGAGAGGAGGTTAATAGAATAGAGACGGGATTAGTAGTCATTACGGGGAAGATCTTTTTATAGAAAAGCGGAAGCGGGTGGATTAACGTTGCACCTTCTGTATGACAGGATAATCATAGTTACAAGAGGATTGCCAGATTACAGAGCAGAACTCGACGAGACTTCTCACAAAAGAGGTCAAAAGAATTAAGTCAAAATCAGAGGGGGAGCTTAGTAGAAAGCCCCACAATTTGGCAGCCTGATTCGTGATTTCAAAGCAGTGGGTGTCGAAACGCAGGCCCAAAAAGAGCCTTGTGGAACGCAAGAGAAAGAAGAAAACAAAAAATACGTGGCCGAATCGGTTAAAGTTAAGAGGGGACTCATGTTACAAGTGATATGGGAAAGCTGAGAGAGGTGAGTTTGGACAAATATATGTTGTGATTTACAGTGTCAAAGCCTTTAGCGAAATCAGTGTAGCTATTATGCACCTCCTGCGAAGAATATAGATATTTGGCCACAAAGTTGATCAAGTCGAGCAGGTTGAAAGGAGTGGACCTATGTTTAGCAAAATAGTCTCCCTCTTTCACTATGAGGTGGCCAAGGGCCAACCAATTGCTGATATATGTTTTTGTCTCCTTTCGAACGAAGTATCTGACGATTTTGCATTTTTGACCATTTTTAACGATCCGAGGGTCGTGGAAATTTTCAGTTTTCTTCGTTTTTCCCGAGGCCTGCCTCCGGTCGATTTTCTGCGACATCCCGCGTTCCGGATATGTTAGCGTGAAAATTCTTGTATTTTCTGAATCTGGGCCGGGCCCCTTTTCGAACGAGGTATCTCCTAGCGGTATTCGACGATGTTGCATTTTGGACCATTTTTACGACCCCGGGGTCGTGGAAATTTTCAATTTTCTTCGATTTTCACGGGGCCTACCACCCGTCAATTTTCTGCGATATCTCGCTTTCCTCATGTGTTAGCGTTGAAAATTCTTGTATTTTCTGGTATCTCCCAGCGGTATTCGACGATGTTGCATTTTTGACCATTTTTACGACCCCGGGGTCGTGGAAATTTTCAATTTTCCTCGATTTTCACGAGGCCTGCCACCGGTTGATTTCCTGCGATATCTCGCGTTACTGATGTGGAAGCGTGAAAAATTCTTGTATTTTCTGAATCTGGGCCGCGTCCTCTTTGGAACGAGGTACCTCCCAGGGGAATCCGATGATTTTGTATTTTTGACCGTTTTTACCACCCGGGGGCCGTGGAACCTTCTAATTTTCTTTGATTTTCACGAGGCCTGCCACTGGTCCATTTTCTGCGATATCTGGCGCTCCTGATGTGGAAGTGTGAAAATTCTTGTATTCTCTTAATCTGGGCCGCGTCCCCTTTCGAACGAGGTATCTCCCAGAGGAATAAGATGTTTTTTATGGAGTTTAAAAACGAACCAGACTGGGAGCAGAAACTTAGGGGAAGACGGAACGTAACAAGCAAGGAGATCTGACGGAATGGTATAGAACCCGAGCACTGAGGAAGATGACAAGTAGTCGACGAAATATGTCGATTTCCACAAAGTAAACAATTTTTAGTAAAGAAAACGGAAACGGTTTAAATTTTTTATTTATAGTTACAAAAATTTACTTAAATGCTCTGAACGTAGGTTTTTGTTAATGGTATGGAAAGTTCTGAGTGCTTGATCGCACGTCAATAGAGAGAACAGAGGAGCCTAGTTGATTCTCGATAGGGCTGAGTTCAGGTCGGTTTGGGTGATCTGAGCATTAAACTCGAGAGTAAAACGATGGCCGTCAGGAGGGCACATGAAAGGACTGGGAAAAGCAAGACACAGGCAGGTTGGAAAAACGCGATTTAATTGATTTCTGGAAAGGTTGAATTGGAGGCCAACACAAATGTTCATGAAAGAAGATAAAGGAAAGGATGGATGAGTGGAGTTATTGAAGAAACGCCGAGATTATTAGGCCAAGAGAACATAGGAAGATTAACGTCGGTAAGAGGATGAAAGACAGAGAAGGGAACACTATGATTAACACTTCTGATAATCTGCCGAAGAAATCTTCGTACAGAAGAGAGAGGCTGAGGGAGCGGAAATAAGTACAGGAAATGATAAAGAGACATGCTTTTGACGGAATGACTCGTCCTGTGATGGAATCTTAGGGGAAAGAGAAGGAGGAGAAAAAGGATAGGCACAGAAAGGAGACTTAATCGCCATCAGGGCGCCCTGCTGATTGGCTTGCGTGGCGCAACGGATTCTCTGTGACAACGAAAAAGGAGCTCAGAGGAGAGGTAAGGCAAATAAGCTTTAATTTGATACTATTTCAAAAACTAAAAAGATTGATGAGTTAGTTACTACTAATCATTCTTACAACTGGTCAGGGAGGTGGCTAAAATTTATTAGCTAAACTGGTGACCCTGACAAAAAAGAGCATATTCCTGGTTAGTCGAAAAGGATAAAGTGAAAAAAGAACTGCTGACTTGAGAAAGTTGATTGACAGGCGAGGAAGACGGAGTCGTGTTTATGGCCTTACAAGCATTTCGACTGGAATTTGCTACCTGGATGTGGGTCAACCGGAGTCTGACGCAGCACAATTGGAAACGGGTGACCCCGAATTATTCAGTAACGGTGTGTTCTTAAAATTTTCGTGTTCGTGGCCCAAAAATCCTAATTGCCTGCGAACAGTGCTAAGATAAACCGTAGCCGACATATCTACCGTGCAAAGTGATGATTAGGATGCAAACAAACGGTTGGTAGCAATGTAAACTGAGCTAAATTCCGGGGAAATTCAAAAGCCGATCAAGACGAGCAAACCCGAGGAAAATCTGTACTGCAGACCTGAATAGCACTGAAACGATCGAAACTAGGTTATAACTAGCGATTCTGCGTCGGAAGATCTTCTGAATTACCCGCCGGATCAGCTTTTTTTAAATTCGCCGTTGGAGTTCGGTTCTCGTGGACGTATTTTTATTTTTGGTCTGCGCTTCAAGCGTCCGCTCCGGAGTGGTTTTTCTTTCGTACGGGTATTTGGGGGTGCGGTCTGCTGTCGTCAAGTTAGGGAATTAGGGTCTGTTCAAATTCGCTACAGCCACGTCCTCGACTGATCTCGCATCGTTTTAACTTAGCTGTTGTCATGTCTTTGGACAACAGAGTCGCGGCAGGTCCATCAGACCCTCAAGTGACCGCCCTCCCTGTGCGCGTCTCACCTTTTTGGCGAAGTAACCCGGAGCTGTGGTTCATCCATCTGGAGGCGCAACTCCAGATGTCCGGAATCACAGCGGACACGACCAAGTTCAACCACGCCATTGTAGGCTTGGATGAGGAGACCATCCTCCTGGTGGCAGACATTGTCAAAATGGCCTCCTACAATTTACTAAAAACGAGCTAATCAAGCGCCTGTCGGTAAGTGAGTCAGCTAAGCTGGATCACTTGCTGGCAGGTTTGATGTTGGGTGATCGAACCCCCAGTCAATTGCTTCGCGAAATGAGGCAATTGGGTGGGAGCAAGATCGACGACGACTTAATGAAGTCGCTCTGGCTTCGACAACTTCCGGAGATCACCCAGGCGGTCCTCGCGTGCATCTCCAGTTCTTTGGAGGCACTGGCCGCTGCGGCTGATAAGATGCATAAGATGCCACGATACCGGCTGTTCAGCAGCCTTCAGAAGAAATAGGCGAGCTGAAGCGCAAGGTGGCCGCTTTTGTGACCAGCATGACGGAAATGATGGCAACGCTGGACGCGAAATACTCTATATGCATAATAAGCCAAATTTTTGGCCAGCATGCACTCCATTTGTGAGCAAAATGAAGTGTGTCTACTTTCAAAATAGAAATGTGAACAATAGCCCTATCCAAATTGACCAACCTCTACTGTGATCCACTGTATAAAACATTGCTGGTCACTAACCACTTAGCTAACCGCCAACAAAACTATTCTGCAAATATAGATTATTCATGTATCTAGTATCTTTAATGGCTAACGGCATCAAAGTACCTCTGGTCACCAAATTCAATGTGTAATTGGTGCGTTTTGTTGGCAGTTGATGGCAGCAAGGTGAAGAGCCACTCTAAAATCAACATTTCAAGGAGATGTTTGATGTTTGTGTACTTTTTTTATCTAAAAGTTTTCATAAATAGTTGCTGCCGTCCGCTGCTGTACTTAGTGTGCGTTTTCACACCAATTCTACGTACAATTGTTGTCGCTTTTAATTCTTGAGTGGAACTGAAAGTGAATTTCAAAATTGCCACTTATTCGTACAATTGAATGGTGCAGTGGAATTTAGGCTTGGAGCTATTGTAATTGCTACAATTTGTAATAATGTACAATTTACTTACTTGTTCAAATCTGAAGCGGTTTTGCCTAATGCGTTTTTATGTGGCAATGAAAAAGAGAAGAGGCTGTGAAAGGGCAATCTGTTTATTGCACTTTTTGAAAGGGAAATAGTGAACTTGAACCATAACTTTTACAATCTTTTATTTGGCTTTAATGACTACTTTTCCCCAATTTTCAGATTATTAATGTGTGTTTAAGGTCATCGTCGTTGGGGATTCAAAAAAGAGCTTAAATTTTAAAAATTAGATCTTTTTATGTAGAGAGAGAAATAAAGATCGAGTCCTAAGCCTAGCTGCTATGAATACAAATTTATCTTGTATTTAAGCAAATATCTGGATGGATTGCACTTTGAGCTTCAAATACACATAGTGACGTCATATTTTGTCTTTAGATTTTTCGATTGGATAGTTTTTAAAAAAGTTCATTAATGAACCTCACTTTCGTCTTATTCCATGTGTGTTATCCTGGCATATGACGTTGAGTGGTCAGAGATCCCTTCAGAGTTGTACCGGAAACAAGAGGTGTAACAAACGACATCATGGTAAAACCAGGAAAACCCGGAAGAACTCCAAAACCTACGGAGTATCGTAAAACCGCAGCTACATTCTTATCGTATGATTAAAAGTTTGTGTAAAACTTTATAGTGAGATACTGAAAAAAATCTGAATTTGGAATGAAAAATTCTGATTTTGAACTGGAAAAGTTTGAATTTGGAATGAAAAATCCTGAAATCGGTTTGGAAAAGTGTGAAGTTAATTTGGAAAGGTCTGAAATTAGATTGGAAAATGTTGAATGTGGTTTGGAAAATTCTTAACTTGCCAAACCTATAAAAGAAACTCTAAGCAAGTCACATGATGCTTTTACCATTAGACGGGCGGAGAACAAATAAAGAGAGTCTATCTATTGATGGAAAGAGAGCCTTAGGAGACTAAAGACTGAATGTTTGAGATTGAAGAGATTCAAGCGCAGCAGAAGAAGACAAACTCTCGAAAGAGCAACAGGACGCATATAGAGCCGCGAGGAGAAAGTTGAGGAAAACAATAAATGAGAACGCAGTTGCTACAAGCAATTACGTGATGAGGCAATCCTTGGGGAAGAATTTATATAGTTAAACTCAAGAAAAAATGTCTGCCATGAATTAGCTGGCGATGTTGCTGTCGAAATCGAGAGAATTCCCTTCACAACCAGAGAATGTCACTCTAAGTTCATAATGCCTCTTTGGTGGGCAAAAATTCCCATTAATTGCACTAACCTTGGATGAAATTTCCCAATAAAGAACTAGAAGTTACGATCGAAAAGAAAGCGGATGCATTCATCAACCCCTTCACCATTTATGTCATATATGTCACGCGTTGCACCGAGACAAAATCTTGGAGGATTTTGAGGCCCAAGATGGAGTCCTCCAGGATTGCATTCTGTCATCGATATTATTTCTTCTTGTTATCGGTGACGTTCTTCATGCTGAGTTGTCCGGAAGACGTGGATGAGTTCAATGGAAATAACTTTTCTCAAACACCTCGACTACCCTGATGACACCTGCTTGCTTTCCCACCGGGTCATCAACCTTGACCAAAGGGCTATGGATTCGGAACGAGAGGCAAGTAGAGTTAGACTCGAAATAAACACCAACAACACTAGGGTTTTAATGAGGCAGAGCATCGAAAGCGTCGATCAATTTATATTTCTAGGAAGCGTGGTTTCTGCGAACGGTTACATCGAACTTGATGTTGCCGGACGCATTAAAAGCACTAGATCCGTGGTTTGTAGCGTTGAACTTTTTGGTTGTCCTGTGTTTCAATGAAACGTAAAGATTATTTTTTGATTAGGGACACCCCTATTGTTTTTATTTGCAGATATGGATATTTCAGGAGCCAGTTGCTCCTTAATCAAAAAACAATTTTCTCGCTTCAATGCTAAATCCGCTTTCGCTTACCTATCTAAAACCTGGGAATGTAGTTATCTCAACACCAAGATGAAGCTGAGACAGTTCTGTGCTCGTGTTCTTTCTGTATGGGAGTAGCAAAAGCTCCAAGCCTTCGCAAATACCTATCCGCATCGTGCCATCTCGAGTGCGTTAGCCTGACACTCTCTTAAACGAAGAACTTGGTGGGCCCACAGACTTGCCACTCGTATGCACTGTGATCTTCAGACGGACCTGGCAGTGGATAGGTCACACTTTAAGAAGGAACGAGCATTGCATTGCGGGCTATGCCATACAATGGCAGATGACCGACGAATGAGTCGCCTCAAGGGCATTTGGCATAGAACAGTAGAGGAGGAGTGTGAGCGTCTCGGAAAGTTATGGGTGAACTGAAGAGCATTTCAGGTAACCGCGAGCGATGGCACGTAGGTGTGCTTGACGCGCTCTAGCCCACCAAGAGGCGAATGGCCACCATATATATGTATATTTACCTTTTACCTGAGAGAGAGAATGTTTCCGAAGGAGTGGACTTCAGTTGTTTGAACTTATCCTTAACAGATCAATATGCTTGCTGTGTACTGAGTTACTGCAACGATTTATTTATAATGAACTGCTAGCAATCATGAAGATTACAGGTAGCCTATCAAAATATCAGCACGCGTTCAGAGTGGAACGAGTATCTTTACCGCAATCAACGTGATCATGAACATCAGCACAATATCTTCGAGAGATGGTATACTATTATGGGAGCACCGAATAAGATAAGGATGATAAGAAAATATTTGCATAAAGTCGGTGGTGCATCTGAAATTCTTAAGATAGAAGCAATACTTATTAGCAGACAACGGAAGAAAAGAGGACCTGGCGTCAAGAGAGGCTACCATCGCACTACCGGGCATCGTTTTCGTTATTTAGGCATTAGATTGGCCATCTACAGAAGACCCCACAGTAAACTACCGGCCTACCCTCAGAGTTGGAAGCGCGGGATGGTACCAATCAATATTCTTGTGGCAGAGACGAAACGTCGACGGGAGGCAGAGGAGATAGGATATATAATGTAAGATAGACATTTCAGCTGGTCCAGTGAGGAATCAAGATGGCAAATCATCCCTTAACGCAGTTCATTACTGGGGACGGCAGTGGTTTACCGGCGAATAGTTAAGAAAGCCAAATAATTGAACAATTTTAGTTAGTAAAGAAAAGCGTCTAATGTGCTATATTTTAACCCCATAAGATAAATAAAGCATCATGGGCTGACAAAGTCCTGGTAGAATAGGGAAAAATAATATGCACCATATAGCAAAATGGTCCGAAGAATTTTTGGCTCCCTACATGAGGATGGACGATTCCGTAGCCTACACAATGACGAAATCTATGAGCGATACCATGACCGTCAAGTTGTGGATAAAATCCGGCTTAATGGGTTACGGTGGGCAGGTCACCTTATCCGTATGGATGACGTTAATCCAGCCCGGAAAGTCTATAAGGGGAATATCTATGGTAGAAATAGAAGACGAGGCAGACCCTGCCTGAGATGAAGCGATGGCGTGGGGATATCGAATTGGTGGACCTCGGCGCAAAACCGGGATGTTTGGAGTTCCTTATTAAGGCAGGCCTAGAGCGGATACCGGTTGTTGATGACGATATAGCAAATACAATCCTCACAACCATCAGAAAGGTTTGGGAGTAACAGGATTATGGATAAGAATGAACAATTAGAGACGAACCAATTATTCATGATGCAATAAATGCTTATGAACAAACGGTTGACTTTTATTGACCCAAGAATCAAGTACTTTAAGTATAAACCAGAATACCAGCTTGACCTTCTACTGACTGACCTAGCAACATAGCTGTCAACTAAGCTGAACTTTTAAGATTCTGCAGTACGGATTCGGTTCTTGATATGCTGAAGTATTCTCTTCCATTCTTCTTAGGAATGCATTTGAATCTGGTGAAGCCAGGCAGCGTATGGCTCGTGTCGCACATTGGGTCCTCCCATTTATCCCTGACTTCTCCAAGTGGCTGTTTTGCTTACAATTTGTTTTTCACAAAACATCTAGAAATTCTTCTGTGATCCGTGCTACACACCTTGTCCTCTAGAACTTTCATATCTTACTTTTGATATGAGTGACTGTATATTCAATACTGGTAAAACGAGATAAAACCTTTTGTTGGTATGATCTCCCTTTTTTGAATTGAACCATTTCATTTTTCGTCGCGATTGTTAGCTCTGATCTGGTGCTATTTACCACGACGATGAATATACTTGAATTCCACAAGTCACTGGTAAAAATGCCAAGTATAGTCTTGTCCATGATGCCAATGAAGTTGCTCATGTGGTCTTTCGTTAGAGAGCTTGTGCGTCCTGAAAAGCGAGTGTTCGGAAGACTAAATTTCTTCTCGTTGTTCGGACGTGGAAGAAAAATGTGCTAATGTACATTGATGTGTAAATCTATGAAACAAGCGAAAAAGTACAGAAAGGGCATGCTGAGGTCTTCGTCAACTGCAAAAAGCACTATAACACTATTTGATACCCCACATGACTATATTTGATGAAAAAAAATGTACACCCTCCTTTTGCATATATGGGACCCCCCCCCTTACATTCGTTGTAAAAGGATGAAACTCACTGTATGCGTGAGCGTTCAGAGTTCCCAGCTTTCTACCAAATTTGGTGTCAATTGCTATAACCATTTCTGAGAAAAATGCGTGTGACGGACAGACATACAGACAGACAGACAGACAGTAAACCGATTTTAATAACGGAAGCAAAAAGGAACGGGTGGTCGCAGTTAGAGTCTGATTCCACCACCTCTCATAAATTTGGTCAGGTCTATCCATAGAGATCAGTCACCCGCCGCGGGGAGGTCTAATAAAGGTTTATACGTCTGCCATCCTGACTTGTTTAACACCCTCATTTACCTTTTCATCATCGCTGGTGGTTATGGCTTACGACTAGGAACTCGGCTAAGAGGACCGATCCCGAGGATGTCCTGATCAGGTAACAAGTGATTCGAGCTTTGAATAAACAGTGCATCCGGAATTCATGAAGGTTACCAGAATTCTGAAACCTAAGGCTTCCCATTTGTGGGATTCTTTCTCACAGCGGGAGGCAAGGTCGGTCCTGTCGTATAAGACTTTCTCCCCGTATGGATTTAAAACAATGAAATTTTTGAGTATGTTGGATGTTCTATCAGCATCAGTGTTATCTATAATTGTATGGAATTGATTTAACATTACTGTTAATTCATTAGATGAGATATAAATGTCTCTGATGAAAGAATAGAGAGGAGGGTTGAAGGCTTTGGCATTTAGACTTTTCCTTGCCTCAGCGCTCGCTCTTAGTTAGTGAAGAGATATACTTGTTGGCGCAGGATATCTTGGACTTCCTCCTTGTAGTCTTTACTACGATGAGGAAATCATCCGCATAATGGAAGATCTCCATTTTTATATAAAATAACAGTACATTGTGTTGCTATCAGGCTCCATGTAGTAGGGTACTATGCTTATATCAACATCTTGGACCAGGACATCAAGCATCTTCAATGATTTACTATACATGAACTTCGGACTTCAAAAGAAATTTTTCTGCTGGATTCCCAGCTTCCCAGCCAGGGTGTATCTCTCACCGAGGGATTACAAATTGGCTGTGGAATAGGAGCGGGGCTTTTCGCAGCCACACACAAAGCATCCGAATCGTCTTCCAGAATATTTCATCATCTTCCAGGCAGAGATATGTCAGGTTTCAATTTTTTCTAAGTGAAATGTAGCTATTTGGACTGATAGTTAAGCCGATATAAAATTTTTGCAGTCCGGGGTGAGCGTGGTCCTCCAAGCTAGTCAGCCAGCACAGAGACGAGTTTAGGCGGTTCACTCAAAACCTCTGTTTTATGGGTTCCCGAATATAGGTTGAGTGAACAGGCGGACGAACTTGTCAAACGTGGTCTACAGTCCTTCGGCGGCATAGTTTATGTTTAGAGGTAACCTTTCAGACTAGCTGGTGCTGTGTTGCAGAGATCAGCGGCCAAAAAAAGTAGAACACAGTTTCTCCCTAATGTGGATATGGGGCGAAACCAGCACCTCGTCAATCAAACAAAGTTTACTGCCGGAAGAATACCCAAGTGAGGTGTGCCAAATAAGGCTGTTTTTAGGAAATGAGGCATTTCTCAAGTGAAGCAGATTTTTACTATTCCAAATGTATGCCAGGAGCGCAAAGGATGCTTAAGTAAGGTATATCGCATAAGGTTACCAGGAACTTGAGGATTGTTTTACGAGAAGAACTTGATACAAAAGAAACGTCAGTTTGAGAAAAAAAGGAAGCATTTGTATTCGAAAATTTGACAATTTTTTTATAAACTTGAAAACGAATCGGAAAACCAAAAGCTGGACGTTTCAGGTATGAGGGGTTTTGTGTATTTTTTATGTGTTTGAGTGCCCATTTGTCCCATTTACATACATACTATGTCAGACTATTCACTTTAGGGTGATGCTGATTTTCAAAGTTTTAAATTGCAGTGCATTTGCATAGAAGCGACAACTTTGATCTACTATAATTTTGTTAGTAACAGTGCGATTTCCACCAAACTTGGTAGGATCCGGCTTTGATGATAGCGTGTACTACTGCGACTTCATAATTTTAGGGTGAACTTAAGGGGGTTTTTAAGCAATTTCTTAAAAATATAGTAATATACTATTTTTAGTTTATTTAAATAGATACCGGTGTAGAGGGTCTTTCGAAACCTCGATGCCGCATAGTGGCAGTTTCGTGACTTTTTTCAGATTTTTCGATTGAGTAGCTTACGAAAATGGGTCCGTAGTGAATATAATGATTTTCCAGCCCCGGATCCCCCCTATTGCATTTAATGCTAGAACTTAAGGCCCGCTTTAAAAAGAACTAACCCAGAAAGAGAGGTAGAATTCAGTTTGGAACTTTTCAAAGAGATGATCATTTGATTGTTATCCGTCAATAATGTTCAAAAATATTCCCTGCAGTGAGCTTTTTAGGGTTTGGTATGGTACGCAAATATCAGAGTGAAACTGGACGCAAAAACCAAGTTCTCTCGAAACTAGATTGCATCGTTTATAAAATATTATGATGCATTGAACCCAAAATAGATTTAATATCGTTTCTAAGGGTTGGTTAACTAGGAAAAGATTTAACTGTTTCGATGATTCGTCATCAGCGACCATATCATATTTGTGTAAGGTTATTGATCATTTCAATAAACATTGCTCATGCATTTATTATTTCTTGTCATAGACATTGCATTTCCCATTCAAAATCAACTCGTTCTGATTGACCCAAGTGCAACTCACTTCCTAGAGTTGATACAGCACAACATCAACTACACACGTACCAACCGAATTTCTTCCACTTTATCACTTACCACTCTACCCGAATCTCCATCTCAGTATAAAATCGAAAGATGAAAGAACATTATTCATGATTGGCTTTTAACCCCTGGTAAGCCGTTAGATACTATAGCACATAATTAATGATGCCATTTCATGTCTGTAGATATATTTTACCATAGACACGAGCTATTTTTAGAGACAATTTGAACAAGTGCTGTTATAAATATCCATCATACTAAATGGATCTTTACAATTAGCACTTGGCTTATTAACGCAACAAAGTACGTACACCATGTTCAATGGTGATATATGAATATTGTAGTTTTCCAATGTGCGGAAAATGAGTGAAATAGGTTTGAGTTGGGAATAAGCGACCCTTAGCGGAGATGTTCGAATCGTAGAAGCAAATATTACAATTTATAGGAGTCTAGACAAATGCAGATTGCTAAGGTCTTATATAGTACATATTTCAAAAGTTTTCTGGAAATCTGTTTATTTTTATCATGAAAGATTGCCTTGGAAGATATTTTTCCGTTTTATTGGGTAAAAGTATCTAATTTCTATTTTTTCTAATTTCCCCTTCTTCAGTGTTATTATCTTCTGAAAAAAATTTTCACCATTTGGGTTTTTTATCTCCTGAAATCCAAGAAAGAAACCTCAAACAGAACGTTGCACCAAAAAGCCATGGAATCCATATTTCATCAGCCCTGCCCAACGCCTAACTCCAACGAAAGAAGATGGAAAGGATGGCCATATCACAACGCGTTAAGTCACTTTACACGAGGATGAAACATAACACACTCCATGCTTACTCCGCACTTTTAAAAATTAGCAAGAACATCTATGGAAGAGAGGGCGACATGACCGACATATTGGAGAATATCAGTAAGGCTTACACCTGAGAAAGGCCAGAAAGAAGAACATACAGGAATAAAGGCTCAGACTAACGTAATTGACATCGACCCAGAAATCAAATATACATCACAAGAAGAAAAAGCCGGCACCCGGGAAGAAATTAGGCGACTACTGACCCCCACTAAGCGAATCCCCGCCAAAAAAAGAGCATCGTCCAACCATTACAAAACCATTAAAGACTTAAAACAGAGACCCGTTTTCTATTTACCGATAGACAAAGGAAACGCAGTAGTCATACAACTTATTACGCCAAAAATTAGAAGAAGGTAAGCTTTACGTCATTATGGAGGACCTTCTACCAAACTCCGTTAAAAGAGTGGAAAAGGCGCTGCCTGAATGCAACCCCGTTATTAAGAAAGCTGCCGAATTGCGAATGCCTAACCCATTTCCGCCCAGAACCAAATGCCCTCCCAAAATACATAAAGAGGGCAAAGAGGTCAGAGAGATAACCGCAGCAACGAATTCAGCGACATAAAATATTGCGAAGTGCCTCTTGGAAGAAATCAAAAGTTAGGCTTAAAAATAGGAAAGCGAGCAATGGGAAACAGCAGAGAAGTCAACGAGACGGGGGGGATACAAAGTGATGAAATATTAGTATCCTTCAACGTAAAAACGCTGTTCCCAAGCGTACCGATGAAGGAAGCTCTACATTTGTTCGAGGAATGGATCACAACACACGAAAACTCATCCGAATGGAGGAAGAAGGCTAAATTGTATAAGAAACTGGCCCTCACGTGCATGAGTGAATCAAATTTCACATTCAGGAATAAACTTTATAAAACAACGAACGGGGCAGCAATGGGCCACCCCCTCTCACCGCTGCTATGCTAGTTATTTATGGAGAACCTGGAAGATAAACTCTAGGGAGCTGGGGTCCTCCCGAGATTCTGGATCAGATACGTGGATGACGTATTAGCAATTATTAAAAGGGAAGAAGCAGAAACAATCCTCGAGAAACTCAACCGGGCACACAGCTACGTCAATTTCACCATCATCAACGGCACAACAACCGGTATCCGGTCTAGGCCTGCCTTAATAAGGAACTCCACACACCCCAGTTTTGCGCCGATTTCCACCAATTCGATATCCCTACGCCATCGCTTTATCTCAGACAGGGTCTGCCCCATCTTCTTTTTCTACCATAGATATTGCCCTTATAGAATTTCCGGGCTGTATCGTCCTCATCCATACAGATTAAGTGACACGCCCATCATAACCTATTGAGCCGGATTTTATCCACAACCTGGCGGTCATGGTATCGCTCATAGATTTCGTCATTATGTAGACTATGGAATCGTCCATCCTCATGTAAGAGGCCAAAACTTCTTCGGAGGATTCTTCTCTCGAACGCGACCAAGAGTTCGCAATTTTTCTTGCTAAGAACCCAAGTCTCCGAGGAATACATAAGGACTGGCAAGATCATAGTCTTCTACAGTAAGAGCTTTGACCTTATGGTGAGACGTTTTAAGCGGAACAGTTTTTGTAAGCTGAAATAGGCTCTGTTGGCGGCCAACAGTTGTGATTTTCGATTCTATATATGAGAAATTATCAACGGTATCAAAGTTGTAGTCTCTTGTCTTTATTTTTCCCGTTTGACCAATGCGGTTTGATGTTGTTGCTTGGGTGGTTTTTGGTGCTGACCGTGCCACCAAATATTTTGTCTTGCCTTCATTGATGTGTAGCCCAAGATCTCTCGCCGCCTGCTCGATCTGGATGAAGGCAGTTTATAGGTCTCGGGACGTTCTTCCCATGATGTCGATATCGTCAGCATAGGCCAGTAGTTGAGTCGACTTAAAGAGGATCGTACCCCTCGCATTCACCTTAGTATCACGGATCACTTTCTCGAGGGCCAGGTTAAAGTGGACGCATGATAGAGCATCCCCTTGTCGTAGACCGTTGTTGATGTCGAATGGTCTTGAGAGTGATCCTGCTGCTTTTATCTGGCTTCACACATTGGTCAGGGTCAGCCTAGTCAGTCTTATTAATTTCGTCGGGATACCGAATTCTCTCATGGCCGTGTACAGTTTTACCTTGGCTATGCTATCATAGGCGGCTTTAAAGTCGATGAAAAGATGGTGCATTTGATGTCCATATTCCAACAGTTTTTCCATCGCCGCATAGAGAAAATCTGCTTTGTTGCTGATTTGCCTGGGGTGAAGCCTCTTTGGTATGGGCCAATGTTGTTCTGAGCGTATGGGACTACTCGACCTAGTAATATAGCGGAGAATATCTTGTAGATGGTACTCAGCAACGTGATACCTCTATAATTGCTGCACTGCGTGATATCTTCCTTTTGTGTATGAGACAGATAATGCCTCTTTGCCTGTCTTCAGGCATTGATTCGCTGTCCCATACCTTCAGCACAAATCGATGATTCGCTTGGTGTAATTGGTCACCTCGATATTTAACCAATTCGGCTGTAATTCCATCGGATCATGGCGACTTATGATTTTTAAGACGATGAATTGCACGGACTGTTTCTTCTATACTTGGTGGTGGCAGTATTTGTCCGTCGTGTTCAGTTGGCGGGACCTCCAACTCGCCGATGTTCTGGTTGTTCAGCAGTTCCACAAAGTACTCAACCCATCGCTCCAATGTGCCTATTCTGCCGGAAATCAGATCACCATGGAGATTGGAAAGAAAGGGAGGATAGCGTTCCTAAACGGCAAAGAGGGAATTTTGAATTCGGCACCTACAGGAAACCGATTCAGCCACAACGAACGATCACATACACCTCAAACCACGATCTCCACCTTTAGATGGCGGCCTACAACTTTATGATCCACAGGATGGTCACAACACCGCTCACCGAGAAGAGAAGAAATAAAGAAATGAATCACATCCTGGAAACAGCCAAGAAAAACGCATACAACAGGAACCTTATCGAAAATCGAATCAAAAAGAAACTACGCCAGGCCTCAAGACAGCAACTTTCAACAATCCAGGAGGAGAACACTAATCTACTCGGGTCGGACGCAGAACATCAAAAGGCGGCTACATAAACGTGGATTCCGGGTCACCTCGACCAGCAGACGATACCTACTTAGGACCCGGTTACAACCAGTCGAAGACAAAAAAGAGTGTACGGAAAAAAGCACCATTTACAAGATCTCCTGTCCAGACTGCGACAAGATTTACGTAGGGCAAACTAAACGGCTAGTCCACACCAGGGTGTTAGAACACTTAAAGGAGCCTGAATCCGCTGAGAAAAAGAATAACCTACACATAGGGTCCGCGGTTGCCAGACATATAAGAGAGCAGAGCAGGGACACCATATGTCGTTGGACAACGCCAATATCTTGAAAGAGGTGAACGACGTTAGGAGACTAGATTCCTACAAGAGTCTCCACATGTCAAAAACTCTCCTGGAAAAAAGGGTAAACAGGGACAGGGGCAACAATTAGTAAGGACTAGGTGAAGAATAGAAGCCTAATTAAGATACTATAATCACAAGAACAGCTATACAGCTGAGAAAACCGTCAGTCACCTTTTTCGTTCTTTTTTGACAACTTGGCTTTAACTCAAAAAAGAGGAGTGCGTAGACTACAAAAGGGGAAGTAGGTTGCTTCCCAAGTGGTCCGTTCCGTCACCAAGTGGGTGCGGACTTAGGAGAAGGGGGCAGTTGGTCCCCAAAATGCGTATTTGTTTAAATTAAATACTTTTAGACAATAAAACGGAAAAATATCTTAAAAGGCAATCTTTCATTTGAAAACTTTGGTTAACAAACTACGTCCTAATCCAAACCAAATTTTTATCAATTTTCCAGTAAAAATGAATGGAGACACACCGACAAAAAACTTCTCAGAAGATTATCATAACTTCAGAATTATGAACGGCCATAGTTCATATACTACATGAAAAAAAAATTTCATTCATAACGCTGGGCTCAATCTATGATTCATATTAGTGGAAGAAAACATACTGAATGAGTTCAAAAGAGCGATCAATCTAAACCACGTTACTCCGTACGTACTTAACATTGATCTATATTACAGTCACAGTTTTTAATTCATTCTTATCATAGCTAACATAAAAAACATTTCATGTAAGTAAGAGGTGACAAACTTCCCGCAAAATAAGCTAACTCCACTATTCTGTCCCAGAACTTGTGCTGAAAATAAGTTGTGCCTATTTAAAATATCAAGTGCTTTCACAAAATAGAATTATTCAATAATATCTCGAAAAAAGCAGTCAAACCATAATAAATCGCTTACAAATGTATTACGATGGACTTTGATCGACAGTTGAGTAATCGTTATTATATGTGTGTGCATGGATGGAGTAAACATAACCGACAGACACTCAATCATTTTTGCTGTTCTTGTAAAACGCAATACCAATAGCATTCATACTAAAGCATTAACCGCAAAAAAAATCCAACTTACAAAATAAATACACAAAATCTAATCAGTTAATGAGTAAATCAAGTGACCGGAACTTGCCTGTTTGGAGATTAAAATGAATAATTGATAGAGAGTCTGAGTCTATTATTATCGCAGCGTTCCTCTATTTTAATTACAGTTTATTATTTTTACTAAATAATGATACAAGAACAGTTTGTTTTGAAAAGTATAATTAAATTTGAGATGGAGAATTTAGAATCACTTGTACCCAGGGGGTCACCTCTATTATTCCTTTAACTTCAACTATGTATTTGTCCATTTGGGTCTCCTGAGAAATTGCGCCCCTGAAGGGAATCATCTGCTTCTCGCCGTCTCTCCTCTCACTTTAACAATCTAAAAGTACATCAGATACCCCTTTTATTCGGCATCATCCCCGTTTGAGCCTCGTTGGATGTTTTGTAGCAAGTCTACTCAACCTACTTAAAATGAACGTTTGAGTATTATCACTCTCACATATTGGTCAACATGTGATGCCAGGTCTGACAAGAGGAGACTTGGAAGAGGCCCCCAAACCAGCAGTTTTTTGGGGGATGCGAAATATAAATTTCAATGAAAAAAGGGATAATAGGGAAGGCGGCCCATAATTTTCATGCTGAACACGCGTGATTTTCACTCAGAGCCCGGAATTTCTCTCTACGGTCCTGCGGGATACTTCATTTCTCCCATTGTGCATCGCGATTGTAAGTATTATTTTCGTTTCCTGCTCCGTGAACTTGTCTTCACATGAGAGCAACCCGATATCCTTAAGATGTTTTATAACTGCAACCAATGGATTTTGGCGCTATTTAACACCGTGGCTTGTTGAAGGTTAGGTGTATCATTATATGAAATGTTCCAATATAGTATGAGAGCGCGAGAACTCTGCAGGATACCCGTGAAGACGACATACTTCTTGAGTCCATTATCTTATCATTTCTCTGGGTAGCTGTGGACAAAAGCTGCAAATTTGAAATAAGATTGCCATCCAGAGCAGTGATTAACTGAATCATCACTTAAAAGATATATGGGATGACAGCTTGGCTGAAGGTTTAGCAACTTGAAGCACCAACTTCAGTTTCTGGCATGACCAATGGGTTGGGAAGACTGTGTTCAGTCCTGTTTTTATCATAGGCTTGGACATCTTATTAGATTTTTTTTGGGCCCGAAGGTTCCCTGTAGTTCTTCTCTGACTATTATCTCTGAGAGCGACCAACCGGTTTTCGTCGTTCGCCAGATATCTCCGTCACCCTATAATAAGAGAACACAAAGAAGAACTTCTAAGGTCCTCCGCCGAAGAAGAGGAGTATATTGCAAAATGATGATTAATTTTCTGACTGATCACACTGATCAACAGATTAGGACGTTAATCAATCTCCGGGCGTAAATAGAACGCTTTGACAAACTCGACCAAACCAACAGGCCATCACGCCACCCAACATCAATTGACGACATCGAAGGCCGGATTCACGATCAACAGCGACACCCGCGTCAATTCTTCCCGACACCGATTATCATCTGTAAGGACGAGTCGGAGCTTCCGCGCATAATCACCGAACATTTGGAAACACTTCCAAATAAATTCACGCCAAGGAAAAGTGATAAGAACACCAAAATCCTAGTCAACTCAATTCTCGTATACGCCAAAAAGCAAAAAACCGGTGGACATGATCATCCGAGGTCTACACTGTTTGCTTGTTTGCTCGGATCTAATGACAGCTGTCGTCGCCCGTGCCGAACTCTCTAATGCCAGAGATGTTAGCCAATTTTCGACTCGGCGCTCCATCTGCTCCGGTTATTCTCACCACTTAGCAAGCTACTGAAATTGAGGGGCTTCCAAGGATGTTGAGAAAAACACTACACGACTGTCACCGTCATCAACAATTGCCGGCATATCATATGCTCAAGTTGCGCGTGGTGAAACCTTGTCTGCACCGCACACCAGTACAACCCAGCAAAACCCCACAAATCCTACGGAATTGCTCAGCAACAAAACCCAGGAATAATCCTCATTAGAGCAATAAAACATGTTCAGCACAGCGCGTTGCCAACGAATGTCAATCCAACAAGTGGACCGACTCCACCCACCTAAAATTAGATAAAAACATTAAGCCGGATCCACACGCTTGACAATTGTCGTAAATTCCAAACCTCCACAAACATTTATTTTGATTTTAGGGACCAAACATTGCCACACGTTTGCAAGTGCATTAGTCTGTTCTAAACAGGCAACTATGACGGACAGATTTCGGTAAGGCCACTCCATACATCGGGTATTTGCATTTTTCTTTTCATTTGTGCTAAGAAACCGACACTCGATCGGATCGGTTGCAAGCGCTTGCAAACCTGCACAAGCCACGCCTTTATCAACACGTTTGAATTTGCTGTAGCTTATTGAGTTATGGCAGGCATGTGGATTTTTGGAAATCTAGGAGGACTTTTCGAACGTAAATAAGGAGAAAACCGAATAAGCTATGTTCGAAAGCTTGTCAAATTGCCAAAATTCAAAATTAATGGACAAATTTGGGTGCGTGCAGTAGATTTTCATCAAAAGAAAAGAAATATTTTTGCTAAATTGGTTACCGCTCATTTGGAAAACCTAGGTACTACCCCGGACGATTCGCTCCCTTTGCTTCCTTTTATATGCTTTCGTGAAGTCTTCGTACAGGAGCAGATCCAAAGAAAAAAATTCCAGCCGAGGGTAAATAAGGCTCCTTCTATATTATCCAATTATGTAGCTCCGGCCCCAGGGCAATCACCCCCCTCTCATCACACGTCAGGCTAGGTCATACCAGTAGATGGTGCCGTACTTAAGAGGTATATGGCCACGGGATCAGAAGGCGCAATATATATTATATAAGGATCTCAGCCCGTGTTGTGGACAGGCCACAATCACAATCAAGGTATCATGCAAGAACCAACAACAAGAAAACCATCTGTCAAAACACCAGCAGGTCGTCGGGGTGTGACACCGAAAACCACTAAGTAAAAAAGGCTCCTTAATGAAATTTTACAAAGAGATTGCCTTAAAAAAGTTATAAAATTGAAATAAGATGACATACCTTACTGGTACTCGGTATTTCCCGATGAGAGGTCGAATTTTCTTTTTGAACAAAATGATAAACAATAAATTTGGCAAAATAGTTGCTGGCGCGCTTGTGACACTGCCATAAGATTTCTGATTTCTGATGGCATTGCCGTAAAATATGCCGAAACCGATGAAACTAAAATTAAGACAACTTTCACATACTACAAATTTTTCAATAGTAGTAAAATTTGCACCAAACTTTCCAGTATGATGCGCCATATTATAACCTATAGCAACGTACGTTTTATTATTCTAGAATTAACTTAAGGGGAGTCCTGGTTGACCATTTGGTCAGATATGAGAATAGGGAGAACTATGAGACCTAGACGTTATAAAGGAATATCACCATGATTTTTCCCAAATTTTTGAGTGTGTTATTTCTGAAAATGGCCCCTTCGTTTAAGTGACTCCTTTCGAATTACCTAGCCCCCCTCCTTTGCAACAAGTGTGGAAGTATTGATGTTTTTTGATCATCCCGGATATAAAGAAGTCAGAACTTTTTTCATTCAATAAGGACTAACTTTTGGGCTAAATTAGGCCTTTCTCTTCGTCGAAATAAAGGATCTATGAAAACTATTTTAAGGAGCGAATGTGAAATCGTTGGCAACTGAGGGCTTGCATTGATATGTCACCTTTGGGATCACCAGTAATCGCCGATTTCATCAGCTACATCTTGAAAGGTACAAGTAGAAGGTCATCAAAGTTGGAGTCAACAAACACATGTGTGTTTGTACCTGGCAGCATTTGATTTGAAGAAAGGCTTTTCTTGTACTGAATTGTGTAGAATATGACACCCAATTTGTATATGTTCGATTTGAATCTAACACATCGTTCAATAAGTCCCGGGACTAGCGTAGAAATGGCGCTAATAATGCCATTTATATACCAAGGTTCAGAAGTACCAACCTTCAGATAAGATCTGTCAAAATTTGATGTAATTCGAAACATAACCAAGAAAGGTATAGTGGTTAAACTGACGCTACCTTTGCAATCGTGAAAAAATGGGCCAAAACAAGTTCCGTGTGTTGATAAAACATTGTTTTCTAATGGGGAAAAAACACTGTTTAAGCTCAGCAATGGCTTGAAAAACGTTATCCGGACTCTACTTCGTCAAAACAGCCATTTGTCGGTGGTTTTCGACGTGAAACGCGGTCGTGCTGATACAAATGATGCGGAACGTTCGGGTCGGCCAAATGACGGAGTAACTCCCGAAAACACCAAGCAAGTATTGGAAATCGTGATGGGTGACCGCAAAATGAAAGTGCGCGAGATAGCTAAGATGGTGAACATATCAACTGGTAGTGCATTTACTATTTTGCACCAAAAATTGGCTATGAAAAAGGTTTTTTCCAAATGGCTGCCGCGTTTGCTCACAGTAGAACAAAAGCAACAACGTATCAATGATTCGGAGAGCTGTTTGGCACTGTTTACTCGCAATAAACAGGATTTTTTGCGTCGATATGTGACAGTGGACGAAACATGGATTCACCATTTCACTCCGGAGTCAAGTCGGCATTCAGCTGAATGGCGTACGACCGGTAAAAGCCGCCCGATGCGTTCAAAAACACAACAGTCGGCCGGCAAAGTGATGGCGTCCGTATTCTGGGATGCGAATGGTATAATTTTCATTGACTACCTCGAAAAAGGAAAAACCATCAATATCGACTACTACATGGTGTTATTGGATCGTTTGAAGGCCGAAATAGCGAAAAAACGCCCAAGAAGAAGAAAGTCATCTTTCATCAAGACAACGCACCGTGCCACAAGTCAATCAAAACGATGACCAAATTCAACGAATTAGGCTTCCAACTGCTTCCTCATCCTCCGTACTCGCCGGATCTGGCCCCCAGCGACTGCTGGCTCTATTCGGATCTCAAAAAGATGCTCCAGGGAAAAAGATTTGGCTCAAATGAGGAGGTGATCGCTGCTACTGAGGTTCATTTTGAGTCAAAAGACAAATCGTTCTACAAACATGGCATTGAAAAGTTAGAGAAGCGTTGGAATGATTGTATAACCCTTGAAGGAGATTATGTTGATGAACAATAGAGAATTTTGCCGATAAAATGTTGTTTTCATAGTTAGTCCCGGGACTTATTGAACGATGTGTTAAAAGACGTTGCCAATGCTGTATCCAACAAGAATAACATTTAGTTCGAAAAAAAATTATATTAAAGCATTGATCATGCACAGTTTACTAATAAAAATTAACAAAACAGGAAAGTTCTGCGTCTTAAAAACGAGGGTCTCAAAATATAAATGACTAAGACTGTTACATTTAAATTGCTCCTGCTTACGTACCGGTTCCATTGCATAGTCTAGCTATGATCTGGAAACGTGTCACTTTATGAAAAGGGGCCAGGAGAAATGCCACAATAACTCCCTTCATAAAAAGATCGGCCAAATCTTAGAAATAAAAGCAGCAATAAAAGGAGAGAGGAGTGCACCATTCCACCCCCAACAATCGAGAAAAGAACAAGGGAAAAGAATAAAGAAGAGGAAAAAAGAAGGAAGAGAAAAAAATAAAGAAGAAGATAATTAAGCAGTAGGAGTGGAATAAAGAAGTTCTTGAAAAACGACCAGACTACCAAAAGAGGGAACAGAACGTAATTTTTCTTTATGACAATGCTCCATCTCATATGGAAGCTCTACTCCACTCCGCTTACTAACCAGACTTGTTCGCATCGATGAATCATTCATTCACTGAGAAACACTGTGGTTCGTAGAAAGATGTGAAAAACTACTCTACTACCCTTTTGGTACCCCTAGTAGGTGTGATAATGATAGTAACTCTTCAGGTAGAACTGAACACTACCAAATTGTACTTTCAACTTCAAACATTTTTATGGTAATATTTGTGGTATTACCTCTGTGTTGACTATACTAAGTAATAAAGCCCATTTGAGTCAAACTTGTCAAATGTCTGCAAGCTGAGATGCCTGTAAAGATCATTTCAAAAATTGAGACGTAGTGTACGCTCGCGTCTCATTTTCTTTGTCCTGAGTTCGAATCCCTGTTTACCATTGATTTGCGTATTCATCTTTGTGCTTGCCCCGCTACTGCAGGCTTATCCTTTGTATCGCAAATGCGCTTGCCTGTGATTGTTACTCTCATTTGCTTTAGGTATTCTTTCGCGGCTAAGTGGATTGGCGTCCGATATCCAGCTTACAATACAAACCTCTTCCTAAGTGTGATTTGAACCATGACAATCTGTTTATATTATTTATAAAAATATGGCGAATATATGTGGAAAATCATCAGCAAATTAGGAACTTTTTAATAATTCTTTGACGTTCGTTTTCATTTTTCCTTTAGTTTGAATATCCATACATAGGAACTAATGAAAACTACACTATGAGTAGACATCTCTCACACTATTCATCAATTCATCATCAAAACAGCTAAATTTACCAAAAACTGAACTTTTTTCCTCATAAAAGGAAGGCGCGCGGAGGTAATTTCCCTGTTTATGTGGCGACCAGTTTCCACATTTATGAATTTGACTTGAGTTTGCGCCGCGTGTCTACCAGACAGTTTATTTTTGGATTTTTAAATATATCTTGACATGTACTGGTATATCCGTGAGTATGCAAAAATATAAATTAAATGTAACTATCGCAACCATCGTTCAGCTCATCCATATATCATGCACAAGTTTACACACAGATGCGTACGTAAATAGATATAAATATGGTGCAGACTGAATTAATGATTGTTTTTGTTGTAATTGGCGCGGTTATTGCGTTCATTCGTGTTTTTACGTTGACTGCTAGTGGCGCTTTTGAAGCTTCCTATGGATGATGAGGAGAAGTTCGTCCTTTCTAAGATTTTATGGACTAGGATCCGAATCTTCGGCACAAAAATGATAGACTGACCTCTAACTAAGTTGTCTTTTGTCGTAGAATGCACACACCGACTATCATAGGTCTCTTCGATTTCAGGTTGAAATTTCTGGTGCAGCAGCGTTAGTAGAGTAGTTAAGACATTTTTGAAGAAAGGAAGTAGATTCCCTCAAGGAAAAACCAGAGAAGCCATGTAAATATCTTTTCATTTTTGTGTTCTTGGTAAACTGGTGGCAATGTCGACCACTAAGGCTTAGTTTGGGTAATATCGAGTCTGCCGTGAATAGTCATTTTTTCAGTCTACCTCAAAAATGTTATCCCATTCTGTCGCGCGTGTCAGTACAACTTACTCCAGAATAACTGAAGAACCAGAAAGAGCAGCGGAAATTAGTTGCTGTGGACATGCTCTCTTGAGTCCCTGGTAAGCTTACTTTTATGCAACGTAGTTTAACGGACGAGGAGGCGTGGGTGTCCAACCTTCTGTTCCCAAAATTAAAATTGCTGTTTGGTAACGCCCGTTTCGAGACTGTTGAAGAAATAAAATCAAATTCACAGTAGGAACTTAAGACGATAGCGAAAGTGGAAAGTGAAAAGCACTTGAATAACCAGGTCAAACGTTGACAATTTGTACCGCTACATAACAGGCCTAATTTGAAAGTAAATTTTTTACGAAGTCCGGCACCAAACCCTTAATGAAGACCAAGTGAAACTTGATTGTATTTCTGTGAAATAGAAGTATCTTACCTCTGGTTTCATTGTTCCCTGGCCGCAACATGTTGGTTGTGACAACCTTGATCGGAGACTAGGTAACAACATCCTTGCTTATTAAACTCCAGAAAAAGATATGAAATCAAAATGGTAAAGACTCCAGGGCCATAGATAGACCAGATATTTCCGCACCCGTCACTTGGAATGACGTGCGGAAAATTAAAAATGTACGTATATTAGGTATTTGTAGGACAGTGCGGTAATCGCCGAGATGGTTGGATGGATGGTCAGTTTCACGACCTCGACTTTGTGCTCCAGGTCCAGAACCCGACTATAATCATGGATACGGAAGCGGTCTTCTCCTAATATTTTTTTAAATTTGGGTGCTAAGCTCTAAAAGAGAGATCCGTGGACCAAAAAAAAGTAAGTTGTTATGCATTTGGTCCGCTCCGACATCAAGTGAATACGAACTTAGGACCATTCAATCCTTAAACAAAATATGGTCAATGAAGCCAAACAAAATACATGATCAAATTTGCCATTTGCGACTTGGTAGCTTGTATTTGAAGTGAAAAAATACAGTTCTCGCTTCTTGGCTACAATTAGTTTATTCAAACAAATACCGCACTTCGGAAACCAGTTCTCCCTTCTTCTCTTTCTCTCTGTTTATTAAACACTGAATAAAGAAACAACTGATTCCCAAAATACGATAAGGAAGACACAAGACAAATAATTATGATAACAGGGGCTATAATCTGGAAAACGAGGATTTTTTCGTTTAAGTTTGAATACAACTCAATGAAAAATGTTGAAATAGTGCAGAGCATTTAATTCACGAAAAAGTCGGTCCTTCCAGTGATAAAGTCAAATAAAACGCACAAGCAATACTCTAAACAAGCTACTTATGTGGTTGAATGCAGCATACTACAACGTATATTGGAACAAATCAAGGAAAGTACAGACGGCAAAATTACTGACCAGGCTGCCGTCGTCGAGGCTCCACAGCTCATTTCGGACCTTGGCCTTCAGGTTGTCCTTCTTCCAACCATCTCGATTCATCTATTGCGTCCTCAATCTGAGCAATTATGCGCTGTCTTCGTCAACAGAATCTGACCCGCGCGTTCGATTTTTTCTCAACGGTTTTCTTTCTTCGCCCTTTTAGGTATCCCAGTATCGTCCATACGTTAAATATGGGCAGCCTATTGAAGCTTCCGAAGTTTGACTTTTTTAGAGGCTTTAGGCTCGTCAAATATTTGATACCCATTATTGTCTCTGGCTGACCATGGGTCGCAATTTGGTTTAGTTCCCATTATTCTCCGGACCCTCCTCTCGGAGGGTATTGATCAATTTTTCATGTTAGGTTCCATGTTTCCCATCCGTGGCATATCACAGATCTTATTATCAATTTTTACCTAACTGGGTTTCAGAATCGGCAAGACCGAGTAAAAGGCTCTGTTTGCAAACTGAATTCCATGTTTCATTTCGTCCATTTCATTTCCATTTTTCGTCAGTTGTACATCTAACTACAGTATCTGTCCCAAAAGTTCCCAGTATTATTTGTTAACAAATCGTTTATAAAATATGAATTTACAAGTTGTTGAATTTTTTAAAATATTGCCCCTCTGATTCCATGTACCATTGTCGACGCTTCACTCAATCATTGAAAGCGACCTGCAAGTCGACAACTGGAACCTCCTTCGTTGTGGTCGTT
Source organism: Hermetia illucens (assembly GCF_905115235.1). Classification (NCBI taxonomy): domain Eukaryota; kingdom Metazoa; phylum Arthropoda; class Insecta; order Diptera; family Stratiomyidae; genus Hermetia; species Hermetia illucens. Next base: position 27,640,305 of record NC_051849.1, read on the forward strand.
GTAGCTAGTTTTTTCCAAAGATCTTTTCATTCTTGAAAACAAAAGCGGTCCGCTGGAGCCATATCGGGGCTGTAAGACGACTGGGGCAGCGTTCTCACACCCATTTGAGCGAGCAACTCGTAGACAATGATGGCTTTGTGGCTTTGCGCGTTGTTATGCTACAACATCCAATTGTTGCAAATTCCTCTTCGGACGCGCTGTATCCTTTTCCAGCACTGTTTGAGTGCTTTACAGTGAAATTGTTTCTCCTTGTAGCACAAATTCACTATGAACCATAGGCTTCGCGATTTGCTCATCTTTGTTTTTTTCGTGCGAGGAGACTCCTTACTGTGATACTCACTGCTCTGTTTTGGGTATCCTGCATTCCTCTTCAATCGTCCGAACACTTAACCGTTGATATTTGTCCAAAACGTGACACACTTCATGAACCGTTCTGTTTGTGATATCGATGGGCATTCTAAGCGGCTGTCATCATTGTCGGACTCTTGACCTTTCTGAAACCTATTGTGCCACATGATAGTTTGGCTCTTTTTAATCGCCCTGTCACATTAAGCTTTCTGAAGCCGTCCGAGCGTCTCCGACTTGGTTTTACCCACCTTCACGCGCAATTTGATTGTACAACACGGCCCAAAAATCTGGTCCATGTTTTTCTCAACGAGAGTGCAGTAAGTACCTCTTCGTGAGGCGTAACCCTGCCTCAACAAAACAATGTGGCCTCGTTTCGATGTTTAGATCACCCGCCAACTTTTCCGAGCAAAGTTCCGCCCCCACCGGCATTGCATTAAGTCCTTCTCGGTAATTATTCTATTTTGTCTCGTGGACATTATTTTTCTAGGTTACGTTATAATTTTCGAATTGTTTTTGGTGATTCCTTGGCCAATATGGTTCAGCCGTTATCAAGGTTTATAAAAATCTCCTTCTTTGATTTCTAAGATTGCGCCATGATGTTTATATCGTACGCATATGCAACGATTTCTTAGGCCTTATCAAATAGCGTAGCTTTTGCGTTCACAGGCAACTTCTGGCTCCAGTTCCAGATTGAACAGTAGATGTGTAAACCCAACTCCTTGCTTTAACTTAACGTTTGTCTCAAACGCATCTGTCACGCCATTATTGATTCTGACTTACGGTGTTGAATGGGGCATTGTTATTCTGATAAGACTTGCCAGTTTTGCTGAAACTCCTTAGTCAGGCATTTCTTGGTACACTACATTTTGGTCAATACTTGTTGTATTATTGCTGTCAACGAATATTTGATGAACATCGATGTTGAATTCCCAGCATTTTTCTAATACCCTGTTCGACCGTAAATAACTGGCCAGTTGTTGTTTTCCAGTTCGAAAACCTCTTTGATATTCACCAACCGTCTTAATGGCGTAATTCTTTCTCCAGTATTTTCGTGAAGATTTCCTAGTCATTTTCGCATGTCGACTTGTCCCTCTTTTTTGTTGGTAAAGCATACCATACTTCTTGACCACTCTTTCCGAATCTGTTCTTGGTTCTAGATGACTAATTTAATAAGTTTCGTGAGGATGTTATTTATGCCAGGCAACATTTTTTGACAATTGATGATTGACTCTATTTCTTCCAGTGTTGGTGATTCAATGTTCTTGTTATGCTTGACCATAATTCTGTACGTACTTGTGATTGACTTGAATGCGAGGAGTTGAGAAGTTCTCTGAAATAAGACGTTTATCTCGCCCGTGTTTCACTTACGCTCCTTATGATTGCCTTGTTTTTGCTTTTACAAAGGACAATTTTGGATTGATACACACTCCTCAGGTTCTGCGCAATGTTTACCAGAGAATGGTTCCCCTCTAATTTCAGGAGGATATATGAACAACGAACTGAACAAGATCGGTTTCTTTTCAATACTTTCCCAGGTAATAGATGATTGTCAATATGCCCTACATTGGCCATAGCACGTTTACCACACCTATGCGTCATCGTTGTCAATTCGCCAAAGTGTACTTCAATTTTGTCTATATCTCCCCGAGAAAGCACACTCCTCCTCTACTATTTGGTGATTCGCTCGTAGCCCACTCTGAGATAGTGGATTCGCCAATGGGCTTGTCACCCATTTTTCAAAGTTTGACCATTCCACTGCCACTTCCGCTTCCCACTCAATACATCAACCGGTATTTGGCTCGTATGGCGACGCAGCTCTTTGATCGAGATTGGCTCGAGACAGAGTAAATTGATAACATGGCAGGAATAGGTGTTCACGAACGTTAAGAACCTATAAAAGGACTGACAGAAGCTTGGAACTTCCGAGTGAAAGTGGCAATAACTTTTAATACGCTGCTCTTATATAACAGAACAAAGAGAACTTTGGTGCATATCAATCTCAACTTTATGTTGGGGTTGAGACAGTTGATTCTTTAAATTTTGTAAAAAACAACGAAAAAGGATCCTCCGCTGCTAAGGCGACGGATGACATCTCGGTGCCACCGTCTGTGGAAACCACGGTACTAATATAAACAAATTATTCGACACCTTCGATGTGTTATCCGCTAATGCAGATAGGAAAAGCACAGTGATAAATCAGAATGAAAACTTTATTTTTATGTTTGCTTCGTTTTCAAGATCCATTTGTCCAAGGACCAGGATCGCTGATTGTGCAAAAAGATGTCATCAACGTAGTCGGAACAAACAGTTGTCATCCGCATAGTCGAGGTGATGATAACACTTTCATTAGGTGACTCCAAATTAAGGGGGTCATCCCGTTTGAAGGCCGTTTTTTTCGCTTTCTTAGAAATTTTTTGTGTAATTTGGTGAGCAACTCAATAAAAATTGAGAGATCGTGCTGGACATTTAATGTGCGAAAAAGACGTAATATTCGGTCCTTCTGATGATAATGTCAAATAAAGTGCGCAGGCAACACTAAACAATCTACTCGCACGTTTTTATGTTATGGCCCTGACTTTTTCTTTTTAAGCTTTTGTCCCCCAGCTCGTCCTGATCGGTTGCGCCATATTGCTCAGTCAAAGGCCTGCTCTTGAAGGAGTCGAGAAGCTTTCGAATCATCAGGCAGCGTATCAAGCCATCATTGTTTGGGCCCGCCTTCGGTCGTTTCCCATCGACTTCAATGTTTAGACCAATCTTGGCAAGTAAGTTCTAGTCAACACGAATTATATATCTATATCTTTAAAGATGCTTCTCTAGCGATTTTTCCACAATCGGTGCAACCCCATATCGATCACAGATATCTTTATTTCGGATGTGATCACCGCGTGTTATGACAGTGGCCCAAGTAATTCATCTCCATTACCGCGAGGCATTATTCATTGCCTTTTATAGTCGGCCACCAGTCAACGATTTAGCTACTCTATTTCATTGCTTCCCTTTACCTCCTCAACCTTATCCATATCACTGTTGTTATTGTTTTCACCATGCATTGCATGGCGCTGTGGTTCACCTAATTATGCTGTATAATATTAAAGGCATTTCTGGCGCTTGTTTGTCAATACTTGGTAATATTATGCTTTTTTGTATGTTTTCGTGAGAGAGTCATTAAAATACTGAATATGAGGATCTTTGAAGTTACTGACCGGTAAATATATCCTAAAAGGAATATACTTACATACTGTCAGCGGGTCGGAAACCAAACTGGCGTTCCGACAAACCATTGCAGGCTTCGACGATGGGCAGAAGTCTGTTGTAGATGACTCTCTCCATCATCTTCCCCATTGTATCCAACAGGCAGATACGACGATACGACGCTGGGTTTCCAGGTTGCTTGCCAGGCTTCGGCAGCAACACCAACTTTTGCTTTTTCCACTGGGCAGGGAATATTCCTTCTTTTAGGCACGCCTCGAAGGTGTTGGCGAAAAGGTCGGGCCTAGTCTTCACTGTCAGTTTCAAAGCTCGGTTGGGGATGCCATCCAAACCTGGGGCCTTGTTGTCACCGACCCTACCACATATTTCCCGCAGCTCCTCCACAGTTACAGGCGGTATTATGCCGTCATTTGGCTGGACAAAAACTTGCCTTCCCCTATTTTCGTGGTGAGGGAACAGAGTGGTAACAATCTGTTTCAGGAGGCGCGGACAGGTCACCTGGGGTGATTTCCGCAGCCTTTTCATCACCACTCTGTAAGCCTCGCCCCAAGGGTTTATGTCGGCATGGTCGCACAGCTGTTTGAAGCAGTTCTTTTTGCTCCTCCGAATGGCTTCCTTTAGGCGGCCACGCAATTGCTTGTGTGCCTCCTCTCGACCGTCGCCACCGGGTTTTCCCCTGAGCCTCTGGCAAAGCCTCCTTGCCTGAAAACATGCGGCTCGCAAACTTGCGATTTCATTGTTCCACCAGTAGTTGGGTTGCCTACTGGGCAGCAATCGCCTTCTGGGCATAGTAGCATCGCATGCTTCCGTCACCCATCGAGTGATCTGGGTGGCTTTCTCTCCAGCCGTACCATTCAGGGATATGTCGGATTTGAGCACCGCGGAAAACGTGTCCCCCTCGAACGCTTTCACTGTCCAGCCAAGCATACCACCCGGCATTTTGCGAAAACTCTTTTTCGAGCTCGATCCGCCCTTGATCTCTATGCAGATTGCCTGGTGGTCGCTGTGAGTATAGTCCTCACTGACATGCCAAGCGATTCTACTGGCTAAAGTGGCACTCACGTATGTCAGGTCCACTATAGACCCCAGGCCCCTTCCCCGGAAAGTGTACGAAGACCCAACATTCGCCAGTACCACGTCCAGCTCCGCGAATACTTCGAGGAGAACACGTCCCCTGACATTAGTTATCCGGCTGCCCCATTCAAGAGCCCACGCATTGAAATCGCCTCCTTATTATGATCGGCCAACGTCCTCTTGCATCCAAAACAAGAACAGCAAGCATCCGCTCATACTCGACGAGTGTAGCGCTGGGTGGAGCATAGCAGCTGTAGATGTGGATGCCCTTCACCTTCGCTCTGATGAAGCCCTCCTCCGGGTGCTCCATTATTTCCTGGAAGGCTTGTTCTCCACAAGTCCACAGCGCTGCTTGGCCCGTTTAGTCTTTGACCCAAACGCTACCACCGCGGTTTCGGTATGGTTCACTTAGTATGGCCACATCGATGTTTTTCGCGCGGATGGTTTGCGCGAGTAGATCCTGCGCCGCCTCGCAGTGGTTGAGGTTGATTTGTATCAACCTCATTTGCGATTTGTGCTAAGGGCTCTCCTGTATTCCGGGCACCTGCTGCTGCCTGCAATGTGCCGATGGTCCACACCCTCCTTTCCTTTGCACAGTAGACAATTTGGGTCAGCTCCGCAGTCCTTGCTGATGTGGCCTTCCACTCCGCATCTCCTGCATTGCTTTGACCTGTCATTTGGGTTAGTGCATGACTTCGCAATGTGACCAAAAGCCAAGGCATCTAAAGCACCGTTTTAACGCCACCTGTTCCCTAAGGCGACACATAACCCAGCCTATTCTCACTCTCCCTGCTGCTAACAGTTTGAGTGCGTTCTCCACTGGTAGGCTGATGATGGCGGTTTGTGTTCCCCCATAGGCTTTCCTTAGCGTTTTCACCGCTGACTCTTGTAGTCCAGCAAGATCGAACTGTTTCTCCAACGCTTCGCGAACCTCCTCCTTCGTCGTGATTTCATCTATATCTTTGCAGATTATAGTGATCTCCGGCCTGCTAGCTCTGATGTCGGCTTCCTGCCCTAAAGTCTTCCCGATTTGCCTTAAGAATTTTTCCGCGGTTACATCCTTGGATTTCTTAAGTTCCAACATAAGATCTCCCTTCTGCGACTAATACGGCTGACGTTGTCTCCCAAATTGGTGAGTTCGGGGTCTGCCTTCACTTTCCTGAGAATGTCGGCGTATGACCCTTCGCCTCGTTTGGAAATGAAAATCACCTCCGGTCTAATCTTCCTCCGATAATTTCTTTTCCGCGGTTCTACCTTCCTCCAAGCTTCCGCATCCGCCTTTGAAGGTTCGATCCCTTTTCTCGAGGTAGCCACTGCAGTATTTTCCCTGGTAGCTTCAGACGTACTTTCCATGAACTCCGCCTTTTTGGGAGTTGAGTCCCTTTTTCTTTTCGGGGTTTGCTGGCCTGTTGAGTCATTCAACTTCTCGCGCAGACTCTTCCCCGGTTTCTCCCCTTTTGTGTTTTGAACCGGCGTTACTTGAGTTGCCTGGTTCACTTTTCCAATCGGCGACTTCCCTACTCGTTCATCCTGGGCCTTGCCGTACGTCAAACGGATGCCTCTTATCATGGCCCTTATATTTTGGTGAATGTTCCTGCGCTCCTTTATAAACTCACACAGCTCCATGATCTTTTTACCGAGGGCAGTAAAGGCAGCTCCAGACTGATCATTGCCCAAAACATCGCTCGGGTGAATCGGCGTCAGCGATTCTTCCTCATCGAAGACTCCCGCTATACGCTTCCCACTGGGGGTATCGATCGTGGGGGCTTGTGCCCGTGTGGAAGGGGATCTGCGAAAAATCGAGCTCCTTCTGAACGGATCCATCACTGGAGTCAGTTCAAGTTCCTCCCGTACGCTTGTAACATTAGATGCCACAGTAGCCAAGGTTCCCACTACTGAGGCACTGCGGTCGTTGGATATCGACGGCCGGGAGCCCGCTTGCTCACTCCCAAAAACCGCCGGCACTGGGTTTCCGAAGCCCTGCACCGTAACTTCATTCTTCTTCTGCTCCTCCATGTTTGGTTTTATTTCTGGGTATCTTTCCCATAGCCAATTTTTATCCACGGGTGGGGGTTTACTTCCCACCTACCCGGCCTGCGCATAAACATGCCCATACACGCAGATCTCCGGATGCGTGCATGTGCATGGCCATGACACATTCGCCGAGCATTCCCTTATCCGCACGAAGAGACGCGCCATATGGGAGATTTGGCAACTCGACACAGGAGGGGGAGGGAGGAGGGCAATATCTATGGTAGAAAAAGAAGGCGAAGCAGACCCTGCCTGAGATGGAGCGATGGCGTAGGTCAGGACGCCAGACAGCGTTTTGGGATATCGAATTGGTGGACCTCGATGCAAAACTGGGATGTCTGCAGCTCCTTATTAAGGCAGGTCTAGACCGGATACCGATTGTTGCGCCGTTGATGATGATTATGAACTCCAAATTAAGGCAAAAGTCTAATTTTCCCAGCGGTTGGCACTTGACTAGAAATTTAGCAGACTAGTCACATGTGTTATCAACAGACCTTATATAACATAAGTCAGATATGAGAATTAATGATTCAGGTTGGAGTGGACGTGCTAACATGCAGTGAGAGGCTATATGTACTTCAAACGTCTACGTGCATTTTCCTATCGCTAACAATTCATTGAGAATTTGTCATGAAAAACTGGTGAAAACTCCTTTTGCAAGGTCGTTTCATTGAAGAATCAGGAAATTGACACATTTTTCAATGTATATTGAATCAAATTTCTATTTTTAGATTGGTCGATATGTTGGTCCAGCATTATATTTATTTGTGTGATACTGTTAGTGCTTACTAAGGTTCCCTTGTTTTGAGAGTCACCGATAACTTCGATAGTAACCGTTCGTCATCTCAAGAACATGAGCCAATATTTTCAAATAATTAGAGAGATTTAGTTGGCTCAGAATATATTTAAGGAACATACTATCTTGAAAGGAAGCTAGCTTCCATCAATGATCCTCCATGACATATTAATCTATTCATGACTCATATTCATTATTGATAAAAATCACGTGTATATGAATGACACAAATTTTACTGATCATTTTTCCAGGTAAAATGGTATCGTCATCGATTCTTTGCGAAATTTAATTTCACAACGACATCTGATCACCCATTTGGAGCCTGATTTCAAATGAAACAGCGAAAAAGTTACGAGACGTAAAATGAAAACAAAGTCAACCATGTTGATCACTTGACAATATCCAATAACCATAAAAGCGTAAATTTACGATATTCAATATCATATTTACATCATTTGCTCGTTGGATTTCCGCCGCGATATCATATGGTATTATCTCGCGAAAAAAAAAGATAATAAATTGCAATACACAACCAGCAGCAATTCAATGTGTACTTTCCCTCAGATTAGTAGAGCATTATTGTGTCAATGGGGCTGAGATAATTCCTGTTGAAAGCGGTACAGACAACTACGTCACTCGCTTCTGTGATTATGAAAACAACAACGCCATAGTTGAGGAATATTCATATCAGAAGATACATCCTATTCTATTGTGTGATGCATTAGGAGATATTTCTCGTGATTCGGTTCATCATGACCGTCATCATTACAATGCAAAACGCGTTTTTCGACATAGCGTGGATGACACAGGGGCGACAATAAATATACTCTATGGACGAACCCACGATTACCAAGATACTCTGTTCTAGCAAATCTGAATTCTGTCTCAGCTAAGAAAACTTGATGTAAGTGTTTCGGAGATAAGATCACACCAAAAGCAAAAGGCGCCACACTTTTCTGAATTTGTCATTACCCTCGGTGGTTATTGTTGTTGTGTGTTGATGACAAATCTTTGGGGCGAAAATAGAAAATCTTAAAATAACCAAAAGAAAAAAAAGATGTTTTTCTATCTTGTATGAAATTGGAATTAGTGATTTTTTTTCGATCGTTCGGGGGAGGAGGGTTGGGTGTATTTTCTTCAAGTCATTCCAAGCGCTTCGGTTGTCTAATGTAATTGGAAGCGTAGATAACTTTCTGGAAAACAAAAAAAAATCTAAAAAATAAGCATGACATTGAGCTTTAGTCCCAATCTCACTTTCAACGTGTCATACTTTACCGAAAGTCATAAGACATAATTTTGCCCACTTCGCACCCACTACAAAGCAACAGAATTTGAAATTGTCACGATCTCAGCATGCAAACTAGAGAGAAAAACAATATATCCAACTGTTTTCACGCATCTAGATATTATGAAACAGTCATGCATATGTAATCCATTGATTTAACTCCTTTCAATCGCACAAGTTAGTGCGGTACTGCTTCGAGTTTTTGCTCTTACAACATGTACGCTACAATTGATGCTGTTACTTTCATTTGTATCTTTTGAGCCGATTGGAATTTCAAATTTTGCACCTACGCGCATGATTAGCAATAATTTTATTGCGTAAAACTATATTTCTTTGGATTGTTGAAACGCAAAAGACATTCTTCACTACAATTGCCAAAGAGATTGCGGAACAGGATTTCATAGGATCTGACTATGGTATTTTGTTCATTAGATTCGCATAGGCTTTTAAGGGGGTCATCCCGTGTGAAGGCGGTTTTTTTGGGCTTTTTTTAGAATTTTTTTGTGAAGAACTGAATAAAGATACAAATACGAGTTTTTCACCTTTATTATTATTATTCTGTTAACGGAAAGTCGCACCGCGTCCTTGAAGAACTATTCTGCCCCTTTTACTGGTTATAGTGTACCTATTGATCATAGTATCTCAAGCAGGCCTGTAACCGTTAGGAACTTTAGTATGTTCCCCACTTCCAGATGTTTCAGCTTTGCATCTGGTATTAAGTGTTCTCCCAGATGTCTCGACCTACTTTGCACAAGTGCTGGACACTGTCCCATGACGTGCATAGAGGTTTCGTCCTCCTCCTCACAAAACCTGCAGGCAGTGTCGGTAGATATCCCTAGCTTCCCTAGGTGATAGTTCAGCCGACAATGACCAGTGAGAATTCCCACTATGATTCGGAGGTTCTTTTTGGTGAGGTTTAAGCAATCCTTTGTACGCATGGGTTCGTATCCCCCAATAAGCACCCTGGACTGCCCCATCCCTGGTAGGCCCGCCCAATATAGTTCCCCCAACCGTTGCTCTTCATTTCTTAGAATCATAGCCACGAAACCGTTTCCGATTCCACAGAAGGGTTCTGGCCCGTGTAAAGACGTCCCTGCTCCCTTCTTGGCTAGTTCATCCGCTGCCTCGGTTACACAATTCGTGCTAACGAGAATTCACTTACCAAGATTGGTTTGAACATAGAAGTTGATGGTAAACGACCAAAAGGCAGGCCGAAACGGTGGCGGGTTGATACGTTGGATTGAGATTTAAAAGCCTCGAGATCAGGCATTCGATAGAGCCAAATTGTGAAATGATCACGACGAGCCGACCCCATTTGTGAACGAGAAAAAGGCTGAAGAAAAAGAAGAAGCGCAATGCTGACCACATTGCCTCCTACAGTATACTATAGTGTACCGTTACGGTCTTGAATGAAGTGCTCTAACACACTTCAAGACCCTGATCCAATATGGATTGTTGCGCTAACGATTATGTTTGTTAACTGCTGGACCATGCTGACGATATCGACAATATAGGAAGAACGACCCGAGACGTACAAAGTACCTTTGTCGAGCAGGCGGCACCAGGCCTTGGGCTACACATCAATGAAGGCAAGACAAAATATATGGTGGCAAGATCAACACCAAAAACCAGCCAACAAACAACATCAAACCCCACTGGTCAAACGGGAAGAATGAGGATAGGAGAATACAACTTTGAGACCGTTGATAATTTCTCCTATCTAGGGTCGAAAATCACAACCGATAACAGCTACGATGATGAAATCCTCGCACGGTTGTTGGCAGCCAACAGAGTGTATTTCAGCTTACAAAAACTGTTCCGCTCGGAACGTCTTACCATAGGGTCAAAGCTCTTACTGTACAAGACTATGATCTTGCCAGTCCTCATGTATTCCTCGGAGACTTGGGTTTTTAGCAAGAAGAATTGCGAACTCTTGGCCGCATTCGAGAGAAGAATCTTCCGAAGAATTTTTGGCCCCCTACATGAGGATGGACAATTCCGTAGCCTACACAATGACAAAATCTATGAGCGATATCATGACCGGCTCGTTGTGGATAAAATCCGGCTCAATAAGTTATGGTGGGCGGGTCACTTAATCCGTATGGATGAGGATGATCCCACCCGGAAAGTCTATAAGGGCAATATCTATGGTAGAAAAAGAAGACGAGGCAGACCCTGCCTAAGATAGAGCGATAGCGTAGGCCAGGACGCCAGGCAGCTTTTAGGGATATCGAATTGGTGGACCCCGGCGCGAAACTGGGATATCTGGAGTTCGTTATTAAGGCAGGCCTAGACCGGATATCGGTTGTTGTGCCGTTGATGATGATGATTGGATGATGTTATTGGACCCTATAAACATTTGGATCGCTACAGTGTTCATCAAGATCGCGGGAATCAACAGGAAATTTTCTGCGTTTACTACCGAATGGAGAAAAGAAGTGAAAGTGCACTAAACAAATTGGGAACCCGGAAGCTGGACGCTTCAGGTGCTAGTGTTACTTTGATAGTTTCAGTTCCACTCCTCTGGTTTCCACTCTTCGTAACATTTCTGGAACGCTTCGACTGGAATATCCGCGAGTATCCTCGTCACGGCCGCTTGGATGTCCGTAATTGACTCGCTTTGATGTCCCCAATTGACTCAAAATGGGTTCCTTTGCCCACCGATTTTGATCTACGGAACAAAAAAAAAGTCACAGGGCGAATAAGGCGGCTGTTGCAACACGGCGATCCCTTTAGAGGCTAAATACTCGGACACGCTAAGGGCGGTGTGGCACGGCCCGTTGTCGTGATGACACACTATTGACTCGTTTTTGCAATTTTTCGAGTCCCTGGCGATAGTAGACTTGATTTACGGTTTGCCCCGGTGGAACAAATTCTTTGTGGACGATTCCTACCTATCAAAAAAGGCAATAATCATTGTTTCCACCTTCGACTTGCTCATGCGTGCTTTTTTCGGGCGGGGGGCGTGCAGAGATAACCATTGTGAGCTTTGGCGTTTGGTTTCCGGGTCGTATTGGAAAAACCAGCTTTCATTGCCTGTAATAACTCGATCAAGCAGCTTGGGATGGTTTCCCACTTGTTCCAAACAGTATTCTGCGACGGTCATTCGATGCTGCTTTTGCTCCTCAGAAAGGTTCTTTGGAACCATTTTCACGCAAAATTTTTTCATCCCGAAATCGCCTGTTAAAGTTTGTCTGACTGTTTCACGCTTCATACCCAGTTCCGAGGCCAACATTCGAGCTGCTAAACGCCGATCTTCAAGGATTAGGGTGCGCATACGCTGCGCATTCGCATCAGTCCGCACTTCGACTGGTCTCCCACTCCCCGCCTCGTCTTCCACGCTTTCACGCCCCTCCTCAAACTTTTTATGCCATTGAAACACCTGGGTGCGATTAAGAGCACTTTCACCAATCACTTATACAATTTTAGCGTACGTTTCCGAAGCTGTTTCGCCCAATCTGGCGCAAAATTTTATCGCGGCGCGTTGCTCTAGATTTCGTTTCTCCATTTTCGTTACGAACACCACCAACACAAGTCTACTCAACACGACACAGCAGACGAACTAAACAAGCTAGAGTGATGGTGAACATATCAATGGAGTGGGGAAGGATGCCGGGGAAGGGGGAGGGAATTTGAAGGTTGCAAGTTTACCACAAGCGCGGCAATAAAATCAGTCTCATTACTTAATTGTTTCGCCTGTGAGAGTTAGACCCTTTGGCCAGGAGCCGGCACACATGTAAGGAGTCCATAATTACGACCAGTTTCTTAAGAGCTTTTTCCAACGCATGTTTGGTGGCTAGCCAAACAGAATGAAGCTCTGCTGATAACGTTGTCATTTGGTTTACCTTGTGTAATGCCACCGTAACAGCATGATCATTGACCACTGCAATGTTTACATCGCCTCCTCTGACAGAGGCATCTGTGGCATATATTTCACAGTTTCTAGATTTGAAGTTGCATTGATCTCCTTTGGTAACTCTGTTTTTGAAACATTTCTGCTTGTCTCCTTGAGCTATAATTACTTGAAGGTTCGGTGATGGATTAGGTTTTCAGTCAGCCTTGAGGAGGTTAAAAAGAATACAGCCATTTGCGAAAGACTCGCATATGACAGACAGACGGGCAGGCAGAAGCCTTGTCGAAGAAGTTGAGATTTACACCAATGAAACAGCTAACGACATTATGTCCTGACTGGAGAATCCTGGCCTATCGCTCGCAAAACATTAGGTAGAAATGGTACTACTCACTAAGCAAAGGAAGAATACCTCTATCAAGACTAAAGTGAGGACACACATAAAACATTCCCAGCCTGCCCTCAAATATTTAGGCTTAATGATCGACCAGAGGCTAAGTTTCAAATTGCAAGAGCATATAGCACCGGAACACTGCTGGCGAGAATGTTACCGAATATAGGTGACCCAAGGCTGAGCCATCGCCTCCTTATTTTAAGTATGGTCAGATTAATTCTACTATATGTAGCCGCAATGTGGGCAGATGCACTGGAAAACAAAGTAAATAGAAGAACTAGTGGGAATACCGGAAGCTCGACGCTTTGGGTGTGTGTTCATCTTATGTGAGCAACTCTCGATGTACATAGCTAGCAATACAAAATATTCCGTCATATATTTCTAAACAAACACCCCCCTTTCGCATATATAGAACCCCCCCTCTCCCCCCCCTCAAACTTAATACAAAATGGCACCATACGCTGCATGTAAAGGGACACATAGGCTATATGTTCTCACCAAATTTCGTGGCAATCGGTTAAGTCGGTCCGGAATAAATCGAGTGTGACAAACAGACAAAAAGACGGAAGACAGACATTGAATCGATTTTAATAAGGTTTTTTTTTTACATAAAACCATAAAAATGGGAGCTGCATATCACTTAACTGCACTCCGAACATGTTGCGTCTATTGAATAATATCCGACGAAGCAGCCTGCGTGGTAGCAAGGATGAACCCACATTCTGGCGAGAGTATGACAATGCCTTTTATTATCGAACGTATCTCACCGGAGAACCGTCGGCAGCAGTTCGCACGAATTGAAACTATCGCCGAGTGGCAGGAGAGGTGGAGCGAATCAGAGAAAGGCCGATGGACACCCATAATCATATGGAATACTCGGAGATGGATCGAGCGACCTCACGGCGAAGTAGATTTCGACTTAACGCAAGTTTTGAGCGGACATGAAGGCTATCGAGCATACCTCTATCAATTTGGGCATGACTAATCGCCCGTACATCTCAGAGGACGTAGAATCCGTGTTATTTCAATGGCTCCGATTCACAGTGAAGAGAGCCGCATTAGAAGCTAAAATTGGATAGCACTTCACTTCGGAAAACATGATGAATCGCCTGTAAAAATCGATGGAGATATGGGCTGCAGTCAAAAAAGTGATCGAAGCTATCCACAGGAAGCTTAGGCAGAAGTAGCAACGAGCGAGAAGCACGAGCATGAACACAAGTGCAGGATAAATTTGGGTCCACCCCCGGGACATAATACCATACGAGAGTCCCTTGGGGAGAGTGGAAGGGAAAGAATGTAGTTTTAGTGAGTAGGAGTCCCACACAATTATCTGACAGCAGCCTACGATAGCTTTCGAAGCTTTCCACCTTCTAAAAAAGACGGACAGGCATACAGTGAATCGATTCTGATAAGGTCTTGTTTCACACAAAACCTGAAAAATATCTTGTGTCTAGTGGAGAGCCTGTTTATTACAGTACCGCAAAAGAACCGATTTGAAAACCTAATTTGATTCAGAAGCTGACTGAAGCTGGAATCAAGCCATCTGCGGCGAAGCAGTCAACAAAATAGGACTACGTGTCCGCAGCGTACAACGAAAAGTTAAGTGTACTCTGAAGCCTCGAAATGGTTAGGATTTATCAAAATTGAAGGATCAACAGGAATCTTAGGAATAACACGACATAGAGATTCCAATCATTATAACTCAAATGGGCCAACAAACGGAAGGGACCAACGGAACTAACTTATCTAAACTTTGACAAGAAAGATATAGACAAGGTATCCTTTAGCATATTCGAGACGTCTGTCATATTGGAGTGTACAGGTGAGGACTTCCACAGAAGAATCGATTAAAGACTCATATTGGATTGAATTTTTCTTAAAGTTGAGGCCAACAATATTTTAAACAATTTTTTCTGATTTTATAAGTCAAGCAATGCTTTCTGCCCTTAGAGGTTTTGCTATCGAAACCCAGCGAAAGACTGAGAAACATATCTTCATCTTTCTGGTACACAAAGTGATCTCTCCCGGATCGAAACTGAAGATAATTTCCTGGCAAAGTCATATAAGTTTTGCCGAGCACTTGGTGGTATAATCGTCAATGATTCTTTTAATGTTCAGCAGTTACGATCACTTTAGTGTATTTTTTTTCTTTAGCCATTGTCCCGTTCACAAGGGGGATCAGCTCGTCGTGATCCGTTGCCCGACGCTTGCAACGATGAAATAGCCATCAGCAGGCACGTTGTCAGAAGGTGTCTTCCTCTGGTGCGTACGCAGTGAAGAAGTGAATAGTGCGATCAGCTGATATAACGGTGACCTTCATTAGCCGATCATCAAATCGTTCGACTTCTTTAATGACTTCACGAAAACCTGAGATCACAATGCCAATGCCGTATCGAGTCTGTGAGCTACCAAAATAGGGAAGTTTATAGCCGTTTTTATCAAGTTCGCGTTCGTGATCTATGTCACAGTTTTTGACACCACATCATAAGCTTTTTTGTAGAGCGCAGATATCAATGTGACTTTTCCGAAGGGCTCGTGGGGTTCCTCCGTCTTTCCAGTGGGGGTACTAATATTTAGCGTGGAGACATGTTTTTGATTTGCTCAGACTAATTTGCTTACTTCCTGTCGCCGTCCATGCGTCAAGAACCTTTGCCCATTTCTCGCAATGCCACGTTGACTAAGGTGAACGCTACAGCTTAGGATCTACTAACACAACCATTTTGATTTGAACGGATTTGGATGCATTTTCTTGGTCGGTCTGTAGCGGGACCTGTCACCAAGAGAGGTCTGTCAGGATGTAGCAACTCCAACTATACTTTATCAATCTCTTTCCCTGATCTCAGCATTTTATTTTTGTTTCACTGAGGATAGTACAAAATATGTTGCCTCAAACCTTCCTCCTTTATCAGCATGCTATGGCGGATGGGGTTGATTATGTTGTGGCAAAATCGAGGAAACGAATGAGAGCATGTAGAATAGAACGACTACTGGCGTTAGCGTCACTGAAAAGTTACCCATCAAATACCTAGGTGGTAATTAGTGCATGAAGTGTGCCCACTAAGGGTCAATATGGACAGCATTGCGCGTGCTTAGGATGATCGTCCTAATTTCACTCAGATTCCCTGCTGAGTCGATTGATACGCGTAATCGAGTTAAGGATACAGACCCCTCTGCCATCAGTGAGACTTAAAGCATGCTATAACCGCTAAGCCATCCGCTAACCTTAAACGGTGACAAATTTGTTTATGGATTTACTGAACTTCTTGTTCGTATTATTTCCCCGTATATGTGGTACCTATAACCAATGAAGGTTAGGGAATTATGAAATGAACAACCCGGTTGCTAACCATTGAGCAGAAATATACAGATACATCTGGAAAATTGGCGTCGGCCCACCGGCATCTAAGTGCAACTCCAATGAAGTGGTGCATATACGCACTTAGAAGTAGATACAAGTTGTTTCGGAAAGGGTCGTCAGAGATGACAAATGCGCTGTTTGCCCGTAAACATCAAGGTTGTCCAAATGTGACAAAAAGAACTTCTTGACTCTGGACATTGCCTATCGAAATCGTCTGATTAGTGAGTAGTTAAGCCTTTCCTACCGCACTATTCAAACTTCATTACAAAAAATTTGGCAATGAGAAAAGCGGACCTTTTGCGAATTTCAACAAACATTTGAATTAGGTACATTAGGGAAAAATTAAAGTTTCTCTCTCTGTTTTTCTAGGTATTACTGAAATCTAAGTCCGATTTTCCTCAAGTATATCTTGCACTATTTTTTGACTAGCCAGTAATTTAGCCTTCTGAAAGAAACAATGACAAAAGATCTTCTTCAATTTTGTCTGGCCACCATCATAGCTCTTTGGAGCACGAAAGATACTAATATTTGAATAAATGACTTTGTAACAGTTACTAACGACGCCGATAACAATACCACACTTTATCAACACAAATAGTACTTGTGTGATTAAGTGTTTCCTATTGACATTACCGAATTTAATTCTCTAAAACAAGTGTTCAAACAGAGACAAGATGATTATGAGTCTTCGAAGAGAAACATTTGGGGGCAAAGTACAAGGATATGGGATGTAATTATGCGCGTTGCTTGTATATAAATTGCGCAGGTAAAGCAGGAAATAGAGCGCCTGAGTATAGCAGGAAGTTTAATAGTACGGAGTGGTATCACTTTCAAACTAAGTCGAAAGCTATTAAAATATGCCTCTTTTGGCCGCATTTGTCGTGCAGTACATGCATTATAACTGGTCGGAAGTTTAGATAATTTGTTGTTAACAATGAGCTTTTTGGGAGTCGAAAAACATTCCGGCCCAACGGAAATTTGATATATCTATTATGATAAAAACAGCAATATTTAGGTAACTTGAGGAAGTCTAAAATGTTTGTAAACCGTTGTGTGTAATAAGAGTCAACGCAACAAACCATCATCGTCTTGGGAAAAATATATTTACAGTTTTTAGCAAGATTCAGTATGAGATTCACTGCGAGAGATACAAATTTAGCTGAATTTCCAAAATTTGATCAAAGGCTATTATTAATTTTATTTGAGCAGGTAATTGTTGGTAAACATGATTATGACCTTTGAGATTTTTTGGTTGTAGGCTTATTAAGGACGTGAGCTTTTCGGGTTTTGGTTCGTACACCTTAACACCCAACCTCAGTGCACATAAACACTATCTTACCGAGTATCAAAAGCAAGATTAGTTCCACAAAGAATGATCATAGACCCTTCATTTAATATGTAGGCTATATAGGAGGAAAAAATGATGTTACACCTTCGGTCCGCATAAATGAGTTGACCTAATTAGCAGTGATCACGATATTACACCATTTACTATTCCACGAATAGAAATTGCAATTTGGCGAATGGTTGCGAAAATGATGGGTTCAGATGTTCAGATATTTATTCAATTAAACAGAAATTACCATTGAATTATGAAATTTGAAAAGATCCCTGCCAGACTCTATAAGAAGAGAGTAATGAATGATAACCTAAGATCTAAAGATGCCAAATTCCTCGCTTCACAGAATTAAATATCTTAACTCACAAAGAGGGCAACGAATTCTGGAAGATTTCGAGGAATTCCACCCTCAATGACAGGACGAGGGCTAGGTCTGAACATAGAAAAGCGATCGATGAAAACCAGAGAAGCCAAGTCTGAACAACGCTGGACAATTAAAAGGTGACGAACCGTTGATTTCCTTCGACGTCAGAGCATTGTTCCTGAGCGTACCAATGAAAGAAGTTCTATATTTCTTTAAGGAGTAGATTAATAACTCTGAGGATTCTACTGAGTGGAGAAAAAATCGTTCAAATTAAGCGAAAAAACTGGTAAAAACATGCATAAATGAATGTTACTTCACCGTTAGGGATAAGTTTTACAAAACAACAACTGAGGCAGCAACGGACACTCCACTTTTGTGTCAAATATCTTTGAAAAATCTAGAAAATGAACTCGCAGACGAAGGTACACTTCCCCAAATTTTGAAAATTGAGAAACTAAACAAGCCACACCGGGAACATCCAATTTATTGCGAAAATCGGATCTAATCTTCTTGCATCCTTGAGATAAGAAACCTGGACTATCGTCAGGCGAAAAAATGTGTAGCAGGCGATACAACAAGTTCACCCAGATGTGGCCAACATCAACCTCAATCCAACGATGTGGACGTGTGGAAATTGTATCTGACCAAATCTTTACACCAGAGTTCTTAGTCACAATCACTTTTTTTAGTACCTGATGAGTACCAGTCTATTGCTTCCCGGGACAACTAAAAAACTATTCCTAAAATTTGAACAGGTGATTCTATCTGAAACATTGGAAACATAAACGTAGATGAATTTAGAGAATTTTTTCTTAAAACTGAGAAGCAGGCAAAGGAGCTGTCCTTAAAGGCACATGGCTTTCAAATACTAATGATGTACGCGTAAAGTTGTTGGCAGACCTGTCGAGAGGGAGGAGAGAGGGTATTACTTCCCCCAGACACGGAATTTTCTAAGGAGGACCTGAGAATAGAAGGGGGGGGGGGGGCGAACCATCGCCTTTCTCGGCTAACGTCCATAGTCCTCAGGTTGGTGATAAAGAAAAAAATTCAGCTAAGAACGGTTTTCGGAGTGACATAATCTTAAAACTTTTTCAAAAGCGAGGATGCCAAATAGAACAAATGGAGTGTTGAAGTTGACACGAGGTCTTGAAAACCTCCTCAAGAACCGGGGTTTCCAAGAGGCATCAACTAAAAAACGATTTTAGTTCAAAGCTACACAGTAATCTATAAAGGAGCGAAAAAAGGACCAACTAGCACATGAAGCTTGTAGATGCTAGACACATGGTTGAACTAGGTAATAAGATAACTTGAGAACTGGATCGACGCATATGAGAGCCTCTACAATATAGAAAGTCTAGTCAGCTAGCCTTACCATAATATAGGGAAGCCCAGGTTATACTAGGATGGGCGTGGCTCGATTTGCACCCTTAATGGAGTTCTCTAGAAGGTTCCAGGGCCTAGTTTCCTACAGAAAACGCTCAATTAATTTTGACAAGGTGATCAATTTTATGGTTATTATTTTCAACTAACTAGTTGCCTGAGCTTCGAAGTTGTCTGCAACGAGTGTTTGTCCTTGAGAATTACAGCACGGTCTCATTCAGAAGGAAGTATTAAAAAATGAAAAAAACATTTTTTAGTATCTAGTTTCCTGCATTCGGGGCTTGATTTGGTACTAGTTTCACTTGGCACTGACAAAGTTTTGACCTGGAACATTAACAGCCCAGACCTAATTAGGATTTTCTATATAGTACGAATACTAACTGAGTCCGGAATCAGACGTTATCGTCTAGATTATAGTATTCTTTCACGGGATCAACAACAGGTAATTTTAAATCAGCTACTAGAATAAATCAGTGAAAAAACCATTACGTAACGATCTGCTGCCCTAACATATCTGAATCTTTGAGACATCAAGATTTTGGCTTTCCTGGAAGGAACACCTACATAATCCTTGAACCCGCGAGCCTGAATTAGGTATAAGACTAAAGTTCGCCTACAAAAATAGTATTTGTCAGACAACCTCTAATTGATTTTGTCGTCCCTAAGAAAGTTAAAAGTAGGCTGGTAATGGGCGCTTCTGACAACCAAACCAAATATAATATACGAGGTATGGTCATAAAATAAGATTACTTTTTAGCACGTCAACAATTGATGAAAACTTTTTAAAAATGAAGAAAATCGAATCGCGGAATCACCATTAGAGAAGATCTTGACAACGTCAGGATCTCATTTGGTTCATATCAAGCAATTTTGATGAATGTTTTCGACATTAGACATGTGTCAACGAAGTTTGTTCCGAAACTGCTTAATTTTGACCAGAACAACCGTCGCATGAGCATTACTCAGGAGCTGTTGAATGATGTCAATGATGATTCCGATGTATCGAATCAGGTGCATATGGTTGTCATGTTGAAACCAATGTCCAATCATCCCAATGGAAATTGCCAGAAAATCAAGCTGAAAAAAGCACGCCAAGCCCGATCAAATATCAGGGGTTGGTTACAGTTTTTTAAAGGGTTTGTATGAAACTCCCCATACATGTGAATAGAGGGCGCAACATTTTTTTCTTACAGAATGTGGCCATATGAGGTATCAAATGAAAGGGTTTAATTAGTACTTTTCGAAACTGGTATTTTTGATATTAGATGAAACACAGTTGAGTGAAGAGTTAAAATGTGAGCCTTAACAAATGAAACAGATTCGTTCTCAAAACTTATCCAACCGAAAAATCTGAAAAAATCGCAGTGATGTATCTAAACGAAATCTAGGCCATCCCGTTCCGATATCTGCACAAATAAAGTTAATAATAGTATATTAGCATATTTTAGAAAGTTTGCGGGAAACCTCCCTTAAGTTCAAGTTAGTAGTGCAAAATTTGGCAGTAATATAAGGCATAAGCGTCCGGACAGCTGAGTGGTTAGAACTTAAGGGGTCATACGGAAGGTCGCGGTTGAGACCTCCCTGGTGGTAGTGGGATTTTTATCGTGATTTGACGTCGGTTACCAGTCGACTCAGCTGTGAATGTGTACCTGAGTCAAATCAAGGTAATAATCTCGGGCAAGCGCAATGCTGACCATATCGTCTCCTTTAGGATACTATAATCCTGTAGTATACCGTTACGGTCTTGAATGAAGTGCTCTAAGACACTTCAATGATCTGATTAAATGTGATTGTTGCGCCAACGATTATTATTATTATAAAAGATAACGTAAGGCATAACTGTGTTTGAAGGAAATCCAACTATTATGAACAAAGTTATAGACGGTGAAATATACATTTTATGTGAGTTAAGAATCCTCTTCTTCCCTGATGACATGGGGTAATGATATTCAACTTTTCGGCAATTCTGTTATGCATGTTGGTGTTTGCAAAAACTGCCCATACTCGCCTGTTGACTGATTCTAAATCCATGTTACACACTTTGTTATGATACGCCACTGTATCATAACAAAGTGTGTAAAAAATTGGTAATGACAAAGGGTTTTTTTACTTACAATATGCCACGATGTGATATTTAAATGCGTCGTCCCAATCCATGCCTTCAATTTGGATGTCATTGTTGCTAAGTCGTTTTATGCAAGATTTTTGCAAAACCCAGCTTCCTCTTGATATCATTACTGAGGTAGATGGTGATTGTAGAGAAAAAAAACGAAATTAGTTTTCGTCCTGACTCAATGGGTATTTGGACAGTATGCCAGGTTTTATTTAGAGCTTGTATTTACTTTCATGGAAAAGATGGGACGACGGATTTAACGCCGAACAAAACCACAGCAAGATAAGAGAAACGCTTTGATAGAATCGGTACCGATACCTTGATGCTCCAATTCCCCCCCCCCCCCCCTTTTCTTAGGAGAAGAACCACATTTGGGTTAATTTTATATAAGCGTAACACTTGTAGAAACCGTGAATGTGATGTTGAGTGACGGTTCAATTTACGATCGATGTAGACTCGCGAAATGTATTAGTAGTAATGAAGGGCTCGCATGACAGCTACTATGTCGATTCTGAGCTTCTTTTTACATCGTTTTGGGGCAAGGACGATTGTGTCCGGATGGCTCAAGTGATTAGAGCAATGGGCTGTCGTAGCGGAAGGTCGCGGTTCTATTAATTATTATAAGGAATTTTAAGATGTTCGTACAAAGAAGTGAAGTAAGAAATATAATTGTATGTTTTGGGAATATAAGTAATTGTTCCACATCACGAGGCATTCCGTTTTTTGGGGATAAAATAAAATTGGTGAAATCAACTTATGATCAGCAACCATTTGATTAAAATTTCTTAGCGTTTCTTTCACTGCTTTAGTCAGAAGTTATGTATCTTATAAACTTCTGACTATTTCAGTTGCCTGCCATTTCAAAGGTTACTTATGCTCATAGGAAGCTTCTTTCTCCTTGATATCGAAAATTCCCATTGGTGCTCATTAACGTTGAAGCTTAAGCTTTTGGTGGGTGATCTGATTGTCAAGGCAAGCTCTGATCACACCTTGTTCGGACATGCTATGGGGAGAAAACGACGGTGGAAGGAAGGCTCAATGTTTATGCCCCAAAATGTCTAACAGGTCTCGTTTTTAGAAACTATTCAACCGAATAATCTGAAAGAAATCACAATGGTACATCTATACAAAATCTAGGCCCAAAAATACACCCCATTCCGACACCTGCACAAATAAAATTCATAATGACATACTACCATATTTTGGAAATTTAGTCGAAAACCTCCCTTATCCCACCCTCCCCCCCTCCCCTGCATCCCAGGAGTATCAAATTTGGACTATCATAATATATAAAACACAATTTTGGAAAGTTGGAAGGAAATGCAACCATTATTAACAAAGTTAAAACAAAAAATGATTTTTTGAACATTATTGATGAGAAAGTCCCCCCCTCAGGGATTATATAGACCAGTGCTGGAATTTACCTTTGTTTATTTCAAACTGTCTTTATATCTTTCAAAGAATCAAATGCGTAACAAAAATCTAATCATGGATTTCCGGCCTAAATTTTGCGGCTACTTAACATACGCTAAAACTTCTATTCTAAAATATGGACTCGGTTTCGTCCAAGGCAGAAGTAACTCATTAGACGCTGCTTCACCTCTACCCAGAGAGTAGCGTGACCTATGAATCTAGCTTTAGCTAGCTATTATTATTATATTATAAATAATCTAGCTTTAGTCTAGCTTAGGCTCAAATTATTGGCGGTTTAACTTGGATATGATTCGCACCCTTGTCGTGCTTTTGCGAATATATAATATAAAGGAGCCTTTTCCACCTGTTGCACTTTCGATCACGCTGCTCCCAGGGTAGAGGTGAGGCATCGTTTGATGAGTTGCCTCTGCCCTGGACTTGAATACTTGGGTGCAATGTCCCAAACGAGGGGACCGTAGACCAAAAAACCTCAAAGTAAGTTGATCTTCATTTGGTCCGGCCCAAATTCAAGTGGATGTGGACTTAGGATCCCTCATTATCCCAAACAATATTCTATTCTAAATTATTCTCCCCTCTGCTTCACAAAACAGCCACGTCAACCAATTAACCTAGAATCCTCCATAAATTGAAGCAAACTCAAACACTCAACTTTACGGTAGCCCAATCATCCTAATCTCCCGACAATAAACGCATTAACTACCACTTTACATTGCCAAAAATGCATTTTGATACATTGCATTCACTTTCTGTTTTGAAAAATGATGACAAACTCTCATTAAGACATGAAAAAATCCCAAAATATCAATAAAAGTGACCGAAACAAGCATCGTTCACTAAATCTCGGTGATCTATCTATCATTTCAACAAGACAAAAAATTATGATTGTCGCTTGAGGCGAACAGAGGCATTTGATATATGAACAATCTTTCTTTTCTGCAACCGTCAAGCAATGTCACGCCTCGTCTATATGAATTTTCCTCCTCCGTTTCATTTGTTTAAGAAATCAAATTAATTTAGATTTTTCAAAGGAAAAGATTGTTTATCTCTTTGGTCAAATGTATTGTGCGTGTGGAGGAGTCATAGTAAGTGTTTGGGGAGATTGTTTCGATTGGGGGAAGGACTCATCTGATGAATGCACCTTTACAATTTATGGTAAGCTTCAGCAAAATTAGGGAGGCATGCTAATAACATTGCAATTGCAACATTGTCTGCTTCTAAATCCGATGAAATCTTCAAGGAATCACAGAAAATATAAACCAGATCATGAAAATATCTTACAATTTTTCGAAAATAAACGTCAAATTATTTGCACACCCACCCCTGGATGGCTTGAGGCTGTGATTTATTTTCGTACCGTTCATCAAGAAGATGGAGGCAATACGACGATGAACTTGCTTTCAAAACCGTTTGCAAACGCTAGTGAAGTTAGGTCTTTAGTCCGTGGTGAGGCATGTGTAGCAGGGAGACCATAAACTATGCAGGCTTGTTAGGGAGAATTGCAGAATATTTTCATGGGTTTGAGTTTGGATTGGATAATTCATTGGTGGTATTTTTCAAGAAGTATCTAAACTTTGATGAGATGATTGTAAAAGGGTAGGAGATGTTTTTCATAGTATATCTAAGTGGACTGTCAAAAACTCCCTAAAGGAGCGGCAATTTGACATTTTGACAGCTCCATCGAAAATGAATAAACATCCTCCCTAAAGCCTCGATCGACCACAAATTTTATGCTTTTGGTGCGACCACCTTCTTCGCGGGAACCTATTTTCGGATCCACGGTGTTTCTGACTTTCTTGCTCCCGGGAACCACGTAAGTTGCGACGCTACTCGCCACAATGTGCCAAATTGTTACCCAAACTCAAGTTTGACGACGACGGTGTTGATGATTCAAAGGATCACAAAAAGAACAAATCTCCCCAACAATAATGTTATATATTGTATTGTTGCGATGCGACCATCCCGAATATATCCACGGTTGCGAAGGGGTGGTCGGATATGTACGTAAACTGTATACCTATCTATTCCGGGATCCGGATGATGTGCGGCGACAGGGACTTGCAGATACTTACCTGTAAAGAAAACGAAAATGTTGTTAAGTAAAAATAGAATTTTCTTAAAATAGCTTTTATTTGTATGTTGAATAAAGTTATTTTTAAAAGAGTGAGTGGTGTTTTTGGTGTTTAGATTTAAGCCAAAGATCGATTTTTCGTACATTTGCGTTGGACGAAAAGAACTGAATTACGAGGAACACAACATGAAAACTACAAGTGTTTCCCACTCAAAAGTGCGAATACGTAACAACAATTGCTGAAATTGTGTGATTCTATGAAATGTTCAATGGAGTGATTACCCGTTTAATTGCCTTAAATAAACTCACGTACTAAGGAGCTTGGCTACTATTTTGGTAAACGGCAATAATTATTTGGTGGAAAATAATATGGAAATTTTCCGGAAATAGCGGCCAAACTTAATAGTTCAGTTCAATGGTGGTATTTCCTTTTGGTACTGCTTGTGGAAAGAGATTTTTATGGAGGATGTGGGAGTTTCTTTATTTTCGGCACACGGCCGCGATGGGAGGTTGTTTTTTGATTTTCATGGAGCAAAACCAAGCAGATGGATCCAACCAGTATTGCTGTGACAGTTTATTCAAAAAATTCTCTTAATTTAGAAAAATCAGAGTTATATTACACAAAAAGCAGAAATTTTTCATAAGGACCGGTTTTTTCCTTAAACTCGCTGTATCCTTGGTTTTCCAATCCGTTGCAATAATCCTTATTTGTCAACTCCTTCAAGTAAGAAGTAAATTCCTGGACTCATTGGTCTGTTTCCATTTTGAAATCACTGCCTTAGATCCTGGAAATTTGATAGCTATTATCTTTAATTCGTCCGTTTGTGTTATTTTCTGTGACAATTTGGACACCAGTATCCCTTACGGTTACCTGAGCTTTTTCCTGCAACATCATTTGGATCATTTGTGTAAAACAAAACCAATGTAATCATGTAGGACATCAAATGAAAGGATTAGTACTTTCCGAAACTAATATTAGTTTTGACGTAGGTTTCAAAATGCGCGAGTAAAAAGGCAAAATGTGCACACTTACAAGTGAGACAGGACTCATTTCGGAAACTACCCAACGCAAAAATCTGAAAAAAATCAGGATGGTGCGCTTATATGAAATCAACGCCTCAATAAATGTCCCATTCCGATATCTGTTCAAATTAACTTACTAATAGTATAATACCAACTTTTTGAAGTTGCCTGGAAAACCTTAAGTTCATCACAGGAGTACCAAATTTTGCAACAGCAGAGAGGACAGAATTGCGCATAATAATGCCATCATGGAAATCCGGTTATTACTATCAAAGTTATAGTAATTCGAACTTATCAATTTCACACAAATTTACTGAAGCTTACGCCATGCAAATAAGATGCTGACGTCATAATAATTGACATTCGCGTGAAATGTCTATTTGGAAAAATATGAAAGAATATGTTGTATGTTGGGCCTGATATGGCGAAGGCTTACAAGCTGTGCCAAGTCAACGAGAATTTGGCCCGCTTATAACATAGCCCGATCACGAGAACTCCTGTGCCAGACGCATGCAAATGCATTCACTGGGCACTGGGCCATAGGGGACCATGCCGTTAGGCTCGGCATACCCTACAACTCGCATTGCCGAAGCTACGGAGGAGGAAGGGAAACCCTCATGCACTTTCTCTGCGATTGCCCAGCTCTGGCTAGAATCAGGCTGCAGACACTGGGTAAACCATTCTTTGGGGACCTCAGAGAGATTTTTTCCAGCCGCAGGGTGGGAGAGCTGCTTTCCTTCGTGAATGTTACGGGCTGGCTGGACTCTGCCTCCCTGCTCCCATAACAACAGTCCCGATCTTAGGAGTTTGTGGCATCAAAACGGCACTCCAAAGCGCTAAATGGGCTCATCGGAGCGGCCACTGATACCTACCTACCCACCCTATGTTGTATTTGTAGCTATATCTGGATGGAAAAAATGTTCCTAGAAGTTTCTCACATAAGATAAACACAAAACCTTTATACCCGTGTTGTTGTTTCGTCTCAAGGTGTTAAGGTTCATAAGCTACTATTGGCTCCTGCCAAACGGTTATGAGGCTTTTACTCATTTTAACCACCTCCTACTCCTTCGCTTATTCCCCGGGATTGCCATTTCGGTATTACATCACGGGGCAGGGTTAGTTAAGAATTGCGACTCGTCTTGACATTCGCCACTTTCCTCCGATTGAATATGTTGGGTGATAAAGGCATCGTCCCTCGTTCGCCCAGATGTCGATGGGTACCATGCCGGCTATCAGACATGTTGCTTGGCACTGCGTTCGTAGCGAACTCAATCGGTATGGGGCTATTCTATTTGCTTCTTGTTTCGATGCCAGTGCCCAGAAAGGAGCTGCATAAAGCAAGACGGAGCTAACAACTTTCGATAAATAGACGACGGCTTTGCCTTCAATCACCTACATTCGGTAATAAATTGCGAAACTCTCAAGATGTAGTTTGAAGTTTAGATCAATCATGGCTCCTAGTTATGTAAACGCTGGTTGCGAAAGTATGGTGTGTTCGCCAATCTTAATCTTTATTGATATTGCCGGACTTGCGGACTTAGGACCCCACAATTCCCAAACAAAAAAATATTTTCAGCTTTGGCCAAGCTCTGGTCAATAAGGCGGATTTGCGCTCAATATAATTCACACGCGCATAACATCTGCGAGCCGCTTCGGTCACGCTGCTCGCAGGGTAGAGTTGAGGCAGAGTCTGACGATTTGCCTGCGCCCTGGTAAGAAACCGCAAAGCCGTCATCGCCTGACATTTTTTTAAGGTGTGCCTGATGTTTCGTAACTTTCCGCGCGACTACAAAGTATATAGCTGTTCCTTCACACTTTTAAAGCCGATAATAGCTGGAAACCTACTACGAGCATATGCTTTATTGGACCGCAACTATATGGTATAAACCATCATATCAGCCTTATATGGAGACAGGATATCGGCTAGTTCTTTTTCTCTTACGTGGCTTCTTGGCGGGATTTTTTTTCAAGTAGGTTCATTAGTCATACACCAACCCCCAACCTGGAGCCAGCAGATGCATTGGGCCATTGTTTGAAAGAATCGCCTTCATTCTTTTCCATACACAGTTTTACGCTTAGAAAAAACTCCAAGGGATTACCACGTGGAGGTGGAGAAGGGATATGTTGACAGAGCTGTTGATATTGGTGTGCAGCTCTGCCATTCGTTCCATATACCTAGGTTATTACAGTTAACCTCTCCCGTTGTACGTCCAATAACTCATCATCATCATCATCAACGGCGCAACAACAGGTATCCGGTCTAGGCCTCCCTTAATAAGCAACTCCAGACATCCCGGTTTTGCGCCGAGGTCCACCAATTCGATATCCCTAAAAGCTGTCTGGCCTCCTGGCCTACACCATCGCTCCATCTTAGGCCGGGTCTGCCTCGTCTTCTTTTTCTAACATAGATTTTGCCTTTATTGACTTTCCGGGCTGGTTCATCCTCATCCAAACGGATTAAGTGACCCACCCACCGTAACCTATTGAGCCGGATTTTATCCACAACTTGACGGTCATGACATCGCTCACAGATTTCGTCGTTATGTAGGCTACGGAATCGTACATCCTCATGTAGGGGGTCAAAAATTCTTCGGAGGATTCTTCTCTCGAATGCGGCTAAGAGTTCGCAATTTTTCTTGCTAAGAACCCAATCTCCGAGGAATACATGAGTACTGGCAAGATCATTGTCTTATACAGTAAGAGCTTTGACCCTATGGTGAGACGTTTCGAGCGGAACAGTTTTTGTAAGCTGAAATAGGCTCTGTTCGCTGCCAACAACCGTGCGCGAATTTCATCACCGTAACTGTTATCAGTTGTGATTTTCGATCCTAGATAGGAGAAATTATCAACGGTCTCAAAGTTGTAGTCTCCATCTTTATTCTTCCCGTTTGACCAGTGCGGTTTGATGATTGGTTGGTTTTCGGTGCTGACGTTGCCACCATATACTTTGTCTTGCCTTCATTGATGTGTAGCCCAAGATCTCGCCTCAATTGCCGCCTGTTCGATCTGGATGAAGGCAGTTTGTACGTCTCGGGTCGTTCTTCCCATGATGTCGATATCATATCACTTTCTCGAGGGCCAGGTTAAAGAGGACGGAGGATGCGGCATCCCCTTGTCGTAGACCGTTGTTGATGTCTAATGGTCTTGAGAGTGATCCTGCTGCTTTTATCTGGCCTCGCACATTGGTCAGGGTCAGCCTAGTGAGTTTTATCAATTTCTAATAATTCATGGTTGTACCTTATTCGTCATGAATCTCCTACCTTCAATTATCTGGAAGTCTTTCGAAAGATCTTCTGCTTAAATATGTTATTCTGATCAACCTTTCGAAGGACTTTCTGGTCTATACTCCTTTGTATCAATCTTCGTACCTCCTGCCAAAAAAAAGATATATTAAAGCTTATAGGCTTTGTTGTCTTTGGGATTTGCTCATCGTCATTGCAAGTGAATCTGATGTTTTCCGCAATCATTTCTCACCGAAAATATTTGACCTGCAGAAGGTTGTACAGGTACGAGGAAACCTTGGCATTCCCTGAAACGTTGTTGGCGAAAATTTCGGTCGTTTTTCCAGAATTTGTGTCAACCCTCCGCAGGACTTATTTAACTAGAATATTCTTATATTGTTTCCACATCTCAAACGATCACATTTGTAGCCTACCCATAATTGCCAGATAATTTCTCTTTTGCCCACATTTTAGTTATTAGTTTATAGATTTTGCCTAATGTGCTCAAGACTGACTTCTTTCAGAGGCTCTGCGAGAATTTTGTAGATTATGCGATAGTTAGCCAACCCAAAAAAAGACTTCAAAAAAACTAAGACTTCGTAGAAAACCTCAATAATAAGTAGTAACTCAACAAGAAGAACTTCTCTCGGAAACGGATAATTTATGAAGCAGAAAACGCGAACAAATTTTAAAATAAAACAATCAAAATATTTGTGCCTAAACTTGTCTTTATTAAACTCGCAAATGCTTAGATTGGCTGGACAGCTTTGAAAAGGATACTCTTTCCCAGGTACGATATTATTGAAGATATTGCCCCAACCCGCCACAATTCTAGCTTCGATGGAATTAAATATTCACCAAAAATGTGAGCTGCTTGATATTACTAGTGGATCTGAAATCTATCTAGGCTCTTACCTGACTGTATAAGTTAGCCCATTTTGGATCCCTCTGCCAATGAACCCAACTAAATTAGCAGGACCCAGTATCAACGAGGAAAGGATTTTCTGTGCTCCTCGTGGTTATGGCATCAGATCATCATAAATATGTTGCGGATTGGTTTAAGGCTACCAGCATAGTGAACCATTTTACATGAAACTTTGAAGGACGGTATTTCAACTACAAACAAGTCGGGAAACCGGAAGCTAGACGTTTCAGGTATGAAAGGTTTTGTGTATTTCTTTTCTAAAGAGATGTGAGTGCGCATTTGTTCCATTAGTACGTAGCACGTAACATATGCACATATTATGTGAAAATATCCACTTTCAAATGATAGTGACATTCAAAGTTTTAAATTTTGCACAGAAGCGACAGCTTTGACCTATTATAACTTTGTTAGTAATAGTGCGGTTTTCACAAAATTAGGACCATGCTCTATGCTGTAGCCTAAATTGCTGCAAAATTCCGTTGTTCAATAATGAATTTAAGAGGGGTTTTCCTGCCAATTACCAAAAATTATAGTAACGTACTATTATTAGCTTTATTTGAACAGATATCGGTATGGAAGGTATTTCGAAGCTTAGGCGCCATATAGTGATGTTTTTTAGGTTGAGTAGTTTTTGAGAATTGGTCCGCTAAAGAAATGATCACTTTCAACCCCCCGCACTCCCAACCTTTCAAACAAATGTCAAAACTAAGACCGACTTCAAAAAGTACTAACTGAGACCTTTCATTTGATACCCCACATGACCATATTTGTGAAAAAAATGCACACCTCCCTCTTGCCTGAATGGGGACCTCCTCTTAAATTCGACGTAAAAAGATGTAATTCACTGTAGACGTGAGCGTTCACAGTTCCCACCTTTCTAACAAATTTGGTGTCAATCGCTACAACCATCTCCGAGAAAAATGCGTGTGACGGACAGACAGACAGACAGACAGACAGTAAACCGGTTTTAGTAAAAGGTGTAAACACACACAAAAACTTAAAAAGAGAAACTTTGGTGCTTCAAAGGGGAATTCAGTTGGGTTAGTTAAATCCCAATAGAGTGATTAGTGCACGGTTGTATGAAAGTAGTTTCTTGCGAAAAGATATTCATTCTCACTTCGTGCTTCTGTGAGCAAGCTTTGATATTATCCTGTGACGTTGATTGCCTAAATTTTGAGTCGTTTTTCCAGAATATTTGTCAATTTTCTATAGAACTTATTCAAATTTTTTCATTGTTTTCACATCGCAGACGTTCATTTTTTTATATTTTTGTGTTGAATCCTTAAACAAAATATTTTTTTATTCCTTGCTCTTTGAAACATTTTGTTTCTAGTTCTGTTGTTGGAGCTGATCTTTCGTGGGAAATTACTGGTAAACGTAGTTGATATTACTCACAGATCACAGGGTTATGCCCCAATATATTAGAAGTGTCAAATTAGCCACTTATCCAAATATGAGCGCCTACCAGACTACTGTCAAAGGACTGAATATTTTCATTTGAAGATTGGAAGGAGTACCCACAGAGATAGTCAATTCAATGCTCTCTGGAAAACTTCTTTAATTTTTGAACACCTATTTTGACGTATTGCAATATAAAGGTAAGAATACTTAACCTCTTCGCTCGAATGGAAACGGTCGCAGTTCCTGAACAAATGAGGGGCAAAATATCAACCCTAAGCGATGGGAACACCTGAAAGGATTACGTACAACAGCCAAGAGATGGCGGTTATTTCAGCCATGACTCAGGTGATGGATTAATGGTCTTATACTGCTGAGTTTGATATATTGAAATCAACATAGTATTGAGCTGACAGTATACGTTGAACGGTAAGGCCAGTGGTTAATCACATAGTGTCCCATTCTTTTGCTAACTAATCATATTTTCATTTACCTCGAACAACGATAAATTGTCTAGAAAAGCTCGGCTCGAAGCAGATACGGTCTAACTGAGATAATCACCATTCCTTTAGATAATAAAGATTGAATAAACCGTAATAAAAGCGAATGGACCCAGGGTTAGCAACGTAATTACCATCAAATGTGGCCACAAATGTATACTGTGAAATTTGTATAAAAATTCGAGATCCATTTATTAAAGTTTAAGAGATAAAAATGTGACACGTTAGTCTCCAATGACTGAACAGTGTATGAAACATCAGAATGCATTTCTTCCGATAAAAAGCATCTTCGTGGAACAGCTAACAATCCATAGATACAACCCAACATGAAATTCCAAAATCAGGACTGACCACGAAAGAAAAGATTCATTTAGACAGTGGAAAACAATAAAACTCCAAACGAAAATGAAAACTTAACAAGATCTGACATCTATAAACGCAATACCCTCCCCCGCCTGCATTTTTGATCTTCCCATTTGGATCCTAGTGCTAATACTAACGAAGTCGCATATTCAAACCACACCGGTAAAAAAACCCATAGAGAAAACAAAGAAGCAGCTTAAAGATCCTAAACTGGAAGAAGGAAAAAAAGAAAGAAATACAATAATCATCCCAAGACGACGACAGCGACGATACCTACATCATCCAACCAAATGCAATTTAGTTGATCTCTTTGATCGAGCCTACCTTTTTCTCGGAATCGAGTGAGGAAAAACTCGATTCTCGATCGAAGATAATACACCAAAATGTGATGTGAACAAAATGCCGAAGAAAAGGAACTTGTTCGCTTCTTAGTGTGGTTCCTATACACGGTCGGTTTCGCCGGTCCGGCAATGAGGGAGGTTGAATTGAAAGAACCTGTATGAGCGCCTCCTAACACGATGATGATCAACAAGACCATCAACAACAGCAACAACAACGACACCAACAACAATAATAATAATAACAGCAATAACAAAAAGAAAGACCGAAAGGAAGAAAAAAAAAACGCTGACTAAAAGATATTCACTACAGGCACAGGAAAAAAAAACCCCATTCAAACCGTACGTCTTGGGATTGCTTCTGCTGCTTGGTCTTCGCCGTGTGGACCATCTACACAAAAAAGTCATAGATACATTTGGGAATATATAAGATTAAAGACTTGTGCTGTGGTAAGAAGAGGCCAAGAATCAGCAGCAGCAGCAACAGCGACACGATCGACACAATCAACATTTTTAAGATCTTAAGATGGACCTAGAAACTGCAGTAGGATCGTCTTACACTGAAGAAGCTTCGTGGAATACAAATTGAAAAAAGTAAATTTGAAACCGAGAAGGCAAGTGAGGAGCAATATTCATCTGAGTTTCTAGGGATGAATGGCAAAGGGATATTATTATTATGGTAGATCCTGGAAGGCGTTATTCAAGTCGAATCAATATATCATTGGATTTTCTCACGAAATACCAGAAAAGATCACAAGGAGCGAAGAGAAGAATAGCTGTTTGGAAGGATGATGAATGATGAATTGAAATGGCAATTAGAGAGATGAATTCTTCAGTAATTAAAGAATTAAGGTTTCTGACGGAGGGACATTCCCTTATATATGTGGATGAAGCTACCTTGATACATATAGTGGAATACAATATATTCATGCATCCTACCTAAGCCATTGTCTAATAATTTAAATTAAGAAGAATGAAATGAGACAGGAATTTTTCTTTAGTGTTTGGAAACCAAGGCCATGAGGCCGGAAAAAGGATCATTTTCGAAAAACAACAACGTTCTAGAGCTTTACTTTCAAAAAGTCATAACTGTCTCAATCAATTTCTAAGTGTAAGGCCGCAATAATATCCAATAAAGCCTCTAGGAAACTAGACAAACCCCGCGGTAAACTATCACTAAATCGACCAGTATCATTGTACTCCAGAAAGAAATAAACAGGAGAAGTTAGTTATAAAAATAAATAAATAAAATAAAAATCTTTAATTGAAGAGGAGAAAGAAGATTGATCAGCACCTTAGTATGGACTGAGATTAGCAAGATCCACAAAGATACTTAACAGTGCTGTAAACTTAACCAAGGATTTCATCAGAAAATACCAAAAATGAAAAAAAATAGGATTAGTACGTGCGTCAACCACGTTTACCCGCCATTATTATCGGTTCCTGGCAATATACTTTAATTTTCTCTTGGACTTCCATAAAGACTTTTTTTTTGTGCATACACTGAGGTGGAAAATCTTAGAAAGACACGTCCGCCGCAGCTCCGCCGCCCGAACGGCGGAACTACAGCGGGCGCGTGTGGGATTCACACCCACTAAAAACCACCCCCGGTAGGGCACTCATCCTTCTCCTATCTGCGGCTTTCCTCCTTCTTTGTTAATTCAGCAGCTCCTCCTGCATTTGGATGATTGCGGAGCCAACCGCAAGCCACTTCTCCTCGGACTCCAGCATCTCAGCAATTAAACTGTCCGGGGTCACGCTCCTGCCCAGCACCTGGCCCAAGCTCCTTCTCTCCATCCCAAATCGTGGGCAGTGAAACATAACATGTTCTGGATCCTCCGGTATGTCATCGCATTTGGGACAGTTCGAAGAATCATCCAACCCAAAGCGGTGCAGATACTGCTTGTAGCAACCACCATGTCCCGTGAGAAACTGGGTAATGTGGTAGTTGGTCTCCCCATATTTTCGCTCAAACCATACCCTAATGTT
Organism: Hermetia illucens; assembly: GCF_905115235.1. Classification (NCBI taxonomy): domain Eukaryota; kingdom Metazoa; phylum Arthropoda; class Insecta; order Diptera; family Stratiomyidae; genus Hermetia; species Hermetia illucens. Next base: position 27,675,106 of record NC_051849.1, read on the forward strand.
GGGAATGAGCCTGTGCGCCCACCGACCTTTCGTAGACTCGTCCCATTTGCGTTGCCAGAGATCATGCGACTCTGACCTTGCCGCATTTCTACGCTATGCATGCCCCTCCATACGTCTTGCATGGTACAGGATACTCATTTCTTTGGCCAGAATGTCAACCGGGATCATGCCTGCCACCACCAATACTGCCTCATCTGATGTGGTTCTAAAAGCACTGCAAACCCTCAAAGCCATCCGCTGGTAAACCGAGTTCACCTGCTTCCGTCTCTGAGAGTTTGCAAGCGCCTCTGCCCACACAGGCGACGAGTAGAGCAGTATGAAGCGCACCACTCCGGCTAGCACCAACCTCCGGCAATGTTTCGGTCCACCAATATTTAGCAACATTTTTGCAAGTGCCGTGGTGGCACTGGCTGCCTGCCTAAAACCCAATTTGGTGTCAATTATTACCCCCAGGTATTTAATAGCCGGCTTTGATACTACCGTATGTCCACTGACCTCCACTTTCACAGTGTTATTTTTCCTGCGGTTCGTTATTAAGACCGCTTTCGTTTTCGCGTCCGCCAATGTCAGCCCGGCCCTTTCTAGCCAGGACTTTACCGCTCTCACTGTTTCCGTCGGGTAAACCTCCAGATCTTCTGGGTGTTTTGCTGCAACAACGACAGCTAGGTCATTAGCAAAGCCGACAATCGTAGTCCCCTCTGGGACGGGAAGAGCAAGCACTCCATTATCCATGATATTCCACAACAGGGGACCAAGTACTAATCCCTTTGGTACCCCGTCTGCGACAATGTATTCTTTGGGGCCTTATCCTTCCCGTACCAGAGAGTCCCCTCTCTCTCAAATTCGCTAAGTATCCGGGGACATCTATATTAGCCAACGCCCCTTTAATTCTATTCCAGTTGGCCGAGTTGAATGCGTTTTTCACATCCAACGCCAACTCGGCACAGCAGCCGCCAGAAATCAGTGCACCTTTTGCTAGGTTTACCACCATGTCAATTGCGTCCACCGTAGAGTGGGCGCGTCGAAAACCAAACTGGCGTTCCGACAAACCACTGCTGGCTTCGACGATAGGCAGGAGTTTGTTGTAGATGACTCTCTCCATAATCTTCCCCATTGTATCCAACAGCCAGATAGGACGATACGACGCTGGGTTTCCAGGTGGCTTGTCAGGCTTCGGAAGCAACACCAGCTTTTGCTGTTTCCACTGGGTAGGGAATATTCCTTCTTTTAGGCACGCCTCGAAGGTGTTGGCGAAAAGGTTGGGCCTAGTCTTCACTGCCAGTTTCAAAGCTCGGTTGGGGATGCCATCCAAACCTGGGGCCTTGTTGTCACCAAACCTATTACGATATTATGCCGCCATTTAGCTGGACAAAAATTTGCCTTCCCCTATTTTTGTGGTGATGGAACAGAGTGGTAACAATCTGTTTCAGTAGGCGTGGACAGGTCACCTGGGGTGATTTCCGCAGCCTTTTCATGACCACTCTGTAAGCGTCGCCCCAAGGGTTTATGTCGGCATGGTCACATAGCTGTTTGCAGCAGTTCTTTTTGCTTCTCCGAATGGCTTCCTTTAGGTGGCCATGGAATTGCTGGTGTGCCTCCTCTCGACCGTCGCCACCGGGTTTTCCCCTGAGCCTCTGGCAAAACCTCCTTGCCTGAAAACATGCGGCTAGCAAACTTGCGATTTCGTTGTTTCACCAGTAGTTGGGTTGCCTACTGGGCAGCAATCGCCTTCTGGGCATAGTAGCATCGCATGCTTTCGTCACCCATCGGGTGATTTGGGTGGCTTTCTTTCCAGCCGTACCATTCAGGGATATGTCGGATTTGAGCACCGCGGAAAACGTGTCCCCATAGAAAGCTTTCACTGTCCAGCCGAGTATACCACCCGGCATTCTGCGAAAACTCTTTTTCGAGCTTGATCTCTATGCAGATTGCCTGGTGGTCGCTGTGAGTATAGTCCTCACTGACATGCCAAGCGACTCTACTGGCTAAAGTGGCGCTCACGTATGTCAGGTCCACTATAGACCCCAGACCCCTTCCTCGGAAAGTTTACGAAGACCCAATATTCGCCAGTACCACGTCTAGCTCCGCGAATGCTTCGAGGAGAACACGTCCCCTCACATTAGTTATCCGACTGCCCCATTCAAGAGCCCACGCATTGAAATCGCCTGCTATTATGATCGGCTAACGTCCTTTTGCATCCAAAACAAGACCGGCAAGCATCCGCTCATACTCGACGAGTGTAGCGCTGGGTGGAGCATAGCAGCTGTAGATGTGGACGCCCTTCACCTTCGCTCTGATGAAGCCCTCCTCCGGGCTAAAAGACCTCATTCAACCTCTATTGTTCTATGCTACAAGTTCTAGGGTCATTATCCTGGTTCTAGTATAGTGAGGTATGGTTGTGACCTTAACTAGTGGCACTTCCATTTTATAATCACCACTTTGATGGTGTAAGGAATTAATTTTCTGTTAGACAAAGAGTTATGATACAGATGAAGACAATTTAGGGTATACCATGAAAGTCAGAGTACCACTGAGAGTACTTTGGCAACCTCTACAGTGAATCGCTATGTAAGCTGGAAGCTGCATTTTTAGATAGGCTTAATTTAGTGGAGCATTCGGAAGAAAGCTTCATCAGAGCGATGGTGGGAGGAGTTCACATCTACAGGTATAGCACTACACTTGCGGAGTATGAGCAGATATTGAACGCTTTGGTTTTTGATGCAAGAGGTTATTGGCTAACCATCATGGCAGGTGATTTTAACAGCTGTGCGACCATCCCGATAGAAACACTTGGGGGGAAGCCTACGGGGTGCTAATGAAATCACCTCAACTGTCCTGTCCGCGCCTCCTGAAAGAGATTGTTACCATCCTGTTTCTTCGCTACGAAAATAACGGTAAGCAAATTGTCCAGCTCAACCAAGGCATAATACGTCCAGTAACTGCGGAGGAGCTGCGGGAATAATAACGAGCTGCGGGTGATAACAAGGTCCTAGGTTTGGATGGCATCCCTAACGGAGCCTCGAAGCCAGTAGCCAAGGCTAAACTCGACCTATTCGTCAACTTTTTCGAAGCGTGCGTAAAAAAAGGAATATTCCCTCCCCACTGGAAAAAGCAAAAGTTAATGTTGCTTCCTATCTGCCTGCTGAGTCCATTTGGGAAGCTGATGAAGAGAATCATCTGCAATAAACTACTATCCATCGACGAAAATAGCAATGGCATGTCGCCAGTTTAGTTTCCGGCGTACCCACTCCACGGTGGATGCAATAAGCATAATCGTGGATCTGTCAAAAGGCGCCAGGGATGAGGGCCCCGAAACACTTTCGGAGGTTCCTTTTAACCCAGAGTGGTGCGATCGATCCGGCTTCATTCGTCACCTGTGTGGGCAGAGGCGCTTGCAAACTCTTGGAGACAGAAGCAGATGAATTCCGTTTACCGGCTGATGGCTTTGAGGCTGTGTAGGGCTTTTAGAACCACATCAGATGAGGCAGTACTGGAAGTGGCGGGCATGATCCCTGTCGACATTCTGGCGAAAGAATTGAGTGTGCTGTACCGCGGAAGATATATGAGGGGCCATACAGAACGCAGGAATGCGGCAAGGTCAGAGTTGATAATGATCTTTAACAACGTAGATGGGACGAGTCTACGAAGGATGGACGCACAGACTTATCCCCAACATTAGGGTGTGCCTTGAGCGGAAACATGGGGAGATCAACTACTGCATTACCTACTTCCTCACGGGACCTTACAGGCAGTATTTGCACCGCTTTGGATTGGATGATTCACCGAATTGCCCTAGATGGGGTTACATACCGGAGGTTCCAGAGCATGTGATATTTCACTGCCCAATGGTATGGAGAGGAAAAATATGAACCAAGCACTGGACAGGAGCGTGAGCTCGGTAAAATTAGTTGCGGACATGTTGAGGTCGAAGTAGAACTGGCTTACGATATCCGCGGCAATCGTAAAAGTACAGTAGGAGCTATGGAAGGAGGAAAGCCGAAAGAAGCAGAAGGACTAGTGCTTAAATAATGGTGTCCCGCAGGGGTTGGGCTGGAAATACCGAGAGTGGTTTTTAGTAGGTACAAATTCCACACGTGCGGTGGAGTTGCAGCGGATGTGTCTTTCCAAGATTTTTCACCTCCATGTATGGACAGGCTTAATTTTAGGAGCTCATAAAGCAAAGAGACAGACCGGGAAAAACCACACACAAGCCTAAGACATATTAGTTGCGTACTTGCGAAAGTTTATGAATATTCTTATCATTCCAAAGCCACATATGGCGGTTCATTGGTGACGATATATTGAAACCTCAGAGCTCTCAATTCTCAGGAACCTCCCGGCCCGAAAATATTCAGAAATCAAAGGCCTTCAACAATACTTTGAAAATCATCACATATTGGAGCGCCCTAGGTTCACGAAAAAGAATCTTGGCTTATACAAAGCTCCGACGGTGAGCCAAATTTCAACCTAACTTAGTTTATCGTTAGATATGACAATTGCAAGAGCTTTCTGCGGTAAATTTGAAAAGATAGTTATCTGTACAATGTGTGACAATTGCAGTAGGACACAAGGTTGTTTTTTTTTGACATTGTTCAAGATTGCAGAGTCAAAGAAATTTGCGTTAAAGCAGGTGTTACTTCCTGGTCGACACGGGCGCTGAGATGTCGGTTCTTCCTGTACCGCGTCTAAACACCCTTATTCGGCAAAACTTGCGTTTGGCAGTCGCGAACTAATTTCCCATCAGCACCTATGGCTATAGGCATGTGGACGTGAGTCTCGGACTCCGCCGTACGTTTTCGTGGCGTTACATTTTGGCACACATCAACATCCTCTTATTAGGCGCAGAATTCCTGTGTCATTACGGGCTGCTGGTTGACTTGCAGAGCAAGACCTTAATAGACCCCGCAACTTCGTCACAGACGTCAGGGAAGATTTCTACCTGCCTCTCTCAATAGTTTTCAAAGACGTTGCCGAAAGTAGTTTCTCCAAGCCGGTGAAGCACGATGTGCAGCACCATATCAACAACACCGGCTCTATAGTCTTCTCAAAGGTGCATCTTCTTTCACCCCAGAAGCTTGCTGTTGCGAAGAGAGAGTTCGAAAATTTGGTGAAACATCAAACAGTTGTTGGTTCTCTACACTGGATTTTTTCTCTAAGCCAAACGTCGAATGGCGGCCATGCGGAAATTATAGGCATCTGAACGCTCAGACAATTCTAGACCGATATCCCATACAACTTAACCATGATTTCGCGCACTCACTAACGATCTAGCCAAGGCGTACCACCAAATCCCTTGGGCTCCCAAAGATATTCCGAAGATGACTATCTGCACACCTTTCGGACTCTTTATGTTCACTAGGATCATTGTCGGCTTGTTCAATGCTGTGCAGACTTTCCAGAGATTCATCCACTCTGTTTTACGAAACTTGAACTGTTTCGTCTACATGGATGGTGTTTTAGTCGCTTCCGCTTCCGAATCTGAGCACTTAGAGCATCTCGAGTGCATTTTTCAACGCCTCCATGAGACCAGACTTGTCTTAAACGTTGAAAATTGCAGATTTCTCCAGAAGCAGCTGAAATTTCTCGGCCACTTAATAACTCCTGACGGTATACAACTTGACCCAGACAACGTTGAGGCTTTCCACTACCTACTACGGTGAATGATCTGCGAAGGTTCTTGGGCATGTTAAACTTGTATCGTCGTTTCTTGTCCAAGGCCGCTCATCACCAAGCGATCCTGAATGCCTACTTGTTTGGGCCGAAAACAAAAACCACCCGCGAAGTTACGTGGTCTGCCGAGACCGTCCTTGCCTTTGAAACAGTCAAACAGCAGCTTGTTGATGCGACACTACTGGCATTTTCTCAGCCAGATGCACTCCTAGCTGCGTTCATCGATGGCTCAGATAAATGGGTAGGCGCCGCTTTTCTCCAACGAGTGAATCAAAACTAGCAACCGTTGAGCTTCGTTTCAAAACAGCTCAACCCAGCTCAATGCAACTACAGTGCCTACATGAGCTACTCACCCTGTACCCCGCTATAAAAACTTCCGTTTTTCCCTTGAGGGCAAGCCGTTCACTGTGTTCACGGACCACAAACCCCTTACGTTCGCGCTTAAATAGAAGCCAGACAAAGCGTCCCCTCGCCAACTTAGGCACATGAGTTATATCAGCCAGTTCACTTCTGATGTACAACACGTGTCTGAAAAAGATAGTGTTGGTTCTGACGCTTTGCCTCGAATCTCACAGGTCACAGTCCCCGCCGCGGTCGATTATACGGCAATCGCCAAGGCACAAAATGACGACGCGGAGCTTCAGAACTTGAAGGCGAACTCCAAATAAAAAATTCAAAGAGTTTCCTATTTTCAGCTCAAACTCCTATTTACTCTGCCAGACCTCAGATAAAGGACCCAGGCTATTCATTACGGCCGATTTTCGCAGGGAAGTATTCACCGCGATTGACCATCTTTCGCACCCAGGCATCAGGACGACGAACCGATTAGTTACTGATAAATATTTCTGGCCGTCCAAGAACAAGGACGCATCGCGTGCCAGAAGTGCAAAATCAACAAGTACGTTCGAAAAAAATAGGTGTTTTTCCTCGGTCCACCAAGTGGTTTCACACCATCCATCTCGACATCATCCACCCTTTGCGGGACTCAAGATTCAAGTATTGCTTCGCAATTATTGACAGGTTTACGCGGTGGCCTGAAGCAATCATGTGCCGAGACCCCCGGCCAGAGTGGTTTCCGTACTTTGGTGTTCCAACTGTTATCATCACGGACCAGGGAATGCAATTCGAATCTACTCTTTTCGCGGAGTTAGGAAAGCTCCTTTAAACGGACTACTGCGTATCATGCACAGGCCAATGGTATGCACGTTGGTACCGGACGCTGATAGCCGCTCTAATGGCTCGCGACGATTCATCGTGGTCGCGGTCCTTGCCTTTCGTCCTCCGTACACCCCAGCGAGAACAGTTCGCGCCCAGCCCAGCGGAGATGGTTTACGGGGAGAATCTACGCTTCCCCGCCGACCCTGTACTGGGCATCAGAGCAGGGTTAAACGACTCGGGAATGCTGCGTCCGCTCAGGAACGCGGTTTCGAGGATAAGGCTGACCCCACCGTCCCGACACACGACATCGGAGGTCAGCGCCCCTAGGGATCTAGAAACGTGTGACCAGATCCTTATCAGGGTAGACGCTTCTCGGAGGACGCTGCACCACCGTACGAGGGTCCTTTTCGAATGCTAGACCGAGGCGAGCACTCATTCAAGTTCTACGTTCGGAGCGGGCCCAAGTGGGTCTCCCTGTTGAGGCTGAAGGCCCTCCTCGAATCGGCGACCGCTCCGAAAAAGCGCCAGCGAAGCTTTATAGTGTGAATAAACTCCTGCTAGAAATAGAATCTGAATTCAATGATTTTTTTTCCCATCAGGTCGATTATCCAACACAAATTTTACTTTTGAAATCACTTGAGAGGCTCAATAAGCTTCGTTTGCAATTTAATTTCTACCTTTGTCTCAAGGAGGCGACAAATTATTTGCAGCTGAAAAGGATTAATTCTCGCTTGACGACAAATAGACGCCATCACAGAATTTATTATAGCAATTAAATGTGACACCTCCGAAATATAACAGTACATATTATTGTATATTTTATGCATATATAAATCTACACTAAAGATACTAAAGATTATCTGCTCTCCCAACACTTCCAGTCCCACGGAGATGAATAGAAATGAACTACTAAAAAAAAAAACAACCAACACGGTAGTTTTACAATAGCAATTTAATAAAAATCACCGTGAAAAATGGGAAGTTCATAGCATTTGTGCCCACATGTTTGTACAAATATCTATTCTATGGTGTGATGTGAGATAAATTTCTTGTTTGGAAAAAAGATATTATAATGGGGGATATTGAAGAAAGGCGGAGGTGTGTCCGAAACACTTGTCAAGGTTTTTTAGTGTTTTAATATGAAGAGAACGTGTGGGTGCATTTCGATTTTAATCCGAATTTATAGGGTAATAACTTTGAAACAGATCAAAAAGATAGATCGTAACTGTTTAGTGACCTTGCAAATATATGGATATTGTTTTGATGGGAGAAATTTTCTAGTTTCCTATCTTTAGAAATTATTCATTTTTTGTCAAGAAGGGATCGTGACTAGAGTTCGAAATGGGTATCGATCTGGTTGTCTGCACTATCTAGTATCTTGTAGTATGACTGGAGTCAAAATTATTACAAAAGTGCCAAAAGTTGCCAAGGTATTTCCAATATGGTTCTTGGAGTTCCACAGGAATCCATTCTAGGTCCATATCCGCTCTATGAAGCGTTCATTCCAATTCTGGCAGAACCTTCAGTTCCCAGTGTTTATTCAATCTTTCCGATAAATACACTCACGTACGACTTTCGTACATTTCCATAGCTTCTTTCTCCAACCATGGCTCCGAAGAAAAAACTCCTCATAGTGCTCTAAATATACTCGTACGTGCGATTTGTGCTGTGAATGAAAATTTTCGTTGTTTATAAAATCGATGCGATCTTGGTCTCACTGTGGCGGTCGCCTTTTCAGAAACGAAGGAAAAAAAATCTAAACAACGGCGCCATAATATAATTATTATTAGTAATGACGTCACTTTAACGATCCATATAATTTATTATTCGTTTCAAGCATTGATTCGGATGTGAGGGAGGTGCGCGATTGGAGGGATCCACTGGCCCCGACTGATGCAGAAATAAGTCTGGACGACCACGGTACACTTGTCGTACCGCGTGGCTGGGCTTCCATATAACCGAAGATCTTCCAAGTCACAAGATTCACGATTGTTTATAAGTTTCTACTTGGCCGTTTTGACGACTGCTGAACGCCTTTTGACGCCATCACGTATGACCTCAGATTGTGCGGGGGAAGCGAATCTGGAAATTAAGGAAATTTACAATGGCTCGATGGCCAGACTATTGCAGCGGCTATAGGCGAACCTGGCACCCGTTCATGACTGCCTACTTGATGCCAGCTAGTTGCCACAGTATCTCCTCCAATCCAAAATTCTATGCTCAAAACGTTGCTTTTTTTCTCATGTCTGAAAACGCGCTTTTGCCGCGGACTTTTGGAATTGCTTATCTTATGTATGTTATCTAAAATCTGAAAATGCTGGCGCTGCATCTTTTCCAAGATGACGTGCGCAATGTTTAGAATTCTGAACATGAAGTGAAATTGGATAAAATGGAATTGATGAAATTTTAAGATGTTGTTTTTAATCGTTCGGGCTCTGTTGTCTTCTTGTTTCACTTGCTTTTGGGATCCTTGCCAACAAGTCATTGAGTTTGAAATTTAGTGTAGAGTTGATAAGATTTGAGAGATTCAACTAATTAAGTTGAAATTCCAAAATGGTTATTTATGGTGTTTTCATTTTTGAAGAAGAAGTGAGCCCCATGCAATTGAACAATCTGAAATGTGTGCAATAAATTATCGAATTAGAAGAGTAAGTGTAAGCGCCGCCACTTGACTGAGCACATAAGATAGATACGTGCTTTTTTGGTCCGTTTAAAGGTCGAAGTAAGATTTGATTCGTTTGAAGTTGAAACAGAAATTAAAATTCCTGAGAGATTGGAGGCCATTGCTGACGAACTTAACATCCTTTGACGTTTCAGAAGGGGACGATAGCAAAATAGAACTTTGAGGGCGCTCTTGCATCAACAAATTAAGAGTAGCTGACAACATATAGGTCCTTGGAGAATTTTAACTGAATAGTAAATGATTTCCTGACGAACGCAGCCCAGAATGAATTACCATTGTTACTAATGAATCGCAGAATGTATCACCTAACCCAAAGAGTTAGCCAAACAGTCAAGTCCCCATTAGAACTTGGACCTCAAGGACTATTCTCCCCAGACAATTTAATATTTAAGAAGACATTAAATGCAAAAACGATCTGTATCTTTTCAGTAGCTTGAAATTTAGCATCATTTCTGAAAAAAATGTGATGTAGTCTAAGAAACGCCTCAAGATTTCCTAGTTAGTTTTGTTTTCAGATTCAAGGAGTCTCGAGACAGCGTCTCCCAGTTTTTTTTGGTCCAGCACCTATCCTAATACCCTCCCCCCTTACAATTTTACGCGGTTATGGTTTCAGAAATGTTGACTTACACAGTTATCCCGTATGAGTCTGTGGGAGCAGTGGCCTTCTCCTGACTAGCCCAACCCCTTTTGCCACTCAGAGATAGTATTCTGCGCGCGAACTAACGATGGCAGGCGGAAGATTCCCCGACGACATACGATTGAGCACAAACAAAGACGTTGTTCTTCTCTCGCCAGAGTATCAATTGGGATCATGCTTGCTATAGTGCAAGCTGATTCCTCGGATATTGTTCCATAAACATAACATTTTTGGAGTGCACTTAGCCTATATGCAGCTTTAATTTTTCTTTCTTTTATTCTCTTTTCCAGGGTCCTTACGCACATTATCGACCGAACGAACCACCCTTGAAATAAGAAGGCAACATCCGATCTTAGGGCCACCTAATATAGATCTTTGAAGAATTACAACTAAATAGTAAATGAAGTCCTGAGAACCGCAACCCAGAATAAACTACTAATGTCACTAGTGAATCTCGAAATGTACCAACTAATTCGTGGGAAACCGCCTTGAATGGTATCCAGAGAACTAAACTGTCAAAATGGAAGGTCGTGAGTCAAGTCTCACTGGTGGAGGGGAATTTGTATCGTAACCCCTTGGATATAAATTGATTCAGGCGTGAAGGAATACCTGAATGAAATCAGGGCTATAATTCGCAAGGGAGCGCAATACTGTCGGCTGTATTGCCCTGGTACTCTAAGGTGTTTCAAATCGGAATATTCCGCCGTTGATTGTTGCCTTCGAATGAAGACGCATGTAAAATACGTTAGCGAGCAGTCCTCATCAGATTCCATGAATTAAGATCTCAGATCTCAATGACTATTCGCAAAAAATATTTAGTATCTTTCCAGCAGCTTGAAGTTTAACATAATTTGCGAAAAATGTGTGATTCAGTCAACTCAAGATTTCCAAGTTAGTTTTGTTTTAGGATTTAAGGAATCTCGAGCCCAGATCCGTTTGATAACGGACTGGATCCACTAGGGAGACAGCATCTCCACGTTTTTTTTTGGTCTATAAATTAACCCCAATACCCCTCCCCCCCCTTTTACGACCTTACGGTTTTAAAAATGTTTGGAAAGAAAGTGTCTCTCAGAGGTAAGGTCGCGTCTAATGGATTGTCCCTGCCTTGGACGAAAACAGCAGCCTCTTTTTTCCTCCTCCTCCTCAAAAGGCAGAAGACAATCAAATAAAAACGAAGACCAGGGAAAAACTGTTTCGTAAGTGATACAACTTTCTAAAGAGACAGGATTAGATACTTGCCTTTTACTAAAATTGTTCTAAAGTTTTTTTTTTTACTAAAATTGTTCTAAAAGGTTGGACATAATAAGGAGGTGAATATGGTTATTGTTAACATCTTTTGCATTCACCACAACATGTCGTGACTAGTATGCCTTGTCAAAGTGCCGAAGTCTTTTGTAATTGGTTGATATCCGTAGCCGTAGGCCTTATCTTAAGAGCAAAATTTACATCAATGTTCGGAGGAATATCTTTGAACTTAAAGAAAATATCCGTCGTTTTGTGCAAAATGAAATGATTCGAAACATGAGTGCGTATTGGAAGACCTTCGAAATGCATAGTCTTTACACCCACATTGCTGCTGACGGACAAACACGGAATCAAATAGACCACATTTACATTAGCTCCCAGTGGGAGTCATTGGTCGGTGCTAGATCTTCGGATAAGAAGAATTGCAGATGCGTATAGCAACCGCACATCCCGAAAAGGGACGACTAGAGGAATTGCAGCAACTAGGGAAGCATTACACTACTAAACTATGTAAACAAAATTCTTGTCCCTGTAATCCAGAATAGAAAAGCACATAGAAGGTAACCTACGGGAAGAACAAGCTGGCTTCAGAAAAGGAAGATGGTGTGTGGACCACTTATCCTCTAGTGTGTACTAGTGGACCCATGTTTCGTCAACGGTCACGAAAAGACACAGAAACACTTCCGGATTGCAGTGTATAAGCTCCTTCTTGCGATGGTGCACTCTCTAGGTCTATTCCGATTATGTCCGTTGTGTTGTGGAATAAATTGTAATATTTACTTCGGAATTCGATGACGATTGGCTTTCTCCGATCCAGTGCTCCTGGCGAATTGTAGCCCACCTTTTCCAGTGTCCTCAGATGCTCTCTATTTAAGTTGAGTAGAAAAAGTTGGTTTGGCTTAAATAGTGTTAAATACTCTTCTGAATTGATCTCATAGGTATGCCATCGCAGGGGCCGAGTCACCGTACACAAGAACCAAGCGCTCTTTGATTTCGATTTCCCTTCCAAAAACAAGAAACGAGTCACCGACCAATATTGTTCTTAACCCATTTTTAAGGTTTTGTTTGCAAAACGAAACCTTATTAAAATCGGTTCAATGTGTCTGTCTGTCTGTCACACGCACTTTTCTCAGAAACAGCTATACCGATTGACACGAAATTTGGTGAGAATGTGGGAACTGTGAACGCCCAAACAAGCAGTGAGTGATATCCTTCCACGTTGAGATTTAGGGGGGTCCCCATACATGTGAAAGCGGGGTATAAAATTTTTTCACCGAATATAGTTATGTGGGGTATCAAATGAAAGGCTTCGATTAGTACTTTTCGAAGCCGGTCTTAGTTTTGAGATTTGTTAGAAAGGCGGGGAGTGAGAGGGGTGGAAAGCATATTATTCCCAAGTTTGGTCAAAATCATAAGATTAGTAACAAAGTTACAGTAGCTCAAAGTTGACTTTACCCTGTAAATTGACGGCAACCAAATATCAATATCACTCTAAAGTGAATAGTCTGACATGCTAAATGTATATACATAACGGGCTACGTACAAATGGGATAGTTCTACACTCAAATATACTCACACAAGAAGCAAACAAAACCTTTCATACCTGAAGTGCTGAGCTTCCGGTTTCCCGACTTGTTATAACATACCGGACTTGTGTTGCTACCTATAATGTGGACGGCACTGATGTCATTCATTTGCCTACAGGACAGAAAATTAAACGTTTCATCGCAATCCTTAGCAATGTGATCTTTTTCCGCTATTACCACACAGCTCGACCTCTGTGTACGCTTGTACAGTTTTTGATCACGTTCCCAAACTCTAGACACCATCTTTTCAGTGAAAACTGCCGTCGTAACCGACAGCCAATCCAACTGATCCGGACTTTGCTGGCAGGATTCAGTAGGAGATATTGATGTATGAAGTATCTTGAGTTTGATGACATATGTTTGCTTCCAGGCGCAAGTTGACGTTTACCCCTGTTAAGACTTTTGTCATTTCGTTGTTGCCAGGGGCGACACTGATGAACAAGCCTCACTATCGAATACCGCATGCTCATCGTCAAGAGTGTTGGGAGCAGTTTAATAAGCTCTTGAAGGACGATATAAGAGAACCGAATGATAGTCGATATCTTAGTACTGAAGAAACAGTTGAATGAAAGAAGTTTTCAACTATGTGTGGATTTCAGGGACTCGAATACTAATGTTGTTCCCATGTTAAACCCCTTACCAGGGATAGTTAATATTCCCGATTCTAGGCTATCATCAGATTTCGATAAATGAAGAGGATAGGGGTCAAATTGCATTTAGTTTCCTTTACCAACATTTGCAAGAGATTGCCGTTTGGCATTAAAACAGCACCTGCTTGCTGCTGGGTCTTCAAGGCATAAAATGTTTTGTAAACCTTGATGATGTAGTAATCTTCGCTAAAAATTTGAACGAGGACACAAGTTAAGCGAAGTTTTTCAACAATTTTGAGAAGCTAATCTTAAACTACAGCCATCCAAATGTCAGTTTTGAGGAAAGAGGTAACTAGGGCATGTGTACTCCGAAGAAGTTAGGCCGGATCCCAGGGTAACCGAAAAGGTCAGCTTCCATAGTCCGAAAACCGTTAGATAAGTAAAGTCGTTTTTGGGGTTGGCTAATTATTACTGAAAATTCGTATCAGGTTATGCGAAAATTACAACGCGCATCCACACAAGTTCATTTGGAACGATGAAAGTGATAGGGCATTTATTGAACCCGCCCTCCCCCCTCTGTGTTAGCATACCCGAATTTTGAGGAAAAGTTCGTGTTAGTAGGTGATACCTAGCAAGGGAGAAGGACGATTGCGTATGCTATTGGGGCACTTAATGCGACCGAGAATAATTACAGTACGGCGGAGCGGGAGCTTCAGGCTACGTAATGGCGATTGGTAGCTACCTATGCCACTTTCTGAGGCGCAGAATGCGTAGTCGCCTGGGAGATTGGCCCAGCCTGTTCCATTATGATTCCAGGCTCGAGGGCCACTTGAGTGCAAGCAAAACTTACTCCTCTATGCTAGATGAGTTAATACGATTTGCAGACTCCGTGGCTATCCCAAACCAAGAGGCCAACACAGCTGTTTGATGAAATAATCAACTGATATCCATTGCCCAAATCAATTGTGACCGATCAGGGTGCTTATTTTAAAGGAGAGGTGTTCAAATCATTCTATAAGTTGTTAAAAATAACGAAACTGGCGACAACCGCAGGCTACAGCGAGAGGAGATTGCGGCCAGCCCAGCGGAGATGGTTTATGGGGAAGAATAATCTCGGGCGAGCGCAATGCTGACCACATTGCCTCCTAGTGTACCGTTACGGTCTTGAATGAAGTGCTCTAACACACTTCAAGGCCCTGATCCAACATGGATTGTTGCGCCAACGATTATTATTATTATTAATCTACGCTTCCCCGTCGATACTGTTCAGGACATCAGAGCAGAGTTAAACGACTCGGGAATGCTGCGTCAGATTCGCCCGGTGAACCCTATTGGCGGGATCACGGGGATGGTTTGCTTCGTTGAACCCGCGCGGTTTCAGATGGGGCGGAATGATATGGCGACACATCAGAGGCACAAACTTAGGCGCCAATATGACATGAGGGGTGACAAATGTCAAGAATGACATTTTGTCAACAGTCTTAGATGAAAAGTCAGCTCACGTTCGCCAACCGGTGAAAAACAAAAAAGGAGCGGCTTCAATCATATACAATGTTGCGTTTATTTTAGTTACCGTCGCTTGGCTATCTTTTTAGAATAAGATTTTGGTTTTATTACATTTTAATAAAGCGTGAAAATGAAGAGCTGAAATGTTTAAACAATAGACAATTGGGAATATTACTACCTCAAAAACAGAGAATTGCAAATAATTTGGATTAATTGTTGCCGATTCGTTTACTTTTTCGGCACTTTGAACTATACTAGTGAAACTTGTGATAGCAAAAAAAAACTTTCAAAACAGATCAAAGCATATGTAGAAAACCTCTGTTCCACGACAAGTGTTTTTTTCATTAAAACCTGGTTGAATACCTGCTTAAATTATTCACAGATCGCCATTTACCTTTAAAGGTCGTTTAGTTATAGTATGTAGATGCAAGCAGCGAAGCGAAACCAGTCAACTTCACGCCAGCCAACTGTATCTCTTTGTATATATCTCGAAACATAGATACATGTTTACTTTTTTTGGTTCCTAGACTCTCAAATGATTACGTTGCGCTGTCGGTCGCATTATTAGCAACTTCGCGTTCCTAGCCGGTAGCCAGTCGACCAGCTACATGGAGCTATCAACCTGTTTCTAGCACTACCATATAACCCGCAAAGTATAGTCACACTTAACTATAGATACAACTATGCTTACGACCGCTGCCATCATCCATGGCTGCAAAATCGTTAATCTGTTTTCGAATAAAATTTCCATATCATCCAAGCGTTGCATTTTCATAATACCAAAAAACTCGTAAAAAATGCAAAAATATTTTTGCAAAAATTTCAAAACAGGCATGACAAAAAGTCAAAGCTGAATATCTCAAGTCAAGTGGATTGAACTATCTCGAAGACAAGTTTGATAAAATCATCTTCTCTGCTGGCTTTTTTTTAATTGATTCAAAAATGTATCTTTTATCTAGCGGACATAGTTTGGAAAACGACCACGAAGGTCATCGAAACATTTTTAAGGAAGGTTTCACGAAAAAAAAAATGTTCTTTATTGAAGAGTTTCGACTAATATAATCAAAGATGAAAAATTCCAACGGTTTTTCTTAACTGCCCAGATTCAGAGGAACCACACAGCGGGAGAAAAGAAATGAAAATTGACATGATCACAGTGATCGTGGAAGATTGAATTTCGTAGCGACCCTGATTTTTATAATCAACTTTTTAGAAATTCACAACCATGTTTTCTACCGATTTTTGGATACTCGTAACAATAAATTGATATGTTTATTGCATCATTGAAATGTTAAATAATCACATCCTCAAACCGAAATGTTATTTTTATACTCTCTGTATGAACTATGAACTATAAAGTTTATTGCAGTTGAAATTCAGATACGGTAAATATTTTTATCGTGTGATTTTTCCCATGACCGAGGAGCCCAATTAGCGCTGTGGTGCGCCGTTTTGATGCCACAAACTCTTAAGACCGTGACTGTTGTTATGAGAGCAGCGAGGCAGAGTCCAGCCGGCTCGGATCTCCAGCCCATAGCATTCACAAAAGAAAGCAGCTCTCCCAGCCTGCAGTCAGAAATCTCTTTGAGGTCCTCAAAGAATGGTTTGCGCAATGTCCGTAGCCTGACTCTATCTAGAGCTGGGCAATCGCAGAGAAAGTGCTTCAGGGTTTCCCTTCCTTCTCCGCCGCTTCGGCAATACTAAGGTTGTAGGGTATGCCGAGCTTGGCGGCATGGTCCCCTATGGGCCTGTTCTCCGTGCAAACCACTGTAATCGTGAATGCATTTGCACGCGTCTGTAGGACGGCACAGGAGCTCTCATGATCGGGTTATATTATAACCGGGCCAAATTCTCCTTGAATTGGCACAGCTCGTAAGTCTTCCCTATCTAAGATCCGCGGTTGCCAGGTAGTGCGAGTAGACTCCGTCCCTGACAGTCGCCAGCGAAACACCGACTGTATTCACCGAAGGGCTGCCAAGAGCCGAGCCTCGCTGGCCAATCCGTCAACTCGCTCATGCCCGGGAACCCAGAGGAGGGTGACCCTGATCGTGCTCCCAGACGGTTCAGCGCGCCTCTGTACTACCCCATCAGCCTGGAAGATGTTATCGCTGAGTACCAGGCCTTGATGGCCGCTGAGTTGTCGGTCAGAATTGCTATATTACACTTGGGACCCAAATCTTGCTCCAGCTAATCGACAGACTTTCAATATCGCCAGTACTTCCGCCTGGAATACACTGGCGAAACTTGGCAGACCATACGACTTGGATACACTGTGTGTATTCGAGCAGAGCCCCGCGCTGACTCAACAGGAGTCTAGGTGAGGAGATGCAAGAGTACATTGAGACCAACTGCCAGGCAGAACTGCAGAGCCTCATTAGCACTTGCACATGCGGTTCTTTGAATCCTATTAAGGTTCATCCTATTATATTTTTTCCTCAAAGTCTGCCACCATACAATAGAGCCGTACGTTAGGATAGGACGGACTACAGCGGTGTACATCCAGAGAACCAT
Organism: Hermetia illucens; assembly: GCF_905115235.1. Classification (NCBI taxonomy): domain Eukaryota; kingdom Metazoa; phylum Arthropoda; class Insecta; order Diptera; family Stratiomyidae; genus Hermetia; species Hermetia illucens. Next base: position 27,692,692 of record NC_051849.1, read on the forward strand.
CCTCGACCGGAGACCCCATTTCTTTGCAAAGGTTCTCTTGCAGGCATTCTTAACCCTCAGTTCTATGTTCAATCTCCAATTTAGCTTTGGATCCAGTATTACAACCAAATACTTAACATTAGAGGAAAAAACCAATCTTTGCTCATTCAGCCGTTGTAGGTGGAATTCAGGTATCCTTTTTTTGGTGGTAAATAGTATCAGTTCCGTTCTGGTTGGGTTTATGCCGAGTTCGCATCTCGCAGTCGTCGGCATACGCCACCACCTTCATCCTGCTGCTATCCAATGTTCGTAAAATTTCGTCCATTGCTATTAACCAGAGGACCGGAGATAAGGCGCCACCCTGGGGTGTGTCTCTGTTCACAGCTCTGGTCAGGTGGTCCTCCCAGATCCGACTGGATTAAGGATAATACTTAGCATGCCTCCCAATTCCGACTGGATTAAGGATAATACTTAGCATGCATATAATCCAATGGGTAAGACACCCCTCCAATCCAATACTAGTCAAGGCTTCGTTGATGGTGTTGGTACTAACTTTGTTGAAAACTCCCTCTATATCTAAGAATGCAGCTAGGGTATACTGCTTGTGCTGGAGCAACCACTCAACCGTGGCAATTACCGCGTGAAAGGCGGTTTCGGTGGATTTCCCTTTGAGGTAGGCATGCTGGAACTTAGAGAAACGCGCTCCCTCCTTAATCGTCCTTAAGTGTATGTCCAGGACGCGCTCTAGAGTCTTCAGCACGAAAGAGGTCAGGCTGATTGGTCGAAAGTCCTTCGCGGACTCATAACCGCGCTTGCCCGCTTTCGGTATGAAAACCACGCGTGCGCGTCTCCAGGACTGTGGTACGTATCCTAAAGAGACGCAGCTCCGGTGAATCTCAACAAGCCACCGCACAACCCTTTCCTGCTGCTTCTGAAGCATGACTGGCATTATGCCATCTGGGCCTGGAAATTTTTACGCAGAGAAGCTATTTATAGCCCAGCCGATCTTATCCTCGGTAATTACCGATTTGATAGTCTCGCACAGTTGGGATGGCAGCAAGCCCTCCAAGCAAGATTCTGACTCATAGTCCTCCTCGCTGGCGGGAAAGTGTGTTTCAACCAGTAGCTCCAAGTTTTCACTAGAAGATTTCGTTCAGGAGCCTTCTGACTTCTTAGGAAAGGATGGGCTCTTATGTTCCTTGGACAGAATTATACTGAGCCTCGTGGATTCACTGGTCTTTTCGATGTTCTGACAATAGTCCGACCAAGATCGCCTCTTGGCGGTGCTGATGGCCCACTTGCATTTCTTCAGGCAGTCCTTGTATTGGCTGCCAATATTTATGCCTGTAGCAGATGTTGAAGATTCCTCTGGTCAGCTTCCTGAGACTGGAGAGATCTTCATTCCACCACGGTGGGAGTGTCTTTTTGCTGTACTTAGTAGGACACGAGACTAATGCGATCGTATCGAATGCCTTTTCCAGAGCCCCGACCTTTGACTCCAGTTCATCTGTCATGCCAATCTTACCAATTTACGCACCGAAGAAATTGTTTTTAATTACCTGACCAAACTTTCTCCAGTCGATCCTTCTGGGGTCTCTGAATGGTTTGGAGACCTCTGTGGCGAGACCAAGACTAAAAAGTATCCGACTGTGATCTGAGAAGGATCTTTGGTCAGACACTCTCCAGTTCTCCACCCTAAGAATCCCATTGTTGGTTATTAGGGTGATATCAAGGACCTCCTCCCAACCGTCACAGTTCTCCGAGCAGGGGAATTGGAAGATTGGTGTACTGCCCTTATTACACATCGATAGTTTTGAAGTAATAATAAAATCAAAGAATAACTCACCTCTCTCGTTGATTTCCGAGCTGTTCCAAAGCGTATGCCTTGCGTTGGCGTCGCAGCCTATCAACAGGTTACCCTTCTTTGTTGCTATGCTGTTCGTCAGACATTCCTCTAGGAGGAAGACAAGCAGATTAGGCGAGGCGCACTTCTAGTGCCGCAGATTTATCTGAGTTACCCTCAGCATGATCTGCTTGCGTGAGGGGTTCGTCAGTCCCCGTCGGACCGTCGATCGGATCTAGGTCGTCGTCCGGTTTTGCAGAGTGGAACACTTTTACCTTTGCGTTCCTAACCCCGAATCGCACTTTTGTAATCGACCTTTTTCAGCGCCTTCAGGCACACTTCGTTATTACGGAGTAGAAAAGGTTGGCTGTTTGTCTGGGGTTCCTCCTCCTTAATAACAACCCAGTCGTCCATGGGAATCTTGGGGTTTTCGAGGGGCAGGAATTGGACGAGTTTGTCCTTATCCATGCGCATCTTGGCAACCAGATGCAAGCGGCCGGTCTCCCGGGAATCTTGTTGTAAGGGATGACATTGAGCTTTACGCCCTCCCAGGCGTTGCTGATCTTAGCGACGCACGAACCGAGAAAGTCCATAGAGACTTGGCCCTCGAAAGCTATGACGTGGAACCCACGGACCACCTGAGAGGAATCAAAGCAGGGGACGAATCCCATGTATTTGCCTTCCCTGTCCAGGAGATGCTCAATGACCATCTCCGACAACCTGGCTTCAACACTGGTCCACGCCTCCGGCGCTAGTTTGCCGCTGGCGGAATTACCATCCGCCAGCGCCACACGTAAGTGGCTCCTGGCCATGTCGCTGAAGGGATTCGCAAATCGTGGCTGTTGCTGTGTACTTTTCTTCGGATGTTGCTTAGCGTCTGAGTTCTTACCCACTCTGCTCCGCTTCTGATCTTGCTCGACCTCGTCCTGAAATCGATTGTGTCTGGTATTTACCGAGGTCTTTATCATCCCGCACGTCGACAGCACCGGCCTTATTATTCTCAGCAATCTTGCTGAGCATAAGCGTGGCCTTCTGATACTGGCTCTTGAGCAGGACACCAGAGGACCTTCGCTTTTTAGTCGGTTTCTGGCGACCGACGTTCTTGTCGGTTTTCACTTTCGAGGGATCCCCCGACGTCGAGGGTTTCGGGTTAGGAGTATTATGTCTGGTGCTCTCTATACCCAGTTTGACAGCAGTGGATTCCAGGCTGCAAACCACTAGTCCATCTGCCACCTCGCTCCGGGAGGTCCCTGTGGTTGGCTTCGGCTGCTACGGCTGGCACCGAGTGTACACCTCTCGACGGCTGTCTCCTGGCTGGATGCCAGCAGCTCGTCCTCCGATATTTCGCCTGGCATCCCCCTCTCTTCTTCTATGGTCGTTTTTTGTTTTTTTTTTTAACTGAATCCATGTCTTGGTCCCACGAGTAGTCCGGGAAGAATGTCCAGCCTGGCTTGCCCGGCCACCAGGGTAAGGGTTTATTTGAAACTGAAAGTTCCCAAGGTATTCAAAGTTCCATCTTCCATGGCCGCAAAATCGTTAATCTATTTTCGAAATGTTAAATAATCACATCCTCAAACCGAAATGTTATTTTTATACTCTCTGTATGAACTATGAACTATAAAGTTTATTGCAGTTGAAATTCAGATACGGTAAATATTTTTATCGTGTGATTTTTTCCATGACCGAGGCCCTATTTCAGAATACGGATATCTTTCACTGTTTTCGTAATTGCCTTTGCTGAAATAGACAGGTTGAGATGTTACAAATTTTGCATTAATATCTCATTTAAAATCTTGCGATTTCTTCCGCCGAATATTTGCAAAATGCAGTGCCTATTTTTAGAGTCCACACAAACAAGTGGGAGAGGGCGTATTATTTGCTCTTTAGTACGAGTAGTAAATGAAAAGATTATACACTCGCAACATGATATCGACCAATTGACCTTGTTCGCCTTATCTGCGATTTCTATCAATTTCACAAACAAAAGATAAAAAATGATAAAAGTGGTTTGGTATCAGAGAATTATTATACTTGAATCAATAATGAAATTGCTGATAACACGAAAATGTTTTATTATATTAGATTTTTTTGAAATGCTAGCCAACAATAAAAGATAGTTTTTTTGAAACGTGAGAGAGGAAATCTGATTTGTAAATCCATAGATAGTGAGTAGATAAAGAAAAGTTGTACAGCCTTGAAGTGGCTATCGCTTGGAAGACATTGTAATGAACTTATGGGAAATAGGAGGATCAAACGATCATCCTAGATGACCGAGAACGACTTAGAGAGAAGAGCTATCCCAACCCTAACCTAAAAAAAGTTGGCGAAATTGAGGTCCGCTCGCAAAGATTGAAGCTCCATCAAAGTGCTCGGTCGACACGTTCTCGCACGCCTCTGTGCTGGCCAGGGCGTCCAATACAGAGACCCACTTCGCTTAAACGCAACAGGTGCTGGTCGAAGGTCTCTGTAATACGCAACAAGTCATCCAGATATACAAAGACTCGATGACGTAAGTGGGCAGGGATGACCTTGCCCATCACTCGCTGCGTGGTTTGAGGTACATTGCAGAGCCCAAACGGCATGGTCACAAATGATAGAGCGGATGTCCTGGAACGGTGAAGGCAGTCTTATACTTGGGCGCCTCATCCAGAGGAATTCGCCAGAACGCATCCTTCAGATCGAGACTCGTGATGAATCTAGCCTTCGGGAGACGACTGAAAATCCCCTCTGTGAGAGGTAAAGGATAAGCGTCCTTCACGGTTACACTGTTCATCTTACGTGCATCAAGGCAAAGTCGCACTTTTCCAGGTTTCACCACAAGGGTGACTGGCGAAGACCAGGCGCTTTGCGATTCTTCAATGACTCCCAAAGCCAGCATCCAATCAATCTCTTCGTAGAGAAGCTTTTCGATGGCGGGAGAGACTGAGAAGTATCGGTTTATAATTCCCGACATCGATGACGTGTGTCGTTAGACTTGTACGTCCTAAGCCCCTCGACTCGAAAGACGGAAAATTGCCAATGACAGCCTCGAGCTTTGCTCGCTGGTGTATCGCCAACTGGTGTTGATTGATGTTCTCGACTTTTTCGATGGAACACATGGAAGGTGCAAATAGGTCCTGTGCGAATCCGAACTTACGCACAAAATCAAATCAAATCAGCTCCAAGGTAAAGATTTTGAGTTAACGACGGGATAAGGAGAAACGACAGCGATTCCGTCCGATCACGAAACGTGATGTTAGCCGACACTCTGCCTAATGTTGAGTAGCTAGTCGCGTCGGCTGTCCTGAACGTAATCTCTCCCACTTGTACTATCGTTAATAATTTTCCGGGTGAAATCCGAAGCCAAGCAACTTACGCTGGCTCCGGTATCAATCAGTCCTGAAGCAAGTTCACCCAAGACTGTGATATCCGCATACGAGCGAATATCATTGCTAGGCCGACTTTCAAGAACGGCAGAGTAATAGAGACGATGGTTGCGCATTACTCGCCGCCAATATTGACGTAAGCGAAGAGTTGAGCGCTTAGGCTTTTTCGTCACCATCTCTACTACTCCGAAGATCGGCTCTCGGGCCGCTTGGTTTTCTTGCAGTCTTGAAATAATAGGTGGTGGGGTCAAATCCGGGTAAGTCTTATCTAAGTTGTGAGACCGCGTCAACAAGGAAGGCGGACCAGGAATCGGGGAGACTAGTGTTGATGTGGCAAATGAGGTTTGCGGCTCCCTTCCCCGGGAGAACGAGTTCTCCAGTTTTTTTGCAACGCGCAGCGGAGGCATTGTGGCTTCAAGATGTTAGGAGTTCCACAGCCATAGCAAAAACGACGCAACTCGCTCACGCAATCTTGCCATTGGTGTCCCAGACCCCCACAGTTCCAACAACCCCTGGGCGATTCTGGCTGCCCCGTTGATAAGAAGGTTCGGTTGCGTCCACTTCCGATAAATGACGCTTTGTACCCGAAAATTTAGTCAGCTGACGTACGACCAAGCGCTCTTGCTGATTTTCAAATTTTTCGACCCATTCACGTAACTCGCAAATTGTACGTATGTGAATAGGGAAAATTGCCCGCATGATCTCAGGTCTTAGGCTGCGACGCAGAGTTTCCACTAGTTCAGCCTCCTTAGGCGGTTCCTGGAGTCGGGACACCAAACGTCGGATGTCTTTGTAAAATTCAGCGAAGGGTTCATGGTCTTTTTGAGTCCGCCTCCGAATCCGCTCCCAAAGATCAATGTCTGGGCAAACGATCCCGGAGAGCGTCCCGCAGATCCGGCCATTGAGCGTCTGGGTTGCCTTGCCGATATTCGCAGTACCAGTCGCCGCTTCTCCGGTAAATAGTATGTAGGCGTATTCCAACAAAAGAGAAAAATTCCCTTGCAAAGTCGAATGAGTTAAGGATTCGATTCGGGAAATAAATTTATCTATTGGTAACGATCCATCAGAGCCGTCATATCTTAAGCCCCAAGAGTTCAAGATATGGTATATTTTGTCCGGAGACATCACGCCGCGCACACGTCCCGACGAACTGAATGGGAGAGTTAACGGCGGTAGTGGCGACGAAAGAGAAACAGGAGCTGGGGGTCGATCCATTGTCGGAGGAATCTTAAGCGAGGAAGAACCCGGTTCCTCGTCCAAAACCTCCTTAACAAGCATACTCAGCCTCGACATCAACCTGGCTTCTGGATATGACATCGACGGCGATTCCGGTGTCCTCTAGGCTGAGCCGCCGTGCTAAAAGTTCCATGTTGAGTGTCGTCTGCCGCCGGATAGGCGGAGTCTTCGCCGAAGTCCAACGTTGCTTTGTTCGTGCCCCCCGGTTATGGGTCGACGCCCAGGCCCTTGCTCCTCGTTCGTCTCCATTCGATACAGGATCACCGTCGTTCTCGGACATTTTTATTAATAATCAGGCAGAAAGAAAAAGAACCGAAAATTAAGCAACCAGAACTAAGAAAATCGCCAAAAGATAATGAGAAGCCAAACGAAAATAAAAATCCATACGGCGCTTGTTAACGAAGAAACAACAATCGAGTTGCTCCCCGTCGCAGAGTAGTAAATACAAAAAAACAAACAAAAGGGATCGCGAGGATTCAATCTTCTGCGTCTGAAATCAGAGAACAAAGTAAAGATGAATTATTGAGGACGCAACGGCACAGCATATAGCCCTTTGTATTTCATCAAGGATTCACCTCACCCGTCACTTCGTCCCTACGAAGAAAAAAGAATATTTAGTTTTTCAAATTCTGAAACAAAGTGATAGCCGTTTTACATAGAGATAGGGGAAGACACTCCTCAGAAGCTCGGACGGCAATACCTTTTAGCGTATAGCCGCAAAGGACCGTAGATCCAGAGGCTTCTGGATGGCAATCACCTACCAGATGTTAAATCTCAAAGCCAAACACAACAAACGACTAGCTCTTATGGTATTTTACCAAGGATAGGGCAGGAAACTCAACGTTACAAAGTGGGAAAGGAAATTGAGGCTTAGGACCACTTGCTTCTAGGGAAAAAGGCGTGAATCCTAAAACTAGAAATGTGAAGGCAAGTGTACGTGGAGCCTAGCCGGGAACAATGTTGAGAATCTATTAATTCTCTATTCGACACCACCAAACGAAGTTGTGAGCCGGAATAGGCTATCTTCCACTTGATGCAGAAAACCTGCAAATAAGAAATTAGGTCTGAATCCAGGAAATGTTGGGCCCCCCGTTGGGCGCCATTTGTAATGAACTTATGGGAAATAGGGGGATCAGACGATCATCCTAAGTGGCCGAGAGCGACCTAGTGGGAGGATCTAACCTAGAAACAAAAAAAAAATTGGCGAAATTGACAGTGAAGGTCCCCCGCAAAACTTTATTAGGGACATCTTTTGAAATAAGGGCCTAAGGATGTCAAGGATAAGAAGGAACCTCAAGGGCCGCGCCTCAAATATATAAGGCAGAAGAAACGATGATCGGGATTGTGATCCGTCGTGGATCTTCCCTCTCGATCGCGGCACTCGGGTCCGGAGAATTACGGCTCCACAATCGCGGTCGAGCCGTTATTTTGTAATATATTTTTAATTTGGGTAAACACAAAACCTTATTAAAATCGGTTTACTGTCTGTCTGTCCGTCACACACATTTTTCTCGGAGACAGTTATAGCGATTGACACCAAATTTGGTAGAAAGGTGGGAACTGTGAACGTTCACACACACAGTGAGTTACATCCTTTTAGGTTGAATTTAAGAGGGTACATGCGAAAGGGGGGTATCCATTTTTTTTTTCATCAAATATAGTCATATGGGGTATCAAATTAAAGGTCTCGGTTAGAACTTTTCGAAGCCGATCTTAGTTTTGAAATACCTTCCACACCGATATCTGTTCAAATAAAGTTAATAATAATATATTACTGTAACTTTTTGTATTTGGCTGGAAACCCCCCTTCCCCTTAAATTCATCCTACCACCACAAAGTTGCAGTGATGTAGGCTATAATGTAGAGCATGATCTTACCAAGTTTGGTGGAAATCTCACTATTACTAACAAACTTATAATACGTCAAAGTTGTTGCTTCTTTGAAAATTGAAGACTATGAATGTCAATATCATCCGAAAGTGGATATTCTCACATAATATATGCATATATTACGTGCTACGTGCTAAGAAATACACAAAACCTTTCGTACCTGAAGCGTCCAGCTTCCCGCCTTGCTTTTTATTTTCCAATTTTAGCGCGCGTAATGGTTTTGATTCGTTAGGCCTTCGCGAATTCCTTCGTTGCGAGCCCACGCATCGCTGTATAGGTACGTTAATTTTGTATTAATGACACGTGAGGGATCAAAGCGCTGAAAAGACCTCCCCAAATTCCCAAGCCTGGCTAACACAAAGGCGTGCAAGAGCGTGCCAACCGAGCACTTTGATGGAACTTCAGTCTTTGCGGGCGGACCTTCACGATCAATTTCGCCAACTTTTTAGGTTTCTGGGATAGCTGTTCTCTCTAGGTCGTTCTCGGCCACTTAGGATGATCGTCTGATCCTCCTATTTCCCACAAGTTCATTACAATATCTGGCACGGAGTTATAAATGAGTGGCATTGCTTGCCTAACCTGCAGCGTTGTTAACAATGAACCGTTAAAATCTCTAAATTAATAAAATTATAATTTATTGCGCATCCAAAAACTATCTGAAAACCAAAATGCAATAAACCAATTTCCAGTTTATTAGATACACAAAATTCTCTTTTTGGCGTTTAAAGGGAACAGTGAAAATTCCCCATTGGCCAAAATGACACGAAATCAAACTTTCATCCGAATTCTTTGAAGTGATGATGATAAAGCGACAACATGGACCAAAGACGTTGACCTAAAGTCATAATCACCAGCATCATCATCTCAAGTCGTTGTCACCATCAAACCCAACTACAAATCTTGCAACAAGCGAAACAGCTAATCAACATTTTTTTGTTTCAGCCACAAAGAACGTCTCAACGAGCCAACAACCAACTCTTTTCAGATTGTTACCGTTTCAATAAACCTGTCCTAATTTATTGCACAAGACAGAGTCTATCTAAACGCTCAATCTTCTAATCTTCCAGAATGAAGAGCGTGCGACAAATAAATAAACGTAAAAAAGCAACGCAAAAAAAATACTCTGAAAGAGCGACATATTTAAGACACACCTTTTTTATTTTACTTACAGAAGGTTTCGAAATGTTTGCATATTTTAGAAACTTTTTGGTCATACCAGATACAAATTTCTATATTTATGACATGCCTGAATATTAGATCGAATTTTACGATGGTTAGGACAAGTCAAATGGGAATGTGAACGGAATGCTTGAACCCAGGAGGTCCGACAACTGGAAGAAACTATTCATTAGAATTCGCATGAGGATTGCGGTCAGGAATTTCGACAAAGTAGTTAGCCTTGGGAACTAGGGAGTATTCATATGTACGCTATGATAGCGCAAAGTTCTCTGGAAGAATGGTCGGTGCGAGACCAATAAGTTTTATATAATGAGATGGATTAATTAAAGTCAAATTGGGAAGCATTGACCTAATCAATAGCTGATACCATTGGCGAGTTCTGAAATGATCCAAAATTCGCAAATCTTGAATCTGGTCGTTAACATAATCATATAAAACACCGTACAATGGGTGTTGTGCCATAAGAGCAAATAAGCCAAGAGAAAACTATTGCCAATTACAGTGCATACGATTGTAAAATGGGTCTCAAATCTATAATTATGTATTTCGAAACGCTAACTCCGCCGTTCATATGAGTCATACACGTCTTAAACTAAGATAAAGTCACATGAAATACACAATTTTGCCCTTCGATAACTTCATTCGCAATAGTTGAATTTTGTACTTCTGGAATGAATTTATTCGGCTGGATAGATTCTGAGAACGAGACCTGTTACTCTTTTAAGGGAAACATTTTGATCCTCCACTCCCCTATGTTCTACCCGATACCAAAAATGTTACTAGTTTTGAAAACTACTAATTGAGCCCTTTCATTTGATACCCTACACGACCATTTTCTGTAAAAAAAATGCCACCCCCTTTAGGCATGTATGGGGAGCCCCGCCCTCCTTTAAACTCAACAGAAAATGATGCCACCTACTGTATGTAAAGGGATTCGCAGACCACATGTTCTTACCAAATTCCATGACAAATAGTTTAGCTATTTTCCAATAAATTGGATGTGACAGACAGACAGACAGGCACCGAGTGGATTCTAATAAGGTTTTGTTTCACACCTTAAAAACGGGCGATCTGGTATAACAACGATGTACATTGTCGTCGCGAGCGTCCCACAGGGCTTTGTACTTGGCCTACTGTTGTAGAACAACATGTGCAACGATGATCTTAATCTCCCGGTTCCGGAGGTCACGGTGGTAAGCTGCGGTGAGTAGTCGTATAGCACCTCGAGAATGCTGAGTTATACTCATGCGAAGCGATCAGTACTATTAAGGTTTGGCTAGAGATTTCAGGTCTCACTCTTGCAGGGGGAAAAAACGGAAGTGGTCTTCATCATCAAGTGCCGTTAAAGAAATTATGCCCGTATTCAAATTGGAAATCGTACCATCGTTTCCATAACTTACCATCAAATATTTACATCCAATGAAGGTATGACTTTGGCAAGGATTATGCTGAACGTGGGAGGGCCACGGTATCTTTCCAGTTTGTTTATAGCTAGGATAGTGAGCTCGTTCCTGCTCTATGCAGCTCCAGTTTGCGGTGCAGTCCACAGAAGAACAGCCCTAAGAGTGTACTCTGCCTTCAGGACCGTCTTAGGTGATGTCGCGTCCGTCATCTCGGGAATATTACCGATTGATGAGATTACGAATATATATGACAACAGGTCCATCTCTCCTTAATCGCAGAAGAAGAACGTCAAAAAGGCGGGATCTCTAAATACGTGGCAAGGGCGTTAGGAACGCTCAGGAAAGGGTCGGTGGACACACCATCAAGGAGTGGTTGAAGAGACAGTACGGTGAGATTAATTAGTATAATCTTATCCAATTTCTCACGAGGCATGAATAATATCCCCAAAACCCGCTTGTCCAAACTGCGATGGGATTCCAGAGGACCTAGGGCACATATACTTCCAGTTTCCAAGGTTCGTGAATGAAAGGGAGAACTTAGAGGAGACTCTAGGAGACGTGCTGGTTCCAGAAAATCTGGTGCAAAGAATGCTAACATATCATGAGGGCTGCGATGCCATCATGATCGCATGTATCCAGAGCAAACTGCGATAGGCAAAGGAGACCAGAAAAGTGCAGTTATGTACACCGCGTAGAGACGAAAGGTAACCAACCTAAAGCGAGCTGAATCCGCACAGTGCTGCGATCCCTTATGCTGGTTGCACGAGGCATGGGAGGAGTTGGGATGGTTGTAGTGAATAAAAGTCCCCAAAACCAGATAACCTGAATGGATCATCAGCCTCGGATAGGACCCATACCACGAAAACGGCCGCGCATGAATTACCACGCTCTTGGACCCTGGAATGTTAGACCATTGAACAAATCTGGTGCTGTCAAAAACCTACCCCAACAGGTCCGCAAGTATCAGCTAAAGGTTCTAGTGGTCCAGGAAATGAACTGGAATATTCAGAGTGAAATTATGCGGTGTTTCCAACGATTAATTAATAGAAGTAATAAAAACTTGTTGTTTCTTTTCCGTTTTTATTCTTGCAAATACCGATATTTTGGGAACCACTTGTTCCCTGATGAAAACTTGTTTGCACTGATGAAGGGAACAAGTGGTTCCCGAAATATCGGTATTTGCAAGAATAAAATACCTACACCAACGGAAAGGAAACAACAAGTTTTTATTACTTCTATGAACTGGAATAGTTGCGAGATAGCGATATGAGGTATCGCGCAATCTTTATAAGTGGTAATATGTCAGGGAAACGCGAATTTCGAGTGGCTTTCATCATGGATGGGGATGTTACTAAATGTTTTCGACTTCAAACCACTTCACAAGAGATTTGGTGCGCTTCGCAGCAAGGCAAAGTTTTTTAATATTTGGCTAGTCAACATTCACACCTCAACTGAGCAAAAAGACGACGAACTCAAAGAACAATTTCACGATAGGGAGGAAAAATATAGGTATTGCTTGATGATTGGAACAAGCCAACCCCGCTTGGGCACGGGACAAAGGCTGAAGAAAAAGAAGCTTGGTGATTTGAACGCCAAAGTTGGGAACGAGTAGACACATTCAGGGGGAGGGCACAAACCGCTTCCATAATATATTAATTGGCAAAGACCTCATTGACTTTGCAAGTACAGAAATTTCACATGCTTCCGATATAAATGGTATTCTTCTTACCAAAAGACCAAAAGATGATCATCGAGGAAGAATTAAATGAAACTGACGGCAACATTGCGAACAATAACACAAGACTAACTATAACGAACCAGGGGGAAATTGGATGATCAAACGGCCATCCTGAGTGGCCGAAGACGACCTAGAGGGCAGAGCTATCACAGAAATCTAAAAAGTTCGCGAAATTGATCGTGAAGGTCCACCCGCAAGTAGTGAAGCTCCATCAAAGTGCTCGGTTGACAGGTTCTTGAACGCCTCTGTGCTAGCCAGGCTCGGGAATGTGGGGAGGTTATTTGAGTTCTTAGATCACTCACGTGTCATTTGTACAAAATTAACGTGTCTATATCGAGAACGAACGAACAAAAAAAAAGAATCTTACAAGCAAATAGAACGAAAAACAATCCAAGGAAAATGGCCTTGGGGAGCACCATGCGAAGAATAAAAGGACTCAATTGGTATGCTATCAGTGGCCGCTCTGAGGAGCCCAATTAGCGCTTTGGTGCGCCGTTTTGATGCCACAAACTCTTAAGACTATGACTGTTGTTATGGGAGCAGGGAGGCAGAGTCCAGCCGGCTCGGATCTTCAGAGCCAGCCCGTAGCGTTCACGAAGGAAAGAAGCTCTCCAACCCTGCAGCTAGAAATCTCTCTGAGGTCCCCAAAGAATGGTTTACCCAGTGTCCACAGCCTGACTCTAGCCAGAGCTGGGCAATCGCAGAGAAAGTGCATGAGGGTTTCCCTTCCTTCTCCGAATTGGTATGGACTGTAGATTGCTTTTAAACCTGCCTAACTGTATAGTCCATTCATTGCCAAGGCGGCAAACCATTCTGTAGACCAAGAACAAATTTGATTGATCGTGTGTTCCCGGGCGTTCAGCTAACTCAAGACAGGTGAAAACTTTCGCGAGAACTAGAAATAGATGAACTATATGAGAGAATGCCTATCATGTCAGTGGATTGGGTTATGTGGTCCCAAACTGGTAGCTGTAGGTTTATCGAGATATTCGGCTAGGTGTACCCGGCCAGGCCCCTTTTCACAACCGTCACGCAAGTGCCAAATTATTATATGAGAAGCCATCCTCCTCTTCCTTACTGCAAAGCCTAGAATGGCTGCTTACAGAGCATTTAACCATTATTGTAAACATTTGGTTTTTACATTATTTGGTTGCATATTTCGGGAACCGGTTGATCTCTTCTCCAGTGTGAGATATCACATATTTCGGGAACCACTTTATGTCTTCTTCAGCGTAAAATCTTGCACTGAAAAATGGATTAAAATGTTCGCGAAATATCTGAAATATAGATCCAAGTAAAGTTACCTCGCTTGAAAAGGAAAAAATCTTCCAATTGTTTTCAATGAAAAAAAAAATGGTTAACAAATATACTCTCGACAAAGACCTATCAAAAGCCTATTCTTTTGTATCTCATCCACTTCTAGGATTGCCCGTTTGGATTCACGGCCAATTGCCGGTAGTTCATGACCGTTTCCCACCGCTGGACTTGTGGTTTAGTTTCCCGGGTCTTTATGGTGTGCACAACAGCAGCTTTTCTGATTCAAAGTGATATACATTTATACTGAGTATAGGGTCAGCATTCATATCAGTGAAAGTGAGTCCTATCTAACACCTCTGCCGCAATTAAGGAGTAAAGCGCAATTCCATGAGTTGAACTTACGAGAAACTCGCCCGCAATATGGGCGTAACCATAACCGCGATGAAATCCCCATAAGGGGCTGACCGCAAATAATTGGGCCGAAAGGATATTTCCCAAAAGAATATACGCTTTTAGAGAGCCATTCCGGTTTCCATGGGACCAGTCAATCTCCGATGGGACTTCGTGGCAAAAGCCGTTATAGATGAGCCCTGATTGCCTTCCTTAAGAATGTGGGAACGCCATTTACCAACGGCTTAACTGCTTAAATAATGCCAAAAACACCAAAGTGTGCTCGTCTTGAAATCAAATGATGGCAATTTAAATTCTGCAAATTCGTCAGCGTCAATTTCGTCGTCAGGCTTGAATCATAATCTGGATCATGGATGTTTTTTTTTTCAGAGTGAAAACTTGTTTGCACTGATGAAGGGAACAAGTGGTTCCCGAAATATCGGTATTTGCAAGAATAAATACCCACACCAACGAAAAAGAAACAACAAGTTTTATTATTTCAATGTTTTTTTTTGTTCATCTTTTTTTCAGTATCGGATTACATCTACGACCAACGAGGGGTGGATTTCATGTCTAGAGTAGTGAAGAAAGATCTATCTTGCCTTTGCCTGTACGGTGGTTAAGTATACACTTTCCATAGACTGATGAACCCTTTTTGACGTAGAAGCGGAAAGACTTTCTCTGTATATATGTAGATTACCAGTCTTTTGAATGCTAGACTTTTGTTGCATCCTTAATTTTCAGTTCATACCAGAAACGACCATTTCCGAGGTGGAGATAAACAACAGGAATCTTATTTTTTGTTTTCTAAGTAATCTAGTAACTGCATATCCTGGTACTTACGATCGAAATTGATAGATTGTCTATGATAGACATTTTCGAAACTTACCTGGAAATAAAAGAAAATAGATTTCGTTAGATACCACTTCTAAAAAAATTAATTAGAAAAAAAATAGGTGCCTTATAGAAGGTAACAGGGATCTACGCTGGGCGGTACTCAATAACGGACCATTCCGCTAGACCTGGCATACTCCATAATACACACTACGGAAACTGCGATACGGAAGGTGGGACTCTCATGCACGTCCTTTACGACTGTCGGGATCTAAATATAGGCAGGCAGCAGTCACCAAGAAACCGGTTTTTGGTGAACTCAGTTGGACTTTGTCAACGCGATGGAAGGTAATGGCAGAAAATCATTTTTGTCCACACACAACTTTTTAAGTTTTTTAGGGTTTCGAAATGTTCAGGATACAGGGCTGTAAGCTGTTTTCTGATTAACCCAAGGTAATGACTTTATCGTCCTCGTTAACCAGGACCTGGAGAAAGTGATTCACTATGCATATGTCAATGCAAGGAGCGCCATCCTCCACCCAACACTGACGATATTGACATTATGGGAAGAACAACCCGAGATGTACAGTCTACCTACATATTAATGAAGGCAAAACGAAGTACATTGGTACATTGTGTCAGCACCAAAAACCAACCAACCGTTAACACCAAATCGCACTGGTCAAACGAAAACAATAAAAATGAGAGACTACAACTTTGAGACCGTTGAAAATTTCTCCTAAGGTCGAAAATCACAACCGGTAACAGCTATGACGATGAACTGGAAGAAAGCGGACTTCGACCCATGGGGAGGTGCATACAAGGCAGTTATGGCGTCAATCAAGCGTAATTTTGTTGTGATTTGCTGCGGGATATCATTAGTACTCTCTTCCCAGAAGTTTCAAGTGAATTGAGCTTACCCTCTGTCCAGATAGATCCCGATGAAATTCCCGAAGTAACCACTGAGTCCTGGAAGCCGCTAAGAAGATTGCCGAAAATATAGCCCCAGGGGCATTCCGAATAAAACATTGACAGTGGCCATCAAAAGGTGGTTCGCTGAAACATTTACGAGATCAGATTTCGAAAGGTAGGATCAACTGTCAATACGATCAGTGCAGTGACGGAAATTGTAGAAAAAGCAATGGAGGTCAATAAAAATCTTCTGCGGTAATTACTCTCAACGTGAAGAATGCCTTCAACATGGCAAAATGGAGGAAAATAATTCTGGCTTTAGCCAAATTGGGCGCTCCTAAATACCTGGTGCAAATAATCATGGAATTTTTCCTGGAGAGGATATTGTGTTACGATTCGGACGATGGACCTAAGACGTATTAAACAACTTGTGGGGTTGCACAAAGATCAATCTTCGATCCTCTCCTGTGGGTAATAATGTATGACGGAATTTTAAAGTTGCAACTGCTCAAAGAATTGACAATCATTAGCTTCGCAGACAAAATCGCAGTGACAATCGTGGCACAAGATATTGATGAGACCGAGGTACTTACAAACGAGGCAATTTTTGAAATCAGGTCTTGGCTAGAGCTGGTCTGACGCTCGCAGAGTATAAAACCGAGGTAGTTTTGATCACCAGGCGAAAGAAGCAAACGTCGATAAAGGTCAGGATTGGTGAACACATTATACAGCTGGAGCAAACGCTTAAATACCGAGGAGTTCAGCAACCAAAGCTTCCGGGGTTACCAAATATAAGTGGACCTAGATAAAACCATCGGTCTTGCTTTATGCAGCTCCAGTATAAGCACCGTCTTTGAAGTTGGAAGTAAATAGAAAGAAAATCGCAGCTCCATACCGATTGAGTGCATTGCGAACGTCGTGTGCCTGCAACATCAGACGAAGCAACTTGTGTGATAGCAAGCATGGTGGTCATGAACATCTTGGCGAATAAGGGTCGACGCCTCTATGACCCATCATATGCAATCGGCGAGTCCTATACCTACCGTCGGCAGTTAGCACGAAGTGAATCTATTTTGGAATGGCAAAAAAGATGGGATAATTGACCTAAAGGACGCTGGACACACAGAATTATCCCAGATCCCTTAAAATGGATCAAACGGAGGCGCGGTGAGGTTAGTTACCACTTAGCTCAATTCCTAAGCGGACACGGAGGGTACCGTTCATACCTTTATCGCTTCGGGCGTGACGACTCCCCGTATTGCCCGACATGCGTGGTGATTCCGGAGGATACGGAGTATGTTGTTTTTAACTGTCCGTAGTTCGCCGCACACAGCGCGGAGGCAGAAGTTGACGCCGGGGACGGTTAACACCTGAGAACATCGTGGACCACATGCTAGTCTCCGAAACATTCTGGAGGGCGATGGAGAAATTAACAAAAGCGAACCACGATCTGCTGAGGCAGGAGGAGCTTCGAAGGAAAGTTACAAATAGCGACAGGAGACGCAGTTCATAATTGATCCTCCCCTGCGACCTAATATGGAAATAGCAGTCCCGCAGGGTAAATGAAGGAGAAGGAGGTGGTTTTAGTGAGTGAAAGTCTCACATAACTGTGTGGCAGGAGCCAGCGGTAGGTTTTGAACCTTTCCACCTCCCAACACAAAAAAAAAAATAATAAAAAAAAGACAGTAAACCGATTTGTGTTACACAAAACCTTAAGCATCAGTTTATGTCGAAATCTTTATTAGATCCTTTGTAATCAATTCCCAATTCCGACGATTTTGCCTCTCAAGTGTAGAACCTCTCCTTAAGATTTAAATTGAGATAAAGTGGTTTATCCGTTGTTCGGTGCTAGTACTTTTTGATGGGGTTTTGAGAATGAGGATGGTATTCTAATCAGAGATATCAAAACAGAGTTCATCTACATATCTAGAGGATCTCTTCCTTTCTTTTGACTCGTTCGCTTTGTAACCAATCTTCAACGGAAAAATGTTGGCCCTAAAGCTAAGCAATTCAGATGTCCTTCGTTAAATTAGCTAATAAGACTCGTCTTTTCTCTTAATATTGTAACTGCTCATACATTCCGAAGATGGAAAAAAGCAAGATTCTAGAAGTGCTGGAGATAAAATACTACAATAAAAATCAGTTAGGTAGGAAATACCCAAATCAATGTTTTTCAAATTGCAATGCGCATCTATGAATGTCAAAAGGTGAGACTTCAGCATCAGTCGACCAAAACTAAACACTCTGAAAACTTAATTTCATGGCTCAAGACTTCCTCGAAGTAATTATATATATCTCTGGTATCATCTTGTACAGTGAGTACCTGAGTTGTATACCAATTAAGAAAATCAGCGAACTGCAAAATTGTTACACGGTGATAATTCCGCCGAGTGCCGGAATATCGTGACCACAGTTCTTGAAGACTGATATGCACAAGGCAAAACACCACAGCAGACCACTTAGTACCCTGCTGCGCCAATCGCCTAGGTTCATCCATAATTCTTATTATTATCAACGGAACCATTAGATAGTTAGAATTTCAGTCTTCCTAATACCGGACAGAGGCTTAGCTTAGCCTTCAGATAGTCTTAATCTATGCGAAGTACTCGCTCAGTCAATCAGTCTAGAACCAGACATAATTGTTGTCGTCATTATAAAGGCCAACCACTTCTGGATTGCGCACTGCACTAACCGTCAAATCAGGTTCTTCTCTCTTTCTATTCTTCAGTTTCCATTGAAGACAATTCCGAGCTCATACAATTGACAATGGAGTCGCGCCGGTAATACCTATTACTGTTTTGCAGCTCTCTGACTACCTCGTTGTCTCCTTTTCATATCTGCTGCCGTACTTGAGCAATTTCTGAATGAATTTCCGCTTTGTGAGTTTCTATTACCTGTGCCGTGAAATGAGATGTCGCGACGACTGGCGTCCACCAGCGATTTTACCTTTGCCAACCCACAAGTACACGAGTAATATGAAAAATTCTTGAGAAAAACTCAGGCCCCATTACGGAACCTTATGAAATGCCAACAAGATAAAAGTATGACAATGAGAATGATGATGAATTTGATGATTCCCGGGAAGAAATGATGAGTTGTGGTTGTTATTCAGTGAAATATCAATAGCCTCTTGTATTCTTCGTGGTTGATTTGTGCAGATAGCAGGTACTCATCTGACAGTTTGTGCTAAAAATAGGTACCAGAAGCAGTTTGCTGAAAAGATACTGGTATGCTCTGGTATTTCCTTCCGAAAATAAACTGAAGATTCTTCCAGACCCTTGAGCATGAAGAAGTTAGCAAGGTCTAGAATTAGCACTCTAGGAATGGCATTCTTGAATTCTGAACCCCAGAAAGCGATCAAGCCACAACCTGTACACTGAACACTAATAATATTTTTCTGATGTGGTTTTACATGGAAATTTCAACGGTTTGAATATGATATTAATTTTTTTTCTTCTATTTAGATCTCTTAGACTCAAAAAAGCAACGAGCCGCAGCCGCAATAGCAGCAAACAGCGAGTTTTTTTCCCTCATCTTCAGCAATTGGACAAGGTTATACAGGTATTTTAGCAACAGCAGCGGTACCGGTATTTTAACTTAGCCGATTTAAGCATTCGTGGGAAATAAAATCTCCTGGAATGTATGTACATCTGATGATGGACCTTTTACATAAGTGTAATATGATGTGATAGTATCTCGTGGGCTGCTGTAGGCTGTCCGGTTGTAATAAGAGTTTGTTTTTATAGGTCATTTGCGGAATTGTTAAGTAGAGGATGATTAGCTTGGATGAAGAGGTTGACTCAGAGTGGTTCTAGTTTGCGGTGACACATTCGTGCGTCGACAATGGTTATAAAAGGGGTCAAGCAGTGCACTGCAGGATATACTGACGCGGATGATAGCTCCCTGAGGCCAAATTATCTCTCTCTGAGGGTGAGCTTTCTCTCATTTAGGGCGATGTGCGGCCTTCCAAGGGCCAAGCCTCTCGTCTACCAAGACCGCTAGTGACTCGTGATAGCCACACCCTGTACGTGGTGAGCCTACTATTAACAAAACGCTACGGAGCTAGGCTGGGGAGTCGAAAAACACCTCCCCCAATCCAGGGTGTCTCGCGAACAGTGCCCATTGGATAGTTTGCAGTTGGGGGTAACTGACTGTATTCGGACGGAGCCTCACTGATACCTGGTCGCCTCAGTAAGTTAGACCTTATCGTGCTACGAGGGGCTATGGCATGGCGGACCTCCTAACCCCAATACTCGTGGAAATCAAATGAGTACCAGCAATGAAAACAAAAACTAAAATCAATAAAGCGGGACCCTGTACCACACACAAACTGATTAATCTGGCGGAAGCACAGCTCCGAAATACTGAGAGCCAGATGATTACACCAAAGAAGGGAGAACTTGGGACACCAAGCAGTGGATCCAAGGTTTACATTGGTATACTGTGTGGCCAACAACCAGCAAACGCCACTGCTCAAAAAGCAGAAACGAGCAAAAGCACGTCTGAGATAAATATATCAGACCTCAGGAAGGAGACAGGTCTCAGTGGCGCCGATGTTATCTGAAGGCAGGCCTGAAACCAGAAGAGGCCCTTAAGAAAGCTCAGGATAAACCTAAGCCATCTCTACCCGAGCCGAAAAAGCGGGGAGCAGGAGAAATTAGCCCGCATGAAGGCAATGCTCCCAAAAAATTCATATCTGAACCCAAGGCGGGAGAAAACCCGGGCAGGTCAGGGGTGAAGGCAGTACTCAGGAAGCCCGCCATTACCTATACTAGTGCGATCAATGGCATTCGACTGACCATACTGCCAAAAATGTTTCCCCAGCAAATACTCACTCGTGAGGAGCAAGAAACCATCGAAGACCTTGTCGTCAAGCAGATATGCAAGGGATGCACTTCGAAACTTGTGTTCACCGGAATACGCTTTCGACCAGATCTTATACTGGTGGACTGTGCGACGGAAGACACTGAAGAGTGGATTAGGACCATAGTTCCCAAATTGGCAGGCTAGGAAATGACAGAACTGTCAACATGTGCTGGGGATGATATACTAGAAGCACACATGGTGACAACTTTTCTTCCGCGACAGTAGAAACGAAAGATCTTATGGGCCTCCTAATCGCTCAGAATGAGGATCCCCATACGCGAATATGGAGAGTCTTCAGAAGCAAAGTGGAGGGAAAGGGTAACTCCTCACGATCGGGGTAGATGACCGATCCCTGGAGGCAATCAAACGTCGGAGTTGCCATATCAACTATCGATTTGGCGACATACCCGTGCATGTGCACAGGGAAAAGCCGAGGAGACACGTCAGAGGAAACACCGGGTGTAAAAGCATACCGAGGTGCCCGAAGAAGTCTCGAAAGCCATAGAGGCGGAAAGGACTGGATCAAGCAGGGAAGTAGACCGGCTGCCCAGTGAAGAGCACAAGCTGGACGACCTAGACCTAGGAGGGCAATACTACGACAGTGAAGAAGAGTTCCAAACAATAACGGAGCCAATGGCCAGCATTAAGATAGTCCAGATAAATCTCCATCATGCAAAAGCTGCATCTGTGGTAATTGCAAGAGCAAGTTCCATGAAGAACATTGGAATAGTGCTGGCTCAGGAGCCCTGAGTACAGCGGGGGCAAATTCGCGGTCTGCCAGGAGGAAGCATGCAGGTAATTTGGGACTCCTTTTGTGAAAAACCAAGAGCTTGCATCATTCTTAAGCGTAATTTAATATATATATATCCTGACCGAGGACCTTGTGGCTATCCAAGTCTCATTGGAAGCCGGGAGGAGAACTCGAGAGGCAGCCGTAGCATCGGGATACTTCCCAGGAGACGAAATCCTGGCTCCAACGGAACAAGTCGCGAAACTAGTGAAGTATTGTTAGAAGAGGGCGTGACCACTTCTCTTCGGCTGCGATGCCAACGCCCATCACGAAGTCTGGGGAAGCAGCGATACCAATCGAGGGAGTGAGTACCTTGTTAAATTTATTCTTAGCAATAAGTTAGAAATATGTTACTCAGGGAACACTCCAACATTTGTGACCAGCACTAGACAGGAGGTACTAGACATAACTCTAGGAAATAGTCTAATGAACGGGATGGTCAGGAATTGCAGGGTGTCGGATGAGCCCCCTATGTCTAATCACAGAATAATCAGATTCGACATTGAGGGTTACTCCCAAATAAAAAGAATAATAAGGAATCCTAGCAGAACGGATTGCAAATTCTATGCAATGCACTAGAGCAACAACATTGCTCACCTTCAAAGGGGCGGTGATATCAGGTCTGGAACTAGAAACAGTGGTGGAAAACCTCAACACACTCGTCATTGACGCTTATGAGGCCAGCTGTTCGGTTAAGATAGTTAAGTCATCAAGGGGTGTACCATGGCTGAACAAGAACTTGGCCAGAATGTGAACAGAGGCACGAAAACTGTTCAGCCGAGCAAAACAAGCCGGGGACTGGCAGAGGTGCAAAAATGGGACATTTACCGAGAATGAGGAGGACAGGGTAAAGCTGCTTCTTAGAACTTCTTTCTCGGGGTCCTACCATACGGTGGCAGGCGACAGCATTCTGTCTGACATCTCAACAACGAATAAAAGGGAAAAAAAAAGAAAACTAGAAACTGGCAAGAGGTATGCTCAAAAGCTAGGCTAAGGTGGGCAGTGAGAACTTTTAAATCACTGAAATTATAGATGGCATTTCCCAACACTAATCCAGAGAGGCCTAGGAATCATGTTAGAGTCTCTTCTAAGGGTGGTAAGGGGGAACATAGCACTGAGATATATACCAACGTCATGGAGACGGGCAAAAGTGGTCTTTATTCCGAAAGCGGGTAAAAAGGATCCTTTTCAACGTAAATCTTTCAGACGAATTTGCCTAACATCGTTCGTACTCAAAACGGTGGGGAACGTCATAGATCTCATAGATATTATAACAAACGTTCTAAAGCGTAATCCCTTACATCAATGTCAATACGCAGGCAGGACGGTCAACTGAAACTCCTCTGTATCAGCTGACAGATGTACTACGGGATGCCATTGAAACAAAAGAAATAGAACTGTGTGCGTTTTTGGATATCGAAGGAGCATTCGACCACCCATCGCACACAGAGATACAGGATGCCCTGAGCCGCAAGGAAGTGGGAAACACCCTGGCATTCTGGATGGGTAAAATGCTAGAAAGCAAGCAAATAGAAGTACCAACAAGTAAAAATTCTATTGTCATGAACACTACTCAAGGTTGTCCACAGAGCCGGGTACTATCGCCGCTAATGTGGAGTATGATAGTGGGCGAACTCCTGGACGTGCTAACAAATACTGGAATACAAGTCTAGGGTTACGCGGACGACATTGTTTTAATCTGTAGGGGCAAATATGAAGATATTCTATGTGATAGAATCCAAACTGGATTAAGGGTTACTAGTGCGTGGAGCAGGAAGTTGGGACTGCGGATCAATCCAGTCAAAATCACCATAGTACCATTCACTAGGAGACGTAAGCTTGATCATCTGAGAGCCATAAAGTTACATGACATGGAGCTGAAACGAGAAACAGAGGCCAAATATTTCGGAATTACGCTAGACCAAAAATTACTTTGGAAGACAAATGTCGGAAGCCACAAGGGCTTTGATGACTTGCAGGTCCATAGCAGGAAAAAATGGGGTTGTAGCCCGAAGATACTACTTTGGATATATGCTGCAATTGTAAGGCCAATGATTACCTATGGAGCGGTAATCTGGACAGAAAGAACCGAACTTAGCACACAAGCCAGGGATTTACACAAGCTTCAAAGATTGGTTTGCGTGTGTATCAGTGGGGCGATGAAGACATGCCGAATGACATCCCTGGAGATCCTTCTGGGATTAACATCCATCCATCTGCACATACAGATGCAGGCAAAGAGGGCAATGTTCGGGATGGCCGGAAGTATCAGTGAGGTGGGGAGCTGCCTAAATCGAAGGAAGATTGATATTCTTTCTAGGCGATATCCCGAATTACTGATACCAAGGGTTAACATGACAACAATGTTTCACTTTGATAAGAAGTTTGAAAGATGGTGGGGTAACAGTTAAGCCCATGAGTGTTTAACGTAGGTACCTGTCGTGGAGACTTAATCCTACGGTCCTCTTTAGACACGGATTGATTTTGTGACCACAATCAGAGCCCCGCGGAGACAAGCAGCAACGGTACCAGTCAATACCAAGTGCATGGCGTAGCATTCATACTGGTGGATGCAAGACCTGCCTAAATCTCTACCGAACTAAGGAGTACGGCACCCGTGTTGAAACGCAACACCACGTCGAGGCCCGAAGGTCTCTTCTCGCTTGAGTATCACCAACAGCCCCCATGAAGCTCCCACTACGGGGCCAACCGCAAACAACCGAACTGTACTCATATACGACAGGAATTCTCCCGAAGTATATGAGTCCAGGGGCTACCCCGGTTCCCATGGTACCAGTATACCCCTGGTGAGGTTTCGTGGCCGAAGCCACTTCAGATGAGTCCCCGGGTCTGATCGCCCTAATTAGGCCTTTGGAGCATTCGCCTACTGCATCACGGCCGGCAAACCAAAGTGAGTACAGTGTCTCCCGGTGCCACCACTATGGAGGTTCTCCTCGGCCACTTGGTTTTAGTTTGGCCGACAGGGTTACCGCCCCGTCTTCCTCACCGCCACCTCTGAGCACCACGTTGGAATAACAAGTCAAACTAGAAGAACGTGGCTAGGACATACGGCTTAAACGGCTTGTTGACTGACGGATCGCTCACAGCAGGGGGAGTGGGCGCCGGTATCATTGGTCCAAGGAAAATGTACTTCAAGCCAATGGGCAGCCAAGGTACACTAGCATATTCCAGGCGGAAATATACGCCGTAGACAGATCTTCACCCTTTAATCTCGAAAAGAACTACAGGGGGCAAAACATTGCTATTCTCACCGATAGCCAAGCAGCGATCAAGGCACTTAGATCCAACCAGGTGAACTCTAAGCTGGTATGGGAATGTTTTTAGAGACTGAATACACTCGGCTCGTTCAACAAGGTCTGAATACTCTGGGTGCCAGGCCATGCTGAGTTGGAAGGCAACGAGGCAGTGGACGAACTAGCCAAGAAGGGAGCAGGGACGCCTTTATATGGGCCAGAATCCTTCTGTAGAATCGGAAACGGTTTCATGGCTATGACACTAAAAAATGGAGAGGAACGGTTGAGGGCACTATACTGGGCGGGCTTACCAGGGATGGAGCAGTCCAGGTTGCTTATTAGGAGATACGAACCCATGCGCACAAAGGATTGCTTAAACCTCACCAAAAAGAACCTCTGAATCATAGTGGGAATTCTCACTGGTCACTGTCGGCTAAACTATTACTAGGGAAGCTAGGGATATCTACGGACACTGCCTGCAGGTTTTGGGCGAAGTGTGATGAAACCTCTTTACACGTCCTGGGACAGTGTCCGGCACTTGTGCAAAGAAGGTCGAGGCATCTGGGAGACCACTTAATACCAGATGCAAAGTTGAAAGATCTGGAAGTAGGGAATATACTAAAGTTCCTGACCGTTAGAGGCTTGCTTGAAATACTATGATTAATAGGTACACTATAACCAGTAACAGGGGCACAATATTTCTTTCTTCTCTACCAAACTAAGATAGAAAATCTCCAATCGAATCGAACGAATTTTCCAGATCGCCTAGTACTCAATACGATCAAATAACCAGCTCCATCGTCATCAATTAACCTACATAATAATTAAAACATGACTACATATTGCGTACTCACGTATGTACGTTTATTATTTCAACAGCTGTTGAAAAACTTTAAAAAACATCTAATTTATTGCAAATATTTAACAAGCACGCTACCGGCTGTGCACAAGCAACCTCCAATTTCACATTCTCTTTCCATCTGTCTGCAGCAAAGAGAGCCATTCCTAACAAAAATTTTCATTTATGACTTTTCCGAGTTTTAAAACTGGAACCAAATTGCGTGAGTAACGAAATGTTACAAGTATCTATGCACATGTGTAAGCGCATTACATGGCCAGGGAAAAATCTGAATGCAAGCTTGGAAATTGCAAGAAAAAATTAGATAAATTCGGTGTACAAGACAAATTTCCGCTAGTTTTATTGCCATTATCTGTGAAGTGACAGCAATGGAAACATAAATTTAATTGTGATTAGTACAGGAAGAAAATCGTCATCAAAACCAGTCTGAAACGGCCAAAATTGTATAACTAGGATTTCTTCCAGCGTGTCCGTTGCATCAGGGCATAAAAAATATGCACATAAAATGTGCATGGCGGAAAAATTATAGAAAAAAAGTGTAAAGTAATGTGAAATTTCAGGTTTTGTGCACGTAATGGAAACAAGCGATATTTATAAATAGCATGGGCTTGAAGATAGCAACCATTAGGTTCTATCACGTTTTCCTCCAACTTATTATGTGATTAACAATTAACTGACGCTACTTGGGGAGCTAACCAACAAGCGCAGCGTCATGTTTCGGTGAATTTTGTGTTATGCGATGGGGGTTGCGGTTGGATGCAGCCGATTCAGTGTATCAATGGGGAAAATTGCTGGGGAAAGCGTAGTGGATTCATAAAAACGAGGTTTGCTATTGCTGGCCATAAATATGAGACAATGTAAGAAGACATCTACACGACCTTGATGTTATTAATCGGTCATCAACGGTGGTTGTATATTGAAGACAGTTAATTAAAAACTTGTGGCCCATCATACCCTCCTTTATCCTTGCGAGCAAGAGGTTGAATTCGAAAATCGAAAAGTGGTGGAGCCCTAGTCGAATTAGGCCCGAGGATAACAAATAAAAATACGTTCTGTGAAGCAGTCAAGGGGCTTCTGGGAAGGCGAGCTTTGGTTTCCAGCCTGGAACCCATGTGCTCTCTGGAAATCCGAGACCTTGACTGCCTCGCAGAGAAAAACCAGGTAGAAGAGGCCATCAAACGCAAATGTACGAAGGTAAGCAATGTCGGGACCTCTGCGAACTCCCGAGGCCAAAAACTCACTGTGGTGGAAGTTACGGAGGAATACGCCGGGAAGCTACTAAACAACTGTTTGGGCAGCGTGTAGGATATGAATCCGGGTCGCCCCAGCCAAATGTTACAGATATTTGGATTATGGACACACGTCTGCAACCTGTCGAGGACTTGACGGAAGGGTTACATGCGGCAAATGCGGTCTGATGGGTCATAAAGTGAACACCTGCAACGAAAAGGAGAGTTGCGTCCTATGCAGGGACCGTGCGCGTCTGATGAGAATCGCGGGCTCGGGGTGGTGTCCAGTCTTCAGAGCAGAACTGGAAAGAGCTGGGACAAACATGATTCACATTTTGCAAATCAATATGCACCGGAGTGCAACCGCTCATGAGCTACTAGCGTAGGTCGCTGCGGAGACCAAAGCTGATTTAGTGCTCATTCATGAGCAGTACCGAAACAAGGAGCCAGTTTCATGGCACCCTTGGGTTCTTGCCCAAGGACGAGGTAACGTTTTTCAGTGTCTACTTAACACCGAATGAGACGATGCCGGACTTTCGACACAGGCTTGATCCTCTGAAGGACGCTATCTAGGGCACAGAGATGCGGATCCTGGTCGGGGGAAACTTCAACACCAGGGAACTTGAATGGAGCATGCCTCACCCAGAGTTCAGAGGGAAACGAATTCTCGAAATGGCGGCGTGGCCAGGACTGGTAGTTTTGAACACCGGATCCACATCGACGTTCCGGTGCCCAGGTTGCGAGGGAAGCATTCCAGATGTAACCTTCGCGTCGAAGTGTCGCTGGTGGACGGGTGGCGAGTTTGGAAGACTCCTCGGTAAGCGGCCATCAATACATTGCATTCGAAGTGGTTGACACAAACCCTCGGTGTGCGCCACTCCGAAGCGAAGGTGAATGCTGGGAGATTTGTCGAAACTCTTGAAACAGGTGGGGCCGCGCTAGAGGGTACTCCTGGAGATGGTGGCGCTGTAGCTAACATTGCCGTAAATTCAGTTATGAACCTGATAAGAATGGCCTGCGTGGCTTCCATGCCCAGGAGGGCATAGAACATAGGACACTATTCTCTGCGCACGTTGTACGGAATGAGGACTCCCCTCTTTTCTCTACAAAAGAGTTGCAACAGTCAATCCTATCTATGAAAAACAAGAATGCGCCAGACCTGACGGTATTCCAGCAGAGGTACACACACTGGTCGGTCAGACCTGAAAGAAAGGATTTTCCCTTCTTGTTTTAAGGCGACCAAGAGTTACCGTCTTCATATCGCCCACTTTGTATGCTTGGCACTACTGGGAAAGTGCTCGGAAAGTATATCAGAAGTAGACTTGCTGGGGACTCATCTCCGCGGCAGTTGATGCTGTCATGCAAGTCGTGGATGCCGTTCATTCAGCGAAGGCACGACGGGTGGTCCTCCTCGTAACGTTCTCCTCAGAAAAGCCTTTAATTCCGCAAGATGGAAAGACATTCTAGGCACACAAGATAATACTTTCCACATGCCGAACTATCTCTTACGGATAATTGTGACCTATCTGAAGAACCGCTCCCTGCTCTGTGAAACGATAGATGGTCAGACGATGGAGGTCACGTCGGGGGTAGTGCAAGGATCCATCTTAGGGCCGGACCTCTGGAATGCTTCCAATGATAGTCTACTTAAACTTGACATGCTAGGAGAGTTGCGCCTGGACGGTTATGTAGATGATGTCGCGGCGCTTGTTGCTGGACGCATTGTCAAACAGGCGCAAAGAAAACTTGGCATATTGATGCGACGGGTAAGCAGTTGGATGACTGCTGATGGTTTCAACCTTGCACTGGAAAAAACCGAAGTAGTTATCCTGACTAAAAAGAGAATTCCGACCCTGCGTCCCATATCGTTCGACGAGCCGACAATCGAGTCAAAACCAACGGTAAAGGACTTTGGGCTAACTCTTTACTCGAAGATGAGCTTTTTTGAGCAAGTCAGCAACTGGAGTTTCGGCGTTAAGTAGGTTAATGGCAAATATCGGGGGTCCTCCCTCTAGCAGGCGTAGTTCAACGTAGTCTATCCTGCTCTATGGTGCAGAGATATTAGCTGACCCTCTTGTCGAGGAGGTATATGGTAAGCAACTCGCGCAAGTACAAGGGCGGGGAGCTTTACGGGTGGCGTCTGCATACCGCACTGTCCCTGACCCGGTCGTGATCGTAATCGCGGGAGTCATCCCCGTTGCCCTTCTTGCTAAGGAGCGTAAAGCCGCATACAAGCTCAAGGGAAAAGAGCCAAGGGAGGTGGTGTGGTCCTCCAGTCGGTTGGCAAGGGGTTCCTTGAACTGAATTCCTCTCCCCTCCCGCTGGTGAAAGGAATTCCCTGAGGTTCCGCAAGGCGACTATCCTGAAGTAATGTGACAAACGGTTCCAGGCTAGCTCCCTTACGATGGTATTCCGATCACGTACTGCTGCGGAAGTTCAACACACTGTGCGTAAATGCATTGACCTATCCTACACTAAAAATAAGAAACAAGTGTTGAAGAGTTAACCCTACCATTTTAACATAAAAATAGCCTCAATTTGAGGCGCTATAGCGTTTTAGGAGGAGAGGAGGGCTCTCCTTTTTGTTCTACATATCCTCACCATTCCCTCCTTCTCACGGGTATGGGTGAAAATTTAAACTTTACCATATATATGGTTGCCATTCACCACTTGGTGAGGTACAGCGCGTCAATCCATGCACATTTTTGAGTCTACAGTATGAATACAACTAAAGCGACTTGGAATGTATTGCTGAGCAGTCATTGCTGTCGAAAATTATGTGTCTTTGTTTTTTCGTTTGATAAAGATTAATTGTTGTGATTATGATTTCAACCAACTTTGAGACCGTTGATAATTTCTCCTATCTAGGGTTGAAAATTGCAACCGATAACAGCTACGATGATGAAATCCGCGTACGGTTGTTGTCAGCCAACAGAGCCTATTTCAGCTTACAAAGACTGTTCCGCTCGAAACGTCTCACCAGACAGTCACAGTTCTTACTGTACAAGACAATGATCTTGGCAGTCCTCATGTATTCTTCGGAAACTTGGGTTCTTAGCAAGAAAAATAGCGAACTCTTGGCCGCGTTCGAGAGAAGAATCCTCTAAAGAATTTTTGGTCCCCTACATGAAGATGGACAATTCCGTAGCCTACACAATGACGAAATCTATGAACGATACCATGACCGTCCGGTTGTGGATAAAATCCGGCTTAATAGGGTACGGTGGTCGGGTCACTTAATCCGTATGGATGAGGATGATCCAGCCTGGAAAGTCTATAAGGGCAATATCTATGGTAGAAAAAGTAGACGAGGCAGACCCTGCCTAAGATGGAGCGATGGCGTAGGTCAGGACGCCAGACAGCTTTTTGGGATATCGAATTGGCGGACCTTGGCACAAAACCGGGGTGTCTAGGACACTAATAGGCTGTCTGGAGTTCCTTATTAAGGCAGACCTAGACCGGATACCGGTTGTTGCGCCGTTGATGATGATGATGATCTATTTAGGATGAATTCGCAGAAAATTTTACAAATATAACGATATTTATTTGAGCAGATATAGTAGCGTATTTCAAGGCTTAGATACCATATTTTTTTCGGTTGGGACAAACCGCCGAGAATGGGCTCTTAAAGTAATTGGCCCTTTTCGGATCCTTGCACTCCTCTCTTTTGAAACCAATAACAAGGCTAATACCTGCTAATCGAAACCTCTCATTTGATACCCCACATGGCCAGAAATTTGCATCCCTCTTTTAGGTCTATGGAACCCCCCCCCCCCCCCCCCCAACTCAACGTATAGCAATATAATTAACGACATGTGTGGCGGTTCACATTTCCGAGTTTTCGAGAGTGACAGACAAACAGACGAACAGTCAGTAAACCGATCTTATTAAGGTTTTATTTCCAAGAAAGCCTTAAAAATGACCTTAGACTCAAGCGATGAAAGCTTAAAAACGTTTAGTTCCTTACGAATGAAAATAAATATGCGTATCTACAAAGATATCGTGCCATCGTTGACTGTCCTGAAATACGCTTCGACTCCCCTCAGGACTTCCCGAAAAGGTGCATTCCTCCTCCACTATGGTGCATCATGTGCTTCTGGAGCGACCCCCTCGTCGGCCATGCTGGACTGGTGGATTCCATTGCATGACGTTGCCATCAATTGAGTTGTCACCCTTCCTTAATATGTAGCCCATCCATTGTCACTTCCGCCTTCTCATCAAAACAGATTCATCGAAGCACTATCTAGCCCGTGTAATAACGTTGGTATTAACGCATTTCCAGATTAACGCATTTAACGAGGTTAAGACATCGAATGACATCGATTCGGTGCCGCCGTCCATCTTCGATATACAAATTGATTAACCCCTTCGATATTCTGCCAATTAATGCAAATAGAAAAAGTCCGATGATCTATCAGACTGAGAACCTTGATTTTGTTAGACTTTATCTTCAGTGCAGTTCTATTTACCTCCCTCTACAAATCAAGAGTTATTTTGCCAAGGTCTATGACTCTGCTGCCGAAAGTTTTCTTAAAATCGATGAAGAGCAGATGAAGGTGTGACCTAAACTTCGCATATTGCTTCACAAGATAAGGGAGAAGAATATTAAGGCGGTCAGTGCAGCTGCCTGTGAACTGCCCTTCGCCGATCAAACTCGAAATATTTCTTCATACGTTACAGGATTATTTTAGATATTATTTTCGCGACCACAGGGAGTACACAAATACCCCTGCAATTGTCCCATTTAAGATGGGTCCCCTTTTTCGGATTCTTAACGATCAACCGCTTTATCTTCCTTTAGGAAAAATCTCGGATTCTCAGGATTTCCGTATAAATGGAAGTAGCAAGACCCTCAAGCCCAGCGACTTTACTCTGTCACCGTTCTTCAGTGGCTCGTCATCGTGAATGAGGAGCCGAACATTGACGTTCCTCTTCAAGTCATCGAAAAATGTACGATCACCAGCTAGTTCTTTCTTGATGCGGTATTCGGTTCTGAAATCATTGCGATTTCCGGCAACCTCTGCTTTCTGACTAGCCCAATAATTCTGCATTCATACTTTGATAGATGCAATGATATTTTGCATTATTTTCAGTTGACCCCTATCATAGCAATACGTACGGAGAGGCTAAATTTGGACGCAAGAGAGCTTTGATGGCATAGGGATTCTGTCATAAACACTCACCAGGTGCTACCTCAGTACTGGTCATGAATAACTGTTACCGGATCTCCCTTACCAGGTTTGGAGTTCTCAAACTGGTTCCATTAGATACCCTTGTTGGTGTTTTAATCTGTATTTCCCAGAAGAATAATGACAACTTGAGACAAAGTAAAAGTTGGTCAAAGATCAAAAGCTTTGGTTCCCATTGAACAGTCACACGTGTTCCACTTCACCAGATATCCGAAATCGATGCATATGACCATGTCTATCCAATCCATTGGTTCCCTTCATCAGGCTAGACACAAGTAGAGGTATTCAATGCATATCTCATCGAATAGTGGAAAGTTTATACTTCCTACTTAATCTCAGATTGCAAAACACCTAATCTACGGCTGTCTGTTGTCTACACACTGAAATCAATATTGATCCCTGCGGCACAATGTTGGTTCACATGACACGGCTACAAGTTTCCAACCAGCCAACAACCGAACCAAACCATCTTGTCCGCAATCTCTCTTTTTGCTTGTTGCTTGCTTGCTCGCGTCGAAAGTTGAAATTGTCATATCGGCTCCAATCTACATACGTATAACATAGATGGATACTAAGTATATGAATCGGGCTGAACTGAACAAGCCAACCAACAGCCAGGCACCGCATAGTACCGAAGTTGATCTAAAGTAAGAAGTGATCAAAATAAACACACTCAAGATGTATTCCAAGATACTGAAACGCCAACGTTTACGTCTTACGTATCTTCTGCGTATGCCGTTGTCGCGTCGTCTATCGTCTTACAGTGTCACACATATAATATGTGGCAAAAGCTGTTGTTGCCGTCGCGTCAACTTGTCGTTAACAACATGGCCGACGCGAACCAGCAACATGGAAAGCCAAATAACGCAAGAGAATTGAATAATGCCCTGAATGAATTGGTGGCGTCGTCCCAGACTCCATTAACTCTAGACCGTCCTGCAACCCCGCTCCTCCGTTCCTCCGCGCCCAGCCAACAGGGACAGCAAGGCTTGCTAGCAAGCCCCAAGGGAAGCAAGCAATAATTGGAAGGAGCGAGGAGGGGTCCCACGGAATATGCGAGATCAAGTCGAAATCTCACTTTTCGTTCAAGTGTCTAATTACACTTTTTGTAATGTACTTAATTTAGACACTCACGATTTGTGCGCAGACATTCCGCCTTGGAAACTTTCGAGACGAAAAAATTATCCGTCGAGTTTTTTTACGTCCGGATCAGACACAGATTTGCAAAAAAAGGTAATCTCGGTCCATTTAGCGGGGACTATCGGAAGTCAAGTGAGTTGAAGCATATTATGAGCGCACTAAATTCAATTCCCAGTGAAGCACCAAATCATGCAAGACTCCATCCTTTAAAGGGAGTCCTCCCGAGAGATTTGTCCACTTCAATAAGTTCCAATCGTTTAGGTACATCTTACAAGTACCAGTAACATGTAACCTGTCTGCATGCCAATATACCCGATATGTGAACCCTAATCGAAACTAAAAACCCTCAACCCAATGCAGCCAATACCTTGGGCTACGAGAGCCAGTCAGATCCAATATCCAGCATCCATTCTGTATCTAAAGTGCGTGGCGGCATCACTTTGAGGTTCAGTCGAGAGGATGAATTTCAATTTGACTTTTAGCTTTTCTCCATCTTTTTTTTCGCTCTTTATTATTGTCATGTATTATACGTAGTGCATATATGGAACCTGGGCCCCAATTCGGCCCAATATCATGCTGGAGCCCCCATTCACTCTCGACCCAAATCTGATCACTTTTCGGTTAACTGGACCGTATAATGGTGTTTTGTCTTGGTTGAGTGTTCATTATCTGCTTTCAAGTGTTATATTGTCCGTGTCGCGTCTTTTTGTTGTTGCTGCTATTGCTCTTAAAAAATTCAGTTCCCACGAACTGATCGGATTTCACTGCAGGATCGAGAGACAAAAAAGATAAAAACGAAACAAGATTGCAATATAAGAACGATTGAATGCACTTTAAATTAGTTGGGACAGGATCAGCATTGTGACGAAAAGTGAATATACTTAATTGGACGTTGGCGACCGGTGACCATAGTTTGCAGAACATTGTTGCAGAGGTGTCTCTTGGATGGTGGGGGTGAGAATGATTAGATACAAGATGCATATGGGCTGCAAATCCATTTTCAAATTTTCTGATGTTTTGGTTCCATTGTTTTCAAACATATGTTCACAAATGACTTAGAGGAGTACCACATTGCGCCATTTTTCAGTGTCCTCTTATGTATTTAACAAGGTATGTGTTGAATCATGTTCAACAGAACGGCATCACAATTGATGCAAAATTTCCATTATTTCCATTTCCATTCTCCATTGGGAGCAATATTATCCTACCCGACAACTTATCTAAGATACGCCGAGGGCTGCGTGGTCAGTAGGGAGCTTGGTCTTTAGTATGCGAACTCTGAATACCTTGAGCACCTTCAGTTTCAAATGAAAACCGACAAGAACGTCGGCCGCCGGAAACCAGCAGTCCACTGGTGTCCTACTCAAGAGCCAGTACCAGATTGCTAAGAATAAGGAGGCCGATACTGTCGACGAGCGGGATGAAAAAGACCTCGCTAAATACCACGCGATTGTTAACAAATACAATGGCAAACATCTGGCTGACGAGCAGAAGGCGAAGCCCATCATTCTGAAACGCAATCGATCTCAAGACGAGGTCGCGCAAGACAAGAAGCGGAGCAGAATGGGCAAGAGCGCAGATGCTAAGAAACATCCGAAGGAAATTCCGCAGCAACCGTCAGCCGACGGGCCACGAACTGCAAAGCCCTTCAGCCACGTGGCCAGGAGCCACTTATGAGTGGCGCTGGCGGATGATAATTTCGCTAACGGCAAGTTAGCGCCGGAGGTGTGCACCAGCATTGAGGCCAGGCTGTCGCGCATGGTCTATGAGCATCTCTTGCACACCGAAGGCAAACACGGGACTCATCATCCACTTTGATTCCTCTCAGGTGGTCCGTGGGTTCCACGTAATAGCTTGCATGTACCAGTTCTCTAAGGACTTTCTCGGTTCGTGTGTCGCGAAGATCAGCGACGCCTGGGAGGGCGTAAAGCTCAAGGTCATCCCTTACTACGAGATTCCCAGGAGACCGGTCGCTCGCATCTGGTTGCCGAAGATTCGCATGGATAAGGACAAGCTAATCCAATTCCTGCGCCTTCACAACCCCGGAATTCCTATGGACGACTGAGTTGTTATCAAGGAGGAGGAACCTCAAACAAACAGTCAGTCTTTACTACTCCGTATAAACGAGGAGTGCCTGGAGTGTGGTTCGGAGTCAGGAACGCAAAGTTAAAGTGTTCCGCTCTACAAAACCGGACGACGACCTAGACCCAATCGACGCAGCATACGAGCTGTTGGAGGACATGACGATCAACGGTCCGACGGGGACTGACGAACCCCCCACGCAAGCAGATCATGCCGAGGGTAACGCAGATAAATCTGCAGCACTCGAACTGTGCCTCGGCTAATCTGCTTGTCTTCCTCCTAGAGGAAGACATCGACATCGCACTAATATAGAAGCCCTGAGTCGGAGGCGACCGAACCATCCAAGGGCTCCAAAGCAAATATTTTAATTTATTCCACAGCACAGGAGACGCTGATCGGGATAGACCTAGAGCATGTATTCTCGCGAGGAAGAGTCTGCACGCTCTTCTGTGTCTGGACCTGAGTTCCAGCGACCCAGTCGTGATCAAGCTGGAGCAGGCGAGGGCAGAGAACGTGTATATTTCCTCGGCTTACATGGCTCACGACCGATTAGCTCCGCCAGAAGAAGTACAGCATCTGACGAACACCATAGCAACAAAGAAAGCCAACCTGCTGATAGGCTGCGACACCAATGCAAGGCAACTCGAAAATCAACGAGAGAGTTGGGTCATTCTTTGATTTTATTATTACTTCGGTGTGTAACAAGGGCAGTACACCAGCCTTGCATTTCCCGTGTTCGGAGAACTGTAACAGTTGGGAAGAGGTCCTTGATATCACCCTAATAACCGACAATAGGATTCTTAGGGTGAAGTATCAGTATCAGATCGCAGGTGGATACTTTTCGGTCTAGATCTCGCCGCAGAGGGCTCCAAACCCTTTAGAGATCCCAGGAGGATCAACTGGAGAAAGTTTGGTCAGGTAATTAAGAACAAACTCTCCGGTGCGCAAATTGGTAAGATTAGCACGACAGACAAACTGGAGTTAAAGGTCGGGGCTCTCGAAAAGGCATTCGATGTCGCCTTTAAAGTATCGTGCCCTACTAAGTACAGCAAAAAGACACTGCCGTCGTGGTGGAATGAAGATCTCTCTAGTCACAGGAAGCTGACCAGAGAAATCTTCAACATCTGTTACAGGCAAAAATACTGGCAACCATACAAGGACTGTTTGAAGAAGTACAAGTCGGCCATCAGGAACGCCAAGAGGCGGTCTTGGTTGGACTATTGTCAGAACATCAAAAGCACCAGTGAATCCGCGAGGCTCAGAAAGATTCTGTCCAAAGATCATAAGAGCCCATCCTTTCTTAAAAAGTCGGAAGCTCCTGGACGGAATCTTCCAACGAAACCTTGGAGCTGCTGGTTCAAACGCACTTTCCCGCCAGCGGGAAGCACTGTGAGTCAGAACCTTGCTTGGAGGGTTTGCGGCAACCCTAGCTGTGCTAGACTATCAAATCGGTAATTACCGAGGATAGGATCGGCTGGACTATAAACAGCTTCTCCGCATACAAATCTCCAGGCCCAAATGGCATAATGTGTCATGCTACAGAAGCAGCAAGAAAGGGTTGTGCGGTGGCTTGTTGAGATTTACCGGAGCTGTTGTCCTGGAGGCGCGCACGAGTGGTTTCCATACCGAAAGCGGGCAGGCGCGGTCATGAGTCCGCGAAGGACTTTCGACCAATCAGCCTGACCTCTTTCGTGTTGAAGAAGGACGATTATCCCAGCATGACTACCTCAAAGGAAAATCCACGGGAATCGCCCTCCATAAGGTAATTGGCACGGTTAAGCGGTCACTGCAGTACAAGCAGTATACCCTAGCTGCCTTCTTGGATATAGAGGGAGCTTTTAACAATGTCAGTACCAACGGCATCAAGGAAGCCATGACCGGTACTGGATTGGAGGGGTGTCTTACGCATTGGATTATATCCATGCTAAGTACCAGGATAATTCAATCGAATCTGGGAGATGCCCCAGGGTGGCGCCATCTCACCGGTGAGCTCTGGTTAATAGTAATGGACAAAATTTTACGTACATTGGACAGCAGCGGAGTGAAGGTGGTGGCGTGTGCCGACGACTTGGTGATATTAGTATCAGGGATGTTTTTGTTCATTATGAGCGACATCATGGAAGGAGTGTTGTGAAAGGTGTGCCTTTGGCAGCATAAACCCAACCAAAACGCAACTGATGCTATTCACCAGCAAGACAAGAATACCTGAATTCCATTTACTATGGCTGAATGAGCAAAGATTGGTTCTTTCCTCTAATGTAAAGTATCTGGCTGTAATCCTGGATCCAAAGCTAAATTGCACATTGAACATAGAACTGAGGATTAAGAAGGCCTGCATAGTCTTTGCAAACCTTTGCAAAGAAATGGGGTCTCCGGCCGAGGATGATTCTCTGAATGTACACCGCTGTAGTGCGTCCGATCCTAACGTACGGCT
Source organism: Hermetia illucens (assembly GCF_905115235.1). Classification (NCBI taxonomy): domain Eukaryota; kingdom Metazoa; phylum Arthropoda; class Insecta; order Diptera; family Stratiomyidae; genus Hermetia; species Hermetia illucens. The sequence continues at coordinate 27,730,560 of NC_051849.1, forward strand.
CTACTGTATGGTGGCAGGCTTTGAAGAAAAAATACAATAGGATGAAGCTTAATAAGATTCAAAGAACCGTGTGTGCAGGTGCTACTGTGGCTCCGCAGTCCTGCCCGGCAGATTCTCTCAATGTATTCCTGCATCTCCTCCCCCTAGACCTCCACATTAAGTATGTTGCAGCGTGCAGTGCTGTCGGACTACGTGAGTCCGGATGCTGGGCAGCAAAGACCTACGGCCGCATGAAACACCTCGGGAAATCTGGGCATTCCCCACGGACTATGCCACACGCAAGCTGAACTTCACGAGAAACTTTGCTGTGAACCTTCCAATCAGGGCAAAGTGGAAGACCGCGGCGCGGGGGTTTTGTCGAGTACACACAGTGTATCCAAGTCGTATGGTTTCACCAGTGTATTCCAAGAGGAATTACTGGCAATATTGGAAATCTGTCGATGGCTGGAACGAGATTCGAGCCACAAGCGTAACATAGCCATTCTGACCGACAGCCAAGCGGCCATCAAGGCCTTGTACTCAGCGACGACATCTTCCGGGCTGGTGGGGCAGTGCAGAGACGCGGTGAACCGTCTGGGCGACACGCTCAAGGTCACTCTCCTCTGGGTTCCCGGGCATAGGAACATAGAGGGGAATGAGCGGGCTGATGGATTGGCCAGGCAAGGTTCTGCTCTTGGCAGTCCGCTGGCGGCTGCCCGGGGCCGAGTCTACTCGCACTGATTAGCAGCCGCGGACCTAAGATGGCGAAGGCTTACGAGCTGTGCGAAGTCAAGGAGAATTTGGAGACCTCAGAGAGATTTCTAGCTGCAGGGTGAGATAGCTGCTTTCTTTCGGGAATGCTATGGGCTCGCTCTGAAGATCCGAGCCGGCTGGATTCTGCCTCCCTGCTTCCATAACAAGAGTCGTGATCTAAGGCTTTTGTGGCATCAAAACGGCGCACTGAAGCGCTAATTGGGCTCCTCGCAACGGCCACTGATACCTACCTACCCTACCGGAGCGATACAAAAGAAAAGGTTTCTCAACAATTGGTCGGTCGAGTCGGATTTAATTACGATAAAATTCGTGTTGATCCAATCCGCGATTCCTTAATCGAACTTTCTCAGTCTCCAAATATTAAACAATAATAACCAAATAGCCATGGCCGGAGCAGACGGACATTGCTAAACAGGTGGAGGTTCTGGAAAAAAATTACAGGAAGGATGGACCATTTCGGAGATCAGCCGAGTATTTTGCAAAAAAAAAAAAAACCGAGAAACTTCAAGCCCTGATAAAGATGTTCAGCGCGAATCATCGGAAGCTACTCGGTTTCCTCAAGCCAGACGACCCGTATTTTGGCGTGCAGGAGGAGATAGAGGCGAAGTTTGGGACGATCAAGGCATTGATCGAGAGCGATCAAGCGCAGATCGACGTCGGGAAAAGAGGATGGTGGCCACACTGGGATGCCATCCGGCACATATGGTGCCTCTCATGATGGAGTACTTGCGGATAATTGCACCATTGGAGGATTAACGTCGATCCCGGCTGCCGGCACATACATAAAGGACAGGCAAACATACGGGATTTCGGAGCACCTGCCGAAATTACCGCCGATCCAAATTCCATTCTTTTCTGGCATCACCAAGGAATGGTGCCAGTTTATCGTTCAAGTCGTGATAGGCAGCAATACATCGATTGGAAGCATACATAAATTACAATACTTGTTGGGATATCTGCGAGAGGAGGCAAAAGAAGTCCTCGCACCTATAGCTGTCTATCAATAATTACGAGTCCGCACTCTTGATATTGGAAGAACGGTTTTCGGATAACCGTCAAGCTGCTTGTGAGTACATGGACGTAATCCTCGACGTGAAGAAGCTCGGCTACAAATCTACTGACGACGTAATAGCAATGTATAACACGATACGGAACTACTTGGTTGGATTGAGTAACTTGGGGTACACGACTGCTCATTGGGACCTAATGATAATTCGTATTATAATGCGAAAGTTCGATAACAATACCCTGCGTTCTTTTGAAGAGTACATCGAGGGTAGCAAGGAGTCACCTCCTGTGGGCAAGTTATGCGATTTCCTCCTGAAGAGGTATAAGCTGCTTCTGTCCATCCAAGCCCAAACGGACGGTAGTTGCATATATTGCAAAGGAAAACACGCAATGTTTTCATGAGACGATAAGAACGACTTCGTAAGGCAGTCCAAGGTATGCCGATTCTAACTAGGGTAATCTTACCTGGAAATTTCAGTCAGCAGAACTATTTCCGGAAAAATTTTCCAGTAATCGCGAAAATTGGTCATCAAGTTTTCAACAAACCTGTCGAGCTGACTACAAATACGATTTCCACCGAGCATTACAACCGAGCACATCACCACATGACACTCGTCTCCGGGGCTATGGCAATGTCCCTTGCATCACTGAGCCTGATGGTCCTGATAATCAGTCAGAAGAAGCGGATGTCATCCTGGTTTCTACATCGGCGCAGGCAACCAGCACAAGTAGATGAGGAGATTCTGATATATCAACGAATACAGGACTTAATTACGCGGGCCCCAAACTGTTTTGAAATATGTTCAACAGATCGGCATCACAATTGATGCTAAATTATATCTTAAGACATCCAATATTTTCTCAGAAACATTATATCATAAAATGTATCATAAAAACCCAGTTTGCTTGAAGTTTCAGTCTAGATGCTACTAGCGTAAGTCCTTGATCAGGACTCTCCCTTTTTGCGAAGTATGATTGTCACACCAGAAGTAAGCCCTAATATCATTGGCTTTCTCAGCAAAAAGTAAACTCAAATGAAATAGTCACCAACTCTTAAGGAAATGCAAACTTGTTTATTCTGATTCTAATGGCTATGCTGAGTAAGGTTGCATTACTTGTCATATATTCCTTTATATAAACTAAGTGAATTCCATTTCCTCCATCGAGCCTGCCTCCGTTAAAACTCACCCATTGGGTATCATGTTCTCTACGACGATATTTAATATTATTTTGTGCTATGACTACTACAGAGTTGGCAGTAACTTAATCCACCTAAACATAAGCGTACCTGGCTAAATCTAGCCAAGTTACCTAAACGACTAAGGCAAGAGAACCGCTATCTTGGCGGTTGCCGTCTTATAGGCATGAACATTCCTCTTTGTTTTCAATTATGTGACATAACGTGGATATAACGCGTCACCTCTATATCGCGGCTCACAACAAAACACGGCACCGCACGGTACCACACTAGGCGGCTAAATTGCAACTTAGCATTTTCTTGATGTCGCTTTTTTGTTGCTGTGAGTATATTGGAGATATCGCGACAAGACGATGAGATAGTGAATAATATAAAATTGGTTAACCCTGTGTTTCATGAAAACAAGGTTAATGCTTTGTTTACTCCGTTCAGAAGCTGATAGCTTCCTTACTTGGATGTAATTTTCTTAACCCAGATTATCTAGTAACTCAGGGCTACTAATGGGACAGTCGATATGGGTCTCAGCTTAACTAGGATCTCATTCAGCTCATAGGCACCATAAGCCGATATAAACAAGTCGAGAAACCGGAAGCTTGACGCTTCAGGTATGAAAGGTTTTGTGTATTTCTTCTATAAAACCATTTGAGTGGACATTTTAGCCTACATAGAGGCTTAGACCGGCTTCAGAAAGTACTTACCGAGACCTTTCATTTGATACCCGATATGACTATATTCGGTGATGAAAAAATGTAGACCCCTTTCGTATGTGTGGGGACCCCCCCGCCCTCGTAAATTCGATGTAGAATGTAATGTAATTCACTGTATGCGTGAGCGTTCCGAGTTCCCACTTTCTATCAAATTTGGTGTCAATCGCTATAATCGTTTCCGAGAAGAATGAGTGTGACAGACAGACAGAATGTAACCCGATTCGATATCGGTTAATGCTGGGGTAAAAGGAGCCCACAGCGAAAGGGATCCGAGTCCAAGTTGGACTCTGGCTAAATTAAAGAAGGAGCGGGGTGAAGCATGGAGAATGATTACGAAATGCAACCGCCAAAAAACGCTGGTAATAACAGCAACCGAGGGTACATCCTATGCTAACATTTTACAAAGATCTCCTCTTCCTTCCTACGCTGAAGGGACCTAGCAACACAAAAAGGAGGATTGCTGTCCGAACTACCGAAGGAAAAGAAGGATCACGACAACCTACAAAAATTATTGCTGGCAGCTTCAATGCTTGGGCAATGGAGTAGGGAAGCCGTGAAACTAATGAAAGGGGAAGAATCCTAATTGAGGTTTTCTCCTGCCTAAACGTTACCCTGGCCAATATTGGAAGTGCAAGCAGTTTTGGGCTTGGAGAACTAAACTCCGTCGTGGATGTTTCTTTCGTAAGTGATTTGCTGCTCAAGAGTCTACACTGGCATATTAGCGAAGAATATACGCATAGCGGAACGTTGAAATACCAAAGTGTCGCACGGAATGCCATAAAGCAGAGTCAGCGGCGAAGAAACCCGCCAGAGTATGAACAAAGATAAATCGAATATAAACAACCACGCAAAAAGTTGCAGTGGGCCATCACGAAAAGTAAGAATTATCACTTCAAGCGACTCTGTGATGGGGCAGACTATGATCCTTTGAGAGGAGCTTACGAGCCAATCATGTCAGCAATAAAAGGTAAAAGGTCCCCTCCTATTATGTGCCCTAGATTATTGTGGGAGATAATTTGGACATTGTTTCGCCAATATCCGGAAACTACCTTCCCAATGATACCAATGAACGCCGAAGATATCCCTCCAGTAACCACAAACGAAGTTCTCGACGCATTGAAAAGGGTTCGGGATACCGCAGCCCTCAGGAAAGCCAAAAAATGAATGAAAGGGAGGGGGTGGGGGGAAAGTTGAATAGAGCCAGTATGGATAGGAAAACATTTTTGTCATCGGTACCACCCGTCGTGAATTAATTTATTTAGCAACAAAGTTGAAGGAGTTAATTGGTGTTTCACGAAATCATGCTGTCCTTTGGCAATTAGGTGACCGAAACAAGCAGTCAACCAGTCGTAGGCGTATCTCTCGAGGATTTTGAAGCAAGACGAAAGAAGAAATATGGGACGGTAGTTCACAGCTAGTGAAGGATCTCCGCTCTTGAAACTTCTAAACTTTTGTTGGAAATAATACAAATAGGAACAGAAATATATTCTTCGGGACCAGTTCCGACACTGGTGTCAAAATTCCCAATGACGAACTCAACTAAGCAAGGCGTCCACGAGAAGAATGGCTAGAGATTCGGAGCAGCCTGGATCAAGAAGAGGCGTAGAGGGTGCAGTGGTCAAGGGAGTAAACACGGAAGAGAAGTATGAACAAAGAAGGTCACAGAATTGTTGTGAGGAGTTGGCATTAGAATCAGCAAAGTTAATGGAAGAAGGAAAAGATTGAGTAGGGTTACGGAAATGGTGAATACGGAATTAAAACGGTTCAAGTTACTGCGGGCAAGGGCGGCCTCGACGCTCAAAAATTATCTCTTATGTGCTATTTTAATCGTCGACTTCACAGTGGAGCGCATAGCCTTAAAATGGGCAAGGTCGGCGAAATTCTTTGAAGTCCGAAACTTCCTCCATAAAGCAAGTTTCAGGCGGATCTTATTAAGGATATCCGTGGTAAACCAAGTTGGGTTAGGGTAGGTAGGGGAAGAAGTTACATAAAAGGAGAGGAGATTATAAAAGGTGTCAAGAGCTTGATCACATGTAGAGGTCAATTAGACTGAGTTGAGGCCGTCAAGGTTGGCTTGCAAAAAGACTAGCGCAGAGGACGTAGATACAAGGAACAATAAGCGGGTGGGAGTTAGGTGGGGAGACACGTAGAGCAACACAATCATATGGTGAGTCAGAGGAGGAAAAGAGGAGTTCGGCGCGGAGTTGATTTTTAATTGCAATTACGACTCCACCACCAGTAGACTTGAGACATGAGGCAGCGCGGTTGCAGTCACAGCGGAAAATGAAATACCCATCGGAGAGCTCCGAGTTCACTATATTGTCACCAAGTCAGGTTTCAGAAATACAAATTACGTGATGTTGCTGAGCCAGCGCGAATAGATTGCAATTCATAGTTTGCAGCGGTCGCGCGAAGGCGAGACAGCATAGGAAAACTATTCAAGCAAGAAAGCGTATCGTAAGCGCCTTGCACGAGTATAACGACGAGTGGGTCTCAGTACCGTACTGTGCCAGAGCCGACAATGATGGTGATCGCAGGAGTGACTCCCACTTTTTGTTAAAGAACGCAAGACCATTAACGGAAAGGACTCAAGAGCACCCCTCTTCGATCGGAAAAAAAGTAAAAAATCTCTCTTAGAAAAACGAGTAAAGTATAAGCAATAACTCCGCAACTTCAACAATGCCAATTGTAGTGTACGTCAAGTCAGGCGGCATGGTCGCCTATAGATCAGTTCCATGTGCAAACTGATATAATGCTGCGCGCATTTACATGTCCCTGGCCTAAAATGTTGTTATAGAAGGGCCAAATCCTCCACGACTTAGCACAGATGGTGAGCTTTCGTCATCTGAAGTCAGCGGCTGTTGGTTGTGCGATCAGTCCGCAGTGGGACTGTCAAGAGTGAAGCTCCGCGTTGCTCCATTCCACTATATTTTCCTATGACCGGGAATCTAGAGGAGCGTGCAACCCAAAATGTTCAGCGCATCTCTGCACTGCCCCACCAGCCTGGAGGATGTCACTACTGAATACAAAGCCTTAATGGCCGCTTTACTGTCGGTCCGAAGACGAGTAAAGAGGCTGATGGATTGCGCGGTTCATCGGAAACTTAGATTCATCGCTGCACTGAAAACATAGTCAAATTGGCTTTTTACATACCCAACTTCTAAGCGGACATGGAAGTTTTCAGGTTTACGTACACAAAGTTGGTTAGGGAGGATCCCCTAACTGTTCTGTATTCTGCAATAGATGACGCCGGTCACTCCATTTTTTATGTAAGGTGGTATGGAATCGTCAGTAATTGTATGCAGACATAGAAGATCTCCTTCCAGACAATATTGTCAGAGAAATGCCGAGGAGTTCGGATAGATGGTGTCGTGTTATGCACTCGACCGAGAAAGGATTACTCTAGCTAGCAAACTCCTCCTCTCCCCTCTTGTTGGTGAAGGATATCCCCTGACTTGAAGGATCTTTAAGGCTCAAAACATAATGGAACAGCGAACAAATTGACGATGATATCGGCGACCAAAATACCGAAAACAAACAAAAGGTAGTTACCACTAGACTATGTACGGTGCCATATGTCGGTCTTTTATTTGTTTTAGACGGTATGTTCGCCGCTATCGCCGCCGCTTTGCTCGCCCTACCATTACGTTTGACCCTAAGATCTAAGACCCAAGTAGTATCTCAAATGTTTCAGGCTACTTCCTTGATAATGGGGACGAGTCTAGTTGATAGTCGAACGGCTCACGACTGCGGAACTTCAACACGAAGAGCGTAAACGCATTCCCCCGCCCTACCCCTCCCAAAAAAAGTGGGCATCCAGTTCTTTTTTGGAGACGGTCACGCTGCTTCCAAGGCAGAGGTGGAACAGCGTCTGATCAGTTGCCTCTTCCATAGATGAAATCGTCCATCTTCGTTTTTTTTTATTTGGGATCTATGTCGAAATAGAGAGGTTGGACTAAAAAAGCGGAAGCGTTAAAAATGCATACTTTGGAGGAGATCGGTAAGAGAGAAAGAAACAATGCGAGCTGAATGAATTGGTTCCAATTTGCGGATTTTATCGTCGAAATATCGGGAAAAATGCTGAATTTTTGACACATGCTCATCACATTTTTTCCCACTGAATTAAATTAAATACAATACAATTAAAAAAAAACAATCTTGTGCTACCAATAATCCAAAATTAAATCATGAGAAGCCCATCCATCATTAAAAATTTATTTATAATTTGACAGCGCCATCGCAACTTTTGTTGTTTTCCACTCACGATGAAATGGGATATTTTTAATTCTATCAAAATAGCGTGCAATCCACATCGACCAAGCTAGCATTGATTTATTGTAGAAGTTGCCCAGAAGTTCTAACTCATTCGAAAAGATTACCATTTTCCTGGCCCCACCCCTGAGTAAGCCTTGATGGTCAAGGAAAGGATGCAAGTTTCTTTACCGCTTCAAGTCTTTGATCTCCTTAGCAAACTCTGTCCCTTGGAATAATCGAAGGATTCTCAGCCGACTTTGTTCGTATTCCGCGGAGCAGATTACCCCTTTCTTTCGAGTAATGAAACCGGACATGTATGCCAGGAACCTTACCAGCTTTGAAAACGTTGAGTATTGCTCCCACAGACTTCCTTGATCTACAATGCCCATGGACGCCGTAAAGCAACTTTAATAGGGTTTTGTTTTATACATGTACGCATTTGGAAGTGTGCGTGCATGGGAATCTTTATGCGCAGGTAGGGTAGGTGGGAGAAAAACACAAAAACGTGGACAAAAATTGCTATGGGAAGGTCACCCAGAACAAGAAGCCAATAAGGAAGACGGAAGGAGAGAAAAAGTTACGGTGCAAGGACTCGGAACCCCAATACCGGCGGCTTTTTAGAGTGGACAAGCAGGCTCTCGGCCGTCGCTATTCCTCGACTGCATTGCCTCGATGGTGGATTACTTGGCCACCGTTGCATCGAAGAGGAGAAGCTCGACGATCCTACGATCTCCTCCGAAATCAACGTCGATGAAAAAAGGAAATCAGGGAAGCTCCCGGAAGGCTAATAAATATGTAAGTGCCCAGTGGGAAAACCAAACAGAGGAGCTGTGTCAAAATCCGGACGACTCATCGTTTGTCCTACTTGGAGGTAAAATAGTAGAGTTGTCTGAATTTATAACGGACAAACACAATGTGCACCAGGCCATCAAAAACATGGTCCGCACCATTCGTGTACTGTACAATGGTGCCAAGGACGAAAAAAATGCCTCGAAGAAATCAACCAGGCAACACAAGCGCACACCCTCAAAATCGAAAGGGCGGTAAGCTTGAAAAGAGAAGTAGAGGGGGCGCGCACGATTCTTTCGGATCCTCACAGGACGTGAAAAGGCAAAAAGGCCTCTCACCGGCAAAGGGGAAGGCAAGTAAAGTTACCAAAATCGTGGAAACTGCGGCGCCGGCTCCAATCGACCCAAGGGGAACAAAGCCGCAAAAAGGAACCAAGGAAGCATGGTAGAAAATTCCCTCGGGAAGGTGGAGAAGTCCTTAGGAGAAGAAGAAGTATGGGCCAGGAAGCAGGAGATTGTTATACAATGTAACGACATTGATGAAATCACGACCAAGAAGGATATCCGCGACGCTTAGAAAAGCAATTCGGACCACTTGGCTTGCAAGATTCCGCAATCAAGGGACTGAGGAAGGCATACGGAGGCACGCAAACGGCAAACATAAGCTTACCAGCTGAAGCAGCGTTCAAACTGCTGGCGACTGGTAAAGTAAAAACAGGTTGAGTCGTTTGCCGACTCAGGGAGCAGGTGTCCCTCAAGCGCTGCTTTAGATGCTTGGAATTTGGCGACATAGCGGCGAAACGCCCCGGTGACCGTGGCAAGTCAAAAAGTTGCAGAAAATGTGGGGGAGAAGGTCATATGTTCAGGGAGTGCAAGACCGACCCTGAATGTATGCTTTGCAAGGAGAAAAAGGGCGTCGGCTGTCGGCACGTTGCAGGTACCAGCAGATGTCCAGTGTTTAGGAGAGCCTTGGATGCAGTAAAGAAATGAGGTTGATACAAATCAACAAGATTTCAATGCATGGGCCGTGGATTGGAGCAACCGCACTACCAACACCAGTGGCCGTATCCTGCTCGAGGATTTCGCGGAGCTAGATTTGGTGCTTGCCAATACGGGAAATGTTTCCATCTTTCGTGAGACAGGGTCGGGCTCAATAGTCGATCTGACATATATGAGTACCACTTTGGCGAGGAGAATAGCATGGTTTGTCAGTGAGCATTATACTCACAGCAAGCACCAGGCAGTTTTCTTCCAGATCGAATATGGGCCAAGCGGCGATGTGCGTTCCCGTGGAGCTGGAAACCATTGCTGGTCCGCGAAAAAGTTTGAAGGGGAGAGATGCTATTGGGAGGCCAAAGTCCCGGTGATGCGGCTACAGAAAAGGTAGAGCAAATGATGGGACGCAACGAGAGCATGCAACGCTGCTATGCCGAGGCGACGAGTTCTCGCAAAAGGGCACTGAAACTATTGGTGGAATGAAGAGATCGCGGTGTTACCGGATGCATGTTTTCGAACTAGAAGGATCTGCCAACGATCTAGAAGAAGACCGGACTTCGAAGAGAAACGGCAAGTGTATGTGAACCTTCGAGGTAGGCTTAAGCAGGCTATCCGGACCAGCAAGCGAGAATGCTTCAAGGAACTTTGCGCAGAGGCAGACCAAAGCCCCTGGGGAACAGCGTACAGGATGGTTATGAAGAATATGAGAGGGCGAACACCACCACTGACCTGCCCGCATCTTCTGCTCGATATCGTGATGGCGCTCTTCCCCCCGGATAAAAGGCAAACAACACAAGCAAGCATTGGACGTCTAGACCATACCTGCGGTAACTGAGGAGGAACTTGCGCAAATTTGTCGGAGAATTAGTGATAACAAAGCACCCGGTCTGGATGCCGTTCCCAGTAGAAGTCTTAAACTCGCTGTTAAGACCAGACCCGACCGGCTTATTAGTGTTTTTAAAACATGCATGGTAGAAGGAGTTTTCCCCGGCCGGTGGAAGAAGTAAAAACTAGTTTTGCCCCCGAAACCGAATAAGCACACAGGACACTCATCATTATACCGACCGATTTGCGTCATCGACACGGCGGGGAAAATGCTCGAAAGGGTCATCTACAACCGACTGCTCCCTATCATTGAATATAAGGATGGCCTACCGGAGCGACAATTTGGATTTCGACAAGCCCACTCAACGATCGACGCCGTAGACGTTGTTTTGAAGCTGGCTCGAGACACGATGTCGTCTAAAAAATGCTGTGCCGTGGTGATGTTGGACATCAAAAATGCGTTCAATTTCGCAAGTTGGAAGTGGATAAAAGGCTCACTGGTTAAAACGGGTGTCCCTAGTTATTTGACTAAGCTTCTCGACAGTTACCTTTCGGAGAGGACACTTTGATACGACATGGATGAGGGATTCAAGCAGTACACCGTCATCGCAGGAGTACCACAGGGCTCAGTGTTAGGCCCTCTCTTGTGGAACGTCATGCACAATGGGGTCCTTGTCCTACCCGTGCCAAAGGAGGTCACGATAGTCGGTTTTGCAGATGATCTAGCTGTGGTTGTCGTCGCGAAACAACCTGAAGACGTTGAAGTGTACGCGAACGAAACCATTAGCGCCATAAAAGTGTGGCTGGAGATGGTTGAGCTTGACCTCGCGGAACAAAGGACGGAGGCGGTCTTGATTATCAATTGGTTAATATTCGTGTTGGTGGTCACGTCATCACTTCGAAACCGGTTATCAAATACCTTGGGGTGATGATTGACGCTAAAATCAATTTCAATGGACACCTGAACTATGCCTGTGAGGAAGCGGCAAATACCAGCGTATCATTAGCGCGGATGATGCCTAACATAGGAGGCCCAATATACCATCGCAGATTACTTGTGGCCGGAGTGGTTCGATCCACACTATTATACGCGGCACCAGTTTGGGAGGAAGCACTAGCGTGTAAGGGTAATCGGAGGAGGGTAAATATGATTTACCGCTTAGTGGCGTTAAGTGCCTTCAGAACAATATCAGGCGAGGCAACGTGTGTTATTGCGGGAATAATCCAGATAGACATTCTGGCGTTGCCTGTACGAGGCAAGGAAAATGAATCCTCCTGAGAAGGATGCAGAATACCGAAAGGTGGCAAGGCGAAAGTCGCTGGAGAAGTGGCAGCAACGGTGAGACGACTCGCAGAGGGGTTGCTGGACTCACACTTTGATTCCCCGTATTGAGGAGTGGATCCAGCGACGACACGGCGAAATTAACTACCATCTGAGGCAATTTCTGTCAGGACATGGTGGTAATAGGAAGCATCTGCAAGTATCTGGTTGCACATCTGAGGACCCGCAGCATGTTATGTTACACTGTCCACGATTTTTCTCAGAAAGGAGGAGTCTGGAAGACTCCCTGAAAACCAACCTAAGCCCGCAGAACATTGTTAGGGAAATATTGAAATCGGAGGGAAACTGGTGGGCAGTGAACTCCGCAATCAAAAGAATACAGGAGGAACTTGGAAAAGCAGAGCGCGCAAGGAGGACGTGAAGAACGGGAGGCTTGGTCGCTTAAAACGCAGTCCACCCCGCAAAGTAATGCTTTGCGGCGCTTCCGCGGGGAAGGAAGCAGGAGAAAGTGGGGGTGGTTTTAGTGGTGCGGTAGTGTCTATGTAATATTTCCACCTCCCTCCATAAAAAAAAGACAGACATACAAACGGATAGACAGACAGACATTGAACCGATTTTAATAAGGTTTTGTTTTGCAAACAGCCTGGGCTTGCCTTCGAAGGTGACAGCAGTTTCTATCTAATGATTCGATTGCCATTAGAACCAATTTAGACAATCAAAGTTCATCACCCTCCCATAAATAAATAAACACCAATTTTCACTAAATAAGTCTTTCCGGCCTAATTCTTCAGAGTGCGAAACACACGGTTAAATATCGCAATCTAGTCAACCAAAACACCTTCAAAGGTGACCGGGGCTGATTGTTGTTGCCGTTGTTTGATATCAGTAACGATATTCGCGAAAGTTGTTAGAAATAAATAGCAAGGTAGTCAGGCTGGAAGTCTGCGGTACTCCATCGGCTTTGGCTAGTTGCCTGACTGACTAGGCTGCAATAGACGAGTAATAACCACAACTACCATCAACATTATCATCTTCGTGTTTCTCACATTAATTCTTCGATTTTTCCAAGTCAAGTCGATCGTCTTGCGAGTATCTTAGTACAAACATATGCATAGATGTGTATATCTTGTAATATTGTATATAATGCAACAATAGATGGATGTATCTATAACTTTTCCGTCCCGCTCTAGACACTCGCAAATATAAAACTGGACTAGACTTACTAGTCTCGGGTGGTCAGAGGAGCTGAGACTCTTGGAGCGCTGCTTCAGTTCCGTACTATTATTATTGCTGGTTTGTGAAGTCTGGAGGCATCTGTTTACTGGCAATCTGTACATACGACCGTATATAGTGTTGTATTTATATTGGCAAAGTGTCGGTCGATTCTTCGCAGTTCAATGTACACACAATTGCGCTACAACCACACTTGTACTGGAAAGGTCATTCTTTGTCTGTTTACAGTGTATAGCGTGTGGCTTAGACAGACTCTTAGATTGCTGTTGCGTATGAAATTTATAGTTTGATTTCGTGTTGATTGCAACTTTCCGCGTTTGATTGAAGAAAGGAAAGATTAAAAGTGCTCAGTGGTTCGCGGTCACAGGCCATTCTGCGTCTACTAGGTTTCATCGCTGGCTTGTCTAAAGGCCAGACAGGGTGAGATTCCTATGTGGAAGGTACACTTTTTCCATGAGAGACGGCTGGTACCAGATCCCAGAATAAGAACAATGGCAGGGTTCAGCCCATTTAACCTGATTTTCCCCCGAACTATTCACTGAAAAGTTGCAACAGCGTAAACCGCGAACCTCAAATATTCTTTCTAGCGTCATCGTCTCTATCTTTAATAACTCAAAGTGCATAAGAGCAATAAATGTGTACTTGGAACTTTATAGACTTCTTAGCAGCAGCAGCAACAACGCCACCATTGCACTCTTCCAACTGGCACAAGATATGCCCAGCATTCATTGTTGCCTCAGTGTGGTGCCCAAGTACTTTCTTGGCTGCTTCTCGCTGTGATTCTTACTTCATTCTTTCTTCTTCTCGGGTTTCTTCAATGCCTGCTCCTTCAATGACACAGTGGAAAAAACTGAAGAAGTTGAAGAATATAAACCATCCATCCACAGACTTCTTTTTATGGGTTCGTTGTTGCCACAAGTGCTGCGAGCTGGGCATAATTCAGTACCTGCATCATCACCTGGACAAATTCTATGGGATCGGGCCGTACTGAATGGGACGTCAGCCGCATTCGAGCATGTAGTCATCTGGAAGTAGCGTCAACAGCGCGGTATCGGTCAATGGCGTAGCTCGAGATTACAGGTTGGGGAAAGCGTTGTTTGTTTATTTGTTTTGGTGTTAAAGACCTCGCCTTGATGGCGCAGTAACTTACTGTCTAGTGTATTCATTCCATGATATGTCACTTAAATCAATTTTTACTTTCATCTATTTGTTTTTGAGAGGAATCAGATTTATTGTCTGCAGAGAAAGGTCAAGATGGAATACCCAAAAACGAAGTTTGGTTGGCGATTTTCTAGTAGAAATTCCATGTCGAATTCCGAGTGAATGCAAATTACCCAACTGACTGCCTCTCCTTCCCGTTCATGGTTTCAGCAAATGAGTAAAGAGTGATGGTAAAAATCGGGGCTAATTAAAGAAATAATGAAATTTTGGGGAGTCCACCAATTCGATATTCCTAAAAGCTGTCTGCCTTCGCGTCATCTCAGACAATATCAGCCACGTACACTACCATAGATATTGTCCTTATAGACTTTCCAGGCTGGATCATCCTCACCCATACGGATTAAATGGCCAGCCTACCGCAACCTATTGAGCTGGATTTTATCCACAACTCGTCTATCCTCTTGTAGGAGGTGAACAATTCTTTGACGAATTCTTCTCTTGACAGGTCCTACAACAAGCCGACCAAGAAAATACATACAATGTCGTTACAAACATGATGATCGGATTGAGTCACAAGCCTCGGAGAAATGGTAGGGCGTCCACCTCAGTCGACGTGGCAGGACGGCTCCCGGTCCTGTCGAGAAATGGGCAAGGGTTCTTGACGCATGGACGGCGTCAGGACGTAAGCAAGTTAGTCCGAACGAAACAAATACGTGTCTTCACGCTCAATGTTGGCACCCTAACTGGAAAGACCGAGAAACTCGCAAGATGGTCTGGTGCCAAAAGCTGCGACATTGAACACGAACGCGGTAAAAATGGCTATAAACTTCTCTATTTTGGTAGCGCACACACTCAATACGGTGTTGTCATTGCCATCTCAGAGAGTTTCCGTAATGCCATTAAAGTAGTCGAACGATTTGATGATTGGCTGATGAAGCTCACCATTATATCAGCTGATCGTACTATTCACTTCTTCGCTGCGTACGTACCACAAACAGGTCGACCTGATGCCGAGAAAGATGCCTTTTGGCAACTTCTGAATGAATGAAAAGACTTGTCACGTGCCTGCTGACGACAATATCATCATTGCCGGCGACCTTAATGGTCATGTAGGTAAAAAGGCAGACGGTAACAGGTGACCGCATCTGAGCTCTGGAAAACGAACAGCTGGGACCGAACACTGTGGCTCAGTGAATTCTTTAATCGAGTTATTCAGGAAGGAAGAACACCATCTGACTGGCAAGAAGATACCAAACTTCCAATATGGAAAAAGAAAGGTAGTCCAGCAGAATATTCAAATTACCATCCGATCCGGTTACTTTGCCATACCATGAAGATTTTTGAATGCATTCTTGACAACCGTATTCGCGAAATCGTTGAAATAACCGTCAATCAAGACGGATTTGTCAAAAACTGCGGAACTACTGACGCAATACACGCTGCGCGGTTACTCATGGAGAAACACCGTGAGAAGCATCGCCCTCTTTACATTGCATTTTTGGATCTAGAGAAAGCGTTTGACCGTGTGCCACACGAACTCATCTGGTATGCCCTACGACAACACTTAGTGCCAGAAGAACTCGTGCGCTGGGTTCAATTGCTCTATCACGATCCGAAAAGTAAAGTTCGAAGTATGGCGGGCGTGTCTGTTTGTGTTCATCAAGGAAGCACCCTCTCACCACTCCTCCTTGTTCTTGTTATGGACACCGTCACACGGGAGATTCAACGTCCAGCGCCCTATACACTACTTTATGTAGATGATGTTTTCCTAGCATCTGATAACAAAAATGATATCGAGCAATTTGTCCAAAAATAGAATGAAGAAACAAGAATCAATCATGAAAAAATGATACTAGCCTATACTGAGTTATGGCTCAGCATTCATACTAGTGATTGCAAGAGCTACCCAATCTCTACCGAATTTTGGAATGCGGCACCCGTGTTGAAACGCAACACCAGGTTTCAGGCTCGAAGGTCTCTTGTCCGCTTGGATGCTACCACAATCCCCATGAAACTCCCACTAGAAGGCCAACTGCTATAACTGGGCTGAAAGTACATGAACCAGGAACTCTCCTGGAAAATGTAAATTCAGAGGGCTATCTCGGTTTCCATGCTACCAGTATACCCCTGATAAGGTTTCGTGACCGAAGCCACTTCAGAAGAGTTCCCGTGCAAACTCGGATCTGATAGCCCTTATTAAGCCTTGGAGCATTCGCATATTACATCACGACCAGCAAGCCAAAGTGGGAACAGCATTTCCCGGTGCCACCACGTGGAGGTTCTCCTCGGTCACTTGGTTTTGGTCTGGCCAACAGGGTTGCTGCCTGTCTTCTTCGACGCCACCTCAGAACAACAGTACCACTTAATACTGATGCTTCTTTGGTTATTGGTGATGACATTGCCACCATATATATAAGTCTCTTACGGAAAAACTTAACATCCAAGAAATAGAAAGCTTGGATATCACATAATCCTCGTATTATCAGTCGATACTTGCATAATTTTTTAGGCATGTTTGATTTCGACAAGTAACGCTTTCTTGAAAAGCAACGCCGCACAAATTTATAAGGTTCTCCAAAAAATTCATAGAATAAAGTTGACCGTCACTTCGTTTGGACCTGCCCACCCTCTGCACTGTCGAAAAGCGGAAAATTGCAGCAGCAAAAACACGCGACACCTGCCCGTAAAAGTGCCTGTAACTGAAAATTTGTTGTTTGTGAAGGATAATTACGACGCCTAGCAAATACAAGTGGAGCCCGTCATTTCGAAGATGGCAGGGGGAGGATACGTTTACGGAGAAACGGTGGTTCAAAAGATAGAAGTCAAATAGCTCTGGACAAGTAGGCAACTTCGAATCGTAAGGTGACCTAATGTTATCGATAAGTCTTGTCGAGCCGAATATATATCAGATGATAGCATGTCCAAAAAACTGTCAAGTGTCAAAAGATTCCACTCGAAAAGCCATCTCTCGAGTGGATGTCAACATACACTCTCACCTTACATCTCATATAGCTTCCGCAATTTCCGATGTGCCACAAAATCCCTGACGACAGCCAAAAAATTCGAAACAAAGCAACTGGTCAAATTTCAGTTGAGCCCTCTTTAATGAATCTAGCAATTTTTTGTCTCTAAGGAAGATAAGGTCAGCAAGTGGCAAAGTTTGGAAAACCTGCGCCAATCCAAAGCACAAGGACGCTAAATGCTAGACGAAAAAGAGAGAGCAAGTTGAAAAGACTAGTTATGTTTGGGCCGCTCCTTCCTGGTAACAAGCAAAAACAACGCACAGCAATGGTATCTCATTAGCAGATCAACGTCATATTTATGCAAGAACAAGGAATTCTAGCTCAGTAGCAACGCCACTACCTACGTTGAAACAAGGAAACATCGAGATTGCTACCTTCGAGTATGAAAAGGAGAAAAGAACGGGGTGGAATGTACTTTTTGTCCCAGACCCGAGAACCAATCTAATGTCGGTCGCCAAAATCATGAAAAAGACCACCAGGTGATGTTCATTAAAGGACAAACATTGGTCATGGACAGTGACCTCAGAATAGTCCTGGTAGGCACGGAGATGTATTTTATCTTCGAGAGTCACTTCCCCTAATAACTAGGTCACCTCAATTTTTGCCACTGGCAAATCAAAGCGTGATCATTTGCGTATCTGACTTCAAGTTCAAGTTCACTATTTTCCCCTCGTTCAAGCACGCCTCAAGGAGTGCTCCAGCTTTTCTACCTTACTTCCATTGGCCCTTCAATTAAAGTAGCTCGAAAGCCGGAGCTAGATACCGCATGGCATTTAAGGACGATTGCATAGTGCTCTCTCTAGAAAGGAAATCTGGACCAACCATAAATTTTGTTGAGCTTAAGAGCTCAGTCCAAACTAAAACAGGGAAGAAAATAAAGGCTCTATCTGTAAAGTCTGGTATATCGGCATTTGAGAACTTCGTCACCGTATATATATATGGAAACGCCTAAATTCCTCGAAGAGTTGCTCGTGAAACTCGTGGAAGAAGAAGGAGACAGCAGAGTGGGCACCAAAGCGTTCTAATCCGTGGTAAATCCGTCTGCAGGCTTGTCAAGGCTATTTAAGAGCTGTGCCAAAGAAGAGGTAAATAGCATGGTAGAATGAATCAGACTTTAGGATTTACACCGACCGATGAAGAAAAAGCTTCCCTGGTCCTATATTTGTACGACTTTATAGTTGCTTCTAGGAATCTGTTGAAAAATCAATGACGTAGGATATGACATGTTCTACCTCGGAATCGAGTTCTCGAAGCAAGGATGACTTACACATGCTACATAGGGGTTCTACTAAACAAATTTGTGATAAGCGACTATAACATACTCAACAATAGTGAGTGGTAAAGCCGCCGACGTGAAGAGCCCGAATCTTTCGTACTTATCTCGCCCAAGCCTCGCGGCCCAACATTGAGCACGATGTGAGCGTGCTTCGCCAATGGAATAGCAACTACAAGGAAGCCCCCTGGTTAGTGGCAGGCGAGTCTCAAGCTAGTTCCAAGGGACGGCATCAACAACAGGCCTCAGGATTCACGAGTTGGATACAGACAGCGAGGACCGAAAAATGAACAAACGATCCTACATGGGAGCAGTATCTATTTTAGTCGGAATGGCTTTCTTTTGGGAACACGACAACAGCGAATTTTTGCCTTGTCCTCGACTGGGACTCGGTAAATGGCTCTCACCAATGTGGTCATCCTAGGAGATCTGGGGTTCAAGCAACTCAATCGAGTACAGAAATACCTGAACTTAGGATACTAATTGGCTCCAAAAATGATATATGCTTAAAAATGATGCAAGTCAAATAAAGAAGCAAATTGAGAGTGTTGGAAAATGCGTCGTAAGTTGAAGTAAAAATGGCTTAAGTCAAGGAGTGCTGCTCAGTTCTTCAAGTGTTAAGTGGAATTTATGAATTTTAAGTTCTCTAACTCGAGGTATGCCTGTATTTAGTTACAATCCCATCGGTAGTATTTCATCCAATAACGATTACCCCAACGAACTTGTTTACACGCCGATGAAAACAATGATCGCCAACGATTTGACGAACCCGCTGTATACCAATAAGCGGCCAACTCTTTTGCACAACTGGGAATGATTGCGACTACAATTTGAAAAAAGAGACGTAAAATTGGGAAAAAGTGTTAAAAATCAGAACTCTCCTCCGGGGGACATGGTGGAACTGAATATATAGATCCAGACATGCAGCATACTCCCTCTTCGATGCGATCATGCCTCATTCACGTTTGGCCGATATCTGCAAGCACAATTTATTGTAATCCATCTTTTATTAATAAATCACGCTAGTGCTAATTGCATTAACTATGACAATTTTCGGGCGCCCCTCCCGTTGCTAATGCTAACTGTCTAACTAAATAAATCAGTTAACGATTTTACGGTATTTGTTAGTTAATGGCAGAGGAAATCGGAGATGTATCGTGAAGTAAAAATGTAATTTTGAAGGGAATCTTTCTAAGTAGTGGTTTGGTATCTTAATAAAATAAGCAATTTTTCAGTTAGAATTTCTTTTTGGGTAAAGCTTTGAAATTTTTCTTGTTCTTCTTCTTTAGCCTTTGTTCTGCTCAGAAGCGGAGTCAACTCGTTTTGAGTAATTGCGCCATTTTGCTGGGTAAAAAGCCTGATTTCAATCGGGTCACGAAGCTCTCAAATCATCATCTAGCGTATGAAGCCATCATTGTTTCGCCCGGCCTTTTAGTCCTCTCCCGTTGGCTTCCAGGATAAAGATTAAAGTTCTGAGGTAGGGAAATCGTAAAAAGCTTGATCAACCAGGATGCCTTTTAGCCAGAAGTTTCATTTATTTCGTCTTCATGTACTCAGGGAGGGTGATCAAGCCTTAATCCACTCCCTTCCTCCCCTCCCCTCCCGTTCATGAAAGGGACTCCCTGACTTGAAGGCTCCCAAAGCCAGGAGAGTGGAGGGGGGACTAGCCCGAAGTAATGTGTCAAACGGTTCCAAACTAATTCTCTGATGACAGGGAAATGTTTAGTTGCAAGTCCGACAGCGTACTGTTACCGGAGTCCAACAATCTGTGCGTAAAAGCATTCACCTACCCTACTCCAAAAAAAAAGCCTGAATCCACAAGGAACTCATCTGAAGTGTCTCCTACTAAAAAGATTTGCCGAAGGTTACCTGTTGCTATAAGGAACTGAAGTAGGCCTCTAAAAGCCGCTTGATTTGTCGTTGTCCCCTGGAGGAAGTATCTTGGTGGTATCACGGGAAAATTTCTTGTGGGATAATGAATAAAGTTAGGACTTCTAATTCTTGGGCAATGACTTGTTACTCATCACAGAGACCTTCGACCAACATTTGCTGCTCTTAAGCGAAGTGGCTCTCTGTATGAGACGCGCTGGCTTGATGTTGAACATCCGGAAGAGCAAGTTTTTTATGAAGGCACATCATCGGTATCGGGACGATTTATACCGATCCCGACAATGTGGACGCCATCAAAGATTTTTCGCGCCCGAAGAACAGAAGAAGCCTCAGTTTTGCTGGTCCGAGGAAGCCATCTCGGGCTTCGACGCTCTGAAAACGAGTCTCTCTTCGGCTCCAGTCCTGCATAGCCCCGACTTCCCCCAAGTCTTTCGCCACACATTGTGACGCAAGTCAACATGGCATAGGAACAGTGCTGATGCAGAAGACAGAGGAAGGAGATGAATTTCCTATAGCGTATATGTCAGCGGAATTACACTGTCATTGAGCAGGAATGTCTGACAGCGGTGAAGGCAGTGCGCAAATTCCGAGCGTATATTGAAGGCACAACATTCGAAGTGGTAACTAACCACGCTTTGCTCAAATGTCTGATGAACCAGTCCGACCTTCACGGCAGACTGGCCAGATGGGCATTGAAGCTTCAAGGATTCTCGTTCATCATTAACCACAGGAAGGGATCACAACATCTGGTTCCGGAGTCTTTATCTTGAATGTATTCACCAGCGGAGGTGGATGCTTTGGAGAGAAGTGAGAGCAATGCAAACGTGGATTTCGATTCACCACATTTTCGGTCTGCGGACTATTTGCAACTGATCGAGCGTATTAGGGAGAATTCCAACAAACTCCCGGATCTGCAGGTGTACGATGGATGAGGAATGGATGGAAGATGAGCTGCAGGAAAAACAGACTTGGAAGCTTTGGATTTCGGAGGAGCTGATGACTGAGGTGATCCGCCGTGTCCATGAGCATCCTCTAAGTGCACATGGGGGGGGGCTAGGCTCCTAGGCCCTAGGCTGGTCGATATCTATGGACAAAGACATTATAGGTTGTCACTTGTGGACAATATTCAACTCTAGAAACAGTCTTCCTATGTTTTTTGCCGTTGATTTCAAGCTGAGTGCAATGTAGGGACACTAGATCGTCGACCACTTCCACGGGGAAGCAATATCTGAGCATCCATGACGCTGTAAGTGTGTTGGCTTATTATGCTATCTTCATGTACATGCCAGGCTATTCTCTTCAGAAGCTAGCGGAAGTACTAAACTCGGTTAAAATTTCCAGCTCTAATGACTGAATATAAACCGCCTATTCGAGGTTGCAAAAAGTCGATATGCTCCTCAAGATTCTGTTAACTTCTCTCCATTTTTCACTTCAAGAAAAATCAGCCCAAATTTTATTAAATCCATTGTACGCCACTGTCGACTATCATACATTCAAGTTTTCTTCATTCTATGCATCCATTGTTGCCTATTTCAAGCCTTACAAACGACCAAGCGCACGTACATCTTCCTCAGCTCATGAGTACTGTTGTTTGCATAGCTGATTACAAAGATGGGTTGCTCCAAAAGTTGCTCAAAACCCAACATACAAATGCCGTTGGTTTGGAGCAGACATTGGTGCATTCCTCACTGGAACAGTGCAGTGTCACAGCCCCGTCTGCACATCAATGCCCATGCTGTTATCCCAAAGATAAGATGGCAAACTTTTCTGCTTGAGATGGAGCCGAAAACGAGGAATGCATCAAGGTTTGGAAGAAAGCGGTACAGATTACCCAAGTGCATGTAAGAGCAAAGCAACAGAATTAGGAGAACAAAGCACATAACTCAGTGAATTACCACATTGCACTGGAGGTGATACTTCAGTGCAGTCACAAAAGAATTCAAAGTGCAACAAGCGACAGAGGGAAGTGTTCAATGGACACTTCTCTGGGAGTTATGTGCACGGTAAATATTGACGGAAGAAGGGAGTCGACCGGTGAACAGGTTAATGTACAAAGTATTCAGTGAGGAGGGTAATGCACTCAGAGCTCCAGCTCAATTTTCGCTCATTCTCTTGGCAATCAATTTATCAATTTGGACTTATTTTCTTGGGGAGACAGACCTTTCTAGTTTGGACTAAATTCTCTGTTTGATTGAAGTTATCTACCCAGACTATGGCAACAATTACCTCGCAACCATTATTGTCTTTTCACTCCCTTTATCAGACATCTGTTCCGCTGATAAGGTAATTTCGCAACTATGTACGCGTGCACCATACACAGTGTACAGCGGGTCCGCAAATATGGAACGACTCAGTGAAAAACCACAAAGAACACATTTGGTGGGAGCTATGAGACACCATTATTGAGATTCAGGTGCAATGTACCTTAGATATTAAGAGCGGTATCAATAACAATGTGCAGAGAAATTAGTTTTTTTCTGGGTTATAAAGTGCCATGGAACCAGCTTATACTTCATTAATATGTCAAGAACTGATGGCCACTTTTATTGGAAAGCTCCAAATCTTCATCTGCACCTTTTTCCGTAGTGTCTAGTCTAAATCAATCGAAACCAAGAGCTACGACGGCATGCAAACCAGAGTCTGTAGGCATTGATTGGTTAAATGACGGAATTGGCAGTAGATGGGTCATAGATTAACAAAGAACGACAAACACAGGATCACTCTATCTTCAAACGTATACAGGATTTTTTGAAAAAAATTGAGTACTGAGTTCTTTGTGCTTGGTACCCTCGAATAGGGATTAAATTCTTCTTTCGACGATATTAGCTGGATATCCTGAGCCTAAGCGGACTCTTAAGAGGCTCCCCTTGGCTTCCTTTTGCGGTACTGCATTTTTGTACTCTCTAGAAACCCTATTAGGAGCAGACGCGAATCCCGTGTCGGACTGCTACTGCGGGCACTTGTAGGGAGCCCTCTCATGATCGGTTTTTGACAAATTCTTGACTTTGAGGTTCCAATTCAGGTTAAGAAGTATGACAATTGTACAATACTACGCACCAACAGAGAAGTTTCTTGACAAACTTCCTTAAAGTGACATTACGATGTTGGTGGGTGATCTGAATGTCAAGGTAGGCTCTAACGTAGTAACAGCGGCGAAAGATTTGTAGACTTCTGAAACTTTCACCCCCTCGTCATCGGTAACATACTGTTCAGATACAGTGCCTGCAACAAACGTCTAATCAGGTCGATTATATCGCGATCAGCAGTAGATTTATGAGTGGTCTTCTCAATGTGTGTAACAAAAAAAAGCACTGCCATCGGCCTCGAAAGACACCAACCTGCCGAGAATATTGAGTAGCACTTGACCGAAATTCAAAGCGCCTTTGTAGAGTGGATGAAGATGTTGGCCACATCCCAACAGGACACTCAAACACTGGTTGACCACATAAACGTGTAGGCGTATCGATGAACGTTAGGAGCCGAAAGCTTTATTGATCCCTATGAGCGGGGTGACCACGACGCGTTGGAGCTCCGTTAAAAAGTTGCGAGAAATATAATGTTGTTGTGAGCGGGGTGACGAAAATAATCCCACCACTGCCTTCGTAAGGCGAGCAGAAAATGCCAGAAATAATAACGATTTCGCTATCGCATCACAAAAGAGCCTATAGGTGGTCGTAAGCTTTTCGATGACCCTGCGAAAGACGTTAACTGTAGGTTTCTCATACTCCATGATGAGCAACTCGAGAGATGGAAGAAACACTTCACCACGATTCAAAATTTCATAGCATCTGATTAAGTTCCATCTTTTGTGGATGAACTGGCAAACTACAATCGACCGCCCTTCCAAGCAAAAACAAAATTATCTTTCCTGTCAACACAATCAAATGGACGAAAGCCGTGAGTCTTGACTGTCTTCTTCGGAACCTTTCCGTCACGCTCCTGCAATCTCTACAGAGTTGATACTTCCACTCATCCACGATGTGAATCTGATATTGTATCTTTTCCAATGAGTGGAAGGAAATGATGTATTAAAAGCGCTGAATCCGCTTTCGATCTTTTGTCCAAAATCTGCAAATACAACTAGCTCAACACCAACATCTAGTTGGGATCTTTCTACGCTGCTGTATGAGAGTAGTACAAGGTAAGTGGTGATCACTGTTATCAAATAAGGAATTTCGTCGGTTCTCTGGCCAGTTGCCCGTCCTAAAACTACGTGGTGTAGAACAGTGGAGAAGGGTGGGTCTGATTGATGCGCCGGATTTACCTACGAACCATTTTGTGGCGAAAAGTGTATATTTGCCTTTGTTAATTATACAGTCAAAATGGGAATCCCAATTTATAGTAGCTTTGCTTCCAAGACTGCTTCGAGGCATTTAAGGATAGTTAAAGGCGTTCAAAATGATAAAAATGCTAATTATTTATGGTTACTATTGTCCCCTTTATAGGGCATTATGCGTCGAAAATATATAGAAATGTATTCCCACTACTGTCAGGGCTTTTTAAGAAGTCTGCACCCCCCACTAATTCTTAACGTCAAGTATTTCTAAGGCGAATACAATACCAATAGAATTATCACCTTTTCTTAAAATATGACCTATCCGCTGGCACTTGAACCTTCCGATCAACACGTCTACAGATATCTGATCACACCACATTGTTTTTTGAGATTGTGTCGAGCCAAAATTCCCCGACAACCGAGTGGGAGTAGATGTTGACGAAGGCTTCAAGTTTTCGGCTAACATTGGCAGTAGTTTCCCACGTAAAGTTCACATATATGTAGCACTACATAGAGAATATTAGCTTCCAAAAAGTCTATGGTAATCCCTACCACTTCCATCGCAGCACCACCTGCCTCCAAACAGGAATTGTACAAACCTAACCTACGGAAAACGACGATTAACGGTTGCGTCCTATCCAGAGGCAACTCATCAGCCGCTGTCTTTCCTCTGCCCTGGAACCACCGTGACCGAAAGTGGTTACAGATGGTATTGGATCTTTTTATATATAATCTCAAACACGACGTGGTTGTGATAACGGACCGGACCAGCTACGAAGAAACTTTCTCCCACTTTTGTGTTCCTCAATTCCTAAACAAAAAACCGGGAAACGCCGTATTTATATTTTCTTGCTGGTAGCGATGCAGGCGGCAAATTCTCCAAGGCCTTGGGCGATCAAACCTGAGTATGCACATCTGAAGGGGCTTCGGCCATGGGAACCAAGTTAGCCGAGCTCATATGTCTCTGGAGAATTCGCGGGGCATGTATTCTCGACCTGAGAACACCAACCTGCACTCTAGTGGCCCCTAGTGAGAGCTTCATGGGAGTGTGGTTATGTCCACGATCGCGGGCAAAGCTCCTTGTGGTCTCAAGCATGGAATTGAGATGTACAACTTGGGTTCCGCACTCCTTTGTTGGGTGCAGGCTGAGCCTGCGCTTAGTATAAACTGGTACCGTTGGGGTTGTCAAAGCGGAGCTCTGATTGTGGTCACCAAATCGATCCGTGTCTTAGGATAACTACCAGGACGTAACTGTTGTCCTGGCGAATGGCCAAAAGTGGTCACTGTAGTATAACTCCAAACACAAAGAGACAGCCAACCGAGGATTTCAAGGACAAAAAAGCTCCGAAGAAGTCAAGGGTGATGAAATCGATCGCCAAGATTATGGACACAGTTTTCTGGGATGCAGGCGGAATCATCTATACTGATTACTTGGAAAACAGAAAAATAATAACTGGACAATATTGTGTGCCGTTATTGCACCAGTTGAGCGAAGAAATCAAGAATAATTGTCCTCATTTAAAAAAGAAAAAGATCGTCTTTTATCAACACAATTTGCGAACTCTTGGCCGCATTCGAGAGCAGAATCCTCCGAAGCTCAGACGTCCACTCACTAGGTCCACCTGGTCAAGTGCTTTTTCTGGATTTGTTATTCCCCAGATAGTATACCACTGCCGCACAAGTACTGGACACTTTTATGATATGAAAGCTAGTGTCCTCCTCTTTATTGCAAAGTTTTCATGCTGGGTTTCCGGTATATATGGGCAGGTGTTTACGTAGAGGATAATGACCGGTTATTTTATCGATTGTATAATTTCAAAATAAAGCGCGTCATTTCATTCCTGGGCCAGAGCATCTGCTTGTGGGATAGGCTTCGGGCTCGGGAAGATGAAGTTTAAAGTATAGAAATTCGGGTCCTTACTAAAAGTCAGTTAAAAAATAATCCCTCAAACGAGGCATAATTCACGGATCCTAATGAAAAAGGCACTTTCCCTGTCAATGGCAAGGACCTGGCCAGAACTGAGCGATTTAAACATATTGGATGAGTGTTATCAGCTAATAGTGAGTTGAGTTATGAAATTGCTTCACGTATCTTTATGAAGAGACGTTCCACCACTGGCGTTCTTTGTGATCAATGTATCAATCGTAGTGTCGTCTGCCCTGTCGCCCCCTATGGTTCTAAGTACTGGCGGACTATGAAGAACAATGAACAACGCCTCGCGATAATGGAGACGAAAATTTTGCGTTGGATCAATGTCGTAACATGCCATGATCGCATCCAAAATAAGGATATCCGCAACCAATCGTGAAAATTACCAGAGAAGCGTCTTTGATGATCTAGTCACGTATTTCGCACTGAGGGGAACTCACTTGCCAAGATTGGTTCATAAGACACGAACGCAGATAAAGGAGCTTTCACTAAATACGTTGTTTACAGGCCCATTAAAAGTAAGGGAGAAAAATGTAATTTCCTCCAGACCTGGGGTTTTCTCAGGAGTCGTGGGAATAAACAGTCGAACTAAATTAGATTGATTTCGGAATCGTAGAGGGGCCCGCATAATTTTCACTCCGGGTTCCAAGGTTTCGACTATTTCCATTGAGCAGGAAACCCTAGAGCCAAAAAAAAAAACGAAACGGAATATCCTCCTCTACTGTTCTGTGCCATGAGATTCTAGGGCGGCTCACCCTGGAAAAGTGGGTTCTCGTAGCAGTCAAGTGCATAGTATAATCAGCAATGCATTCATCACCCTTTCTCAAAGTGTGACCTATCCACTGTCACTTATGCCTCCTAATCAACATATCTACCCGTAACTATTCCGTACGCCGACTTAGATCATCCATCGATATTTCCTCAGGCCAGAATACACTGATGATACGACGGAGACAGGCGGTAAAACCCCAAAGTCACTCAAGAATAAGCTTGTTATCGGAGCTCTTGCTGCACTCCGATCACTCTGATCAATGGATATGGCAGCAACAGAGGGGATAACTCGAATATTCCCTCAGCTCAACCCTTTCAAAATATTGTCATTGAGAAAGAAGAAAAAATAGAAGATTACTTTCTCTTTGCCGTCATCGAGTGGGGAGCATTTACAAATGAAACACAAAAAACCTCCCTATGCAGCCCAATGGTGATGAATGAATGTAGTGCACCAAATATGCCACTCAGCAGGTCTGACGCATGCATTGCAATTGATATCTTCCTCTCTGGCTGGATAGTCGCAGTTTGAAAACTACACAGACTCCTGACAACTTACAGGGTCTCACACAGTATTGTGCTTCCTTTTAGTATTGGATTCATTCCCGGGGAAACATCTGGACAAATAAGCGTAGGCAAATTGAATGCAACTTTAAATTTGAATCTGAAACTTTGCAGCCTCAAAGGCGAGGATTCAAAGGGGTTTAGTTTCGCTTACTGGGGGGAGCCGCAGCTCCGAGCACTTGGACCACTGTTAGGCCCATTGTACTATCCCCGTAAATCGCCTATTCAATGGCTTTTCGCCCACGGCGTTCGCAGGCTTTAGCAAATCTGAGAACATTATTCTCCAGAGACAGACAGTGTGCAGATTCTTCATTGAAGAAAACCTTGCCAAGGTATCTTCGTCTGAGATCTGAGGATGCCGGGCAGCTGCATAAAAAGTGCAGGGCCGTCTCCTCCTCCTCCTCCTAACATTGGATGCACATAGCGGAAACCACTACCCTATGGTCCATACGGTAGTTTAAGGAGCAGTGTCCCGTTAAAAGCCCTACTAGGGTTTTCATGTCCCACTTCTGAAGGGACAACAAAAATGTCGCTCTAGTGGCCCTAGGCTCTTTCGCAAGGATTTTCGGCTGCCGCCAAGAGTCCAAATTTATCCACTCGACTGCGTGAATCCTTGCAATTTTACCCTTCAGAGTAGATGGTCTGGTTGGATTCCAAGAGCTGGTTCTGGCCCCACCATTGTGAATCCAGACCCTCGGCGAGCCAGTCTGTCAGCTTCCTCATTACCAGCGATGTTCGAGTGCCCCGGCACCCACATCAAGAATGTTTCGTTCAGTCGGCAAAGTTCCAGCAGCACCTGATGACAACTCCATACCAACTGGCTTGATATGTTGTTGCCATTTAGTGCTGTTAATGCCGCCTTACTGTCGGAACAGATTCGAATGGTGCGACCCCTCCATTTCTGTCGCAGACATTCTTCTGCTGCCAATGAAATGAAATACATCTCCGCCTGGAATATGGTCATCATTTTTCCGGGGTCGGGCCAGTTCTATAATCGGATT
This sequence comes from Hermetia illucens, assembly GCF_905115235.1. NCBI lineage: Eukaryota > Metazoa > Arthropoda > Insecta > Diptera > Stratiomyidae > Hermetia > Hermetia illucens. Next base: position 27,759,490 of record NC_051849.1, read on the forward strand.
CTCCGAGAACACCAATGCGCCCGATCCACCCTCCATGACTGACCCGTCGGTGAAGATTATCAAGTCTGTAGTCTGAAAAGACTCATCGCCATTTGTCGACCATTCTTCTCTTTCAATAATTACAACAGTGTATGTCTCTTCAAAGACAAATCTGAAAACCATATGATCGGTCGACATCGGGGCTACAGGATGTTTTTCAAAAAATTTTCAGATAGACGCATGACCGTGGATTGGCCGCCTTTCCACGCCCCACTGGTATCGAGCCTATAAACGTCGTTGGCTGCTTTCCGATTTACCTCCAAGTGTATGGGGGGTAAATTTAGGATAGCTTCAAGTGCCGCAGTTGGTGTAGTACTCATTACTCCAGTAATACTTAGGCAACCAAGTCTCTGAATCGTTAGCAGCTTCCTACTGTTAGCAAAGTTCAGTCTTGGCCACCAGACGATGCATGCATACATCAAAATGGGTTTTATTATGGATGTATATATCCAGTATATCCGTTTTGGTGAAAGTCCCCAGGTCTTACCTATCGCATTCCTACAGCACCAGGGCAATCTGCAGGATTTCTGATATTGTTCCTGGATATGATGCTTCCACGTTAACCTGGGGTCGAAATGTACTCCTAAGTACTTGACTGTTTGTGCCAGCTGGATTTCCGCCCCTGCTAAGGTGGGTAGCGTATAGCTGCCCCACCTGACGTTCCTAGTGAACATAACTAGTCCAGTCTTCCTAGCGTTCACCGTGAGTCAATTACGGAGGCACCAGTTGTGGGTTTCATGCAGAGTTGCATTCAAGCGGTCACATACTGTGTCCGCAACCTTGCCGGTAATTATTACGGCTAGGTCGTCCGCAAATGCTTGCGCGAAGACTTTTTTTTTCCTCCAGGAGCCACAGCAGGGTATCCATTACCAAGAGCCATAACAGTGGAGAGAGAACCTCTCCATGTGAGCAGCCCTGAGACATCCTGCTTCAATAGACCACTCTAGCATGTGAAGGATCCAACTGATTAGCAGCGGTTCGATTCCATGCTGTCTTGCCGCATCACAAATTGGCGCGAATAAGGTATAATTGAAGGTACCTTCGATGTCCATGAATGCGCCTAAGGCGTATTCTTTTTCGAACATCGACTTTTCAATTTTTACCGTAAGTTCATCAAGTGCTGTCTCCGTGGATTTGCCTTTCTGGTAGGCGTGTTGCCTATGGTGAAGTGGCCACTTAGGAATGTGTGTATCCCTTATGAACCGATCTACTAGTCTTTCTAGTCCTTTTAGCAGAAAGGACGTTATACTGATCGGTCGGAAGCTTTTTGCGTCTGTGTAGGTGAGTTTCCCTGGTTTGGGAACAAATAACACCTTCACATCACGCCAGTTAATTGGAATATAAGCATACACGATATATGATACAATCCGAACATGTAGACCCAGGGCATCCATTCCCTCTATTACTAGCGCAGGAATGATGCCATCCGGACTTGCAGACTTGTATCTATGGAACGAGTTAAATGCCCATTTTACTCGCTCCAGTGATACTACTTTGCATTCCAGATTCCAGTCTCTCGATTGAGGGCTGTATGCACCTGTTGGCCCCGAGATTACATTTTGGATGTTGCCTGGGAAGTGCACTTCAAGTAAATGGTTTGCCGTTTCTTCATCGCTTTCTGTGTACCTCCCGTTCTGTAAACGTAAATAACCCAGTTTCTAGCCACGTTCTTTGACCAGAATCCGCTTCAGCCTTGAGGTTGTTTCAAGAGAGTTAGTTTCTTCGCAAAAGCGTCTCCATGATGATCATTTAGGCGATCTTATGCTCTTCTTTAGAGCCTTCTGTGCCTCTTTATAACGATTCCAGCTAGCGCCTGAATCACACTTCTGTGCACGATTGAGGAGCATCCTTGTCGTTTTGCTCTGTTTTGCCAAATCCGAGCTCCACCATCCTGTTTTACCCTTCTTTGGCATCTTGAGTGGACAGCTTTCTTCGAAAGTTTCTCTCATGCTAGTTGTGATGATCTGGGTTGTCTTCTCAATTCCAGCAATGGATTTGATGCGCTTCCCAGGGATCTTGACTCGGGCGCTCAATTCTTTTTTATACATCAACCAATCTGTCTTCCGCGGATTCCGAAATGGAGTGGGTGGAGGTGGATCCATGCCCATTACGAAATCAGTACGTCTGTGATCCGAGAGTGTGATATCGTTTGATACTCTCCACTCTCCGATCAGAGCCACGATATCAGGAGATGCCACCGTGATGTCGATGGCCTCTCGTCTGACCACGTTGAAGAAAGTGGATTCATTATCCAAATTAAGGATCTGGAAATCGGTTCCTACTAGATACTCGAGTAGTCTCGATCCTCTTGCATTGATATTGTAACTTTCTCATCATATGTGGTGAGCGTTGACATCACATCCTGCTATTACCCCCATGCCTTTACTTTTGGCATATTGGATAGCTCTGATGAATATTCCACTGGGAACGTCTTCTGCGTCATAGTATCTCTTTATCTCCCTGTTAACTTTTTATGGTTAATTTAGCCGATGTGGTGTCGCCATCACAGAGGTTACTTATGATTTGGTAGATCACGCCCTCCATAAAGTGCAAAAATAGATCTTAATGGCTACTGATAGTAGACGGTATTACACGTAGGCTGTAGAGAGGAAACCGGTCCCTGAGATGAAAATTATGGCCTCTGGCCTGGGAAAACCACCCCCCTTTTCCCATTTGGTTTGAAGCAATTCGAAAACTTTTTTTTAAATACAGTCATGCGTTGACCTAGCGTTATTTCAGATTCAGTCCATATATCCTTGCTTCTGCCCCATCTTCTGTTCAGCTGTTCATCACAGCATCTGCTTTCTCAGATGACACCAAATAAATTTCATGAAGACGATGGGGATTGCCTTTTTCTTTCAACTAAGGATGTTGTTAGGCTGCCGTGAATGTACTGACTATTTTGCGACTTTACATGGGAAACGACTTTAACGTGGACCACAGACAAGCAAAAAAGCTCCTCCTCAAACTATTATTCGGGTACCAATTTCTGAGCACCCAATCTCAATGAAATTGTTCCAACTGCTTCGATGGAGACTTCAAGAATGATGAGTCTCTCAAAAGTCGTTATAACCTTCTCCGGTCACTACCCTTAAGTCACTAGAAATCCTTGAGTACTCACTTCAAATAATAGATCTGTCCTTCTGGAGTTCGAGCCTGCTCCCATCCAACTGGCAAGTCGCCGAGTTCCGCCTGCAGTTGTATCGAACTGACCACATCGTATGATCGCTGCTTCATATGCTGAACCACTGGATTCGTCTGACCTGTTGCATTTGCGCCGGGTGGTCCGTTTGTTGTGCCCGTCGTGGCATTGTTATTCTGTGTATTTCCGCCCCCTAGTCCGGCGTAGGTCTGTTGCAGTGAAGCGGGACTGCTGTGGGCGCGGGAGTGGCTGATTGCCAGGCCGCGATTTGCAATTGAGGCCACCGTCGAGACGGGTGGCTGTGCAGAGGTCACTCCTGTGGCTCCGCTGCTTCCGATCGCCGTCTGTGATCCTGTGCTGAATGCCGAGTCTGTACTGTTGGCACGTGAGTGTGACACTGACGAGGACTTGGATCCGGACGCTGGCGGATGGAAAAATGAGTCTGGTAGCTTACGCATACGTAATGGCACTTGTAACGGACGACTGGTGTCGCCCGGCTTCAGGACTGAGTCAAACAGAGCCTGAAGGTTGTCATCTGAGTCCTGGTCGATGCGGACGACTAGATTTCCCTGCTTTATCGAGTCCGGATCGACGACTGTGTTGTTGTTTAGGTTGGGGCTGGTTGCGTTGTTGTTGTTGTTGACTGCCATGGCTTCGGTGGCTGCTTGTCTCGTTGAGGATAAAACAAATATAATTGGCGCTGCTTCTATGAGCGGACCGTGTTCTACGTCGACGTAGGCAGAGAGTTAAAACGTATATGAATTCACCAAGGGGTTGTTCGAAGCGTGGTCGAATCGGAGACTACTTGACCAAAGACCCGATTCGTTCACGAGGCACATTCAGTATCACTGGCAAAGGCACTTTTATTCCTGAAGGCTCACTCGACAAATTGTACACTCGCGCGCGATATGAGCAATTAAGGCGGACGCGGAGGACACACAACGCGAAGGACTATCGTCTGGCAGCGACTCTGCTACTTCCGTTCCCAGTTGCTTCCAGGTTTCGCAGCTTCCGGTGCTGCGTTTCGGGCCGCGGCGGAGGGGGAGTCTCCTTGATGCTGTTTTTTCTGGCGTCGCAGCCACAAATCTTCCTGGCTAGTTTCGCTGACTGGCTGGCTTGCGACGAGTGCGCACTGCCGCGGCATACACTTGGAGAACTTGCGAGTTTTCGTAAGAAGGTGACTGGCTGCACATGCGCACCGCGATTGGGAACACCAAGAAAACGCCAGAGACTCGAGACGTTGATCGAGACGACGACGACGACCGCGGCGCAATGGGAAGACAGCCCAGCAAAGGCACTATGGCGCGGACACAACTGCGGGACTGCGATCGCACGGCGCGACACAGCCAAGAACTCTATATTTTGAAATCACCGTGGAAAGATAAAACGGCGAGGAAACGATCGGGAAACAACTCAGACGGCACTCACACGGGCTGACCGGAGTTGCCGCAGTCTCTCTCACGGCGCGCGATCGCACAATAAACTCAAGACGGGACGGTGGAGCAGTGCTGGGCCACGGCTGGCGCGTGTGTTGGGGCGCGTACGGGCGTGTGGGTTAAAATGTGTGTGCGAGAACGTGTCTCGGTGCCAGCGTATGGGTTAAAAACGAGTTTGTTGACCAGACCTGAGCATTGGGCGGGCGGAGCGAGCGGGGCCGCAACGACAGCGACAATGTCGACGACGGCGATCTGCTACGCTGGCGCTGGCTCGGGGCGATAGCGCTCCCCTATGCGAAGGATTCCGGACTTTGGAGCCGCGTCCGAGCCGTCCCTTCCTCCAAGTGCGCCGCCACAAGGGAATGCTCGCAGAAGTTATAAATAATTCGCTTGCGTTCGAATGCTGCCGTCCCGGCGCTGTGACTACGCCTGGCTCGCCTCGTTCCAATGGGCAGCGACGCAACAAGTTCTTCGCCTGCAGGCTCGACTCCCTCGACTCGCAAGGGCACTGGCTCCACTAAAAGGCACTTGGGGCACTTCGACTGCTGACCCTTCTGACGTTCGTCATTCACCTGACACTGCACTTCCGCTCCGTTTCCGACTCACTTCCGCTCACTTGACGTTTTGGGCAATATCCGCTTCCGAAACATTCACACACAATTCTGAGTTCTGGACTCGCACTGTCCACTGCGCGGGGCGCTTGCGGGAGCTGGGGGGCTCGCTCCTCGCTTTCCTGACCCTGCCGGATGTGGGCACTCACTCGCGATCACTCAGCGCGGACTCGGCCGTTCCTTCGCCTCTCCTGCGCTCCAACATTCGTTAAATTGCTCCACACGCAATCTCGTCCGCGACCGTTCGCTTTTCACTTTTCCCGCTCTGCGACACGCGGAAACCTCTTGCAATTCGTTCGCTTACACACTAGTTCGTGGGAGGCGACCCTTTTCGATTCACTTTGGCCTCTTCTTCCTTTTCCACTTCTCTGGGAGGATTGCAAACAGACAGACAACGACCCAACTCCTAACCCGATAACTGTTTTTATTCGACTGATCGCCGAGTCGCGGCCGAACGGAGCACGGACCGCCGCCGCAAGCCGAAGTCCACTTGACGGGCACGAACGTTGTGCAGCGCTTTGCAGACGGACCCGAAGATGAGACGAGAGTAAACTCTATTTTCATTCAAGAAATTGAACAAGTGCTGCCACTTGTGCATGACTTGTGGGTGCGGATTTTACGCTCGGCGACAGGTGGATGGTCCAGTACATGGCGAAGGGAAATTGTCGGGGGTTCAGATGCTAATGCACTTTCCGAGAGCGCGATTGTAATTTGAAAATTTGCGGTTCATTTTTTGGAATTCCAAATTTTAAAATGACGCAGTAAATGATCAACTGGCAGGAATAGATTTGCTTTTTAATATGTCAATAAACTGTTGGTTAATATTCATTCAGCATTTGTACAAATCAAGTGAATTTAGTTAAATTTCTTCGACTTCCAAGCTATTTGCCCGGAAAATCGAAGGAGATTTCTTTGTGAATGGTGGTGGATTATGAAAGGAAAACGAAAGACGTTAAAATATAACAAGTCACAAGGAGACATAATTAAGTGTTCGCGTTCTACACTCACAAAACTTAGGGCGTCTGGTTTATTACTCCCAACATACTCTTACCGCCTTGGCATACGATGGAGTGGCCGAGGAATCTCACCTGTTTTTGAAGGAACTTGCATTTCTCAACATTTAGGACTAAACCGGCCTCAAGGAGACGTTGAAAAATGCACTCGACATGGGCTAAATGCTCAGACTCAGTGGACGAAGCGACCAAAACATCATCCAAGTATACGAAACAGAAATCGAGGTTTCGCAGCGCTGAGTGAAGGTTTGCGCCGCATGGCACAATCCGAAAGCCATCCGTGTGGACTCGAAGAGTCCAAAGGGTGTGCATATTGCCGTCTTTGGAATGTCTTCTGGAGCTACAGGGATTTGGTGGTAGGCCTTGGTTAAATCCAAGGTCGAAAAGATGCAGCAGTTTGCGAGGTGATGCGCAAAGTCGTCGATAAGTGGGATTGGATATCGGTCAGGAACAATCTGTGCATTTAGCCTTCTGTAATCCCCACAGGGGTGTCATTCGCTGTTTGACTTAGGGACCATATGCAGTGGGGAAGACCAACAGCTGTTTGAGTGCCTGCAAGTTGTTCAAATTCTTTCCGCGCAATAGCCAGTTTCTGGGGTAGTAGAGGACGCACCTCCGAGAAGATCGGAGAACCAGCAGTGTTAATGTGGTGCTGCACATTGTGCTTCACTGGTTTTGAGAGACTACACTCGGTAGTAATCTGGCTGAACTTTTGGAGAAGTGTCCGAACAGGAGAGTCAGTAATGTCTTCTAAAAGAACGGAAAGGTTATTGTCTGGGTGAGATGCCATTTGGCCCGACAAATTAAGGTTGGTCGTGGGATCTATAAAGGACTTATTTTGCAAGTCCACCAGCAACCCATAGTGGCACAAGAAGTCTGCGCCTAGTATGGGGAAGCTGACATCCGCCAGGATGAAACGCTACGAAAACGTCCTACGCAAACCAAGACTCACAACCACTTGCCTATACCCATATGTGTTTATGCAGGAGGAATTTGCTGCCGCCAGTTTGAGCGGTTGTGGAAAAAGTCGATGATACCGGGGTATGGGAAGAACCGAAACCTCCGCACCAGTATCCACGTGGTAGTTGCGCCTGCTGAGGGGGTCGAAAATAGTTAGGCGATGTAGCGCTGCATTCTGGGTGGCCGTCGTCAGGACCCTCCGCGGACCTAATTTTTTGCAGTAGGCGGGAATTTACATGGGAGCGTACATCTGGTCGCTTTATCACCGAATCTAAGATGGTACCAGCAAATGCCTTTGTCCGTAGGCTGTCCTGAAGACCTGCTACCCTAACGCCCTTATCGAGTGGCAGACCGTGAGCGAGCTCGCGATCTGGCGCCCGAAAGCTGAGCGTCCAGCGTCGCCCGCATCTCGGCCACACTGGCTGCTAAGGCGGCTATCTCGCGCCTCAAGTCGCCCACCTCGTCAGATGGCGGTTGAACGGCCGCTATGGTCGGGCGTACGTGCACTTCATGCATTTTGTCGGCCGCAGCTGCCAGTCCCTCCAAGGAACCGGAGACGCAAGCGAGGACCGCCTGGGTGCCCTCCGGGAGCCGACGCAGCCAGAGCGACTTGATCAGGTCATCGCCAATCTTGCTCCCACCCAATTGTCTCATTTCGCGCACCAATTGGCTGGGAGTTCGATCTCCCAACGTTAAACCCGCTAGCAAGTGGTCTAGTTTTGCCGACTCAGCTACCGACAGGCGCCTGATCAATTCACTCTTCAACTGCGCATACGAAGCGGACTTCACCACATCGGCCACCAAAAGAATGGACTCCTCGTCCAAGCCAACCACCGCGTAGTTGAAGCGGGTCGCGTCCGCTGTGATCCCGGACATCTGGAACTGTGCTTCCAAATGCGCGAACCACAGCTCCGGGTTCCGCCGCCAAAACGGAGGAACGCGCGCGGCGAGAGCGGTCGCTTGCAGGTCCGACGGGCCGCGAAAAGAAAAGTAGGAGTTTGTAATGAAGACGCGGGGAATTTGTTCTAACCGATACCCACAAATGACCGCACGAACAAAGAAGAGAACAACACCCCGAAGCGGACGCCCTCAAGCGCAGACCGAAATTAAGGAGGACCTCGCCAAGAGAATTGAGAACTCCCCCCCCCCCCTTGACGCCGCCTCTTGCAGCGGGTATTACTTTAATTGATGTTTTAAATATTGAATTTAATGTTACTATTACATTAACTGCTGCAATTGCTGTTGTTGTTGACGTCTGGGGCTGCGGTGATGGCGTCTGGGGCTGTTGCGGCGGCGTTTACGGTGGTGATGGTGGCGATGACTGTGGCGTCGACTACGACGGCGGCGCTGGTGTTGGTGGCGACGGCTGTGGCGTTGACTACGGTGGCGGCACTGGTGTTGGCGGCTGCTACGGTGGTGATGGTGGCTGGGGCTGCGGTGATGGCGTCTAGGGCTTGTGCTGCGGCGGTAGCGATGGTTGCTGTGTTCTCTTCGGGGTCACCACTTTATCTATTCTTCGCTCCGCAACTAGTTTTGGGGCCAGGCTGATTCAGCTCGAACGTTATTATGCAAAAGGAATATCACCAATTAATATTCGTTCGCTGGCCGTTCGGCAGCTCATACAAAAATCAAATTTCAAGATACTTTGTGTCACCTCACTGTAACAATTCCACTTTCGCATCGAGCGCAGCTGGTAATTTCGCCCAGATAGGACGTAGTTCTAATTTCACGCTTCCACTAAACGCAACTCACCATAGAAAATAATTTCACACCGAGGCTGGAATTCCAAAACAATGAATAAAAAACGAATACAGTGTTAAACTCCCGCAACGGTATATCGTCGGACTACCAACTGAAATTCCTCCCCATCGTCAGAGCACTAGCCTGGAACGGTTTGTCACATTACTTCGGGCTAGTCTCCGAATTCTCCCGCCATGCGGATCCTTCAAATTAGGGAATTTTTTTCAACAACGGGAGGGGAGAGGACGAAGGGAACTGTCAGTTCACGGAATCCTCTATCATCCGGCTCTTCCACCGGTCGAGCTCTATCTTCTTCGCAACGAGAAGGTCCCGAACGTAATGAGCGATATGCCCCCCCCCCCCTGTCAGCGCTCCTCAGAGTCTCCTCGAGTCTGGAGAGAGATCCCCTATTTTTAAATAGAACTGCTGACGAATCCCATCCCACCTTCTACAAGAAAAAAAGTTGTAATGGGCGTCGTCCACAATTCCATAGCAAAACACACAATCCGAAGATCCTACCTTTCCACACTTGTGCATGTAACACTGAAAACCTTCGTGCCCACTTAAGAACTGGGTAAGGAAATAGTCAGTCTCATCATACTTCCGATTCAGCCACGCGTTGTTGCCAATGAGCCGCCCAGTCCATTCGCCTCTAGTTTCATTTTTCCAAGAGAGTTGCACTCATCTAAGGTGCGTTACCGCTTCTTAGCAAGAAGGCAATTAGGATCACTCCCGCGATCATAATGACGGCCGATTCAGTGAAAGTGCGGTACGCAGACGCCGACCGTAAAGCTCCCCATCTCCGTACATGCGCAAGACGCTTCAGATATACTTAGATACTTTCAGCCCATACCTCTGCGCCGTAGAGCAGGACAGACTGCATTGAACTCATCATACTTAATGCCGAGACGCCAGCTGAAACTTTGTTCGCTGCTGCTTTGATTTGCCCAAAAAAGCCCATTTTTGAGTCAAGACTCAGTTCAAGGTACTTTGCCGTTGGTTTTGACACCATTATCGACTCGCCAAACGATATGGGACGCAGGGTCGGAATTCTGTTTTTAGTCATGATCAAGCGTTACAGAGAACCGGCTCTAGGATGGATCACTGCGCTACCCACGATGTGACCTCTATCTTCCTCTGACCCTCTAGCGTTTCATAGAGTAAGGAGCGGTTCCTCAGATAGTCCCTCAACTTTCGTAAGAGATAGTTCAGCACTTGGAATGTATTGTCTAGTGTGCCTAGAATGTCTTTCCACCTTAAGGAATTAAAGGCGTTTCTGATGTCAAGCGTTACGAAGAGCACCACTCGTCGAGCGCCACGGCTATATGCCTCAGCTCGACGAACGGCATCCAAGACTTGCATGGCAGCATCATTGTGGATCTCCCTGCTTTAAAACCGAACTGCCGTGAGGATAAGTCTCCAGCAGCGCGTATCGCTTCAGCGAGTCTATTTCTAATAAGCTTTTCGAGCACTTTCCCAGCAGTGTCAAGCATACAAAGTGGGCGATATGAAGGCAACAACTCAGAGTTGTCTTTCCCTTTGCTGTTTAGCGCAAGCCTCGCCACGCTCCAACAAGAAGAGAAAATGCCCCTCTTTCAGGCAAACGTTTAGCAGTAGGTCTAGCTGATATTGGAGCACCAGTTTGTGTACCTCTGCTGAAATACCATCAGGCCCTGTGACGTTCTTATTTTTCATAGATAGAACTGCCTTTTCCAACTCTATTATATAGAAAAGTGGGCAGTCCTCGGCGGTCTCCCTGCCGACGTCATCATCCCCTACGGGGTGCGCAGGGAATAGTGCCCACACAATGCGGTCCATCTGTTCAGCCTTAAGTGAACAGGGTTTCCGCAGCGTCCCGATTTTTCGTGTTACCAGTTTATAACCGTGTCCCTATGGGTTCCCATTCACTTCGTCGACCAGATCCTGCAAGTAGCGAGTTTGCTCCTGTTAATTGCGCTGCGGAGTCTCCTTTTGGTTGATATGTACTCTATCGTTATGGTGCATACCCCTTCCCGATTGTTTAAACGTTGTGTTAAGCGGCGGAGTCTGTGACACTCCTTCCGGAGCTCCGCAATTTCCGCCGTGCACCAGTACATAGAAGCTTTGTCAAGTCTCGATACCCTTCTGGGCATGGAAGCTCCGCAGGCCGTCGTTATCATTCATAACTGAATGTTTGACCGTGTCAGCTGAAGCGCCACCGCCCTCAGAAGTACCCTCCAGTGCAGCCCCACCCGTTCCAAGAGTTTCGACAAACTTCCCGGTGTTCACCTTCGCGACGTTCCATGCACGAAAAGAGCAACGGGTTGGCGCACATCGAGAGTTTGTATCCACCACTTCGAAGGCAATGAATTGATGGTCGCTTGCCGAGAAATCTTCCAGAACTCGTCACTCGTCTACCAGCGGCACCAGTGAGTCTGCGGCGAAAGTTTCTTCGCAGCGTGGGTGCCGGAACGTGGCAGTGGATCCGGTGTTTAAAACTACCAGTACTGTTCCCGCCGCCATTTCGAAAATTCGTTTCTATATTGAGTCTGGGTAAGGCATGCCCCATTCAAGTGCCCTGGCATTCAAGTCACCTCCGACCAGGATCCGCTCCTCTGTGCCCAAGATAGCGTTCTCAAGAACATCAAGCCTGCGTCCGGTATCGTTTCATTCGGTGTTAGATACAGACTGAAAAAGGCTGTTCTCTTGGCCTTGGGCAAGGAGCCCAAAAAGGGTACAGTCCCGAGTCCAGATGGCAGCAGTACCTGATATGTCAAGGTGCCATGAAGCTGGGTCCTTATTTCGGTACTGCTCACTGATGAACACTAAGACAGCTTTGGCCTCCGCAATGAACTGCACTAGTAACTCACGAGCGGTTGCACCCCAATGCATATAGGTTTGTAGGATGCAAATAATGTTGACCGCGTCCTAGCTCTTTCCAGTTCTACTCTGAAGACTGAACACCGCTCCTAGCCCGCAGTATGCGCAACGTTCTCATTGGACACGCTACGGTCCCTGCATACGTGAGCATGTGTTCGCTTTATGGCCCACCTGCGGCATGTTGCCCTTCTGTCAGGTCCCCGGTAGGTTGCAGACGTTTGCCCATAATCTAAACATCTATAACATTTGGTTGGGGAGGCCCGGATTCGTGCCCTACACACTACCCAATCAATTCTGATTTTCTCGCTGTTTAGTAGCTTCCTTGTGTATTGGTCCCCAAGCTTCAAATCCGGCATGCACTTTTAATGACCTCTTCTACCTCATCCTTTTCTGTGAGATAGTCAAGGCCTAGGATTTTCAGAGAGCACGTGGGTTCTAGGCTGGAAACCAAAGCTTTCTTTCCCAGAAGCCCCTTGACTGTTTCACAGAATGTAACTTTATTTGTTGTCCTCGGGCCTAATTCGACTAGGAACTAGGAACTAGAACCCTTCGTTTCTTTGAGTGGAAAACACTTCCCCTTCGCTATCTTTGGGCTTGATCTTGTAGTGGATTTCACTGAGGATTTCCGCAAAGATATTGCCTTCCGTCGGCTTGATAAGCAGAGCTGGGCGTCTAGTCCTCCTTCGTCTCCCCACCTTTTCTTTTGGTGCTCCATCCTTCATGTTCATCGTAATTTTAAGCAGAGGTTTTTCTGATGACGCAGCTTGTTATTGCCTCTTGTCCCTCCTCGCCTTCTTCTTTTGAGCCCTGGAGAGTATATGAGTGAAGTCTCCTTCAGATGCCTTTTCCTCCTTTCGTTTTTTCCCCAGTTCACTCTGTAACGGACTGTCTGCGATCCGTTTAGCGCTCGCGGTATTTTCATAGGAAGGCGCGGTTGTTTCTGCTTCCTGCGGATTATCTCTTGCTCTCCATTTTCGCCTCTTCTGCTTTCGCCAGAGTAGTCGACATAACTCCCACTCGGCTTGTATTCGAAACCATTTGGTTAGTTTCGACAGTTTCCCAGGTGCCTCTTTCCGGAATTATTGGATTCTTTCCTGTTTGCGCATCCCGATATATCATCGGGTATTTCAGCACTTGCGTCCTTCGCTGGGCGGTGGGGTGAGCAACGCATTTTCGTGCTGCATATAAACCCAGCCAACTCAATCTCCATTCCCACTATCTCGTCGTCCGTGTTGTTTGTATTCGTCATTTAAGTGTTTATCAGGGAACGGGCATACCTTTGGGAACAAAGCCCTTACCCCAGTTCCCTGAGACCTGACCTACGATTAGCTGAACCTGGAACTCACGAACGGATCAGCGCTAGCTCGGGGCAACGCGGTCTACTAATACCGGTTCACTGCTCACTACCCGATCAAGGTCGCGAAGGGGCTGACTCCTGATACATGCCACAACTACCACCTTGGCAGAGCTAAGCTCACATCACCCCATCGACGTCAACAAAAAGTTGTCAACGGCTCCGAGAACTTCCAATGTGTCCTGGCGTCTATCGGTCATTTGCAGTTCGCTCTTCACCGACAAGTTTCTTGAGGCTACTACTTAGAACGCAGGTATTATGTCAGCTAGCGGACCAGAACTACTTGCTCGGGCACCTCGGGGATGCCACGGGGTGGCGACCCGTCAAGGATCGTTCGCGACCCCTCAGAATATTCGGAGTGTTTGAGACAGGATACCTCCTTGAACTATGATAATAATAATAATTCCGTCGTAGTCGGTCCCAAGCCCAGTTGTGAAAACAGGAGGGAAAGATAGCTTCAGTCTGAATGGCTGTACGCCACCGCAGCGTCTCAGGGGTAGCTGAGGAAAGTGCACTCTTGTAGATTACTCCCTTCGGAAGCTGTTACCACACCTGGCAGTTATTTGCTGATATTTAAGATGTTGGGCAGCTGATCAAAGTACCCAATTCATCGCTTCCCATATGGTCGGAAATCAAATTTCCTTCTTTGTATCGACAGGATGAGCATCAAAGTGTAGAAGTTTTTAACTTGCTGACTTGTTGGTAAAACTTCTGCGCCCGAAGTGGTTGCTCCTTCTACTTTTCGACCTTACAGGCTCCACAAATACAAAAAGAAAGCCTAGAAGTACCAGGATTCCTTTTCAGTATGTGAAGTCACTCCTCCGTTCCACGAAATTCGTGATAGGTCTTTGCGCGGGTTCGCGTTCTTTGAGAATGCGGCATTGCCCAGTATACCGCATTCTTCCGCTTCGTTGCTAACCCACATTCTTCGTCAAACCAGTCATTCCGATTTTTTTGCGCCTGGGGTCAAGTATATTTGTGCGAGTACCAACGATAACGTTCTTCAGGTTCATGCTTCGTTGCCAGAACTTCTGTTAACTTCGGTTTTTGCATTGTCCATTGCTCCTTATGGGTGTTACGGAGGACTCTGTTCTAGATGGCTTTACTGTTCACTCTCACCTGATTGTCAGAGGGGATTCTAGGTGGTGTTGAAATTCGAGCCTGATGCACCATGCCTACGAAATAGTGGTTCAAGTCTATATTTGCCCCACTATATATTCTGATATTCATCAAGGCTGAAAGGTAGCGGCATTATATTTACCTGTGGTCAATTTGATTGAAAGTGATCCCATCTGGTGGGGCCCATATGTTTTTGTGTATCGCCTTCTGCGTAAACCAGGTACTTACAAGAACAATTTCGAGCGACACTGCTACTTGGATAATTCGCAGTTCGTTGCCATTGGTAGTTTTATGCAAGCTATGGAAGGCGACCTATCGTCTGGATATGGACTCCGTCTCCATGTGGGTTTTCTCCAAGTACGATTTCGATACCATACCTAGGTTAGGCTTCGAGAGTTCGTTCTGCTCCCTCGTAGAGAGTTTCCTTCTCCGACCTTGCAGCCTTGCCTGCAGGAGCGTGATCGTTAATGATGCTTATATTTCGAAATTTGTTTTGCAAGGGCAGAGTTGCCATTTGCCCCTTCATCATCATCATCAACGGCGCAACAACCGGTATCCGGTCTAGGTCTGTCTTAATAAAGAACTCCAGACATCCCGGTTTTGCGCCGAGGTCCACCAGTTCGATATCCATAAACGCTGTCTGGCGTCCTTACCTACGTCATCGTTCCATCTTAGGCAGGGTCTGCCTCGTCTTCTTTTTCTAACATGGATATTGCCCTTATAGACTTTCCGGGCTGGATTTTTCTCATCCATGCGGATTAAGTGACCCGCCCACCGTAACCTATTGAGCCGGATTTTATCCACAACCGGACGGTCATGGTATTGCTCATAGATTTCGTCGTTATGTGGGCTACGGAATCGTCCATCTTCATGTAGGGGGCCAAAAATTCTTCAGAGCATTCTTCTCGCGAACGCGGCCAGACACAACAGAACATTACTAAGAACCCAGGTTTTCGTGGAATACATAAGGACACGCAAGATCATTGTCTTGTACAGTAAAAGCTTTGACCCTATGGTGAGATGTTTCGAGCGTAACAGTTTTGTGTAAACTGAAATAGGCTCTGTTGGCTGCCAACAACCGTGCGCGGATTTCATCGTCGTAGCTGTTATCGGTTGTGATTTTCAACCCTAGATAGGAGAAATTATCAACGGTCTCAAAGTTGTAGTCTCCTATCTTATTTCTTCTTCTTAGTTCACTTATATAGCGTATAAGAAACCGCTTCTTACCTGAGAAGAGTATTTTGTTATAAGCTCGCATAATTCAGGAGGAAAACACCACCGTCATAAATTAAAAGTGATAATCAGATATCAATTGGGGATATTTTGCCTGAATAGGCTATTCCCACAAATTACATTGTCAACTGTCATTAACCAAAAAGAGAGAAAATAGAAGCTACAAACGATTGTATTCCCACATCAATTAACGGCTACAAAATACCCTCACCCTCATTTCCTACCTGCTCGATTTCCGGAAAAAAATTCCCTAATTTCAAGTAGTTCAGGAGATCAGACAACACTACTTTCTATCGTACACAATTCTTCCCCTCCAGCAAAATGTCAAATTTCATTCATAACATTCGCTGGCCGGCTGTCAAATGCCGTAAACAAGCGCCCTAGTGACATTTCTTTGCCAACCTTTTTAGCAAAAGCCGCTCTGCCGTAAGGAATTGCCTTTGAGGTTCATTATGGTGGAAAAAGGATGTTAAGTGTATTTTTAGACAACTCCTTACCCAGAAAATTCGATTAGCAACAAGATTTCGCTGCGTATATTCCACGCATAACAAGATGGAGGCCCAGATAATCGAGACGTTGAATGAATTTCTGGTAAGTGCTGTGAGTAATATTTTGAATTATTCTTCGTAAAGAGTGGTTCCTTACGTGCATTGTTGTGAACCTTGGTAACTTGAACGTTTTTTCCAGAAAGTGCAGTATATCGAGGAGGCCTTTCTCTGCGTTATTGTCCACAAACCGGACGCCGAGAAGCAGAAATGTGAGCAGTTCACAAATAACATAAGTAAGTCCTATTCTAGCTAAATCAACCTCCCTTCGACTTAACTAATTCAAAAATTGTTTGTCCTTCAGTTTCCCTGTTCCAAAATACCTCTTCGGAAGGAAAAGATGCGGTTTTGCGAGTCTACCTGTTGCGGGCCGCCCACAGCGGCAACCTGGCGCAACTCAAGGTTTTAATGGATACTTTGCATAAATTGGTGACTGGGAATTTGATTTCCGCAAGGTAAGTGGATGGAAAATCATTAGATTTGATAGATATTCTGCTTTAATTTGAAATAAAAGCAGGCGAAGCACAGACTAACCTCAATGGGGCTGTTAAAATATGTAGAAGTTCTTTATTTTACATTAAGAAGCTCCAAAAGTTAGTTTCAGGTGCTTGCCAGAAGCTGTAGGGATTGTGTTGTTGTTTTTTTCCGCCCAGATTTAGATCCCAGTTTGGGGATAGCGTATTGATCCTTTCTGTGCGTGTTATCCTTTTCGCAAAAGTCGTCGGTTCCTTCTACTTGGTTACTTGAGAAGTTTACACACTTCACTTGCTTTGCACAACGTGGCCCTTGAAAGACTCAACACGATGCTCAATAAATCGGTTTATAGTCTGCTCCTGACCTTTCCAACGGCTCATTGAACAATTAGCAAAGATGTGAAATTGTTTACCTGAATGACCATAGCAGCGCATTCTGCGATGTCTGAGGCATCGACAAACACGGCTAGGGGTATGCCAAACGTGTAGCGTTTACCAGTTGTTGCCCAGTTGCTTTAAACGTTTGGACGGTTCCTGGAGACTACACCACCTCCTGTGGTCTTAGGACCAGACAGGATGGCTTAGGTTCAGTCTGGTGAAACGACAATAGAAGTTTACTACTCCCAACATCCTTCTAAGGACTTTGACCATCTTTAGCACCGGAATAGGATAAAAATTTTACCTGTTGCTGGAGAAATCTGCAGTTTACAACGTTAGAATTATGCCGTCAAGGAGACATTGAAAAATGCACTCGAGATATGTGTCAAATGCTCCGACGCAAGTGAACATGCAAACAGAGTGTTATTCCAGTGTTTTTCCCGTGTTGAGGTTGTTCCTTATTTATTCCCATTTATTTCGTGGCATCTGCCGTGGGCGGACCCACTTCGTGTTTGTATCGACAGTGTTGTTTAGTTCGAAGTTAAATTTCTTTTTGCCTATCCGCATGGGTTTAATAAACCGTCTTTCTTTTTAATGTTTTGTATAAACACAGCATCCTCAACCAAAAAAATATTTACTTCGGCCTGGTTTAGGTCTGGACTGATGACGGATTTCACTTGAATATAATTCGTACCCATTACGTGATTGCGATTATACTTAAGTGGAGTAATTACCATCTATCGTTACTTTCGGTCAAAGGTCAAAGGTCCCAGGGCAAAGGTGAGGCGGCGTCTGATGAGTTGCCTCTGTCCTGGATGAAACCGTCAGATAACTTTTTTGCTTTTTTGAAAACTTCGATTTAACTCAAAAAAGAGGAGTCCGTGAACTAGAAAAGAGGAAGTAAGTTGCTTCCCAAGTGATTCGGTCCGTCACTAAGTGGGTGCGACTCAGGACTCCCAGCATCCTCATCAAAATCTTATTAAAATCGGTTTACTGTCTGTCTATCCGTTTGTCTGTCTTTTTTCATCGTTGGAAGGTGGAAAGGTTCAAAACCTACTGCTGGCTCCTGCCATGCAGTTATGTGAGACTCCTACTCACTAAAACCACCTCCTCCTTCTTCCACTCTCCCCACGGGACTGCTATAAGCATGGCATCGTCAAGCTGGATCAGTTCTTAACTACGGTTTATTATTGTTCGCTCCCTTTCTTGGTTTCGTCGCAGTTCTTCATGCCTTAGCTGCTGATGAATCATTTTCAGCTCAATTACCACTTGATGCCAACATAAACTCTACTATACTGTATTTTCAGGTGTTAAGCGCCTGTCTGCGATCGCTTCCAGTCTAGTTCGGTGTGCTGTAAACCATGGGTACTCAAATACAACATGCTCCGCATTCTCAGCCACGTTATCACAGCATGGTGACTCGTCGTGTCCAAATCGATGTAGATAAGCCCGATAACCTCCATGTCCACTTAAAAACTGTGTTAGCTCAAAGCTTAGTTCCCCGTGGCTCCTTTCAATCCATCTTCGAATGTGTGGAAGGATACGGTAGGTCCAACGGCCAGTTTGTGCCTCGTTCCATCTCTTTTTCCATTTTACGATGGATTCCCGTTGTGCTAGTTGCCGTCGAAGTACAATAGATTTCCCGATTGCATACACTTTGTCGTAGAGACGGCGACCCTCATCCGCCAAGATGTTTATGGGGATTGTCCCTGCCAGTACGTATGCTGCTTCTCCTGATGTTGTTCGATAAGCACTGCATACCCGGAGTGTACTTAGTCGATACGCCATTTCTAGTTTTCCGCAGTTTGCTTTGTTTTCCAGAATGGTTGCCCAAACTGTAGCTGCGTAGATGTCGATTTTGTCGTGGTCCACCAATATTCGGTAGTACCCTCGAGATCGTTACAGCGATGGAAGACGCTTTAATTGCAGCGCACTCAATGTGTTTTTTAAAATTAAGCCTTTTGTCAGTCAATACTCCCAAATATTTAAGCGACTCTTGGGAGTAAATTGTTTGTTCATCAACTTTAATTTTCACGGTTGTATCTTTCCTTCTTTTGCTGATTAGCACTAGTTCCGTTTTATGTTCAGCAACTTTTTCAACCAGGAATTGATCTCCCATTTCGCTTCATTTGCGTAGATTTCGATCACGTCTAAGCGTTTTGCAACTATTGTTACTCCGATATCGTTCGCAAAGCCAATGGTTGTCACGTCGTTAGGAAGGCGTAGCGTCAGCACTCCATTGTACATAATTAACCACAATAAGGGACCCAAGACAGACCCCTGTGGTACGCCGCACGTCATTGGGAATAATTTCTGTCCATCATCCGAGTCACAATATAATCTTCTTCCAAGAAGAAATGCAACAACAATGCGTGCAATGTACTTCGGAGCATGTAGTTTTGTTAGAGCCTCTACGATTTTCGTCCACTTTGCAGTGTTGAATGCATTTTTTACATCGAGTGTCACCACTGCGCAGCATTTTTCATCTTGTATTGCAGCGCGAGCCAGGCCAGTCACCATTTTGATTGCATCGACGGTTGATCTCCCCTTACGAAACCCGAATTGCTTGTCGAATAGGCCTCCTTCCTTTTCCGCAACAGCGAGCAGCCTGTTGTATAATACTCGTTCAAATAGTTTACCATTGGTATTGACCAAACATATCGGTCGATATGAGGAGGGCTCACCCAATGGTTTACCTGGCTTCGGTATAAGTATCAACTTTTGTAGCTCCCATTCTTCTTTTTCTTCAACCTTTGTCCCGTTCACAAGCGGGGTCGGCTCGTCGTGATCGGTTTCGCCATTTGGCTCTATCGAATCCCTGATTTGGGTGCAATCTCGATCATTCCATTTTTGGACAAGTTTCTCGAGATCATTTTTGCTATCAGATGCTAGAAAAACATCATCTGCATAAAGCAGTGTATAGGGTGCTGGACGTTCGATATCCCGTGTGACGGTTTCCATAACAGAACAAAGGGGATTGGTCAGAGGGCGCTTCCTTTATGAACACCAATAGAGACACGAAGCGGTTTTGATACACCCGCCATACTTCGAATTTTACTTTTCGGATCATGGCGGAGCAATTGAACCCAGCACAAGAGTTCAAGAGTCGAACCCTTTCTCTAGATCCAGAAATGCAATATAAAGTGGGCGATGCTTCTCCCGGTGTTTCTTCATAAGTTTTTAACAAATACGTGTTGATTCACGGTTATTTCAACGATTTCGTGAATACGGCTGTCAAGAATGCGTTCAAAAATCTTCCCAGCTCTTCGCTTTCCAGATGTCCAGTCGTCGAGAAATTTGTGGTGGAGGCGCTTCTTTTCACGGACCTTCATTTCAACATTGTCATTCCAAAGCCAAGTATCTCGGTTGATGTACCGCTTACCTGGCTTAGTGACAGCGGCTTTTTTTTTGTCCCACGATTCTTCCATTTTTGTAATGGTTGGTAATCGCGTAAGTGAGATAATTTCTTGTTTCTTCTCACGAAATCGCCACCATTTAATGCGCGGCTGATGGTCTCATAAGGCTTTGTAATCAGTGGCGGTGGAAAAATGTCAGCGTCTTATGAGAATATAGCCGATTTGCGTTTTACTGTTCCCACTATAAAATGTAGGAAAATGAAACAATCGTTTGATGAACCAAGCACAAGTACTGTGGCTGTCTACAAAATTGACTATACGTTCACAGACCTTATTGCATGCTCCAAACCCCTTTCTCTCATGGCACCTGTTACCGTTTGCCTTTTCACCCACATGGCCATTAAGGTCGCCGGCAATGATAATATAGTCGTCAGCAGGCACGTGACAAATCTTTTCATCGAGAAGTTGCCAGAAGGCATCTTTCTCGGCATCAGGTCGACCTGTCTGTCGTGCGTACGCGATGAAGAAGTGAATAGTGCGATCAGCTGATATAATGGTGAGCTTCATCAGCCGATCATCAAATCGTTCGACTTCTTTAATGGTATCACGGAAACGCTCTGAGATGGCAATGCCAACACCGTATTGAGTGTGTGGGCTACCAAAATAGAGAAGTTTATAGCCATTTTTACCGCGTTCGCGTTCAATGTTGCAGCTTTTGGCACTAAACAGCGTTCCTTACAGAGCGGAGATATCAATGCGCCTTTTCCGAAGGGCTCTTGCGATTTCCTCGGTCTTTCCAGTTAGGGTGCCAACATTTAGCGTGCAGATACGTATTTGTTTTGCTCGGATTAACTTGCTTACGTCCTGACGCCGTCCAGGCGTCAAGAACTCCATTGCTCGACAGGACCGGGGCCCGTCATGCCGCGTCGACTGAGGTGGACTCCCTAGCATTTCTCCGAGGCTTGTGACGCTATCCGATCATCATGTTTGTAATGACATTTTATGCATTTTCCTGGTCGGCCTGTCACGGGACCTGTCACCAAGAGAGATCGAGTAGGATTTAACATAGTGGAATAACTTCAACTATACTCTATTTATCTCTTTCCCTGATCTCAGCATTTTATTTTTGTTTTACTGAGGATAGTACAGAGTACGTTGCCTCAAACCCTTCTCCTTTATCTGGGCTTGGGACCAGAATACTATGTTAATAGCATGGCGGAGTTGTTGAATATCATGCTTAACTCATTGAAATATACTACAGAAGTGAGAGCGCGCGCGAATGTTTGGGTCGGCAACTTCCTCAAAAATTATGAAAAGAGTGATGTTTGTGCAGGTTGAAATTTTCTCTTACGATCTAAGATCTAAGTTGTGGTGCTGCACAGTGCGACAGGAAGTCTGCGCCTAAAATAGGGACACTGATGTCAGCTAAAAAAAAGCGCCACGAACAGGTCATCCGCAAGAAAAGATTCATGTCTATCTGCCTGTAGCCGTAAACTGCCTCTATTTTAAAAACGCAAAGCTTGTTGGGTCTGAAGACGGGGAAGACCAAGACTTCCGTGCACGCGCCTATCAGATAATTGCGCCTACTAAGGGGTCATGCATTGTAAGGCAACGTATTTTGCGCTTTGGGTAGACGTCGTCCATTTTTTTTTTTTGATTCGCGAGCAAAGTGCATTAGCTGGTACATTTAGTGAACTGATCCGCAAACCTATGATGGGACCACGGCTTCTCGAACGCCCATTTCTTGAGGCAAATATCGGACGTGTTTAAGAGCGCCCTCTTGAATACAAAGCATTCTTTGTCGCCGTCAGTGGCCACATTGGCCCTAAGCGCGGTTATTTACATCTCCGCGACCACAGGGAGCGCGTTTTCTTCGTGGATTTTGCCTACAGTCGTGGTTAACGCCATCGGCATACAATAGTATGCCCTGCGGGCCCTTCGGCAGTCGCTGAAGCCGCTAAAACTTCAGTAGCTGAGATCAGTGCGGTCGCCAAGCGTCAGATTCGTTGGCAAATTTCAAGTCTCAGTTACTGACAGGCGCCTGATGAGCTAGGTGAAGTAGCCCTCGCTCGGCACGTCGGCGAGCAGTGCGGTATCACTGCTCTCCTAGTAATTTCACAATGCACCAGCTCTTTGCATTGCAGTTGCCGAGCACTACGTTAACGTCGTTAGAGCGCAATGAATCAAATACTGACTATGGAATGTCTTCATTTGGAGCACATTCGTTGATTACGTTGGAATGCAATGTAATTTTCACTCACGCACCAATCACTTCATTGTTTTTTTTTTGAGATCTGAAACGTTGCGGCCGAAATTCTGTGGATGATAAAAGTTATGCTGCATTGCCGCGTTCCAGACTTTTTTCCATTTTTGAAAATTGCGTCCGAGAGTCAAACACCTCACAGCGCCATAACTTCGTTGCCTGAACCGTTTAGACATCTATCTTGTACCTTACGACCTGTTCGATGAGTGGTCTAAGAACGTCGCTTCTGAATAAAGAGAGCATATTCCAGGATCCTGGAACTTGTAATCCTTTTTCAATTACCGTGTCGTTGCATATCCAATCCCATTCGAGGTTCGGCGTTCTGAGACAATATAATACGCCTGCTGTATAGCCCCCAACCTACTGGCATATGGAAACCCCCAGCTCTTCTGATTTCCAATGGTAGTACCCGTATTAAGGCTTTTCGCCTTGTGAGTTAGGGCTTAAGAATATACTCAAAGTCTTCTCTGGTCACTTGTAAGAGGCGACTAAAAGGAATAGAAATTTGTGGGCTAGCGACCTGCAAATTTTGAAACTTTACTGCTACCCAAACGGCAAAAGTGCTTCGGGTAGGGACTGACCTCACGGCTGCGATCTTTGACTATCGAAAACGGTAGCGAGGGTCCTTAGAATGCTCGCTTTGTCCTCCTTGAGCGGGAATTCCAGTGATATAAGCTGGACATTCTGGGCCTAAGCGAAGTAATATGGTGGGACTCTGGAGAGCACTCCTCTCTCTCTTGTAGTAATGTGCTTTTATACTCTGAAAAGCCAAGTGGTAACAGACGCGAATCTGGTATCGGGTTGCTTCTGACGGCTACTGCAAGGCGCCCTTCTTTGCGCTGTGAGCCGATTTCAGACAGACTTGTAACTGAAAGATTCCGTTCGAAGTTAAGGAGCATCACAATTGTACGCACCAACTGAGAATTCCGATATAGTAGAGAATGATGCTTTCTACGACCAATCACATGCAGTTCAGGGGGGGCTTCGTAGAGGTGGCAATGTGATCGTGATGGGTGTTCTGACTGTCAAGGTGGAATCTGATAAAACTTTGCTCAGACATGTGATTGGGAAACACGGTCTTGGCGGTCACACCGGTGGTGGTGCTTTCGACAACTTCCACCGCCTCGTCGTTGGTAGCACATTGATCGATCAAAAAGCCTGCTATAAGGTCAGTTGGATTTCAACTGATCGACACCGTCCGAGCAATCAGATCCACCACTTCACGGTGGTTGGAAAGCTGCGACTCCCTAACATCGACCGCTTGTTTGACCCAGCTGTCGTTCGACAATAGGAGAGGTATCTTGTTTATCGAACAGCTGATACACTGAGTAATATCGATGAATATTGGGCCGCCATGAAAAATGCTCTTTTTTCGGGTGCTACACAGGTCGTCGACCACGTCTCGAAGGACCCTCATAAGATCTGGCTGACTGCGGAATCGTGCAGGCAGCAGGCTTGTGTCCGCTCCTTATCCTCCTGCGTTGGGCACACTAACACCCTACGGATCATTTTGGAGTAGTGCGCAGAGTTTAGATGTTCGCTGCACCTGCTCGTCATCGATTTCGAGAAAGTTTTCGATAGGAGGAGGAGGTGTATTTGGGGTATTCTACACAAGGGGGGGGGGGGGGCTTTCCAGAGAAATTAATAGCTATTATCAGAGCGACATATGATGCCACAAAATGTTACGTGCTGCACAGAGGCAAAATCTCGGAGGATTTTGACATCCAAAGCGGAGCTCGTCAGAATTGCATCCTGTCACCGATATTATTTTTTTTGTTATCGGTAAAGTTTTTCATGCTGTCTGGAGGACAGATGACATCTTTCCTCAAATACCTCGACTACGCTGACGACATCTGTCATGGTCCTTGGCCAAATGGCTCTGGATTTGGAAAGAGAGGGCAGTAGAGTTGGACTGAAGATAAACACCAACAAAACCAACGTTCTTAGTCTGTCGGGTCATCGGACTCTTCTTATCTGAATTAATGGGCAGAGCAACGATCAATTCGTATATCTAGGAAACGTGGTTTCTGCGGACTGTGGCACCGAACTGGATGTTGCTCGACATATTAGCAGCGCTAAATCCGCTTTCGCTGCCCTGTCTAAAATCTGGAAATGCAGTTAGCTCAACACCAAGATCAAGTTGAGACTATTCTGTGCCAGTGTTCTTTCTGTCTTGTTATATGGGGGTACCACATGGAAAGTGAATTCCACTGTTACCTTAAAGGTCCACGCTTTCGTCAATACTTATTTGCGTAGTGTCGTTAGAGTGCGCTGGTCTGATACTATCTTAAACGAAGTTGTTGGACGCACACGCCTACCACGGAAGTGACAGTGGATAGGTCATATTTTATGGAGGGACGAGAATTGCATTGCGGACTCCGCCAGGCAGTAGAATCCACTCCCTCAAGATAGCCGATGAGAGAGTCAAAAACGACTAAATTTGTTTTCTAAATGCCGAATAAAAGTGAGTTTTAGTCTGAACTTGAGTTCAGTGGAAAGAATCCGCTCCCTGTACTACATTTAATTTCGGTATTTTTGTTTTGTTAGCTTTTAAAAAAGTATTTAGTAATTTTTTCTTCCAATAGAGTTTTATGCGACAAAATATTAAGCTGCGACAAATTAGCCTTTCAAAACAAAAGCTTTTGGATAGAATGCTTTAAGCTGATCAAGAAGATAATCACCAATGTTGACTACAAAGGGGTTCGTGAAATAATGAAGGTATGATTGCATTTCTAAATATAATTGGCACAACATTTCCTATTTGATTGTCATTTGTGTTATCTGAAGGCTTGCAGAGACAAAGCTTCAACTTTCCCGACGAATATCAATGTCAGCTTTTTACCACAATTGCTTATCCTTGAAGATCTCATTCAGTTCATATTTGATCGTAATAACTGTTTGTTGCCGGCGTATTTTATTGCTAATGAACTGATCAAGTCACCACAACCATCACATTGGGTAAGTATTCAGTAAATAATCTGTGATCGCTTAAAATTTTGTTAAGTTCTGCTTTCCCCAGCTAATTTGATATGGTTCAAATAGT
Organism: Hermetia illucens; assembly: GCF_905115235.1. NCBI lineage: Eukaryota > Metazoa > Arthropoda > Insecta > Diptera > Stratiomyidae > Hermetia > Hermetia illucens. The sequence continues at coordinate 27,785,054 of NC_051849.1, forward strand.
TTTTATTTCAGCCTCTGGAATTATTCCCTTATAGTCTGCAAAGATATCCTAAATAACAATTATCCTTTCTCCACATAGAAAATCAACAAATTGATGACCGATTTCGTTGAGGAATTTCGAAATATCGCACAAATGGTGACGATCATCAATCACAATCACATGTATCCAGTAGTGGAGACATTTGGCTACGCTGATCATTTGATGAATTCATGGAAACTCGATCCACACACTTTGAAATATAATTTTAAAGGTAATTTACCATATGACATCGAGATTGTTGAGCCGCAGCCGCATCTTGTCCGCTATGTGTTGGATCAGCCGTACTCGAAGGAGATGATCGCAGTTATGCTGAATTTGCAGAAACAGGTAAAGATCAATCTACATAATATGGTTCATGTTATTAGAAGAGAAGAAAACAAACAGAGCTTGATTTCTTTAACTATTTTAAAGATTTTGTGTAGTTTACTCCTTCGATTTAGTTTTAGGCTATTATTTTAATCTTAACTTACTTTAATTCTAAAAACAATCGTCCTTTATGTTTCTAGCAAAAGCAACGATGCCATGCTTTGGAAGAGCAACTGGTTTGGCTCATAATCTCTGCCATGGAACGAAGTGAACATGACTCCTGCGAGATGGTAACGCCAGACGATAAAATTACTCCCAACCATTGGTTATGGCTACATTTATCTTCACAATTGATATATTTTGTGTTGTTCCAATTCGTAAACTTTATGCACATCATTATTTCACTTCATGAGAAAGTAAGTAGCAAATTTGTTTGCTTTCAAATCAATCAATGATAAAAATCAGACTCTGAATTATTCATAATTTTAATTGACCAATCTCCCAACTACAGCTTTCCAAACGCGACTTGCGCAAGGGTCGAGACCAACTTATGTGGATTTTACTTCAGTTTATCTCCGGAAGTATTCAAAAGAATCCGGTATGTTTTCCTATTACAATTTCGTCCCCGATCCTCTGAGCCTCTACAATCAAAACTTCATTATATTCTACCATTTTCAGCTATCCAACTTCCTGCCAATGTTCAAACTTTTTGATATTTTATATCCCGAACAAGAACCGCTCAAAGTTCCTGATTTGAGTAAACCCTCAGCATTGAGACAGGTAATTTTAAAGTAATTTTAGATGCTCATATACAGTTTAGAAGTGACCGTACTGATGAAATAAATGCTCATCATTTTGTGATATGTTGCAGATGGCCCCAATTTGCATCTGGATCCATTTGATGAAGAAGGCACGTCTGGAGAGCGTCAACATAACTCAACCAATTCCTATCGCTTTGAAGGCTCATCATGAGTAAGTAAATTTTTTAATACAGTTTGAATTATTTAGTTTTTTTTTTGGCTATGAAATTTATGAGGGATACGACGATCGCGTGGTTGTGGATAAAATTCGGTTCAACAGGCTGGGCGGGTCACCTAATCCGTATGGGTAAAGATGATCCAGACCGGAAAGTTTATAAGGACCATATGGCGTAGGTCAGGACGTCATAGCTGTTGTTGGTATCAAATTGATGGATCTTGTCGCCAAACCGGATTGTTTCGAATTCCCTATTCAATTAGGCTTCAACCGAACACCGCTGTTTACACTGTTGATGATGATGATGAGTTTTCGTATGAAAAATATTTGCTGTTCTCACAAATACAACAAATGGTTTACTAGAAGTTACTGAGACATTAAGCTAACATCTAATCTATAAATATTTTTTTTTCTATTACAGTGGATCCTAGATAATTCGTTTTGGTCCCTTGGTTTTCCGACTACTAACTTCCGTACTTTGAATTTTGGATAATTCGAAGTTTTTCATTGGTCCCTTTGTTTTCGAATACACCAGGTCTGTACAAGGATGTTGTGATGATCTTAATGGGAGATATGAAGATCAGACGATCATCCTAAGTTGCCAAAAACGGCCTAGAGGGCAGAACTATCCCAGAAATCTGAAAAGTTGGCGAAATTGACCGTGAAGGTTCGCCCGCATAGATTGAAGCTCCATCAAAAGACGGCTCGACCGCGCCCGTGGAGCAGTAGGTCTCTGGGCCCGAGTGCCGCGATCAAGAGGGAAGATCCACGGCGGATCACAATCCCGTTCATCGCTTCTTCTGCCTCAGATCGCGATTGAGGCGCGGCCCCTGAGGTTCCCACCCTTCCTTGACATCCTCAGGCCATTTTTTTCAGAGGATGTCCCCCTAAAGAGAGAGTAAGCTGCTCCCCATTTAGTTCGGCCCAGCATTAAGTTGATGCGGACTTAGGACCCCACAATTGCCCCCACACGCCCTGTGAGGTTATTAAAATATAATCGTAATCTAATTATGCGCAGTATATATTCTTAATATACAAGTCCAAGATACTATCTTTTGTACTAGTTGAAGAACAATTTATTTACTGTTTAATCCACTCAAAACTCAAAACAAACCCGGCTTACTAAAAACCAGGGTTTGAGTTGAGGACTGCATGCAAATGTTGACTCAGAGCTATACTTTTAAATGCTGGTTGCAGCACATTACTTCGAGTGGTTTCAAGCGAATTCTTTTCGTTACATAAGTGCCACGAAATGCTCTTCAGCTCCCCCAGGACTTCCCAAGACGCCCGCACCGTCCTCTACTGTTCTGTGCGAAGTGCTCTTGGGGCCTTGCACTTCTACCTTCCCATCACATCGCCGAGGGGTGCCAGGTTTGTGCGCCGACCAAGTTTTTTGCTTGGAATAGTATCAAGCCACCGTAGTCGGATGATACGATACAGACATTGTTAACGGAGGCTTGGAGCCTTTGAGTGATAGTGGGCACATAGAAAGTGAGTGCTACTTCCATATAGCGACACAGAACACTAGCATGGAACAATCTGTCTAAAATACCAAAAGAACAGTTTTCTTTAAAATGATTTCTATGAGAAATTGGATGTACTTTCCCATGCCATTGTAATATCGATCTTCTACCGCCTAGACGCATTGACAATATCTTATTGTCTGTAATTGCTCTAAGATGTTTAAGTATTTTCGATTTTCGCGGATTGAATGTTAAAATGATTAAAACGGCTATGGTTTAGGGAGGTAGTACCCCGTGACTTTGGTTTTAGCAGGTGACGTCGGTTGGAGCCTCGTATTGGCTATGTTGGTAGAAGGGACGTTGAGGACTGAGGTCCAATAGTATGAATGGCATTGATAACCGATCATGCTGTTGGTTTACGGTTGAATGTGTTTGAACTTTGACCCTAAATTCTAGCTCAAGGTTCCCAAATTTCATGGCCTTAGTTCTGAAGGTAGGATCTGGGAATTCTGAGCTAGAATTTAGGATCAAATTTCCCACACACAAGGCTAATTGAAAGTAAGGCGCCTGGAAGTCTCAATTCAGTCCTCAGTGTGATAGTCACACGTTGGTTTCTATTTCATCGGATTACTGCTATGACTTGTACGTAATCCTCAGAGGAGTCCACTTGTAGTTACTTTCGATTTCAACCGTTTTGTTTTGGGCGTGATGCTTGTTATCACCTTCTCCTTATGGTCCATCTTGATCACCTTTTCTTAAATTCTGTGCCAGTGGAATTAAAAGTTCCAGTTGGGATAAAGTTATCAACTACTTAATCATTCAGCAAGAATAACTGCCGCATTCAGTCTTCAAACGAAGCGCAGATATCCTCATTCATCCCTTAAACACTCTAATCTTATTGTAGCAATATTTTTTTCTGTTTACCAATTATTATACTTTTTCTCCTCAAGAATATCTAAATAAAATGTTTAGCTTAACTGAATCAACTTCTGCATTCCAGGTTTCTTTCACACTTGGCTGTGCCAGGTCAATCTTTATCAATGAGCATGAATAACGACTATAGAATCATCCTTCTCTGCAATGCATACTCGACAAATCAAGAATACTTTTCCCGCCCGATGGCTTTGCTCACCGAATATATAAATTCGAAAAGCACCTCTCAGATGCCGGTAACTCCTCTATCCATAGTCGCTCTTGACGGATTGACAGTGCATAGTAAAATGTCGTTGATGCACAGGTAAGCTTATCATTTCAGTCTATAACCGTGTTTGTTAAAATTTAATCCTTCCTTTCAGTTTTGTAAGTCAGGTAATTAAACAAGCGCAGACGAAGGGATCGGTATCAACGTTGACTCCAGCTTTGATTGAAACCTACTCAAGATTACTTGTGTATTCCGAGATTGAATCTTTGGGAATTAAAGGCTTTCTTAGTAAGTGGGCTCTATTGGAAAATATCAATTGCGGTACTCTACTTTATAAATTCATATCATTGATTAATTATTTCCAGGTCAACTTCTACCCGCCGTATTCAAACAGCACGCTTGGGGAATACTCCATACTCTCTTGGAAATGTTTTCGTATCGTCTTCATCACATACCAACTCATTACCGTGTTCAATTGTTGTCGCATCTTCATTCATTGGCTTCTGTACCGCAAACGAATAAGATGCAATTGAATTTATGGTAATTCATTGCAAGAAGTTGTAGTAAAGCTACTTTTTAATGCTCAATATTTGATTTTTCTGCAGTTTTGAATCAACGGCATTACGGATTATAACCGGTTTGGGAGCAGCTGAGCTGCAACCGCAGCTTTCTCGATACTTCAATGAGAAGACACCAGGATCCGTTGCATCAAGTGAGAGCGAGGAACTAAATCGTGTTTTGATCATGTGTTTGGGACGAGCAATGCATATAATGGGATCGGGTGAGTGTTTAAAATAGTTCATATCAAATATGTCGTGTGAAGTGATCTGCAAGAATTAAAGGATGCTGATGAGTGAATGTGACAATAGTTGAAAGATCGAAATAGGATCATTTGTGGTATGATAAATACATTTCATATTTGGTAATTATGATGAATGAGATTCTTAGCGGTTATGATCCCAATTGAATGGTGTCTTCCTACTGACTAAACCCATTCATTCACTTCCCACTTTTAGATGCATTTTGCACACAGTTTTTGGGTTTAGGTTTCCTCCAATATGTTCAGCGATGCACCTCTTGTAGTTGGGAAGGAAAAAAATGGAATCATGTGTTATCGCTTATTTTTGCATCAGTAACGATTGTGCCCACTGAACGGAAATATGACTATTTCGATGGGGACTTGAACATATCTTTCATTCTGTCCTTGTCTCCGCTTGCTTGATTCTTTGGCCTCTACAATTTTTCAATTATATTGACTGAATGCTCCAGAACTGAGCATTTCGCGACTTCGATATGGATTCCTTAACATCATGGCCGGTGGACATCGGTACAAAAGTTCATTATAGATTGATATATTCAGGGAGCGTTATTCGGATAGAACGGAAGATATTGATATTGGATGTGTGTGTTGTTCGTTAATTCAACCATCCAATAGCACCGTTAACTTGGAAAAAATAAAGATAGCAGAGTACCACTTGTCGAACATTACAATCAGTAACAGCTATAATGATAGAATCCGCGCACAGTTGTTAGCAACCAACAGCCGCTCGAAACGTTTCATCATAAGGTGAAAGCTCCTTCTGCACAATGATATTGCCAGTCTTTATATATTCCTCGGAAACTTGGGTTCTGAGCAAAAAAAATTGCAACATCTAACCGCGTTCGAAAAAACAATCCTTTCAAGAATTTTTGGCTGCCTCCAGGAGGATGGACGATTTCGTAGCCTATATAAGCCTCTATGAATCAGCACGAAAAAACTATAGAGGCAATATCTATGGTAGATCGTGCTTCAGATGGAGCGATGGCGTAGGTTTTCCAGCGCGGGCTCCTCGTGAACTTGGAGATATTTTACTCCTAATAATGAAAACAGATTACAGGTAATCAAAAAATCCGTTTTGTAAACGCCTCAGATCAACGATTTCAATTTCGGCGATGATAGGTAATTCCTTAGATGACATTGTAAATTCCTTCCTAAGGATACTTTAATGACCGATGCAAATTTGGTGGTTATCCCTCAGCTTCGGCTTCACTAGGAACAGGTATATCATGAACTTTTCCACCAAGAATCTTGGATCCAGTGGGGTGTCTTCATTGTCTTCACCAAGGATTTAAAAAACCACTGCGAACAAAAGTTCAGGTACAAGAAAAAAAATCAACATCTTCCAAGCTGGTTCACAGATCAAGTAAAACGATGGGCAAAATGTCGACACATTACTACGCATTGCCGGACACGGTCGGTTCTTTCATTAACCGATCTCATCTTACAATTATCCCATTTGAAGTTTCCCACTATTATCGCATTCCTCATTGGAATTGCTTTTCAGCAGCTTAGGTAGTGATCAATCATTATCGAGACGTACCGTTACTCTTGCGATGTTCCAGCGTTATAATCTTAAAATGTAATGTCACATTACTATTACCAAGCGCAATCCAAACATTACCACATCACCATCATTATTGAACATTACTGCATAACCATGCATTATCGCATTACCTAACATCATCGCTCTACCAAAGTGTTGGTGATATTACTTCCGTGAAAGGTAATATTTAGGAATTAAAATATCACCGCCTTTCGTATTACAAATGGCAGCGGCAGTTGTCGAGTGCCGACGCCGAGTATCGCTTGCGTATTTATTATAGTTATGATTGTCTGTTCTTTTGTCTGACTTTGGGCTGGTTTCAAGCTGCCTTTAAAGTAGCTTAGGATTAGAAAATAATTTCGGATGCATGTGAATATGGGATGCAGATTCTTGGTTTAAGTAATCTCTAATTACTCGGGCAGAATTTGCATGGGTATGCACGCCAGTCAAATGCAAACCCTGTCCTTGACATTTTTCGTAAATGCAGCGTTCCAACCGGGTGCCAGTAAATGTGGTTGAAACGCTTGTCTGGAGTGCGATAATAAGCTACCAGTTAAATACGTGACTCGTTTACTTGGATGTGAAAGAATATGATCGTATCACTGAATATGGAACATTCTAGCCGTAAACGGGTTTATGTATTTCAGTTAGTTGGTTCATCACAGCGACAATGTCTTGCCCTTTTCCTTTCTTGTTAAGTACCGAAAGAGTGCTTTGTGTTCCGGGCAGATAATTACAGAGAGTCCTTTCACTATATGCTACAAAAAAGAAACGTGCTGAAAATAGCTTGGAATTTCCTATCAAAAGCCGCGTATTCCATCTGCGTTGGGGTTAATATCTTAAAGAAGAAACCCAATGAATCCCAAATCCCATATTTAACGCGGCGCTCAAAATTTCAAAGATCTCGCTTTGATTGGCGAAAAAGGTAGGGCTTCGTCTGAGAGTGCAAATGCTCCCTCTACCTTGGGGGCAGGTTGTTGACATTTTTTTGTTCATCTTGGTCGTCTTTAAGTAGTTCTTGAGCGGAACATGTATCGTCGCAGTCCCTTTGATTTTTTTTTTATTTTTCATTCTGTAGAGAGAGGTGGAAAAGGGGGGGTTTCTACCCGGACCCGGGGTTTTGTCGGGGTCCGGAATAAAAATTTCAATAAAAAAAGCGAATAATAGGGGGCTCATATAATTCTTACTGCAGACTCGTATAATTTTTACTCCGGTCTCGGATTCCCCCCCTACGACCTTGATTCCCAAGTTTTTTCTAAGTTAATGTTGTCTTGGCTAAAATCTGTTCCGACAGTGGTCATCAAATTTCATTTTAAATTGTCCAAATTCGGATTGACCGATTTTGAGGCTGGTTTGTAGATGTTGTCGACACAAACAGTCCGTGCAATTCATCGTCTTTAAAATCATAAGTCGCAGCAGCCGGAATTACCGTCGAATTGCTTAAATATGGAGGCGACCAATTACACCAAGTGGTTCATCAACTTGTGCTCCAAGTATAGGAAAGCGAATCAAGGCCTGACGACTGGCAAAGAGGCATCATCTCACCCATACATAAAGAGGGAGATATCACACAGTGCAACAATTATAGAGGTATCACGTTGCTGAGTACTATCTATAAGATACCAAAGAGGCTTCACTCCAGGCAAATCAGCTACAGATCAGATTTTCTCTCTGCGGCAAGCGATGGAAAAACTATTGGAAGATCGACATCAGTTGCCCCATCTTTTCATCGAATTTAAAGCCGCCTATGACAGCATGGCCAGGGTAAAACCGTACACTTGCATGAGAGAATTCGGTATCCCGACGCAATTGATAAGACTGACTAGGCTGACCCTGGCCAATGTGCCAAGCCAGATAAAAGCAGTAGGCTCACTCTCAAAACCATTCGTCATCAACAGCGGTCTACAACAAGGGGATTCCCTATCATGTGCCCTCTTTAACCTGGTCCTGGAGAAAGTGATCCGTGATGCTGAGGTAAATGCGAGGGGTACGATCCTCTTTCAGTCCACCCAACTACTGGTCTATGCTGACGATATCGACATCATGGGAAGAACGACCCGAGACGTACAAACATCCTTCATCCAGATCGAGCAGGCGGCCATTGACGCGAGATCTCGGGCTGCACAGCAATGAGGGCAAGACAAATTATATGGTGATAACGTCAGCACCAGAAACCAACAAACCAACAACATCAAACCGCACTAGTCAAACGGGAAGAATAAAGATAGGAAAATACAACTTTGAGACCGTTGATAATTTCTCCTATCTAGGGTCGAAAATCGCAACCGATAACATCTACGATTATGAAATCCGCGCACGGTTGTTGGCAATCAACAGAGCCTATTTCAGCTTACAAAAACTGTTTCGCTCGTCTTACTATAGGGTCAAAGCTGTTACTGTACAAGACAATGATCTTACCAATTCTCATGTATTCCTCGGAAACTTGGGTTCTTAGCAAGAAAAATTGCGAACTCTTGGCAGCGTTCGAGAGAAGACATAACGACGAAATCTATGAGCGATACCATGACCGTCAGCGATGGCGTTGGTCATGACGCCAGACAGCTTTTAGGGATATCGAATTGGTGGACCTCGGGACAAAACCGGGATGTCTGGAGTTCCTTATTAAGGCAGGCCTAGACCGGATACCGGTTGTTGCGCCGTTGATGATGATGAAAGGTGAACTAGGGCGATGGAGTCCTCCTGTTGGGAAATGGACGAAATCGGAGCTATTCGGTACTTATTAGAAACTCTCAAATGATTCATCCTTTGATTCACATAGTCGCCATTCGTCTTCAACTTTGGATACCACGTGAAAGGGGCAGCGAGACGAGGTTCATGTTTAATTATGTTATTTGTTTGGAAGATAAATAAACTGAGAAAGTTCATTCATTTGATAATAAAGTTGACGTTGACTGCCAAGAGACGTGCGGTGAGCAAGCTATCCTGCCGAGATCCTTATCCTTTTCTAAGAGCGTAGCTTACTTTTTTAGGGAATTGGGGAAAACTGATTTGAGGACTACCTCACTTATGTTGATTCCTGCTTACTTATGCAAGTGGGTGGTTTCTGTTCATTGGAGTTCTTACCTTGGAGTTCACGCCTATTCTGTTTTTTCTTTGGACTTTCCAAAGTCCTCGACTATTTTTTCCTGATACCTTTATACATCTGCTGCACGGGTGGACTTAATATACACATGTCCTGGAACTGGAACTTAGTTTGGTTCTCTCGTTGCCCTGGGTTCGAATTCCGATTGTCATAGATATTTGGGTTCGTCTTTGTGTTTGTCTCGGTGCTTCGAGATTATTACTTGCACATCATTCAGTATGATGGTAACGAAATCGAAGCACAGTCTTATTGGAAGTAAAATGAGGAAAAAATAAAAATAGCAACGGAGAGACTGTGTGGATGACCTACGCTTTACAAAGGAGTGAATACAACTTGTGTTATCCAAATACGTGGATATTCCTTGAGAAATTCGGGGAATTGTGTCATTTTGTCGCCTGCATTTGTGTAGAGTTAGTCTAGATTGATTGACCAGCTACCGCTATTGATTCACGACAAGTCTACCGTTGTAATCCAGTATGTCTCGCGGACATCTCCAAACTGAAAATCTCTTGCCTATATACTATTTCAAAAGTTTTTTTCTGTGTTTAATTCTTCTTTATACAGGAAAATGAATGATGTCAGAAGTCTCACATGTACTATATTAGAAATTCAAAAGAAAGGAACAGTTTTAATTCCACTAATTTTGTAATCATTTTACATTTGCAGGTAACGAGCTCCAGCCATGGTGCAAAGAGTTGCTAACCACGATCATGCAAAACACACCGATGACTTTCGCCAATCATTCACTTACTCGTTTACCACCAGCCCTTGCAGAATTTCTCAGTCAGAATAATGCAGCTGTCGAGAATAAACAACTCCTTAAAAAATCTGTCGACGAGGAATATCGCAATTGGACATCAATGTCGAACGAAAACGATATCATCGCCCATTTCATCCGCCCAAATACTACACCTTTGTTCCTTTGCTTGATATTTAAAATGATCTGGGAAACGGACACCATCAGCCCGGTGGCTTATAAGTGAGTAGAATCAGTTTACATGAAGATTATTTTAACGATTCAGCGTATTCTAAAACCTATATTTATCCTTCTTTCAGAATTCTGGAGGGAATCACCGCCCGAGCATTGAATGCTCATTTGCGCAAACTGTGCGATTTTCTTGTATTTGAAGTTGCAAATTCAACTGGTAAAACTCTTATCCATAAATATGTTGACACAATGAACAAAATGATTTGGCAATATCATATCGTCCCAATTGATCGCGTAATTTTGTGCCTGGTGTTACGTTATTACGAAAACAGTGACGCTCATGTATGCTTCCTGATAATTCAATTAATGATATTAAAGACGAATGAGCTCCGGATTCGGTTGAACGAAGTCCAAGTGGACTATCCTGCTGATCATTGGAAGCAAAGTAACTGGTAAATAGATTTTGATCCCACACACAAACCTTTGATATGCAATGATTTCAATATCCTGATTTGAAATAGGCACGATCATCACATTCAATATCGGCAAAAATTCCCTGAAAAATTCGGCCCAGACGAATCAGCTTCCCATTCTCCTTTGCCAATTTATTATGGAAATGTTTGCTTCCGATTTTTATCGGTGCTTGATATTGTTACGATGAGATTCATTGAAATCGGGCATCCTATTCATGGCATTCTTGAGATAATTTTTGAGCACTTGGGAAGTTTGTACAAGTTTCATGGTAAGTTTTTTTGTGGATGGTGTTCGCCCCAATGGAGATTCATGCCTTTTTGGTGTATTATTACAGAGCGACCGATTACGTTCCTCTATAACACTTTTAACTTCTATGAACGAGATTTAAAGGAACGTGTATCTTTGAAGAAAAAGATGCTCCATGAAGTAATGAAGGGATTCAAAGATATTCGCCCAGCTAACTGGGTTTTATCTGAACCTTTCACTGAATACTTGCAATCCAATGAGCTACTTTTCAATCCGGAAATGCCCTATTACATTGGATTGGTTCGACGTCTAGCAGATGGTGAGTGCAACTGCCTTTTGGATAATTATCGATCCAGTTTTAAAATAACGAAATTTCCGTCCCATCTTTTCAGCCATCACTGGGAAAAACTATTTTTACGTTACTGACTGGCGCTTCTATGAATTCCCGAATGCACCTACTCATGCTATGTATTCGACGTGCTTGGAAGTATTAGCGTTACCACTCGCCCCGAAGGTGGTTGTAAACAATCTAATTGATACAGTCGTAAAGGGAAATGCTATTCTTTTGGGTAACGACATTCAGGCGTTCATCAATGCAATTGGCGTGATAATTGCTGCCCTGCCGGAGTCCTATTGGAGTGTCGTTTACGAACGATTGGTTGATGCATTGAATAGTCCGAAAATGGTTGAATGGAATTGCCGTTTCTCAGCCTTTGAACTATTCAACTTCAAAATTGTACGCGAAGCAATGCTGAATAAATCATATGCAATGCTTTTGGCTGTCGCACATTCTGTCTTTCATCATATGGGATGTTGGAAATTGATAACAATGATTCAGTAAGTTTCAAGTGAGAGCAGAGAAGAACTGGAATTAAATTTCGCTGTTTATTACAGATATTTGAAGGAGAAATTGAAGCCTTGCGTTCAAAATGAACATCAATTGGTTTTCGTTTGTCACATTTTTGGACCGTTTTTACAACGTTTGGAAAGTGAAAAGTCAAATGCTGTTGCGGAAATTGGTGTATTGTTGTACGAGATGCTAGAAGTGGTTGATAAGAATCACGGACCGAAAAATTTGGACTATATGGATCCGATTTGCGATTTCTTGTAAGTACTATTTGAATTATAGTTGACATATGAAGTAGGTATTTTTCAAAGAGTAAGAGTAAAAGATGTTTGCTGTAATAATAATAATCGTTGGCACGACATCTCACTTGGATGTGGGCCTTGAAGTGGGATAAATTACTTCATTCAAGACCGTAACATTAGGAGGCAATGTGGTCAGGATTGCGTTCACTCGTGATTATTACCGTGATTTGACTCTACTAGACTAGAGTTTATCCCGACTGAAATGATCTTGCCTGTGCGAGAAACTACCAGCAGCATCCTCGATTGTTGCTTGACGACATGGTTTGGTCAACCTATCTTATCTCTTGCAAACTCTAAGGAAAATTCCTTCTAAGAGGCATGCATTGTGTTATGCTATCTAGCAAGATTTGTAGACGGATCCTAGGGATTACTTTTATTATTTCCGCTGCAGCTTCGTCAGATTCTGAGGCTTTGTTATTTTCAAGGAAGCTTGGAACTTTTCGGAGCTCTTCCTGGATGAGCGACTTCGGCGTCGGTAGTGATTCTTGCGTACCACTAAAGTCTGTTGGGTTGGAAATAGAGTATTCACTATTTTCTCCATTTTTTCTGTAGTTGAAAATGGAGGGTTTATGGTCTTGCTCCTACCTTATTATGGTGACCTGATCCAGTACCCCATGAAATGTAATAAATCTCATTTTGAAGTTTTACTGATTCTGAGCTCAACTATACCATTTGACCACCAATAATTTTTTTGCGCTTCATGGTGATATAGACCCGCTTTCTGGCTTCTCCCTTGGGGTATTTGGCGGTGGTACCCTATTGAATTTAATGAGTAGAGTCTAGCTTTGCTGTGTCCCATTTATGGGTAACTACGTTGCTCGTCAGGAATTTTTGTAATCTATGCCCCATTTTGTTATTTTCTTGGTGGCTGCTGCCAAGCCCGAGAACTATCTCATCATCAAAGACGCAACCAACAGTATACGGTCTAGAGCTACCTTGTATGGAGCTTCAGACATTCCAGTGTTGCGTCGAGGTACGCCAATTTGAATCCCTAAAAACTGTCGGGCGTCCTGGCCTACACCATTGCCCCATCTGAGGCAGGTTTTGCCACGTCTTCTTTTTCCACCATCATAGACTTATAGACTTTTCAGACTGAATTGTTTTCACCCATACGAATTAAATGACCCGGCTACCGCAATCTATTGAGTCGTATTTCACACATAGCCAAGACGGACGTGGTATTGCTTCTAAATTTTGTCGTTATGTAGGCTACGGAATCATCAGGACCCATATAGGGATCAAAAATTCTTCGAATACAAGAGAACTGTGAAGATCATTGTCTTTTCGAACGGAACAGTCTTTGTAAGCTGAAATAGGGTTTGTTGGCTGCCAACAACCGTGCGCTGATTTCATCATCATAACTGTTATAGATTGTGATTTTGAACCATAGGTAGGAAAAATTATTAACGGTCTCATAGCTGTAGTCTCCTGTGTTTATTGTTCTCGTTTGACTAGAGTCATTTGATTCTTTGGTTTTTGGTGCTGTCTTTGCCACCATGTGCCTGTATTGATGTGCTGTCCAACATCTGGCGACACTCGCTGTCTGCTCGATCTGAATGAAGGTTGTTTTTCCAATGAACTAAGGCCCGGTCACATCGTCTGACCAAAATCTGCTCAAGTTAGTTCCTCCTTCTGGATGCACTTCTTTCAAATGGATCTCGTGCGGATTTTCTGAACCCCAACTTAGACAATTGTATTTGATGACGACCCCATTCAAATGAGAAATATGCCTCATCTGGGGAGATGATATGTTTCGCAAAATAGGCCTTCATTTCACTTTGTCATATCACTCATTGAGCGAACTGCAGGCGGTCTGCATGCTTTCCTAGTTTGAGCTCCTGACCGAGTTGAATCCTGTAACGGTGACGGCGTCGAAATTTAAAGATGTTTTGAACGACGTCGAATTTCGGGGACACTCTCCTTTACAGCCAGAATGTTTTCGACTGGCTGGCTGGTACCTTGACGCACAGAAGACTTAATATTCATGATCGATCCAGTTCCTTACCATATTGTAGCATTAGGTGCACTTCCACGACCAGAAACTCTGCGAAGCAGTCCTAGTGTAACTTTCCGGCGCTGAAAAAAAGTAACAATAAAATTCCAGGCTTGAACGCACAAGAGGAGCTACCTATTCGTAAATCCAAAGCACAATAAAGGAAGGGAACCCCATTGGATATTGCCGTTTAAACCTCACTTTCCAAGTCTCAGGTAACAATGAGGCACCACCTTCTTACTTTGACATTTTTGATCACAATATATGGATAAATAAGGAACATTTGATGTTTTTTATGGAGAAAGTGGAAAGAGATTAATTCTCAGAGCCGTTTAGCAATTTAAAAGTTAGAATCTAGTAATCCACTTAACTCATTTTTAATGCCATGCCATCTTTTCACAAATGACTATTGGCCAATTATTTGCCGGAAGAGGTTAACTTCATTTAACAATTAATACCCGTTAATATCCACCCTCAAGGGCATTCCTGAGAAGAAACGTTAGGAACAGAGACCAAAAAAGTAAGATAACCGAATGAATAATGTCAGCAACACAAAAGCACTGTGACGCGTACAGTCACATGAAAAGTATCAACCACACCTAAGCATCGTCGTACCCGGTTCACTGTAATGCGCTTCAGCTCCTTACAAAACCTCGTGAGCCTTCCTCCAATATTATTCTTGGGGGAAACTATAAAAAAACAGGGACATAAATTTCAACTTAGATATACAACTTGATCGACGCCTTCGATGTTCGGTCAATTAATGCTGATAGGGAGAGTATAATGACCCGTCAGACTTAGAACCCTGGTTTTGTTCGCATTTAGCTTCAGTCCAACTCTACTTGCTTCTCTTTCCGAATCCAGAGAGAGCAAACAGATTTCAGGAGAGGAAAGATGAATCATTTTACTATTATCTTTACGACGGCAGAGAGCACGCAAATATCCCTCCAATTATCAAGATGGAGGCCCTTCTTTGCAATCTTAACGATCATCCCCTTTTTACACTTTCTGGGAGAGTTCTTAGATTCCCAGGATTTATTTACAAGTGCAGCGATAAATACCTCTGCGGGGAGACCGTTAAGCCCAACGGCTTGACTCCATTTGAAGGCACTGACGACCGAGATGATTTCTCTTCTGTGTGGAGGAACAGTCCGTATCCGCACGTAACGGTGACTAGCCAATTCATTCACATGAGGCGAAACTTCACTGAATGTAAAACCGTGTTGAAGTGTTCCTTGCATTCAGGACGATCCAAGGGTTCAACACCAATTTGATGTCCTCGTATCGAAATCCTCAAGCGAATCCATTTATTTCGTTGTTGGAAGAGCTGCTGAGTATGCACAACGGATAATGCAGATTGCCTGCAATAATCACTTTATCTTCGCTTGAGTGGAAGTCCTCTTGAAATTCTTTTGTTTTGTCAATTAGGTTCAGTTTGTAGCTCATTTGTGTCTAATGATGGCCCTTAATGTATGCATAACATTGACCGCTTCTGCGGTCTTGACTCCTCCTGCCTGGTCTTCTGCAGTCTCATCGTACATACTGTAGCATGCATAAAGACAACCTTATATTTTGATCAACACGTATTCCTGCCATTGTCCACCTAACCAGTATCTTCCCAGCTTTGTAATAAATTTCTTCGCTCTCTTGCGCCATGTTTGCATATGCATATTTCTTCATAGCTGTCACTATTTTGACTTCTGATGCTCGGGTTTTTATCTGCGGTTTTCATTTCGGTTTCGCTCTGAGATCTTGCCTCTTCATATGAACTTTTGGACTGATTGCGCTTTTCTATGAGTAACCGTCTGCAGCTTGTATTGGTGACTTTCTCGGAATTGACTGCAAATCCGACTGGGCTCTCCGAAGTTCTCTTACTTTATGTTGTGCGAAGGTTTTTTCGCTTTTAAGGTGGTCATTTGACTGCCTTTGTCCACCTCGATTTGTATTAGCCTTCGGCCAACTTCCACTGCAAATTTTCTCAAGTTCCAATAATTTGTGCAGCTTCTTCTCATCCAGCTCTTCTGCACCGTTTCTCACTCCAATATTAATGTTTCCCTGGTTAAAGAGCTTCCAGCCCTCCCTCACTATATTTACATCAATATTCATGTTTCTCTGATAAAGGATGACCAGTTTAATCTTTCTTTCCCTGTGGCATGTTATTAGTCTTCTTCTTCCTCCGCATCCTAAAAATCAATTCTTGACACCCAGAGTTTATCATATTTCCGAGACTCCTGCGCTGACTGAAACTCCCCTGATTGCCATTTCTAAGAGATTAGATTTCTGTCTGCTGCTTGTAGTCTAGCCTAAAATTGATAGACAAAGGGTAGCTTCTTCGAAACTATAATTTTTAGTTTTAAATGTAAATATATATTTTTAAAAATTGTAGTTTAGAGGAAGATATCCCTTGTCCACCACTCCCCTGGTCGTTTCACATATTTGAATTAGGATTTTTATGGAAATCTAAGCCTGCATGTATGTGAGACTTTGTCAGTTTGATGTGGATTAGTGCTTGACACCAATTCGCAATTCGAGGTAATATCGTGTTCATTCACTCAAACTTTGTTATGGGGATGTTTGATCAAAAAATTTAAAGGTATATTTCTAATTGATTAACAATTTCTAATATTTTTCCTTTATTTCATGTCGTCTTAGATATCATATTAAGTATATTCACGTTGGGAATATAATAAAAAATGAATCAGAAGCAATAATCAAACGATTGAGGCCGGCTCTTCAGATGCGGCTCCGATTCATAAGTCACTTCAACGTTGAAGAAATTGGTTCAGAGAAAACGTAAGTCCATATGTCACCTTGATAATCTCCTAGTTTTACTAATTTTTGCAAGTTTTATATTCATTCCCACAGTGAAAATGTTCAGCAGCCAACCCAAGCACCAGCGCAACAGCCACCTGTCCAACAACCTGCACAACCGACACAACCTCAGCCACAAATTTCTCCTGCACCTCAACAGCCGCAAGCGCAACCGCAATTGCAGCAGCAACAATCTCAACCACAACCCTCACAAAATATTCAACAGAACCTCCAACAACAGGCACTTCAGCAGCAACAACAGCAAACCTTACAGCAAAATCTCCAACAACAAACTCTCCAACAGCAAGTACTTCAGCAACAAGCCATGCAACAACAGAATCTGCAACAGCAGACCTTACAACAACAAGGATTACAGCAAAGTGCCCTTCAACAACAGAATCTGCAACAGCAAGCTTTGCAACAACAAAATCTCCAACATCAACAGTTGCATCCTATGCAACAGCAACAGCTGCAACAACAGCAGCTCCAGCAACAACAATTCCAACAACAGCAACAGCTCCAGCATCAACAACAGTTACAGCAACAACAGTTCCAATTACAGCAGCAGCAACAGTTGCAGCAAATGCAACAACAGCAATTGCAGCAGCAGCAGATGCAGTTGCAACAGCAACAATTACAGCAACAGGGAATGGGAATGAGACACAATTGAATTGAGCTCGTAGTGTGTAAGTTTCATAGTTTACTGGTTCCTGCAATCGGTGAAAGTGACATAAAACGCTATGTTTTGAAATAATATGTTTATTTTACAAATATAATTGAATAAAAACTATCCATCTAAACTAGGAGTATCTAGGCTAAACATCCAAATAAGTATGATATTTTAAAATTCGATGAAATCTCTACAGAATACTTTGAAGTCGTCACATTATTTTTCCTGCTTTATAATACACTCTCGGAAAGTAACACTCATTCAAACATACTTAGCTTACACTACATTCAGGTACAACATTCAGAAATACACAACAATCTATAATATCACCGCTGGCGGAATTCAACCCTTATTGGCACGGTCGGTGTTAATGTCAAGCCGATTTTGAACTTAACATCTTCTAACTTGGTTATAGGTAAAACTTGAAATCGCCTTAGGAGATTCACCAGAAACACTTTCATCTCCAACATGGCGAACTTTTGTCCTGAAAATAAAGAGCAAACGTTTTTTCACGATTTGGTTTTCTCCACAGTCTATATGAAATTACCAATACAATTCCTCAAACCGGCACTGAATGGAATATACACGAAAGGATGCCGGTGCTGCATATTCTCGGGCATGAATCGGGTTGGATCGAATTTTTCAGGATTAGGAAAATATTTTGGATTTCGATGTAAATCGTAAATGTGTATATTTATCATGGAGTATTTAGGTAGTATTATATCACCTGGAATAATCGAATTTTTTTATTGGTTTTAAAATTCCATGGTTTTGTATTAGTGCCTTGAAAGAGATAAACCCCCATCCTTACGATGGTATGTTACCATCTTACACGAATGTTTCTTACCTAGCTTAAAGTCTTCAAATAGACCTCTCGATATAAACGGAACGGATGGATAGAGCCGCATTGTTTCTTTAATGACGCATTCTAAATATTTGAACTGGCTGTAGTCAGATATGGTTAGTGTCGTTACATCATCTGAAAACAAAACATTGATAAAACAACGTCAAGGCTATTTCAGGCTTATTATTTGCATTAATTAGGAACATAATCACACAAAGAATTAATCATATTTAAACAACAAATCCTTACTTGTCACTGAGATTATTTCCTCATAAACTTTTTCCTGTACATCGGGGTGGACTGCTAGCATGAATAAGCTAAATGTGACTGCAATCGAAGTAGTCTCGTATCCTTCGAACATAAAGGTATCGACTTCCTCACAAATATCCAGATGGGCAATATTTTGCCCATGCATTTGCGCTATCAAAAGTGTGTCGAGCATTGCATTTCGTCGTTTTTCATTGACTAAGCTATAAAGATATTTTCGCTACATGTAAAGGGTTGACTGTATAACTATTTTCTTTAGAAAATACCTCAAATCCTGATTAGGAAAGTTGCCCACATTTTTATTGGCGAAATCAAGCCGCCTTTTATTGATTATTGAACTGGAAAAATGGTGGACTTTATCGAGGTAGTTGTCGCAAGTTTGCTTATTTCCGAATAACTTGTAGACTATTTTGTTGTAGAAACAAGGATTCAGGCTTCTACCAACTAAAATATTTTGTAGTTGATTTACGTTGTAGCGATAATTGTCTCCATCCTCGTAAGTTGTTAGTTTGACTCCCATTGCGGTTTCTGTGAATAAACAAATCAAGTTTGAATAGATATTGGTTACCCCCCTATCTAAATATCATATAAGGGCCACTTCATTACTTTTTCATCTTTTTTGGTTGAGCAGTCTCTTAGAATGGGTTCCTACTGTATTTTTGTTTTACCCTTGAAGTTCATCTTCCATGTGCTACTCTCATATAACAACATATAAAGAACACTAGCCCAAAACAGTCTCAACTTGATCTCGGTGTTCAGATAATTGAGATAACTGCATTTCCGGAATTTAGACAGAGCAGCGAAAGCGGATCCAGCGCTGTTAATGCGTCGGGCGACATCCAGTTCGATGTCCCCATTGGCAGAAGCCACGCTTGTTAGATATACAAGTTGATCGACGACTTCGGTGCTCAGATAGGAGGGCCAGATTGAGAACCTTGGTTTTGTTCGTGTCTCTTCAGTCGAACTCTACTTGCCTCTTTCCAAATCCGGAAACATTTGGCCAAGCTCTATGACGCTGTGAGATGTCATCACCATACTCGAGGAGTTTCAGGAAAGATATCATCGTCCATTGAATTACTTCACGCTCTTCGGAAAAGACAGCATGACGAACGTCGCGGATAACAAGAAGAAATAATATCGGTGGCAACATGCAACCCTGGTGGACTCTGCTTTAGACCTCAAAATCCTCCGTGATTTTACCTCAGTGCAGCACGTGGCATTTTGCCTCATCATATGTCGTTCTGATTATAGCTATTAATTTCTCCGTAATGAAAGTGGATGAAGGAGTCCTTTTTGACTCACACACCGGTCCTTCTCATGTTATTATAAAAAATGCTACGTGGCTTTATCCGATGGGTGGAAGCGCACTGCAATTTGGAATACAGAAGGATTGATTGCGCACGTTGGCACCCTAAGGGAAAACATCGATTGAGAAGGCGATCCCTCGTCATGAGTTTTCCGACTCCATACGGGCAGTCAAGCTGTTTTTTATCTTTTTCTTTTTACCTTGGAATTCGTAGTTTTTGCGTAATGGAACAAGTGCTCCTTATCATGCACGGATGATTGCCTGAGCAAGAGGGCAATCATGACTGCCATAAGAAGTTTAGGAAATAATTGAGAAATATACAGTAGGGGAAGGGGGGTGGGGGGATAGCAAAGCTTTGGGCCCAAAAGGAAAATCTAATTAGACATTCAAGCTAAAGGTAAGATCGAAAACGTTTGCCAAGTTGTTTCCATCGTCATCGTCCATTGCAGCAGATTTTTCCCGGCATGATGGCAGTGATATTGGTAATAGCTAGTGACAACTACTTGGAAGAAACACGAATCTAGCGTAAAATTTTCATTAACATTGAAGTGAAATGAAATGAAGAGGTGTGCGGTATACATTCAGGGTGTTTAAGTCTGAAGAAAAGAGACGAGAAGGAGGTGATTCTCCTCAGGTTTAAAATTTTTAGTAGGTCCGGAATAGAGACATACTATGAAATAGCTGAAGCTAAAAGTATAGTAAGAAGACCCGGGGACCGGATTTTCTCTTTATGGCCCCGATGATACCGGTATATGAATTCTAGGCCACGAAATACCCTCCACCCCGACATCAGCTCAAATAAAGTTGATAATCACGTATTACTGCAATTTGTAAATTTACTGGAAAATCCCTTTAAGTTCATCTTAGGGACAAAATTTTGCAGTAATATATTTCATAAAACTAGAAAATTCGGTGTAAATCAGGACTTAGCTAAGCACTAATGAATGGAGTAAGTATCTTCCGAAATAAGTTGCGTATATGCATAATAAAGAATTTCCCTTAAGAAAGGGAGAAGCTACTTCTTTCATTATTAAAAAATTTTGCAAGAATTAGAAATTCTCATATATTACTATTAGGGTTTCTATAGGGTTCGCTTATTAGAGCCACTTACAACCCTACAGTCATTGAGGCTGGTTTGAATTAGCTTCACTTTCTCACCGCAGCTCGCGCTTTTTCGAACTCAGGACACTTGCGCTTCCGGTAGTATGTCTGTTATCTAGGCTATCTTTTTCATCACATAACATACACTTGGAGTCAGTATCTATTAACGACACATGTAAGAGACACTTCAAGCGCCTCTTCGAAGAAATCTATTCTCACTCCCGCCAAGTAGATTTTTGACCTGGCCGCGAAAGACTTCGGCTTTACTCTGGTCAGATCTTTTCAACCTTAGTATGAGGTCCCTCTTTTCCTGCTGACATTTCTCCCAACTTTTTCTTAGTATGCCTGCGTAGGACAAGGCTAAAAAATATTATCGACTCGGGGCGAATTCTCATTTTCTCCTTCTTTTTTACCTTTTACCGCTTTTGGCTGAGTCCAACCGCTACGTGCCTAAATTTACATTAACAATAATAGAAATGATCTAGAATTTTCCATATAAGAAATACTCAAAACCCTTCATACCTGGAGCGTTAAGCTTCCAGTTTCCAACTTGTTTATAAATGATTTAGGAAATGCTGTGTCATCGCTACAACTCACTCAATACGAAGTTAACGAGGAGACATTTTTCAGCAAAATAAAATAGCCTCTCACACGGTGATAGGAAACATGGATGTTGTTAAAGCTTATTTCCAAGTCACACGATCTTTTGAAATGAGACCTAACAGGGTACAACTTTTGTTTCTTTGGTTACTTGTAGAGTATGTATCAGGATAACTCATTGCGCACAAGCAATGCTATGAAATGTTGTGAATAACTTCAAGGTTGGTCTGAAAAAGGCTACGCTTGGGAGCGTGCCATGATATTGGTATTTTCAATCCTTAATAACATTTACTTGAATTTGGATTATCATTCTTTCGAACTTCGCGAACTTCGCCATGTTATTAACATAACATGTTAGTGCTAAGCCCAGGTAAAGGAGGAGGGTTTGAGGCAACGTAGTTTGCACTCTCCTCAGTAAAACAAACATAAAATGCTGAGATCGGGGAAACAGATAAATGAACTATGGTTGAAATTATGTCACTATGCTAAATCCTACCTAATCTCTCTTGGTGATAGGTCCCGCGACAGTCCGACCAAGAAAATGCATACAATGTCGGTAGAAACAACATAATCGGAATCAGTAACAAGGCTCGGAAAAATTCTAGGGTGTTCACCTCAGTCGACGCGGCAGGACGGGCCCCGCACTCACATAAAGGAGCACTCAACATCTGCGAGCCGCTTTGATCACGCTGCTCCCAGGGTAGAGGTGAGACAGCGTCTGACGATTTGCCTCTGCCATGGCAAGAAACCGTAAAACCGTGATCGGTTAATTTTTAGAAAGCTTGGGTCCTAAGCCCTAAACTAGGGGCCCGTGGACCAAAAAAGAGGGAGTAACTTACTCCCCATTTGGTCCGGTGCATCATTAAATTGATGGAACCCTCCATTCTCAAAAAAATACGAAATACTTGGCTTTAGAATGACGATATTGAAATGAAGGTCCGTGAAAAGGAACGCCTCTACCACAAATTTCTCGACGATAAAAAGCTGGCCAATTGGTAAATTTATAAGAATGCCAACCGGGAAGCAAAGAAAGCAGTCGCTGCGCTGCGCGCCATTATAAAAATCTTTACGATAAACTTCGAGCAGATTTCAACTGAAAAATTTGCTCATTCTCCACTTCCACAATCATTGCAGGCATTTGGGCCAGTTCCAGTCAGCGTAATTGGTGCTCAGAGGTGGCGGTGAGGAAGACGGGGCGGCAACCCTGTCGGCCAAATCAAAACCAAGTGGCTGAAGAAAACCTCCATAGTGGTGGCACCGGGAGACGCTGTACTCATTTTGGCTTGCCGGCCGTGATGCAGTAGGCGAATGCTCCAAAGGCCTAATCAAGGCGATCAGACCCGAGTCTACACGGGGACTCATCTGAAGTAGCAAATTGGTCACGAAACCTCACCAGGGGTATACCGGTACCATGGGAAGCCCCTGGACTCTCATACTTCGGGTGAACTCCCGTTGTGTGTGAGTACAGCTCGGTTATTTGCGGTTGGCCCCCTAGTGGGAGTTTCATGGAGGTTGTTGGTTATGCTCAAGCGAGAAGAGACCTTCGGACCTCGACGTGGTGTTGCGTTTCAACACGAGTGCCGTACACCTTAGTTCGGTAGAGATTTAGGTAGGTCTTGCATCCATCAGTATGAATGCGAGCAATGCACTTGCTACAGACTGGTACCGTTGTTGCTTTTCACAGCGGGGCTCTGATTGTGGTCACAAAATCAATCCGTGTCTTAAAAAGACCGTGGGATTAAGTCGTCCAGACAGGTGCTCACGTAAAACCCTCAAGGACTCACTATCAGCGCAACTGAAGTCGAGGAGGCAATAAAACGAATGAAATCGGGGAAAGCTACAGGACCTGACGGTATCGCATCTGAGCTCTGGAAAATGAAGAGCTGGGACCCAACACTGCGGCTCAGAGAATTCTTTAGTCGGGTTATTTAGGAAGGTAGAACACCATCTGACTGGCAAAAAATTACCACAGTTCTAA
Organism: Hermetia illucens; assembly: GCF_905115235.1. Classification (NCBI taxonomy): domain Eukaryota; kingdom Metazoa; phylum Arthropoda; class Insecta; order Diptera; family Stratiomyidae; genus Hermetia; species Hermetia illucens. The sequence continues at coordinate 27,808,811 of NC_051849.1, forward strand.
TTCAGAAAAAGAAAGGTAATCCAGCAGAATGTTCAAATGTTCAATCAATACCATGAAGATTGAAAGCATTCTTGACAACCGTATTCGTAAAATCGTTGAAATAACCGTGAATCAAACCGGATTTGTCAAGAACTGCAAAACTACTGATGCAATACATGGTACGCGGTTACTCATGGAGAAACACTGTGAGAAGCATCGCCCTCTTTACTTTGCATTTCTGGATATAGAGAAAGCGTTTGTCCTTGTGCCACACGAACTCATCTGGTATGCTTTATGACAGCACTTATTACCAGAAGAACTCGTGCTCTGGACTGAATTGCTCTAGCATGAACCGAAAAGTAAAGTTCGAAGTGTGGCGGGTGTATTAAAACCGCTTCGTGTGTCTATTGGTGTTCATCAAGGAAGCGCCCTCTCGCCACTCCTCTTTGTTCTTGTTATGAACACTGTAAGGGGCATCCAATGTCCAGCGCCCTATACACTGCTCTATGCAGATGACTAGCGTTAGCTAGTCGCCTCATGCAACACGGTCTCACATTGAATCTGAATAAAACTGAGCTTTTGACAACCGATCCCTATAAAACAGGCACAATCACTGTCAGCGGCAATGACCTGTTCAGAACTGAGCGATTTAAATATCTCGGATCAATGCTATCAGTCAGTGGAGAACGGCGTTATGAAATTGCTTCACGCATTACCGTAACCTGGATGAAGTGGCGTTCCACAACTGGTGTTCTTTGTGATCGATGTATCCATGTCGTCCGTCCTGTCACTCTCTATCATTCTGAGTGTTGACCGACTATGAAAGACAATGAATGGCGTCTTTAGGTAATGGAGATGAAGATGTTGCGTTGGACTAGTGGCGTGACACGTTTTGATCACACCCGAAATGAGGATATCCGCGATCGATAGAATTCACTTCCCAAAATTGGTTTGAACATTGAATTCAATGGTAAGCGACCAAAAGGCCGAGGTATTTGATAAAACCAAATGGTGAAACCGATCACGATGAGCCGACCCCGCTTGTGAACGGGACAAAGGCTGAAAAAAGAAGAAGATGTCCAAGAGGCATAAAGGCGTGTAGGATGATGGTTCACTTAGAAGTTTACCAGCTTTAGGCAACAATGCTAGCTTTTGGTGTTTTCACACCTCAAGAATTCTATCCAAGCGTGCTTTAAACAATTTCAGTAATATGTCTGGCCTTGACTTAACAGTCGGTTTTGTTTGGTATATCGTTAAGGCCCGGTGCTTTTTATCTTGCAGTCTGTTGCGAATCTCCAGTACTTCTTCCAGCATTACTGCGGGTATAACATCCACATCTAAAGTTGTTGATGACCATTGCCGCGCACTCCTTCCTAAGAAAATGAACACTTAAAAATTTTCAGGTGTTTATGATATGGAACATTCAGAGCTGCCTGACTTTTGAATTTCTTAGACAGTTCACTGCTGTACCAGCAGTTAGGCCTTCCACTGGGGAAAGTATAACGTCTTGCATCGATGAATCGCACGTCGCCGCGTTGCACTCCGCGGTATGGAAGGCTCTCTCTGAGGCTGTGCCTGATATAGTCGTCTGCTCGAACAGTTCTATAATAGTTTGCTGGTCAATTGCTTTAGCAAACCAGCCTGACGGGCTCCTAATTCTTCGATGTTTAGGTCCCTAACCTCTCGCTGGTTTGTTCTTGGTCTAAGACGATGGCTGTTGTGGGCTAGTGTAGGACTAACACAAGTCAGGTCCACAACAGAACCGCCCCTTTTTTCGCGTTTAAGACCAATCTATCCAACATGCTCTTGAACTTTGCTAACGCCGTCTATTTTTCCTCAAATGACTCCAGTCCACATCATATGATCTTTTGAGATGAGCACATCGCTTGGTCCCATCATTTAATAGACCTAACAAGGTACAACTTTTGCCTACAGAGTGTGTATCAGGATAACTAATCGGGAACATGCAATGCTGCCGAATCTGATGAATAACTTCAAGGTTCGCCCGAAAAAGCCTACACTTTTCATACTTACCACAAATGGTATCCAAAGTAAATCTCGGTACAATATCATCCAAAGATACAGATAAATTAGCATATCGGCTATTGATGACGTCCACTAGTCTTTCACTTTCTTCCCTATATTAAAGAAATTAAATATTTAAATTTTAACGGACGACTTCTCAAGTGATAATTCAATTCACTTACTTGAAAACTTCAAAGAACTCTTTTAATATACTGAAATGGAAAGTTGGCGTAATTAACTTTCGCCGGGTATGCCATTTTTTTCCTGCGTTAAATGAATAGAAAAGTGTAGTCCGGGAAATTTATCAGCTAATGCTTCTTACCATAACTTGTTAGTAGTCCAGAACGTACAAACTCTTTAATGGGTCGATAGAGAAAACTTTTGCGTGCAGTTAATGGACTGTTAAGTACCTGCTCTGCATATTCTGGATTCACAACGTTCAAGATTGGGTAATTGAAAATGTATAAGAGGTACGAGTTGGGAAACTGCAGGGCCCGTTGGCGAAAATATGAAAATAGTTGTTCTGAAAGAGAGAAAGTTTGAGTCGATAAAGTATCTTCTCCAAATTGACGGTGTCATCATCTATTTTTTTCAAATCTAGGAAGCGTTTTTGGGGTCTATCTGGTTATCTTCAGATTGAATATCAATCAGAATACGGAAGGTTCTTTTGTATAATTATATTCGATAACGTCAACAATCATCTGTTTCACTTCATATAAAAAAATTCAGATTCTACATAGGCCAGGCAATCTTAAAAATTTATTACGGTAGGTGACTCGTTGGGAAGCCTAACATATGCATTGTATTTAAATACATTAGATCTCCGGGTTCTTAATCTTTTCTGTTCAATTGTATCTCTGATACGTAGAGATTCTTTACAATAAGTGATGTATATGCTGATGAGCAAAGATAGCGTACATATAAATGGTCTTTAAGTTTCTACAGTAAAAGTGACTAGATAACGTCGCATTTAAGAACAATAAAAAGCGGTTCGTCATCTTCCCCACTCTAAATATCTCATAAGCTCCCATTGAGCTGAACTTGCCCCCAAGTCCCAACTTATTAATAACACTTTATCTTCTCCTTTTATTATATCAATTACAATGTAACGACGATTTCTGCATTCAAATGGAATCATTTGATTAATTTCATGTGAGTGAATTCCTGCCACCCAAAATGAATGTTTATGTAGGAATCTTTATCTGTTGGTAGATGGATGGATGACCAGTACGTGGAATAGCCCAGTGCTGTCGACGAGTTCTATTTATACAAATCAATCTGTCTTGCAGTCAAAGTCGTGCGTTACAAATGTTGTGGATTGAAAAGGTAAACAGAATAGTTTATAGTTGAATAACATCGTCTTTATTACTATTTAGTGTCAGTATCAGTATTTGACGGTGCTCTTTAGATCCATATTGCGTTAGAATAAATGTTCATGAATGTCTATATACTATACTATACATTGATAGTACCTTGTCTATGATCCTTTTAGGTAAAATCTAAAGAAGCAATCTACATATATTGATGGTTGATGGCACATATGTTATGCACACATTCACATATGAATAGGTTTTTTTGTTCGTACACGGGGGTGAAAACATCTAAGTAAGGTACGTCCGCTCTAGCTCAGCAGCGTGAACATCGGAGTTAGAGCCGGCGGGTTTGGGATTCGCACTCAATAAAAATCACCCCGGCACCTCTAGCCCCAACCTCTCTCTCTCAACCTTTCTAGCCGAGACTTTACCCCTCTCACTGTCTCCGTCGCGTAGACTCCACAGTCTCACTCCTTGGGGCTCTCATCCGTCCCATACTAGAAAGTTTTCTCTAAAAGGCAATTCTTAACCTGAGACGCTAATATCCAGGAACAGCTATTTCAGACAACACCCAATTAATTCGGTTCGAGTTGGTAGGGTTAAATACATCTTTGATATCCAATACAGAAGCCACCAGTATTCAACGCATCTTTTGTCAGATTCACCACCATGTTTATTGCATCCATTATAGAGTGGGCGCCCCGAAACCTATACCGGCGCTCCGACAAGCCATTGTCGTTTTCGACGATGGGTCATACTCTGTTGTATATAACTCTCTCCAGCATCTTCACCATTCTATCCAGCATTTACATCGGCTGATATGATGCTGGAACTCCAGACGGTTTAATGCGCTCCGGAAGCAACACCAGCTTTTGCTTGTTCCATTGAGGTGTTAGTGAAGAAGACTGGCTTAATCTTCACTGTCAGCTTAAAAGCTATCTTGGGGATGCCATCCAGACCTAGAACCTTGTTATTGCTTATCCTACCACATATTTCCCGCAACTTCTACTCAGTTACTGGAGATATCACCCACTCGTTGATCTGGACCACCGTTTGCCTTCTGCTGTTTTGGTAGTGAGGAGACTGAGTGGGAACAACCTTTTTCAGAAGGCTCGGGAAGGTCACCTAAGGCGGTCTTCACAGCCTTTTCATTTTCATCCTGTAGACACTCTTTCAAGCTGCCCGCATTTATCTGTGCGTCTCCTTTCAGTCCTCGCTACCGGGCTTTCCCCTAAATATTTAGCAAAGCTTTTTTGTCCGGAAACATGCTGCTCGCAAATTATAATTTCGTTGTTCCGCCAGTAGTTTGGTTGCCTACTGGGGAACAGTCGCCTTCTGCGCATAGTAATACTGCATGGTCTCATCATCATTGCTTGATTTGAGTGACTTTTTCTCTGGCCATATCATCCAGTGATATATCAGGCTTGAGCGCCGCGGAGCACATACTCCCCTCAACAGCTTTCGCCGTTCACGAGGATATCCTTCCAGGCATTTTGCGACAGCTTGATTTGCCCTTAATCTTTTTGCAGATTACTTGCTGGTCGCTGTGAATATAATCCTCACTAACTTGTCAAGAAACTCTACTGGCTAACGCAGCGTTCGCGTAGTCGTATATTATGTCCATTATACACACCAGCACCCTTTCTGTGAAAGAGTATGAGGTCCCGACATTCGCGAGTACCATTTCTAGCTCCGCGACTATTTCAAGTAGAGCACGTCCTCTAATGTTCGTTCTCCGGTTGTCCCATTCAAGAGCCAAAGCGTTAGAATTGCCTGCTATGATTTTCAGCCACCGTTCTTTCACGTTCAAAAGCAATACGCTTAGTATTTGCTTATACTTCGCAAATGCTACCCCCGTGGTTTTGATAGGACCCACCAATTATGACCACATCGATGTCTTTCTCGCGGATGGTTTGCGAGAGTAGATTATGCATCGCTTGGCAGTGGTTAAGATTGATTTGTATCAGCTGCATCTGTGTTTTGCGTTCAGGGCTCTCCTATATTCCGGGTACCTGCTGCTGCCTGAAATATGTCGATGGTCCATACACTCCTTCTTTTTATACCGTACACAATTTTGGTCAGTCAGCAGTCCTTGATTCTATGACCTTCCGCTCTGCATATCTTCCATTGTTCGGACCTGTCGTTGGAACCAAATCATATAACGAATCACTTCAATATCACCTGCTCTGACAGTCAACCCAGCTTATTCTTCCTCTCCTTACTACCAACAGTTTGAATTCTGCTTCCGCTGGTAGACTGATAATGGCGGTTTGTATTCACCATAAGCTTTCCTTAGCGTTTTCACTGCTGACTCTTGTAGTTCGTTAAGATCAAACTGCTTCTCCAAGTCTTCACAAACCTCCTGCTTAGTGGTGATTTCATCTATATCCGTGTAGACTATAGTAATCTCAGGTCTGCCAGCCCTTATGTCGGTTTCGTGTCCTAGGGGTATCCCAATTTGTCTCAAGAATTTGTCTGCAGTTACATCCTTACATTTCTTGAGCTATATCATAAGCTTTCCTTTCTGAGACGGTCTAATGCAACTAACCTTATCTGTCAAATTGGTGAATTCGGGGTCTGTGTTTCTTTTCTTAGGTAAAATATTCTCTAGGCTTCCACATCCACATTGTGAGATCCATTCCCTTTTTGCTGGAATTGCGGAGTTTCACTGGCTGCTTCAGCCACTCTCCTTATCTGCACCACTTTTTGGAAGTTGAAGATGAATGAAGAGGGAGGGGGGGGGGGGGGAGTTGAGTAGAGGGAGTTTGGAGAGAAGAATATTATAGTCAAGGACATCAAGGGCTTTGGAGAAATCACTGTAAATAGCATGGACCTTCTGTCGTAAATTAAAGCAAAACTTTTAAAACTGTTCAAAATCGCAGTGCTGCCCAACTGCAAGAATCTAGATGCTAAACAGCCAAACTATATGGGCCCAGCAATACCTTGGAGCTATTGCCTAAACAATTGGGTGCGACTCCAATTGATTATACGCGAGAAGAGTTACTTTATCCCGAAATTTACAACTAAGAGGATGTGGAAGAATGATGAAGTGGTGGGTTTGGGGTTGGAACGGGGACGTCATTTAGCATCTGGAATCACGACAGGCATAGATAGATTTGTTAACAATCTGGAAAGTGCGTTAATTCATGAAAAACATTTGACCCCTCAACGACATATAACAAAACCTTTATTTGGTAATTGAAGGAGTCTTAATCAGAGTTGTCTCTATATGTAATTTTTGCAGCTTGGTGCTTGCCCAAGAATGAGAGGTCCGTGGATCAGAACCGTGGAAGTTTGTTGCTTCCCAACTGCTCTGGCCTGCCATCAAAGGGGCTAGTTTGGCTTCGGTCGGCTTAGGCCGGCTTAGGCCGGAATTTTATTAGGCAATTTTTGTCCTGGTTACAATTGTTGAATTTATATAAGGGAGCAAATACCGCCTTGTAGCCACTTTGGTCAGGTTGCTCCCAGGACATGTGAGGTGAGGGTGAGCTTAATGAGTTGCCTCTGCATAGCAATTGTACAGATCATATAAATCCATCTCAGTTAGCGTCACGGTGCCGCTAGTCTTAGCGATTTCCCCAGCATCTCCATTATCCAAAATGCTACTGCCACGAAAGTGAGGATTCGGCTGGATTTTTGTTTAACCTCCTTAATAATAATAAATGGCGCAACAATCCATATTAGATCAGGGCCTTGAAGTGTGTTAGAGTACTTCATTCAAGACCATAACGGTACACTACAGGATTACAGTACCCTGTAGGAGGCAATGTGGTCAGCAAGCTGAATCGACTGGTATCCGAAGTCAAATCACGATACAAATTCCACTGCCACCAATGAGATTTGAACCGTGACCTTCCGTACGACAGCCTTGTGCTCTAACCACTCAGCTACCCGGGGACAATGCCTTACTACATTAGGGAAGATGCGCCCACCATATTACTTATTAAAAACAAACAATTTACTGCATTTATTACATAAATCTGCATATAAATCCAATTACAGCTAAATGCACGGACATTAGCTTCGGCATGACCATGTGGTGTGTGGAATTACCTCATAAAACGCACTTTCGCGGTCCTGGAAAAACCTTTGTATATTTCTTGCCTGGTTCTAGTAAGAGTCACGCAATGGAAATTGGACAGGCCATCCTTAGACGATCTTAGGGATGCTTCAGAACTGCTAGCTTATCTCAACGCTACCAATTAACAGAACCGGGAAAGTGTTCCCTCTAGTAAGAAATGGAACCACCACTTAAAGAGGTAAAGGGTTTTAGTGAACGAGTATCCAGATCGCTGTAATATCGACTTAGGAAGAATGTCAAAAAAGAAATTTTGAGTCGCTAAAGGCTTTCCAAAAATGTCTGCCCTATTATGGAGTACTTGATCAGATTAGTGCAGAGTGTAAAGAGAAGAGAAATCCAGAAAGGTTCTGTGTTGTTATATGCAAGAAATATTGAAGAAGCATATGCGAGTTTGACAACCGACGCGTAGGAACTCTGCTTATAAACAAGAAATATATTGTACCATGGGATGGGAAGGGATGGTAATCCATAAAACGATACAGGGTATTTATAGAGTTAAAAAGTATTAGGGGTTACATTAGAGGTCGAGTTAAAATCAGAGGAAGAACGTAGTATGAAGCCCCATCTTCTGAATGCGCGACTGATGAGATCCCAGTAGTGGCAGTCGAAACGAAGGGTATTCTGCAAGTTACCCTAATGTAATGGAAAGAACTCAGGTTGGATAAAACTTGTCCATCAAAAGAGGAGCAAAAAGGTAGTTGAGAAGTGATATCTGGTGACGTTTAGTGCCAACTTATTTGCAAAACACCAATGCATCAAGATGTCCAGATTAAATTGGTGGAAGACACCATTGGGAACGAGGCAGAGGAAAATATTTAAATATTTTTCCTGCTTGATACACTAGAATCTAAGACTTATTTTGTTGTTATTTTGGTGGTATATGTGAAGTGATTTGCGGGCAATGAAGTGAAGGGTTGAAAAAGGGCTAGGTCCTCCGTGCTCCTTCCCAAACTGGCTGCAGTGCAATAGTGCTATGCAACAGGATTTTGATGATTTCTTCTGAGTAGCTGAATATACAATTATAAATACTAGCGGACTTGTGCTGCCCCTGTTTGTCATTTTCGATGATGAGCTTCAACATTGTTCTCAGTAACATCAACTTCAGGAAGTTTGTTGTAAATTTGACGACCTTATGTAGTTTAGTTTAGTTAACTGGGGGGAGCCGCAGCTCTGAGCACTCAGGCCATTGTTAGGCCCATTGTACTATCTCCGTAAGTTGCCTATTCAATGGCTTCCCGCTTACGGTGTTCGCAGGCTTTAGCGAATCTTAGAACATTCTCCAGAGGCAGAGAGTGTGCAGATTCTTCATTGAAGAAAACCTTGCCAAGGTGTCTTCGTCTGAGATCTGAGGATGCATGGCAGCTGCATAAAAAGTGCAGGGCCGTCTCCTCCTCCTCCTCACATTGGCTGCACACAGCCGAAACCACTACCCCAATCTTTTCCATATGGTAGTTTAAGGGGCAGTGTCCCGTCAAAAGCCCTACTAGGGTTTTCATGTCCCACTTCTTAAGGGGCAACAAAAATGCCGCTCTAGTGGCCCTAGGCTCCTTCACTAGGATTTTCGCTTGCCGGCAAGAGTTTAAATTTCTCCACTCGTTTGTGTGAATCCTTGCAATTTCACCCTTCAGAGTAGACTTGACAGTAGATGATCGGATTCCAAGAGCTGGTTGTGGCCCCACCATTGTAGATCCAGACCCTCGGCGAGGCAGTCTGCCAGCCTCCTCATTACCAGCGATGTTAGAGTGCCCCGGCACCCACATCAGGAATGTTTCGTTCAGTCGGCCAAGTTTCAGCAGCACCTGATGACAACTCCATACCAACTGGCTTGATATGTTGTTGCCATTTAGTGCTGATAATGCCGCCCGACTGCCGGAACAGATTCGAATGGTGCGACCCCTCCATTTCTGTCCCAGACATTCTTCTGCTGCCAATGAAATGGCATATATCTCCGCTTGGAATATGGTTGTCATTTTTCCGAGGGGTCGGGCCAGTTCTATAATCGGATTCTTCGTGAACACCCCTGCGCCCGATCCATCCTCCATGACTGACCCGTCGGTGAAGATTATTAGGTCTGTAATCTGAAGAGACTCATGGCCACTTGTCGACCATTTTTCTCTTTCGGTGGTTACGACAGTGTATGTCTGTTCAAAGACGAATCTGGAAACCATATGATCGGTCGGCATCAGGGCTACCGGATGTATTTCAAGGAATTTCCAGATAGACGCATGACCGTTTGATTGGCCGCCTTTCCACGTCCCAATGGTATCGAGCCTATATGCGTCGTTGGCCGCTTTCCGTTTCACCTTCAAGTGAATGAGGGGTAAATTTAGGATAGCTTTAAGTGCCGCAGTCGGCGTAGTACTCATTGCTCCAGTAATACTTAGGCAACCAAGTCTTTGAATCTGCGTTAGTAGCTTCCTGCTGTTAGCAAAGTTCAGTCTTGACGACCAGACGATGCATGCATACATCAAAATGGGTTTTGTTATGGATGTATACATCCAGTATATTCGTTTAGGTGAAAGTCCCCAGGTCTTTAACAATCGCATTCCTACAGCACCAGAGCAATCTGCAGGATTTCTGATATTGTTCCTGGATATGATGCTTCCACGTTAACTTGGAGTCGAAATGTACTCCAAAGTACTTGACTGTTTGTGCCAGCTGGATTTCCGCCCCTGCTAAAGTGGGTAGCGTACAGCTGCCCCACCTGACGTTCCTAGTGAAAATAACTAGTCCAGTCTTCCTAGCGTTCACCGTGAGTCCATTGCGGAGGCACCATCTGTGGATTACATGCAGTTGACGACCTTATAAGTCCGTTCATACTTTTTTTTCTGACATTTTTAAATTTATAGGTCACATACGCATCAATTCGTAGTCCTTTTAGCCGCTCTGTAATGTTCTTCTACTTCCATTTTAGGGCAGTCGCTTACTGGTTTTCATAATTTCATACCACAGCTGCCTGTTTCTCCCTACCTACTATCTGGCAGTCATTTCCAGCATATAATATTTTATGCTATAGAAATTCTCATAATTTCCTTTTGGAACTTAGAGCATGAGGATATTATGCTCTTTCATATTTTCAACCAAAAATATCTTAATATGCACATTATAAGCTGACGTTTTTCATGTTTAAGACATTCCAATGGCTCTTCGGTGGTGTCACAGAGAGTGGTTTTTCATCCAGTTTTCTAATTCATAATTTATTGTTGTTTCCCTTGAAATGACTGATGAAATAGAAGTCTTCTCTCTTTATAGCACATATTTTTCTTTCTGTAAAAATAGAAAATTTACATATGTGCATATGTGGGTCATTAAGCCATAGCTTTGGCAAAATAGACACGTGTGACAACGCTTATGTAATGCACATAATTAAAACCGGAGCGGCAGGCAATTGGAACTACTCACCAACTCAGATTCAAAATCGTTAGACAGCGGACGTGTGCCATCACTCATTCACAACAGAGTAACTAACCCTCGAGTCGGATTTCTACACGATAAACGCGCCGGTTGACAGTACCGCTAAATGTGGTACTGACCATACTACTTCTGCCTTCTGGGTTTCAAGAAGTCATTTTTTTTTGTTTCGCATATTTCGATGTTATCAGAAATACTCTACATGAAAGATTTTGTGAAATGCGCTTTTCTGCGTAGGTGGAATCTGAGACGTAACTACTTCGGGCTTTTTGGAACGCTTTAGCGACACCTGGACGCTTTGTCCTTCCAAATCCTTTTTCCGGTATAATAATTTTTGATTATTGGAAACCAAAAAATAACAAGGTTACTAAGAAGGAGACCTCTATGATTCTGGCATTACAGATAATTCCTCCCATCACATTTTATTGCTTCATTTATCCTTAAACGCGATTTCCTAAAGGTTACCTTTTTAAGTATGGGATATGCCTTCTATTAGAAACACTGGTAGAATTGATCTTTTTTTTCGTTGGTCAGTAGATATTTTCTCTGCGTTTCATCAAGGTCGATTGCCAAATTTTTGTTTTGTTCTATTTTTACAGCTTCAAAAAGGCCAAAAAATTGGTCGAAATGATTGTTTTTAAAAAATTCATTGCATAATTTTTGAAGGATTTGAAAATAAGAAAAAATTCTCTAGCGAACATAGCACCAATATTTTATTCTGTTTTTCTATCGCCAGGATCGTAGATAGAAAATCCAAGTCCGGAGTGACAGTCATACGGGTCTGAGGCGAAACTTAAGAGAGCCCTCTTATTACCCATTTTTTAATTGAAATTTTTATTTCGAGTCCCTTAGAAAATTTCGGGCCGAAAGGAATCCTCCTTTCCCACCCCCTCTTGTCGGGCCTGCTTGGGACAACTCAGATGGCTGAAGGCTTATCACAAAGTCGTCTGTGATGCTTATGCGGTAATGAGAATTTGAGGGGGGCTTGTTTGCGTTGTCCTGGCACTGATTGGTAAATAGGAAAGTCTTCTCAAAGAACCTAAAAACTGAACTAAAGCAAGGGACTGCTTACGATATGAAAAGGAGGTCCTTTAGGATGACGCAGTTGGAAAACTTCGGAGTTATTTTCATAAAAGCATCAACACTCTATTTACGTTCGTAAAAAACATTTCCACTAATAGTACACCGAACAAAATCCATATACAAATACATCATTTTGTTATTCAAACGCGCTTTATACTCTTCCCCTTAAAATCAAATCAGATTAACATCAAAAGAAAAAGACACTTCTCATACCATTATTCAACTTCACTAAAGTCAAACAATTCCCAAAAAACCATTGTCCTTTAACAATTGGAATTGCGTCTTCCACTTTGCCACCATTCACTGTTTTCACTTTTATTTTATACAAGAATAGAGTTGGTATTGTAAAATATAAAATAGCAATAATAATGAGTAACACAATTATAAGACCAAGAAAAAGCGAAATCATCTTTGAAAAACTATTATTATCTTAAATTTAAAAAATTACTATTTCAAATCAACCGCGCGATCAAAGACCGACTGAAGAGGCCATGATCAAGTGCACATTATTTTATGGAATGAAAACTGTTCTCGCCTTAGGAAAGCCATCGCAAATGTCGTTTGAGTCAATACAAAACTATTTGGTAGCCAGAAAATACAAAACATGTTTCAGAATTTCACACATTGGTTTAGTAGCGCTTGGGCAAAAGATTGCATTTTGCACTGGTATCTGGCTAATATCTGCATTTTGAGGAATTTAGAAAATACATATTTGGATAACTCCCTCAGCAGCATGTGTGAGAGATTACTAATTAACCGACTCGAGAAAAGTAAAGTTAACACCTAACCGATTAAATATTGACCGTAGCAGGTTGAACTCTTCGAAAGTGCTTATCCCTATAGATATTAGCTATTTCTGAGTAAAGATACTTCTGGAATGTAAGATCATAAAAATATTTTATATTGATTTTTAATTTTGTGAAGAAAAAGGACAATTTCAATACTTTTCTAGGAATTAATCTAGCTGGCGTAATCTCTCACACATTTCTTCATTTGAAATATTTTAATTTATAATACGTACGTAAATCGGATGGCTCCTAGGTCCTTGGTTCACATATCCTTCGACAAAATCAGTTTAGCTTTTCAACAAAGGGCCCTTCCTGAGTAATATACTCACTAAATGTAGAAGTTCCACAGGGTTCGGTATATGGTCCCCTCATATGATTCATCATCATCATTAACGGCGCAACAACCGGTATCCGGCCTAGGCCTGCCTTAACAAGGAACTCCAGACATCCCGGTTTTGCGCCGAGGTCCATCAATTCGATATCCCTAAAAGCTGTCCTGACCTACGCCATCGCCCCATCTCAGGCAGGGTCTGCCTCTTCTTCTTTTTCTACCATAGATATTGCCCTTATAGACTATCCGGGTGGGATCATCCTCATCCATACGGATTAGGTGACCCACCCACCGTAACCCATTGAGCCGGATTTTATCCACAACCTGATGGTCATGGTATCGCTCATAGATTTCGGAATCGTCCATCCTCATGTAGGGGGCCAAAAATTCTTCGGAGGATTCTTCTCTCGAACGTCCACGTTTGACCAGTGCGATTTGATGTTGTTGGTTGGTTGGTTGTAGCCCAAGATCTCGCGCCAATCAGCGCTTGCTCGATTTGGATGAAGTTAGTTTGTACGTCTCGGGTCGTTCTTCTCATGATGTCGATGTCGTCAGCATAGGCCAGTAGTTGGGTGGACTTAAAGAGGATCGTACTACTCAGCATTTACCTCAGCATCACGGATCACTTTTTTCAGGGCCTGGTTAAAGAGGACGCATGATAGGGCATACCCTTGTCGTAGACCGTTATTGATGTCGAATGGTCTTGAGAGTGATCCTGCTGCTTTTATCTGGCCTCGCACATTAGTCAGGGTCAGCCTAGTCTGTCTTATCAATTTCGTCGGGATACCGAATTCTCTCATGGTCGTGTACAGTTTTACCCTGGCTAGGCTTTCATAGGTGGCTTTAAAGTCGATGAAAAAATGATGCCACTGATGTCCATATTCCGAAAGTTTTTCCATCGCTTGCCGCACAGAGAAAATCTGATCTCTTGCTGATTTGCTTGGAGTGAAGCCTCTTTGGTATAATGCTCTGGGCATATGGGGCTATCCGGCCTAGCAAGATAGCGGAGAATATCTTGTAGATGGTACTTGCAATGTGATACCTCTATAATTGCGGCACTGTGTGATATCTCCCTTTTTATGTATAAGACAGATAATGCCTCTTTGCCAGTCGTCAGGCATTGATTCGCTGTCCCACACCTTGAGCACAAGTTGATGAACCACTTGGTGTAACTGGTCTCCTCCATATTTAACCAATTCGGGTGTAATTCCATGGGCTCCTGGCAACTTATGATTTTTAAGCCGATGAATTGCACGGATTGTTTCTTCTATACTTGGTGGTGGCAGTATTTGTCCGTCGTCTTCAGTTGGCGGGATCTCTAACTCGCCGATGTTCTGGTTGTTCAGTAGTTCATCAAAGTACTCAACCCATCGCTCCAATATGCCCATTCTGTCGAAAATCAAATTTCCCTCTTTGTCTCGGTAGGATGAACATCGGGCTGTGTAAGGCTTCATCCTGCTGACTTGTCGGTAAAACTTCCGCCTACTGTGCCTGGCGCGGTTGCTCCCTGTACTTTTCTAGTTCACAGACTTGTTGGTTCTCCCAGGTTTCCTTTTTCCGGCTGTGAAGTCGCTTCTCCGCTCGCCGGAGTTCGTGATAAGTCTCTGCGCGTGCCCGCGTTCTTTGTGAATGCAACATTAATCGGTATGCAGAATTCTCCCCTTCCATTGCTCGCTTACATTCATCGTCAAACCAGCCGTTCCGACTCCTTTTACGGCTGGGGCCAAGTATGTTTGTTCCCATATCCATGATAACGTTCTTCAGGTGATTGTCAAGATCATTTGTTGATGCTTCACCTCCAGGATCTCTGTTGACTGCGGTTATTGCGGCATCCATTTCCCTCTTATAGGTATTGCGGAGGGTTGTGTTGTGAATGGCTTCAGTGTTAACTCTCACCTGATTGTCAGAGGAGATTCTGGGTGGTGTTGTTATTCAAGCTGGGAGCACCATGCCAACGAGCTATTGATCCGAGTCTATATTCGCCCCTCTATATGTTCTGACATTCATCAAAGCTGAGGTGATGGCGTTCAATCAACACGTGGTCAATTTGGTTGAAAGTGGTATCCTCTGGAGAGGCTCACGTATGTTTGTGGACCGCGTTCCGCGCAAACCAGGTATTTCCAACAACCATGTCGTGTGACACTGCTAATTGAATAATCCGCAGTCCGCTATCATTTGTATTTTGATGTAAGCTATGGTAGCCAACATATCGCCTGAATACCGGCTCCTTCCCTACTTGGCTGTTAAAATCCCCAAGTATGATTTTGATATCATATCTGGGGCAGGCTTCGAGGGTCCGTTCTACTGCTTCGTAGAAGGTATCCTTCTCCGACCCTGCAGTCTCCTCTGTAGGGGCGAGAACGTTAATGAGGCTTATATTTCTAAATTTGCCTCGCAAGCGCAGAATGCATAGTTCGCTTATGTTTTCAAAGCAGGTTCCATTTTTTGGCTGACTAAGAAACCTATTCCGAGCACATGGTTTACTGGATGGCTACAATAATATATGGTCTGGTGACTCTTCTCCAAGAAACGGATCCCTCCCCAACGCATCTTTTGTAACGCTGTTACATCAGCCTTATATTGTGGCAGGGTGCCGGCTAGCTGCTTGGCAGCTTCATTTCTGTACAGGTAGCGCACGTTCCATGAGAAAATGCGCAAATCGTTATTCTTTTGTCGTTGGCGGCTTCGTCGTTGTGTTATCCTTCCAGTCCGACGCTCGTACCTTCGGTTTTCCGTGTAGGATTGTCAGTCCTACCCAACCCCCAACCGGGAGGACCAGTCGGTAGAATTTGTCCCGTTTTTAGGCGCGGGAGACTCACCTTCATCCTTCTCCGTCTGCAGCTTTTCGTTTTCCAGGTTTTATGCTCCATCGTGGATACCAATCCACGTTTTGCCCTGGGACCTATACTACCCTTTGACCACCTATAATAGTCTCCTTATTTCTGTGACGATCATGTGGCCTTGCTCGATTGTTCTGTGTTTATCTCGAAAACCAAAGTGGTATTGAGCACCGGCGAAGGAGTGAGTAGCAAACTTGTGTGCCTTTACAAAACAATCTGAATCTGATTCTTCCCATATTTAGGACTAATTGTAATTTCTGAAGTTTGAAGCTTTAAGGTAATAGCTGATAGATTTTTCTTTGGGTACACTTATTATTTAATTAGTGACTCGAGCCACTTGCCGAAATGAGAAGCTAGTCTTTTGCACAACCATGGATACTTTTGGAAGTCTCTGGTAAATAGGGCAGGAATTCCTTTTCCAGGTTTTTTACACATATTGTCCCTTTTTCGGTGTCACTTCTTGCTTATCTGTCGTCTGCTACTCTTAGTGACGGTCTGCATTGTGTAGATCCGTTCATACTTTTATCGTAGTAGCTTTCCATAGAAAAAACTTAATTTTGTAACTTCTGTTTCCTCTGATCGTCCATGGCTACCTATAGCGATCAACTTGTTCGGGCTAATTTTTTTGTTATACCTGGAAATTTGTGTCCCTGTCATTCGTTTCCTTCCTTTAATCGTTGTTATAGATACGTTTGCAAGTTTCATAATTTATTTTCCTTGTTCACTCCTTAGTGGGGTAGAGGGCATCCACAGAGTCTCCTTGTCTATGATTATTGTTTGTTTTTTTATTCTCCGATTTGCAGTGAGACTGTGCTTTACAGCAGCGAGACGAGCGCATCCAGTATGAATGGTATTCGAATCCAGAGCAAAGAAATTAGGTCGATAACGCTCTAGACCCTCAACAATCCTGCGCCAGTTTCGTAAGGACGCTTTTTAATCTAGGGTCTCGAGCTTATGCGTCTCGCAACTGCCTTTCTTTCAGCATCTTTTCTAATAAGGCTCATTGGTGTTGTTGCTAGTGACCCTATCTGAATCTTGTGGCTCATTCATTCCTTCTGGTAATCTTGTTGTACCCTCCATTGTTGCACTGCTCTCGCTAAGGACGTAAGAGTCAGCGGCATATCGTGAATACTGAGAGTTTCGAGAAAAGGAGCTTACTTTGCGATCACTTGGTTAGAGGCGAATTAAATCTTTAAAATGATATCTGGGGAGGAGGGTACACATGCCGGGAAAATGGCCGAAAATTGAGGGAATCTTTTAAAAAAATTTAAACGCCTCTATCCCAACTGGGATTGTGTTTTTTGTGCTATTGACATGTCCGTGGAAAAAAAATTTCAATCCATCATTGATTAATTATATTGAATTAATTGAATTCAGACAAGGCGCGTAGTGACGTGGCTAGGTTTCTTTGGAAGTGATTAGTGATAAAGTCCCTAGCGTCAAGAACTCTGCTCCCCAGAGTGGTGAATAATGCTTGCAATATTTGAGAAGTCAGCTTAAAATTAGGAAGATAGCTTAAGCTTAAGCTTAAGTACTGAGGAAGAAAGTTAGTAGCTTTCGAAATACGTATTTACTAACTATTAAAATATATTGTAGTAGGAGCAAGCTACCTAGTTTTATTTTTATTTCAACATGCAGTTTCGAGAAAAACGCATTTAAAAAGTAGAATGTGATTTTTAGCCATAAAACCTTAACTGACCATTAATCAGCTATACCTGATCTATAAACCTTAGGTTTCTTCAAGAAACACATCTACAGCCTTGGCTTCAATTCTTGTCCTTTTAGTGAAGTCATTCGAACGTCATTCGTCATACGCGCTTTATTACGGCGATCGACATAAATCTGGCATGTGACTTATTACGTATTTAATACTATAATTTCCGAACGACCCCGAATATCAAAAAATGATTTTGCTCATATATTCTACACTATATCTATTATAGATATAATTGATGCCAGAAAAAAAAATCGATTCAGCGGATCCGACACACGGGATGACCCCCTTAAGTAACCCCATGAGGTTTGCTTTCGGGATGTTTAGTTTTCGAGATGTGGAGACTCTCGTAGGAATCTAGTTTCCTAACGTCGTTCACCTCCTTCAAGATATTGGCGTTGTCCAACGACATATGGTGTTCCTACTCTATTATATGTCTGGCAACCCCTTATGTGTGGGCTATTCTTATTTTTAGCAGATTCGGACTCCTTTACGTGTTTTAACACCCTGGCCGTTTTGTTTGCCCTACTTTACGTAGGGCTTCTTATACAGTTTAGTCTTCTTCCTCCATTTGGATTAGTTTTCGTGTGTCGTGATTCATTCCTCGAACAAGTGTAGAGCTTTCTTCATCGGTACGCTTGGGAACAGCGCTTTCACATCGAAGGATACTAATAATTCATCACTTTGTATTCCTCCGGCATCGTTGAGTTTGGCAATGACTACTCTGCTGTCTCCCACTAATCGTTTTCCTATTTTTAGGTCTAACCTTTTGACTTCTTCCAAGAGCCTCTTCGCAATATTTTGGATCGATGAATTCGTTGCTGCGATTATCTCTCTGACCTCGTTGCCCTCTTTATGTATTTTGGAGAGGCCTTTGATTCTGGGAAGAGATGGGTTAGGCCTTCTTAATTCGGCAGCTTTCTTAATAATGTGCTTGCATTCAGCCAGCGCCTTTCCACTTTTTTAACGGAGTCTAGCAGAGGGTCCTTCCTGATGACGGGACCTTCTTCTCATTTTTGAAGTACTAAATCGTCATATGCTCCTTTGTCTCTGATTCCCGAATATATGATATCTATTTGATTCCTGCCTCGATATCAATTATGATGTCCTCTTTGGGGAAAGCGGGCTCTCTTATGGCGAAGCTCAAGCCTTTATTGAGAAGTGAAAGCTGTTCCCAGGTAAAGTGTTTCGGTTTCTCTATTGTACCCTGGCCTGCATGTGGCGTAGTTAGTGCCTTTCATTTCTTTTCCAATATGCTCCTCTTTCTGGCTTTTTCGTAGATGTAGGCCCTATTGATTTCCGCCTATATGTCGGGCATGCCGCCCTTTCTTCCATGGACGTCCGCTGGTTTTTAGGTGTGCAAAGTAAGCATAGAGCGTGCTATGTTCTAGCCTTGTGTAAAGTGACTTATTGCTTTGTGTTATGGCCATTCTTTTCATCTTTTTTCTTTGGAGTTTGGCGTTGGCCAGGACTGATGAAATATAGATTGCATGGCTTTTAGGTGTAACGTTCAGTTTTATACACCGTTTGAGGAATCTAATATCCTCGCTGATGTTTGCTATTGTTGTTTTTAGATTTCAGAAGATTAATGAGTTCCTTATTTGACTTGGTTGTCCTGTTCATGGTTTGAATTAGGAGGTGGTTTGTTAGCCGGTCCTCGAGATTATGGGGTGGGATACTTGTATTTTCTTGGCTTTAAGGTACGTATTTCAAAACGCTGGGTTAACTTATGCCTTGTGGGCTACGTCTTTGGAACCTTCAAACGCAGATGTGATGCTAGGAATAAACGTGTTGAAGTCGGTGCTTTGGGTGCGATTTTTGCTTAATTTCAGCATAGACTGAGCAACTTAAGTAGCCAAACGTGTGTGGTTGGTCACAATTGCTATAGTCCTAATTAGCCACTCCATTTCAGTTTGACCCTCAATCTTTCTGGTCAATACTAATCCAATCCGCTATGACTTATTGGTCTGATATTTCTTCTTATCCTTTGAGCTGTTAGAAGTCCGGGACTTGTTCGATATGGCATTATATACATATAATTTGTGTTAAAAAAGAATGATAAATCGAACGAAAGAATGGAATTCCAGTACGGATAGCATGACTGGCGACTACCTTCAGTAGAGAAGTCTACGTGTTGGGCGAGTTTCTTCCTAAATATATATGTATATTGGTCAATGGGTGAATTAACTTTTTTTTTATTGCTTATCCCTACAATCACCAGAATAAAGTTTTTACTGCTGTCGAGATTTTATATAAGTAGTCAAGACGGTGGTCAGATCAGTTTTAATTCACAAGGGCTCAGTTTAACCCCTATGCCCGCTATCAGTTAAATTATAATAGTACAATTGTATTATTCATTTTTTCCAACTCCATTAATGATGCCTTTTTCCAGTCCAAAAATAGAAACTTGACTAAATATAGTAAAAAAATGCGTATGTAAACTAGTTACCACCTATACTTCCAAATTAATTGCTAGGGTATGCTGAAACGATGACGATTTAAAAAAGTACTTCATAGGCGCCGGAATGTAATTTCAAATTACGAATAATATGTTACGATTACGACCAGATACTTCCAAGCTAAACCTTCGGGCAAATTAGTATTATTTGGTTTTGACCTTTAAAATTTCCGGTTAAAGTGTCGAATGATCCAGCAGTTTCAAGTGAAAGTGTATCCAGTTGAAAAAAATATAGAATATCATATATATACTTATGTATTTTTATTGGCATTTCTCGTTGACCGTTCTTTCCTGCTATCCTTCTGTTGATCCCATCTTTTCTGGGACATGTCTTTGGAGTTTCATAACAATAAAGTTTTGCAAGACAGGGGTGCAAACCCTTTATTGCTCAGTTGTAGCCCCCTCATTGATGAAAGAGAATGTAGCTTCTTACACTAAGTTCTCTCATAATTCTTCACAAGCTGGAAGTCCGGGGTGCTGTTCAACTAATTATCATCAATTAACATATCTTTTTATAGTATATTACATAAGGGTACCATTAGTTACTACTTGTTTGACTTATATGGCAGCAGAGGTAATGCGAAAATAGGAAAAGCTCTTCTCAAACAATATGAATTGGGTAAGATTGCGGTGTACTACTTTAGGAAGTTTTAAGAGCTCAATAATGACAATTGCGGAATTAGGCGCAACATACAGAACAATTGTTAAGAAATTGACGACGGTTTCGTTCAGGCCAGAGGCAACTCATCAAACGCTGTC
The DNA here is from genome assembly GCF_905115235.1 of Hermetia illucens. Classification (NCBI taxonomy): domain Eukaryota; kingdom Metazoa; phylum Arthropoda; class Insecta; order Diptera; family Stratiomyidae; genus Hermetia; species Hermetia illucens. The sequence continues at coordinate 27,829,593 of NC_051849.1, forward strand.
TCACTTCTTCCCTCAAAGTAGTGTGGTAACAAGATATTATCTGCCCTCTTATGTGCATTCATAAACATGACGTGAGTTTGTGGGCCGAGAACATTGGGAGAAAGTTTCCTCCCAATTGACTTCCCGCCTTATTTTCACTAATGACGGAAATCATTTCTATGGAGCAATCTAACAAAACTATCAAAGATCGTTTTTGAAAAAAAACTTAGTGTTTGAAATATCAGCATTTTAAATTTCAATCAAATTCAAACAGACTGAAGAGCCCGCGCTATATTGTGTGACGTTACAACTCGATACAAGAAACCTCAGTAGCCCTGCAATTGACAGTTACTCATAAAAATATAAAACTGTCAATATTAATTTTCCGCGTGAAATGCTAAGGAGGACAATGAAATACTGTTTCGTGCCTTGCTGCATAAATAACTGCATGAAACCCCGCAAAAAACTTTTTTGGCTATTCCGAAAGGAGATTTTCGGAAGAAGTGGATCGCCATCGTCCGACAGAGTCCAATTTCTTTGGAGTCAGGTTGAAATTGTGAGGATCATTTCAATGTGAGTTAACATTTTTAAACTTTAACTACAATCTTAGTTGATAATATACGATTGCGTTCGAATTTTGTATCACTATTATTCAAATTCAAATCAAGCCACTAGAGAAGAGATACCGCAGAATATTCAACGTGCCCAAGGTGAAAATCAATTTTTTTTGCATTCTGCGAATCTTTCAGAAGCGTACGTTTGCTATACAGCTTCTTACCATTACTGCCGAAACGTAAAGTAACTCGAAGAATTTTCCATTCACGCATAAATTTTCTACTTTCTTGTTAAAAACTGATTAATTACTTGAAAATCAACAAGTAACAAACACTAAACCGGACGCCTTCACGTAGATAAGATTTGAATTGCTGGCTCGATGACGTTACCGCGTTTTCTTTTTCGCTTTGTAGAACTCATTTTTTAAATGAGCGTTCCGAATTGATTTTTAAGGTTTTGTGTAAAACAAAACCTTATTAAAATCGATTCAATGTCTGTCTGTCTGTCACACGCATTTTTCTCCAAAACGGTTAAACCGATCCGAACGAAATTTGGTGGACAAATGGGAACTATGAAATCCCACGCATACAGTGAGTGGCATAAATTTAGGTGGAGTTTAAAGGGGGGCTCCCCATACATGCAAAAGGGGGATTCAAAAATTTTTTTCACCGGATATAGTTGTGTAGGATATCAAATGAAAGGTCTCGATTTGCACTTTCCGAGACTGGCATTAGTTTTGGCATAAATTGCAAAGTGCGTGAGTAAGGAGTCAAAATGTACGCGCATGAAGTGAGACAGGACTCATTTTCGGAAACTACCCAACCTAAAAATCCGAGAAAAATCAGGGTGGTGCGCCTAGACAAAATCTAGGCCTCAAAATATGTCCCATTCCGATATCTGCTCAAATAAACTTACTAATAGTATATTACTACTTTTTAGAAATTTACTGAAAAACCCCCCTTAAGTTCATCCTAGGACTTCCGAATTTCCTACCAGCATAGAGGACAATATTTCGTATATACGTGCTAAATTTCGTGGAAATCTGGCAATTAACGCCAAAGTTATAGCAGTTCAAACTTAGCAATTTCGCGTGAATTTACCGCTTCCAAAGCCATGCAAATCAGATACTGACGTCATAATTACCCGAAATAATTGACATTCGCCTGAAATATTAAAGTCGCATTTATGAAGAATCTACTTATCTGCAGAACTTTTTAAGATTTTGTGTAAAACACTTATGTGAAATCTAATCTTCGAGAGATGTCCTATTCCAGTATCTGCTCAAAAAATTTACTAATAGTATATTATCAACTTTTAGAAATTGATTAAAAAACTCCCCTTAAGTTCATCCTAAGTGTACTAAATTTTGCACCAACAGCCTCGTGCATACACATGCCAAGTTTCATGAAAATCCAACTATTATTGGGAAAGTTATAGCAGTTCAAACTTATCAATTTCGTGCTAATTAACAGCATCCTAAGCCATACAAATAAGATGCTGACGTCATAATTAACGAGAATAATTGAAATTCGAGTGAAATATTAAAATTCCATTCAAGAAGAATCTAATTCTCCCTAGCCCTTTGTTATATTTGATGTTGGTTAAATTGTTGGCATTTGCTAATAATATTAAACTCAGAGTGTGAAGCGTATGAGGTTGACTATTTCAATACAGGGCTTTCCATCAAATGATTTATTTAAATTACTTTCTAAAAAATAGATGCCAATAGAATTTTTAACTATGTGACACGGAACTGTCAGGCTCACCGCTCCCCACATCTTCTTCTTTTTCTTCAGCCTTCAGTTCACAAGCGGGGTCGGCTCGTGGTGATTGGTTTCGTCATTTTATTTTATCAAATGCCTGATCAGGATGTAATCGCGAGACCTTCAAATCCCCATCCAGTGTATCATGCGACCATTTCCAGTGTATCATGCGACCATTTCCAGTGTATCATGCGACCATCGTTTTGGTCGGCCTTTTGGTTGCTTACCATTGACTTCGATGTTCTGACCAATACTGGTTGTTGAATTCTCGTTAGCGTGAATTGCGTGACCACACCATCGAAAACGCCTCTCTTGCAGGTTTTTCACGATCGGTGCAAACCCATATCGATCGCGGATATTCTCATTTCAGACGTAATCAAAACGTGTCACGCCACCAGTGCAATGCAACATCTTCGTCCCCATTACCGCAAGACGCCGTTCATTGTCCTTTATAGTAAACACTCAAACTATAGAGAGCAACAGACGGACGACATTGCAGTAAATTTTAGATTTGAGACGTGCGCTGATACATCGATCACAAAGAACACCAGTTGCGGAATGTCACTTCATCCAGGTGGCGTTAATGCTTGAAACATTTCATTACGCAACTCTCCATTGGCTGGTAGCATTGACTCGAGATATTTAAATCGCTCAGTTCTTTCAATGGCAGTAATCTGCCCCTCCAGATATTTAAATCGCTGAGTTCTGGCACCTGCCCAGAACTGAGCGATTTAAATATCTAGGGTCAATGCTATAAGCCAATGAAGAACTACGTTATGCTCCTCACATAGGGAAACACAAAACCTTTTATACCTGAAGCGTCAAGCTTCCGGTTTACCGACTTGTTTTTTAATGGATATGGTAATTTGGCAGGGGAAACTACTATTTCGGCGTAAAAAAAACAAATTTTGTTCTGAATGAAATTTATACTGATTTCGTATTTATGAGGGCAGAAATAATAATACCTTGTAACTATCTCATGAGTTACCTTTGCGCTGAACGGAACCACAAGTCAACCATTTTTTGCAAAGCTGGGCGTTACTCCAAAACAAGGGGGTTCGTGAACCGAAAACATTGGAAGAATGTTTCTTCCTAATTGGTCCAGTTCACCATTAAGTGGATGGCGGACTTCCTCAATTTCTAAACAAAATTTAGTTTCCATGAGAGTATTTACGAAGGTCGATACGAGATAAATTCTGAGGGGGAACGCAAGATAAAGCCAGACAGGGATACATGGTTGTTGACATCAACAAGACCATAAGAGACAAATGGTGGTTAGCAAAATTGACTTTATTGTCGCATGATATGTTCAAATTTTATATAGAAGGAACTCAAAGTAATAAATATATGAACACAAAGATGTCTCTAAGGAAACATATAATCGGTCAGATATTCAACTAGTGCGCAGTAAACACGATATAGTGAGGCGATCAATAAATTAGTAATGAAAGCTAACCCCGTTGAGTGAGCCTCATTGCATGCTTTATTGAATTGCAAAAATATTACCTTTATATAAATTACTCGAAATGTCCTATTTTTCAGAAAAAGGTCGGCGTTTGAGGATATGCCATCGAATATGCTGTACCGTTTTTGCTTTACGTAGACTCGCCACTAGTTACGTAGACTCGTATCACTGGATTGCGTAGCACTAGATAAAAACTCGCGTTTCTTCTATATTAACTTATCCAACCGTACTGCACAATTAATTATAGAACATTCCTTCAACTAATACAATTCGAGGCATATTCATAACCGACGCGATCTGTTCTAACTCTAAAATTAGACTGCCTTCGTGGATGGATTTCTGGCCATTTTGAACTTCTATAACTTTGTTAGTAATAGTTGGATTTCATTCAAACTTTCCAAAATTATGTATTATATTATAATTTATAATGTTACTTCTAGGATGAGAGGATTATGAGCGACAGGGTGCTGATGCCATACGAACATGAGCTGCCACTGGTTCAAGCCTACGACGCGAACCCTGTTGACATGGCTGGAGTGCATTCAAATATCAACGAAGAATAGGAGCGTCCTAATGCCTTTGTTTCAGAGCACTCACATCAGGCGAGGAAAATTATTCGAAACTCGACACAGAAGCATTAACGATTTTTCAGACTTTAGAGGCACTATTTGAAAGCATCCCCATGAAAGAATCATTGTGGAAACTTTAAAGGTGGATAGAATGACGTGATAGCACTGTAGAGGGCGAAAGGAATGCCAAGCTATTCGCAAAACTAGCGGCAACCTGTATGTCAGAAAATTACTTCACATTCAGGGACATAAGATAACTAAAGATACAGCAATGGGAAACCCACTATCCCCATTAGTAAGCGAAATTTCCATGGCGAATCTGGAAAAAGAAATGGTTGAAGACTACTAATGTGATAAAGAAGTGATACTAGACTAAATAAGCAATCTGTACACCATAGAATTCCCAACAGAGACGTCCTTTTCATGGACCACAAAATTATAAAGTTGCGTAATATACTTGACAGAAATGTTCCCCTGTTTACAATGTAGCATAGTCAACAAAGGCATTGAGATAATATGATCCACTGGGGACCCTACGCTAAAACTGGTATTGGGTACCGAAAAATGCCCTAAGATACAGAAGTGGAAAGTAACGTAATACTATCAAGTACACATCATCCTCAAGGGTACCATTAAAATAATATGTATTTAACATAAAAAAAATTATTAGAACTGTCAAGACTGTATTTTGCATTGGTATTGGGATTGCCATTAATGGTGTCCACCAACGAAGAATATGAAAAAATGAGAATTTTGGATAAAAAGGTTCAGAAAGTGGTACATAATCTGGAAAGAAAAGGGATGTAGATGATTAGATGCTTCCATGGTGAATTGCGGTGCAAACAGAATGCTAGCAGCTCAGAATTGCCGGATCCAGAGGTGTCCAGAAATCGTCAGTGCCTCTCTTTTGTTGGGAGAATAACCCTTGGATAATTTTTAGTATAAAAGAAGGGCACGTGAACAGTCTTTGAGTCGTTTCATAACAATTCTTTAGGCGCTTCCTCACAGGTTTGCATCCAGCTCTGAGCAGAGCTTCTTAAAGCATTCTCTATTGCCCTGCTGGATAGCCAACTTAAGGTTTCTTCGGAATTCTTTATAGGCGTATTGTTTTTTTGTCAGTAATTGCTCTTACCGATCGCTTTTTGATCCTTTTCGTTTGACTCCTTAACAAGTCGATTAAAGGTTGGCCAATTCACTATTCCATTAGTAGTTAGGTCACCTGTTAGGGAGAGGAGTGTGCATCTCCTTGGCATCGGCGTGTCGCATGCTTTGGCCATACATTGCGTTATATGGAGAGCTTTCTCCACAAAGGTGCTTGCCCTATAGGTTGGTCTAGCCGGACCTCCATGAATGTTTGCACGTCTATTTCTTTTGCAACCTGACGTCTTCTTTGGTTTTGGATGTGCGAGTTTCCTGTTCTGTGACTCCCCCCAGAGTTCAAAAGCGATTGGGTTGCAAATAAGGCCTTCGTTAAGCTCTCAGGAAATGTTACGTACTAGCGCAGGGCTGATAAAGAAATATATATTAAACTGGGCACTCTCATTAAAGACACTAACAATTACCATTAGACTTCGTCCTTTTGGGTGACGCTATACAGACAATGTGAAATGCTCACCTCCGCCCATAACAGGCTTCATCAGTCGAATCTACGATCCATAATCCATCTTTAAGGTTTCTGTAGGGTTCACTTATCATGGTGCTTTCCATCTCGGATTCGTAAGTGGTCTGCGTAAGCAAATTTTGCAATGATTAAGGTTTATTTAAATAAGTATAATTTTTTCAGTGCAGTTGTTGCCTTTCAAAATTTTAGGTACGTAACTTCCAGCAATATGTTGATTATTCTCTCTTTTTCTCCCCATATGATATGCATTCGTGGTTCCTATTGCAATTCTTTGGCCCTTTTCCGTACACCTTCTATATCGATCAAACCGATTAATGCCACTATTTCATCCCTTCGCGAAGTGAGACCTCTAAAGTACATTTTTAATTAGATCTGTCATAGACGCCAGATAACCCACCTAATTCAAACTTTCCTTCTAACAACTTCTGCAATGCCTCAATTGATAGTCGCATTGTGGCCGTTACACCAAGTGGTTCATCAACTTGTGCTCAAGGCATGGGACAGCGAATCAATGCCTGACGATTGGCAACGAGGCATTATCTGTCTCATACATAAAAAGGGAGATATTACACAGTGCAGCAATTATAGAGGTATCACGTTGCTGAGTACCATCTATAAGATATTCTTCACTATCTTGCTAGGCCGGATAGCCCCATACGCCCAGAACATCATTGGCCCATACCAAAGAGGCTTCACTCCAGGCAAATCAGCAACAGATCAGATTTTCTCTCTGCGGCAGGCGATGGAAAAACTGTTGGAATATGGATAACAGTTGCACCATCTGTTCATCGACTTTAAAGCCGCCTATGATAGCATAGCCAGGGTAAAACTGTACACGGCCATGAGAGAATTCGGTATCCCGACGAAATTAATAAGACTGACTAGGCTGACCCTGACCAATGTGCGAGGCCAGATAAAAGCAGCAGGATCACTCTCAAGACCATTCGACATCAACAACGGTCTACGATAAGGGGATGCGCTATCATGCGTCCTCTTTAACCTGGCCCTCGAGAAAGTGATCCGTGATGCTGAGGTGAATGCAAGAGGTACGATCCTCTTCAAGTCCACCCAACTACTGGCCTATGCTGACGATATCGACATCATGGGAAGAACCAGCCGAGACGTACAAACTGCCTTCATCCAGATCGAGCAGGCGGCGCGAGATCTTGGGCTGCACATCAATGAAGGCAAGACAAAATATATGGTGGCAACGTCAGCACCGAAGACGAATCAACCAACAACATCAAACCGCACTGGTCAAACACAAACACGAACAAGAATAAGGATAGGAGAATACAACTTTGAGACCGTTGACAATTTCTCCTATCTAGGGTCGAAAATCACAACCGATAACAACTACGATGATGAAATCCGCGCACGGTTGTTGTCAGCCAACAGAGCCTATTTCAGCTTACAAAGACTGTTCCGCTCGAAACGTCTCACCATAGGCTCTTACTGTACAAGACTATGATCTTGCCAGTCCTCGTGTATTCCTCGGAAACTTGGGTTCTTAGCAAGAAAAATTGCGAACTCTTGGCCGCGTTCGAGAGAAGAATCCTCCGAAGAATTTTTGGCCCCCTACATGAGGATGGACGATTCCGTAGCCTACACAATGACGAAATCTATGAGCGATACCATGACCGTCCGGTTGTGGATAAAATCCGGCTCAATAGGTTACGGTGGGCGGGTCACTTAATCCGTATGGATGAGGATGATCCCACCCGGAAAGTCTATAAGGGCAATATCTATGGTAGAAAAAGAAGACGAGGCAGACCCTGCCTAAGATGGAGCGATGGCGTGGGCCAGGACGCCAGACAGCTTTTAGGGATATCGAATTGGTGGACCTTGGCGCAAAACCGGGATGTCTGGAGTTCCTTATTAAGGCAGGCCTAGACCGGATACCGGTTGTTGCGCCGTTGATGATGATCATGATTGTGGCCGTGTGAGTGCCACCATAGGCATTTTTCCAACTTACAATAGATTCTTCTCCAAGTTCTTCTAACTTAAATTCAAGGCAATGGAGATTTTTCTTTTGGACGCAACTTCGTTGATATCATTACCTGTATATAGATCTACTGGGGGGGGGGGGATCTTTGGGGACAGCTTTGATTTTTTTTTATTATCGTGATGTACGACCAATTCTCCTTGATGGAGATAACAATTGCCTCTGGAATAATTTTGCACCTTTGATTCCGACTTTGGTCCATCCGCCGTTCACAATCCCCTTGGGTTTCGCTTCGCTTGCCAATAATTCCACTTGACGCAGGTCGCTTTTCAAAACTTTTAGTTCCGTTTTTTTGTTGGTATTGCTAGTATGTCCTTTTTCTTTTACACGCTTGCTAATTCCCTGAAGGATCCCTTCCTATTCCTACACCCTTTTTTGACTATATGTCGACGGCAGCATGGTTTGGTGTCACTTGAGTCGCTTGAGACATTGTTAAAGCAACAGGCTTTGGCTGTTACTTGGGATCTCTTTCTTCACCCTGTCAACTATTATAAAGGACGCTAATGGCTCTTATCATGCTGTTGGTAGTTCCACGTGTCCTTGATAGATTCGGACAGCTCGCGTACACATTTTTCTCAGAAACGGGTGTACCTATTGACATGAAATTTTTTAACTGTTAAGGCCCCCTACATGCAGTGAATGATATCGTTCTACATTGAGTTTAAAGAGGGATCCTCATATGTACAAAAGAAAGGGGTGTATATACTTTTTTCACCAAATATAACCTTGTGGGGTATCAAAGAAAAGGCCTCGATTAGTATATTTCGAAGCAGTTTTGGCATCATCCGTTATGGCATTAGAAAGTGGTCACGCATTTGAAGAGCTCATTCTCAAAAGCTATCCACCTGCAAAATCCTGAAAAAAATTCATATTGATAGCTGTATATGGCAATTAGACTCCGAAATACTTTTCATCTCAATAATAGTCGATACTGGGATATTGCGTTGTTTCCAAAATTAACTGCCGCCCCCGTCAAGTTCGCACTAGAAGCATACACTATCCCAGGATGGTCCATGAGTGGGTTGGTCTGGCGCGGAACAGTGGGTGAAGAGTACTGCTTCTCGGAAAATCGTGGGAACTTGAAGTACATTGCCAGTAACCGACATCGTCGGCATGTAGTTGGATTGACGCGCTACATACAACCATTTATAAGACATAAAATGTCAGTATTGCATTGGAGGAATAGTTCGACATATTCAATGAATATAACTAAGACTATGTAAAAATGAAACTACCATGTTTCCAAATTTTCTTCCATAAGAAATTGGCAAAACCCTTTATACCGGAATCGCTGAGCTTCTAGTTTACGACTTGGTATTGATATTACGGAGCAGTGCAGAGCTTTTAAATTAGAGGGGTCAGTGAATCAATGGAGCCTAGAATTTACTGCATGTTTCAGATGAAGATTTTTTTTTGGATTCCTATGATGAACCAGATTGGATAAGAGAGCAGGCGCTTGGGGAAGAACGGGATGTAACCAAGAAGCATCAAAGGTACGATGAAATCGATTGAGAGCCTTATTGCTTACAAGTTAGCTAAAATGTTCCCCACTGATTGCTAGGTTACATTAAGACTATCGAAATTGGCTTTTTGGACGTTGATCCCAGCCGGTTAACGCATCATGAGATTTGAGCTGATCAATTTTAAGGCAGGCTCTTGTAAAATGAAAAGAGGGGAAAGAGGGGAGGGACTTTAGAACAATGATCGCCATTATAGCTAACAAGGAGCATTTGTAAATCTAAAATCTTTTCTAAAATTCAGTCTTCGTGCTTATATGATTGTGGCGCGGCAGGATTCGCGGCGCAAACCTTTCAAAAGTTCATTCACTCAGTCCTGCGAAACCTCGAGTTCTGTTTCGTATATTTGGATGATGTTTTGGTCGCTTCTTCCACTGAGTCTGAGCACTTAGCCCATCTCGAGTGCATTTTTCAACGTCTCCTTGAGGCCGGTTTAGTCCTAAACGTTGAGAAATGCAAATTTCTTCAAAAACAGGTGAGATTCTTCGGCCACTTCATTTCCCCTGAAGGAATACAGCCCGACCCAGATAAGGTGCAAGCGATAACAAGCTTCCCGCGTCCAAAGACAGTGAAAGAGTTGAGGAGGTTCTTGGGCATGCTAAACTTCTACCGTCGTTTCCTGCCCAAGGCCGCCCATCACCAGTCCGTTTTGAATGCGTACTTGTCTGGTCCCAAAACTAAGGACACACGAGAGATCGTGTGGTCTGAAGAGGCTATCCGCGCGTTTTACAAATCCCGTCAACAACTGGCCGACGCTACACTCTTGGCATTTCCTCTGCAAGATGCACCCCTTGCAGTTTTTGTTGATGCCTCTGACATCGCAGTAGGTGCTGCCCTTTACCAAAAGGTGGATCAGGTTTGGCAGCCGTTGAGCTTCTTCTCGAAGCAGTTGAATCCCGCTCAACGGAACTACAGTACCTACTGCTCGCCGCGTACTTGAGCATCAAATACTTCCGCTTCTCCCTTGAAGGCAGGCCGTTCACAGTGTTCACGGACCATAAACCTCTCACGTATGCTTTGAAACAGAAGCCCGACAAAGCGTCCCCTCGTCAGCTTCGACACCTGAGCTTTATAAGCGAGTTTACGTCAGACATCCAGCACGTGTCCGGCAAGGACAACATAGTTGCTAACGCTTTGTCTCGTGTCTCTGAGGTTAACATCCCCGCCTCACTCGATTTCTCGGCTATTGCCAAGGCGCAGGAGGATGACGCAGCATTTCAGAGCCTCAAATCCAACTCCAAATACAAATTTCGGGAATTGCCCATCTTCGGCTCAAATCTCTCTCTCTGCTGCGAAGACTCGGAAAAGGGACCTCGGCCATACATTTCGGCCACCTTTCGCAAGGAAGTGTTCCACGCAGTTCACGACTTAGCGCATCCAGGCATCAGGTCAACAAATCGGCTAGTCATCGAGAAATACTTCTGGCCCTCTATGAATAAGGATGTCAATTCCTGGGCCAGAGAGTGCATTGCATGCCAGAGGTGTAAAGTCTCCAGGCATGTAAGGAAAGAAGTGGGCTCATTCCCCCGCACTACCAAGCGGTTCCACACAATAAACCTCGACATAGTAGGACCTTTGCGAGACTCGCACAGCTACAGGTATTGTCTCACAATCATCGACAGGTTTACGCGGTGGCCTGAGGGAATACCTCTGAGAGACATTACGGCGCAATCTTGTGCCGAAGTCCTCTGTCGAGAGTGGATCCCTCGCTTTGGCGTCCCTGCAGTGGTCATCACTGCCTGTTCGCCCAAGGAACTGGACACGTGCACGCACGTTCTGGTCAGGACGGATAACGTCCGGAAGCCGCTGCAGCCTCCATATGAGGGCCCGTACGGCGTTCTCGAGCGGGGAGAACATTTCTTCCAGTTCGAGATCGGTGGACACAAAAAGGCGGTCTCTCTGTCCAGGCTGAAACCCGTGTGCGCCCCGAAGCAGCGAGAGAACCACATGGAGACGGATCGTTCTCTTCTGCCTCTAACCTTTGGATAGTCGGTTGTCTCGCGGTGCAGTTTTTGATAATTTAAACTCTTTCGTTCCAATTAGTGGATTTTTCATTCGTAATTAATTTATGATAAACTCTTTTGTTCCAATTAGTGGATTTTTCATTCGTAATTAATTTAAACTCGTTCGTTACAATTAATGGAGTTTTAGTTTGTGCATAGAGAGTATAGACATGTATAAATAATTCTGATCAAGTATTTACGGTTATTTTCGTATCCATTATTTTGGGCAATTTCAAAGCCAACAATCTGCGCTCAATACAAAATTAGCTAAAGTGGTGACCCCGAAGAGCACCGCAGCGCCAGACGTCAGCACCGCAGCCCCCGACGCCATCACCGCAGCGCCAGACGCCAGCACCGCAGCGCCAGACGTTAGCACCGCAGCCCTAAACACCATCCAATTCCGACAGCGGCAGGGGTCGTCTTTTTGTATCCGGCACAACTGCCCGGCCGAAAAACAGGAGCAGCACGAACAGCACATGATGAAGAGTTTTTAAAACCTACCTCAGCCTGGCTCTAACAAGAGCATGGCGGTCACAAAGGAAGTTCCTAAAGGTCCCTACCTCCTCCCTGGAATTTCGATAACGTGAATTTTAGGGTGTTTCCCAGTCTGACGGTTTGGTTTATATAGACCAGTATTCCTTGAAAATCATCGTTATTCTATAATCGTGTTTGATTCGAAAACTTACGTTATCGGGTCTTGCTATCGAGGGTCAAATCCTTTTAGACTTAGCATAAGTGGTAAGCTTTCGTCATCTGGAGGCAGCGGCTGTCAAGTAACACGGGTAGATTTCACTATTCACAGTCGCTAGCGATACGTTGACTGTACCCACTTGGACCGTCAAGGACAAAATCCGCTGGCCAGTTCGTCGGTCTGCTCATTCCACTCTATGTTCCTATGACCGAAAACCCAGACGGGTGATTCTGGACGTGTCATCCAAACTGTTCAACTCCCTGCACTGCCTCATCAGACTGCAGGATGTCACTATTGAGTAAAACTATGTCACTATTGAGTAAGGTTGTTACGCTTGGGATCGGATCATGGCCCAAGTATCGACAGGCTTGCAATATTGCTGAATACCTTCGCTTGGAGGCCGTGTGGCGTAGGCTCTCGAGAGGTACTTTGTCTGAAGTGTTATTATGGTCATAAGGCTTCCCTGCCCAGCATTCAGACTCAAGTAATCTGACAGCACTGCACAATACAACGCATTCAATATGAAGGTCTAGAAAAAGGAGGTGCAGGCGGAGATCCGATTTCTTCACGAAGGTCTTTTTGCTGGCATAGATGGCTTTACAGGTATTCCTAACCCCCGTAATAAAGTTCCACGTAGTGAGTACAAGTACTGAAAATCACTACAAATCACTAGTTGTTAAAAGTTAAGTTCATTTAATTTATTTCTTTACAAATACATAATTTTTTCAACATCGGCTTTCCGACTTTTGCTAAACAATGAGGACCAATTCCGCCTTCCTTAAGAACTATGTCTTTAATTTTCGTTTCAAATATATCCTTCCATAAATCATGTCTGACAATTCCCTCAATTATAGATTGAGCTTCTGTTGATGCATTTATTGCAACTTGAATTTGATACCATTCATTACGAACAATTGTGCTTCCACTGAGGTTTGGAATATACCCAATGACATCATCCAGTTTTTTGTATTGGAGGAGGGCTTTCTGTGGTGCTAGCTTGACAGCATCAATAACGCCAGAGAGCGTAACACTGCGGCAAAATTTCCAATAGGGCTCTAAGAATGTGTTCACCGTATCGACGATATTTTCGGCACCCATCAGGATCACTCTGTTGATATTAATCGGTGTTTCACCCAGGCAAGAACACAAGTGGGGTTCAATGTGAGCATGGGCGCATGAACGATAATGAGGTATTTGCTTGAATAACGATATTGACCGCGTCCTGCAGCTGCGAAGTCCTTCACTTTGATTGTTCTGGAGTTGAAGCACATGCTCGAGGGTGGCATGTATATCAAAGGAGGTGATCAGGGAATTTGTGTTGTTTTGAAAATTCGAATATTCCTGTGGAAATTGTTTCTGAAATTGCAAAGGAAGCACCACACTAGCGAAAAGGATCCTCTGGTTTAACTTCTCCTCTAATGGGACATTATTCTGATTGAGTGGCTGGTCTGTATTGGAGACCAGAATAAAAATCGTACGGGAGAGTGCTTCCTTTTCTTGAAGGTCAAACAGAAAATTGAAAATATCGTGGTCCAAAACAAACAGATTGTCACTACTAGTTACATCATGAACATTGAGAATAAACTTAGACTTATTACGTTCTCCACTTAATATCTTACTGGTATAATCAAATAAAATTTGGTGCCTCTGATAATTGGAAAAACAACATTCCGTACTGTTGCTAAAGTATTGTTTCTTCTCAGTCAGATAGGTTTGTAGATAATGATCTGTCGGTTGTTCCAGGAAGTCTTTGTGTTGGCTATTTAGAACTCCTTCTCTAATGGAATCTTCATTGAAGGCAGTGATATATCCGTCATTTCGGAAAGTTTTCCAAATCATGGGGTAAACATCAAGATGAGACGATCTAGGACTAGCTTTTCTCGTTTCTGGGAGCTCAAGTTCAGTTTGCCCGGTTAGCATTCCAATCAAATTTTGAGAGCGAATATTCCCAATGGTATTGAAGCCCCGGAACTCCACCGCACCCAATTGCTGCTTCAAAAACCAATACGTTTTCGGTAATTTTTGTAGAAAATCAGTTTTTGTTAAGGAATCTAAACTAAGAATAAAAACATTAAATTTATCATTTTTAGGCTTGTCGTCAGCCGATTTAGGGACGAGAATAGGACGAGTTCCAATAACATCTCCAGCCCATCTATCACCATTTGAAGCATTGCACTGAACTTTCACAAAATCACTAGAATTTAGCAGATACTGCTGAAAATTCCGATGAGGGATACCGTAACCCACTTTGCGATCTGAAGTCCTTATTATATCTGTGAAAACACAGTCTATCTTGCCCTTGGATTCTGTCAATAATTTACGAATATAACATTTATTTTCACTGCAAAGGACCCAACCCGATTTGGATCTGCAACTTCGCCTCTTGCAAGTGGTCTTCCTGTCTGGTTGATACACCCCTTGCGCATCTGTAAGAGTATAGGGAAAAACGCACCGACCATAGTTTTCCCGGACTTGAATACTCCTCACAATAAAATTTTGAATGTCTCTCCTGCCATACTTTCTCAAATTTCTTCTGAATTTTTCATCAGGATTGTTGTAGATCAAGTTTAAAGCCAAACTGAATAATATACAAACGGTGAGAATGAAGGAAACCCGTGGTACAGTGAACAGTTGGCTAACCATTGCTTTTCAATTTACAAACAGGAAAATCAGGATTTTTCCCAAAAAAAAATTTTTTTAATTATAGTTGAAAATTAACGTTATTTGATTGAAAAGATTTTGATTTGGCAGGAGAATAATCAGCTGTCTAAGGTTTAGGCGCTAATAATAGTTGGGACGCCACATTTCGTACACTCGAATTGAATGCATATTTATTGTTCAATTCTTTGAAAGATATGCATATCTTGTGATCAAAAAGTACCAGAAATTTATAAATAAATCTAAAACGGCTTAATTTTCCGGAAAATTTATTTTATCTCCTTCAAAATAACATCAATCTGAGGCAATCCCCGGTAGGCCGACAAGTAGATGACTTTACCTATCTCGTAGCATTCTGCTTTTTGGCTTCGACTCATCTGCGAAACGATTATTGACTTGTCTCCATGTCAAGCTCTTACGCCTACATAGTGTTTCATAAAGGTCGGGCTCAGAAATCATGTCCCCAGCAACCGTCTTTTGATGATGTTTTTGCTCGAAATTCAGGTCTTTTGGGACAAGTCGGGTTGCGACACATCTCATGCGTACCATTCCAATTCCAATTTCCAACACAATGTGCTGAGTGCTTCCATATGCAATGCCAAGTTCACTAGCAAAAACTAGGCTAGTATGACGATTTTCGAACAGCATCTCATTCACTTTTTTGACGTTTCCGCCAGTGTTTGACGTGGATGGGCGTCTGGAACGAAGCAAATCCTCCACCACTTTTAAAATCTTTATGTTACTTGTATGCCCAAGTCTTCCAAAGAGCAGATTCCTCAAACGCCTTTTGTAACATTTTTAATGCATCGACATAAGAAACTTCTTTAACTATAGGTTGTCATTGGTGTTGTAGATTTTATTTGTCCTACGGCGTCCCGACAAGGTAACAGAGAGAGCTAAGTTCTCTGGTCTGACCCCGAAGATCATACGTGGGGACGAGAATTGGTCAGGCATTCGATCTATATGTGCTAGCTGTCATTTGGTTTTTGGGCTTTGGGCCCTGTGTTGCTAGATTCGTTTTAGGCAAGATACCTCAATTATGTTTCAATACGTTTTGTGACGACACTTGCAAGCACAATTGTATCGGAGTCAGTCCGAACAGGCAGGACACGTGTTACAAGCTTAGACACAGATACCGTTTTCAAATGTTTGGGGTAAGGTTATGTTGTATACTCCTTTTAGGTGTCTGAAAAGACTCCAAGTGGACTAATGGCTAGGAACATATACATATAAAGGACGATTCCTTGCGTTAACCGATTTTAGGGTGTACGAAAATTTATGTTGCTTATCCGCCATCTAGGTTTGAAAAGACCCCAAGTGAGAACGATTTTAACGGTAATGTGTTGATCCAGCCGACACTCAAGTCTGAGAAGACCCCAAGTGAGACCGTTTTGAACTATATTTAGGGCCAGAGGCCGTTGTTCTGAGAACGTTTTTAGGTTAGGTTATGTATTTAAAGCACGTGATTGTAAACTACACTTTTTATTAAGATTTCTTTTAAATGTTTGTTAATTGATGTAACACAGAAAAAACTGAACACTACCAGCTTCAGTAAGCAATATTTTCAGACATAATGGTCTAAGAACAGACTCGGTAGTAAATGCACTGATGTCTCACTGTTGGCTGCGTCCGAAGGGCTTACAGAACAGAGAATCGGTCTGTCCACAGTGATGGTTGCATCACAACAGAAGCTATATAGTCTAGTACAATATCAAACAAACTCTTTGCTCAACAAACTATCCAAAAATGCGATAAAAAGTAAAAAGTTGACTGTAAACATTCACGAAGGAAAGGTTCTCAAAGAATGGTTTACCTAGTGTACCCAGCGTGGCTATAGCTAGATTTGGGGGCAATGGAAGTGCCTGAGTGTCTGTCCCTCTTTTCTGCGGACTCGGCAATGCAAATAGTAGGGTATGTTGAATCTGGCGGCATGGTCTCCTATAGGCAAGTGCACCATGCAGATCATAGTAATCTTCTTTGCATTTGCAAGCGCCTGACAAAAGAACTCTCGTCATCTGGTTTTGTTGTAGGCCAAATCCTCCTTCACTGGCGCAGATACTGAGCCTTGGCCATCTGAGGTTTGCGGCTCTAAGTAGTGTAAAGTAGAGTAAATTCCACCCTTAACAGTCGCAAGCGGGACACAGACTGTGCTAACTAAAGAATTGCTAGGAGCAGAGTCCCGCCTGACCAGTCCGTCAACCTGCTCATTCCCCTCTATGTTCCTATGACCGGAAACCCAGAGGAGAGTGAGGTTAAGCCTGCCGCCAAGACTACTTAACGTATTTCTACACTGGCCCACCAGCCTGAAGGCTGTCGCCGTTGAGAACAAGGCCTTAATGCTCGCTTGGCTGGCAGTCAGAATGGCTGTGTCACGCTTGGAGCTCGGATCATACCCCAGCCATCGACAAGCTTCCAGTATCGTCAGTACTTCTACTTGGAATACACTGACGAATCCTTTACTCAGCTACATTGTGTGTATTCGAGAATACTTCCGTACCATTTCCAATCCGTGGGTCACAACCTTGAATCACGTAGCCGGTTTTCCACACTACCCTGGTTGGAAAGTCCACAGCAAAGTTCCTCTTGAAGTACGGTTTGCGGGTGGCGTAATTCGTTGACAGTGCCCAGAACTTCTGAGTTACTTCGTCTATAATATTACTATGGCGCTAAAGCTTCGCTGCCTAACATCCGGACTCACGCAGTCTGACAGCACTACACGCCACAGCATATTAAAGTGGAAATTCAAGGGAAGAAGGTGTAGGAGTACATTGGGAGCATCTTTTGGGCAGGACTACAAAGCCCAAGTAGCAACTGCATATGCGGTTTAAGCCTATCCAGCTTCGTTTTATTGTACTTTTTGCTCGGCGCCTGTCAGAACACGTTAGGATGGGGCGAAGCACGGCTGTGGACATTTAGACAACAATCCTTCGCTAAATATTTCATTTGCTTGCAAAGGTGCTTCTATGTTCAGCCTCTGATTTAACTTAGGATCAAACTCAAATACTTCACATTGGAGGAAAGTACTAATCTTTGTCGATTTAGCCGCGGAAAGTGAAATTAGGGTACCGATGTCTTGATGGGGATGTCGAATCCGCAAATTGGAACCCACGCTCATACCTTTACCAACGCTCCCTTCAGGATTTCATTGTCCGTGGTGCGTACGAGGTGAATAGTGCGGTCAGCTGGTATAATGTTGAATGTCATCAGCAGATCATTAAATCGTTCGACTTGTTTTAGAGGGTTCCCGTGACGCCATTGAGTAACGGGAACCCTCCCCTGCCGACTTTTGCAGCCTGACGTGTTTTATTTGAATAATACATAATAGCAGGAAAGGGCAATGGAATTTAAATTTTAACTATGCTTAAATTAATTCTACACCTTTTCCTTTCCGGGAATGTTCGCCTGATCCTGACACCGTGGCAAGTTTTAGGACTGCGTTGGGTACTGTGGTATGACTTTCCCCGCCAAATGATTGGAGATTCCCTTTGTGTTCATAGACATTCGTGCAAAATTCTCAGCGAATTTTACTATCATTGTAACATCTGGTGCAGTCTCAAAATCACTATCAAATCTGATTCATCGAGTGCCAACATAGCTTCAGTTCCTGAGACGCCGCTGATTGGCTCCGTTATACTCTGCCGACGACTGCGGCTAACAATACTGGTGTCTGATTCCTAAGTCGCCCCAGCCAGCTAATTCCCCACCTTTGTCTACCACACACTGTTCCAGTAAGTACATTAAAGTTCGCACCGGCCCGACGATGTCCCTAAGCCCAATTAAAAATCGTCCTCAGCATCGGTTGTGGTATGCAGCTTCGACGATCGTCCTACTGTCGCTGCATTGGCATCATCGCACGATTCCTCCTGCGCATCATTGACGCTCGCTACTGAAGAAACGCTACGCTACGCCTGCGGTCTTTTCATGTCGCCTGAGCTGCCTCCTGCTGAACGTTGCTTCGCCACTGGAACAACCGTTCGTATCGAGGCTAGCGTATTCTACCAATTCCGTAGAAATTCTGGCCTACATCACCTCTCATGTGTAGAGCTGACGAAGGATGGCTCTCCTGACCGAGTGATAGTTTCCTTCAAAGTGACGTATCCCCACAACTTCGATGCTATCGTACAATCTTCCTTTTGGCCACGAGGGGTCTTCGTCAAATTTTACCACAGGACTAAGTTTCGAAAATTTCCACAACTTCAATCTGTCTTACCAAAATGTAAGCGGTCTAAGGCCCAAGCTGTCGGGTCTCAAGCTGTCTGCCTTAAGATTCCAACATCACGTCATCTACATTTCTGAAACTTGGTTGGATGGCAGGATTTTAGGTTCCGAGCGTCTCGAAGATTACTCTGTCTGCGCTGCGCTTGGCAAGAGTCCCCTTTCCGTACCGAAATCATCTTTCCTCCTCCTCCTACGATTCTGTCACCGTACGAGTTATTCCACCAAATGTATGCCTCTTTATCATATCCTATGTATATTTTCCCTGCCTCAGCCCCCCTTCTCTATACGAGAATTTCTTCGACAGATTATCAGAAGTCCTTATCGTGTTGTTCCTCTAACTTCCTTTCATCCTCTATGGCGACTTTAACCTTCCTATGTTCTCCTGGTCTGCTACTCGCGGCCTTTCCTTCCTCGGTAATAACTCCACCCCCTTCCTTTATCTACTTTCATGTATGCCTGTGCCGCCCTCCAATTCAACCTTTCTTGAAACCACTTAGATCGTACGGTTGATCTTTTCCTCTCTAACGTTCATGTGCGTTGCCTTCCCCAGTCCCATCATGCCCCCTCTTACGTTGCCCATCATTCTGCTTTCGAGTTTGCTCAGATAACCCGACTCCACTTTCTGCGCGCAAGTGTACCAAGTTTAACTTCGTAAGGCAAAATTCGAAGGTCTGAACTCTGTCCTGGCGACAATTAACTGGGTTCCTCCCTTTATCCATTAACGTGTGACCAACCACTCAATATATTCTATACCACTCGTTCTGATCTTTTTCCCTGCTACGTTCCCTCCTCTCTTCCTTTATCTAGTTCATCATTGAAATTCACAAAAAACTTCGTCAAAAACTCATTACGACCAAGAAGTACTTGTCCTCTGGAACATATGCTGACCTAGTTTCTTTGTAAATAAATGCGTTCCTCGATCAAATCCTTAATCTGTAAGTCCAGAAAGGAATATCTGACCAGTGTTGAAGACTCACTGAAGGGCGGGAATCTCAAACATTTCTGGTCCCATATTCGCAACTCCCGCTGTCCTGTTCAGTTATCCCCCCAACTATCTTGTGATTTACTCTGCCACCCATTTTCCTCAGTCTGTGTTCCTTCTCCTCCCTCCTCTTTCCTCCCGCCTGTGAAAGCAGCCTGCGCCACATCGCCTACCATTTCCCTCCGTACCCCTCCCCCTTACCAAGTACTCTTGTCGAGTACTTCATTGGTAAACTCCATGCCAATGTAGACCCTGGCTATGTCGATCACCCAAACCTCTTTTTGCTTGAAACTGGTTAGTCCATCTCCCTGCCCCTATCCCTTATTTTCAACAAAAGATTCGAAGAGAATCATTTTCCTGACCTGTGGAAAGAGGCTTTTATCATCCCCATTCACAAAAGTGGCGTTCGTGCTCTTGCCGAGAATTACTGTCCCATTTCGCTCCTCTCCTCCTGTTTTAAAATCTTGGAAATACCATATAAGACAGCGACTGGTTGTCCGCCAACTTTGGCCTCCATATAGTGAAAGCGCAACACGGCTTTGATAAGCGTTGGTCCACTACCTCAAACTGGCTCGACTTTACCAACCTTTTTATGGCTTGCCTCTTACCTTTCCAACCGATCTCGCCGTTTGATTTGATGGCTGCACATTTTGCTGTTTCTCCCCCTCCTCTGGCGTCTCGCAACGATATGTTATGGGCCCTTTTTTATTTTTACTTTTTTATCAACGACACTCCCCCCTAACTATGATCTGCTAATCATCATCATCAACGGCGCAACAACCGGTATCCGGTCTAGGCCTAACTTAATAAGGAACTCCAGACATCCCGGTTTTGCGCCGAGGTCCACCAATTCGATATCCCTAAAAGCTATCTGGCGTCCTGACAAACGCCATCGCTCCATCTCAGACAGGGTCTGCCTTGTCTTCTTTTTCTACCATATATATTGCCCTTATAGACTTTCCGGGCTGGATCATCCTCATCCATACGGATTAAGTGACCCGCCCACCGTAACCTATTGAGCCGGATTTTATCCACAACCAGACGGTCGTGGTATCGCTCATACATTTCGTCGTTATGTTTGCTACGGAATCGTCCATCCTCATGTAGGGAACCAAAAATTCTTC
Source organism: Hermetia illucens (assembly GCF_905115235.1). Lineage (NCBI taxonomy): Eukaryota > Metazoa > Arthropoda > Insecta > Diptera > Stratiomyidae > Hermetia > Hermetia illucens. The sequence continues at coordinate 27,850,743 of NC_051849.1, forward strand.
GGAGGATTCTTCTCTCGAACGCGGCCAAGAGTTCGCAATTTTTCTTGCTAAGAACCCAAGTCTTCGAGGAATACATGAGAACTGGTAAGATCATTGCTCTGCTAATGGTTTAGCGATAAACAACAGAAAGTGTCACTCTATGTGCTACTCGCGTAAATCCGCACCCACTTTTTTCTCTTACTCTCTTAACGGTCGCTTCCTAAATTCCACTCAAGACCTCGGAGTCCCTTTCGTCAATAGGTTCCGCTTTGAGACCTATCGCCTCGAAGTGACCAATCGTGCAGCGTTTTTACTTCGCTCCTTCTCGGTTTTTGACTCCGTCCAACCCTCCTTAGCTTTCTGCAATTCTCTGGTGAGGTGTACCCTCGAGTACTGCTCTGGTCACCTGGTCACACGTGATTGTCTTACCCTTGAAGATGAACAGCGCTAATTCTCGATCCCTCTTCTTTAAGAAAAACGTCCCTCGTGTGGACTATCCCTCCCACCACGACACCGCTTTCTGAATTTCCCTTTCCTACAACAGCCTAGAACTTATCTGCATTTATGCACATTTTTTAAACTTTCCTTGGGTCTGATGGACTGCTCCGCCTCTAACGACATCACCTGCCGTCCGTTATCTTATAATACACGCAACACAGGCATTTTCAACGTGCTCCTCGCGGAGCTCCAAGTTTATTTCCATTCCCCCGATTCCTAGACTTTGTCGAAGTTACAACACAGCAGCTTAGTCCTTTAAACTTCTCTTTTTAGGTAGTTTTAAGCATAGGTTAAGGTTATTGGCTCCGGATGGTTCAAGTGGTTAGAGCGCTAGCCGTCGTAGCGGAAGGTCACGGTTCAAATCTCACTGGTAGCAGAGGGATTTGTTATCGTTACTGGATGTCGGATACCAGTCGTTCTCAACTGTGAATGAGAACCTGAGTCAAATCAGGGTAATAATTTCGGGCGAGACGCAATGCTGACCATATTGCCTTCTACAGGGTACTGTGATCCTGTAGTGTACCGTTACGGTCTTGAATGAAAAACTCTAACATACTTCAAGGCCCTGATCCAATATGGATTGTTGCGCCAACGATTGTTATTATTAAAATATTCGTAAAAGATTATATTTTATAGTCTCCGTGGTTGCATGTTTTTGGAACATTTTTTTCTCATCTAATTTATCTGCAAGCAAAACACGAACTTTAATTCTCAATTTTTCCAAAGTGCGGCGCTTCTACAAGTTAATCTTCTTTGCCATATGATGTTTCTATTCGCAGCTAATTCCCTGCAGTAAGTTGGCCAACCTGTTCGCAGAATCCAAGCGAACGTGCGGCAACGAAACACGGAACACACGGCACAAAAAGCGACAAAAACATTTTGACATGACGGCGGGGTTGATTTTTCCATCTTTTGTATGAATTCGGGAAAAGTGCGAAAACGCGAAAATTAAAACTCAAAAACGTGTGCGTATCTGTTCGCGCGATTCGCTCAAAGCCGAGTGTAACAGTGAAATCTCGAGTGTGAATGTCGAAATCGCTTGAATCAGGGAAAGAAGTTATGAACGAGTGTCGTGTTTAGGTTCTAATTTAAATGTTTCGCTGCATTCTTCTGTTGGGACTTTTCCGTTCTTCGTGATGTCTTCCAAAAGGTACGTTGCCAAGTCCGTTGTTGAGGTGACGACAGAAAAATGTGTGCGGCCACAATTGGATGGGACGTCTGCAGATTGCGCCCAAGAGGTTTTGATAGATCTGGAATGCCGGCGTGACTCGATGCATTCCGGCCAGGTGTAGGGGCAGCCCGAACTTCTAGCGCAACTTCAGCTTTAGATCTCTTACAAAAGGGGGTCCAATTGCGGCGGTCCCAAATTACGTACGACGTGACCTCGTCACGACGTCAAGCATCTCTTCCTGACTTGAATGTAAACAAGGAAGCGGCCGCGCTGGTTTCAATTTCTTATATCGATTTTGTCGCTGTCTCATGCATTTTTAATTTGGAAGTTTGACTTTCGCTTTGGGATTCCACTTGAACGCCTGCACGCCTCCTAATTCGGCAGCTCAGCTGAGTCTTGGGCCTGAATTGGAAGTGGGCCCCACACGATGGACGTGGACTGGCGTGCGGTGTGTGCGGAGCGCGTGCATCTGTCAATAGAAATCATTTGTTTTCGTCGGCAGTCAGCTTGTCCCCAGGCACAATTGCTCGGCGACCTTATCAGCTAAGCAGCGCCAGTGATAGTAAACAAATAAACGCTTTTGATTATCGCAGAACAAATGCTCCCTCAACCAGGCGGCGGAGCGATAAAGCCCGCATTCTTGGTTTCCATATCAAACGGTCTCTTTGCCTGTTCCGCGGAATGCGAGATCGCCAGCCGTGGACGTGATGCGATAAGCCTAAGAAAAATCCCAAGAAGCTGATGGTCTGGCGCAAGGGGCCCTGATTTGATGCGAGGTGAGGGGCCACCTTATCGCTCGACGGCTGCAACTTGGTTTCTTCCCACTTTGAGCTCTCGACGCCTTTCAATTGTGATTTTTCGCAGAATCCGAAATCTACGTAGATGGGATGTGTGCGTGGGAAGCGAATTCTTCAGTTCTTCATGCAAAGTCGTTGTTCCGAATGGAAATCTTTTTGTCTTGAATTCATGACTCGTACTCAATAAGTGGAGCAGAAGCACCCCTTTTAGGCGCACTTTACTTTTTCAGATTTATACAACCACACATCCAGGGATCAAGTAAAATTCGAGATCTAAGCCTACTATCTTTTGGCACTTAAGAAGGCACTTAGCTACGATCATTTATTACAAATGATGCGGTTCCGTTTATACGTTGGGCAGCAGAAACTTTTCTCCTGACCGGGGGTAAAATTTTTGGGAAGTCTAGTCGATTAAGTGTTGCTTCGAGTGCCAACATTTTGTTTTTAAATCTTGACAAAACAATTTCTTTATTAAAATGGACAACTTTGGGTCCTGTTAGCAACAGAATTGCAGAATTACCGCATTATGCTGCCACTTCGTAAAATAAGTCCACATTTCCATAAAATGCAAAAACAAGGTAGTTGGACTTCAACCAGGGCAGAGTGAAAGACCGGCGGCGTGTTGCAAGGTTATGACACAGTATTTTTCATCGACGGATCAAAGATGGTTTTTGGAGTCGGTGCGGTGGTTTTCTCGAATACTCAAAGTGTCTCTGAGTCGTATGGTCTCCTGGGTTTCGCCAGTGTATTCCAAGCGGAAGTACTGGCGATACTGGAAGCCTGTCGATTGCTAGGGCATGATCCGAGCGCCAAGCAGAACATAGCCATTCTGACCGACAGCCAAGTGGCCATGTAGACCTTGTACTACACGACGTCATGATCCAGGCTGGTGGGGTAGTGAAAAACCGCGCTGAACAGTCTCGGTGGCACGCTCAAGTTCATCCTCCTCTGGGTTCCCAGTCATAGGAACATAGAGGGGAGCGAGCTGACGGATTAGCCAGGCGAGGCTTTACTCTTGGCAGTTCTTCGACGGGTGCAGCCTGTAACCCGCTGGTGACTGTTAAGGGCGGAATCTACTCTCACTTTCTAGCAGACGTGGACCTCAGAAGTGCATGGTGGGAGAGTAGCTTTCTTTCATGAATGCTGAAGATGTGAGCCGGCTGGACTCTGCCTCCTTGCTCTCATAAGAGCAATCATAGTTTTAGGAGTTTTTGGCGCACCACAGTACTAATTGGGTTCCTTGGAGCGGCCACTGATCTCTACCTACTACATTATGAAATTATGAGCAGTCACGTTTGTGCTTTACGAATCAGCTTATTTATTAGCTAGTTAACTTTCTAACTAAATAACTTTGGGGATTGGTGTCAAGGAAGAGAGAAATTAGGAACTGGTTTGGTTGTTAGTGGAAGTTGTGTTTCGTGTCTGTACTCATTTCAGATATCAGGCAGGCAAATGTCTGTTCCGGATAAAGATTTGTTCTAGGCAAACTGTTGTGGCAGACGAAAATATGTGCTTGTGTTAAACAAATGTCTATCATCATCATCAACGGCGCAACAACCGGTATCCGATCTAGGCCTGCGTTATAAAGGAAATCCAGACACCTCCGTCTTGCGGCGAGGTCCACTAATTCGATATCCCTAAAAGCTGTTTGGCGTCCTGACGTACGCTATTGCTTCATCTCAGGTAGCGTCTGCCTCGTCTTCTTTTTCTACCATAGATATTGCCCTTATAGACTTTCCGGGCTGGATCATCGTCATCTATGCGGATTAATTGAACCGCCCGCCGTAACCTGTTGAGCCGGATTTTATTCACAGCCAGACGGTCGTGGTATCGCTCATAGATATCGTCCATCCTAATGTAGGGGGCCAAAAATTCTTCGGAGGATTCTTCTCTCGAACGCGGCCAAGAGTTCGCAGCTTTTTTGCTAAGAACCCAAGTCTTCGTGGAATACATAAGGACTGGCAAGATCATTATCTTGTACAGTAAGAGCTTTGACCCTATGGTGAGACGTTTCGAGCGAAACAGTTTTTGTAAGCTGAAATAGACTCTGTTCGCTGCCAACAACCGTCATAGCTGTTATCGATGGTGATTTTCGACCCTAGATAGGAAAAATTTCCACCGGTTTCGAAGTTGTAGTCTCCTATCTTTATTGTTTTCGTTTGACCAGTGCGATTCGATGCCACCATGTACTTCGTCTTGCCTTTTTAGGCTTGGTACGACCATTCGATTTGCATCGAAATGTCTAACATCGACGGCAGAACGGACATGGAATACTCTTGGAAACTTTTCTAATTCCAACACAAATTCCTTTTCTTCTCACCTCACCTACACCAATTGTTGTAAATCACTTTTTTAATTAATAATGTAGCAATATATAATCTTTTTTTCTACGATTTTTCTTGTCAAATATCAAGCCCTACTCCGCCACGGAGAACACCGGTGGTGGCATCTATCGGTCGAATTAACAACATTCGAAATAAATTTCGAATGTTGTTAACCCTGCTACGCCACACCTTCATTAATGTGCAGCCCAAGATCTCGCGCCGCCTGTTCGATCTGGATGAAGGTAGACTGTACATTTCGGGTTGTTCTTCCCATGATGTCGATATCGTCAGGCTAGTAGTTGGGTGGACTTGAAGAGGATGATGGCTCTCGCGGTATCGCGAATCACTTTCTCCAGAGCCAGATTGAAGAGGACGCATGATAGGGCATCCCCTTGTCTTAGACCGTTGTTGATGTTAAATGGTCTCGAGAGTGATTCTGCTGCTTTTATCTGGCCTCGCACATTGGTCAGGGTTAGCCTAGTCAGTCTTATCAATTTCGTCGGGATACCGAATTCTCTCATGGCCGTGCACAGTTTTACCCTGGCTATGCTGTCATAGGCGGCTTTAAATTCGATGAAAAGATGGTGCAACTGATGTCCATACTGCAACAGTTTTTCCATCGCTTGCCGCAGAGAGAAAATCTCATCTGTTGCTGATTTGCCTGGAGTTTAACCTCTTCGGTATGGTCTATGTCTGTCTCAAACATCATGCAGACGAATGTATGTCTTAGCTAAATTTTTGTTTCCAAATTTTGTTGTAAGATGCCAGATAAATGTTTGTGTCTGTCTTAGACATCAAATAGAAAAATGCCTGCATCTGGCCCGGATAACAGGCTGATGTTTGTGGCTGAGTCTGACAAATATTCTCCATTTGGATTGTACTTCGCATCTCACACAGTACGAACATATAAGCAATTGCCAATTACGAAATACGCTTATACATCACAAAATTGATCACGCTTTCCCTCTAAATGGGATCTGTCACTAAAAACACAAAAACGTTTTGATATTTGCTTAAAATATTTATTTCATTCAAACCATAAACTAGAAAGAAACAAATGGCAGGAATTCGAAAAAGTAATTGACGGCTTTGTCCAGGGCAGAGGCAACTCTTCAGACGCTGCCTTATCTCTGCTCTGGGGGCAGTGTGGAAGAAAGTTTCTTCCCAATAGTTCGAAAACTCATCAGACGCTGTTTCATCTCTGTCCTAGGGGTAGTGTGGCAGAAAGTTTCTTCTCAATAATTCGAAAAAGTGACTGACGGCTGCGTCCAATTCGGAGCAGCGTGGAAAAAAAGTTTCTTCCTTGGGTCCGGTCCGACATCAACTGGATGCGGAATTAGGGCTTCCTCAATCTTCAAACAAAAATAATAGGAAAATAATTTAAATAATTTTTTTTCAGTATAAGAAAGATACAGTGAAAACTCTCAAGGGCGGACACCGACCGTCGTGCAATTTTTGTCCGCTCACGGGGGGTGTCCGTCCATAAGGGGGAATAATACAATTTTTTGAAAAAATTCTGTCGAGGGAGGTCATCTTTTCAATTTTTATTTTTATTTTATAGTTCAAAAAGCCCACGGACCCTCTTCCCACCCAACCGCACCGAGGGGCGACCAACCTAAGGATGGACTGAAGGCAACATCCAAAGGCCCGCATCACAGCGATGATGCGTTTTAACGCAAAGTGTGTGCGACCATGCGAAAATGTATTACTACATCCTGATTGTCGCAAACACTTCAGCCAATGACGCGGAGGTCCTACACTACAGAGACATGGATCTTATATCGAAGACAGTGCGGATCAAGACTGAAACCCATTAGGTCAGATTGTTACCGGACAGGACTCTTCGGACTATAGCACAGGTTGCAAGGATAACTGCTTTTTGCATCTCCATGTATAGTCCAGCCCTAAGATCGAGCGTTTTCAGCGCTTTATGTAAGTTCTGCGGGACTAATCCCGTCGCTGAAATTACTACTGGGACTACTTCAATCTTTTGTAGTCTCCAAGTCTGCTTCATATCGTCTGCCAAGAGGCCGTAGTTCCGGATTTTTTCGTGCTGTTTTTCAACAGTGTTCCGGTCTAACGGTACGGCTACATCGATTATAAAGCACGCTCGTTCTTCCTTCAGAAGCAGAACTAGATCGGGTCTGTTATGATTAACACTGTGGTCAGTGGCAATAGTGTGATCCCACAGTAGTTTGACCCGATCATTTTCCAAGATTCTCTGCGGGGTATACTTATAGTAAGGATGGTAGGTTGCCACTAAGTTATACTTCAACGCAAGGTTTTGATGGAGAATCTTCCAGACGGAGTTATGACGATTGGTGTACTCGGTACTGCTCAACATCCTGCACGCAGATGTTATGTGCTGGATGGTCTCCTCTTCACAGTTGCATAACCTACAACTGGAGTTGGTGATTGAGGAGTCGTGAAGAATGTACCGTTTATAATTTTTTGTTGGGAGCGAAGCATCCTGAATTGAAGTTAGAAATGCTTCGGTCTCATAGAACAGTACACCATTAGTCAACCATTTGTTGGAGGCTTCGATGTCAATGCCTGACAACAACAAATTTTTGATATGACCTCCGTGAATGGGTTTCGCTTTCCACATGTCGATCTTCTGTTGGACTGAAGTAACATTCGACATGGGATCCCATTCTCTGCTTCTCAAGTTCAAAGGAGATAATTTATTATCTGCCATGACGGTAGCCTGATGTATTTGGCTAGAGGATTGTTTCTCATAGAAAAACTCACGAAGAGAATGCACTTGATTGTAGTGCAACGTTTTTAAATCAAGTATCCCCCTTCCTCCCTGATGACGTGGGATAGTGATCCTCAATTTTTCGGCAGCTCTATTGTGCATGTTGTTGTTTGCAAGAACTACCCTTAACCGTCTATTGACAGATTCTAAATCAGTATTACTCCACTGTATCACACCGAAAGTGTATAGAAGCACGGGAATGGCGAAGGTGTTGATTGCCATGATTTTATTTTTCCCGTACAGCTCAGTTTTAAGGACAAGATCCAGACGCCGTTCAAATTCCCCCAGCAACTTATGATTATTGCCACAGCAGGTGTTGTTGCTTGCAATATGCCGAGGTATTTGTAGACGTCGTCCGAATCCATACCCTTAATTCGGATGTTATTTTGGCTGTATCCGTCTTTGTCGGTGTGTTTTCCCCGAACAATTGTTTTTATGCGACATTTCTCCAAACCCAACTGCATGCCGATATCCCTGCTGAATTGGATGGTGATGTCCAGCAAGGAACGAAGTTGGTTCCCGTCTTTGGCATACAATTTGATGTCGTCAATGTACATTAAATGGCTTAATGTACATTTCGACAATATGCCATGCTTGACTTGGAACCCGTATTTGCTTTCATGCAAAAGATGGGATAACGGATTCAAAGCCAAACAAAACCACAGTGGACTTAGAGAATCGCCTTGGAAAATGCCACGCCTGATTGGTATCTCTCCTGATGTTTGCGAAGATACCGATAGCTTCGTGCTCCAATTCTTCATTACTGTTCTCAGTGGAAGAACGACATTCGGGTTGATTTTATACAAGCGTAACACTTGTAGTAACCACGAATGTGATATGGAGTCAAAGGCTGATTTATAGTCGATGTAGGCTGTCGAGATGTTTCGTTTTTGGTGGACAGCCTGCTTTACAGCTACCGGGAGCCTTTTGCGCATATTTTTTGCTCCTCAGCTATCAATTTATGAACATCAAGATGTTTTGAGATGTTCGCGCACAGAAATCTAAGCCTCAAAATATGTCCCATTCCGATATCTGCTCAAATAAACTTACTAATAGGGTATTACCAACTTTTAGAAATTTACTGAAAAGGTGGGAACTGTGAACGCCCAGACATGCAGTGAGTGACATCCTTCTACGTTGAGATTTAGGGGGGTGGGGGGGTGTAATTTTTTTTTTCACCGAATATAGTCATGTGTGGTATCAAATGAAATTTCGATTAGTACTTTCCGAAGCCGGTATTAGTTTTGAGATTTGTTAGAAAGGGGGGAGTGGGAGGGGTGGAAAGTGATGATTTCTTTAACGGACCCATTCTCAGAAACTACCCAACCGAAAAATCTGAAAAAAATCATGAAGCTGCCTCTGTATGGTGCCCTTGCCTCAAAATATCTCTTCAAATTAAGTTAATAATAGTATATTGCCATATTTTTGGGAAAATTGAGCAAAACTCCCCTTAAGTTTATCCCAGAGTTATAAAAGTTGGTAGTAGTATAAAATGTAATATGAACTGTATTATCTAAAAGTTTGATCAAAATGATACTATTGGTAACAAAGTTACAGTAGGTCGAAGTTGTCTTACCGTGTAAATTTACAAACCGAAGTACTAATTCTGACATTCTAAATGCATATACATAACGGGCTACGTACAAATGGGATAGTTCTACACTCAAATATACTCACAGAAGAAGCAAACAAAACCTTTCATACCTGTAGCGCCCAGCTTCCGGTTTCCCGACTTGTTTGTATCTGTTGTAGGTTAAATTCTTCACATTGGCTAATAATATTAAACTTAGAGTGTGAAGCGTATGAGGTTTACTATTATCAATACAGGGGTTTCCATCAAATGATTTATTTAAATCGCTTTCTAAAAGCTAAAGGGCAATTGAATTTTCAACTATGTGACACGAAGCTGTCATGCACTCGTAGCTCCTCACATCTTTTTCTTCAGCCTTTGTCCCGTTCACAAGCGAGGTCGGTTCATCGTGATCAGTTTCGCCATTTTATTTTATCAAATGCCCGATCTGGATGTAATCACCAGGGTTTTAAATCCCTATCCAGTGTATCAAGCCTCCGTTGTTTCGGGCGGCCTTTTGGTCACTTACCATTGACTTCGATGTTCTGACCAATATTGGTAGGTGAATTCTCGTTAGCGCGAATAACGTGGTCACACCACCCATAACGCCTCACTCGAGATATTGAAATCGTTCAGTTCTGGGCAGGTTACTGTCATTGACAGAACTGAGTGATTTAAATATCTCGAGTCAATGCTATCAGCAAATGGAGAACTGCGTTATGTTCCTGACATAGAGAAACACAAAACCTTTTATACTTGAAGCGTCAAGCTTCCGGTTTCCCGACTTGTTTAGTTTTCTAATTTAAATTCTTCAAGTGGGTCTTCATTTCGCGTGTCTTTTCGGCACCTGTAAATGCATTTACCTTGTAGTGGTTGGAGTTGCAGTTTGCTCTTCGATATGATGTCATGTCGAGGGTGATGGGAACGTGGTATATCTGGTTGAAGCTAATGCCATCTCGGGACGCCCATTCAGTGACGTGATTTGAGGCAATAAGTCGAATAGTTGCTCTTTGATTTCTTCATCTTTTAATTCAGTTTAGATATAATAATAATAATCGTTGGCGCAATAATCCATATTGGATCAGGGCCTTGAAGTGTGTTAGAGCACTTCATTCAAGACCGTAACGGTACACTACATTATACTGTAGGAGGCAATGTGGTCAGCATTGCGCTCGCCCGAGATTATTACCCTGATTTGACTCAGGTACGCATTCACAGCCGAGTCGACTGGTATCCGACGTGAAATCACGATACAAATCTCACTGCCACCAGTGAGATTCGAACCGCGACCTTCCGTATGATAGCCTTGTGGTCTAACCACGTAGCTATCCGGACAAGAAGTTTAGAAAATTTTGCTTTAATCCGAAGGGCACACAATATTTCGTGTATAGGTTTGAAGTTCATAACATTTACTTTAAAGTTCCTATCCACGATGAAAGCGACTTTAAACTCACGTTTCCTTAATAGTATTCCACGTTGTTTGAAGATTGATTGTGTGTGACCTCATGTCGGTTATTTCTCAATAAGTCCAATTCGCTTCCTGAATTGCTAAAATCTTGAGCTTGTTCTTGCTGACCTGTTGGAATAGGCCTTCGACAACATCAGATTTATTTACTGATTTAACATTCCACTATCCAAGAGCTTAGTCATTAATTCATTTGCGTCGTCGTTTCCGTGGTATCGATCCAGTCCGATTCTTTTCATCCCGTTTTTGTACTTGTTTTTTTCGGTGGTTGACGGGTTGTTGGTCCATCGCTTCGAACCCCCAATTTAGAGAACCAGGTCAATTGCTTTACACTCTTTTGACGGAAGAGTGTGATCAGGTAGGATAAGATATTGTGGAGTTTTTTCAACTAAACTGAGTGTCCACCGCTATTTCCTTGATCACGGGTTTATACTGAGGATAGTACTAAGTACTTTGCCTCAGGTCTTCCTCTTCCACCTGGTCTTGGAATGTGCTATTAACAATATGTCAGACTTTACAGATAGACGTAATTTTACGCTTTTAATACTATGTAATTTGTATCTCGGTTCGAATGTTGGACAAAAGATGTCTTGTTGACCTGAATAATCCCGAGCAATTACAATATTTTTGGGGTTGGCGTTTAAATAGTACTATTGCGCCATCATTATTCTTAATGCCTATTCTGTAATCCTGAAACTAAGAACTTTCTTAATATTAATTTTCAGTTTTAATCTTCACTTCTTTCTCTAGACCTATTTTGGTAAAAATCCAAAAGTTACCGAGAGAGTTCTCAATTTTTGATATTTGATTTGATTGCCTTCTTTCGAAGATCCAATGATCATTTCCAAAGAATGCAAATTAAGTAGATCTGCAGAAGCAATGAGGGCTTCAAAGAAATAATTTAATGAAGAGACCACCACGTTCCATGACTATACTCTATTTATTCAATTTCATTATCATTTTTACTGACATCAATCGGGGAGTAATCGGATGTGGTGTCCAATTTAAATCGCATCATCCGAAATATTCTTGAAGGCAGAATAGGGCTATTCTTCTATAGACCGCACACAGTTTATGTGTGCTACGCAAAACATACAGTACTGTTCCCGAAACTGAGACTGCATACTGCAATTCACCACGTTGACTATACGCAGCCTGCAAGTATGTCGTTGATCACCTATATTCAGCATCAATTTTGCCAGAGCCATGTAGGCGATGAATGAATTTTACCAAATATACTAATTGAGCTTCAGCGGAAGGTGGAATCTACAAACCCGCATGCATAAGTGAGGTTCATCGTTCTGCGTTGATTTTAAGGGGGTCTGCTAAGGAAGGGGGTAGGTTAAATTCTGCCTATCCAGTCATGTGGGGCATCAAATGAAAGACCTCGATTAGTATTTTCCAAAGTTGGCGTCAGCTCTTATATTTAATGGAAAAAGACGAAGTACGGGGGCTGAATGATGAAATTCTTTCACGGACCCATTCCGCGAAGCTACTCGAAGAATCTGAAAAAAATCACTATGCTGCCACTGTATGGCGTCTAGACTCTGAAATACTCTCCATACCGACATCTGCTCGGATAAAGTTAGTTATTTTGTGGTGATTGACTGCAGAATCTTCATCATCATCAACGGCGCAACAGCTAGTATCTGGTCGAAGCCTGCCTTAATAAGGAACTCCAGACACTTCGGTTTTGCGCCGAGGTATACCAATTCGATATCCCTAAAGGTTATCTGGCATCCTTATCTACGACATCGCTCCATCTCAGACAGGGTCTGCCTCGTCTTCTTTTTCTACCATAGATATTGCCCTTATAGACTTTCCGGACTGGATCATCCTCATCCATACTGATTAGGTGTCCCGCCCACCGTAACCTATTGAGCCGGATTTTATCCACAACCAGACGATCATGGTATCGCTCATAGATTTCATCGTTATGTAGGCTTATAGGCTATCGTCCATCCTCATATGGGGGGCTAAACATTCCTCGGAAGATTCTTCTCTCGAACGCGGCCAAAAGTTCGCAATTTTTTTTGCTAAGAACCCAAGTCCAGGTTTCCGAGGAATATATAAGAACTGGCAAGATCATAGTCTTGTACAGTAAGAGCTTTGACCCTATGGTGAGACGTTTCGAGCGAAACCGTTTTTGTAAGCTGAAATAGGCTCTGTTGGCTGCCAACAACCGTGCGCGGATTTCATCGTCGTAGCTGTTATCGTTATTTTATGTTATGATGTCCATATTCCAACAGTTTTTCCATCGCTTGCCGCAGAGAGAAAATCTGATCTGTTGCTGATTTGCCTGGATTGAAGCCTCTTTGGTATGGGCAAATGATGTTCTGGGCGTATGGAGCTATCCGACCTAGCAAGATAGCGGAGAATATCTTATAGATGGTACTCAGGAACCTGATATCTCTATAATTGTTGAACTGTATGATATCTCCCTTTTTATATATGGGACAGATAATGATGTCAGGCATGCGTTCGCTGTCCCACACCTTGAGTATAAGATGATGAACCGTTTGGTGTAATTGGTCGCCTTAATATTTAACCAATTCGGCTGTAATTCCATCGGCTCCTGGCGACTTATGATTTTTAAGCCGATGAATTGTACGGACTGTTTCTTCTAAACTTGGTGGTGGCAGTATTTGTCCGTCGTCTTAGTTGGCGGGACCTCCAACACACTGATATTCTGGTTGTTCTGTAGTTCATCGAAGTATTCAACCCATCGCTCCAATATGCCTATTCTGTCGGAAATGAGATTTGCCTCTTTGCCTCGGCAGGATGAGCATCGAGATGTGTAAGGCTTCATCCTGCTGACTTGCTGGTAAAACTTGCACCTGGTGGGGTTGCTCCCTGTGCTTTTCGAATTCACAGACCTGCTGGTTCTTCCAGGCTTCCTTTTTCCGTCTGTGAAGTCGCTTCTCCGCTTGCTTGAGCTCTTGATAAGTCCGCGTCCTTTGAGAGTGCAACGTCTTCCTAACGTCCACTATAATGAAACAGCATGAATAAGTTCGTCGAAGTCCCAACCTCCGGTCTACTTGCCTGTAGCCATATGGTACTTGGATACAGGGAGAATCGAAACTACAGCGTTTGTATCAATCAAATAGTTGTGTCTGCTCAGGGGATCGTAAACGGAAGGGCGACGTAGTCGATAGGTTTTGTTTTTTTTTGCAAAGGGGCAAGGGCTTGTACATTTTGTGGCGTTTTCTGTAAACGTTCGTTGGTACCAGCATTGCGCAGTACCTGTCGGCTGTTTTACGATCATTGCTACCATGGGAGTATAATCTGTATGACTGACGAGAAGGGGTTGAGAAAGAGTGAATTACCACTGAGACTGGAATTATCTCGGGATCCGGAATAGACATTTCATTTTCATTTCAAAGGGGCAATAAGGGGCCGCATGATTTTCACCCTGACTCCGGCTTTCGTTTTTCGTAGTAGTAGTAGTACGTCCACTGAATTATCATTAATTGTTATCTACTATACTTAAATTTTTACGCAATAGACGGCTCTATGGGCATAACCTTAATCCTGTGAATATCGTGTCTGAACATTTCAAAAAATCAATCTTAGATCTCGTAAATTATGGTGAACACTTCCATCATAATGCGTCCTATATTTTAATCTCAATCGATTTTCCTTTAGGTTCCGATTCTGAATTGGGGTCACGCATTTCTATTTTTTCCCCGAGAAGTATATTTCCTTCCGCTTACTTCTTTCTTCGAACATATGTGTCTTCTATCGATTAATTTGAATGAATGATGAACTCTGACCCAATTAAAATACGAACCAATTTATTTGCAGTGAATTAAAAAAGTTATCGGAGGAGAGCTTGTTGCAACCACCAGAGAAAGTATTTGATATAATTTGTAAATTAGGTGAAGGAAGCTATGGATCTGTCTACAAAGCATTACATAAGGAGAGTAGTGCGGTGAGTAGTCCAGTTGACTGCGTTACGCAATACTGATTAGCATTTTCCGGCCGATGAATACTAATTCTTGTTCAATTCTAATTCGAACAGGTGGTTGCCATTAAATTGGTCCCAGTCGAATCCGATTTACATGAAATCATCAAGGAGATATCGATAATGCAACAATGCGATTCACCATATGTGGTGAGATATTATGGAAGCTATTTTAAACAGTATGATTTATGGGTAAGTATTCTAAGTTACTGTTGAGCGTGCGGGGCGAACGTGCTGGCACTATCGAGTATCGACTGCGGCATTTCTCTCATAGTTCCGTCAATGTTCCGAATAGGGTAGTGAACGCCACTTAAATATGCATATGAAGTGCGATGACAGGTCGGGCTAGTGAATATGATACGGCAAAATCGTCCGGAGGGAGTTAATCGGAAGCTTATATTTTTGTCGGCTTTTACCATGTCACGTACGATGAAAAATGAAAGAATATTGTGGTCTTGGCCTTTTTGAGTTTATTGATTTTTGCATAAATACAAGACCATCAAGGAAGCCAAGCTACGTCGTATCATGCAGTCTCAAGCTCACTTAACCGTCCTTGCCCTTGTCGAGGCTCGTGCGCTCAACTTCTTTTCTAATGATGTACCTTTTTTATTTGGGATGATTTTATGTTACATTTACTTTTATTCGTCGTTTCGTTCCGTAGATATGTATGGAGTATTGTGGGGCTGGCAGTGTATCGGACATCATGCGGCTAAGAAAGAAAACATTGACTGAGGAGGAAATTGCGACGATATTAAGTGACACTCTGAAAGGCCTAGAATATTTACATTTACGAAGGAAAATTCATAGGTAGGTAGACGAATATGAGGTTCAAGTTGGTATTTGAAGAGTTATGAGCATTCAGACCGGAAAGTTTGTGGGATGCTTTACAAGAATATTATTGGCATTGAAAATTTGGGTTTAGGTAAAGCATTTTCGGGAAGATTCAAAGCTCTGTGATGATAATACAGGGTAGGCCATTTAATGTGAAAAACATGAAAAAAAAACATTAAAAATCATTTATTTTAGTTCTTCCAGCTATTTTTTGAAAATGATATCTTTCAAATGTTTGGCTTTGGCCTTGATGGCCAAATGTGCTCTTTTTTTTAACGTTTTCCATCGTTTTGGCCAATATTTCGGCCAATATGCCGGCTATTTCGCGTCGAATGTTGTTTTTGAGTTGAGCTAGAGTCCTTGGATTGTTGTTGTTGCTGTTCTTTAATTAATTGAGGATTTTCGGTAGCGCAGAAGCGACAGTTTTGCTTATTTACGCCTCCTTAACCGAAAATTGGCCTTGTCTGACATGATGATTTTTCGCCAAAAGTCTGGTTCATTGCGAACAATTTCGACGGCCCATTTGGCATAATCAAAGCGCTTCAGATAAGCTGGGTTTAATTTTTGTGCCTATTGAATTTTGTACAAACATTTTTAAATCGATACGAATTATGCGCCTGAGTGTGGTTCTTGCAATGCCTAACTCCTGGGAACGGCGATAACTCGATGTTCTCGGAGTCTCCTCAATACTGGCTCGGACGGCTTCAATAATTTTATTGGAGCGTGCGGTGACTGGTATTGCTGAGACTACCGTGGTTAATCAGTCAGGTCGTATCAGACCAAAGTGGTGACCCCGAAGAACTCGCCCGATTGGAACGAACAAAAAGGCAGGTCTGTGCGGAAATTTGCAATTGCGCCAATTGTGCCCAAGTAGAGCGAAGCAGCGCAGCCAGGACTTGAACAAGAGCCGACATCGTCACAGAGCTAGTTTCGGGCTGTTCTTTTGTGAGCCTCTCGTTGCACAGATGGTGGCTAAACTATGTCCCATAAGGAACCAGGCGCGACACTAATTTCGAGGACCTGATCGCCCTGTAGTAGAATTCTGCCGATTACGTCCCGTATTAGCGCAGACTGGAAAAATCGTGCCGTTTAATTCGCTGGGAGAGACGCGAAAAATTCTGTTGGTTTTTGTGTGCCCCCGATGTCTAGTGCTGAAATCACTCACCAGACCGTTGATCCGCCAGCCTCTAACAAGCGGAAGCTGACTTCGACGACATCGCCGCAGAGAGCCGGAGCCGCCGTCAAGAATCAATCACACGCTCAGGATCCCCAACCTCAAAAAAGAAAAGCGCTGCCACTGCAAGCCGCCGCAGGAAAAATTCAAGTTTTGAGTACTTATTATCATTATCCGAGTTATCACAATCTCGGCGGATTTTACCTAATAGTAGCACTAAGTGCCAGGCATTTAGGCTCGGACGATTCTACCTAATTAAAAACTAAAGGGGCGCTGGTGGCCAGTGGTAGGCTAATGGGAGAATCCGTCGAGAACTCCCCGCAACATCGAGCACGTATGCAGAATGGTGTACTTCTGCATGGTTTGAACCAGAGTTATTATTTATTACTTCATTTTTCATACAATAAATATTAAGCCGCCGCAAGAGACGGCATCGATACTCTTTTGGAAATTCATCGGTGGAGTTCCGCTCTTGTGGCGAGTTTCCTTTCATTTTGGTCTGCGCATCAGGCGCTCGCTTCGAGGTGCGTCGATGGTGTCTCTTGTTCTGTCGAACGTGGCATTTGTGGGTGGGGCCTGCCGTAGTCAGATGTCCGGGATCACGGCGGACGCGACAAAGTTTAATTACGCGATTGTGGGCCTGGATGAGGAGTCCATTCTCCTGGTGGCCGACATAATAAAATCGGCCTCCCACACGGTATTGAAAACAGAGTTGATCAAGCGCCTGTCGGTAAGTGAGCCAGCTAAGCTGAATCACTTGCTGACAGGTTGACGAAATGAGGCAATTGGGTGGGAGGAAGATCGACGACGATCTGTTGAAGTCGCTCTGGCTGCGATGAATTTCGGAGAGCACCCAGGTGGTCCTCGCGTGCGTCTCCGGTTCTTTGGAGGCGCTGGCAGCGGCCGATAAGGTGCATAAGGTGTACGCGCGTCCAACTATAGCGGCCGTTCAGCAGCCTTCTGACGAAGTTGGCGCGAGATGGCTGCGTTTGTAGTCAGTATGGCTGAGATGAGGGCGACGCTGGACGCTCACCGTTCGGGCGCCAGGTCGCGAGCTCGCTCGCGGTCTTCTGCTCGAAAAGGGCGATCGGGTAGCAGGTCCTCAGGACAACCTACAGACTGAAGTATTTGTTGGTACCATCGCAGATTCGGTAAAAAACCAGCAGATGTACGATCCCGTGTAAATTCGCGCCTACCTCAGAAAACTAGGTCCGCGGGGGGTCCTGGCGACGGCCACCCAGAACACAGCGCCACGTCGCTTAACAATTTATGACCCTCTCAGCAGGTGCAGTTATTGTACTGGTACGGAGGTTTCGGTTCTTCCCGTACCCCGGCATCATCGGCTATTTTCTCAACCTTTGAAACTTGCGGCGGCAAATTCCTCGCGCATTAACACATACGGGTACAGGCAAGTGAATGTGAGTTTTGGCTTGCGTAGGACGTTCCCGTGGCGATTCATCCTGGCAGATGTCAGCTTCTCCATTTTAGGCGCAGACTTCTTGTGTCACTATGGGTTGCTGATGGACTTGCAGAACAGGTCCCTTATAGACTTCACAACCAACATTAATTCGTCGGGCCAAATCTCATCTCTTCCTAACAACAATCTTTCCGTACTTTTGGAGGACATTACTGACTCTCGTGTTCGGGCACTCCTCCAAAAGTTCAGCCCGATTACTACCGAATGTAGTCTCTCTAAACCAGTGAAGTACAATCTGTAGCACCACATGAACACTATTGGTTCTCCTATCTTCTCAAAGGTGCGTCCCCTACCATCCCAGAAGCTGGCTATTGCACGGAAAGAATTCGAACATCTTATGCTACAGGGTATCTGCAGACCTTCGGACAGCTGTTGGTCTTCTCCACTCCATATGGTCCCTAAGCCAAATGGCGAATGGCGCCCCTGTGGGGATTATAGAAGGCTAAACGCACATACTGTTCCAGACCGATATCCTATTTCACTCATCCACGACTTTGTGCATCATCTCGCAAACTGTCGCATCTTTTCGACCTTGGATTTAACCAAATCCCTGTAGCTCCAGAAGACATTCCAAAGACGGCAAAATGCACACCCTTCGGACTCTTCGAGTTCACACGGATGACTTTCGGGTTGTGCAATGCGGCGCAAACCTTTCAAAGGTTCATTCACTCGGCCCTGCGAAACCTCGACCTCTGTTTCGTATATTTGGATGATGTTTTGGTCGCTTCTTTCTCAGAGTTTGAGCATTTAGCTCATCTCGAGTGCATTTTTAAAGGTCTCCTTGAGGCTGGTTTAGTCCTAAATGTTGATAAATGCAAGTTTCTCCAGACACAGGTGAGATTCCGCGGCCACTTCATTTCCCCTGATGGAATACAGCCCGACACAGACAAGGTGCAAGCACTTACAATCTTTCCGCGTTCGAAAACTGTGAAGGATTTTCGGAGATTCTTGGGCATGCTAACCTTCTATCGTCGTTTCCTGCAAAAGGCCGCCCAAAACAAGTCCGTTTTGAACGCGTACTTGTCTGGCCCCAAAACAAAGGACACACGAGAGATTGTGTGGTCTGAAGAGGCTGTCCGCGCGTTTCACAAATCCCGACTCTTGGCATTTCCCCTACAAGATGCACCCCTAGTCGTTTTTGTTGATGCCTCTGACATTGCAGTAGGTGCTGCTCTTCACCAAAAGGTGAATAAAGTCTGGCAGCCATTGAGCTTCTTCTCCAGACATTTAAATCCCCCTCAACGGAACTACAGCATCTACGATCGAGAACTGCTCGCCGCGTACTTGAGCGTTAAGTACTTTCGCTTCTCCCTAGAAGGCAGGCCATTCACTGTGTTCACTGAACATAAGCCTCTAACGTATACTTTGAAATAGAAGCCTGGCAAAGCGTACCCTCGTCAGCTTCGACACCTGAGCTTTATAAGCCAGTTCACGTCCGACATACAGCACGTGTCCGGCAAGGACAACATAGTTACTGACGCTTTGTCTCGTTTCTCCGAGGTTAACATCCCCACCTCACTCGACTTCTCGGCTATCGCCAAGACGCAGGAGGATGACGCAGTACTTCAGAGCCTCAAATCCAACCCCAAATATAAATTTCGGGGGAGTTGCCCATCTTCGGCTCGAACCTCTCTCTTTGCTGCGAATACTGAGAAAAGGGACCGCGGCCACCTTTCGCAAGGAAGTGTTCCACGCGGTTCACGACGTAACGCATCCAGGCATTAGGAGGACAAATCGGTTAGTCACCGAGAAATACTTCTGGCCCTCCATGAATAAGGACATCGACTCCTGGGCCAGAGGGTGCATCGCATGCCAGAAGTGTAAGGTCATCAGGCATGTAAGAAAAAAAGTTGGCTCATTTCCCCGCACTACCAAGCGGTTCCACACCTTACACCTGTATATCGTAGGCCCTTTGCGAGACTCGCACGGTTACAAGAATTGCTTTACAATCATCGACAGGTTTACGCGGTGGCCTGAGACAATACCTCTGAAGGACATTACAGCGCAATCTTGTGCCGAAGCCCTCTGTGGAGAGTGGATCTCTCGCTTTGGTGTCCCTGCAGTGATCATCACTGACCAGGGAATGCAATTTGAGTCCACCCTTTTCTTGGAGTTAGGCAAACTCCTGTGATTCAAACCCCAGCGCACTACGGCTTACCATCCGCAATCCAATGGGATGCTGGAGCGTTGGCACCGGACCCTAAAAGCCGCGATTATGGCTCATGGCCTTCCGTCCTGGACTCAAGTCTTGCCTCTCGTCCTACGGACAACCCGCCGGTTTCATTTGGGGGCGGAGTGATGTGGCGCAACATTTTTAAATCGATACCAATTATGCGCCTGAGCTTGGTTCCTGCAATGTCTAACTCCTGGGAACGGCGATAACTCGATGTTCTCGGAGTCTCTTCAATACTGGCTCGTACGGCTTCAATATTTTCATCGGAGCGTGCGTGACTGGTATTGGTGAGACTACCGTGGTTACTAAATTTTGCGTACGCTACAAAGTGCTTTTAGATGAAACACTTTTCACTTTATTTTTTTTTTACGAAATGCACGTTGTGTTAACACAATTGAGAGCTCATTTTGAATGTAAAGCTGAATTAATTCAGCGCGTTCTTTTGGAGTCTACTGTTCCATGCTATAAATTGCCTTGGACTGCCGCTTCGATCTGACATTCCTGCCAAAAGTTACATGGACGAGCCGACAGTAAATGGCCTACCCTGTACATCAGTTGAAAAGAAAATCAAAGAATGCGTTGAAAATATTTTGATAATTTCCATTATAGGGATATAAAAGCCGGAAATATTTTACTAAATACAGAAGGTCATGCCAAATTGGCAGATTTCGGAGTAGCTGGACAACTGACGGACACAATGGCAAAAAGAAATACGGTCATAGGTACGCCGTTCTGGATGGCCCCTGAAGTGAGTTTGTTGAAAAGTCTTTGAGTTTGTATGCAGACATTATTCAGAATTTTTGTTTTCTGCAGGTGATCGAAGAAATCGGTTATGATTGTGTTGCCGATATATGGTCGCTGGGCATTACAGCGCTTGAAATGGCTGAAGGTAAACCTCCTTATGGTGATATACATCCAATGAGAGCAATCTTTATGATACCACAAAAGCCACCGCCATCGTTCCGTGAACCGGATCGGTGGAGTACTGAATTTATAGATTTTGTAAGTTTGTGTTTAGTTAAAAATCCTGAAGAACGTGCCACTGCAAGTGATCTATTGGAACATGAGTTTATAAGTAAGTGCGGATTTGTTTAAATTACGGAGCTTTTGTGTTTTAAATGTTAATGGAATTTACAGAAAATGCAAAACCACGAACTATTTTAAGTCAAATGATTGCCGAAGCATGTGAGATACGTGACAGTCAACGAACACGATCATCGCTGGGTATTAGTCAGGTGAAAAGCTTACAAACGCAACAGGATGAGATAGTGAGTAGTTTGATTTGAATTCCACTGATATACATGAGGGCCCTGGATATGGCCTTGTTTCTGCAAATTCAATGCTGTTTCTCTTATAATTTTTGGATATCTCTTTCAATTTGAAGGAGGAAGAGGAGCACCATGTAAATTCCGGAACAATCAAAGAATTCCCTGAAGACCCTGGCACACTGGTACCTGAGAAATACGAGGAGCAAGATGGGACTATGATTGCGCACACAGATTGTGGCACACTGGTGCCCGATAGCGGAACTATGGTAGAGTTAGAATCTAATTTAGGAACTATGGTGATTAACAGTGATTCGGAGGATTCAACAATGAAACGTATGCATCGATATCATTCCTTACAAGTCTGAGTGTAATGATTTGTGTAACATATATTACAGAACATGACACCAATCCAGACAAACCAAAGTACCGACCACCATTCTTGGATCACTTTGACCGAAAGAAGCCTGAAACAGCGATCAGTAGTCCGAATGCTGCTCAAAACATTACTAACGTAGTCGCTACCAATGGTCAAGAGAATTCCATACCTCAAGAACCGAGAACTCCCACAGCACCCGTTCCGACTAATGTCCAGAACAATGCGGCAGCTGCGTCACGATATCAATCTCATCTCCAACTTCAGTTGAATCAAATCTCAGCGGCCAACCAATTGGGTATGCAACAAATGTTCCATCACGGCGGAATGGGTATAGACAATTTACCTGGACGCCACCAGGATAATGGACAAAAATTCAATCACAGAAATTTCGTTGACGGCGAATTTGAATTTGTAAGTTTGAGATTTAAGAGCTTCAAAGAACCTCGAATGACTATTATGACATTTTCCTTTTTGCAGTTAAAATTCCTCAGTTTCGACGATCTACAGCAAAGACTTAAAAATATCGACGCGGAAATGGAGCGAGAAATTCAAGAGCTTGATCGAAAATACAGTGCCAAGCGTCAGCCAATACTTGATGCCATAGACGCGAAGCGTAAGCGACAGCAAAACATTAATAATAATCTCATTAAAATCTAGATGAAATTCAACCTATTGAATATTAGCGGAAAGGAAAAACTGTTCAAAAGAGGAGAGATGAGCTCCTGGCATTTTTTCTCTAGGAAACAACTCATACAGCCAATTTTATATCGATATCTTTCGATGATGGATGTAAACCTCTAAGTTTGTCCTAGAATAAAAATACACCCAGCCTTTAAAACTGCTATCTGCTATCGAAACGAAAATCTCCGAAGACTTCAAATAGTGCATAAATGTAATTAGGAAACTACGTAAAATTGTTGCTAGCCATTTTTTGCTTTTATTAGAGATAGTATTAGTTACGATACTGTCCTGTTTCTTGGTAAGTCATGCAAATGGGAGTGTATATTTTTATGAATGATGAAGCGGCGAAGAATCGATTTAAAATTGATCAGGCAAATTGTTTACTATTCGCATATTAGCCCAGAAAAACAATCCAACTCAACTGAAAGCCAAGGGATTATCGGCGAATTGGAATCTCAAAACGCAACAAGTTATCCGCCAACTGCACCATTTGTAATTAGTTTCTATATTTCCATATTCTAACTATGACTGCTTCTGAAATTCCTTAGAGGCGGTCACGGTTTTGAATCGATTCATTTCGTGGACATTCATATCCTTCTCAATTGTGTATAGAGACTATCTTAATTAAGCCCTAGTTTTTTTGTTAGTATTATTTGATTATGATGAAAGGAAAGATCAGAAAAATGGTAATATTACAAGGGGATGAGATAATGAAAGATTTCTTTCGAAAGAGGAAAACCAGTAACCAATTATTATTATTGTTAATTTTAGTTGAAATTAAGTTAAAGCAAAAGAGAAAGCAATTGTCGATATGAAGAAAATAATTACATAGTTATTTAATATCGAAATTTTTTTTGTTTATTTTATTCTTTCAGTTGGATCAAGGTATTTTTTCTGCTTTGTTTCTTTTATCGTATTTTATTTTAGTTGCTTTCGATTCATTTCATTGATCTTTTGTTCGAGCTACTGCCGCTGCCTAAATGTTCACGACATTATGAGATTGTTTCTTTCATTCGATAGCATCCTCTTCTTTTTCTTCAGTCTTTGTCCCGTTCACAAACCGGGTCGGCTCGTCGTGATCAGTTTCGCCATTTTATTTTATCAAATGCCTGATCTGCATGCAATCGCGATGCTTGAATTACATGACCATACCATCGAAGACGCCCCTCTCGCAATTTTTCCACGATCGATGCGACGCCCTAACGATCGCGGATATCCTCATTTCGGATGTGATCCAAACGTGTCACGCCACTAGTCCAACGCAGCATCTTCGTCTCCATTATCGCAAAACGCCATTCATTGCCTTTTATAGTTGGCCAGCACTCAGAATCATAGAGAGCGACAGGACGGACGGCATTACGGTAAATTTTCAAAAATGCGTTCAAAAATCTCCATCATCATCATCAACGCGCCGGGAACCCGGTCTAGGGCTGCCTTAATAAGGAACTGCAAACATCCCGGTTTTGCGCCGAGGTCCACCAATTCGATATCCCCAAAAAGCTGTCTGGCATCCTGACCTACTCCATCGCTCCATCTCAGGCAGGGTCTGCCTCGTCTTCTTTTTCTACCATAGATATTGCCTTTATAGACTTTCCGGGCTGGATCATCCTCATCCATACGAATTAAGTGTCCCGCCCACCGTAAGCTATTGAGCCGGATTTCATCCACAACCTGACAGTCATGGAATCGATCATAGATTTCGTCGTTATGTAGGCTACGGAATCGTCCATCCTCATGTAGGGGGCCAAAAATTCTTCGGAGGATTCTTCTCTCGAACGCGGCCAAGAGTTCGCAATTTTTCTTATTAAGAACCCAAATTTCCGAGGAATACATGAGGACTGGCAAAATGATTGCCTTGTGCAGTAAGAGTTTTGACCCTATGGTGAGACGTTTCGAGCGGAACAGTTTTTTTTTAAGCTGAAATAGGCTCTGTTGGCTGACAACCGTGCGCGGATTTCATCATCGTAGCTGTTATGGGTTGTGATTTTCGACCCTAGATAGGAGAAATTATCAACGGTTTCAAAGTTGTAGTCTCCTATCTTTATTCTTCCCGTTTGGCCAGTGCAGTTTGATGTTGGTTGGTTGGTTTTCGGTGCTGATGTTGCCACCATATACTTTGTCTTGCCTTCATTGATGTGCAGCCCAAGATCTGGCGCGGTCTCTATTCTCTACGAAATCGACATCATTTAATGCGCGACGGGACAGTGCTTTCCTCATGCTGTTTCATCCTTGGCTTAATTCGAAGGACGGCAATCAACGGCCGATGTTGAGGTGCGATGGTCTCAAAGCGATCGGCTTTGCAATCTGTGACAGTGGTAAAATGTCGGCGTCTTATGAGAATATATTCGATTTTCGTTTTACTAATCCCATGATAAAATGTAGCAAGATGAGAAAATCGTTTGATGAACCCTGTATTCATAAGTACAAGGTCATAGGTGCCCGCAAAATCGATTATACGCTGGCTACCCTCATTGCGCGCTCCCAACCCCTTTCCCCATGGCACCTGTTACCGTCTGCTTTTTCACCCACATGACCATTAAGGTCGCCGGCAATAATGATATATTCATCAGCAGGCACGTTGCAGGTCCTTGCATCGAGAAGTTGTCACCTGTCTGTGATGTGAAGAAGTGAATAGTGCGATTATCTAATATAATTGTGATCTTCATCAGCTTGTCATCAAATCGTTCAACTTCTTTGATGGCATCACGGAAACCCTCTGAGATGGCAATCCCTACACCGTGTTGAGTGTGTGGGCTACCAAAATAAAGAAGTTTATAGTCATCGTTACCGCGTTCGCGTTCAATGTCGCAGCTTTTGGCGTCAGGCCACCGAGTTTCTTGTAGAGTGCAAATATCAATGGTTTTCTAGTTCCTCGGTCTTTCCAGTTAGGGTGCCAATATTTAGCGTGCAGACACGTATTTGTTTTGCTGGGACTAACTTACTTATGTCCTGACGCCATCCATGCGTCAAGAACCCTTACCCATTTCTCGACAGGGCCGGGATCCGTCCTTCTGCGTCGACTGAGGCGGACGCCCTAGCATTTTTCCGAGGCTTGTTACTCGATCCGATCGTCTTGTTTCTAACGACAGCGGATGCATTTTCTTGGTCGGCTTGTTGCGGGACCTGTCACCAAGAGTGATCAGATAGGATTTAGCATAGTGGAATAATTCCAACTATACTTCATTTATCTGTTTCCCTGATCTCAGCATTTTATTTTTGTTTTACTGGGGATAGTACAAAGTACGCTGCCTCAAACTGTCCCTCTTTACCTGGGCTTGGGACCAGCATACTATGTTAATAGCATGGCGGAGTTTTTCATTCGACAGCATCGGCAGCTTGGAATTTTGTTCTCCTTATAGGATACTTTGTTAATCTAGTTACCTTGGGATTCCAGGACTCTATACACCAGAAACCTTGCCGGTCGCATTTCTTTTCTTTAATACAATATTCTAATATTCTCGAAAGCCTGTGTGCTTTTCTCTTTTAGTTACTAAAAGATTTCCCGGAATATTATGCTTTTCGTGAACACTCATTGATTGTCCTACTGACATCGATCCTCTCCGCTGATCTAGCGTTGCTCATTTGGAATTATATCAGTTCGATATAAGGTATTGATGTGTCGGAAATAATTGACAACTTGGTCGTATTGAAATTATACGGGTTGTTCTGCCGAGACTTTCAAAGAACCTCAGGGTACATTGACTTTTCCACTATTAATCTTTTAAAATTCTAAACCCATTTCATAGAAGGTAAAACTTTCCGTGGCGAGTTACATCAACATTTGAAATTACCACCTGAATTAACCTTCATTTTTCCAGACAAGAACGCAAAAGTGCATCTTCATCATGTTCGTCCGTCGACTTTGCAAGTTTTTCAGCTCTCAACTCCAGCAATATATATACAGTAGTGGTCAAAACTTTGGAAACTTTCATTTAAAATGAATCAAACATTTTTAAATTTTTATTTTTCCATTTTTTTAAACATTTTTTTTATAGTGGGCCTTTTTTTTCCTTTTAAAAGTAAATATGCAACTTTCCAACCCTGTGTGAAGCGGCGGACTTAACACGCAAGACAACTCCTAAATCTGCTGCTGATGGCAAAGCGACCGAACAGGTTGCTCGTACGGTGCAGGTCACCAATGACGTTGTTTCCCCATCGCACGTCTGAGCGAGTTGTGGTCAGAGCCCACGTTGGCATCCAGATCACCCATCCCGATCACAACTTTAGAAACCCTTGCCTGAACTGCATGTAATTGATTATAGAATGTATCCTTCTCCACTATATCAGAAACCTCAGCTGAATCCTGTCAGATATCAGTTCCTAAATCAACAGCGCACCTTGCGGTAACTGTCCGATATCGGATTCGAGTCTACTAGTATTTGGCTTTCCAGAGCACAGATCATATTGTCATTAGTGCAACAAGAGGGAGAAGAATACTCTTCAGAGCTCCATCATTTTACTTCGCTTAGGCCCAGAATGTCCAGTTTATATCGATGGAATTCTTGCTCAAGCTGAGAAAGCCAGTACACCGTATACGAGTGCTAAGCCTGTGCGCCCACCAAGTTGTTTGTTTGAGATAGTGTCAGGCTAGCGTACTCCAATGATAAGACGCATACAGGTATTGACGAACGCTTGGAGCTTTTGAGTAACAGTGGAGTTCACTTTCCATGTGCTACTCTCATATAGCAACACAGAGAGAATACTATCACAGAACAATTTCAACTTGAGCTTAGTGTTGAGATAATTGCATTTCCAGATTTAAGACGGGGTAGCGAAATCGACTCAAGCGCTGTTAATGCGCCGGGTGACATCCAGTTGGGTTCCACCGTCGGCAGAAACCACACTTCCTGGATATACTAATTGATCGACGCCTTCGATGCTCTGCCCATTGATGCAGATAGGGAGAGTGCGATGACCCGTCAGACTGGGAACCTTGGTTTTATTCATGTTTATCTTCAGTCTAACTCTACTTGCCTCTGTTTCTAAATCCAGAGCCCTTTGACCAAGGTCCATGACCCGGTGAGAGAGTAAACAGATGTCATCAGCGTAATCGAAGTGTTTGAGGAAAGATATCAGGCATTGATGGCCTCGATGGTTTCTCTTCTGGTTGGAGGATTAGTCAGTATCCGCATGTTACGATGACTAGCTATTTCATCCACAAGAGGAGGAACCTTACCGGATGTGATACGGTTAAGAACCATGGTGAAGTGTTCTTTCCACCTCTTCAGTGGTTCATCATCGTGAATGAAAAGTCAACCGTGGATGACCTTCACAGCATCATCGAAAGATTTGCGAAGTTCATTCGTGATGTGATATACGCTTCCGAAATCATTTCGATCTGCAGCATTCTCTCCATTGAGTAAAGGCAAAATTTTGAACTTCCATCTTGTTCGGGGGCCAGTTTGCAAGTTTTTTTTTGAAATCCACTAAAGTTAAGAGAAAGCTGCCCAAAGCAACGCAGCGCTCCTGTAGACCATATTCATGTCTCATCCTTCTTCAGCCTTTGTCCTGTTCACGAGCGGGGTGCAGCGGCGTATCATGCCACCGTTGTTTCGACCGGCGTTTTGGTCGTTTTCCATCAACTTCGACGTTTAGACCAATCTTGGCAAGTGAATTTTCGTTACAGCGAATTGCATACCCATAACATCGAAGGCGGCTCTCTCGCAATTTTTCCACGCGTTGTGCGTTGCGCCATTGCCGACGCAACATCTTTGCCCCCATTATCGTAAGACGCCATTCATTGTCTTTTATAGTCGGCCAACATTCAAAACCATAGAGGGCGACAGAGTGGACGATATTGCCGTAAATTTTGGATTTGAGACGTTCGTTGATATGTTGATCACAAAAAAGAATGCCAGTTGTGTAACACCAGTTCCTCTAGGTTACGCTAAAGTGTGAAGAAATTTCATAATGCAGTTCACCTTCGCCTGATAAAATTCATCCGAGATATTAAACTCGCTCAGTTCTGAGTAGGTCACCGCCGCTGATAGTGATAGCGCCTGTTTCGTTAGGATCGGTCGGCAAAAATTCTCTTTGATTCAGATTTAATCTGAGCCCGTGTTGCTTGAGACAATCATTCCATTTTTGAACAAGCTGCTCGAGATTAGCTTGGCTATGAGACGCTAAGAAAATATCATCTACATAAACAAGTGAATAGGGCGCTGGACGTTGGACAGTGTCTACAACAAGGGCAAAAAAGGAGTAGTGAGGGGGCTTCCTTAATGAACATCGACAGAGACATGAAGTCGTTTCGATATGCTCACCACACTTCAAACTTTACTTTTCGGATCGTGGTAGAGCAATTGAACCCACGAATTCTTCTGGCACTAGATGTTGCCGTAGAGCATACCAGAAAAGTTCGTGTGACACCCGGTCTAACGATTTATCTAGATCCTCCATTACATGTAAAGAAAGCGATGTTTCTCACGGAATGTCTTCATGAGTAACCAGCGAGCGTATATTGCGTCAATAGTTCCGCAGTTCTTCGCAAATCCGGCTTGTTTCGCGACCATTTGAACGATGTCGCGAAGATGGTTGTTAAGGGGGGTCATCCCGGATTTTTTTTTTGGCATCAATTGTATCTAGATATAGTGTAGAATATATGGGTAAGTTAGTTAATTTAGTTAACTGGGGGAAGCCACAGCTCCGAGCACTCAGGCCATTGTTAGGCCCATTGTACTATCTCCGTAAGTTGCCTATTCAATGGCTTCCTGCCTACGGTGTTCGCAGGTTTTAGCGAATCTGAGAACATTCTCCAGAGGCAAAGAGTGTGCAGATTCTTCATTGAAGAAAACCTTGCCAAGGTGTCTTCGTCTGAGATCTGAGGATGCCCGGCAGCTGCATAAAAAGTGCAGGGCCGTCCCCTCCTCCTCCTCACATTGACTGCACATAGCCGAAACCACTACCCCAATCTTTTCCATATGGTAGTTTTAGGAGCAGTGTCCCGTTAAAAGTCCTACTAGGGTTTTCATGTCCCACTTCTTAAGGGACAACAAAAATGCCGCTCTAGTGGCCCTAGGCTCTTTCACAAGGATTTTCGCTTGCCGGCAACAGTCCAAATTTCTCCACTCGGTTACGTGAATCCTTGCAATTTCACCCTTCAGAGTAGACCTGACAGTAGATGGTCGGATTCCAAGAGCTGGTTCTGGCCCCACCATTGTGGATCCAGACCCTCGGCGAGCCAGTCTGTCAGCCTCCTCATTACCGGTGATGTTAAAGTGCTCCGGCACCCACATCAGGAATGTTTCGTTCAGTCGCCCACGTTTCAGCGGCACCTGATGACAACTCCACACCAACTGGCTTGATATGTCGTTGCCATTTAGTGCTGATAATGCCGCCCGACTGTCGGAACAGATTCGAATGGTGCGACCCCTCCATTTTTGCCGCAGACATTCTTCTGCTGCCAATGAAATGGCATATATCTCCGCCTGGAATATGGTCATCATTTTTCCGAGGGGTCGGGCCAGTTCTATAATCGGATTTTCCGAGAACACCTCTGCGCCCGATCGTCGGTGAAGATGATTAGGTCTGTAATCTGGGCCACTTGTCGACCATTCTTCTCTTTCGGTGATTACGACAGTGTATGTCTTTTCAAAGACGAATCTGATGTTTTTCAAGGAATTTCCAGATAGACGCATGACCGTTTGACTGGCCGCTTTTCCACGCCCCAATGGTATCGAGCCTATATGCGTCGTTGGCCGCTTTCCGTTTCACTTCCAAGTGAATGGGGGTAAATTTAGGATAGCTTTAAGTGGGTAAAGTAATTTTTTGATATTCGGAGTCATTCGGAAATTATAGTGTTAAAAACGTGATAAATCACATGCCAGATTTATGTCGATCGCCGTAATAAAGCTCGTATTTATCGGTTCGAATGACTTCGCTAGAAGGACAAGAATTGAAGCCAAGGCCGTACATGTGTTTCTTCAAGAAACCTAAGGTTTATGGACTAGGTATAGCAGATTAATGGTCAGTTACGGTTTTATGGCTAAAAATCGCATTCTACTCTTTAAATGCGTTTGTCTCGGAACTGCAAGTTGAAAATCCGCTGCCACCATAGCCCAAAATCTACCCAACGAAATTCTTTGAAATTTTCAGGACTTATTCAGAACATGTTTCTACGGTCCACAAACTAGGATAATTGCGATTCATTCAGTAGTTTTTTTTTATTCAATGAAGAAGCCGTAAAAAAACACCAAAATTCACAAAAAAAGTTTAACAAGGCACTAAAAATTTAGCTTTCAATATTTTTTAGTAATCCTAGTTTGCGGACTGTAGTTGAATCTGTACATTAAAATGCCGTTTACTTTTTTTTCTTTAAGATGATCATAGCGCCTTCTAGCGTGGCAGCAGAAAAACACCATTTTTTGGAGATGGGTGTATAAATTGCTCTGCATTTCAATAACGAACTATGCTATCGGGCTGAAAAAATTACTACGCATGGTCAAGACATTAATAAATCTATAGTGAAAAATTCGTATTTGTATCTTTATCCAGTTTTTGACAAAAAAATTCTAAAAAAGCCAAAAAACGGCCTTCACACGGGATGACCCCCTTAAGAATGCATTCAAAAATCTCCATGGTATGGAACAAAAACAGGATCGGACGATAATTTCAACACTCTGCTGAACTACTTTTCTTTTTCAATATTAGAGCGGTTGTGCTTTCTTGTCAGTCAGATGGTGTTCTACCTTCTTGAATAACTCGATTGAAGAACTCACTGAGGGTTTCAGTTGTTTAGTTTCCAGAGCTCAGGTGCGATGTCGTCAGGTCCTGTTGCTTTCTCCAATTTCATTCGTTTTATTGCTTGCTCGACTTCAGTGGCACTGGCAGGTATAATTGTTTCAAATGCCGGCAATGCTTGTGGAAGTGGAGGATAAAACAATTTTTTTTTTAAATCTGTCATTAAAGCAACAGAAGTTTTCGATATTCTGTGTGCGTTGGTGTCGCCCTTTGACAAGTCTCTCATATCGCCCCGAATGTCCAATTTATCATAAAGATCTTTGTTATAGACCGCTCGGGTAACAGCGATCGTTTTCTTTGCTTTGCAGTTGGCATTCTTGGAAATTTGCTAATTGGTTAGCTAGTCGTCGAGAAACTTATGGTAGAGGCGTTTCTTTTCATGGATCTTCATTTGAACATCGTCATTCCAAAGTATCTCGGTTGATGAATTACTTACCTGGCTTGGAGACCCTGAGGGTTGCATAGGCTGCTTTGTGAATCGTGTCTTTCATTTGGTTCCACGATTCCTCCACATACGTAATGGTCGGTAATTTTGAGTCAGATCATTTCTTCTTTCTTCTTACGAAATCGGCACCATTTAATGTGCCGCGGGCCAGTGCGTTCCTCTCGTGATAGTGACAGTGACAGTGGTAAAATGTTGGCGTCTTATGAGAATATAGTCGATTTGCGTTTTACTGTTCCCACTATAAAATGTAGGAAGATGAGACAATCGTTTGATGAACCATGTGCTCATAAGTACAAGGTCATGGGCACAGTTAGATACTAGACAGCTACCTCACTCCCCCTTGCCCCTCAAGGGGGGAAATCAGTGCGAGTACACACGATTTCAAATTGTTTTGCCCTTGAGCATGAGCGAGATTCACCGAAAACCCGATCAGCTGTGTTTGACATACCGCCCGGACTTGCCAATGTATTGGTGAGATTGGCAAGTTTTTGCTTATGTATAAGTGAATACGTGAAACAACTTTTTGCTATATGCGTGAGCACGCCGTAGTACCAGAATAGCAAAAGCTCACCGATCTCTCTCTTACCAATACGATTTGATGAAGATTATGTCTTTTCCTTGTTTAGCGTCTCTGATGTGTACAGATAAGCTTCTGCAAGTGCATTTGCAAGTGGGGTCATTTTTGTAAGGGTACTGCCTATAGTAGATCTACTGTGGTCATGGGTGTCCGCAAAATCGATTATACGCTCACCACGCTCATTGCGCGCTCCGATCCCCTTTCCCCCATGACACCTGTTACCTTCTGCCTTTTCACCCACACATTCTGAACTGGGTTCATCTAAAGCAAAACAAATTTGCACACTTTTGGTCTTCCCTTTCGGTCATCATTCATATTTCAATAAAATAACATACCACATAGCATTTCTCCAAACATCTTTAGATTCAACGAGGTAAAATTGTAAATTATTATTGTAAATAAATGTATCGATAAAAAACTACCATTTAAGGATTTTATGAAAAGTTAGTGAGTGAATTCAGTCAACAAAGGTAAAATGAAATGTATAAAGGTATTACGTTGTTGGTATTTTGTTGGTCTTTGAAGAATCATGTAAATAGATATAGATACATCTGTAAATTTTGACTCATAAATTTCGTTTGATAAAAGCATAAATAACACAAATATTCAAACCTTATGCGAATGCAAATTCTTCCTAATTTATATTTGTTGAAAAATCTTGAAAAAGGATGTTAGAATGAAAGAGTTTGTCTAAACTAGGA
Source organism: Hermetia illucens (assembly GCF_905115235.1). NCBI lineage: Eukaryota > Metazoa > Arthropoda > Insecta > Diptera > Stratiomyidae > Hermetia > Hermetia illucens. The sequence continues at coordinate 27,883,711 of NC_051849.1, forward strand.
TAGAATAGAATATCTTTGGTTACAAATAATCTAGATTTATTTCGGCGTTAGCGGCGAAGAAGAGAAAATTAAACTTAATCGCAAAACACATATGTACCCAATCAGCCATACAAGAAGCGTCTAAACGGAATAAGTGCATTAAAATATTGCAATAGGTCCTTATTCGGCACTTTTAAAATTTAATCTAAAAACAAGGGGAGATTATCCTCTTAGCAATAACTAGATTTAGACGGAGTGGGAAAAGTAAGAATAAAAAGTATTCGCTAAACATTGTAACGAATTTTACTTATAGGTTGTAACAAAAAGAAGATAAAATACAATTTTAGGCTGATTTCTCTACTTCTTTACAACGCTTAGAGACTTTCAGTAGCACTAAATAAATTTAATAAGGATAACGAATTTTAAAACAATACGTTGGAAAGTTAGTGAGAATAAAGTGCATTCAAGTCGTAACACTTCAGTGAAAATTTAACTGAAAACACTTCAGATTCGGTTGCTTGCCTTAAGGCCTTTCGTTCTTTCTTTTGAATTTCTTCAGCGTCTCAAATGACCAAATATCCTTGGAAAAGTCCACCCCACCATTGGTGTTACGACTTTCATGAATTTTTTTGAATAACAGGTAAACAAAAAAGGAGAAATATTGTGCCCTAAATTTTATTAGTAGCATTACAAAACAAAAATGAATATTATGAAAGTTCGAATTAAATGATAATAATTATAAATCTATATGAATATATATAAATATATATTTTAATTAAGAAGACTGTGTAGATTACAAAGCTCATATCCAGATATATAACATAATTTTTTACAAGTATGAATAAATTATTTCAATGGAAAAAACTTGGGTTTTGTGTTGATTCCTTACGGGGATGTGTAGCAGTGACGATGAAATGTTATTGGAGAAGAAAACCTAATTAATTTTTATCTAACTTCTTCAAAGGGTAGGTCCCAGGGCAAAACATGGTTTGGCACCCACGATGGAGAATAAAACCAACCGCTCTACTGCCAAACCCTATCTCCACCTCCATGTGGTGACTTAACGAAAAGCTGCAGACAGAGAAGGATGAAGGCGAGTCTCCCGTCCAGGTTGGGGGTTGGGTAGGGCTGACAACCCTACATGGAAAACAGATACCTTGTACCAATATAATGCTGATGTAACACCGTTGCAGGAGATGCGTTGGACAATGACCGGAGAAGAGTCACTATACCATATATAATAGTGGCCATTCAGTAAACCATGTGCTCGAAGTAGGTTTCTTAGTCAGCCAAAAAATGAAACCTGCTTCTATCGGCTTTGAAAACATGAGCGAAAGGCTATGCACTGTGCGCTTGCCAGGCAAATTTAGAAATATAAGCCTCATTAACATTCACGCACCTACAGAGGGAACTGCAGAGCCGGAGAAGGATACCTTCTACGAGGGAGTAGAACGAATCCTCGAAGCCTGTCTGTATTTGGGAATTTTAGCAGCCAAGTAGGGACGGAACCCGTATTCAGGCGATACATTGGCTCCCATAGCTTACATCAAAATACAAATGATATTCAATTAGCAGTGTCACACGAAATCGTTGTTGGAAGTACCTGGTTTGCGCGGAAAACGGTCCACAAACAAACGTGGGCCTCTCCAGACCGGACTACTTTCAACCAATTTGACCACCTCTCAGCCTTGATGAATGTCAGAATATATAGGGGGCCAATATAGACTCGAATCACTCTCTCGTTGGTATGGTGCCCCGAGCTCGAATAACAATACCGCCCAAAATCCATTGTGATAAGGTAAGAGTTAACACTGAAGCCGTCTGCAACACAGCTCTCCGTAAGATCTATAAGGCGGAAATGGATTCCGCAATAACCGCACTTAACAGAAATGCTCGATGGAATGGAGATGGAAATATCGACAAATGATCTTCACAATCACCTGAAGAAGGTTATTATTAATATGGCCACAAACAGACTTGGCCCCAGCCGCAAAAAGAGTCTGAACGGCTGGTTCAACGATCAATGTAAGCCAGCAACGGAACGGAAGAATGCTGCATACCTAGTTATTTTGCATTCTCAAAAAATGCGGGCACGGGCGGAGACTGTGAACTCGAAAAGTACAGGGAGGCGCGCCAGGCGCCAAGTTTATCAATAAGTTAGCAGGATGAAGCCTTACACACCTCGATGGTCATCCTGCCGAGACAAAGAGGGAAATCTGATTTCCGACAGGATGGGCATATTGGAGCGATGGGTTGAGTACTTTGATGAAGTGCTCAACAACCAGAATATCGGCGAGTTGGAGGTCCCTCCAATTGAAGACGACGGACAAATACTGCCACCACCAAGTACAGAAGAAATCATTCGTACAGTTCATCGGCTCAAAAATCATAAGTCGCCAGTTACAACAAGCAGTTCAACAACTTATGCTGAAGATGTCGGACGGCAGGAATGCCTGACGACTGACAACCAGACATTATCTGCCCCATACATAAAAAGGTATCACGTTGCTAAGTACCGTCTATAACATATCCTCCGCTATCTTGCTAGGTTGGATAGCCCCATATGCCCAGAACACTATTGGCCCATATCAAAGAGACCTTACTTAAGGCAAATCAGCGACAGGTCAGATTTTCTTTCTGCGGCAAGCAATGGAAAAACTGTTGGAATATGGACATCAGTTACACCATCTTCTCATCGACGTTAAAGCCACCTTTGACAACATAGCCATGGTAAAAGGCCATGAGAAAATTCGGTATCCCCACGAAATTTGTAAGAATGACTAAGCTGATCCTGCGAGGACAGTAAAAGTAGTAGCGTTACTCTCGAGACAATTCAACATCAACCATGGTCTAAGACAAAGAGGTGCCCTATGTCTTTTGTCCTCTTTAACTTGGCCCTGGAAAAAGTGATCCGTGATGTTGAGGTAAATGCGAGGGCACGGTCCTCTCCAAGTCCACCCAACTACTGGTCTATACTGGCGATATCGACATCATGAGAAGAACGACCTGAAACGTACAAACTGCCTTCATCCAGATCGAGCAGAAAGCAATTGGCGCGAGATCTTGGGCTGCACAGCAATGAAGGCAAGACAAAGTATGTGGTGGCAACGTCAGCACCGAAAACCAACCAACCAACAACATCAAACCGAACTGGTCAAACGGGAGGAGGAGGAGGAGACTACAACTTTGAGATCGTCGATAACTTCTCCTATCTAGGGTCGAAAATCTCAACCGATAACAGCTACGATGATGAAATCCGCGCACGGTTGTTGGCACCCAACAGAGCCTATTTCAGCTTACAAAAACTGTTCCGCTCGAAACGTCTCACCATAGGGTCAAAGCTCTTACTGTACAAGACAATGATCTTGCCAGTCCTCATGTATTCCTCGGAGGTTTGGGTTCTTAGCAAAAAAAATTGCGAACTCTTGGCCGCGTTCGAGAGAAGAATCCTCCGAAGAACTTTTGGCCCCTTACATGAGGATGGACGATTCCGTAGCTTACATAAAGACCAAATTTATGAGCGATACCGTGACCCTCAGGTTGTGAATAAAATCCGGTTCAATAGGTTACGGTGGGCGGGTCACTTAATTCATATTGATGAGGATAATCCAGCCTGGAAAGTCTATAAGGGAAAAGGAAGATGAGGCAGACCTTGCCTGAAATGGAGCGATGGCGTAGTTCAGGACAGCAGCCAGTTTTTAGGGAGATCGAGATGGTGGACTTCGGCGAAAAGCCAGGATGTCTGAAGCTCCTTATTTGGTATACATACATATTTCCCATTTACTTTGTGCATAAAAGCATAGACATGTACATATAAAGTACGTATATTGAATATCGCTGGTTCAATGTACAAATACTATATATCTAATAAATCTAATAATCTGAATTAAGCACTACCCCAAAGCTTCATTACCATATAAATAAATATATATATATTCCTTCAAACTTTCCAAAGTTATGCCTTATGTTATCTTTCATACCACTGCCAGCTTCTAGGATGAACTTAAGCGGGGGGGGGGGGGGGGTTTCCGGTTCAATTTCTAAAATATGTTAATATCCTAATACTAACTTCATTTGTGCAGATATCGGAACGAGATGTATTTTGAGATCTATTATAGATACATCTCTGTGATTTTTTTCAGATTTATTGGTTGGATAAGTTCTGAGAAAGAGACCTGTTACACTTTTTGGAGGTCCTATTTTAAACCCTCACTCCCCTATATTTCACCCCATATCAAATATGGGAGCAGTTTCGAAAAGTACTAATTGAACCCCTTCTGTGAAAATAAATTTTGCACCCCCTTTCGCGTGTATGGGGAGAGTGTCCCCTCCATTTGTAAGGCAGAACAAACAAATACACAAAAGGACCATGTAAGTGGCATCCAACCAGGAGACACTAGCACCAGAGGGCAGAACCGTTTGTTCCAGCCGTAGTACCGCTGTGCTAACCCCAACTGCGTGGAACTGCCGGAGCGGGGCGGCAGACGGACTAGTGGTTTCCAACTTTGAATCCACTGCCATCGTACCAGTTATAGCACTCCTAACCAGAAACGGTCAAAGTTGGGGGGGGGGGGGGCTTAAAAGCAACGGCTGATAAGACCTAAGAGCGGAGGTCCACTTTAGTCTTGCTCGCCAGCCAGTACCAGAAGGCCACGCATATTCTCAGCAAGATTGCGAAGGATAAGGAGACCGGTTCTGTCGATGAGTGAGAGAAAAAGAAATACTAGACGATTGTTGAAAAATATAACAACAAACGCCTGGCAGACGAGTAGAAGGCCAATTCCATCGCTCTCAAACGCAATCGATTTCAAGACGAGATCGAACAAAATACAAGTGGAGCAGAGTATATAAGGGCTCGGACACCAAGCAACCTCTGCAGACAGGGAAGCAGCAACACCTAGCCGACTAGCCACGAACTGTGAAACTCTTCAGCGACGCAGCCAGGAGACACTTACGTGTAGGGTTCTCGAATGGTGATTCTACTAGTGGCAATTAAGCCCCGGAGATCTGGATCGATGTTGAGGAGACGGTTATTCAGCATCTTCTGGAAAGCAAAGGCAAACAGGGGTATGCATTTTTTGCTTCAATTCCTCCTAGGTGTTCTGTGAATTTCACGTTATAGTATGTGAGGATCAATTTTTCAGGGACTTTCTTGGTTTGTGCGCCGCTAAGATCAGTGACGTCTGAGAAGGTGTAAAGCTGAACGCAATCCCATACGACGAAATTCCCAGGAGACCGGTCGCTTGCATCTGGTTGCCGAAGATCCGCACTGACAAGCTCGTCCAATTCCGGGGCCTTGAAAACCACAGGGTTTCCAGAGACGACTGGGTGGTTATAAAGAAGAAAAGTGTAGTTCAGAGTCAGGAACGGAAAGGTGAAAGTGTTCCGCTCCAGACGACGATCTGGATCCAGTCGCCGCCGACAAGAAGCTTATGGAGGAGATGAAGATTGATAGTCTGGTGGAGACAAACATTATACGCAAGCAGATCATGCTGAAGATACCGCAAATAAATCTGCAGCACTCGAAGTATACCTCAACTAATCTGCTTGTCTTCCTTCTGGAGGGAGACATGGATATCGCATTAATATTTGAACCCTAGATCAGAGGAAACTGAACAATCAAAGGGTTCCAAAAAAAATATTATATTTTATTCCACAATTACACTCACCAGGAAGAGTTTGGGCGCATTTATATGTGTGAATCTGATTTTCAGGGATGTGGCCGTGCATAAACTGGAACAGGTGGGAGCGGAGAACGTGTATATTTCCTTAGTTTACATGACTTACGATCGATTAGTTCCGTCAGAAGAAGTGTAACATTTGGTTGCGATACCAATGCAAGACACATGCTTTGCGCAGCTCGGAAATCAACGAAAGAGGTGAGTGGTTCTTTGATTTAATTATTACTTCAAATCTATCGGTGTGTAACAGGGGTAGTACACCAACCTTCCATCTTTCCAGCTCCAGTTTATCAAGAACAAAGCCTCCGAGCGTAAAATCGTAAAATTGGCACGACGGACGAACTAGTCATGGTACAGAAGCAACAAGACAGGGGTAAGCTGTGGCTTGCAGAGATTACGTACTACACTCTTGGAGACCAGTGCGCGTGGTTTTCATACCGAAAGCAGGCAGGTGCGGCCATGAGTTGTGAAGGACTTTCGACCCATCAGCCTCGCCTTTTTCGTGTTGAAGACCCTAGAGTGCATCCTGAACGTCGGCTTAAGGACGATGTCTCAGTACGCCTACCTCAAACGCAAATCCGCAGAAACCGCTCTCCACGAGGTAATTGGCGCGGTTGAACGGTCACTACAGTATAAGCATTACACTCCAGCTGTCTCCCTGCATATAGAGGGAGCATTCAACAACGTTAGTACCAACGCAATCAAGAAAGCCTTAACCAGTATTGGATTGAAGGGGTATCTTGCGCATTGGATAATATCCACGCCAAGGACTAGGGTGGTACAATCTGATTTGGGAGTTAGTCACTTGACCAGAGCTATGATCAGAGGTGCGCCCTAGGTTGGCGTCATTTCTCTTTTGCTCTGGTTGAAAGTGATGGCTGAGATCCAATGGGTATTTTTTTTTTTTTTTTGGGGTAGGGTAGGTGAATGCATTTACGCACACAGTGTTGGACTCCCGATTCGGTACGTCGTCGGACTACCAACTAAACACCTCCCCATCATCAGAGAGCTAGCCTGGAACCGTTTGTCACATTACTTCGGGCCAGCCCCCAAACTCTCCCGCCTTACGGAGCCTTCAAATCAGGGAATTCCTTTCCCCAACGGGAGGGGAGAGGAAGAAGGGAACTGTCAGTTCAAGGAGCCCCTGCCATCCGGCTCCTCCACCGGTCGAGTTCTATCTTCTTAGCAATGAGAAGGACCCGAACGTAATGGGCAACACGGTTCCACCTGTCAGCAGTCCTCACCGTCTCTTCCACAATGTTGTCTGGAGAGAGATCCCCTGTGTTTAAATAGATCTGCTGACGAACCCCATCCCACCTCCCACAAGAAAAAAAAGTGTGGTGGGCATCGTCCACAACTCCATTGCAAAACACACAATTCGGAGAACGCGCCTTTCCAATCTTGTGTAAGATTGAAAACTTCCATGCCCACTTAAAAATTGGGTAAGGAAATAGTCAGTCTCACCATGCTTCCGATTCAGCCACGCACCTAAGTTGCCGATGAGCCGCGCAGTCCATCTGCCTCTAGTTTCATTTTGCCAAGAGAGCTGCCACTCGTCTAGAGTGTGTTGCCGTTCTTCGCGAGCAACCACCTCCCTTGGCTCATCTGCCTTGCGCTTGTATATGGCCTGACGCTCCCTAGCAAGAAGGGCAACGGGGATAACTCCCGCGATCACCATCACGGGCGGTTCAGAGACTGTGCGGTACGCAGACGTCACCCGTAAAGCTCCCCGTCTCTGTACTTGCGCGAGGCGTCTACGATATACCTCCTTGTTAAGAGCGCCAGCCCATACCTCTGCGCCGTAGAGCAGGACAGACTGCGTTGAGCTCATCAGGAGACGTCGCCTACTAGACGTAGAACCCCCAATGTTTGCCATTAGCCTACTTAACGCCGAAACTCCAGCCGCAGCCTTGTTCGCTGCTGCTTGGATTTGCTCAGAAAAACTCATCTTTGAGTCAAGAGTCAACCCGAGATACTTTACCGCTGATTTTGACTTGATTATCGACTCGCCAAACGATATCAGCCAGGGTAGGAATTCTCTTTTTAGTCAGGATGACTACTTCGGTTTTTTCCAGTGCAAGGTTGAAACCATGAGTAGTCATCCATCCGCCCACCCGTCGCATCAATATGGCGAGTCTGCTTTGCGCCTGTTCGACAGTGCGTCCAGCAACAAGCGCTGCGACATCATCTGCGTAGCCGACCAGGCGCGACCTTTCTGGCATGTCGAGTTTAAGCAGACTGTCATAGGTAGCGTTCCAGAGGTCCGGCCCTAGGATGGCTCCCTGTGCTACCCCCTTTGACCCTCTAGTGTTTCATAGAGCAGGGAGCGGTTCCTCAGATAGTCCCTCAAAATCCGTAAGAGATAGTTCGGCACGTTGAAGGTATTGTCTAGTGTGCCTAGAATGTCTTTCCATCTTACGGAATTGAAGGCGTTTCTGACATCAAGCGTTACGAGGAGCATCACCCGTTGAGTTCGGCGTCCACGACCTGCATGATAGCATCAATTGTCGATCTCCCTGCCCTAAAACCAAACTGTCGGGGAGGTAAATCTCCGGCAGCGCGTATCGCTTCAGCGAGTCTACTTCTGATGGGCTTTTCGAGCACTTTCCCAGCAGTATCAAGCATACATAGTGGGCGTTATGAAGACGGCAATTTGGGATCGCCTTTCCCTATAGGGATCAGCGCAAGCCTCGCAACTTTCTAACGAGCAGGGAAAATGCCCTCTTTCAGGCAAGCGTTGAATGCGCCGAGCAGTAGGTCTGGCCGGGGCTGGAATACCAGTTTGTATACCTCTGCTGGAATACCATCGGGTCCAGGCGCCTTCTTGTTTTTCATAGAGAGGACTGCCTGTTCCAACTCTTTTATAGAGAAAAGTGGACAGTCCTCTGCGCTCTCCGCGCCGACATCACCATCCCATACGGGTTGTGCAGGGAAGAGTGCCCTCACAATGCGGTCCATCTGTTCGGCCTTAAGTGAACAGGGTTTCCGCAGAGCCCCGATTTTTCGGGTTAGAAGTTTGTAACCAAGTCCCCACGGATCCCCATTCACCTCGTCGATCAGATCTTGCCAGCAGCGAGCTTTGCTTTTGTTTATTGCACTGCGGAGTCCCCTTTTGGCTGATTTGTACTCCATCATTATGGTACATGACTCCCCCCGGTCGCCTAAACGTTGTGTTAAACGGCGGAGTCTGTGACACTCCTTCCGGAGCTCTGCGATTTCCACTGTCCACCAATATATGGAAGGTTTGCCGCGCCTCGATGTCTTCCTGGGCATGGAGGCTCCGCAGACCGTCGTTATCAGGTTCATAACTGAATTTACGACAGTGTCAGCCGCGGCGCCACCGCCCCCAGGAGTATCCTTCAGCGTGGCCCCACCTGTTCCCAGAGTTTCGACAAACTTCCCGGTGTTCACTTTCGCGACGTTCCATACACAGAAAGATCGCTGGGTGGCGCACACCGAGAGATTGTGTCCACCACTTCGAAAGCAATGTATTGGTGGTCACTTGCCGAAAAGTCTTCCATAACTCGCCACCCGTCCACCAGCGACACCAGTGATTCTGACGCGAAGGTTACGTTTGGAATGCTGTGTGGTGGATCCGGTGTTTAGAACTACCAGTCCTGTTCTTGGCGCCATTTTCAGAGTTCGTTTCCCTTTGGAGTCTGTGTGAGGCATGCCCCATTCAAGTTCCCTGGCTTTGAAGTCACCCCCGACCAGGATCCGCCCATCTTTGCCTAAGATAGCGTCCTCCAAAGCATCAAGCCTCCGACGAAAGTCCGTCATCGTCTCATTCGGCGTAAGATAGACACTTAAAAACGTTATCGCTGAACACCGAATCCAGACAAAACCGTCTTCTCCGCCTTGGGCAAGAACCCTAAGGAGAGTGCCGTCCCGAACTCAAATGGCAGCGGTACCTGATATGTCAGGGTGCCATGAAACTGGGCCCTCGTTTTGGTACTGCTCACTGATGAGTTCTAAATCAGCTCGTGAGCGGTTGCACTCCGGTGCATATTGATTTGTAGGATGCGGATCATATTGACCGCGTCCTAGCTCTTTCCAGTTCTGCTCTGAAGAGTGGACACCGCCCCGAGACCGCAGTGTGCGCAACGTTCTCATAAATCACGTCTCATGGTCCCTACATAGGACACAGCTTTCGTTTTCATTGAAGGTGTTCGCTTTGTGGCTTGCCTGACCGCATTTACGGCATGTTACCCTTCTGTCAGATCCCCGACAGTTTGCAGATGTGTGCCCATAATCCAAACATCTGTAACATTTAGTTGGGGCGGCCCGAATTCGTATCCTACACACTATCCAACCAATTCTTATTTTCCCGCTGTTTAGAAGCTTCCTCGCGTATTGCTCGGCAACTTTCACCACAGCGAGCATGGAAAGGTGGTACCAATCCGGACATTGGTTACCTCCGGGCATTCGCGTTTGATGGCCTCTTCTACCTTGTTCTTTTCCGTGAGACAGTCAAGGTCTCGGATTTCTAAAGCACACGTGGGTTCCAGGCTAGAAACCAAAGCTTTTTCTCCTAGAAGCCCCTTGACTGCTTCATGGAACGTAACTTTATTTATAGTCTTCGGGCCCAGTTCAACTAGGACTCCACCACCCTTCGTTTTACGTATGGAAGACACCTCTCTGCTCCGTTGTCTTCGGGTTTGATTTTGTAATGAATTTCGCTGAGGACTTCCGCAAAAGTCTCGCCTTCCGTCGGCTTAATAAGCAAAGCTGGCTGTCTAGTCCTCCTTCGTCTCCCCACCTTTTCTTTTGGCACTCCGTCCTTCGTGTCGCCTTAGTTTTAGGCAGAGGTTTTTCTGATGGCGCGACGTGTTGTTGTCTTTTGATCCTCTTCGCCTTCTTCTTTTCAGCCCTGGAGAGTACCTGCGTGAAGTCTCCTTCAGATGTCCCTTCCTCCTTTCATTTTTTACCAAGTTCGCTCTGCAATGGGCTGTCAGCGATCCGTTTGGTACTCGTGGTGTTCTCCTCGGGAAGCACGGTTGTTTCTGCTTCCTGCGGATTTTGTCTTACTTTCCATGCTCGCCTATAGTATGAAATCCTGTCCAGGAGCTCTTCCAGTTCCATTAGCCCGTTTTTCACCCCCTTACCGACGTTTTTCTGGAGGAACGTCGCAGATCGCATGTGCTTCACAACTGCCGTGCATTTTTTAATAAGTCTTTCCTCTTCAGCTTGCGCCAGAGTAATCGACAGTCCTCCCACTCGGCTTATATTCGAAACCATTTTATTAGTTTCGGCAGTTTCCACTGTGCCTCTTTCCCCAATTACAGCACCAGATCCAATGGGTATTGGAAGGTGGAGGTCTATACCGATAAGCTGGTGATATTGGTGCTAGGGATATTTCCCTCCACTATAAGTGACATCATGGAAGGAACGTTGGCAAAAGGTATGTGTGTGGGCCGCAAGACTCGGCATAAATGCAACCAAAATGGAGCTGATTTGAATTCCACCTCTCGCGGCTAAATAAAGGAAGGTTGGTTTTTTCCTGAAATGTAAAGTATCTGGGTGTAACCCTGGATCCGAAGCTAAAGTGGGGATTGAATATAGAACTGAGGGTTAAGAAGGCCTGTATAGTCTTCTATGCAGTCCTACCCGGGAGATGCTCCAATATACTTCTGCAGACTATGCATTTGCAAGTCTATGATACGGTATTCTTCAGCGACGGATCAAAGATGGTCTGTGGAGTTTTCTCGAATACAGATAGTGTATCCGAGCCGTACAGTCTTCCAGGATTCGTCAGCATATTCCAAGTGGAGGTTCTGGTGATACTGGAAGCCTGTCGGTGGCTGCGGCATGATCTGAGCCTCAAGCACAACATAGCCATTCTGACTGAGAGGCAACGGCGACATCGTCTAGGCTGGTGGGGCAGTGCTGAAAAGAGCTGGATAGGCTGGACGGTACACAAAAGTTCATCTTCCTCTGGGTTCTGGGATTAAACGGGCTGATGGATGGGCCAGGCGGAGCTTTGCTCTTGGTAGTCCTTCGGTAGGCACAGTTTGTGTCCCGGCGGTGCCTGTTAGGGGAGGAATCTACTCGCACTACTTAGAACCCTTGGTTTATCTAATTGGATTCCAAGTTGAATCAAATACCTCTTCCTGGGATAATTTCAGCGGACAATTGTTGTTTTCATATACAGGGTGCGGCAGCATAACTTCCTTTTTTCAAAACTCAATAAAAACTTATGTATGCATCGGAAAATATTTATTTATTTTTTATAATGTAGGTACATGTCTAAAGTTTTTATTTACATTGTTTTGAAGATCAAATCTGTTAGGTGACGTCCCCCATTCTCCATACATTGCGTAAACCGATTTCTGGCGTTTGTCATGACTCTTGTTAGCATAGCAGGTGTTATGTTGGCAATTTCTTCTTGGATGTTGGTCTTCAAATTTTGTAGGGTTCTTGGACGGTTCACATAAACACGGGATTTCAAAAAACCCCATAGAAAAAAATCACATGGGGACAGATCGGGAGAACGTGCCGGCCATTCCAAATTGCCTCTAAATGAGATAAGGCGCTCTGGAAAGTGTTCCCTCAAAACAGCCATCGATGCTCTTGATGTGTGTGCTGTTGCACCGTCTTGTTGGAGCCAAGTGTCCCCCAAATCCAAATTTTCTAGCCCTGGGAAAAAAAAATTCTGTAGCATGTTTGCATACCGGTCCGAATTCACTGTCACTGTAACCTCATTTTCCTCAAAAAACCAGGGACCAATAATTCCAGCTGAAGAAATTGCACACCACACTGTGACTTTGGGTGAATGCAAAGGCTTTTGATGCAATTCTCGAAGGTTGGTGTCAGCCCAGTAGCGCATGTTTTGTTTGTTAACCGACCCACACAAATGAAAATGGGGTTCATCGCTAAAAAAAACAATAGCACCCTCGGGGACGACATCAAGAAGAAGCTCATACGCGTTCATCCGAGAATTGAAGTCACATTCTGAAAGTTCCTGCACTATCGCCATCTTATAGGGATGAAAATGAAGATCATCACGAAGAATTCTTCTCACAGAACGATCGGATAATCCAAGGGCAGATGCGTGTTTGCGCGCAGAACGCCGTGGCGATTGCAACATTGACGCTCTCACTGCTTCAATGTTCTCAGGTGATCTAACGGGTCGAGGGACTCCAGTTCTTCCTTTTGTCGCACTTGCAGTTTGTCTGAATGTAGTGACCCATGTAACAATTGATTCGCGGTCTGGGACGGGAGCCAACGGGGCTAAATTAAAGCGATTCCGAAATGCACGCTGTGTTGCAATAACCGAACATCCGCTTGAAAAGTAAACCTCAACGGCAAAGGCACGCTCCTCACTATTCCAACGCATGATGGCGACTGAACCGTGTCGGGACAAAACTTTACAGTATCCCCTCTTGAACGAGACCACTAGCGCTCCGCTATGACATCAACTAACTGAGTGGCGCGCATTTTAAAAAAGGAAGTTATGCTGCCGCACCCTGTACATTCCCTATATAACGTGCTTCAATTCGAACATATTTTCAAGCGTAGGCAAGTTTGGAATAATTGACTACGTCTGTGACATAAATTAGTTCTTGTAGGAAAAATAGCTATCAAAGATCACGTTCAGGTTACCGAAAACAAAACAAATCAATTTCCCCAAAAGGACGTTTCGGCAATTTGTTATATATTATTCATCTTTGTAGCTGCCCAAGCCGTCACGTTTACATCTATTTATAGTCAGTGGCAAATAGAGGAAAAGGCAACACCTAGCTTCGTCCTTTCCATTAAAGTCACGTTTCGTATTTTAAATCGAGAACAAATCCAATTTAAGTAAAATATAAAAACGAGAACAGATTAAAAGGACTTTGTTCTACACAATAGGAGTGGACACATTCGAGAAATTGGCATCGAGTCGCACTCAAAAAGGTCCAAGTTACGCTAATGCAACCCTACTTGACCGAGTCCTGGATAGTGCCGGGATCGTTCTTTGAGGCCAATTTATCGGATAAAAGGCTCGTTAACTTTGAATCGAATGACCTATTGTTATTTGTGTGTGTGAAGATTTACAAGGCTTTTCATTCGGCTTATATAGGTTTATTGATGGTGCCCTCGTCCTTGTCCGGGATGTGGAGAGGGAAAACTGGAAAATTTACAGGTCAGAAACAGTCAGTCAGTCAGATGACCTACATAAATTAATCCGCCCAAACACGATAGAATCCAAGTCGAAATCTATTCAATAAATTGCCTACTCTCGGTTCGTTTCGAATGTTGATAAGTTTAAAGGTCGACGCTTTTCAAGGTTGCGCCGACACAGACGCAACAAACGCCCCCAATTACTGTCGAAATGACACGAGTCATTAACTTTGACCCTATTAATGAATTTGGTAGTGATTTGGGCAGAACTTGAATGCCAATTGATCGACTTGGACATTGCGAATATGTAAGGATTCGTTATGTGAAGAGAGTCATAAAATCAGCCACGAAAGGATCTAGTATGGGTTCAACTTGGGAGTTTGTAATGAAGCCTTAAAAATGTTAGATTTCTTTGAAATGACACCAGCGCTTGTTATATATAAATTGTCCGTAGTTCAAAATCATTCTAGAGAAAATTCCTTAAATCCATGAATTAAACCCACTTCACTCAGGTACGTCTCCTGAAAACCACTGGTCAATTCGAAATTGTTACTCTTGCATTTCACTCAAGGACCATCAGGGCATGGAAGTGGTCGAAGCGACGATGATGTCGTTGACTGACCGACCAACTGACCAACCCCAAAGTAATTAAATTTTTCCATTCGCTCGATAGCCCGGTGAGGGTGAGAGGCATTTGCAAATCTGATTAGAGGGCTGTGGATTTTCAAAAATACAATTCAATTAAATGACTACCAACCGCACTAGCAATAACGCCGGAATGACACTCGCTCCTTTAAGTGCTCTATCCCCTGATAGTCCTGGCAATATTCTTATGATTGGTCACCAGGACGGTTATTGGTCGTTATGTAAATTTACAATCTTCAATATTTTCGGTTATAAATTTACATAATTCGAAAAGGCGAAACCTTTTATCATATTATTTGCAAGATGAAAATGGGAAAATTGTGTTTTCACTGTAAGGGACACGAGGATAAGAATGATAATTTTAATTGCGGTCGCTCTTCATCTCTTCAAAATATTCCGTTGAATTTGAATTATGCATTTTATGAAAAATAAACAGATACTGCAGGGAATGATAATAGAGGTCGGGGTGGGAAAGGTTTCCAGTGATGCGGTTAAGGCATTTAGGATTTAGAGGATACCAAAAGCGTATGAAAAGTACCTATTTTTTGAGGGAGGAGAAGTTGGAGATAAGAATTTTAATTTCGCTAATTTTTCAGGAGGAAAATTAATACCTAAAGGTTACGGTTTGATTTGTATGTAACTACGCCTTTGATGTAATAATAAAGGTAGGTGGGAAACCCAGCGTTTTGTGTTTAGAATATTTTTTTGCCATCTACACACTTTGAAACCTAATTTGAGAGAAACCATTTTTTTGGTCCTTTGATAAAGTTGAAAATCAGTTTGAAATTTATCTACTACCGAAATCAAATAATGCAAGAGTGTATCCGTCGTTAACAAATGAAGCCCTGATTTCTGATGTTAACCTTCCAAAAAAATGTAAAAGGGTGTCAAGAATTAGCCCACTGGTCGTTAGAAGATAAAAAATTTGAACCTGCTTCTCTGCAGTGTAATTGACAACACAGGCCCTGCCTCCTTGCACGACGCTGCTCCGTGAATGAGATCAGGGTTTTCTTGGTAACCTCAGAGTCATCGTCATCAATGGCGCAACAACCAGTATCCGGTCTAGACCTGCCTTAATAAGGAACTCTAAACACCCCGGTCTTGCGCAGAGATCCACTAATTCGATATCGGCGCTGACGTTGCCACCATATATTTTGTCTTGCTTTCATTGATGTGCAGCCCAAGATCTCGCGCCAGTCGCGCTGTCTGCTCGATCTGCATGAAGGTAGTTCGTACGTCTCGGGTCATTCTTTCCATGATGTCAATATAGTCAGTATAGGCCAGTAGTTGGGTGGACTTAAAGAGGATTGTACCCCTTGCATTAACCTCAGCATTATGGATCACTTTCTCGAGGGCCAGGTTAAAGAGGACGCATGATAGGGCATCCCCTTGTCTTAGATCGTTGCTGATGTCGAATAGTCTTGTGAGTAATCCTGCTACTTTTATCTGGCTTCGCACATTGGTCAGGGTCAGCCTAGTCAGTCTTATCAATTTTGTCGGTATACCGAATTCTCCCATGGCCGTGTACAGTTTTACCCTGGCTATGCTATCATAGGCGGCTTTAAAGTCGATGAATAGATGGTGTAACTGATGTCCATATTCCAACAGTTTTTCCATCGCTTGCCCAACAGAGAAAATCTGATCTGTTGCTGATTTGCCTGGAGTGAAGCCCTCTTTGGTATGGGCCAATGATGTATCCGGCCTACAAGATACCTTTATAATTGCTGCACTGCGTGATATCTCCCTTTTTATGTATGAGACAGATAATGGCTCGTTGCCAATCGTCAGGCATTGATTCGCTGTCCCATACCTTGAGTACAAGTTGATGAACCACTTGGTGTAACTGGTCACCTCCATATTTAACTAATTCGGCTGCAATTCCATCGGCTCCTGGTGACTTATGGTTTTTAAGTCGATGAATTGCACGGACTGTTTCTCCTATACTTGGTGGTGGTAGTATTTATCCGTCGTCTTCAGTTCGCGGGACCTCCAATTCGTCGATGTTCTGGTTGTTCATTAGTTCATCAAAGTACTCAACCCAACGCTCCAATTTGTCCATCAGAAATCAGATTTCCCTCTTTGTCTCGGCAGGATGAGCATCGAGGTGTGTAAGGCTCCATCCTGCTGACTTGTTGGTAAAACTTGCGCGCCTGGTGTGGTTGCTCCCTGTACTTTTCGAGTTCACAGACTTGTTGGTTCTCCCAGGCTTTCTTTTTCCGTCTGTGAATTCGCTTCTCCGCTCGATGGAGTTCGTGATAAGTCAGTGTACTAGTCGCTATCAAATGAAGCACTGATTTATAATGCTAACCTACCAAACTCTGGTTAGTAGTCGATAACATGTCTTTATAGTAGTATCCTTTTTTGCTTGTTATCAAGCTAATGCAATTTCTCAAATGGCCGTGGCATTTGTACTAAACTGTTCGCTTCCGTCAGAGATGTCTGAAAGGAAACTCTAAACCTGCCCCTCCGCAGTGTAATTGACAACTCAGGTCATGCCTCATTGTATGACGCTGACCTGTGGACAAGATCAGATTCTTCTAGGTAACCTACGAGTGCCTAAAACATAAAACCAGAAGGCTGCTTTTAGAAATGCAATTAAAAGTTCTCAAGGTTCAAAATTAGCATTTAAACCATAAATTTGAGCAAGTATACTAGGGCTGAAGCGTGAGGTTCGAGAAGATGAAGACCAGCGGAAGAAGGGGTGGATTCACCCGGAGGGAGTGTAATCTTCAGTGTGAAAAATGTATGCACCATTGTCTATTAGTAACGATCAAAGCTCTTTCTACCTACATCGTCTAGGAGAAATGAAAAGAAGAACTTCGAGAATATTGGGCGGAGGGATTTCTGCAGTACGTGCTGAAACCTGCGAGGTCTTTAGGGCGTTTTGATTAAAAAATTCAAACTGGAAAAGTTATCAACAGCTAGTTTTACGAGTGTCAGGTGAGCATTATGGTCAGAGAGTAGGCTCCTTTAAATCGGTGTTTAAATGCCAGATGTATGGGCTAAAATGCATTCAAGAGCAATATTGATTCATGCCACCAATACAGAAGGAGACAAACTAAATATTGCGTTTAGCAAGGCGTGAGGTTGATTTTAACTGATCGGAAACGATCAAATCAACCACATAACGATCAACAGTAGATTTAGGAGTAGTTTTGTTTGCAAACCGGGCTTAGGTTGATTTTCAGGGAGTCTTCCAGGCTCCTCCTCTCTGAGTAAAATCGTGGACAGTGGAACATAACATGCTCCGGGTCCTCAGGTGTGCAACCACATTCAGGACAAAAGGGGGAATCATCCAGCCTGAATTGGTGCAGACATGAATTATAATACGTCAGTTGTTAGTTAATTTCGCCGTGTCGTCGTTGGATCCACTCCTCAATACGGGATCAAAGTGTGGTTCCAGCGACCCCTCTGCGAGTCATCACACGGTTGCTGCCACTTTTCCAGCGTCTCTCGCCTTGCCGCCTTTCGGTATTCTGCATCCTTTTCAGGAGGATTCATTTTTCTTATCTCGTAGAGGCAGCGTGTCTCACTTGCCAGAATGTCTATCGGGATCATTTCCGCAATAACACACGCTGCGTCGCCTGATATTGTTCTGAAGGCGCTGTATGAATGTATCCTTTTTAAACTTTTCCAAGGACAAGCTCTGGTTCGAACTGGAGGAAAATTGCCTGGTGTTCGCTATAAGTATAATGCCCACTGACAAACCATGCCATTCTTCGCGAATGTGGCACTCACGTATGTCAGATCGACTATTGAGCCTGACACTATCTCATTAGAAGTGGAAACATTTCCCGTATTTGCAAGCACCAAGTCTTGCTCCGCGAAAACCTCTTGCAGGGGTCGTAGTGCGACTGCCCCGATACACGGCTCACACGTTGAAATCACCTTGGAATTTCGACTTCTTGCATCCGAGACTAGCATACCTAGCATTCCTCCAAATTCTGCTATCGTCGTGTTCGGTGGAGCAAAGAAACTATATATATAGATACCAGCTATTTTTGCCCTGGCAAATCAAACTCCTGGAAACTTACGAGGATCCGAAAGAATTGTTCGCGCCCTCTCCCTCCTCTTTTCAAGCTTATCGCACTTTGAATTTTGAGGGGCTGTCACTTACTTGTGTTGCCTGGGTGAGGCTTCATTTCTTCCAGGCATTTTTTCGTCCTTGGCACTATTGTACAGCGCATGAATGCTGAATGTTGATGCCCTGGTGCACATTGTGTTTGTCCTTTATGTATTCGGACAACACAATTTTTTTTCCTCTGAGTACGGAAAATGATGAATCGTTCATATTCTGACACTGCTCGTCTGCTTGTTTTTTCCACTGGGCACTTCCGTATTTATTAGTCTTCCGGGAGCTTCCCTGATTTCCTTCCTTCTTCTAAGTTGGTTTCGAAGGAGTTCGCGGGATCGCCGAGCTTCTCTTAAATCAAACACTAAGTTCTGCGACATGCTCCGACCAAGTGTAGTCACCCCGCTATGGGTTAATGAATGACCAGTTTGCGGGGCATCTTTCCGTGTATTTTGAATAGGCGTTCTGTGGAATGATGTACTCCCTTTAAAAGCTTCTTTGTGCAGGCTACTTGTAGTATTCGATGCAACGGTGGCCAAGTAATCCACCACCGAGGCACTGCAGTCAAGGGATATCGACGGCCGGGAGCCTGCTTGTCCACTCCCAAAAGCCGCCGGTACTGGGGTTCCAAGTCCTTGCACCGTAAATTTTTCTCTCCTTTCTTCTTCCATATTGGTTTCTTGTTCTGGGTGTCCTTCCCATAGCCATTTGGTCCACGGGTGGGTGTTTTTCTCCAACCTACCCGGCCTGCGCATAAACATGCCCATGCATCCACACCTCCAATTGCGTACATGTGCATATTCCTACGCATCCGCCGTCCTTATTCGCCCGAAGGGACGCGCCTGATGGGAGATCTGGCAGCTCCGCACAGATCTCTCTGTCTGTCTATCACACGCAATTTTCTCGGCAACGACTATACCGATTGACACGAAATTTGGTGAAAAGGTAGAAGCTGTGAACGCCTAAACATGCACAACGTTGAGATTAAGAGGGGGGGGGGGGGTTCTCATATATGCAAAAGGGGGTGTACATTTTTTTTCTCCCGAATAGTTTAATAGTCATGTTGGGTATCAGATGAAAGGTTTTAATTAGTATTTTTCGATGCTGGTCTTAGTTTTGACATTTGTTGGAAAGCGGGGGAGTGGAAGGAGTCGAAAGCCACAATTTCTTTAACGAACCCATTCTCAGAAACTACCCAACCGAAAAAACTGAAAAAAAATCATGAAGCAACCTCTATGCGGGGTCTTGAAAATACCCTTCATATCGATACCCACCAAGTTTCTTACGAATAGGCTCAACCATTTCAGTTTATGTATGATAAACTGATACGCAAACATACTCGTAAGGTATAGCCAGACCAGCGTCATTTAGCTTTGAATTACGGTTAGGGTCACCCGCAGTGATGTGCAAACATGTGCTTATGGGCTATTGGCAGTACATGGATTATTCTCTACGTTTCTCGTTCCTGAACTAAAGTTACTATTTGTTGGAGCACTAGAATATAAAGCCAAAGTCAAAAGGGGAACACGAAATGAGGTACGCTGCAGGGCTAATTACAGCACCGATAGATTGTGGAAGTGATCAAACGGGCTTCTGATCTTCGACACATTATTATTATTATTATAGGTATGCCCCAATCCGCCAGCTGGAATCCCGCCTGATGGGAGATCTGGCCACTCCTCACAGGTCCGTCTGTCCGTCTGTCTGTCTGTCTGTTCGTCACACGCATTTTTCTTGGAGACCTTTGCAGCTATTGACACCAAATTGGTATGCTCATGCATACAATGAGTTATATCCTTTCACGTCAAATTTAAGGGTAGGTACATGCAAAAGGGAGGTGTTCATTTTTTTTTGACCAAATATAGTCATGTGGGGTATTAAATGAAAGGCCTCGATTAATACTTTCCGAAGCCCGTCTTTGTTTTGACATTTGTTCGAAAGGGGGTGAGTGCGGGGAGTCGAAATTGATCATTTCTTTAAAGGACCCATTCTCAGAAATTACTCAACCGAAAAATCTGAAAAAAAAATCAGAAGGCTGCCATTATAAGGTACCTATAATTTTTAGTAATTAGCTGCAAAACCCCCCTCAAGTTCATCTTAACATCACGAAATTGTGATATAGGCAATAATATAGAGCATGATCCTACCAAGTTTGGTGGAAATCGCACTATTAATAACAAAGTTATAATATGTCAAAATTGTCGCTTTTTTGCAAATTCAAGACTATGAATATTAATATCGCCCGAAAGTGGATACTCACACATAATATATGCATATATTACGTACTGCGTACTAATGGGACAAATGCGCACTCAAATGTTTTTATATAAGAAATACACAAAACCTTTCATACCTGAAGCGTCCAGCTTGCGGTTTCTCGACTTGTTTCAAATAAGTATTGTAGTTGCATGCTATATTCCAGGAAGATTCGCTGCATTGGAGAAATGCATTGTCCCAAGTTGAGTTGCTTGATCCTCTGCCCCATGGAGGTGTGCTGCCCATCACCGAAGGGTTCTCTGGTATTACATCTATCGAACATAAGGTACGTACATATATACATAAGAAGTTTCCGACAAACTACTCCCCCCACAAGTCCCCCAACTCCGTCATCAACCTGCTATTGCTTTCAACACCCCCAACCGCAGTTTGAAAATAAATTGGCATAACGCCGCGAGCTTTATCCTTTTGTACCTCACACATGTGTGTGTTTGCACTTTAGGTTGGCAATGGGCCACAATATTTCACTACTCCAGGAAAAATTAATTTTCCCTTAATCAAATCAAATAACATTGATGAAACATAAATCCATTATCATAACAACACACTTGTGGAAATGAAACTGAATCCATTCCCTGAATGGCCATTGAGGAACTGTGAAAAGGATGAAGGGACTCATGCCGCAATTGTTGCGTCTTAAGTGTTTTCCAACTTACATTCATTGTACGAGTATGTAGGGATGTTTTCTTCCTATTCAGCCTAGTGAAATAAAAATGTCGGGAATACAAAACACATAAAGCAACAAGGACAACACGTAACACATTATTTTTGAGCACATTTAATACGTAGAGAAAATCAAGAGCCCTTTCTACTGGAAATTACGGTTGCCTGTGCGGCATACGCTCCAGGCGTATGCCAGGTCACGTGGCGAAAAAAGGCGAGTCCTTTTTTTCGTTTGATGCAGTTTGGATGTGAATGTGTTTGTATGATGGGAGGGTGAATAAGGCCATGGTTATGGCCTATCATTGGATTGCATTTACTTCGCAGGGTACATTTCTTTGCAACTCAAATAAAAAATTCCAAAATGTCGGGCGTATTTAATTAATGGATTCCATTTCGTTTCATAATTCCAAGGAGGTATATATTATATATAGAAAGGGTCATATTAAGCCAGTTTTTCAGTTTGTTGGAGTTAATCTGAGTTGATGGGATTGGCATCCATTTTGAAAACTGATTCAAATCTGAGGTTCCTAATTATTTCGTTCTTACCCCACCTATAAATAGTATACACCAGAATGTTTGTCAGCTACGTCACAAAAGGGTGCTACAAAACGACTTTGAAAATGTGAAGGTTGGTCATAAACGTAGGAATATGGAAGTTTGAATGGCCATCACGAATTATACAATTGTGTATTGTGAGATATTGAGCTTATTGAAGTAGTAAAGGATTTCGTAATCAAGGCTAAAGCATAGGCTTTTTTTACTCCATGGAAGATGGATTATTTAAGACTTTTATTCTCTAAAACCACCCAGTTCTTCTTCGCTTACTCTAGGGATCGTTCTTTTGTGAATCGTCCCATCTTTTTTGCCACCTCAGAAAAGATTCATCGCTTGTTGATTCATAATTATCATCATCAATGACGCAACAACCGGTGTTCCGTTTAGGCCTACCCTAATAAGGAACTCCTGACAACCCAGTCTTGTATTGGGGTCCACCAATTCTATATCCCTACCAGCTGTTTGGTATCTCGGTGTCGCTCCATCTGAGGTAATGTCTGTCATGTCTTCTTTTCTTACCATAGATACTGTCCTTATAGACTTTCCAGGCTGGATCATCCTCATCCATACAGATTAAATGACCAGCCCACAGAAACCTATTGAACCGGATTTAATTCACAACTTGACTCTTGAGGTGTCGCTACGGAATCGTCAATGATAAGTATGGGATATGATGATTATATATATTACGTCATAGAGGCGTTGACGCACGCTCGCCAAGATGCCGATGGGCACCGTGCCTACTATCATAGATGCTGCATTGTCGGATGTGGTATGGTAGGCAAAATGCGCAATGCACTTAACCGGTATCGAGTTCCAACTCATTTCCGATTTGCATTTGGGATAAGGTACCGCTGGCTTTGCCTTAGGCGACTTACACATATGTACTCGTATTCGGTAACATTTCCGCCAGCAAAGTAGGTTAAAGTCTGGTGTTTGGTCGGCTAGGAACTCTATGTATGCGAATCAGTACCATCTGCGTAAACAATCGTTGTTGTATGTTGGCAATTTCTTCTTGGATGTTGGTCTTCAAATCTTGTAGGGTTCTTGGATGGTTCACATAAACACGGGATTTCAAAAAACCCCATAGAAAAAAATCACAAGGGGACAGATCGGGAGAGCGTGCCGGCCATTCCAAATCGCCTCTAATTGAGATAAGGCGCTCTGGAAAGTGTTCCCTCAAAACAGCCATCGATGCTCTTGAAGTGTGTGCTGTTGCACCGTCTTGTTGGAACCAAGTGCCCCCAAATCTAAATTTTCTAGTCGTGGGAAAAAAAATTCTGTAGCATGTTTACATACCGGTCCGAATTTACTGTCACTGTAACCTCATTTTCCTCAAAAAACCAGGGACCAATAATTCCAGCTGAGGAAATTGCACACCACACTGTGACTTTGGGTGAATGCAAAGGCTTTTGATGCAATTCTCGAGGGTTGGTGTCAGCCCAGTAGCGCATGTTTTGTTTGTTAACCGACCCACACAAATGAAAATGGGATTCATCGCTAAAAAAACAATAGCATCCTCGGGAACGACATCAAGAAAAAACTCACACGCGTTCATCCGAGAATTGAAGTCACGTTCTGAAAGTTCCTGCACTATCGCCATCTTACAGGGATGAAAATGAAGATCATCACGAAGAATTCTTCTCACAGAACGATCGGATAGTCCAAGTGCAGATGCGTGTTTGCGCGCAGAACGCCGTGGCGATCGCAACATTGACGCTCTCACTGCTTCAATGTTCTCAGGTGATCTAACGGGCCGAGGGACTCCAGTTCTTCCTTTTGTCGCACTTGCAGTTTGTCTGAATGTAGTGACCCATGTAACAATTGATTTGCGGTTTGGGACGGGAGCCAACGGGGCTAACTTAAAGCGATTCCGAAATGCACGCTGTGTTGCAATAACCGAACATCCGCTTGAAAAGTAAACCTCAACGGCAAAGGCATGGTCCTCACTATTCCAACGCATGATGGCGACTGAACCGTATTGGGACAAAACTTTACAGTATCCCCTCTTGAACGAGACCACTAGCGCTCCGCTATGACATCAACTAACTGAGTGGCGCGCATTTTAAAAAAGGAAGTTATGCTGCCGCACCCTGTTTAAGGTTAGATATCATAGCCGGGGCCTGCTGGTCAAAACAACAGAGGAATTGAAACGACCAAATACGAAATGCAGAGTGCTTTGTCGTCGCCACCTTTGCTACTCCGAAAATGTGTTTAATCGCCCCTTGATATTTTTGCTATCTTACTTTTAACTGACTCAGACTCAAAAGATTGGGTTGTATTGAAACTATCGGTGATGGGGTCAAATCCGTGTGAAATCATCAATGGCGCAACAACCGGTATCCGGTCTAGGCCTGCCTTAATAAGGAATTCCAGATACCCCAGTTTTGCGCCGAGGTCCACCAACCCATATTCCTAAAAGGTGTCTGGTGTCCTGATCTACGCCATTGCTCCATCTCAGGCAGAGTTTGCCTCGTCTTTTTTTGCTACCATAGATATTGCTCTTATAGACTTTCTGGGCTGGATCATCCATATCCATGCGAATTAAGTGACCCGCCCACTGCAGCCTGTTGAGCCGGATTTTATCTACAACTAGATTTTCGTGGTATCGCTCATACATTTTGTCGTTATGTAGGCTACAGAATCGACCATCCTCATGTAGGGGGCCGAAAATTCATCGGAAGATTCTTCTCTCGAACGCGGCCAAGAGTTCGCAATTGTTTCTGCTAACAACCAAAGTCTCTGAGGAATACACGAGGACTGGCAAGATCATTGTCTTGTACAGTAAGAATTTGGTGAGACGTTTCGAACGAAACAGTTTTTGTAAGCTGAAATAGTTTCTGGTGGCTGCCAACAACCGTGCGCGGATTTCATCGTCATAGCTGTTATCGGTTGTGACTTTCGACCCTAGATAGGAGAAATTACCAACGGTCTCAAAGTTGTAGTTTCCTATCTTTATTCTTCCCGTTTGGCCACTGTGGTCTGATGTTGTTGGTTGGTTGGTTTTTGGTGCAGACGTTGTCACCATATACTTTGTCTCGCCTTCATTGATGTGCAGCCCAAGATCTCGCGCCAGTGGCCACCTGCTCGATCTGGATGAAGGCAGTTTGTACGTCTCGGGTGGTTCTTCCCATGATGTCGATATCGTCAGCGAAGGCCAATAGTTGGGTGGAATTGAAGAGGATGGTACCTCTTGCATTTACATCAGCATCGCGAATCACTTTCCCAGGGCCAGGTTGAAAACTACCTTTTCGTAGACCGTTGTTGATGTTGAATGGTCTCGAGAGATTCTACTGCTTTTATCTGGCCTTACACATTGGTCAGGGTCAGCCTAGTCAGTCTTATCAATTTCGTCGGGATAACAATTTCTCTCATGGTCGTGTACAGTTTTACCCTGGCTATGCTATGATAGGCGGCTTTAAAGACGATGAAAAGATGGTGCAACTGATGTCCATATTCCAACAGTTTTCCATCGCTTACCGCAGAGAGAAAATCTGATCTGTTGCTGATTTGCCTGGAGTGAAGCCTCTCTTTGGTATGGGCCAATGATGTTCTGGGCGTATGGGGCTATCCGGCCTAGCAAGATAGAGGAGAATGTCTTATAGGTGATACTCAACAACGTGATATCTTTATAATTGCTGCACTGTGTGATATCTCCCTTTTTATGTATAGACAGATAATGCCTTGTTGCCAATTGCCAGGCATTGATTCGTTGTCCCATACCTTGAGCACAAGTTGATGAACCGCTTGGTGAAATTGGTGGTCTCCATATTTAACCAATTCGGCTGTAATTACATCGGCTCCTATCGACTTATGATTTTTAAGCCGATGAATTGCACGTATTGTTTCTCCTATACTTGGTGGTGGCAGTATTTGTCCGTCGTCTTCAATTGGCGGGACCTTCAACTCGCCGATGTTCTGGTTGTTCAGTAGTTCATCAAAGTACTCAACCAATCGCTCCAATATGCCCATTCTGGCGGAAATCAGATTTCCCTCTTTGTCTCGGCAGGATGAGCATCGAGGTGTTTAAGGCTTCATCCTGCTGACTTGTTGGTAAAACTTGCGCGCCTGGTACGGTTGCTCCCTGTACTTTTCTAGTTCACAGACCTGTTGGTTGCCCAGGCTTCCTTTTTCCGTCTATGAAGTCGCTTCTCCGCTCGCCGGAGTTCGTGATAAGTCTCCGCGCGTGCCCGCGTTCTTTGAGAATGCAACATTACTCGGTATGCAGCATTCTTGCGTTCCGTTGCTAGCTTACATTCATCGTCAAACCAGCCGTTCCGACTCCTTTTGCGGCTGGGGCCAAATATGTCTGTGGCTGTATTTATGATAACGTTCTTCAGGTGATTGTGAAGATCATTTGTTGGTGCTTCATCTCCAGGAGCTCTGTGAGGGCTGTGTTGTGGATGGCTTCAGTATTAACTCTCAGCTGACTGTCAGAGGGGATTCTGGGTGGTATTGTTATTCGAGCTCGGGCACCATGCCAACGAGTGATCGAGTGATCCGAGTGATCGGAGTCTACATTGGCCCCCCTATATGTTCTGACATTCATCAAGGCTGAGAGGTGGCGGCGTTCGATCAACACGTGGTCAACTTGGTTGAAAGTGGTCCCGTCTGGAGCGGCCCACGTTTGTTTGTGGACCGCTTTCCGCGCAAATCAGGTACTTCCAACAACCATTTCTTGTGACACTGCTAACTGAATAATCCGCAGTCCGTTATCATTTGTATTTTGATGTAAGCTATGAGACCCAACATATTGCGGCTCCTTCCCTACTTGGCTGTTAAAATCCCCAAGTATGATTTTGATATCATATCTAGGACAGTCTTCGAGGGTTCGTTCTACTGCCTCGTAGAAGGTATCCTTCTCCAACTCTTCACATCGTTATTCCGTTGTCGTTTGCCGGGTTCGTCGTTGTGTTATCAGTCCAGTCCGAGGTTCCTGTTGTGGCTTCGTAACAAGTTTTAGAACTGTGTGTTGGTTCAGCAGGCATTTCCCAGGGTTTATGCTTCATCCTGGGTACTAATCCACGTTTCGCCCTGGGACCCATACTACCCTTTACCCAATACATTGGTAATATTGGTAAGTGGTTGGGTGATGGCCAAAAGAACATCCAAATTGGTGCAAGTCGACAAAAACTGCACAGTTATCCCAAAAACTTAAAAGGATGGCGAGGTACTGAGCTGACTGTTAATGATTCAAATTCAGCTGGGGAAACGGTCAACATCGATGTTTTGGTATTGCAACCTTTCTCTCCGTATTTTCGGTGCAGCTTAGATTTATCATCCTGGCCGGATAGCTCATGTGGTTAGAGCACTGGGCTGTCTTAGCGGAGAGTATTTTTTTATAAATTGACTAATTATCATTATACTACATTTCATTTCTACACATGAAGTCAATACATACAGCCTAGGTCAGTAACTGCATGAACATAATGATAACAGTACCCCCACGCTTACTTCTGGGTCTTGGATATCTTTTTGAAGGGCCTAATATCCAATGATCTAGCTGTAGCTAGCGATGCATATTTTATAGATGGCACTCAGCGGTAAGACCCTGGGCAAGAAATGTAGGAGTCCATTCTTTCTTAAAATGACGAAGGTCTCCTGGACGAAGCTGTTGGTCTTGAAGGCTATGCAGCTCCAATTGATTGAGATTATTGAATTGGTAAACACTGGGGATAAAATCAGCTGGGCTATATGGATATAAACGAATATAAAACTCGAGGCATAATGTCGATTATGCTCTAGAGACAACTTGTAGAGATTTACCGGAGCAGTATTTCATTCACATATGTGCCCCACTCCTGAAGATGTGTTGGCTTAGTTTTAATATCGACCAATCGGCCTCACTTCTTTCGTGTTGAAGACAACAGAGCGTGTCTTGGACATCCACCTGAGGATCATCTCAAGGTTGCCTACCTGAAAGGCGAATCCACAGAGGCCGGTCTTCACAAGGTAATTAGCGGTCGTTACAGTACAACCAACATAGCTTACAACAACGTGAGGACCGAAGACATTAAGGAGGTCCTATCCAGAATAGGAATGGAGGGTTGTCAATCTGATCTGGGAGGTAGACCCTTGTTCAGAGCTGTAAAAATAAGGATTTCAAGGTGGCGCCATCCCCCCAGTGTTCTGGTTGATAGTGATGAATGAAATTTTACGAATATTGTGGTGGGGTGCGACGATGACTCTGTGATATTAGTGTCAAGAATGTTTCCCTCCGTCATGAATGAGATTATGTAGGATGTGTTCTCAAAGGTGAGCCTGTACGGGCTCGGCATAAATTCAACCAAAGTGGAACCAATGCTACCAAAATTTCGAGGCTAAATGTATAACTTCTTCCTAATGGGAAGTATTTAGGCGTAATCCTGGATACTAAGTGAAATTGGAGACTAAACATAGAGCTGTGGGTAAAGAAGACCTGTATAGCCTTTTAAGCGTGCCAGGGAACCTGGGCGCAGGATGCTTCTTTAGATGTACACAGCCGTTGTTCGCTCTATTGTGTGGTGGCTGGCGGTGCGAGAAAAATATAATATGTTAGGACCAATCTTAAAAAGATTCAAAGAACCGCGTATGCAGATGTTCCTGGGGCTCTACAGTCCTGCCTGGCAGATGTGGTTAATGTGCTCCTGCACCTTCTTCACCTGGACTTTCGCGTTAAATACATTGTATCATGCAATGCTGTCTTACTTCGTTAATCCAGATGTTGGATAACGAAGGCATGCGGACATAACATACTAGAGTACCACGGAACTGCTGGGCATTCCCAATGGACTATGCCACTAACTTTCCAGCTAACATAGAGTGGAAGACTGGCAATTGTTATGATACAGTATTTTTTACCGACGGATCAAAGATGGTCTGCGAAGTCGGTGCGGGAGTATCCTCAGATAAGCACAGTGTATTCTACGATTCGGCAGCGTATTTCAAGTTGAGAAACTGGCAATACTAGAGACCACTCGATTACTGTGCTCCAAGTGTTACATTCTAATAGGCAGCTAGGTAACCACTAAGGCTTTATACTCAGTGGAATATCCTCCGTCTCCCTTCTCTGGGTTCATGGTCACAAGAACATAGAGGGAAAAGGATAGGCGGATGGACAGGACAGGCGAAGCTCTTTTCCAGATAATCGCCCAACAGGCACTGCGCGTATGTAAAGGGGTAAAACCTACTCAGAACACTTTACAGCCATCTACTTTTAATGACGAAGGCTCATCATCTGGGGTAAGTCAAGGAGGATGTGGCTCTCCTACAACAATGCCTTATCGCGACAGTTTTTGGGCCAGATTGGTATAAATGTAGCATTTGAAAAAAAAACTTGTTGTTTCTTTTTCGTTGGTGTGAATATTTATTCTTGCAAAAACTGATATTTCGGGAACCACTTGTCCCCTTCATCAGTGCTAACAAGTTTGTAGCAGTTTGCATGGGGTACGAACCTGTAGGGGCCAGATTCGGCACATCCTACAATCCACATTGCGGTTGTTGCGGAGTGAAGGAACCTTCTTAAACTTCCTTTGCGATTACCCAGCTCTAGCTAGAGCCAGACTGCGAACCTTAGGTAAACAATCGTTTGGGGACAGTAAAGCGATCTCTGGTTGTACAATAGGGGAGCTGTTACCGGTTGGCTCTGAATATTTGAGCTGGTTAAATTCTGTTCCCCGTGTCCTTTTCAAAGCAGTCACGATCTTATGCGTTTTTGACATTAAAATGGCGCATTACAGCGCCAATTGGGTTTCTTTATGCGGCCACTGATGCTTACCGGCCTACCAGCGCTATAGTTGGGTATTCGGTGATATTTATTTTTTTGTATATGGTAGATATAATGCCTATGCACTAGTCCTCCGGTGCTGATTTGTTGTCTTGCACTTTCAATATGCGTTGAAAGTTATGTAGCGACCACGGATGCGCGACGAGAGCGGAATCTCATTCGGCTCTTTCTTAATTAATTTGCTTAAATAATGCATTTAATAATGTGCAATTATACTAATGTTCACCGTAGATTGCACATTATTGAATGCATTCGGGCGAATTGATCTTGGCAAAGGCGAATGATTTGCGGCATCCGCAGACGCATGCGCATGTTGCCGCAACATTGGCTAGACAGAGTTCAAGGCAATGTAGCGGCAAATGAAGCGGTGCTGGAAAAAGAGGAGAACCGTTGTTTTGGTTTTGGAGAGAAGGAAGTGACAGTTGGGTTGGGAAGTGAAAATCGTTTGGGAAAGAGGTGTGAGGATTTGGTGGACGAGAAAAAAAAGGAGAGTTCTTTGTTTTGTTGATCGGTTGGCAGAAAAAAGGAGAGGTTTTGGGTTTTTGGTGATCGCTTGGGAGAAAAAAAGAGAAGTTTTTGTTTGGTGAACGATTGACGTGAAAAAAAATTAAATTTGTTTGGTGAACAATTAGCGGAAAAAAGGAGAGGTTTTGGGTTTTGGTGAACGATTGGTGGAAAGAGAGTTGGGTGGAAGTCGGAATCGTTTGAAAAGATCCCGAGAATAAGTTCAAATCGTTGGCAAGAGTAACAAATGGTAAATGCATAGTGATTTAAAGCAAAAAGGAGAGGCCTAAGACCAGGAAGGCTGTTTTTTTTTGTGTGCACTGTTGGCGGGGACGTGAACGGCACGAACCCCTTTTCGTCTCTGTTCCGGACAAAGGAAGCCTTCGAGACTGCATCAGGAAACCGCAGAAGAAAGGAGAAGAGGCGGCTCCAGTGGAGGTGAAATTTTCGTGGAGGCTTTGCCGCAATAAAATCCCGCATCTAGATATTTATAAATTCACAATTCAACTACTTAATTAAAATTTTATATTTTTAGGATTATCAGATTGCAGCAAAGCATACTGTAATAAATTTCATTATTAACACCGAAGCATCCTTCGAGCTCAGAGTGACGCCGAAGTAAGTTTTTTTAAAAGAATTTTCTTTGTTTTGTTTTTCCTATTAGTTTTCTTGATCTTTTTTCGCTATATTTCTTTAATTTAAGTCAATTTTTTTTCCTATTTTGTTTTCATCATATATTTATATATTTGTTTTTTCTTTATCTTTAATACATTATGAATTACAACTAAGTTTGGCGTAATTTGAGGACTTCCTCCCTCTCTTTTCCTCCTTGCTCCCGCAGAACTTGTATTTAAGGGACATCCTCAAAAAATGACAAACTGGCCTGAGGATGTCAAGGAAGGGTGGGAGCCTCAGGGGCCGCGCCTCATACAAGATCTGAGGCGGAAGAGGCAATAATTGGGATTGTGATCCGTCGTGGATCTTCTTCTCCTTGATCGCGGCACTCGGGTCCGGAGACTTACGGCACCACGCGCGAGTTACGGGATCACCCCTTAACATCTAAAACCTTCCGACAATGCAACACATGCCATCGAATCAGCTAAACATTATAACCGCCCACTCAGCAAAATGTGCAGATCATCGAACCAACGATCCTTCTAATTCCAACGACACATGCCGGATATGCATTTTACCTGACCCACCTGTGTAAGCAGATTTAGAAAATATAAAAATTGTAACTTTAGCACGTAAGAGCGGAGTTGTAATTATATTGTAGCCGTGGAACGTTGTCCAAATAAATTAATAACTATATTTTTTTTTTGGAATTTCTCTTTCCAATAACGTTAACTGGCGCAGTCGGCACTTAGGCGGCGGACAGATTCCTAAATTCTTCCGAAGGTTCATCGGTGTATAACGCAGATCCCGCAGTACGACGGTTTATCGTGTTCGGTATCAAAGTGTTATTAAGTGTGTTATTGGTGTATTGTGGCAACAAGGGCATCGATTGGAAAATCTTCCCAGGCATGTGGAAACTAATTTTCTGGTAAGTCGAGATTTTGTTCCTATGCCACCTCCACCCATTTCACCCAAAAGGAAATCCGCCCCCTATACCATCCTCCCACGTAGGCTAAGGCAACTAAATATACTTAGGCAGTTAGATTTAGAACCAATTATAGAAATAGAAAATACTAGTGTATTAGAAAGTGAAAATATTAAAGAAAATCAATTTACAACTTCAATAGAAAACATAAGAGTGAATCAAATTTCGGAAAGTGAAAGTGAAAGCAATTATAATATGGCAACTAACGAAAACAATGTAATGTTGACCACCACTGATCTATTCAATTCTCTTCGCGTTCCGGATGCTATAAAAGACCTACCGAGGTTCGACGGGAACCCGCGTCTTCTTTTTGATTTTCTGGATAATGTGAAAGAAATTTTGTCAATTATAAGTGTCACAGATGGTACACCATATGGCCAACTACTCCTAAGGGCCATACGGAACAAAATCGTTGGAGAAGCCAACGAAGTACTTAATATGTACGGAACACCATTAGATTGGGAGCAAATAAGACAAAATCTTATATTACACTATTCTGATAAAAGGAACGAGACTTCCCTTATCCGAGACCTCCACGGTCTACGTCAGAATAACGACACAGTGCAAAAATTTTATAGTAATATTATCGAACTATTATCCAGTATGACCACCCACGTAAACATTCACGAAGTGGACCCAAACGTAATAGCAGCTAAGAAGTCCCTATTTGCAGAAATGTGTCTCAACACATTCCTATCAGGGCTCAAGGAACCTCTTGGTTCAACAATTCGGGCCATGAAACCAGTAACCCTCGCAGCAGCATACGCTTGCTGTATACAAGAACAAAATATATTCTATACCAAATCTGATCCTAATAAACAATTTTCGAATCTAAACCCATTTAATAACTCAAAACCGCGTCTTCAAAATAGTGAACCTATTGTTGCAAGATCAATGCTACCACAATTTCGTATACAACCAAGTGTTAGCAACCCAAGACCAACTTACCAGCCATATACATTTTTTCCACAAAAACCCTTCTTGACAAATCCTCAAGCACAGCCCGCATTCATAAATAACAGCCAACGATTTAATAACTCAAATCAAAATGCAAACCGTGGACATTTTATGAATCCTATTAATAACAACTTTAGGCCAACCACATTTCAAAATTCATTTAATCCCCAGTTTAGACAACCCACAGTTGGCAGGTCCTTTAATAACACTCAGCCAAAACCTGAACCAATGGAAACCTCGGGAATAACTAGGAGAACCCAAAGCCAACTAACACCGCAAATGAATAGGTTCTTCAACCCCCAACCAACACCAAGATACACTGCACAGGAACTGTTCAATATCACTGAACAAAATCCTGAAAACGATTATTCGTACGGAGTTATTTACCCTGAAGAACAACTACAATTTCAACCATACTATCAAGCTCCACTAGAGGAGTTTTCCCCTATGGATCACTCTAGCCAAATTATCGAGTATCCTTGCGAACCTCTCAGTTCTAATCCCGAGTCTAACCCCTATATCACAAACGTTGAAGTTGATGACGAAAATTTTCAATCGAGTGCCTCAACAGACCAATCGGATACCTAGATGTGAATAAGCACGGTAATACACTTCCTTACATCGAAATATCTTCCCCTTTTGAAAGACCGCTAAAATTCCTGATTGATACTGGCGCATCTTCTTCCTTTATTAACCCGGAATACATCGACCCTCGCGATGTAAAACCCACAAAACCCATTTCGATTATAACGATTCTAACAAAACATGAAGTGAAAGAAGAAGTTACACTTCCTAACTTTGTTGAATTCAACAAACAAGGAAACATAAGATTTCTTATCTTTAAATTTCACGACTATTTCGATGGCCTTTTAGGTGTGGACGCACTAACCCAATTAGGTGCAAAAGTCGATTTAAAGAGAAATTTACTAGTAACTGATAACGCATCCATTCCGCTCAATTTCAAACCAAATTTCATGTCTAAAAGGTATACTATTCCACCACACTCGAAATTTGTCGCTAAACTACCAGTAGACGAACAACACGGGGACATTTTAGTAAAACCCATTAAGCTAACACCAGAATTGCTTGTCTCTGAAGGCATCTATACAGCCACCGATTGGTACGCCCCAATCGAAGTAACCAACATATCTGGAAGCGAGCAGGTCCTTTTTGTAGAACAACCTCTAATGGTTGAACCACTTTCCGGTAATTATGAACAAGTTAATAATGTCGAAGTAAATTATGAACAAAGTTCACCATTCACTAACTCTAATGATCTTGTCGATTTACTGAGAGTTTCCCACCTTAACAACGAGGAAAAAACAATGCTATTCAAAATTTGCCGGCAATACGACGACATTTTCCACAAAGACAACCAAGATTTGACATTTACTAACCAAGTCAAACATAAAATCAATACTGTCGATGACTTACCTATCTATACTAAATCGTATAGGTACCCCTACATCCATAAACAGGAAGTCCAAAAGCAAATTGAGGACATGCTCAAACAAGAAATTATCCGCCCTAGCTACTCGCCTTGGAGCTCTCCCGTCTGGATAGTTCCCAAGAAGATGGACGCTAGTGAGAAACAAAAGTGGAGACTTGTAATAGATTACAGAAAACTCAATGAAAAAAACGATCTCCGATAGGTATCCACTTCCTAATATTAATGAAATATTAGACAAATTAGGGAAATCCATGTACTTCTCGACATTAGATCTTGCGTCTGGTTTCCACCAAATCGAAATGGATCCCAGGGACATTGCGAAAACAGCATTTACAGTCGAAGGCGGCCACTATGAGTATGTGCGAATGCCTTTCGGCTTGAAAAATGCCCCTGCTACGTTTCAACGCGTGATGGATAATGTTCTAAAAGATATTTAGGGCAAAGCCTGCTTGGTGTACTTAGATGATATCATCATCTTTTCCACATCCTTGCAGGAACACGGCGAAAATTTGAAGAAAGTATTTCAGAAGTTGCGTGAAGCAAACCTAAAAGTACAACTTGATAAATCGGAATTCATGAAAAAAGAAATAGCATTTCTCGGTCACATTGTGACAACTGAGGGAATAAAACCCAACCAGGACAAGGTACAAGCGATTATTGACTATCCCATACCAAAGACACAAAAGGAAATAAAATCCTTCCTAGGTCTCTTGGGATACTATCGCAAATTCATTAGGGATTTTGCAAAACTGACAAAGCCACTGACGGAGTGTTTAAAGAAAGGACGTACCATTAATTTAAACGACCGTTATGTACGAGCATTCCAGGATTGTAAAAACCTCCTTATGAATGATCCAGTTTTGCAACATCCTGATTTTAACAAGCCGTTTGTTTTAACTACGGATGCTAGCAACTTTGCAATAGGAGCCGTCCTATCACAAGGCCCTATTGGTAGCGACCGTCCCATTTGCTTCGCAAGCAGAACCTTAAGTGACTCAGAAACAAACTACTCTACAATAGAGAAAGAACTCTTGGCAATAGTCTGGGCCACCAAATATTTCCGCCCATATCTGTTTGGGAGGAAATTTAAAATCGTAACTGACCACAAGCCGTTAACCTGGATGATGAGTCTGAAAAACCCGAATTCCAGATTAATCCGGTGGAGGCTCAAATTAGAGGAGTTTGATTATGAGGTTATTTATAAAAAGGGGAGCCAAAACAGCAACGCTGACGCCCTGAGTAGGATAAAAAACCCAAACTGCACCAGGACGGAAAAAATAGAAATTCACGCTAACGAGAACGCACCCTCTCCCTCGAACGATTCAGCACAAGGTACGAGAGGTACCACAGTACACTCAGCAGAAGAAAACATGAATACTGGCATCCCAATTTCAGAAAGGCCATTAAATGAGTTCTCACTTCAAATAATCATCGAAAGGACGAACAGACAGCCCTCAACATCCGTCGAAACACCCTTCAGAAATAAACAAAGACGAACAATTAAAATACATGATTTTTCCGAACCTACATTAACTGAAATTTTCAAGAAATACATTCCCCCTAATAAAACTACAGCAATCTTTTCCGCTGACGACATCTTCAAGACAATTCAGAATGTATATACAAAACACTTTTCACAGTCTGGATGCTATAAATTAGTCAGATGTACTGTGCGACTTAAAGAAATTACGGAAAGTGATGAACAGGACGCTCTCATAAACAGTTACCACATAAATAGCAACCACCGTGGAATTAACGAGACCTTAGCACACCTTAAGAGAGATTACTATTTCCCCTATTTAAAAAGCAAGATAACCCAGAATATAAACAACTGCGAAAAATGTCAACTCCTTAAATACGAAAGGAACCCTCCGAAACCTATATTTCAAGCACCCGAAACACCTAGTAAACCTTTGGAAATCCTTCATTCAGATATCTATACCATAAACAAACAATACATTCTAACGATCATCGATAAGTTCTCGAAATTTGCAGCAGCATATACACTGCCTGCCAGAAACAGCCTATCAATAATCAAGTCGTTAAAACACTACATCAGCTTACATGGCATTCCTCAAAATTTAATAACCGACCAGGGATCGGAATTCACTTCCACATTATTCCATGATTTTTGCAAACAGTTCGGTATTAAACATTCAACAACATCATATCAACAGACTAGTAGTAATGCTCCAGTAGAAAGACTCCACTCGACACTAACGGAAACTTATAGGATAGTTTATGAGAAGAATCGCAGCAACGATCCAGAGGACATTCTAAATGAAGTTATACTCACCTATAATAATTCCATCCATTTCACTACAAAACACACGCCCTATGAATTGTTCTATGGTAGAACTTACAAATTCAACAATAGTATAACATCTAGTAACAGCCACGAATATCTTGAGAAACTTAGAAAATTTCAATCTAAATTGTATCCAGAAATTAAACAACTATTAGAAGACCAGGTTAAAAAACGATGTGAGAAATTAAATTCTACCAGGGAAGACCCCGAAAATTATAACGTAGGATCAGTAGTATATAGAAAGGAATGTCGACGTAATAAACTAAATCGTAGATTTTCAAAACATAAGGTGAAAGAAGATAATCATGTAACGATAATTTCTGATAAAAATCAAAAAATTCATAAATCCAAACTAAAGAAAAAACGGAAATTCCAGGCTAATACTAACGACACACGGACAGGAACTGGACATACGGGACCTGACAAATAACAATGGACTCTTACCAATTCGACTAGGAACAGCACGAATAATCACTTCGTATTACAACCTGATTCATATTGTACGACTGGACAATTACGAACTAAACATTAAACATATACGTGACACTATTATGACGTTTGACAACTTCACAGAACTCGACACATCCTTAGAAATTACAAAAGCTAAACTTTCGGAACTTAACAGCAAACTCTTAAACCTTATGCCAAAAAACCGAATGAAAAGAGGACTAATTAACGGACTCGGCACAATTATAAAAACCATAACAGGGAACCTAGATGCGAATGACGCTATCAACCTAAACAACAAAATTAACCAACTACTTGTTAACGAAAAAACTATAAACAATAACCTTGACCAACAAACCAAATTAAACGAGCAAATGATCAACCGATTCGATAATATCACAAATCATATTAACCAACAACAAAAATCTATTACTGATTACCTTAATTACATTAATGAAAATTCTAAAAATCAAATATTAAATGGTAATCGAATTTTGAAATACGCACAATACTTAAACCAAGTTAATTACAATATCGACCTACTTAACGATCATATTAGTAGTATTTCAGAAGCGATTATCCTTTCAAAATTGAATCTGATATCAAAAACTATCCTGAGTCCACTGGAACTATCCGAAATTTATTCTATTTTAGAAAATCAGCAAATACAAATAAAATCTAACGAAAATATCTATGAATTGTTAAGCCTGCAAGCCTACTACAATAACTCTAACATAATCTTTAACATTCAGGTCCCTATCACTCTGAAAGAAAATTTCTCCCTATATCATATAATCCCTCTCCCTATAGACAAAACCAAAATCATCCTAGCTAAACCCTATCTCCTTTTAAGCCCTAATAACACACAAAATCTCGACGAAAAATGTCAAAGCATTGAAAATACATTCTACTGCTCTAAATTAACGCTGAGAGAAACAAACCAATCAAATTGCGCCGCAAACATCATCAAAAACATACCAACACACTGCGAACTACACGACCGAGAATTCGAGATGGAGATCTACGAGCCGGAACCTAATCATCTTCTATTTATAAACGTTCCTGCCACCACCATCACTACAACCTGTGGACAAGACGAATTTAAAATCGAAGGAACTATCCTCATGAGATATAACAACTGTGAAATCACCACAAATGGCGTTACATATCGAGCCCAACAAACGGTTTATTGGGACGAAATCCATATCGTTCCTACCCTGTTTTCCGAAGTCAACTTCACAACCGTCAACACCGACAACATCCATCCAGACGAATTAAGAAACTACCAATTCACCAGAAGGAATTACGCCACCCGCGAAACTTACATCAGCCAGGACCAGTTCCTTACAACACTTACCATTATATCGGGCATATTCATCATCTTGGCTATCTGTGCATTAACCCTTTACCGGAAACAAGGAAACAAAGAAAATTTTCTGCAAAATTCACGCATTGTATCTCCTGCCAGTGAACCTCCAAAGATCCAGTTCCTCTGGCCGTCGCCATCTCTTAAGGGGGGAGGAGTTACGGGATCACCCCTTAACATCTAAAACCTTCCGACAATGCAACACATGCCATCGAATCAGCTAAACATTATAACCGCCCACTCAGCAAAATGTGCAGATCATCGAACCAACGATCCTTCTAATTCCAACGACACATGCCGGATATGCATTTTACCTGACCCACCTGTGTAAGCAGATTTAGAAAATATAAAAATTGTAACTTTAGCACGTAAGAGCGGAGTTGTAATTATATTGTAGCCGTGGAACGTTGTCCAAATAAATTAATAACTATATTTTTTTTTTGGAATTTCTCTTTCCAATAACGTTAACTCGCGCGGTCGAGCCGTTTTTTTTTCATTTTCCAATTTTAATACGCGTTCTGGTTGCTATTCGATAGGCCGTCGCGAATTCCCCTTTTCTTGTCTATTTTGGAATCCGGTGCGGACCCACGCATCGGAATAGACACGTTGATTTTTGGTAGTAATAAAGCGTGAGGGATCAAAGCGCTCAAAGGACTCCCTCACATTCCCGAGCCTGGCTAACACAGAGGCGTGCAAGAACGTGTCGACCGAGCACTTTGATGGAGCTTCAATCTTTGCGGGCGGACCTTCACGGTCAACTTAGCCAATTTGTTTAGGTTTCTGGGATAGCTCTGCCCTCTAGGTCGTTATCGGCCACTTAGGATGATCGCTCTGATCATTCTACCCACTTAATTACATTACAGTTAAGAGAAATATCTACTTCTTTATTACTTAGGGAAATCTTTCAGTCGGAGTCGAGATCGGATTAATTGCAGTATGGGTTATACATCCTTTTTGGTCAGGTCCCTCTAGTAATCACCCCCATAAACAAACTATTTCTCAAAATTTAAGGATTTATTTCCAAAAATTGTTTGTACATTTATGATTGAAAGTATTGTTCATCACTGGCCACTACATTGTCCCATCAATTCGGTAGCAAACGAATTCCGCGTCGAAAGAGCTCGTCATCCTTTGAGGTGATCCCGAATCAGTCCAATTCTTCATCGTAAGAACCGACATGCTGATGAGCCAGGTCGTGCATCACTGATCAGAAAAGGTAGCAATGAGATGGAGCAATGTCAGGAGAGTACGGTGGGTGGGGTAGAATTTCCCATTTCAGCGTTTCCTGGTAACTTTTCGCAGGTCGCGCCACGTGGGGGTGGTATTATCCTGCAGCAAAATCACTTTGTCATGCCTTTCCTCGAACTGAGGCTGTTTTTCCTTCAGTGCCCGTCTCAAACGCATGAGTTGAGTTCGATATCATCCGCCTTTACTGGCTTCACTCGGTTTTAGCAGCTCGTAGTAAACTACACCGAGCTGATCCAACCAAATGCAAAGCACAACCTTGGAGCGGTGAATATTGGTGTTGGCTGTAGATGTGGAAGGATGGCCGAGCAAACACAATGTTTTTCCATGTTTGGGATTATCGTAGTGAACTCATTTTTCGTCCCCAGTCACGACAAGGTGCAGAACATGGTTGCTTTTGAAGCAGCTGGTCACAGGCAAACAAACGCCGTTCAAAGTTCCTAGGATTGAACTCGTACGATCCCCAATTTCCTTGCTTCTGAGCCATTGAAAGGGTTTTGAGGCGCTTTGAAATGCGTAGCTGCGTCACATTCAATTATTTCGGCAACTCTTCTTGGGTTTGTCATGAGTCTTCGTCGAGTAAAGTCGTCAACTCGTTATCCTCAAGCACTTTTCTCCTCATCACCGTTCTTGAAGCGTCAAAATCTTTCACGATACGTTCTTTCACTAATAACTGCCTCGCCATATGTCTCCAAAAGCATTCAATGAGCCTTAGCTGCAGATTTCTTTGAATTGAACGCGTCAAGTAAAACTTCCCGCAAATTACAAGAATTTGGCTTGTTAACTGGCATTTTAAAGCGATTACAAAATCACTTTTATTTGGAAGTGGTGCTTTCGACAGATATATAAAGTTTCCAAATGACACTTTAGACCCGACAGTTCCACTTACCATGTATCTCTAAAGCCATCTATCGAAAAACGGTGGAAGCAAAATATATATCCGAACAAAGCTTCCACCCACATTCTAACATACTGTTGAGTACCGAAGCAACTAATATGTCAATCAAATGGGGACCGAAACAAAAACTACATTTCTCCATTAACTTTCCGTGAATTGAGTTGCACCTCAATTTCTCACGGTTCAATATAGTTCGATAATTGCACCCTCTGCAATCATTCGTCCTTTTAAATTGTAAAAATGTTTTCATACCGCACTTTACGATCAACTGCTTATGCCCCTAACATCAATTCCACTTTGTGTTTCACTTTTTTTCTGTCCTGGGTCCTTTATTCGCTTCAATTGAATTGCACTTGATATTGTCCATTTCAGCGTCAAGATACAACTTTAAAGTGTCCTTTGTGCAATTGTAAATGCACTTTTGTGACCTTATTTAGCCGTGACCGTATAAAATTGAGACAAGTTTTTTTCTGTGTTCGGGGATCACAAACAACTTTTTAAGCGAATTACGAGCGAATGGAAAAGGCTGGAAGGGACATTGGTAGGTTTTTTTTCTGTTATTTAAGTTTAAGGCGCAAGGAAGTGAGAGAAAAGGGAGAGGTTGTTGAGGACAATTCTTACAAATTAAGCGATTTAAAGTCAAATGAATGTCGTTTCCTTTTCTGCGATTCGAATTGTTCGGGGGAAATGACGCCGGAGTGGTATTTCGTACAATCGTCCTTTTTTACTTCATTAACATATTTAAATAATTAAAAAAGGCTTGATTCAAGTGTCCTAGAACCACATTTTGTCAGAAATTGGTTGGTACGTAGTAAAGTCCTAGAAACCTTGTACGTAATTTTTTCGAAAAGGAAAAACTTCTCCGTTGAATCACTAAAGGACCTCTTGTAATATCCTGGAAGCCGAGGTTTTATGGCAGCGACAAGCCATACAAGATACATAATCCGTACTCCTTGGACAAATTTAAATTCAGTAAAAAGAGAAACGAATACTGGCCTTTTCTGTAGATCAAATCAAACATTCCAACCCTCAATCCAAACTGAATTAATCAACCCATAAGTACTATTTTGGGTTGCAAAAACCGGACGAGTATCGACAATAACTGATTTCGATAAAATTTTAATGACAATATCGTCAATTATCGACGACATACACCCGATGAGGTTTCGAACGCAATGAGGCGTGAACAAGGAAGTCATGCTGTATAAGAGTCAGGACTTAAAATGTTTTAAAATCATCAATGGATTATCCTTGTCTCCGGGGGCAATCAATAACCAGGCCTGGAAGCCTTTTCCATCGATCAATTGGTAATTGACATCCAATGAATTGTTAAAATCCATTCTGAACTTCTCCCGTGTTACTCAAATGTACTTGGGAGGACAAACTGCTATGATGACGGCGATTACCCTTTACGGTAGAAGGAAGTGTGCCACAGAGTCCTGAATTGATGGCTGATGTTTTCCGTCTTGTCCTACATAGGCGGTTTGTTAAAATTTTCATTTCATCTGTTTTATGCTGACTCAGATATCAGAATTGTGATGATTTCAGTGTTTTGTTCGGAAATTCTGGTGTGTCAGAGATGAGTGATGAGTGTTGGGAGAAAGTGTCCTTGTCTATTGTTTGAAAGATGCTCCATAATCGATACCACTTTGACCGGAGATAATTCGAGCAACGATTGCAATATGGATATATGAATTGATTGGATTGATGTATGCGTGGCTAATTTATCGAGAATACCCCATTTGTATGTGATCCATATCATAATAGCTGTCCGAGGACTTTTTGCTTTAGGGTTGCTTTAAGAATGTTCCAACGTGGTATGATTGAACCTGCCATATTTATTACGAGTCACCTTGCTATTCCCCAAGTTTGGTTGCTAACAAAAATCAGGGTACCAATTATGCTTCAAGTTAAGGTTGCAGAATTGGGCCAGTTCTTCCACAACATGCCCGTGGTGACCACTGAAAACTGTCTTCGGATGGGCTAAGAATGTACAAGGCCGGCCTCCCAGGCCCAGGCCCCGGTTCATTTAACCGGACTAAAGTCTGTTTGCCTGCCAGCCATTTTTAAAGTAAGTTACGCAAGTAAATTTGGCGGGGGATGAACAGAAACACCAGCCCGAGGACCGACAATCTGCATTGTGACAGATGCTAACAAAACCCAAGTCAAGGTGGGAGAGCACATGCTAAGGGCTGCATGGGGGAAGCTTAATCTCTAGTATGCGGACTCCAAATATCTTAAGCAACTTGAGCTTCAATTAAAGCGCTTGCCCTGGTGGTTGGGATAGCCAGAGTGCACTTCTTTCTTTGATTGCTCCTGGGGCCAAGACTACACGAAGCGGAAAGCGAAGAGTTGACGGTTCCTGCAAGCCCTTTAACACGGAAGGGTTGCAAGGGGAATGTTCGGTTTATGCGTCCGTAGTGTGGCGAGTTAAGGTCAAACAAAAAAGTTTTTAGTGGGAGCTAGTCTCACTGCAAAGAGCTGCCTATCTGGGTATTATCGGCGCCGTGAGCATGACATCCGGCGCAGCTTTAAATACATTACATAGAGAAAACTGAGATGAATCAGAAGAATACGTGGCGGAATATACTGAGGCTTTAGCACCGATAGCTCCAAAACAGAACAAGGTTCTGGAGCAGGAGTCTACCTTTCGAGTAAAAACGAGGAGTGGCATTTTCCTTTGAGACAATATGCAACGGTATTTTCGCTTGAAATGCAATGCAAATGCAATCCAAAGAGCAGCAGCCTGGGTAGGGGTAGTCAGGCTACACTAAAGGCATTGAGCAGTCCTTTGATTACTTTAAAAATTGTTCAGGTATGTAGAAATCGATTGAACTCTAGATTCAATACGGTGTTCCCATGGTGTTGAGAGTTTATGCACAGAGTGTTGGACTCCCGCAACAGTACGCTGTCGGACTACCAACTAAACAGCTCCATATCATCAGAGAGCTACCCTGGAACCATTTGACATATTACTTCGGGTTAGCGCTCACGCTATCCCGACTTTGGGAGCCTTCAAGTCATGGAATCCCTTTCACCATCGGGAGGGGAAGGGAAGGAAGGGAGTTGT
Source organism: Hermetia illucens (assembly GCF_905115235.1). Taxonomy (NCBI): domain Eukaryota; kingdom Metazoa; phylum Arthropoda; class Insecta; order Diptera; family Stratiomyidae; genus Hermetia; species Hermetia illucens. Next base: position 27,927,296 of record NC_051849.1, read on the forward strand.
TAGTTCAGGGAACCCCTTACCATCTGATCCTCCCCGGTCGAGTTCAATTTTCTTTGCAATAAGAAGAGCCCGAACATAATGCGCAACACAATTCCAGCTGCCAGCGCTCTTCAGCATCTCTCTGACAATTTTGTGTTGAGAGAGCTCTCCTGTGTCTGTATAAAGCTGCCCCTTGGCTCATTTTGCCAAGAGAGTTGCCACTCGGTAAGAGTGCGTTGAGGTTTTTCACGGAGTTTAAGTTCTCGTCCTTACAGCGGTAGAAAGCTTTGCGCTCCTTGACAAGGAGGGTAATGGGGATCATTCCTGCGATCATTAACACGGTCGGTTCTGAGACAGTACGATAAGCAGACGCCACTCGCAAAGCTCCCCGTCTCTGCACTTGAACAAGGTGGTTACGATGTACCTCATTGTCAAGGGCATCAGTCCACACCTCCGCACCATAGAGAAGAACAGACTGCGTTGCTCCCATGAGGAGATGTCTCCTAGTTGATATAGGGCCCCTGACAATCGCCATTAGCCGACTCAAGGCCGCGATTCCAGCTGCAGCCCTGTCCGCTGCTGCTTTGATTTGCTCGAAGAAGCTCATCTTCGAGTCGAGCATTAAATCAAGGTATTTAATCGCTGGTTTTAACTCTATAGTCAACTCGCCGATCGATATGGCTGGTTGGGATTCTCCTTCTGGTCAAGATAACTACTTCGGTTTTTTCCAGCGCAAGGCTGAAACCGTGAGCATTCATCCATTCATCCATCAATATGCCAAGTGTGTTTTGTGCCTGTCTAACAGTGCATCATGCAATAAGTGCCACAATGTCATCTCCATAACCGACCAGACGTGACTTTTCGGGCATATTGAGTCTCAGTAGACTATCGTAGGAAGCGTTCCAGAAGTCCGGTCCTAGGATGGATCCCTGTGCTACTCCCGACGTGATGTCCATTCTCCTCTGGCCATTTAACGTCTGATAGAGCGGTCTTTCAGATAATCCCTCAATATCCGCAAGAGGTAGCTTGGCACGTGAAGTCAGTTTCTAATGCGCGTAGCATATCTGTCGAGACCGGTGGCTGTGTGTCTTCGATCGATGAACCACATCTACCACCTCCATAATAGCATCCACTATGGATCTCCCTCTTCTGAACCCGAACTGCTTTGGGGATAAGTCCCCGGCAGTGCGGATCGGGGTCTCCTTTACTTTCGCTGATCAGCACGTGTCTGGCCACTTTCCAGCAACAATGAAAAATGCCCTCCTCCAAGCAAGTGTTGAACGCCTTAAGCAGCAAGTCTGGTCGTTGGTGGAAGTTTGCAAACTTCCACCGGGATGTCATCAGGATCTGGCGCCTTCCTGTTTTTCATAGTTAGAACCGCTTCATCGAGCTCTCTTATTGTGACATTAATCCATACAGGACGTCTCGCGAACAATGCCCGTACAATGCGGTCCATCTGGTCGATACTTAGTATGCAGAGCCTCCGCAGAGTCCCGATTTTCCGGGTGACAAGCTTATAGCTTACACCTAGTTGACAAAGTTCTGCCAGCCGCGAGTTTTACTTTTATTTATCGCACTGCGGAGTCTCCTTTTTGCTGATCTATACTGTGCCTTTATGGCGCATGTCTGCTTGTTGGCGTGCAAACGTTGTGACAAACGGCGGAGCTTATGACACTCCCTCCATGGGTCGGCAATTTCTGCTGTCCACCAGTACATAGAAGGCTTGTCGCGGCTGGGGCCCCTTCGGGGAATGGAAGCCTCATACACCGTCCTTATCAGGTTGATCACTGAATTTACAACGGTGTCAGCTGCGACGCTATCAACTCCCGGAGCGACCTCTAGCGTGGCTCTGCCTGCTCCAAGAGGTTTACCGAACTTGCCAATTTTCACCCTCACGGCATTCCACAGGCAGGGGGAGCGGCAAGTAGCGTCAACTACTTCAAACGCGATGTACTGGTGATCACTTGACGAGAAGTCTTCTAGGACTACGACCCGTCCACCGATGGTGCCAGAGATTCCGACGCAAAGGTGATGTCAGGAATGCTCCCTTCACAACCTGGGCGCCAAAACGTTGGCGTGGATCCGGTGTTTAAAACTACGAATCCGGTTCTCGCCGCCATTTACAAAATTCGTTTCCCTCTGGAGTTTGCCGAGGCATTCAAGGGCCCTGGCATTAAAATCGCCGCCTACCAGGATTCGTTCCCCCGTGCTCGAAATGGCGTTCTCCAGAGCATTAAGTCGGCGCAGAAAGTCCGGCATCGTCTCGTTCGGCGTCAGGTAAACGTTATACCTAAACTGGATCCAGACAAATCCGTTCTCTTGGCTTTCGGCAAGAACACAAAGTCTAATCTCGTCCCTAACCCAGATTGCAGCGGTGCCCGATAAGCCGAGATGCAATGAGGCCGGGTCCGTTTCGGTATTGCTCGCTAATTAGCACTAGATCAGCATTTATTTCCGCAAGGAATTGTGCTAGCAACTGATGAGCGGTTGCACTCCATTGTAGGTTAGGTGGTAAAATGCGGATCATTTAATTTGCAGCCTAGGTTTTTCCAATTCCGCCCTGAAGATTGGACACCGTCCCGAGCCCGCAGTGTGTGCGACGCTCTCACCAGACGCACCACGATATCTGCAGAGAACGTAACTTTCGCTTTCATTGTAGGTCTTCGCTTGATGATTAATTGGCCGCATCTCCGGCATGCTGTGCTCCTGTCTGATCCCTTGCAAGTTGCTGACGTGTATCCATAGTCCACTTGGTGGGGAATATCCGCATTCGTACCTTGTATACTACCCATCCAATTTTGATTCTCCCGCTACTAAGGAGTTTCCTCGCATATTGCTCGGGGACTTCTACCACGGCGAGTAGCTGGCCTCGAGCATTTAGAGAGGTGATACCTATCCGGGCGTTGGTTACCCCTGGACATTTACGTTTTATCGCCTCCTCCACTTCGACCTTTTCTGTGAGGCAGTCAAGATCCCGGATTTCTAGAGAGCACATGGGCTCTAGGCTGGAAACAAGAGCTTAACGAGCAGAGCCGACGGTCTAGTCCTTCTTCGTTTACTCGTTTTTTCTGCTACTGGCTTTTGGTTTGCAGCCTCCTTGTCTTTTTTCGGCCCTGGAAACTACTTTGATAAAACCACCTTCGGGCACGTCATCCTCTTTTCACTTTTCCCCAGTTCGCTTTACAGTGAGCTATCTGTGGTCTGTTTCACGCAAGCAGCGTTCTCCCTTGTTACCGACCGCATGCCATTTCCTGATGAGCCTATCATCTTTGGCTCTAGATAGGACGGTCGACTGCACTTCTACCCGGTTTGTGTCCGAATCTATCTGCTCATAACTAGAGATTCTGACTGGGCTTTTTTCTGAACAGGGGCACTACAAGGTATTGGAGTTACCATCTCCCCACGATCAGTCGCGCCGCTTGATAAAGCTCGCTCTTTGTTTGGGCGCCCCGGTGTCACATCGAGTATGTCAGCCCTCACTGCTTCTTTCGCTGATCGCTCCGGTGAACAATGCACTTTTGTGTTGCACCCAAACGCACTCAGCTCTGTCTCTTTCCTTGTTGTTTCGTCGATTTTTTTAATTAATTTATGTGGCCGCAATAGTCAGGAACGTGTGTTCCCTCAGGGACACAGCCACTACCCTAGTTACCTGACCTACGCTTAGCTGATCCCGGAATTCACGGACGAATCAGCGCTCATTCGGAGCAACGCGGTCTGCCAACACCGGTTCAATGCACACTACCCGATCAGGGCCTCGAAGGGGCTGGCTCATGATACACATCACAACTACCACCTTGGTAAGGCTAGGCTCACATCACCCAGCTCTCTGTCGACGGGTCCGGAGACCCCCAGTGTGTCCCGACGTGTATCAGTCATTCGCTGTTCGCTTTTCACCGAGAAGCTTTCTTGAGGGTACTACATCATCATCATCAACGGCGCAACAACCGGTATCCGGTCTAGGCCTGCCTTAATAAGGAACTCCAGACATCCCGGTTTTGCGCCGAGGTCCACCAATTCGATATCCCTAAAAGCTGTCTGGCGTCCTGACCCACGCCATCGCTCCATCTTAGGCAGGGTCTGCCTCGTCTTCTTTTTCTACCATAGATATTGCCCTTATAGACTTTCCGGGCGGGATCATCCTCATCCATACGGATTAAGTGACCCGCCCACCGTAACCTATTGAGCCGGATTTTATCCACAACCGGACGGTCATGGTATTGCTCATAGATTTCGTCATTGTGTAGGCTACGGAATCGTCCATCCTCATGTAGGGGGCCAAAAATTCTTCGGAGGATTTTTCTCTCGAACGCGGCCAAGAGTTCGCAATTTTTCTTGCTAAGAACCCAAGTTTCCGAGGAATACATGAGGACTGGCAAGATCATAGTCTTGTACAGTAAGAGCTTTGACCCTATGGTGAGACGTTTTGAGCGGAACAGTCTTTGTAAGCTGAAATAGGCTCTGTTGGCTGACAACCACCGTGCGCGGATTTCATCATCGTAGTTGTTATCGGTTGTGATTTTCGACCCTAGATAGGAGAAATTGTCAACGGTCTCAAAGTTGTATTCTCCTATCCTTATTCTTCTTCGTGTTTGTGTTTGACCAGTGCGGTTTGATGTTGTTGATTGATTCGTCTTCGGTGCTGACGTTGCCACCATATATTTTGTCTTGCCTTCATTGATGTGCAGCCCAAGATCTCGCGCCAAACACCGCCTGCTCGATCTGGATGAAGGCAGTTTGTACGTCTCGAGTGGTTCTTCCCATGATGTCGATATCGTCAGCATAGGCCAGTAGTTGGGTGGACTTGAAGAGGATCGTACCTCTTGCATTCACCTCAGCATCACGGATCACTTTCTCGAGGGCCAGGTTAAAGAGGACGCATGATAGCGCATCCCCTTGTCGTAGACCGTTGTTGATGTCGAATGGTCTTGAGAGTGATCCTGCTGCTTTTATCTGGCCTCGCACGTTGGTCAGGGTCAGCCTAGTCAGTCTTATTAATTTCGTCGGGATACCGAATTCTCTCATGGCCGTGTACAGTTTTACCCTGGCTATGCTATCATAGGCGGCTTTAAAGTCGATGAACAGATGGTGCAACTGTTTTCCATATTCCAACAGTTTTTCCATCGCTTGCTGCAGACAGAAAATCTGATCTGTTGCTGATTTGCCTGGAGTGAAACCTCTTTGGTATGGGCCAATGATGTTCTGGGCGTATGGGGCTATCCGGCCTAGTAAGATAGTGGAGAATATCTTATAGATGGTACTCAGCAACGTGATATCTCTATAATTGCTGCACTGTGTGATATCTCCCTTTTTATGGGGTACTACAGAGAGAGACATTGGCTAATGCTGCTGGGAAACACGTACAAGATGATATGTGTCCATCCTTTAATGAGGAAGCAAAATCCACGGAAAATTTTCTATGTAAGTGCCCTGCCTAAGAAAGCATAAGACATCAGATTTTTGGGTCTGCTGTGGTCTAGCTGCAGTGGGTAGTATCAGATCCACTAGCGGAAATTTGAGTCGAGTAGAATGGACCACTACGTTCTGAGTTCTCAGAGGCTATGCTTCTCCTGCACCTCATAAGCACACACCGACTCTGCTTGTATTTTATTCCAAATCAAGAGCCATTTGCCCGGGTCATTGATCCAGTGAAAGAGCAGACAGATGTCATCAGCGTAGTCGAGCTATTTGAGGATAGATCTCATAAACCATTGAATTCCTTCATGTCCCCAGATAGGGCAGCATGGAAAACGTCACTGATAACAAGATATATGGGCAATGATTTACAAAACAGACGAAGGCTTACTGCCAGGCGCATCATCGGAGGATGAGCTACTGGTAATCAGCCAGGAGACAGTAGTCGTCGAAGGCCTACTGTCTGTTCAAGACCCAGTATCAGAAAACCATCCATATTTGGAATAAGCTTGAGAAATATAAGTCGGCCGACTAGCGATACGAAAAGAACTAAATACTAGGCGATTGTTGTAGTAAATGTATGGGGGCACATCGAACTGAACACGCAACCTTCTGATCTAGAGCATTAGAAGTGCATAATTCCCATGCAAATTTCAGCTATTAGAACTATACCGATCGTCGTCTTTGCATCATTCGAAAGTGTAAAACTTGGAACTTTTTCCTTGGTTTTGCCGCAAGTATTTTCGTGGGTTAGCCAGTATTCCACGGCCGGACCAGGAATTTCGAGAGAAGGTTGAGCAAATTCAACACGGCCGCGAGCACAAGACACAGATGAACTAACTACAGTCTTTCTTTCATTTTACTATCATTTTTATATTAATTTTTTATATTTTTGTTTTCCTTTTAAATTGTGCTCCCGCCGACTGGGAATTTTTGTTTTTCAGTCTTTCTGGTCGTTTGCTCCCTCCAGTCTCTTCCAGACCGTTTTCCGCGTGGCTGCGGAAATTGTTGCTTCGGCGGACGTAAATTCAGTTGAGCCACAGCTGCTTTCCGCTTCGATGGGTCGTCCGTTTCCTCCGTTTTCCCTAAATTTCGGAGGAATATGTCGAGCGAGGAGGAATCCGCGGAAGGCGCGATACCGCCGTTGGCGGGGATAAGGTCGGCTTTGAGCTGCTAAAGTCTCTCTGGCTGCAGCGACTCCCGGAGAGCACCCGCCCCATCTTGGCTTGCGCAGACTCGGGATCGCCGGAGGTGTTGTCCGTCATGGCCGCCAATGTACACGAGGTGTGCACGTGCCCCGTGGTCGCGGAAGTTTTCCGAGACACAACCTGGGAAATCGATGGTGACAACATTGGGCAACGCGGTCACCAAGCTCGTTGCGACGCTAGATACTTTGCGTTCGGGAGGTAGATCTCGATCGCAATCATGGTCGAGGTCTACTTCCTGAAAGGGGCGTTCGGGTAGTTGTACCCCGGGATCCTCATCGGCCTCGACGTTTTGTTGGTACCATCGGAAATACGGAGCTGAAACGACTAAGTGTACCACCGGATGCACGTTTAGCGCAATAAAAAAACTACACTCGCTGGGTGCCTCGGCAACGGCTACACGAAGCGTAGTATCACGCCGCCTTACAATCTTCGACCTCCTAAGCAGACGTTGCTTGCTGGTTCTCCCGGTACCCCGTCCGAACACCCTTATTCCGCAAAACCTGCGTTTAGCCGCCGCGAATTACTCTCCCATCAGCACTTATGGTTATAGGCAGGTGGACGTGAGTCTCGGACTCCGTCGAACGTTTTCGTGGCGTTTCATTTTAGCGGACATCAGCATCCCCATATTAGGCGCAGACTTCCTGTGTCACTGTGGGCTGCTGGTTGACTTGCAGAACAAGACTTCAATAGACCCCGTAACCTCGTTACAGACGTCAAGGAAGATTTCTGCCTATCGAGATGACACTCGCTTGATAATTTTCGAGGATGTTGCTGAACATTGCATTCGCGAACTCCTCCGAAAGTTCCGCAGCATTATTACGGAAAATAGTTTCTCCAAGCCGGTGATGTACGATTTGCAGCACCTTATCAATACCACCAGCTCTGGAATCTTCTCAAAGGTGCGTCCTCTTTCACCCAAGAAGCTTGCTGTTGTGAAGAGGGAGTTTGAAAATTTGTTGGTTGTTGTTGGTCCTCTCTGCTTCATATGGCGAATGGCGGCCAGGTGTAGATTATAGGCGTCTGAACGCTCAGACAGTTCCAGCCCGAGATTCCATACCACTCATCCATGATTTTGCGCACTCACTAACGGATTGTCGTGTTTTTACGACTGTGGATCTAGCCAAGGCGTACCCCGAGGACATTCTGAAGACGGCTATTTGCACAACTTTCGGACTCTTCGAGTTCACTAGGATGACTTTCCAGAGGTTCATCCACTCTGTTTTACGAAACTTAAACTTTTGTTTTGTATCATATATATGGATGATGTTTTCGTCTCATCCGCTTCCGAATCTGAGCACTTAGAGCATCTCGAGTGCACTTTTCAATGTCTCCTTCAGACCGGACTTGTCTTAAACGTTGAAAAATGCAGATTTCTACAGAAACAGGTGAAATTTCTCGGCCACTTAGTTACCCCTGACGGTATCTAAACAGAGCCAGACAAGGTTGAGGGGATTAACAGTTTTCCACTACCAGCCATGGTGAAGGATCTGCGATGGTTCTTGGGCATGTTAAATTTCTATCGTCGTTTCTTGCCCAGGGCCGCTCATCATCAAGCGACCCTGAACGCCTAATTGTCTGGACCCAAAACTAAAGACTCCTGCGAGGTTGTGTGGTCTGCTGAGGCCGTCCATGCGATTAGGACAGCTCCCCTAGCTGTGTTTGTCGATGCCTCAGATACTGCGGTAGGCGCCGCTCTGCACCAACGGTTGAATCAAATCTGGCAACCGTTGAGCTTCTTTTCAAAATGGCTCAACCCAGCTCAACGCAACTACAGCGCCTACGATCGTGAACTACTCGCCGCGTACCTTGCTATAAAATACTTCCATTTCTCCCTTGACGGCAAGCCGTTCACTGTGTTCACGGACCACAAGCCTCTTACATTCGCGCTTAGACAAAACTTAGGCACTTGAGTTATATCAGCCAGTTTACTTCTGATATCCAGCATGTGTCTTGTAAAGACGCCTTGCAGACGTTTTGTTTCGAATTGCGGAGGTCATAGTCCCCCCCCCCTCGATGCTCATCCTGCCGAGACGAAGAAGGAAATCTGATTTAAAATAGGTAGTGTTGAGTACTTTGATGAACTATTGAACAACCAGAACCTCGGTGAGTTGGAGGTCCCGACAACTGAAGACGACGGACAAATACTGCCACTACCAAGTATAGGAGAAACAGTCCGTGCAATTCATCGGCTTAAAAATAATAAGTCGCCAGGAGTCGATGGAATTACAGCCGACTTGCAAAGAGGCATTATCTGTCTCTAACGCTGCCAAGAGGAGACTTACGGCTCCACGCGCGCGGTCGAGCCTTTTTTTATTTTTCAGTTTTAGCTCTGCTGCTTTAGCTCTTAGCGGGCGGACCTTCACGGTCATTTTCGCCATCTTTTTAGATTTCTGAGATAGGTCTTCCCTCTAGGTCGTTCTCGGCCACTTAGGATGATCGTCTGATCCTCCTATTCCCATGAGTTCATTACAGCATTTTGACTTCAAGCACGGGTACTATATCCTATACAGACGTACTAAGAACGGTGAAAACTGGGGGAAAACGTCAGTAAGAGCTGGAAGAACCAAAAGGAAAATCGCATACTGGAGCCAAGAAAGTCCAGTGGGAGGTAAGCTGAGTATGAGATGCTTATACAGGGCAAGTGTCTGGACGAAAGTGCTTCAAATTCAGATATTAGCTGTCTTTTGAACGTGTCTGCACAGTGGTGGTCAAATTAACACTTGCTTGGTTATAGACTCGACTTTCGTTAGTTCTTCGCTAGCTCGCATTTTACCATGGAATATCACTAAGTACAACACCCTAAAAAACAAGCAAAGTGGTTGGGGGCCTACATTTCCAGAAGCAGAAGCATGACAAGCTGTTCGTGAAAGCAATCGACGGTCAAATATCTATGGAGATGAGTTTGAACTAAGACACCATACAAGCTTCAATCTCGGAAAGAGCGCCTCAAATCACAGGAGTGCGCAATGGTAGCATACGACGTTATAGTTTCCTTGGTAGAGGGCTAAGTTCTGACTGAACAGGAATTTTCTGATATTTGGCTGACGTGTCATTGTGCTAGACAAGCGGCCCAGGGAGCAGTAATTAGGAACCAACCAGAAGGTGGAAAAGCATACATACAAGGAAGCTTGCTAGCTTAAAATTTAAGCCTTTCAATACTGTAAAACGTGATAATGAAACTCGCAGTAACAAGTGAAGAAGTGATAAACCGAACAAGTCTTTAGGCAGACTGTTAAGTTAAAACTGGACATATTTGTAGAGAGGATAGCGTTGGTGCTTATAGCCAGTAAATTATCATCGATTAGATCCACATCCTTTTTGGAAACTACAAAAAAATGCTGGAGCGGGTAAGGAATGTTACTTACGGTTGCTGAGAATTTGGTAGGCCAATTAAACCGACAATTTGGCTTCTGATGACCTACAGCAACTATCATCGCCTTCAAACTGGTTACTGACTTGGTGCAATATACGGCAAGGGTAACACTAGCAAGTACGTATTCCGTAGTGGTTATCCCTGTTGTACAAAATGCATTCAAATCGGTCAATTGAAATATTAACTCTGCTTATTGACAGTTATTTAAAAATAAGGTGGCTTTGGTCATAGACCTCACGAGCGATGGACCCAAGAAGCACGTTCCCTCCTCAGGGGTTCCACAAGGCTCTGGCCTGGTCCCACTATTGTGGAATATCAGGTGCAATGACGTTGGGTTAAATATAGAGGCGACCAGTTACACCAAGTGGTTCATGAACTTGTGCTCAAGGTATGGGACAGCGAATTAATCCCTGACGATTGGCAACGAGGCATTATCTGTCTCATACATAAGAAGGGAGATATCACACAGTGCAGCAATTATAGAGGTATCACGTTGCTGAGTACCGTCTATAAGATATCTTGCCAGGCCGGATAGCCCCATACGCCCAGAACATCATTGACCCATACCAAAGAGGCTTCACTCCAGGCAAATCATCAACAGATCATATTTTCTCTGTGCAGCAAGCGATGGAAAAACTGTTGGAATATGGACATCAGTTGCACCATCTCTTCATCGACTTTAAAGCCGCATATGATAGCATAGCCAGGGTAAAACTGTACACGGTTATGAGAGAATTCGGTATCCCGGCGAAACTGATAAGACTGACTAGGCTGACCCTGACCAATGTGTGAGGTCAGATAAAAGCAGCAGGATCATTCTCGAGGCAATTCGACATCAACAACGGTTTATGACAAGGGGATGCCCTATCATGTGCCCTCTTTAACCTGGCCATCGAGAAAGTGATCCGTGATGCTGAGGTAAATGCAAGAGGTGCGATCCTCTTTATGTCCACCCAACTACTGGCCTACGCTGACGATATCGGCATCATGGGAAGAACGACCCGAGACATACAAACTGCCTTCATCCAGATTGAGCAGGCGGTAATTGGCGCGAGATCTTGGGCTGCACAGCAATGAAGGCGAGACAAAGTATATGGTGGCAACGTCAGCACCAAAAACCAACCAATCAACAACATCAAACCGCACTGGTCAAACGGGAAGAATTAAGATAGGAGACTACAACTTTGAGACCGTTGATAATTTCTCCTATCTAGGGTCGAAAATTAAAACCGATAACAGTTACGATGATGAAATCCGCACACCGTTGTTGTCAGCCAACACCATAGGGTCAAAGCTTTTACTGTACAAGACAATGATCTTGCCTGTCCTCATGTATTCCTCGGAGACTTGGGTTCTTTGCAAGAAAAATTGCGAACTCTTGGCCGCGTTCGGATGGACGATTCCGCAGCCTATACAATGACGAAATCTATGAGCGATACCATGGCCGTCAGGTTGTGAATAAAATCCGGCTCAATAGGGTGGGCGGGTCACTTAATCTGTATTGATGAGGATGATCCAGCCCGGAAAGTCTATAAGGGCAACATCTATGGTAGAAAATGAAGATGAGGCAGGCCCTACCTGAGATGGAACGATGGTATAGGGCAGGGTGCCAGACAGCTTTTAGGGATATCGATTCGGTGGACCTCGGCGCAAACCCGGGATGTCTGCATTTGCTTATTAAGGCAGGCCTAGACCGGTTGTTGCGCTGTTGATGATGATGAATAGGTATTCCCCTATCCGCCAGCTAGGATCGCGTTTGATGGAAGATTTGGCAATTCCTTACAAGCGAGAGTGAGAAGCGGTGGTGTCATCTTCTGCTGAGTTGAGGGGTTTTTTATGCATGCAAAAGGAGGGTGGATTTTTTTTATAAAATATAGTCATGTGGGGTATCAAATAAAAGGGCGCAATTCAGTTACACAATAAATCACAATTCTGGGAATACCATTTAAAAGATGTAAAGTAGACTGCATTGTTCAAAGGAGGGCCATTTACTACTCTCAATTAGGAGCAACTAAAATGCGACGGGAAGGGAGGTCTGTTCCCTTGATGTTGCATATAAATTAGTGGCTTGATTAAAGACAGAAAATTCGATTATGCTAATAAAGTTATAAAGAATACACTTCTTCAGGCCAACAAAATTTTGGGAAGACATAAACGCTAATTGTTAAACAACAGAAAATGATGTAGCCAGCTAAAGACATCCCCATCAAATTCCTGCGTAGAAGCATTCTATTCTTCCAACAGAATATTATTATCCAACCGTGCTGTTCGTAACCTAAAAGATAACATCATACTAATTGCTAATTACCTTTCTGTTTACTTAAGAAGTTCCAATTAACGATGCCATCTGCTCTGAAATGGATCTTAATTACCACCACTAATGCTATCACTCCTTCAGTCGGGATTTGCTTTCAATCTACGATGGCTTCCATTCAGCTCGTCACCATATTATCACTCCTTGCCACGTCTCAAGCTTGGAACTTTCAGGAAGTACACACTCGGAATATTTTGGATTCCAAAGCCAACTTCGAGGATTTCCTTATGAACAGGACTCGTGATATTGTGTGTGCCTTGGAGGTTCACGTGATTCATCTCTACTTCGACCCGTGTTACTTACGGGGCCTTGCGGATGATGCTATTAAAATCTTGAGTGAATGCAAATCCGCACCCCTGTTTGTACGAACTGTTGGCGAGACACATCGATACCGGGAAATCCACTTTGTTTCGGTTCATGTTTTCATAATTAAACAGGCGAATATCGAAAACATCCTTAAATCTACGAATTCTGTGGAAAAGTGTACGAGGCGAAAGATGCTGTTGAGATATATATTCACATTTTTCGATAACACGGTAACGAGTGAGGAGGTGAGCAGATTGGCAATGTATCTTTTCAAAACGTTGTGGAGGAAGCAGGTCCTTAACGCAGTGGCGGTTTTCAAAACAAATACAATCGAAGTTCTGGGATACGACCCCTTTTCAGCGCGCGGGAATATAACGATTGTGAATTTAACCAACGTCGAATATAAGGCACTTTTTCAAAATAATGTGAGAAACTTGAACGGTTTGCCCATTCGGATTGCAATGTTTGATGACCCCGTTCGATCTGTCCCAAGGAAGGACGGATTAGGATACGACGGAGCTGATGGGTACATTGCAAGAACCATCATTGACCACCTCAATGCGTCCGTGCAGTATATTTACCCAAAGGATGCTGATATCTATGGGACATACAATTCTGGCGCTCTGGGAGACGTGGCTGCAGGGCGAGCTGATATTGGATTCAACGCAAGATATGTCACTTTGGAGGATGCAAGTTATGTTGAACAGACAAACTCATTCGAGCGAGTGGATTTATGTGTGGTTGTCCCTAAAGCGAAACGCATGTCAATGGTGTGCAGCATTTTCAATACTTTGTCCGTGTGTGCCTGGATAGCATGGGTAGCTATCTTCTGCCTAACTATTGGCTTTTTCTATGCAATCCAGGAGATTGAAAAAAAAGTTAAGAATCGACAAGCAAAGGATGTTTACAGCTTCACGGAAATAGTCCTGCTTCTATTCCAATTGTTCTTCGGAGATGCTTTGATCCGGTTGTCACGTCTCATCACATTGCGTTACATGCTTTTGTCGTGGCTCATTTTCAGCCTCCTGGTAACAAGCATGTTTGTTGGAAAACTCGTCAGCTCCCTAGTGCTTGTTCGGTATGAAGAAGATATCGATCATTTGAGTGAATTAGCTAACTCTTCACTAGAATTGGGAGTTGCATTTCCGCTTTTAAAGCCAATGAAAGTAGCTTTAGATGATCATACGTGGAACACTTTAGAACCGAAAATTCGACGTCTCAACATGGACTACTTTGATTATTTGCGATACCGTCCCCGAAACTCAGCTTACGTTCTACGCACTGATAAGGCCAAGTATTTCCTTGCTCAAACCTATGACCAGAATGCAGGTCGCCCAACATATCATATTATGGATGAGATTGTGGTTTTCGAGGCAAGAGTGTACATTGTAACCGTCGGTTCAGCGCTGCTTGGAAAAATCAATTCGCTCCTCAGTTCGTTCTACGAATCAGGACTCATTCAATATTGGGAAGGAATGGCAGAGTATCAGGCTGTAATTTCAGGACTGCTTGTCCGGGATGAGGATGCATACAAATATGGTGAGAGAGATCACGTTCCAGATAGGGAGGCTGAACCTAAAGTAGTATTGTCCTTGGAACACCTACAATGTACATTTTACATGTGGTTCTTTGGGATTATTCTTAGTGTCTTGGCGTTTATGGGTGAACATCTCTATTGGTGGTGGCATCAAAGACAAATGGCGAGGCACGATTCGTTGGATATATTATTTGATGGATATCTGCCATGAGAAAAGGATTTCTTTCTCGACTTTATGAAATCTTGAACGCGGACATTATTATTATTCTGTTAAGGGAAAGTCGCACCGCGTCCTTGAAGAACTATTGTGCCCCTTTTACTGGTTATAGTGTACCTATTGATCATATTATCTCAAGCAGGCAGACATATGTACCTATAAAAAATAAAATTGTATGCATTTCTTAGTGGTTATTATTTATGAAGTTCAAAACTCAAACGGCGATGATTATCAAGAGGCCTCCATTCAACCTGTACTTAAAAAAATAAGAGTTTAAACCTAGTACGATACCGATGAGAATAGGGGGCATCACAGGCTGCACCGTAACATCACCATCATCAACGGTGCAACAACCAGCATCTGGTCTAGGCCTGCCATCATAAGGAACTCCAAACACCCCGGTTTTACGCCGAGGTCCACCAATTCGATATCCCTAAAAGCTGTCTGGCGTCCTGACCTACGCCATCGCCCCATCTTAGGCAGGGTCTGCCTCGTCTCCTTTTTTTACAATAGATACTGCCCTCATAGACTTTCTGGGCTAGAATATCCTCATCCATACGGATTAAATGACACGCCCACCGATTTTCGGTATCGCTCACAGATTTCGTGGCTATGTAGGCTACGGAATCGCCCATCTTCATGTAGGGTGCCAAAAGTTCTTCGGAGGATTCTTCTCTCGAACGCGGCCAAGAGTTCACAGTTTTTTTTGTTAAGAACCCAAGTCTCCGAGAAATACATAAGGACTTGCAAGATCATTCTCTTGTACAGTAAGCTGAAATAGGCTCTGTTGACTGCCAACAACCGTGCGTGGATTTCATCGTCATAGCTGACCCTAGATAGGAGAAATTTTCAACGGTCTCAAAGTTCTAGTCTCCTATCTTCATTGTTTTCGTTTGACCAGTGCGATTCGATGTTGTTCGTTCTTTTGGTTTTGGCGCTGACGTTGCCACTATGTACTTCGTCTTGCTTTCATAAATGTGCAGTCCAAGTCTCGCGCCGATATCCGCCTGCTCGACCTGGATGAAGGTAGACCGTACATCTCGGGTCGTTCTTCCCATGGTATCGATATCGTCAGCATAGGCAAGTAGTTGGGTGGACTTGAAGAGGATAGTGCCTCTCGCATTTATATCTGCATCGCGAATCACTTTTTCCAAGGTCAGGTTGAAGAGGACGCATAATAGGGCATCTCCTTGTCTTAGACCGTTGTTGATGTTGAATGGTCTTGAGAGTGAACCTGCTGCTTTTATTTGGACTCGCACATTGGTCAAGGTGAGCCCAGCCAGTCTTATCAATTTCATTGGGATACCGAATTCTCTCATGGTCTTGTACAGTTTTACCCTGGCTATGTTATCATAGACGGCTTTAAAGCCGATGAACAGATGCAACTGAACTCCATATTCCAACAGTTTTCCATCGCTTACCGGAGAAAGAAAATCTCATCTGTTGCTGATTTCCCAGGATTGACGCCTCTTTGGATGGGCCAATGATGTTGTGGGCGTATGGGGCTATCCGGCCTAGCAAGATAGAGGAGAATATCTTATAGATGGCACTCAGCAACGTGATACCTCTATAATTGCTGCACTGCTTGATATCTCCCTTTTTATGTATGAGACAGATAATGCCTCTTTACCAGTCGTCAGGTATTGATTCGCTGTCCCATACTTTGAACATAAGTTGATGAATCACTTGGTGCAATTGGTCACCTCCATATTTAAACAATTCGGCTGTAATTCCATCGACTCCTGGCGAGCAGCGATGGGGAAATCATAACTTCTAATTGAACACCTAAGTGTGATAACAGACGCTAGGCTCAATTCAAGCAGCGTTTGGAATATTCTTGGATTAAGCCATCTAGTGGTTACCCTGATCGTCAGGGGGCCCTGAACCACCCATTGGTATAAATAGTTACAGTGGCAATCCAGTTGGAGAGCTGTATTATTTATCACATAGAACCCTCAAAGGATCAGGGCCATTTCGTACAATGAGGCGCACGCTATCGTTCGTGTGATGTCAATTGACATCCTGCCGATGAAATAACGTGCATCTATAATGAGCTTTTTCTTTGCTCGGCATGTGAAAAATTCGGAAATAGATGAAACGTTGAGATAAACCTATGGACTGATCAAAAATATAAAGGTCTAGATTCAAGGCACGGAGACATGCGTTTGCCTTTGGGGCAGGAGAGATACCGCAGATATACAGGTTTAAACTGGATAGTTAATCTAATCATTTTCGCTTTGGCAGATCCAGGGAAAATCACTTGCTATTCTCCTAAGGAAGGAAGAGTCTGGGGGTCTCTTAATCCGCAAACAAAATTTATTGAACATATTATTATTATTATTACAAAATTTTAGAAGTCTTGAAAGTAGTCTCTCTGAGTCACAACACGCTTCTGCATGCGAATTTTCTATGATGCGTACATTCTTTGGAAGTCACCAGCCGAAGCCGAGTTTTGCTACCTTCCCAAATAATACCTTGAGCCTCCGCATCAAAGCCTATTAAAAGCAAAAAACCACCTGATTCTGCATAGGCTACTAGATTCCTTACCTGCTGCATCGGTGGAGGACACTGAAAATTATAGGGCAAGTGCACAGATGGCAGCAACCAGGTCCTGGGTATTTCAGCATGGTTGTTGCTAACGATTTTAACATTAGAACATAGGTTCTCCTGTTATGAATCATTGAATTAGAGCTACCTTTGCTGATTCAAACTCAAAGCTTTCATTGGATCGGATCCAGAGCTCTTTAAGTTTCAATTTCGCCCCCCACTCCACCGCTAAAGACCCGGATCACTTACGATTGATATCTCCAAGAATTGCCGAATTTAGTGGTGCAACAGTTCCCATGTCGTCATCCAAAAAGATTCTTTCATGCAAAGCATTTCTCTGTTTTCGATCTAGCGGTGTTTGGTCAACGCAGATCTATCTTCCGGTTGTTTCGTTAAAGGTGTTGGAGAAGGTTCTAACGGGCAGGATTTAGCTTGCAATACATCGCCACTACGGACATCATACCGGGGTTCTGCCAATTTATGCTCTATCTTCCGCGCCTAGATTCATTGAGGAGAAGGATATTAAAGATGTTGCTACTTGCTTGTTTTTGAATGAGCCAAAAATCTTTATCGCTCTTCATCATAGAAACTACGTTATAAGGTTTTTTGATATCATTCAATATTTCCAGGAAGAGGTGGGGCTTTCTCAAAAGCCGAGCACTTACTCTAGCTGGGGACTACCGCTCTATCTTTCGCCTCTCATTTTCTTTTCAAATCTTCGAGAGATCGGCAATGGTTGGTTGATCGGGCACTTGCTCACGTGCTATTGTTGTCTACTGTTTCAAGCACGTTATTTGTACTGATTTCTTTAAAACTTTTGATTTTCTCTCCTTTCTAAACACTCTTTATTCAACTTCCCCTCCTCAATTATTTCATGGCTTTCCTTCCCTTTTTCGTCATCTACCGATGTTTGCTTTACGACCCTACATTTTCTGTCAGTCGTCTTCGTTTGGTTGTGCTCTCTGGCAATCTAATTTTGGTATTTTAGTGCATTGATCCTCGGTAAACAAGCTAACAAATGCTACTCGATGTGTTCCTCGCTTAAAAATTCCCCAACATCTTTTTCCTACTCTCTTTGTGAACAACTCCTATCACTTCTGATTTTCTTTTAAGACCTGGTTGTACACTTCGCTCAATGCCCTTAATGTAGCTACACTATGGCTACAGATTTCGATGCGCCTGCCCTTCAACCACTTGTTATCACCCTGGTTGCTGCCCCTATGATCGGATAAGCTTCAGCCTAAAAAGACTGTTCCATATTCTCCCAAGGGGAAAGCCCACTTTAAATGAAAGGAATGAAGAGCAGGCTTCCAGGATTTTCCAAGTTGGCAAACATGTGGGTTTTTATTTAGTGAGTGCAACCTTAGCGTCTTCTCGTGGATGTGTTATTCAAGCAGTCTATCAAAATTTTCCCGGGTTTAGTCATAAACCTAGGCGTGCAGCCCTCTCCAACGTATCTCTAGCATCCCTGCCAGGTGCTTTGAAGTGTTCAAGGAGCAATAAAGTGGTCTTCGCTTTCTTATTGAGAACCACCACTATCGCAATGTCCTAATTCCCCTTGCAACACTTTCATGTTGTCTAGCTTATAGAAACCGACAATTCTCTGTCTTCCATTTCTGTCACCTGTCCTGTTCAATCATCCCTGTTAAGGAGTCCCACCGGCTTCCGGTTCCTCTCAGTATGGGAGTTGTTATACTCCCCTTTCTGGCTGAACGTGCCGTAGACACTGAGTGCAGGCTTTCCACTGAATTTGATAATGTGTGATCCACAGACTTCTCAGTGGGGGAACATAAATCTGGTGGAATTAGTAAGCCTTCCAATGTCCGTGTCTCAACTTTGAACAATCAAGTCGCGAGTGGATTCGTAGTCTTAGACTTCTCACCATTTGGATTGTTAAAATCCCTTGCTTCCACCTTTATATGTTTTGGACTCCACTACGGTGATGTCCGAAGGGAGTCTCTTGGCAGCTACCTTCATCTCTTCGATTCCGAGGTTATACCGATCCAACAACGGTCCATACTGCGGTGTCTTTGATTCAGTCTCTTTTTAATCGTAAATCAAGCTACTTCCTTGCATTTCAAATAGAGGAGTTCACTATGAAAACATTGGTTTCGGTCCGGGATTCAACATTTTTTTCATGGGCGGTCAGAAGTGCCTCTATGCCATTGCGAGGGAACTCTCACAGCAACTAGCAGAAACGAAATCACTGCCTGCGCTTCTGTAACGTTCCTTTCCATCTTCGTATTGGTATTCCTATCGAAGGACCAGCTTCATTGAAATTTGTCTCAATTTAATGACGAGCACAATCGATCGTTATCCACTACGCATGTGGGGTAACTAGCATGTCCCTACCCTCCACCAAAGGTTCCTAGCGCCCAATTTCTTTACACATTGCTCCATCTGGTGGTCTGGTCACACCCCGTGTCTCACGAGAAGTCTCGCGTTCCGCAGTAGCTTTTCTTCCTATCGGTTTAGAGTTTTTCCAGGCTCTGGTGTCGACATACCGATATTAGGGCAGATGCGTCCACACCCACCAGCTTCCTCTCCTTCCGCTTTTCTTGGTAAAG
Source organism: Hermetia illucens (assembly GCF_905115235.1). Classification (NCBI taxonomy): domain Eukaryota; kingdom Metazoa; phylum Arthropoda; class Insecta; order Diptera; family Stratiomyidae; genus Hermetia; species Hermetia illucens. The sequence goes on from NC_051849.1 coordinate 27,946,756, forward strand.
GCGGGGTAGGAAGTTCTGACAGGCAGGGTTTAGTCTGTAGTCCGTCTTCTTAGTGTCTGAAGTTTCACTCTGCCGAGTCTTCCCCTTCCTCTTTCTGGTCGATTTAGGCAGCAGTGCCGCGGAGGTACCGACCATAGTCGGATTTCTGGTTTCTCTCATGATGAAAGCTTCGGGCTTCTGTCCTTCAAAAATCCTTCCATGGTTGAGCGTGTTTTTGGTGAGACCCCCAAAATCTTATCTTATCTGCGATGCATATTTGCTTATAATATTTTTTCTCAAAGCCTGGACCTGGATAATCAAATATCTTCCAGAAATAATCCCGGAGTATTGTTTCATCCAAGGAATCAGACGAAATTGATTGAAAATTGCGAAAGTTTACCATCATAGTTCGATTGTCTTTTTATCAGTTTTCCGAAAACTCTGGGATTAACGGAAAATTGGGTCGTCAATTGGTGAAAGTGCCTCTCTCACAACATTATTAATTTTATTAAATCGGGCCATCCACTCCTCCGCCATTCGTTTACAATCAATTTAAATCAAATCAATTTCAACTCAGACTTTTCAAGTTTTCCCATAATCTCATTGTAAAATTCAATTTACATTTTCACTGAGCACAATTGTCCTTCGTTTATCCTTCTCTGTAATTAATTATTCGGATCGTTAATTATCACTTTTGTGTTGATCAAGTATTTCAGCATTTTAATTGGAATCTGATGGGTAATAATATTCATAAGTATCCTCTCATCCTTCCCAGGCTCTATCCAGATCCTTTAGGACTAAATGGATTCTGGGGTAAATTTAGAATTCTAAGAATAGACAAAAGAATTCCCAGGTCCTTTGAATTTATAATAGCAGTAACGAAAGTATATAAACAGGGCAAGGACCATGGGAAATAATGTGATAGTAATAAAAGGGGAGGAAGGATAATATTTCTACAATACTATCATAATTACATGTAGAAAGCTCAACCCCTTCAAGGAGTAAATCTCCATTGTGGATTTATTTCCAAGAATATGTTCTTAATTAATTCCACATTTCTTCTGATGTCCGTTCGTTTAATCCTTGTCGCGTGCCACTAAATGGGAAAATCCTTTAATTTTTACTCAATTATTGAATGCAAGTCACGTGCCATTGGATTTTGGATGCATTTTATCCTGGGTTTAGTCTTTGCACGACACAAACAGCATTACTGCATGACACGGTGTTAAAGGACGAAGTACTCGTACGTAGGTAGGTGCATATATAGTTATAAACGGATGTGCTCGTACATGCTATACATTTGAATCGTAGAAAAGGATTCGAGAGGGATTTCGAAGCAAATTAAATTTCTTGTAGATAAGAATGAAAGTTTAGTAATCATTTCAAGCTAGACAAGAAGGAAGCAAAGAGGAAGCTGATCTGAGTATCCTCCCCATTAGTTCCATTCGCTACCAGCATACTTGGGATCAAATTGGAAACAGGAAGAAAAAAGTTTTAATTATGTTCGTTAAATGCTGAGTTACAAAGTTGGATGTTTATTAAAGCATGGTGGTGAAGTGATGTCTACAAGCAGTGTGAGCCTTATCTGGCCTTAGCTGGTTGTCGTATACTGAGTGCTAGTTAAAATCAATTTTTTTAAGGGACGAATGTGGTACCTCAGCTCGTCAAATTCGTGATCATTTGTACTTTTTACACAACGTAACAAGTATCTGTTAAATAATTGTGGTCAATTGGCGAAATTACATATACATGTATATATGTATAGACACAGTGACAATTTCAAGGAATTCCGCTGCTACTCGAGTACTTCCTCTCTTCAGTCGGTTGTAAGGAAGATCAGGTCTGTAGTTTCTAGAACCAGGAGAAGTGATCTTCAATCAGACGACTGGAAATGACGCGACTTTGTGGAGTGGGTTCCGAGGGGCTGCCTTCCTATCAAACGGGTCAAGTGGTGCTTTCTAATTTGACTTCTTTCTCATAAAAAATGAGTAGAACATAGGAAGATGCAGTCCCGAGTACTCTTTAGCTCCGCCAATGACCGCTGATCCTGCGCAGATTCCAAGAAACTGTGATTCTATTGAGCGATCCTGTTTGCGCCAACGGATGCCGTGTCATTGCCTCTGCACAGGTCACCACATCGACTTCAATATCGGGGGAGGGGCAAACAAGTTGTTTGCACTGATGAAGGGAACAAGTGGTTCCCGAAATATCGGTATTTGCAAGAATAAATACCCACACCAACGAAAAAGAAACAACAAGTTTTTATTACTTTAATGAACTTGAGTTTAGTAATCCTGAATACACGTGATAACGACTGCAGCACAAGTCTGTATGTCGGCGTCCCAAAAACCGTGAAGCATTGTTATGTGACCAGAAGCCCTACCTGACTACCATGGAATGTGCAGCTGATTGATGTCGTCGAATCCATAGTGAAAAGTGACCGGTGTTCGTATATTTTTGTCTGGAAGAATGATTATAGGTGCCAAAAAGCCAACAGGATCAAAGAGTTTGGCCGCCTTGCTCAGCTCCTATTATTTATTTGGCGGCATGTCAAGGACGAGAAATTCATTCGCTTCTCGCGCAAGCTTGTCATGTACAGACATGAGGGACTCCTCGATAGCTAACTCGGGAAGGCGGAACGCCAGAAATCGCCTGTACTACCGAAATCTCAATGGACTTAGAACTGCGATATATGCCCTGCTGTAGGATATGGTCAATGGCAGGAACCATGTGTATTGCTTGCTGTTCAGTATCGAGATTTAGTAGGAGGTCATCAACATCTCGTGCAATTGCTATCCGGCAGCAATGGCGAGATGCACGAGTCGCGATATATGCGCTCGAAGCCATCCCATAGAAAAAGGGCGTCAGTTGATATATTATATCCAAAAGGTTCGCCCGGATGCTGTCGCCAAATGATGCGTTGATAATCACGATGGTTGGTGTCACATAATTTATCGAAACATTTTCTCGATTCCTGCGGATAATGCCAGTCCGAATTACCTAAATCAACAGGTGAAGTGGGGTGGAGGAGGTAGCACGTCATTCAATAAGCATTGACAGTAAAGCGTTCATTTGCACCTTCTTCTGTAGCACGACCTGCTGTGGAATGTAATTCCGAGGAGTTTGCTCTGAGAGTGAATCGACGAGAAGCATGTACCCTAATTCTTCATATTCGTTCATGAAGACCACTGCTTATGTCAGATATCACAGGTCCTTGTTATTAAAGTGCACCGTGAACGACTGGATATGTGCTTATGCGGGCGGTGCTTAAACTCGACTAAATTCCACCCAACCAAATCGAGTTGCCTGGGTGCAGGACCCGCCAAGTTGTCTTCTTCAAAATCTGGGCTCTACGATGTAGCCTCAAATATCTGCTCCAAGAAGGGTGGCGATACTTGCGAAGATATTGCCATTTCGGTTGGTTGGTGCCAGGCATATCGCACTAATTGTTGCCAAGACCTCCAGACTAAGTGTAAACTCCGAAGGGGGAGTTCTATACCCCTGGTGCAAAAGCGGATCCCTCAATCTATGCTTCACTGACGGTATACAAATTGATGCTTCGATTACAGGACGTTTTCCAAAGCCAGGTTTGGCGCGTGCTTCTTCACAAATCATAGGGAATCCTGAAGTTTGATTGCATTCTCTAGATCTGTGTGTCGCGATTTTAAAGGCAAGGTCTATGACTAATCGCACCCTCATCCAATGTTTCTTTCGCCTCAGGTCTGGGTGAGATACGATCTATCCATCTGACTTTGGCACCTCCTGCCCATAAACTATGGAAATTGCCTTTTCAAAGCTTCAAAGTCTTCCGGGGAACCATTACATTGGAACAACAAATAAAACAATTTGCTATTTTCTCTCCTTGAACTTAAGCACTTAAGCAAATCCCTGTTTTCGAGACCCCCAGAGAAGACAGTTGAGATAATTTAGTTCTTTTGAATGGCGTTAGGAGAAGAATACGAACATAATGTGGAATACGGTTCCATCTGTAAGCGCTCCTCAATATGTTTTTGACAATATTCTCTGAGAGAGCTTCCTTATGTCTGCATAATGTTACTGCCGAATCTCATCCAACTTTTCACAAGAAAGAAAGATGTAATCAGCGTCGCCGAAAACCCCACTGCAGAGAACACCGTCTTGTGCAAGTGAAATTGAAAACCCTTCTTAAAAACTGAATAAGGAAATAATCTTTTTTTTTTAAGTTTCTGTTGAGTCCCGCCTTTTATTTGTTTCTTGCCTCGGTTTCCTAAGAACGACATTGCCTCAGTTGAGTCCACGCGTTTGCGGTTATAGATAGTTTTGAACAGGACGTTGAGCGTTACTCTTGTGACCGCCATCACAGCCTGAGCGAGTTCGGTAGGTAGACGCCACTCGAAAAACTCAACGTCCCTGTACTTTTGTAAGGTATTTACGATAGATCTTCTTATTACAGGCATCAGCCCATACTTACGCGCCGTTGTGAAGAATGAACTGCATTATCCTCATGAGAGCCCCAAAATTTACCATTAACCTTGCCCGCTACTCTTTTAATAAGCTCGAAAAAACTTGTACTCGAGTTGAACGAAATAACTCTTTGTTTCACTGTGGGTCGCCCTGGTCTAAGACTGAGCTGCCTTGGGGATAAGTTGTCAAACACGAATACGTTTTGTGAGACGAAGAGGCCTGGAATAGAAGGCTCTGATTTTTAGTCTAGAACCTACGTGTTCTTTGGAAATCTGAGATCTTAACTATGGAAGGTCGAAATGGAGGGTGTCATTAAGGGTGAATGCCCAGAGGTAACCAATGTTCGGATAGGTACCACATCTCTGAATTCTTGAGACCAAAAACTTGCTGTGGTGAAAGTTGTTGAGCAATACAGGGGAAACTCCTTAACAGCGGGAAAATCAGAATTGATTGTTTGGTATGTAGAGTACAAATGTAGATAGCTAATGCTAATCAGGGAACACTACCAGAATCCTGTTTTATGGCATCTCGACTTACGAGAAACCGCTGCTATCTGGGTTTGGGATGGCACTAAGGCGTGTTTATTTAACACCCGACGGTGTTTTGAGCACAGACGGGTGGATCCTGTCTAGAGGTGACTTCGTTGCCATGGCGCTTGAGTGGGGAATGCCTAAACCAGACTCCAGAGCGAAACGTATGCTGGAAATAGTGGCGAGAACCGGACTCGTGGCTTTAAACACCGGGTTGTGAAGGAGCATTCACAACGTAACCTTTCCATCGGAATCACTGGTAACGTCGGTGGAGTGGTGGTGAATTCTGAAACGTTGCAAAGTTATTGAAACCGGCAGAGCTGGGCGGGAGGTAGTGACATAAATTTATTGATGAACCTGATGACGGCAGCCTGCGGAGCTTCCATACAAAAGAGTGTATCCATTGGTGGTGTATCCTCCGAAGCGCTACAAACAAAAGCAAATTTCTCTGCCGGCAGGCCTTAGTCAATGAGGTGAGGGTACTGGCTATAAAGTTGTTATCCGGAAAATCAGGGCTCTGCGGAGACTCCGCGCCGGCATTACTCTTAATGTTGGTGACAACAGCATGGAAGACGCAGAGGACGGCTCACTTTTTATTACGAAAGAGCTTGAAGAGGCAGTTTTCTCAAAGAAAAATAACAAGGAGCCAGGTGATGATGGTATCCCGGCAGAAGAATATAAGCTGGCGTTTCGCTATCGGCTAGGACTACTACTAGGCGCATTCAACGCTTTCCTAAAGGATGAGTTTTTCCCTGCTGCTAGAAAGGGGCGAGGTCTTTGTTGATCACGGGGTAAACGACACTTTACAGCGCTAGATCCGCTTTCGCATTCCAACACTAAGATCAAGTTGAGACTGTTTTAGCTAGTGTTCTGTCTGTGTTGCTATATGGGAGTGGCACATGGAAAGTGAACTCCACACTGAGGGGATTTATCCCCAAGGCAGCTCGGGTTCAGAACAGGGATATCCACAGTGGATGCTGTTATGGAGGTCGTAGACGCGGTTCATCGAGCCGAGGCACACAGCCGCCGATCTCGACGAATAGTGCTCCTCATAACGCTTGATGTGAGAAATGCCTTCGATTCCGTAAGATGGACAGATTTGCTAGGTACATTCCACGTGCCAAACTATCTCTTGTGGATATTGAGGGAATGTGTGAAAGACCGCTCCCGCTCTATGAGACGCTAGAGGGTGAGAGGAGGATGGAAATCACGTTGGGAGTAGCACAGGGATACATCCTAGGGCCGGACCTCTAGAACGCTTCCTATGATAGTCTGCTGAGACTCGATATGCCCGAAGAGTCGCGTCTGGTCGGTTATGCAGACGAAGTTGCGGCACTTGTTGCCGGATGCAAAGCAGACTTGGCATATTGATGTGACGGGTAAGCGGATGGATATATCGATCGGCGAGTTGACTATAAAGTCAAAACCAACGGTTACATACCTTGGTTTATTGCTCGATTCGAAGATGAGCTTCTTCCAGCAAATCAAAGCAGCAGTGGACAGGGATGCAGCTGGAATCGCGGCCTTGAGTCGGCTAATGGCGAATCTTCTGGGCCCTATATCTATTAGGAGACGTCTGAACGGTGAGATTGATTACTTCCTTTCCTAACTTTTAAGTTGGCATGGAGTTTTTCAGTCTTACCTGCACAATATTGGGAAGATGCGATCTCTTGAGTGTGTGTTGTGCAATGGAGTGGCGGATGACGCTGAACTCACCTTTTTCGCTTGCGAAAGGTGGAACGGCTTCCGTCAGCAGCTTTATGCAGACACAGGGAAACTTTCTCAAAACAACATTGTTAGAGAGATGTTGAAGAGCGCTGGCAGCTGAAGTCGTGTTACACATTATGTTTGGGCTGTTCTTATTGCGAAGAAGATTGAGCTCGATCGGTGGAGGGACCGGATGGCAAGGGGTTCCCTGAACTACCAACTCCTTTTCTCCCCTCCCCTCTCTTTGGTGAAAGGATTCCCTGACTTGAAGGCTTCCAAAGCCAGGAGAGCAGGAGGGGTAGCCCAAAGTAACGTGTCAAACGATTCCAGGCTAGTTCTCTGATGACAGGGAGGTGTTTCGCTGGTGGTCCGACAGCGTATTGTTGCGGGAGTCCAACACTCTGTTCGTAAACGCATTCACCTACCCCACTCCAAAAAAAGAATATGACAAGTCTGCTTTCCTCCTGTGCAAGAGAATAACAGACCAGGTGGGACTCCTTTGTCACCTTGAGTAGACTATTTGGGCAAGCGTTTCCTATGATGGACTTCTCTGCTACCTCCGACATAATCTCGATCCTCCTTTGGCCCTCCAGTGCCTCATAGAGCACGGAACGATTTCTCAGATAATTAATATCCGCATTACACCGCTTACACGGTTTCGATGACAGCATCCACTACAGATCTTCCTGCTCTAAACCAAGCTGCGTTGGGGATAAGTTTCCAGCATGACGTATCGCTTCCGTGAGCCTACTCCGGATGAGCTATGTCAAACATAAAAGTGGTTGGCAGTTCAGAGTCTCCGGCGCGCGAAATTTCCTACCTCCCAGCGACGAATAGATCATAGTGATACGTTCGAATAAATTTTGGTGTACCTACAGGTCAATGGGAAAGCATAAAAAAATTGATTATTATCTCATATTTAAATTATTACGAACAATTTCCTCTGGGACGTGGAGGATGTTGCTTTGCTCAACATGAAATCTTAAGCAGAGTTATCCTTTCATGCCATAGCTATACAGGGTTGCCTTCATCCTTTGTTTCCCCCAAAACATTCATATTTCTGAAACAACTCCATCATCTAAAAAGCACATCTGGCGTTACCAATATGACCAAGTTCGATGGATTATTCAAAATCGACGATGTCGGTCAAGGCTACTATACTTCAGTAAAGTTACGTCAATCCCATTCGGCAGGGTGCATTGAAACATTCCACCATATACAATCCAAACTTTTCCCTGCAAGGATCCAAGTTCTTTTACAAAACACCCACGCTCCAGGGAATGTTTGGTGAATTTAATTTTGTTCTTCCATGTCACCTTGAAATACTTTCCAACTCCCAACACAACGACCTACGCAAAACTTGTGCATTGCGGGGAGTACAATGATTAACATTGTCCTAATGAATTCTAAACGTCGCCTCGTCAAGGGAAACTCTTCCCGTCCATGTAAAAGTAGCAAAAAACTTAATTTACCTGGAAGGGAGGATTTCTTCAATACTTTCCACCCTCTGCAAAGTTTGTTCTGTTTTCCTTCCTCGGAGCTTGTAATTTACATGAAACTGGGAAACGCTTGTAGTTGGAGGAAAAAAATTTACTCCTTGAATTTTCGTTGCAGAAAATTATCCTGGACCGTTGCATGTCAAAGGAATTTTTAATGGATTGTTACTAATTGGCAGGAAAGCATAAGAAAAGGCTCTCGAAATGCTCGCACCGAACTAAAAGGCACCAAAACATTGGAAAACTACAAAATGGCCCCGGGGAGGCTTTTACTTTTTCCATGTTCGCTTAGTGGCGTAGCGTGTTGGGTGCAATCTCTTCAAAATATGTTTTGCGATTTATTCGCATCGCAGACTCCTTTCAATCGGTGACGCTTGCCGCCCGGTAGTAAGCGAGAAATGTAGGTCGTCCTGCAGACGCTGGGATTACAAATATGCTGCATCCGGTGTTTTCGCTATCCAAAACGCTCACGCTGAAGCACTCCTTTTTCTGCTCGACTTCAGCGGGCCCACGCTGGCAGAGAGTACTTTTCCCAATTGCGTCAAATGGGATTTAGGTGATGAGTACTAAAGCTTCCACGGTGGAGGAGGGATGTTTCCGTTTGATTCGATATCTCCACTCCCGGATGCGTGCAAATGTCGATGATATGCTGACATTTGGGAAAAGCATTGAGGAAACGTAACGAAATATAGAAATATAATTTCTCGTTAAATTGGATCCGACTTTGATGTTGACGCACTGGTGAAATTGATGTTTATCGCCCCCAGAGAATAGATACGCGCTTGAAAAGCACTGAATACCTTTGACTGGAAGTCGCTCACCTCCAAAAGGCTCCTTCAGACTTCACGAAATATGTTTTCTTTACTGTACCTTCCTGTGGAAAAGGTGTTCCTCAAAGGCAAACCACAATTATTTCGGCACCCCAATTAGCAGCCCCTTTTATTCCGAGTTTCATCTCCTGCAGACATTGTTTTAGTACTTCAATCCATCTCATGAAAATGTTCGGAATGTTCCCAGAGAAAAATATAATTCGGAACAGTTTTCCCATGAGAATGCCAAGTTCCCGTGGGTAAAAGTTGTTTGCCTTGGGTTGGGTGCAGTTCCGGGAAATCTGAATGGGAACTGTTCAAGTTCTATGAAACGAATAACTTCTCATGGAGGGTAGTGCTTGAATTTACATCCATGTGCACATACCTCGTTACATGAACACTATGTAATCCGTATGGTGCGTGTAAAGCACAGAACAAAATGTTCATTACATTGTTTAATCACAGGCACGAAAATCACATAGTGCGAGGACGAGCGATTGAACGACGTGTGAACGAATATTTGTAAAGATTGCAGGATGAATAATGAAAAAGTTTCCTTTCTCCGGAAAACTGAGGCAAATGAGAACTCCGCAAAGAAGCAATTTGATGAGATAATTATCTTGAGGATGTCTTACGAACAATTAAACTTTTCGTTCTCTTCTAGTGTGTGTCCGGGAGCCAGAGTAATCGCAAGTAAGGCAAGGAAGAGATAATTTAGCGTAGGTTGAGAATCTTTATCTCAAACTTCTCGAGCTTAATGAAATACATTGTTCCAATAGGAGGAGATGGAAGTGATTAACTTCTTTAACTTCCGTGTATTAAGGAAACTTCATGAAAGCTAACAGACAGGCGAAACTTCTGCAATCAACTCGAACTAAAAATAACAATGACCTTTTTCGTATGCATTCAATTTCGTTAAGGGAGAATTTTGTGCAGCGTAACAAGGGGATGAAAGTGGAGTATCTGTGTTATAGGAGCTTTGAATATAATACCTAGTTTAATTGCAACGGGAAAGGGCGATGGTGCAACAAGTAACATGAACGTTGGGTGGTGACCTCGATATTTCGGATCAGGGCAGTCTTTTGTTCATGGGTGGATAATACTTCCGGAATTAAATTTTTTGGGGGTTTCTATATTCAGAAGGCTTGTAATGAACCTAGGGGAAGTAGGATGATCAAATAGTCATCCTGAGTGGCCGAAGAGGACCTAGAGGAAAGAGCTATCCCAGAAATCTAAAAAAAATTGGCAAAATAGACTGTGAAGGTCCGCCCGGGAAGACTGAAGCTCTATCAAAGTACTCGGTTGCTTGGGGGGAGTCGGTGGTTTTAGTGGGTAAGAATCCCACATGCTGGCGCTGTCTTTTGAAGATTTCCACCTCCTCAAAAAAAAAAGTGTCCGGCACTTGTGCAAAGTAGGTCGAAGCGTCTGGGAGACCACTTAATACCAGATGCAATGTTGAAAGATTTGGAAGTAGGGTCGAGGGATATCGACGATCGGGAGCCCGCTTGCTCACTCCCAAAAGCCGCCGGTACTGGGGTTCCGAGCCCCTGCATTGTTAGTTTCCTATTTCTCACATTTTCCATAGTGGTTTTATATTCTGGGTATCCTTCGCATAGCCATTTTGGTCCACACACCAGATATGAGCAAACACTAGCCCATGCACAGTCAGAAAAGAAAAGTATTAGGTTGTTGCATATGAAATGGCCGATTCGGCAATCAGGTGAAGTTAGTTATGACTTTGCTGTATCAAACCACCACTAGTTGGCGCTGTTGGTGTCGGATAATGAAGTTTAAATACTAATACATTTAATCAAGGAGTCATTTCAGCTTTGACCATCGTTGTGGTAACAGTGAATGAAAAGGAAACAAGTCGGAATACCGGAAGCTCGCGCTTCGGGTATAAAGGTTTTGTGTTCATCTTATGTGAGAAACTTCAACGCACATTTTTCTGTCCGTATATAGCTACAAATCCAACATAATCCTTCATATTTTTCCAAACTACGAGACATACGTACATATTACAGCCATAGATATCACGCTCACCCTAAACAAACAAACTGCTTATTACCGAATACTGTGCACATATATGCACGTATATAAATTGATCGTACCCATATTTCCAATTTACTTCTTACATCTATTTGAATTAGGCACTACCCGCAAAGTTCATTAGCACGCATATATTATATACCTACATACACACATGTCTGGCTGACAAATAACTAAAAAACTAAAACAAAATAATTCTCTGCGACCCAATTCATAAGAACTCATTTCGTTGTGGTATTGACGAATTGATATGTGATGATGACGTCATGCAGGTGTAGAGTGCACGAAATTCACAAAAAATTGTAAAGTTTCACCCCCTATAACTTTGTTAATAATAGTTGGATTTTCTTCAAACTTGACCAAACTGTGCATTATGTTCTTCATTACACGCGTGCCAAATTTTGTACTTCTGGGATGAACATAAGGGGGGTTGCCGGGTCAATTTCTAAAATGTGGAAATATACTATTATTAACTTTATTTGTGCAGATATCGGAACCGGATATATTTTGAGGCCTAGATTTCGTAGAGATGCACCACTGTGATTTTTTTCAGATTTTTCGGTTAGATAGGTTCTGAGAACGAGACCTGTTACACTTTTTGTGGGTCATATTTTGAACCCTCACTCCCCTATGTTTCATCTAATATCAAATATTGAACCAGATTCGAAAAGTACTAATTGAAACCTTTCATTTGATACCCTACATCGCTACATTCTGTGAAAAAAAAATTTGGACCCTCCATTCACATGTATGGGGAGCCCCCCCTTAAACTTAACACAAGATGGCGCCACTTACTGCATGTAAAGGGATCACCAGATTACATATTCTCACCAATTTTCGTGACAATCGGTCCAGTCGTTTCCGAATAAATCGGGTGTGACAGACAGACAGACAGACAGACAGACAGACAGACAGACAGACAGACGGACAGACGGACAGACAGACACCGTCTCGATTCTAATAAGGTTTTGTTTCACACAAAACCTTAAAAATGATGGAAAAGAGCCAAAAATGTATACTTTTTCTCGATGAGTTCAAACTCGGTCATAAAGCAGCGGAGGCGACCAAGAACATTAGCATCGCATTTAGAGCTGATACGGTAAGCGAACGAACCACACGGTGGCGGTTCGAAAAATTCGGGTCAGCCGACGTAAACGTTCAAAGTGAGCCACGTGGACATCCAGGACCATCGATTGATAACGACGAGTTGCGTGTGCTAGTCGAATCCGAAACACGTCAGTCTGCGAGAGACATTGCAGAGAAACTGGGCGTACACCGCAAGCCCTTACGGAGCAAAACATGGGGCTTCGAATGGACATTTGCAGTTCTTTAATCTCCCGCAACGGAAGCAACCCCTTTTTTGCACAGAATAGTGACATGTGATGAAAAGTGGATATTATGCGACAATTTTCGCCTATCAGTGCAATGGGTAGATGCTGATGAGCCACCGAAGCATATGCCGAAACCGAGCCTCCATCCGAAGAAGGTAATGGTGACTGTTTGGTGGTCTACAGCTGGAGTTATCTACTATTCTTTTTTGGCACCTAGAGAAACGATTAATACACAGACATACTGTGCCCAACTCGAACAAATGCACCAAAACTTGAGTATTCAACGACCGAAATTGGTCAACAGAGATAGTGTGATACTCCTTCACGGCAATGCACGACCTCATGTATCCAAAACAACGGTTCAAAATTTGAACGAATTGCAGAATGAGACTCTGGCTCATCCACCATATTCACCGGACCTTTCGCCAACAGACTACCACGTTTTTAAGCATTTGGATCATTTTTTGGCAGAAAAACATTTTAGGAACGAAGAGACTGTCAAAATTGCCTTCGACGAATTTATCAGCACCCGACAGTTGGACTTCTACGAAACTGGCATACATGCTCTTGTGATCTCGTTGGGAGAAGTATTTTGAATCGATTGGCACCTACTTTGATTAAATAAATAAATTTGTGTAAGCTTTAAATTCGTTGTAAATTTTAGTACCAAAACGGCCATTTCATTTGCAACAACCTAGTACATGAACACATATTTACACATCAATAGGTATGCCCCAATTCTGGGGTCGCGCCTGATGGGAGATCTGGCCACCCTTCACAGGAAGTGTCGGGCACTTTTTTTTTAAAAAAAAAGAACAAAGTGCTCGGTTGCCACGTTCTTGCACGCCACTGTGCTATTATTATTATTCTGTTAAGGGAAAGTCGCACCATGTCCTTAAAGAAGTCTTGTGCCCCTTTTGCTGGTTGTAGTGTACCTATTTATCATAATATCTCAAGTTAGCCTATACCTGTCAGGAACTTTAGTATATTCCCTACTTCCAAATCTTTCAACTTTGCATCTGGTATTAAGTGTTCTCCCAGATGTCTTGACCTACTTGGCAGGCTACTTGGTTCTGGACACTTTTTTTTTTTTGAAGAGGTGGAAATCTTTAAAAGACACTGGTCTGGACGCGCAATCGTGTGGGATTCTTACCCACTAAAGTCACCCCCGACTCCCCCAAGTTCCGTGAAACCACCGCACGGTACGGCATTAAATCACGAGGCGGAGTCAGTTCATTTTAGCTTGGTCCCCTTTCGTCTCGACGCGGCGTACGTAACCGCGCTTTTCTTTTTCTTTCCTCCGCCTTCGCACTTTGCTCTGGATAGATACCACCATGGAGTTGATCGCATCCCGGTCTTCTTGACGTGCTAACATTCTCCGCATCAGATTCTCTGGTGCGAGCACCTCTCCTAGAGTCTCTTTTAGGTTCTTCCTTTCCTCCACAAACCTTGGACAGTGGAAAAATACATGCTCTGGGTCCTCTGGGACTCCATCGCAGTTTGGACAATCGAGTGAGGTATCCAGTTTAAACCTGAACAGGTACTGGTGATATCCTCCATGCCCCGTGAGAAATTGAGTAAGATTATAATTAATCTCACCGTGCCGTCTCCCCAACCACTCCTTGATGGCAGGGACGAGCCTGTATGTCCACCGACCCTTTCTCGAGCGTTCCCAACGCTCTTACCATCTATTAAGAGATCTCTCCCTTTCGGCGTTCTTCGTCTGCGATAAAGGAGATGTCAATAGGCATCATTCCAGAGATGACGAATATTGCATCCTCTGAAACAGTCTGGAATGCCGAGCACACTCTTAGGGCTGTTCTTCTGTAGACTGAACTCAGTTTGTTAGCGTTAAATATAACTTGCAATGCCTTTCCCTAAACTAGAGCTGCATAGGGCAGGATCGAACTCACTACCCTAGCTATAAGCAACTTGGCCCTCCCACGTTCGGCATCATCCTTGCCAGGGTCACACTTGCAGTGGATGCTTTGTCATAAACATACGGCACGTGGTGCTTATGGCTAAGTTTCCCGTCTACCATCACTCCCAAGTATTTGATGGCAGACTTAGAAGTGATGATATGATTCCCAATTTGAATACGGGCAAAATTTCTTTCACGGCGCTTGATGATGAGGACCGCTTCCGTTTTTCCTCCGCAAGTGTCAGACCAGAACTCTCTAGTCATCCCTTAACAGCACTGATCGCTTCGCATGATTATAACTCAGCATCTTCGAGGTGCGCAATATCGTCGGCGTAGCGTATCACTGTGGGTTCCTCTGGAAGGAGAACATTAAGTACATTGTTGTACATGATGTTCGACAGCAGTGGGCCCAGTACGGAGTCCTGTGGGACACCCGCAGAGACAACGTACTAATGGGGTCCGTCATCGGTGTAATACAAAAGCCTTCGTTCTTGTAAATAACTGTTGACAATAGCTACAAGATAAGCGGGAATACCAATCTTCGCCAGAGATTTCCGTATTAGGTTCCAATTGTGAATTGAATGCATTTCTCACATCCAGGGTCACTACCATGCAATATTGGCTAGTACTGACCTTTCCGTGGATTGGATCTTCGGCAAAGCCAGTAAACATTTTGATGACATCAATGGTTGATCTGGCTTTGTGGAACCCATACTGCCGATCTGAATGACCTCCCTGGCTCTCAATAACCGGGAGTTATCTATTATAGATTACTCGCTCTAGCATTTTGCCTACAGTGTCCAAAAGACAAATAGGTCTGTAGGAGGTTGGCTCACCTGGAGGTTTGCCAGCCTTAGGCAGCAGCACCAACTTCTGTCGTTTCCATGATGCAGGAAATATCCCCTCGGATATGCACCTTCGAACAACTCAGCGAACATGTCCGGTCTGGATTTCATGGCAAGCTTAAGGGCCCTATTCGGAACGCCATCCAGACCCGGAGCTTTGTTATTTCCTATCCTAGCGCAGATTTCCAGTAGCTTGTCACTGGTGATTGCCGTGTCGTTCAGAGGTTGCTGGAAGCTGTCTATACCCTCCTCTTGCTGGGCGAATAACCCCTGGATAACTTTTAACAAGAGTGAAGGGCACGTGATCTGCGGAGATGATCGGCCTCTGAATCGCCCCATCAAGATTCTATAGGCGCTCTCCCATGGATTTACGTCCGTTTCCGAACAGAGCTCCTTGAAGCTTTCCCTCTTGTTCCGTTGAATGGCGAGCTTGAGGGATTTGCGGGCTTCCTAATAAGCGCGGTCTTTTTACCCTTGTTCGATTCTACCTACCACTCTCTAAGCCGCTCTTCTGGCTCGGTGACAGGCTGATCGAAGGCTGGTCAGTTCAGTATTCCACCGGTAGTTTGGCCGACTGAGGAATGATCACCTTCTAGGCATGGACGCGTCACACGCTTGGCGATACATTGGGCCACATGGACAGCTTTATTAGGTTGGTCTAACCACACCTCTATGAAAGTCTGCTCATCCAGAGCTTTAGCGGACCAGCCTGACATCTTTTTCGGTTTCGGGCATGATGGTCTTCTGCCCGGTGACTCCACCCATAGCCCATAGAATATTGCTTGGTGATCGCTGTGGGTGTAGTCTTTGCTGACACACCAGGACATACCATGTGCCAGTGCAGGGCTGACAAAAGTTAGGTCTACGGTTGATGCACACCCCCTTGCTGAAAGTTGTTTACATATCCTTCGTTGGCCAGAATGATATCCAACTGTGGTAACGCGTCTAATAGACTGCGACCCCTTGCATTTATCTCCCTGCTACCCCACTCACGGGCCCAAGCATTCAAGCCACTAGCAATCCCCTGTGGAATACGACCACTTGTGTCGAGAACAAGACTGTCAAGCATTTCCTCGAATTCGGACAGTGTCAGGCTTGGTGAGGCGTAACAGCTCTACACATATACCCCGTTTACTTTCGCCCATACGAAGCCGCTGTATGTCTGACTTCCAGTACATTGTATAGCTTGTCGACCGCAGGCCCATATCGCCGCTCCACCAGTCGAATCGCTAACCCATACGACTCCGTGACGGTTTCTATAGGGTTCGCAAATGATGCCAAATTCTACCTCGGATTCGTAGATGGTTTGCTCGAGTAAATCTTGAGCGACCCTACAATGATTGAGGTTTATTCGAATAAACCTCATTTTTTCATTGAAGTCAGCGCCTTCCTGAATTCCGGGCATTTACGATTTCCGGCAATATGCCGATAATCCCGTCCCTCACTTCCTTCGCACAATAAGCAATAAGCACTTGAAGCATCTCATGAGAGAAATATGACGGCAAAAAAAACCATCCGATTTGAACCTTCCAGGCCACCAATAGCTTTTGTGCTGCGTCCACTGGTAATCACAATGTGGCCGTTTCAGTATTGCCATAGGCTTTCAGCAAACTCATAATGGACTCCTCGGCAAGTTCCTCCAACATGAACTGTTCCATCAAGGCAGTGCAAATTTCTCCTTTGGATGTCACTTCATCGGGATCCTTGTACTGTATATAGACCTCATGTTTTTGGGTCCGTACTGTGACATTCTCCCCAAGTGAGTTCTTAACCTGAGTTCGGAAGTCATCAGTTTTCCCCAAACTGTTTTTTTCAGCTCAAACATGAGGTCACCCTTTTGTGTCCTTCGAATCTTGCTGACATTTCCGCCTAGATCTTTTAGGTCGGGATCAGCTTTGACTTTCTTCAGTATCTTTCAGTTTGTCCTACAACTTCCATTGCTGGAGATTACAATCGCTTCTGAGCGAATTTACACTTTTGGCTTTTCGTTCGCTTTTTTAATAACTACCTTGGTCCATCCACCGTTTTCATTCCCCTTGGATTTTGTCGAGTCGACTGCCGCAGCTCGCACTTGGGGGACCTGCTTTCTCTCTTTTTGCTTTTAGTTCCGTTTTTCGGAACTATTTGTATGGCCTTTTTCCTCTTAGGCGCCTGCTGATTTCCCAGAGGATCCACATCTTTTTCCCGCACTCTCTTGTTTGGTGGCAGATTGATTACAATACGATTAGGCGTATTTTTGCACCAAGCTGTGTAAAGGGTAATTCCTCTGCTTCAGGGCTCTACTCTCCATGATTCCTAACCAGATTACTACTTTTAAATAGTCCTTCACATTTGGCATTCATTGACCTTCCCTCCGTTTTATCTTTTTTGATGTTTGGCATTGGAGGAGATCTCAATGTTAATGAACTTCTTCTGAATGGGTTCGTTTTCCTGGTCCTGAAGTACCTCCTGCTGCTGCTCCTCTTGAATATATGCGGTCGGTGTTGTTGCTGTTTTTGTTGTCCAGCGATCTGCTTTCAATTCATCTTTCTTCGGTTTTCTTAGTGGTGTCCTTGGTAGAGTGGTTCTTCGCATGAACACTTCCTGTTCCAAATCAAAAACACTTGTAGCATTATATGCCACAGTGGCGAAGTTGTCCACCACCGAGGCACTGCGGTCGAGGGATATCGACGACCGGGAGCCCGCTTGCTCACTTCCAAAAACCGCCGGTACCGGGGTTCCGAGCCCCTGCACCGTAAGTTTCCTCCTTCTCACGTCTTCCATAGTGGTTTTATATTCTGGGTATCCTTCCCATAGTCATTTTGGTCCGCGCATTAGATGTGAGGAAACACTAGCCCATGCACAGTCAGAAAAGAAAAGTGCATGCACACATTTTTAAACATCAACAGGTATGCCCCAATCCGCCAGCTGGGGTCGCGCCTGATGGGAGATTTGGCCACTCCTCATAGGAAGTGCCGGACACTTTTTGAAAAAAAAAAAGGAATAAAGTGCTTGGTTGCCACATTCTTGCACGCCTCTGTGCAATTATTATTATTCTGTTAAGGGAAAGTCGCACCGCGTCCTTAAAGAACTATTGTGCCCCTTTTGCTGGTTATAGTGTACCTATTAATCATAGTGTCTCAAGTAAGCCTATATCCGTCAGGAACTTTAGTATATTCCCTACTTCCAAATCGTTCAACTTAGCATCTGGTATTAAGTGTTCTCCCAGATGCCTCGACATACTTTGCATAAGTGCCGGACACTGTCCCATGACGTGTATAAAGGTTTCATCACACTCCGCGCAGAACCTACAAGCAGTGTCCGCAGTTTCCCTAGGCGATAGTTTAGCCGACAGTGACCGGTGGGAATTCCCACTATGATTCGGAGGTTCTTTTTAGTGAGGTTTAAGCAATCCTTTGTGCGCATGGGTTTGAATCCGCCAATAAGCACCCTGGAATCATCCATTCCTGGTAGGCCCGTCCAGTATAGTTCCTTCAACCAACCAAACCTCTTTATTTCTTAGTGTCATAGTCATGAAACCGTTTCCGATTCCACAGAAGGGTTCTGGCCCGTGTAAAGGCGTCCCTGCTCCCTTCTTGGCTAGTTCATCCGCTGCCTTGTTGCCTCCCAACCCGACCTTGTTGGACAAGCCGAGTGTATTCAGTCTCTCAAGGCATTCCCATACCAGTTTAGAGTTCACCTGGTTGGATCTAAGTGCCTTGATCGCTGCTTGGCTATCGGTGAAAATAGCAATGTTCTGCCCCCTGTAGTTCCTTTGGAGATTAAAGGAGGCCAATATGTCTATGGTGTATATTTCCACCTGGAATATGCTAGTGTACCTACCCATTGGCTCGAAGTACATTTTCCTTGGACCAAAGGCACCGGCACCCGCTCCCTCTGCTGTGAGGGATCCGTCAGTGTACCAAATAATCAGTTGCTGGTTTAAGCCCAGTTCAAGTCCACGCTCTCCCATTGTGCTTTGTTACTCCAACATGTTTCAAACTTCTTATCAAAGTGAAACCTAGTTATCATGTTCTTCTTCTTTTTCTTCAGCCTTTGTCCCGTTCACAAGCGGGTTGTCATGTTATCCCTTGGTATCAGTAATTCGGGATACCGCCTAAAAAGAATATCAATCTTCCTTCGGTTTAGGCAGCTCCCCGCCTCACTGATACCATCCATCCATATCCATCCTGATATTACCCCCTTGCCTGCATCTGTATGTGTAGATGGAGAGGGCTTAATCCCAGAAGGACCTCCAGGGATGCCGTTGCGCATGTCCTCATTGCCCCACTGATACATACACAAGCCACCCTTTGCAGTTCAGCTCTTTCCGCCCAGATTGCCGCTCCATAGGTAATTATTGGCCTTACTATTGCAGTATATTATATATCCAAAGTAGTATCTCGCGCTGCAATCCCATTTTTTTCTTGCTATGGACCTACAAGTCATCAGAGGCCTCGTGGCTTTCTGACAAGTGTTTCCAACATGCGTCTTCCAGAGTAATTTTTGGTCTAGCGTAATTCCCAAATATTTGACCTTTGTTTCTCGTTTCACCTCCAGGTCATGAAACTCTATCGCTCTCAGGTTATCAAGTTTACGTCTCCTAGTGAATGGTACTATGGTGGTTTTGGCTGGATTGGTGGCAAGTTCAGGAGTTCTTCCACTACCATACCCCACATAGGCGGCGATAGTATCCCGCCCTGTGGACAACCTTGAGTAGTGTTCATGACAATAGAATCTGTACCTGTCGGTACTTCTATTTGCCTGCTTTTTAGTATTTTGCCCATCCAGCATGCCAGGGTGTTTCCCACTCTCTTGCTGCTCAGGGCATCTTGTATCTCTGTGTGCGATATGTTGTCGAATGGTGCTTCAATATCCAAAAATGCACACAGTGCTATTTCTTTCGTTTCTATGGCATCCCGTAGTATATCCGTAGTTGACCGTCCTGCCTGGTAAGCGTGTTGACAGTGATGTAGGGGATTACGCTTTAGAACGTTAGTTCTAATATAGTTGTCTATGACCTTCTCCACCGTTTTAAGTACGAACGGTGTTAGGCAAATTGGACTGAAAGATTTGGGTTGAAAAGGATCTTTTTTACCCGCTTTCGGAATAAAGACCACTTTTGCCCATCTTCCCAGTGCTATGCTGCCCCTTACTACCCTCAGAAGAAACTCTTAGATGATTCCTAGGTTTCTCTGGTTTACTGCTGGGAAAATGATATCTACTCCGGGTGATTTCAGTGGTTTAAAAGTTCCCACTGCTCACCTTAGCATAGCTTCTGAGCATACCTTTTTTGCTAGTTTTCAGTTCTCCTTTCTTCCCTTTTTATTCGTCGTTGGGGTGTCATGCAGAATGTTGTCGCCGTGGGGTCGGGGAAATGAGTTCTGAGAAGCAGGTGTACCCTGTCCAACTCATTCTCAGTAAATGTCCCATCTTCCTTCTTCAAACAGACAGAGGATATTGCCCCCTTGTAAAGCCTGGTTGCTTTTGTGATCTGTTCCATCCCTTCATAGAATTCCCTGAAGCTGTTCCGTTTTGCTTCCCTGATCGCGTTGCTATTCGCGGTCAGTGAATTTTTGTACCTCTACCAGTCCCCGATTTGTTTTGCCCGGTTGAAGAGTTTTCGTGCCTCTGTTTTCATTCTGGCCAGGTTCTTGTTCAACCATGGTACATCCTTTGATGACTTAACTGTCTTAGCCGGACAATTGGCCTTATAAGCGTCAATGACGACTGTGTTGAGGTTTTCCACCACAGTTTCAGGTTCCAGTTCGCTCCTGATGTCACCGCCCTCTTGAAGGTGGGCAATGTTGTTGCTCAAGTGCGTTGCATAGGATTCCCAATCCGTTCCAAGGATTCCTTATTAATCTTTTTATTTCGGAATTACCCTCAATGTCGAATTTGATTATTCTCTGATCAGACATAGAGGTTCACCCGGCATCCTCCAATTCCTGACCTTCCTGTTCATTAGAGTATTTCCTAGAGTTATGTCTAGTACCTCCTGTCTAGTGCTTCTCAGAAAAATTGGAGTGTTCATTAAGTTATATATTTCTAACTTATTTCTAAGAATAAATTCAAGAAGGTACTCACCTCTTTGATCGGTGTCGCTGCTTCCCCAGACTTCGTGATGGGCGTTGGCATCGCAGCCGAGAAGAAGTGGTAACGCCCTTGTCACAATACTTCACCAGTTTTGCGACTTGTTCCGGTGGAGCCCGGGTTTCGTCTTCTGGAAAGTATTCCGATGCCATGACTGCCTCTCGAGTGCTCCCTCCGGCTTTCAGAGACTTGGATAGCTACAAGGTCCCCGGCCAGGAACTCTGAAAGACATATATAGTTTAAATTACTTTTAAGAATTATGCCAGCTTTTGTTTTTTCACAAGAGGTGTCCCAGATTACCTTGCAGACCGTGAATCTGCCCCCGGTACACCCAAGGCTCCTGAGCCAATGTTCTTCTTGTAAATTGCCCTTACAATTACCGCAGATGCAGCTTTCGCATGGTGGAGGTTTTTCGGGGTTATCTTAGTACTGGCCATTGGTTCCGTTATTGTTTGGAGCTCTGCTCCACTGTCTTAGTATCGGCCTTCTCCTCCGACAGGCGCTTTCTTGCGCATCGCTGTCCACCCTGAGCCCTCGGAGTCCTAGGTCTAGATCGTCCAGCTTCTGCTCCTCACTGGGCAGTAGGTCTACTTCCCTGGTTGATCCAGTCCTTTCCGCCTCTATGGCTTTCGAGACTTCTTCGGGGACCTCGGTATGCTGTCTCCTGCGAAGTGTCTTTCCTCGGCTTTTTCCTGTGCACATGCATGGGTATGTTGTCAAATTGGTAGTTGATATGGCAACTCCGACGTTTGATTGTATCCAGAGATCTACCTGACGACAAGGTCTTTGATGGTTTCCTGTTCCTCACGAGTGAGTATTTGTTCGGGAAACATTTTTGGCAGTATGGTCAGTCGAATGCCCTTGACCGTACTATCATAGCTAATGGCGGGCTTCCTGAGTCCTGCCTTCACCCCTGACCTGCCCGGGTTTTCCCCCCCTTGGGTTCAGGTTTTGATTTTTTGGGAGCATTCGCTACATGCGGGCTAATCTCTGCTGTCCCCGCTTTCTCGGTTCCAGTAACGATGGCTTAGGTCTATCCTGAGCTTTCTTAAAGGCCTCTTCTGGTTTCAGGCTTTCATTCAAGTAGGGCAGGTAACATTAGCACCTGCGCCACTGAGATTTGACTCCTTGCTGACGTCTGATAAATTTATCTCAGACGTGCTTTTGCTGGTCCCTGCTTTTTGAGCGGTGTCGTTTGCTGGTTGTTACCCACGCAGTATAGCAATGTTAACCTTGGATCGACGGCTTGCCGTCCCAACTTTTCCCTTCTTGGAAGTAATCACCTAGCTCTCAGTATTTCGGAGATGTACCTCCGTCTGATTAACCAGATTGTTAGCGGTACGGGGCCCCGCTTTAATGGTTTTGGTTTTTTTAATTTTTATTGCTGGTACTCATTTGATTTTCACGAGTATCGGGGTTAGAAGGTCCGCCGTGCCATAGCCCCCCGTAGCACGGTAAGGTCTAACTTACTCACTGAGGCAATCACCTACCAGTGAGGCTCCGTTCGAATATAGTCAGTTACCCTTGACTGAAAATTATCTAATAGGCACGGTTCGCATGACAACCTGGATTGGGGGAGGTGTTTTTCGACTCCCCGTACAGGGGTAGTACCGGGTGTGGCTATCACCAGTCACTAATGATCTTGGTAGACGAGCGGCTTGGCTCGTGAAAAGTCACACATCGCCCTAGAGGAGAAACAGCTCACCCTCAGAGAGAAATAGGTTCGCCTCAGGGAGCTACGTTCCGCGTCAGTCTATCCAAGATCGAAGATCCACGATAGATTACAGTCCCGATCATTGTTTATTCTGCCTCAGATAGCTATTGAGGCGTAGCTCCTGAGGTTGCCTCTCATTCTTAACATCCTCAGGCCATTATTTAGAGGATGTTCTTAATAAGGTTGAGGTTGAGGAAGTCCTCAAATAAAAAAAGTTCAAATCCGTGGTATATGCATGGGAAATGCAATCAAATTAAAATATAAAAGAAGAAGTCGGGAAACCGGAAGTTTCACGCTTCAGGTATAAAAGGTTTTTTTGTTTCCTTATATGAGAAGCATAACACAGTTCTCCATTGGCTGATGGCATTGACTCGATATATTTAAATCGCTAAGGTCTGTTAGCGGTAGTGACTTGCCCAGAACTGAGCGACTTAAATTTCTCGGGTCGACGCTATTACGCAACCAGGATGAAGGGGCATTCCACATTTGGTGTTTTTTGCGATCGACGTATCAACGAGGTCCTAAATCTAAAATTTACCGTCGTCTGTCTTGTCGCTCTTTATGGTTGGCGGCGTCTTACGGTAATGCAGACGAAGATGTTGCCTTGGACTAATGGCGATCACATCCGAAATGAGGATATTCATGATCGATATGGGGTTGCACTGATCATGGAAAAATTGCGAGAGAGGCGTCTTCGATGGTATGGTCACGCAATGCTAACGACAATTCACTTACCAAGATTGGTCTGAACATCGAAGTCGATGCTAAACGACCAAAGGGCAGGCCGAAACAATGGTGACTTGATACACTGGATGGGGATTAAAAAGCCTCGAGATTACACCCAGATTAGGAATTTAATAAAATAAAATGGCGAAACCGACCACGACGACCATACCCCGCTTGTGAACGGAACAAAGGCTGAAGAAAAAGAAGAAGGGTAGGGGTAGAAGCCTTCCAGTGCTGCATCTGAGCCAACCCACACTTTCGTTATATTACCTTTTGTCAGGCCTGTTGAAGCCAGATACAGTTGTTGGATTTCTTTTTGTTTGACCAATACTTTGGTGCGTATCGTCAGGCATTTTTTTGTCGATTTTAGTACTTCCGGAGTTATATTATTTTAGGAGCTTCCACCTGCAGAGTGTTTCTTAACCTTCTTTTCGCGTATGAGCCATAAACGATAGAACACTACGTGATCTCTGTCCTGGCATGTATTACCCTATTTGGGAGGTTCACCTAATTTAAGTGATATTCCATAACCACCGTATTTGATGGGAAAATATGTAGAATGATTGTTAGTTTCTGCCGGCGTTCTGCGGAGCTATTTTATAGTTTTTGTATAAAATAAGCCCTTAAGTTTGATGTGTCCGTAGGCGGGGCATTCACATAGAAAACGTTCCGTGGATTCCGCTTCCTCATTACAGGATGGACCGGGTCAAGCAGTGCATTACAGGATAGACTGACGCGGAACTTAGCAAGCTATCTCTCTCTGAGGTTGGGGGTCTCTCCTCTAGGGCGATGTGTGGCTTTTCAGGGGCCAAGCCTATCGTCTACCAAGACCGTCAGTGAGTGGTGATAGCCACATCCTGTACGAGGTGACCATACTATTAACAAAACGCTACGGATCTAGATTGGGGAGTCGAAAAACGCCTCCACCAATCCAGGGTGTCATGCGAACCGTGCCCATTAGCTAGTTTGCAGTCAGAGGTAACTGACTCTATTTAAATGGAGCCTCAATGATACCTAGTCGCCTGAGTGAGTAAGTTAGACCTTACCGTGCTACGGGGGGGCTATGGCACGGCGAACCTCCTAACCCCCATACTCGTGGGAATTAAATGAGTACTAGCAATAAAAATAAAAAAACGAAGACAATAAAGCGAGGCCCCGTACCCCACACAAACTGGTTAATCAGGTGGAGGTACATCTCCGAAATACTGAGAGCTAGGTGATTACACCCAAGAAAGGAGAAGTATACTGCTTGGACAATAACCAACAAACGTCACTGTTCAAAAAGCAGGGACCCGTAAAAGCAGGTCTGAGATAAATATATCACACGTCAGGAAGAAGACAGGTCTCAGTGGCGCAGGTGCTAAATGGTACCTGGAAGGCCTGAAAACAGAAGAGGTCCTTAAGAAGGCTCAGGATAGACCTAAGCCATCCCTATTGGAGTCGAGAAAGCGGGGAGCAGCAGAGATTAGCCCGCATGAAGGGAATGCTCCCAAAAAATTCAAACCTGAACCTAAGAGGGAAGAAAATCCGGGCAAGTGAAGGGTGAAGGCAGGACTCAGGAAGCCCGCCATTAGTTTTGCTAGTGCGGCCAAAGGTATTCGACTGGCCATGCTGCCAAAAATGTTTCCCGAGCAAATACTCACCCGGGAAGAGCAGAGAACCATCGAAGACCTTGTCGTCAGGCAGATGTGCAAAGGATGGACTTCGAAACTTGTGTTTATCAGGATACGCTTTCGACCAGGTTATATTGGTGAACTGCGCGACGGAAGACGGTGCAGAGTGGATCAGGGCCATAGTTCCTAAATTGCCAGACTGGGGAGGGGCAGAACTGTCAACATGTGCTGGTAATGATATACCAGGAGCACATATGGTGACAATTTTTCTCCCAAAAGCGGCGACAATAGAAACGGAAGATCTTATGGGCTTCTTAATCGCTCAGAATTAGGATCTCCATACGCGAATATGGAGAGTCTTCAGAAGCAAGGTGGAGGGAAGGGTAAACACTTCACGATCGGGGTAGATAACCGATTCCTGGAGGCAATCAAACGTCGTAGTTGCCATATCAACAATCGATTTGGCAAAAGGGAAAGGGAAAAGGGAAAGAAACCTCGGAGGAGACACCGGGTAAAAAACATACCGAGGTCCTCGAAGAAGTCTCGAAAGCCATAGAGGCGGAAAGGACTGGATCAACCAGGGAAGTAGACCTACTGCCCAGTGAAGAGCAGAAGCTAGACGACCTAGACCTAAGACCCCTAGAGCTCAGGGTGGACGGTATTAGGCGTACGACATGGTTTTAATCTGTAGGGGTAAATATGAAAATACTCTATGTGATAGAATCCAAATTGGACTAAGGTGGACTAGTGCCTGGTGCAGGAAGGTGAGACTGCGGATCAATTCAGCCAAAACCACCATAGTACCATTCACTAGGAGACGTAAACTTGATCACCTGAGGGCCATAAGGTTACATGACATGCACGTGACACGAGACACAAAAGTCAGACAGGATGAGCATTGGTGCTACGGTAGAATCTGTTATGAATGGCTTCATTGTTTGATCTCACCTGATTGTCCCAAATTCCCCCAAATCGAATTTTTGACCGTTACTTCTAATTGAACCAACTGAGTTTTCATCAAAACTTGTCAGGCACCAGGATCCTCTGGTTGGATGCAATCTTCACTTTCTACATCTAAAGCTTTTTTACTACCGGAATCTCCTGTGACTATTAACACAGTCCAAGCAGCTAACAAAATTTCATTGTTTCTATCTAGAATGGTATGCATTAGCGCCAAACAGATACTTTTACGGAACGCCACTGAATTTTTGTGCATCTCACGAGTCTTTCCCCTTTTTCAAGTCTGTTATATGCCGGCCTCAGTAGCCGATGTATCCGTTCATCTATCCATGTGGATTCTACCCCGAACAGTGCGCCTGCCTCGTGCGAAACCCGCTGGTAGCACTCGATAGCCTGCCACGAAATGTCAGGAAGGCAAACGCGGCAGTTGACTTGTGAACGTTCGTCCGTGTCCGACTGTAGCGCTCTGAGCCGGATTCGTGGCGCGTATTCACAGTGTAGCCGACCCACAGCAAGGACTCTCGATATAAGACCATCGAGTTTACGTGTTGTGTGCGATTTCATAGCGGTTTAGTGCTTCGCTGAACAGAGACAACAGAAGTGGCAGAGGCAATCAGTTCGTCACTCCCAACGAATCATTTAGGATCCTTACATTGTCCTTGAAGATAATCGGCACGAATCATATCAACAAATGTACGACGGAGACACAATGACACAAATCTTCAAGAGGACAAAAAAATGTTGTGCCAAGGTAATGCCTTTGATATGTGGAAATCTGGCTCGGTTCCTTTTTGGCGTGGATATCCTTACCGCCACTATATCATTCGGAAGCTCGTTTTAACCATTTCTCGATAAGCATTCAAGGTTTTATAGCATCAGTTGTGTATCCTTTTAAGTGTGTCTGTAATGTGATTTGAAAACGGTTCGCATTTGAACTGTGCCGAGGCAAAGGCACCTTTCCGATGATATAAATATTTACAGGTATAATAGCCTTGGACACGTACACTTTCCTTATTCAGAGGATTTTCACTCGTCCTGAGTGTGCCCATTTAGTAATTATATCCCCTCGATTAAAACGCGGGTAATTATTATGAGATTGTTTCGTCAGGGATTTCGGGTGTTTGCTCTATTGGTATGAAAAACGGTTTAATGGTGGAATCCTAGTTATTTCTGCAGGCGAAAAGGACCCTTGTTTATAATAAAATCATGTAACTCGCAAATGACCCTCTTTTGCTTCTTGCTTTATCCCCGAAAATCCTGTCGGATAATTTGAAGACGGTGAATCCGAATAGCAAAAATAATGATAAAGGACAACGCTGTAGTTCTGTTGAAATGGGATACTTCAGGAACGTCCTGGTCGTTTTATTGTTTGAATGGCGAATTTGAAGGGGCAGAAATTGGAAAATATAGTAGGTGCTAAAAATTTATAGATTAATCGGGTTAGGAGTTGGCCTTGAAGCCCAGCAGAAGGTTTGGTTTGTAATATGATGAGGTGAAGTAAATGTTACTATCTGAATTGTCTAGAAAACCCTCAAATGAGCCCATTGTCTCCTAAACCTTTTGTGTTGAACACTGGGCTTGTTAATTGTAGTGTGAGCTATGCAAGGTATTTTCGGAGCCAAGACCAAAAAAAACTAACATCCAGACCAATTTTTGGTAACAAAAGATAAAAACTCCTGAAACGCAGAAATAAGCTCTATTGGAAATAATATTTGCAAAATGAGGGTAAGATATGCATCCTTTTCATGTGAACCATGGGAACGGAGCACGCACAAATCCTTGATTTGGAATAATGGAGTGGAAAAATAGGATTGCTATTGGCAGTGATATACAATAGATTCCTGGGTAAGGGGAGATATGGTATGGACGATGGTGAGGAGTTGTCTTCAATACATATATCAAGAAATAAATGGTCAAAGGACGTCTGCTATTTCATTGTTTTTGCCATCAAATCTTATTAATAGATAGAAAGTGCAAATGTCTGCCACTAAATCCCATAATAGGGGAAATAGATACAGATCGTAAAACTAAGAACAGTGAATCGGAAACAAAGTTTCTCTGGCCAGGAGAAAGTGAAACAACTTTGAAAGTGCTTTAAGTATAAGCGGATTTGTGTATTTATTATGTTAGAATACTTGTACATAGCCACAAGTGTATAAACACTAAGTATTTCCAACTGTTTTCTGTAATACGATACTGAGATTCTAGAAAGTATGTTTTGAGGTGTAGAAAACTTACGCGAAGAAAACAATTTTGACCTAGTAAAACTTTGTTAATGATGATAAGATGTCCATCAAACTTTTCAGCATCGTATTCCTTGTTATGATATATTGCTCCGGAATTTTATGATTTTATGATGAACCTAAGTAAAGTTTGCAGTTTCCAAAATATAATCATCTTGAGAAGTGTTTTGAAACCCAGATGTCACAAAGAGTATAATCAGCACTTTTTCCCTGATTCCGAGGTGTTGTTTTTCAGAAAGGGTCCTTCAGATCATCATGATGAACGGCGCAACAACTGGTATTCGGTCGAGGCCTGCCTTAATAAGGAACTCCAAACATCCCGGTTTCACGCCGAGGTCCACCAATTCGATATCCCTAAAAGCTGTCTGGCGTCCTGATCTACGCCATCGCTCCATGACAGGCAGGGTCTGCCTCGTCCTCTTTTTCTAGGATAGATATTGCCCTTATAGACTTTCCGGGCTGGATCATCCTCACCCATACGGATTAAGTGACCCGCCCACCGTAACCTATTCAGCCGGATTTTATCCACAACCGGACGGTCATGGTATCGCTCATAGATTTTGTCGTTTTGTAGGGGGACAAAAAGTGTCCGAGGAATACATAAGGACTGGCAAGATCATGGTTTTGCACAGTAAGAGCTTTGACCCTATGGTGAGACGTTTCAAGCGGAACAGTTTTTGTAAACTAAAATAGGCTCTGTTGGCTGCCAACAACCGTACGCGGATTTCATCATCGTAGCTGTTATCGGTTGTGATTTTCGACCCTAGATAGGAGAAATTATCAACGGTCTCTAAGTTGTAGTCTCCTATCCTTATTCTTCCCATTTGACCAGGTCAGTTTGATGTTGTTGGTGGGTTGGTTTTTGGTGCTGATGCTACCACCATATATTTTGTCCTGCCTTCATTGATGTGCAGCCCAAGATCTCGCGACGATATCCGCCTACCCGATCTGGATCTTCCCATGATGTCGATATCATCAGCATAGGCCAGTAGTTGGGTGGACTTAAAGAGGATCGTACTCCTCGTATTTACTTTTTCCAGGCCAGGTTAAAGAGGACGCATGATAGGGCATCCCTTGTCGTAGACCGTTGTTGATTTTGAATGATCTTGAGAGTGATCCTGCTGCTTTTAGCTGGCCTCGCATATTGGTGAGGGTCAGCCTAGTCAGTCTTATCAATTTCGTTGGGATACCGAATTCTCAATGGCCGTATGCAGTTTTACCCTGGCTATGCTATCATAGGCGGCTTTAAAGTCGATGAAAAATGGTGCAACTGTTGCCCATATTCCAACAGTTTTTCCATCGCTTGCCGCAGAGAGAAAATCTGATCTGTTGTTGATTTGCCTGAAGACTCTTTGGTATGGGCCAATGATGTTCTGGGGGTATGGGGTTACCTGGCCTAGCAAGATAGAGGAGAATATCTTATAGATGGTACTTAGCAACGTGATACCTCTATAATTGCTGCACTGCATGATATCTCCCTTTTTATGTATGAGACAAATAATGCCCCCTTGCCAGCCGTTAGGCATTGATTCCTATACCTTGAGTACAAGTTGATGTTGGTGTAATTGATCGCTTCCATATTTTGAACCAATTCGGCTGTAATTTCATCGGCTCATGGCGACTTATGATTTTTAAGCCGATGAATTGCACGGACTGTTTCTTCTATACTTGGTGGTGGCAGTATTTGCCCGTCGTATTCAGTTGATGGGACATCCAACTCGGCGATGTTCTGGTTGTTCAGTAGTTCATCAAAATACTCAACCCATCGCTCCAATATGCCCATTCTGCCGGAAATCAGATTTCCCTTTTTGTCTCGGCAGGATGAATATCGAGGTGTGTAAAGCTTCATCCAGCTGACTTGTTGGTAAAACTTGCGCGCCTGGTGCGGCTGCTCCCTGTATTTTTCGAGTTCATAGACTTGTTGGTTCTCCCAGGCTTCCTTTTTCGGTCTGTGAAGTGAGTTCTCCGCTCGCCGGAGTTCGGGATAAGTCTCTGCGTGTGCTTGCGTTCTTTGAGAATGCAAAATTACTCGGTATGCAGCATTCTTCCGTTCCGTTGCTAGTTTACATTCATCGTCAAACCAGCCGTTCCGACTCTTTTTGCTGCTGGGGCCAAGTATTTATGATAACGTCGTATTCATGATAACGTTCTTTAGGTGTTTTGTGAAGATCATTTGTTGACGCTTCATCTCCAGGATCTCTGTGACTGCGGTTATTGCGGCATCTATTTCCCTTTTATAGGTATTGCGGAGGACAGTGGTATGGATGGCTTCAGTGTTCACTTTCACCTGATTGTCAGAAGGGATTCTAGGTGGTGTTGTTATTCGAGCTTGGAGCACCATGCCAACGAAATAGTGATCTGGGTCTATAATGCCCCCCACTCATCACACTTCGAACTTTACTTTTCGAATCCTGGTAAAGCAATTTACCCAGCACACTAGTTCCTCTGACCCTAGGTGTTGCCGCAAAGCATACCAGATGACTTTTTTTGGCTCATGGTAAAACGTCTTCTCGAGATTCAGAAAAGCAATGTAAAGAGGTTGATGCTTTTCACGAGGTTTTTTCATGAGTAAGTACGCAACGTAAATTGCTTCAGTAGTTCCGCAATTCTTGATTGGATTAAAAATATGCATAGTTTGGGACAATAGTCGGATCGGAATCGTCTTCAATATTGGAACGGGTCTGCTCCATTGCTAGTTGTATGTCATTTTATCCTCCTCAATAACTCGATTGAAGACTTTACTGAGCCACATTGTTGAGTCCGAGTTCTTCGTTTTCCAGAGCTCCGATGCGATGTTGTCAGGTCCTGTTGCTTTTACCGACTTCTTTCGTTTGACTGCCTCCTTGACTTCAGTGGCGCTGACAGTAACACCTCTACCGCGACTAAGGGGTGCGTAGCCCGAACTGTATAGCGCAACTCCACGCTTGAGTTCACAGGGGGCTCTGTCCACAATATGGGTACAACCATAGCCCCCATGAAACTCCCATTGGGCGTTAACCGCTAATAACCGGTCGAGAACGCATCCCCCTGGAATTCTCTGGCGGCATATGATCTCAGAAGGCCATCCCGGTTTCCATGGTACTAGATAACCTCAGGTGAGGCTTCATGGCAAGAGCCACTTCAGATGAGTCCCTTGCAGAGTCGGGTCAGATGGACCTAATAGACCTTAGAGCATTCATCTTCTCCATCGACGATTAGCAACTCGATGGAAATACAGTGTTTCCCAGTGGAACTACTTGAACCGCTTTCTTTGCTTCCCGGTTGGCGTCCTTGTAAATTTGCCAATCAGTCAGTGTTTGATCAACGAGACCTTCATTTGAACATCGTCATTTCAAAGCCAAGTATTTCCGTTGATAACCCCGAGCGTAGTATATGTCACTTTGTGGATTATGTTTTCAGGTTGATTTCACGATTCTTCGACATTCATAAAGGCCGACAGTTGCGTAAGTGAGATGTAAGAGGTATATTGCTGGAAGTGGCAAAACTGCGATTACTCTGTACAAAATTTTGCCAGTTAACCACCACAAGCCTCAATTTATCTAACTTTGAGGACATGTTTCAGAGCTTTGTTGTCAGTAAAAAAGGAGAAAGTCATAATGTGCATAATTCTCGGTACCTCAGTTATAAATATATTTGTTAAGCCGAGGTAATGAGACACTCTAGCGGATTCGACTTTTCTGAGCACTGTACTGGCTCATAATGCGTATTGGCATGTTAGCGAGGGCTTCTCCTACGACGACCACCAGGCAATCATAATCGAACTATTAGGAGGGCCACACGGCAGCAATTCCCAATGTCAACCATAAGAGCGAAACTGAGAAGGACCGGACCGCTGGTCTTTAAAAGTAAAACATCTCTGAGGATAATGTAATGCGTTGCAAAAACATGCTTATGGCAAAGGAGTGGACAACCTCAGCAAAAGACCCAACCATTGGTGGAAAACGAACGGTGGGAAATAAGGATACCCATAAGGAAGCCTGCTGAAACCTCAAAGAATGTTTTGAAAAACTTTGCTCATTGGTGAAAGTAAACAAATGAAGAAACGCATATACAATTGTAATAGAGTAGCTTAGAGGTTGTGCATCTCCGCGGATCACGTACCTTACACTATTCATGGAAATCATTCAGGGTTCATTTCGACGGCAAGAGGGCACTGATAGACTCTTAGATGTTTCCAGAGACGAGTTGTTGGAGATCGGTAGTAAAATAGGAGCAACGAACCCTCGCAAACACTGAAGTTCCATCAAAGGGCTTGACCGATACGTTTTGGCATGCATGTGTGCTAGCCAGGCTCGGGAATATGGGGGGAGGGGGGTCTTTTGAGCGCTTTGATCCCTCTAGGTCATCTTCGGCCACTTAGGATGATCGTTTGATTCTTCTTACGTTCATTAGAAATGGCGCCCAACGTGGAGCACAACATTTCCTAGATTCAGGACTCATTTTTTATTTACAGGTTTTCGGAGTTAGTGGAAGATAGCCTATTCCGGTTCACAACTTCGTTTGGTGGTGTCGAATAGAGAATTATCAGATTCTCAACATTGTTTCTGGCTAGACCCCACGCGCACTTGTCTTCACATTTCTAGTTTTAGGTTTCGTTTTTTTCCCGAAAGCAAGTGTTCCTAAGCTTCAATTTCCTTTCCCATCTTGTAACGTAGAGTTTCCTGGCCTATCCTAGGTAAAATACCACAACAGCTAGTCGTTTGTTGTGTTTGTCTTTGAGACTTAACGTCTCGTAGGTGATTGCCTTCCAGAGGTCTCTGGATCTACTGGCCTTTGCGGCTATATGCTGGAAGATATTGCCTTCCGAGCTTCTGAGGAGTGTCCTTCCCTACCCTTATGTGAAACGGGGAATTTTGAAAAAAAACTAAATATTCTTTCTTCTTCATAGGGATGAAGTGAAGGGTGAGGTGAATCCTTGATGGAATACGGCTATATGCTGTGCCGTTCCGTCCTCAATGATTCGTCTTCACTTTGTTCTCTGACTTCAAACGAAGAAGATTGAATTCACGCGAACCCTTTGGAATTCGTCCCGAACCTAAGCGGAGACTTCAGCGGGACGGTGGAGAAGAGTGCTTCAGCGAGTACTAAAACTTCCGTCTCAGCGCCATCGATTCTTGTGTTGTGTTGCTGATGGTAAAAAAAAGCGGTAGTTGTCTGCAACGCGCTGTTTCATTGCATTTATCCGTTGCCTACGCGAACCTGCTGAAATGGTCGCCACAATCTGTCATGCTCCTGGTCGTCGTGGACTCCAAAAGTGCATCTTAAGAAGTTTCAAAGTTGGAGCTTTTCAAGGCGATCTCGCGATAATTCCCTAAGTAGCTAAGAGCTGAAACTTATCAAAAAAAGGAGGGGGGGAGGTGGATTGAATACAGATATTATGTATGTGTTTGATATTTAGTATTATCTAAGGCTGAAAAGGTTTAATTTATTTCCTGTGAAATCGCAATTTGACTTCATACTTCATTGTCTAGATCTTACAGGCAAATTTTTTCATACTCTCTCCTTTATATATTCAACGGTATCTTTCCTTTTAAAACACTTTATATTAACACAATTATTTCAGGAAAACCTTGCAATGAGGTAAATCCTTAAGTCCTCTTTAAGAAAGTATCATGCACCATCTACCTAAGTTCACATCACGATTTCTTTGGCTGCATAGTCAACCGTACTGACTGAAAGATGTTATAGCAATTTTAATATCATTTCCCATATTCTTACTCGAAAATACCTTAAAGACGACCTCGTCTTCTAGGGGTAGTGACCCCACAGCACAGAATTGTACAGATGTGCCTTCAAGCCCTCTTAAATACGATAGCATATGTGTGTGATCAAAAGGATGATGTTAACAGAATGTAGAAGCTTTTACCAGGCTTTTAGTGCACAAGAAAGTCTGTAAAAGTACTCACAGAAGAAGGTCAAACTGCATCCAACATGCAAGATGGGAGCACGCAGTAACAACTTAAAATTAAGAAAACTTGCCATGCTTGTCCGGAAACAAATGTGAAACCGGAAAGTAGAAAGCAACAGTGGGAAGGACTTCAGTGCAACCATGAGTTGTAAGTTGTTCCGATACATCTACATCGTTATTTCCGAAATCAATAGTTCGTAATTTTAAAGGAACCAAAATGGAAAACAATGCAAACAACCCTGAGAAAATGGCCCC
Organism: Hermetia illucens; assembly: GCF_905115235.1. Classification (NCBI taxonomy): domain Eukaryota; kingdom Metazoa; phylum Arthropoda; class Insecta; order Diptera; family Stratiomyidae; genus Hermetia; species Hermetia illucens. The sequence goes on from NC_051849.1 coordinate 27,981,357, forward strand.
GAAAGCTGTACAATTTGGATTATTAAGTAACCTCTATGCCACCAACTCTGTAAGGCAAGGATATACGTGTAACTTCGAGAGATTTATAGAATAATTGATTTCCCTTATTACTTTCTCTCGTCTGCTACTAATGCATTCCCCAGTGATTACCGACATGGCAATGAGACAAGCCCTCGGCAATGGAGCTGTGACTGTTTCGTAATCATACATTATCCAACTTTTTATAAAATATGCAGCGTTGACTTCGTATATCACATTGAGACATTACCGGCTCCCAGGATTATTTGTTAGAGCCGAAGGGGGCGAACCGAGTTCTTGAAAATTATCCCCCATGACAGGGTAGATTATATGTGAAAGATAGCGTGGGACAAAATGAATAGCGTAAAAAAAGCGGGTGATATAAAGCCTAGACGAAAAGTGAATTGTTTATCAAAGAGAGAGAGTTTAGAGGACCTTCTCTGCAGAGGTTGCTGTGAAAAGAAACTAACTTTCTAAGGAAGCGATAAATGAATTAATGCTGACAATGACAGAGATGACTCCGGATGGGAGAAAAGAAGGAAAAAGGACGGCGTTCTGGGATGGACTTGCAATTGGGAATTGATAGCGGTTGACTAGTTCAAGTTAGTTACTTAACTTTGATGGATTTCCTAATGCGCCCCAAAGTGGCTATTTCCGCCTCTTTGAGTGGAGATGGAGGCCTGACTTCCACTATTTATCGCATTATTGATGATGGAAATTGTGAAGATAGAAATTTGGTGGCACTCTGTCAATTTCTCTAATCTAACTGCTACAAACCTCTGGCAATGGCTATAAAATATGACCAGGCAATATTCCTAATATTGATGTTTATCTTATGTCGTCCTGGAATCAAGGATTTTAGTAGGCTTTGGAATAAAGTTATTTGAATTGGCAGCTACACCTCTTCTGAGTAAAGTAAAAATCCGAATCCTCTTGGCTTTATTAAAACTTTTTATTTTTTGTACATATATCCATGTTTCGAAGACTACTTGTCCTCTTCCTAGGTGGTAGGATTCAAATCAAGAAAGAAATCTAAGATGGTCCTGTATATTGTTCTCGTCTTACGAACACTCGTTTCACCAATAGAGCGGATTAGCTCCTCGAGTAGGTTTCTTGGTCGAATTGAGTGGCCGGGAATACCCGTTTTCTTAGTCCTTATTGAGAAATGCCCCTTTATGGGCTATGTAAATTTCCACCCTTTCGACTACCTCTAATTTTCGGTACCTCTGGAAATGTGAGCATTTCACCACCAACGTCATGTTCTGGTTGTTCCATACCTACGTTCTCTCTGTGGGGGAACTCTATGGGAACAGCGCATGGAAAGTGGAGAAGGGCTCCGATTGCAGTATCATTGACGCCCTGCCCATGTCAAACAAAGTACTACGTCGAAGCCAGGCATTAGTAGACGCGTTGAATAGAACATGGAAGTTAAGAACTCACTTGGGGAGAATGCTGCAGTATGGGTCCAAAAACATGAGGCCTATATACTGTGCACGGACCTCGATGACGTGACGTCGAAAGGGGAATTTGCACTACCTTGAAGAAACAGTTCAGGCTAGAGGAACTTGCAGAGAAATCTATTGTCAGTTTGCGAAAAGTCTATGGTAGTACTCAATCGGCCACATTGCTCCTGCCAGGGAAGACAGCGCAGAAGTTATTGGCGGTCGAGAAAGTTCGAATTGGATTGGTTGTCTGCCGTCTAAGAGAGCAGATTTCATTAAAGAGGTGCTGCGAGTGCCTCACGTTTGGTCATTTCGAGAAGGGACTGATCGGTTCGATAGATGGCAAAGGTGTGCGGAGAAAGGGCATATTGCCAATGAGTGCAACAGGGACCTCACATGGTTACTATGCGAAGGAGAGGAGGAATGGCATAACCACCATATTGGCGGAAGTGGTAAATGGCCGGAATTTAGGAAGGCGTTGACTGAAATTGAGATTTATTCAAATAAACCTCAATCATCGCAGGGTCGCTATGGGTTATTGGCGGTGAGTTGCACACTTGAGTAGGGTAGCAGAGAAGCACATGCAATGCGGGCGCGGGCTATTAAGTGCTTTTGCGCAGTTGGATGTAGTTTCGGCCAAGTAAGGTGACCTAACCTTTGTCAGTCCTACATTGGCGTGGAAATGTCCTGCTGCGTCAGCGAGGGATCACTAAGCAATCCTTTTAGGGCTATGGATGGGCCCACTAGGCAGGGAACCATCATCGTCGAAACCGAGATCGTGATTAATTATAATCCTACCCCGTTTTTCACGCATGGAGAATATTGCCAGTACTTGTACTGGTTTAAACTGGATACCGCACCCAATTGTCCAAACTCCGATGGAGTCCCAGAGGACTCATAACACGTATTTCTCCACTGTCCATGATTTGTGGAAGATGGGAAGAACGTAGAGGAGACTCTAGGAGAGGTACTGATACCAGAAAATCTGGTATGAACAATGCTGGCACGTGAGTAGGATTGAAATGCGGTTAATTCCATGATCGCATATATCCTCACCAAACAGTGGTCGCCCTCAAGGGTCATGCCCTCAGGGGTCGTCAGCGACCTTAAACGGGTCGCTTACAATACGGGGTGTGGCGTCCATGAGGTGCCCGAGTAAGTAGTTCTCACCCCCTAGCGGGCAGCATACCTGCGTCCTAGGTAGTAGCCTAGAGAAAGCTTCTCAGTGAAGGGCGAACCGCGAATAACCGGTACACGTCGGGACACACTGGGAATCTCCGGAGCCCTCGACAACTCTCTGTCGACGTCGACGGGGTGATGTGCGCGTAGCTCTACCAAGGTAGTAGTTGTGACGTGTATCAGGAGGCAGCTTCTTCGGGACCTTGGTCGGGTAGTGTGCATTGAACCGGTGTTAGTAGACTGCGTTGCCCCGAGCCAATGCTGATTCGTCGGTGAATTCCGATATTAGCTAAGCGTAGGTCAGGCGTCAGGGAACTGGGGTAGAGGTTGTGTATCCGAGGGTACACCCGTTTCTGAATATTGCAGTCCGCTCCCTTGCACACCATGCGCTGGTTAGTTTTCCATAGAGAATACACATAAATTAATCAAAAAAAAAATCGACAAAACAACAGGGAAGGAGGAAGAACTGAGTGTTTTTGGACGGGGCATAAAAATGCGTCGTTCGTCGCAGTGATCAACGAAAGAGGCGCCGAGGGCTGGCATACACGATTCGGCCTTATCAAGTGGCACAACTGACGTGCGGAGATGGCAACTCCAATACCTTGTATTACCACTGTTTTGAAAGGAGGCTCAGTCAGAATCGCTAGTCCTGAGCAGATAGATTCGGACACAAACCGAGTGCAAGTGCAGTCGACTGTCCTAGCTAGAGCCGAAGAGGAAAGACTCATCAGGAAATGTTCAGCGGTGGTGAAGCGTATGCGGTCGGCAACGTTTCTCCAGAGGAGGCGTCAAAAACGGGCTGATGGAATTGGAGGACCTAGTGGACCGCATCTCCTTCTATGGGCGAACGTGGAGAGCAGCGGAAGACGATTGGAGAGCAGAAACAGCCGCACTCCTGCAAAGCGAATTGGGGAAAAAGCGGAAAGAGGACGACGTGCCTGAAGGAGACTTTATCAAAGTGGTTACCAGGGCCCACAAAAAGAAGGCGAAAAAGGTAAAAAGGAAACCACTGAATACGCCGCCAGAGACACTTCTATCAAAAGACAAGGAGGCTGCCAACCAAAAGCCAGCAGCAGAAAAGACGAGGAAACGAAGAAGGACTAGACCGTCGGCTCTGCTCATTAAGTCGACGGAAGGCATGACATTTGCGGAAGTCCTAAGTGAAATCCGCTACAAGATGAAACCCGAAGACAACAGAGCAGAGGTGTCTTCCATACAGAAAACGAGGAGTGGTGGAGCTCTCGTCGAACTGGTCCAAAGACGACTAGCAAAAGTACGTTCTGCGAAGCGTGGTGAAAGTCCCCGAGCAATATGCGAGGAAACTCTTTAGCAGCGGGAGAATCAAAATTGGATGAGTAGTACGCAGGGTGCGAATGCGGATAGTCCCCACCAAGTGCTACAAGTGTCTGGACTATGGACACACTCCCGGACAAGAGGACACCATGCCGGAAATGTGGCCAAGTGGGTCATCAAGTGAAGACCTGCAATGAAAGCGAGAGTTGCGTTCTCTGCAGGGATCGTGGCGCGTCTGGTGAGAGCATCGCACGCACTGCGGGCTCGGAACGGTTTCCAGTCTTCGGGGCGGAATTCAAAAGGGCTAGGGTGCGAATGGTATGATCAGCATTTTAGAAATTAACATGCACCGGAGTGCAAGCGGTCACCAGTTGCTAGCGCAGTTCGCTGCGGAGGTAAATGCTGATCTAGTGTCTCTTGGCATCTCGACTTATCGGGCACCGCTGCCATCTGGGTTCGGGACGACGTTCGATTTCATGTTCTTGCTGAAGGCCGAGAGAACGGGTTTGTCTGGATCCGGTGTTCAGGGCTAACGTTTCGTACGTACGCTAAAAGCGTTTACGTAACGCCGAATGAGACAATGCCAGACTTTCGGTGCCGGTTTGATGCTCTGGAGGACGCCGTTTCGAGCACGGAAGGACGAATTCTGCTAGGCGGTGATTTTATTGCCAGGGCCCTTGAATAGGGCATGCCTCAGTCAAAAACCAGAGGGAAATGGATTCTGGAAATGGCAGCGAGAACCGGGCTCGTAGTTTTACAAACCAGATCCATGCCAACATTTCGACGCCCAGCCTGTGAAGGAAGCATTCCTGACATCACTTTTGCGTCGGTATCTCTGGCATCATCGATGGACGGATGGCGAGTCCTAGAAGACTTCTCGGCAAGTGATCACCAATACATCGCGTTCGAAGTGGTTGACGCTACTTGCCGGCGAGTACCACTCCGACGCTCCCTCTGCCTGTGGAATGTCGTGAGGGTGAACATCGGGAAGTTCGTCGAAGCTCTTGGAGCAAGCAGGGCCGCGCTGGAGTGCGCTCCGGGGGGTGGGGATGTTTAATCTGACACCGTCGTAAATTCAGTGATGAACCTGATAACGACAGCGTGTGAGGCTTCCATGCCCCGGAGGAGCCCCAGACGCGACAAGTTTTCTATGTACTGGTGGACAGCAGAAATTGCCGACCTACGGAGGAGGAATGCCCCCTTTTCACAATGAGGGAGCTCGAGGAAGCGATCCTCACTATGAAAAACAAGAAGGCGCCAGGTCCTGATGGCATCCCGGCGGAAGTTTACAAACTGGTGTTCCGCCAACGGCCAGAATTGCTGCTTGAGGCGTTCAACGCTTACTTGAAGGAGGGAATTTTTCCTTGTCGCTGGAAAGACTCGCGCTGATCAGCAAGGGTAAAGGAGACCCGGAACTCCCGTCTGCATACCGACCGCTGTGTATGCTTGACACGGCCGGGAAAGTGCTCAAGAAGCTCCTTGGGAGCAGGCTCGCTGAAGCGATCCGCGCTGCCGGCGACTTATTCCCAAAGCAGTTCGGGTCCAGAACAGGGACATCCACAGTGGATGCTATTATGGAGGCGATAGATGCAGTTCATCGAGCCGAAACACACAGTCGCCGATCTCGACGGACAGTGCTCCTCATAAAGCTTGATGTCAGAAATGCCTTCAATTCCGTAAGATGGACAGATATGTTAGGCATATTAGAAACCTCATTTCACGTGCCAAGCTATGCCTAGCGGATATTGAAGGATTATCTAAAAGACCGCTCCCTGCTTTATGAGACGCTAGAGGACCAAAGGAGGATGGAAATCACGTTGGGAGTAGGACAGGGATCCATCCAAGGGCCGGACCTCTGGAGCGCTTCTTATGATAGTCTGCTGAGACTCGATATGCCCGAAGAGTCGCGTCTGGTCGGTTATGCAGACGACGTTGCGGCACTTGCTACCGGACGGAAAGCAAACTTGGCATATAGATGCGACGGGTAAACGGATAGATGACTACTCACCGTTTCAGCCTTGCGCTGGTGAGAACCAAAGTAGCCATATTGACCAGAAAGAGAATCCCGACCCTGCGTCCTATATCGATCGGCGAGTTGACTACATAGTCAAAACCAGCAGTGAAATACCTTGCTCTAATGCTCGACTCGAAGATGAGCTTCTTTGAGCAAATGAAAGCAGCAGTGAACATGGCTGCAGCTGGAGTCTCGGCCTTGAGTCGGCTAATGACGAATGTTGGGGGCCCTATATCTGCTAGGAGACGACTCCTTATGGGAGCAATGCAGTCGGTTCTGCTCGGAGGTATGGGCTGATCCCCTTGACAAGGAGGTGTATCGTAACCGCCTTGCTCGAGTGCAGTGGCGGGGAGCTTTGCGGATGGTGTCTGCATATCGCGCTGTCTCTGAACCGGCCGTGATGGTGATCGCGGGAGTGATCCCCGTTGCCCTTCTTGCTAAGGAGCGTCAAGCCATATACAAGCGCAAGGGAGGTGGTTGCTCGTGAAGAACGGCAACGCACCCTAGACGAGTGGCAACTCTCTTGGCAAAATGAAATTAGAGGCAGACGGACTGTGCAGCTCATCGGCAACTTAGGTCGATAGCTGAATCGGAAGCATGGTGAGACTAACTATTTCCTGTAGCATGTAGCTTTTTAGGCTTATCTGCACAAGATTGGAAAGGCGCGATCTCCGAATTGTGTGTTTTGTAATGGAGTTGTGGACGACGCCCATCACACTTTTTTTTCTTGTGGAAGGTGGGATAGGGTTCGTGCGCAGCTCTATTTAAACACAGGGGATCTCTCTCCAGACAACATTTCGAAGAGATGCTGAGGAGTGCTGCCAGGTGAAGCCGTGTTGCCCATTACATTCGGGTCCTTCTCGTTGCTAAGAAGATAAAACTCGATCGGTGGAGGAGCCGGATGACAGGGGGTTCCTTGAATCGACAATTCCCTTCCTCCACTCCACTCCCATTGGTGAAAGGGATTCCCTGATTTGAAGGCTCCGCAAGGCGGGACTGTTCGGGGACTAGCCCGAAGTAATGTGACAAACGATTCCAGGCTAGCTCTCTGACGATGGGGAGGTGTTTAGTTGGTAGTCCGACGACGTACCGAACCGGGAATCCAACTGAATTTTTAGTAGGAACTATACCTCATTAAATTATTAACTGGGATATTTCATTTTCTGAATCTGGTGGTGCTTCTTACCTCATCGATCCAAAGGACATGAAATAAGAAATATTTAGCATTCCTTTTTGACAACACACACACAGTCAAATAAATGGACACTGCAGATTCCAACGTGAGAACATAAATTACTTTCCACTCCAACTCCTGTTGAATTCCTCTCCCACAAAACACAACTATTTCCCCAAGAATTTATTTCGAAAATTACAACTTCGTCATGACTGTTGTGGAGTGAAAACAATCCCATTGTTTTCTAGCTCTCAGCCCTGGTTTAGCATGAAATCCGTAGAATAAACTTTAATGGTTTCGCCAAAGAACCACTTAAATTGGCGTGGGAAAGTGTAGCCCCACAAATTTCAGTCAATCCAGAAAGCAAGTAAAACCCAGAAAGCCCCCGAAATAAATGAAAAATAACTATTTATGCCACAATGTAGACGAAATCATCAAGAGCTTATTCGCCTCAAGTTGTATTTTTTTCCACTCAGCTGGCTGTTATGCGAGTACAATTCTTATTGTGGTACTTCTCCTGCTAAATCCCTTAACAAATCAAGAACCCTCTAGCCTCCCATTTTGCTGGCTTTCTGCTTAGTTCACTTTCTTCAAGCTCTGAGGAGTGGAATTTAGAGAATGTCTCGCCTCTTCCCGCTGGAGGACCTACTCCATGGATGGACTACATAGTACTCGCATAATAGTGACATTACAGAATTCTTGCGGGTTGGTGGGAGCGTAGTGTAAGTGTTAATGCAAAACATCTTTGAAGGACTCTAAACGTCGTGGGGCCTTGGTGATATCAGCTGTACGTAAGTGACGCAATACACTCTATGTGTGTACGTTCGATAGTTTCAGGAAGCAGTTTAGCACTTGAGTGTGCAATAATGAACACTTAAGCGGATTATGTGCTAATTCCGGGAAGAATGGACGATGATGATGCGTTGTCGTCAGGAGGAATTTCATTAAGGATTACCTTATTATTGCGCTCGTTGTTGAGGTTGCTAAATGAGATCGCGTTCCACATTGGCAACTGAAACTTTTCATTAGTGGCACTATTATTTCCATAATTAAATTAATGGGGAACATTAAAATGCCACGTATGTCAGAAGCCACAATATATTTATTTCAGTAATAACGGACTTTTCTTCAGGACGATAAATCCGGCCTGTAAGCCCATTTGGCCCTAATACATGTCGCTCTGTCCCTAGCCGGCTCCTAGGACCAAAATATCCCAGCCAATCATTTATTTCAATATGAACGGGAGCTCTTGAATTATATAGTGATTTATTATTAGCCCGTGGAAATGCTTTAGCCTCCACACCTAGCCCAGGTTGACCTACGTACGAAAAACCTACCGGAGGCCATAATAGCCCGGCATCAAAGCTGAAGTGGCATATGAGTGTGTGCATATTGGAAACTCGGCGATATCGCGTGTCTACCAAGTTTCAGAGTAAATATTTTACCATAATGATTTCCATCATGCATGTCTTTGTTTTTATTCCTTACCTACCGCAATAAAGCCGGTGAAAGCAACTTTCACCTTTGCTCGGCATTGCTGTGAATATTGCACAACGCCTGGAAAGCCACCAGAATAGTTGGAGAGGGAGATTGGCCAGAATGGTAGTTTGGCGTCCTTCAGTCGCAGTTGATAGGCAAGCAAAGTTTACTGTGTATGGAAATTATCCTGGAGTTACGTATCCGAGAGTACATTGGGGCTTAGTGGAGATATAATTAAGTTTAGCTACGAGTCACGCAGATTAAAGTCTCCTAGACGAAGTTGTAATTAAAGTTTATTTTGCTTTCGAGAGTGAAAGATGTTACTTGAAAGTTGATTGGAATTTTCAAGGAACTCTAATGGAGAGCGTGGGAAAAGACTTGATCATTAATTTTCGAATGATGTCTATCCAGGCGTACTTGCTCAAAGGAGCGACATAACCAATTCTGCAAATAATCTTTGGCACTTAATTGCTAACAAAATTGGGCTCAAACGTAAATTCCAATCATCTCCCGGATTAGCAGTCAATTAGGCAACAACTTATAAATTGAAGGAGAATTTTGTTCTATTAATAATATTCAGTTATCCATAGTGCGCTGTCCTCTTTGTCTTATTTTTGATATTGCCAAACAGGAGCTGCGAATACTATGGTTGGAGACTCATGCCACCCGCGCGAAATGAGTCAATTCTGCTGGATTAAATTAATTTTTCCGATTCAGTAACAAATTGGGAAGCTCGTGCAGAATACAGGAGGCTTCAATTTCACTATCTGAAAAAAAAAACCACAAAATTCGATGCCCAGTAATTTTGAAATGCCGACTGAATGCAATTTCTTACGAACCCCCTAGAGGAGCTTATCCAAATAAGGCCTCCAATCATTTATTGCAAATGGTGCCTCTGACTTGACTATAAGGTGGCCTTCTCAGACAGGACACCAGGATCATTGCATTAAGTCTTGAAAGTGAAGCAATAGATGGAGCTCATACCTACCACAGTACTTTGCCTAGCTCCTGAAAAAGCATGAGGCTCAACCTAGACTTTAAGTATACAATTGAGGAAATGGTCGCTTCAGATGCTACGGTTTCAGCACTAAATTTGTGGAAATGGATGTAGTGTTATCTGTGCTAGCATGCATAGACGGAGTCTTTCTAGGCTCAATACTGAACCCACTGTTTTGATTGCCTGCAAATCACGCTAGTACCTCTTAATGCGGTGGTTTATGATGCACAAGTTCCTTCTACCTCCATTGTGGCCCTTTCCTGGAGAAAGTTATATGACTTGTAATGAAAGTCCTGGGAGGTTTAACGTGAGTACCTGCCGTGAAGGCATAATCCCACAGTCCTCTTCGGACACGGATTGATTTTGGGACCACAATCAGCGGTCCTGGTTTATACTGAGTGCAGGTTCAGCATTCATACCAATGGATGCGAGCCCTATCTAGCACCTCTGCCGCAACTATGGAGTACGGTACCCGAGTTGTACAGCGAAACTCCACGCTTGATCTCCGAGGAGCTCTGCCCGCGATGTAGGCATAACCACAACGACCATGAAACTACCACTAGGAAGCCAACCGCAAATAACCGGTCCGAGAACACATCTTCCAGGAATTCTCCTGGAGCATATGCTCTCAGAGAGCCATCCCGGTTCCCATTGTACCAGATAACCTTCGGTGAGGCATCGTGGCAGAGACACTTCAGATGAATCCCATGAAGACTCGGGTCTGATCCCCCTCCTCGAGTATGTGGGGACGGAACTGCCCAACGGGTTATGATTTGTAATAACAAAAATCAAAATTGCTATTATCAAACGGAGAAGAGCTATCCCCAAAACCTAAAAAAAAATGACGAAGTTGACCGTGAAGGTCCGCCTGTAAATTTTGAACCTCCACTGAAGTGCTCCTTCGACACGTGCTTGCACGCCTCTGTGTTAGCTAGGCTGGGCTCGAGAATGTGGTGGGGGGACCTCTGAGCACTTCGATCCTTCACGTTTCATTTCACAAAAATTCACGTGTTCTTTCCGGTGCGTGGGAACCTGAAAACCGGATCCTGAAAAACACTCAGACATGCAGATTCGCGTGCACTTATCGAAATGAACAACACACGAGCTAAACCTGGAAATGAAATACAAAGAAAAACACGGCTCGACCGCGTGCGTGGAGCCTTGACATCTTCAGGAATACCGTTTTTGTCATTAACGCAATAGAAGTTGTGCGATGTCCTGGGTGCGTTCGTTTTGGCTTTTGACAACTCGATACAGATCTCTCTCGCCATCCCCAGTCTCCAGTTTTAAAGTAAAGATTTTTGTAATGGTCCGTTCGGGTGATAGCGATTGCTTTCTTTGCTTCCCGGTTGGTATTCTTATTTGCCAATTGGCCGGCGTTTTATCGTCGAGAAATATGTGGTAGCCGATGTTGAGGTGCAATGGTCTCATAGGGAACGACTTTGCAATCAGTGACGGTGGTAAAATGTGGGCGTCTTATGAGAATATAATCGATTTGCGTTTTACTGTTCCCACTATAAAATGTAGGAAGATGAGACAATCGTTCGATGAACCATGTATTCATAAGTACAAAGTCATGGGTGTCCGGAAAATCGCTTATATGCTCGCTACCCTCATTGCGCGCTTTGAACCTCTTTCCCCCATGGCACCGTCTGCCTTTACACCCACATGACCATTAAGGTCGCCGGCAATGATGATATAGTTGTCAGCAAGCACGTGACAAGTCTTTTCATCGAGAAATTGCCAGAAGGTATTTTTCTCGGCATTATATTGACCTGTCTGTGGTGCATACGCGGTGAAGAAGTGAATAGTGCGATATAATAGTAAGCTTCATCAACCGATTATCAAGGGCTCTTGCGAGTTCCTCGGTCTTGCTAGTTAGGGTACCATTTAGGGTGCAGAAACGTATTTGTTTTCTTCGGAATAACTTACTTACGTCCTGATGCCATCCATCCGTCGAGAACCTTTGCCCATTTCTCGACATGGCCAGGGCCCGTCCTGTCGCGTCGACTGAGGTGGTTGCCCTAGTATTTGTTCGAGGCTTGTGACTCAATCCGATCATCTTGTTTGTAACGACATTGTATTCATTTTCTTGGTCGGCCTGTCGCGGGACCTATCACCAAGAGAGATCAGGTAGGATCCAACTCCAACTATGCTCTATTTAACTCTTTCCCTGATCTCAACATCTTATTTGTGTTTTACTGAGGATAGTACAGAGTACGTTGCCTCAAACCCTCCTTCAATAAACCAGCTTGCAACGATCGAAAGGATTTTGCAGAGCATCGGTGGACGACTTGTTCGCTAATTTAAAAGCTATTTTGGAGAAGACGCAACTTGCGGAACACTAAATCCGAAATATCGACGAAAGTGGCTTCTCAACTGTACCGACCCAACCTGTGAAAGTGGTCGCACAGAAACGGACCAAACTTCGTTCTTTTACTGGAAGTGAGCGTGGGACCAACGGAACTGTTGCCGTCGGTGTAAGCATTTCTGCAATACCATTCCACCTTTTTTTGCTTCCTCGCAAAAATATTCATTTTCATGGAAAATTCGCCGCCGGGATCTGTTGTATATCTAAATGAAAGCGGTTGGCCGACAGTAGTGAATTTTGTCGTTTTCCTGAAGCATTTCATCAAGTTCACATCGGCCTCGAAAGACAATCCGTTACTGTTGATCATGGACGATCACGTGCCACATATTTCGATTGATGCCATCGATCATTGATAATAGCATTACTGTCTTAACATTGCCCAGAGATTCCCGTATTATATTCCAATTGGCCATGGTTACCATCACATAATATTTGCTAGTAGTACCCTTTCCGTGAATTGCATCTTCTGCCAAGCCAGTGACCATTTTGATAGCATCAATGGTTTATCTAGCTTTACGGAACCCATACTGCCGATCTGAGAATCCTCCCTGGCTCTCAACGATAAAGAGTAATCTATTGTAGATTATTCCCTTTAGTATTTTCGCCATATTGTCCAAAAGATCTATAAGTCTGTAGGAGGTTGGCCAACATGGAGGTTTATCAGCCTTAGGCAACAGTACTAACTTCTGCGGCTTCCATACCGCGAAAATATCCCCTCTGATATGCACGCTTCGAACAACTCAGCCAACATGTCCATTTTGGATTTCATGACAAGCGTAAGAAACCTATTCGGTACGCCATCCAAACCCGGAGCTTTATTATCTTCTACTCTACTGCAGATTTCCAGCGGTCGTTGGAAGTTCTCAGTTCCCTCCTCTTGCTAGGAAATAAGCCCTGGATGGTTTTTGACAAGAGGGTAAGGCACTTAATCTGCGGAGATGAACGGCCTCTGAATTGCCCATGATGATTATATATTGTTTACATCCGCTTCCGAACAGAGCTCCTTAAAGCATTCCCTCTTGTTCCGTTGGATGACGTGCTTGAAGGTTTTGCGGGCGTGGCAGGTGGACCGAAGGCTGGGCAGTGCACTATTTGACTGGTAGTTTTGCCTTCTACTGGTGAATGAGTACCTCCTAGGCTTGGAGGCGTCACCTGCTTTGGCGATGCAATGGGCCACATGGACAGCTCTTTGCGTAGAGGCGTCTACTTTATTAGGTTGGTTCAACCACCCCTGAAGGTTTGCGGAACTAACGCTTTCGCAGATCAGCCCGACTTTTTTTTCGATTTCGAGCATGATGGATCTCTGCTCTGTAACTCCAACTATACCTCAAAGAAGATTGCATGGCGATCACAATGGGTGTAGCCCTCGCTGTCGCACCAGGGCCTACCACGCGCCAGTGCAGTGCTGACAAAGATTAAGTCTACGATTGAGGCATCAATCAATGCTTCTGGCGCATGCTTTCGCAAAATGACCAAGCGCGAGGCACTTGAAGCACCTCTTTGAAGAAATTTGTTCTCTCAGACGACAGATAATCCATCCAATTTGAACTTTTCCGGCTGCCAATAACTTCTGCGCCGCGTCCATTAGTAATCGCAAGGTGTTCGTTTTAGTATTCCCTTACGCTTTTCGCAAACTCACAATGGACTCCTTGGAAAGTTCCTCCAACTTGAATTGTTCCTTCATTGCAAGTGAGTTCCTAACTTGAGCGAGAAAGCCAACTCTTCTGGGTTCTTCGGATATGGCTAACATTTCCACCGAGGTCTGTTAAGTCTGGATCAGCTTCGCCTTTTTTAATATCTTCCCGCAGAACAAATTGCCCTTGCTGGATATCACAATTTAAATTCGCACTTTTACTTTCTTCTTTGCCTTTTTATTAACAATCCTGGTCCATTCACCGTTTTCGTTCCCCTTGGATTTTACCGGTACCTTCTTTCTCTTTTTGGAAATTTTAGTTGCGTTTTTCGGGACAATTAGTATGCCTTTTTTCTCTTAGGTGCCTGCTGATTTCACTGAGGATCTACATTTCTTTTGGGTACTGTCTTGTTTCAATTGGGATGCTTGTGACACGGTTGTAGCAGCAAGTTTCGACTTGTCCTTGGAATATCGTTCTTTATGCTGCGATTTGTTATAGACCATTCTAATAGCTCTCACCATATTGGTTATGGTTTGGCGCACGTTGTGCTTGTCCTTGATGAACTCGGACAGCTCAACTATTTTTGCACCCAGCTGTGTGAAGGGTAACGCCTCCGGATCAGGACTCTGCTCTCCATGAATCCCAACCGGATTATTGTTTTTAAAAAGTTCTTACCTTTTGGCATTCATTGACCGTCTCTCCGCTTATCTTTTTTGATCTTTTGCATTGGTGGAGATCTCAGAGTTGACGAACTTCTCTTGAATGGGTACTTTCCTTGGTCCTGGAGTATTTCCTGCAGTCGCTTCTCTGCGTTGGGTGATACCGTTTTTGTCGTCCAGCGATCTGCTTTCAACTCATCTTTTTTAGATTTTGTTACTAATGTTTTCCGTAGAGTGGTACTTTGCCTGAACACCTCCTTTTCCATATCTAAAAGATTTGTAGCATTAGATGTCACGGTGGCCAAGTTGTCCATCACCGAGGCACAGCGGTCTAGGGATATCAACGACCGGGAGCCGGCTTGCTTGCTCCCAAAACCCGCCAGTACTGGGGCAAGGCTCAGAACCTAAGTTTTCTCCCTTTCTGTCTGTCAATTTGTCCGTCTGTATGTCTGTCTGTTCGTTTGTCCGTCTGTCTGTCTGTCACACGCACTTTTGTCAAAAACGGCCGAACCGACCAACTGGACATTTGGAGGGATGGTGAGAATTGCGAACGCCCACTCATGCAATGAATTCCATCCTTCTACGTTGGGTTTAAGAGCGGCATCCATGCAAAAGGAGGGTGTAAATTCAAATCACACTAAAGTGAGTTGATATTACGAGCTACGCACAAATGGAATAGTTCCGCACCCAAATATATGTTCATAAGAAATACACAAATTATTACTTGAAGCATTGAGCTCCTGGTTTTCGACTAGTTTAACTTTGGGTTTGTTTATCTCCTGTTCACTCGCTTGGAGCATAGGGTAGCCAAGACGATCACAAACATCCACCGAGGCCAGGCCAGGCTAGCGTTTTAACCTCGCAACCATCGCGCCGTCAACATTGGTTGTTAGCCCCAAAAATGGGTTCCATTGAGAAAAAAAAGTTGGAAAGTCTTTCTTTCCAATTGGTTCGGTCTACGATCAAGTCGATGGTGAACTCAGGGCCCCCTTTATTTTGAAACAAAAAAAAAATAGTTGAGTTTCTGGCGGCTTAGGCCAGGACTATCTGCCGGTTTTTCGTTCGAATGTAATTCCCACCCGTGACGTGTTTACGGATTAATATAAGTGAGCCAACATGCATGAACCACTTCATCACACGGTGGTGAGGCAACGTCTATTGAGTTGTCCTTGCCCTGGTCAAAACTGTAGACGTGAATATGGAATTTTTACATTTATACAGGATCAGGATTAATATTTTCCTAATCACCTCATCCCAAAACAAAAGACAGCTCTGAAATAGTCGAATTTATCAATGGCCCCCATCTATATATATCACCTTTCACTCAATCAAGCACCAAACAAAGCTTCATTAAAATATACTTTTCATGGCATCCCCTATTTCTCTCATCCAGACTAGCCAAAGTGCTCCACTTTGCAAAGGAACATAATCTACGGTTAACATCGTCACGTCTGGAACATTCTCTAACATCTCATTTTGTTTTTTCTTCATTGTTGGCTTTTTCCCAGGATTCACGCTGCGTATCCTACCTTTGATTTTTTTTCCCGCTTTCCCTTCCTCGGTGTAGTCATGATTGCCTCCCCATTATGGATTTTTGCAGGATTCTTTCCAGACTATCCAAGTTATCGTTCAAATACCGAGAAGAGAGCCTATTTTTGCTATTAAACATATTTTTATGTCATATAGGTCAGGGGGTTCAGTCAACAAGAAAATTATCCTTGAAGCGGAAGAGGAAAGAGACGAATGTAGTGGAAAAGTTGCCAACTTAGAATCTTTGTTTCGTAGTCTTTTTGTATGATGGAGAGTATCACCAGATGAAGATGATAGAGACAGAGGGCAACAAAATAGAGCTATAAACTTGAGTGAGAATGGATATAGTTTCCTTTAGGTGGGAGGTGGGGTGGAGCGAAATGGGGCTTAGTATGGAGATTGTTTTAAGGGAAGCTCATCCTTTTAAATATATAATACTTCTCTTTGCTTGATGTCACTGGAGCGTATGTCATGCAATGAAATGAATAACCATTGGTAGAGGGAGGAACATGAATGGTTTTCTGTGGAAATTTTCATGTTCTCCCAATTTTGACCCCTTTTTGAAAGCAATCTGTAGAAAAGAAATATTTCAATTAACATTCCGAAATGTTTCAATTTCTGAATTCCAACTTCTAATTATTATATAGCCCTTTGAGCAAAGATTGTTTTCTAGAGCTGTTTCATCGTCATGACCATTATAGCGAAAGGAACGCAATAGGTCCTTAAGTAAGTTTTGTTTTTGTGCCCATTCCATTCAATATTTTATGCTACACAATGTTACGCTTGCAAGTTACTAATATAGACATTTATTATATCTGGACCAAAAATAACTTGAAGTTTAATAGGTGACCCAATTGCCAACTTTCGTTAAACAAGAACTTCCAGACCATTTTTTGGAGGAACCTGCAGATTTATACTCTCATATAAAACCCCAATAAAAAAGCCTCTTCTTACTAAATGGCTCCACAGACCTAATCGATCCTTCTACTACCATTCAAAATTCGCGGAGTTAGCATATGACCACTCATATCCACAAGTTTACTTCCACTCACATCCCCTTAAACATCCCTATCTTATCTAGTCGCATATCCTCACCCCGAAAAAGTGAGAAACACTTCAAGGATGCGAAATGAATGGTTCCCGTCGGGATCATATGAGTGGCATAATTTTCAAATAAACGACCGTTTTATTTAGGATTATGCGACAATTCTTTAACACTATGATGAGGGTGGAAAGCACTACAGAGGCATATTCAAAGCATATAATGCTCATAATATGCTGTTTGGGAACGGCTTTGAACCGGTCGTGGTTCAAGGACTACAAAGAAACAAATTGGGATACTTTGCGGTACTTGTATCTCGTTCCAGGGAAACTTTGATGCTAAGATGAATTCCGAAGCCAAATTTGAAGATATGAATGTTAAGAGTTTCCATTGTATTAGCCAAAGTAGATAGAATTATGCGCGGGAAGTTTTAAAGACTGGGTAATATTTCGAACCCCCCAGGGGTTGAGAAGGAAATTTTTGCTTATTGTGAAAGAAAAGGTAAATGAATTTATCTGGAACTCGAAAATTTAGAATTTCCTTGTCTTTATGTGTTTGTACTCAATTGAGTTTTGAAGCAGTTTCGCAAAAATGTTTGTCTCTAGTTCCGCCTACAACAATTCGGGGGAACATATTAATGTCCTAATGTTCTTGAGAATTCAGTGGGTTTAAATGCCATTACGTCTATTCTAAGATAATTTCCATTAAAGATGATGCGCTTAAATAATACTATCTTTCTCTGTGTTGGCGAAGAAAGAATAATTAATGAATAATGAATGTTTTATCTGCCCCTAGAGGATTTCCATCCTTTCTTCAGTCTGGGCCGTTATCACCTGGGGAGTACGTATAGTTATTCTGCTTTACCTTAAACCAAGTACACATATAAATCTCATACATTTATCATGACTGCTGGGAGCTCCTTTCTTTAAAGGAAAAGCTGCAGACGGAGAAGGATGAAGGCAAGTCTCCCGCGCCTAAAAAATGCGACAAATTGCACCCAACCTGGAGGAGCAAGGTTGGGGGCTGGGCAGGGCTGACAACCCTACACGGAAAACCGAAGTTACGAATCCACAACAGGAGCCTCGAAATGAATGGATGTTCAAACGACAAATCCAGAAATAAGGATTTGCAAAAAAGTCAAGCGACGACGGCTTTACGGTTTCTTACCAGGGCAGAGGCAAATCGTCAGACGGAAGGAAGGATTTGCACATTTTCTTATCGAACGTGCGCTCCCTGTACAGAGATGGAGCTGCCAAGCAGCTAGCCGATACCCTGTCCAAATATAGGGTTAATGTAACAGTGTTGCAGGAGATGCGTTGGACAGGGACCGGTTTTCTGGAGAAGAGCCACTATACCATATATTTTAGTGGCCATCCAGTAAACCGTGTGCTCGGAGTCGGTTTCTTAGTCAGCCAAAAAATGAAACCTGTTGTTATCGGCTTTGAAAACATAAGCGAAAGGCTAATGCACTGTGCGCTTGCCAGGCAAATTTAGAAATATAAGCCTCATTAACATTCACGCACCTACAGAGGAAACTGCAAAGTCGGAGAAGGATACCTTCTACGAGGGAATAGAACGAATCCACGAAGATTGTATGTATTTGGGAATTTTACCAGCCAAGTAGGGACCCGTACTCAGGCGATACGTTGGCTCCCATAGCTTACATCAATACAAATGATAACGGACCGCGGATTATTCAATTAGCAGTGTCACACGAAATGGTTGTTGGAAGTACCTGGTTTGTGCGGAACGCGGTCCACAAACAATCGTGGGCCTCTCCAGACGGGGCTACTTTCTACCAAATTGACCACGTGCTGATTGAACGTCGCCACCTTTCAACCTTGATGAATGTCAGAACATCTAGGGGAGCCAATATAGACTCGGACCACTATCTCGTTGGCATGGTGCTTCGATCTCGAATTACGATACCACCTACAATCCCCTCTGACAATCAAGTGAAAGTTAACACTGAAGCCATTCACAACACAGCCCTCCGCAACACCTATAAGAGGGAAATGTATGTCGCAATAACCGCAGTTATGTTCACAATCACCTGAAGAACGTTATCATAAATACGGCCAAAAACATACTTGGCCCCAGCCGCAAAAAAAGTCGGAACAGCTGGTTTGACGATGAATGTAAGCTAGCAACGGAACGCGAGAATGCTGCATGCTGTAATGCTGCATTCTCAAAGAATGCGGGCACGCGAGAAAATTTATCATGAACTCCGGCGAGCCGAGAAGCGACTACACAGACGGAAAAAGGAAGCTTTGGAGAACTAAAAGGTCTGTGAACTCGAAAAGTACCGGGAGCAACTGCACCAGGTGCGGAAGTTTTACCAACAAGTCAGCAGGGTGAAGCCTTACACACCTCGATGTGTACCCTGTCTCGATATGACCCTGCCGAGACAAAGAGGGAAAACTGATTTCCGACAGAATAGGTATACTGCAGCGATGGGTTGAGTACTTTGATGAGCTACTGAACAACCAGAACATTGGCGAGTTGGAGGTCCCGCCAACTGAAGACGACGGACAAATACTGCCACCACCAAGTTCAGGAGAAACAGTCCGTGCAATTCATCGGCTAAAAAATCATAAGTAGCCAGGAGCCGATGGAATTACAGCCGAATTGGTTAAATATGGAGGCGATCAGTTACACCGAGTGGTTCATCAACTGATGCTCAAGGTATGGGACAGCAAATCAATGCCTGACGATTGGCAACGACGCGTTATCTGTCACACAGTGCAGCAATTATAGAGAGAGATTCTCCGCTATTTTGCTAGGTCGGATAGCCCCATACGCCCAGAACATCATTGGCCCATACCAAAGAGGCTTCACTCCAGGCAAATCAGCAATAGATTAGATTTTCTGTCTGCGGCAAGTGCTGGAAAAACTGTTAGAATATGGACACCAGTTGCACCATCTATTCATCGACTTTAAAGCCGCCTATGATGGCATAGCCAGGGTAAAACTGTATACGGCTATGAGAGAATTCGGTATCCCGACGAAATTGGTAAGACTGACTAGGCTGACCCTGACCAATGTGCGAGGCCAAATAAAAGCAGCAGGATCACTCTCAAGACCATTCGACACCAACAACGGTCCACGACTAAGGGATGCCCTATCATGCGTCCTCTTTAACCTGACCCTCGAGAAAGTGATCCATGATGCTGAGGTAAATGCAAGAGGTACAATCCCCTTTATGTCTAACCAACTACTGACGTATACTGACGATATCGACATCATGGGAAGAACCACCCAAGACGTACAAACCCCCTTCATCCAGACCGAGCAGGTGGCAATTGGGGCGAGATCTTGGGCTGCACATCAATGAAGGCAAGACAAAGTATATGGTGGCACCGTCAGCACCGAAAACCAACCAACCAACAACATCAAACCGCACTGGTCAAACGGGAAGAATAAGGATAGGAGAATACAACTTTGAGACCGTTGATAATTTCTCCTATCTAGGGTTGAAAGTCACAACCGATAACAGCTACAATGATGAAATCCGCGCACGGTTTTTGTCAGCCAACAGAGCCTATTTCAGCTTACAAAAACTGTTCTGCTCGAAACGTCTCACCATAGGGTCAAAGCTCTTACTGTACAAGACTATGATCTTGCCAGTCCTCATGTATTCCTCGGAAACTTGGGTTCTTAGCAAGAAAAATTGCGAACTCTTGGCCGCATTCGGAAGAAGAATCCTCCGAAGAATTTTTGGTCCCCTACATGAGGATGGACGATTCCGTAGCCTACACAATGACGAAATCTATGAGCGATACCATGACCGTCGGATTGTGGATAAAATCCGGCCCAATAGGTTACGGTGGGCGGGTCACTTAGCCCATATGGATGAGGATGATCCCACCCGGAAAGTCTATAAGGGCAATATCTACGGTTGAAAAGAAGACGAGGCAGACCCTGCCTAAGATGGAGCGATGGTGTATTGGTGGGCCTAGGCGCAAAACAGGGATGTCTGGAGTTCTTTATTAAGGCAGGCCTAGACAGGATAAGAATAATTAATGAATAATTAATGTTTTATCTGCCCTAGAGAATTTCCATCCTTCCTTTAGTCTGTGCCGTTTTCACCAGGAGAGTACGTATAGTTATTCTGGTTTGCCTTAAATCAAGTAGATATATAGATGTCTACATGTATCATTAATCATTGAAATTAACATTTGAAATGTTTCTGCTTGAAACCTAGCCTAAACCTAGGAAGTTTCTTAGAATTTAAGGTTTTTTAAGTTTTTTGTGTAAAACGAAACCTTATTAAACTCGGTTCACTATCTGTCTGTCTGTCTTTTTTTATGGAGGTGGAAATCTTCAAAAGACTCTGGTCTGGGCAGAGTGTGGGATTTTTACCTGCTGAAACCACCCCCGACTCTCCACACCTACCCCGTGAAACCACCGTTAAGTATTACATCACAGGGCGGAATTAGCTTACTTTAGCTAGGTCTCCCTCCGTTTACCCGCGGACTTCGTAATCGTGCCTTCTTCACTTCTTCTGTTTTTCGCAGTTTATGCTGGATTACTGGGATCATCGAATTGATCGCATCCCAATTTACCATCCTGGCTATGAGCAGCCTGCAAGTATGCCGCGGTTCTCCTACGTTCGGCACCATCCTTGCCAGAGCCATACTCGTGATGGATGTTTTTTCGCAAGCATGCTCTATGTGCTGCTTAAAATTGAGTTTTCCGTCTATCATCACCCCAAAGTATTAGGTTGGGGAAAAAGTAATGTCGTATTTTGTCAATAGATGGCGACACTTAAACATATCTTGTGTTGTACTTATCGCATCGGGTCATACTATACGGCGATTTGAAGACAACAGGGCTACAGGTGTCTCTTTGACAGTTTTATGATCGTACGCTTCAGTCTCAAGTTATAGCGCGTCAAAGATGGAGTCCACCAAGGAAGAAATTCGTCATATTTTATATTTTTACTGCCTGAGAGTTAAAAATGCAACGAAGACGGCCAAAAAAATTTGTGAAGTTTATGGGTCCGATACTGTAACGATTCGCACAACACAGCGTTGGTTCGATCGATTTCGTTCTGGTGTAGTGGATGTCGAGGATACACCCCGTACTGGTAGGCCAATCGTCGTAGAAACCGATAAAATCGTCGAAATCATCCATTCGCTCGATTGGCCAGGAACTGAGTATAGACCATAAAACCGTTTGGAACCATTTGCAGAAGATTGGATCCCAAAAAATGCTGGATGTTTGGGTGCCACACGAGTTGACGGAAAAAATCTCTTGGACTGAATCAACGCCTGCGATGCACTGCTGAAACGGAGCGAATTCGACCCATTTTTGAAGCGGATGGTGACTGGTGATGAAAAGTGGATCACGTACGAAAATCTCAAGCGAACAAGATCGCGATCTGAATTTTTTGCAAATAAGGAGGGGGGTTTTATAAGAGGGGGATAATGGAGTTGCCTTCTAAATGGCAACAAGTTTGCGAACAAAACGGTGCATATTTGACTTAAATCGGATAATTGTAAGTATGTTAAATAAAGTGTTAAAATTCGATCACAAATACGACATTACTTTTTCCCCAACCCAATATTTGATGGCCGGCTTGGAGGCGATGCTATGATTCTCGATTCTAATGCAGGTGTAATTTCTCTAGCCAGTAGTTAGTGATGAGGACCGCTTCTGTCTTTTTCTCCGCGAGTGCCGGCGCAGCATTCTCTAACCAAACATTAACAACACTGATTGCTTCGCTTGAGTATAACTCAGCATCCTCGAGATGCTTTGCGATCACAAATAGTGCTATATGGTCGCTGTAACCCACTACCGTGGCCTCCTCCGAAACCGAAAGGTTAAGTACATCATTATACATGATGTTTCACAGTAGTGGGCCCAGTACAGAGCCCTGTGGGACACCCGTGGAGACAATGTACTCCTTGTGTCCATCATCGGTATTATACCAGAGTGTCCGCTCTTGCCAGCAGCTATCAATAGCGCCAGAGACTTTCGTATAAGGTTCCAATTGGCCGAGTTGAATACATTCCTCACATCCAGGGTCACCACCACACAATATTTGTTGATACAACCCCTTCCGTGAATTGCATTTTCGGCCAAGCCAGTAACCTTTTTGATGGCATCAATGGTTGATCTGGCTTTACGGAACCCATACTGTCTATCTGAAACGCCTCGTTAGCTCTCGAAGACTGGGAGTAATCTATTATAAATAACCCGCTCCAACATTTTCCTCATATTATCTAGAAGACATGTGGGTCTATAGGAGGACGGTTCCCCTGGCGGTTTTCCACCCTTAGGCAGCAGCACCAGATTCTGTGGCTTCCGTGGTGCAGAAAAGATACCCTCGGACATGAACGTTTCCTTCGCGAACATATCGAGACTGGTGGAATCGGCGTCACATTTAGGGGGCGCTGAAAGGTGTCAGTACCCCTCTCTTGCTGGGGAAATAACCTTTGTATTATTTTCAACAAAAACATAGGGCACGTGATCTGCGAAGATGAACGGCTTCTGAATCGTCTCGTCAAGATTTTATAGGCGCTACCCCACGGATTTATGACCGCATCCAAACAGAGCTCCTTAAAACATTCCCTCTTACTCCGTTGTATGGCGAGCTTGAGGTTCTTGTTGTCTTCTCAATAGGCATGCTCCCTTTGCCTTTGATCGATCCTATTTATTGGCCTCTGAGCCATTCGTCTGACTCTGTGGGAAATCGATCGAAGGCTGGCAAGTTCACTATTCTACCAATAATTGGGTCTTTTAGTCAGTCCTAGGGGTTTACGTGAGTACTTGTCATGGAGAATTAATCCCACGGTCTTCCTAAGACACGGACTGATTTTGTGACTACAATCAGAGCCCCGCTGTGACAAGCAACAATGGTACGAGTCTATACCAAGTGCATCGCTTAGTATTCATACTGGTGGATGCAAGGCCTACCTAAATCACTACCGAACTAAGGAGTACGGCAGCCATGTTGAAACGCAACACTATATGGTCTTTGGCCTTTGGAGCATTCGTCTACTGCATCACGGCGGAGAAGCCAATACGATACAGCGTCTCCCGGTGCCACCACTATGGAGGTTCCCCTCGGCCACTTGGTATTGGTTCAGCCGCCAGAGTTGCCGCCCCGTCTTCCTCACCGCACCTCTGAGCATCTGGGTCTTCTAGTGGGGAATTTTGCATCTCCTAGGCTTCGACGCGTCACATGCTTTAGAGATGCTTTGTGTAACATGGAGAGCTCTATCCGCGGAGGTGCCTGCTTTGCTAGGTAGGTCTAGCCACACTTCCATGAATGTTTGCTCATCCATCCCTTTGGCAGACCACCCTGGTGTTTTTTCGATTTTGACTTCCGGATTGCGGGTCGCCTGCCTTGTGGCTTCGTCCTTAGTTCAAAGACGATTGCCTGGTGGTCGCTGTATGTGAAATCCTCGCTAACTTGCCAGGACACATCACATACTGGCGCAGAGCTGACAAAAGCCAAATATACAATTGACCCAGATCCCTCCGATAAGTGTTTACATCACCTTCGTTAGCCAGAACTACATCCAACTGGGCGAATGGTTCTAATAAGCACCGGCCCCATGCGTTAGTCTCTTTGCTGCCCCACTCAATAGCCCACGCATTAAAGTCACCAGCTACCACCTTTGGACCTCGTCCTATTGCGTCGCGAACAAGCTCGTTTAACAGGTCTACAAACTCAGGCAGTGTGAGCACTAATTTTTGCCCATACAAAGCCACTAGCCGCCTGACCCATGCTATATTGCTTCAGTGTTAACTCTCACTTGATTGTCAGAGGGGATTCTGGGTGGTGTTGTTATTCGACCTCGGAGCTGGGCGGTGTTTTTATACGAGCTCGGAGCACCATGCCAACGAGATAGTGATCCGAGTCTATATTGGCCCCCCTATATGTTTTGATCAGCACGTGGTTAATTTGGTTGAAAGTGGTCCCGTCTGGAGAGGCTCATGTATGTTTGTGGACCGCTTTTCGCGTAAACCAGGTACTTCCAACAACCATTTCGTGTGACCCTGCTAATTGAATAATCCGCAGTCCGTTCTGATTTGTATTTTGATGTAACCTATGGGAGCCAACGTATCGCCTGAATATGGGCTCTGTTCCTACTTGGCTGTTAAAATCCCCAAGTATGATTTTGATATCATATCTGGGACAGGCTTCGAGGGTTCGTTCTACTGCCTCGTAGAAGGTATCCTCTTCCGACTGTGCAGTCTCCTCTGTAGGGGCGTGAACGTTTATGAGGCTTATATTTCTAAACTTGCCTCGCAAGCGCATAGCGGTTCGCTTATATTTTCAAAGCCGATAACAGCAGGTTTCATTTTTTGGCTGACTAGGAAACCTACTCCGAGCACATGGTTTACTGGATGGCCACTATAATATGGTATAGTGGCTCTTCTCTAGGCAACCGGTCTCTGTCCAACGCATCCCTTGCAACGCTATTATGTAAATTATGTAAATATTTTATTGGACCAGGGTACCAGCTAGCTCCTGAGTAGCATTCGGTCTGTGCAGGATACACAAGTTCCATGAGAAAATACGCAAATCGTTAATCCGTTGTCGTTGCGGGTTCGTCGTTGGATGGATGGATTATCCAGTCCGAGGCTCCTGTTGTGGCTGCGTAACAAGTTGTTTTCCATTTAGGGTTGTCAGCTCTGCCTAATCCCCTACCTGGAGGATCAGTTGGTACGATTTGTCCCGTTTTTAGGCGCGGGAGACTCGCCTTCATCCTTCTCCGTCTGCAGCTTTTCGTTAAGAAGGAGCTCCCAGCGGTCACCATGTGGAGGTGGAGGTAGAGTTTCGTAGTAGAACTGTCGGTGTTGGTTCAGCAGGCGTTTCCCAGGTTTTATGTTCCATCGTGGGTATCAATCCATGTGTCGCCCTGGGACCTATACTACCATTTGACCACCTACTAGGAAACCTACTCCGAAGAAATAGTTTACTGGATGATCACTGTAATATATGGTGTAGTGGCTCTACTTCAAGAAGCCGGTCCCTGTGCAGTGCATCTCTTAAATGCTGTGACATCAGCTTTATATTAGGGCTTAGCTGTTTGGCAGCTCCTTTTCTGAACGGGACGCAAACATTCCAAATGTGGAAACCTTTAGTCCGTTCGTTTTTATTGCCGGGTCCGTCGCTCTATAGTTCATCTAGTCCGAAGCTTCTTTCGTGGTTCTGTCACAAGAAGTTTTCTGCCTAGGCTTGCTAGCCTTATCCAACCTCTAATCAGGAAGACCAGCTGGTACCGTTTGTACCATTTTTTGGGCTTTCTGTGGCTGCAGTTTTTCATTAAAAAAAGTCCCGGTGGAGATAGGGTTGGAGTTTTTTAGAAGAGCTGTTGGTTCAGCAGGGATTTCCCAGGTTTTTTGTTCCATCATGGGTATCAATCTACGTTTTGCCCAGAGACGTATACTACCCTTTGACCGGTGAAAATGTCAACCAATATTTAAAGAAATTACACTACCACTACTTTGTCTGCCCTTTGCGCCATGATAAATGCTCAAAGTTAATTAAGTTTTGGCGTCTACCAATCCTTTAGAAATTACCCATAAACAATTCGCAGAAAAAGACTTCACGGGGTTTATATTAAACTTCCATGCAGTGAGTACGAATATGTAGCCAAGTATCTGTAATGTCCTTGTAACTCTAATAACGGTTAGTCTGAAACTGGGTCGACCAGAAGGCAAAAACTAGTTCTCCCAACATATCCTTTTCTGTTCAGCAATATGCAGTTGCTTGACGAGAAACTTCTCTTTCAAAGTAAGCAACGAATTTGAAATTAAATTTCTCGGGGAAATAATCGGACTTAGCGACGGTGAAAAGTTTCCAACATTGAAATGTTGACGGGACACTTTAGAGAGCTGATAGTGAAAATTACACAGGACGAGTGAAAAGCATCCCCGTCGGCAGTTGTGGAATTCAATAAAAGCGATCCATGAAATTCCATTTTCCATTTCTTTAAGCAACTCCGATTATATGGAAAGCTGTTTGCTACTCACTTCTCGAACTAATACTTTTGTCTGTGAACCTTGTCGAAGCTCGGAGCATTACAATCCAAAAGGGAATTCATAAAATGACTACAATGATGACAAGGGACGATAAGGATAACGACATTTCGCATCAGACGTACACGCTCAATACTCTGCTCGACTTGACTCTTCTTCTCTGTATTAAAAATGGAAATGTTTTTGCTTCAAGGGTTCATGTCCCGAAAGGACATTTTCTTTTTTTCATTCTCATGTTCTCCTTTCCCGGCTCCCTGTTGGCACCCAGTCGCGAGGTCGTCATCATCCCCCACTACTCGTCATGAATTTAATTGGAAAGTTATGTGTCGTGTAAGTTGAAGTAAGTAGCTTCCACCATGGCGCAAACGAACAGAAAGCGAGACGATAGACGGTGATGAAATGTCGAAAAAGACGTGGATTCCTGTTCCACTCAGAGACTTTCCACTCCAGAAAACTGAAGTTCACCCGAAACATTTTTATTTACGGCTGTGAGGTTGTTTCTTGATTTCGTGACAACACAAAATAAAGTGTATGGCATGCAAATGGTTTGAAAATCAATAGAGAAATGAACGGATAAGTTTGGTGAGACCGTTTCGTCCTTGTGAATGAGGATGTTCCGAAATAATATATTCGGTTAAGTATATCCTGCTTGGCAAGCTGAAATGGGAAAGGAGTCATTCCAGTGATGTAATTCAATATTCTGGTCGCGTACACTTGAGACTTCCGCGATGAATATTTCAGAGGGATGATTAAGTTGTAACCGTTTCTGGGGTTAAGGTCGGCCCCCCGTTTTTGGAAGAATAATGGTTTCACCTTTTCGTTAATGTTACTTCTATGTTCTCGGCTATGCAGCTCTCTATTTCTGATTTGAAAGGGGGTGGGAGAAATAAATACAACTGAGTGGTCACCGCTGGTATACCTTTGGTCTTTTCTGGCCTCATTTATAGCTGTTAAGGTCACTTTATTGGCCTTTAACAGTCCATCATACAAACAGGTCCAATTCGTTTCTAACCCATAACATATCTTTTCCCCATTACAGCTCATTCGCAAGCTGACATTCAACACCCCCAACCCTGTCAGCATCCCCATTAAACTTCGCAGCACGGCACAATATACCCAGCAAAAACCGAACACCTGTAGCGAAGATTACTCAACGAGAATAGATGGGATAAATTGCAGTCCGGCAAATTCTTGTGGTTTGCCCGAGACTCCAAGACGGTGTATTGAAACAGGATGGGATATGGCACTAGGAAATGAGAAACTTCCTTCTACTGGCGCTTCCACCAACAGCAACATCAACCACAACAGAATCGGTCATCCCGAGAACAAGCTATCCTACGGGGCAGGTGGGGACGACGACGACTACCAAATGTTTCACATATCACCACGATTTTTCCTAAAACGTGATATGACTATGTCGTATATGCGAGTTGAGGACGACAGTGGGGGTGGTCACGTGGACATCGGAGGTGGAGGTGGTAAACGGAGTTGCAACTTTCCACCAAGATTGGGCATGTCCAATTTAATGGCGAGTATGATTCTCAGTCGACGTGATCTCAGTAAATGGAATAAATCACAAAACAACAACAGCAGCTGCTGTAGTGACGACGAAATCGTGACCAATATGAAGGATGGAAGCAGCGACGTAATCGGAATTGGTACAGGCGAGGGAATGGATGATAGAGGTGGTGTCGAATCGAGAACAAACAACACCACCAGCAACCGTAATCCAATTAACTTCGACGAGCAAGGTATCCGGACGCAAGAAAAGCCCACCGGATCGGAAACAGTGAGCACAACAACCACATGGATGGGACATAAAAATGAAGGAACCGGAACGACCACAACAAGTTTTATAGTGCCCGAAACCTTGAAAGTCGATAAATGCAGAGACGCCGTTCGACACTCCAGAAGTTGGTGTCGCAGCACCCCTTCAAACCCCATAGAAATTGCTGACCGGACAAATAGTGCTACAACAAAGGACGAGTCCTTATTATGTGCACAAATCGTCTTCGAGAAAGTTAAATACGATAAAACGAAACGCTACCTTAGACATACCCCAAGTGAATCGAGTACCGCCTCATCGCCGCGTTCCGTGAGAAGTAACGGACGCCTTTTGTCCTTGGACCGTAGTCAATCCTCTTCCTTCAGTCTGGACGATAACAGTTTCTCGGACAATAACCTGTACTCGTCCTCATCCCCCAGCCATTCATTCTGTTCCAATGGGGACGATTGCCACATTGAAAACGAATGCTCCTGTGATCCCAACGGTAACTGTTGCCATCCATCAATGCACGACGGTGATTCAACGACAAATCCTTCCGAGAAAGCCATTAATCGTATCAACAGCTTACGTTGTCGTAAATACTCTGAAACTTGGGATAGTAACGGAAATTCAGCGGATAGTCGTCGTATTCTCTGTGAGGAAGCCTGGAACGTCTTTGAGAATAAAATAAATACGGCCCGAGATAAGAAAATGATGATCCTCTACACGGAGGATGCCGAAGATTTCATTAGGTCGGCTAGTCCTAGATCCAGCTCCACCACGCTCGAGACTTGGATCGATGACGAAATCTTTGATAATTCATTCAACGAAGAGCTGGAGAGACACCATCGCCACTGTGCTTCCTCGTTCGAGAGATAAAATTCAATAGGAGCAGCAATAATAGTAACCGGACAACATATACGACCAGTTTGTCAAGCTTGAAATGGAAATGGGAAGGATATATACGACGGAGCAGTCCATTTTACTGAGGTAATTATTTCAGTCCTTGAAACCACTTGTCTTTTATGATATCGCATTTTATGTAAGTTGTTTGTCGTGCAACCATCCGGTCCGGGCCGTGGGCACTTGATGGTGGCACTATTCCACTTTATTTGGGTAATCATTTCAATACAGTCATTGTTTAAGGATTATATCTACCTCTTAGATGGGATTTAATGGTCTGGTGGTGTTTTACTTTTCAAGGTTCAATGTTACCCTAATGAAATGCTCTCCATTTGGAGTATGCTAAGTGACCCCCATTGCCGGTTGGATCCACTCTCCCATGGGAGTATTAGGGGGACGAGATAACATCCTTGTTTTGTGAATGGCATTGACTTTCAATTGAATGCTAATGAATCACCGCTAATTAAATTTTATGCCCCAACATCCAATCCATGATTTTGCTGTTGTCTTCATAATCAGAGCCCAAGGAAAAATATGTGTCCTTGGACGAAATGGACGTACCTTTCTAGGAAATTGTCTTGTGTTTGTACGCGTTTATATGTTTAGCAATAATCTTTGAGGCATATTCGCCGGAAAGGCGTAATAACGAAAATCTCATTACAAAGAAATGTCCTGTCATAAAGTAAACCAAATTATAGGAAAGTCTCCTGTTTGCTTATCAATTCCGAGAATAATAAGAATTTATGTGATGCATATCAACTTAATTAGTTCCATCTTACGGCGAGAATATTCCGAAAATAGTAAAATGACGTTAAGGATTATAAATGAGTGTTATAAGTCCTTAGGTAAGTCATGCGTCTTGGCATGAGTTTTGGGTGATATCTTCTAACTCCTTCCCAAAAGCTCTCTAGAATTTTAGACTCCTCTCTAACTGTTCCGCTCTATGTTACCTTATTATTATTCTGTTAAGGGAAGCGGCACTGCGTCCTTAAAGATCTATTGTGCCTCCTTATATTGCTAGTAGTCCCTGGTTATAGTGGTCTTATTAACTATTAGTAGTGAGGGAGCCTATAACCATTAGCAATTTTAGTATATTACCTACTTCTAAAACTTTCAACTTTGCTTCCGGTATTAAGTGTCGGACGCTGTCCCAGAACGTGTATAGAGGGTAGGGTAGGAGGGAGATACAGTCCGCACATAACCTGCAAGCAGTGTCCGTAGATATCACTAGATTCCCCAGATTGTAGTTTCGCCATCAGTGCCTAGTGAGAATTTCCACTATGACTCGGAGGTTCCTCTTGGCGGGGTTTAAACAGTCCTTTGTGCGCTCGGGTTCGTATCACCTAATAAGAACACTGCACTGCTGTGTTCCTATTAGGCTCGCCAAGTATACTTCCCTCACCCGTTCCTCTTTATTTTTTAATGTCATCGCCATGAACCCATTTCCGTCTTACAGAAGAGTTCTGGCCCGCGTAAAGGCGTCCTTGTTCTATTCCTGGCCAGTTCATCGGCTGCCTCTGCTCTTCCAACCCAACATGTCCTGGAACCCTGAGTATCCAGACTTTATTGAGCGAGCCGAGCGTATTCAGTCTCTCAAGGTATTCCCATAGCAGTTTAGAGTTCACCTGGTTGGATTTAAGTGCCTTGATAGCCACTTGACTGTCAGTCAAAATATCAATGTCCTGCCCCCTGTAGTTCAATTGTAGATTAAAAGAGGCACATGTACTTACGGCGTATATTTCCATCTGGAATATGATGGTGTGCTTACCCATTGGCTCTAAGTACATTTCCTTGGACCAACGGCCCCGACATCCACTCCCTCTGCTGTGAGGGATCCGTCAGTGTACCAGGTAATCAGTTGCTGGCTTAAACCATATATTACAGTCACGCTCTCCCAATTTGTCTTGTTACCCCAACGTGTTTCAAACTTCTAATCGAGGTGAAACCTCGTTATCATGTTATCCCTTAGCATCAATAATTCGGGGTACCGCCTAGAAATAATATGAATCTGCCTTCGATTTAGGCAGCTGCTCGCCTCAGTGATACTCCTGACCATCTGTCTGCCTTTGCCAGACAGCTGGTCTTATACCTTCGTGCGATCCGCAGGGCGTATCAAATATAAAAGGGATGATTTTTTAAAAAATTTGTTTATTTTATTTCATTTCCAAAAGTATTTTATTTTTTTTTTTACATACTCTCCTTCCAAGGAAATGCAGTTTTTCCATTCAAATTGGGAGCTTTGAAATCATTCCAATCCTCCACTGCCGTGGAGTATGCCAAAAAGATCGAAATCGCAAAGAGGCAAAGCCAGACTGTTGGAGAATGCTCTAAGGTTTCCCAGCCAAAGGAGTCCAATTTTTGTTGTTTGGATACGGACGGATTACGCTTCTTACGTTCCTTTTTTCGCCGAAATGTCAATTTCGCGGCATCCAAAGCATTTCGCAATAATACTGTGCATTAATAGAGCGCCAATTATGGAGAAAGTCATGCTGAATAACACCATTGCCATTATCTTATCGGCTGACTATTTTGCCTCAGCCTTCCCTGGTGCGCTGTTGCAGCTCTTCTTCCACTCCATACCGGCCTGTTTCGATTCGGGTGTGTAATGGTGCACCCAGGTTTCGTTACAGGTGAGAATTCTCTCCCTTGCTGGAACCGTTTGAACAGCCGCTGATAAACTTCCAATCGATATTTCTTGTGGTCTTCCGATAGGAGACGTGGCACCTATCTAGCAGAGATTTCAAAATACAAATCATCTGTCACGAATTCAAATAGGGATATTAGTTAATTTTCCGCTATGAGCTTGCAGACGGTCTCCATGTTTTCCGCGGTAAGATTCGTCCTTGGGCGGCAATGTATGGACCACCATATTTTTTTCAGATATTTGGGATAGGTAGTTTATGAGTTGGAGTCATTGAAGTAGCTGATCCTTCTTGGACTTGCCGACTCCTCGTCTTTGCAACCAATGTTAAAACTAATATCAGTTTCGGAATCGACTCCTTTCATTTGCCACTCCACACCACTATACTCCGTGAAAAAAATTATTACATTCCCATTTTGCCTACATGGGGATCCACCCAGCTACCTTAAACTCAATGTGGAACTAAACACTGCATGCAATGGGATTTATAGGTCCCACCTTTCCACCCAATTTGGTCCCAATAGGAGTAACCGTTTCTGAGATAATATGTGTGACAGACAGACAGAGAGACTGACGGACTGACAGTAAACCGATTTTAATGAGGTTTTGTTTCGCACAAAACACGATCGACCCAATCGAAATTTAATTTTGTTTTAGGTTTCATGTTTTGAGATTTTTCATAATTGGTTGGCAAATCCTTTGTTTTAAAGGGGAAAGTAAGTTAACCTCAACAGAGTCCCTTTCTGCCGAAACCAGGCTATTCAAAACTTGTCGTCACCTAGTACCCTTGTAACCATTCAATTCTCGCACGGTAGTCAGAATCTGGCTTGGAGTTTTGGTTACTGCTCAGAGTGGGTTTTAACCTCTGGCTCTCTAGAAGAATTTCCTTCCTGCACTCCCTCACCACGACAAGGTAAGCAATCGAGTGAAATGTAACGTTCTAAACTTTGAATATGTTTGGGTGCGCGACGTCTTTTCTTCGGAAGATAGTTTTTCAGTTACCCCAAATATCTTTCTTAAATACAAATGAAAAGTATCATGTTTCTTGGCAAACATGCGCTCCTCGTATTCGATCCATCATTAATTTTACGCTTCCTTTCAATTGGTGGGGTATATCGCGTCAACAACACTTACGCGTCGTCGTTCGCGGTTACCTGAAATGTGCTTCAACTCCCCCCACAACTTCCCAAGACCCTCGAACTCTCCTCTACTATTTTGTGCCAAATTCTCCTGGAGCGACCTACTCGTTGGTCATCTTGGAAGAGTGGATTCCATTGTCTGGCGTAACCAGTAATGCAATTGTCACCCCTCCTTAATGTGTGACCTATCCACTGCCGCTTTCACCGTTCGATCGCAATGTGTATGAGTGGCAGGCCTGTGAACCAACCACGTTCTTCGTTTGAGATAGTGTCAGAACAGCGCACTCTAATGATACGACGCAGACAAATGCGTAGCAGTAGAGTTCACTTTCCATGCAGTAGTCCCATATAATAACATAGAAATAACACTAGTACAGAAGAGTCTCAACTTGACCATGGCCTTGAAATAACTGCTTTTGTAGATTTTAGACAAGACGGCGAAAGCGGATGTAGCGCTATTAATGCATTGCATAACATCCAGTTCGGTGCACCGTTCGCAGAAACCACGCTTGGTTGGTATACAAATTGATCGACGTCTTCGATGCTCTGCCCATTAATGCTGATCGCGAGAATGCGGTGGTCCTTCAGTTTGAGAACTTGGGTTTTGTTGGTGTTAATTTTCAGTCCAAGTTCACTTGCCTCTCGTTCCAAATCCAGAACAACTTGCCAATATTCATGAGCCGGTTAGAGAGTCAACAGGTGTCATCAACGTAGTCCATGGAATTCCTACACGTTTTACGGAAACGACACCACGTTACCGATAACAAGAATAAATAATATCGGCGACAAGATGCAACCCCCGCGAACTCCGCTTTGTACCTCAAAGTGTTGCGAAATTTTGCCTTAATGTAGCACGTAAGAATCTGCGTCATCATATATCGCTCTGATAATGGCTATTAGTTGCTCTGGAGCGCCCCTCCTGTGTAGAATGGTGGCACAGCAGGGTTAACAGCATTCGAAATTTATTTCGAATGTTGTTAATTCGACTGACAGATGCCAACACCGGTTTTTTCCATGGCGGAGTAGGCTTTGATTTGATTGAATAAACAAGTCGGAATACCGGAAGCTCGCGCTTCGGGTATAAAGGTTTTGTGTTCATCTTATGTGAGAAACTTCAACGCACATTTTTCTGTCCGTATATAGCTACAAATCCAACATAATCCATCATATTTTTCCAAACTACGAGACATACGTACATATTACAGCCATAGATATCACGCTCACCCTAAACAAACAAACTGCCTATTACCGAATACTGTACACATATATGCACGTATATAAATTGATAGTTCCCATATTTCCGATTAACTTCTTATATCTATTTGAATTAGGCACTACCCCCAAAGTTCATTAGCACGCATATATTATATACCTACATGCACACATGTCTGGCTGACAAATAACTAAAAAACTAAAACAAAATAATTCTCTGGAACCCAATTCATAAGAACTCATTTCGTTGTGGTATTGACGAATTGATATGTGAGGTTGTAGAGTGCACGAAATTCACAAAAAATTGTAAAGTTTCACCCCCTATAACTTTGTTAATAATAATTGGATTTTCTTCAAACATGACCAAACTGTGCATTATGTTCTTCATTACACGCATGCCAAATTTTGTACTCCTGGGATGAACATAAGGGGGGGTGCCGGGTAAATTTCTAAAATGTGGAAATATACTATCATTAACTTTATTTGTGCATATATCGGAACCGGATATATTTTGAGGCCTAGATTTCGTAGAGATGCACCACTGTGATTTTTTTCAGATTTTTCGGTTGGGTAGGTTCTGAGAACGAGACCTGTTACACTTTTTGTGGGTCATATTTTGAACCCTCACTCCCCTACGTTTCATCTAATATCAGATATTGAACCAGATTCGAAAAGTACTAATTGAGGCCTTTCATTTGATACCCTACATGGCTACATTCTGTGAAAAAAAAATTTGCACCCTCCATTCACATGTATGGGGAGCCCCCCCTTAAACTTAACACAAGATGGCGCCACTTACTGCATGTAAAGGGATCACCAGATTACATACTCCCACCAATTTTCGTGACAATCGGTCCAGTCGTTTCCGAATAAATCGGGTGTGACAGACAGACAGACAGACAGACAGACAGACAGACAGACAGACAGACGGACAGACGGACAGACAGACACCGTCTCGATTCTAATAAGGTTTTGTTTCACACAAAACCTTAAAAAATAACTTAACCTGGAATGAAATCTTGCAGTTAGAAGTCTGTCAGAAACCGACTCCGGGTCAAGAGAGCGCTCGTTGTGCTAGTCAGCAGAAACAACTCGACACCAGAATCGCGTCTGCTACCATTTCGCTTTCCAGAGTACAAAAGCACATTGCCATAATTGTGGCAAGTGGGAGGGGAGTACTCCAGAGTCCCACAATCTTTCTTCACTTGGGCCCAGAAAGTGCAGCGTTGAAATTCCCGCTCAAGTTGGAGAAAGCAAGCATTCTGAGGACAATCGCTATCGTTGTTGAGGAATGTGCGCACATTCCAGAAACCAATCGTAGTGCGTTTTAGATAAGTAAAGTAAGGTCGTTGCCGAGAAGTCTGCCCCTATCCGAGACATTGTTGACGTTTCGGTAGCAATAAAGTTTTAAAATGTACAGGCTACTAACTCACAAATTTCTATCCCTTTTAGTCGCCTATTACGACAAGTAGGGAAGACTTTGAGTGTATTCTTAAGCTCTAATTCACAGGATTATACCGAATAATATGATATTTTGCGTTCTAATTTTTCATTTTAAGACCCTATCATCTTTAACACCACGCAGTCGTCCATGAATGCACAGACATTGAAAAAACTTTTCCCTATCAAACCAAAACAACAGTAATAGGTCTCCTTGAAATTTCGTCATTTGAAATTAGCTTGAACGTTACAGCCGCCCAGTATTCGCTGATCTTAGCCACGTTTGAATTGAGGAACCTCAAGGATAACTGACCATCGTATACTACAACGTGGTATCCATAAACTAACTGGAAAGAGATAAAGTGTAGACTAGGTCCCCATTAGTCTACCTAATGACCATCGCAGGCAGATTAGCGCTCACACTGTTAGGTGCCCCCGGCGACAGTCGTCACTAGTAAAATTACGAACCACCGTTGCTACTTGCCGATAATGCCTGGTTTGTTTTCTGAAAAGCTTCATAAGCGTGTCCTGTTGAACAGCCCGGTTTCCATATCCTTGCAAACTTCATTCATTTTGTTAACAATATCAACCTCCTTCTAAGTTCAATTACACTTTGTCGTAGTGGTGTATGTCTACC
This sequence comes from Hermetia illucens, assembly GCF_905115235.1. Lineage (NCBI taxonomy): Eukaryota > Metazoa > Arthropoda > Insecta > Diptera > Stratiomyidae > Hermetia > Hermetia illucens. The sequence goes on from NC_051849.1 coordinate 28,017,925, forward strand.
GTTGGCTTTCTAGTCGTTTGCTATTATATTCATTAAGAATTACCAGGCACTTGGTCTCGTCCATTTTACTTAGCTTGTCAACAGTGCTGACCTCTCTATTCTAGGAAATTTTGCTTAAAATGTAAGTGTACTTTACTCTTGAGAAGAATTCCAGTGGACTTTCGTTTCTTCTCTGGCCCGGGTACACCCAGGGCTCCTAAGCCAGCACTACTTCAATGCTTTCCTTGAAACTTGCCCTCGCAATTATCGCAGATGCAGCTTTCGCATGGTAGAGGTTCATCGGGGCTATCTTGGTGGTGACCATTGGCTTCGTTATTGTTTGGAGCTCTTCTCCACTGTAGGAGTATCACCCTCCTCCTCCGACATGTCGCTAGCAGATCTAGTTCTAAATCGTCCAACTTCTGCTCTTCACTGTGCAGCAGGTCTACTTCACTGATTCACTGATTGATCCAGTCCTTTCCGCCTCGATGACCTCCGAGACCTCGGTAAGTTCCCCCCCCCCAAGTGTCTTCTCCGAAGTGTTTTTCCTCGGCTTTTCCCTGTTCATGTGCACAGGTACGTTAATAATAATAATCATTAGCGCAACAATCCAATTGGATTAGGGCCTTGAAGTATGTTAGAAGTGCTCTAAGACCGTAATGGTACATTACACGATTATATCACCCTACAGGAGGCAATGCTCGAGATTATTACCCTGATTTGACTCAGGTGGTGAATCTACCCTGGCCTCTTCTTCTATGTGTGCTCCTGATATGTCATCCCTAGCACATGTCGACAGTTCTGTTCCTCCCCAACCTGGTAATTTTGGGAACTATAGTCTTAAGCCACTCTTCAATGTCCTCCGTCGCGCAGCCCACCAGTATGTGACCTAGTCGAAAGCGTATCCCGGTGAGCACAAGCTTCGCAATCCATCCCTTGTACATCTACCCGATGACAAGGTCTAAAATAGTTTCTTGCTCCTCACGAGTCAGTATTTGTTCGGGACAGTTCTGACAGTGTGGTCAGTCGAATACCCTTAACCGCACTAGCATAGCTAATGACGAGTTTCTTGGTGCCTGCCTTCACCTCTGACCTGCCCGGGGTTTCACCCCTCCGCTCTCTTGGATTCAGGTTTGTCTTTTTTTGGAGCGTTCACCTCAAGCAGGCTAATCTCCGCTGCTCCCCACTTTCTAGGCTCCGATAAGGATGGCTTAGGTCTGTCCTGAGCTTTCGCGATCAGATATCGCAGGTACCATTTACCACCTGCGCCACTGAAGCCTGTCTTCTTCCTAGCGTCTGATATATTGATCTCAGACGTGCGTTTGCTTGTCCCCGCTTGCAGTGGTCTTTGCTGGTTGTTGTTCTCGCAGTATACCAATGTTAAGCTTGGATCTACTGCTTGACGTCCCAGCTTCTCGGTTCTTAGTTTTCGGTATTTCGGAGATATTCCTCCACCTAGTCAATTTGTATGCGATGCGGGATCCCGATTGCTTGGTTGTAGTTTTCTTTGTATTTATACTTTTACTCATTTAATTCCCACGTGTATGGGGGTTAGGAGGTCCGCCGTAGCACGGTAAGGTTAAATTTCAAATACAGTCAGTTACCTCCAAATCCAAACTATTCAATGAACACGGTTCGCATGACACCCGGAATTGAGGGAGGTGTTTTTCGACTCCCCAGTCTAGATACTTTCGTTTTCTTAATAGTAGGGTCACTTCGTACAGGGTGTAACTATCACCACTCACTGCCGCTCTTGGTAGATGATAGTCTTGGCTCATACCATATATGACCCTAGAAGAGAGACAGCTCACTCTCAGAGATAGATAGGTTTGTTCCAGGAAGCTACATTCCGCGTCAGTCTATCCTGCAGTGCACTGATTGACCCTTTGCCTTCTCCTCAGACGATCCACCTACCAGTACTTCCTCTCCATCTAACGCCTTTATGTTTTTTTTGTTGTAAAATAGAATCCCCGCTTGACCCCGCAATTGTTCCAGAAAAAGAGTTCACCCTGGCAACAACTAAATTGAACCTTGTCAACTGAGGGAGCCTACTTCAGGCCTGACCCTGCGCGTCTTTCGCCTGTCAGAAGATAGTGTGCAACAGTCCCCCACCCCTCCTCGCGAAGGCTGCGTAAGAACATGTATCCTGATGCAATGCAGGCCGCCACCCAGTTTGAAATCACTGGCACTTTAATTTTGTTCGCTGCTAATGGCGGAAGTAGCTTCCTACTCCATGCTTCTTAAAGAGTTATAACGACTAAGCCTTGAGTGTACCTGCATGTTCTTAGTCTCTGTTTTGAAGGATACATTTTTCTGTTATTGCAAATAGCTTTTTTACATGCAAAAGGAAAGTACTCTACTAGTCGACAACCCTTCCCTCGCTTTTTATATCCGATTCATCCCTGATTTCTCATTTTCATTCAACGTTACGTTGTCGGTTAACCGTGAATATTTCGAATTAGAAGGATTTGTCCGACGTAATAGTATGTCTGACACGGGAATGGTGTCCATACTTTTTATCATTTTTCAGTTTCCTAGAATTACTGAATAATATATTGGTATAATACGCAGGCTCTGCTTAAACCCCCTCCCTAAAATTTTTCCAAAAATACATATCAATCATGCAGCGGATTCCTAATAAAATCCCGATTCAGCCAGACAAAGGACAAAGGATCTGTGAAGCAATTGAACATCATTTTGTATACAAGTTAGTTTCAAGTGTTAGAATCCAAACGGGAGCAAATCCTTCCTATAAAACCACGACCGAGTTGCGATCTGCAAAGGGGACACCTCGAAAGGGGGATATCATTTTACGAGCGCCATTAGAGAGGTTTACGATTATGCCTTGTGAGTCATTTTGCATGGAAGGTTAACAGGCAACACCTACTTAAAAGTAAAAATGCATATGACACACGTTACTCTGGTTGGGGGTGCGCAAACGACAAAATTTTCATTTTCATTGCTTTCATGGCCATCATTCCACTGGATACAACCATACGTTACACCATTACCCGCTAATGGGAACTATAAAAAGGCCATTTCAAGCGCTTGCTAGTACGCATATAATCTGAGAACAAAATGAAAGATACAAATCTCTCCTTGACTACAGAACGGCTACAACTAGAAACTCTCCAAGGACTACTTGCCATCTATCTTTATTAAAAGAATCGACTATTGATTTTCCGCCACCAGCCTCCACTCCTCGACACGATTCCCTTATTCAAATTTCATTGAGTGGCTGGCAATGTAGGTCCACATGCTTACAAGGCAAATCGCTGAGTGTCAAGGTGCAAAATGGGAAGTGGAATGATCAGAGTTAAGCCATGTCACCGATGTAATTCTCAATTGGATTTAACTCAGAAGTCATTGTTACATTATGAACTGCATCTCGCTGGAGAAAAAAAACTTTGAAAAAGTGTAGCTGCACCTGCTGTGCTTAAAGCCAGAGGATGTCCTTCCAAGCCCTTCAGAGTACTCCAAGCGAACCATCAAGTCTACCGGAGGCGAAGTCATGTATATTTAATGCTATTTCCATGCCTTTGCTTCCTGGCATTGAATCCACTCCGCTTGTGCTTCGGTGTAGAAAAACCACGAGAAGTTTTGTGGATTTTCATTTCCGGAAAATAGGATGGCGACGGGAAGGACGTCTACGAGTGACAATAGGCGCTCCCACACATAAATAGGTATGAAGGTCCTCGGTATAAACAGTCCGGACCAATCCTACCTTTGTGCAGGTGCTTTCGATTTTCATATTCAGATACAGATATTTGCAGGTATTTGTTGTTAAATTAGATATTGAATCCTTGCACGTGTTCCGGCCTGTGTCGAATTGGAATAATTAAAAGGATATTGCAGACGTCGACCGAGATTGGGTATTTGAAAGAAAAAAAGGGATTTGCTGCTGTAATGAACTTCGAGTGTTTTCCCTGGGACGCGTTTTTTCATTGAAATTAGTAGCGGAGAACTTATCCAGACCCTCCTCTGAAGTTTAAACTAAATTTTATCATTTTCTCATTTACTCAGAGCTAGAAATTCAGTTGCGATGCGACATCCTCATTTGCCGACACAAAGCAGTGATGTCCCTTACAGAGAAGATGCTATGAATGAAACAGACTCGCGCTTTTTTGTCCTGAATTATCAAATATTGAGGTAATTTCAGGAGAAATTCGTTTACTTTATCCCACAATTTAATATCTTTCGGGATTTCTGGGCAATTACTTGAAGAGTTTTCTTTTGGAGGAGACAATCAAGCATTGGGTTCGCCACCCAACCCGTAAGGATCCCAACCTGGTATTGAATATTGTGATTACCTATCGTTTTGTAACCTTCAAATCAGTGAATTCCTTTCACCAACAGGAGGGGAGAAGAGGAAGGGAACCGTCAGTTCAAGAAACCCCCTGCCATTCGGCTCCTTCACCGGTCGAACTCTACATTCTTAGCAACGAGAAGGGCCCGAACGTAATTGGCAAGGCGGCTCCATCGGTCAGCACTCCTCAGCATCTCCTCGACAATGTTGTCTGGAGAAAGATCCCCTGTATTTACATAGAGCTGCTGACGAAACCCATCCCACCTTCCACAAGAAAACAAAGTGTGGTGGGCGTCGTGCACAATTCCATTGAAAACACACAATCCGGAAATCGCGCCTTTCCAACCTTGTGCAGATAAGACTGAAAACTTCCATGCCCACTTAAAAATTGGGTAAGCTAAATAGTCAGTCTTACGATGCTTCCGGTTCAACCACGCACCTAAGTTGTCGATAAGCCGCGCAGTTCATCTGCCTCTAGCTTCATTTTGCCACGAGAACTGCCACTCGTGTATAGTGCGTTGCCGTTCTTCACCAGCAACCACCTCCCTTGGCTCTTCTCCCTTGCGCTTATATATGACTTGACCCTCCTTAGAAATAAGGGCAATGGGGACCACTTTCGCGATCATCATCATGGCCGGTTCAACAACAGTGCGCTACGCGGTACATGCGCGAGACGTTTACGATACCTCCTTGTTAAGAGCGTCAACTCATACCTCTGCGCCGTAGAGCAGGACAGGCTGCGTTGAACTCATCAGGAGACGTCCCCTGCTAGACGTAGAACCCCCAATGTTTGCCATTAGTCTACTTAACGTCGAAACTCCAGTTGCAGCCTCGTTCGCTGCTGCTTTGATTTGCCCAAAAAGGCTCATCTTTGAGTCAAGAGTCAACCCGAGGTACTTTACCGCTGATTTTGACTCGATTATCGACTCGCTGAACGATATGCGATACATGGTCGAAATCTCTTTCTAGTCAGGATGACTACTTCGATTATTTCCAGTGCAAGGTTGAAACCAAGGGTAGCCATCCATCCGCTTACCCGTCGCATTAATATGCCGAGTCTGCTTTGCGCCTCTTCGACAGTGCGTCCAGCAACAAGCGCCGCGAGATCATCTACATAGCCGACCAGGCGCGACTCTTCTGGTATGTCGAGTTTAAGGTAGGTAGTGTTCCAGGGGGCCTAGGATGGATCCCTGTGCTATCCCCGACGTGACCTCCATCTTTCTCTGACCCTCTAGTGTTTCATAGAGCAGGGAGCGGTTCCTCAGATAGTTACTCAATATCCGTAAGACTTACTTCGGCATGTGTAAATTATTGTCAAGTGTGCCAAGAATGTCTTTCCATCTTACGGAATTAAAGGCGTTTCTGACGTCAAGCGTTACGAGGAGCATCACCCGGATATGTACCACCGCTCGTCGAACGGCATCCACGACTTGCATGACTGCATCAACTGCGGATCTCTCTGCTCTAAAACCAAACTGCCGCAAAGTCAAATCTTCGGCAGCGCGTATCGCTTCAGCAAGTCTACTTCTGATGAGCTTTTCGAGCACTTTTCCAGCAGTGTCAAGCATACACAGTGGGCGGTATTAAGACGGAAAATCGGGACGCCTTTCCCTTTCCTCCCGGTTGCTTAGACTTTATGTTAAGCGGCGGAGCCTGTGACACTCCTTTCGGAGCTCTGCGAATTCCACTGTCCACCAATATATGGAAGATTTGTCGCGCTTCGATGCCCTCCTGGCCATGAAGGGTCCGCAGGCCGTCGTTATCAGGTTCATAACTGAATTTACGATTGCGTGGCCCCACCTGTTCCCAGAGTTTCGATAAACCTCTCGGTATTTTCTTTCGCAACGTTCCGTGCAGAGGAAGAGCACCGAGAGTTTGTGTCCACCAATTCGAAAGCAATGTATTGGTGGCCACTTGTCGAGAAGTCTTTCAGAACTCGCCACCCGTCCACCAGCGAGCAGAGGAATCACTGCGACACGAAGGTTACGTCTGGAATGCTTACCTCGCAGCCCCGGCGCCGGAACGTTAGGGTGGATCCGGTGTTTAGAACTACCAGTCCTGTTCTCGCCGCCTTTTCCATTCGTTTCCCTCTGGAGTTTGTGTGAGGCATGCCCCGTTCAAGTGCCCTAGTATTGAAGACTCCAGACCAGGATCCGCCCATCTGTGCTTAAGATAGCGTTCTCCAAAGCATCAGGCCTCCGCTTCATTCGGCGTAAAATAGACACTAAAAAACGTTATCCCTGAACACCGAATCCAGACAAAGCCGTCTCCTCAGCCTTGGGCAAGATCCCTAAGGACGGTGGCGTCCCGAACCCAGACGGCAGCGGTACCTGATATGTCGGAGTGCCATCAAACTGGGCCCTTGTTTTGGTACTGCTCACTGATGAGTACTAAATCAGCTGCGCTAGCAACTCGTGAGCGGTTGCACTCCGGTGCATATTCATTTGTAGGATGCGAATCATGTTGACCGTGTTCTAGCTCTTTCCAATTCTGCTCTGAAAACTGGACACCGCCCCGGGCCTGCAGTGTGCGCAACGTTCTCATCAGTCGCGCCACAGTCCCTACATAAGACGCAGTTTTCCTTTTCATTGCAGGTGTTCGCTTTATGGCCTGCCTGACTGCATTTACGGCATGTTGACCTTCTGTCTGGTCCTCAACAGCGTGGAGATGTGTGCCTATAATCCAAACATCTGTTACATTTGGTTGGGGCAGCCCGGATTTGTATCCTACACACTACCCAACCAATTCGTATTTTCCCGCTGTGTAGAAGCTTCTTCGCGGATTGCTCGGCAACTTCCACCACAGCAAGTTTTTGGCCTCGGGAGTTCGTAGAGATGATACCAATCCGGACATTGGTTACCTCCGGACATTCGGGTTTGATGGCCTCTTCTACCTCATTCTTTTTTGTGAGACAGTCAAGGTCGCGGATTTCCAAAGAACACGTGGGTTCCAAGCTGGGAACCAAAGCTTTTTCTCCCAGAAGCTCCTTGACTGCTCCACAGAACGTAACTTTATTTATAGTCTTCGGGCCTAGTTCGACTAGGACTCCATCACCCTTCGTTTTACGAATGGAAGACACTTCTGCTTCGTTATCTTCGGGTTTAATCTTGTAACGGATTTCGCTGAGGACTTCCGCAAAAGTTTTGCCTTCCGTCGGCTTAATAAGCAAAGCTGGCGGTCTAGTTCTCCTTCGTCTCCCCACCTTTTCTTTTGGTGCTTCGTCTTTCGTGTCCGCCTTAATTTTAGGAAGTGGTTTTTCTGATGGCGTGTTATTGTCTCTGGTTCCTCTTCGCTTTCTTCTTTTGAGCCTTGGATAGTACCTGAGTGAAGTCTCCTTCAGATGTCCCTTCCTCCTTTCGTTTTTTTTCCAAGTTCGGTCTGCAATGGGCTGTTAGCGAACCGTTTGGTACTCGTAGTGTTCTCCTCGGGAAGCGCGGTGGTTTCTGCTTCCTGTGGATTTTCTCTTACTTTCCATGTCCGCCTATAGTATGAAATCCTGTCCAGGAGCTCCTCCAGTTCCATTAGCCCGTTTTTCACCCGCTTGCCGACGTTTTTCTGGAGGAACGTCGCAGATCGCATGCGCTTCACAACTGCTCTTAATAAGCCTTTCCTCTTCAGCTTGCGCCAGAGTAGTCGACAGTTCTCCCACTCGGCTTATATTCGAAACCAATTGATTAGTTTCGGGAGTTTCCACTGTGTCTCTTTCCGCAGTTATGGCACTGTGTGGTATGGTCTCGGTCCCTGACTTCGTTGCAGGTGCCGCATCACTTTGCGAGTCCTTCTCTCCGTCTGCGCATCCCGATGTCTCGCCGGGTATTTCAGCCCTTGTAGCGTCCTTTGCTGGGGCGAACGGCACATTTTCGTGCTGCGAATAATATATCATCCTATCGTCGACAAGGAGTTGCCGACGGCTCTGGGGACTCCCAGTGTGTCCCGGCGTGTATCGGTCATTAGCAGTTCGCTCTTCACCGAGAAACTTTCTCGAGGCTACTGCCTCACACTCAGGTATTATGCCTGCTAGAGAGTCAGAACTACTTGCTCGGGCACATTGGGGACGCCACTTCTCCCCCTAAGGGAGACACTTTGATACTTTAGGTTCATTTTTCGAGTCCACCAAGTTTTCCTCCTTTTCGGAATGACCTTCACCTACCTTCCGTTACTATAAGAAAACTTTTCCCAGAGTGTAATATTCGTGTTGACACGTGCTACACATCCTTTCATTGCAATGTGTTGAGTTCGTTCCAGCTTCTGGTTTGGCCTTCAGCTGGATTCAGGATGCTGCCTCACCTTCGATTGGACATAGAAAGAACCTTCCAAATGAAAAAATCAATACAAATTAACTTCCAAACCACCCCACTCACGGCGTGTTCTTCTGGACAAGGAACGAAACCAGGAATCACATCATCCCTTCCACCTTGGCCATTTCGCTATTCTTTGCTCAATTCCTTGGCAAGCGGATGCTAAATCATAAGATTAATTCAAAAAATCAGGCACAATGGCCCAGGAACACGAGAAACAGAAATTCAAGGGGAAAAGTTGTAATTTTTGATGGAGCAGACGAATTTAATTACAACTTAATGCTGTGGAACCGGGGGAGCGAAACAATGAGTGGGAATTATTACAGTGGACCGCAATTTGAGCAATGGGACTTTTATTGTATAAGAGGCTATTAATTTCCATAGTAAAGTTGAGAATTGTTTTATTTCTCCATCCGGATTAACTTGAATTTATGGTGAAGAGGTTCGCTCTCTGTGCAACCACATTGTGTCCGTTTAATGTGAAAAGTTTTGAGAAATGATTAGCCCCGTGTTCCCTAATCGTTGTTCAAGGAAGAAATTCAATGGAATATGGAAATGACTTTGGATGGATATTGTTTTAATGCAAAGCAACAAAAATCGGTGTAATTAAAGATTGCAATCCGTTAGCAATAACCTGAGTTAATGATCCGTTTTGACTAAGCGATTAATAGGACAATGAAGACAAGATCCTTTGTTGGTATTTAATTCCAAATTTATCTCAAGGCTATCATCGTTTCATAGGAGATAAATTGGTATATGCGAATAATAACCCCCACCAGCTGGTCATTAAGTGGCAACTGACCTACCCTTCAGAGAAATGATGTCCATATTCCAGGCAGTTACGACAGTCGAGCTAGACTATGCTCAGGTTAAGGGTGCATCAGCGGGCAGGTCCTCATACATACTTTCTGTGGTAACCACTAAAACAGTTTTCTAAAAAGTCAAGTATGCGTCGGCCGCCCTGGGGTTAGGATCATCTAACCAATGAGGTTCTACTAGGTTGCTAGTCATGTTTTCTGCACTCGTTCCGCTCCCGTGTTTTTGATCTCTTCTGAGTTGTTTGTTTCCGCCCACGATATCCATCAGAATAGAGGCAAGTCTCGCGGTAACTGCCGTGGCTGTCGTCGTTTTGGGGTAGAAGCCCAGCAGCATGGTTTCTCCAGCTCGAGGCTCAATTCGCATTGCAATGGAGGAGACAGTTGAGCTTGTCTCCGACCTTCTCGAGGACTGCTCTTACAAAGGACTAAAGCACCTCATGAAGCACCTGTCAATAAGTGAGACGCTTAAACTTAACCACTTACACACAGAGCTACCGCTAGGTGACCGTACACCAAGTCATCTGCTGCATGAAATGAACCAGTTAGGTGGTGAAATGAACCAGTTAGGCTGCAGAGGATCCCGAAGAGCACACAGGCCATCCTGGCATATGCGGATTGGGGGTTTCTGGATACGTTGGCCGTCACCGTGAATGAAATTCATGAGGCCCATGTGTGACCCATGGTTGCCAGCAGGGGGTGGCATCATTAACGACTTTCGTCTCTGAGTTGACAGGGGCCGTTGGTGCTTTGCATTCCGGAAGGAGGATTAGATCAAGGTCTAGATCCGCTTCTCGAAATGTGTGCTCAGATAGTAGGTTGTCGGGACCTTCTACAAGTATCGGGGCATGCTAGTACCAACGTAGGTTCGCTGAAAAGACTTAGAAATGTACCAGAATTTGCATATTCTCACCGAAAAACCAGACTTACGTGAAGTTCTGGCGACTGCCACTCAAAATGCAGCACCACGTCTCCTTACAATCAACGACCCCTTGAGCCGACGTGCAACTACCTGTTCGATACAGACGGTGCAGTCTCGGTTCCTCCCGTATCTCGGTATCATAATTTAAAACCGCAATCATTGAAACTTGCGGCAATAAAATTCTTCGTCGATCCAAACGTATGGCTTCAGGAAGGTAGAGTTAAGTCTAAGTCTTCGACTAGCGTTTTCTTGACGCTTCATTATCGCGGACACCAGCATTCCCGTCCTAGGGCCGGATTTTCTCACCCGCTATGGATTGACCCTACAACTTCCCTTAGGTCATTAGGAAAAATCTCATCCTGCTCACCCAGCACTCTTTCTATCGTTTTTTGAAACGTTGCCGACGCACGCATTTGCGCACTTCTTCGAAAACACCGCAACATACGTACCGAGTGTAGCCTCTCTGAGCCCGTTAAATATGATATTTAGCACCACATCAACATTACTACTCAGACGACTCCAGGCCGATATCCCATTCCACTCCTTCACGATTTTGCGCACTCTATCGCAAACTGCCGTATTTTCTCGACCTTGGACTTAGTCAAGGTATACCATCAGATCCCTGTAGCTCCCGAAAACATTCCGAAAACGGCAATATGCACACCTTTCGGACTCCTCCAGTTCACTAGGATGACTTTTGGATTGTGCAACGCGACGCAAACCTTTCAGAGTCTCATCCACTCTGTGCTGACTCACTTCTTTTTCGTATATTTGGATGATGTTATAGTTGCACCTTCCTCTGAGTCTGAGCATTTAAAGTACCGCGAATGCATTTTTCAACTCCATACCAAAATGGAACACCATAGAGCGAACACTGCGTGACTAAAGAGAGCTTTGCCTTGAGTTTGCGGACTTCCAATAGAGTTTACCCTCGTGGTCGGGATAACCTAATTGGACTATTATTTTACGGAAAAAACCGATTGACGTTAGACAGAGAAAGAACTGACCCAAGGTGCATGATGGCAATTACCTGCTTGCCCCCAATCAGAAGACAGCGATCATCGATCATAACGCAATATCTCTGTACTAAAAACTGTGAGGACGGCTGATAGTGAGAATCGGATTGTCGGTTCCCGATCTGGAAATGAGTGTCGTCGAATTCTGTGTAGTCGGTTGGTTTGGCATCATCATCATCAACAGCGCAACAACCGGTATTCGGTCTAGGCCTGCTTTAAAAAGGAACTCCAGACATCCCCGCTGCCATACATATTACTCTACTACTCTTATCCTCACCCATACGAATTAGGTAACCCGTCCATCGCAATCTATTGAGCCGGACTTTATCCACAACCGGACGATCATGGTATCACTCATAGATTTCGTCGTTATCTAGACTACGGAATTGTCCATCCTCATGCAAGGGGCCAAAAATTCTTCGGAGGATTCATCGTCATAGCTGTTATCGGTTGTGATTTTCGACCCTAGATAGGAGAAATTTTTAACGATCTCAAAGTTTTAGCCTCTCTATCTTTATTGTTTTCGTTTGACCAGTGCGATTTGTAGCCCAGAATCCCGTGCCGCCTGAATGTAGACTGTACATCTCGGGTTGTTCTTCCCATGATGCCGATATCGTCAGCGTAGGCCAGTAGGACTTGAAGAGGATGATGCCCCTCGCATTTACATCGGCTTCGCGAATCGCTTTCTCCAGGGCCAGGTTGAAAAAGACGCATGATAGGGTATCCCCTTTTCTTAGAACGTTATTGATGTTGAATGGCCTCGAGGGTGATCCTGCTGCTTTTATCTGGCTTCGCACATTGGCCAGGGTCAGCCTATTCAGTTTTATCAATTTCGTCGAGATACCGAATTATCTCATGGCCGTGTACAGTTTTACTCTGGCTATGCTATAACAGGGGGCCTTAAAGTCGATGAGAAGACGGTGCAATTGATGTCCATATTCCAACAGTTTTTCCAGAGCTTGCCGCAAAGAGAAAATCTGATCTGCTGCTGAGTGAAGCCTGTTTGGTATGGGCCAATGATGTTCTGGGCGTATGCGGCTATGCGGCCTAGCAAAATAGCGGAGAATATCTTATAGGTAGGTACTCAGCAACGTGATACCTCTATAATTGCTGCACTGTGTGATATCTCCCTTTTTATGTATGAGACAGATAATGCCTCGTTGCTAATCGTCAGGCATTGATTTGCTGTCCCATACCTTGAGCACAAGTTGATGAATCGCTTGGTGTAATTGGTCGCCTCCATATTCAACCAATTCGGCTTGGAATTCCATCGGGTCTTGCGACTTATGATTTTGAAGCCGATGAATTGTACGGACTGTTTCTTGTATACTTGGTGGTGGCAGTATTTGTCCGTCGTCTTCAGTTGGCGGGAACTCCAACTCGCCGATATTCTGGTTGTTCAGTAGTTCATCAAAGTACTCAACCCATCGCTCCAATATGCCCATTCTACTGGAAATCAGATTTCCCTCTTTGTCTCGGCAGAATGAATATCGAGGTGTGTAAGGCTTCATCCTGTTGACTTGTTGGTAAAACTTCCGCCTTCTCTGCCTGGTGCGGTTGCTCCCTGTACTTTTCCAGTTCACAGAATTGTTGGTTCTTCCAAGCTTCCTTTTCCGTCTGTGAAGTCGCTTCTCAGCTGGACGGAGTCCATGATAAGTCTCCGCGCGTGCTCGCGTCCATTGAGAATGCAGCATTACTCGGTATGCAGCATTCTTTCGTTCCATTGCTAGCTTACATTCATGGTCAAACCAACTGTTCCGACTCTTTTTGCGATTGGGGCCAAATATGTTTGTGACCGTATTCATGATAACGTTCTTATGGTGGTTGTGAAGATCATTTATTGATGCTCCATTTCCAGGATCTCTGTTCACTGCGGTTATTGCGGCATCCACTTCCCTTTTATAGGTGTTGCGGGAGCTGTGTTATGGATGGCTTCAGTGTTAACTCTCACCTGATTGTCATAGGGGATTCTGGATCGTGTTGTTATTCGAGCTCGGAGCGAGAAAATGCGCGAATCGTTATTCCATTGTCGTTGCCGGGTTCGTTGTTGTGTTATCCGACCAGTCCGAGGCTACTATTTAGGCTTGTAACTTCCGTTTTCCATGAAGGGTTGTCAGCCCTACCCAACCCCCAACCTGGAGGTTCAGTTGGTACAATTTGTCCCGTTTTTAGGCGCGGAAGAGTCGCCTTCACTCTTCTCCGTCTGCAGATTTTCGTTAAGAAAGAGCTCCCAGCAGTCATCACGTGGATGTGGAGATAGGGTTTGGTAGTAGAGCTATTGGTGTTGGTTCAGCAGGCGTTTCCCAGGTTTTATGCTCCATCGTGGATACCAACCCACGTTCCGCCGTGGACTTATACTTCCCTTTGACCACCCCATGACTTACCCCGGCCATAAAATTCAATGCAAAAGCATTTCCTTCCTCATCGTAGCGCTGCCAAAAGTTTTCTGCAGCATTCTTGCCAAAGTTGGTTAGCATCGTAACCATCGTACCCAAATTTTGCTATATTCCAACTACGCAAATAAAGTCAACCCATTGAGTTATTTTGCGATAATTTTGAATCAAATCGTCTATGATCTCTGTGGTAGGGTTTGTATTGATTTTGGGGTTTTTACTTAAGTTTCATTCACCATCACACTCAAACTAATGATAAACTGAACTGATAAACTGACTTACGTAAATGTCAGTATTGAAAAAGGATTCGAGCAATAACAAGATCGAGAGGCTGACGATCAACCAACTCGGCCATCGCACCGTCAGTTGTCATACTCATATAGCATGATATCTTCGGGTAATGAATAAGTTTGCCCTCTTGTAACTTTGTTAATAACAATAAGATTTCCGAAAAACTTTCCATTATCGTACACTTTGTTAAGGCCTAGATCGCTGTAAAATTGAGTGGAACAGACAAACATTTACTCAAAACCTTTATTACGAAAGAGATCGTCAGAGTATTTACAATCTGTAGAGATAGGATTACAATTCATTCTTAATAAAAAGGGATGTCATACATCCTTTTTCATATAATTCTCACTTCAAAGAGATCACTTTCAATTTTTATTTACTGTATGACAATTAAGCCGCTTTATTATTTCTTGGCTCGAAATCAATCCAAATTCCACCCCTAGCGTTACTCAAGAACGTGTCTGGCAATAGCTGAAGAGGAACTTGAGTTTTTGGAGATATTCGAACGTTGAACTTTCTGAGTATAGCTGCAATTCCTGCTTTACTTTGGGTCAACCCAAGTCGCTGACCTACACAAATCCTAGGTCCTTCGCCGAAAGCCAAAAACGAGCATTTATTGCGCGCTGCTTGCGCTTCCTCACTGAAATTGTCCGGATTGAAAGCGTTGGGTTGGGGGTAGATTTCAGGATCACTGAAAATGAAGTTCAGACTGTTAGTACTAAGAATGGTACTCGGTAGATTTAGATCTTACTAGTGTATCGCTAGAATTGGAATCACAATTATCGATCCTTCCGGTACAGTAATTGGCTTTGAGCTAGGATATTGAGGTGGGAACGTTGTGGTTTCGGTGCACTTTTTGATAGTTGCTAGCATGGGTGGATGCATTCGAAGTGTTTCTAGAATGAATTGAAATTAAAACTCAGAAGATATTCACAAAAGATTTTAGTACCATGCATAACTTTATCCAAGTAAGCCATCTCTGCAACTGCCTCGTAGGTGATTTTATCTTCATATTTGTCATATATTGCATCAACTTCGGCTTGAAGTTTTTTCTGGACATCCAGATTCTCCGCTAGCTGAATAATAGGGACCATATTGAGAGCTACTTTATTAAAACTTATTATTTATTGATGACTTACTTCATATAAACAATTTGCCATTGTTGTACTGGATGTTTCAAAACCTTCCAAAAGTAAAGATGTGCAGTGTCCATAAACTGTATTCATACTAATGGGTTTGCCAGAACTGTCCTTCGAGTTACGGATTATTTCCAAGAAATCATTTCTGGCTTCTGTTTCTAATTTTCGATTCTCGATAGCATCTTTGATGACGGATAGTAGCCATTCCTGCATGTTCTTAGGTACGAATCTGGAAGGTAGGAGTAATGGAAACCAAAATATATAGTGTATAACGTTAATAGATGGAGGTAGTAGTAGAAGTATGGGAATATAATTTACTCACGGAACATTGAAAATCTTCGATACAGATAGCCAAAAATTCGCCCCCATGTTATGAATGTAACTCCAAGCATGTGACGTAAAAACTGTTTCGCAATGTTTCGTGAAATGTGAATTAGGATTTGTGAAGGTCTCAGCTTCCAGGCCAAAACTTGCTGATGCCATTATCTCTATTGTGTATTTGGCACATAGCTGAAAATTTAGATACATTCATGAAACAAATTAGAAGGATGACCATGAAAATGCTTTAAGAGGTTGAGAAAATGGACTGTATTGCATCCTATTTGATGTCCATATATACGAATCTTCATGGGTTAATGCAGACATCAGCAATGTTTGCCACTACGAGTAGGTCTTATTTTCCGACCTAGAAATTGAATTGACCACTTTGAAATTTAGCATATGGCAACTCCCATATCATATTATGATGCGGATCACACCACATAGATCTTGACATGCTTAGTGACGTTTTGCTTGTAAGTTCAGTGACTTGAACAGTCAGTCAGAACAGAATGACAATATGTAAGGGTACGTATGTGTATTTCGTGATGACCCGTAAGGGATCCAAGTGCTCAAAGGACCCCCCCATATTCCCGAGTTTGGCTAGCATAAAGTTATGCAAGAATGTGTCGACGTTACACTTCGATGGAGCTTCAATATTTGCGGGCTAAGGATGGCCTTCTGACCATCGCCAATCGTTCTTGGATCCTACAAATAGTAGGAGTAATCTGATCGTTTTCCCGTGGCTATATCCGATCTATTCCCTAATATGAAGAATGAAATATGGTTGTTCATATACTTATCTTATTTTCGCTTCAAGTAATTCCCCATTACTATGAATCCATCCAGTTTTTCCTTTTCTACAGATGGATATTCCAAGCAAGTAAATGGATTGGGGTTAAGCTTGCTATAATCGAAGCCATTTTATCTGATGCTGAAGTAAAAGGGCTGCATTTCCCCAGAAAGGAAGACAAATCTATTTTTCTTTACGCTCGGTAAGTTATAACTTACCGAATAGTGTCTACAGCAATGTTGATCCTACCACTCTGGCTATAATCAATCGCGCGTTTTGGTTGCGAAGGAAGCACCAGTCCTTCTTTAGGCAATTTAGCTCATTCGACAGTTGATGAATTGAGATGTTTCGGGGTTGGCAAATGGCTATCCAGATTGTCGACACGTGCTTACATTTCTCAAAACTAGCCAGGCCCCCAAATATGGAGGAGGGGAGGAGGGACAATTCAGTCCCCATCAGATCATATACAAAACATGACGTGCCTATTTTACAGTACGTTGAAATGGCTTTAGGATGGATTTGAAACCCAAAACGGTTGGGGAAACCGCGAAAGTTACATAAACATCTAGAAAGGTGAAGCGTAAATAAATCTACCCGTGAAGCATTTAGAATGGCATTCACATCATCGAGCATTGAGATCATGAAAAATCTGATTATTATCAGTTTCAAAGTAAAGGTTAAAAAGTCCAAGAGAACAAGATCTTCTCAAATTCAACCCCTCAGCTGCCGTCTTCATGGTCACGTAAATACCACCCGTACGTGACTGTGAAAAACGTTATCTTACTAGTCGTGACCACTCGCTACGTAAGATAAAAATGTGTTACATCATCTTACTTCTTCCGTCCCTCTTCTTTGGACGGGTCTGCCAATAGTTTTATGCGTCCATCATTGACCAGAAGTGCAACGACGACTTCTAAAAGGACATGCCCTCCTGTATTTCAAACTGCATCTTTCATGGCCCAAAGCCTATCGTACAAAGCCATTTCATCAAACACATCAATATAATTTCCGGTGGTCAAAGGGTAGAATAGGTCCCAGGGCGAAACGTGGATTGGTACCCACGATACAGCATAAAATTTGGAAAACCTTTGGGTGAACCAACACCAACAGCCCTACTACCAAACCCTATCTCCACCTCCATGTGATGACTGCTGGGAGCTCTTTCTTAACGAAAAGCTGCGGACGGAGAAGAATGAAGGCGAATCTCTCGCGCCTAAAAACGGAACAAATTGTACCAACTAGTCCTTCAGGTTGGGGGTTGGGTAGGGCTGACAATCCTACACGCAAAACAACTTGTTACGGAACCACGGAGGGAACCTCGGACTGCACTGACAAAACAACGACGAACCCTTCAACGAAAACGCAACACGGATTTACGCATTTTCTCATGGAACGTGCGCTCCCTGTACAAAGATGTAGCTGCCTACCAGCTAGCCGATACCCTGCTCCTATATAGGGCTGATGTAACAGCGTTGCAGGAGATGCGTTGGACAAGGGTCGGTTTCCTGCAGAAGAGCCCCCCCACCATATATTATAGTGGCCATCCAGTAAACCATGTGCTCGGAGTAGGTTTTTTAGTCAGCCAAACAATGAAACCTGCTGTTATCGACTCGAATCACTATCTTGTTGGCATGGTGCTCCAAACGCGAATAACAACACCACCCAGAATCCCCTCTGACAATTAAATGAGGGTTAACAATGAAGCCCTTCGTAACACCTATAAGAGGGAAATGGATACCACAATAACCGCAGTCAACAGAGATCCCAGAAATGAAGCATCAACAAATGATCTTTACAATCACCTGGAGAACGTTATCATCATCATCATCAAGCCGCAAAAAGAGTCGTAACGGCTGGTTCAATGATAAATGTAAGTTAGCAACGGAACGGAAGAATACCGCATGCTGAGTAATGTTGCAATCTCAAAGGACGCGACCGGCGCAGAGGCTTATCACGAACTTCACGAAGCCTGGGAGAACCAACAAGTCTGTGAACTCGCACTACAGGGAGCAACTACACCAGTTGCGCAAGTTTCACCGACAAGTTAGCAGGATGAAGCCTTGTACACATCAATGCTCATCCTGCCGAGAGAAAGAAGGAAATCTGATTTCCAACAGAATGGGCATATTAGAGTGTGGCGCGGCAGGAATGTCGCGAATACCAGCGGACAGATGACGTCACCGGCGCTCCACTCACTTCAGACCTCGCTACAAGAGTGACCAATTCAGGAGCTTGTATTCTTTTCCAAGTTGAACCGATGTTTATCCCTTCACTTTAATGAAAACTTAATAATTTCTAGACAATTCGTCCGGAATTCCAGGTAACCAGGTATTAACGAACCAGGTACGTTTGAAATAGTTTTCTGGCAGGTTTTTTGTATTTTACAAAGTTCTCTTATTTAACAAAGTTCAATACACAATTTCAAAAAAGTACTCCTATTATAAATCCGGGATATTAGAAATTATACTGATTTCCGTCCGTAACTATTTTCTTTCTGCACAAAACTCATCCTTTTCACAATGACTGCCAACTGTCTTTTTTTACTTATTATTATTATTTTTTTCATCTGACGTTTCTCGTCACCTACTCTGTTCTTCACTCTTATAGCGAGTTCTGAACTGAGTGGAGCGCCGGTGACGTCATCTGTCCGCTGGTATTCGCGACATTCGAAATAAATTTGCCGCGAATCCTGCCGCGCCACAAGAGCAATGGGTTGAGTACTTTGATGGATTGCTCAACAACCAGAATATCGGTGAATTGAAGGTCCCGTCAACTTAAGATGACGGACAAATGCTGCCACCACCAAGTATAGAATTCAATCCATCTACTTAAAAATCATGAGTCGCTGGAAGCCGATGGAATTACAGCCGAATTGGTTAAATATGGAGACGACTAACTACACCAAGTGGTTCATCAACTTGTGCTCAAGGTGTGGGACAGCAAATCACACAGCGATTGGCAACGAGGCATTATCTGTCTCATACATAAAAAGGGGGATATCACGCAGTTCAGCAATTATAGAGGTATCACGTTGCTGAGTACCATCTATAAAATCTTCTGCGCTATCTTACTAGGCCCATACCAAAGAGGCTTTACTCCAGGCAAATCAGCAGCAGATCAGACTTAATCAGTGATAGAAAAACTGTTGGAATATGGACATCAGTTGCACAATCTTTTCACCGACTTTAAGGCCGCCTATGATAGCATAGGCATGTTAAAACTGAACATATTCATGAAAGGATCCGGTATCTCGACGAAGTTAATAAGACTGACTAGGCTGACCCTGACCATTCGACATCAACAACGGTCTAAGAAGAGGGGATGCCCTACCATTCATACTCTT
The DNA here is from genome assembly GCF_905115235.1 of Hermetia illucens. Taxonomy (NCBI): domain Eukaryota; kingdom Metazoa; phylum Arthropoda; class Insecta; order Diptera; family Stratiomyidae; genus Hermetia; species Hermetia illucens. The sequence goes on from NC_051849.1 coordinate 28,037,538, forward strand.
TAACCTGACCCTCGAGAAAGTGATCCGTGATGCTGAGGTAAATGTAAGAGGTATGATCCTCTTTAAGTCCACCCAACTACTGGCCTATGCTGACGATATCGACATCATGGGAAGAACCACCCGAGACGTACAAACTGCCTTCATCCAGATCGAGTAGGCGGCGCGAGATCTTGGGTTGCACATCAATGTAGGCAAGACAAAATATGTGGCGGCAACGTCAACACCAAAACCCCACCAAACAACAACATGAAACCGCACTGGTTAAACGAGAAGAATAAGAATAGGAGAATACAACTTTGAGACCGTTGACAATTTCTATCTAGGGTCGAAAATCGCAACCGATAACAGCTACGATGTTGGTTGCCAACAGAGCCTATTTTAGCTTATAAAAACTGTTCCGCTCGAAACGTCTTACCATAGGGTCAAATCCTTTACTATGCAATACTATGATCTTGCCAGTCCTTATGTATTTCTCGGAGACTTGGGTTCTTAGCAAGAAAAGTTGCAAACTCTTGGCCGCATTCGACAGAAAAAGAGGGGGGGGGGGCATTCGCATTCCGTTTCTCTTTTCATTACAAGCCATAATACGAGTACGAGTAAAATTCAGATAATCACTTGGTGAATTCTGTCATGAACAATCTTGGTTGCTAGGTCTCCAGTTGCTGACTTTTCAATAGAGATCAATTTTACGAGTCAATACAAGAGCGTGTAGTTGTTGGACATCACGTTGCTTTAGAGAGGACCTAGTACTGAGCTCTGTGGTAAGTTCCTACTCACTTTTTACCGAATCCGAAAAAGAAGAAAGAATCCGGTGTCAGACTGTTGCTATTGGGCTCGAGCATGTCCCTAGAATAGTGGACGAATTTCATATGTTCTCAAACGCCAAGTTTTGCTCCACGAAATTCTCGGGGTATTTGTAGTTCGTATTGAAATCACTGGTTATGTTCTCGAGATTTTGACTTCTCCCATCCGAAACCCAATGTATTTGTAACTATCAGCTGTTTAACCCTTCCGAAACAAACTTTATGGGACTGTATGATTTCTTATATGTCTTCATTTCCACACCCCCATATTATTGCTTTGATAATTACATCTTTGGCTTAGATCCCGTTATTGTTGCAATAACAGTTTGAAGATTGTCTCCCAGAGTAGATCCTGCGCTAACTAGTAATGGTTTAGATTGACTTCTACTAAATTTATTTTTTCATTGCGTCCAAGATTCTTCAAAATACTTTGCGTCTACTGCTACTGACGACACGTCCTCTTTCTCCTAGGAAAGCGTACATCCACGGTAAGCCTTGCACTTCTTGAATAGATAGCTTTCTCCTTGACACATATTGCAGTCACCGGTGCATACCGCCACTATATGTCCAAATTTAACGCATCTGAAACAGCGACTGATAGACACTATTTTCACTTTACCACCTGCCAGCAGTTTGGAGTCTGCATTCTGAGTCCCTTGATCGCGAACTCTTGCAAACCGGTTTAAAATGTTTCCCTAGCTCCTCAGACTTCGAAAGCTACTGCTGACTCCTGCCAGCCTGTTATGTGGGACTCTTATCCACCTAAACCTCTTCTTCCACTCTCTCCGTAAGACTCTTATATGGTATTACGTCGCGAGGCTGAATGAGAATTTATATTCCACCTGTGTTCACGTATGTGCTCCTCACTCGTTTCTTCTTTCGGCTGACTTTCCCCTGTCTAAGCTTGCTATGGATAGCTTCGATAACCTTTTCGACTGCAGTCTATTTCCCCCTCTAATTTCAGCATGTGACTCATCAGATTTTCCGGAGTGAAATGTGCCCCCGTGGTAGCTTCTAATGCCGCTCTTTGGACCGAGTATCAGACATTGAAACAGGACGTGTTCTGTGTCCTCTACAATGTTCGAGTACTTTTGACAATATAGCAAATAGTAAGACCTAAATCGATAGAGATATGCTCAATAACCTTTGTGGCCGCTCAAAACTTGTGTTCGGTCAAAGCCTTCTTCACCCTGATGTCACTCGATCCATCTCCGAATATCCCATATAATTCTGCGGGTCCATCCCGTCACTCGACGATATTTTCACTCCGTACGAATAGCCGCCGACAGGCAGATGGTTCTCCGGCACGATACCCTCGATTATAAAGGTGTTGTCCTTCTCTCGTCAGAATACCAGGCAGGCCGCTTCGTCGGTGCAGTTAAGCGATATACAGCTCGCACTTTTCTTCTGTTTACTTTCTTTTCCAGTGCATCCATCCACACTGGGGCTGCATATAGTAGGGTCAAGCTGACTACCCTTGGAACAAGGAATCGATGGCTCGGCCTTAATTAACCTATATTCGACAGCATTTTCGCCAGAAGCGTTTCGCTATTATATGCCTTAGCTGCCACAACTCCCACCTGTAATATGAAATTAAACCCGTCTTCCAGTCAGTCTGTCTATCTATCACACCCATTTGCTCATAAACGGCTAAACGAAATTTGGGGAAAAGGTGAAAGCTATGAACGCCCACACACGCAGTGAGTTGTATCTTTCAACGTAAAAATTAAAGGGGGATCCCTATACGTGCAAAAGAGGGTCTAAATTTTTTTTCACCAAATACAGTCATGTGGGGTATCAAATGAAAGGTTGTGATTAGCACCTTCCGAAGTATTACTAGTTTTGGCATGTATTGCAAAGGGAGGAACGGCGAGGATCCGAAAGCGGTTATAGTAGGTTAAAGTTGCTGCTTTCGGGTCAAATTACTACTCCCCACAAGATAAAATGTCAGTACCACCTGAAGCGTCCAGCTTCTGGTTTCCTGACTTGTTTGGAAATGATAATCCTTTCCTTTGCACCAGCCTTAGTCAATGCTTCCGTGGTTTCTTTTTTGGGCTTTTGTGGCTTTGCCTCTCTTGTCAGTGTTGCTGTTTTCGCGATTGCAGCTATCTTGTTCGGCGTTGTCTTTTCCTCCTCTCTGCCTTATAACATCCGGAGAGGGTCCGAAAGACGTGCTTGCCCCTCTATATTCCTCCTTCCAAGTTTACCGCGATTCGGCTTTTGAGAAATGGTCACTTATGTCGCCTCGGTGCCGTTTGCTTTTTAATGGCATTTTTCCGTTTTCTATTTGTGCACTTCTGTATTTGATAGTTGTCTGAGAGCTCCTATGACTTCCACTTTCACCGGTATTGGCATCGAGGTAGATCAAAAAATCTTTGAGTTTCTCCCAAATGGATCCAGCACCAGTTGTTGAGATATATCTCGGCCACGAGATACTAAAAATACTAAAAATAAAGTCCATCTCGTGAGAAACGTTCTCAAAAAGTCTCCACCGGTTCGTTTTTCAAAATAACGACTCCTTTCAACTTCTAACTTAGGCTGTTTTTAAATAGAAGGTTCACCCCAGTTAGGATACATTTTCCGAGCTAGATCATCATCATCATTAACGGCGCAACAACCGGTATCCGGTCTAGGCCTGCCTTAGTAAGGAACTCCAGACACCCTGGTTGTGCGCCGAAGTCCACCAATTCGATATCTTTAAAAGATAGGTATATCCTAGCTGATCTAGGACTACCGCCCCATATCAGGCAGGGTCCGCTTCGTCTTCTCTTTCTATCATAGATATTGCCCTTATAGACTTTCCGGGTTGGATCATCCTTATCCATACAGATTAGCTGACCTGCCAACCACAACCTGTTGAGCCGGACTTGATCTACAACCAAACGGTCATGGTATCGCTCATAGATTTTGTCGTTATGTAGGCTATGGAAGCTAGATAGCACGAAACAATTGAAGCAGAATATAAACCCTTAAGAAGTCCTAGCAAGAGTTATTACGCGTGGACAATAACTGACATCAACATGACATAGACTTGTGATAACGTAATATAGTACTTACACTTTTAACTTCCAGCGAGGTTTTCCTTTCTTTCTCAATGTAATTTTCTAACTTGCGACCAGTATCGTAAATGATAGGAAACATAGTTTTGATCTGGAATAAAAGCGCCTTATCTTACTTTTTTATGAAGAATTAAAACTAAATAGATACTAACTTTACTAGACGTGAACAAAGATCCCATTTGTGATCTTAAAGTTTTCCAATCGTCTCCAACAGCTACAAATGGGTTTATATCCAACAATGGATCCATTTTTTTGTCGAAGAGGAAATAATTATCTCTGAAGGACTGAAAATCTTTGATGAAAACATCTTTCAGTACTTCTGAATCACGGACTAGGATCGCGGGCTCGTTGAATAGTCGATAAATTCCAACGTAAGCAGCATTGGGAAATGAACTGCAAGAAAAGATTTTAGGAAAATAATAAAGAAAAAACTATTTGTTATATTTTCACGGATAGAATAAAAAAAAAATTTAAGTCTTCTTATGACGCTATCATTCATCATCATCAACGGCGCAACAACCGGTATCCGGTCTAGGCCTCCCTTAATAAGGAACTCCAGACATCCCGGTTTTTCGCCGAGGTTCACCAATTCGATACGCCATCGCTCCATCTTAGGCAGGGTCTGCCTCGTCGTCTTTTTCAACCATAAATATTGCACTTATAAACTTTCCGTGTGGGATCATCCTCATCCATACGGATTAAGTGATCCGCCCACCGTAACCTATTCAGCCAGATTTTATAAACAACCGGACGGTCATGGTATCGCTCATAGATTTCGTCATTGTGTAGGCTACGGAATCGTCCATCCTCATGTAGGGGGCCAAAAATTCTTAGGACGATTCTCCTCTCGAACGCGGCCAAGAGTTCGCAATTCTTCTTGCTAAGAACCCAAGTCACCGAGGAATACATGAGGACTGGCAAGATCATTGTCTTGTACAGTAAGAGCTTTGACCCTATTGTGAGACGTTTCGAGCGGAACAGTCTTTGTAAGCGGAAATAGGCTCTGTTGGCTGACAACAACCGTGCGCGGATTTCATCATCGTAGTTGTTATCGGTTGTGATTTTCGACCCTAGATAGGAGAAATTGTCAACAGTCTCAAAGTTATATTCTCCTATCCTTATTCTTCCTTCATTGATGTGCAGCCCAAGATCTCGCGCCAATTGCCCCCTGCTCGATCTGGATGAAGGCAGTTTGTACGTCTCCGGTGATTCTTCTTGTCCCAAAAAGCTCCCCTCAGCTATTAGTCCTTTTCCCCACGATACAGAAACACCGCTACCAAAGCCCCCTGCTATCTAAGGAGCACGACGATCACGACGCATTAACATAGACCAAAATTGTTCTCTCAAGAAGAGACAAGAAGAGCTAACTATTGCCTTGCTTAATCACAAGCGTGTCTCCGCCCCTGGGTCTGACAATATTAGTTACCAGTATATACGCTGGTTGGCGCAGAAAACTTTCTCTGACTTGTTGCAGGCTCTGAACCTCATTTGGTGCAAGCCAAGTCACCCTGAGGACTGGTCTATTATTAGGGTGGTACCAATCCCCAAAACATTTAAGGACACTAAACTTTTGACTAGCTACCTCCCAATTGCTCTCATTAATGTAGCTGACAAACTGCTTAATTCAATGATCAAGTTTCAAATCAATAAATTAATTGATGAATGTAAAGCAAGGGTCAGCAGGTATTGGCTGTGGCGCTGGATGTAGAGAACGCCTATGAGAAGGTTGATCTGGCGACAATGAGTGACATATCGCATTCCCAAAGGATGCTCACCATGCTCTGCTGGCATTGAAATGTTCCAATATGTGGACGATTTTCTCATATTGGACACTGAAGATAATTGTATTTCGACTTCCAAATGTTTACAACGTGAATGTGCTCGTCGCTGAATTCCACAGATATCTCCTTCAAAAGAAGCAAGGTAACAACCCAGCTCATTAAAATGAATGACCATAACTTCACTCATGTTAAATCCATCACCTTTTAACGTGCTCTGTAAGAGACCAATTAAACTCTATTATTCCTAGAACCCCCAAGGCTGGTAGGGTGGTTAATTTTTCAACCGGTTTTTTTTGGGGTCTCCCACCCGAAAAGGCCATATTAATCTCAATAAATCATGCATTGACAGAATTCAAGTCCTAACAAGTAAACAGATTCTACTTTCCTTATTGTCAATGATTTTCGTTTATTTCTCTGAATACAGGGCAGCCGTTTGCTGCCTCCTTCAGCGGAATAATCCCAAAATATCCTTAATCTAAATATTTATTTTTTTTTAATCTAATTTTATCTGCATTCAGCCGATGCTTCTTTCTTGTCAAGATGTCTAACTACTCACATCAGAACAAAATGGCCGCTTACCGATCCATGGTGCACATACTTTTGTCTATACCACTTACCGAAGAAAGGTTCGAAAAAGAAAAGTCATACATTGTGGATTCAGCCACAAAAAAATGGATTTCGGCCATCTCTAATCCGGAGCTTAATCAGGAAAATGGAAGGTGTGTGTGTGTGTGGTGGGGGAAAAGCTACAGCTTCTGAGCACTCAGGCCGTGTTGGCCCATTGTACTCGCCTCCACCGTCTAACGGAATATTCCGGATTCGTTAACGTATCGCAGGATTTCCGTTAGTGGATGTGATGCTACCCGTCGCAACTGGAGAACATCGGCACCAAAAATCTGATGCCTGATGCGCCCATAGGCGGGGCATTCACATAGGAAATGCTCCGTCGATTCCGCTTCCTCATTACAGGAGGGACACGTATCATCTTAAGTAATTCCTATTCTGAACATATGACCAGCTAGTGAATTATGGCCTGTCAGAATGCCCACAATACATCTGCAAGTCCTCCTGCTTTTCGACAGGATAAACTTTGCGGTACGCATGTTCGGTTTTGGCAGGAAAAGTTTGGTGTGTCGAGCAGCATTTAGGCTCTGTCACCTGTCGAAGGTACGAAGGAACGAAATTGCCTAACAACTTTGTTCGAACGAGAGAGGAAGAAGATGGACACACAACGAGCCAGTATAATATACTCGACGGAAATGTTTCCAGCTTTGCGACAAATCTTGGTCAAAGAAGGCATCGAAACAATAGGATCAAGCAGGATTCACACGCTCAAAACGCGTGTGGTAGGGCTGTCAAGGGCATTAAATAATAGTGCTTTCTGATCCTTGCGTGGGACGCTGCTTTCATGACGAATGGGTCTGCCTGCGCAATAGTTGACCCTGAGAGGACGCATGTCTCACGGTTTTCCTTGAAAGTGAGTACAGTTTTGGCTGCTGAATTTTTTGCCGTTCTACAGACTATCAATGTGGCTTTCAGAATGTGGATTCTTCATACCTGTAATTTAATTAAAGAAACTGCGGCATGGCATCACCTACATGCCCTTTTTAAGTCACTGAAAATGCTATGGTGCCCGGCTCATGCGGGGTACGCACTAAACGAACTCGCACATGTTGAGATTCGTAAGGCATTCAGGTCTGGTCCTACCAAATTGGTCGAACCCTCCGCTGGGGATGTTCTTGAAGCAATTCAGGAAAACCGCTATAGAGATGGGAAGGATAACTTTCTGCCATCACGGGTCAAAGGACCATTTTTTCGCTAACACTCATGCAATTCTACCTATAAAGAAACTAGAAGCCACACGTACACTTACATCTTCCGACAAAAATTACTGAATCGTCTTCAGACCAATCTCACATACAATAAAGCTTTCCTCAAGAGGTTTGGCAACATAGATTCGGATAGGGAAACCAACGAGCACATAATTTTTTCGTCTAAGGACTATCCTCGGTTTCGGGTTAAGTGTAGATGGTATAAAAAGTTTTTCAACCATGCATGATTGATGACCTTTGGCAACATAGGCTAAGTGCCTGCCATTAGTCCTGTTGGTGCATTTCGTGGATATCAGGTCCCTATTTTCGACTGTTAGCCTGTAAGTCTCAGGAGACAAACAAAAATTAACAACAATAACAAGAAGGGACAAATGATTTGGTGATGGATCTGGATCTTCCCAAAGATGCTGCTGAGTTGCTTGGATAACCACTCAAAAGCAACAATTTATTACTGGAGTGTCCCTTTGTTGGTTCAGACATCGTGAAAAGAATTTTGGGCCTTACTTAACCCAAGAAGAAAATTTAGTTTGTTGTAGCGACACTGAAGGTTTGATGGTTCCATAAAATCCAGTATGAATCCACTCTCCTTATCGACTCATTGAAGCGTAAATTAAAAGCAGTTTTATTCCATAACAATGGTTTCTGTGTTTCCATTCCTGTTGGACATTCTGTGTTTTTCAAAGAGACCTATGAGACTTTGGAAGTACTATAATTTCTTAAAAACTGAAATATGAAGATCACTGTCGGCAAATATGTATGTCAATGCTGCTTGGGCAACAAATTATCTTGTTTTTCATGTCTATGGGTTAGTCGAAACCGGAAAAATCACTGATCGATTGAGAGTTGGGAGCCGAGGATGCTTATGGTTGGATTCTGCGAGGAAACTTGGTACCTTCAGAGAAAGTTATCTTTCCTACACTTCATATTAAGCTAAGTATGCTTTGTGAAAAGATGGAGAATGTTTCAAATACTACTACGGAGGCGAAATTGAAGGAAGGTATATTTGTTAGGTCAGATATTCGTAGGTTTTTAGCGGATCACGGGTTTGCCAACATCACGCCAGATCCAGAAATAAGGATGATTCGCAATTAAGGATGTCGTGGAGAAATTTTTTGGTAACAATAAAGGGTGGTCAAAGAGTAGTATAGGTCCCAGGATGAAACGTGGATTGGTACCCACGATGGAGCATAAAACCTGGGAAATGCCTGCTGAACCAGCACCAATAGCTCTACTACCAAACCCTATCTTCACCTCCATGTGGTGACCGCTGGGAGCTCTTTCGTAACGAAAAGCTGCAGACGGAGAAGGATGAAGGCGAGTCTCCCACGCCTAAAAACGGAACAAACTGTACTAACTGGTCCTCCAGGTTGGGGGTTGGGTAGGGCTGACAATCCTACACGGAAAACCGATGTTACGGAGCCACGAAAGGAGCCTCGGACAGGATGGACTTTAAACCGACGGACCCGGCAACGACAACGGATTAACGATTTGCGCATTTTCTCATGGAACGTGCGCTCCCTGTACAGAGATGAAGCTGATGAGCAGCTAGCCGATACCCTGTCCCAATATAGGGCTGATATAACAGCGTTACAAGAGATGCGATGGACAGGGACCGGTTTCCTGGAGAAGAGCCGCTACACCATATATCATAGCGGTCATCCAGTAAACCATGTGCTCGGAGTAGGTTTCTTAGTCAGCCAAAAAATTAAACTTGCTGTTATCGGCTTTGAAAATATAAGCGAACGGCTATGCACTCTGCGCTTGCGAGGCAAGTTTAGAAATATAAGCCTCATAAACGTTCACCCCCTACAGAGGAGACTGCAGAGTCGGAAAAGGATACCTTCTACGAGGCAGTAGAACGAACCCTCGAAGTCTGTTCCAGATATGATATCAAAATCATACTTGGGGATTTTAACAGCCAAGTAGGGAAGGAGCCCGTATTCAGGCGATACGTTGGCTCCCATAGCTTACACGAAGAAACAAATGATAACGGACTGCGCATTATTCAATTAGCAGGGTCACACGAAATGGTTGTTGGAAGTACTTGGTTTGCGCGGAAAGCGGTCCACAAACATACGTGGGCCTCTCCAGACGGGACCACTTTCAACCAAATTGACCACGTGTTGATCGAACGCCGCCACCTCACAGCCTTGATGAATGTCAGAACATATAGGGGGACCAATATAGACTCGGATCACTATCTCGTTGGCATGGTGCTCCGAGCTCGAATAACAACACCACCTAGAATCCTATTTAACAATTAGGTGAGAGTGAACACTGAAGCCATCCACAACACAACCCTCCGCGACACCTATAACAGGGAAATGGATGCCGCAATGACCGCAGTCAACAGAGGACCTGGAGATGAAGCATCAACAAATGATCTTCACAATCACCTGAAGAACGTTATCATAAATACGGCCACAAACATACTTGGCCCCAGCCGCAAAAGGAGTCGGAACGGCTGGTTTGACGATGAATGTAAGTTAGCAACGGAACGGAAGAATGCCGCATACCGAGTAATGTTGCATTCTCAAAGAACGCGGGCACGCGCAGAGACTTATCATGAACTCCGTCGAGCGGATAAGCGACTTCACAGACGGAAAAAGGAAGCCTGGGAGAACCAGCAAGTCTGTGAACTAGAAAAGTACAGGGGAGAAGCCGCACCAGGCGCGGAAGTTTTACAAACAAGTCAGCAGGATGAAGCCTTATACACCTCGATGCTCATCCTGCCGAGACAAAGAGGGAAATCTGATTTCCGACAGAATGGGCATATTAGAGCGATGGGTTGAGTACTTTGATGAGCCACTGAACAACCAGAACATCGGCGAGTTGGAGCTCCCGCCAACTGAAGACGACGGACGCCAAGTTTAGGAGAAACAGTCCGTGCAATTCATCGGCTAAAAAATCATAAGTCGCCAGTAGCCGATGGAATTACAGCCGAATTGGTTAAATATGGAGGCGACCAGTTACACCAAGTGGTTCAGCAACTTGTGCTCAAGGTATGGGACAGCGGATCAATGCCTGACGATTGGCAACGAGCCATTATCTGTCTCATAAACAAAAAGGAAGATATCACACAGTGCAGCAATTATAGAGGTATCACGTTGCTGAGTACCATCTATAAGATATTCTCCACTACCTTGCTAGGCCGGATAGCCCCAGACGCCCAGAACATCATTGGCCCATACCAAATAGGCTTCACTCCAGGCAAATCAGCAACAGATCAGATTTTCTCTCTGCGGCAAGCGATGGAAAAACTGTTGGAATATGGACAAAAGTTGCACCATCTGTTCATCGACTTTAAAGCCGCCTATGATAGCATAGCCAGGGTAAAACTGTACACGGCCATGAGAGAATTCGGTTTCGGACGAAATTAATTAGACTGACTAGGCTGACCCTGACCAATATGCAAGGCCAGATAAAAGCAGCAGGATCACTCTCAAGACCATTCGACATCAACAACGGTCTACGACAAAGGGATGCCCTATCATGCGTCCTCTTTAACCTGGCCCTCGAGAAAGTAATCCGTGATACTGAGGTAAATGCAAGAGGTACGATCCTCTTCAAGTCCACCTAACTACTGGCCTATGTTGACGATATCGACATCATGGGAAGAACCACCCGAGACGTACAAACTGCCTTTATCCAGATCGAGCAGGCGGCGCGAGATCTTGGGCTGTACATCGATGAAGACAAGACAAAATATATGGTGGCAACGTCAGCACCGAAAACCAACCAACCAACAACATTAAACTGCACTGGGCAAACAGGAAGAAGAATAAGGATAGGAGAATACAACTTTGAGACCGTTGACAATTTCTCCTATCTAGGGTCGAAAATTACAACCGATAACTGCTACGATGATGAAATCCGCGCACGGTTGTTGTCAGCCAACAGAGCCTATTTCAGCTTACAAAAACTGTTCCGCTCGAAACGTCTCACCATAGGGTCAAAGCTCTTAATGTACAAGACAATGATCTTGCCAGTCCTCATGTATTCCTCGGAAGCTTGGGTTCTTACCAAGAAAAATTGCGAACTCTTGGCCGCGTTCGAGAGAAGAATCCTCCGAAGAATTTTTGGCCCCCTACATGAGGATGGACGATTCCGTAGCCTACACAATGACGAAATCTATGAGCGATACCATGACCGTCCGGTTGTGGATACAATCCGGCTGAATAGGTTACGGTGGGCGGATCACTTCGTCCGTATGGATGAGGATGATCCCACCCGGAAAGTCTATAAGAGCAATATCTATGGTAGAAAAAGAAGACGAGGCAGACCCTGCCTAAGATGGAGCGATGGCGTAGGTCAGGACACCAGACAGCTTTTAGGGATATCGAATTGGTGGGCTTCGGCGCAAAACCGGGATGTCTGGAGTTCCTTATTAAGGCAGGCCTAGACCGGATACCGGTTGTTACGCCGTTGATGATGATGAACAATAAAGATCCTAATTGTGAAAATATAGCCAGAAGAATGCTAAAGTCTTTTCAAGCCTTAAGTGATCTTATGAAGCTAAAAGCACGTTTTCTCCAATCTCACCTGGACAATTTTTGGGGGGTTTTGGGGCTTTTCAGTGAAAAGCAAGGAGATGGTCTTCATCAAGATATCAAGAAAATGAAAAGAAGATATTAAGGAAATTTGAACATAACAATGATGGCAGACTAGCGCTGGATGCTGCAGAGGGACATCCCAGACAATAATCACAAGATGTACCAAAAGGAGCCTTATAGTGAAGAAGCAACGTTTTCAAGTAAATTCACGAGCTCCTTTGATTCAAAAATAAATTCTTAAAGTAATAAATATAGCTTCATATCTTTTTATATCCACTTCTTACATTTGTTTCAACTAATACCATTGAGAAAAATAGATACCAAATTTTTGAAAAAAAAACCTGACGTGTTACGGAAAAAGGGAATTCATTTTTAGATTCTTGATGTGCTGAATCTAAAAATGAATGAAAACACATAAATCAGTTAAAATTTTCAAAACAGCTTTTCAACGTTTTTTCTGCAGACCTCTGTTATCATTATAATAAAAAACAATGGATGACACAACAAGCGCAACCTTGACGTATCGAAGCGCTTCATAAAAGTTCAATTCTATAAAATGGGTCATTTCAATTATGATTATGAATCTTAGAGCAAACCATGTTCTGACTCCGAATGATGATGAGTAGGCTGGTCATCCCCAGCAATAAGCCGACTGTTACTCACGTAGCACTATCAGTTTTTTTGAGTTAATTTTGTTTAAAAAAAAACAGAAAAACTGACTGTCTAGCATTCTCAATGAATCTTTGCACAACATGAAATCTATCTATCAACACATAAATTTTTATTTCGGATTTTAAGATGCCTTACTTGTAAATATCCTGGTAAACTTGTCCATAGTGTTTCCGCGCTCGCACATAATCCAACATATTTCCCACGATCGGCAGTGGCGCGGGTGCCTTCACTCCCTTTCTTGCCCAATAATTAGCACTCCAGTAGAAGTAAACTACCAATAGCGACAGCGCAATAACTACCAGTTCTAACATTTTAACTGAAATTCACTTTATACGGTCTGATCAGAATAACGAATAGAACAAGACTGCAACTGCGGAAATGTAAACCACGATTAAGTAAAATATGAATAATTTGTATCTATATATATTTTTGACGTCGGCTACCCTTTCTTATCTCTATTCTTTTCTTTATGTAGAGATAAAGATAGCAATCCTAAATAAACAAGTCGGAAAGTAGTAGCTCAAGACTTCAAATATTAGGGGTTTTGCGGTATTAAAGGCAGATTATTTACTATAACACAATTCTTCGGGTGCAGTAAATTTACTCAAAATATACAATTTTAACTTATTACAATCTTGCTAATAATAGTAGGGTTTCTATGAAACTTTCCAGTATCTTTCTTTTCTTCAGCATTTGTCCCATTCAAGGGCGAGGTCGGCTCGTCGTGATCGGTTGGCTTTCTCGAATGCCTGATCTGGGAGCAATCTCGAGGCTTTTAAATCCCCATCCAGCGTATCAAGCCATTGTTATTTAGGCCTGCCTTTTGGTCGTTTACCATCGACTATCAAATTTTCCAGTATGTTCTATATCGTGATTTATATTACTGTGTGTACTTCTAGCGTGAACTTACGGGGTTGTGGAGCTGTCTTCGTTTGGAGCACCGAAATACCCTATGCTTATCTGCCGGTCAGATAGATGGGAGTAAACATACACCAATCAATCAAACAGGTATAAAGGATGACAGCTTTGTATGGTTCAGGGCTTAGGAAACGCAGGCGATTTTTGGGAATGGGCAAGCGGGTTCCTATCCGTCCGTAGTCACATAAAACAAGTCGGAATACCGGAAGCTCGCGCTTCGGGTATAAAGGTTTTGTGTTCATCTTATCTAAGAAATTTCAACGCACATTTTTCCATCCGTATACAGCTACAAAACTACGAGACATACGTACATATTACAGCCGTAGATGTTACGCTCACCCTAAACAAACAGACTGCCTATTTGTGAATACTGTACACATATTGGCACGTATATAAATTGATCGTACCCATATTTCCGATTTACTTCTTATATCTATCTGAATGAGGCACTACCCGCAAAGTTCATTAGCGCGCATATACTATATATCTACATATACACATGTCTCGTTGGAATAATTGATATTCATATTCAAATGATTAAAGAACTAAAACAAAATAATTCTTTTCCACCCAATTCATACGAACTTACTTCGTGTGGTATTGACGAATTGATATGTGATGATGAAGTCATCAGGTTGTAGAGTGCACGAAATTCACAAAAAATTGTAAAGTTTTACCCCCTATAACTTTGTTAATAATAGTTGGATTTTCTTCAAACTTGACCAAATTGTGCATTATATTCTTCATTATACCCATGCCAAATTTTGTACTTCTCGGACGAACATAAGGGAGGTGCCGGGTAAATTTCTAAAATGTGGAAATATACTATTATTAACTTTATTTGTACAGATATCGGAACCGGATATATTTTGAGGCCTAGATTTCGTAGAGATGCATTATTGAGATTTTTTTCAGATTTTTCGGCTGGATAGGTTCTGAGAACGAGACCTGTTACACTTTTTGGGGGTCATACTTTGAGCCCTCACTCCCCTATGTTTCACCCAACATCAAATATTGAACCAGTTTCGAAAAGTACTAATTGAGACCTTTCATTCGATTCCCCACATGGCAACATTTTATGAAAAAAAATTTTGCACCCTCCTTTCACATGTATGGGGAGCCCCCCTTAAACTTAATACAAAATGGCGTCAGTTGCTGCATGTAAAGGGAACGGCAGATCACATACTCCTACCAATTTTCGTGACGATCGGTCCAGCCGTTTCCGAATAAATCGGCTGTGACAGACAGACAGACAGACAGACAGACAGACAGACAGACGGACAGACAGACAGACAGACAGACAGACAGACAGACAGACGGACAGACAGACATCGAATCGATTCTAATAAGGTTTTGTTTCACACAAAACCTTAAAAATGATCCGTTGTTTCCTCTTCATCGTTTCGCACGGTTATAGGTATTGTCTCACAATCATCGACAGGCGGTGGCCTGAGGCAATACCTCTGAAAGACATTACAGCGCAATCTTGTGCCGAAGCCCTCTGTCGAGAGTGGATACCTCGCTTTGGCGTCCCTGCAGTGGTCATCACTGACCAGGGAATGCAATTTGAGTTCACCCTTTTCTCGGAGTTAGGCAAACTCCTAGGGTTTAAATGCCAGCCACCGGACGCTGAAAGCAGCCATTGTGGCACGCGACGATCCGTCCTGGACCCAAGTCTTGCCTCTCGTCCTACTTGGCTTACGTACAACACGCGGAGAGGAATTTTCTGCCAGCCCCAAGGAGCTGATTTACGGGGAGAACCCGAGACTCTCAAGTGATCCGGTCTTCGACAAGAGATCGGGTCTCACAGAGTCGGGGTTGGTGCGTCTGTACCCAACACTCATCCGCAACTGTCTGTGCGCCCAAGGAACTGGACACGTGCAGTGTGGGAGGCGTTCGATCGCTACAGTGATGGCTGCCTGTTGCTGATTGGCTGAGATTATGGAGATTATGTTGCCGGGCAGGATTATTTTGGGTTGAAAATTGTGTGGAGGCTGAGTAGACGGAAGAAACACTATGTTGTTGTCTCGCTTTTATTTTCACGGAGCATGCGGATAGTAGAGCTGTTAGAAACTAGGTGGAAATTTGTATGGAGGTTGGGAGGAACGATCAGACAGTATGTTACCGTGCCGCTTTTACTTTCGTAGACCATGAGGATGGTAGAATGGCCAGGATCTAGTGGCGGTAGTGTAGTCAATGGGACTTTATCACTCGCCTTAAAATACTCAGTCATTGAACATTTATCTCGACCTGTTAGTATTTTGGAAAAAAATGAAACAAGTTCACATATTTGGTTTAAAATCTATATTATCATATTTCTAAATTAGAAAACAAAATGAAGCCTTCAGTATATCCTGTCACGTATTCTTCTGGGACTTTCTAGTCTCCTTTACATTTCAGGATAACTTCAAATATTCTATTAAAAAGATGTACAGATTCATCATCATCATCATCAATGGCGCAACAACCGATATCCGGTCTAGGCCTGCCTTAATAAGGAACTCCAGACATCCCGGTTTTGCGCCGAGGTCCACCAATTCGATATCCCTAAAAGCTGTCTGGCGTGCAAAGTCTGCCTTGTCTTCTTTTGCCTCCATAGAAATTGCCCTTATAGACTTTCCGGGTTGGATCATCCTCATCCATACAGATTAAGTGACCCGTCCACCGTAACCTATTGAGCCGGATTTTATCCACAACCTGATGGTCATGGTATCGCTCATTGTAGGATACGTTATGTAGGCTACGGAATGGTCAATCTTCATGGAGGGGGCCAAAAATTCTTCGGAGGATTCTTCTCTCGAACGCGCCCAAGAGTTCGCAATTTCTTCTTGGTAAAAACCCAAGTTTCCGAGGAATACATGAGGACTGATAAGATCATAGTCTTGTACAGAAAGAGCTTTGACCCTATGGTGAGACGTTTCGAGCGGAACAGTCTTTGTAAGCTGAAATAGGCTCTGTTGGCTGACAACAACCGTGCGCGGATTTCATCATCGTAGTTGTTATCGGTTGTGATATTCGACCCTAGATAGGAGAAATTATCAACGGTCTCAAAGTTGTAACCTCCTATCTTTATTTTTCCCGTTTGACTAGTGATGTTGTTGGTTGGTTGATTTTCGGTACTGACGTTCCCACCATATATTTTATCTTGCCTTCATTGATGTGCAGCCCAAGATCTCGCGCAAATCACTGCCTGCTCGATCTGCATGAAGGCAGTTTGTACGTCTCGGAGAGGATCGTACCTCTTGCATTTATCTCAGCATCACAGATCACTTTGTCGAGGGCCAGGTTAAAGAGGACGTATGATAGGGCATCCCGTTGTCGTAGACCGTTGTTGATGTCGAATGGTCTTGAGAGTGATTCTGCTGCTTTTATCTGATCTCGCACATTGATCAGGGTCAGCCTAGTCAGTCTTATTAATTTCGTCGGGATACCGAATTCTCTCATGGCCGTGTAGAGTTTTACCTTGGCTATGCTATCATAGGCGGCTTTAAAGTCGATGAACAGATGGTGCAACTGTTGTCCATATTCCAACAGTTTTTCCATCGCTTGCCGCAGACAGAAAATCTGATCTGTTGCTGATTTGCCTGGAGTGAAGCCTATTTGGTATGGGCCAATGATGTTCTGGGCGCATGGGGCTATCCGGCCTAGTAAGATAGTGGAGAATATCTTATAGATGGTACTCAGCAACGTGATACCTCTATAATTGCTGCACTGTGTGATATCTCCCTTTTTATGTATGAGACAGATAATGCCTCGTTGCCAATCGTCAGGCATTGATTCGCTGTCCCATACCTTGAGCACAAGTTGATGAACCACTTGGTGTAACTGGTCGCCTCCATATTTAACCAATTCGGCTGTAATTCCATCGGCTCCTGGCGACTTATGATTTTTAGCCAATGAATTGCAGGGACTGTTTTCCTAAACTTGATGGTGGCAGTATTTGTCCGTCGTCTTCAGTTGGCTGCACCTCCAACTCGCCAGTGTTCTGGTTGTTCAGTAGCTCATCAAAGTACTCAACCCATCGCTCTAATATGCCCATTCTGTCGGAAATCAGATTTCCCTCTTTGTCTCGGCAGGATGAGCATCGAGGTGTATAAAGCTTCATCCTGCTGACTTGTTGGCAAAACTTCCGCACCTGCTGCGGTTGCTCCCTGTACTTTTCTAGTTCACAGACTTGCTGGTTCTGCCAGGCTTCCTTTTTCCGTCTGTGAAGTAGCTTCTCCGCACGACGATGTTCGTGATCCGTCTCTCCCGTGCCCGCGTTCTTTGAGAATGCAACATTACTCGGTATGCGGCATTCTTCCGTTCCGTTGCTAGCTTACATTCATCGTCAAACCAGCCGTTCCGACTCCTTTTGTGGCTGGGGCCAAGTATGTTTGTGGCCGTATCCATGATAACGTTCTTCAGGTGATTGTGAAGATCATTTGTTGATGCTTCATCTCCAGGTCCTGGGTTGATTGCGGTCATTGCGGCATCCATTTCCCTCTTATAGGTGTCGCGGAGGGCGGTGTTGTCGATGCCCAACCCCCTTCATCCTTCTCCGTCTGCAGCTTTTCGTTAAGAAAGAGCTCCCAGTGGTCACCACGTGGAGGTGGAGATGGGGTTTGATAGTAGAGCTATTGGTGTTGGTTCAGCAGGCATTTCCCAGGTTTTATGCTCCATCGTGGGTACTACTCCACGTTTCGCCCTGGGACCTATTCTACCCAGGTTGGTGACCACGGGGTAACAATCAATGCCAAATTGAGTTTGAAGGAATACTTGGACTATACGCAACAATAGGCAGCAAAGGCTAGTTTATCTCTAACAAGGATGCTTCCTAATACTGGAGGGCCAAAATATACTTGCAGACTACTTACCGCTGAGGTGATGAAATCTGTCCTGCTATACCCGGCTACTGCCTGGGTGTGAGCACTGGACAAAACGGTGAACTAAAGAAGAATGAGTTCAGCACACCGGCTAAGCCCACTGAGGGTGTGTAACTGTTATAAGGTTGTATCGGGTGAGGCAGTGGGTCTTCTAGCGAATAAGGTGCATGCCTTTCCATCTAAGCATCCATAACCTCGTGCAGATGCTGAGGGTAGAGCCCAACAATAACGGCAATAGGACAGAAGCTCCAGTATCCCAGGCAATGTCGAAACCTGGTGCAGCAGTTTTTTTTTAAGATTTCCGTCTGCATCCAAAAGAAAAAACTTAAGAGGGATCCCCAGTAGAGTTCCAAAATATTTTTAACGTTATTTGAGCAGATATCGACATTGGATGTATTTCCAAGTCAAAATGTCACAGTGGGGTTAGTTTCTGAAAATGATCCCTTTTTTTTGTCGAAAAATTAAAAGGCACTAAACCGATTTTAATAAGCAACTGTTTTACACAAAACCTTAAAAAATATGAGCAAATGATTCAAAATACAAATTTGATAACAGTCAATTTGTTCGGGTTCAAGTCATTGGGTCAGCTCAAGACAATCTTTACATGATTGTCAGATGTAGCTTATCAATGTGAAAATATTACGGAGTGACCTTATCGTCCGCACGTTAGCGTGTAGACCATGTGAGCGCTGTAAAGTGACCGATTAGTCTTTGGTAATTGTATCAAACAATTTTTGTTTGTCATCATGACTCTGAGAAATTCTTAATTTTTATTTCTCTGCAATTTACAACACTTTCTGCAATGTCATCTTGTTCCAAATCCGAATCTACACATATTTTTTTATTCATAAATAAATTAAATCCTTGCAATCTACTTGGAGGTTATTGAATCTAAATAATGTCTGACATTCAGATAAATACTTGAGATAATCACACAGACAGATATGGTTGCGAAGGGTGTATGGATTCTCTCTCGGAATTGCAGGAGAGTGGAATCCGGGAGCTGAAAAAAGGAGTTAAATAGTAGGTCATGCCCCTGGGTTTCAAAACCACTGTTAGTTTGATCATGATCTCTGATGTCAAAATTGTTTATGAATAGGAAAAGGCGAGGCTTTTGCCTGATTGAAATTTTTAACAATTGTCAAGAACAATGAAAGATTACTTAGACTCTCTCCCTTAGGGTTCGATGCAGAGAATAATATATGCCATCACTCCCCTTAAGCGCCACCTTGACGTGGTAGGGTAGCTTGAAGCAGTTCACTGCTACCCTAATTTTATCTAAGACATGAATATAGAATTTGTGAATAAGTTCTTTCCAAATGGTAAGGTGTTTATAGACTTCGAAACCTTCCGCGATGTTGAGCAATCCGCCGAGGCACAGGTTTCGTATTTCGCCACCGATGGCATGATCTTCACTTTAGTAAAGACTGCACTAGTTTTCACTTAGTGCCAACAACGCAGTCCGTCAAAAAGGAGAGAACAGCAAGTTCCCAAAATAGAAGGAATTGAAAACCCGACAATAGCTGGTCTGTCAACTACATTATTGCTTATATTTTCCAAAAAATTAGAGAGAAAAACACGACAGAAGAAAACTACAGACTAAATGTTGTCTGTCTGAACCTCCTCGGCCATCTGGCATGTGAAAACGGATCCATGCAAACCGGACGCCTGTTACCATTCTGCGGGAATAAAGTCGATTCAAAATTCGCCCTTGTCAACAACCCGCTCCTCAAAAGATGCAGAACGACAAGAAGGATAGATGCACAGTTATTTGCAGGTTCAGCTGGCTTTTTGAATTGTACCAAAAGAGTCAAGGGGTGTTCAGTTACGAACCAGATAAATCGATAGTAAAGAGATTGAGTTATTGGCGGTAGAGTTTAATGGACATCTGATGTCCGCAGCATAACATCCTACTTTCCTTAACATATAACACCATATCTATCTTAACAAAATATGAAGGTTGGTCATGTCAATGCCTCCTTCTTTCGACTAACAACAGGCTGAGAAAGTTTTCAGAACTACCCCAATATATTTCCAATGTAAGTCACATGGGTTCGATATAAAAAAAGTGTGGTATTGGATCAGAAAAGGAGTTCGACGTCGGACTACCAACTAAACCCCTTCCTGTCAGCAGAAAACTACCCTTGCACCGTTTGACCCATTGTTTCGGGCTAGCCCTCCCGCTCTTTCAGCAACGGGAGGGAGGGGAGGAAGGAAGTTGTTAGTTCAGGGAAACCTATGCCATTCCTTTCCTCTGTCGGTCGAGTTCAATCTTCTTCACAATAAGAAGAGCCCGAACATAATGCGCAACATAACTCCACCTGCCAGAGCTTCTCAACATCCCTCTGACAATGTTGTTTGGAGAAAGCTCCCCTGTATCTGCATAAAGCTACTGACGAAAATCACCCCACCTTTCGCAAGAGACCCAATCTTGTGCAGGTAAGACTGAAAACCTCCATGCCCACTTAGCAGTTGGGTAGGGAAGTAATCAATTTCATCTAGCGTTCGGTTCAGCCATACGTCTAAATTATGGATAAGCCGCGCAGTCCATCTGCCCCTTGTCTTTTTCTGCCAAGAGAGTTGCGGCAGTTGAGGATGCGTTGACGTTCTTCACGGGCAATCTCCTGTCTTAAGTTTTCGCCCTTGTGGAGGGCAACGGGATCACTCCCGCGTTCATCATCATGGCGAGTTCTGATACAGTGTGACACGCAGACAGCACTCGCAAAGCTCCCCTCCTCTAAACTTGGACAAAGCGTTTATGATGCACCTCCTTATCAAGGACATCAGCCCATACCCCCACGCCATAGAGCAGAACGGACTGGGTGGCTCCCATAAGAAGACGTCTCCTAGTAGATATAGAGCCCCATTCGCCATCAGCACTTCCACCACTGGTTTGATCTTTTCGAAGGTAATCTTTTGATGGAGGATGTACTTCTCCTTGAAAACTTCATTTAGCACTTGGAAAGACTCAAAATTGGCTATAAAAAAACCAAACTGAAATTTGATAGGAATCGAGGGATTCTGGTTGTCGAGGGTCTTATCTTGTTTGGTCACAAAAGTTGCTACCTAGCGAACTTTCAGAAGTAGGTGCTCTGAAGTGAGTTCCGTCATGATTTTTTTCAGCGTCAGTTTCCCTGACTTCGACTGAGTTCTAAGGGATGGAGTGTTCTTGTGGTGACACTATACCCTTGTTTTTTAATGAGGGCACACATTTTGGCATCATACCCTGAGGACTCCCCAAACGTGGTTTTAGGGGTCACCTTTAGGCCCTTGTCCTTTAGTGATTTTAATAGCTGCAGGACATTAATATTATATACTGTAATTGGATGAATTGCCGCTTTTTTGGGTTTTAAGACACTAGTAAAGGAGGCATTGACACTTGGCACTTTTCTGCTAACCGACGAAATTGAACAGGCATTCTTGTTGCTCCTCGCGGAAGAGCTCAAAACACATCTCTCTATTTCAGGTACCTATTTCGGCTCACTTGTGGCACCTCCCGCGTTGGACAGGATGATGCAGTCCTCTATTTGACGAGGCTCGCGCAGTGACAGGAAGTCAGCTAGTATTTCTGTAGGCTTAGTCAGGCAACAGCGCACTATGGCTCGTTCATGGCGGGAAATACTGTCGCCAGCCTAGATTGCAGGGATCTCACGGTGCCCCTAAGTTTGCTGATCGTTTTAGTCAGCTGCTGATTTGAACACACTGATTCTCATTTAGCCGCAGTACATCGTACTTAGCTCGCATCTCCGTAGGCATTTGTTGTTGAAATTCGAAGTCATTGTTAATTTCGTCATCAGATAGCATAAATAACTCCGGCCCCACGTCATCCTCGGAAACGCCATTGGTGGTTTTGTGACACTTAGAGCCGCTTTTCGCATACTCATTACCTGGAATTGCTAAAATATATTGGTAAAACTCCTAGTCAGCGCAGAATGGCTAGAACTTCGTTAATGAGTCACGACATCCGGCGAGAGTCTACCGTCAATACGAACCACTGTTCCTAAAAGTGATAGTAAAAAACATCCGCTGTCCACGGCAGCCTGATCCCGAATGCTGATTAAATGAGCAAAGATTCTTAACGCAATTAGTCCCCCACTTGAAAGACAGAGGAGCAACAAGAGACCTTCGGAAGAGGTGCATTGATATATGCTTTCTACAAGAAAGTCGATGGTGTGCATCAAAATCTTCGATATACAAGTCGAAAGCGGTAAGAGTGGCTATCAACTACTCAATTTTTTTAGCCCACACGATTGTCGAACATTACCAACGTATAAAGAAGCTAAAAACACAATTCAGAAAGCGACCTATGCAACCATTGAGATTAAAAAACCTCATACACGGTCCATCAACCTAGACATTCTGAATAACAATATACAAATGAAGATCAGTGAAATGAAATGCCCTTACCATAAGTTCCAAGTCAGAAAAACACTGGCCTGCCAGTTGGCATCTTCTTTCTTCTTCTTTTTCTTCAGCCTTTGTCCCGTTCACAAGCGGGGTCGGCTCGTCGCGATCGGCTTCGCCATTTGGCTCTATCGAATGCCTGATCTGGGTGCAATCTCGAGGCTTTCAAATCCCCATCCAGCGTATTAAGCTACCGTTGCTTAGTTCGGCCTTTTGGTCGTTTACCATCGACTTCGATGTTCAGACCAATCTTTGCAAGTGAATTCTCGTTTGCACGAATTGCGTGACCATACCATCGAAGACGCCTCTCTCGCAACTTAAACGAATGCCAACGGGGAAGCAAAGAAAGCGATCGCTGTTACCCGAGCGTTACCGCTTACCCCTTGATGGGGCATAGCGCGTCAAACACACCTACCAGCCATCGTTCGCGGTTACCTGAAATGCGTTTCACCTCCCCCCTCAACTCGAGGAATTCGCAGTCCTCTTCTACTGTTCTGTGCGACCCACTCGTCTATCATCTCGGGAGGGTGAACTCCACTACATGGTACAGCCAGCAATGCAATTGTCGCCCCTCCTTAATATGTGACCTATCCATTTCCACTTATGTTTTCCGATCACATCGCGTTCGAGTGCCAAGCCTGTGCGCTGTTCGTGATAGTGTCAGGCCAGCGTACCCCGTTGATACGATGCAGACAACTATTGACAATAGCTTGAAGCATTTGGGTAACATTGAAGTTCACTTTCCATGTGTTACTTCCTTATAGCAACAAAGAAAGGACACTAGCAAAGAACAATCTCAACTTGATATTGGTGTTGAGATAACTGAATTTCCAGATTTTAGACAGGACTGTGGAAGCGCTGTTAATGCGTCAGGCAACATCCAGTTGTGTGCCACCGTGGGTAGAGACCACGCTTCCAAGCTATACAATTTGATCGACGCCTTCGATACTATGTCCATTAATGCAAATAAGGAGAGTACCATGACCCGTCAGACTGAGAATTTGTTTGTTTTGTTGGTGTTTATCTTCATTGTTACTTGCCTATCTTTCCAAATCCAGAGGCAAGGTCCATGACCCGGTGAAAGAACAAACAGATGTCATCAGTTTAGTCGAGGTGTTTGAGGAAAGATGTCATCGTCCATTGAATTCCTCAATGCCCTCCAGACAAGGCAGTATGGGAAACGTAACCGATAACAAGAAGAAATAATATCGGTAACAGGATGCAACCCTGACGGGATTTCACTTTGGATCTCAAAATCCTCCCAGATTTTACCTCGGTGCGGCACATAATATTTTGCGCGATCATATGTCGCTCTGTCCGGATGGCTCTAGGGGTTAAAGCGCTGGGCTGTCGTAGCAGAAGTTCGCGGTTCAGTATTACTGGTGGCAGGTGGATTTGTTATTGTGACGGATGTCGGACACCAGTCGACTCAGCTGTGAATGAGTACCTGAGTCAAATCAGGGTAACAATCTCGGGCGAGCGCAATGCTGACCACATTGCCTTCCATAGTATTCTGTAGTGTATCGTTACGGTCTTGAATGAAGTGATCTAACACACTTCAAGGCCCTGATCCAATATGGATTATTATACTGCTGTGGAATGCCCCTCCTGCGTAGAGCACTCCAAACACACTCAATACTCACACTATCGAAAGCTTTCTTGAAATACATAAGGAGTGCAACGCAGACCAAAATTCCGCACACTATTCCGAAATGATCCGTTGGGTATTGATGTGGTCAATCCACGAGGATTCGGAGCGGAAATTAGCCCACTCACTGTCGGATTCCCAAGATTTCCATACGATTGGAAGTAGCAGATCTTCAGTAACTACAGGTACTACGGTAAGTAACTCTGCGGGGGGACCATCAAGCCCAGCGGCTCGACTCTATCTGAGTGCATTGATAGTCGAAATGATTTGTCTTCTGTTTGGAGGGCCAGTCCGCATATTGCGGTGACTAGTCATTTCATCCATAAGAGGGAGAACTTCACCGGATGTGATGCGGTTAAGAACCGTGGTGCAGTGTTTTTTCTACTTCTTTAGTTCCTTGCCGTGGATGAGAAGTCGACCTTTGACGTCCATCACCAGACCATCGAAATACTTGCGACCACATTCAAATTCTTTCTTTCTCTCTAGTCAAAGCGTACACTACAATGAACTTCTCGGGATTTCGCTAGATATTTGGGTTTGAGCGCGTCACGCCCGCGTCCCTCGCAGCGGTCAGTGCAGCCTTCAATACTTTCCGTTCATCGTCAGGCAGATCTTATGACGCCCCTTCGGGACGTGGACGACGACTTGTGTAGCATCCGGGAAAACAGTATTTTTGATGATCACCCTTCCCTATCATATATCCGAGCAAGGTGTTATCAGAACTCACTTTGGCATTCACCACGATCATAATGCCACCTCCTGAACTGGGGGTAAGCTCATAGGTCAGTTCCTATCCGAAGCGCTGCTAAAGTTTCTTCAACAAAGTTTAAAAATTTCCAGCTTGCTCTCTTACAAATTTCTATACCTCTTCTATACCTACCTCTTATGACGATCAGGGAAAACTTCGAGTATATTCTCAAGCCTCAACTCATAGGACTAATTTTCGCAGGACTCCAATTTTTTCCTTGTGAATGACATGTGTCGAACTAAACTTTTAACCTTTTCTGATAGGGGAAGCCAAATTAACAACAATTTTTCGAGTGGTATCCCACCTAGTCGATCTTCCTATCGTTTTCCCTCTGCCAGATGTAGACACGACCATAGATAGAGCTAGGTAGAAATGCTTTATATCTTTCTATTCAGGACCTATCAGCAGTGCCATCGAGAAGAAATCCGAGGCCGGAGTAAAAACTGCGTGGAAAAATGGGGTCCGGGGTGAAAATTATACAGTTCTGGGATGGGAATTATGCAGGCCCACATTTTGCTCCTTTTTTTATTGAAATTTTTATTCCAGACCCCGGAAGAAACTCCTCTCTCCACCCCCCTCGTCAGACCTGCTAAAAATATTAAATCTCTGCGAACATCTTGAATGGATTATTTACCCCTCCTGAAAGAGGGAAAACTTGAACTGACAAAAAGATTGTTGAAACTTTATTAGCTAATGTTGTTCTGTAATCAAATGATATAAACGAAAGCCACGCAAATTAGGAACTCTTGTTTTGCTGAATTCAATTACGGGTCGTTGCTCCAATAAAATCAAACTCAATATTTATAATATAATCTTGAGAGCCTCTCAATTAAGACACTGGCGTAAATTATTCACAAGAGTGCTACATACTTCAAGGAATTTCATATTCTCAGCTAAACAAAATTACAATTCTCGCGCGTAATACGATTCCTTTGATCAGACTTCCGAGCAATTCCAGGAGCCCTTGTAACTCAAGAATGTACACATTAAATTTCCTCTTTTCGAAATCAAAAGCATATACCGAAGTCAGGCCAGGAGGTAGAATGTCGAGCAGCTCCTCAGCTCCTTAACATAATTGAATTTAAGTTCTGGATTTAAATACGAGGAAAAGTCCTAGTGAAAGTTGCGTACGAGGCCACTGTAACGAAGTGCAAGACTCACTATGTGGAAAGATCTCCTTAATTTGAATTTCCGGAAGAAATGCTACTCAAGGAAATGGAAATAAAAGCCGGATGAAGTTCGGATGTAGATTGTCTGGTAAGGAGCAGGTTTGGAGCTCTGTTCCCAGAAAAGTTGCTCTTCTTCACCTGGGTAAGTGAAAAGTTCCAAAGAGTCGAGTGCAGCTAATCCTGATACAAGTTTAGTAGAAAATCTTCAGTTTATCTTTGTTCTTGAGATACTTCAAATTTTAATTCGTTAAAATGGTTCTAGGGAGCATTCGAAGTCAGGAGTGCCAATTAAGCAAAACTTTCTGGTATTGCTCTACTTTGAACATTTGCTTAAAAGTTAAAGATGCATCTCTTTTGGAAAGAGGTTTAGAATAGAAATTCCTGAGGTAGGATTCTGTGGTGTAATTTTGGTAGAGGATTAGAAATTTGCATTTAAAACATGTACCTATATATGTCCATCGAATAAATGGCAACAAAAAGGGTGTAAGACATCATCATCAACAGCGCAACAACCGGTATCGGGTCTAGGCCAGCCTTAATAAGGAACCCCAGACATTTCGGTTTTTCGCCGAGGTTCACCAATTCGATATCCCTAAAAGCTATCTGGCGTCCTGACCTACGCCATCGCTCCATCTCAGGCCTCGTCTGCCTCGTCTTCTTTTTCCATCACAAATATTGCCCTTATAGACTTTCCGGGCTAGATCATCCTCATTCATACGGATTAAGTGACCTGCTTACCGTAACCGGATTTTATCCACAACTTGAGGTATCGCTCATAGATTTCGTCATTATGTAGGCTACATAATGCATGGATGGCATCTATCCGGCAATGCTAAAGGAGGGTGTGGAGCATTTAGAGCGATCTCTAAGAAATACTTTTCGAGGATGTCTTGCTCTGGGCTACGTGCCTTCTTCTTGGCAACAGGTTAAGGTAGTCTTCATACCGAAACCTGGGAAAGATGACTATTCTAATCCAAAGAACTTCAGACAGATCAGCTTGACTTCATTCTTGCTGAAAGGTTTGGAGAGACTGGTGGAGCGTCACATTCGTGGAAACGCACTTAGATCACACCCACTTAGTGAAAACCAACATGCGTACCAACGTGGAAAGTCCTGTGAGTCTGCTCTTCATTCTTTGGTTAGAAAGACACAGGATCCAACTTTGAATGGGCGTACTCACGATGGGGGTGTTCGTGGACATTGAAGGGACTTGTGACTTTTCAAAAACTTTGTAATGCCGCCTGATCGCATGGTGTTGATGATGCTTTAATTAAGTGGATCCATGCTATGCTAAGGCAAAGATTGCTGTGCGCTGAGGTAGGGGTCGCTACCTGACTGCAGAAGCAACGAAGGGCTGCCCCCAAGGAGGTGAGCTTTCGCCACTTCTGTGGAATATGCTGATCGACTCATGCGAACTGCAAAATTTGCCAATACACGCTCAAGCTTATGCTGATGACGTGGCTGTACTTGCTGTTGATCGGGATCTTGGAACGGTGTGTAGGAATATACAACGTGCCGTTGATTTGATAGACAGCTGGTACCTCAGACATGGTCTGTCAGTTAATCTAAATAAAACCACAATGGTTTTATTCACAAAAAGGAGAAAACTGGATGGACTTTGTCTCCCTGAGATGAGAGGTACTATCCTTCAACTCTCCGAAGAAGTGAAATATCTGGGGGTCACTCTAGATAAAAAACTTCTTTGGAACAAACATGAAACGAGCTCTCACAGCTTATGGGTTGTGCAGACGGACTTTTGCCTCGACATGGGGACTCAGGCCTCATGTGGTAATGTGAATATACGTTGCCATCATTAGGCCGATGTTCGTATATGCATCCGTAGTGTGGTGGGTTAAGGTGAGACAAAAAGGTTTTCACCGTAAACTACCGCACTGCAAAGAACTGTGTGTCTGGGTATCACTGGTGCCATGAGCACGACATCCGGCGCAGGTCTGAACGCACTCATTGCCTAATTCGATTAGATCTATGGGAAAACAACGGATGTGGGGGCACAGAGCATTGGAAGAGTTACTGGCAGTACTGAATCCAGTTCTTAAAATGCCTTCCGATTTTCGTGTCCCCATACATCTATTTGGTAGAATATATGAAGTTACCCTGAAGCGTAGAGAGGACTGGGAAGACCCAGAGGAATGCGTGGCGAAATTTACGGAAGTCTTCTCCACCGATGGCTCGAAAACAGAAGAGGGTTCTGGAGCCGGAGTCTACTTCTCGAATAAAAACGAGAAGTGGGCTTTTCCTTTGGGACAATATGCAACGGGTTTTTCAAGCCAAAGTTTATGCGATCCTAAGGGTGGCAAACTGGGTGATTGACGAGCGGTTGAAGGGCAGGCGCATCGCAATCTGCAGTGACAGTCAAGCTGCATTGAGGGCATTGAGCAGTCCTTTGATCACCTCGAAAATCGTTCAGGAATGCAGAAACCGTTTGAACTCTATGTCTAGATTCAATACGGTGGAACTACTCTGGGACCTGGCCACTGTGGTATAGAGGGAAATGAAATCTCGGGCGCTTTAGCGAAAGAGGGATCAATCTCCCCTATGCCGGGACCGGGGCCAGCAATTGGAGTATCAGTAGCATTGACTAAGTCTGTTTTCAAAAACTGGGAACAAGCTTCCCATAATGACAGCTGGCAGAGCCTAAATGCTGCTCGACACACCAAACTTTTCCTGCCAGAACCGAAGATACGTACCGCAGTTTATCCTGTCGAAAAGCAAGAGGACTTGCAGGTGTATTGTGGGCATTCTGACAGGCCATAATTCACTAGTTGGGCATATGTTCAGAATAGGAATTACCGAAGATGATACGTGTCCCTCCTGTAATGAAGAAGCGGAATCCACGGAGCATTTCCTGTGTGAATGCCCCGCCTATGGGCGCATCAGGCATCAGATCTTTGGTGCCGATGCTCCCCAATTGCGACGGGTAGCATCACATCCACTAACGGAAATCCTGCGATACGTTAACGAATCCGAAATATTCCATTAGACGGGGGAGGCGAGTACAATGGGCCAACACAGCCTGAGTGCTCAGAAGCTGTACCTTCTTCCCCACCATACACAGACACACACAGGCTACATAATCGTCCATCCTCATGTAGGGGGCCAAAAATTCTTCGGAGGATTCTTCTTCTGGTGAGACATTTCAAGCGAAACAGTTCTTGTAAGTTGAAATAGGCTCTGTTGACTGACAACAACCGTGCGCGGATTTCATCATCGTAGCTGTTATCGGTTGTGATTTTCGACCCTAGATAGAAGAAATTATCGACGGTCACAAAGTTGTAGTCTCCTATCTTTATTCTTCCCGTTTGACCAGTGTGGCTTGATGTTGTTGGTTGTTTGGTATTTGGTGCTGATGTTGCCACCATATACTTTATTTGCCTTCATTGATGTGCAGCCGCCTGCTCGATTTGGATGAAAACAGTTTGTACGTCTCGGGTGGTTCTTCCCATGATGTCGATATCGTCAGCATAGGCCAGTAGTTAGGTGGACTTGAAGAGGATCGTACCTCTTGCATTTACCTCAGCATCATGGATCACTTTCTCGAGGCCCAGGTTAAAGAGGACGTATGATAGGGCATCCCCTTGTCGTAGACCGCTATTGATGTCGAATAGTCTTGAGAGTGATTCTGCTGCTTTTATCCGGCCTCGCACATTGGTCAGGGTCAGCCTAGTCAATCTTATCAATTTCGTCGGGATACCGAATTCTCTCATGGCCGTGTACAGTTTTACCCTGGCTATGCTATCATAGGCGGCCTTAAAGTCGATGAAGAGATGGTGCTACTGCTGTCAATTTTCCAACAGTTTTTCCATCGCTTGCCGCACAGAGAAAATCTGATCTGTTGCTGATTTGCCTAGAGTGAAGCCTCTTTGGTATAGGCCAATGATGTTCTGGGCGTATGGGGCTATCCGGCCTAGCAAGATAGTGGAGAATATCTTATAGATGGTACTCAGCAACGTGATACCTCTATTATTGCTGCACTGTGTGGTATCTCCCTTTTTATGTATGAGACAGATAATGCCTCTTTGCTAGTCGTCAGGCACTGATTCGCTGTCCCACACCTTGAGCACAAGTTGATGAACCACTTGGTGTAACTGGTCGCCTCCATATTTAACGAATTCGGCTGTAATTACATCGGCTCCTATCGACTTATGATTTTTAAGCCGATGAATTGCATGGACTGTTTCTCATATACTTGGGGGTGGCAGTATTTGTCCGTCGTCTTCAATTGGCGGGACCTTCAACTCGCCGATGTTCTGGTTGTTCAGTAGTTCATCATAGTACTCAACCCATCGCTCCAATATGCCCATTCTGGCGGAAATCAGATTTCCCTCTTTGTCTCGGTAGGATGAGCATCGAGGGGTATAAGGCTTCATCTTGCTGACTTGTTGGTAAAACTTGCGCGCCTGGTGCGGTTGCTCCCTGTATTTTTCTAGTTCACAGACCTGTTGGTTCTCCTAGGCTTCCTTTTTCCATCTGTGAAGTCGCTTCTCCGCTCGCCGGAGTTCATGATAAGTCTCTGCGCGTGCCCGCGTTCTTTGAGAATGCAACATTACTCGGTATGCGGCATTCTTCCGTTCCGTTGCTAGCTTACATTCATCGTCAAACCAGCCGTTCCGACTCCTTTTGCGGCTGGGGCCAAGTATGTTTGTGGCCGTATCCATGATAACGTTCTTCAGGTGATTGTAAAGATCATTTGTTGATGCTTCATCTCCAGGTCCTCTGTTGACTGCAGTTATTGCGGCATCCATTTCCCTCTTACAGGTGTCGCGGAGGACTGTGTCGTGGATGGCTTCAGTGTTCACCCTCACCTGATTGTCAGAGGAGATTCTAGGTGGTATTGTTATTTGAGCACGGAGCACCATGCCAACAAGATAGTGATCCGAGTCTATATTGGCCCCTTTATAAATTTTGACATTCATCAAGGCTGAGAGGTGGCGGTGTTCGATCAACACGTGGTCAATTTGGTTAAAAGTGGTCCCGTCTGGAGAGCCCCATGTATGTTTGTGGACCGCTTTCGGCGCAAAACAGGTACTTACAACAACCATTTCGTGTGACACTGCTAATTGGATAATCCGCAGTCCGTTATCATTTGTATTTTGATGTAAGGTATGGGAGCCAACGTATCGCCTGAATACGGGCTCCGCCCCTACTTGGCTGTTAAAATCCGTAAGTATGATTTTGATATCATATCTGGGATAGGCTTGGAGGGTTCGTTCTACTGCCTCGTAGAAGGTATCCTTCTCCGACTCTGCAGTCTCCTCTGTAGGGGCGTGAACGTTTATGAGGCTTATATTTCTAAACTTGCCTCGCAAGCGCAGAGTGCATAGCCGTTCACTTATGTTTTCAAAGCCGATAACAGCAGGTTTCATTTTTTGGCTGACTAAGAAACCTACTCCGAGAACGTGGTTTACTGGATGGAACTATAATATATGGTGTAGTGACTCTTCTCCAGGAAACCGGTCTCTGTTCAACGCATCTCCTGTAACACTGTTACATCAGCCCTATATTGGTACAGGGTATCGGCTAGCTGCTCAGCAGCTTCATCTCTGCACAGGGAGCGCACGTTCCATGAGAAAATGCGCAAATCGTTATTCCTTTGTCGTTGCCGGGTTCGTCGTTGTGTTATCTGTCCAGTCCGAGGCTTCGGTTGTGATTCGTAACAAGTTGTTTTCCGTGTAGGATTGTCAGCCCTACCCAACCCCCAACCTGGAGGACCAGCTGGTACAATTTGTCCCGTTTTTAGGCGTGGGAGACTCGCCTTCATCCTTCTCCGTCTGCAACTTTTCGTTAAGAAAGAGCTCCCAGCGGTCACCATGTGGAGGTGGAGATAGAATTTGGTAACAGAGCTATTGGTGTTGGTTCAGCAGGCGTTTCCCAGGTTTTATGCTCCATCGTGGATATCAATCGACGTTTCGCCCTGACCACCAAATATGTATAAGACAATCAGCCATAAATCGATATCTAAACTATATTTTCCTATCTCTAAGGTGACCGCAATATAGCCTCACCTTCCCGCCACTATTACATCAAATCGCACCCATTCCCACGTGGCGGCCCAATCAAATCCAGCAGAGTCATAAAAACCGTCAAGAAAAACATCATTACCCGAATTACTCCAGATTACCATTTCATATATTCTCTGAAATAAAAAGAAACTCATTTTCCCAAGGAAAAATAATATTTTCCTTTTCTTCATTTTGTCTGGCTCACATAAAACAACTCAATTATGATCAGGAATAGGCGACCCGCCCTGGGAACCCTTCGTTTCTCGTCGTCATTCTTTCCATCTTCTCAAGTTGTCTTCCAATTCACTGTGACATTCCCAGCAAGCGCCATTCATTTTGATTAATGTCCTCCGGATTTTTTGGATTAGGATCTAAAGGATCTCTTTGAAAGGACTCCGTGCAATGTCATACAGAGGGTTGTTATTCTAGATTTGATAGAGGGCCGACTAGCAGGACGAAATTAGAATCGGAATCCTACGGAATAGTGAGGATATTCTCAAATGGTATGGAGAACTAATGTAATCTGTCCATACATCAAATAGAATCAAATGGAATAGCATGATCAACTAAACTAATCACATTTATAGGCTTCTCAGTGTCGCTCCATACGCGTCCACATTGCACGTCCTGAGAGGAGAATTCGCTGCGAGGTGGTGTAGAGGCGGATACCGGTCGCTATGACACGTTAATACCTTACAAATGCTGGAATTCAATTTTCGCACGCTGGCCGCTCTCGAAAGGTCTGTTTGTATTTGCTCAAAGGACATTCGTACATATGTGCACGTGTTTGATTTGGACTCCGGCGAGGATTGCGATGGTTTACACGACTAATGGAATAACGAAATAAAGGATCGATTTCATGCAAATTTCATGAGAGACGTTTCACACGGTGGCTGGACAAATACGGAAAGGAAAAGAATTGCATGTGACACTGAAATGGTAATATCGCGCTTAAGTGAGTTTACGGAAGGGAAAGGTAGGGTAAACATGAATGCGGATATTCTGGTTCATGTATGTGTCTTGAAACTGTAAAATAGGACGCTACCTCTGTAAATAAGATGGAGGTCATCCAGCTGCATTTATCCTCCCCTCTCTATTTAATTCTTTTGTTTCTAAGTTAGGTATAGCACGGTAAATATGCCTATAAGTTAGTACTTTCGAACAATATCTTCGAGGTGAAGTCGATAACTAACATTGACGGCTGGACTAGAAAATTAAGGACAAAAAATAAACCTGGGAATTGCAGGCATGGAGCCAACCCACTTGAAGGTCCAATGGCATACTCTTCCCTACACACCTATAATCTCATTCAGATAAACACCCCTGACTCAAACTTCACCAAGTCGTTGGCATACACCGTTACCATCATCACACTACTGTCCAGGAACCATAGGATTTCATCCCCAAACGCCCTCAATTTTCTCCCAGATCAGACTGCATTATCCTGGCTCTTATGATACTCTGTGAATTGAGGCTCAAGAATGCATCCAAAGTCTTCCCTACTTGTCATAAAACACGACCGAAATAGGTAGAAGTTTCTAGGCTAGCAACCTGCAAATCTTGAAATATTACTGCTATGAAAATGTAAATTATGCCTGACCTCAAACACACAACCTTTGGCCAACGAAAACGGATTACGATTAATTTCTGGGAGTGCGGACACTCTTCAACAACGGTAGTAGGGGTGCAAAGAATGCTCGCTTTCTCCAACTCGAGCAAGAATATCAACGATATAAGCTGGAAAGTGTGGGCCTACGCACTGGCCTACTGACAGGCTTCTGATTGCAAGATTCCGATCGAGATTCAAAGGCATCATAATTGTACAAAGCTCTGCACCAAAGGAGACTTCCGATAAAGAGGCTAAGGGTGCTTTCTACGAGCGATTACACACAGTTTAGGAGGGGCTTCCTAAAGGTGACATTGTCATGATTGTAGGTGATCTGAATACCTAGTTGCGCTCTGACAACAACTTGCTCGGACATATGGGGAAACACGATCTTGACAAGGATAATAGTTAGAGGCTTGTGGATTTCTGCAACTTCCACTGCAACGTCATTGGTGGCACATTATTCGAGCACAGAACCTGCCATAAGGTTAGTTGTGTTCCAACCGATCGACACCGTATGAGTAATCAGATCGACTACTTCGCGAACAGCAATAAATTTAGGAGTTGTCTTCTTAATGAGCGTAAAAAGAGAGACACTGACATGGGCCTTGAAAGAAATCACAATCTGATAGTGGCTTACCTTTGCTTGCGTGTTGCAGCCGCCATTTCTCTCAGAGTTGTAGGCTCTATTTATCACTGCCAGTGATGGTGGGACTACGCGCTCAAACTCCGATACCGATACCGAAATCCCGAGAAGTACAGCGTGGTGTTCGCCATGGCAAGAGGCAATTTATTATTGCGTTAGTCAGGGAAGCGAAAGATGCTACAGATAGCAATGATTTCGCATCGCGAAAGAACTTGCATGCGGTCGCAAATCTTTCGATGGTCCCATGAAAAACGCCAATGGTCGACTTCTCATCCACGATGATGAACAGCTGACGAGGCTTAAAGAGTACTTCACCACGGTTTTTAATAATACAACAATCCATATTGGGTCAGGGCCCTGAAGCGCGTTAAAGCACTTCATTCAAAGAAATGACGGTATACTACAGTACACTGTAGGAGGCAATGTGGTCAGTATTGCGCTCGTCCGAGATTATTACCCTGATTTGACTCAGGTACTCATTCACAACTGAGTCGACTGGTATTCGAAATCCAGTCACGATAACAAATCCCTCTGTCAACAGTGAGATTTGAACCACGACTTTCTGCTACGACAGACCCATGAGTCGGACACGATTCTTAACTGTATCATATTCAAAAAAGTTCCTCCTCTTATGGATAAAACGACTAGTTTCCGTACCTTGCGGATACGAATTGTTCCTGCAAGCAAGCCAGATCCTCCCGCATTCACCTCACCAAACCCCTATCGATCATCTTAGAACAATGCACGGCTTTTAGATCTTCACTGCGCCTGCTTTTCGTCGATTTTGACAAAGCTTTCGATAACTGAACTGGAAGTGAATGTAAAGTACTTTACGCAGGAGCGACATTTCGGTGAAACTAATAGCTATCATCAGAGCGTCATATGACAGACAGTAGAGGCTGAGATCGGTTGTCTCGCATTTCACGTAGGATTTTCACTAGGTTTCTTCTTTATTCAAGATGTATGATGAGCATAACCAGTGCGTCGTCGGCTATAGAAGGATGGAGTGTCTGGAGATTTACCAGCTCCAGGCAACAGTACCAGCCTTTGCTCTCCCAGTATGTGCGAAATGCGTCTTCGAACATGCACACTTCGAAGGACTCAGCGAAGATGTCCGGTCTAGAATTCACGGTGAGCTTGGGGATCAATTTGTCATCCAAACCCCTCATAAAGTGACCAAGCACGAGGCATTTGAGGTCCTCCTAGGCAGCAGACACCCTATCTAATTTAGGCTTTTCCCTGGAGGTAGCATGGTCATTTGAGCATCGCAGTAGACTTTTATTAAGCCCTCAATGGATTCTTCTCCAAGTTCCTGCCTTTTCAACCACAACTTTAGTCCATGCATCATCGTTATATGCTCTAACCCCCGCTTGATTTGCCGACGCTCGCACCTGGGGCACCTGTTTAATTCCTTTCGAACCTTAAGTTGTCCTACTCGAAGCTGCCAATATAGCGCCTTAGTATGGGCCATTGGATACATTAATGCCTGAGGCTCTACTCCAATATCGAAGCATTGTCTTCCTCAACCGATATCGCATTCCCAATGTTTCACTCCCCGCTTTGAGCTCTAAAAGACTCAAGGTTTGGTCGTTCAGTTTCTCCTCCTAAGTGGGCAGCAAGTCACCTGCAGGATCCCGCCAGTTTGGCCTTTGTAGCATCTTTCTTTGGTTGCGACATCCCTTTGCATGTGCCAAATCAGTAGTTGATGACGTATTTACGGCGTTTGATTGCCTCCAGGAATCGATCATTTACTCCAGACGTGAGGAGTTTACCGTTGTTTGTGAAAATCTTTATTCTGAGCCATTTATAGCCCCATCGCCGCGGCTTTGAGAAAGTAGACTGTCTCCATGTATGCTTTTGGTTTATTGTCCCCAGCACATGGGCAGTTCTGCTCATTTTCAACTTGGCAATTTAGGGATGTTTATCCTAAGTCATTTCGAGGTGTCTTGCGTCGTAGAGTTTACCAGTACAAGAGCAGGTTGAAACAATCTCTGCATGCCATACCTTATTCATCTGCACGACGACGAGGTTTTCCATGATTTCGTTCTCCTCACGGGTGAATATTTGCTCCAGAAATAATTTCGTCACGATAGCCAGTCGGATACCCCTAACCACACTAGCATAGCTAACGTCAGGCCTACTGATCTACCAAGGATTTCTTCGCTCTTGGGTTCGAATTTGGGTTTCTTGGGAGCATTCCCCTGTTGTGGGCTGATCTGCGCTGCTCTTCTCTTGTTGGTTCCGCTGTAGAAGGCTTAGATCTATCTTAAGTTTTGTTAAGCGGCTCTTTCAGCTCCAGGCCTTATTGCAAATGTCGCAGATACCACCGCCTACGTCACTAAGGTCTGCTTCCTTCCTGGCGTCTGATATACTGACCTCAAACGTACTTATGCTGATACCTCGCTTATTATCAAGGGCTTTCGTCGATTGTGGTCTTCGCAGTAAGCCAATGTTGAGCTTGGCTTCACTGCTTGACTCCCAACTTTTTCTTTCTTGGATGTAGACATCTGGTTCTCAAATGGAAACGGCTGAACCAATTGTTACGAAATTTGGTGAAAAGCTGTGATCTGTGAATGCCTTTACAAAAAGCAAGTGCCACCATTTTATGCTGACTTTAAGGGGGGCTCCCATGCATGCGAAAGGGGAATATAACTTTTTTTTTCACAGAATGTGGGCATGTGGGACATCAAATGAAAGAGCTCGATTAGTCCTTTCTGACGCTGATCTTATTTCTGATCCTGAGAAAAACATAGTAGATTGGGGGCTTAAAATGTGTGCTCCAAAAAATTTACCAGGCTTCGTTCTGTTCTCTCTCTCGCCGAAAAGTTTGAAACCATTCACATTGGTCCGTACGAAATCCAGGGCTCAAAATACTTCCCTTTCCGATATCTGTTCAAATAAAGTTATAAGATGTTATTAGTATAAAATTTGGTACTGGTATAAGGGCTAATATAAAGTGTCATTTTGGGAAGTTTAAATGAAATCCAACTAATGTAAACAAAGTGATCGAAGGCCAAATTTTGCATTTCACGTAAATTTATTGGATTCTATAATAAGACGTGTATGACGCCATCATCATATAAAGTGAACTCATATGAACGTCCACGGGGACATTTTAGTTTTACAATTTTAGTTTTTTTTAGTTATTTATATATCAGTATCCAATACTCGAGGCCGCCATGCAACATATATGTAGATTAGATCAACTTAGATGCGTACATATATATGTCGAAAGTGCAGGAAGTGGGGAAGTGCTTTTCGACTCGTCAGTCTTGATCCGTAGCGCTTTGTTAAGCGTACGGTCACCTCGTACAGGTTGTTGTTATCACCACCCCCTAACAGTTTTGATAAACGAGAAGTTTGGCTCTTGTTGGGCCACATATTAACCCCAAAGAGAGTTTGGTTGACTCCTGGAGAGATATTTCCGCATCAGTATATACCGCAGCTCACGGCTTGACCCTTCATATCTAGCAATGACGATGCCTAATATCGATAGCCTAAGGCATAGCGGCAGGCTGCTTACCGCCGTGGTAAAATTCATCTTGCTATACACGACTCCTGGCTAGGTAACAGTTTTGAAGAATGGTGTTGACCCAAGGACGATCAGATCAGCACTACCGGCCAATCACGCTGAAGTTTAGGGCAGGTTCAGGTAAGGCATTTTGTAATATCGCGGGAATGATCCTACTGGATCTCCTAGTAAATGAAATGAAGTTGAGCGAAAGCATGGAGAATTGAATCACCACCTGACACAATTCTTAATGGGACACGATAGTTGTAAGTATTTAAGTCACTTCGGATTGGACGAGCTTTCCGACTGTCCCGAATTTGCCGCTATACCTGAGGACTCGGAGCATGTTTTGTTCTATTGTCAAGGATTCGCGGATTAAAGAGGAAGCTTGAGCGACGGCCTCAACATAGATATCAGGCCCAAGAACTTAGTAGAAGAGATGCTGGAATCGAACGCAAGTTGAATCCCATTTAAAGTCGCAATATCCCCGATGCAAAAGAAGCTCCACAAACTAGAACCAGCTTGAAAATGCAGAGATGCTGGTATTGACCAAGGCGCTCCCTGACAAGTAATACCTTACGATGGTCCCACGGGGATATAGGTGAAAGAGTGGGGATGGTGTTTGGGGATCAGAATACCATAAAAAAATACAACCTGACGCAATAGCATGTTTTTAAGACCACCTACATTCATTAAAAGAAAGTTATGTAAATGAAATACCTTCCAACTAAACTTTCAACGAATGCTCCTGAAATAGCCAAATGTTTCATCCCAATGATGGCTTCATCAGAGAAAAATATAAAGTTTGATTCCTAAATTACATGACCGGAATAAAGACAAAACAGGAAGAGAAATCGTTCCTGCAAGTAGATAAAATAGGGAAAAATCATGAATTCAAATCGGAATGTAACTGACAATGAACGACTCCCATTCATGGAACACGTGAATTCCCAAATGAAAAATAGAGACGATGTGAGTGATTCCTTACAAAAAGAGAAAAAACGAAGAAAAGAAAACATCCTTCTGTTTGGTATTTCCGCAACAGGAGAATCATTCAACGGATGTTGGCTGAAGCAATGGGATTTCCTTGAACAACGTCGAGTCGTTCCTTTTATTTGACTACAAGTTCTTCTGGCATAAAGCAAGTTTGAATAAGTTTCCATTTCCAGCAGTCTGGAAATGCGTATCAGACTCCCATGGCAAACAAAATACACAAAGAAATTCTCATTAATTTCTCATTTATTTCGGTTAAAAAAGAAATACAATACCTGGTTCGTCCTTTCGAACATAATACGATATGAAAGGCAGTAAGATTTCAACTATTGAAAACAAACTTTCCCTGAAAACGATTCCAATTATTTTTATTATCTCAGCGATTCCACACTGAAACATGCTATATTTAGGGAAATCCTTTACATCCTTTTCACGTTCATAAAGACAATCCTTCCAGCTTATCACCTCACTTTCAAAAATGAAAGTATCAAGAACCCCGGGCCATAATTTTGTTGGAAAAACAACAAAAAAGATATATTAAATAGGCTTACACACAGTTTCCCTGCTACATTCAAGGACGAATAGCATTATTGTGGAAGACAGAGAGATTGGGAATGTTCTCGACCTGATTCTCGTACCTGACTTCATGTCTTCAGACTCGCTACAGGATAACATGATTTTCTGATAACATTTTAAAGGACGAAAGACATCCGATATCTACTTTGAAGTAACGGCGTCAGATTCAAGAGTAAAGTTGATGATGTTGCCGGGCGGAGATATCAATATTGCGATAGCACCTTCTGGCGCTTTGTGTAGCTGGTTGGTTGCCTAGTTCTTATATATTATGGTCATCAGAAAGGGATCCAAGGAGCAGGTAGAGTGTGGGGTTGTAATGGAGAATCACATACCATTGAACCTAAGTCCCTTTGATAAAACCTGATTCCTTATAAACCGCACGGATGGAGGGACCTTGACCTTGAAGCCCACTCAGCAACCTCAGCTCTGGGAAACTACGAAAATCCGAACACTTCCCAATTTCTTGAACGCGCTTTAGGCTACATTCTCCCACCCCATTTCCGGGACATACATGTAACACTCCCTTCAATCGATATAATCCTCTTCCTGTGCTGAATGGTGTAAACACCAATTATTACTAAAGTCAGTTCATCAGTATTCTCCGGATCAGTGCCAAGAAAACGAAAACACCACAATGGCATCGAGGAACTTTTCAGAGGCACGTGTCGACATTGTCCTGAAAACCGAAGCTTATGGCTTCGGAATATTCAATGATTCCATCTTGAGATCGATATGCAACATCCTAAAAATTCACAAACATCGTTATGTCCTCTCTCCCGAACAGCTTGCACGGTCCGTTTCAGTTCGGTTGCTTCCTGACCGCCTTTCATATACCTATCTACATATGTATGTGTATTTCCCAAGGCTCCTGATCCCCCAACTGACGAGATGGTTATCGGCTTCAACTCTTCTCGAGTCTGGCCGCCACAGAACTCCAATATGATTTTCATTTATTAAAATGACAAAACCGCAAGGATAATCCACACGATAAAGATATGAGCGCAGATAGGGATGTTAGCGATAGCAACTCCACAACGAGAGCACGACAATAATGAAAAACTTGTTTTTTTTCTATCCTGCCTATCTCCCTTTCTGGGAAATCAGAAAAATACGCTATCATGCTTGTGAATTGTGCTGAAAGGGTGGGTGGGAAATATAAAACGAGGCAAATTTATTCACATACAAGTACATCTCCGCCTATATAATCATTTCCGGAAAATGATTGCAGAGAGTACGGAATCCTTTTTCAAGGCTTCACTCTATGTTTAGAAACATTGACGGGAAAATCCCTTTGCAGTGATTTGTTCTTTCTTTTTTCCAGTTGTGATTTATGAGTGCGCGGTTTTTATTAGACCAGCCACGATTCATGTATGGATGGTGTTTCTGGTCGTATCATAAATTCTATAGCAAGAATTTTCGAGAGAAGTTCACTTTAATGGGATCAGGACTACCCAAACACGCGTCCTCCAGAATTGCGCTTGAAGAATGCCATATGAGCAGGTGAATTTTTTTGATAAACGGCTTCCAAAATGTTTATAATTTTTCGTATACTTCCGTGAAATTGTCGGAATTTAATTAAGGATAATAAATTGATGTTGTTAGGGTATGCAAAATGGCTTTCTCCGTTGCCCGAGCTCTTGCGATATAAATACCAGGATCATCCCCTTGGCCATACTTAAAACCAAGAGCGAACTACAGATAAATTTTGAATTCTTGGTAACATTCCTTCTTTTTTTTTAAAGTGAAAATTTTACGAAGAAACTGGTATGAGTGTTAGTTCCACCTCAGGAGAATCCTGGTTTTCCCATGAAACCGAACAAAAGCAAAGAAATTGGAACCCTGACACTCCTCTCTCATGTCAGCAGAGCGTATTAATTTGAAGAGGTATAAACTTACATCACTACGAAAGTAGGGGAAGTTTATCCGCCCAAGAGAATTTCTCGAATATACTCATACGCACCAAGGCTAAGGATTTCCAAGGTAGTAATAAAGGGTGTAAAAGGATCACTCATAGAAAGGAAAGATAAAGGTTGAATTTTCAACTCCATCCTCGAAGCTAGTGGAAAATTGATGGAGGAGAAGGTGGGGACGTCCGTTCTTCAAACCCAATGAAAACTTATGGCGGTTACCCTCTTCAAAAAGTAACAGTGCCCCAAATTGGGGTTTGTTTGATATTATCATGGTAAAGTTTCAATTTTCAAACCTACCCCGTGAGGGGGAGAGGACGAGGATGATATGTAAAAGAAAGAGGAAAGTCCTCCATTTCCAACCCCGACAAATAGTTGCAGCAGTCACCACTTCCGCCCCCCCCCCTTAAAAAGCTATGGTGGCCGGGCTTAATTTTGAACCCCCATTACTGCAAGCTGAAAGGAAGGTATGAAGTAAGAAGCAGCAGACGCTCTATCTCTCTCTCTCTGTTGAAAAGTCGGCACAGTCACTCCTTTTAAAAAGTAATGACGCTTCAAATGAGGAGCATTTTGAAATCATTGTGATAAAGCTGGGTTTACTAATCTTAACCCCGAGGGAGAAAGGGTAAAAAGGTTATGTAGGACGAAGAAAACTTCCCTCATTTCTGTTTAAAACGTTTCGGCACCACGAAAAGGGGCTATTTTTAATAATCTTATTAGGAGGTTGCAGACTGGAGCTGCCCGTCCACTCCTTCCGACGCGGATTCTTCCCTCGCACATCGCAATGATGATTATATTGATGGTTGCCATTTACGCCTCGGTTGGGTATAGCACGTCGACCACACCTACGCGGCATCGCTCGATATTACCTGAAATGCATTTCAGCTCAACCCAGGACTTCCCGAGACCCTCGCATCTACTGTTCTGCGCAATACTCTAAAGGCGACCCACACGTCGGCCATCTAGGGAGAGTAGATTTTATTGCAGCTTAGCCCGCAATAAAATTGTTCCCTCTCCTTAATGTGTGTGTATCCACTCCGATCACATCGCGTACATGCCTGTGTTCCAGCGGAAAACTATTCCGTTGGAAATAGTACCAGGCCAACGTACGACACAGACAGGTGATCATGAAGGGTTGGAGTTTGCAAGTCACAATGGAGGTCACTTTCCATGTGCTACTTCCATATAGCAACACAGAAAGAACACCAGCGCAGAGCAATCTTCGTGTTGAGATAATTGCATTTCTAGGTTTTAGACAAGGCAGCGAATCTAGCACTGTTAATGCTTCGCCACATCGGTCCGAAGGATCCAGAACGAAAACTAACCTGTTCCCTGTCGACCAAGCTTTCGAGATGTTTTTTGATGCGTTCTAGAATCACGCAGATACCCCAGCAACTTTCAAACTCAGAGCAAGTACCTTTCTTTGGAAACTTG
Organism: Hermetia illucens; assembly: GCF_905115235.1. NCBI lineage: Eukaryota > Metazoa > Arthropoda > Insecta > Diptera > Stratiomyidae > Hermetia > Hermetia illucens. The sequence goes on from NC_051849.1 coordinate 28,080,683, forward strand.
AGGATTAACGCTTTTTTCCAATCTCCTGGAAAGGCCTCGGATCCCCAATATTTTCGTACGAGTGGAAGTAGCAGATCCGCAGGAACTGCAGGTGCAGCAGCTCTAACTCTGCGAGGAGACCGTCAAGCGCAGTGGATTTACTCCGTTTGATTGCATTGGTGGTCAAAGGGTAGTATAGGTCCTAGGGCGAAACGTGGATTGGCACCCACGATAGAGCATAAAACCTGGGAAATGCCTGCTGAACCAACACCAACAGCTCTACTACCAAACCCTATCTCCACCTCCACGTGGTGACCACTGGGACCTCTTTCTTAACGAAAAGCTGCAGACGGAGAAGGATGAAGGCGAGTCTCTCGCGCCTAAAAACGGGACAAATTGTACCAACTGGTCCTCCAGGTTGGGGGTTGGGTAGGGCTGACAACCCTACACCGAAAACAACTTGTAACGAAGCCACAACAGGAGCCTCGGACAGGACGGATTTTAAAACGACGGACCCGGCAACGACAACGGAATAGCGATTTGCGCATTTTCTCATGGAACGTGCGCTCCCTGTACAGAGATGAAGCTGATGAGCAGCTAGCCGATACCCTCCCCCAATATAGGACTGATGTAACAGCGTTACAAGAGATGCGATGGACAGGGACCGGTTTCTTGGAGAAGAGCCACTACACCATATATTATAGCGGTCATCCAGTAAACCATGTGCTCGGAGTAGGTTTCTTAGTCAGCCAAAAAAATGAAACCTGCTGTTATCGGCTTTGAAAACATAAGCGAACGGCTATGCACTCTACGCTTGCGAGGCAAGTTTAGAAATATAAGCCTCATAAACGTTCACGCCCCTACAGAGGAGACTGCAGAGTCGGAAAAGGACACCTTCTACGAGGCAGTAGAACGAACCCTCGAAGCCTGTCCCAGATATGATATCAAAATCATACTTGGGGATTTTAACAGCCAAGTAGGGAAGGCGCCAATATTCAGGCTATACGTTGGCTCCCATAGCTTACACGAAAAAACAAATGATAACGGACTGCGGACTATTCAATTAGCAGGGTCACACGAAATGGTTGTTGGAAGTACCTGGTTTGCGCGGAAAGCAGTCCACAAACATATATGAGCCTCTCCAGACGGGACCACTTTCAACCAAATTGACCACGTGTTGATCGAACGCCGCCACCTCTCAGCCTTGATGAATGTCAAAACATATAGGGGGGCCAATATAGACTCGGATCACTATCTCGTTGGCATGGTGCTCCGAGCTCGAATAACAATACCACCTAGAATCCCCTCTGACAATCAGGTGAGAGTTAACACGGAAGCCATCCACAACACAACCCTCCGCAACACCTATAAGAGGGAAATGGATGCCGCAATAACCGCAGTCAACACAGGACCTGGAGATGAAGCATCAACAAATGATCTTCACAATCACCTGAAGAACGTTATCATGGATACGGCCACAAACATACTTGGCCCCAGCCGCAAAAGGAGTCGGAACGGCTGGTTTGACGATGAATGTAAGCTAGCAACGGAACGGAAGAATGCCGCATACCGAGTAATGTTGCATTCTCAAAGAACGTGGGCACGCGCAGAGACTTATCACAAACTCCGGCGAGCGGAGAAGCGACTTCACAGACGGAAAAAGGAAGCCTGGGAGAACCAACAAGTCTGTGAACTAGAAAAGTACAGGGAGCAACCGCACCAGGCGCGAAAGTTTTATCAACAAATCAGCAGGATGAAGCCTTATACACCTCGATGCTCATCCTGCCGAGACAAAGAGGGAAATCTGATTTCCGACAGAATGGGCATATTAGAGCGATGGGTTGGGTACTTTGATGAGCTACTGAACAACCAGAACATCGGCGAGTTGGAGGTCCCGCCAACTGAAGACAACGGACAAATACTGCCACCACCAATTTAGGAGAAACAGTCCGTGCAATTCATCGGCTAAAAAATCATAAGTCGCCAGGAGCCGATGGAATTACAGCCGAATTGGTTAAATATGGGGGCGACCAGTTACACCAAGTGGTTCATCAACTTGTGCTCAAGGTATGGAACAGCGAATCAATGCCTGACGATTGGCAACGAGGCATTATCTGTCTCATACATAAAAAGGGAGATATTACACAGTACAGCAATTATGGAGGTATTACGTTGCTGAGTACCATCTAAAAGATATTCTTCGCTATCTTGCTAGGCCGGATAGCCCCATACGCCCAGAACATCATTGGCCCATACCAAAGAGGCTTCACTCCAGGCAAATCAGCGACAGATCAGATTTTCTCTCTGCGGCAAAGGATGGAAAAACTGTTGGAATATGGACAACAGTTGCACCATCTGTTCATCGACTTTAAAGCCGCCTATGATAGCATAGCCAGGGTAAAACTGTACACGGCCATGAGAGAATTCGGTATCCCGACGAAATTAATAAGACTGACTAGGCTGACCCTGACCAATGTGCGAAGCCAGATAAAAGCAGCAGGATAACTCTCCACTCTCAAGACCATTCGACATCAACAACGGTCTACGACAAGGGGATGCGCTATCATGCGTCCTCTTTAACCTGACGCTCGAGAAAGTGATCCGTGATGCTGAGGTAAATGCAAAAGGTACGATCCTCTTCAAGTCCACCCAACTACTGGCCAATGCTGACGATATCGACATCATGGGAAGAACCACCCGAGACGTACAAACTGCCTTCATCCAGATCGAGCAGGCGGCGCGAGATCTTGGGCTGCACATCAATGAAGGCAAGACAAAATATATGGTGGCAACGTCAGCACCGAAGACGAATCAACCAACAACATCAAACCGCACTGGTCAAACACAAACACGAAGAAGAATAAGGATAGGAGAATACAACTTTGAGACCGTTGACAATTTCTCCTATCTAGGGTCGAAAATCACAACCGATAACAACTACGATGATGAAATCCGCGCACGGTTGTTGTCAGCCAGCAGAGCCTATTTCAGCTTACAAAGACTGTTCCGCTCGAAACGTCTCACCATAGGGTCAAAACTTACTGTACAAGACTATGATCTTGCCAGTCCTCATGTATTCCTCGGAAACTTGGGTTCTTAGCCAGGAAAATTGCGAACTCTTGGCCGCGTTCGAGAGAAGAATCCTCCGAAGAATTTTTGACCCCCTACATGAGGATGGACGATTCCGTAGCCTACATAACGACGAAATCTATGAGCGATACCATGACCGTCCGGTTGTGGATAAAATCCGGCTGAATAGGTTACGGCGGGCGGGTCACTTAATCCGTATGGATGAGGATGATCCCGCCCGGAAAGTCTATAAGGGCAATATCTATGGTAGAAAAAGAAGACGAGGCAGACCCTGCCTAAGATGGAGCGATGGCGTAGGTCAGGACGCCAGACAGCTTTTAGGGATATCGAATTGGAGGACCTCGGCGCAAAACCGGGATGTTTGGAGTTCCTTATTAAGGCAGGCCTAGACCGGATACCGGTTTTTGCGCCGTTGATGAGGATGATTGCATGATGCTCTCCCATTGTCGAGCTGAATCATACAATCGGCCTATAATCCAGTTGTGGCTTGAGGGTCGCAGCTCTCCACCCCTGCTAGACGTGGTGGACGCAACGCGCAAGCGATCGTAAGCGATTAACAGATGGTAGTCACTTTCGAGGTCGATGTCAGGGTCCCTCTTGTTATGCACATCCAGGAGACAATGGTCAGTTGAATCCCAACCCTTATGGGAGACTCTGTACCACCAATGAGACTGTGCCACCGACGACGAGATGGTGGGAGCTACAGAAATCCACAAGCCTCCCAAGATTATCGTTATGGTTGCCAAGACATTGCTTCCCCATCACATGTCCGAGCAAAGTGTTGTCAGAGCCCACGTTGGCATTCAGATTACGGACCACGATTACAACGTCACCATTAGGAAACCTCCTTTAATGTGAAGGTCAAGGCAGAGATGGTGTAGGACTACATTGTGAGCTTCTCCCAGTGAGAACTGCAGTGCCCCGGCAGCACACGCGATTTTTTTAAGCTTCGTTCTATTGTACGAACTACGGCTATGTATATCCAGAGAATCATCTTCTGGCGTCCTGACCTATGCCACCGCTCCATCTCAGGCAAGGTCTGCCAAGCCTTCTTTTTCTACTATAGATATTGCCCTTATAGACTTTCCGGGTGGGATCATCCTCATCCATACGGATTAAGTGACCCGCCCACCATAACCTATTGAGCCGGATTTTATCCACAACCGGACGGTCATGGTATCGCTCATAGATTTCGTCATTGTGTAGGCTACGGAATCGTCCATCCTCATGTAGGGGGTCAAAAATTCTTCGGAGGATTCTTCTCTCGAACGCGGCCAAGAGTTCGCAATTTTTCTGGCTAAGAACCCAAGTTTCCGAGGAATACATGAGGACTGGCAAGATCATAGTCTTGTACAGTAAGAGCTTTGACCCTATGGTGAGACGTTTCGAGCGAAACAGTCTTTGTAAGCTGAAATAGGCTCTGTTGGTTGACAACAACCGTGCGTGGATTTCATCATTATAGCTGTTATCGGTTGTGATTTTCGACCCTAGATAGGAGAAATTGTCAACGGTCTCAAAGTTGTATTCTCCTATCCTTATTCTTCTTCGTGTTTGTGTTTGACCAGTGCGGTTTGATGTTGTTGGTTGATTCGTCTTCGGTGCTGACGTTGCCACTATATATTTTGTCTTGCCTTCATTGATGTGCAGCCCAAGATCTCGCGCCAAACACCGCCTGCTCGATCTGGATGAAGGCAGTTTGTACGTCTCGGGTGGTTCTTCCCATGATGTCGATATCGTCAGCATAGGCCAGTAGTTGGGTGGACTTGAAGAGGATCGTACCTCTTGCATTCACCTCAGCATCACGGATCACTTTCTCGAGGGCCAGGTTAAAAAGGACGCATGATAGCGCATCCCCTTGTCGTAGACCGTTGTTGATGTCGAATGGTCTTGAGAGTGGAGAGTTATCCTGCTGCTTTTATCTGGCCTCGCACATTGGTCAGAGTCAGCCTAGTCAGTCTTATTAATTTCGTCGGGATACCGAATTCTCCCATGGCCGTGTACAGTTTTACCCTGGCTATGCTATCATAGGCGGCTTTAAAGTCGATGAACAGATGGTGCAACTGTTGTCCATATTCCAACAGTTTTTCCATCGCCTGCCGCAGAGAGAAAATCTGATCTGTTGCTGATTTGCCTGGAGTGAAGCCTCTTTGGTATGGGCCAATGATGTTCTGGGCGTATGGGGCTATCCGGCCTAGCAAGATAGTGGAGAATATCTTATAGATGGTACTCAGCAACGTGATACCTCTATAATTGCTGCACTGTGATATCTCCCTTTTTATGTATGAGACAGATAATGCCTCGTTGCCAATCGTCAGGCATTGATTCGCTGTTCCATACCTTGAGCACAAGTTGATGAACCACTTGGTGTAACTGGTCGCCCCCATATTTAACCAATTCGGCTGTAATTCCATCGGCTCCTGGCGACTTATGATTTTTTAGCCGATGAATTGCACGGACTGTTTCTCCTAAACTTGGTGGTGGCAGTATTTGTCCGTTATCTTCAGTTGGCGGGACCTCCAACTCGCCGATGTTCTGGTTGTTCAGTAGCTCATCAAAGTACTCAACCCATCGCTCTAATATGCCCATTCTGTCGGAAATCAGATTTCCCTCTTTGTCTCGGCAGGATGAGCATCGAGGTGTATAAGGCTTCATCCTGCTGACTTGTTGGTAAAACTTCCGCGCCTGGTGCGGTTGCTCCCTGTACTTTTCTAGTTCACAGACTTGTTGGTTCTCCCAGGCTTCCTTTTTCCGTCTGTGAAGTCGCTTCTCCGCTCGCCGGAGTTCGTGATAAGTCTCTGCACGTGCCCGCGTTCTTTGAGAATGCAACATTACTCGGTATGCGGCATTCTTCCGTTCCGTTGCTAGCTTACATTCATCGTCAAACCAGCCGTCCCGACTCCTTTTACGGCTGGGGCCAAGTATATTTGTGGCAGTATCCATGATAACGTTCTTCAGGTGGTTGTGAAGATCATTTGTTGATGCTTTATCTCCAGGTCCTCTGTTGACTGCGGTTATTGCGGCATCCATTTCCCTCTTATAGGTGTCGCGGAGGGTTGTGTTGTGGATGGCTTCAGTGTTCACTCTCACCTGATTGTCAGAGGGGATTCTAGGTGGTATTGTTATTCGAGCTCGGAGCACCATGCCAACGAGATTGTAATCCGAGTTTATATTGGCCGCCCTATATGTTCTGACATTCATTAAGGCTGGGAGGTGGCAGCGTTCGATCAACACGTGGTCAATTTGGTTGAAAGTGGTCCCGTCTGGAGAGGCCCACGTATGTTTGTGGATGGCTTTCCGCGCAAACCAGGTACTTCCAACAACCATTTCGTGTGACCCTGCTAATTGAATAGTCCGCAGTCCGTTATTATTTGTTGCTAGATCTGCGTTTAATGCTCTGTCTAAAATCTGGAAATCCAGGTATCTCAACACCAACACCAAGTTGAGACTGTTCTGTGTTAATGTCCTATATGGGGGCATCCCATGGAAAGTGAACCCCACTGCTACTCGAAACCTTCAAGCCTTCTTCAACAACTGTCTACGTCATTTCATCGGTGTTCGCCAGCCTGATGCTATTGCGAACGACGAAGTCGGTCGGTGCACAGACCTTGGCAAGCGTACTGTGATCGAAAGACTGAAGTGACAGTGGATAGGTCACACAGTAAGGAGAGGCCACAATAGCATTGCTGGCTACGCCATCCATTGAAATCCACTCTCCCATGATGAAGGGCGGCTCGTCCCAAGAGCACTTGGCGCAGGACAGTAAAGAAGTCGTGGGGAGAAATGAAGCACATTTAGATAACCGCAAACAATAATGCGTAGGTGTGGTTGTCGCGCTTTACCACAGCAAAGGTTGAATGGCAACCATACTAATAACAGAAACAATGAATTCCCTAAAGTCATCGTGGTTTGAAGTCGCATTTCTCTAGAGATGAAGTTGGTTGCCTTGGTGAATTTTGTTCAGTAAATCTGAAGAGATGGCCCTCTTTTTATCATAGGGTATAAGGGTGGCTTTGATTAATTGAGGGGGATTTGGGTTTGTTTCAGAAACCTTCAGCTTTTGTTGAAAACAAAAATTTATTAAAATCGGTTTACTGTCTGTCACACTCATTTCTTCCGAAACGGTTATACTTATTGACACGAAATTTGGTGGGAAGGTGGCAACTGTGGATCCTCTTGTATGCAGTGGGTGACGTTGTTCTACATTGAGTTTAAGAGGGGGCATCCCTGTAGAAAAAAAAGGAAGGTGTACAATTTTTCCAACCGAATATAACAATGTGAGATATCAAATGGGAGAAGTTGAATGAAAGTCGTGTTTATATATGTAATATGTTTATTTAATTCCAATATCAATCCTGCTTCTTACTGTAGTGTTCACAAAGTGAGAGCTGTGAGTAGACTACCTCTTGTACCGAGTGACTGTTCTACTTAACCCTGTAGTCAACTTTTAGGGAGTAGGCCACTTCGGTCTAAGAAAAGGGTAATTAAAAGTTGTAATGACAGGCAAGTGTCTGGAAGTAATTACAACCGCCAAAGCACTCCCCTGCCAGTGATTGAGTGCAAGGAAATTACGATAATTCAGTTGGCATTGTTGAACTGCTCATGATGCACGAATGTACTGTCCTTCTTGGTAACAATCAGCAAATCTAACTCGTCTGTTAGATTTCGTTGAGTTTGCCACTGCAGGTTGTTGAACGGAAGTTTGGTCGGTTTTCGAGATGACTCCCTTGGAAGCGCGTATTATCACGATGACTTCCTGGTGTTGGTTCGAGATCGGGCTTTATTCGATGTCGTTTGCCATCACGTGAGACGTTACTAATAGACGCGCTAATCATTGCCGCAGGAGCAGTGTCTAGCAAACTCAAGCCATCAGCACTGTTTGTGGATTCATTTTACGACGTGCTTTGTCGAATCGGTTGCTGAGTTATTAACGGTACTACTTGAACATTTTGGTCGCTTGATCGTTGCAGAATTTGCGGCTGCTGCTGCTGATGACTTTGCGTGGTTGGTTTGAAACATCTCTTTTTATATGGTCCTTGGTTTTTGGAGCGCAGGCAAAAGCTTGTATCGGCGCATGTGCCTATAGGGACTCATCTTTTCGTGTTGGACATAGACAGGTGACATGAAACGGGACCATTTGCATTCTTTGAAGTTCAATTGCATGGTTTTCTGCATTTGATGGCTTCGGAATTGAACCTTCAGTGGTACCAACATATACCTTTGGGACGAAGAATTTTGGACCTGCGCCGTGTCCGCGACCTGGACCGAAAACGTTGAGATTTCCATCTGGATGAATTCACGGAGTTAATCTGCTGTCTAACTGCGTGTATCTACGCTCGCAACTGCAACTAGCTGCGTTTAGTGCGTTTAGTTCCTCTACTGAAGGTGAAGGTGTTTATATGGCTGACATTGCTTCCGCGATGCATCCTTTGGAACGCGGGGTCACCACTTTGTGAATTGCCAAGTTAAGCTGATAGCAGAAGTTGAATTAAACCCATGTTTATATCTGTATTCGAAAGGGGTCAATTATTTCAAAGACCCTTCTCAGAAACTGCCTAACCTAAAAATCTGAAAAAAAATCATGCTTGTTCGAACACATGATATCTAGGCCTCATTATATCCGTAAGATAGCAGTAAGATAGGCCGTAATAGGAAGGAAATTCCGAACAAATAAGAAATATTCTACAGCAAGTAAATGCAAACGTTGTTCGGAATTTGGAATATTATGCACAACTAGCATCATACCGAAAAGTTTGGTAGAAATCCCATTACTAGTAATAAAGTAGTATAGTAGATCATACTTGCCCCTTTTGCGTCAAATTGATACTCGCTAAGTGACAAAGTGTTAGTACCACATCGAATTGAATGTCGAGTATAGAACCATCCTGTACCCAAGATTCTTGCATAAAGAGTGAACAAAACCTTTCATACTTGAAGCGCTGACAAGTTTCCACTTTCCCGCCTTATTGAAGATGGCTATTGACAGCACAAATTACACTTCGTCTTTATCTACTATAATAGAATCCTCACGATCCTTTAGGGTACGAGTTAAGAATGCTTTATCGCAGATGTATGATTGACACCTGATACCATGAATATTAAATGAAATTAATTAAATTCTCAAATCTGTACACTTATTATATCTTTACTTACATATCTCTTCCTTTTCGTTTCAGGGATCATCTTGTCAGCATAATTTTAGCTGAAATACCGAATAGCAATACAAAGGATCATCTTATCTTAGTATCGATAAACAAATTTGTTAGGCACTAAACATAAATTTTACTATATCATAGATACATAACACATCCATGAGCTCTCTATATTGCGTGTACTTGAATATATCAAATAAAAATATATTGCCTAAGACCTAGTTACAATATTTATGGAAGTCATATGATCCACCCAACTACAAATCGAAAAAAAATCGATGTAAGATATCCAAAAAAAGATATTAAATTCTATGTATCTATTTATAACCTTGTATTTATTTGAAAATGTAAATATAACACCAAATTAATCAAAACAAGCCAACCAAGATATTCTAGTGCAAATATCTTGGTATGTATCAAAATTTTGAAACGAATAATATAAATTATCTGTAAAATTAGTGTTGTAGCTGCTAAAAATGGATAATCTAGTCACACACAAAAAGATATATGTATGTATTTGTTATATGCTATCCATTTGAATATTTGAATGTTTTGAAAACGAATAATCGGGTTTTGTACCTCAACAGAACCCTAGAAGCAGCAGTAAAACATCTGCCTAAGAAAAACATACCCACGTCGTACTATTATGCACAAGATCCAGTGATCACTAGTCAAAATAATTAGATTCAATTTAAATAAGTATATTTTCCAGTAACAAATTGCCGTAGAATTTCTAAGAAAATTTCAAATTGTGTAAAATTATCAATAAAATATAAACTTTTGTTGGAATATGTTCAGTTGTGAGTTTGTTTCAGGAGGCGATCCTGTACAGGGTGCGGCACGGGAGCTTTCTTATTTGAATTGCGCGCCACACAGCGACCATTAATCTTACGAAAATTGACGTGTGTGCATTCAAAAGATTGTAACTTAACGTTTTTGTACGGTTAATTTAGTAATGACCATGCAGTGGACAAGAGAAGATCGTGCGTTCGGCTTGGTGACTTACTTTTCTAAGAATCGTTCGATTGTTGCAACTCAGCGTGCATTTAAAAAAAAAATTAAAAACACGCCTGCAGGTCCTGTTCCTGATTGGAAATCGATTGTTCAGTGGGTGCACACGTTTATGGATACTGGCAGTGTACAACTCCGTAACGATATCCGCGATCGTTATTGGGTTGCAGCGATTGTGGAAAAATTGCGAGAGAGGCGTCTTCGATGGTATGGTCACGCAATTCGCGCTAACGAGAATTTAAGTAAAGTTAAGATTGATCTGAACATCGAAGTCGATGGAAAACGACCAAAAGGCAGGCCGTGGCAACGGTGGCTTGATACACTGGATGGGGATTTGAAAGCCTCGAAATTGCATCCAGATCAGACATTTGATAGAACCAAATGGCGAGACCGATCACGATGAGCCGACCCCGTTTGTGAATGGGACAAAGGCTGAAGAAAAAGAAGAAGAAAGAAGACTTGTCAAGCGCTTGTGTTCTTCGGTAATAAAGCACATTTTCACCTGCCAGGATGCGTTGATAAGCAAAACGTGCGACTGTGGAAAAAAAGTTTTGGAATAATTTATTAAAGTTTAAAATAAATTAATTAAATAAATAGAGTTAAAGAAATAATTTAAATTAAAGTGTTTACCACCAGTCACCAATGTAGACCCCGTATCAACACACTTTACAGCCTTTAAGCCTATATCTAATTAACAACCTGCATCGCAATCATAGCCTGCGCAAGCACAATCACCCGGCAAGCAGCCACAACAACCACAGGTACAGCATCCACAACAGCCTTCATTCCAGTAGCCACCACAGCATTATTCACGGCCACAGGCAAGGATGAAATCTTTTCCGGAGGATTCAGTCCAGTACCAACAACAACGATTGGCGGTGCAGCAACACCATCATCAACAACAACATTTTCACTTTCAATAGCCAGTCAGTTCCCAACGGTAGCTACCGTGGCCGTACGGGTGCCGCCCTTTTGGCTAGCCCGGCAGCATAGTTCCTTCAACTTGAGACCCAATTCACTTTGACCCGCCCCACAACGGATGCCGTTTGTTTTAATTACGCGTTAGTCGGGCTGAACGAGGAAGCAGTTGGGCTTGTCTCCGACATCCTCGAGGACTATTCTTATAGGCGGTTGAAGAGCACACAGGTCATTCTGACGTGTGCGGATTCGGGGTCCCTGCACCACGTGCGAGCCATGGTTGGCGAGGTGTCTCGCAACAACTTAGGTCAGCTGGCTTAGTTGTCTCAGATGGCAGCAGCATTAACAGCCACCGTCGGGGGTGCTTTGCGTTCCGGGGGTAGGACTAGATCAAGATCTAGATCCGCCTTCCGAAATGTGCCAAATCTTGACAGACTTGCTACAAGTGGATGCAATTATAATCACCGACCAGGGAAAGCAGTTTAAGTCCTCCCTTTTCTTAGAGGAGACAAACTCCTCGGCTTTAAACGCCACCGGACAACCGCTTACCACCCGCAGTCCAATGTGATGCTCGAAAGGTAGCACAGGACGCTGAAGGCCACTATAATGGCCCAAGACAACCCCTCTTGGGGGCTAACTCGCCACTCGTTCTTCTTGGCTTTCGAACAGTCAATCGCGATGAGTTTGCTGCAAATCCCAGGGAGCTGGTATACGGGAAGAATCTGAGACTCCCCAGGGAGCCTGTTCTCGACATGAGGTCTGGACTCAACGCTACCGGTCTGTTGCGTCTGTTTCAGGACGCAATGCTCGAATCTAGAATCCTGTACGCACGTCCCAATTAGGACGGACGCTCCTCGAAGGCCGTTGCAGCCACATTATGGCACGACCAAATAGGTCTCCTTGGCTTGACTAAAGCCCTTCGTCCAGCTAGAAAAGGCGGCCAGAGCGAGAGACGCGCGACGCGTCCGCTTTGACTTGTAGCAGCGGTTTGAGGAGGCCGCGCGTCTGGATCCTCACTGAAACCCCCTTGTTTAAAATAAGTTAATTAACTAAATAAAATATAAGAAATCATTTAAAGTGTTAATTTACACGATACTGGAATGGCACGAGCCCCACAGAACTTCACGAGCAGCCCCTACATACTTGACTGTTTGGTATGCATTATCGAGAGCTAGCATTATTGGACCCTGGTTTTTTGAAGAAAACGACAAGGCAATTACAGTTACTTTTGGCTGTTATATCTGGGTGATTGGAGAATTTTTCCTTCCCAAACTTGAAGAAATAAATGTGAGGAATGTGTGGTTCCAACAAGAAGACGTCACAGACCCCACGGCACGAATATCAATGGGTCTCTTGCGCAAACATTTTCTTGAACGTCTTATCTCTTTGAGGGGTGATCTTGAATGGGCAATACGATCGCCAAACCTAGTACTCTGATGTCAGTTGATGTTCCTTGAAGCATTTTCGCTTGTTGATGTCTATAGTATGTTAAACCTACCTCGAAAGTTCGTGTATACTTCCCGTTTCTCGACGAAGTCTGGTCCTCTTCTCGATCGTTGACAGATCCTCCATGCGGGGAACCATGCAGCCCGCAACTCCGCGTTTCCTCCAATAGTTTGAACGCCTCTGTGTTACCTTTCGTGAAGCCATTCGATCGGGATTATAGCCTCCCAGTAGCATCTCCTTGAATGCATCCGCTTCAAAGGCTTTCACGCATCATTCATGATCTTCAACTCCGCGAGAACGGATCTCGTTGTTTTAACAATTTTTTATCTAGAGGAAAATTGCCTGGTGGATGCTGTGAGTATAGTGCTCAGACCATTCTCCCCGCCAATGTGGTCCTCACGTATGCCAAATTGACTTTTGAGCCCGAGCCTTTCGTGGCAATATTCCCAGTGTTTGCAAGCACCTTGTTTTTGATGGTCTCGCCCACATTGTATTTGTCCTTTTTGAATTCGGACATGCCTATAATTTTTGCTTCGAGTAGGACGAACATATTCAGACACTGTTTCTCCGTTTTTCGCCCCCCTCGTGCACTTTTGTATATATTAGCTTTTTGGGGGCTTTCCATTCCATTCCTCCTGACTTTGGTGGTGATCGCAGGATCGACGGGCTTCTCCTAAATGGAGCACTAGTTCTTGCGAGATCTCCTGACCAGGTATGATGACCTTACTATGACCCGACGAATGCCCAGTGTGTGAAGAATCATTCAGCGCCTTTGGAACAGGACTTCTTCGGAGTGATGTACTCCTTCTAAATGCTTCTTTCCCTAGACTATTTGCTTGCCCACTCCCCAAGTAATCGGTACTGAATATGGTCATGTAGGATATCAAGTGAAAGGGCTTGGTTAATACTTTTCGAAACTGGTCCCATTTGCAATATTGGGTGAAACATGTAAAGTGAACTCATATGAACGGTAAGGTTGGATATATCAAGCAAAAGCGTGCATAGGAAAATTTTCACACAAAAGATGTGAACACAAAGCTTTTATACTCGAAATGTTCTGGTATTCCGACTTGTTTTGTCTTTCTTTTGATCAAGTATGTAGTTAGTAGGTTCCCGCGAATATTGCGTCCAAATGCTCGCCCCAGCGGTACGCTAAGATCAGGCTTTGTCAGTGCGGTTGATATTATTATTCACTGAGATGACTAGGTGTCATTGACGCTCCATTACAATACAGCCAGTTACCTTCGACTGTAAACTATCCAATGGGAACGGTTCGAATAATATCAAATGTTCCCCATGTTATATGGACGCCGATAGATCCTAGCGACGCCTGTATTAATTTGAATACCAAAACTGTTGCAATGGTGAAGGGGTCTCGCTGTTTCTTCCTTTTTCCGTTGCCAGTACTCCAATTCCTCGACTCTCTGCTGCTCGTTAAGTTTCCGTAAGTCGATCTCCGCCTGTCGCCAGGCTTTCTCGGTACTAGAATACTCTTGAACCAAGAAGAGTGCCTCGTGGTCTTCCGTCCTCCTCTTGGCTGTCGCGGAACTCTTGCACATCCCTCCGTTACTAGAAACTGTGTTTGAAGACGGGCTCCGATACTCTGCAAGAGAAATTGCCCTGCGTCTCCCTCCGTTACTAGGAACTGTATTTGAAGACGGGCCCCGGTACTCTGTAAGAGTAATTGCCCTCCGTCTGGTGTGTGTCGGGGCTGGTCTACTGTTCCCGAGAAACTCCTTCGGCTCGTCTCATGACAACTGGAAGGATGAGTATGCACCGTCGTGCACTTGGACCCCGGAAAGGCTTCTATAAATTCCTGTTAGTGAAACAAAAAGGAGGGATTATGGCTCATATAGCCAGGGAGTGACTCTATCCACTCCAATCCCCATTTAAGGCAAACAATTACGCCATTACGCCCGGAAAGTCTATAAGGGCAATGTCTATGGTAGAAAAAGAAGACGAGGCAGACCCTGCCTAAGATGGAGCGATGGCGTAGGTCAGGACGCCAGACAGCTTTTAGAGATATCGAATTGGTGGACCTCGGCGCAAAACCGGGATGTCTGGAGTTCCTTATTAAGGCAGGCCTAGACCGGATACGGGTTGTTGCGCCGTTGATGATGATGATGAAAAATAAAAAGATTAAAATGACATTTCCAATAATTATTGTTTTATGATCTTTTCAAATAACGAAGCTCCCGCCCCGCACTCTGTGGAAGCTTGTTATTTTCATCAACTTTCAAATGGATTTAGAATATTAAAGGTTACGGTCTCAGCTATGCAGTGTCGATTTTAAGTGCTTTTTTCGCATTCCCTTAGAAAAACCCACTTTCAATTTCCATAAGTGTTAAACTGGAAAAAGTTCTAAACCATCGTAAGGATCCTTGCAACCGGGAATAGGAGAGATGTATTAACGTCTTCGCCTAACAAGAAGCATTAAGTATTCAATTAGCATAAACACAAACAACTTGCGTACGCTCAACTGGAAGGAACTTTGAACTAGAAGCAAGGCCCGGCCCTGCTTCAATGGCGTTCCCGACTCGCCCGAACAAATCCTCGCACTATGCAAATGAAAAATGTAAATTTCCTTCATTACCATCATTTCCAACTTCCGCACTACACGCTGTACCCGGTCGCATAGAACCTGAACAAGGAACAGTCTGCATACATAAACACCTTCCTCTGCTTCCACCGAAAAGGTGTAACTCCATTTACGGCGCTACGGCAAAAGGATATGTATTTTTCCTTGACAATGTTAGAACAGGATTTTTAATCGCTTCATCGCGTAATCCGCGCCTCTAACAACATTTCTATTTTTAAAACAACAAAAGCGTTCGATTGCATGTTCGCTTGACCAACGGTCAATTTTCCGTTCAACATCCTCACAGTTATCCTTCCACGTGAATAGTTCAATTCCGGTTTCCAATTAGGAGCACCGAAGCCCAGATCCGCGGATTTTCAAACGCGTGAAAATACACGTGTGACGCGGAACTTCGCGGAAATGGTAAACTATGGAAATTAGTTTGGCCGTGGAAGGACCTCATTTCCATGTTTTCTACAAACGAGTATGAGCGATGAAAGGACAATTAGTGGTTGTATGATTGGTAAGTGCAGCACGCACAATGCACGCACCATTGCCGTTACATGAAGGATTATTGAATAATTAGGAGGAGTTGAAACACAGGATTGCTTCTTTCCTTGGGCTCCGTAGAATACGAGTAAGTCTCCAAATTTTAGTGGTCAAGTAAGCATGAAATGAAAATTATTGAAATTTAATGGGGAAGACTTGAGAGCATACAAGTCAAGTACGCATATCGAATACCATCAACTACGTTTAGAGGAGGACTGTTAAACTGGGAGCTCCGTGGTTGTGTTTTTATTAGTGAATCGGTGTTATGCTTTGGATGTGAAGCATGGAACCCCACGCAAACATCTGAGAAAATGTTGATACGAATAACCTCTGCGTGGATTCAATAGACAAAGATGCCTCACCACAATTAGAGGACATAACACTTACTCTGATAACCTCCCACAACCCAGAATATAATCTAATTGCAAATTGCTGCAAATCAAAACATAAAAACCCGCGGAGTTATATGCAATGAACTAACAGCTTTTCGATGGTCAGACGACGATCCTGAGTGGCCAAAGACGACCTAGAGGGAAGAGTTATCCCAAAGCCTAAAAGATATTGGCTAAGTTGACCGTGAAGGTCAGCCTGCAAATACTGAAGCCCCATCGAAGCGCTCGGTCGGCACGTGCTTGCACGCCTCTCTGGCAGCCAGGCTCGGGAATGTGGGGAGTCCTTTGAGCGCTTCGATCCCTCACGTGTTATTTTACGAAATTCACGTATCTATACCAGTGAGTAGATCCGCACCGGATCCTGAAAAATAAACACACAAACATGGGGATTCGCGCGAGCCTAACGAAATAAACACCGCCCAAGCATTTTGTGGTGGTGGAATGAACTTAGAGGGGGTTTTCCAGTCAATTACTAAAAATTATAGTAATATACTCTTATTAACTTTATTTGAACAGATATCGGTATGGAGGGTATTTCAGAGCATAGGCGTCATATGATGATTTTTTTAGGTCTTTCGGTTTGGTAGATCCTGAGAATGGGTCTTCTATAGAAATGATCACTTTCGACCCCTCACACTTCCAGCAAATGTCAAAACTAAGACCGGCTTTGGAAAATACTAGTCGAGACCTTTAATTTGATTCCCCATATGATTATATTTTATGGACAAAAAAAAATTAAATTGGATGTAGAATTGTGTAACTCACTGTATGTGTTCCCAGTTCCCACCTTTCCACCAAGTTTGGGGTGAATCGAATATATGCCGAGTGGGAGGGCTGTCGACTACTCTGGCGCAAGCTGAAGAGGAAAGGCTTATTAAGAAATGCGCGGTAGTTGTGAAGCACATGCGATCTACGACGTTCCTCCAGAAAAACCACGCAGCAAAGGGGTGAAAAACGGGCTAATGGAACTGAAGGAACTCCTCGACAGGATTTCATATTATAGGCAGACATGGAGAGTAAGAGAAAATCCGCGGGCAGCAGAAACAACCGCGCCTCCCGACGAGAACACTACAAGTACCAAACGGATCGCAGACAGCCCATTGCAGAGTGAACTGGGGAAAAGCCGAAAGGAGGAAGGGACATCTTAAGGAGACTTCACTCAGGTACTCTCCAGGGCTCAATAGAAGAAGGCGAAGAGGAACAAGAGACAACAACATGTCGCGCCATCAGAAAAACCTCTGCCTAAAATTAAGGCGGACACGAAGAACGGAGCACCAAAAGAAAAGGTGAGGAGACGAAGGAGGACTAGACCGCCAGCTTTGCTTATTAACCCGACGGAAGACAAGACTTTTACGAAAATCCTCGGTGAAATCCGTTACAAGATCAAAACCGAAGACAAAGGAGCAAAAGTCTCTTCCATTCGTGAAACCAAGGGTGTTGCAATTCTAGTCGAACTAGGCCCGAAGAAAATAAATAAAGTGACGTTCTGTGAAGCAGTCAAGGGGATTCTGGAAGAAAAAGCTTTGGTTTCGAGCCTGGAACCCACGTATTCTCTGGAAATCCGAGACCTTGACTGCCTCACAGAAAAGAACGAGGTAGAAGAGGCCATCAAACGGAGGTAACCAATGTACGGATTGGTATCACGTCTGCGAACTCCCGAGGCCAAAAACTCACTGTGGTGGAAGTTGCCGAGCAATCCGTGAGGAAGCTTCTAAACAGCGGGAAAATAAGAATTGGTTGGGTAGTGTGTAGGATACAAATCCGGGCCGCCCCAACGAAATGTTACAGGGGTTTGGATTATGGGGGCACATCTGCAGCCTGTCGGCGTGCTGACAGAAGGGCAACATGCCGTAAATGCGGTCAGTCAAGCCAAAAAGCGAACACCTGCAATGAAAAGGAAAGCTGCGTCCTATGCAGGGACCGTGGCGCGACTGATGGGGGAGGTGTCCAGTCTTCAGAGCAGAATTGGAAAGCGCTAGGACGCGGTCAACATGATTTGCATCACACAAATCAATAAGCACCGGAGTGCAACCGCTCACGAGTTGCTAGTGCAATTCGCTGCGGAGACCAAAGCTGATTAATTACTCAGCAGTGAACAATACCAAAACAAGGACCCAGTTTCAAGGCACCCTGACATATCTGGAACCGCTGCCATCTGGCTTCGGGGCGGCACCCTCATTAGGGTTCTTACCCAAGCCCAAGGGGGCGGCTTTGTCCGGATTCGGTGTTCAGAGATAACGTTTTTTAGTGTCTAACCTACGCCGAATGAGACGATGCCGGTTTCCGACGCAGGCTTGATGTTTCGGAGGACGCTATCTTAGGCACAGATGGGCGCATTCTGTTCCGGGGTGACTTCAATGCCAGGGAACTTGAATGAGGCATGCCTCACACAGACTCCAAAGGGAAACGAATTCTGAAAATGGCGGCGAGAACAGGACTGATAATTCTAAACACCGGATCTACTCCAACGTTCCAGCCCCCGAAAGTAAACACCGGGAGGTTTGTCGAAACTCTTGCAACAGGTGGGGACGCGCTGGAGGGTACTCCTGGGGGCGGTCGCACTGCAACCGACACTGTCGTAAATTCAACGACGGCCTGCGGAGCCTCCATGTCCAGGAGGGCATCGGGATGTGGTAGACCTTCTATGTATTGGTGGACGGTGGAAATCGCAGAGCCCCGCAAGAAGTTTCAGAGGCTCTGCCGCTTAACACAACATCTAAGCGACCGGGAGGAGGCATGTACCATAATAACGGAGAACAAATCAGCCAAAAGGAGACTCCGCAACGCAATAAACAAGAGCAAAGCTCGCTGCTGGCAGGATCTGGTTGACGAGGTGAATGGGGACCAGTGGGGACTTGGTTGCAAACTGGTAACCCAAAAATCGGAGCTCTGCGGAAACCGTGTTCACTTAAGCCCGAGCAGATGGACCGCATTGTAAGGGCACTATTCCTTGAACACCCCGTATGGGACGATGACGTCGGCGCAGAGAGCGCGGAGGACTGTGCACTTCTCTACACTCTTTCAGGACCTGATGGTATCCAGCAGAGGTATACAAAGTGGTATTCCAACACCACCCAGACCTACTGCTCGGCGCATTCAAAGCTTGCCTGAAAGAGGGTACTTTCCCTGCACGTTGGAAGGTGGCGAAGCTTGTGCTGATCAACAAGGGGAAACTCGACCCTGAGTTGCCGTCTTCATACCGCCCACTATGTATGCTTGGCACTGTTGGAACAGTGCTCGAAAAGCTCATCCGAAGTAGCCTCGCTGAAGCGATACGCACTGTCGGAGATTTATCTTCCCGGCAGTTTGATTTTAGGGGAGGGAGATCCACAATTGATGCTGTCATGCAAGTCGTGGATGCCGTTCGACGAGCGGAGGTACATAACCGACAAACTTGACGGGTGGTGCTCCTCGTAACGCTTGACGTCAGAAATGCCTTTACTACTGCTAGATGGAAAGACATTTTAGGTACACTAGCCAATACGTGCCGAACTATCTCTTACAAATATTGAGTGACTATCTGAGGAACCGCTCCCTGCTCTATGAAACACTAGAGGTTCAAAGGAGGATGAAGGTCACGTCGGGGGTAGCACAGGGATCCATCCTAGGGCCAGACCTCTGGAACGCTACCTATGATAGTCTACTTAAACTCGACATGCCAGAAGGGTTGTGCCGGGTCGGCTATGCAGATGATGTTGCGACGCTTATTGCTGGACGCACTGTCGAACAGGCGCAAAGCCGACTCGACATATTGATGCGACGGGAAAGCGCATGGATGAATACTCATGGTTTCAATCTTGCACTAGAAAAAACCCGAAGTGGTCATCCTCACTAAAAAGAGAATTCCGAACCTGCGTCCCATATCGTTCAGCGAGTCGATAATCGAGTCAAAATCAACGGTAAAGTACCTCGGGTTTACTCTTGACGCAAAGATGAGCTTCTTTGAGCAAATCAAAGCAGGACCGAACAAGGCTGCAGCTGTAGATTCGGCGTTAAGTAGGCAAACATTGCAGGTCCTACGCCTAGCAGGCGACATCTTCTGATGAGTTCAACACAGTTTGTTCTGCTCTACGACGCAGAGGTATGGACTGACGCCCGTGGCAAGGAGATATATCGAAAGCGTCTCGTGCAAGTACAGAGATGGGGAGCTTTGCGGGTGGCGTCTGCGTACCGCACTATCTCTGAACCGGTCGTAATGGTGATCGCAGGAATGTTCCCGTTGCCCTTCTTGCTAAGAAGCGTCATAATATGATATATACAAGCGCAAAGGAGAAAAGCCAAGGGAGGTGGTTCCTCGTGAAGAACGGCAACACACTCTAGACGAGTTGCAGATGGCTAACTGAAATTAGAGGCAGATGGAGTTTGCGGCTCATTGGCAACTTAGGTGCGTGGTTGAATCGGAAACATGGTGAAACTGACTATTTCCTTACCCAATTTTTAAGCGGGCGTGGAGGTTTTCAGCCTTACCTGCACAAGATTGGAAAGGCACAATCTCCGGGTTGTATGTTTTGCAATGCAGTTGTGGCCGACGCCCATCACACTTTTTTCACTTGTGGAAGGTGGGATGGGGTTCGTCAACAACTCTATTTAAACACAGGGGATCTCTTTCCAGACAATATTGTCGAAAAGATGCTGAAGTGTGCTGACAGGTGGAGCGTGTTGCCCATTACGTTTGGGTCCTTCTCGGTGCTAAGAAGATAGAACTCGACCGGGGGAGGAGGCGAATGGCAGGGCGTTGCTTGAACTGACAATTCCTTTCCTCCTCTCCCCTTCCGTTGGTGAAAGGAATTCCCTGATTTGAAGGCTCCGCAAGGCGGAAGAGTTCGAGGTGACAAGTAATGTGACATTCGGTTCCAGGCTAGTTCTCTAACCACTGGGAGGTGTTTAGTTGGTAGTTCGACGAGGTACCGAACCGGGATTCCAACACTGTGTGCGTAAATTCATTCACCTACCCTACCCTCCCAAAAAAGGGGGAAAGTTGTAGAGAGTGCAAAGAGGAGCAAAGAGAGAATGGAGGATACTTGTGTAAAGCTCTCAACACCAATAAAAGCCGGAGGTTCAAGGAACCAGTAGCGAAAGGAGTGCAATTTTTGGACCTCATATCGGCTCCATAAATGAAATCCCAAGAAGTGGGAGCTAATATTTGGACAACCGTGAAGCCACTGTATATTAATGGGTAGAGCATGGAAGCCATCAATATATTTATATGTTTAGGAAGCGTAGTTTCTACCGACGGTGACAACGAACTACCGCTTTCTCTGCCTTGCCTGACTTATCTAAAGTCTTGAGATGCAGTTATCTCAACTCTAAGATCAAATTGAGACTGTTCTGTGCTAGTATTCTTTTTGTGTTGCTATATGAGAGTACCACATGGAAAGTGAACCTTTTTGCTTACGTCGTATCATCAGAGTCTGCCAGCCTGATACTATTACAAACGAAGAACTTGTTCGGCGGACAGGTCTGGCACTCGTACGCTATGTGATCGGAAGGTGGAAGTCTACTCCGACTACATGGTCTACTGGATGACCACTATAATATATAGTGTAGTGCTTCTCCTCCTGGAAACCGGCCCTTGTCCGGTTTATTATTTCCGCGCATTATTTCCAATGCTGTTACATCAGCCTTATATTGAGGCAAGGTACAGCTAGCTGCTTGGCTAGCTCCTTTAAGGTACAGGGAGCACATATTCCATGATAAAATGCGCATACTTATCGTTTGTTCGTTGAATGATCAATCCAAGGCTTCTTTTGTGGTTTTAAGCACCATTGTAGCTACCAATTCGCCGCATGTCTACGAGGATACCTAGAAATAAATGAGTAAACTCGTCAAGATCCTCCAAAATAAATCTTTAGTACGAAATACAATTTCCTACCAGAAAAAACGTAAAAAGGGAGTGGCTAATCGTAGAGAATATTTAGGGTGATCTATTTAACTATTTATGCGATTTATCTATCATTTAGGATTATCTATTTAATTTTATTGTATTTCTAACGGTTGTATTTTTACCAAAAGAAATGCTGCAAATTACTGAAGATAATACATATTTGTAAGTATATTTCAACACATAAATAATTATCTCCGATTCCCATTAGTCTAACTCTTTCTGCTTTTCCAGGTCAACTAATAGTTATTCCATCCACCTAATTGTACCTTCCCATCTTATCCTCTCAACTACACCTTCCTCTCTTCATAAACTCAATGCTCAAAGGCCAGATACATAATCTGTTGAAGATACAGTTGTACCACTCGTTCATAAAACCGAGCTCTACTGTAAGGATACGCCAGGCGCCCAACTTAGAAGTGACTGTAATGCTCCGTGAGAAAACAGGGGTGACTTCAGTCCCACAGTAATTACATTCGATGGTTAGGTGGCCGAATATGCAGGGAGAAGGCAAGATAAAAAGGTGGTTTCGGTTAGGGGTGCAATTACTACGGCAAAAAAACCATGAAAGCAATAATAAAAATCATATTGCTTTCCACAAGCACCACGCTGTACAAATAAGGGTGTGGGTCCTGCGAAAGGAAAGCAAAGCGAGAGCTGCTAAGTGTTTCAGGTTAAATGCAAATTGAATGTCAGTTAAATGCACTTGCAAAGTGGTTGCGGCAAGTGGAAAGGACGTACATATATTGCACAAAGCACGTCCGAAAGGGGTGGTGAGGAGCCAGAAAGGAAATTGCAAACGCTTTTGATGCATTGCAGTTCCACCTTAGTATAGGCGCAGCATGCACTTTCCATATATTGTAATGAACGTTCGGTTTGCTGTTCTTATTAACGTGATGAATTGGTGTTTACTCGTATGTGAGAAGGAGCGTTCCAGTTGAGAGAAATCGATTGCATGCATTAATCAGATATGCTGGGATATGGACGAGTGTTGCGTTCTGGCAAACCATGAAAATGGGTTATGGGGAATCGATTATTAAACATGTGGAGTTCGCATTAACATACTAAATGCATTGGAAAAAAGCGGCGACATTCATTTGATATAAATTTCAAAATAGCTTTTCAAGTGATTCTCACTTCCACCTCAATTAAACCGCACGAAGTAAAGCGTTTCCAGTCACTTGGGCGGAAGAGTAGGGGTAGATAGGTAAGTATCAGTGGCCGCTCCGAGGAGCCCCATTAGCGCTTTGTTGCGCCGTTTTGATGCCAAAGACTCCTGAGATCGTGACTGGTATTATGGGAGCAAGGAGGCAGAGTCCAGCCGGCTCGAATCTTCAGAGCCAGCCCGTAGCATTCACGGGAGGAAACAGCTCTCCCACCCTGCAGCTAAAAATCTCTCTGAGGTCCCCGAAGGAATGGTTTACCCAGTGTCCGCAGCCTGACTCTAGCAAGAGTTGGGCAATCGTAAAGAAAGTGCATGAGGGTTTCCCTTCCTTCTCCGCAGCTTCGGCAATGTGAGTTGTAGGGTATGCCGAGCTTAACGGAATGGTCCATGGCCAGTGCCCCGTGCAGACCGCTGTAATTTTAAATGCACAGGAGCTCTCGTGATAGGGCTATATTATAAACGGGCAAAATTCTACTTGACTTGGCCTACACCATCTTAGGCCCGCGGCTGCTAGGTAGTGCGAGTAGACTCAGCCCCCGGCAGCCGCCAGCGGAACACCGACTGTATTCGCCGAAGGACTGCCAAGAGCAGAGCTTCGCCTGGCTAATCTGTTAGCCTGCTCATTCGCCTCTATGTTCCTATGCCCGGGAACCCAGAGGAGAGTGACCTTGAGCATGCCGCCCAGACGGTTCAGCGCGTCTCTGCACTGCCCCACCGGCCTGGAAGATGTCGTCGCTGAGTACAAGGTCTTGATAGCCGCTTGGCTGTCGGTCAGAATGGCTAAATTACGCTTGGGGCTCGAATCTCGCTTAAGCCATCGGCAGACTTGCAATATCGTCAGTACTTCCGCCTGGAATACACTGGCGAAACCTGGGAGACCATATGACTTGAATACACTGTGTGTATTCGAGAAAACCCCAGCGCCGACTCCACAGGCCATCTTTGATCCATCCGTAAAGAATACTGTGTCATAATCTTGCAACACGCCGCCGGTCTTCCACTCTGCCCTGGTTGCAAAGTCCACAGCAAAGTTTCTCGTCAAGTTCAGATTGCGTGTGGCATAGTCCGTGAGGGATGTCCAGATTTCCCGGGGTATTTCATCTAAGATGTTGCTATCGCCGTAGGACTTCGCTGCCCAGCATCCGGACTCACGTAGTCTGACGGTACTGCACGCTGCGCGCTACATATTGAATGTGGTGGTCTAGGGTAAGAAGATCCAGGAGTACATTCAGAGCATCTTCCTGGCAGGACTGCAGAGCCCCAGTAGCACCTCCACACTCCGTTCTTTGAATCCTATTAAGTTTCATACTATTGTATTTTTTCATAAAAGCCTGCCACCATACAATAGAGCCGTACGTTAGGATCGGACCCACTACAGCGGTGTACATCCAGAGAACCATCCTCGGTCGGAGACCCCATTTCTTTTGCAAAGGTCCTTTTGCAGTCATAGAAGGCTATACAGGCCTTCTTAACCTTCAGTTCTATGTTCAATCTCCAATTTAGCTTTGGATCCAGGATTACACCCAGATACTTTACATTAGAGGAAAGAACCAATATTTGTTCATTCAGCCGTGGTAAATGGAATTCAGGTATCCTTGCCTTGGTGGTGAATAGCATCAGTTGCGTTTTGGTTGCGGCCACAGGCACACCTTTCGCAACGCTCCTTCCAAGATGTCGCTCATAATGGACAGAAACATCCAGTCGTCGGCATACGCCACCACCTTCACCCCGCTCCTGTCCAATGTACGTAGAATTTTGTTCATTGCTATTAACCAGAGCATCGGTGAGATGGCACCACCCTGGAGTGTGCCTCTGTTCACAACTCTTATGAAGTGGTTGCCTCCCAGATCCGACTGGATTATCCTGGTACTTAGCATGGATATAATCCACTGCGTGAGACACCCCTCCAATCCAATACCGGTCAAGGCTTCCTTGATGGTGTTGGTACTAACGTTGTTAAAAGCTCTTTCTATATCCAAGAAGGCAGCTAGGGTATACTGCTTCTACTACAGCGACCGCTCAACCGTGCCAATTACCTCGTGGAGGACAGTTTCAGTGGATTTTCCTTTGAGGTAGGCATGTTGGGACTTAAAGAAAGGCGTTCTCTCCATAATCGTCCTTAAATGAATGTCCAGGACGTGCCCTAGGGTCTTCAACACGAAAGAGGTCAGGCGGATTGATCGAAAGTCTTTCGCGGACTCACGGTATGAAAACCACTCGTGCGCGCCTCCAGGACTGTGGTACGTATCCTAAAGAGATGAAGCTCCGGTGTATCTCAACAAGCCACGGCACAACCCTTTCCTGCTGCTTCTATAGCACGACTGGCATTATGTCATCTGGGCCTGGAGATTTATACGAAGAGAAGCTGTTTATAGCCCAGTCGATCTTATCTTCGGTAATTACCGATTTGATAGTCTCGCAGAGCTGGGGTGGCCGCAAACCTTCCAAGCAAGGTTCTGACTCACAGTCCTCCTCGCTGGCGAGAAAATGCGTTTGAACCAGCAGCTCCTCTAAGATTTCGCTAGAAGATTCCGTCCATGAGCCTTCCGACTTTTTAAGAAAGGATGGGCTCTTATGTTCCTTGGAATCTTACTGAGCCTCGCGAATTCAATGGTGTTTTCGATGTTCTGACAATAGTCCAACCAAGACCGCCTCTTGACGGTTCTGATGGCGGACTTGTTCTTCCACAGGCAGTTCTTGTATGGCTGCCAATATTTATGCCGTAGCAGATGTTGAAGATTTCTCTGGTCAGCTTCCTGAGACTGGAGAGATCTTCATTCCACCACGGTGGGAGTGTCTTTTTGCTGTACTTAATAGGGCACGAGACTTTAAAGGCGGTATCGAATGCCTTTTCCAGAGGCCCAACCTTTGACTCCAGTTCGTCTGTGGTGCCAATTTTACCAATTTGCGCACCGGAGAGTTCGTTCTTATTTACTTGACCAAACTTTCTCCAGTCGATCCTCCAGGGGTCTCTGAAGGGTTTGGAGGCCACTGCGGAGAGATCTAAACTGAAAAGTATCCAACTGTGATCTGAGAAGGATCTCTGGTCAAACACTTTCCAGTTCTCCACCCTAAGAATCCCATTGTCGATTATTAGGGTGATATCAAAGACCTCCTCCCACCCGTCGCAGTCCTCCGAGCTGGGGAAATGGAAGGTTGGTGTACTGTCCCTGTTACACACCGATAGATTTGAAGTATTAATAAAATCAAAGAATGACTCACCTCTTTCGTTGATTTCGGAGCTGCCCCAAAGCATATGCCTTGCATTAGCGTCGCAGCCTATCAGCAAGTTGGCTTTCTTTGTTGCTATGGGGTTCGTCAGATGGCGTAGTTCGTCTGGCGGAGCTGATCGGTCGTGAGCCATGTAAGCCGAGGAAATATACACGTTCTCTGCCCCCACCTGCTCCCGCCTGATCACGATTAAGCCGCTAGAACTCAGATCCGGACACTGAAAAGCGTGCAGACTCTTCCTCGCGAGAATACATGCTCTAGGTCTATCCTGATCAGTGTCTCCTGTGCTGTGGAATAAATTAAAATATTTGCTTTGAAGCCCTTTGATGGTTTGATCGCCTCCGACCCAGGGCTCCTGTATTAACGCGATGTCGATGTCTTCCTCTAAGAGGAAGACAAGCAGATTAGCCGAGACATACTTCGAGTGCTGCAGATTTATCTGCGTTACCCTCAGCAGTCCCCGGTTCGTCAGTCCCCGTCGGACAATCAATCGTCATCTCATCTAACATTGGGTGTAGGTCGTCGTCCCGTTTTGCAGAGCGAAACAAATTTTACCTTTGCATTCCTGACTCCGAACTGTACTTTATAGTCGGCCTTTTTCAGTGCCTCCAGGCACTCCTCGTTTATACGGAGTAGTAAAGGTTGGCTGTTTATCTGAGGTTTCTCTTCCTTGATAACAACCCAGTCATCCATAGGAATCCCGGGGTTATGAAGGCGCAGGAATTGGACGAGCTTGTCCTTAGCCATGCGGATCTTCGGTAACCAGATGCGAGCGACCGGTCTCCTGGGAATCTCGTCGTAAAGGATGACCTTGAGCTTTACGCCCTCCCAAGCGTCGCTGATCTTAGCGACACACGAACCTGAGAGGAATCAAAGTAGGGGATGAATCCCCCGTGCTTGCCTTCGGTGTCCAGAAGATGCTCAAAGACCATGCCCGACAGCCTGGCCCCAATACTGGTCCACACCTGCGGCCCTAGTTTGCCGCTAGCAGAATTACCATCCGCCAGCGCCGCAGGTAAGTGGGTTCTGGCCACGTCGCTGAAGGGCTTCGCAATTCGTGGCCCGTCGGCTGACGGTTGCTGCGCAATTTTCTTCGGATGTTGCTTAGCGTCTGAGCTCTTGCCAACTCTGCTCCGTTTCTTCTCTTGCTCGACTTCGTCTTGAGAAATCGATTGCATGCATTAATCAGATATGCTGGGATATGGATGAATGTTGCGTTCTGGCAAACCATGAAAGTGGGTTATGGGGAATCGAGTATTAAACATGTGGAGTTCGCATTAACATACTAAATGCATTGGAAAAAAGCTGGGACATTCATTTGATATAAATTTCAAAATAGCTTTTCAAGTGCTTCTCACTTCCACCTCAATTAAACCGCACGAAGTAAAGCGTTTCCAGTCATTTAGGCGGAAGAGTACTCGTTTCAATTATCCACACCAATTACGCTGTCCAATACTTTTCTCAAGAATCAATATCCAATAATTTTTCCTCAACTAAATGTTTCGCAACATAACTTAGCCGGCACGTTCTAACCCCGGCATTTGATTACGTTCAAGATAATAACGACGAAACCAAATTAATAAAGCTATCCTAGCCGTAACCATTTAATTAGAAGGAGCAAAATTCATTGGATTCCCTCACTATGGCTTCCCCCAATATTCCCGTGTAATAGATAGACTGACCTTTCTAATTACTGACACGAAAAAAAACCTACTTTATTGGAAATGTCTCGCGATAACCCAAACCAGACCAGATAAATCTGAACGTTAATAAAAGGACACGGCGACAAACCAGAAATCGCCTGTAAACGTTTATCCTGGACTAACGTGAACTAACAAAGTTATCCGAAAAAATGTTCTTTATCTTTGGATGAATCTATCGAAGCCCAAGAAAGGATGAGATAGCATTGACTTTATGTGTATGCATGGAGTCATATAGATGAAAGTACGTAAATATGCTTGGGGAGCTGTCGGGAAAATTGTTACACCCGTGTAGAGTTGAATGGACTCAATCGAGTAGAACATAAACTCGAACCCTTCGAAATCGATTACTCTTCCATAAGTCCATAAATATCCTTTTTCCCCGCGCACAATTGTCGACTATGGAATCGTTTATCCCCGTTGCAGACGTTCATGATATCCTTGGACATGCGAGATCTAAAGTGATGTCTTGTAAGGTGACCCGCGAAAATAAAAATAGATTTTTGACATTATTTCAAAATTATTGAATGGGAGAACTATGCACGGAATTTAAGGTAAGAAGGTAAAATAAGGTAAGAGTAAGAATATATAAAGTCCTTTAAGAACAGTACTTAAATATTCTGATTATGTCGTACTTTCGATTTCAACAGACCTGGCAACAATATCAGAATAGCATTACCATTTCCAGAATCTTTACAGAGCTGTCATTGAATAGAGCATTACATAACAGAGAGCATGGAATGGGCTATCACGGTCGCTATTTTAACAGATTCCCATCGTTGAGGAATTTGAATTAATTGCAAACCAATCAAGAACTGGTGGTTGGGTGCTTCAGGTATGGAAAATTTTGTGATTTTCTTACTTGACAAGCGTTTAGATCCATTTAATGAGTTTCGAGTAAATTGAATGTGTCAGACAAACAGGCAGACAAACAATGAATTGATTTTAATAACTTTAAAAATAGACAGGATATTGCCTTAAAATTCAGCGACGTAGGTGGCAAGATGACGGAACTGATGGAACAAATTATTCAGTACGAATTACACGATATGACGTTTGATAAATCAAAAAGGTTGTCAGTTTTAACAGATACTCAAAAGCAGGAAAACAACGGACTGAAAAATGCAGACTTAATTTGATGAAGAAATCATTTTCAGAAACCACTCAACCAAAAATTTTGAAAAAAAGTTATAAGAAACTGGTATATGAATTTTGAATGTCAAAATGTATTCCATATTAAGGAATACTCAAATGAAGTTACATTTATTGAACTTACGTTTAAACAAGTCGGGAAACCGGAAGCTTGACGCTTCAGGTATAAAAGGTTTTGTGTTTCCCTATGTGAGGAGCATAACGTAGTTCTCCATTGGTTTATAGCATTGACCCGAGATATTTAAATCGCTCAGTTCTGGGGAGGTTACCACCATTGCCAGAACTCAGCGATTTAAATATCTGGAGGGGCAGATTACTGCTATTGAAAGAACTGAGCGATTTAAATATCTCGACTCAATGCTACCAGCCAATGGAGAACTGCGTAATGAAATGTTTCAAGCATTAAGGCCACCTGAATGAAGTGACATTCCGCAACTGGTGTTCTTTGTGATCGACGTATCAGCGCACGTCCCAAATCTAAAATTTACTGCAATGTCGTCCGTCTGTCGCTCTCTATAGTTCGAGTGTTGACTATAAAGGACAATGAACGGCGTCGTGCAGTAATGGGGACGAAGATGTTGCATTGCACTGGTGACGTGACACGTTTTGATCACGTCTGAAATGAGAATATCCGCGATCGATATGCACCGATCGTGGAAAAACTGCAAGAGAGGCGTTTTCGATGGTGTGGTCACGTAATTCACGCTAACGAGAATTCAACAACCAGTATTGGTCAGAACATCGAAGTCAATGGTAAGCAACCAAAAAACCGGCCAAAACAATGGTCGCATGATAAACTGGATGGGGATTTGAAGGTCTCACGATTACATCCTGTTCAGGCATTTGATAAAATAAAATGACGAAACCGATCACGACGAGCCGACCCCGCTTGTGAACTGAAGGCTGAAGAAAAAGAAGAAGATGTGAGGAGCGATGAGCCTGGCAGTTCCGTGTCACATAGTTAAAAATTCTATTGGCATCTATTTTTTAGAAAGTAATTTAAATAAATCATTTGATGGAAAGCCCTGTATTGAAATAGTCAACCTCATCTGCTTCACACTCTGAGTTTAATATTATTAGCAAATGCCAACAATTTAACCAACATCAAATATAACAAAGGGCTAGGGAGAATTAGATTCTTCTTGAATGGAATTTTAATATTTCACTCGAATTTCAATTATTCTCGTTAATTATGACGTCAGCATCTTATTTGTATGGCTTAGGATGCTGTTAATTAGCACGAAATTGATAAGTTTGAACTGCTATAACTGTCCCAATAACAGTTGGATTTTCATAAAACTTCGCATGTGTATGCACGAGGCTGTCCTCTATGTCGGTGCAAAATTTAGTACACTTTGGAGTAACTTAAGGGGAGTTTTTTAGTCAATTTCTAAAAGTTGATAATATACTATTAGTAAATTTTTTGAGCAGATACCGGAATAGGACATCTCTCGAAGATTAGATTTCACATAAGTGTTTTACACAAAATCTTAAAATGTGCTGCAGATAAGTAGATTCTTCATAAATGCGACTTTAATATTCCACGCGAATGTCAATTATTCCGGGTAATTATGACGTCAGCATGTGATTTGCATGGCTTTGGAAGCGGTAAATTCGCGCGAAATTACTAAGTTTGAACTGCTATAACTTTGGCGTTAATTGCCAGATTTCTACGAAATTTTGCATGTTTATACGAAATATTGTCCTCTATGCTGGTACAGGATGAACTTAAGGGGGCTTTTCAGCAAATTTCTAAAAAGTAGTAATATACTATTAGTAAGTTTATTTGAGCAGATATCGGAACGGGGCATATTTTGAGACCTAGATTTCATCTAGGCGCACCACCCTGATTTTTTCCGGAATTTTAGGATGGGTAGTTTCCGAAAATGGGTCCTGTCTCACTTCAAGTGCGTACATTTTGACTCATTACTCACGCACTTTGCAATTTATGCCAAAACTAATGTCAGTTTCGGAAAGTACAAATCGAGGCCTTTCATTTGATACCCTACACAACTATATCCGGTGAAAAAAATTTTTGAATCCCCCCTTTGCATGTATGGGGAGCCCCCCTTTAAACTCCACCTAAATTTATGCCACTCACTGTATGCGTGGGATTTCATAGTTCCCATCTGTCCACCGAAATTCGTTCGGATCGGTTTAGCCGTTTTGGAGAAAAATGAATCGATTTTAATAAGGTTTTGTTTTACACAAAACCTTAAAAACGGTCAAAATTCCAAAGTAGCAGTTCTTGTCAGAGAAATGTTGGAGAAATATAAATGTGAAATGTGGGCTGCCAAAATGCAAATTACGAACCTTTATTGATGCCAAAATGTTAATAAAGCTTTAGACCACTTTGGTACGACCTTTAACTATCAAAAACGGCTTATGCTTGGTTTCTGGAATGTGCATTTAGGACAACCAGAAAAGACTTGCCGCACTATATGCTGGACATTCTGGGCCTGGACTCGAATCAGTGATACATCGTTGGCATGGTATTCAGGGCTTCAGTATCAACACCGCCTAGAATCCCCTCTGACAATCAGGTGAGAGTGAACACCGAAACCTGGATGGCTTTTCATAACACCTATAAAGGGGAAATTAATGCCGCAATAAACGTACTTAACAGAAGTTCTATAGATA
The DNA here is from genome assembly GCF_905115235.1 of Hermetia illucens. NCBI lineage: Eukaryota > Metazoa > Arthropoda > Insecta > Diptera > Stratiomyidae > Hermetia > Hermetia illucens. The sequence goes on from NC_051849.1 coordinate 28,112,564, forward strand.
GGTGCATCCCTCTGAAGTTTTGGCTTCATATTCTGGTGTGTTCCTCTCTAGCCTCGATTTATTTTTAGTACTCACTGGTGCTGTAGTCAGGCAATAGCGCTCCCTTGAGTGCCATGCCTGGGTGATGTATTCGGATTCTTGCAATCCGATCTCTCCAGTGCAACGTGCCGGTTGCCGGTGCCGGTAGTTGTCACTGAGGCCCCTCTACATTACAGTGTTGAGAGAGGAAGTCGTTTATCAGTAGACCATCAACTGTAATACCAGGTATCTTTCTTACTACCTGGAACTTATTCGGTTCCAGATAGTAAGTAAGGTATTCGAGTGTGTAGTTTTAATATTGCCCCGCATTTCTCTAAGGTTTTGTCTTTCCCAAATGGAGTTTGTAAAATATAAGCTCGGCTTGATTTATTGCGGTCCCTGGCTTTAACGATTCCTCCTTTATTATACTTACTTCTCCGCCCGCGTTGACGACCAACTCCACCTCTCTCGGTGCCCTATATCCAGAAGGACCCGGACCAATGAAATTGTCTTGCGCAATGCACGGGTATACCCTCCTATGTTGCTTTTGCTGCCCGGATTTGGGGATTTTAGCTCGACCTTTGGGAGTTTCTCTGATGTCGGCATTCCCATTTGGCCGCAGAAATAAGAATTCCTTTTCTCTGGCGGAGGTCCAGACACTGCTGTAATTTCTAGCCAGTAACTTCTCGGCCTCTTCAACCGTTGGCTGCTGACAATTGGTTGATGGTCCTCATCCCTAAGTAAAGTGGGCAGTAATTGATTGAATATTGTTTGTTGCTTCGGTGTTAAATAGCCCCATACACGTTTGCAGCATCCGAGGAAAGCATTTAACTCATAATGGCACGTTGGGGATTGTTCCCCGGAAAATATGGGAATTAACTAGCTAACCAAATTCTCACTTCACTCACTCACTTCACTCACCTCATCAAAATGTGTTGCTCTGGACTAGTACCCATGGTTATGACTTGGAAACCTTGGATACAGTTAGTTACACTAAAACTATTTTCAGCTAAACTTATGTCCTTTGTAGGACAGTTTTTAGTCTCGAGAGAAACAGAGGATTGCTCAAATTCCAAAATGTGGTCAGCATTGCGCTCGCCCGTTATTGTTACCCTGATTTGACTCAGGTACTCATTCACAGCTGAGTCGACTGGTATCCGACGTCAAATCACGATACAAATCCCTCTGCCACTAGCGAGATTTGAACGGCGACCTTCCCCTTCCCTCTCAATAATTCTCATTAATGTCATCTCTGGCATGTCTGGTTCTTGAAACAAATTTATAAATAAATAACCCTTTTTCTACACAAAAATGCTGGAGTTAAACTGACTATGCCAGCTGTCCTACTACCTTGTGAGGAAGGTGGCAATGGTTTGTGTTGAAGATTTTCAAGCTTCCAAATGTTAGAACACTGGCTTCCTCGATCGCACCGGATTGGTAATGCACAAAGCACTACCGGCTGCACCAAAAATGTTAATGGGAAAGCCGATAGTGCGTGCAGGCTGCGCCAAGATATTCATGTTATGTATTGCCACCATGCATCTTTGGACCTCTTTCCCAAAGTGCGGCAGCACAATAAACGTTTTTGCCAGCTTATCTAGCTTCTATACTCGTACGGATCGCCCCCAGTCTCATCTGGGTTTTACTATCACTGCTCGTAGATCAAATTAAAAGAAGAGCATTCCCTAGAAAATTGTATTTAGAGCGATGGGCTGTCGTAGCGAAAGGTCGCGGTTCAAATCTCGCTGGTGGCAGAGGGATTTGTATCGTGATTTGATGTCGGATACGGAATAGCAGTTATTGATCCGACGACTGATAAGTGCAGTCGTCGGTTTACAAGGCTGCAAATTTATTTGGGAAATGTGGTACCTTATCTACCCTTCAGATGGAAATGCCGAGTGCTGCACGTCCCCTTCACTGGTTTTAGGAGCCGACACTTGTAACGTGACGGTCGCTGGCCCGTAGTATAGCCGACAGCCCGATTTTTTCCGAACCTTCTTAACATCGGGTTCGAGATCGCCGATAGTGAGAAAAGTTCCCGGTCTATCGGCTTTCACTCCTGTTTTGCTGCCTAGCAGCATTCAGGAGGAAGTGTGGAGGTTATTCCGCACACCAAATTGTTCCAGAACCCCAGTACCATTCCGCTCTTCTTCTGGAAGCCAGAGGAAGCACTTTTTGAGCCCCGAACGCTCCTTTCCCCTCAACCTTGCCACATCTCTTGGGTTGTGCGTTGCCCGGAGGCTATTTGCCCGAAGACGGTTTGCCCGGAGGCGGTTTGCTCGCAGGCAGTTTGCCCGGAGGCGGTTGGCCTGAATGCAGTTTGTCCGAAGGCGGTCTGCCTGAAGGCTGTTTGCTGTCCGTGGACAGGTGCTTACCTATGGGCAAGACTTTAGCCTGAGCAGGTGGCGCCGATTGGAGCCTAGGGTCAGGAGTGCTTCGGCTCCTCCGTTAAGGACTGGGTCCCAATTGGATTGGTTACCACCTGAGTAACTGGAGAATCTCAGTCAAGACTCAGGTTCTCCATCGATGAGCTTAGGGTTGCCCCTTCACTCGGGGTTGCATCGTCACGATCGAGGTTTAATTGTGTTTGCTTAACAGGTTTATGTTTTTTTGTTTTTTTTTGTTTTATCGGGAAAAGTAAGTCGTTCTCGGCAGTGCCCCTTTTTGCCGATATAAGGCTAGTTGAAGCGCCTGGTACCTAGAGTTCACCATTTATGGCCACATCTTAACCCCTGTGACCATTCAGTCCTCGGCACGGTAGTCAAACCTTGGCTTGGGGTTTTGATTACCGCTTGGCTTCAAGTGTCACCTTCCGTTTCCTGGAGGATCTTCCTTACTTAGCTCCCTCACCACGACAAGGGTAGGTAATCGTCGAGGGAAGGGGGAAAGTAGTAAATAAGGAGCTGATCCTACCCCGCGACGCAATACCGAAATGGCATTCCCGCGGAGTAAGCGAAGGAGAAGGAGGTGGTTTAATAAGTGAGCGTCTCACATAACCGCATGATAAGAGCCAGCGGTAGGTTTTGAATCTTTCCACCTTCCAAAGACAAAAAAAAAACGGGGTGAAAAGTATGCGAGTTTGGGGTGAAAATTATCCAGAAACCATATTACCCTGTTTTTGAGTGCAATTTCCATTCCTGGCGCCAGAGAAAACTCTGCGCCAGGGGGAATCCCCCTTTTCCATACACTTCTGGTCAGGCCTGAGCGGACCAGTAAATTTCTGTGGGACTTTTGGTATACTAAATTAAAAAGCTACAAAAGGTCATAGTATCGAAAGATATTTCAAATAGAAATAGTAAATCAAAGTCTTAATTCGTTGGAGGAAGAATCTGACGGGGTAAGAGTTCCTAATAAATTTCCCAATAAACCCCAATGAAACTCGTCATCAAACTAGGATCTAATTTCACATACCATTAAACTGTTACAATTTCCACATCAATTTATTTTTTCCACCAATTGTCAAGTCCCCTTAATTCTGGTCAACGTCGTCGTAATAATTCTTCAAACTTTCCCAAAACAAATTACAAACAAACACCATTCGAGAAATTTACGAGTTCAACCAAATACCAAAAACAACTATTAAAAGGTATCCCAGCTTGTTCTGCATATACTCCACTCCTCGCCCATTACCTACCGAATAACTCATGAAATTTCGTCCTTTCCACTCGCGCAAAAAGGACTCTCTCCACAACACTTGGCCGAGGTAAATGCAAATCAAGTGACAGATGTAGACCGGCCTGTTCGCCTCCATTACTCGAGATATATCAATGTTGGTTTTCTCATTTTTATGCGAAACGCTTCGATAATTCGAAAACAATTTCGGTGAGTTTTAGGTTGGATTTTTATGAATATTTTACAGAAAATTAAATATGCAAAATATTATCCTCAAGAGGGACAACATGCACGTTACCGTGTTGTTCGTTGTTTGCCGGGTCCTGTGGAGGACAAGTGTCTCGCTTTTGTTCGAGTTAAATGTTTTATGTGACTTTTATTTTTATTCTCTTACTTTCGTCGTATGTGGACTGAAATAATGGAGGTTTTACGGTTCTCGGGAATAATATATGAGTTTTATGGACATGTCGTTAGGTTCCGTTTGGTTGATGAATTTGTTAGTAGCCCGCCAATAACTATTCAGGATTCAATTGGGTATGAAATACATATGTTCACCCAATTTTTATCAGGAGCTGGAAATGGGGGAAAGCACCAGCAAAGCACAAAAGCAGGACATGTTTATATGTAAATACCTATCGGATTTCCACCAGATTAATATGTTATACGGGTACAATTGGAGTCCTGTGTAACCACATCGCAGAAAACGGTCGCAGGGCAACTATGAAAAAATATAATTTGGTATTGACGATATATTGGATGTAGAGCAGGCTGAAAAGGAGCTCGCTAAATACCAGGCGATTGTTGACGAATACAATAGCTAACGCCTGGCTGACGAGCAGAAGACGAAGCCCATCACTATGAAACGCAATCGATCTCAATACGAGGTCGTACAAGATAAGAACCGGGGCAGAGTGGGCCAGAGTGTAGACAACATCCGAAGGAAATTGCGCAGCAACCGTCAGCAGATGGTCCACCAACTGCGAAGCCCTTCAGCGACATGGCCAGGAGCCACTTACGTGTGGCACTGGCGGATGGTAATTCTGCTAGCGGCAAACTAGCGCCAGAGGTATGGACCAGTGTTGAGGCCAGGATGTCGGGCATGGGCATCCCCCACTTTGATTCCTCTCAGGTGGTCTGTGGATTCCACGCAATAGCTTGCATGGACCAGTTCTCTAAGGACTTTCGCGATTCGTGCGTCGCTAAGATCAGCGACGCCTGGGAGGGCGTAAAACTCAAGGTCATCCCTTACGACGAGATTCCCAGGAGACCGGTCGCTCGCATCTGGTTGTCGAAGATCCACATGGATAAGGACAAGCTCGTCCAATTCCTGCACCTTCACAACCCCGAGATTCCCATGGCCGACAGGGTTGTTATCAAGGAGACGGAACCCCAGACAAACAGCCAGCCTTTACTACTCTATATAAATGAGGAGTGCCTGGAGGCACTGAAAAAGGCCGACTATAAAATCTGGTTCGGAGTCAGGAATGCAAAGGTAAAAGTGTTCCGTTCTGCAAAACCGGACGACGACCTAGACCCAATCGACGCCGCCAATGAGTTGTTGGAGGAGATGACGATCGACGGTCCGACGGGGACTGACCAACCCCCCACGCAAGCAGGTTATGCTGAGGGTAACGCAGATAAATCTGCAGCACTCGAAGTGCACCTCGGCTAATCTGTTTGTCCTCCTCTTAGAGGAAGACATCGACATCGGAGGCGACCGAACCATCAAAGGGCTCCAAAGCAAATATTTTAATTTATTCCACAGCACAGGAGACGTTGATCAGGATAGACCTAGAGCATGTATTCTCGCGCGGAAGAGTCTGCACGTTTTTCTGTGTCCGGACCTGAGTTCCAGCTACCTAGTCGTGGTCAAGCTGGAGCAGGCAGGAGCAGAGAATGTGTATATTTCCTCGGCTTACATAGCTCACGACCGATCAGCTCCGCCAGAATATCCACAACATCTGACGAACACCATAGCAACAAAGAAAGCCAACCTACTGATAGGCTGCGACGCTAATGCAAGGCATACGCTTTGGGGCAGCTCGGAAATCAACGAAAGAGGTGAGTCATTCTTTAATTTTATTATTACTTCAAATCTATCGGTGTGTAACAGGGGCAATACACCAATATTCCATTTCCCCTGCTCAGAGAACTGTGACGGTTGGGAAGAGGTCCTTGATATCACCCTAATAACCCACAATGGGATTCTTAGGGTAGCGGACTGGAGAGTGTCTGACCAGAGATCCTTCTCGGATCACAGTTGGATACTTTTCCGTCTAGATCTCGCCGCAGAGGTCTCCAAATTCTTTAGAGACCCCAGGAGGATCGACTAAAGAAAGTTTGGTCAAGTAATTAAGAACAAACTCTCCAGTGCGCACATTGGTAAGATTGGCATGACAGACGAACTGGAGTCAAAGGTCGGGGCTCTGGAAAGGCATTTAATACCGCCTTTAAAGTCTCGTCCCCTACTAACTACAGCAAAAAGACCCTTCCACCGTGGACTGGAATGAAGATCTCTCCAGCCTCAGAAAGCTGACCAGAGAAATCTTCAACATCTGATACAGGCAAAAATACTGGTAGCCACACAGGGACTGTCTGAAGAAGTACAAGTCGGCCATCAGGACCGCCAAGAGGCGGTCTTGGTTAAACGATTGTCAGAACATCGAAAGCACCAGTGAATGCGCGAGGCTCAATATAATTCTGTCCAAGGAACATAAGAGCCCATCCTTTCTTAAAAAGTCGGAAGGCTCATGGACGGAATCTTCTAGCGAAACCTTAGAGCTGCTGGTTCAAACACACTTTCCCGCCAGCGAGGAGGACTGTGAGTCAGAATCTTGCTTGGAGGGTTTGCGGCAACCCCAGCTGTGCAAGACTATCAAATCGGTAATTACCGAGGATAGGATCGGCTGGGCTATAAACAGTTTCTCCGCATACAAATCTCCAGGCCCAGATGGCATAATGCCAGTCATGCTGCAGAAGCAGCAGGGAAGGGTTGTGCCGTGGCTTGTTGAGATTTACCGGAGCTGCATCTCTTTAGGATACGTACCACAGTCCTGGAGGCGCGCACGAGTGGTTTTCATACCGAAAGGTGGCAGGCGCGGTCATGAGTCCGCAAAGGACTTTCGACCAATCAGCCTGACCTCGTTCGTGTTGAAGACCCTGGAGCGCGTCCTGGACATCCAATTAAGGACGATTATGGAGAGAACGCCTTTCTCTAAGTCCCAGCATGCCTACCTCAAAGGAAAATCCACTGAAACTGCCCTCCACGAGGTAATTGGCACGGTTGAGCAGTCGCTGCAGTACAAGCAGTATACCCTAGTTGCCTTCTTGAATATAGAAGGAGCTTTCAACAATGTTAGTACCAATGCCATCAAGGAAGCCTTGACCAATATTGAATTGGAGGGGTATCTTAGGCATTGGATTATATCCATGCTAAGTACCAGGATAATCTAGTCGGATCTGGGAGGCAACCACTTGACCAGAGCTGTTAACAGAGGTACGTCCCAGGGTGGCGCCATTTCTCCGGTGCTCTGGTTAATAGTAATGGACGAAATTTTACGAACATTGGACAGCAGCGGGCTGAAGGTGGTGGCATATACCGACGACTTGGTAATTTTAGTGTCAGGGATGTTTCCGTCCATTACAGCATAAACCCAACCAAAACGCAACTGATGCTATTCACCACCAAGTCAAGGATACCTGAATTCCTTCTACCACGGCTGAATGAACAAAGATTGGTTCTTTCCTCTAATGTAAAATATCTGGGTGTAATCATGGATTCAAAGCTAAATTGGAGATTGAACATAGAACTGAGGGTTAAGAAGGCCTGTATAGACTCCTATGCCTGCAAGAGAACGTTTGCAAAGAAATGGGGTCTCCTGCCGAGGATGGTTCTCTGGATGTACACCGCTTTAGTGCGTCCGATCCTAACGTATTGTATGGTGGCAAGCTTTGAAGAAAAAATACAATAGGATGAAGCTTAATAGGATTTAAAGAACCGTGTGTGCAGTTACTATTGAGGCTCTGCAGTCCTGCCCGCAGATTCTCTCAATGTATTCCTGCATTTCCTTCTCCTAGACATCAACATTAAATATATTGCAGCTTGCAGTACCGTGAGACAACGTGAGTCCGGATGCTGGGCAGCGAAATCCTACGGCCACAACAACATCCTAGATGAAATACCCAGCGAAATCTGGGCATTTGGCCCCGATGGGCTTCCTAATCTCTTCCTCCTTAACTGTAGAAAACACATTTCCCTCCCCCTGTGTATAATCTACAACAAAAGTCTAGACGAATGCTACTTTTCCCGTCTCTGGAAAGAGGCCCTTATCATTCCTATCCTCAAGAGCGGAGACCCTTCCCTTGCTGTGAACTACCGCCCCATTTCTCTTCTCTCCTCTTGCTCCAAAATCCTAGAAAGATACGTCAACGACTGGTTGACCGCGCACTTCGGTCACCTCATTGTCAAAGAGCAGCATGGTTTCGTGAAACATAGATCAACGGCTTCAAATCTTCTGGTCTTTACCAACTTTGTTGCTAAACGCTTGAATTCACGACAGGAGGTACATGCTGTTTATACTGATTTCTCCAAAGCCTTTGACACCGTTGACCATAACATTCTCCTCTCTAAACTTTCATCGCTAGAGTTCCCTCCCTCAGTCATCTCCTGGCTTTCCTCCTATCTCTCATACCGTTCCTGCAAAGTTTCTTTTCATGGTCACTCATCTCGTTCCTTCTCTCCTTCCTCTGGTGTTCCCCAAGGCTCTATACTTGGCCCGCTACTCTTCCTGTTTTTTATCAATGACCTCGCCTCCATCCTCACCTGTCCGTATTTGCTTTACGCAGACGACCTTAAAGTGTGTGCCTCTGTTTCCTCTCCATTGGACTGTGCTCTCTTACAATCCAACCTTCATAATCTAGCCCGTTGGTGTTCGGTCAACAAGCTAACACTGAATGTCAATAAATGCCACTGGATGCGCTATTCCCTGAAACCCTCCCCATCATCCTTTCCCTATTCTCTCAGTGGTCAACCCCTTTCACTACTGACCTCCTTCAAAGACCTGGGTGTAATATTCGACGATAAACTTCGTTTCAATTCCCACTTCGTTGACATCATCAATAAAGCTTCCAAAATGCCTGATTTTATCCTACGTTCCTCGTCCGACTTTACCTCAATCCAGCCCTCCTTAACACTCTTCAATTCCCTTGTCAAAAACATCCTTGAATACTGCTCTGTAGTCTGGTCCCCCTACCGCATCCGTGACGGCCGCGCTCTTGAAGCTGTACAACGCAAATTCACCCGGACCCTCTTTTACAAAAAGAACCTTCCACGGGTTGATTATCCGTCACGACTCCGCACCCTCAATCTCCCCTCCCTACAGCAACGCCGTATTTTCCTTGATATGTGTACTCTTTTCAAACTCTGCAATGGTCTGATGGACTGCTCCGCCAACTCGGATATTACTCCCCGTATCGCCTCGTCTCATGACACACGTAATGCGGACATTTTTGATGTGCCCTTCGCCGAGCTCGAGATTTACTTTCACTCTCCGATCCCGAGGTTTTGCCGGTCCTACAATGCCCTACAGCTTGGTTCATTTGACTCCCTCTCTAGCTTTAAGCGCAAAATATGCCATTTACTTGCTCCTCCCTCTGAGGACAATATGTAATAAGGAATTTGCTTTCTGTGTATTGTCCTCATTAAATAAAAAAAAAAAAAATCCCCCAAGGACTATGCCACACGCAAGCTGAACTTCGCGAGGAACTTTGCTGTGGACCTTCCAACCAGGGCAAAGTGGAAGACCGGCGGAGTATTGCAAGATTATGACACAGTATTCTTTAGAGACGGATCAAAGATGGCTTGTGGGGTCGGCGCGGGGGTTTTCTCAAATACACACAGTGTATCCGAGTCGTATGGTCTCCCAGGTTTCGCCAGTGTATTCCAGATGAAAGTACTGGCGGTATTGGAAGTCTGTCGATGGCTGGAGCGAAATTCGAGCCACAAGCGTAACGCAGCCATTCTGACCGACAGCCAAGCGGCCATCAAAGCCTTGTACTCAGCGACGGCATCTCCCAGGCTGGTGGGGCAGTACAGAGACGCGCTGAACTGTCTGAGCGGCACGCTCAAGGTCTGGGTTCCCAGGCACAGGAACATAGAGGGGAATGAGCGGGCTGACAAATTGGCCAGACGAGGCTTTGCTCTCGGCAGTCCTTCGGAGAACGCAGTCGGTGTTTTGCTGGCGGTTGTCGGGGGCCGAGTCTCCTCGCACTACCTAGCAGCCTCAGATGGGGAAGGTTCACGGGCTGTGCAAAGTCAAGGAGAATTTGGCCCGCTTATAACATAGCCCGATCACGAGAGCTCCTGTGCCAGACGCGTGTAAATGCATTCAAGATTACGGCGGTCTGCACGGGGCACTGACCCATAGGAGACCATGCCACTAAGCTCGGCATACCCTACAATTCGCATTGCCGAAGCTGCGGAGAAGGAAGGGAAACCCTCATGCACTTTCTCTGAGATTGCCCAGCTCTGGCTAGAGTCAGGCTAAGGACACTGGGTAAACCATTCTTTGGGGACCTCAGAAAAATTTCTAGCAACAGGGTGGTAGAGCTGCTTTCTTTCGTGAATGCTCCGGGCTGGCTCTGAAGATCCGAGCCGACTGGGCTCTGCCTCTCTGCTCCCATAACAACAGTCACCGTCTTAAGAGTTTGTGGCATCAAAACGGCGCACCAAAGCACTAATTAGGCTCCTGGGAGCGGCCACTGATACCTACCTAGCCATGAAAAAATATAATTTGGTATTTACGATATATTGGATTTAAAACCATATCCTTTGATAATTTCAAGTAAAATATGCCCTTGACATTTACCGTGTCATCCAACAGTTGATCTTCACCCTACCTCCGGAATTTTCCTTAATATCTCCCCTGAAACAAATATCAGATTAATAAATATCTGCTTTCGATGTTCCTTGTGATATGTACATCAAAATGAAAGAAAATTCCATCTAACGTTTTCAAACATTCAAAAAACTCTACATTCTCGTGGGACCTCATTCGTTCTCCTAAATATCCTTCGAATTCCCATAACTCCCACATCTATCATGGAAAAATTTGAATTACCTGGTGTATGTGTTTGGGTTCGGATTCCAATCAATCGCATGCACACAATACCTTAAAACCCTTTAAATAGTTGCTCAGCAAACTGCTATATTGGATTCGGACTTTCCACGAATCCCATACTCACCTGATTGGATGACTTTGTTTGCTTTTCATTTCCCGTTCAATCATTAACCTCCCAGCGTACGTTCTGATCAATACAAAGGCGCTAAGTACGAGTCCATTCGCTCGAACGGGTCGAAACTGCTCTTCCAACAAATTGAACGTATGCAATTACCTCCGTAATCGAGGTGCAGCCAAATATTATAAAAAAGTGCAATATAATACTCACTCGACGGAGCGAGTCTCATCCCTTCGCCAACAGGACGATATCGACAATAGTGAACGACGATTAATCGCATTCGCGCGCCAACCAGGGAAGAAGGGGGAAATCATTTTCCCATCAACGGAAGTCCCGAAATATTCACTATAGGCAGGAAGGCACGTGCGCGGCGTGTGTGAGAACTCGGTGATTATTTGATTTCCCACGATTTTCCGTCGAAGTCTACCCTCCCTGCTCCCGCACTATTGTTCGTAGACTAGGGATCGGAGGGTAGTAATTTTCCTTTCAAGTTTGAATATCACCCACTCAAAATGATGATATTTGTTGTATTCAGAATTATGTATATAAATATGAGACGCCTATATGTGTATCCACCTCCTGTTACCACAAGACCTGTGAATTGATTCCACAAAGAACAACATTAGTTAAATTGGACGACTTTCAGTGAATTGGAAATTACGAGGTAAAATAGATACACATATGAAGTTTGATAACGCTTTGGAATTACACATACAACACATTTTCAGGACATTCAAAGTCTCTTCCAGTTCTTATCGAATTCGATTGTTAATTATTTAAATACAAGTGATTGCTGCTGGTCTATTGTGGCCAGGTTCCTAATTACTACCATGGTTGAGTAATACTGGTGTGCATCAAGATTAACTTCCTACGCTTTCCTTTCTTCACTGTCTGGAAAAAAAGTCGAAATTCGGAAGCTTGGCGTCTCTAATGTGGAAAGAATTAACTCTTTGAAATGTTGGATGTCTTCGAGGTGATGATGAAATAAACACCAAATCATTTTCCCTGCTTCTAGAAGGATTCACAAAAGTGGCGATCTTACACTTGCCGAGAATTACCGTCCCGTTTCCCTCCTCCCCTCCTATTCCAAAATCTTGTCAGCGGCTGGTTGTCCGCCCACTTTAGCCACCACATAGTGAAAGAGCAACATGGCTTGGCTAAGCATAGGGCCACTGCCTTCAACTTGTTGGACTTCACCAACTTTGTCGCTAAATGTCTAAATTCATGGCAGGAACAGTATACACGTTTACACTGATTCTGCTAAGGCCTTCGACATTATAAATCGTAAGATACTTTTGTCCAAACTCTCCCCTCTCAGCGCTCCGATATCACTTATTTCATCGCTTGCCTCTTACCTTTCCAACCGATCCTTCTGCTCCTGTTCCCCTTCTCTGGCGTCCCGCAGGAATCTATTTTTACCCCTTTATTATTTTTATTTTTTATCAACGACCTTCCTCCCTCCTTACTTTTGTCTGTTTGCTCTATGCCACCGACCTTTAGCTGTTCTCCACTATATCGTCGCTTATTTTTGTTCAATCTAACCTAAACCCCTTGGTTAGTTGGTGCTCTACTCATGGTTTAGCGCTAGAAAGCGTCAGAAAGTATCACTCTATGTGCTCCTCGCTTAAATCCTCACCCACTTCCGTCTCGTACTCTCTTAATAGACATTTCTAATCATACCTAAATTCCACTCAAGAGCTCGGAGTCACTTTCAACAATAAGGTCTCCTTTGACACCTATTACCACGAAGTCACCAATCGAGCAGCATAATTATCAGGCCTTTACTTCGCTACTCCTATGATTTTGACACCATCCAACCCACCTTACCTCTCTTCAATTCCCTCGTGCGGAATACCCTCGAGTTCTGGTCCGTAGTTTGGTCACCTTCCCGTAACTGTGATTATCCTACCCTTGAAAATGTTCAACGTAAATTCACCTGTTTCCTCTTCTTTAAGGAAAACTTACCTCGTGTGGACTACCCCATCCGCTTCCGCTTTCTGAACCCCCCCCCCCCCGCTACAACAGCGTAGATCTGGATTTATGCACATTTTTAAACTTTCTTCGGGTCTGATGGACCGATCCGATTCTAATGACAGACAGTTGAGTGCATCGGCAGAAGTGATCTTACCGCCGGCAATGCAGTCGTGGTTTTTGCCTCCAATGTGCCGCCACTTCACTCCCCCGGTTCGGCGAAAGCCTTCAGCCTCGACAAGGAGACCCATTTGGTCCCGCCCCGAACGTCGAGCTTTAAGGAGTTCTCCCGCCGCTCCCAGGCTTTAAAGCGGCACTCACAAAGTGGGTGCAGCGACCTCACAGGAGTGTCCACCCTAATAAGGCCCTGCGAGCATGTCTTGAAGTCCCTGGGGGTGTCGACTTCCGATGTCGTATGTCGGGAAAGAGGAGTCAGCCGCAGTTTCAAAACCGCATTCTTGAGCAGACGCAGCATGTTGGACTTGCTTAATCCTGCGCTGATATCCCGTACACCATCTCCACGCTCTTCAGGGGTCGATAGTGACCTTTAACGGGTCGCTTACGGCACGGGGAGTGATGTCCCCGAGGTGCCCGAGTAAGTATAATAGTTAGCTGGCAGTATACGTGCGTCTTAGGTAGTAGCCTTAAGAAAGCCTCTCGGTAAAGATCGGACTAGGAATGTCCGGTACACGCCGAGACACACTGGGAGTCCCCGGAACCGCCGACAGCTGATGGAGTGGAGTGATGGGAACCTAGCTTTTTCAAGGTGGTGTTTCTGAAGCGGGATTGGCTAAGCGTAGATCAAGCCTCAATGAACTCGGGTACGGGCTGCGTCCCTGAGGGTACACCCGTTCCTGACTATTGCGACTTGCTCCCTTGCACACAATGCGCTGGTGAACTTTCCATGGAGAATAAACCTAAACCAACTAAAAGAATCGACGAAATAGCAGGGAAGGAAGAAGAGCTGAGTGCGTTTGTGCACTGCACAAAAATGCGTCATTCACCGCAGCGATCAGTGAAGTAGGCAGCAAGAGCTGACACACCCGATATGACACCAGGTCGCCCAAATAAAGATGAAGCCTCCCTAAGTGGCGCGACTGACGGTACGGGAACGTCAACTCAATACCCTGTAGTACCCCTATTCTGAAAAAAATCGCAGTCAGAATCGCTAGCCCTGAGCAGGTGGATTCGGACACGAACCGAAAAGAAGCGCAGTCGACCGTCCTAGCTAGAACCGAAGAGGAAAAGTTCATCAGGAAATGCACGGTAGTGGTAAAGCGTATGCGGTCGCCAACATTACTCCAGAAGAACGTCAGCAAAGGCGTAAAAAACGGAATGATGGAAATGGAGGAACTATTGGTTCACATCTCCTCCTACAGGCGAACGTGAAAAGCAGCAGAAGACGAATGGAAAGCAGAAGCAGCCGCATTCTCCGCTGAGAACGCTACTTGTGGCAAACGAAACGAAGATAGCCCACTGCAAACTGTGCAAAAAGCGGAAAGAGGACGACGTGCCTGAAGGAGACTTTATCAAAGTAGTTTCCAGAGCCAAAAAAAAATCGAAGAAGGATAAAAGGAAACAACTGAATACGCCGCCAGATACATGGCCCAAAGGCAAGGAGGCTGCAAACCACAGCAAAAGGAGAGCACCGACACATTCCAACCTCCTTTGAATGTAATGGAAATTCCGCCAGTCGCCAGAGACGAACTGCTGGAGATCTGCGGAAGAATAGGAGACAATAAAGCGCCGGGCCTAGACGGAGTACCGAATAAGGCCCTTGAGCTTGCCATGAAATCCAGGCCGAACATGTTTGCTGAATTGCTCGAAGCGTGCATGTCCGAAGGAATATTTCCAGTGGCATGAAAGTGGCAGAAGTTGGTATTTCTGGTTAAACCTGGTAAACCTCCATGTGAACCATCCTCATACCGACCTATATGTCTTTTGGACACTGTGGGGAAAATATTAGAGCAAGTAATCTATAATAGATTACTCCCGGTTTTTGAGAACCAAGGCGGCCTTTCAGATCGGCAGTATGGGTTCCGTAAAGCCAGATCAACCATTGATACCATCAAATTGGCTACTTGGCTTGGCCGAGGATGCAATCCACAGAAATGGTAGTACCAGCAAATATTGGGTGGTAGTAACCCTGGATGATAAAAATGTATTCAATTCGGCCAATTGGAATCTAATATACAAATCCCTGGCGAAAGCTAGTATTCCCGTCTATCTCCCTGCTATCGTCGATAGTTGTTTAACTAAAAGAAGGTTCTGCTATGACACCGATGACGGACCCCAGGAGTACGTTGTTTCCGTGGATGCCTGTATTGGGTCCACTACCAAGCCAATCTCTCCCTTATCGCAGACGAAGAACGCTGAGAGGGAGAGATCCATAAATTGATGACAAGAGCGGTGGGAACGCTCGGGAAAAGGTCGGTGGACTCACAGGGTCATTCCTGCCATCAAGGAATGATTGGAAAGACGACAGGGTGAGATTAATTATAATCTCACCCAGTTTCCCACGGGGCACGGAGAATATCCCCAATACCTGCACAGGTTTAAATTGGAGACCTCACCCGATTGTCCAAATTGCGATGGAGTCCCACAGGGCTCAGATTTGTGGAAGAAAGGAGGAATCTAGAGGAGGCTCTAGGAGAGATGCTGGTACCAGAAAATCTGGTGCCGAAAATGGTAGCACATCAAAAGAATTGGGATGCGGTCAACTACATGATCGCATCTATCCAAACCAAACTGCGAAAGGTAGAGGAGAGGAGAAAAGCGCGGTCGCATACGCCGCGTATAGAAGAAAAGTGTCTAAGCTAGGGTGACTGAGCGGTGGTTCCGCGGAGCAGGGAGGGAGTCGGGGGTGGTTTTAGTGGGTAAAAATCCCACACGCTGATATGTCTAGACCAGTGTCTTTTGAAGATTTCCACCTCCTCATAAAAAATACAGACAGACAGACATTGAACCAATTTTAATTAGGCTTTGTTTTGCAAATAAAACCTTAAAAATGATAGTAACATACTATTATTGTCTTTTGTTGAAAAGATGTTGGTATGAAGGGTTTTTCAGAGTCTAGGCACCGTATGGTGGCAGCTTTGAGTTTTTTGCAGGTTTTTCGGTTAGGTAGGTTCTGAGAATGAGCGCATGAAGAAATTACTACTTTCCAGCCCCGCCCTTCCCTTTTTGCATTGTCCGGACTAAAGCCGGCATTGAAAAGTACTATTGGAGTACGCGAAATCTTAAAAATTAATTTGCTTTTGAATCCACAAATAAATCTAATAAACCAAAATATAGAGATATATATGAATATTCGACTTCAATTTCATACTTTCTCCTGCATACAAAACCTTACCTATAATAAAGTTTACTAGAACCACATTCTGAATAAGGCATGTTGACTACTGCGACCATCATCGCATAAACCTAGAATTGGGTGCATACCTGTTACATAAGCACCTGTTACTTTAACAATATTAAGGTCATGTGGATCTGCGTCTGACTTTAAGAATTGATAACCAAATAACCTACATTCTTCCCATTCGTGTCAACAGAGCACACGCTCCATGCAAGCTCCACCAGCATCACGTCAACCGCTTATCGTCAAACACACGACTCACTACCGGTCGTGTGCGAATCTTAAGGGTTCACGTGGGTCAGATGGGTCACACAATGGCCTTGAACAATAACGCAACAAATTGCCATCTTAAAATAGAATCCAAGAAGTCTGTAGCTGCGCGATAAGACTATCTATAACTGCACAAATTGACTCATACATATAGTGACCACGTGATAATTACATACCTTGCTACGCTGCGAGGCACTCGCAACCTCGGATTTCATCCCCTCATCATTGCACTTGAGCAGGGCAATATGTACTACGCCGCGGGCAATCTCACTATCCTTGTTGCGCTACTCCTTGAAAACTGATCCTTTTAAAGAGAAAAGATGCAGCCAAACAACCAATACCCCGAAGGGATGAAGTCATCGCGCGTGTGACCTATACATATATATAGGGTGTGGACATATAGCACCCTTGGTTTGGTCTTCATTGTTAGATCCAAGTACGTATGTATTTATATAGAGCTCTCTGAACTATCCTATAGGAACATAGAATATATTACTGCAATAGAGGGATTGGAAGTTTCTAAAGGCACACTTTTAAGGGTTGAATTCTTACCGGAGAGGGGATGGACACATGTAATGCATGCGTTCGACGTACGTCAGAAAATCAGTCGAACGACGCTCATACACACGATAAGTCACGTGTGGAAGCACACGCGCTCGCGCAGTTTGTCTAGCCACACTACACCTAGTCATATCTTTTCATTTAGCGCTTCCTATCTTTTTGTTCGTTCGGTTTCAATGAAAATTCACTTTAATATTTCACCTGAAATTTAAATTTTTTAATCAACATTTTTGAAAACAAGTGTATTGGGTTTTTTTGGATTTGAATTTTTTGTGTGATTTTGAAGGAGTTTCTGATTTTAACATTTGTTTCCGGAATAATAAACGAAAAGTTGTGAACAGTGCCTTTTTTGAAAAAAAAGATAAATTACAAAGTTAACGTGAGATTTATCTAAAATAAATACTGTACTTTCTTCGGAAATTGATTAGTCAAAACAGTGAAAAATGGATCCAAACCTGCATCACACGCCATTGCATTGGGGCTACACATCCACCCCCACGCAGAATCATTGGACGCCACCCCAAACTCGCTCAATGAAACGTGCTCTATCGGAGAGTGATTGCGAGGAGCTTTATTCGGAAGAATCATCCAAGGAACAGTAAGTGCGCAATTTCTTTGAAAAGGATTAGGATACGCATAATATATTGGTATAAAATAATCTTTATTTAATGGATTAAAAGTGGTTGGTGTTATGGTTTGTGAAACTAGTGGAAGTTATGAAGATACATGAAACCCTATCGCGATCCATTCATCTACTTTTTGTACTTCTACCTTCTAATATTTTCAAATTTTTTGGACTTTACCATTTACACCCGGAGAAAAAGGGCAGGATTTCGCCGGGCCTGAAATTATCCTGGACGGTCCGGAATAGAATCTTCAAGCAAATTAGATTGATTAAGTGATTTCGAGGGCTCGAATGGTTTTCACCTCGGACATTTGATGCCCTCTAATGGGCTACGGACCTTTTTGGACTTTCTCGGTAAAGGTGGGATACATTTTAGGGAGCAATGCGGGAGGTTGATGTTACATTACCTATAACAGACCTTCTATGACACTAAATGACCGGGAATAATTTTCTGAAAAAACGTGTTTTTCTAGGGTCTTCTATAATTTACTATCTCAAACATGAAATGGTGGCTTCTAATTCCCCCAGATAGAAGATCCCGATTTAATAATACTTCCTATCACTGGCCAATGACATAAATTGTTTCGTAATTTCAATAGAAGAAACAAGTCCAAATCAAGAAAGGATGATCTGAGTTTCTGGACTATTTGTTCCGGTTCAATTCGAGACCTTTTTGCTAATTTTCTGCAATTCATTTGCTCCTTGTTCCAATAAGAAATGCTCCATCATTCCCTCCTCGAGTCAATTATCAGAACTATATTATTGTAGCAAAAGCTTTTGCTTCATATTTAAAAGGGATTAGAGTAGATGAGCACTTTGAATGAGTCCGGAAATAAAATGAAATTTTACTCATCAAATCAGTTGGTTTGGTCTGAATGGAAGAAAAATGGAGAACAAATGCGTCCAGCCATCATTACAAGCGCCTGGAAATCGATAATAGTAACACAGTCCATTTGTCTCACTTAAAATTCAACCAGAAATTTGAACATGTATCTAAAATCTTCTATAATGGTAGCATCAGATGTGTGCCATACAAGGGATACCAGCCTGAACAATATCCTCCAATATTTCAACTCAAATCCAATGCCTATTAGAGGCTATATTTCTCCCGACCAAAAATATTTTAGGGCGGGGTCAGTTCAGCCTTCAACCCAGGGAACTTGACAGGTTCTATAACCGAATATGTGATTAGGGAAAACTTAAAAATTATTCAAAATTTCTTAGAATGTTGCTTCAAAAGAAAGTTCCTCAAAGGATACTTTGCCTTTCGCAGTGACAAAAATCGAGCTCCTTTGGGTAAGTCAGTTAATAGAGGCATCCTGATGGCTAGTAAGTTTCCTTTCCAAGCCGAAGCCGTCTTTTTCTTGCCCTGTTCCCCATACATTTACGCTACCTTATGTATTTCCTTTAATTATATCTTGTGAATATTTTCCTTGCGTTTCCCTCCCACCTGAACGATGAGTCTTCGACAAATTATTGGAAACCCTAACTGCAATTTTCTCCTCTATTTCCTTCATTGCTCATGGTACCTTTAATCTGTTTATGCTCACCTGGCCTAGCATTGCTGACCGTCTGACTCTTCCTAATAATTCTTTCTGCCGTCCTCTTCATTTACCTGCTTTCATGAGCATCTATATCGCTCCCCAGTTCGACCTCACCAGAAATCATTTAAATGACACTCTCGTCTGCTTTTCTCAGTCTCCACATTTTAGTTTATTTCTAATGACCATCATTCTATATATCTAGTCTCAAATCGCTCGTTTTGTGTCCAAGCCTAGTAAATTCAATTTGGTAAGATCAATTTCGGAATTCAATATTAGTAACAATAAATAACATGCAATCTTCCCTCCCTAAACGTGGGAATTACCTCTTTGCGATTTTAATACCATTCTTTCCCACCTTCTCCTAGTTACGTGCCTTCCTTCTCCAAGACACTCTGCTCTTGCTCAATCTGATTCGCCATTAAGATCCCTAGAAACTTATCTAAAACTCTCAACAAGCGGACACTTTTAGTCCTGCGAAAACCATTTTTTAGAATTCCGCGATCCTCGGTGTTAATTAAATTCAGGAAGGAATATCTAGTCAGCGTTAAAGTCACACTAGATTGCAAAAAAAATGGAGACCCCGATCGCTTTTTCTTTCTTTATCGTCCGCAATAAGCCGTGTCTTTCTACTCTTAAGAAAGCCTCTTTAGTTCTCGACTGCTCTGTTGGTACTTAAGGTTAAGAATGTCACTGCATGTACGTCTCCCTCAAATCTTCCTTTCCCATTCCTTACTCTCTTGGCAGATACTCTATTCTACCTATGTTCCATCCAACACCTTACCTGTCGTCGACGATAAGATACTTTTCGACTGCAACTACCTCAGTTTCATCAATCTTGCTTCCTGAATGTCTGACTCAGGCTTTTTATTGTCCTCCTATTCTGATTTTGGCTCTATCCAATCCTGCTCAACATTGCCTCGTTAGAAGCATCCTCGAGTATTGCTCTGTAATCTGATCTCCTTCCCACAATTGAAAAGAAAAGGATCCTCTTGCCTACCTTGATTACTTGATTCCGGGTTTTAATCTCCTGTACCTACAAGCACGTCACTTGATATAGGTACCTCCTTAAAACTCTACCGGCCTAAAGGACAACTCAGGCTCTGCTGACATTACCTAACGCATCGCTTCGAATAACACACCTTTCGCAAAGTCGACCACATCAACTGTATCGACCCTTATGAAACTACGAAAGCGACCTTGAGGAGCAAGGAGCAAAGACGGGGGGATTCAATTGACGCTCACAGCAGATCAATTCTGATGGTATGAAAATGGACAACAAGTTTATTGAGTCGAGAACGCAAAAGACAAACTATCTTGAAAAGGGGCAAGGATAGATTTGTTCTGCTGAGCCAACGAAGAAGAATAAACGCTGTCAAATTTTGATTCATTCGGTGAAAAGGATAGTAAACTTTTCACGAAATAAGGAGGCGCAAAAGTATCATTTTTGTATTTCGTTTTAGCCACTCCATTTTCTTTCGAAATTCAAGAAATTTAAGCAGGACTTTCTCTTAGGATTTTACCCTTTCTCTCTTATATTCACGGGCTTCCCAGTCCTGCCTGCTAGTACTCAATTCAACATCCTCCAAGAACAAAATGTACTGATAAGAAACGAGTTCACTCCTGGAGATGCCCTATGAAAGGATTTATTTGAAGTGTTCCGTGTGACCACAAAGTTTTCCTTGATACAAAGAATATCCCCAAGAATTACTTAAATTTTTCTTTCATCCCCCGAATTTTATAAAGGCGCTGTGACCTATTCCTTAAAATTATCTTTAAACCTTCGCCTTGATATGAGCGCGTCTCTTCCAGAATGCTGAGCCCTGCTAACAAAGCAAAGTGACACACCCAGTCGTAGCCCAACTTTCGGAGAACTGCGAAGATACCATAAAACCCGTGGCTTTTGAGGATTGGTTTGAAAACAATTAGATTACTAGAAAATACCCATGAAGGCCACTAGCCCTGAACTTCATTAGTGACCATGAAAACCGAAGGTCCTTGATATGTATCGGCCGAAGCAACGATGGTTTGATACGCCGGATAGTGATTTAAAAGCTTCGCAACTCCATCCAGATCAGGTCTTTGACTTAGTAAGATTGCGACCGCTTTTGAACGGGACACAGGCTGAAGAAAATCAAGAAGAATCGAAAATCTTTCCCTGGATTTCAAATTCGTAGAGTAGCTTTGGACGTAATTTGTATCAAACGTCTCCTGTATTTTAACATAGACAGCTCTGCCATCGAACCTCCACGTGGTGACCACCATGCCATCAAAACCGCAGACGGAGGAGGATGAAAGCGAGCACTCCGCGCCTTACAAAAAAAAAAAACTATCCAGACCGGCCCTCCAGGTAGGGGGTTGACAGAAGCAGTGACAACGCTTTCTCGGAAAATAGCAAAGTATCCAACCAGAGTACAGCCTCGGATTGGACGGATCAAACGACGGCAACATAAAAAGGACCTCTCTTTTGGGTCTTGGAATCTGCGATCCCTTTTCGAACAGGTGCACTGCCGGAACTTCTCCAGGAAGTATCCCATAACAACATTAGTGTCCTCGCGTTCCAATAAACAAAATGGTTCGGGAGAGAAGTAAACGATTGCGGATCTTTCACAATAAAGAGCGACAAAGCAGAGAATTCGCGTGTCGCCTCTTCTATAAATAACTTTAGGCAGCTGGTAACTGATTTCAAACCGATTAGTGAAGTAATCTGCTTAATCCCCTTCAAGATGAAATTGCTCAGTTTGGCATATATCGACTGCTATCCACCAACGTAGGGAAAAGATGATGTAATTAAAGACTGGACAACATTTTTGACGGGTTGCTCTCCTATAAAATATGTGTGGGGAGACTTCAACGTTAAAATTGGTAACGAACTGTTCCATAGAGGCATAACAGAAGGGCAGAGCCTACATAATGACACAAACGATGATAGCCAAAGACATCGATTTCGCCAGCAACAAAAAAATAGTCGTAAGCTCCCTTTGCTTCCCCCATAAGAACATGCATAAAATGACGTGGGCATCACCAGACGGACAGACATTCAATCAAATCGACCACGTCCTCTACGAAAAAAGAGCTGCCTCGAACATATTGGACATGAGAACGCTACGAGGTGCTAACGTGCCTCGGACTATTGCCACGCTAGAGGGAAATACCACTGCCGAATAACCAAAAACAGCCATAGCCGCAGGAGCTGCACTCCTAAAATCTATATGGAAAAGTTAAAAGACGACACGGTCAAAGTGGCTTACATGTTCACAGTCAAGCATATTTCGGCGCACTAGATCATGCTGGTCCTAAGGAAAGTAGTGACGAATTGTGATGAAAAATTAGGGATGGTATCCAGGCCAGTAGCTAGAAACACCATTGAACATGTGGAACGGAGGAACCGTAACGAATGGTACAATGATGCCTGCCTGGAAGCAATTAACAAGAAAAACGAAGCGTATCGAATACTATCGACCGAGCCAGCGAAGACAAGTACCACGAACTAAGGCGATACGCTAAGATCTGCAGACGATGACAATGAAGGTTTAATGACAACAAAATTATATCCCTTAACGACAGAGTGAAGAAAAACGACGTACAAGTAGCACATTGAAATAGATGAGGGTTGGTTTTAAGCCGCGAATCACCCTATGTAAAGACCAGAATGGCAATATCATCAGCGATGGTACTCAAATAAAAGCAATATTAGTTCAGTATTTTCAAGACCTCTTCAACGTAATGATGGGGACATTTCCACCTCTTTGTCATTCCGGATGACCCAAAGGGAAAACAAGTGCTAACACCCCCGACTTTGTACGAAGTAGAAGTAGCTTTGTTTAAATTAAAATCACATAAAACTCCCGAAATCGATGGCATTCCAGCCGAGCTCTTAAAAGTAGGGGATCAAAGCTTACCAGTCGAATCTACAAACTAATCAGAAGAATTTGGACAACCGAACAAATATCTGACAATTGGAGGAAAAGTGTAATTTTTCCAAAGTACGAAAAGGGTGATCGTCTGTGTTGGATGGCCTCGCCCCCACCCTCTTTATCTTGGTGCTCGTATACGTCGTCAGGAAGGGAACAGAGCTCACTAGTAAAATCCGTGCAACTGGTAGAGTATGCAGACCACGTGGATATTCTTGCCCGATAGCCGCTTCGTGCGAAAGAAGGTTCGAACAGTTCCTGTCAGGAGCGATTGTAGTGGGGCTCAGAATCAATGATTCCAAAACGAAATACATGACTCAAGCTCGAAAGGCGGCTGCTAGTATGCAGAACATTGCAATGGGCGAACATAATTTCGAACCGGTAGACCATTTCGTCTACCTAGGAGCTCTACTCTCGAAGACCGGAAAAGAAAAACACGAAAGCCAAAGGCGGATTACTACTGGTCGAAAGCATTTTATGCGATCCTCCCCTGTATAAATTATTTGACGACCCACCAGCATCGACACTAGTCAAAATCCAAAAGCTGCAATGGGCTGGTCGCATGGAACGAGTGCACAAGGGAAGGATTCCGAAATGTTAGTCGACCAAAAAGAAAGCCAAGGAAACATTGGGAGGACTCAGTGGACGCATATTACAAATTTACAATTTTAAGATAAATGAAGGGCGCAGTCTTCGGATCGAGATGATTGGAGGCGATGCATCTGGGAGGCCAAGGCTCGACTTGAGCTGTAGCGCCATCGAAGAAACTTTGGGCGTAAGGGTTGGTATGATGTGATCTGTTTCTCGTCTTCGGTGATGACTGTGTTCCAGAAGATTCTATAATATTTCAATGTCAAAGAAGAAGTTATGGGCATATCCATATACGCCACATATATGTACATATGCACCATGTTCTGCCCTGCCAGTTGTTACGCTACTCACAAACCGAAATTATGCTATGCTTCAATCGATATTTGTATGTGATATTACCCATTCTTACATGGTACTCCGAACTATTACAATACCAACTAGCTGTTAACAGGTTATCCTTCAATTCAGTCCACTTGACTTTGTCATCAACAATAGCAACGCTTCCTTGTGAAGTCAATTTTCTAAATCAAAACCCCTTTTCAAGATTTGGCAAAACAATTGGCATTTCGAGAAGTTTACTGAAAATTTCCATCAACCCCCAAAAGGAGGGAGTTCATCAGAAGAAATGAAGAATGGAAATAAAATTGAAAACACTCAGAGGAAACAATGGAGAAAAGAACACACAACAAAATTAGGGTCGCCAAAAGCTACAAGGAAAATTTATCAGAGGGAACGTCACCGTCAAAAAGAGGAGATATGAGACAGACGTCCAGTATGGCCTTAGGTGAAGCCAAAATTAGACCAGAAGAGAGGTCTAAAAAAGCCCCTGTGTAGTCAAAGAATTAGTCAACGTTAAGAGTATCTAACCTACCCCTTTCTATGATTATAAAAAAAAACATTTTGGTAGGTAGATTTTCAAAAGGACTCCGATAATCACAATGACTACCAAGCGAAGTTTTTATAAAAAAAAACTCAAGACCAGGACAAGGGAAGGCTAATATAAGCTTTCTGGGTACGGCATATAGACGATCCCGATCATTTCGAACTAGGCTCGGAGCCATCAAATTGTCCTTGTCTACCCCTTGATATACCGGATGACCATATGTTCCCACTAGGCAAAGAAAAATTCAATAGGCTCGATGGTAAAATTAATGCTTGTGTCTAATACTTCGGTAGACCTTGTTCCGGAAACCCCAGAACATTGAAGAAATTTTCCAAATCTAATTTTGGAAATGATGAAAATGATTTCGTCTTGGGATCAAGGCGAAAATATTCCTCTCATTTTACCCTTCAAAAAATGTTGAATCCAATAAATAATATCAATATTTGTATATTTACTAGGAAAATCTTATCTAACACTATTTTATCTATTCCAGCGTATCACCCGGTGAATCAGATAGTTGTCAACTACTAAGTCGCAAGAAAAGACGCGGAGTAATCGAGAAAAAGCGTCGAGATCGGATCAATTCATCCCTCTCAGAATTGAAACGTTTAGTTCCGTCTGCCTACGAGAAACAAGGTTCAGCTAAGCTAGAAAAAGCGGAAATTCTACAGTTAACAGTGGAACACTTAAAAAACCTCCACGCTAAAGGTCAGTGAATTAGATTTGTAGTAACTACTCATTTGTCCACTTCACCACTTCACATATCTAACATAGTTGTGACCGCCGGAATATGTATGCCCGTCAGTGGATGAAACGAATCGTCATGTTAATAAAAATAATAGCCATTAGATGACCGTTCCCCTAGTTCATTGCGGCTACACTTTGATAATCAATCTAACTCATAAACTACTTCCTCCCTGCTCATAGTGGCGACCATAGTGGAGAGGTGTAGTAGCCCAGATTCACACTATGCTAACCATGGGAGACTGTAAAGTGCTTGGATAGAATCAGTTTCATGCTTCAGGCAGGGAAAGACTAAATTATGCTTGGAGCAAGGCAAACCATTATGGACCTTTCTCTTAAATGGCCTAATGGCCATTGGGAGCACGGAAGAAGCAAGCAATATCTGTCCATACTTCCTTTTGAAAATTATTTGAGTGACATTTATGTATCTTTGAAATAGGAGAGAATATATTTTAAAATGGTCCATTGCTCTCTTCAAAACAATCAAATTTTTGTTCCAATTTTACTTTAATTGTAATCCAACGGTCAATGCAAAGGACTAATCTATTTTATCGTAAAGTTTATTCAATTTAACGTCGTTAAACTCATTAAGCTCTTAGGTCTTACGTCTTACATACGTATATCTACAAAATCCATTTCAATTCAGATTATAATTACTTTTTGATTACCATCATTCAGTTCAGTTTGAGAGCGGCTACATCTATGTAGTTAGCCTTGATTACTCTTGGTATAATTAAATTCAGAATCCGAGTGGGAAAAGGATTGATTGTCTCAGCTATCCTGTGACTGTGGTTACGGGATTTGATTGGATGTTTACAGCTGAGCATTCAAGTCACTTCTATAATACTAATGCATTCGTTTGTAACATCGCAACAGCTTTTCTGAATGTTCAGAGATCTTACGGGCCCCAGAAACAACATTGCATTAAGGACCATGAAACAATTATTTAATTTTTATTTTGGATCAGTCATGCCAGTACAACGATACATTGTACTCATAGTTTGACGAAGCTGACGTATTGACTCCGTGCAAGCCCGCTGACATATCCTTTCAAAGATCCCTTACTGCACCTCCAAATAAATATGGTTGCAGCGTATAATGTCCTGTTGGTTTTCTCAGTTTATGATCAACTCTCGCGTAAAATGAATGCAATAATCGGTGGGACCTGAATGAAATGATATCAATGAAGTCCTTAAACCCAAAATCTACTGCAACGTCATTCATTCTTTTGCCCACCATCATAGATTGGATGGCCACTATAGATAGTAAGCGACGCCTTACGGTTATAGAAAAGTAAATATTACGCTGGATCAGCGGTGTAACTTACTACGTAGACGTCAAAAATGAGATCATCCATGTTCGCGCCATCGTTGGCACGTTCAACTCCATGGCTCAAAATTGACCTTAATATAGGAATCGGTGGGAAACGGTTCAAAATGCCTCGATTACACCCGGGTCAAACTTACCACTGAGTGAAATCGCTAAACCAATCTAGACATTCCGGACCCTCCTTTCAAAAATTGCATAGACCGAAAAAGAGAAGAGAAAGAAATTGAAACGAAAACTAGAAAGACTGGAAAATACCAATTGTCAGATCCACCCTGATTTCTGACATATGTTAGTTCGTCTTTCCTGTTCACTTTTTACTGGAGTATGGGACGCCCGCATAGTCTCTGATGATAAGCTCATAACAGCGAGCCAGAAAGACAATACAATCAATCAATCAACACAGACATCTATGACAGAAAAAAATGCTTTGTCCACCACCTTAAATGAAAAAAAACTAAGCAAGCGGCTATTGAGCCTTGCTATGCTCAGAGCCGCCCCAAAAATCTCTCATGAAGAGCACTAAAAGAAGGAGAATCACCCACACTTTTCGCTATTCTTTAAAGGGTGCCTCAATACCAGCAGTTAACGTTTACCACACATTAAACGTCAAAGAGAGAACCTCTATAGGATAACACTGGAAAAAAAGCTAGGGAGGACAACGACACCTTGGACTTTGTTGATTGAGGATTTTTACTCAGGACTGACCTTCTTTCGCGCCATTTGCTAGAAGTACTTTGTATGGCGGTAAGGTATGAGGCTTGAGAGTAGAGGTAATCTCTTTAGAGTAATAAAACGCACAGATTTTGACAGACCTCATGAGGGAAACCATAAGCTCAGTACGTCACTTCCTGTTATTTTCAGAGTTTTATTTATTTCCTCCCACTAATTTCTGAGATTAGACAAAAAACTTGAAAAACGTAACTCAACTGAGGTCTCCCGTCGATACTGGCCTATATACCTTTGTGCTAGCTAGGTGTAAGAATGTGGACAGAGTCCTTTGGGCATTGCAGTTCCTCACACGTTATGTACAAAATTGATATGTCTAATTTACTCGTTGAGTTGGGGCTACGACATAC
Organism: Hermetia illucens; assembly: GCF_905115235.1. Taxonomy (NCBI): domain Eukaryota; kingdom Metazoa; phylum Arthropoda; class Insecta; order Diptera; family Stratiomyidae; genus Hermetia; species Hermetia illucens. The sequence goes on from NC_051849.1 coordinate 28,140,290, forward strand.
ATATGTATCGAGGAAAACCTAGAAACACGTCTCGACCACGGGCATAGAGGCGAACATATGTTCATACGTTTAGTTGAATACGGTGTTCAAGGGGAAGAATCTTTGACCTGATTCTTCCTTTGCCCCGAGTTTTGTTGAGGTGGAGCCTATGGAGCTGTCGGCATCTACTGGACAAAATCCCTGAATGTACGTCCTTTTGTTCTAGTTGAGTTCACTATGAAAGTAACAAGAGGGAGAAGAGGGATGCATCCTCATATGAAACAGTAATTGAAATCGCGTGTTCTTCCTTACCAATTTGAGCTATCACCGATAAATGAAGGTTCGAGGTGTTTAACGTGGGTACCTGTACGAAGACATAATCCCACGGTCCTCTTCAGATTTCAGGACCCCATTCAGAGCCTCTCCGTTACTAGCTTCGCGCTACTGGTTTATACTGAATGCTGACTCAACATTCATACCAGTAGATACGAAGCCCACCTCTGCCACAAATGAGGGAAGCGGCTCTCGCAACTCCATGCTTGAGTCCACAAGGAGCTCTGTTCGTGATATGGGCAGACCAATATGAAACTCCCACAACTATCGCCCTGTGTTCAAAACAGCATATAGGAGAACACTAGCACAAAACACAAGCCATTGCACGCGCGTTTGCATTGCCACTTCGAAATGTATCATCGCAAGCAAACCACTGGTTAAAATCAAAGACACTGTTCACTACATGATCGCCCAATTCGTCTATACTGCAGATTTCATAATACGCTGGACGGACACAGACGACACGAAACCAGTTCTCTGAGTTTGCCCCACACAGAACACAACTCCGCCTGGAGGCAAGGTAAACTGGTCAGAAATCAAAACGTCCCTCATACGAATGAACATAGTGTCTAACTACTTTACAGACAGGGGGCTAAAGCGACAAAGGCGTAAACTACTACCGTGTCTCAGTTGGAGTTCCTCAGGGGTAGGTACTGGGTCCACTCTTGTGAAACCACACCTGGTGGAGTCTTCCACGTACATTTACCAGGAGAGGTAAGGGGAAGGTTTCACCGACGATATTGCTGTAATTGTTATTCCGAAGCACATCCACGACATTGAGGCACCAGCCAATGAAGCGATCTAGAAGATCAAAAGTTGACTAAAAACTGCCGGACTAGTGCTCGCAGATCACAAAACAATAGTCATTTTGTTAACAAGCCAGAAGACCCTGTAACACTTCAAAATTCGAGTTGGAAGCCGTCGAACATATTAGCCCATTGTTACTTCAATTGGCTTTTTGGTCGTTCCCTATCGACATCAAAGTGCATGCCAATCTTAGCTAATGAGTTCCTGCCAGTATGAATTACTTATAGGGATCCTGATTAAATCCTGATTCCCTCCTTCCCCCTGATTACTCATCTCGCCGGTGGATCCGATATTATAACTATTCTCTGGAGTGCGTCACTTGACCAATTTGAAAAGCTATGAGTATCCGGTGCCCTGCTCCTTCCTGATTTTTTCGTCAAACTTTCCGCCACGCCTAACTTCCTTGCATCCCTTATGTATTTCATCAATCTCACGTTCTCCTTGAAAACGGTGTGTTTCTTAAAAACCATGTGCTCAGCTGCCGTCGATCTGAAAACCTCCTTTTTGCTGCTAATCCTGCCTCGTTTAGGTACTCTATAAGATATGTTTCCATATTCCTTCAGCGCAGGAAATTTCATATAATCCGAAATTGGCCATTTGGTCAATAAGGTCTTTGACTGATCCCGGGGGAGTTCTGAGCAGTTGACCCCTGCTGCTAAAACTGACGTCCAAACCATGTTTCCTCAGGTTTCGTTTTAACTGGGTCAGTTTAGTGAGCGCTTGCCGTTAGAGAATTCTGTTTGCTGATCAAACTGCTGATCATTAGGTCGACGTATCGGTTTAATCTGACGCCAATGTTTGGTTTCTTTCACCACGCTTTCTAAGGAAATGGGAAAGGATAGCATCCGGTAGATCATGTGGTCGAAGGAGCCAACTTTGTGCAGATGAACGTGGTTCGAAATACTGGAATGACTCATTTGGTATTCGCCGGTTTCCTGTAGATTTCAAGGCCTAATTTCTTTTTTTCCTCAAAAATAGGTCTAAGGATGGTAGTTGACCCCCCTTTACCAGTTCCAGAATGAACTCGATATTGGTATTCAGTCTATTGATAAAGTTGAGTGTATTTTCGATTTGGTTTTTTCGGATAATTGCGTAGATGTCATCCAAATACCTCTTTCAAAGCCATGTTATCACATTGGTCGGAAATTATTTTCGTTTCCAGGTTGGACATGAAGATTTCGATAATTAACGGATATTCCCCATCTTTACCAATCTAGTCCCGAACTGTTCCTCCATTTTCTGGAATTCCTTAACTAATCATTAATTATTGCATCCGTGGGAGACATTAGTGGTCAAAATATGCATATCTACAAATAAATAAAAAAGTGTGAAAGCAAAAGGAAGCGGTTTCGACTTTTTATTTTCATTTGTTTGATAGCAAAGGACGTGAACATTTGAAGAATGAAAAACACAACAATTTCCCTATTTCTCCCGAGTTTTTCCAATAAATCAAAATCGTTAGCCTCGTCTTCTAGAATGATGTAGAGAACTGACATCCCCAAGGAGCCAAAAAAACTCGGACAAGAAACGCCTTACAGCGTGGAGTCAGTAAGGTTGGTTTTTCCAATTAGCTCTATAAGGCAGTTACTTGCGGAACCTAAATCCCAAGGCGAACACCAAAGTGTCAAACGGTGTCGTACAAAAAAAAGATAAAGAAAATCTACTTTAAAAGGTAAGATCGGAATGAGGCAGTTGCTTCTTAGAGAAAGTTAGACTAGCCAAGTATCTTATACGGTTCACGTGTTCACTCAAGTCTAAGAGGGAACTGTCTGTTTTCACTTTCCGCAAGATTTCCGCATATGTCAGGTCACTTGTTGATTTTATAATCAACGCATCGGACCGTGACCTCTTTTGTGGCCTACCTTTTCGCTCTAATTTAGTCCAACTAGAGTCACTGACGTGTATCGCCTAATGGTTTAGTAGACTTTCACTCTATATACTATATACAGTCGATCTCAATGATCACTGGCCATTTCTAAATTCCCAGTCTTCACAGAAGTGTGAATACCAAGGGTCCTTTGGATTTCAATGAGATATCTTAGCAATAGTTAGCCTTTTCTTATTAATAAGAGTATTTGCGGAAGGGTCTACAAGTGTATAAGGCAGATTAAAATGGTTGAATAATATAATTTTGATCGCCTTCATCGGAACTTTACAGAACGTTATCCAACTTCAAGGCTCATAAATTTCAACTTTCAACTTCACCCTTGACACTTCCAGGAAACGCTCACATAATTTTCCAACCATCTATTCAACAAGTTCATCAACCTCTCTTCAAAATCCTCCTAACCAAACAATATTTCTCAACCATAAATCTCAAAACTTTTTCGATATTTCAAAATACGTGATTTCTAAATTTTCCAGTCAAACTTTCATCATTCATATTACATCATTTTCTCAACAGACCGTGAATCACAATTATGTTACCAAGGGATTCCCACTCGACTATCATTAAAGCCTAAGAAGTTCTATTTCCTTACTTCCTTTCGATCTGACGTCCGTGGGCAGATGTCTCAACAGCCTCTTGGGTACGCTGTCAATTTCCAACCGGAAGGAATCATTTTACACTTGACCAAATCTTTTTTTCCTGAATCCTTAAAAAAAAATTGTAAAGTAAAATCCTCCATCTGTTCGCCGGGGGAGAAAGGAAAAAATGAAGAGGATGCTTCTCTCCTAAATTAGCTATACGAATTATATACGGGGCTGAAAAATCATATTTTTCCGAATTTCGTAGGATGTCTTGAAACGTGTGTAGCTATTAAGACTGTCGGGCAACCACAGCAGATGTGAGTGACCTTTTTCACTGACCGCATCTTAGGTTATTGTAACTGCCTTTCAGATATGCTATGAATCGGTCCTTCGTGGCTTTTTATATCTTTAAAAGACGGACAGCGTATGAATTTAGGTATATTTCCAGTCTATTCCGACAATTCCGTCTAATATTAAATGAGTGATACATAATTCAATGGCAGAGCGATTTCGAGTATCCGATGCGTACAATTGGCCCAATATCCTTTCTTCCGTTTCAGAAGTAATAAGCCTATGAATATTTCATGACTTTAGAATTCGGCAGATTAAGTGTCCCTGAGAAGTAAGGAAATTGCGTCAAACTCGTGACGGTACTGATGGCCAGGATTATGATTACAGTGATGGTGCTATGAATGAATAAACAACCAGACCAGGTCAGGTGCAAAATTCAACAGTATATCTTCATGGAATATTCCCAACTTTGAGATTCTATCGGCATAACAATATCCATTAACTTTCAAGGACATGATTGTCACTAGACAGCCTCTGTCTCCGGTCTGGAGTTTTTTGGCAACTCCCCACCACGAAGCGCTAAATCGTTTTCAATGGCATCGAAATGTGGTCTAACAAATGGCTGATAAAAAATTTACAGAATAAAGTAAAATTTGCTGTTTGAAAAATTCAACCAGGACAAAATGGATGTGTCCACAGGAAAAAGTTTTCTGATTGTTTGTTCCAGTTTTTGTTGATGTCATCGGAATAGTAAGGAACGCATTGTCATGTAGAAAAATTTGAGATAAATGGGGACTTTATCTCCATCTAAAACTTTAAATTGTTCTGTGAATATGTAGCATTGAATATTTGTTTGTAACTGTTCGAGCTATAGTTGAAGGAAGTTTGGTTCTACGCCTCCAGATACAAAGTTTTTTGTTTGAAGTGAATCATTTTATTCAACAAACAACTTTTCTTTGTTGAAGGGGACTAAACTAGACACACCCAAATGGCATAATATCCTTTTTCGTAAAAACAAAAAGTTTCGAATCGACACAAGGCACAATGTATGTATATTTGTACTTAATCGCTTATTAATAGCAAACATAAGCCGCTATTCAAAAAAGATACTATCACATCACCATCAATTTTTTAAGAAAGATACAATAGAAGCATCTGATTAATGTTTTTTTTACACTATTTGAACCTTTAACCAATTCAAAATACGAATGTGAGGAAAATGGGGATTTGATAGTAACTAAATGCCTTGTGGAGGAACACTTCTAAGTGCTTTATATTGTCAGATCTATGAAATCTAAACGCGAGTTTGATCACTATTTTTGTTATGAATAAGCATAATATCAATGACTAATAACTCCTAGGATTCAATTATCAATCTGGCTCTGTTGCTATTCACCTGCTTCCATTTCTTCTTCCTTCAACTGCTGGTTCCATGCTTTTTATGACTTCCTGGTTTCCTGTTTCAAAGAGATTCCTTGGTCTCGGCAATTGATTTTTTCTTTCCAAATTCCTTCTCGCAACGAAAAAATTACTCACTCACAATCTAGTTTCGCACAAGCAATCACAATTCCCCAAAAGTTTTTTCGTTCTCGCAACACAACTCTACATACATCTATCGATTTGACTTAGCATTATCCATCTAATTGCCCATAGGTCTGATGCAAGCGCATAGCATTAGAAAAAAAGAAAAGTCAATAAATATTTTATTTAATGGATTTCAGGTTGAGGAAAAGATCTTAATATGTATAGAATTTCTAAATGAACACATTAAAATATTTTGAAATAAAATATTGAAGAGAACTTGAATCTAATTTTTGTAAATATAGGAAGGTAGTGCAGTAATTAGTAATTTGACACTATGGGAAGCATGAAAATGCTGTACTAATTTAAGTCATCAAACTCCTGAAAAAGATCTTTCGTCAAAAGTGTTACTATTTTTGAACGATCATCTTATAGCACAGCCATTGACCTGATTCAGGCCTTACATCCTCCCGTATCGTCCATACCGAAATCTAGGATCATAACGGGGAAGTTCATTTGAGATATTCCGCACACAGTATTCCAAAATAGTTTAGAATAAAGGGGGAACGAAAACATAGTTATGGATATTAACCAAGTTGAAGCGTTCAAAAAAAGGCAGGGGAGTGCATAGACCACAAGTTACGAAAAAGCAACCCTTCTATTCATGACCATGCCGCATTTTCATTAAGATCGACGACTAAGTTACTCCTCAAGAACGACAAGGACGGAAGAAGGGTGTAACCTTCCAAAAGAACCATGACGTGTTATTGACCCTACTGTCAGTGATTTCTAGCATTTTCAATTTTGCGCCAACTGTTCAATAATTTGACCTTTTTTTGAGGTTTCCCTTCTAATGTATCCCCCAAAATAAAGACCTCTAGTGAGACTTTCGTCAATAATATGAATCCAAATCTTTCATTCTCAGTCCATATGGTAGAAACATCCGAAAAATTTCCCAAACTCAACTGCGGAACCTAAACCTACTGTTCGGTCGAAATTGGAATAAAGTGCGCACAGAATAAGGCTTCAAGCCTCCAGTAAAAGGAAAAATTAATGTCAAGTACGAAAATACAAATGCGCACCATTTGCTGTCAAAAAATCCACCAATGGCTAATGGGTATGGGGTGGGTCCAACAAAAAAATGCTAGAAAGTCAAAAAAAAAATTAACCGAAGACATTCTCGCCTGGTCTCATTCTCTATTGGTTAATACAATCTGTGCAAAAATCTCAAATGTCAAATGCTCAAAAAACAAAGACTAACGTTTTCGTCCAGAACAGAGACAACTCTTCAGAGGCTGCCTCACCTCTGCCCTGGGAGCAGCGTGACCGAAAGTGGCAACAGTTTTTTGATAACACATTCAATTTAACAAAAATGTGAGGCGATGACGGCTTTACGGTTTCTTACCAGGGCAGAGGCAAATCGTCAGAGGCTGCCTCACCTCTGTCGCAGATGTTGAGTGCTCCTTTATATAGTTCGCGGAACACGACATGACTACGAATTATGCCTCTGCCCTGGTAAGAAAGTTTGGGTGCTAAGCCCTAAACGAGGGGTCCGCGGACCAAAACAAGAGAGTAAGCTGCTCCCCATTTGATCCGGTCCAGCATTAAGTTGATGCGGACTTAGGACCCCACAATTCTCACCACCAGAAAATGTGATTTTACGGGGTTCCTTGAGCACCTTTATTCATTTGAAGAAAAATGTTGTTGAAAATCATCGTTTGTTCGTGGAGGCGTACAGAGAGGATGCTCTATCCCAAACACAGTGCAAAGAATGGTTTCGACGATTCAAAATTGGTAATTTCGACTTGAAACCCGAAGAACGTGGAATACCACCGAAAAAGTTTAAAAATGCCGAACTACAACCATTGCTCGATGAGGATGACACTCAAACTCAAAAAGAACTCGCAGAACAATTAAGTGTCAATCAAGCGAGTATCTCCTTACGCTTTAAAGCCATGGGAAAGGTTCAAAAGTGCGGAAAAAGGGTACCGCATGAATTGAGCTGAAGACAGCAAGAAAAACGAAAAATCACTTGTGATATTCTTCTCGCAAGGCACGAAAAAAGCCTTTTTTCCATCGAATCGTGACGGAGGATGAAAAATGGATTTATTTGGAGAATCCTAAACGAAAAAAATCGTAGGTCAGGCGAACCATCAACTTCGACTGAAAGGTCAAATCACTTCGGAAAAAGAAAAAAATTTGGTAGTCACAGGGGTGTAATCTATTATGAGCTTCTAAAACTAGGTGAAACTGTTGATACGTAACGCTACCAACAGCAAATGATCAATTTGAATCCAGCATTGCTTGAAAAGTGACCATAATGGAACACTAGGCACGAAAGGGTAATTTTTCAACGCGACTACGCTCCGTCCCACATATCAAAACCACTCAGAGGCACCATTGCTACACTTCGCTGGGATCTCCTACCTCACCTGCCCGACTCAACAGACCTGGCGCCTCCTGACTTCCACTTGCTTGTATCAATGGGACACGCGCTTGCTGAGTAGCACTTCTGTTCTTACGCAGAAGTCAAAAAGTGGCTCGATGCATCCTTCAAAAGACCAACTCTTCAACCGGCAAGGCATCCACTAACTGGCAGAAAGGTGGCAATACTGTATAGTTAGTGATAGCCTATACTTCGAATGATATAAATTTGATCATTCTTAAAGTTTTGTGTGAAACAAAACCTTATTAAACTCGTCCGTCTGTCCGCCTTTAAAAGACTCTAGCCTGGGCACGCCAGAGTTTGAGAATTTTACCCACTAAAACTACTGCTGAACCGATTATCATGAAATTTGGTGAGAACGTGTGGTCTGTATATCCCTCTATATGTAGCGAGTGGTGCCATTTTGTGTTGAGTTTAAAATCGGGCTCCCCATACATGCAAAAGAGAGGTTCAATTTTTTTTCACAGAATATGACCATGTGGGGTATCAAATTAAAGGGTTCGATTAGTACTTTTCGAAACTGAACTTATTTCTGATATTAAGTGAAACTTAAGGGAGATAGAGCTCAAAGTGTGTGCCCTAAAAAGTGAAACAAGTCTCATTCTCAGAACCTACCCAACCGAAAAATCTGAAAAAAAATCGCTGTGATGCAACTATATGAAATCTAACCCTCAAAATACATCCCATTCCGATATATGCAGGTGAGGCAGCGTCTGAAGGGTTGCCACTGCCCGGGATGAAACCGTCAGTCCCTCTTTTTGAATAACGGAATATTTTGTACTCTTAGCTATGTACGAATGAAAAAACATAAAATGAACACAAAACCTTTATATCCGGGATACCGGAGCTGGGCGCTTCGGATATAAAGAAGCCCCCAGCTTTCGGTATCCCGACTTGTTTTTAAATATTCGTGTTTTTTTAACTTATAAATAATTCACCTGTGACCATAGTGACTTCTATCGAAAATCAAACCAACATTGAATATATTCAAATAACAAAAACTTTAAAATTTAATCCTGAAACTCTGATTTCCATGAGATTGAAAAAAAAAATAATGGAAAATTTTACAAGGATATAGGCTTAATCAAATCAACCCCCAAAGGCAATGGAATAAATTCAAGTTGATCGTTCACTTGAAACGCTTTTTCCTCACTTCAGTTCACTCTTAAATTCAATTTTCAATGTCAGCAGGTAGTCATATTCCCTACTCAAAGCTAAAGGTCACACAATACGTTTACAGGTGTTCCATGGCACTTGACTTCCGATTCCTTAAACACTTGCACCTCGTATCCTTTACCCGTCAACCCATATCATAACGAATATCCGCCACCATCATAAACACAGTCAGTAAACATTTAAACCCTCGACAATACTTGGCGGTACCGTGCGAAAAAAAAAAATATCGTGGAATTAGTCATTTTCCCACAAAGTACCGGCATGTGGAAGGTAAATAGTCGATTAGGGTCACATATGCTTCTCATCTACATATAAACTGTTCTCGGCTAATCTTTCCCCTGCATATCTTCCATCGTATGTTCACGAAACCTCCTGATAAAATGAGAAGGGATTGAACGGACGGGATATCTCGAGGTAAGGCCCAGATAACACTTTATTTGTTCATGGCACCATTCACAGTCGCTTGATCCGATTAATTATTCCCAAGCACTATTCTCTCACTGACTATGTGACTCGAATTTTCACAGAGGCACATTTACGCCATCTAAAAACCAATTTAATATCTTGTGTGAACAGTGAGGGGTTAATTTAGCCAAGCACACATCCCCGTTTGCGGAAGACACCATATATCCGCATACAAGCAGCAATATGTGAAAATTGCACCCCCGAAAATTTAATCAGGAGAATTCTCACGAAACGGAAAAACCCTCTGTTGCACTAGCAACAACTACAACACAGCCAACAACCATACATCGGAGTCAATCGGGGGAAGCTATTGTGGTAGACTTATTTTCAATTTTCACTATAGTGAGTGACGGTGAATGTAACATGTCCTGGAATAGATGAGTGCAGAATGAGTAGGCGAAGAGGACAGATATCCCACGGGAACTCTATCGGAGCCGGTTCACTTTTAATGGGACCGACCATGATGAGTCCAACGGGCTCGATGGATGGGAAAAACTTTGCAGTGGAGTTTTCTATGAGCGAAAGAGTTCCTCGTCTAGGAGGAATGCATACAACGCGATGGGAACAGTAATGATGGGAAAATGTTCAAAGGACTCGCAATGTCCTGACCTAACGTGAGAATTTACTAGAAAATTGCTGGTGTAGAGGGATTGCGTGTAAATTATCGGATTGAGGTTTTCACTCGTCGTGGCTAGCGATGATCGATTAGTTGTCTTTTGCTTAAGGCGAAAAGATGGATTTATTACCACATCATAAAGCACAGATTCTGGGAAGAATGATATCCTGTTGCATGACAGGATCATGAAAAAATGTACCTGGCTTTTTTTAGGATACTAGTTTAGTTTACTCGGGGAACCGCAGCTCCGAGCACTCAGACCATTGTTAGGTCCATTATACTATCACCGTATCGCCTATTCAATGGCTTCCCGCCTACGGTATACGCAGGCTTTAGCGAATCTGAGAACATTCTCCAGAGGCAGAGAGTGTGCTGATTCTTCATTGAAGAAAACCTTGCTAAGGTGTTTTCGTGTGAGATCTGAGAATGCCGGTTAGCTGCATAAAAAGTGGAGGGTCGTCTCCTCCTCCTTCTCACATCGGCTGCACATAGCCGAAACCACCGAAACTCACCCCAATCTTTTCCATATAGTAGTTTAAGGAACAGTGTCCCGTTAATAGCCCTACTAGGGTTTTCATGTCCCACTTCTTAAGGGACAGCAAAAATGCCGCTGTAGTGAACTCAGGCTCTTTCCCAACGATTTTCGGTTGCCGGCAAGAGTTCAAATTTCTCCACTCGGCTGCGTGAATCCTTGCAATTTCACCCTTCAGAGTAGACTTGACAGTAGGATTCCAAGAGCTGGTTCTGGCCCCACCATTGTGGATCCAGACCCTCGGCGAGCTAGTCTGTCAGCCTCCTCATCACCAGCGATGTTAGAGTGCCCCAGCACAATTTTGGTGATTACGACAGTGTATGTCTTTTCAAAGGTGAATCTGGAAACCATATGATCGGTCGGCATCAGGGCCGGATGTTTGTCAAGAAATTTTCAGATAGACGCATGACCGTATGATTGGCCGCCTTTCCACGCCCCAATGGTATCGAGCATATATGCGTCATTGGCTCGCTCCTTTTCGTTTCACCTCCAAGTGAATGGGGGGTAAATTTAGGATAGCTTCAAGTACCGCAGTCGGTGTAGTTGCTCCAATAATACTTAGGTAGCCCACTCTCAAAATCTGCGTTAGCAAAGTTCAGTCTTGGCCACCAGACGATGCATGCATACATCAAAATGAGTTTTATTATGGATGTATGCATCCAGTATATCCGGTGAAAGTCCCCAGGTCTTACCTATCGCATTCCTACAGCACCAGAGCAATCTGCAGGATTTCTAATATTGTTCCTGAATATGGTGCTTCCACATTGACTTGGAGTTGAAATTTACTCCTAAATACTTGACTGTTTGTGTCAGCTGGATTTCCGCCCCTGCAAAGGTAGGCAGCGTATAGCTACCCTACCTGGTGCTCCTAGTGAACATAACTTGTCGTAGCGTCTACCGTGAGCCCATTGCGGAGGTACCAACTGTGGATTTCATACAGAGTCGCATTCAAGCCGTCACATTCTGTGTCCGCAAACTAGCCAGTAATTATTATGGTTAGATTAGCATTTGCGGACGCTTGCGTGAAGTCTTTTTTGTCCTCCAGGAGCCACAGCAGGGTATCTATTACCAAGAGTCATAAAGTGGGGAGAGAACCCCTCCCTGTGGGCAACCCCTGAGACATCCTGCTTCAATAGACTTCTTACCGACCGATATGTGGATTTTTCTCCACTCTAGCATGTGAAGGATCCAACTGATTAGCAGCGGTTCGATTTCATACTGTCTTGTCGCATCACAAATTGGGTTCGGGAACGCCGATATTGAGAAAAGTTCCCTGCCTATCGGCTCGCTCTCTCCTGTTTTGCTGCCTAGCAGCAACCAGATGGAAGTGTTGAGGTTGTTCTGCTCACCAAGTTGTTCCAGAACCCCATCACCATTCCGCTTTTCTTCTGAAAGCTAGAGGAAGCACTTTTTGAATGATGGAATCTAAGAGACCCTTTTCAAGGTTAGTCGCGCACCCTCAGACACATCGTTGAGGAAGGAGCAGTACTACCTGAGCCACTCGTTCGTGTCTTCGTCGACAAAGTTTAGCCGTAACATTTTACGGTATACACCTACCGACTCAAAGCAAAGCTTAACGCCTTGCGCGGATGCAGTCCTTATAGCTAGGAGAAGTTTCATTCTAAGCTGTTCGCACTGCTCAGTATCATAGTCGGATGGATTAGGGTCGTCATACAGGACCCATTCATCGGCTTCGATAGCCTTGGCTGCAAATGAAGGCCTAGCCGTTGCCGGCCGATCCCTCTTTGCTTCCTTTTGTGTCGAAGAGTTAGGATCGTCCCTTAGCCGCAGGTGCCCCGAACGCTCTTTTCCCCTCAACGTTGGCACAGCTCTTGGGTTGTGCGTTGCCCGAAGGCGGTTTGCCCGGAGGCGGTTTGCCCAAAGGCTGTTTGCTGTCCGGGGGCAGGTGCTTCCCACGGACAAGACTCTAGCTCCAGAAGGTGGCACCGATTGGACCCTGGGGTCTGGAGTGCTCACATAAGGGGCCTGCTTCGACTCGTCCGTTAAGAACTGGGTCCCGATTGGATTGGTTCCCACCTGAGTAAGTGGAGAATCTGAGTCTAGACTCAGGTTCTCCATCGATGAGCTTTGGGTTGAAGGACATGGACCTAAACTTAGATTTAAAAATTTTCCTTCAGCGATTGGGCCAACGTAGTAACCTTATTATAGCTCTGATAATTGATGTCGCCAGCAGACTCCTCTATAACCAGACTTCAATTCGCAGCAGGGGAGGTTCAAGTGTGAACGGTTAAACACAAAATTGATTATGAGTAGAGCGTGGGATATTACCGATAAATGTCCCTGCGGACATACGATATGTATGTATGTATTCGTACATCCATTGCAATAAATATTAACTCGCATATGGAAAAGTATCGTTCCCAACGGTCCTACATTTCCAAATACCATTGTTCCAAATAGAAAAGGCAAACGAGAAAGTTTTTTGTTAAAATTTCCAATTTGTTGGGATGTGAAAATTTTCTGAACATACGTAAACTCTGCACGGAAAAGTGATTGACGCTTTTTTTTAAAAAATGAAACTTTTCTGTACTCTGCGTTACACAAAACAGACTCGTCAAATACCTAAACTCGTTGAAATTTTCCTATACGTGAATGTGGATCAAAATGATTTCCCAGCATTGTTTGCACCTAATTTTTCCCAGCGTGAAGTTAATTAACAAAGTTTTCTGTTTCTATTTATTTTTCAGGACTCGATTCAATGGCATACGATCCACAACGTTTCGCAATGGATTACCACATAATTGGTTTCCGCGAATGTGCTTCAGAGGTGGCTCGCTATCTCGTTACAATTGAGGGAATGGACATCCAGGACCCCTTACGGCTTCGCCTCATGTCCCACCTACAGTACTTTGTACAGCAACGTGAATTATCAGCAAAGGCATGTTCGAGTCCAAATTGGTCATCGACTTCATACCAACCAAATTGCCCGCCACCCACATATCAAGCATATCCAAGCCAAACGCCAACTAGTTCCAATACATACATTCCAAACCTGCCACCGCCAATACAGCCTATTCAACCGACATATCATCCCTCGCTTGGTGGCTCAGCGGCATCGATGCACCCTCACGGTATCGCCCATAGTTCAAGGACTTCAGCCTCGACCTCAGCTACTGAAACTTCGAGTTTAATGTCCGGCCAGCTCCAACCGCATCTGCAGCAACAGCATCCGCAGCAACAAGTCGCCGGAAGCGCGACACAACAACTATCGCCCGGTCATGATCCGCGTCACCAGCAGCAACGTCCACAACAATCGCAACAGCAACCAGCACCCACCCAGCATTATCCTTCGGAGCATGACCACCCACACCATGACCACCAGTCGACAAGGACCTACATCGATTTGACCGCGAGTGACCATCCCAGCCAGCAGCAGCAGCAATCGGCTATCGCCGCTGGTTACGGAGCCAGTTCGCAGTACCACACTCCCTCCGTTTCGCAAGGATACAATCCATCGGATAATGTCAATTATAACACTAATGGAGCAAAGCCGTATAGACCTTGGGGTGCTGAGATGGCGTACTAATGCTGCATGCTTCAGTATTGAATGTAGTCAACTATGGCCGAGTGGTTTGGAATGGTTAATGGACGTAGCTCGTTACTCTGTATGCTGAGGAAATAATCAGCGATAATTGTATGATACAAATTCCATTCTGTCGCTAATGTAATCATTTTTGAGTATCCAATAACAATCATCCCCATTGACTTTTAGGTTGATTGCTTAATTAGCCTGTCGTCGAACTTAACTAGCATGAAATAATTTGAAACTTCATTCAATCTGGATATGGGAAGCCTGGAGCCACAATTAAACAAAATTAAATGACCAATCACATGGAATTGATTAATTTGAAGTTGAAATGGTACAGGAAACCTGCCATTCCCTGATTATAATAAAGTTAATTACCAACCCTTTCAATGGAAAGAATTCCACAATATCTTAAATTAGCAACAGAAATACAATACGATTGAAAGGATACCTAAATACCAAAAAACCTAAAGAAAAAATCTAGTCCCACGAAGCAAAGATGTCAACTATTTATTTTAAAATATTAGCAAACCCAAATCCACTAGTCTTATGTATATCATTTATTTATATTTTCCAAATTATCAATTTTTTTTTGCTCCTTTGTTGTAAATAGAGGATACACTCAAGGCAAACCTTAGATGTATGCATGTAAAAAATGAACGTGATAACTACAATTTATTTATATAATTTATAATTTCTCTGTAAGATGCAAATGAGAAAAATAGATGTATCTACATTATTTATAGTAATTTATTAAAGATTAACTGCACAATATAAAGATCTGCGAAAGCAGGAGTAAGGACGTGTTTCAGGGAACGAAACTATATAATTTATAGAGAATATTTATTGCACAATGAATTGAAATAATAATTCAACGAAAAAGCTAAAAAGATACGTATTTTGATAAAAATAAGTGAAAGAGAGAACCATGTATATTTTTATAGTGTATATTTACATGCAACAAAGATATTTAAGTCCTTTCTGTGAAAGTACAAAAAAATTAACACCAAATGAAAATGTGATTCAAAAATTGTCACTAATTTCATAATAATAAATTGTCAAATTTTTCAAAGAAAAAGTACATTTTTTAATTTGATAAATACTAGGTCTACCATTGATTGCCATCCTGCGAATTAAGCCAACGATAAAACAGCGTGGGGAACGCACTGGCCCGCGGCGGATTAAATGGTGGAGATTTCGCGAGAAGAAAGAAGAAATGACCTCACTCACACGATTACCGACCATTACGAATGTGGAAAAATCGTGGAACTAAATGAAAGACATGATCCACAAAGCAGCCTCTGCAACCCTCGAGGTCACCAAGCCGGGTAATCGGCACATCAACCGAAATACTTGGCTTTGGGATGACGATGTTGAAATGAAGGGCCGTGAAAAGAAACGCCTCTAGCACAAATTTCTCGACGATAAAACGCTGTCCAATTAGCAAATTTATAAGAATGCCAACCGGGAAACAAAGAAAACGATCGCTGTCACCCGAGGGGACCATTATAAAAATCTTTACGATAAACTGGACACTCGGGATGGCGAGAAAGATCTGTATCGACTTGCTAAAAGCCATAACAAACGCACACAGGATATCGAACACTTCTATTGTGTTAATGACAAGAACGGTACTTTGCTTACCAACCGTCGAGCCGCAACGGATAGATGGCGAGAATACTTCGAGCAGATTTCAACGGAAGAATCTGATCAACCTCCAGTTCCAAAATCACTGCCGACATTTGGAGCAGTTCCTGCTGTCAGCGTTACTGGTGCTCAGAGGTGGCGGGGATGAAGATGCGGTGGCAATCCTGTCGGCTGAACCAAAACCAAGTGGCCGAAGACAACCTCCATAGTGGTGGCACCGGGAGACGCTGTATCGCATTGGCTTGCCGCCGTGATGCAGTAGGCGAACACCCGAAAGTCCTAATTAGAGGGATCAGACCCGAGTCTGCACGGGGACTCATCTGTCGTGGCAATAGTCACGAAACCTCACCAGGGATATACTAATGCCATGGGAACCAGGATAGCCCCTGGACTCACATACTTCAGGAGAATTCCTGTTGTATGTGCGTTCAGCTCGGTTATTTGCGGTAGGCCCCCTAGTGGGAGGTTCATGGGGGTTGTGGATGCGTTCAAGCAAACAGAGACCTTCGGGTCTCAGCGTGGTGTTGCGTTTCAACACGTGTGCCGTACTCCTTAGTTCGGTAGAGATTTAGGTAGATCTTGCATTCACCAGTATGAATGCTGAGCCATGCACTTGGTATAGACGGGTACCGTTGTTGCTTGTCAGAGCGGGGCTCTGATTGTGGTCACAAAATCAATCCGTGCCTTAAGAAGACCGTGGGATTAAGTCCACGAGACAGGTACTCACGTAAAACCCCCTAGAACTCACTGTCAGCACAACTGACGTCGAGGAAGCAATAAAACGAATGAAATCGGGGAAAGCCACAGGACCTGACGAAATCGCGTCTGAGCTCTGGAAAGCGAAGAGCTGGGACCCAACACTGTGGCTCAGTGAATTCTTTAATCGAATTATTCGCGAAGGAAAAACACCATCTGACTGGCAAGAAAGTACCAAGACCACTGTTCTAATATGGAAAAAGAAAGGTAGTCCAGCAGAATGTTCAAATTACCGTCCGATCCGGTTACTTTCCCATACCATAGAGATTTGTGAACGCCTTCTTGATAACCATATTCGCGAAATCGTTGAAATAACCGTGAATCAAGCCGGATTTGTCAAAAACTGCGCCTCTCTCAGATTGAATCTAATCAAAACTGAATTTTTGACGCTCGATCCCCATGAAACAGGCACAATCACTGTCAGCGACAGTGATCTGCCCAGAACTGAGCGATTTAAATACCTCGGGTCAATGCTATCAGCCAATGGAGAACTACGTTATGAAATTATTTCACACATTAACGCAACCTGGATAAAGTAGCGTTCGACATCTGATGTTCTTTGTGATCGACGTATCAACGAACGTCTCAAATCTAAAATTTATCGCAAAGTGGTTCGTCCTATCGTCCTCTTTGATTCTGAGTGCTGACCAACTATAAAAGCCAATGAACAGCGTTTTGCGGTGATGGAGACGAAGATGTTACATTGGACTAGTGGCGTGACACGTTTTGATCACATCCGAAATGAAGATATACACGATCGTTATGGGATTGCACCGATCGTGGAAAAATTGCGAGAGAGGCGTCTTCGATGGTATGGTTACGTAATTCGTGCTAACGAGAATGCCAAGATTGATTTGAACATCGAAGTCGATGGTAAACGCCCAAAAGGCAGGTCGAAACAACGGTGCCTTGATACGCTGGATGGGGATTTAAAAACCTCGAGATTGCACCCAGATCAGGCATTCGATAGAGCCAAATAGCGAAACCGATCACGACGAGCCGACCTTGCTTGTGAATGGGACAAAGACTGACGAAAAAGAGGCTAGGGCGGCTAAATTCCAGGAAATTGAAGTTTCGTTGTGCTACATCGCAGTAGCATAATTATAATCTACGGCGCAAAAATCCAGGTGTGGATCTAGGCATGAAAGCGTATAATTTCGAGGTCGTAACGGTATACTAGGAGATAATGTAGTCAGCACCGTGCTCTTTCGGGATTATCACACCCTTATGCCGTATTTTATCTAATACGCAAAATTTCTTTCATTTCCCGAGCCAGTAACTCATAATTCACCTTCTTCTTCAGGTATTTCCGTCAACATCAATAATATACGTAGAGACACCCGTCTTGTCAACTTACAGTACGTCAGGCTTCTTATGTGCAGTATGGCGATCAGTCAGAACTTGCCGGTCCCAATACATGCTGTAAGCAGAACTAGCAACCACTGCTTGCGGCTCATATCGGTAAACCGGACATGTTCCCGTGATCAGCCCATGCTTGTATGCAAAGCTTTGATGGATCACTTTACATACAGCATTACGCCTGTTCGTGTATTGCACCGGTGCCGTAAGAGTGTAGCCAGAAATGAGATGATCCAACATCTCTAGCCCCGATCCAAACATTTTGCACTGATCGTTCTCCACCGCTCTTTCATTATAAGCTTTTTATAAGCTCGGGTTACGATCACGCCATCCTGAATGGCACGCATGAATCCCTCCGTCTCCGCAAAAAGCTCCCCAGCACACAGCCATCTGTTCACCAAATGCAAATCGACAAATGGTTGCTCACGTGTTTACCGTGCATTGCCTTCGAATTCCATTCATCGATCCGCCCTTGGTCCGACTTCACCCCACTCAGAGGATCGAAAGATCGATCCTTCAAGTTAAGTGGAGTCAACCAACAGTCTGCCTTTCAAACAGCTGCATGCAAGGAACTCGCCTGCCCTTTGCTGTAAAAATAAGCGCTTAGTGAGTCGACTTAACGATGATGTTGTGCCGCCACGTCAACCACGTCCCAACCTCCGATGTCATGATCCAGGTGCATAGGCTCCACAAAAGAGTTTAGGTGATGCACCCGGAATTTGCACATAGTTGTCCGTATCCGCAGCTGAACCATTTCCAGATCGGTTTTAATCCACGGCAATATTTTGAATGCTTAAGCCAGTGAAAGGATAGCGAATACATTCAATGCGCTTATTTTATTTTTATTCCCCAAGAGATGCAATTTCAGTACCAGCTTCACACGTCGTACAAATTCGGAGAGTAGAGCATCCTTCAGATCACCAAAGCATGGGTTCCTTGCAAAATATTAGATTAGGCATAATCGATATAGCACCTAAAGAGGTTGGCCTTTAGTTATGGAAGATGGTAAACAAGTAATTGGTCTTGTGTCTACAGGGTCCTTTTTAGGAAAAAGGTAGGTAATTCCCTCATTGAGGAAGGGCGGAAATTCCTCCGGCCGACTCATGACCTGATTTATGCTGTGTGCTAACTGACTGGTAAATTTGTTATACCAAAAATGTGACACCCGATCCAAACCAGAACCCCTCCAGTTCTTCGAGCTTAAACGGCTAAACAGCTCGAAACTCCTCTTCGATAATAACCGCAAAATGGCATGGCCAATATTCTTTCGCTTCCGTCACCGAAAACGGTATGGTCTGGACGCTCTAGTAGGATTCATTGAATGATCTGAAAAAAACTCCGCTAGTTCCTCGCGTATGTTGCATTCTGAACACGTCTAAAGTGATTTTCGCCATACCGTCGTAACCGACTGCATACGACTGCAGCAAAACGCAGAACTCGGAGGAAACACAAACGATAAAGTTCGGTAAAAAGTTACGGCGAGCATGTGATGCATCTATGCCAAGGTGTATTATATCCCAAAAGTGAGTTCCCCGAGGCTCCCTACATGAGGATGGACGATTCCGTAGCCTACACAATAACGAAATCTATGAGCGATACCATGGCCGTCCGGTTGTGGATAAAATCCGGCTCAATACGTTACGGTGGGCGGGTCACTTAATCCGTATGGATGAGGATGATCCCACCCGGAAAGTCTATAAGGGCAATATCTATGGTAGAAAAAGAAGATGAGGCAGACCCTGCCTAAGATGGAGCGATGACGTAGGTCAGGACGCCAGACAACTTTTAGGGATATCGAATTGGTGGACCTCGGCGCAAAACCGGGATGTCTGGAGTTCCTTATTAAGGCAGGCCTAGACCGGATACCGGTTGTTGCGCCGTTGATGATGATGATGATGAAAAGCGAGTTCCGAACTTTTGGTGGAACTCTGAAATCGGAGAATCCCGCAAGGCCTGCCTTAAGGCCGGAAAACACAGTCAGCGTAACAGGATCCGGTCTGGATACAAGTCCCTACATGAAGAATATAAAGAGGTTCGAAAGAAATTACATATGACTATCTTAATAAGTAAAAGTGAACGCTTTAAGCGCTGTGCAAGCTCTCAGATTTCGCCAATGCATTCGAAGCGGAATTCACGAAGGTTCACTATCTGTGCCAAGGCAAGGAGGATTTGAGCCGCCTATAACAAAACCCGATCGCCAGAGTTGTGCCGTGTGCAAATGCATACAAGATTTCCGCGAATTGCACGAGGCACTGGCCTATAGGGGACTATGACGCCAGACTTCGCATTCCCAAAGCTGCGGAGAAGAGAGGGAGTCAGGAGAGGGCTACAGTCAGGCTAAGAACACAAGATAAACCATTCTTTGGGGATCTCAGAGAGATTTCTAGCTGCAGGGAGGGAAAGTTACTTTTCTTCGTGAATGAAACGGGCTGACTCTTAAGATCTGAGCCGCTGGACTCTGCTTCCTTGTCCTCATAACACTCATGGCCTGAGGAATTTTTGGCATCAAAACGGTGCACCATAGCGCTAATTGGGCTACCCGAAGTAGCCACGTCGCAACCTGAGCGAGCCCACGGTCGAGTGATCTCGCTATAATCGAGAACTTAGCTGCACCTCTTTAGCTAGTTTAACAAAAGAGACGCTAGCATCGGCCTCGAAAGGAACCAGCATCTGACGATCACTTACATTCGCTTACGTGTCACAACAGTATCTACTAGCAAGGGAACATTGCCGCGTTGTCGACAAGGTTACGAACAAATCCAGAAATTCAAATGTAGCATTGGTCGTAAACGTGAAATGTGTCAATGTCTCCAGAAGTAGAGCATTAGAGGGAGGAACACAAACATAAAGTGCGATTTTCAGTTCATGGGCAAACCGACTTATTAAACCTAAATTGTCTAGATATCCGCTGGAAGAATGACATTGGAGTGACTATTCTCTTTCTTTTTCAAAGAACCATCTGATCATGACTAAACTTATGCAAATAATTGATTGAGTCGATTGCCCCCCTCGCTATAGATAAATATGGAATTATCCTCAATCATTCAATCAATTTACACACGAAGGACTTCATCATCGTTTACAAATCGATTTCGATTATATGCAAACAAGCTGAATTGTATTATTGTCACCACCATTGTCAGCTTTGCTGTAAATAAAGCTCAAAACCTTAAAATCACGCTCGATTGGTCCTTGATGTCGTAACAAAAAAAAAATCGCGACTATCCTATAACAATCTCTCTACTCCTACTATCTATCGCCAACAGAAAACAGAAAAATATTTGGTCCCTTTTCTCCCAACCCTCGAAATTGTTCATTGTCATTGCCACCGTACTCGTAAAAATTTGTTGAAATCGTCTAGGCCCGCTCAATCTACGAACTCAAAAAAAAAGCCTTGGCATTATCCTTTCTTAAATAGAGTGTGTGGGAAAATGTCCTCATTCAAATTATTCCTGGAATCGTATTCAGCAACTTTATATCAGCCCTCGCTTTACATTAGAAGACAGATTGAGCAAAGGAAAATTGTGTCTCCTTTCGAGTTCCATATTGTCCTGTTGTTCAAGCTCCACTCTTTACCAGGCTAGGGGGGGGCGGTATTCTAGTTTTGTATCCTCTGAGATTGGTTTAATATGTTATGGTGTCAGGACATACAAAAACAAAGGCGATAGCAATGCATAAACATAAAATCACATTCTCATGACCGCTTATTTGTGAATCACTTTGGGTGTAGACACCATTTGGAGACGCTCCCAATTCTGTCTTTTTTCGGATCCTTCAATTCAGTTGAGGATTTAATATGTATTTCCCACGCTGTTGCCGCATAAGAGAGTTCAACCTAATATCCTTCCTTTCAAGCGAAGAAGGGATCCGAATAATATGGAAATTGGAGAAATTTGTTGATTTGCTGTTTAAAGATGATTTGCTCAAGTGGAAATGTATGTTTATTGTGATAAAAAATGGTAGCGGATGGCATGAAGTAGTGATGACACATGAATGGAATGTTTTCGAGATGTAGCAGCTTGATGAAAACGTGCTCGTTGTATGTATTATTATTCAAATAGCGTAGATCGATGGAATGTTACTGGAAACCTTTTTCTTGGTGCTTTTTGGTCTGTGCCTTTTACATTTACAGGGGGACAGGGGTTCGCAATATTGAGCGCTCAATTTGAATTGATGAGCTCAACAAGATACTATCCAGGAACCTCGAGGAGCTGATTCTGTGGCCCTTGATAGGTTTCTTTCAGCTATTTGAAATGTGTCCTGTTGAATTTCCCATGCAATCAGATTGCTGTTCTGTTTATAAGATAACTCCTGTTCTTAGTGTATAGGACATCCACAAAATGGGCTTCGTTATTTTTGTATTTTCCCCATTTTATTTTGAGCGAGAATGTATTTAAGCAGGAGAGGTTTCCTGCACTGCTCCGCTGCAAACAACCTTTGGCCATCTTGATACAATTGTCGCCCCTCCTTAAAATGTGGTCTATCCACTGCCACTTTTGTCTTGTACGGGTGCCAGGCAAAGTTCTTCTTGGGTACTAATATCAGGCATACTCTGATGATACATGCCCGACAGGGGTTGATGAACGCCTGAAGCCTTGGAGTGGCAGTGGGGGTCACTTTCCATGTGCTACTCTCGTATAGCAACACAGAAAGAAGACTAGAACAGACCAGTCTCAACTTGATCTGCGTGTATATACGATGGGCAACATCCACTTCCGTACCACTGGTGGCAGAAACCACGCTAGATCCTAGGAAAGGAGAGCACGATGACCCATCAGATTTAAAACCTTGGTTCGGTTATTTTCAGTCTAACTCCACCTGCCCCTTTCCAAATCCGGAGCCATTTGGCCAAGGTCCATGACTCGTTGAGAGAGCAAAAGGATGTCATCAGCGTAGTCGAGGTGTTTGAGGAAAGATGTCATGGCCCAATAAACTTTTCCACGTCCTTCAGACAGGACTGCATCTTCTTCTTTTTCTTCAGCCTTTGTCCCGTTCACAAGCGGGGCCGGCTCGTCGTGATCGGCTTCGCCATTTGGCTCTATCGAATGTCTGATCTGGGTGCAATCTCGAAGCTTTCAAATCCCCATCCAGCGTATCAAGCCACCGTTGCTTAGGTCTACCTTTTGGTCGTTTACCATCGACTCTGATGTTCAGACCAATCTTGGCAAGTGAATTCTCGTTTGCACGAATTGCGTGACCATACCATCGAAGACGCCTCTCTCGCAATTTTTCCACAATCGGTGCAACCCCATAACGATCGTGTATATCCTCATTTCGGATGTGATCTAAACGTGTGACGCCACTAGTCCAACGTAGCATCTTCGTCTCCATTACCGCAAGACGCCATTCATTGTCTTTTATGGTCGGCCAACACTCAGAACCATAGAGAGCGACTGGACGGACGACATTGCGGTAAATTTTAGATTTGAGACGTTTGTTGATACGTCGATCACAAAGGACACCAGTTATGGAACGCCACTTCATCCAGGTTGCGTTAATGCGTGAAGCAATTTCATAACGCAGTTCTCCATTGGCTGATAGCGTTGACCCGAGGTATTTAAATTGCTCAGTTCTGGGCACATCACTGCCGCTGACAGTGATTGTGCCTGTTTCATGGGGATCGGTTGTCAAAAATTCAGTTTTGTTTAAATTCAATCTGAGACCGTGTTGCATGAGGCGATCATTCCATTTTTGAACACGTTGCTCGAGATCATTTTTGCTATCAGATGCTAGGAAAACATCATCTGCATAAAGCAGTGTGTAGGGCGCTGGACGTTGGATATCCCGTGTGACGGTGTCCATAACAACGACAAAGAGGAGTGGTGAGAGGGCACACCCGCCATACTTCGAACTTTACATTTCGGATCGTGGTAGAGCAATTGAACCCTGCGTTCGTGTGGTACACGGTCAAACGCTTTCTCTGATCTAGAAGGGCAATGTAAAGAGGGCGATGCTTCTCGCGGTGTTTCTCCATGAGTAACCGCGCAGCGTGTATTGCGTCAGTAGTTCCGCAGTTCTTGACAAATCCGGCTTGATTCACGGTTATTTCAACGATTTCACGAATACGCTTGTCAAGAATGCGTTCAAAAATCTTTATGGTATGGGAAAGTAACTGGATCGGACGGTAATTTGAACATTCTGCTGGACTACCTTTCTTTTTCCATATTGGAGCAGTGGTACTTTCTTGCCAGTCAGATGGTGTTCTTCCTTCCTGAATAACCCGGTTAAAGAATTCACTGAGCCACAGTATTGGGTCCCAGCTCTTCGCTTTCCAGAGCTCAGATGCGATGTCGTCAGGTCAGTTGCGCTGACTGGTGGAACTGTTCCAAATGTCGGCAATGATTGTAGAAGTGGAGGATGAACAAATTTTTCAGTTGAAATCTGCTCGAAGTATTCTCGCCATCTATCCGTTGCGGTTCGACGGTTGGTAAGCAAAGTACCGTTCTTGTCATTAACACAACAGAAATGTTCGATATCCTGTGTGCGTTCATTACGGCTTTTAGCAAGTCGGTATAGATCTCTCTCGCCATCCCGAGTGTCCAGTTTATCGTAAAGATTTTTGAAGTGGTTCGCTCGGGTGAGAGCGACCGCTTTCTTTGCTTCCCGGTTGGCATTCTTATAAATTTGCCAATTAGCAGGCGTTTTATCGTCGAGAAATTTGTGGTAGAGGCGTTTCTTTTCACGGACCTTCATTTCAACATCATCATTCCAAAGCCAAGTATCTCGGTTGATGTATCGCTTACCCGGCTTGGTGACCCCGAGGGTTGCAGAGGCCGCTTTGTGGATTGTGTCTTTCATTTGGTTCCATGATTTTTCCACATTCGTAATGGTTGGCAATCGTTTGAGTGAGACCATTTCTTCTTTCTTCTCACCAAATCGCCACCATTTAATGCGCGGCGGGCCAGTGCGTTCCTCACGCTGTTTTATCGGTGACTTAATTCGCAGGACGGCAATCAACGGCCGCTGTTGAGGTGCGATAGTCTCATAGGGAACGACTTTGCAATCAGTGACAGTGGTAAAATGTTGGCGTCTTATGAGAATATAGTCGATTTGCGTTTTACTGTTCCCACTATAAAATGTGAGAAGATGAGATAATCGTTTGATGAACCATGTATTCATAAGTACAAGGTCATGGGTGTCCGCAAAATCGATTATACGCTCGCCACCTTCATTGCGCGCTCCGAACCCCTTTCCCCCATGGCACCTATTACCGTCTGCCTTTTCATCCACATGACCATTAAGGACGCCGGCAATGATTATATAATCATCAGCAGGCACGTGACAAGTCTTTTCATCGAGAAGTTGCCAGAAGGACTGCATGAAAAACGATAACAAGAAGAAATAGTATCGGTGACAAGATGCAACCCTCCAACTCCGGTTTGGAGCGCAAAATCCTTGAGATTTTATATCGGTGCAGCGCCTACAACCCCCTTCGTTCTTGAACCCACTCCTACGATTCCGTAGTAGGCCAGATCCTGTCACATCCCTTGGAGACGTGAATGAGGACCTGCGTAGCACCCGAGAAAAAAGCATTTTTGATGGCAGCCCAATGTTCATCAATATTCTCCGGCGGGTTACTCAGTGTATATGTCGTCCAATCAGCAAGATAGCTCTCCCACTGGCGTGCGGCAATTGGGTCATAACATACAAGCGGTCGATGTTGAATTGAAACTGATTTTTTTTAGATTGTTGAATTTCTTATGAATATTATTTATATATGACCACTTTGGCGGTGGTTTCAATTATCTTCCAATATACCTGAAATAGGAACAACACATTTCTCCTCCCCTTAATATCTTCCTGTTCTTCCACAGTAGGCCGCCAGATATGTAGCAGAAAGTCCATAATTTTCTGTTGTTCTTCATTAATAAGATCAACTCGAGTTGGCCTCACAATTGAAAATTGGGGATCATTAACCTTTCATATCTACCTGCACTTATGTAAGTGTAATCCAAAAAGGCTATTCGCAGTAGATTCAACTCCGAGCACATTTTGAAATTTTATGGAGACGGAAAAGTCTTGCACATGTTCGATCGCGACCGGAGTTGTGCGTGCAAAAATCCGCGCATAAGGACTGATATGTGGTGACTTGGTGGAAGCAAACATGCGCAAACTTCTCGGCATATCCATGTTTACTCTCCTAGAAAGTAAGAAGCAAATAAGTAGATGCATCCAAGATCAATCGTTCGGATACATCCGTTTCCTTCTGGGATAAGATGAGGAAACTAACACAAGAAAACCATCTAGCGACATCGACACTTACCTACCGCGTTCTTACCCGAAAGGTGCACAGTGAGATTCGCTGCTCCTTTGCCACTGAAGTTGCTCCTCCTGTATATAGTCTTCTTGGTGCAGCCCCATGTTGGGATCTAAACAAGCTGAGTTTTTCGGATCCTTAGGAAGAGATGCATGGCTCTGCACAATTCGGAGGTGGGATCAAGATTCGTCAATTGTCATCGAGGATGATGAAATAGATCTAGCAAAGAGTCAGTGGAAAGTTTCGTTGTAAAACCGAGTGCAAAGAGAACAAGATGTGGTAAGAGCCAGAGACAGAGAATTTGCGTTCAATATAATTCCCATTTACAGTGTGTTTTTTAAATGATATAAAGAAGTGTTAACACCCTGGGAGCCGCTTCGGTCGCTCTCCTCCGAGAGCAGAGGTGAGACAGCATCTGATGGGTGTTCTGTATCTTGGTTTCAACACCTTAAGGATCGGAGATAACAATCAGAAGCAACGATCTAGATGAAAGTACTTCGCGGAAAGATATCTGTGGACAATGTTACCTTGGGGTCAGAACAGAGTGTTAGGAAACCGATGAAGAAGATATACGAAGGTTTACAGTCAGTATTGTTCGTATGCAAGCGGAAACTGTGGTTAAATTGATTACCGTGGGAGAGATAAAAAACTGATGCATCACATTCCTCGATTTCAGACAATTTAAGGCACCATTTACCAACCAATATAATTCCCACAAAGCTACTAGGAGGATTTCCATACTCAATGACTGGAAGATATCGAAGTAGACCCAGAACCCTAGATGCCTTGAATTTCGCCACATAACGGCGAAATGCACCGGTGACTCTGACAGCTAAAAAAAATGCGGAAAATGTGGGGGAAAGGGTCATATGTTCAGGGACTAAGCCAGAGTGTACGCTTTGCAAGTGGAAAAGGGTATCGACTGTAGGCACGTTGATGGAAGCGGCAGATGTCCAGTTTTTAAGAAAGCCTTGGATGCAGTAAAGAAATAAGATTGATACAAAATAACCTCAACCACTGCAAGGCAGCGCAACACCTACTCTCGTGGACCATCTATGAGAAGGGAATCGGAAACTGGCATTATCACCGAGCCCTATCACAACAATAAGAGTGGTGCCTGGGCTACAGATCTAACTGGCAAGATGGGAATATGGGCCTGTGGATATCAAGCCATTGAAGAAGTGATGGAGTTTGCAGAAGTTGGATTCATGAGGCGAAAACAGCTGGCATCTACATATATAGTTGCTATGCTCCGACGAAAGCAGAATTCGAGGGAATATTAGGTATGCTGAAGTTGAAACCCCAAGATCATAGCGGGTGATTTTAACACATGGGTTGTGGATTGGAGCAGTTGAACTACGAACACCAGGGACCGTATCCTGTTCGAGACTTTCGCGGAGCTAGATTTAATACTTGCGAATACGCCAAATGTGCCCACCTTTCGTTTTCCTCCAGATCAAATAAGGGCCATGCGGCCATATGCGTTCCCGCGGAGCTGGAAACCAGGACTGGTCCATGAAAAAATATAAAGAGGATGCGGCGGTACAGCCTCAGAAAAGGTAGAGAAATGATGGGACGCACAATGAGAGCATGCGACGCTGCTATGCCGAGGCAGCGAGTCCTCGCAAAAAGGCGGTATTGGTGGAATGAAGAGATCGTGGAGTTGCGAGTTGCATGTTTTCAAACTAGAAGGATCTGCCAAGGCCAGATTTCTACGAGAAACGGCAAGTATATGTAAATCTTTGAGGTAGGCTTAAGCAGGCTATACGGACCAGCAAGTGATAATGCTTCAAGGAACGTTAAGCAAAGGCAGACCAAAGCCCATGGAAAACAGCGGGAAAAGAAGATGAGAGAGCGAACACCACAAGTGCCCTACCCGCATCTTCTGCTCGACATTCCTCCCAAAGAGAAAGGAGAGCACAAAAAGCATAAGCAAGCATTGGCAGCGGGGAGGAGCTTGCGCAGAGTTACCATCGAATTGGTGATAACAAAGCTCCCGCTCTGTATGCTGTTTCCAGCTCTTAAACTCGCGGTTAAGATCAAAGCCGACTCGTTTATCAGTGTATTTGAAACACGCATGGTAAAATGAGTTTTCCCCGCTCGGTGGAAGAGGCAAAAACTAGGAACGGTAGGAAAGATGCTCGAAAGGGCCATTTACAATAGACTTTCCCTGAATATAAAGATGGACTATCAGAGCAAAAATAAGGATTTCGACAAGCCTAATCAACGATCGATGCCGTAAACGTCGTTCAGATTGACCTTCCGGAACAAAAGATGGAAGCGGTCTTGATTATCAACCGTAGGATAAGGAATACGGTTAATATTCGTATCGGTGGCCACATCATCATTTCGAAGCAGGTTATCAAATACCTAGGGATGATGATTGACGCTAGAATCAATTTCAAGGGACACCTGGACTATACCTGTGAGAAAGTGGCTAAAACCAGCATATCATTAACGCAGATAATGCCTAATATTGAAGGTCTAAGATACTTGTGACCGGAGCGGTTCCCTATTATAAACGCCACCATTTTGGGAGGAAGCACTATCGTGTGAGAATAATCGGAGGAGAGTAAACATGATTTACCGCTTAGTAGCGCTAAGGATCAGCGCCTTCAGAACAATTTCAAGGGAGGCAGCGTGTATTATTGCGGGAATGATCCCGATGGACTTAATGCAAATGAGGCACGCCATCTGCACGAGAGAAGGAGAATGAGTCCACCTGAAAAGGAAACAGAATACTGAAGGGCGGTAAAACGAAAGTCGCTGGAAAAGTGGCAACAACGGTGGAATGACTCGACTCTATAATATTCCTGGTATTAAGGAGTGGATCCAGCAAGGACACGGCGAGATTAACTACCTATCTGCAACAATTCAGGCTGGATGATTCCCCCTTTT
This sequence comes from Hermetia illucens, assembly GCF_905115235.1. Taxonomy (NCBI): domain Eukaryota; kingdom Metazoa; phylum Arthropoda; class Insecta; order Diptera; family Stratiomyidae; genus Hermetia; species Hermetia illucens. The sequence goes on from NC_051849.1 coordinate 28,169,389, forward strand.
GTCCTGTAGATGCACACCTGAGGACCCTAAGCATGTTATGCTCTACTGTCCACGATTTTACTCGGATAGTCACCATAACGCCGCAGAACATCGTCGAGGAAGTGCTGAATTCGGAGGGAAACTGTTATACGATGAACTCTGCAATCAAAAGTATACAGGAGGAAATTAGAAAACGGAGCGCCCAAGTCCTCCTCGCGAAGTAATGCTTTGCGGCGGTTCTACGGGGATGGAAGAAGTAGAAAGTGGAGGTGTCTTTAGTGGGTGAGAATCCCACATACTGTTGCAACCTGGCGCGGCAGTGTCTTTCTAAGACTTCCACCTCCATCCACAAAAAAAAGACAGACAGACAGACAGTAAACCGATTTTAATAAGATTTTGAATTTGTACTTAATGTTATATCGTCTCATCTTCAACCCAGCTCTACATGTTTGGTGCAAACTCCAAACCTCTACAAACGTTTGTTTGACCAGATATCACCATCCACACGTTTGCAATGCGTTTGTGTTTTCTGAGCAGAGAGCAAATTCCGTTTGACTTGCCCAAAAAATCGACCCTCGATCGGACAGGTGGCAAGCGCTTGAAAACCTACACAAGCCAAGCCAAATATCCTATCCCCACGTTTGAATTTACAATGGCTTGCCATGGTTTGGCAAACATATGGATCTGGCATTAGAGTCAAAAATGTTGAATTTGCTTTCATCACTCCAGACGACATTATTCCAATTTTGAGGAGTCCAATCCACGTAATTCGAGTTGCTGATCTTTTTAAGGTTTTGTGTGAAACAAAACCTTATTAGAATCGATTCGATGTCTGTCTGTCCGTCTGTCTGTCTGTCTGTCCGTCTGTCACAGCCGATTTATTCGGAAACGGCTGAACCGATTGTCACGAAAATTGGTAAGAGTATGTAATCTGCCGTTCCCTTTACATGCAGCAACTGACGCCATTTTGTGTTAAGTTTAAGGGGGGCTCCCCATACATGTGAAAGGAGGGTGCAAAATTTTTTTTCATAAAATGTGGCCATATGGGGATCAAATGAAAGGTCTCAATTAGTACTTTTCGAAACTGGTTCAATACTTGATATTGAGTGAAACATAGGGGAGTGAGGGCTCAAAATATGACCATCAAAAAGTGTAACAGGTCTCGTTCTCAGAACCTATCCAACCGAAAAATCTGAAAAAAATCTCAGTAGTGCATCTCTACGAAATCTAGGCCTCAAAATATATCCGGTTCCGATATCTGCACAAATAAAGTTAATAATAGTATATTTCCACATTTTAGAAATTTACCCGGCACCACCCTTATGTTCATCCCAGAAGTACAAAATTGGGCATGCGTATAGTGAAGAACAGAATGCACAATTCGGTCAAGTTTGAAGAAAATCCAACTATTATTAACAAAGTTATAGGGGGTAAAACTTTACAATTTTTTGTGAATTTCGTGCACTCTACAACCTGCATGACGTCATCATCACATATCAATTCGTCAATACCACAACGAAGCAAGTTCGTATGAATTGGGTGGAAAAGAATTATTTTGTTTTAGTTCTTTAATCATTTGTATATGAATATCAATTATTCCAACGAGACAAGTGTGTATGCAGGTATATAGTATATGCGTGCTAATGAACTTTGCGGGTAGAGCCTAATTCAGATAGATATAAGAAATAAATCGGAAATATGGGTACGATCAATTTATATACGTGCCTATATGTGTACAGTATTCGAAAATAGGCAGTTTGTTTGTTTAGGGTGAGCGTAACATCTACGGCTGTAATATGTACGTATGTCTCGTAGTTTTGTAGCTGTATACGGGTAGAAAAATGTGCGTTGAAATTTCTTAGATAAGATGAACACAAAACCTTTATACCCGAAGCACGAGCTTCCGGTATTCCGACTTGTTTTACCTTTTTTGTTGATATGCGTTCAATTAGATTATCTCCCTGGAATTAGTTTTTCTGGGTTGTCCAGTTTTTCAGGCATTCGTGACACCATCGGTTAACTTTCCTTTTCAATGCTTTGGAAACGGCATTCTACGAGCTGCCAAAACTTAACAACTAATTTTTTAAACTCCACGATTTTATTATTTCCAATGTTGGAACAGTTATACCTTTTTTACTAAAATATTTACATCATTTTTCTCATATCGATTTGAAAAAGAGATCCTTTACTTTTGTCCACATACTTTTTTTGAGAATGTGATTGACCAGTCCGGTCCAGGACAGAAAGAACTCATCCGAGGCACTTTCTCCTCGACAAGGAGGGATATGAAATAATAAAAAACTTGTTGTTTCTTTTTCGTTGGTGTGGATATTTATTCTTGCAAATACCGATATTTCGGGAACCAATTGTTCCCTTCATCAATGCTAACAAGGATCATTCGAAAAATTACAACCACTTGTTGGAACATTATATAAACGTTTTTAACTTGAGAACTCATTTCATTTGAAATTGAGGGTGTAAAATTCAGATTTCAGATAACAAAGCAAGTAGTAGGCAAGTACCACAATTCCTAATTAGTATCATTATTGATGTTGAAAATGACGTTGCCCTTGACCGGCCCGAGAAAAGAAAACCAATATCCGGGAATATGCTTCAAATTAATTGCAAATTTATTTTTGTTCTATAATTCTATCCATGATGAATTATTAAAAATGGAGCATTTGAAATAATTTAAGGAAACAACCCAAAATCTGTCACTTCAGAGCAAATTGAGATAGGGCTGAAAAAAAAGATCCACGTCACTACACGCGTCGGTGATTTTTCCCGTCAGCCATTTGACTCCAGTTACATGTACAAGTATTGTAACAGTCCGGCTTTACACGCGCGGGAATGCTTTATTTCTTTATCTGATCTACTTTTTTCCCAGCTACATGCATAGTTGACATCCTCGTGGTGTGACATATTTTCATGCCTTAGGAAATATCTGGTGCGGATTCCAAGAGATACACAATTTCTTTTGAAAATAGTGTGGGAGTGAAAAAAGCTGAATATAAACGCGTGTTAAAGTCAATTTCGGAGCACAGGCTGGTGTACATGCTTGTTTTCCGCCCCTTTCAAATTTTAATCGTATCGCTACCCTGATAATCAAGAATCCTCAACTGCAAAAACTCTTCTTGGCACTCCTATCATGCAATTTTCTTATAGTTTTAAACCAAACTAAATTGTTCCAATAAATATAAGTTTTATTACAAAAAAGTATCTTAAACTACAACATATTTTACAGTCCTCCATGTCACAAGGAAACACACTTAACGTCACATCCTATTTCTTAAAACCATATCTTGCCAATTTAGAAACGCCAGACTGCTTCTCACCGTTCGTTTCATCTAATTTTCGTTTGCCATTTACTTGCTTCACTGCACCAGAAATTGAATCGTTTGTGATACTGTTACTAGCAGCACTATTACTGGAAATGGCCTTGTACTCCTTCATAGCTAATTTCGTTAGTTCTTGTGGTGTCACGTCCGGATGTTCTGCCTTTAAACTTTCTCTATTAGCTGTGAACCATGCCATAAATGTGCCCTTTGCAGGTGTTGTAGAACTTTGCTATAAAATATTGAAAGGAAGTGTTATTGAGGAAAATTTGTGCACTTGTATTAAGTTGAGTATTATTGAAGAGCTTTTTTATAATATTTCCGTATAAAATTTGAATGGATGGAGAATGGTTGGTGGCCATCTTCGAACTTGCTAGTTTTTCCTCCTAAAGGCGTTTCTCTAATTATAACCATTCTTTCATAACTTTCAAGTTAAGGTGAAAAAGTCACAATAAGGGCGTGGAAAAAAACAATAAACCAGAAAAGTGGAGCTACTACTTTACACCTAGTGAGGCCCAAGCCCAATCGTGAGTTTGGGGTCGCTTTCATTCTGGATAGGGATTTGAAATAACATCCCATCGATTTCAAACCTGCACACGAAAGATTGTGTTCGTTTCATATCAAAGAAACTTCTTTATTACATACATATATAGCTTATCAACGTACATGCACCGACTGAGGAAAAACATGACAGTCAGAGGACAGTTTGGAAAAACTATGATTTATTGCCTTCGAAAAACATCAAAACATTGCTCGAAGATTTTAACGCTTACATTGAAACGAAGAATTATATCGAGGAGGAATCGGAAAGCATAGTCTCCAAGACACGTCGATTGAAAACGACCAACGGCTGAATGACTTTGCAAGTAAAGGAAATCCAATTGAAAAACAGTATGGTCGCCAGGACATGAGCATCTCTACACGGTATCACTTTCAACCAAACTAGACTACTTTCTCACCACCAAAAGATGGTCCTTCTGTATCCTTGACGTAAGATCAGTATCAGATAAAAGCGTCTATAGGTGCCGATTCTCAAAGACTTGCGGAATAAAAACAAGCACAATTCGTAAATTTTGAATAGAAAACCTGAGAAACGAGACTACAGCGGAAGAGTACAGAGCTAAACACAAGTAGCAATAGGTAGAGTAAATCTCAATTTGACCTATCAACAGAAAAGGAGACAGGTTACAGGTTGAAAAGGTTTTTCACTACTATGTACGTCCGTCGATAAGACAACTAGCGAAAGCGAAGTTCGTCAACAAGTTTAAACAAGTCGGGAAACCGGAAGCTTGACGCTTCAGGTATAAAAAGTTTTGTGTTTCCCTTTGTGAGGAGCATACTGCAGTTCTCCAGATATTTAAATTGCTAAATGCTGTCAGGTGCAGTAATCTGTCCAGAACTGAGCAAATTAAATATCTCGGATCAATGCTATCAGCCAATGGAGGACTGCATATTGAAATTATTTCAGACATTAATGCGACCTGGATGAAGTGGCATTCCACAACTGGTGTTCTTTGTGATCGACGTATCAGCGAACGTCTCAAATCTAAAATGTCGTCCGTCTGCCGCTCTCTATAGTTCTGAGTGTTGGCCGACTATAAAAGACAATGAACGGCGTCTTGCGGTTATGGAGACGAAGATGCTGGATTGGACTGGTGGCGTGACACGCTTTGATTACATCCGAAATGAGGATATCTGCGATCGATATGGGATTGCACCGATCGTGGAAACACTGCGAGAGAGGCGTCTTCGATGGTATGGTCACGTAATTCGCGTTAACGAGATTTCGCTTACCAAGATTGCTCTGAACATCGAAGCCAATGGTAAGCGACCCAAAGGCCGGCCGAAACAACGGTGGCTCGATAGGCTGGATGGGCATTCAAAAGCCTCGAAATTGAATCCAGATCTGGCATTTGATAAAATAAAATGGCGAAACCGATCACGACGAACCCCCCGAACGGAACAAAGGCTAAAGAAAAAGAAGAAGATGTGAAGAGCGACAAGAGCATGACAGCCCCGTGTCACATAGTTCAAAATTCCATTGTCCTCTAGTTTTTAGAAAGCGATTTAAATAAATCATTTGATGGAAAGCCCTATATTGATAATGGTCAACTTCATACGCTTCACACTCTGAGTTTAATATTATTAGCCAATGTGAAGAATTCAACCTACAACAGATACAAACAAGTCGGGAAGCCGGAAGCTGGGCGCTTCAGGTATGAAAGATTTTGTTTGCTTCGTCTGTGAGTATATTTGAGTGTAGAACTATCCCATTTGTACGTAGCCCGTTATGTATATCCATTTAGCATGTCAGATTTAGTACTTCGGGTTGTAAATTTACACGGTAAAGTCAACTTTGAGCTACTGTAACTTTGCTACTAATAGTATGATTTTGATCAAACTCGGGGATAATATGCTTCATAATCTATTTTATACTACTACCAACTTTCATAACTCTGGGATAAACTTAAGGGGGGTTTTACTCAATTTTCCCAAAAATATGGTAATATACTATTATTAATTTGAATAGACATCGATATGGAGAGTATTTTGAGCCCTGGGCACCATACAGAGGCAGCTTCATGAATTTTTTCAGATTTTTCGATTGGGTAGTTTCTGAGAATGGGTCCGTTAAAGAAATCATCACTTTCCACCCCTCCCACTCCCCGCCTTTCTAACAGATCTCAAAACTAAGATCGGCTTCGTAAAGCACTAATCAAGAGCTTTCATTTGATACCCAACATGACTATATTCGGTGAAATCTCAAATATCAACGTAGAAGGATATCATTCACTGCATGTCCGGCCGTTCACGGTTCACACCTTCTCACCAAATTTCGTGTCAATCGGTATAGCCGTTTCTGAGAAAAGTGCGTGTGACAGACAGACAAACAGAACCTGGGAGGGCCACGGCATACCTCTAGGTTGCTTATAGCCAGGGTGGTGACCTCAATCATGCGCTATGCGACCCTAGTTTGGAGGGAGGCGTTGCAAATGTCAGTTAACACTAACAAACTGAGTGCAGTCTACCGGAGGACAGTCCTGAGGGTATGCTCTGCCTTCAGGACTGTCTCAGATGATGCAGCATTCGTCATTTCTGGAATGATGCCGATTGACATCTTGGCAGATGAGATGGCGAATATATACAATGCGAAGCGAATCTCTCCCTTATCGCAGACGAAGAACACTGAGAGGGAGAGATCCATAAATAGATGGCAAAAGCGATTAATTATAATCTCACCCAGTTTCTCACGGCGCATCGCCAATACCTGCACAGGTTTAAATTGGACACCTCACCCGACTGTCCAAATTGCGATGGAGTCCCAGAGGACCCAGAGCACGTATTCTTCCACTGTCCGAGATTTGTGGAAGAAAGTAGGAATTTAGAGGAGACTCTTGGTGCTGGTACCAGAAAATCTAGTACCGAAAATGGTAGCACATCAAGAAAATTGGGATGCGGTTAAATGCATGATCGCATCTATCCAAAATAAACTGCGAAGGGCAGAGGAGAAAAGCGCGGTCACGTGCGCTGCGTATAGAAAAAAGGTGACTAAGCTAGAATGAGCTGATTCGTCCCCGTGATGTAATACCTTATGCTGGTTAGTAGGTAAACATCCCACACGCTGGTATGTCCAGACCAGTGTCTTTTGAAGATTTGAAGGTTTTGTTTTGGAAACAAAATCATAAATGGTTGTAGACCAAACCTGTGGTAGAGGGCCCTATAAAAAGCGATTGGAAAAGCGGTTTCCTTGTGGATTTGTTTTTGACTGGTTCTTTAGAGTTTTGCTGGCTCTGTTCTAAAAATTCCATGTCATTTGCTTCTGCCAGTTAACGTGGCGAACAGAACATGAAGGTCTTCGAGATTTAAAGTGAGTACCTGCCGCGTAGGCATTATCACACAGTTTCCTTCTGATACGGGTTGATTTGGTGACCACAATCAGAACCCAGTCTTCATTAGCACAGCGGTACTGGTTTATAATGAGTGCAGGCTCAGAGTTCCTATCAGTGTATTCGAGGCTTATCTAACAACTCTGCCAGCCCACAAGACTTACCCGCGAAGTGGGTGCAACCCAGGAAGGCTAAATACAGAGGAATTTGTCTTCCGGCGCATTGCTTGAATTTATATGGTGGAAGAAAAATATTTCACATGTTCGACACTCTTTATTCACTTGCGCGTGAAAAATGTCACGCATTTACTCTGATAGTAGTGTCGCGTATGTGATGCATGGGATGGGATTTACTCTGAAGTAGACAAACTGCAGCGAGAACTTGCTGGCTTCCTCGTGGTTCAGACAAAATTTTCCATTGAGCGTTGAATAGTAGTTGAGTAGTATCTGATACTCACTCAAAGCCAAAGTGCAGAAGTGCTGGGAAATCAGCAGTTCCTTTACGCCCAAATACAATAGGTTTTTGCTGGAGTATTATATCAACAACAAGCTCCGATGCTTCGAGCTTTACAAGTGTCGTGGCTTTGCGTACCCCAACGATGATATCATAATGCCTAATCGCCAAGCTAAAAATTTCCCATAAATGAAACAATTGCCATTCACTCTACACAGCCCTCCATTGGCTCATTTCGACCTTTCGCAGTGTCACAGACCTTGAATAGTCTGACAGCATTAACGGGCAGATATTCAATGCGTTTGATAATGAATTTGTATATTTCGGAAGCGCCGTTTCTGCCGAGGGCCAAACCGAACTTGATGTAGGTCAACGTATTAACGGCAATGGGTCCTTAGTCGTGTCATCGGGGTATTCTGGCCTAATACATTTTCGAAGAAAAAACTACGAACGGCACACACACAAGCCAAATAACGGTAGATATGTTGATCAGTAGACGAAAGGGACAATGGATAGATTCTAAAGAGAAAAGATTGGGAGTATACATAATCCGAATTGTGTCTGTTGAAGGTCTTGATTATGGGAGTTGTTTGCGAATCAATGAATGAATGAATGCCTTTTCGTCTGGAGATTTCTTGATACTCTAACTGCCAGCCCTCGTTGATCCTGTTTTGAATTTTATATCATTCTGAGCAAGTTTGATTGCTAGTTTGGACCCACTATAGATGGCCCCTTAGCCGCATGATGTGCCATTCTTTTCGCCGGAACCAATATTACTTTTATCTCTTGGATATTCGAACTCTCAATTTCGCTGACGATCTCCCATATGATTGGACGGTAGGACTTTTGGTTTTTGAGCAGTGTACAGGCTTTTTGAGAGTCCGTTATAATAACTACTTTCCCCTGAGCTCTATCTTTGGCCAGCAGTGTAGCCTGCTTGATACCCATGAATTCCGCAGAGAAGACCGTCATCGCTGTCATTATATAGCCCACCTTTATACAGGGAGATACTGAGACCACAGCACAACTCATGGCTTCTTTCGTTGTTGCTGCACCGGTGGCATAAACCGTGAAACCATTTCTTGCGGACGAGTTTAGTTTGTTTTGGATTTTTACCATCCATTCTTGTTTGGTTTCCCCAGCTGTCCTGTTCGTTCCAGCCTTCTAGTTGAGCAATGACCCTCGTGAGATAGCATAAGGTTAAAAACTTCCCTTTCACAGACGGGTTTTCTAGTTAATAAGAGGATGATGAATTTCTTTTAAGCCTAATCAACTCTTTAGCTACTAGGAAGTTTTTTCTAAATTTGTGTGGGGGTTAATTAGCAAGGGCGTGGGCAACGTGAAAAGGTGCTGATTTGGTTAGCCCCAGGCATCTTTTGAGCTGGGAGACCACTACAAAATCTACTTTATTGTCTAGATATTTGGGTGATCCCATTGCAGAGGTGGCAACGTAATCGAAAACCGGTCTAGCCACTGTTTGAAACAGTTTAACCGTTTTTTTCGGTTTGAGACCCCAGAGAAGCCCGTAGAAAGTTGACAATTCTTACCGCTCTTATTGCCTTTTGAAAGAGAAACAGTTATCGTCCTACCCAGAAAAGTAATTTCCTTATTTTGTCTAAGCAGGGTTCGATTGACCAAAATGTGTCATGGTGCGATTTTGCTTTTTTTGAAAGTGGTTACGCTGGACTTGTCAAGATTAATCAGTAAGCTTAGCCCACCACATTCTTTAAGGAAGATGTTGACTTGGTCCTGTAGAAGGTTGTCGACACGCTGCTACTAGCAACAGAAAGTTATCTGCATATTGGTAGATATGTACTGATTCATTTATTTTGTTATGGAGAATGGTTGTGTATAAATTGAACAGTACTGGGCTTGGGACGCTTCCCTGGGGTAAGCCATTTCTAACTGTTTCAAACCTTTCGTCCAGCATCAGATGCCTGACTTCAAGAAACTTCAACACCCAACTGGGATTTTATTCGTTCTCATAATATTGGCCAAAGTTCTGGGGTCAACTCTCTCATAGACCTTGCTGATGTCCAATGTAACAGCCTTCACTATTTTCCCTTGACTCTTAGCGATGGACACCTAAAGCAAAAGCTCATTTTTGCACGATGTGGTCGATCTATCTTTTCTGTAGGCAGTGTTCCGAGAGAGTACCCTCAGTTTCCATAAACAATGTGAGTCTCTCCTTTACCATGGCATTTAAAATTTTTGGAAACACCTTAATTAAAGAAATGAGTCTGTAGTTTACTATGTTCGAGAGTTTTTCGTCTTTCTTGGGAACCGGTACAATTTTTATAGTCTTCCATTCTAGAGGTGGTTAGAGTTTTTTCCAATTTTTTTTAAATGAGTTGAGTAGATGAAGTCTATTGCTGTCATTTAACCAATTCACATAGTTGTACAGAATTCTATCGATCCCAGGAGCTGTTGGTGATTTATGTTTGTCCAGAATATGATTAAGATATCATCTCGAACAAAGAATTTCGTCGGCACACACACATGAAAAGGTCAAAAGATGAACAAAGGCGACCACTCCATCGCTGGCTACGCCATGCAATGGAATCAACTGCCCCAGGTCAGCCGAGGAGACGGTCACCTCAATAAAACATGGAACAGAACAGGGGAGAATGAGAACAAGCTTCTCGAGAAGTCCTAGAGGGAGCTGAAACACATTTCAGCAAACCGTCAACGGTGGCGCGAGGTTGCTGTACACCTATTCGCGAGGTATAGCGCGGCAACCATAACTACGCGCATCGTCTATGGTTCGCTGAAATGCGCTCCCCCGGAATTCCCGAAATGCTGGCATTCCCCCTCTACTGTTCTGCGCCAAATACTCTTGGGGCGACCCACTAGTCGTCATCAACGAGCGCAATATATTCGTTTAGTTTAAATTCAGTCAAAAATCGTTCATGTGCACTTATTTTAGGAGGTTTTGCTTTTTTCACCACCGACGAAAATTCCAATGTGGATTGACCGCGCAAGAAAGAGGTGTTATTATTATTAAAATAAGATGCACCCGGATACTTCTAGTTTTATCTAAACCGAATCATCTTGTAATAGAAGATGTTTATCACAATGATAAGCCAGTACAGATACGTGCGTTATAAAACTCTAATCTTTAAAGTTCTGCCCCCCACATTGAACATTTATATCCAAAAACTTCCCCACCTCCATCATATTTCAGTCATAGAGACAGATACCTCCCTAACATTCAATATATGGCTGAGATTATGTACATACAAATAAAGCAACTGGTAACTTTCTTCTTATTCTTCCTCATCCTATCTAATTAGATTTTATTTTCTCAGAACTTTCTCCGTATGCAGTAACACGTGTAGTTCGAAGCATAAGCCTAACAAAAACAGGAGCTATCCATCGAGAAAAGGGCATTGACCTGGACGTGCTAGGGACCAATTTTGTATCAATATTATTTCATCACAGGTTTTGCAGTACCTGTTTTATAGCCAACTTTATCAGTTGTTATTTCCCTTGCGACACAACTAAAACCTGCTGAAAAATTTCGTCTGTTATTCTCCAAAACTTTCTCGAATACCTTTCATAAAGGAAAAATGAATTATTCGTAAGCTTCGAGCCTTCTGATGCTTAATATTTGGGAAGTGAATAGAGGAAATAACTACAACCGGGATTCATTTATTAGCTTATTCACATCTCTGAGAATATTTCAAGATGTCGTACTATCTCCATGTTGGACGCGCCGACAACTCTAGCTAAGTTTTCCAAAAAGGAAATCCAATCTATTCATACGTGTCATGTATGCTGGGAGAAGTCATCATAGACTATCAAACTTTGTTGAAAATTACCTTCATGCATCATAATCGTAATTGATTAGGACCTATCAGCGTCCATATTGGGGTTGGCTAGAACAATGGCAAAGGATTCAGAAAAAACCAACGGAGGTATTATATGGAGGAAGAGTATAACAAAGCTAATCAAAAAATTCACAAAAACGTTAGTAAATCTTACATAGAAGTCCATTCAAAATTTACCCAACACAAACAGCACTTGTTTAAGTTTCAGTAAACCCTGATCAAGAGCTGTTACAATTCAGTTTACCACTAACCTCATTCCTTGCTTTGTTCTCATTGTTAATTGAACTCGGAATAACTTCACTCTCTTGAGATTCCCCCGGATCCATTGTCTCCGCAATGCTATTTGGTTCGGTTGCAGTAGTTTTTCCATTACTTAGTCCCGATGGACCAGCACCATCGTCAAACTCAGCAGGAGTACTTGGTGTTTCGTTATTGATTTGCTGTGAACTTTTTTTAATTTCAAATCCAATCGCTTTTTCCGTCAAGTGACTTAGTGGATTGCTTGATGAAACTTTCGCGGCTGGAGTTGAAGAACCACTAGCTGAATTTCTTTTAAAGGGATTTCGTCGTTGATGACTAATTACCATCGGTTTCTGCGGGGGAGATAATTGAAATTTTCGAATTATAAATAGAATTTGGTATTAATTGTTAGCAAGAAAATGTTAATTAATTTCATGAGACGCTGAAATAATGTATTAGCACTGATATAAAAAGCAACAACGTGAATGGCCATTCATTTTCAACTTATAGATATGTAAACAAGGATAGAATAAATTTGAGTAAAATCATTTTCCCTAACTTCTCAAAGTACACATTTTACGATAACGCTTAAAAGTTTAATGTTCTCGAATTATTGTAATATAATTCTCAGAAATTCCCTTTCGGGACCTGTAGACAATCGAGTGCCATAGTAAAAGCAACGCATTGCTCAGGTGTTTCCCAACTTTCCAGGCACAGGCAAACGGAGCAAAACTCAGATAAAAGTCTCTCAAAAAAACAGATACAAGTACCATTCCCTACCACATGCCCGTTTAACTTCCCCCACCCCATTCCCACGTCACTACCACATTCCCACAGATTCACCTATTGCCAAAACACCGAAAACTTTATGCCGTAGGCGTGACAATGTGAAAGTTTTAAGAGAGATTTCCTATCGTTGTCATCATCAAAAGACAGCATAGCGCTACGACAATTCGCATAAATATATATGCGTTATAAGTCTTACAAGCTTTCATAGCTTAGCGGTAATGATGTTTACCCAAAGGACGATGACGTGATGACTCGAAAATGAGATGATCCTTTGCATAATTTGTTCATTCGGAATTGTGTATTCGATGATGAAAGTCAATTTCATCTTACAAAGTTGAATTGGCAAAATGAAGGAATAGAGAAAATTTTAAACGCACCAGAATACATTATGACAACGATAAATAACAAAAGGAGCAGCCAAATGCTGTAATCAAATTTAAAGATGAAAAATTCGAGGAAATTTTCATTAAATTGTTTGCCAAATGCTGAACTTCAGATGAAATTTATATTCTTGGAACTGCCTCGTTCTTTCCAAATATGGGGAAAATTTTACAAAATAACAACGAATTGTCGTTAATTCAATGATTGGGTCTTCAGGCCACGCATCAATAATGTCGTCTGTTACAGATTTATTATTTTTCCACTTCGAAAATACAAAGCTCCGTGTGCACACAAAGACGTGTATAGCATTAGCAGCAACTAACCCCCATAAATCACACCAAAGATAAAGAGATTCTAAGCAATGGCTGAGATTAAAGATACGTTTAATAGATTTTGTTATGCGTCTGGTGTTCGTAGATTGAAATTCTATTTAGTTGGCTCTCGATTATACCCATACTTTCCGCCACGCTGAAACTGGATCTATCGGCTACAAACTTGGTAGCGACGAGAGAAATGTCTAAGCGACGAACCAATTCAGACATGGCTCAATTATTGGCATCACTATCAGAAAAGCTCATTTCGATAATCATCTCAATTCTTATTTGATTACTCCCATAGAATTTTGTTTCATTCGAGGAATATCCACTTTTGAATACTTGTACATATTCTATGTTTTGAATTTGCATGTGGAATGTGGTTTGGAATCACAACGTATAATTTAATTTCTGTACTTTAAGTTTTATTCCAATATAAATGGAAGTAGGCTCCGTTTTGCTTGTTGTTCCAACTGACGTTTACTGACAGCCTGTAACAGTTAATCAAAACCTCATTCATACAGTAGTAAATCAGAATTTGAAATTAACGCAACCTGGATGAAGTGACGTTCCACAACTGGTGTTCTTTGTGATCGACGTATCAACGAACGTCTCAAATCTAAAATTTACCGCAATATCGTCCGTCCTGTCACTCTGTATGGTCCTGAGTGAATGGAATGAACGGCGTCTTGCGGTAATAGAGACGAAGATGTTACGTTGAACTAGTGGCGTAACACGGTTTGATCACATCCGAAATGGGGATATCCGTGATCATTATGGGGTTGCACCGTTCGTATAAAAGTTGCGAGAGGCGTCTTCGATGGTATGGTCACGCAATTCGTACTAAGGAGAATCTACTTACCAAGATTGGTCTGAACATCGAAGTCGATGGTAAACGACCGAAAGGCCGACCTAAACAACAGTGGCTTGATACGCTGGATGGGGATTTAAAAGCTTCGAGATTGCACCCAGATCAGGCATTCGATAGAGCCAAATGGCGAAGCCGACCCCGCTTGTGAACGGGACAAAAGCTGAAGAAAAAGAAGAAGATCTATGCTAAAAATTAAAAGAGGACGAAGATAGCTTACGTTTTCGTCCCACCTCAGACGCTGCTTCAATTCTGCCCTGGGAGCAGCGTGAATTGCTTCAGTCACACTGACGAATTCTGTAAGCCGTCTTAATTTAATAATAATGTTTGAACCTTGGGTGGTAAGCTCAAAAAGAGGAATGCGTGGACCAAAAAAGGATGGGAGTAAGCTGGTCTCCATTTGGTCTGCTCCGACATCAAGTGAATGTGGACTTAAGACTCCTCAATCCCTAAACAAACAAATTTTCTAACTCCAGGTTAGCTTTGGTCTAAAGTGTGGACAAATTTACGTTCGATATAATTCGCACCCATGTTGTGTTTTGCGAATTATAAAAAAGAGAGATATAACACTTGCAAACCGTTTCGATCACGATTCTCCCAGGGCAGAGGTGATGCAGTGTCTGATGAGTTGCATCTGTCCCGTCCCATCTTCATCCACTTTAAATGTTTGATTCTTGGATGGCCCCAGAAGAGAAGCCCGTGGACCAAAAATAATGAGACTAAGTTACTTTCCATTTGGCCGGTCCGATATCAAGTGGATGCGGATTTAGGACCTCTGAAGCACTAAACAAAAAATTGATCATATTAACGTTACGTGAACACCAGACTTTCGTACTCGGGCTGATTGACTCCCAAACTCCCAGCTACAATAAACGACAAAACAGTTAGCCCTTATAAAATGGTTGCGCTAACCAGAATGGAGATTCCTCCTTTATCCAATAAATTTTCAAAAGAATTCATGTGGGGACTTTGAGGAGCTGTATCTAATATTTTGGGACAACCATATTATGGTATAATTCGCTTTATGCTTTGGGTCGTTATCTTGGTAAAACATGAAACCAATTTTCAACTCCAACTCTTCTGCACTGCGTGCCAAATTTTTTGGTAAAGGTTTGTAGGGATCCATAGATGCGTCACACCACTCACTTGATCACCACAACGCTTGGCGCAAGCGGACGTGATGTACAATGAATACTTCAGTTTAATTTCCTTGTTATTCTTCAAAAATGAATAAAGTTATTATATGGTCAGTGTGGATTCCTTCTTTTAGTTCTATCCATCCTAGATATTGGTGTCCTTCCGACGTACTGCTCCCATCCCAGCGCCCGCATTACGCTTCAATCCACTAGTAAAAAATTTGTTTGGCCAAGCATGCGGAAAGACGTGCATTGTTCGCTCGAACGTGCCTTCCCTGCCAAAGATCCAAGCCTGGCAGGCACACGAAGAACGAGTTCCAACCATTTCGAACACCCCATAAATGGCTTCAACAGGTCTACGTCGATATCGTCGGACCACTGATGTCTTCACGTGGTTATCGTTATTGCGTAACAATGGTGAACAGATTTTCACGCTGACCCGAAGCTGTGCCTTTGCCAGATCAAAGTGGTGAGTCCACGCTTTTATGCTACATGAATTTCCCGCTATGGAGCTCCTAGCATCGTCACGTCTGACCAGGGAACTCAATTTGAATCCGCGTTCTTCACGTCGCTTACGAAACTCCTGGGATGCAAGCGTACGCGTACCATCCGACATCCAACGGATTAGTCAAACGTTTCCAGAGGTCCCTAAAGGCAGCTATTATATGCCACGAGGACAACGCCAATTGAGTTGAAATTGTGCGCACTTTTTGGAACCACTCTGCGACTGCCCGGAGAATTGTTCGTCAACGATAACACCGACAGCGATCGAAAGTTGTTCATCGACCAATTTCGTCAACAAATGCGAGAAATTCAACCAACGCCCGTGGTTCATCGCAACGCTCATACCATCTTCGTCCACAAAGGTCTCAAAGCGTGCTCCCATGTTTTCATGCGAGTGCCCCCAGTAAAGAAGTCACTTTCGCAACCATACACCGGATCCAACCGTGTAATTCGCCGCATAGCCAGTGTGCTCAACACGATTGACGTCAACGGAAGGAGTTGTAACGTCTCCACAGAGAGGCTCAAGCCAGCGTTTAGATGCATCGATGTTCCTTCGTTCCATTCTCAAGTCCCTGATGAGCGGAACACCACTAGCGAGACGAGATACCACCGACGTGTCTTGCCGGTGTTCCAACCACATCAAATAATATAAATGAGCCGCTTAACAAATTAGTTGAAAGCCACTCAATCCACCACCAGCACGAATTCGACGAACATAGCTACCAAAACTTCCGCGTGACAATGTCACTCAGGGGAGAGTAATGTAGGGATCCACTAGCAACGGCATGGCATTATAGAGAAGCGTGGGCAACTTCCCTCCATTGATGCGTCACACCACTCACTTGATCATAAACGCTTGGCACGAGCGGACGTGTTGTACAATGAATACTTCAGTTTAATTTCCTTGTTATTCTTTAACAAGGCGGGAAACCGGGAGCTGGACGCTTCAGGTATGAAACATTTTGTTTGTTTTCCTTTATAAAGACCTTTAAGAATGAATTTGTCCCACTAGTACGTAAAACCTAATATACGCATACATGAGAATATCCACTTTCGGGTGAAATTGACCACCAAAATCTTGAATTCCCAAAGAAGTGACAACTTTGACCTATTATAACTTTGTTAGTAATAGTGCGATTTCCACCAAACTTGGTAGGATCAAGCTCTATATTATAGCCCACATCGCCGAACGTGGTACTAGGATGAACTTAACGGGGGTTTCTGCGCTAATTACTGAAAATTATAGTAATATACTATTATTAACTTTATTTGAAGGGATATCGGTATGAAAGGTATTTCGGAGCCTAGCCACCATATAGTGGCAACCTCCCCGCCTTTCCAACGAATGTCAAAACTGAGACCAGCTTTGGAAAGTACCAACCGAGACGATTCATTTGATACCCCACATGACTATATTTGGTGAAAAAAAAATTTACACCCCCCTTTTGCATATATGGGGACTCCCCCCCCCCCCGCCCTTAAATTCGGCGTAACAGGATGTAACTTACTGTATGCCTGATCGTTCACAATTCCCATCTGTCCACCAAATTTGGTGTCAATCGGTGCTAAAGTCTCCGAAAAAAATGCGTGTGGCGGACAGACAGATAGACACTAAACCGATTTTAATAAGGTTTTGTTTTACACAGAACCTTAAAAATGAATAAAGTTTTTATATGTTCAGTATGGATTCCTTCTTTTAGTTCTATGGATCAAGTCAACCTCCACGACACATCCTACAGGTTGAATTTTCAACCCCATCTTTGGATGACTTTATGAAGATGTACCCTCCTCTCTCTTTAAAACCGATGAAAGCTCCTGGCAATCAACAGCCACTCCGACTTTTTTGAGGCCTAGATGTGTGATCTTTTTTTCAGATTTTTCAGTTGGATAGGTTGCACATTTTGAGCCCCCACTCCTGTCAGGATCAGTTTTAAAAAGTACTAATTGAGCCATTTCATTTGATGCCTCACACGATTATATTCTGTGAAAAAAATGTACACCCCCTTTCGCTCTTAAACTCAACACAAAATGGCGCCACTTGCTATATGTAAAGGGATTCACAGACCACACGTTCGTGACAATCGGTCCAGCCATTTCCGAATAAATCCGGTTTGAGGCAGATAGACAGACAGACAGACTTCGAATCGATTCTAATAACAAAACGTTAAAAATATAACTTTTTAAGGTCAAATGGGACTATTTTCATGTTAAAACGCAAGGGTTTAACTACGAACCCTACCCCTGCAGGCGGAAAGAAGGCTTTGATGAGAAAAGGAAGAGATCTTCTCTCGCAAACCCCGTTGGTCACCCCACTTTAAATAGTTATGGCGCTCTAAATGGGGTATTTTGGTATCATCATAGTAAAGTCTGATTTGTCAGCGCCACTTTTGAAGACTTTACCATGATGTTATAAAAAAAAAACACTTTGAGGGTCCGCCGCGAGTTTTCATCGGATTTGAAAAAAGGCAACAAGCCACTCCGAGAATGGGGTTCCACGTATTTCAAAATATTAATAGAAATAGCACAAAGTTTTATCTCTCACTAGATTGTGCAACACGTTAACAAAACTAGAATTAAAAGTTTCTCCTTTTCGGCTACAAAGTTATATATTAAACAAGTATCGTGTTTTTCCTTTCTTCTGGTTTCCTTTCTGTTGCAAAATTTTTCAAATTCTACAATTAAATTAAGCTTGAAGTGTCAACGTTATAAAGGGTGTTTGCTTATAGCCGGAAAACTTTAAATTGAAAAAAACAAAAACAAAAAAAAATGTTGTCTTTATTTGACAAACAATTTTATGGCATTAATTATTTCGGGTGATTGGCCGTCGCGATTGGGCATTCTGGAGGTCCAATTTCCACACACTGTTCGCAGTAAATCAGCCTGCATTTTGGCAGCAACGCAACGTGTGTTACGTTCTTACTTTACGTAGACTCGTCACTAGTTACGTTACTTGTTTTACGTAAACTCGTATCACTGGATTGCGTAGCGCTAGGCAAAACCCGTTCTATAAATTTAGTATAAGCGTTTATTTTCTACTAAATTATATAACCATACTGCACAATTAATTATAAAACAATTCCTTCAACTGGTAAACGATAAACACTACTGGATCCCTCTGCAATACTCACTCGTGTATCTTCCTTACTTCGCAATTTTCTTCTATTTATCATTTCGCTTTCTTCACAGTAATTATACCAAAACTCTTGCCTTTTCCGTGATCATTTATCCGACCCGTCTGATTCTTTCCACTTCCTGCAACGCTTTTTATAATTCCGTTTTACGTACCTTCCTCTACTCCAATAATGACACTCGCTTCTAAAAATGTGCATAAGTATTACGCTCATCAATTTTACAACTTGGCGAACCATTGGCTTCAAGTTACTAAGCGAATAGTACACTGTTGTTAAATTCCTTGCCGTCCAGAATCTGCCCTTCAAGGTCTCAAGTTCTTATCACTCGCTTCTCGCCACTTCAGATTCTCCTTCTGCCGAATTATCACCTCTTGAATAGTCATCTCCTCCGATTTTGAACCATCCCGCCAGGTGGTCTCATCCTGCTTACAAATTCCTTCCTACTGTTTCGTAAATTCTCCTGCCATTTTACACCTTCACCTATGACCTCCTCTTCATGGTCTACTGCTTCTCGGTAGTTTCGCTCTGGCTCCTGACTGATCACTTCTTGTGATTTTCGAATATTCTGACTGGTACTCTCATGCAGCTTGTCAACTTCCTCCGGCCGTTTTTCAACTACTTGCAGCATCTCTTCCATCGGCTTTGGAATCTTCATTCTGACACACTACAGTTCCCGTTTTTCTTTCCTGAGGTTCTTCAACTACAAAACGATTAAGAGATTCCCCTCTCAATCGTTTTGTAGTTTCTTTTTTTATTCGCTCGGCGTACTACTTCCTGAGTGCTTTTCTTTTGTTCTTCGTTCACTTCATTTTCCTTAAATATTACTTCAAACCGTTGCTTTAATTCTTCCATAAATTTTGCCTGCCTTTAGTTTTCTCGTCTCCCTTCATCTCTTCCATAAATTTTATTTATTTTTCGTCTTGTTGCGCTTCCTTCTCCTCTTGCCTTCTAGTCAACTCTGTCATAAATTTTTCCTGCATACTCGAGAAAGCTTGCAGTAACGCGTCCATATCGTTGTGATTTATCACGAAAGCTCCAGATCCACTACGGCTGACACGATAGTTTTTACACTGCCCACTAGGAACCACAGAACGCGACAGATTTAGCTAGACATTGGCAACTGCACGGCACGACACGACAGAATACTCCTTTCCATATTTACAAGAACATTATTTTTCGTACGCATAGCATGTTCGCAGGGAGGAGCCGAGACCTCAATTGAGGTGCACCCAAATATTTGTAGGCATTATGGGCCGCGTGCTGGAAAAGTGGCAAAGTTAAATTCAGATAGAAACATTTGTCTGTTGCAGACACAGACATCTGTCTGTTTGTTGTCTGGCATAGAAGTTTCTCTGAAAGAGGCATTTATCCGAAGTAATCATTTGTCTGACACAGCCTTGTCTGTATGATGTCTGAGACCAGCACAGATAGTTCTCTGTTTGATATGTGAGACCAGCACAGGTAGTTCTCTGTTTTATGTCTGAGACGCAGACAGAAGTTTGACAGACACAAGCATAGCTGTTTGTCTAAAACTAACTTCATATTTATTGGCACGTAACGTCACAGACACAAAAATATTCTTCTACGCATAGTGAATGCGAGTATTAATTCATATTGAGAGCCATTGAGCGTAGCGAATCCACACAGATACACACGCTACGTGGCGGTAAGTATGAATACTACTTAACATAGCCATTTGCCTGAAACACATATTTATCTGAGACATTTAACTGACATGTATACAGACTTTTGCCTAAGTCAAACATAAACTAATAATAGTGATATGGTCCGTATCGTGGTGGTTCTGATGGCTGCCAATCATTAACAAGTTTGCAGCAAAGAGAAAACTACAAACAGAAACTAGGATTCGAGCCCGAGTCATAAGATCAATAGCTGATCCTTAACCAACTCGCTCACCGCACCATCAATAAGCATTATCCCTCAATGAAGTCAAAGACCATCAATATCAAACTAACGAAAAACGAATATTCAACATTTCAACTCACCGGTGAAATTTGTGGCTGTGCTCCAGCTGTCGATTTATTCTTCTGCATGAGCAACAATCCAGCATTCAACGGACTATTTTGTATAACATTCATGAACTCCACTTCATTCTCGTGCATTTCCTTCTCTCGTGTCTTTTCCTGTACAGAAAATATATAAATTAATTACCAACACGAGAACATTTCCTATAAATATCTTACTAAAGAAGGGATCACTTACTTGCTCTTCAATATGCGGCAATAGTTCGCTCAATTTATCAACTAAATGTATTCGTCCCAATTTACTGGCATACTTCACAGCCAACGATAAAAGTTGCGGTGAGGCAATCATCTCAATAAGCTCTTTGGCGCGTGCTTCCATTTCAGCTCGACAAGCATGCTAATGAAATAAAACGGAATCGATAAGGCGACGAGAAATGAAATAAAATAGCAATTAGCAAAATGATGTTATCCTGTAACGTGCTTCAAATTCATCCAATCGAATCGAAAGTGAACTTGATGTGAGTTGTATCGTGTAATTCACTTTGATTCCCGGATAATACCGAATTCTAAGAAGGATCTTCAATAGCTTGCTTTTCTGACAAATTACATAATAATTGATATGCTTAAAGATCCCAATAGCAAACGAGAACAGATTGATATTTAACAATGTAATTGTAACAGCTCTTGTTCCCAAAAGTCGGAATTCAAAGCTAGATCTCGTCTGCTAGGCATCCAATGTAAAATTTACAACATTCCAACAAAACTACTTACAGCAAACAGCTTGGTAGCAGTCTCCTTTACAACCAACTCGGAATTGTCAACATTGAAAGTGGAATATCGAATCAATGTCTCCTCCAATTGGGATTTGTCCGAATCAAGTTCACATAATGGTATTTGCATTGGCAATTCAGTAACCATTGGACGAGGATTTGTCATGGGATATGAGGCACCACGACAAAGCACTGCTTGCAGAATTTGTGAACTTTCTATGATGTCAATTATGAAGAAGTTATTTGAAACACTTTGAGTCTGAAGGGGAAAATACAAGATTGGGTCAGATGGAAAATTTTTCAAGGAATACAATACACTTACGTGCTTCATTGTGTCACAAATCGGTTGCCACGTGTTGCTTTTCATGTTAAACATTTGCACCATCCCCATCGTGTCGCAGATGGCTGGGGACCCTCGATCTGAGTAGCCAATCCATGTGAGTTTCTTTCCTTGTGGAAGAGGAATGTGGGCTTCCTTGCAGCGAACGTTTAAACCTAGAAATTCAACATTGATAGAAATCTAATCAAATGTAACTGAAATGTAATGGGAGGAAGAAGAAAACTTTGCATTCTTCTGCTGGGTTATTAGGGAAATAGGAAAAACAGTTACAAGTCATGTTTACCGAAAAACTGAATGAACATTGCTGTTATGTGTTGATCCTCAGAGGCCGGGGCTCTATGATAGGCAACAAACAATTTGTCACCGTGTCCACAAACTGCCACAACTGGTCCAGGAATAGTTATTATCTGAAATCAAAGAAAATTAGAGACAATTTGTCACTTTTCAAGAATTCATTACCTGCCGTTGGGTGCCCATAGCACTGAACACTCTCAAATACCGACAATCTGTTGCCACTGCCACCAACGAAGTTGTCGCCACAAGAGCAACAGCACTTTCACAATCCGGAAAATCCACAGACCATTCTCGACTCGATGCACCCAACACTATACAAACCAATTTGCTGGAAGATTCTGCTGATAGTGCCAACACTGTAGAACTTAGACTGGCAAGGGTGTGATTTTGATAATTGTTCATGTGCAAAGCATGGTGAACACTTGTGTCGTGAAATTCCACATCAATTGTTCCTTCAGCATCATTGTTGTGAGCACGGACTATGCCAACATTGTTCCAAACAAGATACCTATAGCATATTCGAACAAAATGAACCTTACAAAATATTTGAATGGAAAATTCTTTGGAACTTTACCTATGCTCCAAGTCAGACGGAGTTGAACCAGGTTGAAATGCTCCTTGTTGGTTATATGTTTTCATGGGCACTCGTTCTGGACTCGACCGGACACTCTTCAATGAATCTTTGGACTCTTCGTCATCATCCAACCCTTTGTTCCGCAAAGTTTCATTTTTTATCCGTTTCAAAGATACACAGTTCTCATTATCCTCGTCCTCCCCATTATCATCTTCAAATTGAACTGAACAAAAAGTTATTAATGAACTTTAGCTCGAAACCAATTATCTTACGTCCATCCAAATCAGATTCAGCACCATCCTCCTCCATTGCTTCTGCCACAAGGAAATCTTCACCATTTTCATCGTCTTCCGCATCATCACACCCAACTACTGTTCCCAACTGACCAGTTGAATCGCAATATGCAAATTCTCCATTACTTTTCGGATTCCAAACAATGGCAGTTAGTCTATTTGATTCCGAGCTTGCACATTCACCTTTTACCGTTTGTGACTTCCTCACATTCCATACGGATATCTCACCAGTTTCCGTTCCGGCTGCTATGAACTGACCACATTGTGAAAACGAGCAACAACTGTACGTGCTTGCCACATTATCGTCGGATAATGTGGTTTTCACTTCCCATGTATTTGTATTTAGGATGATAATCTCCTTATCTTTGACATAGGCAAGCATTCGACCGGTAGGCGGATCGAAACATGCTGAAACTGAGCAAGGAATTACAAGTTATCGCCGGTGTATATGACAATAATGTTATTTGCTTTACCGAATGATTTGACCGAGTCGAAAGTATTCACTTTTGGGAGGCCAGAAATAGTTTTTATTTCTTTTCTCTCTGCAATGTCCCATATTTTGATCGTACCGTCGCCTGAACTTGATGCCAACAAGCCTTTAATACTTAAGTCGATGGAAAGAATTGGTCCTTGATGACCGGATAACAAAGATTCTTGTTCACTTTTATCTTTTGGCACAATTTTTATGTCGGTATCTTCTGATCCCGCAGCTATGTACTGGAAATCAAATAGAAATGATGTCTCGGTATTATATTTATAATTCTGTGAACAGGACATTTTTCTTCGGTATAAGTATATTCAGAAAAAGTAGGAGATTAAAAGCTTTAATGTTTAGATGCGAAGGACTTTTTGATGGTCCCTTTTGATGAGGAATTTGGGAAGAATTTAGCTTTTACTGAGTAATTTTTACCAAGAAAATCCATCCTTATATCGTTTCTATTACAAAAAGGAACGGATAATCATCCACGCAAGGTGACCTGAGCACAATTTAAAAAGAAACAACGGAGAGGATAAGTCGCCGTCTAATATCTAAGCATCTCAAGACGAAAGCAGTTTGCATTGATGACGCACCTGTAATTCTGATTCTCGTTGATTCTCTAAATAGGCAATCAAAATGAATAGACAAGTATCAATTACCCACTTGCAAATATTGGAACTTTCAGGTTGAAAAACTTCAGATAGAAACTTACGTTTCAGTTGGGATCAAGCAATATATCGTTAGAATAGATTCTCTGAAAGCCAAACTATCGCACCTCGGGAATCAATGTGTGACTCTCCGTGAGTTAAACTTCTCGTCTACCAAGAACGCGAGACACTTTAGAATGAGAGCTCGAAATACCTCTCCAAAACCAGGATGTTATGGAAATCGTATCCATACTGATACTAGGTGTTTCATCACTGATAACAATGTGATAAGAACGAAGAAATGAGAAATTAGGACATGAGGCAACGGAGCTAATCTCAACATTGGTCTGCTGCGAGGACCACAACTAACAATGATCCATGATTAGAAGGGAAGGACCAGTAAGAGTACGTCTGAGATTGGCGTATCAAGCATCAGAGAGGAGACAGACCATAGTCTCAAGTGAGTCAAGTAATATATGAAGTATGTGAAGAAAAGCCTGGAACCTGAAGAGATGCGCAAGAAGGCTCAGAATATATCTAAGCCTAAAATGTGAGATTAGAAGCTGGAGGGAGCAACAAGCACCCAGAAGAGGAATATTTCCAAAAAAAACTTGACCAGGCAAAGAGGAGCCAGGAGACCGCGTTAGCTATGCTAGCGCGGCCAAGAGTACCCGAATTTCAATTTTACCTAGATAATTTCCGAAGCAAACACTCAATTGCAGGAAGTCATGGAAAACCTTATTGTCAGGAAAATACGTTAGGCAGTGTACGCTTTCAACCAGGTCCGATACTGGTAGACTGGGCAATAGAGGATTTTCTACACTTCATAATCACCCAAATGAGGGTCCCCAAACAAAACTGTGAAAAATGTTCAGAAGCATAGTGGAAGACAAAACAAAACTTCTCACGATCGAAGAGGACAATCAATTTCTGGAGGCAATTAAAAGCAACAAGTGTCATAAATTACAGATTCGTTAATATCCCAGTGCTCGTGCAAAGGAGAAACCAAAGGATACTCTTGAGACGGCCGCGTCATCGAGCTCCTTCATAGGAGACGACACCCAAATTGTACCGGAACAAGTCATTAAACTGATGAGGTTGTTACTGTTATAAACATCTTCAAAAACGATGCAAAGATTATTGGGCATACAGGTTGAGGTTGCTTCCTGATGACCTAAGAAAGGTTATGAGGTCAATAGTACCGAGGGGCGAGGAGAAAGACGGGACAGCGACCAGTAGGCGAATGCTCCAAGACTTAATTAGGGCGATCAGACCCGAGTCTGCACGGGGACTCATCTGAAGTCGCTTCGATTATGAAACCTTACAAGGAGTATACCGGTACCGTAGGAATAGGAATAATAATAATATTGAATCAGGGCCTTGAAGTGTATTAGAGCACTTCACTCAAGGCCGTAGCGATACACTGTAGTACACTGTAGGAAGCAATGTGGTGAGCATTGCGCTCATCATCATCATCAAAGGCGCAACAATCGGTATCCGGCCTAGGCCTGCCTTAGTAAGGAACTCTAGACACCCCGGTTTGGCGCCGAGGTCCACCAATTCGATATCCCTAAAAGCTGTCTGGCGTCCTGACCTACACCATCCGTCCACCTCAGGCAGGGTCTGCCTCGTCTTCTTTTTCTACTATAGATATTGCCCTTATAGACTTTGCGGGCTGGATCATCATACGAATTAGGTGACCCCCAACCGCTACCTGTTGAGCCGGATTTTATCCACAAAAAGACGGTCGTAGTATCGCAGCATTGCACTCGCCCGAAATTATTAGCCTGATTTGACTCAAGTACTCATTCACAGCTGGTATCCGACTTGCAACCACGATAGGAGACCCCTCTGCGCCAGTGAGATTTGAACCGCGACCTTCCGCTATGACAACCCAGCGCTTTAACCACTTGATCCATCCGGAACCAGGATAGTCCCCTCAATTTGCAAGCCTCAGGAGAATTCCTGGTTCATGTATTTTCAGCTCGGACGTAGAGGTTGGCCCCCTAGTGGGAGTTTCATGGGGATTGTGGCTACGTCCAGACGAACAAAAAGACCTTCGGGCCTCAAACGTGGAATTGCGTTTGCAACTCGAACTCCTTAGTTCGGTAGAGATTTGGGCAGGTCTTGCATTCACCAGTATGAATGCTAAGCCATGCACTCTGTGTAGGCTGGTGCTGTTATTGCTTATCACAATGAGGCTCTAATTATTGTCACAAAATCAATCCGTGTCTTAAGAAGACCGTGGGGTTACACCTAAACAGCGGGTACTCACGTTAAACCATCAGAACGAACTGGGATTGGCCTAAGATAGGAGATATATCTGCGATAATGAGGCGCCAAGAAAACTCTCGTCGAAGTCCTAGACTTATGTCTATCTACCTATGCCATTCGTGTAGATCGTCGAGGATTTAACGATTGCTGTGTTAATTTATGATTCCGGGATACGGGAGGACCGAGACTTCAGCGTCTATATCGACAAGGTAGTACACCGGCTTAAGGTTCAGGCAACATGGTGCTGCATTTCGGGTAGTGGTCGCCAGAGCTCCGGCAAGTCAATTTTTTTTTCGAGAAATTGCAGGAGCTGGTACCAGCGTGCCCTACCATCAAATTGCCATTTTCGGGAAACGAATCTAGACAGAGATCTAATCCTACTTCCCGAACGCAAAGCACCGACTGTCTCTGTTAATTTAGTGGTTGTTATTAGCAAAGCCTGCGTTTAGAGGGTTTTATTAAAGTTCTATAGTTAAAAATAAAAAAATCCAAACCGCCTCCTTTACTGAAAATTTATTGTCTGCAAATAAGCATATTTTGGTGACTATCAGCCTCATCAGTGTCTGGATTTGTTTCAAGTATGCATTTCGGCCACTACTTGTTACCTTCATCAATAGTTTCAAACCCAAGCACTGATGAAGGTGACAAGTAGTTGCCGAAATATGAATACTTGCAGACAATAAAATATTGAGCAAAGGAAACGGTTTCGATTTTTCTTATTTTTGGTGGTTATTAGCGTACCACCATTTGTTGCGGATGAGCTACCTGGTTTGACATGACACGAGACACCTAGCCAAACACGGATCGTGGGTGAACCTCGTGGATCTGGTCTGCCAATGTGTCCAGAGACCCCAAATTCGCCATGCATACCAGGACGGTCTGTCTGTTCTCCGGAAGTCTCAGCAGACACAAAGACTGTAACAACTCAGTGCCGACTTTATCACCATACAACTGCTTCATTTTGAGCAGCAGTTGGCTTAGCGCAGGGTCACTAAGGGTTAGCTCTGTCAACAAGCGATTAAGTTTGAAAGTTTCATTTACTGACAGGCGCTTAGTGAGCTGCTCCTTCCCTCTGCTAGGAATAGTCTTCGGGAACGTTGTAGACAAACTCAATTGCCTCCTCATTCAGACTGACAAGCGCGTGGTTAAACCGCGTAGCGACCATTGTGACGCCGACTATAGCGGGTTCCAATCGTTTCAAAACGTCCACATCACTGAGAAATGCTTCGAAGACTTTTCACCGTTGGGCCCCTTCTAGACTTCCTGTTTCACATGCAGCAGCTTTCCGGTGTGAAGCGTCTCCAGGTCCTCAATGATTTTCCCAATTATTTTTTTTTGCATTCATCATTACCAACGGCGCAACAACCGGTATCTGGTCTAGGCCTGCCTTAATAAGGAACTCCAGACATCCCGGTTTTCCGCCGAAGTCCACCAATTCGATATCCCTAAAAGCTGTCTAGCGTCCTGACCTACGCCATCGCCTCGTCTTCTTTTTCTACCATAGACATAGCCCTTATAGACTTTCCGGGCTGGATCATCCTCATCCATACGGATTAAATGACCTGCCCACCGTAGCCTATTGGACCGGATTTTATCCACAACCTGACGGTCAGGTATCGCTCATAGATTTCGTCGTTATGTAGGCTACGGAATCGTATATCCTCATGTAGGTTGCCAAAAATTCTTCGGAGGGTTCTTCTCTCGAACGCGGCCAAGAGTTCGCAATTTTTCTTGCTAAGAACCCAAGTTTCCGAGGAATACATGAGGACTGGCGAGATCGTTGTCTTGTGCAGTTAGAGCTTTGACCCTATGGTGGTGGTTATTGGTTGTGATTTTCGACCCTTGAAAGGAGAAATGATCAACGATCTCAAAGTTGTAGTCTCCTATCTTTATTCTTCCTGTTTGACCAATGCGGTTTGATGTTGGTGGTTGGTTGGTTTTTAGTGCTGACGTTGCCACCATGTACTTTGTCTTGCCTTCATTGATGTGCAGCCCAAGATCTCGCGCCGATTACCGCCTGCTCGATCTGGATGAAGACAGTTTCTACGTCTCGGGTCGTTCTTCCTATGATGTCGATATCGTCAGCATAGGCCAGAAGTTGGGTGAACTTAAAGAGGATCGTACCCCACGCATTCACCTCAGCATCACGGATAACTTTCTCCAGGCCCAGGTTAAAGAGGACGAATGATAGGGCATCCCCTTGTCGTAGACCGTTGATGATGTCGAATGGTCTTGAGAGTGATCCTGCTGCTTTTATCTGGCCTCGCACATTGGTCAGGGTCAGCCTAGTCAGTCTTATTAATTTCGTTGGTATACCGAATTCACCCATGGCCGTGTACAGTTTTACCCTGGCTCTGCTGTCATAGGCGGCTTTAAAGTCGATGAATAGATGGTGCAACTGTTTTCCATCGCTTGCCGCAGAGAGAAAATCTGATCTGTTGCTGATTTGCCTGGAGTGAAGCCTCTTTGGCATGGGCCAATGATGTTCTGGGCGTATGGGGCTATCCGGCCTAGCAAGATAGCGGAGAATATCTTATAGATGGTACTCAGCAACGTGATACCGCTATAATTGCTGCACTGTGTGATATCTCTCTTTTTCTGTATGAGACAGATAATGCCTCTTTGCCAGTGGGGCAGCTACACGCTCCCACCTTAGAAGGGGCTCGACTACAAGTTAACGTGGAAGCACCATATCCAGGAACAATGCCAGAAATACCTGGAGACTTTCCCCAAAAGGGATTCATTGGATATATACATCCATAATAAAAACCATTTTGATGTATGCGTACAATGTCTGGTGGCCGAAATTGAACTTTGCTAACAGCAGGAAGCTGCTGACGCAGATTCAGAGGCTCGGTTGCCTAAGCATTACTAGAGCAATGATTAGTACGCCTACCGTAGCACTTGAGACTATTTTAAATGCAAAGCCAACCACGCATATAGGCTTAAAACTATTGGCACATGAAAAAGCGGTCAATCATTCGGTCATGCGTCCATCTGAAAATTTCTTGGTAAACATGAGGTGACTCTGATGCCCGCCGATCACATGGTTTCTAGATTCGTCTTCGAAGACATACTCCGTCGTAATCACCAAAATAGAAGAATGGTCGATAAATGTCTTTTGGGATTACAGACTTAATAATCTTCACCGACGGGTCAGTCGTGGAAAACGGATCGGGCGCGACCTCTCGGAAAAATGACGACCATATTCCAGGCAGAGATATAGGCCATTTTATTGGGAGCAGTAGAATATTTGCGGCAAAACTGGAGGGGTCGCATTATTCGAAACTGTTTCGACAGTCGGGCAACATTACAAGCACTAAACAGCAACGAAATAGCGGGCCAGTTGGTTTGGAGTTATCCTCCGGGCTGCTGAAACTTGGCCCACTGAACGAAACATTCCTGATGTGGATGCCAGGGCACTCAAACATCGCTGATAATGAGGAAGCTGACAGACTGGTTCGTCAAGGCTTTGAATCCACAACGGTGGTGTCAGAACCAACTTTTGGCATCTGGCCATCCATTGTCAAGTCCACTCTGAAGGGGGAAATGGCAACGATTCACGCAGTGGAATGGAGTAATTTAAATTTCTGCCGGCAGGCGAAAATCTTTGTGAAGAAACCCTAGTAGAACTTTTAACAGGACACTGTCCCTTAAGCTACCGCATAGAAAAAGTAGTCTCGTTCATATGCAGCCAATCCGAGGAGCAAAAAGAGACGACGCTGCACTTCGTATGCAGCTGCCCGGCCTCCTCATACCTCAGACGAAGATACCTTAGTAAGGTTTTCTTCAATGAAGAGTCTGCACGGCGAGAGGACGATGGATAGGCGATCTCCAGGGAGGGTAAAACGGGCCTAGCAAAGGTTTGAGTGGTTGGAGCTGTGACTCCTCCAAGCTAAACTAGCTGAAAAAAAGTGCATAGAAAGGTAGGTGTCAACAAGTATGACCCTTGATGCGCTAATGAAGTAGCTTCAGCAATCTCAAACAAATCTCGCCAGTTAAATAAATTTGTCATTCTTACAAAAAAGCAAAAAGAAGGGAGAACCCGAATCAAGCTCATTTGCATAAAAACCTCACTGGTGGCACTGGGATTTGTATCGAGACTTAACGTCGGATACCAGTCAAATTAGCTGTCAATTAGCATTATACGTGAGTCAAATCAGGATAATAATAGCCACATTACCTCTTACAAGGTACTGCATCGTTACGGCGAATGAATTGCTCTAACACACTTCAAGGCCATGATCCAATTGGATTGTCGCGACAATGATTACATATTATAAAAACCTCTGTATTATTGGTTGCACGCCATTCCTCAACCCCCTTGAACTACAATTTTTACTTACTTTGTCATTGACTCTAATACATGTAACAGGAGCCGTGAATCTCAACTCCGTCCCATCACGGTCACCTTCCGGAAACGTGTAAGCCTGAACCACATTCAAATCAGTTGAAACAAGCATCCTTTTGTCATATTGGACGACAGCTAGAACGAACTCTCCCAGACATTTGGAGGATGGATCATCATCGTCGATGCCTTGCCATGTTCTTATGTCTCCATCGGATCCGCATGTAATTATTGTTCTGCAAAATATATGAAAGTAAGTAGTGTTTGGACATTCTAATAAGTGTGCCTAATGATAACAAAGTTACTTACTCTCCATTTTCAGTGTACGTACAACTTGTGTGGCCGTTCGTGTGCGCATAGCGCATTGGCGTTCGCTTAAAAGGCATCCTAAAACACTTATTTTTACTGAAACACTTATATCCTCCTTAAACTTTAATTAAAAATTAGATACAACTCCCCAAAACACTTGCAGTTGTTAAACTCACGTCAAATATGAATGGGAGTACAGTATATTCGCGCCAAATTATGCAGTTGAAATTTTGCGATAGATGGCGTTTGTAATATTATAAAGAACTTAGAGAAAGTGCAAACAACTCTGTTGAGCTACGTTAAATGAATAGTACTTGGAAATGGAAAGGGCAATATCTATGGTAGAAAAAGAAAACGAGGCAGACCCTGCCTAAGATGGAGCGATGGCGTAGGCCAGGACGCCAGACAGCTTTTAGGGATATCGAATTGGTGGACCTCGGCGCAAAACCGGGATCTCTGGAGTTCCTTATTAAGGCAGGCCTAGACCGGATACCGGTTGTTGCGCCGTTAATGATGATGAATTGGAAATGAATGTTTTGAAGATGTAAGACGATGATATTATTTAAGTTTAGGGTGTAGATAACTCAAAAAGTTTGAGCAAAGAGCAATTTTAAGGAGACATTCATTTTCCAAGTCGAAAAAATTGAGCAGTATGTTATGACTTTTGCGAAAAATAAAGACGAATGCCGTATATCGCAA
Organism: Hermetia illucens; assembly: GCF_905115235.1. Taxonomy (NCBI): domain Eukaryota; kingdom Metazoa; phylum Arthropoda; class Insecta; order Diptera; family Stratiomyidae; genus Hermetia; species Hermetia illucens. Next base: position 28,201,247 of record NC_051849.1, read on the forward strand.
GCTGATTGAAGCAGCACCGTGAATTCCAAAGAAGCTCGCGTATAGCAAAAGAAGTTTTTGGAGAGAAGGATTTTATATTTGCAGAAATTCAAGGCCTACAGTATTCATCAGGAATTACAAAATAATGTAATAAGTAGAAATGATATATTTTTGTGTACGAAAAAAAAATCAAACACGTGTTTCTCGAAATAATATTTTTTAAACTCGTGAGACACATTTCTCGGGCTATAATCATCTAACTTGAAAAATTTCAAAAGCATTTGATTTTTTATATAAAATATTAGGGGATATACTACCTTTGAAAACTTATATACATTCAAATGCACCCTTTTTACAGGGGTAATTCCGCTAATTAACATTTTTTAGGAATCGTGAAAGGTGACTTTCGCCGATATTTTTTTATGTTCTTCAACATAAGTATATAGTATCCAAAAGAACGTTTTTCAATAAATATTATAAATTTTTTTGAATTAGTTGCTTTCTTTTCTGTTTAGAAAGCAAATTTCCCTTAGGGCACAATAGTTTGAACAGTCAGCCGCTAGCAATTGAATATATCTTATACGCCATTGAGGTAGTAGCTTCTTAACGGGATGGATTTGAAGGAAATTACCCAAACTAGTATCTGGTTGTCATCAAATGCGGGTAGAAGGGATAGAAGTTGATGCCCTCTTCTTTTCTTTTTCTTTTTCCTCAGCCTTTGTCCCGTTCACAAGCGGAGTCGGCTCGCCATGATCGGTTTCGCCATTTGCCTGATCTGGGTGCAATCTAGAGGCTTTTAAATCCCCATCCAGCTTATCAAGGCACCGTTGTTTCGGCCGGCCTTTTGGTCGTTTACCATCGACTTCGATGTTCAGACCAATCTTGGCAAGTGAATTCTCGTTAGCGCGAATTACGTGACCATACCATCGAAGACACCTCTCTCGCAACTTTTCCACGATCGGTGCAACCCCTTAACGATCGCGGATATCCTCATTTCGGATGTGATCAAAACGTGTTACGCCACTAATCCAACGTAACATCTTCGTCTCCATTATCGCAAGACGTCGTTCATTGTCTTTTATAGTCGGCCAACACTCAGAACCGTAGAGAGCGACAGGACGGACGACATTGCGGTAAATTTTAGATTTGAGACGTTCGTTGATACGTTCATCACAAAGAACACCAGTTGTGGAATGCCACTTCATCCAGGTTACGTTAATGCGTGAAGCAATTTCATAACGCAGTTCTCCGTTGGCTGATAGCATTGACCCGAGATATTTAAATTGCTCAGTTCTGGGCAGGTCAGTTTTGCTTAAATTCAATCTGAGACCGTATTGCATGAGGCGATCATTCCATTTTTGGACAAGTTGCTCGAGATCATTTTTGCTATCAAATGCTGGGAAAACATTATCTGCATAAAGCAGTGTGTAGGGCGCTGGACGTTGGGTGTCCCGTGTGACGGTGTCCATAACAAGAACAAAGGGGAGTGGTGAGAGGGCGCTTCCTTGATGAACCCCAACTGAGACACGAAGCGGTTTTGATACACCCGCCATACTTCGAACTTTACTTTTCGGATCGTGGTATACCAATTGAACCCAGCGCACGAGTTCTCCTGGCACTAGGTGTTGTCGTAGAGCATTCCCGATGAGTTCGTGTGGCACACGGTCAAACGCTTTCTCTAGATCCAGAAATGCAATGTAAAGAGGGCGATGCTTCTCACGGTGTTTCTCCATGAGTAACCGCGCAGCGTGTATTGCGTCAGTAGTTCCGCAGCTCTTGACAAATCCGGCTTAATTCACAGTTATTTCAACGATTTCGCGAATATGGTTGTCAAGAATTGGTTCAAAAATATTCATGGTATGGGAAAGTAACCGAATCGGACGGTAATTTGTACATTCTGCTGGACTACCTTTCTTTTTCCATTTTGGAACTATTCTACTTTCTCAAATGGTGTTCTACCTTCCTGAATAACCCGATTAAAGAATTCACTGAGCAACAGTGTTGGGTCGCAGCTCTTCGCTTTCCAGAGCTCAGATGCAATGTCTTCAGGTCCTGCGTCTTTCTATGATTTCATTCGTTTTATTGCTTCCTCGACTTCAGTTGCACTGACAGTTAAGCCCTTGGGTGTTTAACGTAGGTACCTGTCGTGGAGACTTAATCCTACAGTCCTCTTCAGACACGGATTGATTTTGTGATCACAATCAAAGCCCCGCTGAGACAAGCAACAACGGTACCAGTCTATACCAAATGTATGGCTTAGCATTCATACTGGTGGATCCCACTAGGGGGGCCAACCGCAAATAACCGAGCTGTCCTTACATACAACAGGAGTTCACCCGAAGTATGTGAGTCCAGAGGCTTTCCCGGTTCCCATGATATCAGTATACCTCTGGTAAGGTTTCGTGACCAATTGGCCACTTCAGATGAGTCCCCGTGCAGACTCGGGTCTGATCGCCCTGATTAGGCCTTTGGAGCATTCGCCTACTGAATCACGGCCGGCAAACCAAAGTGATTACAGCGTCTCCCGGTGCCACCACTATAGAGGTTCTCCTCGACCACTTGGTTTTGGTTTGGCCGATAAGGTTGCTGCCCCATCTTCCTCGCCGCTACCTCTGAGCACCAGTTGCGCTGACAGGTGGAACTGGTCCAAATGTCGGCAATGATTGTGGAAGTGAAGGATGAGCAAATTCTTCAGTTGAAATCTGCTCGAAGTATTCTCGCCATCCATCCGTTGCGGCTCGACGGTTGAAAAGAAAAGTACCGTTCTTGTCATTAACGAAACAAAAGTGTTCGATATCCTGAGTGTGTTCGTTACGGCTTTTGGTAAGTCAATACAGAGCTCTCTCGCCATCCCTAGTGTCCAGTTTATCGTAAAGATTTTTGTAATGGTCCGCTCGGGTGACAGCGACTGCTTTCTTTGCATTCCGGTTGGCATTCTTATAAATTGGCCAGCGTTTTATTGTCGAGAAATTTGTGGTAGAGGCGTTTCAATTCACGGACCTTCATTTCAACATTATCATTCCAAAGCTAAATATCTCGGTTGATGTACCGCATACCCGACTTGGTGACCCCGAGGGTTGCAGAGGCCGCTTTGTGAATCGTGTCTTTCATTTCGTTTCACGATTCTTCCACATTCGTAATGGTTGATAATCGTATCAGCGAGATCATTTCTTTTTTCTTCTCACGAAATCGCCACCATTTAGTGGGCGGCGGACCAGTGCGTTCCTCACGCTGCTTTATCGGTGGCTTAATTTGCAGAACTGCAATCAGGCAGTGGTAAAATGTCTTATGAGAATATAGTCGATTTGCGTTTTATTGTTCCCACTATAAAATGTAGCGGATGTAGGAAGATAAGGCAATCCTTTAATGGACCATTACGTACTTCTGAATTACAAGGTCATGGGTGTCCGTAAAATCGATTATACGCTCGCCATCCTCAATGCGCTCTCCAATCCCCTTTCCCCCATGGCACCTGTTACCGTCTGCCTTTTCACCCACATGACCATTAAGGTCGCCGGCAATGATGATATAGTCGTCAGCAGACACGTGACAAGTCTTTTCATCGATAAGTTACCAGAAGGCATCTTTCTCGGCATCAGATCGACCTGTCTGTGGTACGTACGCGGTGAAGAAGTGAATAGTGCAATCAGCTGATATAATGATGAGCTTCATCAGCCGAGCATCAAATCGTTCGATTTCTTTAATGGCTTCATGGAAACTATCTGAGATGGCAATGCCAACACTGTATTGGGTGGGTGGACTATCAAAATATAGAAATGTATAGCCATTTTTACCGCATTTGCATTCAATGTCACAGCTTTTGGCACCAGACCATCGGGTTTCTTGCAGAGCACTTATATCAATCCGCCTTTTCCGAAGGGCTCTAGCGAGTTCCACGGTCTTTCCAGTTAGGGTGCCAACATTTAACGTGCAGACACGTATTTGCTTTGTTCGGACTAATTTACATATGTCCTGATGCCATCCATGCGTCAAGATTCCTTGCCCATTTCTCGACAGAACCGGGGCCCGTCCTGCCGCGTCGACTGAGGTGGACGCCCTAGCATTTTTCCTAGGCTTATTACCCGATCCGATCATCTTATTTCTAACGACGTTGGTTGCATTTTCTTGATCGGCCTGTCCCGGGACCTGTTACCAAAATTTATTACAAATATGATGAAGATTTACATTAATTTCGCCACTCACTTAGTGAAATCATTAGGTGTTTAAGTCAAACTCCGAATTTTCCTTTTTCCTTATTCCCGGGATGGAGTTTAAATTTTAACATTGCGTTTTACATCAGTAGCCCCATTTTAAGGCCCAATAACTTTTTAAGTGGCCGACTACCGCCCCATTCCTTTAACAGGATGGGAAAGGAGGGGGCTGTTCTTCCACCTGCATGTAGACTTTGCCCCATGTTGCTCTTCTGTTGAAAGATGCATTGCTAACTTAGCGTAGAAGTCCCTCAAATTTTCAATATCTTTGGAAGCTATCGCGTCGAAAGTGTTGTCCAGTGTAGGTCTCCCTTTTATGATCTCGACTTTCTCCTCTGTAGGAGCATGACCGTTAATATTCCAGGCAAGAAGACTATACCTAGTAGGAGCAACTTTAGTGGCAAAGGAGCACGGAATCTAATTGTTCACCTTTCTGGTAGGGACGAGGTAGGTAAGTGGTATTGGTGCTATGTGATACCATGGTGAAATGGAGTAGGATGTGGCAGTAGAATAGTTAATGTTACATATTTACAGTGGGCGGCGTTTCATAGGATTGACGCTCAATCGTGTGCCAGATCATATCATCGCGTCACCCTTACCCTTACTATCAATTGACCATCTTCTTCAGTAATCGACGGAAAAGAATTATTATTCTCAACAGAGAAGAAGGAGAAATCACAAATCAGCAACTGGGAAGGGCAGCCTCCATATTGTAAAATCATTAACCCCCTAAAAAGGAAAGGAACCTGAGCAAAATGCCAGTAATAAGCATATTTTATTTAGATTAATTTCATTAAATGCTTTACATTTGTTTTATTCAACCATTTTCAGAGCATTTTAAAGGCACTTCTGCAAAATTCTCAGTATTTATTATATTGGAAAATTCCTTCAGCAAACATCCTTTCCCATTCTTTTCCATGAGGATAGCGGTAATTTTCGATAGCACTTTGCTTTAGTTCAGTGCTGTAACCTGGTGCTCTCGGAGCCACGTAACATGCATTTTTAACTGTGGCTGGGTTGATGAACTGATCGTGCTGTTGGTCGATGAATTCAATAACGCGATCCTCCTTTGTTCCAGAAAGTGAAACATAATCCCACATTTGAAGATGCTGAACCATTTCGCAAAGCCCAACTCCGCCAGCATGAGGGCAAACGCGAACTAGAGGAAATTGTTCAAATCAGTTAGTATACAATATATTTGGATTAAAAATTAGTAGTCTAGACCAAAAATGCGTAGTTAGTTAGATGGTTTAGAACTATTGGAACAGATAAGTTTTCAAAGTTCCCTAAAAGGGTTCCATGAGGCATAGACAAATGAATTTTCATATAATCCTTTTAACTACCATTCAATTTCATGGCCATCAGATAAACAGCTAAAATCTCGTTAATTCCTCCAATTCGGGCGGAGTCGATTTGACAGAATTGCATGGCATCAGCCTGAAGGAACTGCTTAAACATAACCCGATTTGCGCACATTTCTCCCGTTGCAACACCAATTTTCAGTGGCCTTAAAATAAAAATAAGATTCGTTAAAAAATATAATAGATCCTATCAAAAGATAATAGGCTACCTAAGGGCTTCCGAAATTTTAGCATGGCCCAGAATATCATCGGGCGAAGTGGGCTCTTCGATCCAAAGTGGCTTGAATTCCGCAAGTTGTTTGACCCATTCAATGGCTTGGTCAACATCCCAGATTTGATTTGCATCAATCATCTGCAAAAGATAATATTTTTAAAAAAATTAACAATCAAATTTGCGTTAAAAGATACGGGGTAAAGTAAGAGGTACAATTTTATAATTTTTTGGTATTATTCGGTATTGAAAGCATTACAATACTACCTCATACAAGAACCGTGGGTTGTTGGTGGGGTAGTCAGGGGTCTAAACTTCCGACATGCTGACCTATTGTATGCCAATGGAAGCATGGTAGTCTCAAAAGACTTCCAGGCTAATTTGGTTAACGACCTATCTGATGGCGACACCACATCGGCTAAGCTAATCATAAAAAGTCAACAGGGAGATAAAGAGATACTATGGTGCTCTGCATATTTTTCCTATGACGCAGAAGACATTCCCAGTCGAACATTCATCAGAGCTATCCAATATGCCAAAAGCAGAGGCATGGGGTAATAGCAGGATGTGATGTCAACGCTCACTACATATGCTGGGGAAGTTCCAACATCAATGCAAGAGGATCGAGACTACTGGAGTATCTAGTAGGAACCGATTTGCAGATCCTAAATTTGGGTAATGAACCCACTTTCTTCAACGTTGTCAGGCGAGAGGTCATCGACATCACGGTGGCATCTTCTGACATTGCGGCTCTGATCGGCGAGTGGAGGGTATCAAACGATATCACACTCTCGGATCACAGAAGCATTGATTTCGTAATGGGCATGGATCCACCGCCACCCACTCCATTTCGGAATCCGCGGAGGACAGATTGGGTGATGTATAAAATAGAATTGAGCGCCCGAGTCACGAGCCCTTGGAAGTGCTCAAATCCATTGCTGGAATTGAGAAGGCAACCCAGATGATCACAACTAGCATGAGAGAAGCTTTCGAAGAAAGCTGTCCACTCAAGATTCCAAAGAAGGGTAAAACACCATGGTGGAACTCGGATTTAGCAAAACAGAGGAGAACGACAAGAATGCTCCTCAATCGTGCTCTCAAGCGTCAATCAGTCCCTAGCTGGAATCGCTATAAAGAGGCACAGAAGGCTCTAAAGAAGAGCATAAGATCGGCTAAACGATCATCATGGAGACGCTTTTGCGAAGAGACTAACTCTCTTGAGGCAACCTCAAAGCTGAAGCGGATTCTAGTCAAAGAACGTGGCCAGAAACTGACTTATTTACATTTACAGAACGGGAAGTACACAGAAAGCGATGAAGAAACGGCAAACCATTTGCTTGAAGTGCACTTCCCTACCAGCATCCAAAATCTAATCTCGGGGCCAACAGGTGCATACAGCCCTCAACCAAGAGACTGGAATCTGGTATGCAAAGTAGTATCACTGGAGCGAGTAAAATGGGCATTTAGCTCGTTCCATAGATACAAGTCGGCAGATCCCGATGGCATCATCCCTGCGCTAGTAATAGAGGGAATGGATGCCCTGGGTTTACACATTCGGAACATATATCGCACATGCCTAGCACACGCTTATATTCCAATTAAATGGCGTGATGTGAAGGTGTTATTGATTCCCAAACCAGGAAAACCCACCTACACAGACGCAAAAAGCTTTCGACCGATCAGTCTAACGTCCTTTCTGCTAAAAGGACTAGAAAGACTACTAGGTTCATAAGGGATACACACATTCCTAAGTGGCCACTTCACCATAGACAACACGCCTACCAGAAAGGCAAAATCCACGGAGACAGCACTCCATGAACTTACGGCAAAAATTGAAAAGGCGATGTCCGAAAAAGAATACGCCTTAGGCCCATTCATGGACATCGAAGGTGTCTTCAATTATGCCTCATTCGCGGTAATTTGTGATGCGGCAAGACAGTATGGAATCGAACCGCTGCTAATCAGTTGGATCCTTCACATGCTAGAGTGGAGAAAAATCCACATATCGGCCGGCTAGAAGTCTATTGAAGCAGGATGTCTCAGGGGCTGCCCACATGGAGGGGTTCTCTCTCCACTGTTATGGCTCTTGGTAATGGATACCCTGCTGTGGCTCCTGGAGGACAAAAAGTCTTCTCGCAAGCATTTGCGGACGACCTAGCCGTAATAATTACCGGCAAGTTTGCGGACACAGTATATGACCGCTTGAATGCAACTCTGCATGAAATTCACAGCTGGTGCCTCCGTAATGGACCCACGGTGAACGCTAGGAAGACTGAACTAGTTATGTTCACTAGGAACGTCAGGTGGGGCAGCTATACGCTACCCACCTTAGCAAGGGCGGAAATCCAGCTGGCACAAACAGTGAAGTACTTAGGAGTACATTTCGACTCCAAGTTAACGTGGAAGCATCATATCCAGGAACAGTGTCAGAAATCCTGCAGATTGCTCTGGTGCTGTAGGGATGCGATAGGTAAGACCTGGAGACTTTCACCCAAACCAATATACTGGATGTACGATGATGATGATGATCATCATCATCATCAACGGCGCAACAACCGGTGCCCGGTCTAGGCCTGCCTTAATAAGGAACTCCAGATATCCCGGTTTTAGGCCGAGGTCCACCAATTCGATATCCCCAAAATCACCAATTCGATATCCCCAAAATCTGTCTGGCGTCGGATCGCTCCATCTTAGGGAGGGTCTGCCTCGTCTTCTTTTTCTACCATAGATATTACCCTTATAGACTTTCCGGGCTGGATCATCCTCATCCATACGGATTAAGTGACCCGCCCACCGTAACCTATTGAGCACGGTTTTATCCACAACCTGACAGTTATAATATCGCTCATAGATTTCGTTATTGTGTAGGCTACGGAATCGTCCATCCTCATGTAGGAGGCCAAAAATTCTTCGGAAGATTCGATCTGGATGAAGGCAGTTTGTACGTCTCGGGCGGTGAATGGTCGACAAGTGGCCATGAGTCTTTTCAGATTACAGACCTAATAATCTTCACCGACGAGTCAGCCATGGAGGATGGATCGAGCGCAGGGGTGTTCTCGAAGAATCTGATTATAGAACTGGCCCGACCCATCGGAAAAATGACGACCATATTCCAGGCGGAGATATATGCTATTTCATTGGCAGCAGAAGAATGTCTGCAACACAAATGGAGGGGTCGCACCCATCCGAGTCTGTTCCGACAGTCGGGCGGCATTATCAGCACTAAATGGCAACGGCATATCAAGCCAGTTGGTGTGGAGTTGTCATCAGGTGCTGCTGAAACTTGGCCGACTGAACGAAACATACCTGATGTGGGTGCCGGGGCACTCTAACATCGCTGGTAATAGGGAGGCTGACAGACTGGCTCGCCGAGGGTCTGAATCCACAATGGTGGGGCCAGAACCAGCTCTTGGAATCCGACCATCTACTGTCAAGTCTACTCTGAAGGGTGAAATTGCAAGGATTCACGCAACCGAGTGGAGAAATTTGGACTCTTGCCGGCAAGCGAAAATCCTTGTGAAAGAGCCTAGGGCCACTAGAGCGGCATTTTTGTTGTTTCTTAAGAAGTGGGACATGAAAACCCTAGTTGGGCTTTTGACGGGACACTGCTCCTTAAACTACCATATGGAAAAGATTGGGGTAGTGGTTTCGGCAATGTGCAGCCAATGTGAGGAGGAGGAGCTGCCCGGCATCCTCAGATCTCAGACGAAGACACCTTGGCAAGGTTTTCTTCAATGAAGAATCTGCACACTCTCTGCCTCTGGAGAATGTTCTCAGATTCGCTAAAGTCTGCGAACACTGTAGGCGGGAAGCCATTGTATAGGCAATTTACGGGGATAGTACGATGAGCCTAGCAATGGCCTGAGTGCTCGGAGCTGCGGCTCCCCCCGGTAAACTAAACTAACTAATTGCAATACTAGTGTCTGATTGAGTACGAAAGGTAACTCAGCCAGATATGCGTTGGGAAACATGATCTTGAGGATCCAAAGTCATTTCCCTATATATTTTTTTTATGACGACTGCGATGGCGTATCGTGGGTTCTTCATCTCATGAGTATATGAAATAGGTTGTTCTGGATGTTTAGCCCTGTCAACAGAATATCGTTGAGAGACTTCCCTATTGGCGCTTCTTATAGACAATGTAGCCTAGCACTAGTTAGGCTTTTTTCTGGCTGGGAGAACCTAAAGTGTGCCATGTCTTGTGGTAGGCAGATAGGTATCAATGGTCGCTTCGAGGAACCCAATTAGCACTCTGACGTGCCGTTTTGGTGCCGCAAATTCCTAAGACCTCTGTGGCCGCTGTGGTAAGAGCACGAAGGCCTAATCCAGAATGCTCAGATCTTCAGAGCCAGCTTGCACCATCCACACAGGAGAGTAACTCTCTGACTTAACAGCTAGAGATCTCTCTGAGATCATCAAGGAATGGTTTACCTAGTGTCCGTAGTCTGGCTATAGCTAAATCTGGGCAATCGCAAAGGAAGTGCCTGAGGATTTCCCCTCTTCCCTGCAGCTTCAGAAATGCGAATTCTAGGGTATGCTGAGTCTAATGGCATGGTCCCCTATAAGCCAGTTTTCCGTGCAGGCCGCCGTAATCTAGAAGATTACGCGCTGCACGCGTCTGGCACAAGAACTCTCGCAATTAGGTTTTGTTATAGGCGGGCCAAATCCTCCTTGACTTGGCACAGGTTGTGAGCCTTCGCCATCTGAGGTCGGCGGCTATTAGGTAGTGCAAGTAAATTTTACCCATAACGGTCGCCAGCGAAGTATAGACTCTACCCACCGAAGGACTGCCAAGACGAGAGCCCGCCTGGCTAGTCCGTCAGCCTCATTCGCCAACTATATCTCTATGACCGGGAAACCAAAGGAGGTTGATCTTGAGCATGCCGCCCAGACTGTTCAACGTGTTTCTGCATTATCCCACAGGTTTGGAGGATTTCGCCGTTGATAATTGCCTGCCTATGACTAACAATACAGATTGGTAATGCAAGTCCTCTCGGCTAGTCGAATCTCTGTTGTTAGTTCTACTGGATTAGTTTCGATGGCACCTTGAGTATGAGTTGCATCGCATGGGTGTTGTTGTGGAGTAATGTATGATGTCGTTTATGACATGTGCAGCATCTGTAATTGGATGGCCACTTATTGACGCTATGGCCTTTGTCTAAGCAGTTGTTTCTTCAGATTTTCTCCATGCTCTACTATAAGCTCACCTGACCTTCTCTCATTGTGGCATATAGTGGGGTTCGATGTATATGTCGCTATTCGTTATTCCTTGGACCGTTAACGTATTTAGCCTTTGTGGTTGCTTGTGCGTATCATGATCTCTAATCCTCCGAGAGGAGTTATTAGAAAGCTTATAAACATTTCCAGGCTGGGTATGTTTATCGACATCCCGTTAGCACTTTCTCGATGTCCGACTTCTGAGTAATTATATAAATTAAAAGAATATTATAATAAATGGCAAATACATGGCATAACCAGCCTGCAAGTCGTTGTGTTTTCCTAAAGTGTGACTTATCCACTGCTATTTCCGCCCTCTAATCAACACGTTGTAATGATCTGTACTATTGTTGATGGTCGTAAAGATTGGCGATATAACTACACGCGAGCTAAAAGTGGAAGTGAAATTAAAAAAAAGGCGGCTTGACCGCACGTGTTGGACCGTAGATCTCCGGACCCGAGTGCCGCGATCGAAAGGGAGGATACACCACGAATCACATCCTCGATCATTGCTTCTTCTACCTCAAATGTTCAGTTAGGCGCGGCCTCTGTGGTTCCCACCCTTTTTTGACATCTCCAGGCCATTATTTTGGAGTATGTCCCTAAATTGTCAGTCTCAAAATTTGTTGCAACATGTGTGCAAAATAAATTCCGCCTACGGTCCTTATGTACGGAAAAACAACAATCGAGTTGCTCCTCGTCGCTGACTCGTAGATCCAGAGACTTTGGGAAGGCAATCACCACCAGAGGCAATCACCACGAGAGGTTAAATCTTAAAGACAAACACGACAAACAACTAGCTCTTGTGATATACTACCAAGTCCTTGAGGGTTTTACGTGAGCACCGATCTTGCGACTTAATCCCTTCTTCTTAAGACACGAATTGATTTTGTGACCACAATCAGGGCCCCGCTGAGACAAGTAACAACGGTACCAGTCTATACCAAGTGCATGGCTTAGCATTCATGCTGGTGGATGCAAGACATACCTAAATCTCTACCGAACTAAGGAGTACGGCATCCGTGTGGAAACGCAACACCACGCCGAGGCCCGAAGATCTCTTCTCGCTTGAGCATAACCACAGCCCCCATGAAACTCCCACTGGGGGGCCGATCGCAAATAACCGAGCTGTACTCACATACAACGTGAGTTCACCCGAAGTATGAGAGTCCAGGAGCTATCCCGGTTCCCATGGTACCAGTATACCCCTGGTAAGGTTTCGTGACCAATTACCACTTCAGATGAATCCCCGTGCAGACTCGGGTCTGATCGCCCTGATTAGGCCTTTGGAGCATTCGCCTACTGCATCACGGCCGGCAAACCAAAGTGAGTACAGCGTCTCCCGGTGCCACCACTATGGAGGTTCTCCTCGGGAACTTGGTTTTGATTTGGCCGACAGGGTTGCCTCACCGCCACCTCTGAGCACCCCAAGGATGGGGCAGGAAACATTGGGAGTAGGAGTACTTGCTTCTGGTGGAAAAGGCGTGAAACCTAAACCTGGAAGGGTGAAGTTAAGTGTGCGTGGAGCCTACCCGGGAATAATGTTGAGACAACACAACGAAGTTGTCAGCCGGAACAAGCTACCTTCCACAGATTCAAAGAACCTGAGACTTAGAAAATTTTAGGCCTGAACCAAGAAAACATTTGTAATTATCTGTACTGTTGTCGATGTGATCCTTGCCTTTGCTGTGATTATTTTTCAGGATCCGGTGAGAATCCACGCACCGATAAGGAGACGTGAATTTTAATTTAATGATACGTGAGGGTTCGAAGCGCTCAAAGAACGGAAGTACGTGTCGACGGAGCGTTTCGATGGAGCTTCAGTATTAGTATAAATTAGCCGATTTATTTTAGGTTCTGGGATAGCTCTTCCCTCTAGGTCGTCTCCGGCCACTCATGATGGTCGTCTGACTATCGACAACAGTACAGATCATTACAATATCCAGCAGTAACTAGCCCGTACGCCAACTTGAATCATCTTTTGAGATTTTGTCAGGCCAGATCACGGCGATGATATGATGGAGACGGGTGTTGAAAAAGGTTAGAGCTTTTGAGTAACCGTAGTGGTTACTTTTCATGTGTTACAGTACGGAGAGAGCATTGGCGCGAAGCAACGTCAATTTGATATTGGTGCTGAGGTATCTGCGTTTAAATCATCAAAATGGTAATATCATGAAAAAATCAAACTCACCAACTTATTTTCCCATCCGATAGCATCACGAATAAGACGGCATCGTAATCTATCATTCTCCAAATCACGACCGACTTTCAATTTAAAAGCAGTAAATCCTTTGTCCAAGTATTCCTTGCAAAGATCACGAATCCTGTCGTCAGAATAGCCAAGCCAACCTTGGGTTCAGATAAAGTTAGTGTATATTTATTAATAACATAATTTAAAAGTCAAAATTACATTCTATTTGTATACTTACCAACTTGAGTTGTATAAGCTGGGTAACCGTTGTCAAGTAGATCCTTTATGCGTGCCTCCTTTCCAGCCTTTTGTTTTTTCAATAATTCGATTGCTTCCTCTTTCGTTATAACATCAGTTATGTAGCGAAAATCAATAGTTGATACTAAGACCTGGAAGGAAAAATATTTTTTGGAAATAATTACAACAGAAATATATAGGAGGCAAATCATTTATATAATTATCAGTTCATCTTCATCATCAATGGCGCAAAAACCGGTATCCGGTCTAGGCCTGCTTTAATAAGGAACTCCAGGCACCCCGGTTTTGCGCCGAGGTCCACCAATTCGATATCCCTAAAAGCTGTCTGGCGTCCTGACCTACGCCATCCCTCCATCTCAGTCAGGGTCTGTCTCGTCTTCTTTTTCTACCATAGATATTGCCCTTATATACTTTCCGAGCTGGACCATCCTCATCCATACGGATTAAGTGACCCGCCCACTGCAACCTGTTGAGCCGGATTTTATCCACAACCAGACGGTCGTGGTATCGCACATAGATTTCGTCGTTATGAAGGCTACGGAATTGTCAGTTGGATTGATTTATCCGTTATGAATGCTCAAATTATAGCGTCAATAGTCATATTAAAAGGTTCTTCCGATATAAAACAGCTCGCTCCAATTAAAGCGATGAAATTTATTTAGTGGTGCGCATCTTAGAACACACCCAGCCTTTCCGTCTTCCCTACTCTTTCCCTGATTTTGATGCTTTTCGTTTCATGAAATGTGTACTAGCGCATTGTGCGCAACGGAGCGGGCTGCAATAGTTAGTAATGAGTGCACGCTCGAGAGCACGGTCCCTGCCCTGATTTCCTGAGGCATGACTTACCTTTTAGCTGATCCCGGAACTAAAAGACGTTCAGCGCTCAATTGGGCGATGCGGCCTACTAATATCGGTTCAATGCACGCTACTCGACTAGAATCTTGGAAGGGCTGGTCCTTGATACACGTCACAACTACCGCCTTGGTAGGGACAAGCTCATATGACCCCATCGCAGTCAGCAGAGAACTGGCGACAGCTCCAGAGGTTCCCACTGGTTCTAAACGTGTAACGCTCTTCACCAAAAAAATAATTCAAGACTACTATCCAAGACGGAGCTATAATCCCGATTAGGGGTCAGAACTGCGATCAAGGTTGAATTTTCGACCCCATCCCCCGAGGAGATGGATAAACTTTCCACAGGGGAAAGGAGGATGTGTCCCCTCTTCAAAGCCGACGGAAACTCATGGCGGTCAACCCACTTAAAAAGTTATAACCTCCATGTTAGGGTTTAATTTTGAATCCTATCCTCGTAAGGGTATATGTAGGTATGAAGGAAAAGTGTGTCTCCTCTCTCGAATCCCCCCCCACACCATCCAGCAGTGACTCCCCCTTGAAAAGTAATGGCGCTTCAAATGGGGGTATTTTGATATTATCATGGTAAGTTCGAAGAACGAGAAGATATGTAGGAAGAAGCCTATAGCGGTCAATACTGTCCAAAAAGTTACGGCGCCCTGATAAGTGGCTACTTTCGTATCACTATATATATACCCGGGGGGTTGCAGTGAGGGCCGCCCCCTCGCACATTGCTACGATGATTATGCCACCAATGAGCTTGATAATGATACGAAAACAGCACCATTTCGGAGTGCCATAACCTTCCATTGGAAGATGACCGCCACAACTCTTCAATGGTGTTAGAAAGGTGGTCTTACTTCTTCACTCTATATGCTCTCTTTTTCCCATTGGCAAGTCACACTTTACCATGATGTTGTGGAAATTCCCGACATTTGCAGCTTTATAAGAGGGGTTGACCGCGCACGATTTTTCAAAGGGATTCGAGATAGGGAACCCGGTGCTTTTCCCTTCATGTCCTCTATTCAAAATTAAACTGCAACGCTATGGTGGTGAGAGTGACCACCACAATTTTGAATGAAATTAGAAATTTCTTCTAAATATCCTCCCAATCCTCTATCTCTCATTTCTAGAGTTGAGAATTCAGACTTGACCATGATGAAATAAATAAAAAACCTACTTTGGGAGCCATAACTTTGAGGCGAGGGGGACCATCACGAGTTTTCATCGGCATTGAAGATGGGGGGCCTCCTCCTTTCCCTCTATAAACTCCAGACTCCTTCCGGTGATCTGGTTGAAAGTTTAACTTTCAACCGTTCAGGTATTTTTTTGATATAGTCATCTAGAAACCTTCACGTTACTCTGTAACACTATTTCTATGCGCACCACCCGGAAAGGGTTCCAAACGGGATGACTTCCGGTGCACGCCACTACTAACACCTTGGAAGAGCCAGACTCACATCACTCCATCGATATCGGCAAAGAACTTTTACTGAACAGTTCCAAGGTGGTTCGCTGAAATATTTACGACGTGTCTCAAAGAAGGGGGTTTCCCAGAAAAGTGAAGGAAACAGAAGCTTGTCCTAATTCTAAAGTCAAATATACCTTTGTGTAATCCTTCGTCTTATAGACCTATTGCTTATTAAATGGCGTTGGCAAACTTACTAACTACAATATGCTTGTGCCGATCACAGAAAGGGAGGGTGGCTTCTCATATAGGCAGTTCGGATTCCGAAAGACAAGATCTACTGTCAATACGATCTGTACATTGACAAAAATTGCCGAGGAAGCAGTAGAGGTCAATAAATCTTGCGCGATCGTTACTCTCGACGTGAAGAATGCCGTCAATACTGCAAAATGTAGCAAAATAATTGCGGGTTTAGCCAAATTGGGCGCTCTTAAATACCTGGTGCATAAAGTCATGGAATTTCTCCGGGAGAGGATATTGTGTTACGATTCGGACGATGGACCTAAGACATATAGAATAACTTGCAGGATTTCTCAAGAATCAGTTCTCGATCCTCTCCTGCCCAAAGGAGTGACAATCAGTGGCTTCGCAGACGACATCGGAGTGACTATCCTCGCACAAGATATTGAGGAGATCGAGGTCCGCACGAACGAGGCAATATTTGACATAAGGTCTTGGGTAGCTGCACGATGGTCTGACGCTCGCAGAGTATAAAACCGAAGTAATTTTGATCACTACGCGAAGGAAGCAAACATCGATAAAGGTCAGATTTGGCAAACACATCATACATCCGCAACCAACGCTTAAATAGCTAGCAGTCATGGTTGATCAAAGACTAAAAGGCTTCCGGAGTTGCTGCATTGTTGGCAAGAATGTTACCAAGTTTAGGTGACCTAGGCAAAGCTACAGAAGCAGCAGGAAAGAGTTGTGCCGTGGCTTGTTGAAATTTATCGGAGCTGTATCTCTTTAGGATACGTACCACAGTCTTGGAGACGCGCACGAGTGGTTTTCATACCGAAAGCGGGCAGGCGCGGTCATGAGTCCCCGAAGGACTTCCGACCAATCAGCCTGACCTCTTTCGTGCTGAAGACCCTAGAACGCGTCCTGGACATTCACTTAAGGACGATTATGGAGAGAACGCCTTTCTCTAAGTCCCAGCATGCCTACCTCAAAGGAAAATCCACAGAAACCGCCCTCCACGAGGTAATTGGCACGGTTGAGCGGTCGCTGCAGTACAAGCAGTATACCCTTGCTGCCTTCTTGGATATAGAAGGAGCTTTCAACAACGTCAGTACCAACGCCATCAAGGAAGCCTTGACCGGTATTGGATTGGAGGGGCATCTCACGCATTGGATTATATCCATGCTAAGTACCAGGATAATCCAGTCCGATCTGGGAGGCAACCACTTGACCAAAGCTGTGAACAGAGGCACGCCCCAGGGGGGCGTCATCTCACTGGTGCTCTGGTTAATAGTAATGGATAAAATTTTACGTACATTGGACAGCAGCGGGGTGAAGGTGGTGGCGTATACCGACGACTTGGTGATATTAGTGTCAGCGATGTTTCCGTCCATTATGAGCGAAAACATGGAAGGAGCGTTGCGAAAGGTGAGCTTGTGGGCCGCAAGATGCGCCCATGGCATAAACCCAACCAAAACGGAACTGATGCTATTCACTACCAAGGCAAGGGTACCTCAATTCCATCTACCGCGGCTGAATGAACAAAAGTTGGTTCTTTCCTCTAATATAAAGTATCTGGGTGTAATCCTGGATCCAAAGCTAGATCGGAAATTGAATATAGAACTGAGGGTTAAGAAGGCCTGTATAGTCTCCTATGCCTGCAAGAGAATCTTTGCAAAGAAATGAGGTTTCCGGCCGAGGATTGTTCTCTGAATGTACACCGCTATAGTGTGTCCGATCCTAACTTGTGGCTCAATTGTATGGTGGTTTTTGAGCAAAAAATACAATAAGATGAAGCTTAATAGGATTCAAAGAACCGCGTGTGCAGGTGTTACTGGAGCTCTGCAGTCCTGCCCGGCAGATGCTCTCAATGTACTCTTGCATCTTCTTTCCCTAGACTTCCACGTTGTACCGTACAATGCCGTCAGACTACGTGAGTCCGGATGCTGGGCAGCGAAGTCCTACGGCCACAGTAACATCCTAGACAAAGTACCTGGCCTAAATCTGGGCATTGCCCACGGACTATACCAGGCGCAAGCTGAACTTCACGAGAAACTTTGTTGTGGATTTTTCAACCAGGGCAAAGTGCAAAACTGGCGGCATGTTGCAAGGTTATCACACACTATTCTTCACCGACGAATTTTAGATGGGCTGTGGAGTCGGCGCGGGGGTTTTCTCGAATACACACAGTATATCCAAGTCGTATGGTCTCCCAGGTTTGGCCAGTGTATTCCAAGCGGGAATACTGGCGATACTGGAAGTCTGTCGATGGCTGGAACATGATCCGAACCCCAAGCGTAACATAGCCATTCTGACCGACAGCTAAGCGGCCATCAAGACCCTGTACTCAGCGACAGTCTGGGCTGCACACTCAAGGTCACCCTCCTCTGGATTCCCGGGAATAGGAACATAGAGGGGAATGACCGGGCTGATGGATTGGCCAGGCGAAGCTATGCTCTTGGCAGCCCTTCGGCGGGTACAGTCAGTGCCTTGTTGGCGACTGCCAAGGATGGAGTCTACTCGCATTACTTAGCAGCTGCGGGCCTTAGATGGCGAAGGCTTACCAGCTGTGCCAAGTCAAGGAGGAATTGGCTCGCTTACAACCAATCCCGTTCACGGGGCTCCTGTGCCATACGCATGCCAATTTTCATTCAAGATTACGGTGGTCTGCACGGAGCACTGGCCCGTATGGGACCGTTCACGGGGCTTCTGTGCTAGATGCATGCCAATTTTCATTCAAGATTACGGTGGTCTGCACGGGGCACTGACCCGTATGGGATCAGCCGCCAGGCATACCCTACAATTCACATCACCGAAGCTGCAGAAAAGGAAGGGAAACCTTCATGCACTTTCTCTGCAATTGCCCAGCTCTAGCTAGAGTCAAGTTACGGACATTGGGTGAACCTCAGAGAGATTTCTAGATGCAACGTGGAAGAGTTTCTTTCCTTCGCTGCGGCCTGGCTCTGAAGATCCGAGCCGGCTGGACTCTGCCTCCCTGCTCCCATAACAACAGTCATGATCTTAGGAGTTTGTGTTATCAAAATAGCGCACCACAGCACTAATTGCACTCCTCGGAGTGA
This sequence comes from Hermetia illucens, assembly GCF_905115235.1. NCBI lineage: Eukaryota > Metazoa > Arthropoda > Insecta > Diptera > Stratiomyidae > Hermetia > Hermetia illucens. Next base: position 28,220,255 of record NC_051849.1, read on the forward strand.
CCACTGATACCTACTTTCCCTATCAGGAGAGTTATCAGCTCCGTTTTGCTTTATGCAGCTCCAGTCTGGGCATCGATATTAAAGCTAAAAGCAAATGGAACAAAAATCGCAGCCACATATCGATTGAATGCATTGCGAACGTCGTGCGCTTACCGTACAACATCAGACGAGGCAGCAGGTTTGATCCCCATTAACTTCTTCCCGAACGCCTCTATGATCCATCATATGCAATCGGCGAGTCCTGTACGTATCGTCGGAGGACGCTGGACTAATAGGATTATTCCAGATATCTCAAAATGGATCAAACGAAGGCGTGGTGAAGTTAGCTACGACCTGATTGAATTCATAAGCAGACACGGAGGGTACCGTGCATATCTTTATCGCTCCGGACCTGAGGACTCTCTATATTGCCCATAATGTGAGATGATTCCAGAGAATGCGGAGCATGTTGTTTTTAACGGCCCGAGGTTCGTTGTACACAGAGCGGAGGCGGAAATTGACGCCGGGGCACGGTTATCACCCGAGAATATCATAGATGAAATGTTAGTATGTATGTGTCCGGATAGCTGAGTGGTTAGAGCGCAAGGCTGTCGTACGGAAGGTCGCGGTTCAAATCTCACTGGTGGCAGTGGAATTTGTATCGTGATTTGACGTCGGTCTCAGTCGACTCAGTAGTGAATGAGTACCTGAGTCAAATCAGAGTAATAGTCTCGGGCGAGCGCAATGCTGACCACATTGCCTCCTAGTGTGTTAACGATAAAGATAAAAATGTTAGTCTCTAAAAAAACTTGGAGGACCGTGAAAAAATTGATTGATTGCTGAAGGAGGAGCTTCGGAGGAAAGTAGTAAATAACGACACCAGCTACAGTTCGTAACTGATCCTGCCCCGCGACATAATACCGAAAAGTCAGTCCCGCGGGGTAGGCGAAGGAGAAGGAGGGGGTTTTAGCGAGTAAAAGTCTCACATAACCGTGTAGCAGGAGCCAGCGGTAGGTTTTGAACCTTTCCACCTTCCTTCCGGACAGACATTTATTTTAATAAGGTTTTGTTTTATACAAAACTTTAAAACCAAATAAAAGTGAAAGAGAATGACCACCAGTTTTTAAGTCTAGTGTCATCCATTGAAAATCCGTCGAATTGGTGGCAATAGCTTAAAATTTTATTTATTTTTCTTAGAAAATAGTTTTCCATACCTTCCCATATTCTACTCTTCCATAACTCAATCTCCTAACCGTAGGCTCATTGGAATCCACTTGGGAAGCAACATTAATTTGTCCGCAATCCAAGCGCCCGCAACGCCAGAATCCCAATAAGCGCAAATTTCCGGCACTAGAGCAATTTTCTCAAGATATTTTGACGAGTCGTGTGGTGAAATGTCGACCGTAATTCGCGCGATTTTTTCTCCCTCTTCGCGTCAGAAATAAACAAAAGCGCGGTGTGTAAATAAATCAAGTGGTATAGCGCCGCTACAAGATAACAACTTCTCCCACTCGACTTGGGCGCTTTGGAGTGCTTTAATCTCGTCCAGGCGACTGCGATCGCGAAGAGAAGTTTTCATTTTAAGTTTGAACTGGTCGCCGCGAGCTCGTGGGTTTGTTCCCCGCCCGTGAATTTGTGTTGAGCCCAACTGAAATCTGGCTGAACATTCCGCGGCAATAACTCTTGGCCCCGATAAGCGATAAGTGCAAGGAGAAAGTCATCTTAGCGGCGACATTGCCACCCGGACGGCGACTCATTGGCGCCAAGTGTCGTTGGTGTAATGGCGCGTAACAGGGCCGTGTAATTGTGCTTTTCGCGCCGAACGGAGTGTGTTCAAAACACTAGCGGCGAAGGTAAACGGTGCGTCCAAGTGACGCAGAATTAAAAATAGCGCAACAGACCAGTCAGAGACGGCCGTCATAGCCAGGGGCACACGCACGCACCCCGGCACAGTGTAGCGGCCGAAAGCGACGCACACATTCAAATCAGCGCGCCTTCACTTCAGTCACCATCACTTTGAGTACTGACGCGCCAACTAACGGGGAAAAAGAGCAGCTTGGTGACTGGTCGAAGTATCGCGTGTCCGTGACAGCACTTTGACAACCGATAGAATTGAGCAAGGTTGGAAATAATTTGTGTGTTTATGGTCGCGATTGCCGGTCGCTGGGTGAATGTAAACCGTGAATCACTGGCCAAAAAGTGTGCTTAAATATTGACAATTGACTTGTGCGTAAACTGATGCCGTTCGGAAACGCGCGGCTGTGATATAATCGATTTGTATGGCGCGCGACCGGTCAATGTACTCATTTAATTTTTCTATTTCGTAGTGAATGTTTATTTTGTGCGTAAAGTGTTACACTTTCAGACGCTTAATGTATGGAAAACTATTCAAATATTCAAATCAAGTTCAGCGAGACTAATGAGCATTCGAATTGGAGTTGCATGAATAGGAAAAGCGCCAGGTAACTGCTACTCACGCCCGCGGGCTATTTGAATGCAGATTTTCCGTCTGCAATTGGCTTATTTACTTTCTAACAAGACTTTTCGCTCCCTAGCACAATAGTACGCTTGCCGGCTCGCTTGGCTTATCATCTATCGATTGCATTTATTCGCGGAGTAATCAAAAATCAGCTGATTGATAGCGAGGCCCCAATTGCGGTGTCTCGATCGCGACCTCATTCTTGATAGCGTCGCGAGTAGTTTGGTCAACGTTTATTTTTGATGCGGTGACGACGACACATGAAATAGTTTTTCTCGTGTGTCGTGAACTTCAAGGCCATCCGTGAACGGGCTTTTGGGTGATTCAATTTGGGCGCTTCGCTTTGAGTAAGTTGGAGACCAGTTTCTATAGTTTTTGAGTTGTTTCCCCTAATTTTGACGGCGTGATTTTGTCGGATTGTACTAGCGAAAGGTGAGCGAATGGATACCCTGTCATACGCATAGTTGGGTTAAATCGCTTTTTTTGAAGTCTGCGTTTCACTCTAAAACATTTGTTGAATTCTGAAATGAAAACCTTTCCAAAAATGTGGATGCCGATAAGATATTCGCAGGAGGTTACAGTGAGAGGGACAAACAACTGGAATTTGGGGCTTTCCCGAAGTTGGGGTTTGGTTTAAATAATCAGAAATGAATGACTTTTCTGCTAATGAACCCGAACAGTCAACAAATACAGTGTCAACGTCCATCAAACTTTATACCTTTGGAAAGTTTGTGATATTAATTAAATACAATTTGCCTCTCAGCATAAAGATTGCAATAAATACATTAAAGCCCACTGTCGGGATTTTAACGATTTGTATACCGAGAAAGTATTTTGGTAAACGGCATCCACAAAAACCTGTTTTGAATGTGTACCCTCCTAGCACCTTGCAAATGCTATCCGTGGGCGACTTCTAGGACTATTTTGGTGCTGTCAGGGAGCAGTTATTACAAAGAAGATTGAAATACTCAAATCTCGTTCAACTGTTCGGAAATTTCCACGTTTGATTTTAGCTTTTGCGCAGGTCATTTGTCTTCGTCTTCTTTAGCCTTTATCTCGGTTGGCAGCCAGGTTGGCTTGTCTGGAGTGGGTTCGACATTTACGTCGGTCGTAAGCTTGGTCTGGGTGAAGTCGGGAATTTCCCAAGCCAATTTTCGCTAGAGAGTAGTCATTTCCCGGGTAACATGACCATACCAACGCAATTTCCCCACGGTAGAGACTAGCAAAAATCTCGCTCGCAATGCGAGGTAATCAAAACCATCAATTCTGGGCATGTCGTTGTCGTTGAGAGTGATCGTACAGATTTCAATTACAATCGATCGTCATATGTGTGGTGGGCATAACTTTTTGGTGAGATATAGTACGGTAACCACATCTACCCGCTATCGCTCGAGGTTATCCGAAATTCGCTTCAGTGAGATTCCTGTACTCCTTCTCTGCTGTTCTGCCCCAAGTACCATAGGAGCGACCCATCTGTCGTCCGTCTTGGAGATTGGGTTCCACTCGATGGTATAGCCAGCAATACCTCCTCACTGCCACTTCCGGCTTCCGATCACTGTGCGTACGAGTGCCAGGTCTGTGCGCCAACCAATTTCATCGTTTGAAATGTCCTCCGGACAAGGCAGAATAACATCACCGAAGACAAGAACAAATAATATCGGTGCAAATGCAACCCTGAAGGACTGCGCTTTGGATCTCAAATTCCTCCGAAATTTTACCTCGGTGCAGGACATTACCTTTTACTATATCATATGCCCTTCTTTATGATAAACTGGTCCCTCGGAATGACGAGAGAGATCTGTATCGACTTGCCAAAAGCCGTAACGAACGCACAGGATATCGAACACTTCTGTTGCGTTAATATCAAGAACGGTACTTTGCTTACCAAGCGTCGAGCCGCGACGGATGCTAGCGAGAATACTTCGAGCAGATTTCAACTGAAGAATTTGTTCATTTTCCACTTTCACAATCATTGCCGACATTTGGAGCAATTCCACCTGTCAGCGCAACTCAACTCGAGGAAGCAATAAAACGAAGGAAATTGGGGAAAGCCACAGGACCTGACGACATCGCATTTGAGCTTAGGAAAGCGAAGAGCTGGGACCCAACACTGTGGCTCAGTAAATTCTTTAATGGGGTTATCCAGGAAGATAGAGCACCATCTGAATTACAGGAAAGTACCACTGTTCCAATATGGAAAAAGAAAGGTAGTCCAGCAGAATGTTCAAATTACCGTCCGATCCGGTTACTGTCCCATACCATGAAGTTTTTTGAACGCATTCTTGACAACCGTATTCGCGAAATCGTTGAAATAACCGTGGATCAAGCCGGATTTGTCAAAAACTGCGGAACTATTCACGCAATATACACTGCGCGGTTAATCATGGAGAAACACCGTGAGAAGCATCGCCTTCTTTACATTGCACTTCTGGATCTAGAGAAAGCGTTTGATCGTGGGCCACATGAACTCATCTGGTATGCTTTACGACAGCACTTAGTGGCAGAAGAGCTCATGCGCTGGGTTCAACTGCTCTACCACGATCCGAAAATTAAAGTTCGAAGCATGGCGGGTGTGTCAAAACCGCTTCGTGTCTCTGTTGGTGTTCATCAAGGAAGCGCCCTCTCACGACTCCTCTTTGATCTTGTTAAAGTGACCGTCACACGGGACATCCAACGTCCAGCGCCCTACACACTGATTTATGCAGATGATGTTCTCCTAGCATTTGATAGCAAAAATGATCTCGCGCAACTTGCCTAAAAATTGAATGATTGCCTCATGCAACACGGTCTCAGATTGAATTTAAACAAAACTGAATTTTTGACGACTGATCCCCATGGAACAGGCACAATCACTGTCAGCGGCAGTGATCTGCCCAGCACTGAGCGATTTAAATCCCTTGGGTCAGCGCTATCAGCCAATGGAGAACTGCGTTATGAAATTGCTTCACGTATTAACGCAACCTGGATGAAGTGGCGCTCCACAACTGGTTTTCTTTGTGATCGATGTATCAACGAACGTCTCAAATCTAAAATTTATCGCAATGTCGTCCGTCCAGTCGCTCTCTATGGTTTTGAGTGTTGGCCGACCATAAAAGACAATGAACGGCGTCTTGCGGTAATGGAGACGAAGATGCTACGTTGGACTAGTGGCGTCACACGTCTAGATCACATCCGAAATGAGGATATCCGCGATCGTTATGGGGTTGCACCGATCGTGGAAAAGTTGCGAGAGAGGGGTCTTCGATGGTATGGTCACGCAATTCGTGCAAACAAGAATTCACTTGCCAAGATTGGTCTGAACATCGAAGTCGATGGTAAACGACCAAAAGGCAGGTCGAAACAATGGTGGCTTGATACGTTGGATGGGGATTTAAAAGCCTCGAGATTACATTCAGATCAGGCATTCGATAGAGCCGTTTTTTTTCGATCATTTTCATTAGTAGAATCACCTTTTCATGCCTCTGCTGGTATTATGGTTGTTTTTCGGGCAGTGCACGGCTCAGCCACATCAATTAAAGTTAATACCATCATAAATAACACCGGCCTGGTCCCACCAAATACACGTCGCATCGTGTATAGTTAGAAGGTTTGACGAGCTAGAGGCATGATGGGCACTCTCGATGAGTTTATTTGCTTTAAGTTGCTGTCATGAATCGATTTTTCGTCACCCGTTACGATGCAGTGAAGAAAATTCTTCCTTTTTTGCCGCTAGAATAGCTGTTAATAAGCGAAACATGACGCTAAAAATCCTTTGGCTTCAATTCATAAGGAATCTAAATTCCTTGTTCCTTCCTGTCATTGCCAGCGCTTGCAATTGGAAATCACTTGGTGGGGAAACCCTAATACTGAATCAAATTGCATTTCCCATGGATCTTCATCGAGCAATTCGTCCAATTTTGCGTCTTCGGAGGTTTTTGGCCTTCCTTCACGTGGACAGTCATCAACATTGCAATCACCGTCTTTAAAGGGACGGAATCATTCACGACACGTTGCTTCACTTAGAGAAGCATTTCTGAAAACTTTTTTTTTTTTTCAAAAATCTCAATGAGCTTCAGCATCCGTTTTCTTTGGATGAAATAAAGAAACATTTCCGGCAATGACGATTATTTGGCACAAAATCGGACATTTTCACACAACTGAAAGTATATGCCGTCACAATAGACTCACTAACGTGTCAAAGCGGTTTGTTTAACATATGTCTCGACGTGGTTCATCACGTTTTAGATTTATCAAAATCGACCAGCACTTGCGGCTGGAGCTATCTCTTGACAAACAGCGAGAATTAATTGCGCACCTAATACAAGCTTTCAATCATTGAGAAGATTGGGGGCATCTGTTTTTTAAAATGCGCAGGAAATTATCAATGACTGATTACCTCGAGGGCCGAAAATTCTGGAAAAAATCATGGTGCTCGTCCATTATGATATCTAGGTCTCCGAATGCGCCCCATATCAGTATATGCTAAAATTAAGTTAACAATAATATATTATTACATTTTGTAAATTTATCGTAAATCCCCCTTAGTTTCATGTTAAAGATATTGGGTATGTGTATGGATTTTTCAATTTTTTTTCTCTAAAAGCCAAACTTATTAAGATAGGGCCATTTTTCCAAAATTCAGATGACTAGGATGTGACGAAATCAGTAAGTCCGGTTTGTAGAGCGTTTTCTTTAAGAAATAATCCTTTCTTTCCAAATTATTGTCAAAGGAGCGGAACAAGTGAAAATCTGATAGGGCAAGGTCGGGGAAGTACGGGAAGGAAGACCAGTTGCTGCCAATCTAACTTTGCTTGGGTTCGAATCCAACCACTGAACAGGGCGATAAATAATCGCCGAAATATGCATATCTGCGAAAAATAAGAAAAATAGCAAAGTAAAACGTAAATGGATCTGTTTTAAAGTTTTGTTTGGCTTGTGGTCTAGCTCCCCATACATGCGAAAGAAGGGAGTACATTTTTTTACAGACTAGTGGCGTCACACGTTTTGATCACATTCGAAATGAGGATATCCGCGATCGTTATGGGGTTCCACCGATCGTGGAAAAGTTGCGAGAGAGGCGTCTTCGATGGTATGGTCACGCAATTCGTGCTAACGAGAATTCACTTGCCAAGATTGGTTTGAACATCGAAGTCGATGGTAAACGACCAAAAGGCAGGCCGAAACAACGGTGGCTTGATACACCGGATGGGGATTTAAAAGCCTCGCGATTGCCCCCAGATCAGGCATACGATAGAGCCAAATAGCGAAACCGATCACGACGAGCCGAGCCCGCTTGTGAATGGGACAAAGGCTGAAGAAATAGAGAGAGTCATGTGGGGTAACAAATGAAAGGGCTCGATTAGTACTTATCGAAGGTGATCGGACTTTTGGTGAAACATAGGGGTTGAGGGCTCAAAATGTATGCCCCGTGGTAAGCATTAATATACTAATATATAATAATAATATACTACTAAAGTAATAGAAACTTTGAAAAAAATGCAACTATTCTTAACGAAGTTATCATCATCAACGGCGCAACAAACGGTATCCGGTCTAGACCTGCCTCAATAAGGAATTCCAGACATCCCGGTTTAGCGCCGAGGTCCACCAATTCGATATTCCTAAAAGCTGCCTGGCGTTTTTGTAAGTTGAAATAGGCTCTGTTGGCTGCCAACAACCGTGCGCGGATTTCATCGTCATAGCTGTTTTCGGTTGTGATTTTCAATCCTAGATAGCAGAAATTCTCAACGATCTCAAAGTTGTAGTCTCCTATCTTTATTCTTCCCGTTTGACCAGTGCGTTTTGATGTTCGATCTGGATGAAGAAAGTTTGTACGTCTTGGGGCGTTCTTCCCATGATGTCGATATCGTCAGCATAGGCCAGTACTTGAGTGGACTTAAAAAGGATAGTAGTTTAAATAGGTTTTGTTCATAATCATTTGATCTCTCAAAACACGGCCCGGACACTCGGCAGACACTCGCGTTACAATGCCTTGAATGAATTTTATAAACTTCCATGTCGCAGCTCATTTAAAACTGAGACTAAGGATCAACAACTCCTACCTTAGTTGTCTCTTTTAATAGAGCATTTACCTAGCAGATAGGATCGTATTAGAAGAGCTGAATCTCGTGACTTGGGGGAATTGCCAGGTGTACAAACTTAAATCCGCTGTTTGCTCACAGATGGCGTCAGTGAGTGCATCAAGCTGCTATGAGCACACCATATGTTTTTTTAATAGGACATTTGTCAATAATTATCAGTCCATATCATTAGCGATTTCATACAAAAACATATTTTTTCTCTTAAAAAATCATGTCCAATTTTTTTCCCCGGAAAAAAAAATCATTTGCGAGAAGCTTTACTTTTTTGCTTCAATTTGAAGAAATCAGTCGCTGAATCGCATTGAAGGCTTGTGGAGGCCTACGGTGACAATGGTTCCGTAGGTTTAAAGATGCCAATTTCGATCTGAGCGAGAAGGAGCGTGAAAATTCGCCCAGGAAAGTGAAAAACCACGAATTGGAGGTTCTTTTGCACGAGGACGATACTCAAACGCAAAAAATGCTCGCCAAGGAATTAGGTGTTTCTCAACAAGCCGTTTTTATGCGTCTAGGTGAGTGGGTAAGGTTCCAAAGATAGGCAGATGGAGCGGTGCCAAAACACATGGGAAATGTTGCTTGCGAGACACAAAAGGAAGACGTTTTGCATCGGATTGTGACTGGCGATGAAAAGTGGATTTATTTCGAGAATCCTAAATGAAAAAAATCGTGGGTTGATGCCGGCCAACCAGCGACATCTTGTGCAAGACCAAATCGTTTTGGACGGAAGACGATGTTTTGCATGTGGTGGGATCAGCGGGGTATTGTCTACGATGAACTGTTGAAAACTGGTGAAACTGTCAATGCCACCGTTATCACCAACAGCTCATCAAATCGCATCGTAATCTGACTGAAAAACGGCCGGAATATCAGCAAAGACATGAAAAGCTGATTTTCCTTCATGATAATGTTCCATCGCATACGTCGAAAAAAGTTCGAAACTACTTAGAAACGCTCAACTGGGAGATACCACCGCACTCCGCTTATTCACCAGACCTGGCCCCATTCGACTATCATTTGTTTTCATCGATGGGCCACTCGCTTCGATTCTTACGCAGACATCCGAAAATTGCTTTATGAGTGGTTTGCCTCGAAAGATCGACAATTTTATGTGGAAAAAGTGTGTAGATAGCAAGGGCTGTCTAACTTACTTACCACATATACGCATCGACCTTGGTAAAAAACAATCGTCGAGCACCCAAATATTTTTACATAAAAAGTCCATAAAACGTTTCATACCTGAAGCGCTGAGCTTCTGACTTGCTTACTTTTTAGTTTTTATTATAAATTCCGTTTCATCATTCATTCTCCTTTTTTTTTACAGATAAAAATGAATCGGACAATGGATAATCTCGAGCAACTCCCAGACGAGGAGCTTCAGCAGCGACTGCTTCAGTTTGGCTTCCCTCGACTGCCTGTGACGGGAACAACACGAAAGATCATCATCAAAAAATTGCGTAATATCATGAATAATGAAAAAGCTAAATTGCGCCGGGAAACCAAATATGCCACTCGCTATTCATCCGATGAAGACTCATCTGACGTCGACTCACGAAAGAAGCAACAACGTGCCACAACAGTAGGTGCCTCAACGGTTCGGACCTCTTCATATAACAGTCAAATGCCACCGCCTGCGACGACCACCATTCGTCGAGCGACAACGATAACTAGCAATGTTGGAAATATCGGAGGGATGACATCTTCATCTCCTATTCAAGATTCTAAACGTTCTCCTGAGAGCAGCCGAAATCTTCGGAATTCTATATATGTTCCGCCACCGATTTTGGCCACTGACAGCGACGATGATATCGACTACAGTTACAGACCGAACAATTCGATAAACTCCAGATTGTCGGCTAGTCCGAGTGTAAGAAGTTCGATAAGGTCGTCTTATTCGACGAATGCAAATTATCTTTTTACACCGGATAAGTCACTCGACGAATCGTCGTCATCGTCAACAGCGTCGTATTTGAGGAATCGGTATAAACCATTGGGGCAAAAAATTAATGTGGACTCTTCACCACCCGTCACTAATGGTAATCATCGAAGCGGGGAAAATTCTCTTTATTCAAGTGATTTTACTCAAAGACTTCTGAAGTTGAGAGGTGATACGATCAGAGACAGTGTCTACAAGGGCAGCTACCCCACTCCACCACCTAGAGAGCCATCTGATGTTGTCTATCAGGTGCCAGAGCCTCAACAAAACATATCACCGCGCGCGGCATTCTCAAATCTCATCAATCGACTGGACGAACAGTACGGAGTCAAACAGACTCTGATCCCATGTGTTCTACTTAGCGCCTTGATTGTATTTTTCGCGTTGGTCAGCGTCATGTACTTGACGATAAGTCCCGATTTGGCTAATACAATCAGCGAGAGAAATACCTTTTACAAAATTTGTGATTCAGATGTGCATTCGGCCGTTGGGTTTTCACAGTTGACTTGCATCGAACAGGGAAATCTGAATGGAGCTCTGGAGTTGCTTCGAGTAATAACTCCTGAATTACAGAAAAGAACTGAGTACCACAAGTGCAAAGATAGTACAGTACCTTTTACTCTGGGCGCGAAAGAAATTGTAAGATTAGTACAAGCCTCCCATCCGCATATCAATGTGCGGCAAACCATTCGAGATTTGCACAACGTAGAATATCTTATTCATCAAAATCCACAGTGGAAAATCAGTCCCGTAGATGCGGACGGTAATCCCTTGACATTTGATCAAGTATTGGCTTTGCGAGACGCACAAGCCTATAGCTTCGCCATTCTCAACCCCCGCCTTCCATTCACCTGCTCATTGTACAACAAGCTCCAGAAGTTCTTTCTGTACGTCGGTATCATCGGGATATCGCTCGTTGCGGTCGGTGGCTTGTATATGGTGTACAAACTAATCGTTAGATATCGGCAGTCGAAAAGAGACACAGTTGCATATCTAAACGATGAAATTATTAATAATTTGATGAGGAAGGCGGCAAGCAACCCGGATGAACCATTGGTTGTGGTGAATCATCTAAGGGACAAATTAATACCGCTTCATAAGCGACGGAAAATGGAGTGGGCATGGAACGAAACTATTCGATTTCTTCAGCAGAATGATAGTCGGGTTCAGTTCGAAGTAGGCATCAGGAACGGCGAGGAGTGTCTGATGATGAAGTGGGTCGACACAATATCTCCCGAACAAATCGGACAACGGTCCCCCATCAAAAAGTGGCACAGTCCTGCCTTTGATAACACGAATAAAATCGTAAATCCTCCAACGCCTTGTTTGAAAATCCGCTACATGTTCGACAAGCATGAGGCGAACAATCCCAATTTGAAGACAATAATTCAGGATGCAATCCTGGAAAAGGTCGGGTCCGATTGTAAAATTTACGACATTCAACTGGACAAGGTCAATTGCTGGGTGTATGTTCGATGTGCGAGCGATAAAGATGCTGGAATCGTCCACGATAAAATTAATGGATGGTGGTTCGATAAGAGATTGGTTTCAATTAAATTCCTCCGGCTGGAGAGGTATCTTAGTCGATTTTCGAATTCATCATCGGGACCAACGTGCCTTCGACCATCGAATACGAAGAATTTGTCCATGTCGCAGTGTGAGATGCGCGACGCGAATGCAATGCATGCCATGGAGGACGATGATGATGACTTAGAGGATGATGAGATGGACGACGATTAGGTTATTAACGATTGCGTGTAAGCTAAAGCTGTATTTGTTGAAAATGTTGTTTATTTTGTATATTCTATATTTAAAAGATGCTCGAAGGGAGAATGTTCATTTTTATAGCATCCTATTTTCTACGATAAAATTTGAACCAAAGTTTTACGATGCGGCATATGATGGACATCAGTGGAATAATTAGAGAAATGCATTGTTCGAAGTATTTCAACCGCTGACTACGATCCTTTGATCAGCAGCCGAGAATTCCGGATATTTGCATTTGATGAAAGCTTTCCGCGCAGGCTTCACGACAACTTCACATAAGTGAGAAATCGTTATTCATTTATACTCAGGCGGGAAGGCTCGATAGCGGAGAATTGACGAATTGGTTCTCTCTCCGTCATTTGACCTTGCTGCAGATAACTGAACCTCAAATTAGAATCCCCGTCCGAAGTTATATTTCACTAGCAAAAGGATGGTTTTAGCAATGAAGCATTCTGCGAACTTAATGTGAGTCTAGCGTTTCCACTTTTATACACAAAATAGCTAAATGCGCATTGACCGGATGCAAGTCAAATATAGCCTAAATAAGAAGTCTAGGAGTTAGCCAAGGAAAGTTCTGTCGACGGGAAGACGCAGAGGAGCGAACTGTTTATAGTTTTCCAATAACAATTATTAAGGTTTCACACTATAGGACACAATTTTACACATACATTACTACAGTACATTAAATTTAATGTTAATAATTCGAAATAGTTGTACACAGACTACGTTGATTACCTTGCAAACATATGTTTTTCCGCTCCCAGCAGCTAAACTAGCTGGGGAGCGAGCACAAACTGCTAAGCCTTTACTAAGAACTATAAATTTTTAACAACCCTACTTTTAAGCTAAATCATTTTCGTTTTTTGTAAGAGTTGCGATTTGTTATCCTTTACCTTACGCTGTTCATTAACCTTCCGCAAAATTCATTACCAGAACAAGATCCACCACAAGCTTAGAAAGGTATCACACAGAAAAAGGGAGGTGAAATTTTATAAATTCTCATCAACTAATAACGCGCTGACTAGAGTAATAACGTTTGACATTATACTTTTAACATTGAGTTTAAGAAGGATCCACTAAGACTATTAGAATTTTATTTTATATGTAAAAAGGAGTAAGCAAAAAAATTCAAATCCCCCGATGGCGTGGTTGTTTGTTGAAGGGACTGACGAATCGAAATGGTTTTTAGATTATCCTGTGGAAGCGTAAGGCTTATCCGGAGCAAAATTATTCAATAAGAACATTATAAATGTAAACATGAAGCAAATTGAGTTGTATTTGATTTTCCCATTATGAATGTTGTTCAGAAGGTGATCCAAAATTATTATGTAAAGGATATGTGGGTGGTTAGAACTTGCCTTGTTACTGTATTTACGTTTTGCTTTAGCTCATAATTTCTGTATTCATAGTAAAATAGTAATGCGCTAATTATCCCCACTAAAAAAAATGTAAAATTCAAAGAAAGATGAACGCCTTGTTCTGAATTTAGTTCAGTAAGGTGTGCGGAGACATGAGTTGTTTTTTTTTTTCATTGTTTAATATTTAATAAGATACAAAATAAAAAATTATATCAAACAAGATTTTTGCTTTATTTTATTGTTGGTATAGAATGCTTCCAGAGGGGAGCAACGAAACACGTTTTTCTTGACGCAAAATGACAATAATCTATGGTATGCTGTTTACTCTCAGAGCTGAATACCGTGGAGCGGATATAGTAAGCATGTTTTGCTATTTCGTTGCCATTGGTCTCCATATTTTCTTCTCTACGTACACGGAAGAGTAACAATTTTAGATCCAATTTAGCCGCGTGAGCGTCGAAGCTAGAGCGGGCGCATCTGGGACTCGTTCTCTTCAGCCCCAGTCCACAGTGCCACCATTTAGGTATTACTTCGCTGGTGGATTTGCCCTTAGGCAGTCACGCTTCTGTTCCTTTCAGCTTTGCTCCTTATTTCCTTCAACAGCACGTTCGGAAGTTGCCCTTCGGCCTCAGCATCCTCGCAATTATATATTCTTTGAGTTCATGCTCCTTCCCAGCGTTTGGTTCAGTTTCCTTCTCTCCATTGCGGACCTTGGACAGTAAAGCATATCATGCTCGTAATCTTCCGCGAATTATCCAGCTGTAAGCGACGCAGAAATTGTTTTTAGCAACCACCGTGTTCCGTGAGAAACTGGTTAATTTTGGGGTCGTGTTTCCGGCCAAGCCATACCCTAATGTTAGGAATAAGCTTGTGCCTTCATCAGCCTTTTATAAACTCGTCCCATCTGTATTGCGAACGATTATACTCATCATTTTATTCACTGAATGTCGACTGGGATCGTGCTCCCCGCTATCACTACAAACTTCAGAACTCTTTTTCTTTTTCTTCAGCCTTTGTCCCGTTTACAAGCGGGATCGGCTCGTCGTGATCAGTTTCCCCATTGCGCTCTATCGAAAGCCTGATTTGGGTGCAATCTCGATGCTTTTAAATTCCCATCCAGAGTACCAAGAGACCGTTGTTTCGGCCTGTCTTTTGGTCGTTTTCTATAGACCTCGATGTTCAGACCAATCTTGGAAAGTGAATTTTCGTTAGCGCGAATTGCGTGACCATACCATCGAAGACGCCTCTCGCAATTTTTCCACAATCGGTGCAACGCCATAATGATCGCGGATATCCTCATTTCGGATGTGATCGAAACGTGTCACGCCACTAGTCCAACGCAACATCTTTCTCTATTACCATAAGACGCCGTTCATTGTCTTTTATAGTTGGCCAACACTCAGAACCATAGAAGGCGACAGGACAGACGATATTGCGGTAAATTTTAGATTTGAGACGTTCGTTGATACGTCGATCACAAAGAACACCAGTTGTGGAACGTCACTTTATCCAGGTTGCGTTAATGCGTGATTTCATAACGTAGTTCTCCATTGGCTGATAGCATTACCCCGAGGTATTTAAATCGCTCAGTTCTGGGCAGATTACTGCCGCTGACAGTGATTGTGCCTGTTTCATGGGGATCAGTCAAAAACTCAGTTTTATTCAGATTCAATATGAGACCGTGTTGCATGAGGCGATCATTTCATTTTTGGACAGTTGCTCGAGATAATTTTTTCTATTAGACGCCAGGAAAACATCATCTACATAAAGCAGTGTATAGGACACTGGACATTGGATGACCCATGTGATGGTGTCCATAACAAGAACAATGAGGAGTGATGAGAGGGCGCTTCCTTGATGAACACCAACAGAGACACGAAGCCATTTTGATACACCCGCCATACTTCGAACTTTACTTTTCGGACTGAACCCAGCGCACGAGTTTTTCTGGTACTAAGTGTTGTCATAAAGCATACCAGATGAGTTCGTGTCGCACACGGTCAAACGCTTTCTCTAGATCCAGAAATGCAATGTAAAGAGGGCGATGTTTCTTACGGTATTTGTCCATGAGTAACCGCGCGGCGTGTATTGCGTCAGTATTTCCGCAGTTTTTGATAAATTCGGCTTGATTCACGGTTATTTCAACGATTTCGCGAATAAAGTTGTCAAGAATGCGTGCAAAAATGTTCATGGTATGGGAAAGTAGCCGGATCGGACGGTAATTTGAACATTCTGCTGGACTACCTTTCTCTTTCCATATTGGAACAGTGGTACTTTCTTGCCAGTCAGATGGTGTTTTTTTTCCTTAATAACCCGATTAAAGAATTCACTGAGTCACAGTGTTGGCTCCCAGCTCTTCTCTTTCCAGAGCTCAGATGCGATATCGTCAGGTCCTGTGGCTTCCCCCGATTTCCTTCGTTTTATTGCCTCCTCGACTTCAGTTGCGCTGACAGGTGGAACTGCTACAAATTTCGGCATTGATTGTGAAAGTGGAGGATGAGCAAATTCTTCAGTTGAAACATCGCCATCTATCCGTTGTGGCTCGACGGTTGGTAAGCAAAGTACCATTGTTGTCATTAACGCAACCGGTGTGCGTTCGTTTTGACTTTTGGTAATCGATACAGATCTTTCTCGTCATCCCGAGTGTCCAGTTTATCGTAAAGATTTTGTAATGGTCCGCTCGGGTGACAGCGACCGCTTTCTTTGCTTCCCAGCATGCATTTTTATAAATTTCTCTCAAAATTTCTAAACTTTCCCAAAGGTCCAAGGTTGTTGTTCGGTTTGCATGACGCAAGAGCTCAAGATTTTCCCCTTGAATAGTATGCCCTTCTTCGACTATGTATGCTGCAACTGATGATCTTATGCACGACTATCCAGAGGACCTGAATCCACACATGCCAGGATGGTTTGTATGCTCTCAGGAAGCCTCTGCAGCCACAAAGACTGTAGCAGTTCGGTGCCGACTTTGTAACTACTCAACTGCTTCATTTCACGCAGCAACTCTGTCAGTAAGTGGTCTCACTGACTGTGTTTCCGGCTAAGCCGTACCCTAATGTTAGGAATAAGTTTGTACATTCAGCAGCCCTTTGTAGATTCGTCCCATCTGCGTGGCAAACGATCATACGATTTTGGCTCTGCCACTTTCCTTCATACATCATTTGATTCACGGAATGTCGACTGGGATCTTGCCCGTTACTATCAGTACAACCTTCTCAGAGCCATCAGCTGGTAAACTAAATTCACCTCTCTCTATTAGAGAGTAACCGCTTCTGTTCGCACAGGTGCAACACGTGTTTCACTCTGCTAACATTCGGCAACATTTTTGATAGCGCCACGGTGGCACTCGTTGTTTTCTGACACGCATATGCATATTCTATATGCTCCTTAAAGCTCAGTTCGGCGCCAATCACTAGCTGTGAATGGGTACCTGAGTCAAATCAGGGTAATATTCACGGGCAAGCTCAACGCCGACCGCATTGCTTCCTACAGGGTGCCATTGTTCTGTAGTATACTACTACGGTCTTAAATGAAGTGCTCGAACACCCTTCAAGGTCCGGATCGAATTGAATTGTCGCACCAACGATTATTATTTTAAGATTAAGTTGAAATTGTTCTGTTCCAATCTTCTTTCTGTGTTTCTATATGGGAGTAGCACATGGAAAGTGTCCCTTCCCTCTTTTTATTCAACAGTTCTAGGCCTTCGTCAACACACGTGCCATCAAGATACGTTGGTCTGGTACTATTTCGAACAAAGAACTTGGACGGCATACAGGCTACTTACCCGTGGATGAGTGGATTAGAAGGTGGAAGTGGCATTGTATGGGTCACACACAGGAGAGACGACAATTCCATTGCTGAGAATATCATTCCAAGAGCACTTTGCGCAGAGTAGTAGAGGAGTAGTGTAGGGTTCTCAGGAAGCCCTGGTAGGGGTGGTTGATACGCTATGCCCCACCAACGGGTGAATGGCAGCTATATATACATATAAATAAATCTTGTACGACTTGCCATACTTGAATAAAACGCTTTGCAGCGTATATTAAATACTGAGGTGTAATAATTTGATAGAACAACAGGAAAAAAGGAAACTGATTTATTTTGAAATCGGGAAAAAAACTATGAGCTTCTTCCATGTTTTATATGGGAAATTAGGGCCAGCAGGGTTTGGAAATTGTAAGAGGAATGATGATGAGCATGCCCTGATCCACAATAATCAAAGGTATCGTAATAATTGTGATGTTTGGAATGGCCGAAATGAACTTTGGGGTGCGCTATGGTCCAGTTATCCCCAAAACTAGAAACAGTGGCGAAAATTGATTGGGCAGGTCCGCTGGAACCTGAGTAAGTACGATGAATCTTTGTCAACCTGGCCCATGATTATGGGATACATTTCTTGAGCATGAACCCTTTGTGAAGTATAAGGCAGCAGCCTACAGTGTATGCAGTGTGCAGATTTTCCGTGCTTTTCCATATTAGTTAATACAAAAGAAATGATAAGAAAAGAAAATTTTGATAACCATTAACATCAAGTTCAGAGTTTAGCCTGTCGAATGCTACCAAAGGTCGTTCAACCTTAGCTAGCGCGATTCCAATCTCCATTTTTTTCGATTAGTTTTTCTCACTCATTTATGCTTACTTCTGATCCGTCATGGATGTTTGTGATCCCTTTGTGTCCTATTGTTGTAGACTTATCATATGCATAGCATTTTAAGAATCACCTCTTGCTATAAGTTTATCAGTTGTACACTGAAACAGTCATTGAATATCAAATAGAAATAAAAAATCATCATCATAATGAACGGCGCAACAACCGGTATCCGGTCTAGGCCTGTCTTAATAAGGAACTCCAGACATCGCGTTTTTACGCCGAGGTCCACCAATTCTGGCGTCCTGACCTACGCCATCGTTCCATCTCAGGCAGAGTCTGCCTCGTCTTCTTTTTTTTTTGTTTTTCCACCATAGATATTGCCCTAATAAACTTTTCGGGCTGGACCATCCTCATCCATACGGATCTAACCTCTTGAGCCGGATTTTATCCACAACCTGACAGTCATGGTATCGCTCATAGATTTCGTCATTATGTAGGCGACGGAATCGTCTATCCTCATGTAGGGAACCAAAAATTGTTCGGAGGATTCTTGTCTCGAACGCGCTAAGAATCCAAGTCTGCGAGAAATACATGAGGACTGGCAAGGTCATAGTTTTGTACAGTAAGAGCTTTGACCCTATGGTGAGACGTTGCGAGCGGAACAGTTTTTGTAAGCTGAAAAAGGCTCTGTTAGCTGCCAACAATCGTGCGCGGATTTAATCGTCGGAGCTGTTATCGGTTGTGATTTTCGACCCTAGATAGGAGAAATTATCAACGGTCTCAAAGTTGTAATCTTTTATCTTTATTCTTCCCGTTTGGCCAGTGCGGTTTGATGTTGTTGGTTGGTTGGTTTTTTGGAAATAAAAAATAACAACATGAGATCGGTTGTGCTCTGTACTTTACAAATAATGAGTAAACTATATAAAGTCCGGCCGTTCCTTTGGATAGTTAATTTTCTCTCAGTTTTATTCCCTGAATTTTTCGTTTACATATTTCTTACCAACAAGACCAAATTCATAATATCCTGATCCTGATCACTTGTATGTAAAGCCCCTTCTCTTCTTTGGCATTGTCATTTTTTCAATATTTCGTTTTCAAAAAGGCTATCTTTCATTTTCGTTATAATGACATTGAATCCTGTGCAAATTATAGTAGCGCACAAGAGCAAATACAAACATCCATGACGAACTGGGATTCAAACCTTGGGCAACGAAATTAAGAGGTAATTTGGCCCTTACACCAAAAATCTGTTTGGTCTGCCAGACTTTATCTAAAATAAGTGCTGTAATTGTAGATGTCTTGCCAACTGCATCTGCAACAGTTTGAGAAAGAAGTTGATCCGCACATCCCCCCCATATTTTAACCTTCATGCTTTTTAAACATAATATCTCTGCCTGACATCACTATATTAAGTTCTTTTGAATATTTTTTTCTATAAGATAAAGCCAAACAGTTTCAATTCCTTGTTGTGTCAATAATTTAAATTCCTAAAAGATATAAATTATACTTACCATTGATAGATTTATTCAGTGGAAGCTTGAATTACAAATATCACTATGTAAGTGGGGATTCATAGATGCCTCCACGAAATATTGGTTATCCAGATTTAACTGAACATCGAAGCAATTTAAATCCTAATATCTATTTTTCAACCTAAACTGTTACTTAGATATTACATACCTCAGGTTCAAGATCGGCCAACAATCTCCAGACTGGCTTGTTTTCTAACTTTGCCCAAAGATCCCATAGTGCGTTGATTATCGCAGCTACTGCTAGGTGGGTTACTCCCTTTTCGGGCCCAATCTATAGTTACAAGTTACAAGTTAAAGAACAAAGTAAAAATATCAAACATAAGCAATCATGTTACCCATCTCAGTTGTGACTCACTGGTCAACTGACGCCAAAACGTTCCAAAATTAGAGAAAATGTCATCTGCATTTTTCCCTTCCACCAAGAACTTCATGCTCCGTACTGCTAAAAGGACAACATCTGTTCCCCTTCCTGGAAAATACACAATGTGTATCAAACGAATCTGAAGGCTTTATATGATTTTGGAAAAAATAGGGTTCAAAATACACTGAAAAAGGGACTTCTGGGACATGAAATATCGATCTAAGAATCTTTTATTTCCGTCAATGTAATTCTGGGTGTCGTTCGATTTTCGATTACCCCCGCATTATTTTTAAGGAAAATTAGAAATGGAGAAGATGCGAAAACTCATTTCTTTATTCATTTATGGATAATGTCACTTTTTCAACCCTTGAATTCCTGTAGAATGACCTTGCCAAAATTACTCTCTTTTTCTCATCTCCAGAAGATAAAGGATGAAGCAGAATTATTTCTTTTTTTTAGAACTGAGAAAAACCTGAGTAACCGGTATCCGGCTGAAGTCTACCTTATTAAAAAATTCCTAGCATCCCGGCTTTCCGTCAAGGTCTATCAATTCGATATCCAGTCTGCCGTCTTAGCCTACGTCGTAGATCGATCTCAGGCAAGGTTTTCTAAGCCTCCTTCTTTTACCATAGATATTACTCTCATAGACTTTCCGAGCTAGATCACCTATACGGATTAGATGACCCGCCCATCGCAACCTATTTAGCTGGATTGTATGGATTGTCGCTCATTTCTTCATTATATAGACTATGGAATCGAAATCCTCCTGTAGAGGGACCCAACAAGTAGAATTCGCCTCTCGAGCGCAGGTAAGAATTCCCATTTTTTGCTAAGAACTCAAGTCTCTGAGGAGTACATGGAGACTGGCATCATCGTCTTGTACAGTAGGAGTCGCCTATTTACATTGTTCTCAGTTGACCAGTGTCGCTTGATGCGTTTTAGGTACTGACATTACTACCATGTATTTCGCTTGGCTTCATTAATGTGCAGCCCAACATTTCGCACCAATCGCCGTCTGCTTGTTCTGGATGAAGGCAGTTTGTATATTTCGTTTTGTTACTTCCATTATGTCAATATCGTCAGAATAGGTCAGTAGTTGGTTGGACTTGGCATTTCCATCAGCATCTAGGAACATCTTCTCTAAGTCAGGTTAAAAAAGATGGATGATAGGGCACCTCTTTGTCTAAGACCGTTGTTGATGGTGAAAGAGTGATCCTGCTGCTTTTATCTGGCTTTGCACATTGGTAATGGTCAGCTTGATCAGTCTTATCAATTTAGTCGGTATGTCGATTTTTCTCATTGGGGTGCACATTTTTACACTAGTTAGATTATCATAGGCGACGTTGAAAAGATTATGCACATGATGGTCACTTTCCAATAATGGAGTCGCTACTTAAATATTTCTTACTCTGCCTGACACTAACTGTCTAATAGTTTGTCCGATATATTATATTCACTATTGTGATGCCTCTCAAATCTCCAAGGCTTCAACCTTAAATGTTTCCAAGTCCTTCCGTATTTTTTGGAAGGAAAAGGCTTATTTACTTTTTTCGCCTATGTGAGCAGAGTTTCACTCCCTCCTGGTTTCTCTTTGCAGGAGCTATTTCAACGCTCTCCAGCTATATCTTCTTAGTACAAATTTCTTTACATATGTGCAATTAAATTCTGTGTAATTGTGGAAACTAAGAAATTTATTAACTCCCGTTCGTTAGATCCCGTTAGATCATCGATCTTTATTTTCCCCAAATGCTTATTGACAGGGTTCAACTCATCCGATTTCAAGGAGCGGAGTACTTTGGTCTGTAACCTGGATGATTTTCAACAAGAGTATAAGGCACGGACTCTACGGTTGTTTCATTACGACTTTATAACCGCTCTTGCACCGGTTTACACTCGCCTCCGCGCAAAACTCCTAAAAGCTTTCCCTCTTACTTTGTTGGATGCCCAGCTTATGGTTTTGCGGGCTTACTAATAAGCGTGCTCTTTTTTTTTCCTTGATTGATTTGAACTACCGCCTTCTCTAACGTTCGTCTGGTTCGTTCGCAGGCCGATCGAAGGCTAGTCAGTTTATTATTACATCAGTAGTTGGGCCATCTACTGTAGCCCCTGCTATTACACCAGGACATACCACGACCCAATTCAGGGCTAGTAAACATCAGATCTACGATTGGAGCGGACTCTCCCTTCGGGAAAAAGTTAACCTCAACCTCGTTGGTCAGGATTATATCAAACTGCACAAAAGTCTCTAATGGACTGCGCTCCCTTGTTGAAGTCACAATTGCCTTTGGACTTCGTTCTCTTACGTCGAGAACAAGATTGTCAAGCATTTCCTCAAATTCAGACAGTGTCAGCTTTGGTGGGACGTAGCAGCTGTAAACATATATACCACTTATTTTCGCACACACAAAGCTACTGGTTCCTTGACTCATAGTACATTGCCGACTGCAGCTCCACCAGCCGAATTTGTGACCTATACGCCCCCCCGCCCTATATAGTTTCTTTATGATGGTAACTTCTATTTCAGATTCCTAGGTGATGTGAGCGAGTTTCACTTTCTTTTTGTAGTCAATGTTTCCCTAAATTCCGGGCAGTTACTATTTCCAGATGACTTTAGATGACGAATGCTCACCACCTCTAGCTACAGCTGTAGCTGAAGCAAGACTGCGGACATTACGTAAAACATTCTTTAAGGACCTCAGTGGGATCTCTAGTTGCAGGGTGGGAGAGCTGCTTTCCTTCGTGAATGCTTGGTGAATGCTCAGAAGATCTCTTCTCTTAAGCGGCAGAGAGACCACCAACAATTGCTGCGCTGCCTCCACTGTTAATTGTATTGTGATCGTTTGAGTACCACCATAAGTTTTTGTTTTGTTCCTTCAAGGCAGTGCAAATTTGTCCTTTCGTAGTCACTTCATTGAGATCTCATGTTTTGGGTACCCAATGTAGCATTTTACCCAAGCTAATTTTTAACTTGAGTGCAAAAGCCAATTTTGCCCACGCTAGATCGTTTGAGTTGGGTTCTTAGGATTCTATTGATATTTCCATTTAGACCTTTTAGGTTGGGATCACCTTTAACCTTTTGCAGTATCTTCGCGTAGGACAGACTGGTCTTGTTGGACATACCCGCACTTTTGCTTTCCTTTGCACCTTTTTGTTAGTAATCTTCGTCCATCTAGCCGACGTTCGCACTTGATTCCGCTTTTCGGAGCTGCCTGTAAGCCTCCTTTCTCTAATGCACCTGTTCATCCCCAAGAGGATACACTTCTTTTTCCTGTATTCTTTTATTTGACCGAAATTTGAAAGAAATACAGTTATGTGTCACATGGGTCGTCTGTGACACTGCTGGGACAGCAGGTTTCGGCTTCTCCTTGGAATTTCATTCTTTCTCCTGTGATCCGTCATAAAGGACTCTAATAACCATTATTACATTTTCTATGGCTTGGTGCACGTTGTGCTTGTCGTTGATAAGTTCGGACAGTTTAATTATTTTTGCTCCAATCTGTGTGAAGGGTGGTCCCTCTGGACCATGGCCCTGCCCTCTCTGAGTCGCGACAGGATTACTCCTTTTGTACACTCCTCCATCTTTAGTATGCACTAGCCTTCCTTGTATCTTATTCTTTACAATCTTCGGCAGTGACGAAGATTTCGGAGATGACGAGCTTGGCTTGGATGGGTCTGCTTCTTGGTCCTGTAGAATCCTTGTACAAATGCGGAGTATGTAGTTACCACTTTATTGGTCAAGCGAGTTGCTTTCAGCCCATCTTTCTTCGGTTTTGTAACTAGTATTCTCAGTAAGGTGGTGCTACGTTTGAACATTTCTTTCTTTCCCCCCTAGCCTTGTAGCATTGAATGTTCCGCTGGCCAAGTTGTCAACGACCAAGCCGTGGAACCCATGTTCATGCAAAAAAAGGGTGTCAAATTTGTTTTCTTCTTTCTTGGGTTTATATACAAGAAACCCACTAGAATTATTCTAACTTCAGATATAGAATTTCAATATCACACTAAAGTGATTAGTGTAACGTACTACGCGAATATATATTACGAGCTACCTACAAACGAAGGTGTTGTGTGTTTAAATATTCTTACATAAAAAATATACACAACCTTTTATAGTAGAAGCATTGAGCTTTTGATTTTCAAACTATTTTTCGGTTAATTAAGCCTCAGTC
Source organism: Hermetia illucens (assembly GCF_905115235.1). Classification (NCBI taxonomy): domain Eukaryota; kingdom Metazoa; phylum Arthropoda; class Insecta; order Diptera; family Stratiomyidae; genus Hermetia; species Hermetia illucens. Next base: position 28,244,495 of record NC_051849.1, read on the forward strand.
TATTTTTTTTGCTTTTAAACTTTACACATCCTCTTTTTCTGTTTAAAACATTTAGCTTTTAAATTCCCACACTTTAATTCTGTCATGTTGTTCCACATCTATCTAGTCGTCCAAGATAAAGAAGCGAGAAATTGTACTCTTCCTTATCTCGAACAATAGACGAGGGCTTTCATCACCCGCGTGCAACACAAAAAATACCAAGCTGCACTTGCTGAAAGGCTAACAGCGCCACTCGTTTCTCTATTGCATGTATCAATTCGCAACGTGAAAATGCATTTAATTGCATGCTAGCGTACAAAGGTACATAGCATTATAATGAATCATCATTATAAATTAATAAATTATATAGTCATAATAGTATAGTAGAATACGTAAATGAGATACAAGAAGTTGAAAAACGATGATGACAATAATAACAAGTCGGGAAACCGGAAGCTTGACGCTTCAGGTATAAAAGGTTTTGTGTTTCCCTATGTGAGGAACATAACGTAGTTCTCCATTGGCTTATAGCATTGACCCGAGATATTGAAATCGCTCAGTCCTGGGCAGGTTACTACCATTGCCAGAACTCAGCGATTTAAATATCTGGAGGGGCAGATTACTGCCCTTGAAAGAACTGAGCGATTTAAATATCTCGAGTCAATGCTACCACCCAATGGAGAACTGCGTAATGAAATTGTTTCAAGCATTAACGCCACGTGGATGAAGTGGCATTCCCCAACTGGTGTTCTTTGTGATCTACGTATCAGCGCACGTCCCAAATCTAAAATTTACTGTTTGAGTTTGAGTGTTGACTATAAAGGACAATGAACGGCGTCTTGCGGTAATGGGGACGAAGGTGTTGCATTGCACTGGTGGCATGACACGTTTTGATCACGTCTGAAATGAGAATATCCGCGATCAATATGGGTTTGCACCGATCGTGGAAAAACTGCAAGAGAGGCGTTTTCGATGATGTGGTCACGTAATTCACGCTAACGAGAATTCAACAACCAGTATTGGTGAGAACATCGAAGTCAATGGTAAGCAACCAAAAAGCCGGCCAAAACAATGGTCGCATGATACACTGGATGGGGATTTGAAGGTCTCGCGATTACATCCTGATCAGGCATTTGATAAAATAAAATGACGAAACCGATCACGACGAGCCGACCCCGCTTGTGAACTCAAGGCTGAAGAAAAAGAAGAAGATGTGAGGAGCGGTGAGCCTGACAGGTCCGTGTCACATAGTCAAAAATTCTATTGGCATCTATTTTGAGAAAGTAATTTAAATAATCATTTGATGGAAAGCCCTGTATTGAAATAGTCAACCTCATACGCTTCACACTCTGAGTTTAATATTGTTAGCAAATGCCAACAATTTAACCAACATCAAATATAAAAAAGGGCTAGGGAGAATTAGATTCTTCTTGAATGGAATTTTAATATTTCACTCGAATTTCAATTATTCTCGTTAATTATGACGTCAGCATCTTATTTGTATGGCTTAGGATGCTGTTAATTAGCACGAAACTGATAAGTTTGAACTGCTATAACTTTCCCAATAATAGTTGGATTTTCATGAAATTTGGCATGTGTATGCACGAGGCTGTCCTCTATGTCGGTGCAAAATTTAGTACACTTAGGATGAACTTAAGGGGAGTTTTTTAGTCAATTTCTAAAAGTTGATAATATACTATTAGTAAATTTATCTGAGCAGATACCGGAATGGGACATCTCTCGAAGATTAGATTTCACATAAGTGTTTTACACAAAATCTGAAAAAGTGCTGCAGATAAGTAGATTCTTCATAAATGCGACTTTAATATTTCACGCGAATGTCAATTATTCCGGGTAATTATGACGTCAGCATCTGATTTGCATGGCTTTGGAAGCGGTAAATTCGCGCGAAATTGCTAAGTTTGAACTGCTATAACTTTCGCGTTAATTGCCAGATTTCTACGAAATTTTGCATGCATATACAAAATATTGTCCTCTATGCTGGTACAATTCGGAAGTCCTAGGATGAATTTAAGGGGGGTTTTTCAGTAAATTTCTAAAAAGTAGTAATATACTATTAGTAAGTTTATTTGAGCAGATATCGGAATGGGACATATTTTGAGGCCTAGATTTCATCTAGGTGCACCACTCCGATTTTTTCCGGATTTTTAGGTTGGGTAGTTTCCAAAAATGAGTCCTGTCTCACTTCAAGTGCGTACATTTTGACTCATTACTCACGCACTTTGCAATTTATGCCAAAACTAATATCAGTTTCGGAAAGTACAAATCGAGACCTTTCATTTGATATCCTACACAACTATATCCGGTGAAAAAAAATTTTTGAATCTCCCCTTTGCATGTATGGGGAGCCCCCCTTTAAACTCCACCTAAATTTATGCCACTCACTGTTTGCGTGGGATTTCATAGTTCCCATCTGTCCACCAAATTTCGTTCGGATCGGTTTAGCCGTTTTAGAGAAAAATGCGTGTGACAGACAGACTAACAGACAGACAGACATTGAATCGATTTTAATAAGGTTTTGTTTTACACAAAACCTTAAAAAGTGTATATAGTTGAGAAAGAAAGAGTGCTACCAAACGAATTTTCCCTGCAGCGTGGCACAAGAAAATAAAGACAAAAAGCGGATTCGCATGTCGTTAAACTAGCAAATGCTACACATCTTGGCTAGCCGCGTCCATTTGTCAGTCCCCCCCTCCGCTATGCTTGATCAGATTTTACCAACCATTTAGTCATCAGTTGTACAAATGGAGATACACCATTGTCATCATCATTTTCATACCAAAACCGGTAAATCATTTGGAAGCTACAAACAAATTACACAAATTTTCTCCAAGGGTAACCATACGATCTTTCACGTGATGGAATTCTCTATGTTCAAAATTTCCAAAACGACATAATGATAACCCAGAGCTAAGGTTCTGAGGTTTATATTTAAAAGTGCAATGGACAAAATTAGTAAAAGCTCTAGACTTACCGCATGTAAAGGTGAGACCGTTACCGTAAGCCCCACCGCTAGTCCGGATGGTCACATAGACGCAAGAGTAATCTGGGTCAGTATGCTAATTTGAACGAAAAAAAGATTTAATATTAATTGTTCATTCTAATTACTAAAAAATAGAAGCCAGCCCACTAAAAACATTCTAAACGCAAGCTCTACAGTAAATGGAAAGTTTTAAAAATGAAATTCGATTTACCAATCGAGCTTTAAGCTATCTAATTTTAGAGCATCTACCAAATATTCTGTTAGCAATTTATAGTATGTTCGCTGTAGTCAGTATAGTATGACAACAAAGTCGAAGGTTTTACGTGGGTCAAATAATTGGATTTCTTTGAGTGAATTAAAGTCATTGCACAATGTTTGTGTTGCATTAAAAATTCTTACCATTGCATCTGATCCGTGTGACCCTAGAGATGTGGGCCAACGTAAATCCTCCCCTTCGACCGCAATAATAGTTAATTGGCTGGACTTGCTCATTTTCGCAGGAGCGACGAAGTATTTCTAATCAGTGAAAGTACACAAAACCCCCTCGGTTCAATCACAAACACTTCACACACCGGCTAGCACTTTCTGACTTTTTGCTCTGAACACCGGAGTTCAACTTCACTCGGAACTATTATACTAGCTCCCACTCAGGCAAGGCCGCTGTGGCAAACAAATGTCTTTCTGCCAATCTAGTGCCTTATATTGGCGCCTTCGCTACTGTAATCTTGCCATGCTTGAATAACATGACAGTTAGCTTTCTCACATTCAATGATAAGCCAACTGAGCTCCGGTGATAATTATTGATAAGCAGCATAAAAAATGAGAATATCTTGAATTCGGTATTTAGATGCTCGGCAGATAGTTGTTTGGATTGAATGAGTGGAAAATAACGAATAGCTTGTGCGGGTTGAGATAATTTTTGAATACTCAAAACTCTGCACTTCAGGAGGAAATCCTCTTTATTGCAATTTCTGAAAAGGGTGTGCCAGCCATTACCTAAATCTATGACGGGGGGAGTGAGCTCCTAGTGGGATATATATGTGAACACGATATTTTATCTGTTTTTAGAAGAGTCAAGCGGTTTCCACGCCAGCATAGATGCAGACACCAGCCCCCTCACATTGAATAGACACTTGCTCGTAACAGACCTACGAAATTATCTACAAACAAAGTACGAAAGAAAACAATTTTAAATTCATCATTTCCATGTGCGAAATTAGTGCGCTGGTATTAACCAGAATAAACTGGGCACCGATCTTATAGCAACGTTTCAAAGCATACCTTTGGTGAATTAATGCAGCAAAATATTAGAAACCACACAATAATAGACATGGTGATATCAATTGAATTAATAGAAGTTGAAAACTTGCCTTAAAAGTAGCAACATTCCTGGAATTTGACAATGTAATGAATCAGAGGACCTCTTGGAATTACGGTATTCATCTACGAGCACACAACTAATCCCTATAATCAGATAAAGGGCGGATCCCTTATTGAGACATACCAAATTTCAGGCGTCTTAACTTCTGAAAAACAGGCCCGGTTTCTGGAACTGTATAGATAGACGCAACAGCCGGCATCCGGTCTAGGCCTGCCTCAATAAGGAACTTCATTCCGGTTTGCGTAGAAGGTCCACGTCTTCTTTTTCTACCATAGATAGCCCTTATAGACTTTCCGGGCTGGATCATTCGTATCCATACGTATTAACTAACTCGCCTACCGCAACTTATTCAACCGCATTTTATCCACAAGCGACAGTCGTGGTATCGCTCATAGATTTCGTCGTTATATAGGTCACAGAATCGTCCATCTTCATGTAGGGGGCCAAAAATTCTTCGGAGGATTCTTCTCTCGAACGCGGCCAAGAGTTCACAAATTTTCATGCTAACAACCCACGAGAAATACGTGAGGATTGGCAAGATCATTGCTTGTACAGTAAAAGATTTGACTATATGGTGAGACGTTTTGATCAGAACAGTTTTTGCAAGCTGAAATAGGCTCTGTTGCCTGTCAATGACCGTGCGCGGATTTCATCGTCATAGCTAGACAGGAGAAATTATCAACGTCCTTAAAGTTGTAGTCTCCTATCTTTATTGATCTTCTTTAACCAGTGCAATTTGATGTTGTTGGTTCTTTCGTTTTTGATGTTCACGTTTCCACGATGTGCTTCGTATTGCCTTCAGTGATGTGCAGCCCATGATCTAGATGAAGGCATTTTGTACGACTCCGGTCGTTTTCCCCATGATGTCGATATCGTCAGCATAGGCCAGTAGTTGGACGAACTCCAAGAGGATAGTGTTTCTCCCATTTACCTCAGCATCATGTATCACTTTTTCCAGGGCCAGGTTAACAAATTTCGTCCGATTACCGAATTCTCTCATGGCCGCGCACAGTTTTACCCTGGGTATACTGTCATAGGCGGCTTTAAAGTCGATGAAAAGATGGAACAATTGATGTTCATTTTCCAATAGTTTTTCCATCGTTTGCGGCAGAGAGAAAATCTGATCTGTTGCTGATTTGCCTGGAGTCAAGCCTCTTCGGTATGGAGCAATGATTTTCTGGGCGTATGGGGCTATCCGGCCTAGGAAGATAGAGGAGAATGTCTTATAGATGGTACTCAGCAACGTGATACCTCTATAATTGCTGCAATGTGTGATATCTCCCTTTTTATGTAAGGGAGAGATAATGCCTCGTTGCCAATCGTCAGGCATTGATTCGCTGTCCCACACCTTGAGCACAAGTTGATGAACCACTTGGTGTAATTGATCGCCTCCATATTTAACCGATTCGCCTGTAGTTCCATCGGCTCCTGGTGACTTATGATTTTTAAGCCGATGAATTGCACGTACTGTTTCTTCTATACTTGATGGTGGCAGTATTTGTCCGTCGTCTTCAGTTGGCGGGACCTCCAACTCGCCGATGTTTAGTAGTTCATCAAAGTACTGAACCCATCGCTTCAACATGCCCATTCTGCCGGAAACCAGATTTCCCTCTTTGTCTCGGCAGGATGAACATCGACGTGTGTAAGGCTTGCTGACTTGTTGGTAAAACTTGCGCGCCTGGTGCGGTTGCTCGCTGTACTTTTCGAGTTCACAGACCTATTGGTTCCCCCAGGCTTCCTTTTTCCGTCTGTGAAGTCGTTTCTCCGCTCGCCGTAGTTCGTGGTAGATCTCCGCGTTCTATGAGGATGCAACATTACTCGGTGTGCAGAATTATTCCGTTCCGCTACTAGCTTACATTACTCGTCGAACCAGCCGTTCCGACTCTTTTTGCTGCTGGGGCCAAGTATGTTTCTGGCCGTATTTATGATAACGTTTTTCAGGTGATTGTGAAGATCATTTGGGTGAGTTCAGAGTTAACTCTCACCTGATTATCAAAACGGATTCTGCTTGGCGTTGTTATTCGAGCTCGGAGCATCATGCCAACGAAATAGTGATCCGAGTTTATATTGGTCCCCCTATATGTTCAGACATTCATCAATGCTGAGAGGTGGCGGCGTTCGATCAACATGTGGTCAATTTGGTTGAAAATGGTCCCGTCTGGAGAGGCCCATGTATGTTTGTGGCCTCAGGGATCGTCAACGATCCTTCATGGGTCGTTTACGATACGGGGAGTGGCGTCCCCGAGGTGCCCGAGCAAGTAGTTCTGACCCCCTAGCTGGCATAATACTTGAGTCCTAGGTAGTACCCTCGAGAAAGTTTCTCGGTGAAGAGCGAACTGCTAATGACCGATACACGCCGGGACACACTGGGAGTCTCCCTGTCGACGTCGATGGGGTGATATGAGCCTAGCTTTGCCAAGGTGGTAGTTGCGGCGTGTATCAGGAGCCAGCCCCTTCGGGACCCTGGTCTGGTAGTGTGCATTGAACCGGTGTTAGTAGACCGCGTTGCCCCGAGCGAGCGCTGATCTGTCCGTGAATTCCGGGATCAGCTAAGCGTAGGTCAGGCCTCAGGGAACTGGGGTAGGGGCTGTGTCCCCGAGGGTATACCCGTTCCTGACTATTGCGGCCCGCTCCCTTGCACACGATGCGCTGGTAAACAACTCAAATGGAGAATAAAAACGAACGAAACGAGGAGATAGTGGAAATGGAGAGTGAGCTGGCTGCGTTTATTCGCAGCACGAAAATGCGCCGTTCGCCCCAGCGCCCAGCGAAGGACGCAACAAGGGCTGAAATACCCGACGAGACATCGGGACGCGCAGACGGAGAGAAAGACTCGGAAAGTGATGCGGCACCTGCAACACAGATAGGAACCCAGACCATACAGCACAGTGCTGTAATTGGGGAAAGAGGCACAGTGGAAACTGCCGAAACTAATAAAATGGTTTCGAATATAAACCGAGTGGGAGGACTGTCGATTACTCTGGCGCAAGCGGAAGAGGAAAGACTTATTAAAAAATGCACGGCAGTTGTGAAGCACATGCGATCTTCGACGTTCCTTCAGAAAAACGTCGGTAAGGGGGTGAAAAACGGGCTAATGGAACTGGAAGAGCTCCTGGACAGGATTTCATACTATAGGCGAACATGGAAAGCAAGACAAAATCCGCAGGAAGCAGAAACAACCGCGCTTCCCGAGGGGAACACCACGCGTACCAAACGGATCGCTGACAGCTCATTGCAGAGTGAACTTGGTAAAAAACGAAAGGAGGAAGGGACATCTGAAGGAGACTTCACTCAGGTACTCTCCAGGGCTGGAAAGAAGAAGGCGAAGAGGATCAAAAGACAACAACACGTCGCGCCATCAGAAAAACCTCTGCCTAAAACTAAAGCGGACACGAAAGACGGAGTGCCAAAAGAAAAGGTGGGGAGACGAAGGAGGACTAGACCGCCAGCTTTGCTTATTAAGCCGACGGGAGGCAAGACTTTTGCGGAAGTCCTCAGCGAAATCCGTTACAAAATCAAACCCGAAGACAACGGAGCGGAGGTGTCTTCCATACGTAAAACGAAGGGTGGTGGAGTCTTAGTCGAACTAGGCCCGAAGACTATAAATAAAGTCACGTTCTGTGAAGCAGTCAAGGGGCTTCTAGGAGAAAAAGCTTTGGTTTCTAGCCTGGAACCCACTTGTGCTTTAGAAATACGAGACCTTGACTGTCTCACGGAAAATAACGAGGTAGAAGAGGCCATCAAACGCGAATGCCCGGAGGTAACCAATGTCCGGATTGGTATCACCTCCGCAAACTCACGAGGCCAAAAACTCGCTGTGGTCGAAGTTGCCGAGCAATACGCGAGGAAGCTTCTAAACAGCGGGAAAATAAGAATTGGTTGGGTAGTGTGTAGGATACGAATTCGGGCTGCCCCAACCAAATGTTACAGATGTTTGGATTATGGGCACACATCTGCAAACTGTCGGGGACCTGACAGAAGGGCAACATGCCGTAAATGCAGTCAGGCAGGCCATAAAGCGAACAGCTGCAATGAAAAGGAAAGCTGCGTCCTATGCAGGGATCGTGGCGCGACTGATGAGAGCATTGCGCACACTGCGGGATCGGGGCGGTGTCCAGTTTTCAGAGCAGAACTGGAAAGAGCTAGGATACGGTCAACATGATTCGCATCCTACAAATCAATATGCACCGGAGTGCAACCGCTCACGAGTTGCTAGCGCAGTTCGCTGCGGAGACCAAAGCTGATTTAGTACTCATCAGTGAGCAGTACCGAAACAAGGGCCCAGTTTCATGGCACCCAGACATATCTGGTACCGCTGCCATCTGGGTTCGGGACGGCACCCTCCTGGGGGTTCTTGCCCAAGGCCGAGGGGACGGCTTTGTCTGGATTCGGTGTTCAGGGATAACGTTTTTTAGTGTCTATCTTACGCCGAATGAGACGATGCCGGACTTTCGTCGGAGGCTTGAGGCTTTGGAGGACGCTATCTTAAGCACGGATGGGCGGATCCTGGTCGGGGGTGACTTCAATGCTAGGGCACTTGAATGGGGCATGCCTCACACAGATTCCAGAAGGAAACGAATTCTGGAAATGGCGGCGAGAACAGGACTGGTAGTTCTAAACACCGGATCCACCCCAACGTTCCGGCGCCCGGGCTGCGAAGGAAGCATTCCAGACGTAACCTTCGCATCGGAATCACTGGTGTCGCTGGTGGACGGGTGGCGAGTTCTGGAAGACTTTTCGGCAAGTGACCACCAATACATTGCTTTCGAAGTGGTGGACACAAACTCTCGGTGTGCGCCACCCCAGCGATCTTTCTGTGTATGGAACGTCGCGAAAGTGAACACCGGGAAGTTTGTCGAAACTCTGGGAACAGGTGGGGCCACGCTGAAGGGTACTCCTGGGGGCGGTGACGCCGCTGCTCACACTGTCGTAAATTCAGTTATGAACCTGATAACGACGGTTTGCGGAACCTCCATGCCCAGGAAGACATCGAGGCGCGGCAAACCTTCCATGTATTGGTGGACAGTGGAAATCGCAGAGCTCCGGAAGGAATGTCACAGGCTCCGCCGCTTAACACAACGTCTAGGCGACCGGGAGGAGGCATGTACCATAATGATGGAGTACAAATCAGCCAAAAGGAGACTCCGCAGTGCAATAAACAAGAGCAAAGCTCGCTGCTGGCAAGATCTGATCGACGAGGTGAATGGGGATCCGTGGGGGCTCGGTTACAAACTTGTAACCCGAAAAATCGGGGCTCTGCGGAAACCCTGTTCACTAAAGGCCGAGCAGATGGACCGCATTGTGAGGGCACTCTTCCCTGCACACTCCGTATGGGATGGTGACGTCGGCGCGGAGAGCGCAGAGGACTGTCCACTTTTCTCTGTAAAAGAGTTGGAACAGGCAGTCCTCTCTATGAAAAACAAGAAGGCGCCAGGACCCGATGGTATTCCAGCAGAGGTGTACAAACTGGTATTCCAACACCGGCCAGACCTACTGCTCGGCGCATTCAACGCTTGTCTGAAAGAGGGCATTTTCCCTGCTCGTTGGAAAGTTGCGAGGCTTGCGCTGATCCCTAAAGGGAAAGGCGATCCCGAACTGCCGTCTTCATACCGTCCACTATGTATGCTTGATACTGCTGGGAAAGTGCTCGAAAAGCTCATCAGAAGTAGACTCGCTGAAGCGATACGCGCTGCCGGAGATTTATCTCCCCGGCAGTTTGGTTTTAGAGCAGGTAGATCGACAATTGATGCTGTCATGCAGGTCGTGGACGCCGTTCGACGAGCAGAGGCACATAGTCGCCGAACTCGACGGGTGGTGCTCCTCGTAACGCTTGACGTCAGAAACGCCTTCAATTCCGTAAGATGGAAAGACATTCTAGGCACACTAGACAATACCTTCGACGTGCCGAACTATCTCTTACGGATTTTGAGGGACTATCTGAGGAATCGCTCCCTGCTCTATGAAACACTAGAGGGTCAAAGGTGGATGGAGGTCACGTCGGGGGTAGCACAGGGATCCATCCTAGGGCCGGACCTCTGGAACGCTACCTATGACAGTCTGCTTAAACTCGACATGCCAGAAGAGTCGCGCCTGGTCGGCTACGCAGATGATGTCGCAGCGCTTGTTGCTGGAGGCACTGTCGAACAGGCGCAAAGCAGACTCGGCATATTGATGCGACGGGTAAGCGGATGGATGACTACTCATGGTTTCAACCTTGCACTGGAAAAAACCAAAGTAGTCATCCTGACTAAGAAGAGAATTCCGACCCTGCGTCCCATATCGTTCGGCGAGTCGATAATGGAGTCAAAATCAGCGGTAAGTACCTCGGGTTGACTCTTGACTCAAAGATGAGCTTTTCTGAGCAAATCCAAGCAGCAGCGAACAAGGCTGCGGTTGGAGTTTCGGCGTTAAGTAGGCTAATGGCAAACATTGGGGGTCCTACGTCTAGTAGGCGACGTCTCCTGATGAGCTCAACGCAGTCTGCCCTGCTCTACGGCACAGAGGTATGGGCTGGCGCTCTTAACAAGTAGGTATATCGTAGACGCCTCGCGCAAGTACAGAGACGGGGAGCTTTACGGGTGGCGTCTGCGTACCGCACAGTCTCTGAACCGGCCGTGATGGTGATCGCGGGAGTTATCCCCGTTGCCCTTCTTGCTAGGGAGCGTCAGGCCATATACAAGCGCAAGGGAGATGAGCCAAGGGAGGTGGTTGCTCGCGAAGAACGGCAACATACTCTAGACGAGTGGCAGCTCTCTTGGCAAAATGAAACTAGAGGCAGATGGATTGCGCGGCTCATCGGCAACTTAGGTGCGTGGCTGAATCAGAAGCATGGTGAGACTGACTATTTCCTTACCCAATTTTTAAGTGGGCATGGAAGTTTTCAGTCTTACCTGCACAAGATTGGAAAGGTGCGTTCTCCGGATTGTGTGTTTTGCAATGGAGTTGTGGACGATGCCCACCACACTTTTTTTTCTTGTGGAAGGTGGGATGGGGTTCGTCACCAGCTCTATTTAAACATAGGGGATCTCTCTCCAGACAACATTGTGGAAGAGATGCTGAGGACTGCTGACAGCTGGAACCGTGTTGCCCATTACGTTCGGGTCCTTCTCGTTGCTAAGAAGATAGAGCTCGACCGGTGGAGGAGCCGGATGGCAGGGGGTTCCTTGAACTGACAGTTCCTTTTCTCCTCTCCCCTCCCGTTGGTGAAAGGAATTCCCTGATTTGAAGGCTCCGCAAGGCGGGAGAGTTCGGGGGCTGGCCCGAAGTAATGTTACAAACGGTTCCAGGCAGCTCTCTGACGATGGGGAGGTGTTTAGTTGGTAGTCCGACGACGTACCGAATCGGGAGTCCAACACTGTATGCGTAAATGCATTCACCTACCCTACCCCAAAAAAAAAAAAATGTATGTTTGTGGACCGCTTTCCGCGCAAACCAGGTACTTCCAACAATTATTTCGTGTGACACTGCTAATTGAATAATCCGCAGTCCGTTATCATTTGTATTTTGATGTAAGCTATGGGAACCAACGTATCGCCTGAATACGGGCACCTTACCTATTTGGCTGTTAAAATCCCCAAGTATGATTTTGATATCATATCTGGGACAGATTTCGAGGGTTCGTTCTACTGACTCATAGAAGGTATCCTTCTCCGACTCTGCAGAGGCGTGAACGTTAATGAGGCTTATATTTATTCTTCCATACGGAAAACCAGAAGTGGCGGAGTTCTCGTCGAACTGGGCCCAAAGACGACTAACAAGAGTACGTTCTGCGAAACGGTCTAGGGGTTATTGGGGGAGAAGGCTCTTGTTTCCAGCCTAGAGCTCATGTGCTCCCTAGAAATCCGGGATCTTGACTGCCTCACAGAAAAGGTCGAAGTAGAGGAGGCGATAAAGCGTGAATGTCCAGAGGTAACCAATGCCCGGGTAGGTATCACCTCTGAAAATGCTCGAGGCCAAAAGCTCGTCGTGGTGGAAGTCCCCGAGCAATGTGCAAGGCAACTCCTTAGCAGCGGGAGAATCAAAATCGGATGGTAGTATACAGGGTGCGAATTCGGATAGTCCCCACCAAGTGCTACAGTTGTCTGGGCTATAGACACACGTCAGCAGCTTGTAAGGCACCGGACAGCATGCCGGAGATGCAGCCAAGTGGGTCATCAAGCGAAGACCTGCAATGAAAGCGAGAGTTGCGTTCTCTGCAGGGATCGTGGCGCGTCTGGTAAGTGCGCCGCACACACTGCGGGCTCGGGACGGTTTTCAATCTTCAGGGAGGATTTGGAGACCGTGAGGTTGCGAACAGCATGATCCGTATTTTACAAATTAACATGCACCGGAGTGGAACCGCTCACCAGTTGCTAGCACAGTTCGCTGCGGAAGTAAATGCTGATCTAGTGCTGATTAGCGAGCAATACCGAAACAAGGACCCTGCCTCATGGCATCTCGACTTATCGGGCACCGCTGCCTTCTGGGTTCGGGACGACGTTCGACTTCGTGTTCTTGCCGAAGGCCGGGGGAACGGGTTTGTCTGGATCCGGAGTTTAGGGATAACGTTTTTTAGCGTTTACCGCACGCCGAACGAAATGATGCCGAACTTTCGGCGCCGGCTTGATGCTCTGGAGGACACCGTTTCGAGAACAAAGGGACGAATCCTGGTTTTAATGCCAGGGCTCTTGAATGGGGCATGCCTCAGTCAGACTCCAGGGGGAAACGGATTTTGGAAATGGTGGCGAGAACCAGAAGTTTTAAACATCGGATCCACGCCAACGTTTCGGCGCCCAGGCTGTGAAGGAAGCATTCCTAACATCACTTTTGCGTCGGACGACGGGTGGCGAGTCCCAGAAGACTTCTCGGCAAGTGATCACTAGTACATCGCGTTCGAAGTGGTTGAAGCAACTTGCCGGCGAGCACCAACGCTGAATTGCTGCTCGAAGGAAGGCATTTTTTCTTGTCGCTGGAAACTGGCCAGACTCGCGTTGATCAATAAGTGTAAAGGAGACTCGGAGCTCTTGTCTTCATACCGAAAGCTTTGCATACTTGACACGGCGGGAAAAGTGCTCGAGAAGCTCATCAGGAGTAGACTCGCTAAAGCGATCCGTGCTGCCGGGGACTTATCCCCAAGGCAGTTCAGGTTCAGGATAGGAAGATCCACAGTGGATGCTATTACGAAGGTCGTAAATGCGGTTCATCCAGCCGAGGCACACAGCCGCCGATCTCGACGGATAGTGCTCCTCATAACGCTTGATGTCAGAAATGGCTTCAATTGCCTTCAATTGGGCAGATATGCTAGGCACACTAGAAAACTCATTTCACGTGCCAAGCTATCTCTTACGGATATTGAGGGATTATCTGAAAGACCGTTCCCTGCTCTATGTGACGCTAGAGGGCCAAAGGAGGATGGAAATCACGTCGGGAGTAGTACAGGGATCCATCCTAGAACCGAACCTCTGGAATGCTTGTTATGATAGTCTGCTGAGACTCGATATGCCCGAAGAGTCGCGCCTGGTCGGTGAACAAGCGCAAAGCAGATTTGACATATTGATGCGACGGGTAAGCGGATGTATGTCTGCTTACGGTTTTAGCCTTGCGCTGGAAAAAACCGAAGTAATCACCTTGACTATAAGGAGAATCCCGACTCTGCGTCCCATATCGATCGCCGAGTTGACTATAGAGTCAAAACCAGCGGTTAAATACCTTGGTTTAATGCTCGAGTCGAAGATGAACTTGTTCGAGCAAATCAAAACAGCAGCGGACAGGGTTGCAGCTGGAGTCGCGGCCTTGAGTCGACTAATGGCGAATGTCGGGGGCCGTATATCTACTAGGAGACGTCTCCTTATGTGAGCAACGCAGTCGGTTCTGCTCTATGGCGCGGAGGTATGGGCTGATGCCCTTGACAAGGAGGTGCATCGTAAACGCCTTGCACAAGTGCAGAGGCGGGGAGCTTTGCGAGTGGCGTCTGCTTACCGCGTGTCCGAACTGCCTGTGATGGTGAATGATCCCCGTTGTCCTCCTTGCCAAGGAGCGCAACGCTACCTACCGCCGTAAGGGTGAGAACTTAAGAGAGGTGGTTTCCCGTAAAGACCGTCAACGCCCCCTCCCGAGTGACAACTTTCTTGGCAAAATGAGCCAAGGGACAGATGGTCATCATCGACAAATTAGACCCGTGGTTGAACCGAACACACGGTGAGACTGATTACTTCCTTACCCGACTGCTAAAAGGGCATGGAGGTTTTCAGTCTTACCTGCACAGGATTGGGAAGACGTGATCTCCTGATTGTGTGTTCTTCTTCTCCCAAAAAAAAAAAAAATTTATTGCGGATTCGTAAGTGGTGTGCGCAAGCAAATCCTGTGCGACCCTGTAATGATAAGCAGCGAAGAAATTTTTGGACTTTCTGGACACCAGAAAATAAAATCCTTTCCAATAAAGTGAAACTATAATATAAAAAAAATCCTAAAACGGTGGATTCACATCTTGAAATTATTAATTCTTAGTTTTAATATTTGATTAACAGATTGTTTTGTTGTTTTTATTTTCTACGGTATCATTAGAAAGTTAAAATAAATTCCTTTTTTTGTGAAAAAGTAGAAAATCAATCATTCAATTAAAACACAAAATATTTTTTTTATACAGGTGATATATTTATGTTTAGTATTCATTCAATATATATTTCCTCTTTCCATTTTTTCATTCCATGGTTATATAAATAAAATTAAAAATATTTCTCTTTTATATTTCTATTTTCTCTGCATACCTTGTATCTATCCTCTTCCCAAAATTAGATATATTTACTGATATACTTTCCTATTTGCCTACGATGATTTTCCCATTGAAAATAGACTCCTTTCGATTACAATCAACTTTTGCTAATATTATTATCCATCCAACAATCAATAAACTATTCCCTTCGTTGCCTATAGCCAATCTATTTTTAGGTACGTTCGTTCTCTCTAAATTTTCCCTAATAGTTAAATAAGATGTTTTTTAGATATTATATCGTTTTTTTTATGTTATATTGTATTTTGTATGTTTTACATAAGTCACATTTATTTTTTTCATATTCTCTACATTTTACAATTATATATGTATATGTGTATATTTTTTCAGTTTTGATCGTTTGATGTCTCGAAAATTTGTAGGTGTGTACTCTTTTTTTTTTATTCCAAGTTGGAAATGTTTAAAGAAGCACACAATTTTCATTGTTTTCTTTTATTAGTTATATAATAAATGGTTTCCATGTTATTTTGTAAATGAAAATGTTAAATTGTCACTAAAATAACTTGTGCGTAATAATGTGATGTTTTTACTATAAATCCTCATTTATGAGGTACTCGTCATAGCTTCTTGATTTGCTTTCATATGTATATATTTTTTAATAGATTTATACATTCATGCTCTTCAAAACTTTGGTAATTTTTGGAGTTGTTTGTCAACATTTTTTCTTCCCAAATGAATTTTAAATACATTCAAGCAAATGTAGGAATATTTCATCTATTTATTAAGACACCAACGACAATAATAATGGTTTTAATGTAAAAAAAAGATTAAAATACTTTTTTAGGTATTTGTGATTGGTTTAGTGTGAAAACACGAAAAAAACAAATAAATTTGATACTAACTGAATTTTTCGAGGGATGAATTTAGTCCTTACATAAAATGAGTTAGTTACCGAGTAGGTTTGGAATTACTCTACTATAAACAAATCCTTATTGCTGGTATTTTTGTCATGTATTAGTTCACATAGACTCCAATTTGGTTCTGTTTGTTTTCACTTCAATTTACTGTTGTATTTGTCCTGATGATTATCTATCCACTTTGCTAAGTTATGAGTTTTGCATGAATTTTCGCAGGTTTTCACTACATTCTACTTGAATGAAGATTCATCATGTTTTCTTCTTTATTTACAGTTAGAAAAATATGTATTTCTAATATATGTCTTACATATATGAAATATATAAAGGTAATTTCTTCTCAGAATTTTTACAGTTCTAAATATAGTGTGAAGGTTACATATACTATATTTCGTTTTATTTTCCAGCTTCATTCCATTCATATTGACACTATATATATTATATGTAAATATAATTGAAATATATAAGGTCAAACCTTGTATTTTCCTGTAGGTTTCTATGTCACTTGCTTAATTTTTCGCTTCCTACCAAAATGAAAATGTTGGAAACATTGCAAGAAAATCCATGTTTAACTTGTGCCTTTGCGTTTCTATATGCTGAGTGTTAAATATATATGTAAATATTCGGAACAAAAATGCCAAATGACACAAAATATAGACAATATAGTAAATGCCAATTAATAACCATCAATTACTGCTGACTTTGAAAGCAAGGCATGAGATAGGAACTAGAAAAGTTGTGCAAGGAAAGAATAGCTTTGGGATCCATTTTTCCGAATGTCATTCTAATACTTCTCATTGTTTGTTTTCTATCTTATATGCCCCTATTCTCATAAAAAGTGGTGTTCGATTCGTTCAAGAGGAGAAGATATGAAATGAAATGGAGACTATGGAAAATGCCATCATGTTTTTTATAGATGCGGGCTTCCTAACTTTGGAATTCAGCACTCCTTTACATTTTTAAGTCCATTTTCTTGATCGTTATCAATTTTCCCTAAATTTTAAGAGAAAATCATGAAAAGGAACTAAAATAAAACAATTATTTAAGAGCTATCCTCTGACAACTGTTGTTTCATTCAGTTTTAGGTGATATTTTAAAGTACAAATAAGTTTTGATAACGAAGCTTCTGTTTTAACATTCGTTGATCCACTTTTTTTTTCGAGGAAAAAGAAAGTAAGAATTGCACAATTAAAATAAAACAAAATAATTGCAAATAAATATATTTATTCAAAAATAAATGTATAATATATCAGAAAAATTCAATTTAAGTTAATAAAATATTCGACTTTAGAATAGAACAAGAAAATTGTAAAAACCGATAAGCAGCCGGTAAAAAAAGATCCAAAATCAGTTTAAAGATAAAAGTAAATCACATGCATCGTTCATTTGTATAACTTAAATTGACTACTCTCAGAATACTTATGAACCCTTCATAATCATCTGCTCAATCCATAAAATATTTTGTAAATATATTTCAATTCGTTTAGCTACTTTTTTCTATTGTTCTACTTTGATGATATAATTTTCCAGTTTAAAGCTTTAGAGATTCTTGAGTTTTATTAATTTTATGTATTCTATTTTCTTTCAATGTTCGTATTGTTCATTCTACTTTTCCTTTTATGTAATAGAATCATAAATTTTCTGTAAAATAATAGTGTATGTTTTGGAAAAATGTATCTCAGTACCGTATCTGGACAATTGAATATTTAAGACAATTTTAAGAGTAATATATAAATTGTTGTGCTTCTAATTACCTTTACTACCATATTCATATTCATCCATATTTAGTTGTTTATTAAAATTTTCACTAAACACGCATATCATTCTCTAAATTGCACAATTCTCAATAAAACATAGAATTTAAAGTTACTAACAGCGATTTAAAGTTTATATAGACAGACAAACAATTCTGATTGTAAAACTTAAAATATGGACCTTTTTCCAGGATATATTACACATATAGTTTCACAGCAAATAGTTTCAATAATTAGTAGATTGTAGTTAAGGTATGTATATGGTAGATATGCGTATGCTTTGGAGGTTTTTTTCTGATATTTAAGGAAGTTTCCGTTATATAATAATTACAGGTATCATTATTTCCCATTTGAATTGTATCTTTTTATATTCTTCCAAAAATATTACATTTGAATATTTCATGTTTGGAAAAAAATTGTAATGACTGAGCTCAAAGCGGGGCTGGAACATCAGCTAAATAAAAGGAACTTTTACAGTTTTTTTTTCGGGTTAAAAATACTTTCCCCATATTCTACGCAACAGGAATGAGCTTGGATCTATATCAAAATTTTTTATACTCTTATTTAAAATAAAATTCATTCCATTGACTGATACCAAACTCTTCATTATCCAATTGACAAATATAACCATAATTTTTTGGAAGAAATATTTTCGTTTTATGCCTGAATTTACGTTCCACTTTTTAGTAGTTATAATTTACTACAATAATGGTCGATTTTTTCCCTGATAGATAAACATTTTACAAAAGGCTTGCTTCCTTGTCTGGAATGTTGTTCAATCCAACATCAGGATTTCGCCAGTAATAGGCCGGAGGTCCTTGGCTAAAGCAATATTTCATATCCAATGGTTCTCCCTCTTTGACGTAATACATTAAGTAGAAATTGCACATTTCGTCCTCGTTCGTAGGTCTGGAATGGAAAAAATAATCAAAAATTATTATTTTTCATATAAATTCAAGGCATTAAATACAATAATATTTCAACGCACATCTACCTACAAAAAGGAAAGAAACACTATATTTCTATGTTCAGGAAATGCATCAGACAAAACATTTACTGTTCGAGCACAGGACATACGACAAAACCAAATGGGGTTCTCTCCCACTAAGACCACTACCACTTTCTCTTTCTACCTTCCCCACGAAATCACCGCAAGCATTACTTCGCGAGGAGGACTGCGTCTCAAGTGACCAAGCCTTCCGCTCTTCGCGCTTTCCGTGCGCGCCCTACTTTATCAGGTTCCATCTGAATCCTCCTCACTATGCACCAGCTTTGCTCTGTCTTCAATATTTCCACGACAATATTTTGCGGGCTTAGGTGGACTTGCAGATATGATCTGGGTCCTCAGGATTGCAATCATATACAGGACAAAACGGAGAACCATCTAACTCGAATCGATACAGATACTTTCTGTAACCACTATTTTCTATCAGGAACTAGGTCAGATAGTAGTTATTTACGCCACGTCGTCACTGAATTTACTATTCAAAACAGGGAATCGGCATTTGGGTCTAGTGACCCCTCTGCGAATTAGCACACCGTTGTTATCACTTTTCCAGTGTCCCCTGCCTTATAATTTTACTCTATTCCGTATCCTTTTTAAGAAAATTCATTCTTCTTTTCTCATACAGACAGCGCGACTGAACCACTGCAATAAAACAATCTGCCTCGCCTAGAGTTGTCCTGTACGTACTGAACACAATCAATTTCAGTGAGCGGTAGGTCATGTTTTCCCTCCTTCGATTTCTGTCACAATCCTTCTTCTCAGATCGATGTTACTTGTAATAGGATAGAGCCAACCACTCTGACCGCAGGTAATCTTCGGCATTATCTTGAGCGGCCAATGTTAGGCATAGTATAAGCGATACACTAGTATTTACTACTTTCTCACAGGCATAGTCCAGATGTCCCTTGAAATTTATCTTCGTGTCAATCGTCACTTCTAGATACTTGATAACCGGCTCTCAAGTGATACTGTTGGTGATTAAGATCAACTCTGTGCTTTGTTCCGCTAGCTGAAGCTCGAACATCTGCAGCTACGTTCCTATGGTGCTTCATGATGGTTTCATTTGCGTATAACATCTTCAAGTTGCTTCGTGACGATGACCATAGCTAAATTACCTGCAAAACCGACTATCCTAGCTACCTTCTACATATGAAAGACAAGAATCCCTTTCCACACCACATTCCACAGGGGAGGACCAAACACTGACCCCTATGGTCCTCCTCTCGTAATGGCGTATTGATTAGGTTCGTCATCTGTATTCTACAAAAGCGTCCTTTTGGAGAGATAACTTTTTATCTTTTAAGTTCGGCGAAAACCAAATCATCGCTTGAATGGACCATCTTTATATTCTATGATAATTCAAAGTCTGTCATAAATGACCCTCAAGGGGTTAGGTCTGCCACCGCGCAAAGTTCTTTAAAATATTTCCGTTCGTCGTTGCTTATAGCCCACTTAAGCATCCCTCGGGAGTTCACGTTTGCCTCCCATTTCATGCCGAAATCCGGCCTGCCTGCTTCAAGTTCTTCCAAAGGCCAATCCTGATTTCCCATTCGTGTTAACGCATACAGCCGCATGGCCCACTCTTGATCTAAAGAAGATATTGCCTGATGGTTGTTATGGGGATAGTGATCACTAGCAAACCAGACCATTCTCCTTGCTAATGTGCTACTCACATACATATGTCAAATCCAGTGTTGAGTCCCTCGGAAAGTGGGTGCATTTCCGAGGTGTAACTCTGCGAAAGCGTCGACCAGAACACGGCTCTTAGCATTAGTACTTCATTTTCATGTTTCGACCAAGCCACCTACCATTTCCTCCTATTTTCTCGTCGTCGCTCTCTGTAGGGTATAACAGTAATGACATATGTAAATGTCAGCAATTTTTGCCCGATCAAAGTCGACTTTCTAAGATTCCATCATTTCTTTAATGACTTGATTTCTATGAGCGCATATTGCCGGCTTTTCAGGCTGATTAGGGCTCGTTCTCATAGATGGTCTATTAGAGTAGATTCCGCACTGCTTTACAGTGGTTGGGGTTAATTTGTACCAACTTCATTTCTTTTTTGCATCCACGGCTCTCCTAAATACTAGCCAACTGCTGTCCTCTACAGAGCATACGTT
Source organism: Hermetia illucens (assembly GCF_905115235.1). Lineage (NCBI taxonomy): Eukaryota > Metazoa > Arthropoda > Insecta > Diptera > Stratiomyidae > Hermetia > Hermetia illucens. The sequence continues at coordinate 28,265,361 of NC_051849.1, forward strand.
CAGGTTCGACTGTGCGCTCCTTAAATATGTGACCTTTTCCTCCGCATTTTCTGCATCTTTTCGGTCTATCGTAGTCATCTGGAACGGCGCTTCAGGGATACCTGCTCTCCGACTGGACTTCGCTGATATCTTCCTTCGTCATAATTTCGCCACCATCTTTACATTAATGACCCATTCCCCTAGAGACTTCCCCCACCGTACACAGGAAATTTCTGGGAGTCAGTTCCAGAATAACATCTCCTTTTTGGGAGAGTCTGATTCGGCTAACCTTTTCTCCAAGTTCATACAGTACCGAAGGGATTTAACCTTCCTCAGATTTTCGGTCAGATTACACACAAAAATTCTCCATTCCTGTTAATGTTTCGCAATGTTTATTTTGTTTTCCATATTGACTATAAACATTTAGACAACGCTGTATCAAAAAATTTTTCACCTCGGTCTTCAAAGTTTCGGTAATGTTCTTATCGACAGCTATGTCCTTTTAGATAGCTTCGGCTTAGCAGGATGGTCATTTTGACCATCTCGTAATCTTTATCGCAAACACCCCGAATTATTACCTTTTATATTGGCAATTTCGTGCTCCTGTGTGTGTGGTAATAGACCATATTCGCTAAAGTGATCCACGTATTTCATTACCAAGGAGCCCAGATAAACCAAACTGTTAACTTTTTGAATGTTGTAGTCGTCCAATACTATACTTTGTTTTTGCCTCATTCTCGTGCATTCTTGGACCAACTATCCTTGCTCCATTATTTAGTTCCAACAACGATTCTTTGGCATATTATTTGAATCGTTTTTTTGAATATGGTACCCAAATCGTCTCCCATTTTCTGCACTATCCACAGCAGGGTTGACCAATTTTCGGGCTAGCCTTATTTAAAGCTATGATCTATCCTGAAGTTTCGCGTCAATTAGCCTTGTACATTCCCTTGCTTGACCAAACTTCCAACCCCGGTGTTCTGCAGCTTCTAAGCATTTCCAACACATCCTTGGTTTCCTCTTGCCTTAAAGTTATGGCGTTGAGAAGTTCCTCCAAGCAATGAGTCCATCTATTCTTTGTTTTTTGCATGTTCCTAAGAAGACTTCCTTTCGCTTGTGCTTACTCCATTTTGAAGGTCCTTCTACTTCTCCCCCATGATACTAGTTCGCTCGTGCTGAGATAATGGTTGCTGTTACATTTGGTACCTTGGTATGAACCCATGTTGAGCATGTCATTGGCTGCCAATTTTCAATGAGGGGATGGTCGATTTAACCGTATTGCCTTTTATCTAGAGAAGAGAACGTTCCTTTATTCGTGATTCAATGCGGGATATGGATGCAATTATAAAATTCCACTTGCACGAAAATGAGCTTCTGTCCATATTATCATGGAGACCATGTTCGCTTGTAGTTTACTTTAGAACTTTCATGCGGAAGTCACCCTGGAAATTGTTTATTACGTTGAAAGCTAGTGAGTCGAATAATGTTTCTAGATGGCTGAAAATTCGATTTTTATATCGACGTCCTTTTCTTAGGTTGGGTATATCTATTTAGGAACCAACAGTTCAAAAACTTTGCTTTGTTTGCATTCGAGAGTCAAGTGTTCCTTGACAATTCAATTTCCTGGATTGGAACGATGACACTTATTTTATACTTATTGGCCTGCGCAGTAACTTTTCTAAGAACTCGTATCCTGAACAGGGAAGGACCATTTTAGGCTCTAAATCGATATTCCATAATCTATTACCGAAGTGGTCAGTGTTCCAATCCCAATCCAAAACTCGTCATTGGCTTTCTAAACAAATTTCCTTTTCCCAGAACATCCTCTTCTACCAACTCCACGGTCACTTAAAATGTAACAAGTCTACTTGCAGGCGGGTGTTCTGATTTGCTGGCAGTTAGAATTTTGTTTGAGAATCGAGGGATTCCTAAGTCTGCCATCCACTTAATAGCGGACCGGATCAGTTGGAAAGCAAAATACTTCCTCGGTTGTGGTCCGCGGAACCCTCATCCTTGAAGCACCCAAGTTGCGCAAAATATGACTTCGGTTTCGTCCAGGGCAGAGACAACTCATCAGACGCTGCCTCACCTCTGAGGCCTTACAAGCCTGTTTTTGTGTTCATTGTAACTCATAAACATGTTATGTTTTAATATAATTGAGCAAATGCCAACTTGTAACCCCTTCAGTCACGCTGCTCCCAGGGCAGAAGTGAGGCAGCGTCTGATGAGTTGCCTCTACCTTAGACGAAACCGCAAGTCATATATTGCTGGCAGTTGCTTTTGGGGTAACTCGGTACACTATACTCACATTTTGGCATTGTTCTCAAAGGATCTTCACCAGCCTTCGAAGCATTTGTCGAGCTTCCGTGCGTAATCGTCCCCAACGCTTTACTTCCAGATAATTTTTGGCTTTATATCCAAAGACAGTTAATTGTAAGGAAATCGAAGTGCGATGATTTTTGTGTAAAATTCCGTATTTTTAAAAATGTTAGGTCCATTTCTGAAATGCTGAAACCTTGCTTAAAAAGTACAACGATTCGAAGAACTTATCCCCCGTAGACCCCAAAAATATTATCCCAGAGTTTTTCATATATTATTAAACTATCTACTATGGTTCAAAAATATGCTTCCTGTAGATAGGACAAGGACTAACTTACCCTGTAAATGTGTATCGATGTCGATTACTTTTCATAGTACACCTTGAAGCCAACTGATCACCGTAGACAATCGGTTCTGTGTTTTCTGTTGGATAGAACATTTGCGGAGTCAGAGGATCTCGTTTACCCAATTGCGTCCAAACATCACGTCCATGCTCATCCTGTCTTACTCGATATCCAGCCACAACCTTTCCTAAACCGTGAGTATGTGTTCGATACGCGAATGGATATATTGTTTTGCGCTCATTGATTTCACATGCTGTTTCCATATGCTCTGTTGCCATTGGAGGTATGGCACCAGCTGTGCCCAGTAGAAGTACTCCAGCTAAATTCGTTAGCCTGGAAAATACAAATGTATACTTGTTGTTAAAATATAAGTGTAAATATATTCTAAATATTAATATGCAATGTAATTATATATGTATGTCAGTAGTTAAGGTTTTGTGTAAAGTTTTGCAGCAATGTAGTCGATAATGGTCAGTATAATGATGGAAAGTTTTGTGGAAATCATAGTATAATTAACAAGTTACTGCACCCCGGAACGTCATATATAAAACGTATTACATTGCAATGAATATTCTGAGATACACTAACAAGTTCTTAGCGCAGATTACGCGCGGTCACATGCGTCCCAGAAGGGAAGCGAGTTGCCGTGCCAATAAGTCAAATAGGCAAAGGGAAGACTATCGGAACCCGTCCATACAAAGAAGATGAGAAGGCAGTCTCCAATTTTCTGGTTAACATCGGCGCATACCCCTGTGATACCATGGCTACACTTCAAAAAACCTAGTTCGTCTCTTTTTCAAATACACACGCCAAGTGGTTCTACAGTTAATACTCACGTCAACAAAGTGTTAAATTTGTCAAGTGGCGTAACTTGGCTTGTTTGTATTACGGATATCTCTTAGTTATTATGGAGGTCGCCTTATTAAGATTCCACTTTTTTTTTTGGTAGGTTTAATATCATCCCGTTTCTGAAACCTACGAATATCATTCCATTCTGAAAGAATTTCCGAATTTAATCAACCCTTATTTAGACCGCGTAATCAGCGCACATGATATTCATGATCACATCATCAACGCTGGAGCGACCCAGAAGACTTTCGTCTGGAAAAACCCGAAAAGATCTACTCCACGATTAACGACAAATTCAGTTGTTCGAAGAAAATGTCCCGAAAGCGACTGTTGTATCACTTTTCGGCATATATAAGTTTACAGTGTACAGAATACGGTGCAGACGATCCTTTGGGATTTTAAACTTCTATAGATATTACTTGACAAACGCCGCTTCTACATGAGCACCATTGGCAGAATATTATGCGGTGCTACAAAACAAATGATAATGTTACCAACAGATCATCAACGGCGCGAACAACCGGAATCCGGTCTAGGCCTGCTTTAATAAGGAACTCCAGACACCGGTGTTGCGTCGAGGTCCACCAATTCGATATTTCTAAAAGCTGTCTGACGGCCTGACCTACGCCATCGCTCCATCTCAGGCAGGGTCTGCCTCGGTTTCTTTTTCTACCATAGACATTGCTCTTATAGACTTTCCGGGCTGGATTATCCTCATCCATACGGATTAAGTGACCCGCCCACCGTAACCTGTTCAGCCGGATTTTAACCACAACCAGACGGTCGTGGTATCGATTTCGTCATTATGTAGGCTGCGGAATCGTCCAGGGAAAAATCTTCGGAGGATTCTTCTCTCGAACGCGGCCAAGAGTTCGCAGTTTTTTTTCTAAGAACCCAAATCTCCGAGGAATACATAAGAACTGGCAAGATCATTGTCTTGTACAGTAAGAGCTTTGACCCTATGGTGAGACGTTTCGAACGAAATAGTTTTTGTAAACTGAAATAGGCTCTGTTGGCTGCCAACAACCGTGCGCGGACTTTATCGTCATAGCTGTTATCGGTTGTAATTTTCGACCCTAGATAGGTGAAATTTTCAACGATCTAAAATTTGTAGTCTCCTATCTTCATTGTTTTCGTTTGACCAGTGCGATTCGATGTTGTTCGTTCTTTTGGTTTTCGTCTTGCATTCATTAATGTGCAGCCCAAGATTTCGGGCCGCCTTCTCGATCTGGATGAAGGTAAACTGTATATTTCGGATTGTTATTCCCATAATTCAAAATCGTCAGTATAGGCCAATAGTTGGGTGGAGTTGAAGGGGATAGTGCTTCTCGCATCTATGTCTGCATTGCGAATCACTTTCTCCAGGGTCAGGTTAAAGAGAATGCACGATAGGGCATGCCATTGTCGTAGACCGTTGTTGATGTCGAATGAGAGTGACCCCGCTGCTTTTATCTGGCCTCGCACATTGGTCAAGGTCAGCATAGTCAGTCTTATCAATTTTGTCGGGATACCGAATTCTCTCATGGCCGTGTACAATTTTACTCTGGCTATGTTATTATAGGCGGATTTAAAGTCGATGAAAAGATGGTGCAACTGATGTCCATATTCCAACAGTTTTTCCATCGCTTGCCGCAGACAGAAAATCTGGTCTGTTGCTGATTTGCCTGGAGTGACGCTTCTTTGGTATGAGTCAATGATATTCTGAGCGTATGGGGTTATCCGGCCTAGCGGAGAATATCTTATAGATGGTACCTAGCAACGTGATACTTCTATAATTACTGCACTGTGTGATATCTCCCTTTTATGTATGAGGCAGATAATGCCTCTTTGCCATTCGTCAGGCATTGATTCGCTGTCCCACACCTTGACCATTAGTTGATTAGTAGTTGGTCGTCTGCCTATTTAACCAAATTGCTTGTAATTCCATCGGCTTCTGGTGACTTATGGTTTTTAAGCCCGCGGATTGCACGGACTGTTTCTTCTATACTTGGTGGTGGCAGTATTTGTTCGTCGACTTCAGTTGGCGGTACCTCCAACTCGCCGATATTTTGGTTGTTGAGCAGTTCATCAAAATACTTAACCCATCGCTCCAATATGCCCATTTCGGAAATCAGATTTCCCTCTTTGACTAGGCAGGATGAACATCGAGGTGTATAAGGCTTCATCGTCCTAACTTGTTGGTAAAACTTGCGCGCTTGATGCGGTTGCTCCCTGCCCTTTTTGAGAGCACAGACGTGTTGGTTCCCCAGGCTTCCTTTTTCCGTCTGTGAAGTCACTTCTCCGCTCAACGGAGTTCGTGATAAGTCGCTCCTCGGGCCTGCGTTCTTTGAGAATCCAACATTACTCGGCATGCAGCATTCTTCCATTCCGTAGCTAGCTTACATTCATCGCCAAACTAACCGTTCCGACTTTTCTTGCGGCTGGGGCCAAATATGTTTGTATTTCATCTCCAGGACATCTGCAGGCTGCAGTTATTGCAGTATCCATTTCCCCATTATAGGCGTTACGGAGGGCTGAGTTGTGAATGGCTTCAGTATTCACTCTCACCTGATTGTCAGAGGGGATTGTAGGTGTTGTTATAATTCGAGCTTGCAGGACTATGACAACGAGATAATGATCCGAGCCTATATTGGCCCCCCTATATGGTCAGGTGGTCAAATTGGTTGAAAGTGGTCCCGTCTTACATAGGGATACCAATTAGAACGGACTACGGATTATTCTGCCAGCAGTATCGCACGAAATGGTTGTTAGAAGTTCCTGGTTTGCGCGGAAAGCGGTCCATAAACATGTGTGAGCGTCTCCAGACGGACCACTTTCACTTATGGGAGCCGACGTATCGCCTGAATACGGGCTCCATCCCTACTTGACTTTTGAAATCTCCAAGTGTGATTTTGACATCAGCCTTCGTGAACGTTCCAACTGATCCAACTGATATACATAACAATGATTCTGATATGCATAACAATGATTGATTTGACAGAAGTGTGGTGATTCCCAATAAACTTTAATTACGAATCACACGAGCCCCACACTTGGGATGGAAACGGCAAGTCTGGGGATTGCCGTAAAAAGGACTAATACGCGTGGTTTCTACACCGTCAGCCTCGCGACTGAAAACACTAGTAATCGACCTGGTTTGGCCTTACGGAAGCAAAACCGCAGCTTGCAATTCAAATGCTTTTTCTTCTCTTGTTGACGTCATGGGCGAGATCCCACGGACTTCTTGTCGACTTTCGCGTCACCACACAATTCAGCCCGTTTTGCCTTCGAAATCGAACAAAAATCAAAAGGTTCCACTGTTATAAAGCCCAAGAAAATGTCTTTAAGCGGTTTTTGCGCGAAAGCTCTGTGAAATTTTCGTAACAAAAGTCAAACGAAATTTTTCACTTTTCTCTCACGTTAAAAAAAAAATATCCGACAAAAACCTTTCCCCTTTGTTTTTTTCTCCTTCTTCTCTTTTTCCGAGAAACCAATTTCCCCAGCCATGTAGCGGGGCAAAGCAGAGCGTGGCCAAAGTCTGAAGATTCAAATTTGACATTTCAGATTGGAATATCCAGAAAAATTATATCGACGTAACAGGATGTCAAAGAAGGCCGGGCCCCTCAGAGGCCGCATATCACCAAACAGCTGAGACGGGAGGAACAATGATCGCACCGCCAAGAACACGCGAATTTTCGAGAAGATGACAGACAAGTGAAGGATGGAAGTGCAAAGGACCCCCCTCCCCTACATTCCCGAGCCTGGCTAACACTGAAGCGTGTTGACGGAGCGCTTTGATGGAGCTCCAATATTTACCGGCGAACATTCACGGTCAATTTCGTAATTTTTTTTTAGGTTTTGTGATAACTCTTCCCTCTTGGTCGCCTTCATCTAAGGATGGTCTTCTGACCATCAACAATGCAATATGGCATTACATAGACCTGCAAGTCGTATTTATATTATCAATTAGCTCGTGTTAACCTCCAGCAGTTCCTTCCGCGAACCAGCTTCTCCTTACATTCACAGCCATAATCCCGGCAGCATCAGCTGTTTTCTGCAATACTTATATACTAACGTTTCGCATTAGTCCGAGACAAACGCCAAGAATGCATTCGTTAATAGCGAGTATGGCATGTATATGGCCAAGCCATGGAGAAAACAACAACAACAAAAAAACATTTTTGAAGTTTCAAAAATTTCTGCAGTTTAATTGAAAATATTTAGGAGGACATGGCTAGTTTTTTTACTATTGATTTTGGCTGAAAATATGTGCTAGTCTTCACGTATACTTTAATTTACATTGTCATTCTTTACTGTGTGACATTAGTAGATAGCACTTTGCCGATCTCCTACGTTTGTTAGCATAATTTTAATGTTATTAAATTTAGAATTATAGAACTGAACGATTTAGTCCTACAGAGCAACTTTTAATGGATTCCTTCGTAATTTGATGACAAACCTCAATAGAACCTCGATTATCTGTATAAATATTATGCTCTTGTTCCCTCCTTTGACACAAACTCTCCACCTTAAGGACGAATTCCAAGAAATTGCTTCTGTTTAAATAGCTTTTGAACAAAATTTAAATGTCCTCTTCTCCATTTTTTAGAGGAAACTTTGAATACGTGCCTGACTTTGCTATCGTTCCCGCATTCAATATAAAATTAAAAACCATCCCTCCTACAACTTTAATGATATTATTATTATCATACAAAAAACGAAACATAATACACGCTTTTTCCTTCCCAGGTATAAAAATAAAAGTTCCATCCAATCTTTATCCTATAGATGTTGTTGCCAGGCTTGTATCTATGTATCTTCTTATTGAGTGCTATCAACAGAGAAAGGGAAGAGCAAACGATGTCGATGAAAATCACAATATACCTAGAACGTGTGCTTATACCTATGAATAATATTGGCAGGGTACCATGTCCCTTCCTAAATGGGAATATAAAGCACACATAAGGACTTAAGTAGATTCCATGAGCACTGGGAAAAGCGACTATACCCCAGGAGACGCTAATAACATAATTTGTTGCTCCAATGATCCTACAGAGTTTTAATTAAAATGTATGCAAATATATAGTGAACAGAAGTAGTGAAGGCGGAAGAAGGGCTGCTTCGTGGATTGACGTCAAACAGACTGTCGGATGCAGAGAACTAACATGGTAGCATCAACAGGAGGTTTCATCTGCTGACGGCAAGCATGCATAATGTTTGCACAATGGAACACTGCAATGACGAATTCTTTTGAATTTTATAATAGCATTTGTTAGAGAGTCCATGACAACAAGTTTGCTTCAACTTACGAAAATACCCTCCCTTCCTCTGGGTCAGAAGAAAATTACTTTCAAGTGGAGCGGAAGGAGTATTTGGGTCGCAATTTGGACCCCAGTTTCCGAAAATTATGTACTCTTATTCAAAATCATAATAAAAGACTTACGGTTTCATGGTATAGTGGATGAAAACTCCAGAGTCGTCCGTTCCGCCATCTGAAAAAAGCACAACAAACCAATTAGTCAACTAAACAATAACAACAGAAAACACATTCAATTCAGATTTTATTCAACTTTCAACAGCACGTAATATGTGGGCTGAGTGGCTATCACGCATAGCAATAAATCTACGATTTCATGCTGTTCCACATGAATGTACGCTTATTTTCGCCACCACCCCCTTGAGCATTCCAGTTCAATGCTAAAAATATCCTCAACGCCTACGGATTTTCGGATATCATCTTAGAAAGGACAAACAGAGCCAGCACCCACAATCACGGGAAATTGTCCCCCATTCCGAGCAACATTGTTGTGAATCCGTCTTATGGGGGTGGTTGGCTACACATTTCATTTTAACTACCGCCAATCAACCTACACTGGGCGCCAGCAATGAAAAAGCAACAGCTTCAGAGAGTGATGACACACAAAAGTATGATATTATAGTTGACGACGATGATAAGAAAAGATAAAAAGGTTATTCTGTCACAAGACAGAAAGCAGTGCGGAAGCCAAACGGCGAACTTAACCAATCTAGCTCGAAACTACAGCATAAATGACTGTATGAAAATGTCCTGGGTCATCATGCAGGTCATCTACGCTCTTTGCCATTTCACTGGAGCAACACTTGTGTGGGCGAGGCTCTATTACCACCGCGTGCAAACTTACCCTTGAATTTGTCAATGCTGGCGTAATGAACTTGCAGCACAATGTATTTAATGGGCGAATCCTTGCCGACTTTGAATCCCACGTCTTCGGGCAGTTCTAATTTTGGAGCGTCGCGTGCCCAAGCATAAATAATCTGAAAAACAGAAAACATTTACAAGTGAACATTCTGTAAATTTCAAAAGTCGTGGGAGTGTATCTGCTTGTTCAGGCTAGGTAGATGCAATACACCCTATTGCCATTAGGACGAAGGCAATGGACGCAATGTATATACGCTATCCATATCATATCCAAGTAGAGATCTCTACCCCAGTATACATTTTCATAAATTTTTCATGCAGGACACTCGTATATTTCCCGTTGACAGAAATATGTATCCCTAAAGTAGGATAAAACCACGTTTTTCTCCTCGCCAGTATCCTTTCATTCACCCCCATTCCCCTTAATTCTGCAGTAACTACATTTTCTTACCTGGGAATGTTTATTTTCACCACAAGGAGTTGCTGTTTCTCCGTCTGAATTTTGTGAGCTAGCCATCTCCCCGCAATTCCTGCAAACAGGTCAAAAATAAAAAAATCTAATTTAGTTAGTTTCAAAGTTGATCAATGTAATAAAAAGTTTCAGTTGAGGGAACGATGGACTCAAGGACGGTTTAGGTGAATCTGGAGAAGGACACATACCAGACAGGTTTCGTGGTACCGGGTTCACCGCATCCGTACAGGAGCATGTGATGTGCTGTATCCATGGTAGCGTTTGGCTCGTATCCAACTGAAAATGTGATTATATGTTTCGAATTAGTATCGAATCGGACAGGAAAAAAGTTGAAAAAGATATTTACGTGATGTATAGATACTTACTTATGTAGTAGTTCTTTGTGTAGTCGACTTTGATGGGAGTGCAGAGATATAATTCTGGCTGTAAGAGATAATGATGGAATGGGATGTAAAAACGTGTTAGGAAAACGCAAGTTGGCTTATTATGAAAATTGATCATCGGAAATTTACGTAAGAGAACATTTGAAATTCTAATGTGAAACGATTTGCGGTTTATGTGTTATATAGTGGTAGGTTCTATCGCAGTTACTGTACAAGTTTGAGTCCACCACATACCAGCTTGTGCTGTCTCAGGGGTCATCAACGATCCTTAACAGGTCGCTTATGATACGAGGAGTGGCAGTCCCCGAGGTGTCCGAGCAAGTAGTTCTGACCCCCTAGCTGGCATAATACCTGCTTCCTAGGTAGAAGCCTCGAGAAAGTTTCTTGGTGAAGAGCGAACTGCTAATGACCGTTATACGCCGGGACACACTGGGAGTCTCCGGTCGACGTCGATGGGATGATGTGAGCCTAGCACTGCCAAGGTGGTAGTTGTGGCGTGTATCAGGAGCCAGCCCCTTCGGGACCTTGGCCGGGTAGTGTCCATTGAACCGGTCTTAATTGACCGCGTTGCCCCGAGCGTACGCTCATTCGTCCGTAACTTCCGGGATCAGCTAATCATAGGTTAGCCCTCAGGGAATTGGGGTAGGGGTGTGCCGCAGTGGGGTTGACAACATTCGAATGTTGTTAATTCGACATTCCAAAGACGGCAATATGCACACCCTTTGGACTCTTCGAGTTCATACGGATGACTTTCGGGTTGTACAATGCGGCGCAAACTTTTCAAAGGTTCATTCACTCGGTCCTGCGAAACCTCGACCTCTGTTTTGTATATTTGGATGATGTGTTGGTCGCTTCTTCCTCAGAGTCTGAGAACTTAGCCCATCTCGAGTGTATTTTTCAACGTCTCCTTGAGACCGGTTTAGTCCTAAACGTTGATAAATACAAGTTTCTCCAAACACAGGTCAGATTCCTCGGCCACTGCATTTCCCCTGACGGAATACAGGCCAACCTAGACAAGGTGCAAGCAATTACAAGCTTTCCGCATCTGAAAACTGTGAAGGATATGCGGAGATTCTTGGGCATGCTAAACTTCTATCGTAGTTCCCTGCCCAAGACCGCCCAAAACCAGTCCGTTTTGAACGCATACTTGTCTGACCCCAAAACAAAGGACACAGGAGAGATTGTGTGGTCTGAAGAGGCTGTCCGTGCGTTTGATAAATCACGACAACAACTGGCTGATGCTACACTCTTGGCATTTCCTTGACAAGATACACCCCTAGCCGTTTTTGTTGATGCCTCTGACATCGCAGTAGGTGCTGCTCTTCACCAAAGGTTAAATCAAGTCTGGCAGCCGTTGAGCTTCTTCTCCAGACAGTAAAACCCCGCTCAACGGAACTACAGCACCGACGATCGAGAACTGCTCGCCGCGTACTTGAGCATTAAGTATTTCCGTTTCTCCCTAGAAGGCAGACCGCTCACAGTGTTCACGGACTATAAGCCTCTCACATATATTTTGAAACAAACCAACGACAAAGCGTTCCCTCATCAGCTTCGACACCTGAGCTTTATAAGCCAGTTCACGTCCGACATACAGCACGTGTCCGGCAAGGACAACATAGTTCCTGATGCTTTGTCTCGTGTCTCTGAAGATAACATCCCCACCTCACTCGACTTCTCAGCTATCGCCAAGGCACAGGAGGATGACGCAGTACTTCAGAGCCTCAAATCCAAACCCCAAATACAAATTTCGGGAGTTGCCCATCTTCAGCTCGAACCTCTCTCTTTGCTGCGAATACTCTGAAAAAGGACCCTGGGCCATACATGTCGGCCACCTTTCGCAAGGAAGTGTTCCACGCGGTTCACGACGTAGCGGATCCAAGCATCAGGACGACAAATCGGTTAGTTACTGAGAAATACTTCTGGCCCTCCATGAATAAGGACATCAACTCCTGGGCCAGAGAGTGCATCGCATGCCAGAAGTGTAAGGTCACCAGGCATGTAAGAAAAGAAGTGGGCTCATTTCCCCGCACTACCAAGCGGTTCCACACCATACACCTCGACATTGTAGGCCTTTGCGAGACTTGCAGGGTTACAAGTATTGCCTTACAATCATCGACAGGTTTACGCGGTGGGCTGAGGCAATACCTCTGAAAGACATTATGACGCAATTTTGTGCCGAAGCTCTCTCGAGAGAGTGGATCCCTTGCTTTGGCGTCCCTGCAGTGATCATTCATCTGGGGGCGGAGTAATGTGGCGCAGCGGGGTTAACAACATTCGAAATTTATTTCAAATGTTGTTAACTCGATTGACAGTTGCCACCACCGGTGTTCTCCGTGGTGGAGTAGGCCTGGATTAGGTCGCAACATTCAACATTCTCGCGGTACTACAGTATTCGAAAATACATTTATTAATTACCGCGTAAAGTGAATCTATCATAGAACAATCTGGTCGTATCAGACCAAAGGAGCTTTGTCCCCGAGGGTATACCCGCTCCTGACTATTGCGGCCCGTCCCTTGCACACGATGCGCTGGTAAACAACTTAAATGGAGAACAAAAAGAAATCAAACGAGAAGATAGTGGAAGTGGAGAATGAGCTGGCTGCGTTTATTCACAGTACGAAAATGCGCTGCTCGCCCCAGCGCCCAGCAAAGGATGCAGCAAGGGCTGAAATACCCGACGAGACATCGGGACGCACAGAAGGAGAGAAAGACAGGAACCCAGACCATACCACACAGTGCTATAATTGCGAAAAGGGGCACAATGGAAACTGCCGAAACTAACCAAATGGTTTCGAATATAAGCTGAGTGGGAGGTCTGTGGACTACTCTGGCGCAAGCTGAAGAAGAAAGGGTTATTAAGAAATGCACGGTAGTTGTGAAACGCATGCGATCTGCGACGTTCTTCCAGAAAAACGTCGGCAAGGCGGTGAAAAAGGCGTAATGGAACGGGAGGAGCTCCGCGCTTCCCGTCGAAAACACTACGAGTACCAAACTTATCGCAGACAGCCCATTGCAGAGCGAACTGGGGAAAAAACGAAAGGAGGAAGGGATATCTGAAGGAGACTTCACTCAGGCACTCTTCAGGGCTCAAAAGAAGAAGATGAAGAGGAACAAGAAACAACAACACGTCGCGCCATTGGAAAAACCTCTGCCTAAAATTGAGCCGGACACGAAGGACGGAGTACCAAAAGAAAAGGTGGGGAAACGAAGGAGAACTAGGCCGCCAGCTCTGCTTATTAAGCCGACGGAAGGCAAGACTTTTGCGGAAGTTCTCAATGAAATCCGTTACAAGATTCAACCCGAAAAAGTCTTCCATTCGTAAAATGAAGGAAGTTACGTTCTGTGAAGCAGTCAAGGGGCTTCTGGGAGAAAAAGCTTTGGTTTCTAGCCTGGAATTCACGTGTTCTCTGGAAATCCGAGACCTTGACTGCCTCACAGGACAGAACAAGGTAGAAGACGCCATCAAACTCAAATATCTGGAGGTAACCAATGCCCGGATTAGTATCACCTCTGCGAGGAAGCTTCTAAAGAGCGGGAAAATAAGAATTGGTTGAGTAGTGTGTAGGATACGAATCCGGGCCGCCCCAACTAAATGTTACAGATGCTTGGATTATGGGCACACATCTGCAACCTGTCGGGGACCTTCTTCTGTTAAGTCCCCGACATGCCTTAAATTCGGCCAGGCAGGCCATAAAGCGAACACCTGCAATGAAAAGGAAAGCTGCTACGTACACTACGTACACTACGGGATCTACAGTTTTCAGAGCAGAATTGCAAAGAGCTAGGACGCGGTCAACATGATTCGCACCCTACAAATCAATGTGCACCGGAGTGCAACCGCTCACGAGTTGCTAGCGCAGTTCGCTGGGGAGACCAAAGCTGGTTTAGTACCCATCAGTGAGCAGTACCAAAACAAGGAACCAGTTTCATGGCACCCTAACATATTAGATACCGCTGACATCTGGGTTCGGGATGGCACCCTCCTTAGGGTTCTTACCCAAGGCCAAGTGGACGGTTTTGTCTGGATTCGGTGTTCAGAGACAACGTTTTTAGTGTCTATCTAATGAGACGATGCCGGACTTTCGACGGAGGCTTGATGCTTTGGAGGACGCTATCTTAGGCACAGATGGCCGGATCCTGGTCGGGGGTGACTTCAATGCTAGGACACTTGAATGGGGCATGCCTCACGCAGACTCCAGAGGAAAACGAATTCTGGAAATTGCGGTGAGAACTGGACTGGACTGGATTGACTGGACGGCAATCTTTCTGTGCATGGAACGTCGCGAAAGTGAACACAAGGAAGTTTGTCGAAACTCTCTAAACAGGTGGGGCCGCGCTGGAGGGTACTCCTAGGGGCGGTTTGATGCGTTGCCTCCACCCTGAATGAAATCGCAAGTGTGATTTTGCAGCTTGGATGCTTGCCCAAGTCTTGACTTGACTTGATTTGTTAGCACTGATGAAGGGAACAAGTGGTTCCCGAAATATCCGTATTTGCAAGAATAAATATATCTACACCAGCGAAAAGGAAAAAACAAGTTTTTTATTATTTCAAATACTTTAAGGTATCCTCAAAAATGTTGCAGAGTTAGTTTGGCGCATTGTCCCGAGTTTCTACCCGAGAAAAAGCTACTCGAATAAGCTCAACAGTTTAATGAAGTTGAATCCCAAAAAATATGGGCGGTAATATTAAATGAAAAATAATACCGTTTCTACGGAAAACTATCTCAGTTTTAATTTTTTACCCAATTTGATTCACTTTGTTAGCATATCAGCCGTTTCATGGTGCCATTTATTGGATTACATAAAATGGGTCGATGCAAGAGTAAATACCATTTAATTGCATACATTGTCCGTAACGAGCATTAAATCGGTTCGGATAAGGTTAATTTTTCACGTTTGTGAATAAAATTTCATCTTAATGTGCCGAATGAGCGATAATTTGCCTTTAATTAATAATGATGAAATTTATAATTTAAATATAAAAATATTATTATTATGTATATTCATATGCAAAACTACGTGGCAGCTGAGCCCAAGGCCGGTTATCGGTGTAAAAGGAGAAGCGATTTATAGCTTGAATCTGAAGTGCTAAACACTTCCCTCCCATTTCAGGAGTGGGCAAGAAGAGTGTAAGAACTTACAGTCTTATGTAATACTCACTGAGAAAACTAGTAAGTCATCAAGCAGTTAGGTATAAAGTGTACCACCATCTTTATCAGGAGGATTGATTGGTCAAATGGTAGTATAGGTCCCAGGGCAAAACGTGGATTGGTACCTGGGAAATGCCTGCAGAACCAACACCAACAGCTCTACTATCAAACCCTATCTCCTCCTCCATGTGGTGACCGCTGGGAGCTCTTTCTTAACGAAAAGCTGCAGACGGAGAAAGATGAAGGCGAGTCTCTCGCGCCTAAAAACGGGACAATTGTACCAACTGGTCTTCCAGGTTGGGGGTTGGGTAGGGCTGACAACCTTAAACGGAAAACCACTTGTTACGAAGCCACAACAGGAGCCTCGGACTGGACGGATTACACAACGACGAACCCGGCAACGACAAAAGAAGAACGATTTGCGCATTTTCTCATGGAACGTGCGCTCCCTGTACAGAGATGAAGCTGCTGAGGAGCTAGCCGATACCCTGTTCCAATATAGGGCCGATGTAATAGCGCTACAGGAGATGTGTTGGACAGGGACCGGTTTCCTGGAGAAGAGCCGCTACACCATATATTATAGTGGCCATCCAGTAAACCATGTGCTCGGAGTAGATTTCTTAGTCAGACAAAAAATGAAATCTGCTGTTAGCGGCTTTGAAAACATAAGTGAACGGCTACGCAGTCTGCGCTTGCGAGGTAAAATTAGAAATGTAAGCCTCATTAACGTCCCCTACAGAGGTGACTGCAGAGTCGGAGAAGAATACCTTCTACGAGGCAGTAGAACGAACCCTCGAAACCTGTCCCAGATATGATATCAAAATCATACTTTGGAATTTTAACAGCCAAGTAGGGAGGAGCCCGTATTCAGGCGATACGTTGGCTCCCAGAGCTTACATCAAAATACAAATGATAATGGATTGCGGATTATTCAATTAGCAATGGTTGTTGGAAGTACCTGGTTTGCGCGGAAAGCGGTCTACAAACAAACGTGCGCCTCTCCAGACGGGACCACTTTCAATTAAATTCTCGACATACTACCTAGAATCCCCTGTGACAACCAGATGAGAGTTAACACTGAAGTCATCCAGAACACAGCCCTCCGCAACACTAATAAGAGGGAAATGGATGCCGCAATAATCGCAGTCAACCTGGAGATGAATCATCAACAAATGATCTTCACAATCACCTGAAGAACGTTATCATTGATACGGCCACAAACATACTGGGACCCAGCGGCAAGGAAAGTCGGAATGGCTGGTTTGACGATGAATGTAGACTAGCAATGGAACAGAAGAATGTTGTGTACCGAGCAATGTTGCACTCTCAAAGAACGCGGAGATTTATCACGAACTGCGGCGACAGAGAAGCGACTTCACAGACGGAAAAAGGAAGCCTGGCAGAATCAGTTGAGCTGTGAACTCGAAAAGTACAGGGAGCGACCGCACCAGGCGCGCAAGTTTTACCAACAAGTCAGCAGGATGAAGCCTTACACACCTCGATATTCATCCTGCCGAGACAAAGAACGAAATCTGATTTCCGACAGAAAGGGAATATTGAAGCGATGGGTTGAGCACTCTGATGAACTACTAAACAGCCAGAACATCGACGTGTTGGAGGTCCCGTCAACTGAAGGCAACGGACAAATGCTGCCACCACCAAGTATAGAAGAAAAAGTCCGTGCAATTCATCGGCTTAAAAATTATAAGCCGCCAGGAGCCGATGGAATTTCAGCTGAATTGATTAAATATGGAGGCGACCAGTTACACCAAGTAGTGCATCAACTGATGCTCAAGGTATGGGACAGCGAATCAATGCCTGACGATTAGCAAAGAGGCATTATCTGTCTCATACATAAAAACGGAGATATCACACAGTGCAGCAATTATAGAGGTATCAGGTTGCTGAGTACCATCTATAAGATATTCTCCGCTATCTTGCTAGGCCGGATAGCCCCATACGCCCAGAACATCATTGGCCCATATCAAAGAGGCTTCAGTCCAGGCAAATCAGCAACAGATCAGATTTTCTGTCTACGGCAAGCAATGGGAAAACTGTTGGAATATGGACAACAGTGACACCATCTATGCATCGACTTTAAGGCCGCCTATGATAGCATAGCCAGGGTAAAACTGTACACAGCCATGAGAGAATTCGGTATCCCGACGAAACTGATAAGACTGACTAGGCTGACCCTGACCAATGTGCGAGGCCAGATAAAAGTAGCAGGATCACTCTCGAGACCATTCGACATCAACAACGGTCTACGACAAGGGGATGCCCTATCATGCGTCCTCTTTAACCTGGCTCTCGAGAAAGTGATCCGTGATGCTGAGGTAAATGCAAGAGGTACGATCCTCTTTAAGTCCACCCAACTACTGGCCTATACTGACGATATCATGGGAAGAACCACCCGAGACATACATAGTCACAGATCGAGCAGGCGGCGTGTGATCTTGGGTTGCACATCAATGAACGCAAGACAAATTATATGGTGGTAACGTCAGCACCGAAAACCAACCAATCAACTTTGAGACCGTTAATAATTTCTTCTATCGAGGATTGAAAATCACAACCGATAACAGCTACGATGATGAAATCCGTGCACGGTTGTTGTCAGCCAACAGAGCCTATTTCAGCTTACAAAAACTGTTCCGCTCGAAACGTCTCACCATAGGGTCAAAACTCTTACTGTATAAGGCAACGATCTTGCCAGTCCTCATGTATTCCTCGGAGACTTCTTAGCAAGAAGAATTGCGAACTCTTGGCCGCGTTCGGGAGAAGAATCCTCCGAAGAATTTTTGACGATGGACGAGGATTTTTGAAGATGAACGATTCCGTAGCCTATATGACGACGAAATCTATAAGCGATACCATGATCGTTCGTTTGTGGATAAAATCCGGCTCAATAGGTTACGGTGGGCGGGTCACTTAATCCGTATGGATGAGGATGATCCAGCCCAGAAAGTCTTGTTCTTGTAATTGACAGCATGGCTTCGAAATCGGTAATCATGGTACGATTTGGTATCTAGGAGGCACAAAGACCAAGAGTGTTGTTCCCCTGCTGTGGTTATTTCGTCATAATTTCTAACGGCTGATCCAATAAGGGCATGGAAGCAGTCAATGAAATAAAATGAGGAAATAAACCTCCCTCTCATCCGCTCCTATTTCAAAATCACTTCAGCGGAAGCGTAGTAGCTAAATGGTAAAGGATAAATATTATATCATATCCTTTCAGCTAATTGATCAAACCCATACATTTCAATGAAGGGGTCGATGCAGTGAATTGTGGGCCATATCCTCTCACTGCTTTACCATACATTCTTCTTCGCAATTCAGACTAGTTCGCAACTCGAACAATCTTTATTTGAAATAAACTATTTTCCTCAACAACAAACATTTTGAATTATTAATAACATTCACGAAATCATGACCAACGGGTACACATATAATGTCCGTCCATTAACTTTTATTTGATTTTTATTGACGGTACAAATAGGCGAATAGGCGAAACATGTTTTACTGGCCTCGTGGATGGAAAAATAATATTTTTTTTACTCTCATAGTTTTCCATATTTTCTCTTAAGTAAATAATTGGATACTCATCCCCAGCGGGTCATTTACAAAGGCTCATACATATTAAATGTTGTTTGGCGTAATATGGCAGCAAGTTATAAGCGTTTTATATGATAGGAAATGCCCGTCTGGGAAAAATAAAGACATTTCCTTTTACTGGAATAAAATATGAAAAATAGAATTTTTTTTTGTTCCTTTCCTTCATCAGCATTTGTACTCGTAGCTCCAGGCTTCGAAGAAAATAATCCAAATTTTTCATAATCTTTATAATCTTTTATGCACGACTAAGTTGCCAGCAGTAAATAGACTGCTATCCAGTCTCGTTGATTTGATTCACGATGATTGAAAAAAGGAAAGAAATCCTTGAAAGTTTCAATTTCCAGCAATCGAAGAAAACAATTCTTTTCTCCTCATTGGGTTTGTGCTTTCACTTCAATTCTTTTGAGCATTTTGTATCCAAATTGTTCACAAGGTCTCAAAATATGATTATGGATATTGGATGCTGAAATTGGACTATTTTTGGATATTATATTCCCAGCAGCGATGGTTACCAGTGAATAATCAAGGTATCATACAAATTGTGCTTCAAAGCAGTAAAGACTCCTGTGTTCCGCGAATAATTAAATATTCTAATGTTCAAAAGAGGAAGTTGGATGTGGGATAATCTGATGCGCGGGGGACGTGTAATCATCGTAAGTAGCTAAGTAGAATAAATCGTTTTTTTTAACTGAGTTCTGACTGTGTACTCCAAGGCAAGGGAAGTTCAAACCTTCAGTAGTAGAGTCCAAATTCAATGAATAAAATGTTCTTCGGTAGAACATAGTAGGTTCATATTGGAGAAAACGCCTGAGGGGATGTAAAGATCACAAAATTAAAAAAGCGGTAGTGGCCAATTGTCATAGGACAAGGTATAGAACACTGAAGCCAATAAAAACACTCGTACACCACCAAATCCACTTCAAAAACTAGTTACACCTAATCGTCTCCCCGGTCAATTTGGCGTTGCTAATTACACTCACACAATTACCACTGTCAAAGAATTGATCAACTCATGACAGTATTGGAGCGGCAAACTACTAGTTAAGAAATATCTAGGATATAAATAAGCTCATGTTAGATAAAATTACAGCCGCTAACCAGAAGGGATATACTATACTACGAGGGCAATACCTGATTATAAAAATTCGCGACTCATTCAGATAGGCCTGTACGTAAGTGTAGGTCCACCGAAGTGCACATCGACGCACCCTTGTCAGCCACTTTGATAGCCAGTTTGGGAAGGCGAACAGACATCGGTTTTTCACATTCATTATCTGAAATTCACATACCTTCAGCCCTGCGGATTTGCACCGGGTTGGACCTTAAAAACCAAATTCGAACGCAAACCGCAATAAAAGCAATACTATTCGAGTTTAAAACGAAAAAAAGTATTCAAAACCAAGCGGCTTGAAAATGGATATGAAGCCAAACAGTCTCGCAATCCTAATGCTGTGAGCAAACCTCAATGCATTGCATTACAGATGGGTAGGTGATATATGTACTATAATATCACTAAAGTAATATCACATTAACATCACCGAGAGCTATCCGAATATTACCAAATGTTACATCACTCAATACCACCCCATTACCTAACATCGCCGTATTACGAAAGTAATGGTTACATTACATCTGGGATAGGTAATGTTTTGTAATATGACATCACATTTTAAAGTATCAGCTCGCATTACCGTTTTTCGTAGCACAAGTGGCGGCGGAAGTTGCCGAGCCGATGGCGACGTGAGTGTCATTTGTGTTGTTATGACTGCCTATTCTATTGGCTGGCTTTGCACTGACTTTCGGCTGCATGGGTTGGTTTTAGACTAGTTTTGGATTGGCTTTGAACTACAAAATGTTTTGAATTGGCTTTGGACTAGAAAATGATTTCGGGTGCACGTGAATATGGCGATACCGATTCTTGACTTTAAATAATTGATTTGTGATGGTAATGAATGTCGGCTGCCGGTGTCACTAGCTATGTTCTTGACTAAATCAACACATTCCCTTATTGTTCTCTCCACTCTTTTAATCCACTCTGGTAGAGGATTTGTTCTTAGATTGAAGAACTTGCCGTTATTTAATTTTTGGAGTACCCGGTCTTCGTAGGTCGTTTGGTCTAGTACTACCAGTTTTTTACCTTTATCTGCTTTGAAGTAAAAAAAAAGTTTCTGCTTTAGTTTTTTAATGATCCGCTCTTCCTTATTGTTTTGTTTATTTGTCCCTTTGCTGAATTGTTGAATAATGTTTTTAACGAGAGACCTTGCCTTTTCTCGATCGTCCTTAGTTCCAGTCCAGTAGTTCAATCCTTTATTCAACAAAATCAATTCGTCATCGGTAAAACTTCCGACGATTTGTTAAATACAAAGTTTGATATATTTTCTATTGACTTATTTTCTGTCGTATATGCATACCGGGTAATGTTGCATTCTCAAAGAACGCGGGCACGCGCAGAGGCTTATCATGAACTCCGTTGAGCGACGAAGCGACTTCACAAACGGAAAAAAGAAGCCTGGGAGAACCAACAAGTCTGTGAACTCGAAAAGTACAAGGTGAAATCGCACCAGGCACGGAAGTTTTACCAACAAGTCAGCAGGATGAAGCCTTATACACGATGCTCATCCTGCCGAGACAAAGAGGGAAATCTGAGTTCCGACAGAATGGGCATATTGGAGCGATAGGTTGAGTATTTTGATGAATTGCTTAACAACCAAAATATCGGCGATTTGGAGGTCCCGCCAACCGAAGACAACGAACAAATACTGCCACCACCAGGTATAGAAGAAACAGTCCGTGCAATCCAACTGCTTAAAAACCATAAGTTGTCACGAGCCGATGGAATTACAGCCGAATTGATTAAATATGTAGGCGACCAACTACACCAAGCAGTTCATCAACTGATGTTCAAGGTGTAGGAGAGCGAATCAACGCCTGACGACTGGTAACGAGACATTATTTGTCCCATATGTATGACGCATCAAGCATTGCCATCGATAGTGCTTCGAAACCCAACTGATAGAACTTATTGACACTGATAAGTAATAAATAGATGAATCTTTGATCCAAAACTCATTATGGGGAATACTTTCTTTGGTGTGGAAGGGCGTTTATTAGGCGCGCTACTAAAGGCTAGACTCCTTAGGGCCTCTGTTGCATCCAGGTAGTACCAACTACCATAGCATAATACAGATTTAGGTTAGCAGCGTACGTCAATAACCAACCCCACAAGTCACGAAAGGTGCTACCAGCATTTACTTCTTTCCAACAAGTCTTCTTTTTCTTCAGCCTTTGTCCCGTTCACAAGCGGGGTTGGCTCGTCGTGATCGGTTTCGCCATCTGGCTCTATCAAATGCCTGATCTGGATGCAAACTCGAGGCTTTTAAATCTCCATCCAGCGTATCAAGCCACCGTTGTTTCGGCCTGCCTTTTGGTCATTTACCGTCGACTTCGATATTCAGACCAATCTTGGCAAGTGAATTATCGTTAGCGCAAATTACGTGACCATACCATCGAAGACGCCTTTCTCGCAATTTTTCCACGATCAGTGCAACCCCATAACGATCGCGGATATCTTCATTTAGGAGGTGATCAGAATGTATCACGCCAGTAATGCAACGCAACATGTTCGTCTTCTTTACCGCAAGACGCCACTCATTGTCTTTTATGGTAGGCCAACACCCAGAACCATAGAGGGCAACAGGACAGACGACATTCCGGTAAATTTTGGATTTGACACGTTCGTTGATACGTCGATCACAAAGAATACCAGTTGTGGAACGCCACTTCATCCAGGTTGCGTTGATGCGCGAAGCAATTTCATAACGCAGTTCTCCATTGGCTGATAGCGTTGACCCGAGGTATTTAAATCTCTCAGTTCTGGGCAAATCACTGCTGCTGACAGTAATTGTGCCTGTTTCATGGGGATCGGTTGTCAAAAATTCGGTTTTGTTTAGATTCAATCTGAGACCATGTTGCATGTTCCATTCTTGAACAAGTTACTCGAGATTATTTTTGCTATTAGAGGCTAGGAAAACATCATCCGCATCAAGCAGTGTATAGGACGCTGGACGTTGGATGTCCCGTGTGACAATGTTCATAACAAAAACAAGGAGGAGTGGTGAGAAGGCGCTTCCTTGATGAACACTAACAGAGACAGGAAGCCGTTTTGCTACACTCGGCATACTTCGAACTTTACTTTTTGGATCGTGATAGAGCAGTTGAACCTAGCGCATGAGTGAAGTGTTGTCGTAAAGCATACCAGATGAGTTCGTGTGGCAAAAAGTCAAACCCTTTCTCTAGATCCAGAAATCCAATATAAAGTGAGCGATGCTTCTCACGGTATTTCAACGATTTCGCGAATACGGTTGTCAAGATAGCGTTCAAAAATCTTCATGGTATGGGAAAGTTATCGGATCGGACGGTAATTTGGACATTCTGCTAGACTACCTTTCTTTTTTCATATTGGAACTGTGGTACTTTCTTCCCAGTTAGATGGTGTTTTTCCTTGCTGAATAACCCGATTAAAGAATTCACTGAGCCACAGTGTCAGGTCCCAGCTCTTCGTTTTCCAGAACTCAAATGCGATGTCATCAGGTCCTGTGGCTTACCCCGATTTCATTCGTTTTATTGCCTTCTCGACTTCAGTTGGGCTAACAGGTTGAACTGCTCCAAACGTCGGCAATGATTGTGGAAGTGGATGATGAGCAAATTCTTCAATTGAAATCTTCTCGAAGTATTCTCGCCATCTATCCGTTGCGGCTCGACGGTTGGTAAGGAAAGTACCGTTCTTGTCATTAACGCAACGGAAGTGTTCGATATCCTGTGGGCGTTCGTTACGGCTTTGAGCAAGTCGATACAGATCTCTATTGCCATCCCGAGAGTGTCCAGTTGTAATGATCCGTTCGGGTGACAGCGACTGCATTTCTTTGCTTCCCGGTTGGCATTCTTATAAATTTGCCAATTGACCAGTGTTTTATCGTCGTGACATTTGTGGCAGAGGCGTTTCTTTTCATGGACCTTCATTTCAACATTATCATTCGAAAGCCAAGTATCTCGGTTGATGTACCGCTTACCCGGCTTGGTGACCCCGAGGGTTGAAGAGACCGCTTTGCGGATCATATCTTTCATTCCGTTCAACGATATGGTACAAGGTCATGAGTGTCCGCAAAATCGATTATACGCTCGCCACCCTCATTGCGCACTCCGAACTGCTTTCCTCCATACCACTTGTTATCGTCTGCGTTTTCACTCACATGACCATTAAGGTCGCCGGTAATGATGATATTGTCGTCAGCAGGCACGTGACAATTCTTTTCATCGAGAAGTTGCCAGAAGGCATCTTTCTCGGCATCAGGTCGATCTGTCTGTGGTGCGTACGCAGTGAAGAAGTGAATAGTACGATCAGCTGATATAATGATGAGCTTCATCAGCCGATCATCAAATCGTTCAACTTCTTTAATGGCATCATGGAAACCCTCTGCGATGGCAATGTCAACACCGTATTCAGTGTGTGGGCTACCAAAATAGAGAAGTTTATAGCCATTTTTACCGCGTTCGCGTTCTATGTCGCAGCTTTTGGTACCAGACCATCGGGTTTCTTGCAGAGCACAGATATCAATCCGCCTTCTCGGAAGGGCTCTCGCGAGTTTCTCGGTCTTTCCAGTTAGGGTGCCAATATTTAACGTGCAGGCGCGTATTTGTTTTGTTCGGACTAACTCCATGCGTCAAGAACCCTTGCCCATTTCTCGACAGGACCGGGGCCCGTGCTGCCGCATCGACTAAGGTGGACGCCCTAGCATTTCTCCGAGGCGTATGACTCAATCCGATCATCTTGTTTGTAACGACATTGTATGCATTTTCTTGGTCGGCCTGTCGCAGGAGCTGTCACCAAGAGAGATCAGGTAGAATTTAGCATAATGGAATAACTCCAACTATGCTCTATGCTCTATTTATCTCCCCTGATCTCAGCATTTTATTTTCGTTTTACTGCGGATAGTACAAAGTACGTTGCCTCAAACCCTCCCCTTTTACCTGTGCTTGGGACCGGCATACTATGTTAATAGTATCTAACGCGTGACACAATATTATAATTTGCTCCATGTACGCACGCTTGTTAGCGTAAAATTCGAACAGAACTGAGAAATCAGCCTAAAAATGTGCTGAGCATTTTATGCTCCGACTTATTTCATCAAGTAATCGCTAATTGGTACTTCTCTAGCACAAATATCATAAGAATCTGAACGAGAATGGTTATAATTAACTAAATGTTGGCATACTTCAGTTTTCGATGTTTAACTCCTTCCCCTCAAAAGAAATTAATTAGCCGGAAAACCATAGAAATTTGTCTCTTCAAGGGAGATTTAGCACTTATTAAGCCCCGATTGGGCGCCAAATTGACTCATTGCCTCTTATCAACTCCATACATGTGTAGCCCTTCCAATCAAATTAGGAACGCTTCGTTGTTGATAATGAATGTTGAAAAGCTCAATACGTAATGTAAACTATTACTCCCCATGTTCATGCATGTACAAAACGGTGGTAAAGCTTCGTGTAAACTGAAGGCCTTATTGCCTTTTTCCCATATGAGTCTAATACTGTTTGCGGGCTTCTGATAATTTATGTGAGTAGGTCTAATTACCCCAACGATAAATGTAATCTACCCAAGTGAGAATGCGCCTGATGACGCTTACAGGGATTTCGGAAAAGCTGCAAACATTAGATAAATGGTGAAATGAATGTTCTTCCCACATATTCCTCATGAATTAGGTTTTTCTGCACATATGACCTCTACCGCTGTCAAGAAGCGTCTCAAACATTTGTTCAATGAGCAAATGTCTTCAGTAGTATGCCCCTCATAATTTATGAATGAAATGTTGCCCTTCCCATTATCGCACAGATGCCAGCATACTGTGCTCACATGGGGTTGACACCATACATACATATGTGTACAATCAATGGAATTGACGCCTTCGACATAGAAGCCTGAAATGTCGTGACCCCACAGTGAGTATTTCTTCCTCAGCTACCAAAGTTCACTACACCGACTACATGAAATCTGAAAAGCTAACAAGGTCAAATCTGAGCCACCCTCAACGAAAAGAACGACCACCAGACATGCAGAAGGAGGAGTGGATGGTAAGCCTTGGGAATGATGGCCCCATCAGAAATTCAAAAATTTTCGTGAGAATGTTTTTCTGTTTCGCAGGTTTACCTAAAGGTGGAAGTGGATACCAACCCCCTTGACTTTTTCTGTAAAATGAATACACGTAGGTGAACGGTGGGTAGTGGAATGACACCGAGTTTGAATGGAAAATAAGGCGCACTTTATGAGTTAATTTGCACGCAGAGAGGCAATTGAAGGGCAATCGTTCAGCAGTTTTGATCCGTGGAGTTTTTCAAGAAGGACTGAATATTTGGCACGAAGATGTCTAAAACTTGCCAAGTTGTATGATGGATTGATATGCCTGCGACTGAATAAAAGATATTTACCTTTTAAGCGGGGGTGAGCGGAATGAGACCCAAATGCGCCGTAATTGGAGCCAACGCTAATGTATACATGTAACCTTTGTATCTGAGGTAAGATATAAGGCAGCGGCAGGATGTATCTAAAGATGAGTGCTCCCACGTTGGGAGAATAAATGTTCCTGATGTGCTGAATCAGACGTTGTCGGAGCAGGATTGATGGTTGTCTGGAGAACAATTGGCATTTAGAAACAAATGAGGGCACTATCTCTTATATATTCAGATTGACAGAAAAGGAGGCAATTTTGTATATTCAGTATA
This sequence comes from Hermetia illucens, assembly GCF_905115235.1. Classification (NCBI taxonomy): domain Eukaryota; kingdom Metazoa; phylum Arthropoda; class Insecta; order Diptera; family Stratiomyidae; genus Hermetia; species Hermetia illucens. Next base: position 28,292,408 of record NC_051849.1, read on the forward strand.
TGTGAAAAAGTGGAAAAAAGGTTTCTTCGACTTCGAATTACATAGTGCGCTCCTTCCCCAAGGGCTCATGATTACCAATTTGCTCAGATACCAAGTATAAGTTCTGGACTTTTAATAATTAACAGAACCGTCTCTGTTATATGAGCAAAATCCCAGCTCGGTGGTTTATATTGCTTAGGTTCGCAGTATCAAAAGTACTTAACTGCATAAGTAAATAAAGTTCGTGGATGTTTATGGCGTACGAAATTATGAATGAAAGGATAACAACATGTTCGTCTTGACCGGACAACGCGAGCATCCCCAACATACTCGAGGGCACCAGTTGTCGCAAAATCGTGAAAAGACATTGTAATTTAACATCTGCAGCAAAATCATTTTAAGATGGACTCTACTGACATTCCTTGAGGAAGGAATGAACCGCAAATTAGGTAAAGTATTCTATTTGACGATATAGTGGCATCCATTGTACAGTTCATGAATTCGTATGCATGACATTGGCGCTACTACGAATGTAGCAAATTTATTTTATGGACACATAGCTGCAGACAAATAGAATACTTCCTTACGTGTTAGTTTACCATTTTCCTTTTTGAAGGAGTAAAATTATGTCTTTGATTCTATCGCATTGTATTTCATTCAACTTTCCTTGCTTAAGGGGGTCTTCTAGCGACGTGGTTTCAACAGATCGAATTTTTTGATATATTTTGAAAGTAGATGATGTTAAGCATATCCCATAAAAAGGATTTTGGGAAAAGCAAACTCCTTCATAGGTATTTCGAGCGCTTAGTGGCGTGCGACCGCTCCACAAGTGGCGTCTGTCCAAGGCCCAAGGGACTTTCACAAAGCTTCTGCATGGTAAAATTCCCATCAATCCCAGATTTTACAGTTGATGAAATCGACATACGACAATCTGTCTTCTGATAGTTTATTAGAAAGATACTTGGATGCACACACTTTATACAGCAACGAATCCCTCAGCTGTATTTGGACTTTGGCTCCAAAACATTGCCCTCGGGCAAACGGATGGTTAAAACTACTATTCACTTCGCAGTAATTACCTTCAACGAAGGATTGTTGTCCATTTTGCATGTCATGAACGTGTTCGGGATTACTTTGAAAGACGAGAAACGCATTGACCGGTCCGAGCGTAGGGTCAGTGCAAAAGGGCGTTCCATCACCTTAGCACCAACACGGTCACCAAGGCTATCAACCGACCGACCGAACCATTTTTCATTCATTCAGCGGCCGCTTGAAGCGTCCAAACTGACAGGCCAGAGCCCCACATCCACGTTATGGCCGCCGGTTAAATGCGGACTATTCAGGCGTAACTGACAGGCCAAACTGTATGGGGAATGTTGGGAATTCACAGTAGGATATGATGAAATTAAACTTGAATCCTGGAAGGCAGACCTAATACGGCATTCAAACTGCAGTCAAAAGCCCCGCACGTTTACCAAGTTGTATGCAGCATGCATTGTAGGGAACACCTTCCCAGATTAAACGTTTAGGCGGAGGACTAATGTACTGAAACGGGTGCTTTGGGTAGTTAATGGCTGGAAACTTTTTACGTTGGCAGTCTGATTTGAATTAAATACTGGCACCGCTAGCTGAAAATGTGTGGATGTAATTCAAGCTCGATCAAGTAAACCAAATTGGGAGGTCCATAGTGATAACTAATATTTGTATGTTGTTCATTATCTTCACAGATAACAGATGATAGACTCAAGGAGTATATTGTCCTGGCGAGTATCAAATAGGACCCAATATCGTGCTCGCTGTTCTGAAAAATCATGAACAATGATTTAGTTAGACTCCAGCAAGCTACGGTAATGGATAATGTCAAAAATAGCGTTGGTTATAGTTACAAAACATCTTAAGGATGTCGAGTTTTGTTCATGTGACAACAAACTTCCGAAACAGAAATGGAAATAATACCCATCTTTACAAAGTGCTGTCAGACAAATTATGCTTTTACTAGCCTATTCACTTTTAAGGAGACCGACAAAATATCCAACCCATCCACGGTATGGTAAAGGTGAGGGTGATGCCAAACGCAGGAGGTATGCGGTATACTTTACGGTTGGTAAGAACTTAGTAGAAAAGGCTAGGAGGAGTTGATTTTCCATGATTCGGAATTTTCTGGAGGGCCTGAAATGAAAGAAAGGTAAAGGAATAAAAGACAGGCCCCCATAATGTTCACCCCAGGCTCAGATCTTCTCTCCGCGAACCCATTTTTTTACACAAAACCTTATAAATCAACCTTGGTACCTTCGTCATTTGATCGCATCCAAGCAGAAAGGGCAAAAAGGTATAACTGTCCAAAAATTAATTGTGAGTTTGTACAATGAATTAGAAGGGTTCAACAATCGAAAAATAAAACCAACAAATCTTTAATCATGGGCATTACCGTCATTGTGTGGAATCGGAGAAAAAAGGGGCAAATTTCACGACGACCGTATAATAATGGAAAATTTTATAAATCTATTATTTAAATTTATAAATTGCAAAATGTCCATGAAAAATCAGAAAATCAGGTGAAACTTTCCTCCGTTATTTAATCAAATTCGAAGAAAAGGTGTGAAATTTGTGCTCACATGAGATTCCCTCCCTGCCGATTCAAAGATGAGAAATGACTGGAACATAATATATAATAGAATTTAAATTGTAAGAAGGTCAGGAAAAGGAACACCCCGTTTACGCCTTCCTGAAAATTTTGCAAATCATGCTATTGAAAAGGTGTACTATAAAGTGCGGTTCGGAGTCAGGAATGCAAAGATGCAAGTATTCCGCTTAGTGAAACCGGACGACGACTTTTCTTCATTCGCTGCGCCGGAAGGGATAAAAATCGACGATCCGACGGAAACTGACGAACCCCCTACCCAAGCAGATCGTGCTGAGAGTAGCGCAAATAAATCTGCAGCACTCAACCTGTACCTCAGCTAATCTGTTGGTCTTTTTCCGAGGGAAAAGGCATCGATGTCGTATTAATACAGAAGCCCTGAATCGGAGGAGGCGAAACCATCATAGGCCTCCAAAGTAAATACAGTGGAATCCCGATAATTCGTACATCGATAATTCGTATTTCCGGCTAATTCATACAAATTTTCCGGTCCCCATAGTAAATGATCTTTATTTTGCACTCCCAATAAGTGGGAATCTCGATATTTCGTAGCAAATCGTCAGTCCCTTGACGATACGAATTATCGGGATTCCTCTGTGTTACAATTTATTCCATACAGACAAGAGGCACTGATCGGGACAAACCTAGAGCATGTGTCCTCGCAAAGAAGAACCTGCACATTTTCTGTGTCTGTTCCAGTGTCTTTACCATGGTAAAACTGAAATAGTCGGGAGTGGAGATCGTGTAGATCTCCCCTGCTTACATGGACCATCAGCTCCACCAGAAAATTGCAAGATTTGATGTCCACCATCGCATCAAGGAAGGCCAACTTGTTGGTAGCCTGCGACATCAATTTAAGGCATACGGGTTAGTACTTCAACCTTCCATTTACCCAGCTCGGAAAAGTGTTATTGCGAAGAGGATTTAACTCGACCGGCGGGGGGACCGGATGGCAAGGGTTTCCCTGAACTAACAGTTCACTTCCTCCCCTCCCTCTCGTTGGTGAAAGGGATTCCCTGACTTTAAAGCCTCCCAAAGCCGGAAGAGCGGGAGGGCTAGCCCAAAGTAATGTGTCAAACGATTCCAGGCTAGTTCTCTGATAACAGGGAGGTGTTTAGTTGGTAGTCCGAGAGCGTAAATGCATTCACCTACCCTACTCTCAAAAAAATAGTCTCACAATTAACGATAGGTTCACACGGTGGCCTGGTGTGATACCTCTGAAAGACATTACTGCACAATCTTGTGCTAAGGCTCTCTGTCGTGAATGGATTCCACGCTTTGGTGTGCCTTCAATTATAATCACCGACGAGGGAATGCAGTTTGAGTCGTCCCTTTTCTCAGAGTTGGGCTAACTCCTCGGTTTTAGACGCGACTAGACAACCGCGTACTACCCGCAGTGCGATGGGCTGCTCGAAAGGTGACACAGGACGCTGAAGGTCGTTATAATGGCCCAAGACAACCCTCCTTGGACGCAGGTCCTGCTACTCATTCTACTTGGCCTCCGGACAACCAATCGAGAAGAATTTGCTGCAAGTCCCGTGGATAAGGAGAGAACCTGAGGCTCGCCAGCGACCCTGTACTCGATATCAGGTCGGGACTCCAAACGCAACAGGTACTTCCAGCAGCGAAATCAACAAACATTGGTTCTTTTCTCCAATGTAAAAAATCTGAGTGTGATCCTGGATCGTTAGATTGGAAACTGAGCATATAACTGAGAGTTAAGAGGGCCTGTATAGCCTTCTACCTCTGCCAGTGGACCTTTTTAAGGAAATGAGGTCTTCGGCCGAGAGATTTTTCTCAGGACGTATACAATCGTGCTTCGTCCTATCCTAAGGTACGGTTCTATTTTGTAGTGGCAGATGCTAAGCAAGAAGTACAATAAAACCATAATTTATAATATTCAAAGAATCGTGTGTGTCAGTTCTGCAGTTCTGCCTGGTAGAACGTCCACAATGTACTCCTGCACCTCCTCTCCCAGGACCTCCACATTAAGTACGCACTGCAGGGGCGCGGAAAAGTTTGTGTGTGACGCTCAAGATCACCCTCCTCTGGGTTCCCGGTCATAGGAATATAGAAGCAAGTGATCGCTTTGGCGAACTAGTCAGGGAGGTTCTGCTCTTGGTACTCTCTCGGTGGGTAAAATCTGCGTCCCCCCGGCGACTTTCAGGAGCTGAATCTCTTCGCATCACTTAGCAGCCGCTGATTTCAGATAGCGATGGCCCACCATCTACGCTAAGTCGAGGTGAATTTGGGCTAGACACGTGCAAATGCGTAAAAGATTACAGCAGTCTACACGGGGTACTAGCTTTTAGGCGACCGCGCCACCAGACTCTATATACTCTACGGTTCGCAAATTCCCCAGCTCTAGCTAAAGTCACGCTGCGGAATTCTTTGAATATCTCAAAGAGATCTGCAGTTAACAGAGGGGGGAGCTATTATCCTTCGGGAAAGCTACGGACTGACGCTGAAGATCTGGGCCGGCTGAATTCTGCCCCCCCTTGCTCTTACCACCGCAATCATGGTCAAAAGAGTTTCCGGTATCAAAACGATGTATAATAATAATAATCGTTGCCCTGCCAATCGAAATGGATCAGGACCTTGAAGTGTATTAGAGCACTTCATCCAAGACCGTACAGAAGCATTGTACTCTGTAGGAAACAATGGGGTCATCATTGCGGCGTATCAAAGCGATAATTGGGCTTCTAGATACGCCCACTGATTCCTACCTGATCCAATTCGAAGAACCTTCTGTAAAATCAAAGATTCCCGTGTGCGGGCGGAAATGTGCTAGCCAAATTTATGAAGTCTCCAATCGGAATCATTGGAAAAATCAGCGAACCACACACAGTGAACACACAATTCCTACCCACTTGCTTTTCGGAGTAACTTAGGTGAATATAATAAGGTACAAAGGTCCAAGGTCAAAGGTGATGTTACGTGAGTTCCTGCCATATAGGCGAAATCTAAGGTCATCTGGTTCACAACTAAAGGTGAGACAGTGGCTGATTACTTGGCTGTCAATTGGAAGAAACCATAACACGCTTGTTTAAAAATGAGCTGTCCTAAACCAAAAAAAAAGTGGGAGTCAGTTCCTCCCTAGTTGATCCCATCAGTTTTCAAGTGCATGAGGACTCAGGACTCCCTCAGTTCTTAAACATAATCCTAAGTCCTTCACAGACTGTAATTACATTTGTAACCATTATCAGAACAGAAACCCCCCGGATTGCTACAGTCCCATGTTCCATATTGAATGTAGGCTAAATATTCATAACCGTGGATTCGAGGCTTATCTAACACCTTTCTACAATTAAGATAAAAATGGTGAAAAGTAGCAAGTCAAATTACTAAAAATGAAACTTCACATCTAAACTACGCCACGAGTCTTGAACGTTGTTATCACTAGGTAACGGAAAAGACTAAATTCACAATTGGGAAAATTAAGTTCTAAGAAAATCTTGGGATCTGAAAGCTTTTCATAACAAATTGAATTATGCCTGGAGCAAAGATTTTCAGGTGAGTGACCTCATCAGAAAATATTGAACAGCGAAACTCCTAGAAACGCCAAGCTCTGTTTAGGAAGGATAAGTAGGAGAGCTACAACATCAAAGCAAATCCAACCGAGCATAATGAATTTTCACTGATGGGGGATGAAAAAACAACATACAAACACAAAGGGTTGCTAAAAATACCACGGCAGGGAAGAGTGCTGCGGATCAGGAATCGCAAGCGTTTGAAAGCCATAAATGGTAGAGCATCTTGACTTTCTAGTGTCTTAATGATTTGCCTATCTATTTAGTATCTTTTTGGGAGTATAGACGAGTTCTGAGAGATTCAATTCCGAATGCTTCGAAGGAATACCGCTAACTTTTTAATGGGCTGGAGTATCTTTTATTTTCCGATTTTATTGCTTCTGGTGGTGTCCACCAAATATTGATTGCTGATACCTTCGAATCTAAAGATGTATCGCAATAAAACTAAGTATCCATAAAACATTAGAAAGGTAGCGGGAGAATAGGATGTTAAATATGCAATGCTTCCCGGGACCAGTGAAAGAAATGAGCGAATCTCGGAAGCTGTAAACCCAAAACAAAGCACTGGTTTCAATCACGTACTCACCGTGCGTGGATGAACGTTCGGCATGAGGAAGGGGAACCTCCCGCGAGGATACTGTCCGTCCACCTTTTGCAGTTCATTAGGATCGTCGTTGATGTCCTGCTGAACTCGAAGGCCAACGACTGCGACCGCTATCGATGAAACCAACGCCGCCATATGGAACCATCCCATCGTCATGATGGAATTATTACAAAATTTTGGCACCAAGAACAAAGTACACTTCACACAACTCTTTCTTGCGTCGTAACGCTGAACGGCTCGCTAACAATTAGAACACTGGCTAATGGAACCAGCGTCGGCTACTCCATATGGAATGCGACCACAGCTAGTTCTGTGGAGCAAGGGTGCTGCGTTGAGGAGCACGAAGCGCAACTAATGGGTTCCTGTTTGGTGGATCAATTCACCATCGACTGTAACGCGATTGGACTGCCGATTTGCCGCACGTTTTGGTATCGTAGATGCTTCACTGTAATTCGTATATTTGAATATCGATTTTCCAGGCTTTTCCCAATTCTCGAGGCCGGACACGTACGCACTTTCCGTTCTACTCGCGAACCACTGCGGACAAAACGTAGGAACTTGCTGCCAGGAATTTAGGATGTCGAGTGGATACGCAGGGATTGTCTCCAGGAATTTCTTCGTCTGTGGCGGGAGCAAATGTTGATGATGGATGAGTGCTTATGCTTGCGAAATGCCTATGCACTATCAATGGGACCGTCAGGCTGCTGACTGGTTCTTGCTTCTAAACGTTCCGGGCGAAACTTCGCGTATGATATGGTTGGTGATAAGGGAAGAATCCGCTTAAGCTAGCTTTTGTATAGTTGTCGCATATTTCCACACATCCACGAAAATGACGTGATATTTTCGGGGGTTTTTGGGGCTTTCCTTAGGGGAGGGACGTCACTTTCGTTGGCAAGCTCTCTGGCTTCGTTACTAATCCATTCCTAGTTTGTTCTTTGCAATAATTAGTGTTTCGTGGACCAGATCACGGTTGGCTATAGTTCAAATGAGAACAGAAAAACAAGTTTCTTACTGCCTTCGTGGTATCGGGAGAGAAAACCGAGTCACGCGCAAGTTTCCGTGGGGGGAATAGCATCCACACGCGAAAGCTCCCCCAAACCCCAACATTGCACACCAGCAGCAACAGTAACTCCACACATTCCACATGTACTATCGAAGAGGCGGGCGGGTGACCGGGAAGAGCTGAAAGGGTGACGTCACTCCATTCAACTTTACAACGATATCTCCGGCCACTTACAACAAAAACAACAACACTAATGAATTCACTGTGCGTATAAGCTGATAATGCCCCGCAATTTGTCGTCTGTTGACTATGTGATAATTTTCCGCTTTTCCTATTTCTGACGTCAACCACGGTTGGGGGTGAGAATCACATTTCCGTTCAGTTTTTCACGTAAAATGTACCAACTTGAAAGAGTTGGCTATTGGCCTCTAATACGAGTTAGTGGCGGAGAACAGACTACAATCGTGTGGACATTCATGTGCACCGCTCTTCGTGAGTACATCTTGGAACTCAAGGTTAGTTGCTCCGCTCCAACGACATCACTCACCTGCCAACAACCTACCTAGCGCAGGTAAACTGGATGGGAGGTAAACACAAGAATATGGTAAGTGGTAAACATTTACACTGATGCGGATTTAGATGAAAACGCTTAAACTGTAAAAGAGTAGTTTTAAAGTATGTTAAATTGTCGTTTAATTTTTCAGGTTTTTAAAAAATACTGGTGCATTGGGAGGTTTTTAAGGGGAGTGAAACTCTACTAATAAAGGACACGTCTTAATTTTGTGTACACTTAAAAGGAGGCTGGCACAAAAATTATTTTTATTTATAAATAAGAACTTTTGCAAAAAAACTCAAACTTATAGAAACCTTAGCAAGTTGAACTTTCAACCCCATCCCAGGAAAAATAGAGTTTTTATAGAGGGTGAAGTTGGAGGTCCCCCTTTTCAACCCCAATGAAAACTCGTGGCGGTCACCTCCTGCTTAAAAAGTTATGGCGCTTCAAGTTAGGGTTTTTTGATATTTTCATGATGGAATCTGAATTTTTTCATCGCTACCCCCAGAATGAAGACGAATTTGTGTGTCTGTGTGTATAAAGTGGGGGGGGAGAGGCAATGGAATTGTGGAGGCAGAGGCTAATTAACATGGATTCGTCCAGATTTCGCACGAAAACGATGCGATTCACCACGAAATGAAACTCACCCGCCTGAGTGGCCCGCCTACCTGTGGGTAGCGGGGGTGAGAGCCACGAGGCTGGCGGAGCTATCGAGAAGTAAAAAAAATCAGTGAGAAGTGATGCTAGCTCATCGGCTAGGCTAATGTTCCGTGGATTCCGCTTCCTCATTACAAGATAGACACGTATCATTTTGGAGAATCCCTATTCTGAACATATGCCTAACTAGTGAACTATGACGTCGACATGTGGTTACACGCTTCTACGCTAGCCAGACTCAGGAATATAAGGGCGGGGAGGTCCTTTGAACACTTCGATCCCTTAGTGCCATTTTACAAAGAAAATCACGTGTCATTGCCAGCGCATAAGTCCGCACCGGACCCTGAAAAATACTCAGAACAAACGCACGGATTCGCGTGCACCTGACGATATAATCACACGTTAGCTAAACCTAGAAATAAAACAAGTCGGGAAATCGGAAACTGGACGCTTCAGGTACGAAAAGTTTTGTGTATTTCTTAGTACGTAGCACGTAATACATCCATATATTATGTGAGAGTATCCACTTTCGGGTGATATTGACATTCATAGTCTTCAATTTTTAAAGAAGCAACAAATTTGTGGTATCATAACTTTGTTAGTAATAGTGCGATTTCCACCAATCTTGGTAACATCATGCTCTATATTATAGCCTATATCACTGCAAAATTTCATGCTACTAGGATGAACTTAAGGGGGGTTTCTAACCAATTACAAAAAATTGTAGTAATATATTATTATTAACTTTATTTAAACAGATATCGGCATGGAAGGTATTTCGGAGCCCAGGCACCATATAGTGACAGCCTCCTGATTTTTTTCAGATTTCTCGGTTTGGTAGTTTCTGAGAATGGCCCCCTTAAAGAAGTGATCACTTTCAACCCCCCGCGCTCGCCACTCTTCCAACGAATGTGAAAACTAAGAAGGCTTTGAAAAGTACTAATCGAGACCTTTAATTTGATACCCCACATGAGTATATTTGGTGAAAAAAAATTTTACAACCCCCTTTTGCACGTATGGGGACCCCCCTTAAATTCGACGTAAAAAGATGTAATTCACTGTATGCGTGAGCGTTTACACTTCCCACCTTTCTGCCAAATTTGGTGTCAATCTCTATAACGGTCTCCGAGAAAAATGCGTGTGACGGACAGACAGACAGACAGACAGATCCAGGGGTTATTCCCCCAGCAAGAGGAGAGTACCGACATATTCCAACCACCTCTGAATGTGACGGCAATTCTTCCAGTCACCAGAGACGAACTGCTGGAGATCTGCGGCAGAATAGGAGACAATAAAGCGCCGGGCCTGGACGGGGTACCGAATAAGGCCCTTCAGCTTGCCGTGAAATCCAGGCCGGACATGTTCGTTGAGTTGTTCGAAGCGTGCATGTCCGAAGGAATATTTCCGGCGGCTTGGAAGCGACAGAAGTTGGTACTTCTGCCTAAGCCTGGTAAACCTCCAGGTGAACCATCGTCATACCGACCCATATGTCTTTTGGACACGGTGGGGAAAATGTTGGAGCGGGTAATCTATAATAGATTACTCCCGGTTGTTGAGAGCCAAGGCGGCCTTTCAGATCGGCAGTATGGGTTCCGAAAAGCCAGATCAACCATTGATCCCATCAAATTGGTTACTGGCTTGAAGATGCAATTCACGGAAATGGTAGTACCAGCAAATATCGCGTGGTAGTAACCCTGGACGTGAAAAATGCATTCAATTCGGCTAATTGGAATCTAATACGCAAATCCCTAGCGAAGGTTGGTATTCCCGCCTATCTCGCTGCTATCGTCGATAGTTACTTAACTGAAAGGAGGCTCTGGTACGACACTGATGACGGACCGCAGGAGTACGTCGTTTCCGCGGGTGTCCCGCAGGGCTCCGTATTAGGCCCACTACTGTGGAACATCATGTACAACGATTTTCTTGATCTTCCCCTTCCGGAGGAAGCCACAGTGGTGGGTTACGCTGACGACATAGCACTGGTTGTTGTCGCAAAGCATCTCGAAGATGCTGAGTTATACTCAAGTGAGGCAATCAGTGCTGTCAAATGCTGGTTGGAGAGCTCTGGTTTGACGTTTGCGGAGGAAAAAAACAGAAGCGGTCCTCATCACGAAGCGCCGGAAGAGAAATTACGCCTGTGTTAGAATCGGGAATCATATCATCACTTCCAAGCCGACCATCAAATACTTGGGGGTGGTGATAGACAGGAAGCTCAGCTATAAGCAACACGTACAGTATAATAATAATAATAATCGTTGGCGCAACAATCCATGTTGGATCAGGGCCTTGAAGTGTGTTAGAGCACTTCATTCAAGACCGTAACGGTACACTACATTATACTGTAGGAGGCAATGTGGTCAGCATTGCGCTCGCCCGAGATTATTACCCTGATTTGACTCAGGTACTCATTCACAGCTGAGTCGACTGGTATCCGACGTCAAATCACGATACAAATTCCACTGCCACCAGTGAGATTTGAACTGCGACCTTCCGTACGACAGCCTTGCGCTCTAACCACTCAGCTATCCGGACACGTACAGTATGTTTGTGATAAATCATCCACTGCTAGTATGGCCCTGGCGAAGATGATGCCGAACGTGGGAGGGCCACGGCATACCTCTAGCTTGCTTATAGTCAGGGTGGTGACCTCAATCATGCTCTATGCGACCCCAGTTTGGAGCGAGGCATTGCGCATGTCAGTTAACACTAGCAAACTGAATGCAGTCTACAGGAGGACAGCTCTGAGGGTATGCTCTGCCTTCAGGACTGTCTCAGATGATGCAGCATTCGTCATCTCTGGAATGATGCCGATTGACATCTTGGCAGATGAGATGGCGAATATATACCATGTGAGGCCAATCTCTCCCTTATCGCAGACGAAGAACGCTGAGAGGGAGAGATCCATAAATAGATGGCAAGAGCGGTGGGAACGCTCGGGAAAGGGTCGGTGGACTCACAGGCTCATTCCTGCCATCAAGGAGTGGTTGGAGAGACGACACGGTGAGATTAATTATAATCTCACCCAGTTTCTCACGGGACATGGAGGATATCTCCAATACCTTCACAGGTTTAAATTGGAGACCTCACCCGACTGTCCAAATTGCGATGGAGTCCCAGAGGACCCAGAGCATGTATTCTTCCACTGTCCGAGATTTGTGGAAGAAAGGAGGAATCTAGAGGAGACTCTAGGAGAGGTGCTGGTACCAGAAAATCTGGTGCCAAAAATGCTAGCACATCAAGAGAATTGGGATGCGGTCAACTCCATGGTCGCATCTATTCAAGATAAATTGCGAAAAGCAGAGGAAAGGAGAAAAGCGCGGTCACGTGCGCCGCGTATAGAAGAAATGGGATTAAGCTAGAGTGAGCTGACTCCGCCCCGTGATGAAATACCTTATGGTGGTTCTGCGGGGCAGGGAGGGAGTCGGGGGTGGTTTTAGTGGGTAAAAATCCCACACGCTGGTGTGTCCAGACCTGTGTCTTTTGAAGATTTCCACCTCCTCGAAAAAAAAAGGACAGACAGACAGACAGTAAACCGATTTTAATAAGGTTTTGTGTTTACATAAAACCTTAAAAAGACGGCTCTACCGCACGCGTGGAGCCGTAAATCTTCGGACCCGAGTGCCGCGATCCTAAGGAAGGATCCACGACGGATCACATCCTGGATCATTGTTCCTTCTTTCTCAATAAGGCGCAGCCTCTGAGGTTCCCACCCTTTCTTGGCATCCTCAGGCCATTATTTTTGGACAATGTCCCTAAAACGTGTGTTTTGCCGTCTAAAGAAGAGGACAGAAGACGGGAGTCCTCCTTGTAGGTATTTGGGATAGCTCTTCCCTCTAGGTCGTCTCCGGCCACTTAGGATGGTCGTTTGAAGATCGCAATCCCATATTGTCATTACAACGTGGGGCACAATATTTCCTAGACTGAGGCATAACATTTCTAATTATAAGTTCCTCGAATCTGTGGAAGATGGCCTGTTCCGACTCATAACTTCGTTTTAGTATGTCGAATAGAGAATCAATCGATTCTCAACATTGTCCCCGGCTAGGCTCCACGTACACTTGACTTCATCTTTCTAGTTTTAGGTTCCACACCTTTTCCCTCAGAAGTAAGTGTTCCTAAGCCTCAATTTTCCTTTCCACCTTGTAAAGTAGAGTTTTCTGCCCTATCTTTGATAGTATACCACAAGAGCTAATCGTTTGTTATGTTTGTCTTGCACACTTAACGTCTTGTAAGCGATTGCCTTCCAGAAATCTCTGGATCTACGGGCTTTTGCGGCTATATGCTGAAAGGTATTACCGTCCGAGCTTCCGTGGAATGTCCTTTTCTACCTTTACGTTAAACGGCTACCTCGTCTAAAATTGATAGACAAGGAGTAGCTTCCTCAAAACTACAATTTTTAGTTTTAAATGTAAATATGGTATATATTTCTTCGGGAGCGACTTACCCCCTTCATCTCTTGGTTTATGAGTTTTGGAAAATTTAATCTTATTTCTTCTTCGTAGGGGTGAAGTGACAAGTAAAATGAATTTTTGATGGAATACGGAAGTATTTGGCTACATACTTTGCTGTTCCGTCCTCAATGAGTCATCCTCTCATTATTTTCTGACTCCAAAAGGAGAAGATTGAACTCTCATGATCCCTTTTGTTTGTTTTTATTATCTAATTCCTGTATTGGGGAGAAAATCGATTGTTGCTTCCTCGTTAACAAGCATGTGTCGACGAAACACTTCAATGGAGCTTCAGAATTTGTGGGCAGACCTTCGCGGTCAAATTTGCCACTTTTCTTAGGTTTGGGTTAGCTTTTAACTCTAGGTCGTCTCCGGCCACTCCGGATGGTCTTTTAATCATCGCAATCACTTTATTGTCATTACAGTCTATCTGTTCATCTGTCTGTTACATTCACTTTTCTCAGAAACAGATACACCTATTGACACGAAATTTGGCAGAAAGATTGAAACTGTAAACGCCCACGCATGCGGTGAATTACATTGTTTTAAGTTGAATTTGAGGAAGTTTCCCATATACGTAAAAGAGCTGTGCAATTCTTTTTTTCTCCGAATATAACTATGTAAGGTCTCGAGGAGTACTTTCTGATAAAGGTATTAGTTTTGTTATTGGTTGCAAAGGGGAAGTGTGACGGAGTCCAAAAAGGATCAAATACTACCCAACCGAAAAATCTAAAAAAAGTATGGTCGCCCATGCACATGGTATCTAGGCACCGAAATATTCTCTATTAAGAAAGCTGCTCAAATGAAGTTACGACAGTGGAATGCCGATAATTCGTACATCAATTATTCGTATTTCCGGCTAATTCGTACAAATTTGCCGGTCCCCAGAAGAGAACGAAAAAGTTGACTGACGGTTTCGTTCAGGTCCGGTCCTTACAATTAATTTTCTTTATTTTGTACTCCCGCTTACTGTTAATCCCGATATTTCGTACCAAAGTCCTTTGACCATACGATTCTACTATAATAGAATGTTATTATTTTTGAAATTTGCTTCAATTTCCTTAAAATGATCCTAGATCCGTTATATAGGCTTTATTATGAGGCAGCATTCTGAAAAGTTCGATAGAAATCCTACTATTATTAACAAAGTTATAGTAGATCAAAGTTTACCTCTTTCGCATCAAATTACTATTTCCTAAGAGTTCGAAATGAGTTCTCGTCGGTGTTGAGCTTGACGCATTGTTAAATTTCTTAAAAAAAAACCTTTATGTGAATCGTTTTGGAAACTATCGAATATACGCCGCTGGAAAAAGGTCGGAAAGGCAAACATAAGGCTCACGGCAACCGGTGATCTTTACTCTAAACAAATCTGCTCAGAAACTACCTAGAGAGAGATTGTCTTCAAAAGATAGTTGATTTTATGGTGTTCCCCAAACGAGGTGCGTTTTTAAACCAGGCTCATGCTGCTACTGCGGAATGCTTCTGAATTTGCAACTATCTTAAATGCCAAGGCCGCCAGTTTTCGCAAACTTTGAAGGGTCTACAATTCAACAGATTATATTTCCTTCTATTTCGTGTACCTTTCCACATTTTTTTTCCAAATAATAACAATAAGTGAATACGCTCGAAATTTACGCTCAGAATGCTCAAATCATTTAAATTTACACGTAAAGGCTTAAGTAAGATTTTCCTTTTTAGTGGATAAGATATTCTGTTTCAGCCTGGAAACTTTTTTTTTATTTGGTCCCCTCCCTTTGGAGAGACATTTTTGGAGGTATAAACCCGCCTCCAGACTTCACATTCCTACCAGAGTAGCTTACCCGGTGGGGTTTAGGTGTTTGACTATCGAGTCATGGCACTTGAGAAAATCTCTGCGTCCTGGCTGGGAGATAATATTATTGAATCGAGAACCCCGGCCCTCATCACGCCAAACTGCTAGCATTCGGATTAGCTCCAGCATTCGCCGTCCGATTCAAGATATTATCTCGCACAGTTGGTGTTCACGACGGACAAACATATTAGGGGTTGACGGGCTTCGTGACCGTATTGGTGCTAAGGTGATCCTCGTAACACAACCTATTTCTCATTTTTATTGAAAAGGTAGACTCCTGCTCCAAAACCTTGTTTTTGAACCATCGGTGTAGAAGTCGTCAGTATATCCTGCCATGCATTTCGCTGGTTTGTTCCAGTTTTCTCTACGTTTCAAGATAACTTCATATCCTCTACCAAGTTAGTTAGTTTAGTTAACTGGGGGGAGCCGCAGCCCCGAGCACTCAGGCCATTATTAGGCCCATTGTACTATCCCCGTAGTTGCCTATTCAATGGCTTCCCGCCTACGGTGCCCGCAGGCCTTAGCGAATCTGAGAACATTCTCCAGAGGCAGAGAGTGTGCAGATTCTTCATTGAAGAAAACCTTGCCAAGGTGTCTTCGTCTGAGATCCGAGGATGCCGGGCAGCTGCATAAAAAGTGCAGGGCCGTCTCCTCCTCCTCCTCACACTGGCTGCACACAGCCGAAACCACTACCCCAATCTTTTCCTTATGGTAGTTTAAGGGGCAGTGTCCCGTCAAAAGCCCTACTAGGGTTTTCATGTCCGACTTCTTAAGAGACAACAAAAATGCCGCTCTAGTGGCTCTAGGCTCTTTCACAACGATTTTCGCTTGCCGGCAAGAGTCCAAATTTTTCCACTCGGTTGCGTGATTCCTTGCAATTTCACTCTTCAGAGTAGACTTGACAGTAGATGGTCGGATTCCAAGAGCTGGTTCTGGCCCCACCATTGTGAATCCAGACCCTCGGCGAGCCAGTCTGTCAGCCTCCTCATTGCCGGCGATGTTAGAGTGCCCCGGCACCCACATCAGGAATGTTTCGTTCAGTCGGCCAAGCTTCAGCAGCACCTGATGACAACTCCACACCAACTTGCTTGATATGTTATTGCCATTTAGTGCTGATAATGCCGCCCGACTGTCGGAACAGATTCGAATGGTGCGACCCCTCCATTTCTGTCGCAGACATTCTTCTGCTGCCAATGAAATGGCATATATCTCCGCCTGGAATATGGTCGTCATTTTTCCGAGAGGTCGGGCCAGTTCTATAATCGGATTCTCCGAGAACACCCCTGCACCTGATCCATCCTCCATGACTGACCCGTCGGTGAAGATTATTAGGTCTGTAATCTGAAAAGACTCATGGCCACTTGTCGACCATTCTTCTCTTTCGGTGATTACGACAGGATATGTCTTTTCAAAGACGAATCTGGAAACCATATGATCGGTCGGCATCAGGGCTACCGGATGTTTTCCAAGGAATTTCCAGATAGACGCATGCCCGTTGGATTGGCCGCCTTTCTACGCCCCAATGGTATCGAGCCTATATGCGTCGTTGGCCGCTTTCCGTTTCACCTCCAAGTGAATTGGGGGTAAATTTAGGATAGCTTCAAGTGCCGCAGTCGGCGTAGTACTCATTGCTCCAGTAATACTTAGGCAACCAAGTCTCTGAATCTGCGTTAGCAGCTTCCTGCTGTTAGCAAAGTTCAGTCTTGGCCACCAGACGATGCATGCATACATCAAAATGGGTTTTATTATGGATGTATACATCCAATGTATCCGTTTAGGTGAAAGTCCCCAGGTCTTACCTATCGCATTCCTACAGCACCAGAGCAATCTGCAGGATTTCTGATATTGTTCCTGGATATGATGCTTCCACGTTAACTTGGAGTCGAAATGTACTCCTAAGCACTTGACTGTTTGTGCCAGCTGGATTTCCGCCCCTGCTAAGGTGGGTAGCGTATAGCTACCTCACCTAACGTTCCTAGTGAACATAACTAGTCCAGTCTTCCTAGCGTTCACCGTGAGTCCATTGCGGAGGCACCAGCTGTGGATTACATGCACATACTGTGTCCGCAAACTTGCCGGTAATTATTACGGCTAGGTCGTCCGCAAATGCTTGCGCGAAGACTTTTTTTGTCCTCCAGGAGCCACAGCAGGGTATCCATTACCAAGAGCCATAACAGTGGAGAGAGAACCCCTCCCTGTGGGCAGCCCCTGAGACATCCTGCTTCAATAGACTTCTGGCCGACCGATATGTGGATTTTTCTCCACTCTAGCATGTGAAGGATCCAACTGATTAGCAGCGGTTCGATTCCATGCTGTCTTGCCGCATCACAAATTGCCGCGAATGAGGCATAATTGAAGGCACCTTCGATGTCCATGAATGCGCCTAAGGCGTATTCTTTTTCGGACATCGCCTTTTCAATTTTTGCCATAAGTTCATGGAGTGCTGTCTCCGTGGATTTGCCTTTCTGGTAGGCGTGTTGCCTATGGTGAAGTGGCCACTTAGGAATGTGTGTGTCCCTTATGAACCGATCTACTAGTCTTTCTAGTCCTTTTAGCAGAAAAGACGTTAGGCTGATCGGTCGAAAGCTTTTTGCGTCTGTGTAGGTGGGTTTTCCTGGTTTGGGAATGAACAACACCTTCACATCACGCCATTTAATTGGAATATAAGCGCCTTTAGAGCCTTCTGTGCCTCTTTATAGCGATTCCAGCTAGTGCTTGATTCACCTTTCAGAGCACGATTGAGGAGCATCCTTGTCGTTCTCCTCTGTTTTGCCAATTCCGAGTTCCACCATGGTGTTTTACCCTTCTTTGGCATCTTGAGTGGACAGCTTTCTTCGAAAGTTTCTCTCATGCTAGTAGTGATCATCTGGGTTGTCTTCTCAATTCCAGCAATAGATTTGATGCGCTTCCCAGGGATCGTGATTCGGGCGCTCAATTCTGTTTGATACATTACCCAATCTGTCTTCCTCGGATTCCGAAATGGAGTGGGTGGAGGTGGATCCATGCCCATAACGAAATCAATGCGTCTGTGATCCGAGAGTGTGATATCGTTTGATACTCTCCACTCTCCGATCAGAGCCGCGATGTCAGGAGATGCCACCGTGATGTCGATGACCTCTCGCCTGACCACGTTGAAGAAAGTGGGTTCATTACCCACATTTAGGATCTGTAAATCGGTTCCTACTAGATACTCCAGTAGTCTCGATCCTCTTGCATTGATGTTCGAACTTCCCCAGCATATGTGGTGAGCGTTGACATCACATCCTGCTATTACCCCCATGCCTCTACTTTTGGCATATTGGATAGTTCTGATGAATGTTCCACTGGGAACGTCTTCTGCGTCGTAGGGGAAATATGCAGAGCACCATAGTATCTCTTTATCTCCCTGTTGACTTTTTACGGTTAGCTTAGCCGATGTGGTGTCGCCATCACATAGGTCGTTAACCAGGTTAGCCTGGAAGTCTTTGGAGACTACCATGCAGGTGCGGGGTCGATCGCTTCCATTGGCATACAATAGGTTAGCATGTTGGAAGTTTAGGCCCCTGACTGCCCCACCAACAACCCACGGTTCTTGTATGAGGTATCCTCTACCAAACAGATGTATGTGGATCCAATCAAAAGGCATTACTGAAACTGGACTCAGTTCTCTCAATAATTCTTCCAATGCTCTGCGTCCCTCACATCCATTGTTTCCCCATAGATCTAATCGAATTAGTCTATGAGCTACTCTCATTGCAGTGCTCTGAATAAATAAATTCAAGGACTGCAAACTTTGTAATGCATTTGAAGCTGCTTCGGATGTCATGCTCATGGCACCAGTAATACCAAGTCACACAGTTCTTTGTAAGGAGGCTACTTTACAGCGAAACTCTTTTGTTTCACCTGAAGCCACCAGATTACATTACAACTTGGAGCCTAAGTTCCCATGTCGAAGCAAAGATCTGCCTGCACAGCCAATAAGCTTGTGAGAGTTTGTTTCATCTTTGCATGTTTGCTCCACAGAAGCTTCTTTTCTAGAGAAACTTATCTTGTCTAGAAAACTCCCCCAACCCCCCTTTCATCTCTGGAAGGCAAAGATTATTCAGTTTCCTCCTTTTTGTAAATAATACCATTATGGTTTTATTTGGATTTACTGAAAGTCCATGCCTGAAGACACCAACTGTCAATCAAATCAACGGCGCGTTGTGTATTTCTACACACCATTCCGAGATCTTGACCAACAACTAGCACAGCGACGTTATTCGCATTAGCATGAATGTGTATTGGCAGATTTTGCAGTCCGCATAGTAGTGAGTTGATCAGCATACTGCACAGAAGTGGCGATAGCACACCTCCCTGAGACGAAAGACTGTCGTCGCCTCCGTTGTTAGGTAACGATCAACACCCACTACAGTACACAACAATCTCTGCGTTAACATAGCGTAGATCCACTTTGTAAGAGTTTCGTCAATACCATGCTCTCTGGCGGCATCACAGAGCTTTTGGAAGGCGCACAGTCAAAAGCCCCTTCAATATCCATGAACACCCCCATCGCGTACTTACCTTTCAGAATTGCATCCTCTATCTTTGAAACCAAAGAATGAAGAGCGGACTCACAGGACTTTCCACGTTGGTAAGCATGTTGATTTTCATTTAGGGGATGCGACTTTAGCGCCTTCTCGCGATTATGACGCTCAACCAGTCTCCCCAGATATTTCAGCGAAAATGATGTTAGGCTGATTTGCCTAAAGTTCTTTGGATTTGAATAGTCATCTTTCCCAGGCTTTGGTATGAAGACTACCTTCACCTTTTGCCAAGAGAAAGGCACGTAACATACAGCAAGACATCTACGAAAAATATTTCTATTTCTTAGAAGTTGCTCCAAGTGTTCTATACCCTCCTTTAGCATCGCTGGGTAGACGCCATCTATACCAGGTGCTTTGAAGTGTTCAAATCATAGTAAAGCAACTCTTGCCTTTCATTGGTAATAACGGTAACAACTGCTCTCGCAGTGTTCCAATTCCCCTTCCAACACTTTCGTGCTGAAGGGTTTGCAGAAACCGCCAATTCACTTCTTCCCAATTCTAAGACCTGTTCCCCTGGGTGGTGTACTTGCAACAGAGTTTGCATAGACTTGGCCGGCTCATTCTTATTAAGGACTCTACAGAGCCTGGAAGTCTCGCTTTCACCTTCCAGTTGCTTATAGTATGCTCTCTCGTTTCAAACATTTTACGAGCCTCGTATATTCCCGCTGTGAGTTTTGGAAGTTTAGCAAGTCTTCATCTTTATTGCTTTTGCAAGCACGATTAGCCATCTGGTTGATTTCCTGAGTCTCTGCAGTTCTCGGTTCCCCCATGGAACCGTTTTATCACATTGGCCTCGGGAAATAGGACAATCCTCTTCAAAGCCCTCTAAAAGTGTGCGATTCAGAGTTTTCAATTGATCTTCTATCGCCAAAGGAGTCCTCAGTTGCCTAGGCAGTTCAACTTTATCGCCAAGAAGTTCATTGAACTTCGTCCAAACCGTTTTCCTAGAATTTCGCCTTTGCAATACAGGCTGTTCGCCTGCAATAGTCAGAATGAATTCTAAGTGACGGTGATCTGAGAGTGAGACTTCATCAAGCACTCGCCCGTCTCTAATCAACTCTAACAACTTTGGAAGTGTAGATTGTTAGGTCAATTACTTCACTTCTTCTTGGCCCCACGAACGTATGGACGCATCCTACGTTCGCGGTCATTAGACCGGCTTAAGTGATAAAATCAAAAAGCTTCTCTCCTCTAGGATTGCATTTGCTACTGCCCCAACAAATATGGTGAACGTTCGCACAACCTATCAAAAGTTCAAGGCCACTTGATTCTGCATACACTCCCAGATCCCTTAGTTCTTGCGTCGGCGGAGGACGCAAAGAATCACAGGCCACTATGACGTTTCTCCTTTTATCATTAACCTGTTATTGTAAGTTGACCGTAACAAGGTCCCGGGAACAGAATTGTCTCAGCATGGTTGTCTCTAACAATTTTGGCATCAGAACGCAGGCCCTCGGTCTCGAGGATCTTTTACCGAAGAAGATCCTAGTCCCCTTGACTGATCCAATACCACAGATTCTGGTCAAGCGAACCCATGGCTCTTGAACCAGATATATATAAGAACAGTCCTGCAACTGCCAGATTTGCCGGTAGTAGACGGGAAGAAGCTTTGGCATGCTGCAGGTTTATTTGACTAATTCTTATGTTTGTAGCTATAAGTGCAGTCTAATATGAAACCACCGCGAACTGAAAAGTCTGCTGCGTTCAGTATGGATGAGCTTGCCCTCACCTTTCGCCGAAAGTTCAGTTTTCTTGTGTCCGATTTCTCTAGATATCGCCACACTTGGTGGTGTAGCAACGTCCATGTCCTCATTCCCAAGAAACTTCGCCTTCTTTCACAGTGCCTTCTGTCGTCTGCTAGAAGCCCTCCCAGGTTGTACAGAGTCCGGGCTGCATGGATCTGTTTTCACATACCGGCATTAGACCAGTTGCGTCCACATTACTAGCTTCCCTTTCTTCCGTTTTTCTGGGTACATGCGGATGAGAAGTTTCTGACAGGAGAGCCTGTAGTCCCTTCTCCTTTGCGACTAAAGTTTCCTTCTGCCGAGCCTTCCCCTGTATTTTAGAAGAGTTAGGCAACAGTGTCACCGACATGCCGACCGTAGTCAGATTTCCAGTTCGTCTCATTAAGGGAGTTACTGTTCTATCCTTTTTGGCTAACCGCGCCGTAGACACCGGGTGCAGGTTCCACTCCATTGAAATGGAGAGCCTGTCTTCCACAGATTTCTCCGTGGGGGAACATAAATTAGGTGAGGCCTCCAAAATCCGTGCCTCGGCCACGACCTGATTTCTCAGAATGGCGGGTGGTCTGTGACTTCTTACCACTTGGAGTTACAATCCTTTGTTTCCATCTCCATGCGTTTTGGACACTCTTAGTGTATAGCGAACCACTACAGGCTACCCCACCACGTCAAGGTGGTGTCCGAGGGGAGACACAAAAAAAGATACTTTTCAGAAACTATTCAATTGGTCATTGAGATTATTAAGAAAATATTCAGTATATATTTAAATTAAGGATATTTCTGGGTTTATTTCGCTGAAGAAGGCAGCAATTCGGTGCCGAAATAGGTATTCGGAGAATAATAAGAAACTCATTGAGTTGGAATTTGTTTGCTTTTGGGTATGCATTCAGTCAATGCAAAAACGCCGAGCGCAACACGCAATTATGCAGAAATAGATATAGTATTAAGAATATGTTAGCGAAAACAGCAGAGATAGCTTTGAAAGTTTTCGGTTCGATTTTTCCAAATGGCCGTCTGGATTCCACCCATCATACGTCGGTTTCATAAATTTTTCTTCCCCGTAATCACGAACTTCACTCCTTTTCCCCAAAATTAACTCACTCAATCTCGTTACGTGCTCTTTACAAGCACTCGGAAATTCAGACTTCGAACTACATTTTTAGAAAGAAAATTCATGTTTAAATATTAAATAATAATAATTTATTGTAAATATCTCTTTTGGGATCATTTATAAAAATGGAAATAGTCGCGAAGTAGAACTTTATAAAAAAACTATTCGCACAAATACAGAATTGATTAGAACCAAGACTGTCATCCACCATCATCATAGAAATTAATACCAATTTTTTCAAGATCATGGATCAATTGATACAAATCACTGGACCAATACATTACACCCAAATCCTAACTAAATATCAAAAATGCATCAAGTGATTGTATGATGACGAGTGGCTGGGTTCCGTTTTTATCACATAACCTACAACAGTTGAAACCTCTAATCGTCATAAAAAGTTTTCCGCAATACATCTAACAAATAATTTGTTTTCTTCGAAATCACATGTCTAATATACATTCCATTCCCACTATTCGCTATTCCAATTGACGCCAGCAGCAGCGTGTAACAGCAAATCGTCAAAAAGTATTTGTTTTTACTCATCCATGAGATTGCCATGTTTTTAGTGGCGAGTAGGTTACTTGTAGACGATCGATTGCCGAAGAATAATAAATATCTTACACGAACGATTTCGTTGTTTGTTATGACAAAATATTTTTCAGGTACTTTGCTCTTCTTATCAGCTGCAAAATGAAGGAGAAAATTAGGTCCAATTCAATGGGGGGGTGGCAGTTATAAGTACAACGATTTCCAATTGAAAATGTGGAAAAATCCCTCAACTTACTTTTAACGTGACACTGCAAATGCTCCGGGTGTTCAATATATTCGCATATTGCAACACACGATAATATCGGACCACATTTCGATGCGCCCCATGCAGCGCCATTCGGACTAAAATTCAAGCTAACGGAAAGCTCTGATGATAGATAGATTCCCTCTCCAAATAAGGCATTCTACAAAGATATTGTTAAAACGTTAATATATAGTTCAAAGCCTACAATTTCAAGAACTATCTGAAATTTGATTACTCACCTTACACATGTGTTGTTGTAGTCCATGATTTAATATAGAATTGAAACTATCCAATTTACTACCGTGAAAAGCAAAATTTGTCGTATAACCCTCCTGCAGTTTAGCAAATTTCGATTCGGCTTTTGAATTGGGCGAAGGGCAAACTTCAAAGATATGTGTCGGGCGAGCAACAGATTGCACTTGTGGAACTTTGGACAGGACCAGATCAAACTGAAATAGAAAGAATTAAGATTATACTAAATCAAGATAGCTCAAGGTAGATTTTACACTTTCTATCGAAATCAACGTAATTGGATTTAAAAGAAGAATTCACATGCGGAGAAGCAAAGTTGGAAACTGAAATATCACCCAAAGAAGATTTCATTTTATTGGAGTCAACAATTTTTCAAAAATCGTGATCTATTCTGCTCCCTAACCCTCATTGTTTTTTCATTCGGATTCGGCTCTATCTTGTTTTTGTTTGTAGTAAATGACGTATGAGGAATACCTGAAATACAAGGACATGGTCCACGTTCCTGAACTAGCTATTACATTGATAACCACTTCCAACGAATGGTTGGTATCAGGAGAGATATACAAATTGATCGATACCCTGCCCACTAATAGAGATAGGGAGAGTACGATGACCCGTCAGATTTAGAACCTTGGTTCTGGTGGTGTTTCTCTTCAGTCCAACTTTACTTCCATCTCTTTCCAAATCCCGAGCCAACCCAGTGAGAGAGCAAACATATGTAAGTCATCAGCATAGTCAAAGTGTTTGAGAAAAGATGTCATCGTATATTGAACGCCGCCATGTCTTCCGTACATGGCAGCACGAAGAACGTCACCGATATCAAGATAAGATAACAATAATATCGGTGACAAGATGCAATCCTGGCGATTGGGACCTCAAAGTGGAAGTATCAGATCAGCAGTAGCTTCGATAAACGCTGCGGATAAATCGTGGAGCCCAGTAACTTCACTCTATTTGAGAGCATTCTGCTTAACTACTTCCGTATCAGAATGTTACGGTGGCCAGCCATGTCGTAAGCAGAGGAACCTCGCCGAAAGTGAAAAGAACCGTAGTGAAATGTCCTTTCAATCTCTTCAGTTGCTCGTCCTCGTAGAAGAGAAGTCGATCGTTAACGTTTTCCACAGGACCATTGAAAGATTTGATGCCAGATACACGCTCTTCCTTGATGCAGTATACACTTCCGAAATTATTGCGTTCTGCAGTATTTTTCGCTACCTTTTTGTCACGGCGCACACGATGCTGAGCTTTCATTCTAGGAAACAGCCATAGTCTGCTTCCGATAACCAAAGGTCTTCAGAGTCAGTCTCTATCCGAAGCGTTTGTAGCAGTAAAGTTCCGAAATTTTCAGGTTGGTAATACACAAATTTCTATCCCTTGCAGTCGCCTCTCACAACAGGCAGGGAAGACTGAGTGTATTATTAAACCCGATTTCACTTGGCAAGCCAGATCAGAGTGAGCAGATTGGTATTTGTTGACTAGAATATGAAACGCCACATCTTAGGCATAGAACAGCTGTTTGCCTTCCAGCAGGAGAACAAACCCAAATACACTTCCTTCCCGGTACGAGAACGCCCACCCAATCCCTAAACGGTGAACCTTAATCTAGTTGAATGTTTGTAGCATTTGCTTGAACTCCAGGTCCATAAACGGAATATCTCCATAAAATATGATTTCTCGGAGGCATTGTATAAAGCTGTGAACGAAAATCTCCTTCAATATAGTCCTCATTGTGTGCAATACAGTCGTGATAACGGCTAACTCAATCTTCCATACACTTTGCATAGGCCGAAGAAGCTATGGCCTTCGATTCAGGTTGCAAATTCTGTATGATGCCTTCAATTGACTCAAAACGGGTCCCACGGAGTGACAATTTCAGTTTGGGAAAGAGAAAAAAATCGCATGCAGCTCATCTTCATTATTGATGCGTTCGAGGAAGTCTGGTCCACGGGAAATCAGGTCTTAAGTAATCTTTTTCCGATACTCTTTTTGCAAAAAATTAAACTCTTTCGATACCAATCTTGCAGTGACGAGTCTCATACCCAAAACGTTGGTTAAAATTCTATTAACAGTCATTTTATAAATGCCCGACTCACGAGGTTGAAGGCTATCCGGAACGAGGCAAACCTTCCAGCCCTTCACGCCCTTCTTTGACCGATTTGTACCACCCGTATGCTTGTGTTTTTGATATAGATAAGTCACCGAAGGCCTTGTTCAACATCTGATTTTCTTATGTACAGAATTTCGGCCGTATAAAATCAAAAATATGGTTTGCAGCTAGGAAAAACCACTCTTGTCTCATATGTATATGGACTTGAAATAGTCTAAGTGTAATCTCGCGGTGTTTCTTGCGATTAAATTATGTGAAATAATTAAGACTTGTTTTTGCTTTCCGCTATTATTATGTATTAGCCTCGCAAATACCGATATTTCGGGAACCACTTGCTCCCTTCATCAGTGCTATAAGTCCCCCAGGGTCCTGCCTGGAGCAGACTTGTAGCACTGATGAAAGGAACAAGTGGCTCCCGAAATATCGTCAGGGGCCTACCTGTCGCTGACTTGTAGCACTGATGAAGTAAACAAGTGGTTCCCGAAATATCTGAATTTGCAACATTCATAAATAATATAAGCGAAAAGCGTCTTAATTATTTCAAATGAAGCAAAGTGTTTGCGAGGCTAGTTATAATGTGATAGATACTATGATGTGTGGTTATAAATTCGTACGAAAATGAATGAATAAGAAATGTGCCAAATCATTTAAGGGTAGACTTCAGTAAACACTTCTGTTAAATTACTATCATGCTTTCTTCGTTCAGCGTGCCAGTAAACAGGTAATGCGGTCTGAACCCCTATTTACTAAAACATGCAAAAGCATGGACCTTCACTGGATGTTTAACCATACGCTGGGTGTGTGGTTTCCCATGCCGACCACGCTCGCTTGTGCGTATTCCATGTCCAAAAAGACGCCTCAAAGCAACTAATATCTTATTTGCAACGCGCATTAATAAACACTACAGGTAATTAATAGATGTCATAATTATCCAGGTGAGACAATCTGATTTTATTTTCCAGCGAGAAGAATTGGAAAAGCGGGGCTTCAAAAGGGTTCTCCGGTTGTGTACCTTGTTGTTTTACATTAGTCCAATTTACTTTTGTCGGGATATACTCGATGGCTTTATATCAGATGGTCGCGAGATAGAAGTCCATGGATTCGATCCTGACTTCACCGGAATTACCGGTCTGAATAGAATTAGCCAGTAAAAAAATTTGTACCCGGGAATTCATGGGTGAGGTGTTCCAAATAGTGTAATATTAATTTGACGATGTGCAAAATCGTTCAATACTGCTAAAGTTTGGACATAAAAATAAGTTGTAGGGGAGATTGGCGTCGAACAAACAAATCCCTGAAGGAATACTGCATATAATGAAAGTGCTACAAGATAGTGATCATTTGTTTGTATACTCTCTGGAATCCTTTAGTACGTCAGTCGCAGGGTTTCCAGCGTGAATTCGGGGAAGCGACTCAATGAAGCCGCATTTGGTAGATCTTTTGTACAAAAATGAACTTTGTACAAGATACGTAAGTAACCTTTAAAAAGACATATACTACAATTAACTTAAGTAAAATTTGAAATACTAAAAATGGTGGTCAAGGCGCCAATTAGCTTTCTAAGAAAAGAAAAACAAAAAAAAAACAATTCGGGAAACCGAAAGCTTGACGCTTCAGTTATAAATAATTTGTGTAACGTAGTTCTCCATTGGCTGATAACATTGACCCGAAATATTTAAATCGCTCAATTCTGGGCAGGTTACTGCCATTGCAGGAACTGAGCGATTTAAATATCTCGAGGGGCAGATTACCGCCATTGCCAGAACTTAGCGATTTAAATATCTTGAGGGGCAGGTTACCGCCATTGCCAGAACTTAGCGATTTAAATATCTTGAGGCAATGTTATCAGCCAATGGAGAACTGCGGAATGAAATTGCTTCACGCATTACCGCAACCTAGAGCAAGTGGCATTCCACAACTGGTGTTCTTGGTGATCGACGTATCAGCGCACGTCTCAAATCTAAAATTTACTGCAATGTCGTCCGTCTCCCGCTCCCTATAGTTCTGAGTGTTGGCCAACTATAAAAGATAACAGCTACGACGATGAAATCCGCGCACGGTTGTTGGCAGTCAACAGAGCCTATTTTAGCTTACAAAAACTGTTCCGCTCGAAACATCTCACCATAGGGTCTTACTATACCAAGACAATGATCTTGCCAGCCCTCATGTATTCCCTGGAGACTTGGGTTCTTAGCAAGAAAAATTGCGAATCCTTGGCCGCATTCGAGAGAAGAATCCTCCGAAGAATTTTTGGCCCCCTACATGAGGAAGGACGATTCCGTAGCCTATTTAACGACGAAATCTATGAGCGATACCACGACCGTCTAGTTGTGGATAAAATCTGGCTCAATAGGTGGACGGGACACTTAATCCGTATGGATGAAGATGATCCAGCCCGGAAAGTCTATAAGAGCAATATCTATGTTAGAAAAAGAAAACGAGGCAGACCCTGCCTGGGATGGAGCGATGGCGTAGGTTAGGACGCCAGACAGCTTTTAGGGATATTGAATTGGTGCAATGGCGCAAAACCGAAGTGTCTGGAGTTCCTTATTAAGGCAGGCCTAGACCGGATACCGGTTGTTACGCCGTTGATGATGATGAATAAGATTCTGACACGAAAAAAATGGTTTTGAAGTTTTGAGCACGAGCGCCCTGTAACGGCCCCAGTGTGCGCCGTAATCTTGTATGCATTGGCATGCGTCTGGCACAAGAGCTCTCGTGATCCTCCTTAACTTAGCTCAGATGATGAGCCTTCGCCACCTGAGGTGCACCGCTGTTAAATAGTGCGAGTAGATTCCGGCCTTAACAATCCTCAGCGAGACACCGACTGTGCCGCCGAACAGCTGCCAAAAGCAGAACCCCGCCTGGCTAATCCGTTAGCCAACCCTTTCCCCTCTATGTTCCTAGGATCGGGAACACAGAGCAGGGTGATCATAAGCGTGGCGTCCAGATTGTTCAGCGCATTTCTGCACTACCCTACCAGCTTGGAGGATACCGCCGCTGAGTACAAAGCCATTAAGGCCGCTTGGCATTCGTTTGCATTCGAAAAAAGTCCTGCATCGACTCCACAGACTATCTTTGATACGTTGGTAAAGAATATTGTGCCGCCGGTCTTCCCTCTGGCCTGGTTGGAAAGTTCACAGCAAAGTTTCTCGTGAAGTTCAGCGTGGGTGTGGCATAGTCCGTGGGGTATGTCCAGATTTCGCGAGGTATTTCGTCTAGGATGTTAGTATAACATCGCTGTGGAGCATTCGGACTCACGTAGTCTGACGTCTATAGGGAGGAAATGCAGTAGCACCTGCACAATTTAAAAAAAAAAAAAAAATGT
This sequence comes from Hermetia illucens, assembly GCF_905115235.1. Classification (NCBI taxonomy): domain Eukaryota; kingdom Metazoa; phylum Arthropoda; class Insecta; order Diptera; family Stratiomyidae; genus Hermetia; species Hermetia illucens. Next base: position 28,321,555 of record NC_051849.1, read on the forward strand.
TTTTTCTATGTTAACCTACGAATATATCAGCCCACAAACTTTTTAATGGGGAAGTGACCATCACGAGTTTTTCACCCGGGTTGGAAGAGGCGACCTTCCTCCTTCCCTTCATAACCTCCTCACTCCCCCTAGAGATGGGGTTGAAAATTCTACCTTTTAGCCTGTGTACATTACGACCAACATTCAGATGGAACAGCTTCAGATAGTGACATTCGCTACCAACCTGAAGCACCGCCTATAATTCTCAAAATGATTCGATATTCTTGCCACCGTTGCTGCAATCTGAAAGATTCATTTTTCCACAGACTTACAACTTGGTTGGGACACGGCGTGCCTATCTGTGGGCACCTTTAGATTCCCTAATATGCTCCTCTCATAAAATTCGATTGTTCTTGCTATCAATTTCTACATCTACACTGCGTAAATATGTGGTGTCAGCAAAAACCACCTGATAAGATGCTTGCAAACAGCTTAAAACATCCAAAGGCATTGAGTTCTAATTACAGAAATCTGCGGTCTAAGCCACTGATAAACTGAATATTCCCTGCCAATGAAAAATCTAATCAAACACGAATATTTCATCAGCTGGTCGTGCAGCCGCCTCAGCTAAACGAATAATAAACGCACACTGACGTGTACCAAACAAAGACTCTTATCGGAAACGACAATTAGCCGCCATAAATGCTTGCGATAAGCGTTTGCGCCGCTGATTACAGTAATTCGGGGCACGTACCTCGCTCTCCTTGATCGTCCTTAGTGTCGTATCCTTTTCGCTAATTAGCACCCAATGGAGGAGTTCGACCACATCAACGTCCAATTCATCGTAGTTTCCTTCGTTGATGGTGCCCAGAATGAACCCCAACGCTGGCGTGTCGTTGATTGTGCTGACCTGGTCGTGGAATTAGAGGAAAGTTACCAGGGGCTGTGGTGTATTCAGTCAATTATTAGAAATTACCAAATAGTCAATATCGAATGACCCATTGATGACATATTTCGGTGGCAAAGGTCTCAATTGTGAGTCGTATCGATAGCTCAAAGCTGCTGCAACGAATAGTGTCCACCGCGAGTCCGCCGCCAGCAAGTCCTTCCCCAAGATCGACTTCAGGTCGCAAATCTTCTCCACGTACTCCCGGGCAATGTGCGATCCTGGCGCCACCGACATGTTATTGTTCCGTAAGTTGGGCTCGCCAGGATCCTCGCTGCCAATGTTCCGATAGTTCTGTCGATTCACTGAATCCACCATTTGGGTCACTGGCGCATAAACTACTTTTCAATTTTCCAATTTTTAGTCTTTTTGAATTAAAGACCGAGAGCTCTTAAAGCAGTCTTCGAAGAAGTCTAGAAACGCGTATTTTGCAAACACTCGCAGATTATTTTTGATTTATCAGAAAAGTCCAAACAAAACGGGAAAAGTGAAATCTTTGCGTTGGAAATATTTATGGTAACTATTTCAGGGTGAAACAAAGCCCGCAATTTTTCAATTTAACTAAATTTATTTTGAAGGATGTTCTCCTGAATGTTTTGTTTCTAATTTGGGTATATTTTTGTTTTGACTGACCCGCGCCGGACAATTGAATGAGAAATACTTGACGAGGCGACCCGTAAAGTAGGCACTGATGTGGAGAACACTGCGCCTGCGGTTGCTACCACTTTTCGTAAGATAAGAGATACCGCACTGGAAGCCTAAACGAAATACGAATCAACGGAACGAACTAAAAGTACTGAATATTGGGCTGCATTTTATATTTCCCGTGGAGCCTAGATGTGGTGGTAGTGCCTTCGCCAGTCGTCATCGTCATATCAATAATCGAAATTCGAAAATAAACATTACAAATTCAGTATCAATTCACAACCAAATGTAACAGGTTCGGAGTTTATTCACAATGAATTTGTTCAAAATCGAGTTCATTACTAAATATTTTATCATTTAATGAAAAGTAATGATCAAAAATAATTAATTAGTTGAAAATTCGAGCGAGAAAGTTCACAAGCTTACACAATTACATATAATCATCCATAATATCAGTCGAAACTAAATTATTTAAGAGATCCACCTAACAAAATGCAAATGCTGTCATAGTGCTAAGCGACCTTTAATCCAACTTGACAGCCGAAGAATATCGAAATTTAGAATGTTTTAAGAGGTGAGGTTTCTACCTGTCACTGACATACTTTCTAGCGATTCGTGGAGAAAATACTCAGTATTCTATAAGTAATCGTGGAATAGCTGTAAGAAGAATGGCTGACGTACTCGATATCGACAATGCTGAAGATTTTGAAGTTGACGATGATGGAGATCGTAAGTAATTTGTGATTTATTGTTTTGACGTTTGTTTTTTATTGTTCTAAGTGATTTCGCTATTCGCTATTATTAAGAATAATTGGCCTCACAATGAAGTTATTGCGTTTCTCATCAATGTTTCGTTTTTTCCAGAGGGAATTGTCCGCCTAAAGGAGAAAGCTCGCAAACGCAAAGGACGCGGCTTTGGCAGCGAAAGTGTCCCACGCGAGCCAATTCATAATTATGACCGCGTCCGCAATGAGGAGGAGGACGAAGCCGACCCAGGACCACAGCGTTCAGTTGAGGGATGGATTCTCTTTATCACATCCATCCATGAAGAGGCTCAAGAAGATGACATTCAGGAGAAATTCTGCGAGTATGGAGACATTAAGAACATTCACTTGAATTTGGACCGAAGGACAGGTTTCTCTAAAGGATACGCCTTGGTGGAGTATGAAACTTACAAACAAGCATTGGCAGCAAGGGAGGCGTTGAATGGGACTGAAATTCTTGGACAGACGATTAATGTGGATTGGTGCTTCGTGAAGGGACCGAAAAGAACAAAGAAGTCGTCGGACAGGAGGAGGCGATAGAGGGAGTGGATGAGTTTTGTGTTTTTATCCCCTTCGGAATGCAAATCCGATTGTATCTCATTTCATACCGTAGATTAATGCACTTATACAATGTGAGAGATCATATGAAAAAAAACTTTTTATTTAATAAAATGAAACGAATTGGACACATTTCCTGTTTGATTTTCCAATAAGAGCATAGTGCCATGAGCTCTATGAGTCTCTGCTTCAGTGAGACCTTTCCATTTTCTATGGGTGTTGAGGTGAGGTGGACAAAGTATAGTATAGGTCCCAGGGGGAAACGTGGATTGGTACCCACGATGGAGCATAAAACCTGGACAATGGCTGCTGAACCAACAGCTCTACCACCAAACCCTATCTGCACCTGCACGTGATGACCGCTGGGAGCTCTTTCTTAAAGAAAAGCTGCAGACAGAAGGTTGAAGGTGAGTCTCCCGCGGCTAAAAACGGGACAAATTGTACCAACTGGTCCTCCAGGATGGGGGTTGGGTAGGGAACCCTACACGGAAAACAACTTGTTACGAGGCCGCAACAGGAGCCGCGGACTGGACTGACAACACAATGAAGAACCCGGCAACGACAACGGAATAACGAATTGCGCATTTTCTCATGAAAAGTGCGCTCCCTGCGCAGAGATCAAATAACGATTTGCGCATTTTCTCATGGAATGTGGGCTCCCTGTACATAGATGACGCTGCCAGGCGATACCCTGTCCCAATATAGGGGAGAAGGATATCTTCTATGAGGCAGAATAATGAACCCTCGAAGTCTGTCCCAGATATGATATCAAAGTCATATTTGGGGATTTTAATAGGCGAACGGTTATGCACTCTATGCTTGCGAGGCAAATTTAGAAATATAAGCCTCATTAACGTTCACGCCCCTACAGAGGAGACTGCACAGTGGGAGAAGGGTACCTTCTACGAGCCAGTAGAATGTACCCCTGTCCCAAATATGATATCAAACTCCTACTTGGGAATTTTAACAGTCAAGTAGGGACGCAGCCCATATTCAGGCGATACGTTGTCTCCCATAGCTTACGTCTAAATACAAATGATAACGGACCGCGAATTATTCAATTAGCAGTGTCATACGAAATGATTGTTGGAAGTACCTGGTGCTGTTAGTTAACAAGACGGGTCGCTCCGCGTATATTATTGAAGTTGATATCCCCCTAATAGCAACAATGGACGAAAATATGTGGAGAAGAAGGTGAACTATAAACCACCAGCTCGGAAAATCAAAGAAATTTGGCATCTCAAGAAAGTGGTCGTAGTTCCCATAATATTTTCAGCTGCAGGTATTGTACCAAAATCCTCCATGGCTTCCCTTGATGTTCTGGGACTCTGGTTCAAACCATGGAGAAATATTCCATTCTGCATACATGCTTGATATTGCAGGGAGTTCTATACGGATTCTCTCATTAGCCTACCGCAGGTCACCACCACCAGCGCCTCTTTATATTTTAAGTAGGTAGGATAATCTGAGGCTAAATGCTTGGCACTTAATGCTAGTATTAAGTAAAATCCGGCATCTACGAGATTGTGATAATTCGGGGAAAAATAATAATCGTTGGCGCAACAATCCATATGTAATAGAAAACCGAAGCGTTTCCATGGGCGGTGTGTAACCAAGAGACCTTCACACCGTGCTGTGAAAGATTCGATTCTCTCATGATTAATTTCTCTGAGAATTTCTGCATTTGGAGGTGCAGCAGTACCTATCTCCTCGTCCACAAAGAGTCTCATCTCATCACTCAGAGAATTCTTCCATTTTCAAGTTTACACCTTCCACTTTTCGAAAAATTATTAACTGGTAGCGAGTCCGCATATAAGGGTTCAGCCACTGTATGCACTATTCTCCGCGCGCAGTTTTATTGAGGGGACGCACACCGAAAATGCTATGACTTTATCTATTTTCTATGAGTTCAAAAACATCATTCTCTGTTGCTCTCAAAATAAAGATGCTCTACAGTTTCTTGATATGATTGAATTGCAAGGTTTTTAGAAAAAAAGTGGAGTACCATATGCCGACTATCCTTGAACACCTACAGACTCTTCTGGTCCAGTTCGAACACCAAATTGAAACCCTCCACGCTTATAAGTTTGTTCTTCCTGGCATTCATGAACTTTACCCTCCAGCGTCCGAAATTTTCTGTTCTGTTTACCTTGCATGCGAATGATGTTCCCTGCCTTCCTTCGAGGGCCAGGCATCCAACATCCGTGATAGTTTGGCCCACTCACAACTGTGAACTTGGCCTGACCGCTAGAAATTAAAGTTGTTATTACCTACTACGACCATTCGTTCTTAATTTAAACCTAGAAACTGAGCTTCTAGAAGGATTTCTAAAGATTATTTTGCAGATTTTTCAATGTCCGAACAAGATTAGATGAATTTTTAGGCAGAATCAACTGGAACCGATTTCCTTTCTTCTAAAAGTCTCTTCCACGAATCCCTCTTGGCTATAGTATATTGTGTAAACATTTGGTCATATTCCTCCACCACCTTGGCTCTTTGTGGTCATCGGCATATTTTCTGTCGTAAGACAACCCAGCTTTGCGCCGAAATCCACCAAATACGATATAACTAAAATGTGTCTGACGTCTTGCCGGATGTCATCGCCCTATCTGAGACAGGGTCTGCCGAACTGTTACAGGTTAAATGATTTGCCCACCACAACCTTCTCATCTGGATTTTGTTCACAACCAGACGGTCATAGTACCGCTCATAAATTTCTTCGTTATATAGGCTATGGAACGATCCATCCTCCTTGATTTGATTATTTTGCGATTCGACGCCCTCCCCGGTTCTCATGGTGAGCGTTGGCTTCGTAGCTGAGGAGAAATGTATTTTTTTTGAGAATTGCGGAGTCCTAAGTCCGCATCCACTTGTTTAGGGCTTAGCGCCCAAACTTTAAAAAATATAAGGCGAAGACGGTTTTACGGTTCCTTACCAGAGTAGAGGCAAATCGTCAGACGCTACCTCACCTCTGCCCTGGGAGCAGCGTGACCGAAGCGGTTCGCAGATGTTAAGTGCTCCTTTATATAATTCGCAGAACACAACATGACTACGAACTATATTGAGTGTAAATCCGCCCGTACCTTGGATCAAAGCTTGACCAGAGATAAACATATTTTTTTGAGGGTTGCGGGGCACTTAACATCTGGGAGTCGCTTCGATAACCCTGCCCCCAGAGCAGAGGTGAGGCAGCGTCTGACGATTTGCCTCTGCTCTGGTAAGAAACCGTAGAGCCGTCTTCGCCTTATATTTTTGAAGAGAAATAGTAGCGCCTTCCCACCGACGAACTTCGCAGGTCTAACGACTTATTTTGGTGGGACCTGGGTATCATCTCTTGAGAAATATCCTGATGCCATGACTGCCTCTCGAATTCGTAGAAGCTTTGCCGTCTCAATCATTGCGGCTGGTCACCTGGCCTTGGCCCCGATGCTGGAGGCTTATTTATATCCTGAGCTTTCTTAAGGCACTCTTTAGGCTCTAGGCCTTTCTTCAGTTAGCGTAGATACCATTTAGCACCTGCGTTGCTGAAGTCTGTCTTCCGCCTTCTTGGGTGTAGTCAATTGTAGTTTTATTTGCAGGTGACTTGTTCGCCGTGCCACGATCTCCTGTAGCATAAACAATTCCATTATTGCGTTGATGAGGGAAACAGAAACTGCTAAAAATAACAACAATTTCGCTTTCATATACCGCATCATTTCGATAGTCCTTTTCATCCACGATGTTCAACAGCTGAAGAGGCGAAATGAGTACTCCACCATGATTCTCAATAGTATAAATCTTGTGAATGAGTTAGGAAGCCACCGTAACATACGGACTTTTCCTGCAACCAAAAGGCAAATTATTTTTGCCGTCAATGCGCTCAAATGGAGTGAGCGGGCTTAAACTGCAGACCTATTCTTTGCACCCGAGGACTGTGGAAAGTCGATATTCCCTTTCATTAGTAAATTTGTAAAAAATTTTGAGTTCGTGGAAGAAAGGAAGGATTGTTAAAATTCAGAAAACGGGCATCCGACTTCTGTCCGGTAGCGTCAACAAGGTATTTATCTGGAATGCTCAACGCAGGGGTGAGAGGTACTTGAAGTACCTCTCGCCCCTACAGTTAATAACTATTATCAGGTGGACACATGGCGACGCAAAATATCATGTGCTGGAGCGAAGTCTAAAGGCAAGTTCTGCAAGATTGCAATTTGTCATTGATATATTATCTTCTTGTTATCTTCAATGGATATGCCATTATTCCTAAACCATCTTGTTCTCACATCGAGTCATAGATTGAGTAAGTGGCAATAGATAGGTTACACATTAGAGAGGGTCGGCAACTTTATTCCAAGATGGCAAACGAATTGGTCACCCCAATAATACATGACGCAGCAAAATGGAAGGGGAATAAAAGCTTCTTGGGAAGTCCAGGGGAGAACTGAAGCACATTGTCAGAAACCGACAACAATGGAAGGTAGGCGTAGTTGATGCATTATTTCCTATTTAGAGGTGAATTACAATTATAAATCATTAGGATGCGGTAGGCGGATTTTATAATTCATATGGGTAAAGATAATCTAGCCCGGAAAGTCTATAGGGACAATATCTTTCGTAAAAAAAAGTGATGTGACAAACCCCTTTTTCAATGCAGGCCAGGAGTCTAGGCAATTGATAGGGTACTCGAATTTGTGGACTTTGTAGCAAACTGGTATGTTTAGAGTTCTTTATTGAGGCAGGCCTAGATCGGACACTGTTTTTTGCGCCTTTGATGATGATGATATGATTGAAGTAATGGTAGTTTTCAACAACATTCGCAACATATCTATAACCTCTTGGCGATGAATTTCTAAGGTGCGCTTGCGCATGACGCGACCAACCTTCTTTCTCAATTGTTCGACCCTTTTATTGAATCGAAACACTCAAAACTGGAAAGCTCTGCTATTCACAGAAATCTGCTAAACCAGACTATCACCCAAAATTATATCAATGACAATGATATTCTTATTTGCCGAAGTGAACTTGAGATTGATGACCTAGTCTCCGTATATGAAGAGTATTCGAATTACTCCTTTGATTGGCCTGCTACATTGGAAATTCTCCACCAAGCTCATATTTGCGGTGTTTCGATCAAATCAACTTTACTTCTAATGCATACACACTTAATTTCAATAAGCCTTGGTATGTTACGTTCAACTCTGACGTTCCAGCCGCCCTGCTTCCAACTTTCGAGATCAATTTTCAAACCCTCCGTTCGGAAGAATGATATTTATGGAACCTTAAGAAGCTGCTGGTGAGAATTCATAAGTAGTAAACATTGGCTTACTCTGCAGAGCTCAACTGCGTGTTGCTTTGTTTATCATCAAAAATGGATTTTCATAAAACTGTTGGCTGGAACATTCTGATTCGCACAAACATCGATTGTCCGTGACTGGGAACTTCTGCATACTTTGTGTAACCGTTTTCGAACATCCACTTAGTTCGTGAGACATACCGTAACCGAGTTGAATAAGGTTTTCCTTTTACCAGGTAGGATGTTCACCCAAACCGGCAATTAGGTAGTAAGGATGTGCTTTGTAGGTGCCGCTTTCATCAACATTACACAGGATATGTTGTCAGAGTACGATGTGGCATAAAGGAGCGAAGTGATATTCCAAAAATTCCTCAGCGCTATAGTAAAACACCTCATGTAGGTGATAAAATTTACTGTTGTACAACATTATGCTCCTTACTTAAAATATCCTTAATCACACTTAGCATATACAGTACGGAAAATATACGTATCGTTTTCTTAATCTAACGAGAATAGACTGCGGATATTATTGATCGTAAGGTCGTTATCAGCCCACTTTCCGTGCTGATCGTTTGAAACTGTATTATGAATCGTCTCCTCGATTGTTTCCTTCATAATAAATCGATGAACGGTTGTGGGTCTAACAGAAATTCATGACATATTGACTATTTTATTTATAATCATTCTTATTAATAAAATGTTTTCATGCTACCTTGTTTGCCCAATCCGGTGAATACGTCCGATAGCCTGTTGCTCTTCACCTGGATTCAAAATTGGTTCCACCAGGAAAACATGGGTAGCCTCTGTTAAATTCAACCCTTTACTGCCCTGGGATAGCATAAGGAGTAAACAGGTAATGTTCGAATCTGGTTGCTGCAAAAAGAGTGAAAAACAAAATAGAATCATTGTGGTCTTCTTCAATTGGACTCTAAGCAAAGAATTGACTCCGAAGAATAGAGGAGCGAAACCAAATATAAATAATAGAAATATCGGCTCACAAATCAGTGCCAAGATTTCAACATTTCAGAAAAAGTTACCTTAAACAAGTTTATTGCTTGTGTGACATTTTGTTTGAAAGCAAATGTAATATCGTTGGTTTGAAGAGCGTGAGCAATAACCCCGAGAATAGCGTACCAATGAGAAAAAATTATAATTTTCACCTGAGAATTGTAAATAAAAGAAATATTTGTTTTTAACTTCAATCAAGAATCGTAGTTTATGCAGTAAATACTCACATCACTTTCAATTTTCTTAAGTCTTAGAATTTCCCGTACAATTTCTTCGACTTTCGAAGAATATTGTCCTTTTACCTCGATAATTTCTAAGTCTGGATCGTTGGGTTTGCGTGTTACATAATATACCCTAAAATATTAACAATTTGCAGAAATGGAAGAAGAAACCATATGCAGCCTTACTCTTCATATTTTTGACGAAACCGACAAACAGCACAAGTAAGTACGTTACGTTGAAACTCCTTCATACCAATTAAGCACATCATGCATAAATGATGACCACATTGCAACATTGAATACTAGAAATAGCAGATTTAGAAGGCAAAAAATTAGATTGGTTAAAACTATAAGGCACGCTGAGTCTTCTATGGTTTGGCCATAATCTCGTTTATGTTTAGGTTACCCTTCTTCAATATTAGTAACAAATTTTATTGCAATAGGTTACTGGAAGTAATAAGTTAACACTTCACTTTGCACTCAAATTCTATCTTATCTTCTAAAATCTCGACAAAAAAAATGTATGCATATTGAAACTTGTTTAAGTGGAATGCTCGCTAACTGGGGCCAAACATCAGAAACTTGAGAACGAATGAAGTTACTTTTACCTCTGGTGGCCGGTATTGAGCGGGAAATATAAGAGAATCAATTTTACTAATGGAGGGAGCCTTGAGTCCATCATCCACTTGTTGGGTGACCGGACCAATTGGAGAGAGACTTTCTTCTTCTACTTTTATGGGCCACGGACTCCTCTTTTTGGACTAACATTCAAAGTTAAAAAAATTCAGACGACTACACTTTCGTCCGGGGCAGAGGCAGCTTCACCTCTGCCCTGGGAGCAGCGTTACCGAAGTGGGTCAAGAGTGTTGTTTGCTTGCTTATGTTAATTCGCAAACATGCCGTGAGCGCAAATTATATTCAACTTAAAAAATCTTATCAAATTTTGGCCTAAGTTAAGAATGGAAGAAATCCTGAGGGCCAATTAGAGAGAGATTTTCCTCCACTCCAAACCTAAGTCGTCTGAATTTTTTGAACTTTGGATATTAGTCCATAAAGAGGAGTCGATGGACTCGTAAAGTAGGAGGAAATCTCTCTTCAATTGGTTCGGTCCGAAATCAAGTGAATGGCGGACTCAGGGCCCCTCCATTCTTAACTTCGACCGACTTAGGCTAGAATTTGTATCCGGTTTTGTTTTTAAGTTTAAGCTAGCAATTCACCCCCATTGAGCCACTTTGATCACGCTGCTCCCAGGGCAGAGGTAAGGAAGTGTCTGATGAGTTACCTCTGCCCTGGACGAAACCGAAGTCGTTTCAATTAATAGAATCAAGTTTAATAGGGTCAAAGAGCCATGTGCAGATTCTATTGGGGCTGTGTAGTTTTGCCCGACGCAAGCCCTTAATGTACTCCTACCCCTCCTCCCCTCGACCTTCATACTAAATACGCTATATCGTGCAGAACTGTTAGATTCTGTGAATCTGGATGCTGGCTAGCGAAACTTTACGGCCATAGCAACAAATTTGAGGAAATACCGGGATATGCCAGTTTATTCTAAGCGGAGATAATGGCGCTAAGTGGAGGAGCATCTCCAACAACAAAACCCGATCACGAGAACTGTTGAGTCAGTCGTTAACCCGTACAGGATTATCGCGATTTGCACCGGCCAGGCCAGTGGCAAGCATTTCGTTTTTGGGACTACCTAGCTATAGCTAAAGCTAGTCTGCGGACACTAAGTATTATAAATAATTCTTTGGGGACTTCGAAGAAATCTCTGGTTATAGGGCAGAGGAGCTGCTATCCTTCGTGGGCACTATGAGCTGACTCTTAAGGTCTGAGTATTTACGAGGTGGAGGCAGTATTGATCTGACTCATTAAATCTTGTTAAATCAGTCGATAAGTTTTAGTAGGTTTTACACAGATAGGTAAAGATTACTTATGAGGCAGTTAAGAGGGAGAAAAAATATACTGCAGTCTAATCCTCTGGCTGAAAGGATAAAAATCAGGACAAATGGGTCGCCTAGTACAGATCTTTAATTTTAAGTTCCATTTATCATTATTTTTGTCAATTACATGTTTAATATTCACACTATTGAACTGCAAAATTTGCCAATACACATTCAAGCTTATGCGGATAACGTGGCTGTGCTGGCTGTTGGTCGAGATCTCGGAATGGTGTGGAGAAATACACAACGCGCCGTTGATTTGATTGACAGTTGGTTTCTCAGGCATGGACTTTCAGTAAATTCAAACAAAACCACAATGGTATTATTCACAAAAAACAGGAAATTGAATGATCTTTGCCTTCCAGAGATGAGGGGTACAACCCTTCAACTCTCCGAAGAAGTGAAATATCTGGGAGTTATTCTAGACAAGAAGCTTCTTTGAAACAATCATGTAGAGATAAAGATGAAACGAGCTCTCTCACCGCTTATGGGCTGTGTAGGCGGACGTTTGCCTCGACATGGGAACTTAGGCCTCAGGTAGTAATGTGGATATATGTTGCTATCATTAGGCCGATGTTCGCTTATGCATTCGTAGTGTGCTGGGTTAAGGTGTGTAAAATACTGTAAACTTATCCACTTTATCATTGCCTACTATGTAATATTTTCTCTAAAATACTGTAAACTCATATGTACCGGCCTACTAAGTATAGGTAAAAATTGTATAAAATAGGAAATATGAATTAAAAATACGTAGTTCGTTGGAACTATCGAACACAAGCCTAACGTGTTTTATTCTGTGGAGTCCAGGCAATTTGCTGCTCCCAAAATTTACACTGCTTGACTAGATCATTGTGGAGTTCAGGCAATTGCTGCTCCCATAGCTGGTTAGTCTGGAGTTTGGCATTTAGCTGCTCCGACTAACCATAAACTAATTTACAAAGAAAGAAGAGTAAGGGATTGCCAAGTGGACTGGCAACATCCACATAAGGTGGCACATCACAGGTGAAACAGAACAGTTTTCGCTGTAAACTAGCCACACTGTAAAGAACTGTGTGTCTGGGTATCACCGATGCCATGAGCACCACATCCGGCACAGCTCTGAATGCATTACTTAATTTGCTGCCCTTGAATTTGTTTGTTAAGAGCACTGCAATGAGAGCAGCTCATAGATTAATGCGATTAGATCTAAGGAAAAACAATGGACGTGGGGGGCAAAAAGCTTTGCAAGAGTCATTGGGAGAACTGAATCTAGTTTTCACAATACCTTCCGATTTCCAGGTTCCCATACATCTGTTTGGTAGAAGATATGATGTTGTCTTGAAACGGAGAGAAAACTGGGACGCGTGTCAGGATATACTGACGTCTTCTACACCGAAGGCTCAAAGACAGAAAATGGTTCTGGAGCAGGAGTCTACCTCTCGAATAAAAACGAGAAGGAGACTTTTCCTTTGGGACAATACACAACGGTCTTTCAGACTGAAGTATATGCCATCCTAATGGCAGCAACCTGGATGATTGACGAGCGGTTGAAGGGCAGGCGCATCGCAATCTGTAACGATAGTCAAGCTGGATTGAGGGCGATCAGTTGTACTTTGATCACTTCAAAAATCGTTCAGAAATGTAGAAACCGATTGAATTCTGTTTCTAGATTCAATACGGTGGATTTACTCTGGGTACCTGGTTATTGTGGTGTAGATGGAAATGAAATTTCGGATGCCTTAGCAAAAGAGCCTTCATCTTTCCCCATGCCCGGACCGGAACCAGCAATTGGGGTGTCGGTAGCATTGGAAGATGCTGCTATCACAAAGTGGGAACAAGCTTCCCATAATGACAGGTGGCGAAGCCTTAATGCTGCTAAACACACCAAACTCTTCCTGTCAGAGCCAAATAAACATACTGCAAAGTTTATCCTGGCGAAAAGCAGACAGACTTGCCGAAGTATTGTGGGCATTTTGACTGGCCATAATTCACTAGCTGGACATATATTCAGAATAGGAATTATCCAAGATGATACGTGTCCATCCTGTAATGAGGAAGCGGAATCCACGGAACATTTTCTATGTGAGTGCCCGGCTTACGGACACATCAGACATCAGATTTTTGATGCTGATGTGCTCCAACTGCAGCGGTTAGCATCACATCCACTAACGGAAATCCTGCGATACATAAACGAATCCGGCATATTCCGTTTGACGGGGTAGTCGAGTACAATGCACCACTAAATTCTGAGTGCTCAGAGGCTTTGCCTCTTTCCCGCCTCAAACACACACACACACTGCCGGAAACTTAGTCATTTTAAAAGTCAACCAAAAATATAACCACACATTCAAATAAAAATGAATTGAGCTTTTCCATTCTAGACTTTATACTTAGCACTTCCTTTTCAATTTAAAAATATTAGCGCTCTCTTTCACTTATTGTCTTTGAAGCGATGACTAATTCCTCTTTCTTAATTTCGCTGGAATAACGCGAAATCGAAGCCACAATCGAAAGTGTCCATGACCATAAACAGCCCCGTCCAGTCGTTTGTCCTAGTTTTACCATCCACAGTGCCAATTTCCAAATGAACATTGATCTCTGCGATTCCTACCATTTTTGCCGGGTAAGTTCGAACGCTACTTCGATCGCCAATATTACCCAAAAATTCACCTCATTGGTGAATGAATGAATATGCACTTTTCGTGCCTTATTCGTAGTCTATACCGCAGTAAACGAATATTTTCAGAAAATTTCAAAATTTGGACTAGTGCTCTTCGTCGTTTGGTACCGTTACGGATAGATCGAGCAAATAGACCGTCATGCCATCAATTCCATGCTTAACTGTTTCTACTACCCATTGAAGGATCGCAGGAACTGACGGTTCGCCATATGGGAGTCTTGAGGAGTGGAACACAACTTAGAAAGATGACATCGTAAGACATTCGCTACACTTGTTGGTCTAACGGAATTGAAGGTATAAGTCAAGCTTTGTGAAATTGCCATCTCCTTGCATTGTTCTTACCGTACTCGTACGCAATTTCCACGATTATGCCCGGATTGATTTTTCTCTGACCACACACGACTACATTTTGCCTTGTTTTTAGCGATTGATTTTCGTTACTCCGATTCGATCGAATCGTGTTGACTATTTGCGCAACATTGCCCGCTAGACCACTGATTTGTTAAACGTTACGAAATTCCTGCGAATGGGCTCTGCTTTCATTGCTTTGTTCACGATCGCGCAGAGACACACGTTGTTGCAGTCCCTTTGAATTGCATTTGCATTTGCCAGCAATTTTTGTAATTCCACTGCAAAATTTCAAATTGACCCGGCTGGTGCCTCGCAAGAAAGGAAACGTGACGTCGCGTCGCCAGCGAATGTGCCTTACCATATTATTGGTCCATGAATTTCTTCGCTTCGACCAATGGCGAATGATATCAGCCAGAACCACAGCATTTTCGGAACGCCCTCTCCGCATTATCCACATGATAATCCATTCGTTTCTGCCCTAAATTTGAAGGTTCTACGGAACATTATCCTCACCATTGTTCGCTCTGTAATTACTGCTCCGTCGGAAATCATCCTCGTCATCAATTATTGAATAGTTAATTTGATTTCGCTGTCCGGACGGCTCAAGTGGTTAGAGCGCTGGGCTGTCGGAGCGGAAGGTCGCGGTTCAAATCTCGCTGGGGGGCAGAGGAATTTGTTACCGTGACTGGATGTCGAATACCGGTAGACTCAGCTGTGAATGAGTCCTGAGTCAAATCAGGGTAATAATATTGGGCGAGCGCAATGCTGACCACATTGCCTCCCAGAGTGTACTGTGGTATACCGTTACGGGCTTGAATGAAGTGCTCTAACAATTCAAGGCCCCGACCCAATATGGATCGTTGCGCCAACGGGAGAGAAATAAAGATTGACTGACTACAATGAATTAACTATAAAACTACAAACTATAATTAGCAGTGTGAGAAGTGAGCGGAGAGATTTATGGTAAATTCAAGAAATTTGGAGACGTAAGATTTAAACTTGCGGCAAGCAGACGAACATATCGATTGGTAGAAGCCAGCGCAGAGTATGAATCGTTTGACTGGAATGGAGGGAACACAGTGTTCATAGTAAGAAAATATTTTTTGCTCATCATGAACGGACTAAGAAAAAATATAATTTTATCTTCTAAATTTGGGACCAAGTTATGTCTACCTAATCTGTGGTGACACTGATACAATGCGAAGCTAAATATAATACTATTTGTGAGGTTCTTTCAATCCTCAGCTATGAAATTGATTTGATCTTGGAGACATTATTGATTTATAGCCGCATATATAAGTGGCAGATCTGGTTTTATCGTACAAGCAAATTTCGCACAAGCAAATTATTAAATTTCAATTTAATCGCATTAGCGTGAAATTCAGAATATCGCAATAAATTTTAATAAACTTATTATTATTCTAATCTATACAAACCTTAGCATCTGGCTCATGTTTACAAATCGGGCAAATACCAGGATCTTCATTACTTTCCAAATGTCGGATATAATTTAGTCGCGACAGTTTCTTTTGAAATTGGGTTTCAGCCACAAGGTAGTCGTTAGCCAACTCCTCCAAGTAGAATTCAACCTTAAATGATAAATAGGTTTCAAGTGAAAATTAAAAGCTCAAGATTGGGGGTGAATATTCTCACCTCCGCAGGTTTAAGTTGATAGTTCGCTTTTTCTTCTTCCTCATCATCCTCATCAGCTCCGTCTTCGAGTAATTGCAGTCGGAGTTTGCACATATCGATTTCATCATAAGCTTTCACTGTATACTCTATTTCTATCCATAGTTTTACTAATTCCTATGTAAAATAGAAAGCAATCCAATTAAATAAAAAATTGGAATTTTTTCAAAAGCTAGAGGCATATTTGGAAAACATTTTAGGATCATTTTCAACTTACTTTGTACTCATTTTTCACACACTCAAGTAATTTTAGGAATTCATTGGCTTCAACGAAATCATCATCGTCAATATTACTTGCTCGGGCGAACCGCAAAATAGCTGAAAACAAAAGTGAGTCGGGTGTAAATCATAGAATCATCTGCATCTAATCGGCAATATTGGATATTAATTACGAAGGGGCAGCAATATTTGGGGTCAGACAGTTGTTTAATTACGTAATTGAGGTACAGCATGTACATTAAAATCACTTCGTACCTCCGTCGGTTTTCACCAAGGAACAGTTCTCTGGCTACACTTACTAATATCGAGAGCCTTACACACGGTGGATGTTGGATGAGGTAGATGCTGTTTTCCTAACGTTTCACAGCAAAGTTAATCTCGAACACAGTTTTCTCGATTGACGCTAAAGAGACTGGTACAATCACCGCCAATAATAGCGGCCTGACTATTACTAATTTAAGTATTTGGGAGCGCTGTTCTTAGGCTTTATGCGACTCACAACGAGATGGACGCCATCATCATATGTATATCATTGCTATACTAAAAATACTTCCAGGAGTTCTTTTCCCTCCTTTTTGATACTTCCTCTCCAAATATATCAACTAATTCTTCCCATTGCCACTGCTTAACCACGCTACTGAATGGAACAAAAGTTAAGAAGAAGAAAATCGTTGATAGAAGATAGATTGGATTAGATATATATATTTTTTGGTTCGCATGCGATAGAAAAAGATACGTCCGCTTCAAGTTCAACCACATGGGCGTGAGAGTGGTCGCGAGTAGAATTTTCACTCAATAAAAACCACCCTGACCTGGCGAAACCACTATTTAAGTAATTTTTGTTTAGGGATTGAGGAGTCCTAAGTCCGCATCCACTTAATGGCAGAACGAACCAAATGGAGAGTAACTTGCCCCCAGTCTTTATGGTCCATGGACTCCTCTTTGTGGGTTTAAAATCCATAGTTCAAATTTTATTTTTTGACACGAAGACAACTATAGTTTCGTACCAGGGCAGAGGGAGCAGCGTGACCAGAATAGCTCCAAAGTGTTATACGCTCCCTTTTACAATTCGCAAAATATGACACGATTGCCAATTATATCCAATATAAATCGTCCCACAGTTTGGATAAAAGCTAGACAATTTTTGTTTGAGGATTGAGGACTCCTAAATTGCCTTTGCTCTGGTACGAAACCGTAGCTATTTTCGTTCCTCTTTCACTATTTAGGTATTACATCGTCAGCTGGTTTTGCCTTTAGAACCTCGTGCTTCTGGTTCTTTAAATTTTCCTCCTCGTTGCTTTCTTCAGTCGCTCATTCTGTATGTTTGCAATTGCGGTAGGAACCATAAGTCAGCTCCCGTTCCACCTCAAAATCACAGCAGCGATACTCTTCGTTTCTTTCCAACGCCCATTCAGTCACACCGATATTAGCCAACGCACCCTAAATCTGGTTTTAGTTGACGTAGTTCATTGTGTTTTTCATATCCAATGCTAGTACGACACACCAGTCGCTAGAATTCATTCCCTATTTTGCCAGGTTCTCTACTGTGCTTATTGCATTCACTGCACTTTGACAGGCCATTTTACTTTCCATTATGAGTAGCATAGTAGTCGTTTATAGATGAATTTCTCGTCCGTCGTACGGTTACAAGTATTGCCTCACAATCATCGACAGGTTTACACGGTGGCTTGAGGCAATACCTCTGACAGACATTACGGCACCTTCTTGTGCCGAAGCTCTCTGTCGAGAGTGGATACCTCGCTTTGGCGTCCCTGCAGTGGTCATAACTGACCAGGGAATGCAATTTGAGTCCACCCTTTTCTCGGAGTTAGGCAAACTCCTGGGGTTTAAACGCCAGCGGACTACTGCATACCACCCGCAATCCAATGGGATGCTAGAACGTTGGCACCGGACGTTGAAAGCCGCCATTATGGCACGCGACGATCCGTCCTGGACCCAAGTCTTGCCTCTCGTCCTACTCGGCCTACGTACAACCCGCCGAGAGGAATTTGCTGCCAGCCCCGCGGAACTGGTGTCCGGGGAGAACCCGAGACTCCCAAGTGATCCGGTCTTCGACAAGAGATCGGGTCTCACAGAGTCGGGGTTGGTGCGTCTGCTGAGAGACAATCTCCGACGCATCAAGGCCACTCCTCCCACGCAACACACGTCCGCACCTGTCTGTGCGCACAAGGAACTGGACACGTGTCCGCACGTTCTGGTGAGGACGGATGACATCCGGAAGCCGCTGTAGCCCCTTATGAAAGCCCGTACCGCGTTCTCGAGCGGGGAGAACATTTCTTCCAGCTCGAGATCGGTGGACACAAAAAGGCGGTCTCCCTGTTTAGGCTGAAGCCCGTGTGCACCCCTAAACAACGGCGTGTTCGCTTCAAAGACTGATGGGGAACACAGTTCCGGATTCGGTCGCTGAAACTCCTCGGTTTCATCTGGGGGCGGAGTGATGTGGCGCGGCAGGATTCGCGACATTCGAAAATATTTCGAATGTTGTGAATACCAGCGGACAGATGAGTTCACCGGAGCCCTCCACTCAGTTTAGACCTCGCTACAGGAGTGAAAAGCAGAGTGCCATGAAGGGGACGGCAATGTCATTTTTGAAAAAAGAGAATAAATACAAAACTTCTGTCTACGACTGCGACTCCTAATTGATTATTGATTGATTGATACACCTTTAAAGTATTCATTGAATTTAATTAAATAATTAAATGATTAAGTGATGAATGTGGTGTTGTCTGCAACTAATAAAATGTGATTTTGCCTGCGATTGGTGGATGTAATTGATAAAGAGTTATATAATAATAATAATCGTTGGCGCAACAATCCATATTGGATCTAGGCCTTGAAGTGTGTTAGAGCACTTCATTCAAGACCGTAACGGTACACTACAGAATAGCCTGTAGGAGGCAATGTGGTCAGCATTGCGCTCGCCCGAGATTATTACCCTGATTTGACTCAGGTACTCATTCGTCAAATCACTATACAAATTCCACTGCCACCAGTGAGATTTGAACCGCGACCTTCCGTACGGTAGCCTAGTGCTCTAACCACTCAGCTACCCGGAAAGAGTTATATAAGCTCCCAAAATGGTATCCAAACTTGGGGGTTTATTGTGGTAAATTCGTAGATGTAGATGTCGTAAACTGGCGGTACCACGTCCTTATTGAGAGGACCATCGTTTGCCTTCCACTGTTTTGATAGTGAAAAAACAGAGTAGATTTCTTTCAAAAAATGTGAGCAGATCATCTGGGTTGATCTTTGCAATATTTCCATTACCACCCTGCAAACTCCAAGGGTCTATGTTGTCATCTTCGCACGACGGTTTGAAGTAGTTTCCTGTGTGCCTTCTGTCGATTGTGGCTACCGGATTTTCCCTTAAGCATCCGGTAAAGTTGCCTTGCTCGAAAACATGCAGCTTGCAGAATTACGGTTTTATATTATAGTTCCGGCAGCAGTTGGGTGAGCAGTCGAATTTTAAGCATATGATTGTAGTCTACCGCGATCGTCTGGATGGTGTTGGGTGACTTTTTTTAGGACCGTACCATTCAGAGATATGTTCGCCTCGATTGCTGCGGAAAACGTGTTCCCCTGGCAATCCACTCGGAATGTTCGCCCTTGATCTCCATGCAGATTTCCTGGTGGTCACTGTAAGTGTAGTCCTCAAAAACTTGCCAAACAACTCTTTTGGCTAAAGGGTCCTCATGTATGTCAGGTTTGCTATAATCCCCAGGCCCCTTTCTCCGAAAGTGTATGAGGTCCGAACATTCGCGAGTACTTAGCTCCCCAAATACTATGAGTAAACCCTTCCACTCACATTCGTTGTCCAGCTACCCCGTCAAGAAAACACGCGTTGAAATTCTATGCTATGATTTTAGGCCCACGTTATGTTTACGAGAAAACCAAACCGCTCAACATCTCATACTTGACAAGTGTAGCGCTAGTGAGAACATAGCAGCTATATATGTCGCTTCTTCTACTTTTGCTCTGAGGAATCTCTTTTCGGATGCCCCATTATTTGTTGAAAGGCCTGTTCTCCGCAAGCTCATAGGGTTGCTTAGCTTGTTTGACCTTTACCTAAATGAAACGGCCGTGATTACGACATGGCATGCGGTTTGCGAAAGTAAGTCCTTCAAAGTGGTTCAGGTTGATTTGCAATAACCCCATCTGCGATTTGCGTTAAGGACTCTTTGATATTCTGGGCACCGTCTGCTGTCTACAATGTGTCGATGGTTCACACTCCTCGCCCCTTTGCCAGGTATGCAATTCAGGTCAGCTCCACAGTCCTTCATTTGGCTCTCCACTTCGAACTTCCTGCATTGCTTGGACCTGTCATCGTATTGGTGCATGCTTTCGTAATGTGCCCGAAGGCAAGGGATCTAAAGGACCGTTTAAATTACACCTGCTCCTTAAGCCGACACATTTATAGGGGTTATGTGTAGAATCCCGATAATTCGTATGGTCAGGAGATTGACGGTTTGGTGCGAATTATCGTGAGTACAAAACACAAAAAAATTATTTTTGGCACCGGAAAATTTGTACCAATTAGCCGGAAATACGAATAATCAGAATAAGAAATATCAAGGACTCGGCAAGATTCTTGACACCCACTTTTCGTCAGTGTGAAAGACCGAGTTACGGAACCAAACTGCAAAGGTAACGTGGATAAGAAGATCTGAATCTATAAGAATTTACGTCAGATCTGGCACATCGACACTTGAGCTGTTAAAAGGTGTTGAACTGTCTTGTTCTGCAGTTGACCCGTGCTCATTTTCATTGTATCAAAAGCTGTCATTCGAAAGCTCGCTAATGAAAAGATAATCTCTGAACAAAAGTCACGGACCCTTCGAGTGTCGAACGATTTTCGAGGACACACATGCCCGGAGCATCGAAATTCAAATGTGATCCATTCATTATGCTGAAACCTATATTTAAAGTTTCATTTTAATACTTACTTCTGCAAATACTTTCTTGAATTGTAGGTTTCCACGATCCTTCCATATTTTCTCTCTTATCATCAAATATTTTATTGAAAATAACGCATTCATACTCGTCCAAGCATTTCTTAGCCTTGCAGAGATTACAAAAATTTCGTTTCTCTTTATCTTTCTCCTTTTTCTTCTTAGAATTGTTCCGTAACTGCAACAAAATTTTAAAATTTTACTTTCAATTTTGTGTCGATTATAGAAAGGAAATGTTTGAAATACTCACCTCATTTAAATGACAATCAAAAGTAACCGTAACGAATGTTTTAATAATCCTTCGACCCTCCTCCGTCAGTTCACTTTGAGGTTTTATATTCGAAACATATGCTTTGAACTTTTGAAAATGCTTCAACACCTCAGTGCGCATTAGGAAGATTTTGTCGATCCATTGGATGAGGAAGAACGAGACTCCTTCAATCATGCGAAAGCTGAATGAAAAGGAGTAGGAATTTGTTGTAAGAATTCAGGTTCTTTTGTTTCTTTGTTTTCCAGATTAAAAAGTCCAACTTACTTGTGCATCATGTTTGGTTCGGTAAGAGCATATTCCTCATTAAGTTTATCTAAAAACCGCACATCTAAATTGTTCATTTTCAGTGTAGCCAGTAAACTTTGCCAGCAAACTTCCTTATTTTTAGGCAACTTAGTTGCTGTCTCTAAGTATGCATTTTGGGCTTGATTAAAATTGGTTTGTGCTTTCAGGAATTGCTCGTTGTAAATTGACAGATACTTCCATTCCAATTTATCACAACGGCTTTTATAATCTAGTGCTTTTTCGGCGTTCAGATCGGTCGTGTTTGATGGTGCCATTGAGTAAATCTCTACGAGGTTGTGAAGGGCATGAATTTGTAGCAAGGTATCAACGCTAGAGTGATAGGAATCAAACATAAAAGTTAGCGGCTAAATCAGAACTACTGAATGAAGCAAATTTGACTGCACCTTATGATTTCATTATATTTTTCCGCCAGTGCTAAAACGGATGTGTACAGCTCAGTTGCCTTAGGGTACTCTTGGCGAATGATACGTAGTGCAGCTTGTCCTATTAGCAAACGGAATGTTTATTGCTTTTCGATATGCATATCACATTTTCAATCCATAATTACCGTTAATTGCTGAAACCATACATCGCAGGTGATTTTTCGACTCCAACTCATTTTTCGAAATCAAATGTTCCGTTAACTCCTTTGGAGTCAGACATTTCTTTACTTGTGATTGCTCCATCTTCTTGAATATCACAGGGACCGTACAATCTTGTCGAAGTTTTCGGAGTGGTTCTAATATCTGCAATTACAAACAAATTTACTGAAGTCATGAAGACCATTTTGCTTTTTTAAAATCAACAAAAGATGTTCGAAGTTGGGAGTCAAATTATTAAATAAAATTGGACAATTGACCAAAATTAACAGCGGAAATGGTAATTATGTAAGTATCGAGTAAAAATAGAGTTTAAAAATTATCATTTGAAGGAGCACATAAATGCTTACTTAACGAAAGGAAGGAAAAATAATCAGCGCGTAGTATCCAATTTTCAATATCCGCATGACCAAGATGTACAACCTCACAAAAAAAACAAGGAACAATATATCAGGGTTTTTCAGTAGTTTGTAAATATTTCTAGTAGGCGATAAAGGGTAAAGGGTGTCGAAAATAATATTATGCTTCAACGTGCCACTCGTATTTTTGTATTTTCTTTACAATTCCACTGTGTTAATTACTTCTACGTCTCGCCAGCTGTATCTGAGTAGAGGGGATCGCATAAAGCGC
This sequence comes from Hermetia illucens, assembly GCF_905115235.1. Lineage (NCBI taxonomy): Eukaryota > Metazoa > Arthropoda > Insecta > Diptera > Stratiomyidae > Hermetia > Hermetia illucens. The sequence continues at coordinate 28,344,558 of NC_051849.1, forward strand.
TTTAAGACGAAGAAGAAACACATCAATCTCAAACTCCTTTTCGGTGTCTAGCGCGGCAAGATGTCTGGGAAAAGAGAGTAACGTAAATACATTGAAGCGATCCCTTCTTGGAGCCAAACTCACTGAGCTACCAGAATTTTCTAAACATAATAAACAGCAGTAAACATCAGGGTGATAGATAATAACCTGCGAGAAGAAGAGAAGGAACCAAAGAAAAGGGTAAAAATTGCATCAAGTATTACAGCCAGTACAAATTATACCCAATCGCGTATCCGCTGATGTGCGGGCCAGCAAAAGGGTGTGAGGAAAGAGGCAAACAGCAGATCTCTAAGAAGCCAAAAGGCGTCGCCTGCTCTTCGAAAAAGGGGATTAGCCTCTTCTTGCCCATAGGAAATATGTGATTTATTTGTTGATCACTTTCAAAACACTTTTTGTCCACCTCATATCCCGTCATCAACAATGTCTGCAGTAACGATCTCGGAATCCCTTCTCAATGAAATACTTTTGAGCTGAGAAGTGATCCACAAAGCTCTCCTGGAACTCAACGTCAACAAAGGTCCCGGCCCTGACTTAATCCCCCCCCCCCCCCTATTTTTTGGTGCCGTGCATTGATCTATTGACGTACATAATTTTTAACAAACCGCTCTCAACGGGCATCTTCCCATCCTCGTGGAAATCTTCCCATTCCCGTTTATCTACAAGAGTGGCGATAGAAGGTCTGTCGAAAACTATCGAGGAATCGCTATTTTGTCAGCAATCCCTAAACTCTTTGAGCAGATCGTCTGTGATAAACTAACTCCTGCCATCGACGCGCTTCTCAACGGGCAACAACATGAGTTTAGAAAAGACAGGTTGATCTCCACAAATCTAATTATCCCTGCGAGTTGGAAAACAAACAAACTTGACTCGGTCTATACGGACTTTAGTAAGACTTTCGACCGGGTCGATCATCATGTTCTATTGGGTAAATTACGCGATCTCGGTACATCGGGCTTCTTACTCGGCTGGCTTCAATTCTATCTTGATGATCGAACTTAGTTTGTCAAGTTTCAAGGGCGTCTATCCAAAAAAATTCTCGTGTCTTCTGGAGTACCGCAAGATAGTCACTTGCGCCCTCTACTCTTTAAAATCTTCATTCTGAATTTATCTCGCATGTTATCCGATATTTGTCACCTGTTCTGGTTCAGTACAGGTCTAATATGCAGCAGCAACAATAAAAGAATTGCTAGAATTTTGGGGAAGGATGGCTGATGGTAAAACGGAATACAAAATAAGGCTCTTAAGTTAGCAGTTAAGTCAAGCCCGGACATATTAGCGGTCTTGTTTGAGGCAAATATTGTAGATTTTCTGGGGATGCATAACAGAACACGGAGATGGGAAAATATTCATGCGGTTGTTGGCAGCCAACAGAGCCTATTTCAGCTTACAGAAACTGTTCCGCACGAAACGTCTCACCTTAGGGTCAAACCTCTTACTGTACATGACAATGATCTTGCCAGTCCTCATGTATTCCTCGGAAACTTGGGTTCTTAGCAAGAAAAATTGCGAACTCTTGGGCGCGTTCGAGAGAAGAATCTTCCAAATAATTTTTGGCTCCTTACATGAACATGGACGATTCCGTAGCCTACATAGCGATGAAATCTTTAAACGATACCATGACCGTCAGGTTATGGATAAAATCCTGCTCAATAGGTTACGGTGGGCGGATCACTTAATCCGTATGGATGAGGATGATCTAGCCCGGAAAGTCTATAAGGGCAATATCTATGGTAGAAAAAGAAGACGAGACAGACCCTGTCTGAGATGGAGCGATGGCGTAGGTCAGGACGCCAGATAGCTTTTAGGGATATCGAATTGATAGACCTCGACGCAAAACCGGGATTTCTGGAGTTCCTTGTTAAGGCAGGCTTAGACCGGATACCGGTTGTTGCGCCGTTGATGATGAGTATCCCCATGAAACAGGCACAATCACAATCAGCGGCAGATTGGTCTACACATCGAAGTCGATGGTAAACGACCAAAAGGCCGGCCGAAACAACGTTAACTTGATACGATGGATGGAGGTTTAAAAGCCTCACGATTGCATCCAGGTCAGGCACTTGGTAGAACCAAATGGCGAAACCGATCACAACGAGCCGACGCCGCTTGTGAATTGGACGAACAGATACAAAAGAATATGTTCGTGCAAGATCGGCTGATAAGTATGTCGTTGCCACGTCGCGTTTCTCCCCTTACAGCCCTCCTTCTGACGATATTGTGGATCTTCCTCCACTACAACATGTAAAAATTCCAACTGATTAGCAGAAGTTTTTTTGCGTCTGTAGTTAGATTTCCCGACCCGTAATGTTATTGGTGTGCTAAATATTTATGGTATATATGCGGAGGAGCCTATTACTAGGACAGGATTTATGTCATCTGGGGCGGAAAATTTTGCCCCATGGGACGATTTGAACGTCCATTTAACTCGCTCGATGGGCACTAATTTTTGCAGTCTCTGAGCTGAGTTCCGTGTATGGCTACTATGTTACTGCGAGTTTGCTCAACATTCTGCATCCATAAGAACTCTCTTTTTCCGTGAAAGCGAAATCAAAATTAGGTTTGGGCTGCGGAAGTAAGGGATTGAACTGGTTGATCAAGGTCAATTTTATTACCCTAGTGTAACGGGGATATAAGCATTTTTAAAGGCATTCATAAAGAAATCTAGCTCTGCTTCGATAGCATGTTTTTTTTTCAAATAAGGAGAATGGGTTGATTATCCCGTCTGCAGAATTGGACGCAAACTTTCTTCATTAGAAGATAGATTTGACAACATTAACTAGTGCAAACCATTTCCTACTCTTGGTTTAAGCAAGTGATTGTTTTGCGTTTTGTATTTGAAATTTCAAGCAAAAGTACTTACCGTTTTCAAGGAATGTGGATCCAACTGCGACAAACTCAGTGAGGCTGGATATTTACGAATGACATTCTCGAATGCCCACGACGATGATGAATGTTGTCCACGGTAAAACAACCTTTGCACGTCCGACATGACTAGATAATGAACTTTCTCCGTTTGTGGTGGGATGCCCAGCTCCTCTAGGACAGTCGCTTTACATGTGCGCCACATTACTTTTGACAATACATCCATTAAAGGCTTTCGATTGCCCGCTTGGAAAGCAGCGGAAAGTGACTGCCAAATGTGATGTTTTGAAAATGGCGCAATGCCTATGAACTCAAGTAATCCGCGAATGTCGTCGATGGACTTTTGAATGGGAGTACCCGTCACAGCCCAACGGTGAATAGCTGTAGGGAAATGTATTGAACTTTTTTCGTTAAGTTTTAATTTAGATTAAAATTAAGATTGTTGAACGTTGCGTCGGAAAGGCAACGATTTCTGTCTTTTGGACTCTGTTTGATGGGTATTGACAAGCTAATCGTGGTGTTGAACGCAAAGACCAACACAGAAAAGCACTTTTTACAAATGTTTGTGATTTGAGCACAAAAATCAATCTAAGACTAAACATCATTTATAGAAAAATCTTACGAGGATCAGAAAAGATATCTACTTTAATCTTTTTAATCTTCTCCTTCTAACGAGCCAAAAAGTCCGCTCATCGGCAATCACTCGAAAATCTTCATGCAGCAAACGTGAAATTTCAGCGAGATCATGAGATTTCATGAGAATTCTTAAGTGATTAGGCAAAATGTCGAAAGGAAGAAAAAAGATATTGGATCTTATTTCGATTTTTTTGCTTACAAAAGACATATTGGTCCTGACTAGTCAACGCCTTATAATTAAAATAAATTCCGCTTTGTGATGTATTGACTTTTTGAAAACACTCGCTCTTACCTGCCAACTCCTTGACCATTTGAGCGCATTTTGTTACACCAGATTCCACCATCTGAGCCTCGTCCAATAAAACTCGCCACCATTCAATCATATTCAAGGGTGTCGACTTCCGAATATATTTACGTTTTCTTCTTAGCGTCAACTGGGTGTCCCTGTCCATTGAGAAATCAATTTCTTTTTTCAGCACGTTGTAGTCAGTGAGGACGATGTCGAATCGCGAAAGTTCAATAGGATTTATCCACCCAGTGGTCACGACACCATCATACGTGAAGACGCGCACGTTTTCGGTGTGTTTCGCTATCTCGGAGCCCCATTGTTGTCGGATTGTTGCTGGCGAGACAATTATCGTCGTATTCGACTTGGTGATCGGTTCCTCTTCCCAGCATTTTGGACAGAGGTACGAGGATTCCTCGTCCTGCTGGCTGGCATATTTTCTTGTACAACGTGTGTGTTGGAATGTTCCGCAGCGACCGCATTTAATGAGGTTCCTTTTAGATTCACTCCCGCAAAGACAGCTGATTTCCACTTCAGAATTTCTCGCAGATGGGTCAAACTGAGGAGATTTATCGTCCGCTGAGGTCAGATTAGGGAGACCCCTTTTGTTCAGCAAGAAGAGGGCAAGCATTTCTACTGTTTTGCCCAAACCCATCTCGTCAGCTAGGATTCCACCTGTTGGCAGGGGGATGTCATCTGGCACGTTTTCAGTGACTTGGAGGTAATCAGGGTTCAAAAAGAACTCTACCCCTGGCAGTTCAGAGCATGTTACCGCTAAATAATTATGTGGCAGTGTTTCTTGTGCGAGCTCACGATGCAGCAGCCATCGAACCGCTCGCAGTTGATATGGACGAAGCGTTGCTTTTAAGGAGCTGCTCTCAGGTTTCTCGGGAACAGATTGGTGTAAAATATCAAATTCGTGGGTCTCTCGAAGAAATTGGAAGAGTTTCGCGATTGTCTGTTTTCGATGTTGGTATGATTCCATCCGCTCCCCCTCACTGTTTTCTTCTGTCGATGGTGGTAGAATGTTTTCAGCATCAAAGCAAAGGTGGAGGAGGTTGAGGCGGCGTTCGGGACGAAAATGTGTGCAGCCGCCGGGAGTGAAATACAGTCCTAATCGACGACAGGATTCCCCGTAGTTTGGCTGGATCTTTCGTATAGAGAAATCCTTGTTCGATGCCACTTCTGCGGGTATTCAAAACGAAATGTGAGTTTTTAAAATGGAGACTTTCTTAAGTTTGGGCTGGAAAAAAGAAGTGTGGGTGTTCCTCTCGAGTCTGCGTGAAATGCCCAAGCGGAATCCTAAATGATTTCACCATTTTGATTAATTTTGATGCAAATAGCTGCAGAAATAGCTCAAAAGAAACTTTCAATTGATTTCTTATTTTCGGATAGAAGAAACTAATTGAGGAAAGCATCTCTCAGAGGCGCTTCCATATTATTACGCTTTTACACAAAGTTAAAAATTCTCCAATATTCATTCTTACCTCTAACAACTCGCTCATAGTCGAAATTAAATAGCTTCCTGAAACGCGACCTTCTAAACACGAAAAACTCAGAGGGTCCATCATCGCCGTTTTCCTCTTCATACACTTGCTGATCATCTGCTTTTACAGCCAATACTCGGAGGCAGTAGGTTCTAGAATCACCACCAGACATTTTTGAAAAAAATAGATGAAAATTAATCAAAATATGCACAAGAACCAAAAGCCACAATCACGGAGAATCCCAATCGTACTCGGCCATCGTTAGTAAACAATTTGTGAATTGTCAGATTGAAGCTATTCCAATTTGACTGTTCCAAAGAGCCGGCTTTTTGTGCACGTGATGGAACGGAGAAAATGGGAAACAGTTTGTAAATAAAAAGGGCAACTGGAACTTGAGGGTTGCAAATATTGTTTTTGTAGTTAATTAAACTACGAATACTATAAAATTACTGTAGCTGGCAGGCGTCTTTCGAAAAGAATTCAGTTTCAAATAGTTTCATTTTTATGATAGACGTTATTCCGTTATACCAGACCGATCCTGGCTCTCATTTGAGTCAATACATCAATTTATCTAATCTTTTCCATGGAGAATGTCCAGGCAAAGATCCCAAAGGTTTCTTTAAATGTACGCATTCTTTAAGCCATATACCTTTTCTTTTAAATTTGTTTTAGAATCAACGGTATCCGGTCTTGGCCTGCCTTAATAAGGAACTCCAGACATCCCGGTTTTGCGCCGAGGTCCACCAATTCGATATCCCTAAAAGCTGTCTGGCGTCCTGATCTACGCCATCGCTCCATCTTAGGCAGGGTCTGCCTCGTCTTCCTTTCCTACCATATATATTGTTCTTATAGACTTTCCGGGCTGGATTATCCTCATCCATACGGATTAAGTGACCCGCCCAGCGTAACCTATTGAGCCGGATTTTATCCACAACGGACGGTCATGGTATCGCTCATAGATTTCGTCATTGTGTAGGCTACGGAATCGTCCATCCTCATGTAGGGGGCCAAAAATTCTACGGAGGATTCTTCTCTCGAACGCGGCCAAGAGTTCACAATTTTGCTTGATAAGAACCCAAGTTTCCGAGGAATACATGAGGACTGGCAAGATCATAGTCTTGTACAGTAAGAGCTTTGACCCTATGGTGAGACGTTTCGAGCGGAACAGTTTTTGTAATTCAGTTTACAAAAACTGGCTCTGTTGACTGACAACAACCGTGCGCGGATTTCATCATCGTAGCTGTTATCGGTTGTGATTTTCGACCCTAGATAAGAAAAATTGTCAACGGTCTCAAAGTTGTATTCTCCTATCTTTATTCTTCGTGTTTGACCAGTGCGGTTTGATGCTGTTGGTTGGTTCGTCTTCGGTGCTGACGTTGCCACCATATATTTTGTCTTGCCTTCATTGATATGCAGCCCAAGATCTCGCGCCGCCTGCTCGACCTGGATGAAGGCAGTTTGTACGTCTCGGGTCGTTCTTCCCATGATGTCGATATCGTCAGCATAGGCAAGTAGTTGGGTGGACTTAAAGAGGATCGTACCTCTTGCATTTACATCAGCATCACGGATCACTTTCTCCAGGGCCAGGTTAAAGAGGACGCAGATAGCGCATCCCCTTGTCTTAGACCGTTGTTGATGTTGAATGGTCTTGAGAGTGATCCTGCTGCTTTTATCTGGCCTCGCACATTGGTCAGGGTCAGTTTTTCCATCGCTTGCCGCAGAGAGAAAATCTGATCTGTTGCTGATTAGCCTGGAGTGAAGCCTCTTTGGTATGGGCCAATGATGTTCTGGGGGTATGTCCATATTTAACCAATTCGGCTGTAATTCCATCGGCTCCTGGCGGCTTATGATTTTTTAGCCGATTATACGTAATAATGCAAAATACATATAAGCGCAAAAGAAACTTTAGGCGAATTTTAGATATGGTTAAATGCAAGTTACTTCGTTAAACAAATGATACCGGTCTCATACTACACACATGTGCACACCTTTTTTAATTATCTATTGATTTTTTGTTGATTTTCAAATTTCTGCTCTGTTTTAATGATAATTTTGAAGCCCAATTACTTCTTCAAATCTACATATTAACTTGTTGGTAAACGGTCGCAACCCCTTGATTAGTAATTTTAGAGGCACGATATTAAGAGAAAATGCCATTAAATTCACTCAAATGTTTAATGTTGATCGTTGTGAGGCGACTTCTGCATGGCTTTATAGGCGTAAATTTCGTGGAAGTGTTTTTTTTATAAAACAGGTGGTGAGGTAGCTAGGGCTGACTGCCAAGGTAGAAATATTTAGTTGATGAATGTTTGGCCCTTCTTAAACTCAGAATATGATGACAGCGGCACTTATAACCCGGATGAATCAGCCTTATCCTATAAAACACTTAATCGAGGTACATTAGCATACCTGAATGACAATGCCTTTGGGATAAAAATATGTATGGAGAGACTTCCGTTGCTTTTTATGTGCGATTCCGATGGTTCTGATAAGCATATTTTTATGATCGGAAGTGCAAATCAATCTCCTTCCTTCAGACCATAGCTACCATACCAAATTACTTATAGTGATCAATGTAAACTACAACAAAATAAACAGAGTATTTGTCAATTTTAGAATAGTTTTTTTACTTCCAAATTCAACCAGCTTGATTCAGCCACTCGATCAAAGAATAATTAAAAGTGTTTCAAAATATATTACCATCCACATTTTGTGTGAAAACAGATTCTAGTCCTAGAAAGCGAAATTTTATATGAAAATTTGGAAACACAACTTCCATCCTAGGAAATGCAAAACTTGCTAGATGAATTTGGTAGTTTGTTGCTCCCCCCCCCCCCCCCCCCCCCAAACAGGCAAGCTTTGTCAATCCGAATAATGGAAGGCTTCCAGAACTTGATAGCTTTGTCGATGGAATCATTGATTTGCCGATTCACCGATGCCCGATTTCTGTCGGATCGTTGATATGTACTTCAGCTGCCCAGGTCTTTCCAAGAAGTTTCATTTCCTCCTCAACTGTCGTCTGCCACGTGTTTCTAAGGCGACTAACTCGTCGATTAGTCTAGTATAGCGGATTCCATTGGTTGGTATAATCAGGAATAAAGCTGGTGGTCTTTCTTAAATTGTGACTCATGTATAGGCCTGACGAGAAGGGATTCGAAAGGGTCTTATTCCCCCCGGGGTACGAAGTTTACTCATGGTCCCGGCGTAGTCATTTCAATTAGATAAAGGAATAATAGAAAAGCCCACATAATTTTTACCCCACACCCATATAATTTTCTATGCGTGCCCCGCTTTTCCCGAAAACTTCAACTCCGGGCCCGGATTTCCATCTAGGGAGGCAAATACCACCTTGTAACCACCTCGGTCACGTTGCTCCCAAGGCAGGCACGACAATGCAAGTCATAAATTTTGCAACTTGGGTGTTTGCACAAGAATGAGGGTTCCATGGACCACTGTGAAAACATGTTGCTTCCTCGAATTCCTCGACCCTTAAACAAAATTTTAATTTTTGGAGAATCTTGCCACTGTATTAAGAGAGTATAGTGTGGTCGATCTTTGAACCGGTTCCGGTAGCACTCCAACACGGACAGCTTTCGTCGCAAGTAATCAGCAGTCTTCTGCGACTTTGAGTCCTTGCGGTATTTAAACGAAGAGTGTTTGATTTCTTCTCCAAATCAGGCCTGTTAGTCCGCCAATCTGTCGATTGGTAACATACTGTGGTACTTAATGTGTCAATGTCCAGAATTCTAAGTGTAATCTTCCGGTATTTGTCCGCGGTTAAATTATTGGCGCAAACGCAAAAACCGTCTAATCAAATGTCCAGAATAGTTTTCTTCACGAATCGACGCAGGGTGCAGGATCCTCTCTGATTCAGCAGCCCTATGCGATGAGTTACGGTCCATCGAGTTTCCGATCCTGTCTCACTCCATCACGCTTTCAATGGGATAATATCCGCAGCCTCCTCAGCAGGTCACGAAGCTAAACAGAGTCGCCTCACTCTTTGTCATCGTTCCAGTTGCCAACGAACCTGCACTTCCCGCCGCTGCTCTATAATCTGACACTTCATCCACCCATCCCATCATTCCATTAGCCCCAGGTTAAAGGTGGCCTCCCCATCTAAACAGCTCTTTACCTCCAGACTAGCGTGCGCAATTTTTATGGGCGATATACTGGAGTACATAAGGGTAAAAGTTGGTTTGCTTTCCCCTCTGTCCTGTGTCAAACTGACAAACTGCCACAACCCGACCGAGTGATAGCGTCTTTCAAGGTCACTTGTCTTCACGAATTTTACGTCATTAGCAATCCTTTTTTCTGGCCTGAAGGTGTGTTTATTAAATTTCAGGACAACCCACCATGTTGCATGGCGGGAATGGGGTCCTAATTATAATAAAAGATACATTCCGTGTGGAACTCGTCTTCTCCTCCTTTGGGTCTCCTTATGACCATGTTGATCCTCGTGTCTCCCTCCCGTTCATTATATTTTGTATATACATCCCCTGTGCTTGTTCTTCTTATATGTACGAAGAATTGCTTGATAGTTTGTCTGTACTCCCTACTGTCCCATTCCCTTCCCTCCCTTTCTTCCTTTGCGGAGATTTTAACCTCTCTGTGCTCTACTGGCTTAATCATCCTAGCCTCCCATCTCCTTCCAACAACCTCTCCCATTCTTCCTTTCTACTCTTTTCTTTTATGAAAACTGGCTCTGTCATGAATTTCAATACAAAAAAAAAACTCCTTGGGCCACATTTCAATCTCCTTTTTCCAACCTCCCCGAACGCCCCCTCTCTTTATTTCCTTGCACATCTCCATATGTCAAAACTGACGCCACTCCCACTTAAATTTGAAGCGAAGCTCTCCCGTTCAACTCTAAAACTGCGTGTAAATCTACTAAGTTCAACTCCCGCAAAACCAACTTTGACAGTCTCGACTCAGCTTTTGCGTCTATCAACTGGGATCATATATTATGCAACTCAACGTGTGATCACGCACTTAGCTCCTTCTACAATATCCTGTCCGATCTGCTCTCCTGATATGTCCCTTCTTCTCCTGCTTACCTAAGTAAATACATCAGCTGGAAGTATGCACTGCGGAAGAAGTCTCGGACTTCTAAGAATGACGCCAACCATGCTCACTTCAAGGTTATGCGCTCCACTGTGAAGTCCATGATAAAAAAAAGCACATAAAACGTACTTATTGAGCGTCGAAGCCGTCCTTGCCTGCAGTAACTTAAAACTGTTTTGGTCTCACACTCGCTATTTTCATAATCCCACCCAATCTCTCCCTTCTTCCATCAGTTTTGCTGACTCCATTGCCAACTTTCCACGATAATCCTGCGACCTTCTCTGCGCCTACTTCTCTTCTGTGTTTTCTCTCTTGACCACTCCACCCTTTATGCCCTTTCTAACGGCAGACTGCTCCGAATCTCTGGCCATACCTTTCCTTACGCCTTCCTTGATTGAGTTCCTCATTGGTAATCTTGACACCAATGTCGGACCTGGTCTCGATGGACCTTCTTACCCCTTCCTTTTTAACTATAAAGAAACACATTTCCCTCCCCATGTGTATAATCTACCACAAAAGTCGTGAGGAGGCCCTTATCATCCCTATCCTCACGTCACGATTGGCTGACCACGCGTTTCAATCACTTCATTGTCAAAGAGCAGCCTGGTTTTTTTAAATATAGATTTACGGCTTCAAACCTTCTGGTCCTTTTCGACTTTCTCCAAAGACGTTGACCATAATATTCTCCTCTCCACACCCTCTCAATTTAGCTTCCACCCCTAAATCATCTCTTGCAGAGTTTCTTTCCATGGTTACTCACCTCGCTCCTTCTCTCCTTCCTCTGGTGTCCCCAAGGCTTCTAGCCTTCCTGTTTTTTACCAATGACTTCGATGTTTTATACACAATCGAAAGAGAAAATCACCGAGACAGTTTCTATTTTTCACACGCTACATGACTTTACAGTTATGAGTTATGATTTTATGAATAAAAAAAAGCGACCCGTCCGATTGCAATTATCCTAGTTTGCGGACCGTAGAAATATGTATTAAAGAATTCGTGAAAATTTCAAAGAATTTGGTTGGATAGATTTTGAGCTATGGTGGCAGCCGATTTTCAAGATACAGTTTCGAGAAAAACGCATTTGAAAATTTAAATGTGATTATCAACAGTAAAATTTTAATTGTGTTATTTGGATAGAATGATCAGAGCGATCATCCTAAGTGGCCGATAACGACCTAGAGTGCAGAGCTATCCCAGAAACCTAAACAAATTGGCTAAGTTGACCGTGAAGGTCCCCCCGCAAAGGTTGAAGCACCATCAAAGTGCTCGGTCGACACGTTCTTGCACGCCTCTGTGCTAGCCAGGCTCGAGAATGTGGGGGTCCTTTGAGCGCTTCGATCCCTCACGCTTCATTACTACCAAAAATCAACGTGTCTATTCCGATGCGTGGGTCCGCACCGGATTCCAAAATAAACAAGACTAGGGAATTCGCAACGGCCTATTGAATAGCAACCAGAACGCGAACTAAAATTGGAAAATGAAAAAAAAGGCTCGACCGCGCACGTGGAGCCGTAAGTTTCCGGTCCCGAGTGCCGCGATCAAGGAGGGAAAGATCCACGACGGATCACAACCCCGATTGTTGCCTCTTCCGCCTCAGATCTCGAATGAGGCGCGGCCCCTGAGGCTCACACCCTTCCTTGACATCCTCAGGCCAGTTTGTCATTTTTAAGGATGTCCCTTACGATACAGGTTCTGCGGGAGCAAGGAGGAAAAGAGAGGGAGGGAGTCCTCAAATTACGCTAGAATTATTCACAATTCATAGTATATTAAAGAAAAAAAAACAAATTATAAATATATAATAAAGACAAAAATAGAAAAAAAATTAACTTAAATTAAAGAAATGAAATGAATAGAAAAAAAAAACTAAAAAAAAAAAAACAAAGAAAATTTAAAAAAAAACTCACTTAGGCCATCACTCCGAGCTCGACGGATGCTGCTGTATTAATACGAAATTCATTAAAGAAGGATATGCTACAATATGAATATCCTAAAAATATAAATTTTAATTGAATTGTTCTTTTTTTGTGTCCTTTCTCCTTGTTTCAATTCTCTTTCCCTTTCATTTGCCCTTCCAAATCCGCTTGGTGAAGAGTTGTTGCGGCAAAGCCTTCCCGAAAATTTCGCATCCACTCCTTCCTTCTGCAGTTTTCTGATGTAACACTTTATTTCCACGAATGTTATAATTTTTTATGCTAATATTAATTTAAACCTCGTCATGGTTAGTCTTCGAAGCAGTCTTGGAGGCTTCCTTTGTCGGAACAGAGACGACAAAGGGTTCGTGCCGTTCACGTCCCCGCCAACAGTTCACAAAAAAAAACCTTCCTGGCCTTAGGCCTCTCCTTTTTGCTTTAAATCACTGAGAATTTATCATTTGTTACTCTTGTCAACGATTTGAGCTTATTCTCGGAATCTTTCTGTTAAAATACACTTGAGTTATCACAAGACATTATCTGAATAACTTGCACATGTGAGAATCACAAATTCAATATTCTTCTTGTTTCATTATTGATGTACACTTTCTCCCCTTCTTTAATTCTTCACTCCATCCGAATTTTTAATTTCGTTCTAGCTCTCGTAAGTAACATTTATTCTTCTCCCGAAAACCTTCACAACTTTTCCAACGATTCCAATTTCAATCCCAAAAACCTCACCTCCTTTCTTCTCCAAAACAAAACAAACGGTCCTCCTTTTTTTCCCACACCGCTTCATTTGCCGCTACATTGCCTTGAACTCTGTCTAGTCAATGTTGCGGCAACATGCGCATGCGCCTGCGAATGCAACAAATCATTCGCCTTTGTCAAGATCAATTCGCCCGAATGCATTCAATAATGTGCAATCTGCGGCGAACATTAGGGTAATTGCACATTATTAATTTAAGCAAATTAATTAAGAAAGAGCCGAATGAGATTCCGCTCCCGTCGCGCAGCCGCGGTCACTACAACCTGGTCCATAGAGAGCACCTTCCGTTTCTTCAAAAAAGTCTTGTAAGGCCGATTGTTGCTCTCTGGTTTCAATTCTGGCTCTTTTAGCGAGGTCAGTCGATCGTCGTTCGGACCGCCAAATTCGCGCTTCATTACGACGGTCGGCATAAACCTGACATATGTGACAAACTTGACATCCCATTGTCACTAAGATTTTGAGAATACCATTGAATCCTTCATTGAAAATAATTACAGCCAGAAAAGTGGCTATTTCTACGACCTTGGCCCCAAAATGAAGGCGTTTAGGAGCGAAAGTCCAGATCAATGCATTTAACGACTCATTGTTATTCTGGGTCTCTGCTCCTAAACATCTGTTCAAGAGATCATCTCGCGACAAATCTTCGTAGATTGGTTTGATGACTGTTTGAACTTCTTCAGTCAAAGGTATAAATATAAAATACTTATAAGTGTACTAAAACCACCCCGACGCCCTCCCTGCCCCGCGGAACTACCATAAGGGATTACATCACGGGGCGGAGTCCGCTCAATCTGGCTTAGTCGCCTTTCTTCTGACCGTGCTTTTCTCTTCTCATCTGCCTTTGGCAATTTATTTTGGATAGATGCGATCATGGGGTTGACCCCATCCCAGTTCTCTTGTGCTACCATTTTCGGTAACAGATTTTCTGGTATCAGCACCTTTCCTAGAGTCTCCTCTAGATTCCTCCTTTCTTCCGCAAATCTCAGGCAGTGGGAGGAATACACGCTCTGGGTCCTCTGGGACTCCATCGCAAATTGGACAGTCGGGTGAAGTCTCCAATTTAAACCTGTGCAGGTATTAGCGATATCCTCCGTGCCCCGTGAGAAAGTGGGTGAGATTATAATTAATCTCACCGTGCCGTCTCTCCAATCACTTCTTGATGGCAGGAATGGGACTGTGAGTCCATCGACCCTTTCCTGAGTATTCCCACTGCTTTTGCCATCTATTTATGGATCTCTACCTCTCAGCCTTCTTCGTCACATTGTATATGTTCGCCATCTCATGTGCCAAGATGTCAATCGGCTTCATTCCAGAAATGACGAATGCTGCATCATCTAAAATAGTCCTGAAGGCAAAGCATACCCTCAAGGCTGTCCTCCTGTAGACTGCACTCAGTTTGTTAGTGTTTACTGACATCCGCAACGTCTCCCTCCAAACTGGGGTCGCATAGAGCATAATTGAGATCACCAACCTGGCTATAAGCAACCTAGAGCTATGCCGTGGCCATCCCACATTCGGCATCATCCCTGCCAGAGCCACACTAACAGTGGCTGATTTGTCGCAAACATACTGCACGTGTTACTTATAGCTGAGCTTCCTGTCTATCACCACCGTCAAGTATTTGGTGGTCGGCTTGGAAGTGATGATATGATTCTCGATTCTAATACAGGCGTAATTTCTTTTCCAGCATTTGGTGATGAGGACCGCTTCTGTTTTTTCCTCCGAAAGTGTCAGACCAGAGCTCTCTAACCAACTTTTAACAGCACTAATTGCTTCGCTTGAGTATAACTCAGCATCTTTGAGATGCTTTGCGACAATAACCAGCGCTATGTCCTCAACGTAACCCACCACTATGGCTTCCTTCGGAAGGGGAAGATTCAGTACATCGTTGTACATGGGACACCCGCGAAAACAACGTACTCCTAGGGTCCGTTATCGGTGTCATACCAGAGCCTCCTTTCAGTTAAATAACTGTCGGCGATAGCAGCGGGATAGGCGGGAATACAAACCTTCGCTAGGGATTTGCATATTAGATTTTAATTAGCCGAATTGAATGAATTTTTTACATCCAGACAATATTTGCTGATACTACCCTTTCTGTGAATTGCATCTTCGGTCAAGCTAGTACCCAATTTGATGGCATCGATGGTTGATCTGGCTTTACGAAACTCATACTGCCTTGGCTCGCAACAACCAGGAGTAATCTATAATATTATAGATTATCCGCACTAACATTTTCCCCACAATGTCCAAAAGACATACGGGTCTGTATGAGGATGGTTCACCTGGAGGTTTACAGACTTAGGCAGAAGTACCAACTTAAACACCTACTTCTCCAGATTAAATCACTTGCAGGATTATATGTCTAGGTGGACAAGTTGTCCACCACCGAGCCACTGCGGTCGAGGAATATCGATGACCAGGAACCCGCTTGCTCACTCCTAAAAGCCGTCGGTACTGGGGTTCCGAGGCTCTGCACCGTCAGTTTCCTCCTTCTCTCGTCTTCCATGGTGGTTTTATGTTCTGGGTATCCTTCCCATAGCTATTTTGGTCCACGCACCAGAGATGAGCAAACACTAGCCCATGCACAGTCAGAAAAGAAAGAAACACATATTTAAACATCAATAGGGATGCCCCAATCCGCCAGCTGGGGTCGCGCCTGATGGGAGATCTGGCCACTCCTCACAGGTCTGTCGGTCTGTCCGTCACACGCTTTTTTTCTCGGAGATGGTTCTAGCGATTCACACTAAATTTGGTGGAAAGGTGGGAAATGTGAACGAGTTTAAGGGGGCTGGGAGAACCAACAAGTCTGCGAACTAGAAATTTACAGGGAGCACCTGTACCAGGCGCGGAAGTTTTACCAACAAGTCAACAGGATAAAGCCTTATACACTTCGAGGCTCATCCTGCTGAGACAGAGCGTGAAATCTGATTTCCGACAGAATGGACATATTGGAGCGATGGGTTGAGTATTTTGATGAACTGCTCAACAACCAAAATATCGGCGAGTTGGAGGTCCCGCCAAGTGAAGACGACAGACAAATGCTGCCACCACCAAGCAAAGAAGAAACAGTCCATGCAATTCATCGGCTCAAAAACCATAAGTCGCCGGGAGCTGATGGAATTACGGCCGAATTGGTTAAATATGGAAGCGACCAATTACACCAAACAGATCATCAACTTATGCTCAAAGCATGGGACAGCGAATCAATGCCTGACGACTGACAACGGGCATTATCTGTCTCTTACATAAAAAAGGGGGGGGCAGTAATTATAGAGGTATCACATTGCTGAGTACCATCCATAAGATCTTCTTCACTCCCTTGCTAGGCCGGATAGCCTCACACGCCCAGAACATCATTGGCCCATACCAAAGAGGCTTCACTCCAGACAAATCAGCAATAGATCAGATTTTCCCTGTGGGGCAAATGATGAAAAAACTGTTGGGATATGGACGTCAGTTACACCATCTTTTCGTCGACTTTAAAGCCGCCTAAGATAGCATAGCCAGGGTAAAACTGTACACGGCCATGAGAGAATTCAGTATCTCGACGAAATTGATTAGACTGACCCTGACGAATGTGCGACGCCAGATAAAACAGCAGGATCACTCTCGAGACCATTCCAGATCAACAACGTCCTAAGAGAAATGGCCTTATCATGCGTCCTCTTTGATCTGGCCCTGCGGAAAGTGATTCGCGATGCAGATGTAAATGCGATTGGTACCATTCTCTTCAAGTCCACTCGACTACAGGCTTACGCTGACGATATTGACATCATGGGAAGAACAATCCGAGATATACAGCCTAGCTTCATCCAGATCGAGCAGGCGGCGCGAGATCGTGGACTGCACATTAATGAGGGCAAGACGAAGCCAAAGTTGAAAGAACGAACAATATCGAATTGCACTGGTCAATCGAAAACAATGAAGATAGGAGATTACAACTTTGAGACCGTTGATCTTATCCTCGGTAATTATCGATTTGATATTCTTGTACAACTGGGGCGGCTGCAAACTCTCCACGCAAGATTCTAACTCACAGTCTTCCTCGCTGGCGAGAAAGTGCATTTGAGCCAGCAGCTCCAAGGATTCACCAGAAGATTCCGTCCAGGATCCTTCCGACTTTTTAAGAAAAGATGGGCTCTCATGTTCCTTGGACAGAATCTTACTGAGCCTCTCGGATTCACTTGTGCTTTCGATGTTCTGACAATAGTCCAACCAAGACCGCCTCTTGGCGGTTCTGATGGCCGACTTGTACTTCTTCAGGCAGTCCTTGTATGACTGTCAGTATTTTTGCCTATAGCAGATGTTGAAGATTTCTCTGGTCACCTTCCTGAGGCTAGAGAGATCTTCATTCCACCACGGTGGCAGGGTCTTTTTGCTGTACTTAGTAGGACACGAAACTTTAAAGGCGGTATTGAATGCCTTCTCCAGACCCCCGACTTTTGACTCTAGTTCGTCTGTCGTGCCAACCCTACCAAGTTTGTTCTTAATTACCTGACCAAACTTTCTCCATTCGATCCTCCTGGGGTCTCTAAAGGGCTTGGAGACCTCTGCGGCGAGATCTAGACTGAAGAGTATCCAACTGTGGTCAGAGAAGGATCTCTGGTCCGACACTCTCGAGTCCTCCACCCTAAGAATCCTATTGTCAGTTATTAGGGTGATATCAAGGACCTCCTCCCAACCATCACAGTTCTCCGAGCAGGGGAAATGGAAGGTTGGTGTACTGCCCCTGTTACACGCCGGTAGATTTGAAGTAATAATAAAATCAAAGAATGACTCATCTCTTTCGTTTATTTCGGAGCTGCCCCAAAGCGTATGCCTTGCATTAGGTGGGCTTTCTTTGTTGCTATGGTATTCGTCACATGTTGTAGTTCTTCTGGAGGAGCTGATCGGTCATGAGCCATGTAAACCGAGGAAATATACATGTTCTCTGCCCCCGCCTTCTCCAGCTTGACCACAACTAGGTTACTGGAACTCAGGTCCAGGCACAGGAAAGCGTGCAGACTCTTCCTCGCATGAATACATGCTCTAGGTCTATCCTGATCAGCGTCTCCTGTGCTGTGGAATAAATTAAAATATTCCTTTGATGGTTCGGTCGCTTCCGACCCAAGGCTTGTGTATTAATGCGATGTCGATGTCTTCCTCTAAAATGAAGACAAGCAGATTAGCCGAGGCGCACTTAGAGTGCTGCAGATTTATCTGCCATACCCTCAGCATGACCGCTTGCGTGGGAGGTTCGTCAGTCCCCGTCGGACCGTCGATCGTCATCTCCTTCAACAGCTCGCTGGCGGCGTCGATTGGGTCTAGGTCATTGTCCCGTTTTGCAGAGCGGAACACTTTTACCTTTGCATTCCCGACTCCGAACCACACTTTATAGTCGGCCATTTCCAGTGCCTCCAGGCACTCCTCGTTTATACGGTGTAGTACAGGCTGGCTATTTGTCTGAGGTTCCTCCTCCTTGATAACAACCCAGTTGTCCATGGGAATCCCGGGGTTATCAAGGCGCAGGAATTGGACGAGCTTGTCTTTATCTATGCGGATCTTCGGCAACCAGATGCGAGAGACCGGTCTCCTGGGAATCTCCTTGTAAGGGATGGTCTTCAGCTTAACGCACTCCCAAACGTCGCTGATCTTAGCGACAAACGAACCGAGAAAGTCCTTAGAGAACTGGTCCATGTAAGCTATTACGTGGAACCCACGGACCACCTGAGATGAATCAAAGTGGGGGATGAGTCCCGGGTGTTTGCCTTCGGTGTCCAGGAGATGCTCATAGACCATGCCCGACAGCCTGGCCTCAACACTGGTTCACACCTCCAGCGCTAGTTTGCCGTTAGCAGGATTGCCATCCGCCAGCGCTACACGTAAGTGGCTCCTGGCCACGTCGCTGAAGGGCCTCGCAGTACGTGGCCCGTCGGCTGACGGTTGCTGTGCAATTTCCTTCGGATGTTGCTTAACGTCTGCGCTCTTGCCCACTCTGCTCCGCTTCTTATATTGCTCGACCGCGTCTTGAGATCGATTGCGTTTTAGAGCGATGGACTTCGCCTTCTGCTCGTCAGCCAGGCGTTTGCTATTGTATTCATCAACAATCGCCAGGTATTTAGCGAGGTCTTTTTCATCCCGCTCGTCGACAGTACCGGCCTCCTTATTCTTAGCAATGTTGCTGAGAATATGCATGGCCTTCTGGTAGTGGCTCTTGAGCAGGACACGCCTGGGCCTTCGCTTCTTAGCCGGTTTCCGGCGACCGGCATTCTTGTCGGTTTTCGCCTTCGAAGGATCCCCCGATGCTGAGGACTTCGAGTTAGGAGTACTATGTCTGGTACTCGCTACACCCAGCTTGACGGCTTCCAGGTTGGAAGCCACTAGTTCGTCTGCCGCTTCGCTCCGGGAGCTCCCTGCGGTTGGTTTCAGCACAACGGTGCTAAGGCTGACACCGAGTGTACTGCTCTCGACGGCTACTGTCTCCTGGCTGGAGGCCAGCAGCTCGTCCTCCGATGATGCGCCTGGCATCACCCCCTCTTCTTCTATCGTCGATTTTGTTTTTTTGATAATTGAGTCCATGTCTTGGTCCCACGAGTAGTCCGGAAAGAATGTCCACCCTGGCTGGCTCGGCCACCAGAGTAAGGGTCTTATTTGAAACTGAAGGTGACCAAGGTATTCAGACTTCTCATACTAAAGACCAAGCTCCCCATTGGCCACGCAGCCCTCGGCGTATGGTGTTCCACCTTGGCTTGGGATCCTATTAGCACCTTCTCCGATGCAGGGACGGTCCCTACCTATATACATTATCAGGCTTCGAAATAAATCATGTATAGATCTCTGTTCGTGTAAATAAATAGTATATTACTACATTTTTGAATTTTACTGGGAAAATTCCCTTAAATTCATCCTAGGATTACAAAATTTGCCAAAAAACATAAACCATAATACAGGCTGTGATGGTGCACTATTATTAATAAAAAAATAGTAGGTTAAACTTGATTGCTTCGCGTGAATTTAGACTATACCGAGACTGCATGGACGGCTAGTATCACATTAGAAGGAATTATATAACATTTTAAAATGATATACAATATGAACTGCGAGTTACGTAGAAACGGAATCTTTGTGTAACGAAATATTTTCACACATGAAATACACAAAAATTTTATATCTAAACCTAAACAATAATGACTTGTTTTATATCAAGTCCATTTGAATTTCGGTTATCCTATGCATTTGTTCATTGTTCGGTATTAAATTTAAATTTCCAATTCGATGTTTCATTTGTTTCTCTGTTCCATTCAAACTTGTTGCTGCTTCCAACCGTTATTCAAGAGTACCAACAAAAGCAACGGCAACATTAAAACATTGCCAAGAACGGCCGGAAGCGAAAGCAAGGGATTTCATCTGCTGAGTTTCAAGGCGGTTTTACATTTCAGCCCAAATCACAGATTATTCACAACCAGGTGAGTATTTCAAAAAACGTGGAAACAGTGGATATTACTAATCTCCGTGAGTTCCTGGAAGACCGCGGCGGAATCCTTGAAAGTGCATCGTCATTTGTGTCGAATTCCGGTTGCGACTGTCTGCCAACTGCGCATTTGGTGGTTAAACGGACGCAAATTTGTTTAAAAATCGGTTTGATGCTGAAGTTTCTTGCAAAACTTCAATCTTAGATTTCTTACAGGCTGTACAATGTCCTCAACCTACGACTACTATGGATGGGATCTGCTTTACAAAAGTGTCTGCTCCACACTCGAGAACGAATCCGAAATTATATTGGTCCTGGCCCACTGGTTTCTAACCAAGAATGCATTGTTCCGGTGCATCGGCGTAGGCCAAGACGTAAGCTCAACCCGGGTCAGATTCGTATTGCAGTTTCCTAAGGAAGTTTCTATCTTTTCAGAAAACACTGGGACCTGATGATGTCGGCTCAGAGCTGCTGCCGGAGGGCTGGAACGCCTCCAATAACAAATACGCCCTTCGATATCGGTACGGGGACGATGTCTACATTTTGCTAGGAGTCAAGACTGGAAACAATTTCGTTCTAAATTTGCTGGTGAGGAGTTTCGGGCAAAAGTGTGGCGTTGAAGTTTATTCAGTTCTAATTTCTTCTAAAGGACTCCAAATCAGGGAATGTATCGAATCTCTCCATCTGTCCAACGAATGTGGTTAAGGAGAGGATGGGCCCCCTTCCCATAATGATACCGACCGTAAATTTGATTTTGAATCGCATGAAGCGGAAGTTGCTGAATCCGGTAAAGTCTATTTTATGCTTTTAATAACTTCGGGTGATTTTTGGTTTTCTAATTCACTCAGGTCTTCAATGGCTCGAAAAAGAAAATGGAGACGCAGACCAAGGCGGCAAGAGCCCGATCACGGGCACCCCCTGTACCGACTATGTTGCCTGAAGCAAGGTCAGTGTCGGATAATACGTACGCGGCTGAGATTCTTCTGGTTTGCTGTTGATTCATTTGAAGTAGAAGAATTGTTGCGTTTACGTTTCTTGTTACTTTTTTCTTTGTTCAATTCTTAATTTAAATTTGATATTCGCATTTTTCCACTTTAGCACTAGGCGCGATCCCCTTCGCAATGTTGGTCGCGGCGATCTCGGTCCTTTAGATCGTGGAGGTGGTGGTAGGATCGTTACAACGCCGGAGATGCTATTCGGACCACCTGGCGGCAGGTATAATCCATCATTGAGGTAAGTTTGTATTTCATTGCGGAGTTGGTGTTTCCTCCAATAATGTAAATTTCAGAAGACCTCCACGCGCACGAGTCGGTCCATTCGGCCCATCGGACCCTGACTATCCTTTCGGTGGGAATCTCAATTCGGATCTAGATATTTTTCCCGACTATGAGGACATGTACCTAACAAATGAGTTTTAATAAACTGAATTTTGGGAATGTTTAATGTTTCATCTTTTAAGCTTAAGTTGCTTGATGAGTGTGTGTTGTTGGGACTTGTCTGTGTTAGGAACTTTAATCTGTCGAATTTCATCGAAGCTTCTACCGAGACATATTGCCATCTCCCAAATGGGGCATAGTGTGTCAGCCACACCTACGCATGGTCACTGTCTGTTCACTGAAATATGTTTCAGCTAGTTAGTTTAGTTAACTGGGGGGAGCCGCAGCTCCGAGCACTCAGGCCATTGTTAGGCCCATTATACTATCCCCGTAAGTTGCCTATTCAATGCGCAGGCTTTAGCGAATCTGAGAACATTCTCCAGAGGCAGAGTGTGCAGATTCTTCATTGAAGAAAACCTTGCCAAGGTGTCTTCGTCTAAGATCTGAGGATGCCGAGCAGCTGCATAAAAAGTGCAAGTCCGTCTCCTCCTCCTCCTCACATTGGCTGCACATAGCCGAATCCACTACCCTAATCTTTTCCATATGGTAGTTTAAGCGAGCAGTGTCCCGTCAAAAGCCATACTAGGGTTTTCATGTCCCACTTCTTAAGGGACAACAAAAATGCCGCTCTAATGGCCCTAGGCTCTTTCACAAGGATTTTCGCTTGGCGGCAAGAGTCCAAAGTTCTCCACTTGGTTGCGCGAATCCTTGACATTTCACCCTTCAGAGTAGACTTGACAGTAAATATCGGATTCCAAGAGCTGGTTCTGGCCCTACCATTGTGGATCCAGACCCTCGGCGAGCCAGTCTGTCAGCCTCCCCATTACCGGCGATGTTAGAGTGCCCCAGCACTCACATCAGGAATGTTTCGTTCAGTGTTTCGATATGTCGTTGCCATTTAGTGTTGATAATGCCGCCCGACTGTCGGAACCGATTCGAATGGTGCGCCCCCCCCCCCCTCTTTTTGTCGCAGCCATTTTTCTGCTGCCAATGAAATGGCATATATCTCCACCTGGAATATGGTCGTCATTTTTCCGAGGGGTCTGGCCAGTTCTATAATTGGATTCTCCGAGAACACCCCTGCGCCCGATCCATCCTCCATGACTGACCCGCCGGTGAAGATTATTAGGTCTGTAATCTGAAAAGACTCATAGCCACTTTCGACCATTCTTCTCTTTCGGTGATTACGACAGTGTATGTCTTTTCAAAGACGAATCTGGAAACCATATGATCGGTCGGCATCAGGGCTACCGTATGTTTTTCAAGGAATTTCCAGATAGACGCATGACCGTTTGATTGACTGCCTTTCCACGCCCCAATGGTATCAAGCCTATATGCGTCGTTGGCCGCTTTCCGTTTCACCTCCAAGTGAATGGGGGTACATTTAGGATAGCTCCAAGTGCCGCAGTCGACGTAGTACTCATTGCTCCAGTAATACTTAGGTAACCAAGTCTCTGAATCTGCGTTAGCAGGTTCCTGCCGTTAGCAAAGTTCATTCTTGGCCACCAGACGATGCATGCATACATCAAAATGGGTTTTATTATGGATGTATACATCTAGTATATCCATTTAGGTGAAAGTCCCCAGGTCCCCAGGTCGCATTCCTACAGCACCAGAGCAATCTGCAGGATTTCTGATATTGTTCCTGGATATGATGCTTCCACTGGAGTTGAAATGTACTCCTAAGTACTTGATTGCTTGTGCCAGTTGGATTTCCGCCCCTGCTAAGGTGGGTAGCGTATAGCTGCCCCACCTGACGTTCCTAGTGAACATAACTAGTCCAGTCTTCCTAGCGTTCATCGTGAGTCCATTGCGGACGCACCAGCTGTGGATTACATGCAGAGTTGCATTCAAGCGGTCATATACTGTGTCTGCAAACTTGCCGGTAATTATTACGGCTAGGTCGTCCGCAAATGATTGCGGGAAGACCTTTTTGTCCTCCAGGAGCCACAGCAGGGTATCCAATACCAAGAGCCATAACAGTGGAGAGAGAACCCCTCCCTGTGGGCAGCCCCTGAGACATCCCGCTTCAATAGACTGGATTTTTCTCCACTCTAGCATGTGAACGATCCAAATGATTAGCAGCGGTTCGATTTCATGCTGTCTTGCCACATCACAAATTGCCGCGAATCAGGCATAATTGAAGGCACCTTCGATGTCCTAAGGCGTTTTTTTTTTCGGACATCGCCTTTTCAATTTTTGCCGTAAGTTCATGGAGTGCTGTCTCCGTAAATTTGCCTTTCTGGTAGACGTGTTGCCACTTAGGAATGTGTATACCCCTTATGAACCGATCTACTAGTCTTTCTAGTCCTTTTAGCAGAAAAGACGTTAGGCTGATCGGTCGAAAGCTTTTTGCGTCTGTTAGGTGGGTTTTCCTGGTTTGGGAATGAACAACACCTTCACATCCCGCCATTTAATTGGAATATAAGCGTGTGCTAGGTATGCACGATATATATTCCGAATGTGTAGACCTAGGGCATCCAATCCCTCTATTACTAGCGCGGGGATGATGCCATCCGGACCTGCAGACTTGTATCTATGGAACGAGTTAAATGCCCATTTCACTCGCTCCAGTGATACTACTTTGCATGCCAGATCCCAGTCTCTCGGTTGAGGGCTGTATGCACCTGTTGGCCCCGAGATTAGATTTTGGATGCTGCCTGGGAAGTGCACTTCAAGCAAATGGTTTGCCGTTTCTTCATCGCTTTCTGTGTACTTCCCATTCTGTAAACGTAAATAACCCAGTTTCTGGCTACGTTCTTTGACCAGAATCCGCTTCAGCTTTGAGGTTGCCTCAAGAGAGTTAGTCTCTACGCAAAAGCGTCTCTAAGATTATCGTTTAGCCGATCTTATGCTCTTCTTTAGAGCCTTTTGTGCCTCTTTATAGCGATTCCAGCTAGTGCCTGATTCACCTTTCAGAGGACGATTGAGAAGCATCCTTGTCGTTCTCCTCTGTTTTACCAAATCCGAGTTCCACCATGATGTTTTACCCTTCTTAAGCATCTTGAGTGGACAGCTTTCTTCGAAAGCTTCTCTCATGCTAGTTGTGATCATCTGGGTTGTCTTCTCAATTCCAGCAATGGATTTGATGCGCTTCCCAGGGATCGTGACTCGGGCGCTCAATTCTGTTTGATACACTATCCAATCTGTCTTCCTCGGATTCCGAAATGGAGTGGGTGGAGGTGGATCCATGCCCATAACGAAATCAATGCGTCTGTGATCCGAGAGTGTGATATCGTTTGATACTCTCCACTCTCCGATCAGAGCCGCGATGTCAGGAGATGCCACCGTGATGTCGATGACCTCTCGCCTGATCAATTTAAAGAAAGTTGGTTCATTACCCACATTTAGGATCTGCAAATCGGTTCCTACTAGGTACTCCAGTAGTCTCGATCCTCTTGCATTGATGTTGGAACTTCCCCAGCATATGTGCTGAGCGTTGCCATCATATTCGGCTATTATCGCAACGCTTTTACTTTTGGCATATTAGATAGCCCTGATGAATGTGCCACTGGGAGCTTCTTCTGCGTCATAGGGGAAATATACGCCGATCTAGTTCTTCGAAGGATTAAGTCGGGCTAGGGATCCTAAATGACATGACGCTGACATGAACTGATGATAGCTTGGAGCTAACAAGAAACACTCGGACTTTAAATTTCCCACAAAATTTTATCTAAAGTTATAATTTGCCTATTTCGTGTGAATTTGCGGTACCCTAAGGCAGCATGAAATGTCAGGATCACATTAAAATGAATGGTCTAATATATAAAATTCATATTATTATTATTTTGTTAAGGGAAAGCCGCACCGCGTCCTTGAAGAACTATTGTGCTCCTTTTACTGGTTATAGTGTATCTGTTGATCATAGTATTTCAAGCAGGCCTGTAACCGTTAGGAACTTTAGTATGTTCCCTACTTCCAGATCTTTCAGCCTTGCATCTGGTAGTAAGTGTTCTCCCAGATACCTCGACCTTCTTTGCACAAGTGTCGGACACTGTCCCAGGACGTGAATAGAGGTTTCGTCCTCTTCCTCACATAACCTGCAGGCAGTGTCCGTAGATATCCCTAGCTTCCCTAGGTGATATTTCAGCCGACAGTGAGAATTCCCACTATGATTCGGAGGCTCCTTTTGGTGAGGTTTAAGCAATCCTTTGTGTGGATGGGGTTCGTATACCCCAATAAGCACTCTGGGCTGCACCATCCCCAGTAGGCCCGCCCAGTATAGTTCCCTCAACCGTTCCTCTTCATTTCTTAGATTCATAGCCATGAAACCGTTTCCGATTCCACAGAAGGGTTCTGGCCCGTGTAAAGGCGTCCCTGCTCTCTTCTTGGCTAGTTCGTTCGCTGCCTCGTTGCCTTCCAACCCAGCTTGGCCTGGAACCCAAAGTATCCAGACCTTGTTGGACGAGCCGAGTGTATTCAGTCTTTCAAGGCATTCCCATACCAGTTTAGAGTTCACCTGGTTTGACCTAAGTACCTTGATCGCTGCTTGGCTATCGGTGAGAATAGCTATGTTCTGCCCCCTGTAGTTCCTTTGCAGGTTAAAGGAGGCACATTTGTCTATGGCGTATATTTCCGCATGGAATATGCTAGTGTACCTGCCCATTGGCTCAAAGTACATTTTCATTGGCCCAATGACACCGGCACACCCTTTGCTGTGAGGGATCCGTCAGTGTACCAAGTAATCAGTTGCTGGTTTAAGAGTATCTTCATATTTGCCTCTACTAGATTAAAAAAATGTCGTCCGCGTAACCCTGGACTTGTATTCCAGTATTTGTTAACATGTCCAGGAGTTCATCCACTACCATACTCCACATTAGCGGCGATAGTACTCCACCCTGTGGACAGCCTTGAGTGGTGTTTATGATAATAGAATTTGTACCTGTCGGTACCTCTATTTGCCTGCTTTCTAGCATTTTGCCCATCCAGAGTGCCAGGGTGTTTCCTACTCCTTTGCGGCTCAGGGCATCTTATATCTCTGTGTGCGATGTGTTGTCGAATGCTCCTTCGATATCCAAAAACGTGCACAGTGCATTTTTTTTTGTTTCTATGGCGTCCCATAGTGCCTCTGTCAGCTGATACAGAGCAGTTTCAGTTGACCGTCCTGCCCGGTAAGCGTGCTGACAGTAATGTAGGGGATTACGCTTTAGAACGTTAGTTGTAATATAGTTGTCTATGACCTTCTTCACCGTTTTGAGTACGAACGATGTTAGGCAAATTGGTCTGAAAAATTTAGGGTGAAAAGGAACCTTTTTACCCGCTTTCGGAATAAAGACCACTTTTGCCCGTCTCCATGGCATTGGTATGTATCCCAGTGCTATGTTCCCCCTTACCATCCTCAGAAGAGACTCTAAGATAATTCCTAGGCCTCTCTGGATCAGTGCTGGGAAAATGCCATCTACTCCGGGAGATTTCAGTGGTTTAAAAGTTCCCACTGCTCATCTTAGCCTAACTTCTGAGCATATCTCTTTTGCTAGTTTCCAGCTGTCCTTCCTTCCCCTTCTATTCGTTGTTGGCGTGTCAGGCCAGGTCACGCCTGCCACCGTGGTGTAGGATCCCGGGAAATGAGTTCTGAGAAGCAGATGTACCCTGTCCTCCTCATTCTCAGTAAATGTCCCATCTTCCTTTTTCAAGCAGACAGACGATATTCCCCCGTCTTTGGCTACAGCCTTGTGCAGTATGGTTGCTTCTGTGATCTGTTCAATCCCTTCACAGAATTCCCTGAAGCTGTTCCGTTTTGCTTCCCTGATCGCGTTGCAATTCATATAGTTATCAGAAACTTCGTGTAACGAACCTTTCATACCTCACGCATATATTTCCCGGCACTCAATTTAAACTTCTAATTGGATGTTTCATTACATTCCGGTGTTCCGGTTAACACTGAAAATCATTGGTCCACATCTTAACCTTATTGCATGCCTTTGGCAACCCTTACCACACCGGCTGTCAAAAACATTCACTATTGAGAATTGTTGCTGCTGTCCTACCGTCATTCAAGAGTAGCAACAAAAACAACGGCAACATTCAAAACATTGTCAAGAACAGTCAGAAATAAAAGCAAGAAATTGGATCTGCCAAAATTTCAAGGAGGTTTTACATTTCAGCCTAAATAACAGATTACTCACAATCAGGTGAGTATTTAGAAAATCGTGGAAACTGTCGATATTATCAATCTTCGTGAGTTTCTGGAAAACAACGGTGGAATCCTTGAAAGTGCATCGTCATTTGTGCCGAATTCCGGTTGCAACTGTTTGTGAACTGCGCATTTGATGGTTAAACGGACACAAATTTGTTTGAAAACTCAAATTGATGCTGAAGTTTCTTGCAAGTGCTTCAATCTAAGATTTCTTGCAGCAACTCAAGCCTAACGAAACCAATCATCAATTTTGCTCCCCAATTCATTGCAGGCTGCACAATGTCTTCAACCTACGACTACTATGGATGGGATCTGCTTCACAAAACTGTCTGCTCCAAGCTCGAGAACGAATTCGACATTATATTAGTCCTGGCCCACTGGTTTCTAACCAAGAATGCATTGTTCCGGTGCATCGGCATAGGCGACGACGTAAGCTCAATCCAGGTCAGATTCGTAGTGCAGTTTCCTAAGAAGGTTCCTATGTTTTCAGAAAACACTGGGACCCGATGATGTCGGCTCAGAGCTGCTGCCGGAGGGCTGGAACGCCTCCAATAACAAATACGCCCTTCGATATCGGTACGGGGACGATGTCTACATTTTGCTAGGAGTCAAGACTGAAAATAATTTCGTTCTAAATTTGCTGGTGAGGAGTTTTGGGGAAGAGCTTGCAGTTGAAGTTTATTGAGTTCTAATTTCTTCTAAAGGACTCGAAATCACGGAATGTATCGAATCTCTCCATCTGTCCAACGAATGTGGTTAAGGAGAGCATGGGCCCTCTTCCCGTAATGATACCGACCGTAAATTTGATTTTGGATCGCATGAAGCGGGAGTTGCTGGATCCGGTAAAGTCTATTTTATACTTTTAATAACTTCGGGTGATTTTTGGTTTTCTAATTCACTCAGGTCTTCAGCGGCTCGAAAAAGGAAATGGAGACGCAAACTGAGGCGGCGAGAGCTCGATCACGTTCACCTCCTGTACCGACTATTTTGCCTGAAGCTAGGTTCCCGCCGGATCCGTTGGCTATCCCAAGGTCAATGTCGGATAACACGTACGCGGCTGAGATTCTTCTGGTTTGCTGTTGACTCAGTTGGAGTAGAAGAATTGTTGCGTTGACGTTTCTTGTTACTGTTTTCTCCGTTTCTGCTTAATTCTCAACTTAAAATTGATTTTCCCAACTTGTCATTTCAGCACTAGGCGAGATCCCCTTCGAGATGTTGGTCGCGGCGATCTCGATCCTTTAGGTCGTGGAGGTGGTGGTATGATCTTTACCCCGCCCGGGATGCCATTCGGACCTCCTGGCGGCGGATTTAATCCAGCATTGAGGTAAGTTTGTATTTCATTGCGGAGTTTGTGTTTCCTCCAATAATGGAAATTTCAGGCGGCCTCCAGGCGCACGATTCGATCCATTCGGCCCACCGGACCCTGACCGTCCTTTCGGTAGGAATCCAAATCCGAATCCAGATGTTTTTCGACCACCACCCGACTATGATGACATGTACATGTAAAAAATGAGGTTTTTGGCATAATAAACTGAATTTGGGTAATGCTTACTGTCTCATCTTTTGAAGTTAAGGCGCTTAATAATTGTGTATTGCTGGGACTTGTCTGTGTGTCAAGTTCATCGAAGCTTCTATCGGCACAGAATTATACATTATCTGCCAAATGGGGCAGCCATACATACCCGTCGTCGCTCTCTGTTCACTGGAATATGTTTCAGCTCTCCTGCTGTTCCAGCCACTGTTTCTTGGCCGACGGCCACTCGTGGATTGTAGATTCCATTGTATGGCATAATCAATACCCTTTCTTAAAGTGTTAGGTACATACTGCCACTTCTGCCTTCTAATCAACGTGTGACGGGTAGCAATGAGGCGGGGAGCTGTTTAAATCGAAACAAGGTTGACATTCTTTCCAGGCGGTATTCTGAATGAGTAATACTGAAAGGAAGCAAGACAACAGATATGGGAATGGCCTAACACATTTCCTGCGAGCGCCAGATATGTTATGGCAATTTAAGTCTCTTCTCAGACGCTAGCGCCGTATATGCTACGGATCATTTCTACGCACTTTTTTTGTGGATAGAGAACGCTTGCTATCCAGTAGGCATTTGAGTTTTTTCATTGAAAGTGCTAATAAAGTCTGGATATTGTAATGAACTGAAAGGGATTGAGATGGTCAAGGTCTCCACGCGGAAGCGGAACTGGTTGATGGACAAGGATGTTGGGGTGCCATCAAAAATCAGATCCCAGGATGCCATGGAGGTATAAACACGATTCGTTGAGAACGTGTTAACCGGTCGTGCCTGGCATCCGTGAGGCAAGCGGTCATCGCGTCATACGTATACATATAGTCGAGTCCGGATTTGTCGTCATGTCCGTATAAGTTATCGGATTCGAATCTATAGTCAAGTCTGTAAAAAGTTACGTTCCGTTCATGGTCATGTCTGTAAAATTTATTTGTGTTAGGTCTAGTGCAACGTCTGTCTTCTATATGAGCGACACGAGTTGAAGCAAGTTGATGGTGTGGTGCATGATACGCAAAGTGCGAATTCGGGTTCCAGGCTTGAAGGGCAGCCAATTGCTCTCGACCCAATCCTTCAACTCGTGACTCAATATAATTTTCCGTCGCCTTTGCATCCTGCGTGGAAGGATCAGCCCAACCCATGGAATCTCTCCTCGTGGCCTCGTACCATTGTCAGTCAGTGTTGTGCGTTGTCAGGTCAAGCTCAGCAGAGCTCCATTGACCTGGAGGGAACTTGGACGAGGAAGAGGTGACGCTGATTGCGTGAAGAATAGTCACGACGATGAGATATATTTGCAGTACAAATCAAAAAAAAAAACAACCAAAATGAACTCCAAAAAACTTAGTAAGAAAAAATTTGAATTTCGAAATAGAAAGAAAGAAAAACGAGAAAAAACGTAAATATGCGAAAAATTAAAGAAAATGAAAAGAAACCAAAGAACATTGAAAAAAATGAGAAAAATTAACAGCAATAATCAAAATCGTCAAAGAACTAACGATTATTCTGTGAGGACTCCTCCCTTCCTCCCTAAATTTTCAGCTCCTTGTTTACGATTCCCAGCAAAACTCTCGGATGGCCAAAATGCCATCATAACCTTAGGAAATTGTGTTGCACCTGTTTGCAGAATAACTTCCGAATATAGTGGTTAAATATGAAGAAACAACAATCGAGTTGCTCCCCGTCGCCGAGAATGAGATAACATAAGCAAACAAAAGGCTGCCTACGATTTTCCCTAGTTCTCCCGAATGCAAAGTGACAAGAAAGGGCAACGTTTTAACAGTGCGACCAAGATTCAGGCCGCTTTGGTATAAGTGCTGAAAATCATTCCAGTTGCTAAGTTACAGGGGCCAATCGAGCTTGGGAAACTGGCTGTCATCGGTTAATAAATTTCCTTCTCTGAGATCAGTCCTGTTGCCGTTGGAATTCACCCTGTATTCCATTTCTTAGTTTTGCTTTTTAGGGGTAGGGTAAGTAAATGTGTTTAGGTGAAGGTGTTGGGTTCTCGCATCGGTATGCCGTCGGACTGCCAACAAAACACCTACCCATTGTCAGAGAGCTAGAATGGAACTCTTTGTCACATTACTACAGTTTTGCCCCTGAGCCCGTCTTGGGGAACCGTCAAAACAGGGGGACCAAAGGGAGGGGAGAGGAGGGAAGGAAGTGTTAGTTCAAGGAACTTAACGCTAACCAGCCCCTTGGCCGATCGAGCTCTATCTTCTGACCCAATTGGATCAGGGCCTTCAAGTGGGTTAGAGCACTTCATTCAAGACCGTAACGGTATACTACAGGATTACAATACCCTCTAGGAAGTAATGTGGTCAGCATTGCGCTTGTCCGAGATTATTACCGTGATCTGACTCAATGTGGTCAGCATTGCGCTTGTCCGAGATTATTACCGTGATTTGACTCAGGTACTCATTCACTGCTGAGTCGACTGGTATCCGACGTCAAATCACGATACAAATTTCACTGCCACCAATGAGATTTGAACCGCGACCTTCCGTACGACAGCCTCGTGCTATAACCACTCAGCTATTCGGACACCCATTCCAGATAATCCCTCAAAATCCGTGAGATAGCTTAGCACGTGAAATGGAAGCAGTCTAGTGTGTCTAGAATTTCTTTTCTTCTTACGACATTAAAGGCATTCTCTGACATCAAGCGTTAGGAGGATCAGCACCCGTTGAGCTCAGTGGCTGTGTGCCTCCGCTCGATGAACGACATCCACGACTCGCATGACAGCATCCACTGTGGATCTCCCTGCTCTTAAGCTGAACTGGCATGGGGATCAGTCTCCAGCAGCACGTATCGTTTCAGCGTCTACTTCGGATGAGCTTTTCGAGTGCTTTCCCGGCCGTGTAAAGTATACAAAGTGGTCGGAATGCATAAGGCAGCTCAGAGTCGCCTTCAATCGGGAAGGGAAAATGCTCTCTTTTAGGTAAGCATTGCATGCGCCCAAGAGTAGGTCTGAATGTTGGAGCACTAGTAAAAAAATCTGCTATACTTAAACTTCAAATATCCTTCGTCCAATTCAACTGATCTAATCAACAGATATTAACGCGAGTAGCTCTTTCGCTGCAAGGAAATAAGAATATAGTCCCATTTTCTCAAGTTCTAAGATATACAAGAATAATAATACTTTGATCCGAAACTAATAAAGTTTTTGGCGACAGTCATAGAACGGTGGCATATCACCTTATCAGTGCGTACATTTGAGGGTGCTAATACCTTAGAGCCCATTCGTATACGGAGGGGCATCTTCCAGGGGGATTCGCTGAACCCCCTTTCATGGCTACTGAATTATGGTGGAGGGCATGGTTTTGCAATTAAATATGACCTACGTACTAAGTGCGAACTGACACACTCGATGTACTTATGCAGTAGTAGCTGTATGCAGTAGTAGAAATGTTCAGCCGTGATATTCGGATGGAGTTTGGATGAGACAAGTGTGGGATCCAAGCCATTCGCAAAGATCATCACGGGCCGCATGCCGGACATAGCATTGGTGACAAGGTCTGCCGTGTAGCGGATGAACCAGCCTCGTGACATCGAAGGTAGGGGCGTGGTTGACGTGGCGGCATAACATCATCGCCAAGTCGACTCACTGCGCGCTTATTTTTACAGCAAAGAGTAGGCGAGTCCTTTGCATGCGGCTGTTTGCAAGGTAGACTGTGGGCTGACTCCACTTAACTTGAAGGATCGATCTTTCAATCCTCTGAGTGGGGTGAAGTCGGAACAAGCGCGGATCGATGAATGGAAGTCAAAGGCAATGCATGGTAAACACGTGAATTGTCATTCGCAGCCATTTGTCGATTTGCATTTGTCTAGCAGACGGCTGTGTGCTGGGGAGCTCTTTGCGGAGACGGAGGGGTTCATGTGTGCCATTAAGTACGGCGTGGTCGCCACCCGAGCTTATAAAAAGCTCATGAAAGAACGGATGGAGAACGACCAGTGCAGAATCTGAAGTTCGGCGTTAGAGACGTTGGACCATCTCATTCCTGGCTGTACTTTTATGGCACCGGTACAATACATCACCAGGCATAATGCTGAATGCAAGGTTATCCATCAAAACCTTTCATACAAGCATGGGCTGATCATGAGAACATGTCCGGTTTACCGATATGAGCCGCAAGCAGTACTTGCTAGTTCTGCTTACAGCATGTATTGGAACCGGCAAGTTCTGACTGATCGTCGTACTCTACATAACAAGCCTGACGTACTGTTTGTTGATAAGAGGGGTTGCTCCGCGTATATTATTGATTCCAAAGTGATAAGCGCACTTTCCAGCGCGAGACACATTTATTTGCTCGTAACGCACAACTTATCACTACTAATCCGGGAGCAAGAATGGAAAATGACGACGTTTGCTTTCGCACTCGATAGGAAAACAGAATATGTCCGACAAAACCGCAATCCACTTTTTACATTTAAGTGGCCTTGAACCGGCGGAGCTTGCTATTCGTCAATTTTCTCCCCGGGCGACCAACTATATCCCATCCCTACCATTTTCGATCTTCCAACCTCAAAAAAAGTGAGCATAACACACTCCGCACTTGTCACCTTCTTTCTCTTCTTTCCTTTTTTTTCCGAAAAAAAAAAAACAATTCCCCAGCCATGTAGCGCGGCAAAGCAGAGTAGAGCGTTACACGGAAAAATTTCCCTTCCGTGGCAGAAGTCCGAAGATTCAAATTTTAAATTTAGAATTTTAATTTCAAATTGGAATATTAGAACTTCAAAAGCGATCAGGAAAATTATATAACACTTCGGGCCCTGGCGCCTTCCTGTTCTTCATAGAAAGGACTGCCTCTTCCAACTCTTTTATAGAGAAAAGTAGGCAGTTCACGGCACCTTCCATGCTGCTGTCATCAATCCTTACGGGATACACAGGGAATAGTGACCGTATAATACGGTCCATCTACTCGGCTTTAAGTAGACAGGGTTTTTGCGTAGCCTCGACTTTTGGGTTACCAGTTTGTAGCCGAGTCCTCACGGATCCCCATTCACCTCATCGACCAGCTCCTGCCAGTAGCGAGCTTTGCGTGTTGCTTATAGTTAAGTTTCCCGTCTATCATCACTCCCAAGTATTTGATGGCAGGCTTAGAAGTGATGATATGATTCCCAATATGAATACGGGCAAAAATTTCTTTTACGCGCTTGGTGATGAGGACCGCTTCCGTTTTTTCCCCCGCAAGTGTCAGACCAGAACTCTCTAGCCATCAGTTTTCCCCAAGCTGGTTTTTTTCAGCTCAAACATGAGTTCAACCTTTTGGGTCCTTCGAATATTGTTGACGTTTCCGCCTAGATCTTTTAGGTCGGTGTCAGTTTTGATCTTTTTCATTATCTCCGCGTAGGACAAACTTCCACTGCTGGTGATTACAATCACTTCTGGGCGAATTCTAACTTTTGCCTTTTTCTTCGCCTTTTTCTTAACTATCTTGGTCCATTCACCGTTTTCATTCCCCTTTGATTTTGCCGCGTCGATTGTCGGAGCTCGCACTTGGGGGACCTGTTTTCTCTCTTCGGGCCTTTTAGTTTCGTTTTTCGGAACTATTTGTATTCCCTTTTTCTTCTTAGGAGCCTGCTGACTTCCCAGAGGATCCACATCTCTTTCCCGCACTCTCTTGTTTGGTGGCAGGTTGATTGCAATACGATTGGGTCGCCTGTGACTCCGTTGGGGCAACAGATTTCGACTTGCCCTTGGAATTTCGTTTCTCCTGCTGCGATTTGTTGTAGAGCACTCTAATAGCCGTCACCATATTTTTTATGGCTTGGTACACGTTGTGCTTGTCCTTGATGAACTCAGACAGCTCCACTATTTTTGCATTGAGCTGTGTGAAGGGCAATTCCTCTGCTTCAGGGCTTTGCTCTCCATGATTCCTAACCAGATTACTACTTTTAAATAGTCTTTCACATTTGGCATTCATTGGCCTTCCCTCCGTTTTATCTTTTTTGATGTTTGGCATTGGCGGAGATCTCAAAGTTGACGAACTTCTTCCGAATGGGTCCTTTTCCTGGCCTTGGAGTACCTCCTGCTGCTGCTCCTCTTAGATATGTGCGGTCGGTGTTGTTGCTATTTTTGTCGTCCAACGATCTGTTTTCAATTCATCCTTCTTCGATTTTGTTACTGGTGTTCTTGGGAGAGTGGTACTTGGCTTAAACACTTCCTTTTCCAAATCCAAAACATTTGTAGCATTAGATGCCATGGTGGCCAAGTTGTCCACCACCGAGGCACTGCGGTCGAGGGATATTGCTCGCTTGCTCACTCTGTCTGTCTGTCCGTCACACGCATTTTTCTCGGAGACGGTTATAGCGATTGATACCAAATTTAGTTCACTGGTTTTCCGAATTGTATCATAATTGCTTGCACCAGTTATCCATAGCCCTGTATTGTAAAAGTCCTTTTCTCTTTTTATCCATGCCTAGCCTATTTCTATGGTACTTCCCCCATAGACATTCGTAGCAAATTATGCCTGAAGTTTCGTAAGTTAGTTGATTCGTCTGTTGGGAGAACTGACTATATAATAGGTACCCTAGTTTGATGTTATTTAAAGTTTTCTAGAACTATTTAAAAATAATCTCAGCAGCTTGGAGTCCCGGGAGTTTTCAGTTTTCCAATTGTATTTCAAAAATTTCTAGTGTCTGCATGACAATATTGGAAACAAATATCTAAAAGTTTGGTGCCTAAGGAGTTTAACTGTCGTATTTTATCTTGTTGTGAAAATGGCAAATCGCAGTGATTTGCCATATTCAGAGAAGGAAGTGCGGCGTTACATAATGGGACCAAAAACTTCATTTGCTCTAAAATGTGTTGTTATAGTGAATATATTAGGAATTGCTTGTTTTGGCTGTTACTTATTCAGAAGTTACTACTCATCCACGAAAGTAAGGCAATCTCCATTCTCTAAGATGTCTGAAAAGTTTTGGTTTAATTATGGGATACAACAGATTTATCCACCATTTACCTGTAGTTAAAATATTCGTTTGACTTTTCTCTTTTCTAGCAGGAGGTTACCAACTTACCCCCAAGTTTGCAGATTCCAATACCTGGTTTAATACAAGCTAACGAGACACTGGATTACCATACCTTTTTCGAGGAATACTTGGTCGACTCGACAGATGAGAGCATCTTT
Organism: Hermetia illucens; assembly: GCF_905115235.1. Lineage (NCBI taxonomy): Eukaryota > Metazoa > Arthropoda > Insecta > Diptera > Stratiomyidae > Hermetia > Hermetia illucens. The sequence goes on from NC_051849.1 coordinate 28,381,223, forward strand.
ACCGGTGAAGATAACGACTTTCGTTCGTATATCAGGCCTCATGTGAGGTTGTCACAGGTCCTACCGCTCGAATCCTCACACGTCATGGGAAAACTCAAAGCTTTTCTAAAATGCAACAATCAAGACTTTAAATCTAAGATTGTTTTTAGAAACAATTATTATGTACTGAAAAACTACTATCGAGCGGCACACGGTGAAATCGAGTGTTACACAGCAGTAACGTATGCTACGCATGGGGACTACACAAATTTGGAGAACCTAAGAGAGTTGGTTAACAGGTGAGGCCGCTTAATTCTACTAGTAGCGCATCATTTTGACTCAGGTTGAACTCCGTAGATAAAAAATTAAACATCTTTTTTCTCTCAGATGGGATGGTCCGATTAGTGTCGCGCTGTACGCGCCTGGAAAAGATTTTCAACGTACTTTGAACTCGATAAAATATGTATTGAATTGTCTACCAGAAAGTCCACTTATCCGGCTTTTTGTCACTTTCCACATCTACATCCCTGTGGACCATATTCCTGGCTTTGTTCGGTACAATACTAGATATGTCTCCCCCGGACCCGGATATATCAACTGCGCAAGTCGTCCACCATACAAAACAAACAGTGAACAATACCGAGTACAAAAGAAAATCCTTTATCCTATCAATGTCGGACGAAATATTGCACGTGACGGAGCTCTGACGCATTTCATCCTAGATGCTGACATTGATATGTATCCCAGCGCAGGACTAAATAAGAAATTTTTGGAAATGGTCGCTGCTGATAAGAGTATATTACAGATGAAACTTCCAAAGTACTCGGGATATTTGGAAAGATTTGTTCTCCTTACTTACTTTCCCGCATCTTTTCAGAGTTTTCGCATTACCCGTGTTTGAAGTAGCACCTCAGGTGACTTTACCAAGAAACAAAACCGATTTGCAGGAACTGGTCAAGGGCGGTAAGGCTCATTTCATCAGTAAAGGTCCTTACGCCAAATGTAATAGTTTCATGAATGCCGACAAGTGGCTTAATGGCAATGAAACTGGTGACATTAGCGTATTCCATGTAGCAAAGCGAATGGGTCCCCATAAACATTGGGAGCCATTCTTTATTGGGACTCAGGACGAACCTGAATACAATGAACGCTTCAGCAGAGAGGGTGAATTGGATCGAACTGCCTTAGTAAGGGATTCACACTTTTTATTAAATTCTATCTAACTGAAGTCGCAACTGCTTCCTTCTACAGGCCTACACTCTTTGCGTCCTGGATTATGATTTCCTTTTACTGGATAACGCATTTTTGGTGCATCAAATTCCTGCTGCCAAGATGAACCAATCAAATCTGAGCGACTTCTCTGTGATGGAGAAGACGCAGAAATATCTCTTGCAAGTGTTATATCCTCAGCTTAAAGAGGTTTATGGATTTCAAAAAGGATGCTCTATACTGCATAGTAGGACTGATATTCCCGTGAACAATGCAACTATGTAACCCAGAACAATTTTCAGTTATTTTCAGATGAATTTTATATGTTGGTGTATATTACAAGTTAATCGAAACCAGCGGGTTTGAATTGGACCAGGAGCCGGGGTGGGTGGTTTTGATTGCGTCTTTGTCCCCTTCTCGTATAGGTAGTTGTTGTTGTTTTTTGTTTGGCCCCTGGGACCCGGTAGACCAACAGCCCAAACAGGACATGATGCTACCCACGAAATACACCAACAGGTCTGATGGCAGGCACTTAGCCTATGTTGTGTGGTGGGGGAGAAATTGCAGCTTCTGAGCACGTGTTGGCCCATTGTATTCACCACTCCTATCTAACGGAATATTCGGGATTCGTTAACGTATCGCAGGATTTCCGTTAGTGGATGTGAAGCCACCAACCAACCAACTCGGAACTGGAGAACATCGGCACGAAAGATCTGATGCCTGATGCGTCCCTAGGCGGGGTATTCACATAGGAAATGCTCTGCGGATTCCGTTTCCTCATTACAGGAGGGACACGTATCATCTTGAATAATTCCTATCCTGAATATATGCCCAGCTAGTGAATTCTGGCCTGTCAGGATGCCCACAATACTCCTGCAGGTTCTCCTGCTTTCCAACAGGATAAACTTTGCAGTCAGCATTTTCGAGGTGATCAAAGGATTACTCAACGCCCTCAACGCAGCTTGGCTATCACTGAAGATTGCGATGCGCCTGCCCTTCATCCGTTGGTCAACTACCCAGTTTGCCGCCTTAGGATCGCATAAACTTCGGCTTGGAAAACCGTTGCATATTGTCCCGAAGGAAAAGCCCACTTCTCGTTTGTATTCGAGAGATAGACTCCGGCTCCCGAACCCTGTTCTGTTTTTGAGCCATCGGTGTAGAAGACTTCCATATATTCCGCCATGCATTTCTCTGGGACTTCCCAGTTCCCAATGTTTTTGTAGGTCAATTGGTCAAGAAGATTATGAGACAATCACCTCGACACGCCCTTCTTTCGTCCGTAAGCAATGATCAGCCTATAACGCATGCCGCGTAGTCGGATATTTTTCGGCAAGGGCATTATGTTCAGAGGATGACAAGCTCGAATGTTTGCGGTTGCACCATTATGTTCTATCAAAGACCTGGTCTAGACGCAGTCGTGAGGCGTTCAAATCAACATCCCCAGTATCAAGCCACCGTTGTGGCTGGTCTTGTGATCGTTCCTCACCACTTTCGATGTTGAGACCATCTTAGGTAACTGAATTTCCGACGCCTCTCTTGAAACTTTTCCACGGTCGGTGCAACCCCGGACGTGATCATAGTTTGTTACGCTACTCCATCTTTGCCCTCATTACCACGAGACGCCATTCATTGTCTTTTATAGTCGGTCAACAGTAAGTTCTACATCTGAATCGAAGTATACCTCCTTGAAGGCGTCCTTTACATCCTCGTAAAGTGCGCCTTTGCCTATTTTAACTAACTTAGTCCACTCACTTCCTCTTTGCACGGGGATACTTTCGAAGCTATCTTATAAGCTACGCTAAATCTCCTTTTGGAATTCAGCTCAAACGTTACTCCGATGTATCGCCGTGATGGTTGGGACGAATGACATATTCCTGAACGGGAAGGATAGTTCCTGCCTGAGTTAGGAAGTAGATAGGTAAAGGAGATAGAACTAGCTGCGGCTGAACATATTATAAAAGAATGTCACATAATGGACGAGATGGAAATACTTTCATCTCTTCAGTATTTCAACTGATGATTGTGAATAATTCGCGTCTGAGTAAATAAAAGGAATCACTGACCTAAAGGAATATATCTAATAAAAATTATATTATTGAGTATTGTCAATAGTACATTACTTTATTCTCTGTTTCATTGAAATATGGAATGGGAACAAATGTTTGTGAATCTGGTCTAGGAGTAAATATGTACGAGTCGGTATTATGGGTACTCTCCGGAGCGTTCGGTGACTGTTCGTCCTTGTTGGCCACAGGATTGAATCTTTTTTTTATCTTTTCCAGTTCTTCATCATTTCCGACTTCGAAGTACCCTAGAGCTTCCTTTATGCGATATTTTTGTCGTTCCTTTCTCAGAGCTTTTTGCAGATCCACCTCCTCGATTTTGGAACCACTTGAGGTACTACTGGTGGGTCGGTCAGCTTTTGTTGTTTTCGGTGGGCGACCAATTGTTCGTTTGGCCGTTCTAACTTCTTTTCTCCAGTCTAGGAGAAACTGAATATCTTTGTTAATTTCACGGATCTTGGATGCAATGTTCTTCTTATTAGCTGAATGAATATATCTTTCTTCTTCAGTTGCGGAATCGTCCGGTTTGGAGCTATATATATTTGCTTTTTCCATAAGCGCCAATTCTTTGGTTGCATGAAGATCTTTGAGTAGTTTGTCAAGATTTTGAATAGTTTCTTCGATAAGAGGAATTTGTTTGTCGAACGAAATAACCTCCATAATTTTTGGGATTGTTAGCTATTAATTATTTGGAATGCTTCGTGTATTTAGAGCGGTAAAACGCTTCTGGCTTCAATGCTTCTTCTGAGTTGTTCTAGGGTTTATATACATTTTTTATTGGAGGATTTGAGCTAATGAGAAGGTCATTAGATTATCCCTAGAAGGAAGTGACTATGCACTATGTTTATTCAACCATTAATCCCAAGGAATTACAATATCCTTATTTATTTATTAATTCCTTAATAAGGAACTCCAGGCATCCCGGTTTTGGCGCCGAGGTCCACCGATTCGAAAAGTTGTCTGGCGTCCTGGCCTACGCCATCGCTCCTTCTTAGGCAGGGTCTGCCTCGTCTTCTTTTTCTACCATAGATATTGCCCTTATAGACTTTCCGGGCTGGATCATCCTCATCCATACGGATTAAGTGACCCGCCCACCGTAACCTATTGAGCCGGATTTTATCCGCAAACTGACGGTCATGGTATCGCTCATAGATTTCGTCGTTATGCAGGCTACGGAATCGTCCATCCTCATGTAGGAGGGCAAAAATTGTTCGGAAATTTGAACATCCCAGGAAATATTTTGAACCCACTCGTCGAAACTGACTTCCTGAAAAACATTGCCTACCCTTCGTTTCATTGATTTTCTACTTGATTTCTTCTTTTAAGTTGGTAGCATGTTTCGACTTCTTTGACCGCTTGATTGTGATTTTTTGATGAACATTATCGGTTATGATTTTCGACCCTAGATAAGAGAAATTATCCACGGTCTCAAAGTTGTAGTCTCCTATCTTTATTCTTCCTGTTTGATCTGTGCGGTTTGATGTTGTTGGTTGGTCGATTTTTGGTGCTATCGTTGCCACCCTTTACTTTATCTTGCCTTCATTGATGTGCAACTCAAGATCTCGCGCCGCTTGCTCGAAATAGATGACGGCACTTTACACGTCTCGGGTGGTTCTTCCCATGATGTCGATATCGTCAGCATGGACCGATCGTTGGGGGGACTTAAAGAGGATCGTACTCATCGCATTTACCTCAGCATCACGGATCACTTTCTCCAGGGCTAGGTTAAAGAGGACGCATGATAGGGCATCCATTGTCGTAGATGTTGATGTCGCATCGTCTTGAGATGTCCTGTTGCTTTTAGCTGGTCTCGCACATTGGTCAGTGTCAGCCTTATCAATTTCGTCAGGATACCGATTTCTCTCTCAACTTTACCCTGGCTATGCTGTCATAGGTGGCTATAAGGTCAATGAAGAGGTGGTGCAACTGATGTCCATATTCCAACAGTTTTTCCATCGCTTGCCGAACAGAGAAAATCTGATCTGTTGCTGAATTGCTTGGAGTGAAGCCTCTTTGGTATGGGCCAATGATGTGCTGGGTGTATGGGGCTATCCGGCCTAGCAAGATAGTGGAGAATATCTTATAGATAGCACTCAGCAACGTGATAGCTCTATAATTGCTGCACTGTGTGATATCTCCTGTTTTATGTATGAGATAAATAATGCCTCTTTGCCAATCGTATGAGACAAATAATGCCAATCAATCATTGATTCGCTGTCCCACACCTTGAGCACAAGTTGATGAACCACGTGGTGTAATTGGTCGCCACCATATTTAACCAATTCGACTGTAAACTGATGAACTGCACGGACTGTTTCTTCTATACTTGGTGGTGACAGTATTTGTCCGTCGTCTTCAGTTGGCGGGACCTCCAACTTGTTCTGGTTGTTCAGTAGTTCATCAAAGTACCAAGTAGTCCATCGCTCTAATATGCCCATTCTGTCGGAAATCAGACTTCCCTGTTTGTCTCGGCAGGATGAACATCGAGGTGTGTATGGCTTCATCCTGCTGACTTGTTGGTAAAACTTCCGTTTCTGGTGCGGTACTTTCCGAGTTCACAGACCTGTTGGTTCTTCCAGGCTTCCTTTTTCCATCTGTGAAGTCGCTTCTCTGCTCGCCAGAGTTCGCGATAAGTCTCTGCGAGTGCCCGCGTCCTTTGAGAATGCAACATTACTTGGTATGCAGCATTCTTCGGTTCCGTTGCTAGCTTCCATTCATCGTCAAACTAGCCGTTCCGACTCTTTTTGCAACTGGGACCAAGTATGTTTCTGGCCGTATTTATGATAACGTTCTTCAGGCGATTGTGAAGATCATTTGTTGATGCTTCATCTCCAGGATCTCTGTTGATTGAGGTTATTGCGGCATCCATTTCCCTCTTATGGGTGTTGTGGATGGCTCCAATGTTAACTCTCACCTGATTGTCAGAGGGGATTCTGGGTGGTGTTGGTATTCGAGCTCGGAGCGCCATGCCAACGAGATAGTGATCCGAGTTTATACAGGGTGCGGCAGCATAACTTCCTTTTTTCAAAACTCAATAAAAACTATTGTATGCATCGGAAAATATTTATTTATTTTTTATAATGTAGGTACATATCTAAAGTTTTTATTTACATTGTTTTCAAGATCAAATCTGTTAGGTGACGTCCCCCATTCTCCATACATTGCGTAAACCGATTTCTGGCGTTTGTCATGACTCTTGTTAGAATAGCAGGTGTTATGTTGGCAATTTCTTCTTGGATGTTGGCCTTCAAATCTTGTAGGGTTCTTGGACGGTTCACATAAACACGGGATTTCAAAAAACCCAATAGAAAAAAATCACAAGGGGACAGATCGGGAGAGCGTGCCGGCCATTCCAAATCGCCTCTAATTGAGATAAGGCGCACTGGAAAGTGTTCCCTCAAAATAGCCATCGATGCTCTTGAAGTGTGTGCTGTTGCACCGTCTTGTTGGAACCAAGTGTCCCCTAAATCCAAATTTTCTAGCCGTGGGAAAAAAAAAATTCTGTAGCATGTTTACATACCGGTCCGAATTCACTGTCACTGTAACCTCATTTTCCTCAAAAACCAGGGACCAATAATTCCAGCTGAGGAAATTGCACACCACACTGTGACTTTGGGTGAATGCAAAGGCTTTTGATGCAATTCTCAGTGTCAGCCCAGTAGTGCATGTTTTGTTTGTTAACCGACCCACACAAATGAAAATGGGCTTCATCGCTAAAAAAACAATAGCACCCTCGGGAACGACATCAAGAAGAAGCTCACACGCGTTCATCCGAGAATTGAAGTCACGTTCTGAAAGTTCCTGCACTATCGCCATCTTATAGGGATGAAAATGAAGATCATCACGAAGAATTCTTCTCACAGAACGATCGGATAGTCCAAGGGCAGATGCGTGTTTGCGTGCAGAACGCCGTGGCGATCACAACATTGACGCTCTCACTGCTTCAATGTTCTCAGGTGATCTAACGGGCCGAGGGACTCCAGTTCTTCCTTTTGTCGTACTTGCAGTTTGTCTGAATGTAGTGACCATGTAACAATTGATTTGCGGTCTGGGACGGGAGCCAACGGGGCTAAATTAAAGCGATTCCGAAATGCACGCTGTGCTGCAATAACCGAACATCCGCTTGAAAAGTAAACCTCAACGGCAATGGCACGCTCCTCACTATTCCAACGCATGATGGCGACTGAACCGTGTCGGGACAAAACTTTACAGTATCCCCTCTTGAACGAGACCACTAGCGCTCCGCTATGACATCAACTAATTGAGTGGCGCGCATTTTAAAAAAGGAAGTTATGCTGCCGCACCCTGTATAAGCCCACCTATATGTTCTGACAATCATCAAGGCTGAGAGGTGGCGGCGTTCGATCAACACGTGGTCAACTTGGTTGAAAGTGGTCCCGTCTGGAGACGCCCACGTATGTTTGTGGTCCGCTTTCCGCGCAAACCAGGCACTTCCAATAACCATTTCGTGTGACACTACTAACTGATTAATCCGCAGTCCGTTATCATGTGTATTTTGATGTAAGCTATGGGGGCCAACGTATGACCTGAATACTGGCTCTGTCCCTGCTTGGCTGTTAAAATCCCTAAATATGAGTTTGGTATCATATCTGGGATCTGGCGTTTGGTAGAGTAAAATGGCCCAAGTAAGCCGAACCTGCCCGTTAAGAAGCATAAAGGCTAAAGAAAAGTAAGGAGGATCTAATCAGAGTGAAATTATGCGGTGTTTCCAACAATTAATTAATTGAAGTAATAAAAACTTGTTGTTTCTTTTTCGTTGGTGTGGGTATTTATTCTTGCAAATACCGATATTTCGGGAACCACTTGTTCCCTTCATCAGTGCAAACAACACCAACGAAAAAGAAACAACAAGTTTTTATTATTTCAATTAAGGAGGATCTAGATAAGAAGCTTCTTTGGAACAAATATGTAGAAGCAATGATAAAACTAGCTTTCACAGCCTATGGAATAAGAAGGCGGATCTTTGCCTCAAGATGGTGACTTAGGCTTCATGCAGTAATATGGGGCATTGGAAGAGTTATTGGGAGATCTGGATACAGTTTTTGTAACTTCTTCTGATCCTGGGATCATATACATATTCTGTTTCGTGGAAGATATCAAGTTATCCTGGAAAGTAGAAAAAACTGGATCGAACCAGAAGATTGCGTGGCAGAATATGCCGAAGTCTTCTATACTGAGGGTTTTGGAGCAGGAATTTATCTTTATCCCTTTAGCGAGAAATCAGCGGTTTTTAAGGCTGAAGTTTTTGGTATTACAAAGACAGTAACCTGGTTGATTGACCTACGGTTAAGGGGTAGGTGTATCGCAATCTGCTTCGATAGTCAAGTTGCATTGAGGACGCCCAGCAGTCCTCAAAAATTATTCAGGAAGGAACCCGATTGAATTCTATTTTTAGATTCAATACGGTGGAACTACTTTGGTTATCTGGTCATTGAATTCTAGAGAGATGAAATATCGGCTGCGTAGCAAAAGAGGGTTCAATTTTCCCCTGGCCTGGACCGGAAGCAGCAAGAGAAACATTTTCTATGTCAGGGCCTCGCCTACGGACGTATCAGACGGTAGAATCAAGTTAAATGGGCCATTGAGAGCTGTGTGTGTGTGTGTATGGTAGGGGAGTAGCTACAGCTTCTGAGCACTCAGGCCGTGTTGGCCCATTGTACTCGCCTCCCCCATCTAACGGAATATTCCAGATTCGTTAACGTATCGCAGGATTTCCGTTAGTGGATGTGATGCTACTCGTCGCAATTGGAGGACATCGGCACCAAAGATCTGATGCCTGATGCGTCCATAGGCGGGGCATTCACATAGGAAATGCTCCGTGGATCCCACTTCCTTATTACAGGAGGGACACGTATCATCTTCGGTAATTCCTATTTTGAACATATGCCCAGCTAGTGGATTATGGCCTGTCAGAATGCCTACAATACACCTGCAAGTCCTCCTGCTTTTCGACAGGATAAACTTTGCGGTACGTATGTTGGGTTCTGGCAGGAAAAGTTTGGTGTGTCGAGCAGCATTTAAGCTCTTCCACCTGTCGTTATGGGAAATTTGTTCCCAGTTTTTGAAAACAGATTTAGCCAATGCTACTGATACCCCAATTGCTGGCTCCGGTCCTGGCATAGGGGAGATTGACCCCTCCTTCGCTAAAGCGTCCGAGATTTCATTTCCCTCTATGCCACAGCGACCAGGTACCCAGAGTAGTTCCACCGTATTGAATCTAGACATAGAGTTCAAACGGTTTCTGCATTCCTGAACGATTTTCGAGGTGATCAAAGGACTGCTCAATGCCCTCAATGCAGCTTGACTGTCACTGCAGATTGCGATGCGCCTGCCCTTCAACCGCTCGTCAATCACCCAGTTTGCCACCCTTAGGATCGCATAAACTTCGGCTTGAAAAACCGTTGCATATTGTCCCAAAGGAAAAGCCCACTTCTCGTTTTTATTCGAGAGGTAGACTCCTGCTTCAGAATCCTCTTCTGGTTTTGAGCCATCGGTGTAGAAGACTTCCGTATATCCCACCACGCATTCCTCTGGGTCTTCCCAGTCCTCTCTACGCTTCAGGGTAACTACATATCTTCTACCAAACAGATGTATGGGGATACGAGAATCGGAAGGCATTGTAAGAACTGGATTCAGTCCTCCCAGTAACTCTTCCAATGCTCTGTGCCCCCCACATCCGTTGTTTTCCCATAGATCTAATCGAATTAGCCAATGAGCTGCTCTCATTGCAGTGCTTTGAATAAATATATCCAGGGGCTGCAAATTGAGTAGTGAATTCAGAGCTGCGCCGGATATCGTGCTCATGGCACCAGTGATACCCAGACAAACAGTTGCAGTGCGGCTAGTTTACTGTGAAAACCTTTTTGTCTCACCTTAACCCACCACACTACGGATGCATATACGAACATCGGCCTAATGATGGCAACATATATGCACATTACCACATGAGGCCTGAGTCCCCATGTCGAGGCAAAGGTCCGTCTGCACAGCTGTGAGAGCTCGTTTCATCTTTACCTCTACATGTTTGTTCCAAAGAAGTTTTTTATCTACAGTGACTCCTAGATATTTCACTTCTTCGGAGAGTTAAAGGGTAGTACCCTCATCTCAAAGTCCATCCAGTTTTCTCCTTTTTGTGAATAATACCATTGTGGTTTTATTTGGACTAACTGAAAGGCCACATCTGAGGCACCAACTGTCTATCAAATCAACGGCGCGTTGTATATTTTCACACCTCGTTCCAAGATCCCAATCAGCACACTCCACAGAAGTGGCGAAAGCACACCTCCTTGGGGCAGCCTTCCGTTGCTTCTGCTGTCAGTTAGCGTTAGCATAGCATGGATCCACTTAATTAAAGCATCATCAACACCATGCGCTCTGGCGCATAGTCAAAAGCCCCTTCAATGTCCACGAACACCCCCAGCGCATTCAAAGTTGCATCCTCTATCTTTGTAACCAAAGAATGAAGAGCAGACTCGCAGGACTTTCCACGTTGGTAAGCATATTGGTTCTCATTAACTTGCTTGGACCTAAGTGCGTTTCCACGAATGTGACGCTCTACTAGTCTCTCCAAACCTTTCAACAAGAATGAAGTGAAGCTGATCTGTCTGAAGTTCTTTGGATTAGAATAGTCATTTTTCCCAGGTTTCGGTATGAAGACTACCTTAACCTTTTGTCAAGAGGAAAGCTCGTAGCTCAGAGCAAGACTTCTTCGAAAAATATTTCTTGGAGGTTACTTTAAGTACCCTCCTTTAGCATTGCCGGGTAGATGCCATCCATGCCAGATGCATTGAAATGTTCATGGCAGATCTCACCTTTTCGTGGAAAACAACCGCTTTCGCAGTGTTCCAGTTCCTCTTGTAGTACTTGCGTGTTGAAGGGGTTGCAAAAACCCTCCTGCCACTTCTCTCACCCGTTCTTGCGGGTGGTGTACTGCCAGGAGGCTCTGTACTGAATCCAGTCTGGAGCTCGTGAAAGTACCGTCGGGTTTTCTAAGAGAGTCCAAGTTGGTCTCATTCTTTTTAAGGACTCTGCACAGCCTTGAAGCCTCTGTTTCGCCCTCTAGTTCCTCACAGTACGCTTTAAAGGGGTCTCGTTTTGAACACCTAACGAACCTCTTATATTCACGCTGTAAGTTCCTGAAATTTAACCAGTCTTCGTTCTTACTACTTTTGCAAGGACGGCTCAGAAGATGCCTGGTAGATTTCCTGAGTTTGCAGTTACCGGTTCCACCAAGGAACCGTTTTACCGCATTGGCACAAGCCTCTTCATAGCACTTCCGTTCATGTCTCTGGCTTCCCTTTCTTCCATCTGTTCCTTGGAAGGTGTAGAAGAAGTTAGAATTCACTCTGTAGTCCCTTTACCAGTGCGAACCACCTTACGGGGGTTCCGATCCTATATGCACTATCCTCCGCACGCAGCTCCATTGTTGGAGTACGCATCGAAGATGCTGCAATTTGCTCTATATTGTGTGAGTCGTTCTTCATTGTTCTTCCCTCTCAAAATGGAGATAATGCTTTATAGTTTTCTGATATGACTGAATTTCAGTCTATATAGGAAAAGTGGAGCTCCATGCGGTGAGTGCATTCAGACTCCTTTGGTCCAGTTCGAATATTAAGTTGAAACCCTCCATGTTTGTAGATTTGTCCTTCCTGCCATTTATGAACTTTACCCTCCATTGTCCAAAGTTCAAGCCCGGGTTCTGTTCACCCAGCATGCGGATGCCTTCCTTTGAGGGTCAGGTAACCAACATCCGACCTGTTCTGTCCTGCGTAGCTTAGTGTTCCCAATAGTGAACTTGCGCCGACCGCCGGAACTCAAAGCCGGGATTACCTGCTGGAGCCACTTTAAGGCAGCCTCCTCAGTGCACTCTAAATGGAGAAGCCCATCGCGAAAATTTTAATTGTTAAATCGTAGTAGGTTGAGCTCCGGAAAACCAAGATTTAGTATTCTTTCGAGTGAAATAAGAGGTTGTCTGCATTCTCAATCCGAATGGCCCCAGACCAGACCAGAAAGCCGATAGCAACTTAATTTATAAACTCTTAGAGGCTGCTCGGTAGTTTAAAGGTATCTGACACCGTGTGGATCAGGTACATCTCAGCAACTCTACTAACCATTGCGAATCATTGGAGCGTCGAGGGGTAATGATGGATCAATGCAAGAAAAAAGAACGGGGATGGCAGGAAATGCCGTGCCGCGAAGGAAGTAAAACGATATGCATTATAATCTGATTCTAGCCCCTTAAGGAAATATAAAAGGTCATCAATTATGCAAGGATCTCTACTCAAAATAGTCCCTAAACTCGAAGTTTATGTGCGCGTTAGTTTCTCTAACGATGGAAGTGTTACATTTGTCTAAACCTGAAGATGATTGAATAATTTTTCTTCGGAAGCGTAACCTTCGGTTGAAATATGGATAAAGCAGCGTGAATGGTCTTTTGACACGTGATATCGCCAAAAAGTCATCCAAAATCATCCTCCCACTCTCTATAGGAGTGTTCCTGACAAAACCGAACTGATATAAAAGGAAAAACGTGAGACTTGTGTTCCATCCGGACCAACCACCACGCATGAACGCCGCATCAGGCGCCAGGACTATAAAACCCCTTGAATTGAGGCCCTTTACCGCAGTGCCACAGGTAGCCGCCACCTGGGCTCCACCACTGATAGCCCCCAAATCATACGACTACGAGGTAGTGGGAATAACATTGGGAATTAGAGTGTGAAACACTCCCGCCGTTCCGCGGCTTATAGATCGAGTAGAGAACATTTTCATCATCCGGGTTCTGAACCTCTCAATGATAGGTTTGGGGATTTCCTTTCTTTAATTTTTGGAAGTTCTTTGGCTGCCATGAGAGGCGGCTCGTTCGCCAAAGCAAAAGTTTGGTACAATGGAGTGATTCTAATCAGCCCCAAGCATCTTCTCAGGATACAAACAGATATTGAGTTGAATTTGTTTTCAAAATATTTTGGCGGATTCACAGTGGACGTAGCGGGATACCCTAAAATGGGCCTCACTACAGATCCATAGAGATGGCCCTACGTGGTGTGAGACCACAAGAAAAACCAGTTAAAGAATTAATCAATCCACCTGCCTTTACGGTTTTAGGAATAATGGAGTTCAAGTGGTCTCTTAACAAACACGTTCTCGCTATCTCCCTACCTAAAAAGGTGATGGGTTGATATGGGCAAGGGTAAGATGATTAATTTTAATGAGCGGGGGTCTTACTCTGCTTCTCTTGAAGGATATAGATTGGATTTGGTTATGTTGATTGGTAGGCCTAATCTTCGGGATTCACCAACAAACACATTTGGAAGTAGCCAGACCCCCCAACCTACATACCATGTTGAAGCTAAGACCCTCCCCCAATACTAGTGATCACGAATTAAGTTCTTTTACTCGAAATTCTCAATATTAACGGAGATATAAGCGTTTAAAATTTTTCCCAAGATTTCTCCAAATTTCAGCAATTTTTCTGGCTCCCCGACCTCCCAACCTATATACCATTTTGAGCTCGGACCCTCCCCCTATAGTAGTGATCACGAATTAAGCTCCTCTTCACTAAATTCTCAATATTAACACAGAAATAAGCGTTTAAAGTTTTTCCCAAGATTCCTCCAAAGTTTCAGCAATTATCCTGGCACCCAGGCCCCCAACCTGTATACCATTTTGAAGCTCAGAATGCCACTTCCACCTTGAACACTGTCCAGCCCTAGCTACAGGCGTCGATAGGACTTTACCCGTGAGACTGCTCAACAATCTCAGCTTGAAAGCGGAAATGTTACATTATGTCGCTACGGGTAGCCAGATCAATCTTCTCATTAGCGTTCTTCACATCCAGCACCACAGCCAAAACTTGCTGGCCTTTACTCTACTTACTACTATCGAAATGTGTAAAAGGATATCATTGATGCAAGCAGACGTAGATTTACCTGCCGAATAGGCATAGCAGTTAGCAGGCATTACTTTGTATTCATCAATTGATACGACGCTTTGTCATGGAGTTAAACAGTTTGGGAAACACATTGATGAGAGCAATAGGGCGGTAACTGGTCAAAAGTTTTGGGCCCTTAAGTGTTTTTTGGATGGGTACCACCGGAATAATAGACAAGTCTTCAGGAGAACTCAAACTGTATCAGATCACTACAAAGAATGTTTCCGACTGCAACCAGCTCTTCTAGAGAGAAGGATTGAGAAACAGTGGGATATCTAAGGATATCCGGAAGAGAGGGGGAAGGGGGCTGTACTGCCTTGCCAGAAAGCCAGGATATTAAAGGTTTTTTTTTAGGATCCTAATATGGGGACTTGTCGCAAAGGTAACCACGAAAACCCTTCATGGATTTCCAGAAGGACTTGCATCTTTCATAACAGGTAGGCAAGACCATATATCACTTCAACGATTCCGCTTCGCGCCAGCAATAACCATATTCCATAGACGTTTGGTCTCCTCAAATAGGGAAAAAATTGAAAATTGAATCCTCTATTTGCGATTTATTTCCTTTTAAAGTACAATATAAGCTTCGGGGTCCACTTCGCCTTCGTGTGGATCTAGCATGCAGCGATTCCTCATATTTGCTAGAAAGCTCGACTCCAATCATTGGGTGGGACGAACACACGGCGAAGTCCTGAATTAAGCGTTAAAGTTTCTAGTGGTGCCTTTGGTAAGTAAGTGCAATATGGTAAAAGCATCACGAAGGCTATGAGGCTTTGAAGCATCTCGGCTGAGTGACTTGCCCAGCTGGACTTTGTCGAGTGACCTCCTTATATGTGCTTGTTTCTTTAAAGTATCGTTTTGTGAAAGCGAGATGATGAGGAAGAAATCGATATGTTCAGGTTTTCGGGAATATGAAGGACTTAGTTTGATGACTGATTACCCATCGCGTCGCTGAAGCCACAAAGGAGCGGGGGTGACTTCTGATGCTGACTTTCTGTGTATTTTGACATGTTGAACGCTCCTCAAACAAGGCATTTCTCTCTATGGATGGTAATCACTACAAGTTCGCATTTCTATATCTATTCTCTTATGATGGGTAGCATCACCTTTTCAACAAGATGCAGCTTCTGATTCAGCCCTTTTGACCCTTGCGTCCCTGATAACGTTCAATCACTTTGGGCAAAAGTATGCATGTTCAATCCATCTTGGAAATATTCAGAATGGTTTGTAGGTCAATTGGTCAAGAGGATTATGTGACAATCATCTCGACACGCCCTTCTTTCGTCCGTAAGCACCGACCAGCCTTGCTATAACGCATGCCGCGTAGTCGGATATTTTTCGGTAAGGGCATTATGTTCAGAGCATGACAAGCTCGAATGTTTGCGGTTGCATCATTATGTTCTATCAGAGACCTGATCTAGACGCAGTCGTGAGGCGTTCAAATCAGTATCAAGCCACCGTTGTAGCTGGCCTTGTGATCGTTCCCCACCACTTTCGATGTTTAGACCATCTTAGGTAACTGAATTTCCGACGCCTCTCTTGTAACTTTTCCACGGTCGGTGCAACCCCGGATGTGATCATAGTTTGTTACGCTACTCCATCTTTGCCTCCATTACCACGAGGCGCCATTCATTGTCTTTTATAGTCGGTCAACAGTACAGTTCTACATCTGGATCGAAGTATACCTTCTTGAAGGCGTCCTTTATATCCTCAAGTGCGCCTTTACCTATTTTAACTAACTTAGTCCACTCATTTCCTCTTTGCACGCTTAATCTCCTTTTGGAATTCAGCTCAAACGTTACTCCGATGTATTGCCGTGATGGTTGGGACGAATGACATATTCCTGAACGGGAAGGGTAGTTCCTGCCTGAGTTAGGAAGTACATAGGTAAAGGAGATAGAACTAGCTGCGGCCGAACATATTATAAAAGAATGTTACATAATGGACGAAATGGAAATACTTCCATCTCTTCAGTATTTCAACTGATGATTGTGAATAATTCGCGTCTGAGTAAATAAAAGAAATCACTGACCTAAAGGATCTAATAAAAAACTATATTATTGAGTATTGTCAATAGTACATTACTTTATTCTCTGTTTCATTGAAATATGGAATGGGAACAAATGTTTGTGAATCTGGTCTAGGAGTAAATATATACGAGTCGGTATTATGGGTACTCTCCGGAGCGTTCGGTGACTGTTCGTCCTTGTTGGCCACAGGATTGAATCTTTTTTTTATCTTTTCCAGTTCTTCATCATTTCCGACTTCAAAGTACCCTAGAGCTTCCTTTATGCGATATTTTTGTCTTTCCTTTCTCAGAGCCTTTTGCAAATCCACTTCCTCGACTTTGGAGCCACTTGAGTTACTACTGGTGGGTCGGTCAGCTTTTGTTTTTTTCGGTGGGCGACCAATTGTTCGTTTGGCCGTTCTAACCTCTTTTCTCCAGTCTAGGAGAAACTGAATATCTTTGTTAATTTCACGGATCTTGGATGCAATGTTTTTCTTATTACTGAAATGAATATTTCTTTCTTCATCAGTTGCGGAATCGTCCGGTTTGGAGTTATGTATATTTGCTTTTTCCATAAGCGCCAATTCTTTAGTTGCATGAAGATCTTTGAGTAGTTTGTCAAGATTTTGAATAGTTTCTTCGATAAGAGGAATTTGTTTGTCGAACGAAATAACCTCCATAATTTTTGGGATTGTTAGCTATTAATTATTTGGAATGCTTCGTGTATTTGGAGCTGTAAAACGCCTTTGGCTTCAATGCTTCTTCTGAGATGTTCTAGGGTTTATATACATTTTTTATTGGAGGATTTGAGTTAATGAGATGGTCATTAGATTATCTCTAGAAGAAAGT
This sequence comes from Hermetia illucens, assembly GCF_905115235.1. Classification (NCBI taxonomy): domain Eukaryota; kingdom Metazoa; phylum Arthropoda; class Insecta; order Diptera; family Stratiomyidae; genus Hermetia; species Hermetia illucens. Next base: position 28,398,282 of record NC_051849.1, read on the forward strand.
GACTATGTTTATCCAACCTTTAATCCTGAGGAATTACAATATCCCTATTTATTTATAATTTAAATTTGAACATCCCAGGAAGTATTTTGAACCCACTTGTCGAAACTAACCTCCTGAAAAACATTGCCTACCCCTCGTTTCATTGATTTTCTACTTGATTTCGTTTTTTTAAGTTGGTAGCATGTTTCGACTTCTTTGACTGCTTGATTGTGATTTTTTGATGAACAGCTTCCTAGTCGATCATAATTCTATAGGCGCTTTCACCATCATCATCATCAACGGCGTAACAACCGCTATCCGGTCTAGGCCTGCCTTAATAAGGAACTCCAGACATCCCGGTTTTGCGCCGAGGTCCACCAATTCGATATTCCTAAAAGCTGTCTGGCGTCCTGACCTATGCCATCGCTCCATCTTAGCCAGGGTCTGCCTCGCCTTCTTTTTCTACCGTAGATATTGCTCTTATAGACTTTCCGGGTGGGATCATCCTCATCCATACGGATTAAGTGACCCGCCCACCGTAACCTATTGAGCTGGATTTTATCCACAACCGGATGGTCATGGTATCGCTCATAGATTTCGTCACTGTGTAGGCTACGGAATCGTCCATCCTAATGTGGGGGGCCAAAAATTCTTCGGAGGATTCTTCTTCTCTCGAACGCGGCCAAGAGTTCGCAATTCCTCTTGCTAAAAACCTACGTCTCCGAGGAATACATGAGGACTGGCAAGATCATAGTCTTGGACAGTAAGAGCTTTGACTCTATGATGAGACGTTTCGAGCGGAACAGTTTTTGTAAGCTGAAATAGGCTCTGTTGGCTGACAACAACCGTGCGTGGATTTCCTTTTGGTCTTTATCCAATTTTATTTGTTTTAATTAAATTAATGCACGGAAAGCAAATAATCTATTTTCGGTATAATCCACAAGGAAATAATATTTTAGTATTTAAGAAACAGCCAAAGAGATAAAACTTAATTCACGATTTTACTTTATGTATTTTTGAAACAGCAAAAGAGATATTTGAAATTTACGATCGCGCTGAAGTGTTCCGTACCGCGGTTGGATCAGAAGAGACCGACTTATTTCCATGCGGTCCTTACTGTCCCAACCAACGGCATTTTTTTTACCGCTGGCTCTCCACTCCCCGGTGCGTTCTGAAAACGCGTGAGTGGAGAGTTTCCGCGTTCAGCGCCATCTACCCGTCCGCATCCGCAACATCCGAAATAAATTTCGAATGCTGCAGATCCTGCCGCACCACATCACTCCGCCCCCAGACGAAACCTAGGGGTTTCGGCGACGGATCCCCGAACTTCGTTCGCCGTTAATCCACAAAGCGGACACGACGTTGCTTCGGGGCGCACACGGGTTTCAGCCTGGACAAAGAGACCGCCTTTTTGTGACCACCGATCTCGAGCTGGAAGAAATGTTCTCCCCGCTCGAGAACGCGGTACGGGCCCTCATATGGAGGCTGCAGCGGCTTCCGGACGGCATCCGTCCTGATCAGCACGTGCGTGCATGTGTCCAGTTCCTTGGGCGAACAAGCAGGTATGGACGAGTGTCGAGTGGGTGGTGGCGCTTTGATGCGTCGGAGATTGTCCCTCAGCAGACGCACCAACCCCGACTCCGTGAGACCCGATCTCTTGTCGAAGACCGGATCGCTTGGGAGTCTTGGGTTCTCCCCGTAAACCAGCTCCGCGGGGCTGGCAGCAAATTCCTCTCGGCGGGTTGTTCGAAGGCCGAGTAGGACGAGAGGCAAGACTTGAGTCCAGGACGGGTCGTCGCGTGCCATAATGGCGGCTTTCAGTGTCCGGTGCCAACGTTCTAGCATCCCATTGGACTGCGGGTGGTATGCAGTAGTCCGCTGGCGTTTAAAACCCAGGAGTTTGCCTAACTCGGAGAAAAGGGTGGACTCAAATTGCATTCCCTGGTCAGTGATGATCACTGCAGGGACGCCAAAGCGAGGTATCCACTCTCGGCAGAGGGCTTCGGCACAAGATTGCGCCGTAATGTCCTTCAGAGGTATTGCCTCAGGCCACCGCGTGAACCTGTCGATGATTGTGAGGCAATACTTGTAACCGTGCGAGTCTCGCAAAGGCCCTATTATGTCGAGGTGTATGGTGTGGAAACGCTTGGTAGTGCGGGGGAATGAGCCCACTTCTTTCCTTACATGCCTGGAGACTTTACACTTCTGGCATGCGATGCACTCTCTGGCCCAGGAATTGATATCCTTGTTCATGGAGGGCCAGAAGTATTTTCCGGTGACTAACCGGTTTGTTGTCCTGATGCCGGGATGCGCCAAGTCGTGAACTGCGTGGAACACTTCCTTGCGAAATGTGGCCGGAATGTATGGCCGAGGTCCCTTTTCCGAGTCTTCGCAGCAGAGCGAGAGGTTTGAGCCGAAGATGGGCAACTCCCGAAATTTGTATTTGGGGTTGGACTTGAGGCTCTGAAGTGCTGCGTCATCCACTTGCGCCTTGGCAATAGCCGAGAAATCGAGTGAGGCGGGGATGTTAACTTCGGAGACACGAGACAAAGCGTCAGCAACAATGTTGTCCTTCCCGGACACGTGCTGGATGTCTGACGTGAACTGGCTTATGAAGCTCAGGTGTCGAAGCTGACGAGGGGACGCTTTGTCGGGCTTCTGTTTCAAAGCGAACGTGAGAGGCTTATGGTCCGTGAACACTGTGAACGGCCTGCCTTCTAGGGAGAAACGGAAGTATTTGATGGACAGGTATGCGGCGAGCAGTTCGCGATCGTAGGTGCTGTAGTTCCGTTGAGCGGGATTCAACTGCTTCGAGAAGAAGCTCAACGGCTGCCAAACTTGGTCCACCTTTTGGTGAAGGGCAGCACCGACTGCGATGTCAGAGGCATCAACAAAAACGGCTAGGGGTGCATCTTGATGAGGAAATGCCAAAAGTGTAGCATCAGCCAGTTGCTGTCTGGATTTATTGAACGCGCAGACAGCCTCTTCAGACCACACAATCTCTCGTGTGTCTTTTGTTTTGGGGCCAGACAAGTACGCGTTCAAAACGGACTGGTGATGGGCGGCCTTGGGCAGGAAACGACGATAAAAGTTTAGCATGCCCAAGAACCTCCTCAACTCCCTCACTGTTTTTGGACGCGGGAAGCTTGTAATTGCTTGCACCTTGTCTGGGTCGGGCTGTATTCCTTCAGAGGAAATGGAGTGGCCGAGGAATCTCACCTGTTTTTGAAGGAATTTGCACTTCTCAACGTTTAAGACTAAACCGGCCTCAAGGAGACGTTGAAAAATGCACTCGAGATGGGCTAAGTGCTCAGACTCAGTAGAAGAAGCGACCAAAACATCATCCAAATAGACGAAACAGAAATCGAGGTTTCGCAGGACTGAGTGAATGAACCTTTGAAAGGTTTGCGCCGCATTGCACAATCCGAAAGTCATTCGGGTGAACTCGAAGAGTCCAAAGGGTGTGCATATTGCCGTCTTTGGAATGTCTTCAGGAGCTACTGGGATTTGGTGGTATGCCTTGGCTAAGTCCAAGGTCGAAAAGATGCGGCAATTCGCGAGGTGGTGCGCAAAGTCGTGGATGAGTGGAATTGGATATCGGTCAGGAACAGTCTGTGCGTTTAGCCTTCTGTAATCCCCACAGGGACGCCATTCGCCATTTGGCTTAGGGACCATATGTAAAGGGGAAGACCAACAGCTGTTTGAGGGCCTGCAGATACCCTGTTGAACAAGTTGTTCAAATTCTTTCCGCGCGATAGCCAGTTTCTGGGGTGGTAGAGGACGCACCTTTGAGAAAATCGGGGAACCAGTAGTATTTATGTGGTGCTGCACATTGTGCTTTACTGGTTTCGAGAGACTACATTCGGTAGTTATCTGGCTGAACTTTTGGAGGAGTGTCCGAACACGAGAGTCGGAGATGTCTTCCAAAAGAACGGAAAGGTTATTGTCAGCGTGAGATACCATTTGGCCCGACGAATTTAGTTTGGTTGTGGGGTCTATAAGGGACTTATGTTGCAAGTCCACCAGCAACCCATAGTGACACAAGAAGTCTGCGCCTAATATGGGGAAGCTGACATCCGCCAGGATGAAACGCCACGGAAACGTCCTACGCAAGCCAAGACTCACGTCCACTTGCCTGTACCCGTATGTATTGATGCGGGAGGAATTTGCTGCCGCCAGTTTGAGGGGTTGTGGATATAGTCGATGATGCTGGGGTACGGGAAGAACCGAAACCTCCGCACCCGTGTCGACGAGGTAGTTGCGCCTGCTGAGGGGGTCGAAAATAGTTAGGCGACGTGGCGCTGCGCTCTGGGTGGCCGTCGCCAAGACCCCCCGCGGACCTAGTTTTTTGTGGTAGGCGCGAATTTGCAAGGTAGCGTACATCTTGTCGCTTTATCTCCGAAGTTACGATGATACCAGCAAATACCCTGGTCCGCAGGCTGTCTTGACGACCTGCTACCCGAACGCCCTTTTCGTGTGGCAGACCGTGAGCGAGCTCGCGGCCTGGCACTCGAACGCTGAGCGTCCAACGTCGCCCGCATCTCGGCCACGCTGGCAGTTAAGGCCGCGATCTCGCGCCGTAAGTCGCCGACCTCATCCGACGGTGGTTGAACGGCCGCTATGGTTGGGCGAACGTACACCTCCTGTACTTGATCGGCCGTTGCTGCCAGTTCCTCCAAGGAACCGGAGACGCAGGCTAGGATCGCCTGGGTGCCCTCCGGGAGCCGACGCAGCCAGAGCGACTTGATCAGGTCGTCGCCGATCTTGCTCCCACCCAATTGCCTCATTTCACGAAGCAATTGGCTGGGAGTTCGATCGCCCAACGTTAAACCCGCCAGCAAGTGGTCTAATTTTGCCGACTCGCTTGCCGACAGGCGCCTGATCAACTCGCTCTTGAGCTGAGCATACGATGCCGACTTCACTACGTCGGACACCAGAAGTATGGACTCTTCGTCCAGACCGACCACCGCGTAGTTGAAACGGGTCGCGTCCGATGTGATGCCGGACATTTGGAACTGTGCTTCCAAATGCACGAACCACAGCTCGGGGTTTCGACGCCAAAATGGAGGAACGCGTACGGCGAGGGCGGTCACTTGTGGATCCGATGGGCCTGCCGCGTCTTTATTTTCAAACGACATTTTTCCTACCGAGAAGTACGAGATTGTGATGCAGACGCGGTGAGTTTATACTGAAACGCGGTGAAATTTACACAGACACGGCAGGCCGTACCCACAAATGCACGCACGAACCGAGAAAAACGACGACCGAAGCGGACGCTCTCCAGCGCAGACCAAAAACACCGGGAAAACAGAGAACCCGCGATTCGAAACACCTCAACGCCGTCTCTTGCAGCGGCTTTAATTTTATTGAATTTCCCTTTTTTTTTTTTATATTTATAATATTTAAATTAATTTGTTGTAACAATGTATGCACGAAATCACTTAATTTAGCAAATGACTTAATTGTCCGCTGTGGTGGCGGTGGCTACGGCGTCTGCAGCGGCTACGACGTCTGCGGTGGCAACGATGGTGGCTATGTCTGAAGAAGACGAGGAAGACGATGATGATGATGATGAAAGTGTTGGCGGTCAGGTTGTTAGAGATGTCACGACTGCTGCTGATGTAGAATTCTGCTGCTCTGGATACTTCGGCGGCTTCCAAAAGTGTAGTTCCTGTGGAGGATTCCCGGCGGAGTGCCACTGAACAACACACTCGGATTCTCGTCGCACTGCTCGGGACAATGTAATTTTCTGCGGAGTCGCTGATGCATACAACACGGACGACACGTCGAGCTCTGGCTGACGGCAGCGGGCTGCCCGAGGGCGTCGTCGACGGGGCGGCGCAAAAGAAAAATACAACCCCTGACACTATGCCGAGTACGAGAGCTGCGGCTGCACCCGGGTTCCTTGTAATATGTAATCGGTCAAGCCGTTGTCCAAGATGAAAAGAAAATGAAGAAAGAGCGGCGCGAGCTGGGCACGGACTCGGAACAGCTGCGAGCGACACAGCCACAATTCAAAGCGATTACCAAGAAATGTCTGGCGTTTACAGGAATGCAATATGGAGATCTCGTCGACACTTTCTTTTTGTTGACGAACGTCGTCAGATTTTTACGCCATTAATCCGCACACACCTTGGGAACACTTCTGAAGCGCGTATAGTATTTCCTGCAAAGATTGTCGGAAGGTCGTGGCAATGATGGCTGGTCCGGCGTGTGAAAGGCGTTTGAAAGTTCTATTTCTGCCGTGTTGCTCGGACGAATTTTGTCGTCAATAGAACTTCACCAATTGCGGCGATGGCGGATAATTTGTTACTTTTTCTTTTTTTTTATATCGGGGTCACCAATTTGGTCTTTATCCAATTTTATTTGTTTTAATTAAATTAATGCACGGAAAGCAAATAATCTATTTTCGGTATAATCCACAAGGAAATAATATTTTAGTATTTAAGAAACAGCCAAAGAGATAAAACTTAATTCACGATTTTACTTTATGTATTTTTGAAACAGCAAAAGAGATATTTGAAATTTACGATCGCGCTGAAGTGTTCCGTACCGCGGTTGGATCAGAAGAGACCGACTTATTTCCATGCGGTCCTTACTGTCCCAACCAACGGCATTTTTTTTACCGCTGGCTCTCCACTCCCCGGTGCGTTCTGAAAACGCGTGAGTGGAGAGTTTCCGCGTTCAGCGCCATCTACCCGTCCGCATCCGCAACATCCGAAATAAATTTCGAATGCTGCAGATCCTGCCGCACCACATCCTCATCGTAGTTGTTATCGGTTGTGATTTTCGACCCTACATAGGATAAATTATCAACGGTCTCGAAGTTGTAGTCTCCTATCCTTATTCTTCGTCGTGTTTGTGTTTGATGTTGGTTGGTTGGTTGGTTTTCGATGCTGATGTTGCCACTATATACCTTGTCTTGCCTTCATTGATATGCAGCCCAAGATCTCCCGCCACCTGCTCGATCTGGATGAGGGCAGACCTCCAACTCGCCGATGTTCTCGTTGTTCAGTAGCTCATCAAAGTACTCAACCCATCGCTCCAATATGCCCATTCTGTCGGAAATCAGATTTCCCTCTTTGTCTCGGCTGGATGAGCATCGAGGTGTATAAGGCGTCATCCTGCTGACTTGTTGGTAAAACTTGCGCGCCTGGTGCGGTTGCTGCCTGTACTTTTCTAGTTCACAGACTTGTTGGTTTTCCCAAGCTTCCTTTTTCCGTCTGTGAAGTCGCTTCTCCGCTCGGCATTCTTCGTTCCGTTGCTAGCTTACACTCATCGTCAAACCAGCCGTTCCGACTCTTTTTGCGGCTGGGGCCAAGTATCTTTGTGGCCGTATCAATGATAACGTTCTTCAGGTGGTTGTGAAGATCATTGTTATGATTTGCAAATTTTTGATCTGTGGTGGTAAGGTACTGCCAGGCAAGGTTCATCGGCTTTTTGCTATTCTGTTAGAATATAGAGCCTAAAAGGCTTGCAACTACCGTCGATGAGATATCCAGCGGGCACCAGATAAGCAGGTGGGAAAGTAGCATTCCGCTTTTGTTCAGCCATCTCTAATTAAAGGTTGCACCCAAGCTAGGCTATTTCCAAGAACAACTTGATCTACGGTCTCGGTCCCTAGAGCGTCATTTGCGATGAGCATTGTTTGCGCGAACAAGCGAGAAATACACTGAAAGTAGGAACACCTAGAAAAATTGGATTTATCTTGTGAAATCTATCAATTCCAATTTTCTAATACAAATTGAAGAGGCAGCAAGTCGGAAACAAAATTTTTCGGTTGGGTCGTTTCAGCAAATGAGGTCGGTTCCACTTTAATTTTTTTTAATTCTCTAATCAATGACATGGCGAATGACAATACGGTAAATTTTGGATTTGAGGCGTTCAATGATGCGTCGATCACAAAGAAAGCCAATTGTGGAGCGCTACTTCATCCGGCTTACACTGATGCGTGAAATTTCATAGATTGCATATAATCACAATATTTTATTGTAAAAACTGTAGCTTCCTGCGGATACCACTTTGCTTTGTTGGGGTAGCTTGTAGTTTATTACTACTTTAAGACTGTCTAAAACACATGTAAGGAGTCAGAGACTTGGAATCCATTCGCGACTTTGAACAGTCAAGTTGCGGCCCAGGAACGGATTTTAGAGGGCTCACCAAATTAACGTTCCCCCATAGAGAAATCTGTGGAAAACAAGCTCTCCCCTTCGGTGGAAAGGCCGTTCTCAGTGCCTACAGCGTGGTGAGCAAGAAAAGAGAGTACATCAACTCCCATAACTATAGGAATTGAAAACCTATCTACGGCCGCTCTGTCGGTATCATTGTTGCCTAATTTTACCAGAAAACTGGAGAGTACGGCTTCATTATCATCAACGGCGCAACAAACGCTATTCGGTCTGGGCCTGCCTCAATAAAGAACTCTAGGCACCCTGGTTTTGCACGGAGGTCCACCAATTCGATATTCCTAAAAGCTGTCTCTTTTTCGGCTTGACAGAAGGAAACTTCGCCCGCGCAGTGAGGGGAACTACAGGAAAACCTTGCCGGGTAGAACTTCCTATTACGCGTCTATCAGCAAAAGTAGAAGAAAAAGAGCTAGTGTTGTGAAAACAGTTGTTTTAATACAGCTATGTCGAAATGGATCCATGCAGTCTTGACGCTGTGAACCTGGGAAGGCTTTCAGCAGACAGAAGCGGAAAATACTGCGAAAAGAAGAAGTGTGGTAATGTCCAAAGAAATCTGACGCGAGAAAGCGGAACTTTCGGCTGAAAATGATCACAAGTGAATTGACCTGCAATATGCCAAACCTCTTCCTTCTTACTGGTAGCAAGCTTGGCAAAGTTTCAGGACTGTCTTTATACATTTCTGATACATGAACCATGGATTCGGTTTAGTAAAATCTGTGGTATTAGATCAGTAATAGGGGTTACATTTTTTCCTGTGAGAAATCCTTAAGATTGAGAATCCGTGTGTGTGTTACCAATCCTGTTTCCAGGACATAGTTGTGGTCATTTTCCAATACCATGTTAATAGGAGGAGGAGAAACGTCATAGTTTCGCCTTCCTCCTTCTCTATGATTCTTTAGTTGCTGAGCCAACAACTAATGGATCTGGTAGTGTATGTAGGATCGAATGGCATTGAATTTTTAATATATTGTGCTGCGAATGTCTAACATATGTGCTGGGACAAATGCAAATGCAATCTTAGAGGGGAGAAGCTATTTGATTATGTCACTTCAGTTGGTCCGATGACCACGGACCAAGAAGCAGTGAAATAATTAGCCTAACAATCTGTAATTTGAAGCTGGTAGGTTTGGTTACAGACGTATCGACGCTAGACGAAGTCTCATTCTCAAATCACCATTACTTAGAATTTAGTCTGACTGTTACAGGCAAACAGACTGTAATATAAAGATGGAATCCTAGTAAAAGGCCTGGACAAAGTTCAATGAACCTCTTGACCACAAGCAAAGCCCCCTAGGCGACTAAGGGCTCTTTTGGCGATAGAAGATCAATTGGAATTCTGAAGTCCACACAGGGAAGTGGCAGATCAAGTTACCAGAGGCAAAAGCGGTAAAATGGTTTCCTGGTGGGACTGAAAATTGTTAACATTCAGGAAGTCAACCAGATGAATTCTGAATCTTGCTTGTAAAGCAATAAGAATGAAGACTAGTTAAACCTTTGGAGTTCACAGCGTAAATATAAAGGGCTTGTGAAACGTTCTAAGCCGGACTTCTTTGGGGCATACTATGAGAAACTAGAAGGCGGAAGTGTCTTCAAGCCTCAAAGACTTTGCACATTTTAAACGGGATGAGTCGGCCAAGATAGACTTTTAAACAAAACTGGATGAAACTTTCACAAATTTAGATTGGAGTCTGAAATCTGGGAGAACAGGTGCTACTCGTGCTACTCGTATAATGTCTTCAAGCTACCTGGCATGGTTGACGTCAATCCAGTGATGCTGAAGGAAGGTATAGAGGAGCGGTTTCTAAAAAATATATTTTTAGCAAGTCGTGCTCTAGGCTACTTGTCTAGGTAATGGCAGGGGATTGAGGTAGTTTTCATACCTAAGCCCGCGAAAGATGACTATTCAAATCCAAAGAATTTCAGGCAGACCAGCACTGAAATATCCAGAGAGACTAGGTGCGTGCTCACTAACTAAAAACCAGCAACAACACCCAGCGTGGAAGGTCGTAGGAGTTTGCTCTTTACTTTTCGTCTTCGAAGACAGAGGATGTAGTTTTGAAGATGAGTACTTGATCGGGGTATTCGTTAACATTGAAAGGGGCTTTGATCGTGCATCTTTCCAAAAGCCTTGTGTTGCCGCCAGAGAGCATGGTATCGATGAAAGTTTAGTTAACTAGGTCTACGCTATGCAAACGTAGAGCTTGATGTATGCAGAAGGGCGTGTTGATTCCTATCTGACAGCAAAAGCAACGGAAGGCTGCCCCCGAAGAAGTGAGCTATCGTCATCTCTGCGGAATATGTTGATCGACTTTCTACTATACGAACTGCAAAATCTGCTATTACACGTCCAAGCTTATGCGGATACCACGTGCCAAATGTTGGGCTAGATTTCCAAACGGTGTGAAGAAGTAAACAACTTGCCCTTGATTTGATTGACAGTTAGCGCCTTATTGGTAAATTCAATTAAAACGACGATGGTACTTTTTACAAAAAAGAGAAAACTGAACGGTTTTACCTTTCCAGAGAAAAGGGGGTAATCTTCTAACTCTCCGATATATGCAGCGATCTTTAAGGCTGAAGTGTTTGAGATCATAAGAGCTGTCATCTGTGCGATTGACGTGCGGTTAAAGAGCGGATGTAACACAATCTGCGGTGATAGTGCAGCTACATTGAGGACGCTCAGCAGTAATCAAAAATTGTTGAGGTAGGAAACCGATTGAACTTATCTGGTCACTGAATTGTAGAGAGAAATGAAATTTTGGCTGCTTTAGCAAAGGAGGTTCAAATTTCCCTCTGGCCTGGACAGGAAGCAGCAAGCTGAACATTTTCTATGTGAAGGCCCGCCTTCGGACGTATCAGACGGGAGAATCGAGTTCAATCGACCATTGAGGACTGAGAGCTCAAAGGTTTTGTCCCTTCCTTCCTTCATGCACATACACACACAGGATATAGCCGTTTTCGAGAAAAGTGTGTATGACAGATAGACAGACGGACAGACAATATGAATACAACTATTTTCAAATTAAAGGGAAACTATTTATTTAATAAGCAGAAATAGTAATAATATAATGTTTCACATAAGAATCCAAATATAAGTAGCATATTGACGTATATAATAGTAAAAAGATACAAAAAATATACTTTTTCAGATTTCAATTCTCACTTAACTTCAAACAACATCTTAAAATCATGCTTGTGATATACAAATATAAAAAACATGATGGAGTATTATACGGTGTGATCACTAAAAATACATAATAATTGTGACACGTTCATTTGCACATTAGTGTTTGTAAAATTATTAAATCAAATCCATTTTATGATTACAACTCTCTCCTACTAAGTTTAGATATAAACAAAAGAAAGGAAAAGAAAAAATTTACAGAAAAATTCCAATTAAAACAAAAGACAAATAATTAATGAGATTTTGTTTCAAAAATTATAGAAATTTTTGTTTCAAATTATCTCTTAATATCTAACAATTGGCAGCATATTATTGGAGAAAAGATTACAGTTCATTTCATCATTTTCGTCGGTTGTGAGTACTTTACTCTAGATATTATCTAAAATAAATCTACTTAATTGTTTTAATTTAAGAGAAATATACGTATAATTATATTTTCCTAAATAGTATAAATTTTCGATAGATTGGAATCAAAACTCATTAATTTAAAGTTGTGGGAGTTATCCACAACGGTGTTTTTTTTTAATTTACATGGTTTTTAGAATAAAGATTGAGAAAATTATATCTTTATAATAAATGTCATTGTGGTTATCTTTTTCCAGTTTGAATTTATAACGAGCATTGTTTCCATGAAACGATCATATTTAAATACGCTTAAGTAATTAAATTGATACTAAAATAATTGCAAAACTGCCTATGAAATAGTAAAAAAAAATAATAAGTATCAAACTAAAATATATTTCAAATAAACCAAAATTTCAGGAAAAAGGATAGAAGTAAATAAAAAAAGAAAATAGAATCCTTAAATTAAACATTTTCAAATCTATTCCACATTTTCTCTTCAAACATTCAAACAGGACCTTAAGTAAGTTTTGAAATATCTTTACCTAAAGGTGTTGAAAAAAAGGAAGAAAGTACAATAAGTGCGTGATCTCTATTTGTGGTGCGTGTGTGCTATTCTTAATCCCATTCGCCAATGTACATTGTCCGGGGTGCTGGTACGTAGCCTCTCGTAGGCAGTGGCAATCGTCCATAAATATGATTGTATGGCGATTCAACTACATCAGAATCTGTAAAAGTTGCAATAATTTCATAAGTAAAAGATTAAAATACTTTTTGTCACTTTGCATTTTGGTTTGCTTGCGCAAGAAGCAAGTTATGCGTTTTTGTCAACATGTTCGTCCTTTTGTGCTGTTTGAAAGCCTTGTCATTGTAGTTTGACGTGCAGTTTTAGTACGGTCAAATATGCGGATTACCTCGTCAGACTTTTCAGGTTTTGAGTTACACAAAGCTTGCCTATGATAAATATTTCGGTTTCGCTAAGAAAGGGTTCTGATGATCATGCTCCCAGATTATCCGCATCTGGTTTTGGTCTTTCAATAAAGTTAAAGGTTTACAGCTTGAAGTTTGGAAACGTATAGTTGTAGGTTTTACTCGTTTCTCTTATCCCAACCCAAGTCTGATGCAAATCATCTTTTAATTGTATTTGGAACCCATGACCTCCAATGTTGTTCGATCCTACCGTACTGAACTTCCGTCATTTTTCAATAGAAAAGCTTCTGAGGTAATATTTCAACATGCAATTTTTTTCATGGAAAATTGCCAAGAAGACCATACGTTTGAGATGGGAGAGAAGCATAGCCTGTAAGCACTCACTAAAGTGCTGGTTACAACCCTTCTCATTGCTATTGTTTTGGAGCAGGACAGCGCAGATATCACTAAAAATGTTATCCACATCTGGCAGTTTCTTTCATCCTTAGGTTCAGCCAGGAGACATTACCAGTCATTTCAGAAGCCATACAATATAGAGTAAAGCTTCCAGGATTACATTCATTAAAATTGGATTTGCTATTATAAGCAAGGACATGTTTGAAGGACTAACTGCAATCAGTTTGTCAATGTCAGGAGAGCTTCTAAAAATCGGGTAAAGTATTAAGGATACTGCTGTAGCTCCTTTGGTACCCTGCATTGTACATCAAGATCATAAATGAGGTAAACGTTGTCAATTTGTCTGGATCTCCTACAAAAACTGCTTTGATTGTTAATGGTTAGCTAATTTTTGATAAGGATCTCATCTGCGTGATGTCCATGATGGCTCCAGTCCAGTCAGTTAGTCTAGCGATTTCGATATCGTATTAGGTGTGTAAAAATTACTGTTCGTATTGCCAATACTACCAAGACAATTCGAAGCGCAAAAATCATGAGGTCAGCCACCAATATCTTAGCTAAGGGAGAATATCCACGATGAGAAGACATTACTGTGCATCTAGTAGGACCAGAAAGGAGTGATCCACCACGAGGTTTGAAACCTGGTCAAAGGGTGACGGCAGACTTTTACCGACCGCGACTATGCGTCTCAATCAGGTATGAAAAACGCCAGACTGGAAGGAGAGACACGAGAAAGTCATTTTCCAGAACGGTAATGCAAGGCCACATGCCGCGAAAGGAGTCCAGGAAACACTCTGAATACTCGGCTGGGAAATGCTACCCCACTTGCTGTATTCACCAGACATTGCCCCATCAGACTAACATTTTTCACCTGTCGATGGCCGGCGGATTTGCTAATTAGCGTTTCGAGTTTGCAGCAAGTGCCGAAAAATGGCATCTTACTGGATCGCCCGCCAAGATAGGAGTTCTTCCGATGCGGAGTCCGTATGCTGCCAAAAAGGTTGGCCAAGGTTATAGTAAACGATGGAAAATATTTTGTTGAATAAAGAAGCAAATGGGTTTACTTCAAACAAAAAAACGAACAGTCATTTTCACACACTTAATAAATGGCTGTAATTATTTAAAGTGCAGGCATGCGTGCATAAGCCATGGTTCTTTCCAATCCATGGACAGCCAGGGATCAAAGACTACAATAAAAACTTTGGGGAGGGGGGTGTTGATATCTCTTGGTGAATATAGCGACATGACTGGTTATTGATATAATATTTCGAGTTTTAGTGTAAGCAGGTAGCGGACAAGTTGGCCAGGAAAAGAGCCTCTGCATGAACCAGAACTCTTCTCTGGAATCGGAAGTAAGTTCTTGGCTACGACTTTGAAAAATGAAGAGGATCGACTGAGGTAGCTATACTTGGCGAACCTACCAAGAATGGAGCAGTTCAGGGTGTCATGAGGGATGTGAACAAAAGCCCCTAAAGGGTTATTTAAACCTTACCTAGAAGAGCCTCCTGATCATAGTGGAACTACTCACTGGTCATTGCCGGCTAAACTATGACCAGGAGAAAGCTAGGGATTTCTTTTGACAATGTCTGCAGATTCTGTGCGGAGAGTGACGGAACGTGTTCTCCGACATTGTATGACAGTGCAACGTATGTTAACCATGCCAAGGTGCGTCAAGTAGATGATCAAGCTAGGCCAAGCTTCTCAAAATTGGCTTTTTGGAAAATGAATTTAGCCACATTTTGAATAGAATGTGAATAATAACAAAAAAAAAATGTGTATTAAGTCTAATACGCAGGGCGGCCTGGTCTGATTATGCTTCAGGTTAAAGTTGCGTAATTAGGCAAGTCCTCACACGACCTCCGCGTGGTGGCCGCTGGAAAACCGTCTTCGGGCGGGCCAAGAGTGTGTAGGGCCGGGCTGGGAGTAGGCCCATCCAACTGACGAGGATCTGCTTGTCTGCTGGTCATGTGTTAGGGGCAAGTAGATCTGGCGGGGGGATGGACTGAAGCAACAGCCCGGGGATCGTCCTCCCTGCATCGGAGAAGGTGCTAATAGGACCCCAAGCCAAGGTGGAACAGCATACGCCGAGGGCTGCGTGGCCAATGGGGAGCTTGGTCTTTAGTATGCGAACTCTGAATAACTTGGGCACCTTCAGTTTCAATTAAGACCCTTACCCTGGTGGCCGGGCCAGCCAGGGTGGACATTCTTCCCGGACTACTCGTGGGACCAAGACATGGACTCAATTAATAATAAAAAAAACCAAAATGACGATAGAAGAGGAGGCGATGATGCCAGGCGCATCATCGGAGGACGAGCTGCTGGCCTCCAGCCAGGAGACAGTGGCCGTCGAGAGCAGTACACTCGGTGCCAGCCGTAGCACCGTTATGCTGAAACCAATCGCAGGGACCTCCCGGAGCGAGGCGTCAGACGGACTAGTGGATTCTAGCCTGGAATCCACTGCCGTCAGGCTGGGTGTAGCGAGTACCAGACATAGTACTCCTGACCCGAAGCCCTCAGCGTCGGGGGATCCCTCGAAAACGAAAACTGACAAGAATCGCCGGAAACCGGCTAAGAAGCGAAGGTCCACGGGTGTCCTGCTCAAGAGTCAGTACCAGAAGGCCATGCATATTCTCGGCAAGATTGCCAAGAATAAGGAGGCCGGTACTGTCGACGAGCGGGATGAAAAAGACCTCGCTAAATACCAGGCGATTGTTGATGAATACAACAGCAAACGCCGGGCTGACGAACAGAAGGCGAAGCCCATCGCTCTAAAACGTAACCGATCTCAAGACGAGGTCGAACAAGATAAAAAGCGAAGTAGAGTGGGCAAGAGCGCAGACGCCAAGCAACATACGAAGGAAATTGTTCAGCAACCGTCAGCCGGCGGGCCACGTACTGCGAAGACCTTCAGCGATGTGGCCAGGAGTCACCTATGGGTGGCGCTGGCGGATGCCAATTCTGCTAGCGGCAAACTAACGCTGGAGGTGTGGACCAGTGTTGAGGCTAGGCTGTCGGGCATGGTCTATGAACATCTCGTGGAAATCGGAGGCAATCACCCGGGACTCACTCCCCACTTTGATTCATCTCATGTGGTCCGTGGGTTCCACGTAATAGCTTGCATGGACCAGTTCTCTAAGGACTTTCTCGGCTCGTGCGTCGCTAAGATCAGCGACGCTTGGGAGGGCGTTAAGCTCAAGACTATCCCTTACGACGAGATTCCCAGGAGACCGGTCGCTCGCATTTGGTTGCCGAAGATCCGCATGGAGAAGGACAAGCTGGTCCATTTCCTGCGCCTTCACAACCACGGGATTCCCATGGACGACTGGGTTGTTATAAAGGAGGAGGAACCTCAGATAAACAGCCAGCCCGTACTACTCCGCATAAACGAGGAGTGCCTGGAGGCACTGAAAAAGGCCGATTACAAAGTGTGGTTCGGAGTCAGGTATGCCAAAGTAAAAGTGTTCCGCTCCGCAAAACCGGATGACGACCTTGACCCAATCGACGCCGCCAACGAGCTGTTGGAGGAGATGACGATCGACGGTCCGACGGGGGCTGTCGAACCCCCCACGAAAGCAGATCATGCTGAGGGTAACGCAGATAAATCTGCAGCACTCGAAGTGTGCCTCGGCTAATCTGCTCGTCTTCCTCTTAGAGGAAGACATCGACATCGCATTAATACAGGAGCCCTGGGTCGGAAGCGACCGAACCATCAAAGGGCTCCAAAACAAATATTTTAATCTATTCCACAGCACAGGAGACGCTGATCAGGCTAAACCTAGAGCATGTATTCTTGCGAGGAAGAGTCTGCACGCTTTTCTGTGCCCGGACCTGAGTTCCAGTGACCTAGTTGTGGTCAAGCTGGAGCAGGTGGGGGCAGGGAACGTGTATATTTCCTCGGCGTACATGGCTCACGACCGATCAGCTCCGCCACAAGAACTACAACATCTGATGAACACCATAACACCAAAGAAAGCCAACCTGCTGATAGGCTGCGACGCAAATGCAAGGCATACGCTTTGGGGCAGCTCTGAAATCAACGAAAGGGGTGAGTCATTCTTTGATTTTATTATTACTTCAAATTTATCGGTGTGTAACAGGGGCAGTACACCAACCTTTCATTTCCCCTGCTCGGAGAACTGTGACGGTTGGGAAGAGGTCCTTGATATCACCCTAATAACCGACAACGGGATTCTTAGGGTGGAGGACTGGAGAGTGTCTGACCAGAGATCCTTCTCTGACCACAGTTGGATACTCTTCAGTCTAGATCTCGCCGCAGAGGTCTCCAAGCCCTTTAGAGACCCCAGGAGGATCGACTGGAGAAAGTTTGGTCAGGTAATTAAGAACAAACTCTCCGGTGCGCAAATTGGTAGGATTGGCACGACAGACGAACTGGAGTCAAAGGTCGGGGCTCTGGAGAAGGCTTTTGATACCGCCTTCAAAGTCTCGTGCCCTGCTAAGTACAGCAAAAAGACCCTGCCACCGTGGTGGAACGAAGATCTCTCTAGTCTCAGGAAGTTGACCAGAGAAATCTTCAACATCTGCTACAGGCAAAAATACTGGCAGCCATACAAGGACTGCCTAAAGAAGTACAAGTCGGCCATCAGGACCGCCAAGAGGCGGTCTTGGCTAGACTATTGTCAGAACATTGAAAGCACTAGTGAATCCGCGAGGCTCAATAAGATTCTGTCCAAGGAAAATAAGAGTCCATCCTTCCTTAAAAAGTCGGAAGGCTCCTGGACGGAATCTTCTAGTGAAACCTTGGAGCTGCTGGTGCAAACGCACTTTCCCTCCAGCGAGGAGGACTGTGAGTCAGAACCTCGCTTGGAGGGTTTGCGGCAACCCCAGCTGTGCGAGACTATCAAATCGGTAATTACCGGGGATAGGATCGGCTGGGCTATAAACAGCTTCTCCGCATACAAATCTCCGGGCCCAGATGGCATAATGCCAGTCATGCTACAGAAGCAGCAGGAAAGGGTTGTGCCGTGGCTTGTTGAGATTTACCGGAGCTGTATCACTTTAGGATACGTACCGCAGTCCTGGAGGCGCGCACGGGTGGTTTTCATACCGAAAGCGGGCAGGCGCGGTCATGAGTCCGCGAAGGACTTTCGACCAATCAGCCTGACCTCTTTCGTGCTGAAGACCCTAGAACGCGTCCTGGACATTCACTTAAGGACGATTATGGAGAGAACGCCTTTCTCTAAGTCCCAGCATGCCTACCTCAAAGGAAAATCCACAGAAACCGCCCTCCACGAGGTAATTGGCACGGTTGAGCGGTCGCTGCAGTACAAGCAGTATACCCTTGCTGCCTTCTTGGATATAGAAGGAGCTTTCAACAACGTCAGTACCAACGCCATCAAGGAAGCCTTGACCGGTATTGGATTGGAGGGGTATCTCACGCATTGGATTATATCCATGCTGAGTACCAGGATAATCCAATCCGATCTGGGAGGCAACCACTTGACCAGAGCTGTGAACAGAGGCACGCCCCAGGGTGGTGCTATCTCACCGGTGCTCTGGTTAATAGTAATGGACAAAATTTTACGTACTTTAGACAGCAGCGGGGTGAAGGTAGTGGCGTATGCCGACGACTTGGTGATACTAGTATCTGGGATGTTTCTGTCCATTATGAGCGACATTATGGAAGGAGCGTTGCGAAAGGTGTGCCTGTGGGCCGCAAGATGCGGACTCAGCATAAACCCAACCAAAACGCAACTGATGCTATTCACCACCAAGACAAGGATACCTGAATTCCATCTACCACGGCTGAATGAACAAAGATTGGTTCTTTCCTCTAATGTGAAGTATTTGGGTGTAATCCTGGATCCTAAGCTAAATTGGAGGTTGAACATAGAACTGAGGGTTAAGAAGGCCTGTATAGCCTTCTATGCCTGTAAGAGAACCTTTGCCAGGAAATGGGGTCTCCAGCCGAGGATGGTTCTCTGGATGTACACCGCTGTAGTGCGTCCGATCCTGACGTACGGATCTATTGTATGGTGGCAGGCTTTGAAGAAGAAATACAATAGAACGAAGCTTAATAGGATTCAAAGAACCGCGTGTGCAGGTGCTACGGGGGCTCTGCAGTCTTGCCCGGCAGATGCTCTCAATGTACTCCTGCATCTCCTCCCCCTTGACCTCCACATCAAATATGTTGCAGCGTGCAGTGCCGTAAGACTGCGTGAGTCCGGATGCTGGGCAGCGAAGTCCTATGGCCACAGCAACATTCTAGATGAAATACCTCGAGAAATCTGGGCATCCCCCACGGACTATGTCACACGCAAGCTGAACTTCACGAGAAACTTTGCTGTGGACCTTCCAACCAGGGCAAAGTGGAAGACCGGCGGCGTGTTGCAAGACTATGACACGGTATTCTTTACGGACGGATCAAAGATGGCCTATGGAGTCGGCGCGGGGGTTTTCTCGAATACACACGGTGTATCCAAGTCGTATGGTCTCCCAGGTTTCACCAGTGTATTCCAGGCGGAAGTACTGGCGATATTGGAAGTCTGTCGATGGCTGGAGCGTGATTCGAGTCCCAAGCGTAACATAGCCATTCTGACCGACAGCCAAGCGGCCATCAAGGCCTTGTACTCAACGACGACATCTTCCCGGTTGGTGGGGCAGTGCAGAGACACGCTCAACCATCTGGGCGGCACGCTCAAGATCACTCTCCTCTGGGTTCCCGGGCATAGGAACATAGAAGGGAATGAGCGGGCTGACGGATTGGCCAGGCAAGGCTCTGCTCTTGGCAGTCCCTCGGGGAACACAGTCGGTGTTCCGCTGGCGGCTGTCGGGGGCCGAGTCTACTCGCACTACCTAGCAGCCGCGGGCCTGAGATGGCGAAGGCTTACAAGCTGTGCCAAATCAAGGAGAATTTGGCCCGCTTATAACATAGCCCGATCACGAGAGCTCCTGTGCCAGACGCGTGCAAATGCATTCAAGATTACGGCGGTCTGCACGGGGCACTGGCCCATAGGGGACCATGCCGCTAGGCTCGGCTTACCCTACAACTCGCATTGCCGAAGCTGCGGAGAAGGAAGGGAAACCCTCATGCACTTTCTCTGCGATTGCCCGGCTCTAGCTCGAGTCAGGCTGCGGACACTGGGTAAACCATTCTTTGGGGACCTCAGTGAGATTTCTAGTTATAGGGTCGGAGAGCTGCTTTCCTTCGTGAATGCTACGGGCTGGCTCTGAGGATCCGAGCCAGCTGGACTCCGCTTCCCTGTTCGTATAACAACAGTCACGGTCTTGGGAGTTTGTGGCATCAAAACGGCGCACCAAAGCGCTAATTGGGCTCCTCGGAGCGGCCACTGATACCTACCTACCTACCTAATACGCAGGTGATGGTCGTCGGTCTTAACATAACATAAGGGGGTCACCAGGGAAGTAAGGAACCTTTTGATCGGAAGAAATGAGAAGTAAGAATAAGTTGCAGGATATGACTGAGGTTGAAGTCACCTAGTATTGAACTGTGGAGTCCAACAATAATTCCTGAAGAAACCTGAAGAGAAAAATCGAGTTGACAGCAGTAGTTTAGAAAAAGGATGGGGCAGCTGAGGATGCTAATAGGAGGTTTGAAACTACCATACTGCAAGAATGGCGATGTGAAGCGTCTAAGTATGAAAATTGCGAATATGAAAGTGGAATGGATATAGTTTCATAATGAAAATTTGTTTTATATGCATGGTGGAAAACGTGCAGGCAATAGTTTTGTTTTTGTAAGTAAATTAATAAGGGTACTATTACCTAGAGGCAAAGACTAATAACCGTAACTTTTTTATGTACTAGTCCTTGTAATTGGTACTGTAATCCTATAGTATACCGTTACGGTCTTGAATAAACTGCTCTAACAGACTTCAAGGTCCTGATTTAATATGGATTGTTGCGTCAAGGGTTATTGTTATTATCCGGTTGGGACTTATGGAGAGCAAAGGCTTGATCCTGAGGAGTTAAATTGAAGCATGGTGCAAAATTAGTTGAGTTGTGAAGAGGAAGGCTTACGAGTAGTTCCCAAAAACTAAACTAAAAGTACCGACGGGAGGAAACAGATTCCTTAAGTGGGACCTCCGGGAATCGAACCGGGAAAATCTAAGGGGAACGACAACAGTGTATGGAGCAAGGTAGCTAGTAAAAAAGCGAAGAAGAAAGCAAAAGTGTTAATTCGCCCAAAGGCAATTTGTTATACCAAAAAGGTCAAAGTTGACCCCGATCTAAAAGATCTAGGCGGAAATGTCAGCAAGATTCGAAGGACCCAAAAGGGTGACCTCATGTTTGAGCTGAAAAAATTCAGCTTGGGCAAAAATGAGGACTTTCGAACCCAAGTTAAGAATTCACTTGGGGAGAATGTCACAGTGCGGCCCACTGCAAGGATCTCGATGAAGTGACATCTAAAGGAGTCATTTGCACTGGTGTGGAGGAACAGCTCAATATGGATGAACTTGCCGATGAGTCCGTTGTGAGTTTGCGAAGAACATATGGTAATACTCAAACGGCCACATTGCTACTACCAGCGTAGGCAGGTTGTCTGCCCTCTGATAGAGCAGATTTCTTTAAAGAGGTGCTTCAAATGTCTCATGTTTGGTCATTTCCCGGAGGCGGTACCGGAAAGTGTGAGGAATAACACTACATCACTAAAGAGTGCAACAGAGACTCCAAATGCTTATTATGCAAATGAAAGGAGGGACCTGGTAATCAGCATATTGTCGGAAGCTAAATGCCTTGAATTTAGGAAGGCGTTCACTTCATTGAAAAAATGACGTTTATTCAAATAAACCTGAATCATTGCAGGGCCGCTCAGCATTTACTCAAGCACACCACCTGCGAATCTAAGATGGAGAAATAGTCACGGTGACTTATGGATTACAAATTCGACTGACGGAGTAACGATGTGGGCATGCGGTCGACAAACCATACAATGCACAGGGAGTCAAACAGCCAGCGGCTTGAGAGCGAAAATAAATGAGGTATGGGTGTGCAGTTATTAGGCTCCACCAAGTCTGACACTGTCCGAATTCGAAGCGCTTGATAATTTTGTTCTTGATACTGGTGATTTCCGGTGATTTCAATGCTTGGGCTCTTGAGTGGGGTAGCAGAGATACAAATGAAGGGGGTTTATTAGACGCTTTTGCGTAGGATATAATTCTGTCCAACGAAGGCAATGTGAACATCTTTTAGAATGGAGGTTTGCCCCTATCGTAGACGTCACCTTTGTCAGTGATGCTTGGTGCGTGGTATGTCCTGATGCTTCATCAAGGACTACACCCACAGCGATCACCAGGCAATTTTCTTTCAGTTACGAGTGGAGTCACAGAGTATTGAACCATCACGCTCGTAAGCGAGAATGAAGTCAGACTGGACTCCCAAAGCTTAGGATGAGCAGACTTTTATAGAGGTGGCTTGACCAACCTAACAAAGCAAGCGCCTCTATTGAAAGAGCTGTCTATTTGTCCCAATGTATCGGCTAAGCAAGTGATGTGTCTTTGTCTAGCAGGTGCTCATCATCTACTGGAGGAACTACTGGTGCAATAGTGAGCTGGTCAACATTCGATAAGCCTGCCACCGAGCCAGAAGAGCGGTTCAGAGGTAACAAAAGCTGAATGGTATACCGAATAAAGCCGTTAGGCTTGCGGTGAAATTCAGACCAGATATGCTTGCTGAATTGTTCGAAGCGTGCATGTCCAAGGAGTTAGTTCTACTGCCTAAGGCTAAACTCCCAGGTAAGCCAACCTCCTACAGACCTATACGTCTTTTGGACACTGTGGGGAAAAAGCTAGAAAGGGTAACCTATAATAAATTACTTCTGGGTGTTGCGAGCGGGAGAGATCTCTCAGACCGATGATATGGGTTCCATTAAGCTAGATCAGTCATTGATACCATCAAAAGATTATTACCTTGGCCGAAGATGCAATGAACGGAAACGGTTTTACCGGCAATTGTTGCGTGGTGGTGACCCTGGATGTGAGAAATGCATTCAATTCGAGCAATTGGAACCTAATACGGGAATCTCTGGCAAAAATTGGTATTTCCGCCTATCTCGCAGCTATTGTCAACAGTTATTTACAAGAATGGAGGCTCTGGTATAACACCGATGATGGATTCCAGGAGCACGTTGTCTCCGCGGGTGTCCCATAGGGCTCTCCACTGGACCCATTGCTATTGAATACCGTGTACAACGATGTTCTTAATCTTCTAGTTTCAGAAGAAGCCACGGTGGTGGGTTACGTCGACGATATAGTTCAGAATCTCGAAGATGCTCATTACCAAGAGCCTTAAAAGAAATTATGTTCGTATTAAAATCGGGAATCATATCTTCCCTTCTAAGCCTGCCATCAAATACTTGAGAGTGATAATAGTCGTGAAGCTAAGTTATAAGTAAAGTAACCAGCATGCTTCTGACAAAAGCATCAACCGTAAGTGTGGCCTTAGCGAGGATGCTGAAAGCTAGGGTAGTGAGTTTGATCCTGCTCTACATATCTACAGTGTGGGGAAATGCATTGTAGGTCACATTTAACGTTAACAAACTGACTGCAGTCTACAGAAGTATATCCCTAAGGATGTGCTCTGTTTTGAGGACTGTTTCAGATGATGCAGCATTCTTCATCTTGGAAATGATGCTGATCTTGGCAGATGAGATATCGAACATATACAATGCAAAGTCTATCTCTACTTTATTGTACACAAAAAATGCTGAAAAGGAGAGATCTCTAAATAGATGGCGAGAGCCTGTGAAATGGTTGGTGAGATTAATTACAATCTTACTCAGTTTCTCACGGAGCATGTAGGATATTATACGCAAGGTTAACGCAGATGCGTCCTTGACAGATCTGACTGCAAATGTCACGCGGATAGGACAAACACAGAAAGGCGACCTGCTGTTCGAACTTAAAGCTAGTGACGATGGAGCTGAAGACCTACGAAAGAAAATTGAAATATCACTAGGTAGAGTTGCGGCTGCTAAAATGAGTAAGGATTTGGTGGTGATCGAATGCAAGGACTTGGATGAAATCACCACAAAGTCTGAGATCTGTGAAGCCTTGCAGACCCAATTAGGATTACAATCGGTGAGTGAGTCTACTGTGCTACGACTTAGGAAAGCGTACGGTGACACGCAGATAGCGTCGATAAGTCTTCCTATCAAAGCAACGAAAAAGGCGATGGCAGCGGACAAAGTACGTATTGGATGGGTGTTCTGTCGGTTACGGGAACAGAGTGCAGTGCATAAATGCTATAAGTACTGGCAGTTTGGCTACATAGCGGAATCTTGCACTAGCTTGCAAGACAGGTTAAATCGGTACCGCAAATGTGGAGAACAAGGCCATTTTACAAAGGACTGGAACGGAATGCCCAAGTGCGTATTCTGCGTGGAAGCAAAAAATAGTGACTGCGCAGACATTGCAGGAAGCAGTAAATGCTCAGGGTTCAGAAAGGTGCTCATTAATAAGGTCAAATGAAGTTTATGCAACTCAATCTGAATCACTGTCGAGCGGCCCAAGACCTACTTTCCAAAAGCGTATTTGAAAACGACGTCGAAGTTGTCATCATATCCCAACAATACGAGAATCTGTATAGCGGAGTATGGATAGCAGACAAAAATAGTAAGGCGGCGATTTGGAGTTGCGGAAGTCAAGTTAGCGAAGATGCGAAAAAAATATTCAGAGAATGGGTTCACACATGTCAAGATAGGAAGGGTATACATCTATAACTGTGACACAGCATCTAGCCTCACATTAGAGGAATTACCGTCACTGCTGGAGAAACTATCCTTCAATACAAGTCGGTACATTCCCAAAATAATAGCGGGCGACTATTACGACTGGGTAACTAAGAAATTTGACCCTGAAATGTCCAAGGAGGTGCTTCTGGAAGGTACATTGCTATCGGGAAGCGCACAAGAAAATCGCAGAAGAAACTGACCCGAGTTCGAGGAGCTACACGTCCAATACAAAATGCCAGGAAACAATTGCAAATAGCTATCACGAAGAGCAAATCCGAACATTTCAAGCGGATGTGTACTGAAGCTGACTCTGACTTATGTCATCACGAAAAGCTAAGCGCTCCCCACCAATTACTTGTCCAGAGTTGTTGCAGAATATAGTGAATACTCTGTTCCCAGCAGATGTGAACTTTACAAGTCTTCTTGCTGCACATTTAAATCCCGACGAAATTCCGGTATTGCTAAATGAGGAGGTTCTAGACGCGGCGAAAAGATTGACTGAAAAGAAGACTCCAGGACCGGACGGAATCTCTAATATTGTCCTGAATGCAGTTGCCAGAACAGCCCCAGGTATGTTTGCCCAAGTTTTCACGGCAAGCTTTAGGAAAGGAGAATTCTCCGAGCAATGGAACTCAACTGTCGACGCAATCAGCAGGTGATCGGTTGTGCAATACAAAAAGGTAAATGCTGCGCAGTAGGAACCCTCGACGAAAAAAATGCGTGCAATACTGCAAAGTGGGAAAAAATCATCGAAGCACTCAACAAGCTACAGATCCCGAAATACACATTGTTGTTGAGTTTCTCCTTGCGGAAAGACTTTACTGCGACTCGGACGATGGACTAAAAATATTTCCGACAACTTGCGGGGTGCCACAGGTTCTGTCCTAGGTCCCATACTGTGGCTAGTTATGTATGACGGAGTGTTGAATCTGACGTGAAACTATTGGCTTCGCCGATAATATCGAAATAACAGTAGTTGCAAACCATCAAGACGAGATCGAGGTTCACGTAAATGAAGCGGTATGGGAGATCAATTCCTGGTTGGGAAATTACGGCCTTTCACTTGCTGCATATAAAACAGAAGTAGTTCTTATCAGCAGGAGAAGAAAGAGCACAACCGTGAAAGTCAAAGTTGGCAAAAAGAACAATTTACTCCCAACCATCGATCAAATACTTGGGAGTAATGATTGACAGAAGACTCAACTTCAAAAAACGTCTTCCATCGCTGTAACGATCTCGAGGGAACTACCGAACATTGGTGGGTCAAGACAAAGTCAACGTCTTCTGCTTTCTAGGGTAGTCAGCTCCGTGCTACTCTACGCAGCTTGGGCAACTGATCTGGATAACAAAGTAAACTGCTGAAAATTGGAAATGGCGCATCGGTGAAGTGCACTCCGGGTATGCAGTGCGTATCGGATAACATGAGGAGAAGCAGCATATGTACAAGCAGGGATGCCCCCATAGGCAAACGAAGGCCATGACTCTACGACAAAACGTATGCAGCTGGGGAGTCTAGTGTATTTCGCCGTCAGCTGGCACGGTGGGAATCTATCGAAAATGGCAAAACCGATGGGACGAGTCACAAACTGGTCGTTGGACATACCATATCACTCCGGATATTCGGAGATGGTTTGAACGAAGCCGTGAGGTGGGTGGGCATGAACGTTATCGTGAATATTTACAACAATTTAGATAGAACGAGTCACCATGCTTCCCAAGATGTGGTAACGTAGCTGAGAATGCCGAGCATGTTATATTTGATTGCCCCAGGTTCACCGCGCACCGAACAAGAATGGAAGCGCTCGCATACAAGCGCTTAACACCCGAAAATATTGTGGAGTTCCTGCTGGAGTGAACGGATGCTTGGAACCAGGTTGTAAAGGAACTGCAAACTAATGAGCAGTAGCTTACGCAGGAAGAACTACGACGAAAACAAGAAAGGGAGAGAAGAGAGCTGGTCCAGCTCCCCGGACGCAATATTTTATAGCACTTCCGTGGGGAGAGTGGAATGAGAAGGGGGTGGTTTTAGTGAGTAGAAGTCTCACATAACTACGTGGCACAAGTAGGTTTTGAACCCTTCCACCTTCCAACGCCGAAAAAAAATACAGACAGGCAGACAGACAGTAAATCGATTTTAATAAGGTTTTGTTTTTCACAAAACCTTAAAAAGTACCTCCGAGTGAGGCGTGGTATATTCCACAGATTTGGTAAAGGTGTATGAGAGAATATCCATTTACAGGGTAAGTTGGTTTGGATGTTGGATTAGCGGTCCCAAAGTTGACGGAAAGCAATTCTCTCTAAGACAATTATTTTTACCTTCCGGGATCATTTAGAACAACTTTCCCGACAAAGATAGTAGTGCTTTGATTTATTTTCCTCTTTCAGATCAGAACTTTCTCATCGCGACCACTGGGAGAGATAATATCAGTAACTTGCAACAAACTAGTTACAGTTACATAAGGCTGGAGCTCATGTTACATCGGAATGTTCAAATTGCATCTAACTCAAGTAAATACCACATTAATAAATAATCATCATCTCATATCTTACAGGGCAAGCACAGATAGTAGATACTATGCTCTTGTCGCAAAGCTGACTTTTCTGTTGCAGCCATGGATGCGATCGTGATCGCGCAGAGTTCAAAACGTGACGATAACATACATTTTCTAATCACAAAAGAAATTTCATTGTAATATAAATATGTATATCTGTTGCAGATTAGATACGTTACTCTCCTACACTCATGAATTTTATCATCTTTCAGACAGAGATCATTTCTTCACAAAGAACAGGAAGAATCCTAATTGTTCAATTGCTGTAAAGTTACGTATTTAAATGATACGAATATATTTTGCATAATATGGCGCCTCAAAGGACAATTCATCCTTCTATGTGTTTTCTTTGAAAGATTCAACCATAATAAATTTATCTGGAAGAAAAGATCTAAGAAAATCTTAGAACGATCATGTCTTTTCTAAGATTTTCTAAGATCTTTTCTTCTCAGGTGATCTTGCTGCGTTATAGCTATGGGAAGTACTATTTCTTGCAATGAAAATAAGATACAGAAAAGGGCCGAGCTCCATTAGAATGGGCCATTGAGTGAGGAGTGCATCAAAAGCCCCCACAAGATCAATGGGAAGGGAATTGCTGGAGACGTTAAGTAGTAGCAACTCAGTAGCCGTGATCGTGCTATTATGACGGCGATTAACCCTGGCCAGTGGTGCATCATTGCATCCATATCCATTTGCCACAATATGTGCATGTTTGATATGATCTTCGTGTGAAGCTCGCGTAGGGGCTACAGAACGTTCCTTCTAGTCTTTTTCGCCTGGAGGATGCAAATTTAATATGTTGTTGTAGGAGAGGCGGATATAATGGAGAATTGTGAGGGCACATAGAGGCGATCTTGACTTATGTGAGCATTTTGTGTTGCCTAGCCAACAGCAATAACCATGAAATGACCGGATTGCTGGGTGGTTAATCGGAAAGGGGATAAGCTATTCGGACCATTGTTGTGTTTACTGAGTTGAATTTTATGAGTGAATTTCTAATGACATGATGAAGATCGTTTGCATTCACTATTGATATATGTTAGCCAGCAGTTGCCTGTTGGAACCCGAAGAAAATAGGTTTCGCTGAGGATTTAAATCTGATATTAAAGCGTATATATTTACAGCATACTGAAAGTGCAAGCAGAAAATATCCATGTAAATTGATTTCGACATATGAAGATACTCAAATTCATAGATTTATCTTCATTGGTTTAAGGGTATAAATATTTACAATATTCTTTAGACTTCCAGTGTAAAGATCCCGCCAGCCTGAAATCACCAATTTCGAATTTACAAAAAGGATCTTTTAGAATCTTATAGATACTTATTTACACCTTTCAATATGTACAAATTTGCATGAATACCACCGGATTTTGAGAATTCCTCAATTAAGATCAGTCTCTATTGGAGTGATTAGAAATGGGGAAAGGAATCAATCTATATTTTCAAATCAATCAAACAAATTGCCTTCAAATCCCTTACTAACCAGAAACCAACTATCCCCCACAGAATCACCCAACATGTTCCATAAGAAAACCTACTTTGCGACAGTCTTCAATCCGTGGCCTCTGTGCTTACGCGGCTTTAGATACCCATATATTGATTCCAAATCGCTTTCAAATTTATCTTTACCATTGCTTCCGCGGTAGTCATACAGTGATCGTTCCCTACGAATATGGCTGGTCTTCCTTTCAGTATTTCTACTGGGTCGTTCATAGATCCTGGGAATTTGCTGGTAGTTACTTTCGGATTGACAGTAATTTGCGAAGTTCGAGTTTCTCAATAGGAATTGTTCACGCCTGTGATCCTTCTCGGCTACAGATCTAAGATGGTCGTCAATACGTTTTTTCTGGGTTATATAGATTTCATCGCCGGATTTGATTTTATCGTAGATTTCATCGTTTTTCGTTTGGTTTGGGTCCAGTTGGAAGAAACTTTCGATTGAGGCGGATTTCTTAGGAGGAAGCGATTGCAGCGGATGCGGTTTAGATACTTGAATGTCGTGGGATTTTGTGCATTTGGCAGGACTATGTTTGGTATGGTAATGATTGTCTTTGGTCAAACGTTGACTTGGGGTTGATGGCGCCAGCGGTGATGTGTTCCTACTGTCTGTCTGGTCGTCCTGTTCACTATAGTCCAATTTATGGCCGTTTGATTCACAGTGTTCAGTTTCGTCCTTGTCCATGTTCACGATATCACTTTCGCTACGCCATTTATTGCTATTGCCAATACCGCAATAACCGTATGTACCGTTATAAGGTGTGTTGCCGTTCTGTCCTAAATACAAGTCCGTACTGCAAGTCCGATAGCATGGTTGATGTCGAGAAGGTCTAGTCAGGGCTGAACCTGGTTTTAACGTCGCCATATTTTGGCCATTTGTCCTGTTTGTGTCGTTTGTGAAGTTTTTAGTATGCCCGTAAATTTGATACGGGCAGCCACCACCAGATGTCGCGTTCGCAGTCGCACAAGCATAATGGTGCGGATCAAGCATATAATTCATTTGACTGTAAATACCTATTCCACTCTCGTAACTACGTGCGTGCCACATCAATTGTTGTTGTTGTTGCTGTTGTTGTTGGAGATGTTGCTGGTGTTGGTGATGGGCGGCGAGAATGTGTGGATGTTGGTAGATTGGATGCATACCATGAAGTGGAGCCGACTGCATATGGGCAACAGATGTTTTCTTTTGCGACAGGAGGGTGCCGTTTTGAGGTTCCTTTTCTTTGCCGGGTTTCGATGTTTTCACGAAATTCGGAACACGTGCACGAAGACCACAGTAGTAAGGATCATCTGAAAAAAAAAGGATAAGTTTGGATGAGTTAGTGTCGTTTTTAGGAAAATAGTCGAAGTCAACAATGAAATAGATATTTTGTTTAATTGGTAGCTAATATATCAAAACTACGTGTTCTAAGATCATATCAAATAATAGTCAATAATTTTGGCATGAATTGCTTTCACGCAAGAGAGGCCTTCAAACTATATATAGAGAGCGCGGTGGTAAAATCTGTCCCCCTTCCTTCTCAACAATCTTTATGCCCAAATATCCCGAGAAGAAGATAGATTTTCTCACGGCTGACTCCCTGAAGCGATGTCTTAACTTCACTAGATCTACTCCAACTTAGGCCGTCTTTGCTCTAGCTAACGAGCCTCCTCCCTTCTCTAGAAGAACCACGCTGGCGGTGAAAAGACTTCTGAATGCCAAGGTCTTCGTTGCCTTTCTACTTTCTCATTGGTGGCAATTATGTTGCCTATAACGAATTAACCGTAATGTTCAACTTCTTCCATGCCAAAATTTTCACCGTTTAAAATCCATACAGTCAAGTCTCATAGGGCAGAATCGACCTTGCCTCCCGCTTTGAGGAGGAAGCCCCCAAATGGGAAGCCTTAGGTTTTCACAATCCTGGAAACCGATACTTTGGTAAATTCCAGGTGCGTTGTATATTCAAAGCTCAAGGCGCTCTGTTCCCTGTTGAGGACATCCGTAGGATCAGTCCACTCGGCCGAGCTGACTGCCATGGAGCAAGCTCCATGGCAAGCAGTAAAGCTATCAGGTGACGTCAAGGTTGATAAAATTATCATCATCACCGATTCCTTACAATATAATAAAATAATAAAAGTCCTCACCAGCGAAGCGGTGTGATGATACGGAAGATGTGAAGACTCTGAATAGATTGTCTGTTAACTTTTACTATAGCGGAGCTATAGGCTTGGGTTTTAAGAGAAGCTGGAATCAGATTCTAGTATTGACCTTCCATTTCCTTTTGTTCACGTTTTTTTAAAGATTTTTTTCTCAGCTATAGCTTTAGGGCAAGTAACTTACCGGCCATCTTGAGATAGTGGGTACCATTGCATAGTATAATCCGCAATATAATTGTCAACCTTTCTCGATGTGTGTCTTGTCCCCTGGCAGTTCTGTGTTCTCATTAACATATCCACTGGTAGTTCGGAGCCATTATCGGTACGCTTCCTAGATATGCGAACTGCTTAAAGCCCTCGATGTTTGGCCCATTAAGGAAGAGTGCCTTGGGTTTTTTGGTGTTTACGTTTAGCCAGACTTTGCTTGCCACCTTTTCTATATCTAGAGCCATTAGACCAAGATCCATGACTCGGTTAGACAGAGATGTCATCTAATTCTAATAAACAATACATTTTCAAAAAGATTCGTTTGCAGAGTTTCACTTAATTCGTCGAGATGACGTACTAGGCGGGTTAGTAAATGATGAACCTTGCAAGATAAAACATAGTCCCATTTTAGCTCGATACACACATACTACATCAGTCTCACAACGTTTCGGAAAATTTTTTAAAATAAGATTTATTCAGGCCTTCATAATACTCGTTTGCTCTATGTGACCTGATTCCTCTGCCTGGAACCAGTATAAGTCTTCAGTCCTGGACGAAGTGGAGTTCCTGGAGTACCTGTCAGTTGTTAAGTGAGCTGGCTTGAGGTGTCGCTATTTTTGGTGTTGGTGTGGGGACTCTGACTAACGAATGATTCCCTGCTCTCAATTGTTTTGAAGGAAGTGACGTAGATCAACTGGCTTACTGGAGGAGTGCAGTGGGCCTAAATTACCTTCTCTTTTTGAAAGCACTTCTAAGCAGACTGGTTTGAGCCTTTCGTCACTAATATTGGTGTATTTGCCACTAATCGAGAAAGTAAAAGCATAATCTGGAACTTAGGCTACAATTTTGAATGGCCCTTCAAAGGGTTGCTTCAGCTGTCTTTTGACTCTAGCCACTATGGCGAAGGCCTATGAATACGAATGCAGGTCCTTGTGAAGGAAAACTAGCGCTGATGGTGATGAATAGTTGGAATCGAACTCATTTATTCCTTAAATTTCTCTATGAAAAACTGGGAATCTGTGGTAGGCTTTCGGAGAGGGACATTTCCTTAGGTATTCGAAGAATAGTCCCACAAATCGATTTGGAAGCCGATGTTCCCCCGTGTTATCTGAGGTTGTTGTTTCAACTAAATGGAACGTTATTGTGACATATTATGTTTTCTGTGAACGCTTTGCTTCTAGCCGTTGTCTGCGGGGTAGTAAGCTGTTCTCCTGATTTTCTGGAATTCCAGAAAAAGGAGAGAGATTTAAACAAGAATGCTCCCCCACTGATGCCTTTGACCCGATGAAGATTTAAGTCGAGTAAGTCGCTGATTGTTGAGGCTTTTTGCATCTCGTGTGTATGTCAATCATAGTAACATGATTCGGTTAGGTGTCTGCTATGGTAATATGTTGACGGCCGGCTCAATATCGGGAACAACAGGGTGCTTATAAGGTAGCTTCTTTTTATTTTTTTAGTCTTTGCCTCGTCCGTAGTATGGTTCGTATAGATTGAATTCGGCACTTTTCGCAGTCATACACTTGGGTATCGAGCCGACAGTTTCCAAATGATCTTGGGACCTTAGGACGCTTCCCTTTAATTTCTATGTTCAGGAAATTTTTGTTTTAGGTGGGGGGCGGAGGGGCAGCGGGGAGCCTCCTCAGAGATATTTTTGATAATCTGTTAGCAGATGAATTGCTCTTGGATTTGTCTGTGGGTAATACGTTTGTTAAAATGTGACAGGCCATATGTTAGTTTGAAAATGAGCATTTTCAAAGGTTCTAGTATGTTGGGTTGGATTTCATCGTATGCTATTTGCATTCGAGGCCAAATTGCTTCCGGGGTCTACTGAATCTGACCTCTGGATTTCCTCGAGCAGTGCGGAAGTGTTGTCAACGATTCGCAGTAAGACCGGCATGTTAATACCATACACACGCTAGAGGGTTTCTCCTACCTTCAAAATGTACTAATGGCAGATTGAGGGAGTTTGGAGGCCGCATACTGTTCAGGATTCCGTCAGTCTCTAAACGGAAACTTCATTTCGGTCTGACCAAAGGTTTTTTTCCTTTGGATATACTTTACTGCAGCTTTGCGTTGGCCAGCTGGTTTTTGCATCTGTGGAGTATTTGCTCAAAGTCTGGTGGTCAACTTATTAGGCGCTAGTCTTCCTTCTTTGCTCCGGCGAGCAATCGATGTAGTGGATCTTGATAGTGCGATTCTGGTATTCTCTGCCTGATGTCAAGCCCTTTAAATTTCATCATCACGTTGACTCTTTCCGTTAGTGACTTAGATCTGTTCCTGATGATCTGTTTTGCTAGACATCCAATCAAATCCATGCATAAAACGTAATTCGTTCTACTGGTGCTGAAACCGTACATCCGCAGCCAAATATTATCCCTGAAGTGTCCTCGGAATTTTTCGCTAGATTTTGAGGCATCCAAAATGTTGTCAATATAAGGAAAACATGAAGGCATCTCCTTGTACCGCAGCCTTAAGTTGTAGGCTTGAGTAAAATCGAATGTTGAGAAGATACTGAACCTGTGTAGTTTGCCCAAAAAACCGTATAGACTTACTATCGAAATAACCTTCGGAGGGCCATCAGGATCCGTCTTTTATGCTATCAAGTGCGTTGAACTAGCTCACTGATTTGATGAGGCTGCCAAGTTCTTTGTGATAAATTCATGCTTCCTTCCTTCTTTGGGGTAAGACTGTGTGTTTTTGCCTAACGGCTATCTCGATTTTTTTTTTGTTTTGAGCAAGTCGTGTAAGGCCATTCCAAGTGGAAGCATAGAGATCCTTAAACTTTGCCCATCCATTATAACTGGCGGATATATGATGTGGAAAATTAGTCCCTAACGTCGGTAGCTGAACACTGACTGTGACTGTGACTATGAAATTCCAACTCAGAATTTGTCGCAATCTCTAGTTTAGTGCGAAGTAACTTTTCCCATAAGTGTTCATAACAGTGTGGTTGGCGAATTGGGTAGCTTTTACGCTAGAATGCTCGATTGGTACTGTATCTTGACGATTTTTAGGCGGACGCGGCAATCCAGTCGAGGTCAAGGAACATATCAAATATGCTGATTAGTATATGTCGACCACTTTCCGACAATTTTCCATTAACAGTGTTTTGAAAACTGCAGTGCTAACGCTACCTTCCTTGTTTTTTCCCCAAAAAAGAAATTGATTCCTGAAATACGGCTTTCGTGTTAACCAATTTTTGAAGCTGAAAAGCGAGAACCGAGTTTTTTTTTCATCATTCGAAACACTGGCTATCAAACAATTCCAAATTGGAAAATATCTTCAAATGGCCGCGAAAATCTAGATCAAAGTCATATTGATGGCTTCCTGATTAGTATTATGAGGACAATCCCAAGATGCAGTCAGGACTTCCTTCTGCGTAAACGAGTGGGTGCTCTGAGGTGGCGGGGAGGAAGACGGCGGCGACCCTGTCGTCTGAACCAAAACCAAGTGGCCGAGGAGAACCTCCACGTGGTGGCACCGGGAATCGCTGAATCGCATTGGCTTGCCGGCCGTGATGAAGTAGGCGAATGCTCCAAGGCCTAGCAAGGGCGATCAGACCCGAGTCTGCACGGGGACTCATCTGAAGTGGCTTCGGTCAAAAAACCTTACCAGGGGTATACTGGTACCATGGGAACCGAGGTAGCCCCTGGACTCTTATACTTCAGGAGAATTCCTGTCGTATCTAAGTACAGCTCGGTTGGTTGCGGTTGGCCCCCTTGTGGGAGTTTCATGGTGGTTGTGGTTGTGCTCAAGCGAGAATAGACCTTCGGGCCTCGACGTGGTGTTGCGTATCAACACGGGTGCCGTACTCCATAGTTCGGTAGAGATTTAGGTAATTCTTGCATTCACCAGTATGAATGCACTTGGTATAGACTAGTACCGTTGCGCTTGTCTCAGCGGGGTTCTGATTGTGGTCACAAAATCAATCCGTGCCTGAAGAGGGCCGTAGGATTAAGTCTCAAGACAGATTCAGTAGGCGAATGCTCCAAAGGCCTAATCAGGTCGATCAGACCCGAGTCTGCACGGGGACTCATCTGAAGTGGCAAATTGGTCACGAAACCTTACCAGGGGTATACTGTTACCATGGGAACCGGGAAAGCCCCTGGACTCACATACTTCGGGTGAACTCGTGTTGTATGTGAGGACAGCTCGGTTATTTGCGGTTGGCCCCCTAGTGGGAGTTTCATGGTGGTGTGGTTATGCTCAAGCGAGAAGAGACCTTCGGGCCTTGACGTGGTATTGCGTATCAACACGGGTGCCGTACTCCATAGTTCGGTAGAGATTTAGGTAATTCTTGCATCCACCAGTATGAATGCTAAGCCATGCACATGGTGTAGACTGGTACCGTTGTTGCTTGTCTCAGCGGGGTTCCGTTTGTGGTCACAAAATCAAACCGTGTCTTAAGAGGACCGTAGGATTAAGTCTCACGACAGGTGCCTACGTAAAACACCATGGGCTTCACTGCGTAAACGAGTATATCCCTTTTCAAATTTTCAATTCAATTTGTCATTTTTATACGAGAATAAGTTGAATTACTACCGAAATGTGTGAACTGTCCCATACGATTTTTGGTTATTGACCAATGCCTGCACGCAGTTTCGATAGAAATTTCTCACCTCCTCTTCCTTTAAAGAGTTCTTAACATGGTTTGCCTATGGTTCAATAGATAGAAAGATACAATACAGTAGCAGGTATCAAATGAAGACCATCTAGTAACTAGATTCTTAGCTCGTGTAGGAAGGAATTCTCCGTACACACTGTTCTGTAATTCCTTGACACTATCTTAACACCTTGCCATGTAGTTTTTACTCT
The DNA here is from genome assembly GCF_905115235.1 of Hermetia illucens. NCBI lineage: Eukaryota > Metazoa > Arthropoda > Insecta > Diptera > Stratiomyidae > Hermetia > Hermetia illucens. The sequence goes on from NC_051849.1 coordinate 28,434,219, forward strand.
AAACAATTGTCAAGTAATTTATAATTCACAAAAAATTTCTTTTGTGTAGGAAGATTTTTCGACCCCCAGCCTCCGCACTACTTTAAATGCTTTTAGTTGGCAAATATATTGGGCTAGTTATCTAAACAAATTATCATAAAACAAAATTGCTTAAATTCCCCGAGGCTATAGCACCTTTTGGGTCTAATAGATCTTTGAAATGTAATGGACAGATAACTTTCAATCTTTAAGTTCATTTACATCTCTCAGGTGTCTCTTGGGACTGGAAAGGTGTTAAAGACTATTTTAAATTGGTCATATCATATCATCATACAATTCGATTTGTCATTATTTGAGTTGCTTTATTAATTTTTCTTTTTCTTTCATTTCAGGTTTCATTTGAGGTCCATGAGAATAGGAAAGTGTTTATTAGATTGGGCCTGAAAGGGGTTAGCATTTTTTGTGTGGATGCGAAGCTATGATCCGGATCAGTTTGGACAAGTTGGCAGAATGTATTGAGATAATCATGATATGAATATGATATAATTTATTGGTATTTATTTAGATAGTTAAGTTCAAGAACCTATCTGGAAAAGTACTTATCTTTCGATTTTCTATTTTAGGAGCAGTCTTCCGGCACAATACTTGGGATATTTGAGTGCCTTTAATAGATGTGATTCTAAGAACTAATCACTTAAAATTTGAAATGTTGACTTAAAACTTGTAAGGACCTTGAATCTTATATCTTATATCTTAAAACTATAATTGAATAGTATTTCATAAGGCAAGTAAGTACTTGCACATCCAAATGAAAGAAAAAGCTCGCAGTGAAAAGAAAATGAAAGGTAGTGGAAAGCTGAAAGATTTATCAGAGTGGTTGAGCTTGTACCCTCACGCTTTTGTCGATTTTCTTCAGACCAATAGTGGATTAATGATGGTTCTGGGGGTCGTAATTTGGTATAAGCAATTATGTTAGTTTATTGGTTATGATTAGTAGGCAAATTGGTTAAGAGAAGCTGACGAGCCTTGTAAAGTTGACTACTAGATTTCTGTGTAATCGTTTCATGAAAAACAATTGAAGGGATGTTTCCACTTTTTGTCAAGTCTTAGGAAGGGTTAGAGTAGCTTGTGAAGAGTAGATAGTGATAATAGTGGGTGTGGGTGATGCTCCGCTTTGACTTTTAGAAAAGTCCGCACATATTGCCAAAAAAATCCCGCTCAAAATGGAAGAAGGCATTTTCATCCGATACAAGAAGAATGAAGATAAAAGATACAAATAACTGAGAGAAGAGAAAGGAGATCTAGGAACTTTTAACGACATAAAGTGATAACATTCCGAAAAAGTGGGGGAGATTTTGATAATAACAATGGTTGTTAGCAAAGGGAGGATGAAGGACGTTAAGACAGGATATTCTAGTCCGAACGAAACTTTATTCAAGGGAGATTTTTCACGAGTTAAAGCTTTCAGCGACTGAAGGTTACATGACCGAAAACTGTTTATTATGCCGAATACTACAATGGGTGAGCATGATTTCGATGTCGGACCAATTTGTTCATTTCGGAGCCTTACTAGCGAAGTACGTAAGAGGAAAACATAAAACAAAAAAGTGAATCCAAACGTGGCCAAAAAATTTAAAATATTCCTTCGTATATCCTACGCGTTCATATGAGTCCACTGTATATAATCGTGACGTCACATATACACTTCTTAGACTACGATAAATTCAAGTTAAATACACAAATTTGATCTTCTATAACTTCGTTAATAATGGTGGGATTTTTTCCAAGCTTTCCAAACTTGTATATTATATTATTGCTTATCATATTACCAAACTTAAGGGGGGTTTTAGGCAAATTTCGAAAATATGGTAATATGCTATTATTAACTTCATTTGAGCAGATATCGGAATTTGATGTATTTTGAGGCCTAGATTTCGTACAGCTGCACTATCCTGATTTTTTTCAGATCTTTCGGTTAGGTAGGTTCTGAGAACAAGCCCTGTTACAATTTTCAGGGCACACATTTTGAGCCCCCACTCTCTTATGTTTAACTCAGACCAGTTTCAAAAAATACTAACTGAGCCCTTTTGTTTGATACCCCACATGTTCTGTGAAAAGTCTACTTAGCGAATTTCTACTATTCATAATTAAGGTATTGACGCGTTTTGAAATCATCTTTCCCGCCTCTTGTTCTTCGTCAACCTTTGGTTCCCTCAAAAGCAGGGTCGACTCGTCTTGACCAACTGCGGTATTTCGCTCAGGCTCAGGGCAGGATGGATTGCACTATGGTAGAATTTGGATTTGAGACCTTCGTTAATCACAGAGAATGTAAGCTGTGGAACGCACCTCATCCGTATTGTAATGATGCGTGAATTAAGCAAGGCAGACTTGTGGCACTGATGAAGGGAACAAGTGGTTCCCGAAATATCCGTTTTTGGAAGATTAATAAATATTACTTGCAAAAAGAAAAAACAACTCTGAATTGTTTCAAATAATTTTGAATAAGTTGGCGAAGATAAGCTTTGTTATGGAACTTTTTATTTTAGGCCACATCTTATTGTTTGTTTTGTGGCCATATTACATGCTTTATAATAAATGCCGCAGGATCAAATATCAACAGGCAGTGGGAACGAGTAGGCGGGACTGAAAAGTCATGAATGTTTTTTCTTCTTTTCGATTTTCGTTTCGCTTTGTGAACAATAAAATGGCAAGATTTCTCACATGATCTATGAACAATTATCACCGCTCCTTTTCCAGTTGATTTCCTTGTATGCAGTCTATTTCCCTTTTTTGTACTCAATTCCATTCAACACTCCAAATAGTATTTGCAAACGTCTCTCATTTTTTAACTTCCTACAAAATGCCAAGATTCATTTAAATATTTTCAAGGGTATTACAAAAATTTTCTAACATTTCCGATTATTACTCTTTTGGTAGTTGTTTGTGCAACAAATGCATTACGAATGCTTGTTTGTGGCTAACGCGAAATTATGCATTTGCAAATGCGAAAGACATGGACATAGCCGAATTGCTATTGAGTGGATTCCGGTTCAAAGAAGGACGGCTGAGCCGGTGATTGGAGAGTACAATGGAATGACGAACCGGGAGTCAGTTGACTCGAGAAAATTTTGCCAGGAGCTGTTGCTGAAGTAAGTACATTTTTGGATTTTAAGTTGCGTTGTTCGTGCGAATTGATCGTACTTCGTCTAATTCTCTTTGTAAGCAGTTCTTGTAGTAGAAAAGTACCAACTTGTACGCTATTTTTAGGAAAATTAAGTTAAGGCATTTGAGGTATGAAGGGCTAGTCCGTGACCGCCGAATAATCTTCTGAACAAATTCCCCATTTCTATTGGATTCGCCTCGCGATGGTGGCGGACGCATCAGCGGAACTCTTGGAACTCGTCAGGTTGGTAATCGACTGGTGGTTATCGCAACAATTGTCGTGGTTCCGTTGGCTCCAAAAGTGGCAATAAGCCAGACGGTCGCATTCGTAAATTGAGTGTTTTCGAGCCTGCCAAGAAACTTCTAGTTAAGAATCCTAAAAATAAAAAGGATTCAGCTAACGGCGCTGGCATTCCTGCTGTTTCAAGTCTTCAATCCTCTATAAGCAACCTCCTTGTGTTCTGGATAAGATGTGTTTTGAAATGGAAGGACCCGAAGAGTCGAGTTTAGTGTTTTTTTTTGCCAGATGATCTAGAGAGACTGGTGTGTTTCTAAAATTTTGTGGAATTGTACTTTGAATGAAGTAACGACAATTTTGCTTAGATTACTTGCAAGTCTCCGATATTTTGCTAACCTTTTGAAATTAGATAAGAGATGGTGTACCTGACATAATAATCTCTCATTCATTAAATCATATAACAAGAAGATTACAAATTAAGAAGACATTAAAAGAGGGACGAAGACGGCTACGGTTTTTTACCAGGGCAGAGGCAACTCTTCAGACGCTGCCTCACCTCTGCCTCGGGAGCAGCGTGATCGAAGTGGCTCGCCCATGTTATGCGTTCCCTTTGGAAATTCGCAAAACGCGACAAGGGTGCGAATTATATTCTACATAAATCCACCTTCTCCTCTCTAGCCTTCAAGGCTCACATTACTGAAAGGGTCACCTTCAATACTACGGCCTGAGAATGCCAAGGCAGGTAGGAACCAAGGCCGTCACGTGATCCGTAATACATCTTTCCTCTCGATCGTGGCATTCGTGTCCGGAGTCGCTCGCTTGTTTACCTCAGTGAGGCAATCCGCAATATCTTGATGTTTGTTTGCTTTCAAGATTCAGATCCGGGTCCACACATCGGTATAAGGACACGGAAAGTTTGTGTTAAATAACACATTAGGGAACGAAGTGTTTAAAGATTTCCTTACATAGCGAAGCCTATCTAACAATCAGGCATGTAGGAGCGTGTTGATGGAACATTTCGGTAGAGCTTTAGTATTTGTGCCTTCTCATCTTGGTTGAGTTCGGTCATTCAGGATGGTATTCGGGCCAACGCTAATCCTACTAAGTCATTGTGTGTGAGTAATTCAGATACTCTTTGTGGAAAAGTATACTTTGTCTTCTAATGGCTATTATTAAGATAACATACCATGAGAGGATGCAAAATCTTTTGTGCTGTTTCGAGGTAAAATTTATGACGAATTTAAAGTCGAATGCATTGTTCAGCAGATAACTTCATAGCTGGCTACACCATGTAATAGAGTCCAATATCCTAAGGTAACTGGCGCCGAAGTTGTCCCAGGAAAAAAATGGTGCAGAACAGCGGAGGAGCAGTCATCTTTTATTCTTATTTTCAAATGGCCAGTAGAGCAGCCTGGTTTGTTTCAATCAAAGTAGAAATTGGAGAATGCCTTACAAATTACAAAAAAATCGGGTGAGCTACTTGTTGAATTAGTTAACGAATTATAAAAAAAACTCGTAGGCGCATTAGACAATCCAGTCCAGTCAGATCTAGAAAAAGCATTTGACCGTGTGCACACGAGCTCATCTGGTATGCTTTACGACAACACTTAGTGCCAGAAGAACTTGAGCGCTGGGTTCAATTGCTTTACCACGATCCGAAAAGTAACGTTCGAAGTATGGCGGGTGTATCAAAACCACTTCGTGTCTCTGTTGGTGTTCATTAAGAAAGTGCTCTCTCGCCACTCCTCTTTGTTAATGTTATGGACACTGTTACACGTGATATCCAAAGTTCAGCGCCCTACACACTGCTTTGTGCAGATGATATTTTCCTAGCATCTAATAGCAAAAATAATAATAATAAATGGGAATGATCGCCTCAGATTGAATCTAAACAAAACTGAATTTTTGACGACCGATCCCCATGAAACAGGTAGGATCTGCCTCGGGTCAACGCTATCAGCCAATGGAGAACTACATTATGAAATTGTTTCACGCATTTACGCAACCTGGATGAAGTGACGTTCCACAACTGGTGTTCTTTGTGTCCGACGTATCAACGACCACCCCATATCTAAAATTTACCGGAATGTCGTCCGTTCAGTCACTCTCCATGGTTCTGAGTGTTGACCAACTATAAAAGACAATGAACGGCGTCTTGCGGTAATGGAGATGAAGATGTTAGTTGAACTAATAGTTCTGATCACATCCGTAATAAGGATATCCGCAATCGATATGCGGTTGCACTGATCATAGAAAAACAGCAAGAGAGGCGTCTTCGATGGTCATGTAATTCACGCTTGCGAGAATTCACTTGCCAAGAATGGTTTGAACATCGAAGTCGATGGTGAACGACCAAAAGGCAGGCCGAAACAATGGTGGCTTAATACGCTGGATGGGGATTTAAAACCCTCGAGATTGCACCCAGATCAGGCATTCGATAGAGTCAAATGGTGAAATTGGCGAGCCGACCCCGTTTTTGAACGAGACGAAGGCTGAAGGAAAAGAAGAAGAAAAAGGGTGGGATAAGACCTAAAATATTATAAAAAGCTCCAATGACCAGATAAACTAACCTTAGAGAAGAGAAAGAATCTGATCATACTCAGAAGAATTCATATATCGAACTTGACTTTCAGGTTTCCAGAAAAGATGGATATACATAATTGTGAAATATCGTTGCAGAAATAGCAGTGGAAACTTAGTCAAAAGGTCAGTCATTAGGAAAATTAAAAGAACTGCTTTCGATATCATCTCTGAGAAGGCAATTGTAGTGTATGCATACCTGAGGAACAACTGCAAGCAGAAAGTTGGTTGTAAATACTAAAATAAAAAATAGGAGCTCCATTCGGCTAAATAGATATAATATGTGCCTTTACTTTGTTATGTAATTATTTTCTTGAAAGTTGCGGTTTTATTAAATATAAACTAAATGTAATATTAATGAATACCCTAGGATTGCAAAATGGGAATTCATTATTACGAAATAATGCACCTCCAACGCCTCTGATCAAAACATATTATCCATTCGTATTCCCTCTGAAGAAAGCGATTGAAATTGCAATAGTTAGCCACAATATATTGAAGATATAATCAACTGAAACACGTCGGTTTATCTTGTCTGGAATATCTTACATTTCCCTTCTTCGCGAAATTCAATTTTAAATACTTATTTAATTCATTATTCATTCAAATAACCTTTGATGTTATCTACCAGCATTGCTAATTGTAATTAGAAAAACGTGCAATAGTTTAAATTCGCCGGCAATGAATTTGACACCAAAAAGAGGAAGCAAAAACGAATTTATCTGTGAATCAGATAAAAAGAAAAAAAAAAATACAGGAAAAAACTAAATTCCATTACAAATCGCACTAACGTTGTCGCTATTCATAAATTTATTTTATGCATGAATTCATTCATGAAATCATATTGCAATCTTAATAGGAAAATTTTCTATTGTAAGATATGTAGCTGTCCGCCTATGGCCTCGATTCCTAAAGATGAATTATCTTAAAAGGTTTTGAAAAATTGAAATTTCTTTTTGTAATGCGAGGGTGTAGTGTGTTTTTATAGATGTTTCGTTCTGGAATTTATAGGCTTGCATGTAACCGATTGAATTGCATCAGGAAAGTATCTATTTGTAGGTAACTATCTTGGTTGAGGTTTTAGTTTTTTGTTCGATGCACGTAATTGAGGTTTTCTTAGGTTAGTGTTTACATCATTGAGCGTTAATACGCGATAATTTTTGGGCAGGTAGATAATTCTTGAAACGTTCAATTTCTTTAAGTGCACTTTCATTTTCGTTTGGAGTATAGTTGACTATTGAATAGATACTTTGTAGTTTGTGGGTGGTTTTAAGGGGACCATGTTATTTTCTATTGAAGATATATGCTTTTTTCTCTTAATATGAAATATTTGAAAAATTATTAAACAAAATAAACCTTTTTCCTTTCTTATAAAGTAAAATGTCTGCAAGTGTCATTTTATTTTCCTTTCATTCGTGAGGTTTCAGGATGCATTCGATTCTTTATAAATGAAATTAAAATTTCGGTCGATAAAAAATTCAAAGTTGAACCCCAACCAAATAGGAACAATCGAACAGGTTCTGAAGAGTAGTTCCTTTATTGGCTAATAAGTTTTTGGTAAGAAAGACAAATATCGTATTTCGGGAACCAACTGTTCCCTTCTCCAGTCTGTTCTCTTCTTTTCTTCTCTTCTTCAGAAGAGAACACACTGAAGAAGTGGGACGGTTGGTTCTCTTCTTCAGAAGAGAAGATTGCGACGGTTGGTTCCCGAAATAAAGTATTTGCCTTTTTACAGAAAACTGTTTAGCCAATAAAGGAACCTTTCCGAACCTGTTTCACTTTATTAAACCCTTGGCTAACAAACTATTTCCTAATTCAAAGCAAAAAAAGCTTTTTATCAAATAATTTAATCTATTTACTGGAAACTGACAGCCAGATTTGAAATTTAAGGTGAAGATGCCGATCCCAATACCAAATATTTTTCTGTGCTAATTCGGGAATTGATTCCCTAAAAATTAGTTGATCTTCAAATCAAACTTCTGTTCTATGTTATTGCAATATCAATATCGGGGATCTTTTGATTCCAGAGGTGAGTGAATACATGATTTACTAGATCGTTATAAACTATTATTTTACTTTGAATCAGTGACTGATTTTAAGGTGAGTAATCAACATTCCAGCACAAGCTGCTATCAGAAATTATCTTAATCGGTGGCTAGTGCATTTCCAGAATGACCACAAAGGTTCCACCGGTCTGAAGCTCACCCATTGATATCTAATGTTGTCATCAATGAAATACAAGTAGAAAGAACACTTGGAGGCCGAGGAGGCAATTAATAGACTCCAAAAATTTATATACTCAATTTCCCATGGTAAATTGCATTCATAGTTCGGAATTGAACTAAAAATGAAATAGAATGTGGTAAAATTCTTGGCTATTTGTGATTTTTACTTTTGAAAATGATACTCAGTATTGAAAAGATCTTTGCTTTTTAGTTCAATTTTCGATGACTGAAAAAGGACGCTAGGAGGTGTGTTGAAAAAAATACTTTCAGTCATAAATTTGACTCATTGTTTGTCCAATTTAGTAGTGGGGTCGACTCACCGGGATCGAGCTCGCCACTTCTTTTGGCAGGGAGTTTGAACTGGATGTACTTGAGCCGCTTCCCCAACTCGGGTGGCCTTTGGATTCCTCACCGCCTAAGGTGCATTTCTGCATAGAAGGTCATACGCGCCGCAAATATCCTCATTTGGAGGTGGTCGTAGCGAAGCACGTAGTTGATTCATCACAATATCATCGTTTTCATAGCTGCGAGGTAACGTTCGTTGCTTTCGGTAGTCGTCCAGTATTCAGGCAGAGCCGTACCTTAGTTTTTATAAGCTCTAGCCGTTGGCCGAAGGGTTGAGTCTGTTTGTCATATCATTACACTAGGATGGTTGATGGTAGCAATTAAGCCCTCGGTTCGTATTTCTAACAATTACTTAAATTACGAATAGTTCATTCACTATTCTTTGTAGTGTGTAGTTAATTGCTTTTGAAAGAGAACTTATGTTCAGTTGACTAGAAAAAGGGGAAAAAAGGTGATCACATAAACTAGAAAATTGTCATTGTTTATAATTTTGTTAATAATAGTCGAATATCCTTCAAACTTTCCAAAATTATGCCCTATATTATCCCTAATGCCAACGCCAAAATTTGGCGACTTGTACGATGAACTTAAGGGGGGGTTGAGGTAAATTTATAAAAAAATGATAATATATCATTATTAACTTTTTTTGTGCACAACGAGATGTGTATTGAGGCCTAGATTTCGTCACTATTATGATTTTTTCTGATATTTCAGCGGAATAGGTTCTGAGAATGAGACTTGTTTCCCTTTTCGGGTCTCACATTTTGCGCTCTCTCCCTATGTTTCACCTAATATTATAAGTAGGCCAGTTTCAAAAAGTGCTAATTGAACCCTTCCATTTGGTAACCCATACGAGCATATTCCGTCGGAAAAAAACGCGCTCCCCCTTCCAAGTGTATGTGAAAGCACCTTATTTCCTTGGTTAAAAAGTTCCACAAGTTACCATTGTGTAGCGTCCTTATTAACCCGAATTAATTTTCTTGTTAGGTTTTCAAATCTGTAAGTAGCAGTCTCCTCATACCTTGGTTGTTGTGAAAGTGACGCTGCATTACGTACCCTTGCATGCGTGTGTGTTTTCAATTTTTTATAATTTTAAAAGTTGGATCGAATTATCAATAATGAGTTTGGATTAAATTTTGCAACATGAAATGGTTTTCATTGCTATCATGACATTATTATCATGGTACGTCTTCAGGCATTCAATGAGGGAAGGGTGTGCTATTTTCGCATCTAGACTCCGAAATATTTCTCGTTACGATATCTGTCAAATAAACTTTAAGTTGATCCTAATTTCACAGTAGTATAATTTTTAAGATGACGCAGGATACTGGACAGTTTATTGGAAATCCCGCTATTATTAACAAAATTATAAACCGTTTCTTTAAATTACAATAAATTTAATTTAGAAACAATGCACTACACTTTGTTATTTAGGTGTTAACGCCGCCGCGGTTGGGAACAGAAGAGGCCGACTTATTTCCATGCGGTCCTTACTGTCCCAACCAACGGCATTTTTCCGCCGCTAATTCTCCACTCCCCTGGTGCGTTCAGAAAATGAGTGAGTGGAGAGTTCCGCGCCATCTACTCGTCCGCATCCGCAACATTCGAAATAAATTTCGAATGCTGCAGATCCTGCCGCGCCACACTATGACCAAAAGACCTATGTGATATCAAGCTGAAAAAGGAGGAAATACCGATGGTTTTCGTCGATTACTGGGGCATTGTAAGTCATTAATTATTTTTAAGGAAGACAGTGAACAAAGTTTTTTATTCGTTGTTGGATATTTACACGAAGCCATTAATGAAAACAGAAAAGATTTGTAGGGCAAACAATTTGCATATTTTGTATCACAAAAATGCATTGTCAGGCAATGCCATTATTATTTGCAAATTTTTGATTAAGCACGCAACGAGTATCATCCACCTTTCATCAAATTAACCAGATTTGGCTTCCTGCTATAGTCTTTCGTTCAATTAAGAAAACAAATCCATTTTGAGGACTGCGTTTCAACGGTGGAAAGCAGTCAATAGAGAAGTTAGAGATAGCTCTGATAGACATACCAAATAAATGTTCCGAAAATTGGATGAAGCTCTGTCTTAAGTATGTTTCAGTTGATGCGGTAGGTAATATTGAATTGGATCAACAACCTTTTGTTTAAGCAGTTCCTAATCCTACGCTACGCAGGTTGTCGGCGTCGTCCCAAAGGGGTTTCAGTACTAATTACTAATTGAGTCCTTTCGTTTGATACCCAACATGGCCACATTTTATGAAATAAAATTTGCACCCTCCATTGACATGTATGGGGAACCCCCCTTAAACTTAACACAAAATGGCGCCACTAGCTGCATGTAACGAGAACAACAGATCACACGCTCCTACCAATTTTCGTGATAATCGATTTTGCCGTTTGCGAAAAAATCGGGTGTGATAGACAGACGGACAGACAGGAGACAAGGGGAACCGTTCTCCTATAGACCCATATGTCTTCTAGACACTATGGGGAAAGCGGGTTATTTATGATAGATTACTTCCAGTCGTCGAGAACCAAGGGGGCAGTATGGGTTCCATAAAGCCAGATCAACCATTGATGCCATCAAAATGGTTACTGGCTTGGCCGAACTTCAATTGACGGAAGGGGTTGTACCAGCAAATATTATGTGGGGGTGACCCTGGATGTGAGGAATAAATTCAACTTGTCCAATTGGAACCTTATGCGAAAGTCTTTGGTGACGATTGGTGTTCCCACCTACTTCGCCGCTATTATCGATAGCTACTTGCAAGAGCGGACACTCTGGTATAATATCGATGATGGACCCAGGGAGTACGTTGTCTCCGCAGCTGTCCCACAGGGCTCCGTACTGGGTCTATTACTGTAGAACATCATGCATAATGATATGGTTAACCTTCCGGTTCCGGAGGAGGTTTCGGTGGTGGGTTACGCCGATGATATAGCGTTGGTTGTGGTCGCAATCAGTGTTGTTAAGGCTTGATTAGAGAGTGCTGGACTGGCACGCGCGGAGGAAAAGAAGGAAGCAGTCCTCATCACTAAGCATCGCAAAAGAAATAACGCCTGCATTAGAATCGGGAACCGTATCATCACTCTCAAGCAGGCCATCAAATACGAAAAATTCAATTTTAAGCAGCTCATAGACCATACTTGCGAAAAAGCATCCACCACGAGCATGGCTCCAGCAAAGAGGACCGCGGCATAATTGCAGGCTGCTGATAGCCAGAGCGGTGAGTTCTATCATGCTGTATGTAGTGCCAGTTGCCAGTGCACATAAAGTGAGTAAGGTTTACAGGAGAACAGACTTAAGGGTGGGTTTTGCCTTCAGGGTCATCTCAGACGGAAAGGAGGAACCCAGAGGAAACTCTAGTTAAAGTGCTATCACCGGAAAATTTTGTCGGGAGGATGGTAGCTTGTCAAGAAGACTGGGATGCGATCAATTCCATGATCGCAGTAATCCAGGATAAACTGCGAAAAGCAGACGAAGTGAGAAAGGCGCGGTTACGAACCCTGCGGGTAGATGGAAGGTGATCTAGCTAAAGCAAGCTAACTCCGCCCCGTGATGTAATGTCTAGGGGTGGTTCCACGGGGCAGGGGGGAGTCGGGTGTGGTTTTAGTGGGTAAAAATCCCACAATCTGGCGTGGCCAGGCCAGAAAAAGATTTCCAACTTCGTAAAAAAAAGTCAGATAGACAGACAGACAAACGGATAGACAGACATCGACTAGATTCTAATAAGGTTTTGTTTCACACAAAAAAAAGACAAATTTTGTTTTTTAATGCTGAATAGTGAGTTTTCTATTCCTCATATCGGTATTTCGAGGAACAGTTGTCCGACAAAAACTCACTGAGGAAGAGGACAAATTTGTCTTTTTCTTTTCATTAGTAAAGCCGCTGGTTTGACGGTCTTCCCGCAGAGTTATATATCGCTGCACCTCGGCGGGGTAGCTGCGTGCCCCTTTGCGTTGCAAAGATAGTAGCTAAAATAATCCAGAAACTCATTAAAGAACATCTCGAAAGCTTGATTGACAGAGGCTGGTTTCCGCTACGAAGCCTCCTGCATTGACCACAAAAACATCCCACGCTTTTTATCGATTTCGAGAAAGTTTTCGATAGTGTGAACAGGGAAAAACTAATAGATATTATCAGAGGAACAAAAGGTAGCACAAAATTCATCGGGTCACGTACTGCATCAAAGTAAAATCTCAGAAGATTTTGAGGTCCAAAGCGGAGTCCGCCAAGGTTGCATTTGGCCACTATTTCTTATTTCTATCGGTGACATTGTTTTTGCTGCCTTGTCCAGAAGACGTGGAGAATTTTAATCGACTATGACATCTTTTCTAAAACACTTCAACTGTGCTGTTGATATTTGTTTTCTCTCTTCACCGGGTCATGGACCTTGACCAAATAGCTCTTGATTGGGAAAGGGAAGCAATTAAAGTTGAAGGTAAACACCCACAAAAACGAGATTCTCAGTCGTCACACTCTTCCTATCTTCATTAAAAGGGCATAGCATCGAAGAGGTTGATAAATTTGTATAACTAGGGAAGCGTGGTTTTTGTTGAGGTCACCTGATGCATTACAAGTGCTAGACTCGCTTTCGGTGTCTTGCCTAGAATCCAGAAATGCAGTTATCCCAACACCAAGATGAAGTTGAGACTTTTCTGTGCTAGAATTCTTCCTGTGTTGCTATATGGGAATAGCATATGGAAAGTGAATTCCACTTTCGCTCAAAAGATCCAAGCCTTCGCCAACACTTATCTGCGTCGTATCATCAAAGTTCGTTGACCTAATACTTTTACAAACGAAGTACTTTTTCGACGCACAGGCCACAGGCACCCATTCGTACTGGATCGGAAGGCGGAGGTGACAGTGGATAGGTGACACAAGGAGGAGCGACAATTGTATTGCTGGCTAGGTCATGATGACCGACGAGTAGATCATCCCAAGAACACTTGCCACAGAACAGTAGAAAAGAAGTGCGCACATCTCGGGCGATTGTGGGGGAGTTGAAGGCATTTGAGAGAGCCGCAAATGATTGCGAGTAGGTGTGGTTGTCCTACTGTACTCCGCCAAGTGTTAAATGGCAACCATTTATACAAGAAGACAGACAGAAGAAGAAGAACTTCAAGACTCAAGACAAGCCGAAAGACGCTGACAATTGGGGGGTGGCTTTAAGTAGTAATATGAATGCACCAACCACATTACATTAACCCATCACATAGATGAAGCAAGCATTTCTACGTGAAGATTTGCATTGCTTATGTGCACAATATATGTACACAGTGCTACTCGCCACTCCATCGAGCTTTAGTTCAGGAGTTGTACCTTCTGTTTATAGTTTATTTGTGTTTATAGTTTATTTGTGTAAAACAAAACCTTATTAAACTCGATTCATTGTCTGTCTGTCACACGCACTTTTCTCCAAAACGGCTAAACCGATCCGAACGAAATTTTGTGGACAGATGGGAACTATCAAATCCCATACATACAGCTAGTGGCAGAAATTTAGGTACAGTTTAAAGGAGGGCTCCCAATACATGCAAAGGGGGGATTCAAACAATTTTTTCACCGGATATAGTCGTGTAGGGTATCAAATGAAAGGTCTCGATTAGTACTAGAGTTACTAGTAACTGGTATTAGTTTAGTCGTGAATTGCAAAGTGCGTGAGTGAGGAGTCAAAATGTACGCACTTAAAGTGAGATAGGACTCATTTTCTATCTAAATCTCTAAATCTAGGCCTCAAAATATGTCCTATTCCGGTATCTACTCAAATAAACTTACTAATTGTATATTACCAACTTCTAGAAATTGACTGAAAAACTCCCCTTAAGTTCATCCTAGGTGTACTAAATTTTGCACGTCGGGCATACGCATGCCAAAATCCAACTATTCGTCTCAAAGTTATAGCAGTTCAAACTTATCAATTTCGTACGAATTAACAGCATCCTAGGCCATACAAATAAAATGCTGACATCATAATTAACGAGAATAATTGACATTCGAGTGAAATATTAAAATTCCATTCAAGAAGAATCTAATTTTCCCCAGCCCTTTTTTGTATCTCATGTAGGCTAAATTCTTGATATTTGCTAATAATATTGAACTCAGAGTGTGAAGCGTATGAGGTTGACTATTATTAATACAGGGCTTTCCACCAAATGATTTATTTAAATCGCTTTCTAAAAAATAGAGGACAATGAAATTTTTAGCTATGTGACACGGAGCTATCGTGCGCCCGTCGCTCTTCACATCTTCATCTTTTTCTTCAGCCTTTGTCCCGTTCACAAGCGGGGTCGGCTCGTCGTGATTAGTTTTGCCATTTTATTTTATCAAATGCCTGATCAGGATGTAATCGGAAGGCCTTTAAATCCCCATCCAGGGTATCAAGCTACCGTTGTTTCCGCCAGCTTTTTGGTTGCTTCATTTTGATGTTCAGACCAATATTGGTAAGTGAATTCTCGTTAGCGTAAATTACGTGACCACACAACCCAATATCGATCGAGGATATTCTCATTTCAGACGTGATCAAAACGTGTCACACCACCAGTGCAATGCAATATCGTCGTCTCCATTACCGCAAGACGCCGTTCATTGTCTTTTATAGTCGGCTAACACTCGGAATTATAGAGAGCGGCAGACGGACGACATTGCGGTAAATTTTAGATTTGAGACCTGCGCTGATACGTCGATCACAAAGAGCACCAGTTGTAGAATGGCACTTTATCTAGGTTGCGTTAATGCGTGAAACAATTTCATAAAGCCGTTCTCCATTGGCTGATAGCATTGACTCGAGATATTTAAATCACTCAGTTCTGGGTAGGTTACTGCCATTGGTAGAACTGAGCGATTTAAATATCTCGAGTCAATGCTATCAGCCAATGGAGAACTGCGTTGTGCTCCTCACATAAGGAAACATAAAACCTTTTATACCTGAAGCGTGGAGCTTCCGGTTTCCCGACTTGTTTGGTATTAGAGTGTATTGTGTGGGAAAAACTCTTTCTCCAGCATGATGTGAAGCACGCCTTCTACTTTCATTCACTTAGACTCAGTAGCCTCCTTAAGTCATTTCCAACTTGAACTCCCTCTTTACCATAACAATCAATATCTCTATCTACATATCTATCCGTGTAAAAGGTAAGTTACATTCAATATTTCGATACTATTACTCAACGATTATTTATAATCTGAATGAGACGAGATCGCGCTTGAGCATCCGCAGATGAGTGGATTTACCTCCATCGCACTTTCACTTTTTCCTTTGAAATCTACATACAAAATGCAATAACTACGATCCAGTCAACACAATACAAGTTTAACATCTGTAATAGTTGAAAGATTATTTATGGAATAATATTATATCGGAAGATGATGGTGCGGCATTGGATCATTTGATAGAAGAGGATTTAAGTAAGTAATTTAATTGTTGACTTGGAGGCATCAATCAGCTCCAGGTGATATTTCTGTTTTGATTCATTAGCGCCTCCAAAATCATAATAGTAGTTATGAAATTTGAAATTGGAAGCAGAAAATATCAATTACCAGTGAATTTGCTGGCATCTGTAAATAGTGTTTATCTTCGCATGAAGCTGCAGGCGAGATAAAGATTCCGATAGACTTGATTGAAGATTTTTTGGAGAAGATGCTTCGAGCGGATTATCCATGTATTTTGAATGCCAAGGAAACAGAAGATTTCAATGTTTCAAGAAGATGTTTTTTCTATTTTCATTTCTAATTGGATTGTTTTCTTTAAAATTGTATTCCATGTTGCTTAATCTGAAATTTATTTAG
Organism: Hermetia illucens; assembly: GCF_905115235.1. Lineage (NCBI taxonomy): Eukaryota > Metazoa > Arthropoda > Insecta > Diptera > Stratiomyidae > Hermetia > Hermetia illucens. Next base: position 28,450,545 of record NC_051849.1, read on the forward strand.
ATCTCAGTGTTCGTGTTCTTCAAGTTTTGTATGTTTACTTTCAATTTTCTTTAGCTCATTCCAGTGAAACAAAACATTTGGGATAGAGATTATTTTATAAAATATTGAAACGAAATACTGAATCAGAAAAAAATTATACAAGGACAGTATGTATATGAATTTTCATAGTATTCGGAATTATGTAAGGTATCTTTAAGAAATGAATAAAAGCAAAAACGATTGGCATCAATTGGAGTGAATGTTTCATCCATATGCAGATTTGTCCACGCTAACACGTCCTAAATTAAAATATCTAATTAATTTCGCTAAATAAATTATTTTCAGGATAGTGTAGGTGCAAGATGGGTAGGGTAGGGTAGGTATCAGTGGCTGTTCCGAGGAGCCCAATTAGCGCTTTGGTGCGCCGTTTTGATGCCATAAACTCCTAAGACCGTGACTGTTGTTATGGGAGCAGGGAAGCAGAGTCCAGCCGGCTTGGATCTTCAGAGCCAGCCCATAGCATTCACGAAGGAAAGCAGCTCTCCCATCCTGCAGCTAGAAATCTCTCTGAGGTCCCCAAAGAATGATTTTCCCAGTGTCCGCAGCCTGACTCTAGTCAGAGCTGGGCAATCGCAGAGAAAGTGCATGAGGGTTTCCCTTCCTTCTACGCAGCTCCGGCAATGCGAGTTGTAGGGTATGCCGAGCCTAGTGGCATGGTCCTCTATGGGCCAGTGCCCCTCGTAATCTTGAATGGATTTGCACACGTCTGCACAGGAGCTCTCGTGATCGGGCTATGTTATAAGCGGGCCAAATTCTCCTTGACTTGGCACAGCTTGTAAGCCTTCGCCATCTCAGGGCCGCGGCTGCTAGGTAGTGCGAGTAGACTCCGCCCCCGACAGCTGCCAGCGGAACACCGACTGTGTTCGCCGAGGGACTGCCAAGATCAGAGCCTTGCCTGGCCAATCCGTCAGCCCGCTCATTCCCCTCTATGTTCCTATGCCCGGGAACTCAGAGGAGAGTGACCTTGAGCGTGCCGCCCAGGTGGTTGAGTGCGTCTATGCACTGCCCTACCAGCCGGGAAGATGTCGTCGTTGAGTACAAGCCCTTGATGGCCGCTTGGTTGTCGGTCAGAATGGCTATGTTACGCTTGGGGCTCGAATCACGCTCCAGCCATCGACAGACTTCCAATATCGCCAGTACTTCCGCCTGGAATACACTGGCGAAACTTGGGAGTCCATACGACTTGGATACACCGTGTGTATTCGAGAAACCGCCCCCCCGCCAACTCCATAGGCCATCTTTGATCCGTCCGTAAAGAATATCGTGTCATAGTCTTGCAACACGCCGCCGGTCTTCCACTTTGCCCTGATTGGAAGGTCCACAGCAAAGTTTCTCTTGAAGTTCAGCTTGCGTGTGACATAGTCCGTGGTGGATGCCCAGATTTCTCGAGGTATTTCATCTAGGATGTTGCTGTGGCCGTAGGACTTCGCTGTCCAGCATCCGGACTCACGTAGTCTGACGGCACTGCACGCTGCAACATATTTGATGTGGAGGTCTAGGGGGAGGAGACGCAGGGGTACATTGAGAGCATCTGCCGGGCAGGACTGCAGAGCCCCCGTAGCACCTGCACACGCGGTTCTTTGAATCCTATTAAGCTTTGTTCTATTGTATTTCTTCTTCAAAGCCTGCCACCATACAATAGATCCGTACGTCAGGATCGGACGCACTACAGCGGTGTACATCCAGAGAACCATCCTCGGCCGGAGACCCAAGATCCAAGAAGGCAGCAAGAGTTTATTGCTTGTACTGCAGCGACGGCTAAACCGTGCCAATTACCTCGTGGAGGGCGGTTTCTGTGGATTTTCCTTTGAGGAAGGCATGCTGGGACTTAGAGAAAGGCGTTCTCTCCATAATCGTCCTCAAGTGAATGTTCAGGACGCGTTCTAGGGTCTTCAGCACGAAAGAGGTCAGGTTGATTGGTCGGAAGTCCTTCGCGGATTCATGACCGCGCCTGCTCGCTTTCGGTATGAAAACCCTCCTGCGCGCCTCCAGAACTGTGATACGTATCCTAAAGAGATACAGCTCCGGTAAATATCAACAAGCCACGGCACAACCCTTTCCTGCTGCTTCTGTAGCATGACTGGCATTATGCCATCTGAGCCTGGAGATTTGTATGCGGAGAAGCTGTTTATGGCCCAGCCGATCCTATCCTCGGTAATTACCGATTTAATAGTCTCGCACAGCTGGGGTTGCCGCAAACCCTCTAAGCACGGTTCTGACTCACAGTCCTCCCCGCTGGAAGGAAAGTGCGTTTGAACCAGCAGCTCCAAGGTTTCGCTGGAAGATTCCGTCCAGGAGGTGCAAGATACTTCTCTAAACATATAAAAGCAATCAAGTGCTAGTGAGCAATGAAGTAAAATTATAATAAAAAGCTGTCACCGAAATTTCTCAAACGAATTCACGGATGCATTCCCTGTGATTATGTAAATATCATGTTTTAATGTTTGATGCTCTCGTACCCTCGAAACCTAATTTTTTGATCCGTAAAAGAGAAATAGTCGAGCTTAATAAAATACGTTTTTACAGAGTATCTTTTGAAAGTAGATGCTTATATTTATCTTTATGCATTTACTAAAAGACAACTTTATCAAGTTATTCTTCGACAGAAATACCATTGAAAGCTTTTGGATTTCTTTAATTCCCAGGCGACCTACACCACGAAGCTGCGACGACCTTTGATGCAAATTTATCTAAAAATTTGCGTAATCGTTACACATCATCATTTACATGATTATCATAGTCGGATTTTTGTGAATGTGTTTTATATACCATCATAATCGGTAGCATCTTCTTCATATTCTTCTCCACGTTGATATTAATATGTATGTTTTTGTGAGTGATATATGTATGTTTTTATAAGTGCTAGTGTTATAAAAGTGAAGAATATTATTCAGTTTTTAATCGAGGCCATCTTTGAAGGTGATTTTCATATATGAAACTCACTAGATAGTTGTGCGCACGTTCTTTTTACAATCATCCAGATATGAAGATTATGTTAATAACTGTGCAGGTTTACATCATTTCGAAATACTACATACATCAAATGGTTTCATGATTGTATGAAGACAAGAAGACAGACGAAAAAAAAAACGTGGGAAATTCTAGTTTTTCTAGGTCTTTTCTTTGATAATTTAGCGGGAAATTGAAACTGAAAATATGCTATGAATTTTTGTGTTTGTTTGGTTTGATTATAGACATGTTGGGTTATTGTTTGTTTATGATGAGTGTGTCGGGTTAATTGATAAAGTCTTGGTTGGGAAATGCTGCCGGAAAATTAGTAGTAATAGAGTTTTATGATTGCTTCGAATTAATGATTAAAAAAATAATTCTTTTCCACAATATGTCATTAACCACTGGAGGACTTTTTGAAAGAATTGTATTCCACCCCACACGGTCATTGGACATCTAAAAAAGTGTAGAAATCTCCAGACTACCTCAGGAAAACAAGATGAACACAGACCTTGGGCACGCTCCATCATGGCTCTTCAGCCTAATTTGGGAAAAATCAGGGCTAATCCTTAATTAATTAAATGAAGTGGCGTTCCACAGCTACTATTCTTTGTCTTCGACGTATCAACGAACATCTCAAATCTAAAATTTATCGCAATGTCGTCTGTCCTGTCGCTTTCTATAGTTCTGAGTTTTGGCCGACTATAAGAGACAATGAACGGCGTCTTGCGGTAATGGAGTGGCGTGACATGTTTTGATCATATCCGAAATGAGGATATCCGCGATCGATATGGGGTTGCACCGACCGTGGAAAAACTGCGAGAGAGGCGTCTTCGATGGTGGTCACGTAATTCGCACGAACGAAAGCTCATTTGTCAAGATTGGTCTTGGATGGGGATTTGAACGCCTTGCGATTGCATCCAGATCAGGCATTTGTTTGAACTATATGGCGAAACCGATCATGACGAGCCGACACCGTTGTGAATGGGACAAACACTGAAGAAAAAGAAGCAGATTCAAATTGACAGACCAATACCGCGCAATTTAAGCATGCAGACCATTTTTCAAATAAAAATGCTGACTAGGACTTTTTTAATTTAGTTTCTAAGCACTGAATAAGGGAGCAACTGGCTCCCGAAGTATCGATATATGCTAATAAAAACAATAAAGTTGTCTCAATCACAAAACAATCTTTTCATTTAGTTGTATTCCACTATTAAGTTAGAAAAAGCTAGATGTACATATACACATCTAACTATACTATTTCCCTATTTCCTGCTTGACCATTGGTTTTAAAAGCCTACAGCGAAGAAAATGTTTATAACTATGATCAAGGAGATTAGGGAAATTAATCTAAAGCTCAACGGTTCTGAGTGCTGGTCGTTGATCAAGGATAATGAACGATGCCTCACGGTACTGGATACAAAAATGTTGCGTTGGATCAATAGCTTAATACGCCATGTTCACATCCGCAATGAGGACACCCGTGATCGATCTGGCGAAGGATAAGAGTTCATTTATTTCATTTTATTGTCAATCGAGGATGTAGCCCATTGCAGTACTCCCTTTTTTTGACAGCATATTCCAGCTTTTCGAGATATTCAATCTTACCCACTCATTCAAGCCATTTTTCTGATTCTTTCTTTCGTTTCCAGATTAAAGCCTAATGTTACTATCATGATTTTGGTTGCATTTTGGATTCGAAAGTCTTTGGTGTAAATCCAAATACAGAAGTGTGAGGAAGAGGAGATGATAATTGAGGACCTTATCATCCCTGATGAACTGACTTGAAAAGTGGCATATAAGCACGTGTTATGGGCACTTTGGGAAAGTTCAATTTAGGTTTGGACCGATTGTGATGATCGCTAGTTTTTCATCGTAAGATGCATCGTAGGTCTGCACTCGTAGCTGCCAATAACTAATTTGGTTTGACCATCCGTTAAATTCCGTACATATTGTAGGCTAGCGAGATATGCCTCAAAATTTTAAGAAGCGAAAAAAGTGAAGTTGCAATCAGAAGGCTCTTTGGTATGTCTGCATGTGGAAAGTCGGTGTATAAAATAAACAACGATAACCGCCATCGACAATTCAATCTGCTCAGAGCTTACTCCAGCTTACAAAAATAAATTAGCTCTGGAAGACAGCTATAAAATGGGCAATCAACAGGTTTGACGAGGAAACCTTTAAAGAGGTTCAGCAGTTAGCGCTAAAAGGAAACTTCAATTATGAGGCTTCCCAGATTGGCAAAAAGTTATGACGAGCTTGCCACGCGTCTATGGCAAGGAGTACTGGTTGCCAGATACAAGCATCGCACTTTTGGTGGAACTCTGAAATCGAAGAATGCCGCAAGATCTGCATCAAGGCCAGAAGACGCAGTCAAAGAAACAGAAACCGATCTGGATACGCAGCAGTTAGATGAACAATAGAAAGAGTCGCGGAAGAAATGGATGTGGCTATAGTAAGAAATAACAACAAACACTTCAAGCGGCCGTGTACAGAAGTTGAGTCGGCCTCCTGGGGATATTCGAAGATTGATCAAGCGACCCCACGGCGACATAACCCAAGTTTTGAGTAGACATTGAGGTTATCGAACGTACCTCTATCCATTTCGGCATGACAAGTCGCCATATTTGCCAATGTGCCCGGACATTACAGAGGACGCAGAACATGTGTTATTTCAATGTCTGAGGTTCGCAGTTAAAAGAGCCGCATTAGAAAATTTCATTCAAATTCATGTTGAAATCGATGGAGATATGGACTGCAATAAAAAAAGTGATCGAAACTATCCATGGGAAACTTAGACAGGAGGAAGTCAGCCAGATGAAGGAACGAGGAAGGAGCATGAGCGCAGACACGAGTACAGGAGAAATTCTGATCCAACCCCGCAACATAATACCCTACGGGAGTTCCACGGGAAGAGTGGAAGTAGAAGAAGGTGGTTTTAGTGGGTTGGAGTCCCACATAACCACCTGGAGGGAGCCTACGGTAGCTTTTGAAGCTTTCCACCTTCCAAAAAAAGGGGGAGACTGTAGCTCTTGATTCACTGTATAAAGGATTAATTCGTCACATGTCGTCCTTTCTCATATTCTTCTGAAGATTTGACCTTCGAGGACATTGGTTGCCTACTCTCCCCATTGATTGATTCGCTGCGGCGCAGCCCTGATGAGAGGGAGGTGGAAGGGGGGGGGCATTTCCTGGGAGCATGTAGTTTTCTAGGGACTCGGAGTAGAAATTTTAAGGTTCCGAATAATTTTCACCCCAGACTCGTATAATTTCCTCTCCAGGCTCCGTTTTTCCGCATGATTTTCATCCCGGGCTCAAATTTTCCCTCTACCGCCCTGTCGCGTATTGGCCAAGATTAATGTGATTAGTTTTTTTTTTCGGAAAGACCACTTGCTACTTTGTAGCCAGTATCTCCTTATCTCCTTCCTCAAAGCTAGAACTTTATGTTATTAGTTATGGCTCCCATGGTGACAAATGTATACAAAAAGTCCTTAGACAAATCTTACACGATCAGTTTCTTATCAGCCGGTCTTCAGCCTCACTCTGAATAAATTTTGTCAGCGAAGTTGATGAGTGCATCAGTTGTTGCGGTTATGCCAGATTGATGGGAAGTTGACCGTGTATGGTCGGTCATTCCGATGCAGAAATGCAATGTCTACATATGTACACAAAAAAGCACGTCGATGACTTTTGCTTACGTGATGGCTTATTTATTAGTCTTATGGGTTTCAATAAGCTTTCGTAGATGATCCAATTAATTCAATAGATAATTAATGGTAGCAACATTTGCTACATATATTTCACGCAAATATACATTATTGTGAAGTCGGTTTAAATGCAATTTGGGATATGAGGTAATGCCAGTCTTTCATCACCTACCATAAACCCCACATTCACCAAATGCAGTTTAACATAACTCTAATATGCATACATCCGCAAAATTGCATCCACCTTATGTATGTACAGCATCTTTTGCAACATTTTCAACATTTTCCTACAATGTTGCAATTAGGTATCATCATATCTGATTGATTCTCGCCAATAAACGATTAGCCTAGGAAAAAACTGTTATTAGCTACGTTATTACCAAATCTCATGCTCATGCCTGTACTCGTATATCTGTTTATAAGATAGTAGATACCACCGTCGCTGGATGATTTTTTTCTCAATGAATTATTGCTGATTTCGTATGTTTAGTGCATGCACAAATTCTCCTCTTTACCAGCATTAGCGAATATTGGCAGACTTACCGCTGCTGTTGCATCTATTGCATCTACCGTAAATGTTTAAATGTAGTAATCATTTCATTTGAATGGTTTTAATTAAAACCTATCATGGAGTGAATTGAGGGTAAAATATGGATGAATGTTGCGATTTCACTTTTATTTGCTATTCATTAAGGTATTGAGCGTGCAAAGATGGCATGAATGATACTGAAGATAGTAAGATATGAACGGAATGGTGGAATGAAGACTTAAGACCACGTGACTAGAAAAGTAGTGAAGAGTATTGAAACTTATGCCTATGTGTTACTCCAGTTAGAGTTGCATTCTTGGCATTTGGTTAGTTTCAGTTCGTCCTGGCATCTTTCCGTAATGACTAAGATGTTCATGGAATTTTTAATATACAAGAGAAAGTTTTAATGTCACAGAATGAAATCTAGAAGTGCCACGAAGTGATAAACGAGGACGTAGTAAAAAGGCAAGAGGAAATCCTCGAAAAGGATACCAAATAACAGAAGAAACTGATTGAAGAAATTGGGAAACCACAATGGATAAGGCAAAGAGACTGAAAGTTCCGTATTGACAAAAGAAAAATGCACAGCATTAAGAGGCAAGTAGACGGCGTATGGTATAGCAGCAGAAGAGGACCGTGTAACATCTTTCAAAATTGCAGTATCCATCCATTTGGGGACTAAGGGAAACTACAAAAGAACACAAGAGAACTGAATTAGGATAACTCCGAATTATCCTAACTTAGTTCTCTTGTATCCTTTTGTAGTTTCCCTTAGTCTCCAAATGAATGGATGCTGCAATTTTAATTTACAGAACAGGAGGAACAAGAAGTGACAAAGAGATATCAACCCGGACTGATGGCTGATATCTGACATCTGTTTTCAAGTTGTAGGGGTTAAACAGTGGCTGTCGACTTCTGATGGGTTTCTCTTGGCCTTGTCTAAACCGTTCGTCTTTTTTGCTTTTTAGTTTTTTTTACTGTTTGGTTGCTAAGCCCAAAAAGAAGGGTTCAAGGACCATACAAGTGGGAATGAGTTGCTTTTCATTTCACTAGGTCCTATATCAAGTGGTTGTAGATTTAGGACTTTTGATTCCTTTGTCAAAAAATAAGTGCGAATTAGCATTTTTTGAAATTTCTTAGGAAAAGGGCGATAACTCTGAGTGACCTTTTAAATTAAGTTTCCTATTTGTTAAAATACGAGAAGCTATCAAAGATTTATTAATGGGGGGATGAAGTCCCTTTTAAATCTTTGGTATTCTGGATCGGGTGAATATCTTTCGGTATTACATCACAAAAGAAACCCTCAAATGAAGAGTTCAATTCTCCATACTAGCCAAGAACCATGGGCCATTACTCCATTATTTCTTGATCTATCCCAGTTCAAAGAACAAGAAGATGGGGGATCAGAGGTATTTTAGGGAATGGTCCTAAAATTAACCGGCACCCAACAGGTTCAAGCCATTCCTTATAGATATATGAACAGCTTTTCCAGTAACCTGAACTTGATTCTTGCATTTTGGTCACCAGTTCCCGGAAGGCTAGCAGAAAAGAAGATCGGATTTCGACCAGCAAATATCTACTCTTAAAAAGTAAAGTTATTTAGCAATGGGCAGATGCAGCCAATGCAGAAAGGGACCTAACGATAGATAATATTAACAAACTTGTCTAAACTTTCGGGGAATCCAGTTCTACATATGTGGCTGAACACAGGAGTTCAGGTACATAGAGCAGAGATTAAAGTGTGCTCCTTTCATATTAAGTATGTCAGGTTAGGTTGAGAGATTGGATTGAGCTGCAGCCCCAAGCTCTCAAACTTTTTCTTAGAGAGGTTGTTTTACCCCTTGAAATTGCCAATTCAACGGTCCTCTGCCTGCTGTATACGTAGTCTTTTGTTATTCTGAAAATATCTTTCGGTGAACTGAAGCTCTCGCAAGACCAGCAAATGCATATATTTGATATTAGCCAAGTTCAAGCACAAAAAGTATTTTCGGTATTAAACTTTTCATTTGAATATCTTATGGTAATTAAAATGCTATAAATCAGTCAGATAAAATTGGCTCCAGGCACCAAGAGATGATTCAGAAAATGTTGCACTTATGAGGGTAATTCCACGATTGAATAAGTCAGAAAATAAAGAAAAGGTTCATATATGTCAACTCCCAGCTAGAATAAATCGGTATTGCACATTAACTCAGAGAGTTCTCGCTAGCATTATGCCACCCAAGCCGGGAAAACCAGATCTGAAAATGAACTTTTAACAAGTCTGCGCTCAAGGACTACCTCCATTCTAATATATTAAATCTGTGACTGACTGTGAGTCCTGAAATGACTGCGCAACACCTAAAGCTAATTTTAATGTGAGATTGGGCAAACTCTTCCATTTAGGTTCACTTAATCTAATGTTTGATTGCAGATGATGCCACCAAAATGGACACTTTTCGAAATAGTGCGATCATGAAGATAAGGGTAGATGAGCGAAGGACTGCGGTGGCGTTCACTGCTCACAAAAAGGCCTCCGATGCATGATGTTTTTTAGATTAGAGCATTCTTGGAGTAATATTTATAGTTGGATGAAACAGTACATATTTCCAAAGTTCTTCATTTTTTTTATCTTAAATTCTCTACTAATGTTTCACCACGCGTAATACAGAGGGGCCTAGAAGGGATTTTACGAGAAGGGACACTTTACCAGAACGAACGTACATAAAAAATTGAAGAAGGCACCAAAGGATGTCTCTCTTTAAATACCGTCTCATCCCTTTTCGAAGATCATCCAATGTTCCAGATAAGCGTCCTTGTAAAACAAATGTTGGATGGCTAACGACGTTATTCCACGGGGAAATATCTTGTTTGGGTTTCTCACACAATTCCACGTTTTTTTGCAACGTATGTTATGCGATCAGGTAATGCAAATTATGAATTTGAAGGTACTGATTGTTTGATATTCGTGGACAATTTTTTGTACAAATTATTATACGAGTACGCTCATATAATATTTGCTGAAGATGGGAACAAGTGGTACGGACCGCGTCCTAAGGCAGCTGGAACTGGTGATTGAATCGGGGTCGTAGATGACTTTAAAGTGCAGTTTAGCGGTCGACTTTCAGGTTTTGATATCTGGGAATGAATCCGTAGTCGAACCTATGATCCAAAGGAGTCCTTTGATAATTAGGAGAAAAAGCGAAGTAGCTAAAAAAAGGCCCTTTCTCACAAACACCGATATCATGGGAACAACCCATAACTTTCATCAGTGCCGAGCATCTGTTCTTCCTCAACTATAGATAGCTGAGGGAAATATTTGTTTTTTGTTACTTGGAAAGGTTTAGACGTAGCTACTTTATACTTCTAATTTTTTGATCGCAAGAAGCTAACTGGTAAATCGTTTTGGAAATACATTGGAGCAGGCTGAACTCAGGAGGGAACGAAGTACTAGAGACCTAACCAATCTTTACGAAGTGGTAAGTAAGCGCGTATCGAGCACAAAAGACCACTACGGGCGGACTGCCTAAGGGTTGAGTATACCTTCAAACACAAGCACGTTTTGTCCGGTATTTCGGTAGAGTTGTCGTTAAGTATTTGCGGACTTAAAACATCAAAATTCGCCACTATGAACCGTTTAGCAGCTCTACTCTTGTGGCAGATAATAGTTAACTTAACTATGACAATTTATTTTGGTCTTTTATGTTGCGTTGTTTACCGTTTTGGATGCTTTCCGGCAGAATATTGAAGTTTGAAGAAGATCGGTGACGCTTTGTTACCGTGAACATACGCACATAATTTGGGTAGTTTTCCGTGGCACATTTTCAAGATATTGTAGGATTTATGTTACTAAACATACTTTGAAACTCTTTCTTTGTTTAAGGGTTGACAGGGCCGTGCATTTCATCTACTTGATGATAGACCTGACCAATTAAGAAGTAACTTGTTCCCATTTTTTTGGTCTATGCACTCCCCATTTTGGACAATGCACAAAATTTTCCTTTCGGTCAAGAGGTTCTTAGTAACTGATTCTGTTTCAATGAGCAAGTTGGTGGATTAAATGATGTGGTTTTACTGTGCTAAGAAGGTGCCAATGGACGCTTCCCTCGAGGCGCATTAAATGAGTTTCTTTTTGATGAAAATGATTTCAGGTATAACCTGGATACAGTTCGTGTATTGCGAATGTTGCGAGCATCGAAAATGCTTCCTTGGGCACACCTTTGCCAATAATGAGGTCCCCGTTATTTATGTGCTCTGCAGAGCACTTATGTAGTTATTTACAGCCTATTCGCGAATTGTATTTTGGTAACTTCAGTCATCTACTACATGTTTTTCATTTAGAACCTTTGACATACCGTAGTTGCCACTGAGAAAGTTGGAAGAAATCAACATGGTAATTACGCGATGTGCGAAGCTTTTGATCAACCCATGCGCTCAGGTCTAATTCTTGGTTGGGAGACATTTGTACGTCTAGACACTTTTAGTCCTATGAGAGGGGGTGTCAGTTAGATAACTGCAAACAACAGCATTTAAACCTGAACGGCGAAATCAAGTCGTTGATTCTCAACCATCCCTATTCTGATAGTCCCGGAGTTTAATTTGAGGTTTTGGGAGGAAGCGCTTTAATGAATTGTTTTATCAAAATCACGTCGGATTTTCTGAATATGTAAAGTTTTGGTGAGTATTCTGATGGAATGGCTGTTATACATATCTATTTACATTGATAGAAGAACATTTAGCGTATATAGCTTATTTGTAGTTTGAACTGCCAAAAAAGAGCCACCTGAATACAAAATATTTCAAACAGTTTATCAGGCGGTATCGAAAATAATAATTCAACCACTGTCTGCTTCATATTGGACTTGTGAATCTAAAGTCTGCATAAATACACACGAATAGAAAAAATAGCTAGGACCAATTTTGACAGATTAATAATCTTAGGTGGCGGAAAACATGAATCAAATGAGATTTCTTGGAGTCTTTTCAGTAGCGTAAGGTCTATCGAGATGGGAAGGAGGTGATTCCCTTCTTGAAGAATTCAGAATGGTGACCTTTTCAAAATTAGATTGACGCATGATTTTGTATCCGAGCTGACGTTTTTTCGTACGTCCTGCCGCAAGTTTCTTTCCATCCATCTTCACATATGGTTGTGTTGTATGGTAGCTGCTCTGGACAGTGAGTACAATATGACTAAGCTTAACAGGATCCATGTAACTTGGTATGTGTGCATTTCTGGGGCTATACGGCCTAGCTTCACATATTCCTGCACCTCCTTTTGGTCGACTTCTAAATGAAATAGATTGTATCGTGCCATAATGTCAGGCTCTGTAAATTGGGATACTTGAAAGCAAGACCTCATGACCATAGCAACATCTTACCCTGGCTATCAAAGGAACTTTGAGTATGTAAAATTGATCACTCTAAATATAAGCTGGGCCTTAAGCGATTCTCAACCATAGCGAAGTAAAACACCGGCGATATACTACAAACTTATAACACTGCATTTTTCACTGACATACCAAAAAGGAGCTGTGTTCCTTTCGGATACACATAATTTATTTGAATTATATTTCGAGTAAATTTCAACAGAAGAATTTCTGCATCCTCCACTTCCAGTTGGACCAGTTCCAGGGCCACTGAAGTCGAGGAAGCAATAATACGAATGGAATCGGGGAAAGTAACAGGACCTGACGACATCGTAGCTGAGTTTGGGAAAACGAAGAACTTTGATTCAAGGTTGTGGATCAGTGAGCTCTCTAACCAGTCTGGCAGGAAAGCGCAACTGTTCCAATATGGAAAAAGAGAGGCAGTCCAGCACAGTGCTCAAATTACATCTCATGGCAAAACTGATATCGAAGATTAAATAAAACATAATTTTTCAAGATCGATCCCCATGTCGATGGCTGTGACCATATCTCGAATCAACGCTATCAGGCAATGGTGAATTGCTTAATGAAATTTCCTCACGCATTATCGCAATCTGGAGGAGTTGTGTTCCTCAACTTGTGTTCTTTTTGATCGACGTATCAACGAACGTATCAAATCGAAAATTTTGCCGGAATGTCGTCCGGTCTGTCGCCTTCTATGTTTTTGGGTGATAGCTGTCTATAAAAGATAATGAATGACGCCTTGCGGTTTGGGAGTCGAAGATGTTATGTCGGATCAGTTGCGTAACATGCCATGATCATATCCGAAATGAGGATATCCGCGATCGATATGGGGTTGCACGGATACTGGAAAAAATTTCGAGAGAGGCGTCTTTGATTGTACGGTCATGTGATTCGCGCTAACGAGGATTCATTCGTCAAGATGGGTCTAAATATCAAATTCGATGAAAAAGACCGAAAGGCAGACAGAAACAACAGCTTGAAGCTTGATGCAGGTCAGGTCTTTCATCATCACCAACGGCGCAAAAACCGATATCGGGTCTAGGCTATAGAATCGGCCTTTTAACTGAGCAATATGGGGCAATCGATCAATACGAGCGGACCCGACTTCTGAATAGAATAAACGTTGAGGAAGAAGAAGATAGTCTTGCAGGTGGAGATACTGGGCATATGAGAGGTTTATGGGCGAATGTGGGGCGTTCTTACTCCAGCGAAGTTTAATTGTTTTGAACAGTAGTTAAGTAGTCAAAGTTTTAGAGTCATCGATAACATCTCCCAAGCTGGTGAGTCAATATTGAGATGAATTGAACAATCTAGGCGATTTCCTCACAGTGTCCCTTCTTTTGGTTCTCGAACACAAGAATAAAAGGAGAGGTTCCGCTCTTTACTGTCTACTAACGCAACAATCTGCGTCCCACAGGCTGAGGTAAAGTACAGAATCTAATCGCACTAGTCATTTAAAGAAATTTAAAGCCAATGAAAAACATCTTGGTGACCTTTTCGATAGAAGCCTAATTTTAATATGGATTTTGTATTATTGAAGTTTTTATTTAATCTCACCTTATTGAATGCTTTGATAATAATTTCTTTCTAAACTACCAAAAGCTCTCATCATTTGTAGTATGTACCATCACTTCTTTCTGTAGATGTATCTTTTTCTCATGCTAAAATCTTTTCATCACCTCTGCCATCATGAAACGAGTTAAACCTTTCGAAAAATTTCGTAATAAGATCGAAATGTGGAGGTAGCTGTTTTCCAGTTATGTTGGCGACAAAAGCGAAACCGATTAACAATAAAAAATCGACAAGGTGGTCGTGATCATGCCTCTCTCAATATGCGTGATATTCAGTGTCATCTTCAGTGTTAGGTAACAGTTGCACCAGAGATGAAGACGATGATGATGATGGTATGAACATCAACAGTAAACAGAAGGCATTAGTACTACTTGTGGAGATTTCTGCATTCTGAATGAGGTGATCTATGTACGATGTTGGTAGTAAAAAGGTGAAAAGATCCTCTGAGAGGTTTGGTGGGTGATGGGTTCGTGGTGGTTTGGGGGAGGAAGCCAGACTCTTGTTTAGTTTTCTAATTTTCTGGAGGTGTACATTCTATTTTGCTCGAGAGGGCTTTGACGAAAGCTTTCAAGGAGGAGTAAAATAGAAAGGAGATCTTTAAATGTCTTGAGTACTTTGAATTATTTCTGACAAATACTCGCTACTGATGCACGAAATTAGTTTGGATTTAGGGATTTTCAGATCTGCACGAATTTGCCTCTAAAGAATGACAGCTGAAATTTCTTTCTTGTATTTTGAATTATATTTCTGTTTTCTCAAAATGATAAGGTTTGTTATAATTCAACTGTAAAATTACACATAAATAAATGCGGCAAGTTTTGGTGAAAAACGCTAGCAACTCGTGAACGGTTGTGAACTGACTGTCAACTTCAATTATTTTTTATAATTTTTTCTAACCAGATGTCAAGGCCCCTTCCGCCACGGAGAACACCGGTTGTGACATCTGTCAGTCGAATTAACAACATTCGAAATTTATTTCGAATATTGTTAACCCTGCTGCGCCACAGATCCTTTAACGCTTTCGTCGATTCTTTTTAGAGAAATCGTGTTGATTTTGTAGTAGAAATTCCGTATTCCAACATAATTTCATTAAATGGAGGTCACAATCGAAACCCAAAACATACTTACGTAGCCATTCAGACGGCAAAAAGTAAGCACAATGAAAATATTGTTGAAAAATTAGATCTCAAGTTTCGAAATCATAATAAGATTTTTCCAAGCGCAACCGGAATTATCATATTCAAGATCTACTAAATTCAATACCGAACAGTCATTTGTGCATTTGAGCACATACGCTTACATATGTAGCTAAATATAATAACAAAGCCAACAATTTGAAATTCCTCGCCACTTGTTTAGTATTCATTGTGACTAAACATTGGAACAAGATGAAAGATACTTTGCAATTTTTATGTAAACATTTGACTAGGAATCTGTAGCTGCAGATCAAAATAGAGGAACGAATATTGAATAAATTTATGAACAGTTTGATGATGATTGTTTTGATGATGATGATGATAACTGAAGAACAAACTACTGCACTCGGTCTCCCCTGTGACAATACCATTTGCGAGGGGTGATCGTAGTATCATAGCATTGCGATTATCCTCATTATATGCAACAAGATACTAACAATGTCGACATTGAAGCTAACCATTCAAATCGAGAGTCAGGTTGTAGCGGATTAGTTTCTGTATCTAACCACACATGGATTATGTTAAAGATACAAAACCAACAATAACATTGATGGAAAATCGATCATAAAGATCATTTGAAACTTTCAAGCATCGAATGGATATGAAAAAAGTCTAAATGGCGGTCAGCAACTCCAGGATCATCCAAGTATAGCAATAATTCCGTCAATTTCAATTCAATTGTTCTTTTGTTTATCATTAAAAAAGACCATCACACAAGGGAAGAGGAAAAAGCTAGAGAAGACGAATATCCAAAGGTATTAGACCTGCTAGAAGCATTACAATATTAAGTGGTTTCTTTCTTAAAGACTCATCATCATGACGATCATCATCTGGCAACAGATTCAAGTCTGGCAGTTTTTCCTCCTTATGAGCCATTCAAACTTGCATTTGAAACGATCTTTTGAATGTCAGCAGCATTATTGCTGAAACGTTTAGAGCCTTCAAATCGACAAATACGTTTTTGTAACTATGGTTCTTTGAAAAGAGGCCAAACTACAGTACAAGTACCCACAAAAGTATCTATGAGCCACGGTTAATACGTTACGTTCGGATGGCTGTTAGCCTTAGCTGAAGCACACGGAGCGTCTTCTATTATTTATGTTTACCATTTATTGGCATACATTCCGAATTGAATAAGAATGGATTCTATTGTACTTATTTAGGTGGATGGGCTACGAGGCTGTGAAGATGTATCACAGCAAATATAATAATAAATTTCAAATTTGTAAGATTGAGTATTACTTAGATAGGAGGATAGGGGGTACTTACCGTATTTTTTATTGTCCTTTCCTTTGTCCGATTTACTGCTCCTCGAGAAGGTCTTTAGTTGGTTCTCGGCTTCAATGTCATCGTAATCAGGCTAAAAATGATCGTAAAGAAAAGTGGACGATTAGAAAATTAGAAGGAAAATGGGAAGGGAATGGTAATTATTAGATTTATCTTGTATTGTTCTTGAAGAGTTTTGTAGAAGAAGTTATTGAGTTTAAGAGATAAGTGATTGAGATATGTACAGCATGTAAGGTGGAATTTGTTGAGATGATGGGAACATGGATATGAATCTGGGGGGTTTTGATTCTATTTCCAGGGTCAGTAAAAATTATGATATTTGATGCTTTAAGGACTCATTCTCAAAGATCAGGAATAAATCTTTTTTGAGATTGGGGTGTACTGCATACAGCTAATATTTGGGAGTCAGCAAACACCATTAAAATATTTTCAAAGGCAAGTTACCTATTCGGGCAAGGCAACTTACCAAACGTTAAGACTCACAATTAGGCCGCTCTCAGAAAAGATCTGAGTATAGCTGAGTTGCCTCTGTTCTCAAGGAATAATAAGTGGTAAATGTGAAGACATTTCGGAAAGCTACTAGGGTTCTGCAGGTCCATAGCAGGGAAAAAATGAGGTTGCATTCCGAAAATACTACTTCGGACTGCAAAAGTAAGGCTTATGATTACTTAAGTATTCAGCACAACAGGTAGGGGGTTATACAAACTTTTCTCCGTCTGATTGATTGGTATTCTTTTTAGGCGGTATCCCGAATTACGGATACTAAAGGATAACTTGACAGTGAGGTTTTATTTCGATAAGAAATTTGAAATACATTGGAGAAACAGGGCAAACTGGTAGAACATGGCTGTGACATACGGTTTAAACTAGCAACTGATTACTTGGTAGACTGACGGATCCCTCATAGCAGATGGACCGGGGGCGGGGGCATTGGTCCAAAGAAAACGTACTTTGAACTAATGGGTAAGCACACTACCATATTCCAGACGGAGATATACACCGTCGCTCCAAAGGGGCAGGACATTGCCATTCTGATCACCAGCCAAGCGGCGATCAAGCAAGTCCAACGAGGTGATCTTCAAACTGGTTTTGGGATACCTTGAGGTACTGACCGCGCTCGGATCGCACAATGAGTTCTGGATAGTCTGGGTTCCAGGCCATGTTGGATTAAAAGGCAATGAGTCTGCAGACGAAGAGACCAGAAACGGACAAGTTACGCCGCTACTCAAACCAGAGCCCTTCTGCGAAATTTGAAACGGGTTATAACATTGGAAAATGAAGAGAAACGGCTGAGGGAACTATTCTGGGCGAACCTACCAGGCATGAAGCAGGCCAGATTTCTTATGGGGGAATAAGAATCCAAGCACCTCAAAGGACTGGTCAAACACTACCAAGAAGAGCCTCCGGACTACAGTGGGAATACTCAAACGTCATTGCCGCCTAAACTGTCACCTATGAAAGCTACGGACATCTATGGACACTGTCTGTAAGTTCTGTGCGGAAGGTGCCGAATCCTAGGTTGAGGTACCTTAGAGAATACTTAATACTATAGTATGTTAGATGCAAAGCTGAAATACTTGGAAGTATGGAATATTAAAATTCCTGTCGGTTTAGGCTTGCTTGACATACTATAGTTAATAGGTACACTATAACCAGTGAAAGGGTCACAATTTTTCTTTTAGGTGGCAATGCAGCTTCTCTTAACAGAGCAATAAATGTGGAGGAAGCACGTGACGTCTGCTGTATTCCTGGTGCCCATTTTATGCTCAGATATCTGGTATATACGTATATACCACGGAATTTCGCCTAAAGAAGTGCTGCCATAATATGTGCACACAATACAAAAAATGGGCTAAATAAGGGGACATTAATGGCTTGGTCATACGGAGAACTCTCGGTTTGAGACTCGCCCTAAAAGCCCGATCCTATATTTCCAACGAAACGATACACACAGTGAGAAGTTGAGGTGATGGTCCTGGGTATGGCTAAAAGAGGAACTATCTGATGATCCCTACTGAGATTTCTGATTTCAATGAAGTATTTGACAACGAAGGCAAAGGAAATTTCAGGCTGATCAACCTGACTGGGAATGTCAGAGGTCCTTCGCAGTGCAAGCGTAAATTACTAATGGTAAATAAGAATTCAGTACTACTTCTGGGCATCAAGGTCCTGCGATTTAACATGAATATCTGCCATGTAGACCTAATCCCATGATCCTTTTCGGGCACGGAACTCTATGTATTGAGCTTACAGTAAGTTTTGCCCGCTATAATAAAATAATCACAACCAGCGCATACTAAAACAACATACGTGGAACTGATGGCTATCCACCATGGCATTATGGCCATTCGCTCATCATATTGCAGCGTCAGAAATCTTTTTTGGTGGGAGGCTGCACGCGCGCATACATTTGCGAATCGAAGCGTATTACTGCTAAAAGGGCACTGGCTAACAAGATATCACTCATTGCATGAACGACGTTTAGATTGTGGATGCCAGAGTATGCCAGACACATGCAGATAACATGTAAATATACCGCTGAATCTACTTTACGCAAAACACACCCCGGGTTTGGGAGCTAAGAGTCCTATTGGCGCTAACATGCCTGTTGGGAGAAAGCCCATTTGAGGATCTCAAAGAATTCTTCCGGAAGATCCCTGTACAATTTATCCAGCACACACCCCATGTGACTCAACCAATTTAACCCCCAACCTTTTCTACTTGTCATTTAGATGATGGTCTAACAACTTCCAAACCCCTTTACTTGATAACTACTTTCAATATTAACGTTGATCTTATAGGCCTTCGTACGAAGGAATATTTCTGGATCAAGAGAAGGAACAAGAGTACCTGCATGGCGTCAACAGAAACCGTGCGACAGGCAGGAAGACAGATACAACGATCCCAGATATATTAATCCAAGAGCTGGAGCCGAAGTAGGGGCTCCATGCACACTTCATCACTCGCTTCAACACGTACACCGCGATTACGTGCGGGCACATGTAAAAGAGTTCCACGATGGTAATCCTTAAGTACTTAACGTTGCTCAGCGACGTAGGTTGCTTTTCAGAAAATAATCGCCCTGCGATAAATTTGTGTAAACAGCTGCGTTCGAGTCGATCCACCGACACACGCTTATTTACACCTACCACGAACAGTCTTTGACCAAGGAAGTAGCTCTCCCACGGAGTTAATTCCTGGTAGTTACACTCAAGGTTTTATTTCGATAGCGGAACAGCTCAAGTAATCAAATGTCTTACAGAGATTTCAAGGACGTACTCGCTAACACAACGGGCAACAAATTTTTTTGTACATCAAGCGGTTATCGGGGGAACCCGTGAGCAATGACTACAAAGTTCTGATGGTCATATGCATGGGTAAAAAGCACCCGAAATGTTTTATCTGTTTCGGCAGCAGGAGGAGCGGGTCTCAGCTAACGGCTTTACAGGTTCTTTTCTCGGTCCCAGGACTTATTGAGAAGGTACTCTGGGAGATATGTGGACGCACTAGTGATAAACAGGTTTAGGAACTGCACCTCTGAATTTAGCTATTAAGACTAGGCTTGAGTGGCTTATAAGCATATTTGTCTACGCTGAATATGGTGTATGCTGGGTGTTCTCCAGAATTTGTCTTATTGAAACCAGAAAAACCATCCGGTGCGCCCTGTGTTTTAGGCACAATAGGATGTTGGTCAAAAACTGCTTCCATTCATCGAGCTGGTCAGTGAGAACGACAGCATGGGTTTTGGCGAGCCCATTTTACAATTGGAACGATTGCATCTACCTTGTGATTGGATAATTACTGGCAACTGCTGCATGATGGTGAAGCGTGGTGGTGGTGGTTTTTAGTTCGGTTTACTGGATTAGGGTCAATTGGCTAAATTAGGAAGAAACATTGCTTGATTTTAAGGAGGAAGGAACGTAGATTGATCTTGCAGACGAGTTAGCGTTGTCTGTAGTTGCAAAGCACCTCGAGGGCCAGAAAGTATATGGCAGTAAAATCATTGCTATGAATAGTCAAACTGAACTTGGAGGGCGAGCAAATGGAGATGGTCCTTATTACCGATAATAGGAAAAATAATGCAGTGTTTTGCACTATATAATGTAGTCTTACAATTAGACCATTATATATCTAGGGGTTATGAATGGTTGGTGAAATTCCTGCTATGAGAGGGTTCTTGATGTGAGTTCAGATAAAATTTCATGTCTCATATCTTCTCATTTTGCTTTCCTGGCATGCCAGATAAGTTATTGCTCATGAAGATGTCCCTTCACATACTTTATCACAAAAGTAATCTGTACGTCATATCAAACGTTTCCTTTGTCCACATAGTGGACGTTGTTAGGACGCTAAAGTAAATGTGAGACTTTTAGCCTGTGCTCTTTGGAAGTGCGAGCTCCTGACTGCCTTACAGAAAGACCGAAGGCAGCGAATACCCGGATAGGCATGAGCTCTGAGAACTCAAGAAACCAAAACTCTCAGTGGTGGAATACGCGAGAAAATTTGTTAACAGTGGCACAATGAGAACTGGTTGGGTAGTATGTGGAATACGAATACGAATAGTGCGTGACTGTGGGTGCACGGCTACAATCTTCCGGAAATTTGACATAAGAGCAAAGCGCCATAGATACGGGCAGGTAGCTCATATAGCAAATCCCAGCGAAAAGGAAAGTTGATCTGATCTGCGTGCGTGTGTGATCTGCAGGGATCGTGGTATGTCTAATGAGAGCGAGACGATGTCCAGTCATGAGGACAGGGCTGGAAAGGGTTAGAATGCTAATATTATCCATATCCTACAAACCGTTCTGGCGTTCAGGCTACTAACGAAGCGTTCCTAATGTAACCTTTGCCACGGTATCACTTATATCATTCATAAATTAGTGGTAAGTTCCGAAAGACTTCTCGGCAAGCGACCATCGATATATTGCGTTCGGAGTAATCGGCCCTTTCTCTCGCCGTGCATATGCCCACTCTCCCTGCATGATATTTAAGAGGGTGGGGAGCTGGCACTGTAGTTCTAGTTATGATGGAGTGCATCCAGACTTGATAAGCCCTCTATGTATTGGTTGAACGGCGGATATTGCTAAACTACGGAAGAAGTGACATGAGTTCCGCTATTTGGTACAGCGTTCAAACAACGTGCAAATGGCGCACACCAGAATGGCAAAGTACAGATCAGCCAATGGAAGATTTGGCACCACGATAAATAAAAGCTAAAAGCTTTAAAGGCTAGCTGACAGCATGGATTGAAGTTGATGGGAATTTCGTCATTAATTGGTCATCCGATGAATCGGGTTCCACGGGAACCCTGTTCGCTTGATGCCAAACGGAAGTGTACAAACCGCATCTTACAAGGATTGCCTTCTATCTAGCCCAACTCCGTGGATTTCCCCGAGAATTGCATGTTTGTCACCGTGGAAGAGCTGGAAGAGATAGTCCTCTCTAGGGAACATAGGGAGGCATGAGGTATTTTGGAAAATGTACGAAAACTGGAGTTTACCTCTGTCGGACCTTTTACTCAACGCATTTAATGCTCCCTGAAGGAGGCCTTTTGCCCTCATCGCTGGAGGGTGACGAGGCTCGCGTTGATCAGCGAAAGCAAAGGAGATTCGAAGTTGTTATCTGAATACTGACTACCCAGTATTCACAACTGGGAATATGTTCGAAAATATCATCACAAGTTGATTTCCTGAAGTAATTCGTGTTGCCGGTTAATCCTCGAGGCAGTTTGGTCTTATAGCAGGAAGATCCACAGGGGATGCTGTCACTTAGTTGGTGAATACGGTTCATCGAGCTGAAATGTTCTTCCTTCCTTCCATAAGATGGGCAGTTATGCTAGGCCAGCTAGGAAAATCTTTCCTTTTTCCGCTATTTCTTGCTGAGATTATCTCAGAAACTTGTTCTATAAGACGCTTGGTTGGATAGATGGAATGCATTTTACAATAATTTGTTAAGACTTGATATACCTAAAGAGTCGTGTATGGTCGGTTATGCGGATAATGTTTTGGTACGAGCCGCCGGATGCAATAGTGAATAATCACAAGGAAGACTTGGGCTTGTGCGATGATATGACGAGTAACTAAATAGACAGGTTGAAAAATTCGCAACAGTAATCTTGACTGCGTCCTATGGAGATCGGTGTGGCGATTATAGTGTCAGAGCCAACTGTTAAATACTTCGAATTCTAAATGAAATGACGCGGTATTTCTGGCGATTAAATTATTTGGAATAATAAAAATTTGCTTTCTCTATTCGCTAGTGTTATTTATTAGTTCTGCACTTGTTGTGAGGAGCGCTGACAGATGCTGCCATGGCTGCCCTGGACAAAACTGTCAGTCAATTTTTCTTTTTTAAAAAACTTGGGTGTTTAACTCAAAGAGATGGGTTTCTGGACCACAAGAGAGGAAGTAAGTGACTTCCCAAGTGGTCCGGACCGTCATCAAGTGGATGTGGATTTAGGACTCCTTGCATCGTCAACAAAAACTGGCGCCATATTGCACAGATTGAGCTCAATCGATGCAGGGAATGGATGACAGAACTAATAAATACCTTTCTTCCAGTTCGTTCGACATCTGACTTGAAGGCTCCCTAAATGGGGGAGTAGGAGATGGGGCTACCTTGAAACAGTTGCAGGCTAGTTCTCGGATGACGCGTTTAGTTGGTAGTCTGACAACTGACCATTAGGAGAGTTTATTACTCAGTGCGTAAACGTCATCCACCGCCCCTAATCAAACAAAAAATGGTCCAAGTCGCATGATTCGCTGCCTTCATTGGTTGCACCGAATACGAAAAGAATCCGACGAGGATTCACGCCGCCGCTTGCATCGGCCTGTCTACGACATTAACTCAACTTCACAACAGGTGTCATAGGTGTCATCACTAAATGTGGATTTACTTTTGGCCAACAAAGTCCTGTCGCTGACAAAATCGTTTCGGTTTCACGGAAGCAACGGGGGACATTAGCAGCCCGATTTTAGGCGCAGACTTCTTATGTCACTGTGGGTCGTCAGTGCACCTGCAGAACAAAGCCTCAATAGACCCCGAAACCTTTTTAAAATGGGCAGGAAAAATGACACTCCTTCCATTGCTTTCCTCCGAAAATATCGCAACATCACAACGGAAATTATTTCCTTCCAACACGATGTGCAGGACCAGATCAGCACTACTGGCTCCGCGATCTTCTCAAAGGTGCATCCCCTGCCACCCTAGAACCTAGAAAGAGTTCTGTGATCTCTTGAAGTAGGATATTTGTAGACCTTCCAGTAGCTGTTGGTCATCTCCGTTGTATATGGTCCCTAAGCCAAACGACGAATGGAGAACTTGCGGAGATTACAGGCGTCTGAATGCTCAGACAATTCCCGAACGATACCCTATTTTACTCATCCATGAATTGGATCTGGCTAAGGCGTATCACTAAATTTCTGTTGCTCCCGAAGACATATCGAAAACCTCTATCTGCACACCTTTCGGACTGTTTGAGTTCACCAGGATGACATTTGGCTTGTGCAATGCTCCGCAGACATTTCAGATATTCGTTCACTTTGTCCTACGAAACTTAAACTTCTGTTTTGTTTACATGGATGATGTTTTGGTCGCCTCTTCTTCCGAATCTGAACATCTGGACGATCGGGTGCATTTTTCAACGTCTCCTTGAAGTCGCGCTCGTTCTAAACGTTTGAAAATGCAAATCCCTGCAAAGGCAGGGATTTCTCAGCCAGATGAAGGAATTCAACCGGACCAAGACAAGAGTGAAGCGATAAAAAACTTTCCGCTACCAATCACGGTGAAGGATCTGGGAAGGTTCTTGGGCATCTGAAACTTCTTTCGCCGTTTCCTGTCCAAAGTCGCTCATTAGCAAGCGATCCTTAACGCTAACTTGGCTAAATCCAAAATGAAAGACTCCCTCGGGGTTGCGTGGTCTACTGAGGCCGTCCAGGCGTTTGAAACTGTCAAATAACAGCTTGTTGTTGCTACACTACTGGCATTTCTTCGGTCAGATGCACCCCTAGTCCAAGAATCCGAGGCTAAAAAAGAAAGATTCCTCTACACGCTACTCAGATCTCAATGAATACAACGGGGCTTTTTTCGTTTTCCCAAACATATATGTAATTATGATACATGAATGTAGGTATTGCGAATAATGATAGTAATCAATAAGGAAAACGTCCTAAATAATTGAAAACTACATAATTACCAAGAAGAATCGGCGTATCCGGGGTATTATAGTTTTATGCTTTCAAGTTTTGCTGGTCACGGAAAAAACAACTTTTTTAAACAATTGCAAGGAAAAACTATTTGCGCTCTCATTCCTTAAATAACCTGTCTACACTTCATTAGTCCTTGAGGTACTCATATAAAACCCGAGCCAGAAAAAAAGTCAGTAATTATGCCTTTTGTGTTTCATTCATTATTGGCAAGCTATGTTCACTTTGAATTATTATTCATTAATAAATGCGATTTTTAGTTACCGCTTGTTGATGATTGTGTTTTTTTTGGTTTCTAGAATGTTCACAATCACTCAAATGACGAGTAAAACAATTCAGGTCCGGATAAACCAAAATCTTGTATATAAAACAGCTTCATCAAAGTTGATGAAAAATGAAAAACTTAAGCGAGAAACTTGAGTTTTACATATTGTTGGATAAAGTTTCTGGCTTAAGTCTTTTATTTTGGATTATCATTTCATATCACTTGATGTAAGATTGCACCTTTAATTTGCAGTTGAAGTAAAAATTATAGAATCATTGGAGTGTTATCATCCTTTTTAGGCAAACTAAATCAGGAGCTGGAATATAGAGTGATCTGTAGCTACGATTAACGGAAAATTGGAGCATTTGAGCGAGCAAATGTTACTAGTCTTCCATAAAACTATCCAGTTTCATTTCATGTATTTTAATATGCTTTAAAAGAAAATGTAATTATATAAGCTCCACAATAACGCATATACGAATATGTAAGTTTGTATGCTTTTCCTCATTTCTAACAATGTCTACATAAAAAGTTAAAGTCCAAATTATACACTTTTTACTCCAAAATTATTACATTCAAAACATGAACCGGTCTAATTGCTTCTTCCGCATAATTCAACATAAAATTCAATGCGTTAACAATTTTAACCGAGTAATCATATCTTCAATTTTCAGGCCAATTATTAGATGACCAGATTCGTTTCGCCAAAGGTCTAATTGCCAAGAAGTGTTGATTTCAGCTTCTTTCCTGATGTTCATAGTCTTCACGCAGTTTGTCCTTCAAAATAATTGTCCAATATGTATTCGCAACGTCAGGAAAAAAAACCTTGGTGTAGAAAAAATATGCAATTTTGCGGTTAGGTCCATTACGTTTCATATGCTTGTCTTCTTCACTATTATTTACAGTGTCAAATCTGAGCTCCCTCCATGAAAGAGGAAAACCATTGCTTATAACATAATCATCATCCATATCCCGACACCACATTCATGTGGTATGGAAAATTTGTATCTTCTGTGCACAGACGCAGTACAGAAATGAATTTGAATTGGATTTTGATGACTTGAAAATGAAACGAAACGTGAGTGCGAAAGTTAAGGTCATCCATCTTTTCTATGGTCATGAGTGTATCTAATAGTTCTCCGATTATAAATCATCTCCAACGCAAAGAAGAAAGATCTGCTATAATATGAGACTGACAATGGCACGGGTAGTGTAACGTAGATTAGCTTATCTTTTCCGCGAATGTATCTTTCGAGGCCAGAACGTTGTTATTCGCGTACGGTTACGTTGTCAACCCGGATTTCACTAAGAATTATTGTGACTATTACGTATGGTACCAAATTTGGAAAATATTTATTACATGTTCGGCAGGCGGTAGACTTGGTCGTGGTTTTTATTTGGAAGGACTGTAATTTTCACTACGAAATCTATTATACCAAAAAGATAATTTTTCGAATTTATGGTTCAGGACAATATTTCTTAGATACTTGTTAAATTGCTCTCGGTTATGAATTTTTATAATGGGGCTCAATTTCAGTAATTTAAGACCCCATTTCAAATTTGGTTAGGGAATTAAAAAAATCCAGTTCCAACAGTTGCTAATTCCTTATCCAGGAACTATGGTTAATATTTGCATTAACTTATCAAAAATTCAAAATCACATATCCATCCACTTACCTTAGGAATATCATGTCCATAAATATTATCACGTGGTGGCAATTTCGGTGGTTTCTCGCTACGTCTAGCGGCCAATTGTTGTGTTTGCAGCAATAGTTGTTCCCGTGTGGCAGCAACATGTCCCGATGATGTTGGTGTTACGCCATTAGCACCGAAGCCAGAGCTACCAGAACTACCGCCGCTATTGCCTGCAACACTATATGGATCCTCGTCCGGAATTGGTATCCGCGGGCGATTCTTAATATCGACAACAGGTCGCTGAACTGCAAATAGAGAACAGATACAAAGATCACAATAAAGTTATATAGCCATGCAGAGATGCAGAGGTTGAGGACAATTTTCTGGAACTAGAAGACAAAAGAACTTATCAGTTTCAATCAGTTTTGGAAGAGGCGATCATTAGGACCAGTATGGTGTCGTGGTCATGTATCCGGGCCGGGGGTATGGATATTTATAATCCATGTTGCAATGGATATAGTGAAGCGAATTGTGATGAAACACCCACGATTAACTAGCAATGTGTAGTGGGTAGGAGAATGCTCGGGTAATGGACGTAGTAGCCACTGTTATTAAGATCAATATAACCGATTGGATGTCAATAGTTGTAAAGGGGAAAATGAGACAGTAACGAACTGAATAGCCTTGGAAAGGTTGGAAATAAATGATTTCGATGAAGTTGATTGGTATCCAGTGGAAACGGACACGTGTTTTGGGATTTCCTAGGAATTTTTGAGTGCACGATTTCAGATACTTTTGTAAAGAATAAGAGTGGAACATATTTCTTATCTGATCTTGTATCTTTTCGCAATCATTCTTAATCGTCCAAACTATAAGTTCTTGGATGTGTAGCCATCATATAGCATGCTCCTTTTTTTTTTTAAGCTTCTTGTATTGCCCATCAAAAGGTAAAAACGATTGAAATGAAATCCAATATTGTTCAGATAGAAGCTTTGAAAGATAAATTGATCGACAGTTGATGTCCGGAGGAAGTGCTTGATTATCCTGCCTAATCGGTATCAGTATCTTCTCAAAAACTGCAGTTTTTCTGTATATGTAATATTTGCTTCAAAGAGCAGGAAGAGGACTGTAATTAGTTCACCTTTGAATGTGGTCAAGCACCGAAAGATGCACAATCAAGGAAGCAACAAGGAATACCTTAACAATATATCTCAATCATACGGCTCATAATTTTGTCTGAATCGTGCATGGTCGAAGAAGTGTTTCCCTCTCAGTGAAAAAAGAAGAGGTTGGTTTTGCTACCGAAGCCCTAAAAACCACCTGGCGCACTCTCTTCATATCGCCCTAAATGTCTTTTAGACCCTATGGGAAAAATGTTGGAGAGGGTGGTATACAACAGGCTGTTTCCGTTCTTCGAGTTAGCAGGTGGTCTATCGGATAGGCAGTATGGGTTTCGAAGAGCGCGGTCCATGGCCATTGAAACGGTCGTAGACCAGGCCCGGGAGGCATCGGCCGCTGGTAAGTGCTGCGCGGTGGTGGTGCTGGATGTCAGCAATGCCTTTAACTTGGCCAACTGGGGTTGGATTAAAGGCACCCTGGCTACACTGGGTGTTCCTGGTTACTTAGTTCAGATAATCAAGAGTTACTTTTCGCAGAGACTTCTTTGGTACGGAAAGGACGACAGGCCGAAGGAATTCGTTGTGACAGCAGTTGTTTCCCAAGGCTCCATACTGGGACCCCTAGTGTGGAACAAAATGCAGGACAGAGTGTTCGACCTTCGCGTGTTAAAGGAGGGAATATTGATTGGTTTTGCAAACGACCTGGCAGTGGAAGTAGTTACGAAACACCACCAGGACGTGGAACTGTATATAAGTGAAACCATTCATGCCATCAAGGCATGCTTCCAAATGGAGTTGGACCTGGCGGAAGATAAGACGGAGGAGGTCCTTATTACCAACCGTAAGGAAAACAACACTGTCAAAATCAAGGTTGGTAATCAAGAGCACTTTTCAAAATCGATCATTAGATACCGGGGGGTAATGCCAAGTTCATGTGGCACCTGGACCATACCCGCGAAAAGGCAGCAAAGGCTAGCTCATCTCTAGCGAGGGCGTGCGCATTGAATCACAGTGAATCAGGGAAGGGTAGGTTCGGCATACCGACTAGGGTGAGGGAGTGCAGTGCATATAGGACGATAGCTGGTGAAGCAGTGGGTTTCGTCGCGCGATGATACCCTTCGGATTTTATGAGCCCCAGACTGTCCCGAATGCGCCGTTACACGCGAGGACCTGGATCATGTTATGTTCCTCTATTCGAGACGCGCGAATTAAGGAGGGAGGTTAAACGACGCCATCAACGCAGTTATTGGATCCCATAATTTCTCGAAGGATATGCTGACGTCCGCAGCAAATTGGAGTGTGACAAACGTAACAGTAACTGCGATAAGCAAAGGCTGCAAGAACTGAAACGAGGCCGGAAAGCGCGATGGACGCATGACTTAGTTGTGTTTGTGTAAACCGTAGCCCTCCCTGCTAAGTAATACGTCACTGTGGTTCTGCGGGGATATGGGCGAAGAAGTGGGGGTGGTTTTAGTGGGTAAGAATCCCACAAACTGCTGCAACTTGGCACAGTAGCGTATTTTTAAGATTTCCACCTCTACCCATAAAAAGACGGTATAGACTAAAGCCAAAACTAACTTAAATCTAACAAGATCATTTGATATATTTATAAACAGGGCTTGCTGGAGGGAAAGTCGATAAAACCTTTCACTCGTTGAAATTTTAGTAAAAAAGGGGCGAGTGAAAGGAGGATCATGGATGTGAATAGGATGGGGGCATGCGAGAGGGGTTTTGGTACTGGAAGTTAGGATATGATGGGAACATTTGAAAAATTGGGATTGGGAGAAGCTACCCCTCACTTGGGGATCAAAAAGGCGGTTCTAGGATTGGAGGCTAGGTGCAATTGAATGGACAGATGAGCATGCAGTAGGTTCTGTTCAACGATCTCGATCTGTTTGACTTGGGTAATCAGTTGGTTGCAATGGGATTGCCACTTGGTAAGGAAGTTGACGGTATGCGGACTAGTACGGCGGCGTCGATGCGGGGAGTTTGAGAGGTAGGAAATATATTTGGACCGGATTTGGTTTTTGAAAATGTTGGAACAGTGGCAGAGGACTTTGCGCTCTTGGCGTCAGAGTCATTCCACTTGGGATGGGGAAGTGTCAGACCAGAAAATGAAGCCGAAAATGATGAGGGGGCTGTTTGTAGCAAAACAGTTTAACCTTCTGGGCATTTGGATTGTTGCATTTGATGATGGGGCACAGGAATCTGTAGGCATCGATTGCATCACCTAGAATTTTGAGGGACAAGGCACAAATGTTCCTCCACATTTTGAAAGTCAAGTGGTCATTTCCATGGGGCAGGGTGGTTTAGCATTTCTCAAGTTTTAGGGATAGTTCGCATCTTGAGAAGAAGTTGTAAAGCTCGTCTAAATAAGAATTCAGGCGAGCTTTGCCAACCGGGATGTTTTTAGCGGATGTTTAGAGGACCTGGTTGAGCATGTATTGAAAGACTCGGATGGGATTTGGGTGTGATGGTGGGTTAGGGAGCTCGGAAGTCAACAGAGAGAAAAGGGTGGCAGAAAGGACTAACCCTCGTCGGATACCAGCAGGATAGAAGTAAGGTGCTGAGAGGCGTGACTGCATTTGAAGTTGGGATTTTGCCTTTCTAGGAAGCTTAGGATTAGCTTTGTAGAGCTGAGGATCTCGGAAAGCTTAAAGGCGAGCTCGTTTTGCGAAGCGGAGTTGATAGTCTCCCTTACATCGAGGAGACAGGAAGTTAGGGTTTTACCGTTTAGATCCAAAAGAACTTCGAATTTCAATACGAGGAAGATGTGCTCGAGTGATTAAGTTGATTGCGAATTGAAAATCAGCACAGTGGTCGTCTATTTAGTATTGATAATTGAGATAGGCCTGTTGCTATCGGGATCGAGCGGGTTTTGATTTTTCGTGGGAATCAAGACAATGCGAGCACGCCTCTAGCCGGCGAGAAAGTGGACATTGTAGAGGCTGTGGGTGATAATTGAGGATAAGGTGACGGAAATGCTTCAAGTGAGGAAAATTAAAGGCATTGTTGATGACCCCGACTTATCTTTAATTTTTATAAGCACTATGAACTGTCGAAAAGGATAGGTGGGATTCTTTTCGCCCGAGTTTCGGGTCACGGGATGGTTACCAGAAGCGGTTTGTGCTGGCTTGTCGCGATGGGAAGAATGGGTGTGAGAGGCGGTTAGAGATGGACTAGCTGATTTTGATTTTGAAACTCTTGTTGTAGAGATGGAAGGTGTATCGGTGGGCCTGGAGAAAGTGGAGAAGTTTGTCTAAGGCGAGAACAGGTCGCCAGGAACAGGGTTCAGTTCAGTATTTGCGAGGTGATTAGTATAAATGGTCCGAACCCTCTCGCGCATTGACCTGTCAAAGAACCGAATTTCATCTAAGAAGTGGGAGAATGGCCGGGAATATATGTCTTCAAATAGCTCCCGCAGGACAATTTTTTTATATTTGACATCCACCAGGATATAACTGGAAAGCAAGATCAGATTGCGGTGATTGAAAAAACAGATCGGGATTAGTCCGTCGCATACTTGCTGAACTGCTTCAGTATATGAACGAATTTTCAGGTCAATGGTTTAATTGGAGACTTGGCTGTTGAAGGCAAATAAAAGAGGTTAGGTTGAAATTTGGATTTGAGGGCTGCATTTATGTGTTTTCGGTTGGTTTTCCGGGAGTCAGGGGCTGGTATGGCTGTTTCGAGGAGTTGAGTGACGAAGATTATGACATTGTAATCGCCGATGCCTAGGGGACTGATAGGAAGATTAATGCTGATGAGGAAATAGTCGAGGTGAGAGTGGACAAACGCTTTGTTGAAGGTGAGGTGCGCTGGACTGTAGTAGTACAGGTAGAAGTAAGTGGTGGAAAGTAATATATATATAATTGAAAGTGATGGGAGGTGAGAAAAGCTGCGGAGAACATCATATTTTTAAAAATGAGAATGTCTCTGCCACGTAAGTGTTGCTCCATCTCTTCGATCGCTCCTGCGGGTGCCGTGATTGGCTGTGTTCGGTTGTGCCGAACGCTGCTTTAATGATCGCTTTAAACGACTTATTTTTTGGCGAGAGCTTCCTCGGAACTTTTCAGGAGGTGTCTATTTTGCCTCCCGAGGGCAACTGCTTTTTGTATCTCGAATACACCGATTGGTGTGCCCTTCACCATCTCAGCGGAGTCGCAACTCGTGTTGGAGTCACTACCTGAGGACATGTAAGGCTTGGACGTGGTGGTATTGTCGGAGTTGGCGGGAAAGTTGTGGCCAGTTTTTCAGCTTTTTTCCGCGGAAAAACGGTGATGTCGCGCCGGAAGGGCGCACTCATTTTCATCCAACTGATGCTTCTTTTACGAACTAAACTTAAATACTACATTACAGTATTCACGAGACTATTCACTCGGAAAACTCACGTCACGATTTTTGAGATATCCATGAGCAGTATCGATTCGAAGCGCAACATCTACTATTGGGGCTCTAATACGGGGCATTAAGTTATCCTATATTAGGGATCTAGAGAGGAAAAACGTCCAAGCTTTATGTGACAAGCTAACGTGAGAAACGCATGTGGCGCCTTCTCAACATAAGGCTGGTGAGGACGCAGGAAAACGGAGTATGAACGTATGCACAAGAAGAAAAAAGCGTCTTCACTGAAGAAAACTGATCAGACGAAAGTTAGTAGTTCCTCGATTACAGCCTGAACATTGTTGAAAGGAGAAGAATCGGCAATTCGTAAACTCCAGCAACGGACAAAGGTGTATGCATCGTTGTCAACTCCTTTGCAGCAGAATGCACTAATCAACATGATACATTATAAAGATGAGAGCCGTCTTATCGAACATTGCACTGGCGGTCTGCGGTGCATGTTGTGCAAAGGAAGAAAGTGAGTAGAGGACTGGCACGTTGCAGGTGGTGGTAGTTGGCCGGCATATAAGAGGGAACTGAATCATAGGTTCAAGTAAAGTAGATACAATTCAATTTTAACCACCATTGCGAGGCAGCTGCTCTCGCAAACCAGGCGAGAATCTAATGTCGACGTGGCGGTAATATGCAAACTTTATTGGAAAACCTTGAAATTATTCCCGCTGAATAAAAAAGACCAGGGACCACATCCTACTTTAAACCTTCGTGGAGTTGAACATTGTACTTACGTATGTTGAATGTGTGCACACTTTCAAAGCCAGAGGGTTAGGCTTGATCGTCGAAATATCTCAGTATCCCTTTGGCGAGAGGGATGATCTGGGGGGTGAGTAAACACTACACCCGCAGCGACTACCAGGTCATTCTTTTTGACAGTAGAAACATTAGAAACGAAGGTAGCGACAGCCGAATGCGTAACAAGTATGGAAAAACCCGGATAGCTGGCTTTTGAGGCAGCTTTAGAAGGAGGTCACAATCAGAAAGGAATAGCGTTGGAACACCACGGAGACGGTGATGAGTTTTAATCCCTAAGGTAAGTCAGCTATGTCAGTGAGTAATTGAGGCACGCAACCATGTTGAGATCATAATGTCTGCGAGTGAGGGGACTTTGGCCAAGAACACGAGGGAAGCCAGAATATTTTCGAAGACGCTTTAAGAAACCCATACGAGAAAGTAACTGAAATTGCTATAGGCAGCTGTGCCTTGAGGCAAATACGAACCCACGGGGCGCTTCCTTCCAGATGGTAATGAACAAAATTCGTAGATAAATAGGACCCCACGAGAAATATGTAGAAAGTAATTGTGATTCTTTTGCGAGAACACGAAGGAACTGGAGCTCAGCTAAATGTTCAACGCTACGACTTCATGATCCTCGGGGGGACCGAAGAGCAACTATAAGAGATTTGTGGACAAATTGGGGAAAATAAGGCTCTTGAATTAGATGGGCTTCCAAGCAAAGCCCTCAAATTTCTGCTAATATTAGGCCTGCATAGTTCATAAGCCATGTCCGGATAGCTGAGTGGTTAGAGCGCAAGGCTGTCGTACGGAAGGTCGCGGTTCAAATCTCACTGATAGCAGTGGAATTTGTATCGTGATTTGACGTCGGATACCAGTCGACTCAGCTGTGAATGAGTACCTGAGTCAAATCAGGGTAATAATCTCGGGCGAGCGCAATGCTGACCACATTGCCTCCTACAGTATACTGTAGTGTACCGTTACGGTCTTGAATGAAGTGCTCTAACACACTTCAAGGCCCTGATCCAACATGGATTGTTGCGCCAACGATTATTATTATTATTATAGTTCATAAGCACATTTAAATCGTATATGGTGCAAGGACTGTTTTATGCTCAGTGGGAAAGGCGAATTGGTTCTGCTGCGGGGCGCAGAAAAACACTTGGCGTAACCTTTTCATATCACCTTTTCTGTCTTTTAGAGACTATGGGAACAATATACAACAGGCTGCTTCCGGTGGCCTATCGGAGCGGCAGTCTAGGTTTCGGTGAGCTCATTCTACGGTCGACGCAATAACAATAATCTAGAATCTTTCTCGGAAGATAAGTGCTGCGCGGTAGTTCGCTAGATATCAGGAATGCCTTTAATTTGGCCAATTCGGGTTGGATTAAGAACTAAACTTGGTGTTCCCAACTACTCAGCTCGAATAATCGACAGTTACCTTTCGAAGGGGTTCTTTGCACGAGACGGATAATGGAACGAAAGAATATATTGCGACAACAGGTGTTCCCTAAGGATCCGTGTTGGAGCTCTGCTATGGAAAATAATGTATGATGGAGTATTTTGCCTTCACATGCCGATGGAGGCAATGTTTATTGGTTGATAAGCTGGCGGTATTGATAGCAGCGAAGCACGCTCAGGATACAACATTTCCTGGAAATGAAACCATTTATGCCATTAAAGCATGACTACAAATGTCGGCTGATTATCGCAGTGGTGGTAAAATCAATCCTGCGATACGTGGCTCCTGTCTGGGCAGGAACATTGGACAACGCGCTGAATCGGAGAACGGTGAGTTCGGCATACCGACCGAGAGCGACAAGATTGTGCAGCACATATAGAACATTCTCTGGCCAACGTATGTTATCGCGGTAA
This sequence comes from Hermetia illucens, assembly GCF_905115235.1. Lineage (NCBI taxonomy): Eukaryota > Metazoa > Arthropoda > Insecta > Diptera > Stratiomyidae > Hermetia > Hermetia illucens. The sequence goes on from NC_051849.1 coordinate 28,485,426, forward strand.
TGATTTCCTTGCATCTTCTAGCGTTGGAGGGCGAATTTGCCCGATGTGACTGCGGACTCGACTAAGAAGAAGCTAGAAGCCTGACGAAAGTAGGTGTGAATGCGGCGTCGGATCAATGTTTATGGCAACTGCAAGGAATGTCGTAATTATTTTGGTAGAATCCGGGGGTTGTTGCCTTGCTTGGCTCGCCCATAGACGTAATCATGCTAGCTGTTAGCAAATGCATCTCCAGCGTTTGTCTTGGGCTAATACGAAGTGTTATGTAAGTATTACTACTAAAACAGCGGATATTGCGGGGACTTTTGTTATGCAACTGATATTTGGTACTTTGCATTCTGATTTGGGTTACTTGTTCGAGAAGTTGAAGGAGAAGTCCTTGAGAGTTTTTTGTATTTGGGGGTAGACCGGTGACTAGAATTTAGAAAGAGAAAAATAATGCTGCGTTTTTTGGTCCTTTAAATAAATCGCATGGTGAACTGATTGGAGTTTCTTAAACGGCAATAGAATCTTTAGTTTTTAGTTCGAGAACGCAGTACAATCTTCTGTTGCTTGATTTTTGCCAGAGAGAATTCAGGTGATGATCTCTGTACCTGCTGCACGGTTCGATTTCGAACTTGAGAAATTCATATCTGGAAGTTGGCTGGAAATTAGACATTTGGGTTTACTGCAAGTGCACTGGGTGAAGTAAGCAAATTGGACATCTCGTTTCATGTGGACTAGTCCTCGCCACCTCTGAATTCTGTTCCTATAATACCGTCTACTCCTGGGTCAAACTGCTAACTGAAAAATGAATAAGGGCTGCTTCTTGGGTATGCTAGTTCTCACGAAATGATTCATGAGTAAATTCATGAAGATTTAAAATGAGATTCATTCACCTCCACAAACTCACAAGGGCTGTGAAGCCGTTGGCCTTAAGTCCGCTAGGTTTGTCTCCAAACTGGCGAAATTAAATTTGATAGTTGAGTAGGAGAGAGGATTAACGGGAGAAGTCTTTTCGCAGATAAAAAGGAGATAAATTAATCCCATTCACTATTGCATCATTGTGTAGTAGTCCTTATCAGATTTCCGCCTCCTAAAAACATTTATTTAGCTTCGAATAATTACTTTTCCGCCTTCAAGTTGTTTCCTCCATTAGTTGCTTAACATAGAGGTCAATATAGTTTATCTCCTTAACAAAAACTATCGCTTCAGGAGGTTATTCGATTCAACCATCAACCATTCGTTCCATTCATGACAAATAACCAACAAAGAAATCAAGCATGCAATCAATTTATCTTACCTGGTGGCAATTTGCTTTTTAGCATATCCATCGCGACAACGTTGATGATAAGTACCCAAACTGGACATTCTAGAATATCGTTATCTGACTTAACAAAAGCCACCGCTGAAAGGCATTGAGTTTCTAGACGCCGACGATCGGGATAAGCACGTCTCAATTCACGATTAACATTCGATTGAAATTTCTTCATATCAAAGAGCTGATGGAAGAGAAAAAAAAAAATAAATCAAGATACCACTGGAAATATATAAATATATCTATGTGAACATATATTTAAAAACTGCAAAACTGAATACGCATCACATGAGCATAAAAAAGACTAAATATCGCGAAGAGCATACATTATATCGAGGAATCAAAGACATGATCGCCATCGATGGCGACACAATCATTTAATTGATTTAAATCTAAATGATTTATTCTGACGCGGGAAAAATAATCAATCAACTGATGAATCGATTATTGGATTTATCGGAATTAATCATTCCTCGGAATTATCTTAGCTATTTATAGTATTATTAATTTCGGTTAAACTGTTGCATCAGGGCTAAAAGATACTTTGCGAAATTGTTGGGCAATATAAGTTTCGAAAGATTAAGAGTGACTTTTTCGGACCATAATTGGACCAGTTTTGCGGAATGGAAAACTTTTTTATGATAATAGCAAATTTTTATGATAATTTTTTAATAATTCAGGCCCATAAACACTGCCCTTGTAACATTTTATACAAAAATGGATATTATTTATGTTAAATTATTTGAAAGTCAATAAAGATAAATTGATTTGTAGTAATCACATGATTGATCAATCAAAATATTTGTAATATATAAAATCTATTCAGAACAATGATTTATGTGATTTAATCATGCAACATCAAACAGTAGCCGAATGAATGATTTTACAATCAACAGAAAATGTGCTACTGCCATTTTTAACTTAAGTGGCTTATTCTTTACTTGGCGAATTATTATCTAAGATTCTCTGATTCTTTTACTATTGACAAACTTCTTACCTTGACTATTTTCTCATTTTCTAATGCTTGGTTGGGCAATTTCAAAATATCAGCGCCAATTGCTGTCTCCTCATTTGGACTATTTGCTGTGCTCTTGATGTAAACATTACTTTTTGCATAGCGTCTAATTAATATATTACCGGCATCGTCCATTTTGATTTTAACTCCCTGAAAGGAAATACAAGAAAATTATGTGTGTTATTGCTTTTGTTGGGTGATTACTAGAAAATGTTGTTTTATGATGGCATAGTTGTGTTTAGATTGAGTTTATGCATGAATGAGGGTATTCGCATTTTTTTAGAGATTTATTTATTTTCTGAAATGGTTTTTAAAATTAATGCTTTAGCTCTCCATATGGGCATAACTATTGAAACATTATTATCTCGTTTGTAAAATTTCAAGTGGTTTTTCATGTTTTCATGTTATATTTTAAGTGAAAATTGATTCGATTTACCTTTTCTGATTACAATAAAGTTACCGCAATGAAGTATCTTTGGTGAGTTTCCGTTTGAGGCACAAAATTTAATTTTTACTATATTTTCCTGTGTTTTGTCCTCAGAACGTAGATTACAGTTCGGTAGGGTGGAGTTTCCCGACTTGTCACGATCCTTCCCCCGATTAACTCCTTTGTGAAGAATAGTACATCCCCATAATTTATTATTTTTAATTGTTCACTTTTACTTATTTTCATTTTTAATGGGCTGTATGGCAACTTTATAACAATATCGCTTTATGCTATGGAATCGATGAGCCTAGAGCAGTGGAATCAGGATGAAGTTGATTAAATCTATGACCAGAATTCGAGCTCGGACCACGAAAATTAACAAGCTAGCGTATGACCACATTATATCCTCAAAGAGTTGGTGAATTGTGTTTCCAAAGCATAGCTTATCTGGGAGACAAATCGACCAATTCGTTCGGCAATTAAATACTTTTTCCTAAGCCGAAACTGGTGGATATACAAAAGCATAAAAAAAAACGAACAGACCGGATGTCCTAACAAAGGGTCGAACAGGAAACAAACAAGTTGGTGAGGAAGAATAACTTCCTTTTTGCCGAAGCTGGGATGGATGGATCTTTACTATCCATCGGGATAATGCGACAATGCGACAATTTACAGTTTTCAGGAACGTAGCCACCTTGTAATGTGTATGTTTTCCATTTGGTGGGGCATGTCACGTCAACCACACCTATGTGCCATTGCACGGGGTTCACTGAAATTCCCTTCAGCTCCCCCCAGGACTTCCCGAGATGCTCGAACTCTTCCTCTACTGTTCTGTTCCAAGTGCTTTTGGGGCGACCCATCTGCTGGCCATCTTGGGAGAGTGGATTTCAATGTATGGCATAATCAGCAATTCGCCTCTCCTTGGTGTGTGATCTATTGTATCTATTCGCATTCCGATCACATCGCGTAGGGATGTCAGGCTCGTTTGTCGATCAACTTCTACGCAGACAGCTGTTGAAAAAGGCTTAGAAACATCGAGTGGCAGTGGGGGCTACTTTCCATGTGCTTCTCCGATATAGCAAGACAGAAACAACACTAGTACAATACGGTCTCTTAATCTTGGTGTTTAGATAACTGAATTCACAAGGCAAGACTCAAAGAGGTTCTAGCGCTGCTAATGCGTAAAAGAACATTCAGTTTGATGTCACCGTCAGCAAAAACTACCCTTCCTAGAAGTTCATCGACGCCTTCGATGCTCAACCCATTGATAGATAGAGAGAGTATGATGATCCGTCATATTGAAAACCTGGATTTTATTGGTGTTTATCTTCATTCCAAATCTAACTTCCTCTCTTTTCAAATCCAGGGCCATTTGGCCAAGGTCCATGAACAAATGGGAGAGCAAGCAGATGTTATCAGAGTAGTAGAGGTATTTGAGAAAAGATATCATCGATCAATTAATACATCCGCGTTCTCCGGACAAGGCAGAATAAAGAACGACACCGATAATACGTTGTTCATCCTGTGGAAAGTTTTCTCGAAATCGATGAGGAGTGGCAGGATGACGAGTTGGTAGTCCGAAAATGACCCACAAGGTGTTGATGAGGTCAATATAGGAGGATCTGAAGCAGAAACCAACCTGTTCTCTGTCGATCAAGCTTTCCAGATATTCTTTAATGCGCTCCAAGATTATTTTAGGTATTATCTTTGTAATTGTTACACTCTCTGGAAAAGGTGTCGAATTTCTAGGATCTCCGTACGGAAGTGGGAAATTGCAGAAATTCCAGGCCCAGCGGTTTTACTCCTTTTGGATGTATTGATAGCCAAGATATAAGAGACGGAACTTCACCAGATATGATACGGTTACGAATCGTCACGAAGTGCTCTTTTCACCTTTTTAGTTGCTCCGGCGACCGTTAACGTCCTTCACAGGACCATCAAAGGATTTGCGACCACATGCAGGTGCTTCTCTGTTGTGCGATATACATATCTGAAATAAATCATTGCGTTCTGCGGCATCTTCCAGTCCTCTTACTAGCACAATAGTAAATTCTCTTTTGCCACGACGTACACTATGCTGAAGTTCTTGGTATTTCGCTTGGTATCGGAGTTCGAATGCGTCACCTCCGCCATCACTTGCAGCCGTGAATCGGACCTTCAGTTTCCTCCGTTTATTAATCCGCTTCTAAGTTTCCGCAATCAGCCAGATCTTATGATGCCATTCGGAACGTAGCCGATAATCTCAGTAGCATCTGAGGAAAGAGCATTTTTTATGGTGACTCAATGTTCATGGATATTTTTATGTGAGTTACTCAGTACATCTGCGGACGGCTTAACAAGATAGCTTCTCCACTGTCGAGGTACAGCTGGATCATACGGCGGATGCAATACGCAAACGACCATCAAATGTTGATTCCTTTGGAGTTCAATGCTAATTGGCTGATCGTGAAGTGTTCAATTTGATTGCGCGTACGGTGTCGATCAATTGAAACCGAACCAACATTATGGTAGGCTCTGCGCTCGGACAATGTACCACTCATGATGAGGCAGTGGAAGCTGGAGAAATCCGCAAACCTCCTACCGTTATCGCTGCGGTCACCAAGGTCAGGTTTTCCAATCACAGGTCCGAGCATGGTGTTGTCAGAGCCTCTCTTGGCATTCAGATCATCCATCAGAATCCCAATGTCACTTTTAGGAAGCTTCTGCGGAATTGTGCCTAATTGCTCGTAGAAAGCATGCCTAATGCATCAAAGAAAGCTCCACTATATCGGCAGTCTCCGTTTGTCTATAGCGGAATGGAGCGGAATCTTGCAGTCAAGATTTATCCAGAAACCGCTTTCCAGGCAAGACAGGATTTTAGTTCTGTATGTTTCTCCTTTTCCAGTGCTTTATGTGCTAACAGATCTTCTTTTAAATCAGGCAATTTGCTTTCGTTTACGTTTCAACTCTCGTGTCTTTCTCCTGAGGATTTCGATGTGGCATGCAGGGAAGCTGCTGTTAATACCTCATTGGTGAAATGCATGAACTCGAAACTTGATTCTCCAAACGTCATATGGGAAAGTCAAACGAGAGACACAGGTGACGCCTCCTCAATATAAGGTTGGTGGGAACGCGTGCAAACGGAGATGGAATAAGTGAAATCCTTGGTGCCCAATATGATTTCTAAGAAAAGAGGTACCTACGGCGATATCCTTCGGAAAGTTAAAGCCTTTCTGACAGACTTGGGCGGGAGTGTCGTCATATCAGGCGTACAAAAGGAATACGTGATGCTGGAGCGAAATAAATCCTGCGAGAAGACAGTGAATTGTTTTTGCGGTCAGGTGGAGAAGGTGCTAGGTGAGCAAGCAGACGTAAAACCTGGAAAGCAACAGATAGTAATCGAGTGCAAAGACCCGGTTTAGGTCACATCACGAGAGGATATCTGTGCTGCGCTAAGGGAACAATTCGACCTTCACGGAATAAATGAAAATGGGATCAAAAAGATGAAGGAAGCACATGGAGGTACACAGACCGTTATTATTAGCTTGCCGGTAGAATCAGGGATTAAGCTGATTACCGCGGGCAAGGTAACAATTGTTTGGGTCGGGTACCGACTTAGGGAGCAAGGATCTCTCAACAAATGTTTCAGATGCCTCGATTTCGGTTACAGCAGCATGTATTAATGAGTACGATAGGTCGAGAAGGTGCAGGAACTGCGGAGAAGAGGGCCACCTTATCAAAAATTGCACTGGAGATCCATGATGCATGTTGTGCAAGGGAAAAAAGGGAGTGGAAGACGTAGGTTAAATGAGGTTGATACAAATCAACCTCAACCATTGTGAGGCAACTCTAGATTTGCTTTCGCAAACCATTCGAGAGTCGAATGTGGACGTGGTGGTACTTCGTGAACCTTACTGAAATTACGTTTGCGCTACTTCTGTGAGAGATTCATCAGGAAACGCGGCGATATGGGCATGTAGACGGCAAGCGATTCAAGAGACAAAGGCATTTCCGGTGTTCATATCTACAACTGTTACGCTCCTGTCAGTGAAACATTAGCGCAATGGGAGGCAATTCTATACAGCTTGATATTGGACGCTATAGACTGGGGAAATCGCGTGAGGAGTTCTAGGGACCAAATCCTGCTTGAAACCTTCGCGTAGCTGGACATCGTAGTAGCCAACGTTGGATGCGTACCCACCTTCTGAGGCAGAGGGCTAAGCTCGGTTGTCGATCTGACTTACCTCAGTACCTCGTTGGCGAGAGGGATGGTCTGGCATATGAGCGAACACTACACATACAGTAACCATCAGGCCATTTTAATCGACATCAGGAACGGGGGAGTAGTCAGTCGAGTCACCAACAGAAGTAGCAAAACGAGGATGGCTGGGTGGTCCACTGGAGCTTTCGACGAAAGGCATTCCTGGCGGTTTTAGAAGGAGGTCATGACCCGCCGGGAATGGCGCTGGTAAAAGTGAGCCAGTTATGTTGACGGGTAACTGAGGCATACGACTCTACAATGCCGCGACGGAAGTTCTACCACAGTAGGAAACCAAACTACTGGTAAAACCAAGAAATTTCGCTGTTCAGAGCATCGTGTCTGCGAGTGAGGAGGCTTTGTGAAAGGACCAGAGGGAAGCCAGAACATCGACCGTCGGAGAGGCAATACTGCGATCTTCGAAGTAGCTTCAAGAGGGCTACACGGGAAGTAAGCTACTAGCAGTTGTACTTTGAGGGAAATACGAACCGTGGGGCGCTGTTTACAAGGTTGTAATGCACCAGATTCGTTGACAAAAATCATCTCAAGTTACATACCCTTGTTCAAAATGTCCCACAACAGGAAGAAAGTGGGCTTCATCCAATGGTTCAACAGGACGTCTGCGAATTCCTCGGGGTGATCGAGGAGGAATTGCGCGAGATTGGACGGAATTCCAAACAAAGCCCTGAATTCGACTGCTAAAATCAAGTCCGCATGGTTTATAAGTACATTTGAGTCGTACATAGTCAAAGGAGTGGCCAGTGGAACATAATATATGACGGAGTGCTCAGTCTTCGCGTGCTAAAGGAGGCAACATTGCTTGGTAGTAGTTGCGAAACACCACCACGACGTGGAATTGAATGCAAGTGAAATCATTCATGCCATCAAAGCATGGCTCCAAATGGTGAAATTGGACCTGGCGGAAAATAAGACGGAGGCGATTCTTATTACCAATCGTAGATGAGGCAAAACTGTCAAAATCTGGGTTGGTAGTCATAAGGTCATCAATGATACGTGGGGATAATGATTGATGCCTGGACTATGCGCGCGAAGAGGCAGCGAAGGTTAGCTCTTCTCTAGTAAGGATGATGCCTAATATTGGAGGGCCAAAATCTAGCCGTCGGCTGGTGTTGCAGGGGTGGTAAAATCTAGTTTGTCTGGGCGTGTGCACTGGATAATACAGTGAACCAGGGAAAGGTAAGTTCGGCATACCGGCAGATCGCGTTGAAAGTGTGCAATCCATGTCGGACGTTATTTGGTGAGTCAGTGTGTGTTATCGTTGGGACTATTTCCTTGGATCTTCTAGCGAATGCGGCACACTGTCTTCACCGGAGAAGAAGAGTGAATCTGGCGGAAATGACTGCGGGCTTCCAAAAAGCGACCAGGAAGGAGCAATACAGGAGACGGCAGCAACGGTGGGATAATTCCGAAAAAGGCCGCTGGACTCATACCCTGATCCCATGTATTGAGAAGTGCGTCGAGCCTACCACCTAACGTAATTCCTGACGGGACACGGTGGATACAGGAAGTACTTGCATCGCTTCGGCCGACGACCCAGACTGTCCCCCAGACTGTCCATAATTTCATGATGGAAATACTGAGGTTCGAAGCAAATTGGAGTGCGATAAACGTGACATAAACTGTGATGCAGGAAAAGCTGCAGGAATTGGAACGAATCCGGAAAGCGCGACGGACGCGTGACTTAGTTGTTGAGGTGTAAACCAGAGCCCTCCTTGCGAAGTAATATTTCACGGTGGCCCCGCGGGGATATGCACAGAGAAGTGGGGGAGGTTTTAGTGGGTGAGAATCCCATCACTACTGCAACCTGGCGCAGCAGCGTCTTTTTAAGATTTTCACCTCCACCCATAAAAAACTTCTTCTAGCAAGCGTATGGGTGCTCCTTTACCGTTGAAACTGTTACTCTTGCGTGTTAACTCAGAAAGAAATGTAAGAAGTTACTATGTCATCAATCAGTTCTAATAGCTTCTACTGATACAACTGGTGAGGGTACACACCACCTATTCGCATATGTGCTATTCCAATTTTCCATTCTTCTCATCCCATGGAGTGTTTAGTCCACCTCCTTTCATTGCTTTGTTATACCACCTAAGGTGCGCTAATAAAAACATGAAATTCTCTGGCAAACTGTTATTATCACTCCTGCAATTACAACATTGCCATATTTGTACAGATATGTACATGAGTTTGTCAGAACACGCATCGACAACAGCTAACCAGGTAGTCGTTACAGCACCGATCGCCATATCACATGGCTCAACATCTAGGTAACACATATGTGAACAGGTGTTTAACTGCCTCAGCACAGCTACTACACTTGCATAAAAAGAATCAAACATCCGGACAGCCTAGGCGATTATTTCTTTGACATCCTCAATTAATTACAATGAGCACGGGCACTTTGCAGACCATTGTAGCTGAAGCTAGCCCCACAATCAGCCAGACGCACTGCTGCGTTTCTAGCCAGCTCGAGCACACGGCCATGTCGGACCCCTATCAGCTTCTTTCAAAAGCGTTAATCACTTCTTGGACATTCATTTAAATTGTATCTTAGATGGTGTTTAGCAAATAATCGTATCCCCAATTTAGATGCTTCTCAGCAGGGTCACTATTATCATCAAAAAGAGCTCGAATCGCAGAGTGACTAGAGCAAATGAATGAATGAATGAATTGTTTGGATATGATGAACACAAAAATCGCACGTTGATGATGCCGCCAGCATCTCAATCTCAATGGCAAGAGTCTATTGTCTTTGAATGACAACAAAAGAAGACGGAAAACAAAAGCCCGTGAATAAAAAACACTCCAAAATAAACGTGAGCGAAATTTCATAGCAAATGATAGTGAAAACGAACCTCTGCACCGGAGGTATCTATCTCGGCAGAATCTGGAATACAAAGATGAAGTATTAAGGCCAAGGCTACAGTAAATAATGACAAAAAATCTGCAAACAGCCTATTATTGGATTTCAAGTGGGGCCATCGATGGACTAAGACAATGATGTGTGACGGCTGTGCTGGAGTGCTTTGCCTTCTGTCTAATTAGCAATTAACTTTTGCACCTTCATCGAGGCAGAAGACAAACTACCTACATTCTGATGGCAAACTATCTATTGGATAGTGTAAGCACAGGTAAATAACAATGAATGATATTCGATTGGCGTTTTGATTGCTTAATGGATGGCAGGTTATTTTGAGGGTGCAGAGGATGGAAGAGCAAAGGTTAGTGGGTCAAAGGCCAAGTTGGCTTCATTGGGATGAGACTCACATCTCACTTGTGCTAGGAATGCTTATTGTTGCCTACGGCCCGTCTATGGCTTATATCCACGTGAATTTCTCAAAACTTCAGGTTTTATGACAAACATTTAAGATTAGATAAAACTTGAAGAAATTGTAACACCTGCAACTCCAATTTACAATGTGGAAAACCAACACCCAGTGTCTACCGCTAGGTCAGCCAAAAAGAATAGTACAGCAACTTCCTTAATGAGACGAACTGGAGATCTGACTACAGCCGGCCTGTCGGTGACACTATTGCCTAACTCTTCTAAAATACGGGGAAGGAAAGCTCGGCAGAAGAAACCTTTAGCTGCAAAAGAGAAGGGACTACAGGCTTGCTTGTCAAAACCTTTTGGTCCACCTGTACCCGGAAAAATGGAAGAAAGGGAAGCTGGTAAAGTGGACGCAACTGGTCTAACGCCGGTATGTGAAAACAGATCCATGCAGCCCGGATTCTGTGAAAATGGGAGGGCCCCTAGTCGACGACAATGGAAGGCACTGCGAAAGAAGACGAAGTTTCTTGGAAATAAGGACATGGACGTTGCTACACCACCAAGTGTGGCGTTATCCAGAGATATCGGACGCATGAAATCCACACTGAACGCAGCAGATGGTTTTCATATTAGACTGCACTTATGGCTACAAACATAAGAGTTAGTCAATTAACCTGTAAACAAGCCAAAGATTCTTCCTATCTACTGGCTGCAAAGCTGGCAAAGTTGCCGGACTGTCCTTATATTGGGTTGGGAAAAAAATAATGTCGTATTTGTGATCGAATTTTAACGCTTTATTTATCATAACATACTTAGAATTATTCGATTTAAGTCAAATATGCCCTGTTTTGTTTGCAAACTTATTGTCATTTAGAAGGCAACTCCATTATCCCTCTCTTATAAACCTCTCCCCCCCCCCCTCCTTATTTCTAAAAAACTCAGACAGCCAGTTTTCGCAAGTCTCTTTTGAGGCCAACTTAGTAGCACCAAGAGCGTTTCGCATGGACCGGAAGAGATGGTAATCCCTTGGTGCCAGGTCCGGACTATACGGTGGGTGTGATAGGACATCCCATCCGAGCTCCCGTAACAAAGATGTGTGAGGCAACAGAAGACCATTCCTATTGACCAATCTTGGCCGCTTCTGGTCAATCGCCTGATTCAAACGGTCGAGTTGCTCACAGTAGAAGACCGAATTGAGGGTCTGGCCATAGTTGAGCAGCTCATAGTGGATGACTCCCTTTCAATCCCACCAAACACACAGCAAAACCTTCCTGGGCGTCAAACCGGGCTTGGTGATGGTTTGCGCCGGCTCGCCGTGCTTCGACTACGATCTTTTTCGCTTGAGGTTTTCGTAGGTGATCCATTTTTCATCACCAGTCACCATCCGTTTCAAAAATGAGTCGAATTCGTTCCGTTTCAGCAGTGCATCGCAGGCGTTAATTCGGTCCAACAGATTTTTTTCCGTCAACTCGGGTGGCACCCAAACATCCAGTTGTTTTTGGAATCCAATCTTTTGAAAATGGATCTAAACGGTTTTATGGTCCTTATCCAGTTTCTGGTCAATCGAGCGAATGCTCACATGCCGGTTTACTTGGATGATTTCGACGATTTTATCGGTTTCTACGACGATTGGCCTACCAGTACGGGGTGTATCTTCGACATCCACTACATCAGAACGAAACCGATTGAACCAACGCTGTGCTGTGTGAATTGTTACAGTATCGGACCCATAAACTTCACAAATTTTTTCGTCCGCCTTCGTTGGATTTTTACCTCTCAGAAAGTAAAAACGTAAAATATGACGATTTTCTTCCTTAGTGGACTCCATTTTTGACGCGCTATAACTTGAAACTGAAATGTACGGTCATAAAACTGTCAAAGAGATACCTGTAGCCCAGACTGTCGTCTTCAAATCACCGTATAGTATGACCCGATGCGATAAGTACACCACAAGATATATTTAAGTGTCGCCATCTATTGACAAAATACGGCATTACCCCAACCTAATATATTTCTGGTTCAAGAGCCATGGGTTCGTTTTAACAGAATCTGTGGTATTCGATTAGTCAAGGGGACTAGGATCTTCTTCGATGAAAGATGCTTGAGACCGAGGGCCTGTGTTCTGATGTCAAAATTGTTAGAGGAAACAACGCTGAGACAATTCTCTTCCCAGGACTTTGTTACGGTCAACTTAGAATGCCAGGATAATGGTAAGAGGAGAAACGTCACAGTTGTCTTTGCCTACTTACCCTATGATTCTTTGTGCACTCCGCCGATGGAAGAACTAAGAGATCTGGTAGTGAATATAAGAGGCTCGTTAAACGTTCGAAACGAGACTTTTGTAGAGCATACTGTGAGGAACTGGAAGATGAAAGGGAGACTTCCAAGTTGTACAGAGTCCTTAATAAGGATGAGTCGGGCAAGTTGGACTTTCTTAGAAAACCGGATGGTACTTTCACGAACTCCAGAGTTGAGTCCATACAGACTCTCTTGGAAGTACACCACCCGGGAGAACAGGTCTCAGAAGTGAGAAGAAGAGAATTGGCGGTTTCTGCAAACCTTTCAACACAAAGGTGTTGCAAGGGGAATTGGAACACTGCGAGAGCGGCTGTTACCAATGAAAGGCGAGAGTTGATATACTATGATTTGAACACTTTAAAGCACCTGGTATAGATGGCATCTATCCAGCGATGCTAAAGGAGGGTATGGAGCATTTAGAGCGATTTTTAAGTACTATTTTCCGAGAATGTCTTGCTCTGGGCTACGTGCCTTCCTCTTGACAGAAGGTGAAGGTAGTCTTCATACCAATGCCTGGGAAAGATGACTATTCTAATCCAAAGAGTTTGAGGCAAATCAGCCTAACATCATTTTCGTTGAAATGCCTGGAGAGACTGGTTGAGCGTCACATTCGCGAGAAGGCGCTAAAGTCGCACCCCCTGAATGAAATCCAACATGGTTACCAACGTGGAAAGTCCTGTGAGTCTGCTCTTTATTCTTTGGTTTCAAAAATAGTAGTATGTAGTAGTATGCTGACCAACTTACTACTATGCGAACTGCAAAATCTGTCAATACATGTTTAAGTTTATGCGGATGATGTGGCTGTGCTGACTGTTGGTTAAGATCTCGGAATGGTGTGTAGAAATACATAACGCGTCGTTGATTTGATTGACAGTTCGTACCTCAGGCTTGGACTTTCAGTAAATCCAAATAAAACCACAATGATATTATTTACAAGAAGGAGGAAACTGAATGGTCTTTGCCTTCCAGAGATGAGGGGTTCAACCCTTCAATTCTCCGAAGAAGTGAAATATCTGGGAATTATCCTAGACAAGAAGCTTCTTTGGAACAAATATGTAGAAGTAAAGATGAAACTAGCTCTCACAGCTTATGGGCTGTGTAGGCAGACCTTTGCCTCGACATGGGGATTTAGCAGCTCAATTGTACGACGGAGTGCTTGGCCTACGCGTGATGGAGGAGGCAACGCTGATTGGTTTTGCAGACGACCTGGCGGTAATTGCAATTGCATAGCATCCTGAGGATGTGGAGCTTTATGCAAATGAAGCCATTCATACCATCAAGTCATGATTACGAATGGCGAAGCTAGACATGGCGCACGAAAAGACGGAGGCGGTCCTCATTACCAACCGCAGGAAGAACAACACGGTTAATATCCGGGTTGGAAATCGTGAGGTCGTCTCAAAATCAATTATCAAATATCTGGGGGTGATGATCAATGCCAAGCTGAGTTTCATGGGATAATCGAAGTGCGCGTGAGAAGGCAGCAAATGCTAGCTCATCCCTTGCAAGGATGATGCCTAACGTGGGGGGGCCGAAGTATAGTCGCAGGGTACTCATCGCAGGAGTGGTGAAGTCGATGCTGCTATACGCGGCGCCTGTCTGGGCGGAAGTGTTGAACCACGCTGTAAACCGGAGGAAAATACGTTCGGCATACCGGCTAATTGCGCTAAGGATGTGCAGCGCATTTAGGACGGCGTCGACGGAGGCAGTGTGTGTTATTGCGGAAATGATCCCAATAGATCTTCTAGCGAGCGAGGCACACTGGCACTACAAAAAACGGAAGGCAAATCCAGTCGAGGTGAATGCGGATTTCCGAAAAACCATCAGGAGAAAGTTTTGCGCAAGTGGCAACAACGGTGGGATAACTCCAACAATGGCCAGTGGACCCATACATTGATCCCGTGTATCGAGAAATGGGTTGACCGAAAGCACGGAGAATTGAATTACCACCTGACACGGTTCCTTACGGGACACGGTGGCTTTAGGAAGTACTTGCATCGCTTCGAGTTGGCCGAGTCTCCCAACTGTCCTGAGTGCGGTGCTATACTCGAGGACCCGGAGCACGTTATGTTCCATTGTCCCAGATTTCTGCAGCAGAAAAGGAGATTGAACAGCATCCTTTGGGCAGACATCGAACCCTCCAACCTGGAGGAAGAGATGCTGAAGTCGGAGAAAAGCTGGATGGAATTAAGCAGTAGCCGTGGTGCAGACAAAACTCCTGGAGTTGGATTGAGCTCGGAAGGCGGCGCGACGGAGACGTGACATGGACGAGTTGGTGTAGCGAACCGGAGCCTCCCCCGCGAAGTAATACTTCACGGTGGTCCCGCGGGGAGGGGCGGAAGAGTGGGGGTGGTTTTAGTGGGTGCGAATCCCACACACTGCTGCAACCTGACGCTGCAGCGTCTTTCTAAGATTTCCACCTCCATCCATAAAAAAAAGAGTCATTGGGAGAACTGAGTGTAGTTTTCACAACGCCTTCCGATTCTCGGATTCCCATACATCTGTTTGGTAGAACATATGATGTTATCTTGAAACGGAGAGAAAACTGGGACGAACCAGAAGAATGCATGTCAGGATATACTGACGTCTTCTACACCGATGGCTCATAGACAGAAGGTCGTTTTGGAGCAGAATCTATCTCTCGAATTAAAACGTGAAGTGGACTTTTCCTTTGGGGCAATACACAACGGTCTTTCAAGCTGAAGTGTATGCGATCCTTAGGGCATCGCAATCTGTTGCAATAGTCAAGCTGCATTGACGGCTTGATCACTTCAAAAATCGTGGAGGAATGTAGAAACCGATTGAATTCTGTTTCTAGATTCAATACGGTGGATTTACTCTGCGTACCTGGTCATTGTGGAGTAGAAGGAAATGAAATCTCGGATGCCTTAGCAAAAGAGGTTTCAACCTTCCTCATGCCCGGACCGGAACCAGCAATTGGGGTGTCGGTAGCATTGGCTGATGCTGCTATCAAAAACTGGGAACAAGCTTCCCATAATGACAGGTGGCAAAGCCTTAATGCTGCTAGACAGACCAAATTCTTCCTGTCAGAACCAAACAAACATACTGCAAAGTTTATCCTGTCGGAAAGCAGGAAGATTTGCGGAAGTATTGTGGGCATTCTGACTGGCCATAACTCATTAGCTGGGCATATGTTCAGAATAGAAATTATCCAAGATGATACGTGTCCATCTTGTAATGGGGAAGCGGAATCCACGAAACATTTTCTATGTGAGTGCCCCGCCTACGGACGCATCAGATATCAGATTTTTGGTGCTGATGTGCGCCAACTGCAGCGGATATTCCGTTAGACGGGGGAATCGAGTACAATGGACCATTAAGGTCTGACTGCTCAGAGGCTTTGTCTCTCCCCCTTCTCAAACACACACACAACTCCAATTTAGCTGAGCTTAGTACTGAAATAACGAAGGAATGGTTCCTGAAATACTGTATTTATAGTAACGTAACTTTTTCTATTTAATCTAGATGTGTTGGTCACAGTCAAAATTCGATTAAAAATTTCCACACTGAAGTGGTTCTATGCATATAATTGTTACTAATGCTACCCAATCTATCTCATCTACTTCACGCCTGGCATTTACAACTATCACGTTCTGTACAGTCGAACTGGAATTACCAACGCACCTTGTCGTGTCAGATCGACCATTTTCACTTCTTTAAATACCGATTGACGTCCTTGAAGATGACTTTGTAGAGACTCATTGGCCGCTGGCTATAACTATTCAACCGGTCCAAAGATATTTCCATAGTTTCGCGTACAACTAGATAATCAGCAAGTGATGGACCGTGATGAACGGCGGTTTTCGCAATGCGCCGAGAATGAAGATATCACAAGTGCATTTTCCATTTTCCTTTGGATTAATCCGATCTTTAATTGTGCAGTAAACCTATAATCGCGATTTAACCTCTATAAATAGCTAAAAGATGACTGTTTGTCCAAGATTTGAATATCTTTAGTACGTGCGATGATCGACTGGATCAGGGTTATGTCTGGGTGATCAAACAATATCTTAATCTGAGATGCGGGCTGAATAGTAATAATCTGTGACCAGATAGGCTTGATGAACTCAATCACGATTTCAAGTGCTGTTAAATGAAAACCAGCACTAAGGAGCCTTCATATGAATCTGTACCCTATTGGTTGCACCGCAGATCGGTCGATACTTCAGGTCAAGAAGCTCAATCCCCAGCTGAGTGAACCTAATCTCGAGCGCATCTAAATTCCCAAGCTGCCTTTTTCCATCCATTTCAATAATACACAATCTGTCGCTTAACTTGTTGGCGGCTTAGTTAATACGATTAAACGCTTGTCTTTTCAGATTTAGATTGTTCAAGGTGCATTGGGATTTTTTGCTCGGTCAATTCACTGCGCCTAGGGGAGACCTTCTGTGATGCAAGTGCAAGTAACATGCAACTGCAAAATTTATTTATCGTTTTTAATTTTTCTGGGTTAATCTGTGATTGATTTAAGGAAGTGTTACGGCATAATGCTTGGATAGGTTTGACATTTATGCTGAGTGGTATTACAGGGAGACAGGGACTGAGTGTAATGAGGCTATAAATTGAACTGTCCAGTAGCTTCGCCACGGGGGGTTTTAAGGAGGATTTAATAAAATACTTGAAAGTATTAATTAACATGCTTTTATGCATTCAGATAGGAACAAATTCTATTGATATTTTTTGCTTATATGAGTGCAGATTTGTATGTTACGTGGCGAAAATTTTCCACGATTCCGTCAATGTATTTGACGAAAGCTTACTATCTAATGATAGCCTTTCGTTCATATTATTTCTCATTTTTCCATTTAATCGTTTAATTTATGGTAGCACTTTTGGCGCTATCTCCTACTTTGATGCATCATATAGTTTTCGGGTGACCTTTTCGTCGATTTTATTGAGATTTGATGATTAAAAATAGGAACATAGCCCCATATTGATATGCCGCACAGGTACGACTACTTTTGTCTTTCAGTCAACGTTTACCTATACTTGACGAATATACTTATGTAACTCAGATTAGATACTATTGTATGTCAATACTATCGAAAATTTTCATAAAATCGACTCGAGTGGGGTTAGGTGCAAGCTCCATGCATTGCTTTATTATGGTCTCTACGGAGTTTGCTTAGTACCGTCGAAAAGAACAGGAGACTAAACTTGTTTTTGTCAATCGACCATTCAGGATGAATTTTTATGTATTTTTTACTGATTTTGTTTTTGATTTTCTTATTCTGGTTATTATTGACTTAGATTTTGTCACGCAACTAGAAGAAATTTGGGTTGGTACAGTATTTGTTATATTTAGCGAGCATCAGATCGCCACCACTATGGGCTGACTACACAATGAAAAGTGTACTGATGACCTATGTCAAAGTGAACATCCGCACCCAAGCCACGATTTGACTCCTTATATTCGCGCGTGGATTCGAGATCTGTAATTTGAGTCAATATCTTTAGATTCAACATACACCTTTCGAAATTCTTAGTGTAATAGCAAATTATACTACACGGAACCATGACAAGGTGGAGTCCGTAGGGAGACCATACTACATACATGTTCCCCACGGAGATATCGGTAGAAGACATGTCCTCCACTTGAAAGGAAACACTGCACTTAGCGCCACGTGCAGCAAAGTTCATGTCGATCGAAACTGTAACCGCAGCATTACTGCTTATATCCACCAGAAAGTCGAAGAGGAAGGCATGGCAGAAGGGAGCTTCAAACCCTAAGAGGACAACAGGCCCAATTCTGCCCATCAGAAGTTTCTTCTCCATCCCATAAACTTCAGAGTGAAACGACTCCTGGGAATGTCTGGGAGAACAGGGCTCGTGGTTTTAAACAACGGATTCACGCCAATGTTCCGGTGCCCAGGCTGCAAAGGAAGCTTCCCTGACGTAATTTTTGCTCGGAATTTCTGGTACCGTCGATGGACGGGTGGCGAGTTTTAGAAGACTGTTCGCAAGTGACTACCAGCACATCTCATTCGAAGTGATTAACGCTAGTTGTAGGCATATACCAACCCGGCGCTCCTGCTGTGCTTCGAGCGTCGCGAGGGGAGATTCGTCGAATCTCTTGGAACGGGCAGAGTCACCTGAAAGGTACTTCGGAATATCGTAAATTCAGTGATGAATCTGATAATGACAGCCTAAGAGGCTTCTATGCCGAGGGGGGCCCAGCGGGACAAGATTTTTGTGTACTGGAGGACAGGAGAAATTGAAGATTTATGGAAGAAGTGCGGCAAGTTTGGCCGTTTGGCACAACGTTCCCACGCCTGCGAGGTGATATGCGCGACAAAGCTAGAGTACAGATCAGAAAATGTGAGATTATGCAACATGATAGAAAAAAATCGAAATACCGGAATTGTGCAAGAAGGTTTTATATTATTTGTTTTATATTGTGTAAACACAAAACCTTATTAAAATCGGTTTACTGTCTGCCTGTCTATCCATCACACGCATTTTCTCTCGGAGACGGTTAGAGCGATTGACACCAAATTTGGTAGAAAGGTGGGAACTGTGAACGCTTACATTTGCAGCGAGTTACATCCTTTTACGCTGAATTTAAGGGAGGGTTCTCATACTTACAAAAGGGGGGTGCAAGATTTTTTTTCATCAAATATAGCCATGCGGGGTATCAAATTAAAGGTCTCGGTTAGTACTCTTCGAAGTTGGTCTTAGTTTTGACATTTATTGTAAAGGTGGGAAGTGCGGGGGGTTGAAAGTGATCATTTATTTAAGGGGGCCATTCTCAGGTACTACCCAACCGAAAAATCTGAGAAAAATCAGGAGGCTGCCGCTATATGGTACTTGGGCTCCGAAATACCTTCCATACCAATATCTGTTCAAATAAAGTTAATAATAGTATATTACTATAATTTTTTATAATTGGCTGGAAACCCCCCTTAAGTTCATCGTAGTACCATGAAATTGCGTATGTAGGCTATAATGTGGAGCATGATCTTACCAAGTTTGGTGGAAATCGCACTATTACTAACAAAGTTATAAAACGTCAAAGTTGTCGGTTCTTGGAAATTGAAGACTATGTATGTCGATATCATCCGAAAGTCGATACTCTCATATAATATATGGATGTATTACGTGCTACGTACTAAGAAATACAGAAAACCTTTCGTATCTGAAGCGTCCAGCTTCCGGTTTCTCGACTTGTTCTATTCCTACATAACTTAAAATTCAAAATACTGCTTTCAGTTTATATGATGATGACATCATACACACCTTAGGGTGCAATAAATTTATGTGAAATGTAAAATTTTGACCTTCTATAACTTTGTTAATAATTATTGAAACTTTGCAAAATTGTGTACTTTGTTATTATTTATAATGGTACCTAATTTCGTACTTATAGAATAAACTTCATGCCATTAATAGCTTTATTTGAGTAGATATCGGATTTTTTTCAGATTTATCGGCTGGATATGTTCTGCGAACGAGAACTATTACACTTTCCGAGGCTCACATTTTGAGCCCTTACTTCCCTACGTTTATTGCAACATCAGAAAGAAGATCAGTTTCGAAAAGTAATAATCGAATGCCTTCATTTGATACCCCACACGACCATATTCTGTCAAAAACAAATTACACCCACTTAGCACATGTATGGAGAGCCACCGTTAAACTCAATAGAAAATGGCGCCACTTGCTATATGTAAACCGATTCACATGACATATATTTTCACCAAATTTTGTAACAATAGCTTCAGTCAGGGTGTGGCACAGATATCCTAGGCACGTTAGGAAACTCATTCCACATGTAGAGGCATCTCTTGCACTGACGCACTGTAGAACAGATGCAAAGCGGGATGACTGTTTCTGGTTTCAGCCTTGCACTGAGAAAAACCGAAGTAGTCATCTTGACTATAACGAGAATCCCGACCCTGCTTTCCATATCGAGTTGACTACAGAGTCAAAAACAGCTTTTTAATGTACTGGTTTAATGCTCGACTTTAAGATGAGTGTCTTCGAGCAGGGCTGCAGCTGGAGTCTCGTCCCTGCGTCGGCTAATGGCGAATAGTGGGGGTCTTATCTCTACCAGGAGAGGTCTTCTCATGCGAGGTACGCAGTTTGTTCTGATCGACGGCGCAGAGGTATGGGCTGAAGGACGTGTGCCTTGCTCAAATACAGACACCGGGAGCTTTGCAAGTGGCGTCTCTTTATAGTACTGTTTCAAAGCGCGCCGTGATAGTGCCCCTTGGAATGATCCTTGGTGCCCACCTTGCTAAGGAACGTAAAATCATCTACAGCCGTAAGTGTGAAAATTTAAGATAGGTGGTTGCCCGTGAAGAACGCGAATGCATATTTACTGAGTGGAAACTCCCTTAGCAATATGGGGCAGATAGATTGCCTGACTCATAAGCAATTTAGATCCATGACTTAACCGAAAGCTTAGTGGGATTGACTGTTTCCTTACCCAACTTATAAGTGGGCAAGGTGATTACAAAAAAAGAGATTGAGATATCTTGATTTTGTCTTCTGCAAGCGCATGATGCCAAACGTATCTTTTCTCATGTGTAAGATGGGATAGGTTTCATCAGCAACTTTATGAAGGCACACCGGAGCACTTTCAAAACAAATTTGTCAGGGAGATGCTGAGGAGCGCTAGTAGATAGAATCATGTTGCGTATTACGTTTGGGCTTTTCTTATTGCGGAGAAGATTGAGCTCGACCGGTGGAGGGACCGAATGACAAGAGGAACCTCAGAAGACTGCCAGTCGACGGCAGAAAGGCGAAGTTCTTTGGAAATGAGGATACTGACGTCCAAAGAAGTTGGACGCAAGAAAACCGAACGTTCAATGGTAGGTAGTAATACGTTGGTAACCTTGATAATACCCTCATTTCGGGAGACAACGCATTTAAGAAAGGTAAGGCACATTTGTATCGGGTGGTGATTTGGGAGAGCTCTCATTTAAGTCTGTCCCTCTTATAGGAATATTAATTCGAAGGCGAAAAACATATAGAAAAAACATTTCTAAGGGAGTTTGACCATCATGCGGCAGTATCTATGAGAAAAATGTTGGAGCCTAGATCAAAGCCAAGGTTTAATAATCAAGTTTTGAGTTGCAGCGGATTGATGAGGTTATCTTAAAGTGGTTCCAGCAGGTCGCCGCAGATAGTAGTTTTTACGGCGGCCAAAGTTCACTATCGTGCATTTTTTGAAAATGCAGAAAAATACTGGTTTTCGACTTATACCGAACAGAGCAAACTGCAACATTTTTAGCGTACGCCCCACGATGGATTTGTGCGCAGAGGACAGATCATACACTGAAACAACCCCATACGGGAGTTCGCCCTGGTGAAGGAGCTCTAACCCAAATCCTGTTCAAACTTTTTTCTACGCATTTAACGAAACAAACAGAAGAAAGGGAAGTTAGGGAAGTGAATGGAAATACCAGTCTGAGGAATCAGATCTATGTTAACTGAACACTAAAAACCTGAGAAGGCGCCAAATCCAGGAGGATGAGTGATCATAGTTTCATCCTTGTGGTGGGAAAAACCAAAGTAATCATCTTGACCAGAAAGAGAATTCCGACTCTGTGGGGCACATTGATCGGCGAGTTGACTATAGAGTCCCCCCCCCCCCGCGGTTACCCTAAATATCTTAGTTTAAACCTTAACATGAAGATGGGCTTCGTTGAGCAAATCAAAGCAGTAGCGGACAGGAGTGCAGTTGTAGTCTCGTCTTTGAGTCGGCCATTGGCGACTGTTGGGGGCCCTATATCTACTAGGAGACTTCTTCACATGGAAGTAATCTGTTCTGATCTACGGCGCAGAGGTATGGGCTGATGAAGGTGTACCGTAAGCCTAAGTGCTGAGACGAGGAGCTTTGCTAGTGGCGTATGTTTATCACTTATGGTGATCGTGGGAGCGATACCTGTTGCACTCTTTGCTAAGGAAAGTAAATCTATAGCCGCAAGAGTAAAGACAAACTACCGAGTGGCAGCTCTACTGACAAAATGGGGCAGGTGGATTTAGATCCGTGGCTAAGAATAATATTTTAGGGCTAGGGTACAAGAAACTTGTTTGTACAAGGGTCCTAAGTAGGGTCGCTAAAGGTCTAAAAGGCACTAAAAAACGGTAGATATCTTATATTCTCTGAACATTAAGAGTCGGTGTGATAAGTCAGATCTGTAGAAAATCGAGAAAGTAGAAAATATTCAGAGCGAAATATGAAGGAAACTACTGTGAACTGGAAAAAAATTGAAAGGATCCACAATGTTGTAGAAATGGGAAGTTCAGAAAGTGGAGACGGGAGGAGAAGAGAGAAAGGGTGAATTTGCGTTGCACATTTTCAGCGGCAACACAATCATAGATACGGGAAGGCGACCAGATCACGGAGCAGTACTCGTGGGTATTCCTCACGAGGGAGTTGAAGAGAGCTAAGGAGGGTTGGATGGAGTCAAAATCAAAGGCGGAGCGAAATATAAAGCCTGACAATTTTGCTGCTCAATTGGTAACTTCAAGGCAATGGGTGTCTAAGCAGAGCTTATTGGCGGAAGTGACTCCGAAGTTCTGAGTGGAATTTAGGTATGATAAGGAATCTCCGTTAAGAGAGTAGGAGATAGAAGTGGGTGAGGATTTAAGCGAGTAGCAGGGTGACACTTTCTGAAGTTTAGCGCTAAACCATTAGTAGAACACCAACGAACCAAAGTGTCTGGGTTAGATTGAAGGGAAACACGGTCCATCGGCGACGATATAGCGGAAAACAGCTTAAGGTTGTCGGCATGGAGCAAACAGGGACATGTAAGGAGAGAGGGAAGCTCGTTGATAAAATGTAAAAATTACAAATGACCCAGAATAGATCCCTGTGGGACGCAAGAGGAGGGAGAGATTGAGTAGGATGTGCAGTCATCAAAGGAGACGCGGCGGGGTCGGTTGGAAAGGTAAGAGGCAAGCCATAAAATAAGTGGTATGGGAACGCTTAGAGACGAAAGTCTGGATAGAAGTAACTTGTGATTTACAGTGTCGAAGGCTCTAGCGAAACCAGTTTAATGGTATGCACTTCCTGCCGTGAATTTAGACATTTGGCAGCAAAGTTGGTATAGTCGAACAAGTTGAAGGCAGTGGACCTACGCTTAACAAAGCCGTTTTGCTCTTCCACTATGTGGTGGTGGACGCTGACATATCTTACCAAGATTTTGGAACAGGAGGAAAGGAGGGAAATGGGACGGTAATTCTTGGCAAGCATACGGTCGCCACTTTTGTAAATGGAGATGATGAGATCCTCATTCCCCAAACCGGGAAAATTATGACTGAGGCAGGGAAAATGTACAAACGAAATGAAAAAGGGGCATAAGTTTGGCGGAATGACTTGTATGGTGACAGAATCGTAGGTTGAGGAGGAGGAGGAAAAGATGATTTCGGCACCGAGAGGTGGCTTAGCAGCTATTAAGGTACCTCCGCCGGTTGTCTTGCCAAGCGCAGCGCAGTCTCTGTCTTTATGAAAGCAAAGTAACCCTCGAGTGATTCGGAATCTAAAACTCTGTCAGCCAATCAGGCTTCTGAAATGCAGATGACGTGATGTTGGAATGCTAAGGGACAGTTTCTGACAGATTGGTCCTTAGACCCCTTACGTTTTGATAAAATAGTGCAAAGTTGTCAGAATCATTTAAGTTCGGCGAGGCAGGCAGGCGAAGATCGCGAACCCTGAGGTTAGTCTTTTGAAGATTTCCGACTCCTCTTTAAAAAAGTATCCATAGCGCAATTCGAATTTGACCTAGGGTTATGAGATCGATCGGTTGACACTCAATAACGTGCCCGTTGTTGGATTGCTATTGCTTTTCTTGTTTTAGTATAGGAGAATGCAGCTGATCCTGTGTCTTGCTAGTTTATGTTTTTTTTAATAAGGGCTGTTCCATTTTGTTTTGCCAAAGTTCAGAGTAGAGTATGAAAATCGCCTGAGCCATATGCGCGCTCACTCTCAAATGCTAGCTTCCCCTCCTTCAGACTTCGTCCCGTGGTGGGGGTCGGCCCGTAACGATCAATTGCACTATTTTTCTCCGTCATAGGCCTGATTTGCATGGATCAAACAGGCTAGCAAGAGACAAATTAGTATCTTTTGTCACTTGGTTTGCATCAGCCTCAGAACCCCCTGGATTTTAAATGTAAACTTAGACGTAATGTATTACCAATTTCCCGACATTCCGAGCAGTTTAATTATAGCTATTTTCAAATCCCCTCGAGTGGTTCTAAAAATGTTTCACAATATTCTCACCCTAAATTTAGAACTGATCTCTTCAGCTTTTTATGTTTGTTATAAACTGTTGTAGTCGCATTAATCACAAAACTCCGGATGATATCACCAAACTTCCAAAAATTAGTTCCCATAGTTGAAACAATCCTAACCTCCTTTATTTAAACTCAGGAAGCTGAATAATCATTCACCTGATTTTCTAATACTTCATTAATTCGTTTTCATCAAAACTTGACCCTCACGCTGAGCACATGAATACCAAGAAATTATCACAATTTTTTCCGTCTCCAAAGGTGGCGCAAGTACACCATTGCAATTATCTTCCACAGAGTTGGTCTCACCTTAATTGTCTTTCCTCTAATAGAGTCCAAAGTGGCAAAAATAAGTTTTGTGAGTACATCATTTTTGCGGTGATGTAATGCATGCACTGAGCATATGAATTATTTGATAAATAGTTTCGTGGATTTCAGGTGACCACTTTTTTCGAGGGCATAGTCAAATTAACTCAAAGTGTGAATTTATTTTTGGATATTTCTTCTGGAATACGAGTAAATGGTAGGATGAGTGTTTTCGGTGGTTACTTTTTGGTCATCATCATTATTGTTACTGCGGTCATTATCTTTGTTTTTAGTTTAATGAGGCGAGCAAGTGCTAGTATGTAGGGCGACCTTACCTGGCCAATGTGTCGTTTTAGTTCTTCGGTCTTTTGATCGCGCATTGGATTGTCAAAGCCGCAAAGTCCAATTCTGAAAGTAAAAAAGGAAAAAATTATCAAATTGTGGTTTAAGCCAATCAAATCTAATCATTAATAAGATTTTTAAAGAAATTGGAATAAGTCTAAATATTTATAGTTGGCCAATTGTAAGAACGTTGATGGACGTCTCCCATTTTTTGGCCCTTACGTGGGTAGTGTTTTTTTGGGTAGGAATTCAATCAACATTCAGATTGCTACCTCCTAGAGTTAATCCTTCACTTTGAAAGTACCCCTATTTTAGGAGATTAACTCCTCGGTGCGAGGCTGAAGTACAGTGGACTAAATTGGAGTCTAGCAAGCTGATTTCAGGAATTAGATACAGATCAGGAAGAGAGAACATTTACCTCTTTGCAAACAATATTGGAATTGAAAAAAAGCCATTACCCTTGATATCGAGAGTTAGCTTTACTGCATAAAAAAATTACAGGAAATATCGATTCCGTCTGGCATATATTATTCAGATATTTGTGAGAAACATGTGCCAAGTATCTCTCTATCGCAAAGCACTCCAGATTCACATTCTGAAAACAAGCAGCTTTACATTCGGGAATCGATTACAATGCTGAACTGAGAATGAACTGGAATGGCAGTCTTAGCCATGTGAATGAAGAATATTGTGAAGAAATAAAACAAAGTGTTATCCAAACCATGAGACTTTACCTTCTTAATATATTTTGAAATGTGATTTTTAGTCAGATCATGTGTCTAAATCTTGCAACTAAAAGCGTTGGTAAAAGTATGCTCGATGTTCTGAGAGCTCAGCCTATTATAATTCTTATTGATAATAGTAGGATCTTCACCAACTTTTTCAGAATCATGTACGATACTGGCGACAATATCACTGTAATTTTGCAGTTCTATGAAAAATTTTAGAAGGGTCTGCAGTAAATTTTCAAGATATAGAGATAAAGAGTATTCCTAGGATTATATACCATATACAGGATCCACCATGGGTTTTTTTTAGATTTTTCGTTTGAGTAATTTATGAGAATGGACCGTTGAAATAAGTGACCATTTTGTAACCCTCCTCACTCTCCCGTTTGAACTTCATGTCACCTCAGATGCCTCTATGTGGTGAAACAAAGCATTAACCCTGTATGCATGTATGAAGACCGCCCCACCCCAAACTACCTTAAATTTAAATATGCATAACAAGAAAGTAGATAAATCCTACCATTTATGCAATTAGATATATTACAACAGAAAAATGGTTGAAAGAACTTTAGTATCTGCATCTTTCACGGTCTACCTAGGAACCAAGTGCGTTCTTTAAGATACTCCGTTGATGCCTCTAAGATACATCTACTTATCAATATTTTCATCTTTGCCTTTAGTTCCCAGCACAGTCTCTGAATCCGCAACTGAGACGTGCTATTTCAAAGGAAACGAGCGATGGATTTTCCGGAATATTTCAAAACTTTTAACTAACAGACGAAACAGCATAATTAACTAGAAAACAAAAACCGTTTCTCTGCCTTCACTTTAAAACTTATTGTAATTTAGAAAAAGATTACCAAAACTATCACCTCCTTAAAATTATTAAACCTTATCATTCCATAAAAGCTCATATTGTATTTATTTTGGCGGATGTTACTATGTTATTGCTGGTATTACGAACAGCTGGTTGTACGGTTCAGAGATTGCAGGGAAATCTGGTGGCGTACGACTAATTTTGGATGAAATTGACTCCAGGATAATCTAATCAAGGCACCATTGTAAGATTAGATTGGGCGGACGAGGGTACAATTTGGAAGCTATAGGGGAATTATAAAGTTCTAGTTGCAGTAAAGATACTTCGAAAAGTCTGCCAACTTTTATACATTGTGATGTATTTTCAGGTGCACTTGAGTTCTTCATTTATGCGATTTAATAACAAGTGTTATTAAGGTTTATATAAAATCTGATTGAATTCCGGGAACGGAAACGGTATCTGTGAAAAAATCAGTGATGAATACTAAATTGCACTCATTCGTTAGCCCATTGCGCACTTCGGTCGAATTCTAAGATGATTTCATGTTTTCATGATAAAGGATACCTCAGTTAACATTCGCAATTTTTACTGGTCCCTTTTTGCAGTTTTTTGTTGTAACTAGCGTTTATTTCGGTATCAATGGTTACCCCGATGAGCTAGCTTTATGGTGCGTCGTTTTAAGGGCGCAAACTGTGACTGTTATAAAAAGGGTTGGAAAGGGAACCAGAAATAATCTCTGGCTGACTAAGATATTCAAAGACAGCCCGTTGTGTTTATTGAGGATAACAACTTGAACCTTATAACTAGTAATCTTTCTGAAGTTCCCAAAGAATTATTTACCTAGTGTCCGTCGCCTGGCTCTTACTAGAGCTGGGCAATCGCGAAGAAAGTGCTTGGGAGTTTCTGTCTTCTCTTCATGAATTCGGCAATGCAAATCATAGGGTATGCCGAGTGTGGCGGAATGGTATCCTTTAAGGTCAGTGACCCATGTAAATTGCCGTAATCTAGTATGCACGCGTCCGACTCCAAAGTTGCTGGCATTAGGTCTGATTCTAGGTAGGTAAATCCTCTTTGCTTTCGCGCCAATGGTAAGGTTTTGCTATCTTTCTGATTGACCCTGATCCTTTCGTACAATACTTTCACTAATGTTGGCTTGCTTCCTGATAGAAACATCTAGTTGTTTTTCAAGCCGTTTTAACCGGCCATCAGAGACAATTTGTGGGCTGGCAACCTGCATGTTTCGAAACTTTGCTGCTACGGAATCATAAACAAGGCCTCTGATAGGGGCTGAACTCACGGCTAGCTTTGGCTATCGAAAACGAATTATGATTGGGTCTCTGTTCGTCCTGATTCCGCCACCCACTTGATGGCGGACTATGATTGATTTCTGGAATGTGCGGACGCTGCTGGACAACGGTAGCAAGAGTCCTCAGAATGTTTGATTCTTCCAACTTGAGCGATAATTCCAATGATATAAGCTGAAAATTCTAAGCCTAAGCGAAATAAGTGTTGGGACTGTTGAGAATACTTCTCTCCCACTTGAGGTAAAATTCTTTTGTATTTTGGAAAGCCAAGTGATAGGAGGCGCGAATCCGATATCGGATTGTTTTTGATTGCTACCACACCTGGGAACCGCTTTATTGACCTGAAAGAAATTGCACGGAGTTAAGTAGCGGCCTCCTAAAGTTGGTAATATGATCGTGATGGATAATGTGAATGTCAAGCAGAGCTTTGACAACACGGCCTTGCTGACCGCCACGATAATGGTGGGATGTTTGTGAATTTCAGTTGGGTTTCAACTAACCAACATCGTATGAGCAATCAGATTGACCACTTTGCGATCAGCTGATTCAGGAGTTATCTTCTGGATATGCACAACAAAAGAGGCGCTGGTATCGGCCTCGAAAGAGATCTCCATCTGATAGTCCCTTATGTTTGTTCGCGTGTTGCACCCGCCACTTCTTGTAAAGTTAGAGTGCTACGACTCCGATGTATAGAATCGACAGCTTGTATGACCCAGCTGTTGCTCAGCAATGCGATAGTTATCTACTTAATTGGATGACAGATACACTGATGGACTCGAATGAGAATATCGACGAACATTGGACCGTCATCGAAAATAATCTTATCCCGGGTGTTACGCAGGTCATTGGCTACGTCCTAAAGAGCCATCGTAAGACCTGGCTGACTATGGAAGCGGAAGTGATGGCGGGCGTGATACGCTCAAACTACGATAATGTACCAGATCTTGAGCACTACAATGTATTGTGCACCGTGATAAAAGGGAATTTGTTTTTCTGCTGGTCCGGGAAGTGGAAGATGCCGCAGAACGCATTGATTTCAGAAGTCTTTCTCATTATGAACTTTCATATGGTGGCATCACAGAACTTTCATATGGTGGCAAATCTTTTAATAGCCCACTTCTCACCGACAACCGAGAACACCTCCCCAAGGTTTTCAAATGTCATACATTTGGTGAAGTTTAGCTTCTCCCCCTTGTCTAAAATCTGGAAATGCAGTTATCTCAACACCAACATCAAGCTGAGACTGCTCTGTGATAGTGTTTTTAATTTGTTGCTATCTGGGAGTAACACATGAAAAGCGAGTACCATTGTCACTCGAAGGTTCGTGGACACCTGTTTCTATTGGATCATCAAAGTACGTTGGCTCGATACTATAGCAAACCAAGAACTTGTTCGGCGCTCAGGCTTGCCTCCCATGGGCGATGTAATCGGAAGGCGGAAGTTGAGGTGGATAGGTCACATATTAAGGACGGGCGAAAACTGCATCGCTGGCTACGCAATGCAGTGGAACACACTTTGCGAAGGTTCTCGACGAGTGTGTCGCCCCAAAAACAGAGGACGTCTCAGAATGTTTTGAGGGAGATGAAGCGCATTTTAGATAAACGCGAACGATGGCGCTTGGGTCTGGTTGACACGATACACTTCACCAGGGATAAATACCAATCAGATATCTACGTAGTCTTAACTAAAAATTTTAAGATGTGTGCTAGGTGCCCCAAGATATTTTTAATAGAGGACTTGGCGTACATTAATTAAATTACTAATGAAAAGTCACTCACTTTTTTGGTTTAGAGGGAAACTGTCTCCCACTTTTTCAGATAAAGGCAACTTATCAGGTCTTTTCCCACTTAAATATGGTTACAGGGAGGATTTTGTCTAACAGAAAATAGAGAATGCTGAAAAGAATTGGTCCCTGAACTTACGAAAGGGCTTGCTTAAATAATCTACAAATATTGTCTCGTTTCCCTTGTACTGGTCATCAGTTTCTACTAAGTCCGTAAACGTTACGCTTTAGCATAGATTTGAAATGTTTTAAATATAACCACTGGCAATGGCGTGATATTACACGATTTTCCATCTACTTATTAGGATTTCAAATAGAAAACTGCTCTCGGTTCCTTATTTCGGAGGAATCAAGTAATATGGTAAATACTCATTAAGAGGAAAAAATCTTCGCCGGGGCACGTT
The DNA here is from genome assembly GCF_905115235.1 of Hermetia illucens. Taxonomy (NCBI): domain Eukaryota; kingdom Metazoa; phylum Arthropoda; class Insecta; order Diptera; family Stratiomyidae; genus Hermetia; species Hermetia illucens. Next base: position 28,515,931 of record NC_051849.1, read on the forward strand.
GCAAATTCGTTTTTCTCAGCCAACCTTGCTGGATTTCAATTAATTATCTAATATCACTTCACCGTTCATCTAGTTGTCCATTGCAGTAGCAATAGCAAAACTGCAATGTCACTCAAACTGAAATATAAAAGACTGTTTGTTATGGTTCAGACCGGTATTTTAGATGAGATTCATTTTAAAAATTGAGGAGGCCTGAATCGGTATCTATTTGGGAATAAACTTCCTTTTATTTTCTGGGGCAATTTGATGTAAAATCAGGACTCTTTCAATTTGTCCAACTTTGAGTTTGAACAAAGAAGGAGAGATTACCATATGTGTCCAGTTTCGGGCACGTTGCTCACGTTGCTAAAGCAAGGCGACGTCTGATAGCTTACCTCTGCTCTATATAAAATCATTAGTCGTTCTTTTGTAAGAACATGAGCCAGAACATTAGCCAGAAAAATGGAAGAAAATTTCACCCGTACTGGTTTGGTTCATCATCAAATAGACGCGAACTGTTTACTATAAATTTCAGAGACGGGTAGGCCTGAGTTGCTTGCAAGAAGTCCTAAGCCCTGAAGGTCATATTGGGCAGAATGTAGAACGCAGCTGAAACGCAAGTGGGCAAACTGTATCATCAGTATTAGCCCCTTTTTATAGTGAGATAGCAGTTCATTGTTAATGCCTGCGAGGAGTCCATTCTAAGATTTGATAATTTTTCTGTCTTTAAAAAACTTTTCTAACTCTTTCCTGATGGAGCTATGCCTAAAGTAAGTAGCAGAAGCTTTAGTAACAAAGTTAGAGGACAGAGGCTGAAAAAGCAGATTTAACTTCCACATATTAACTGATGATGCTATTGGGGTAGTGCGATCCTGATCACAGATACTGGAATCATGGAATTGATTGCTGCAGAAACTAGGCATCGATTTATGCAGTTATAAACTGATTTTCGGTTAAGGGTTTTCCCGACAACGCCAGACAAATATTAACTTTTAGAATCTACAGTAAAATTATTCAGAGTATCTAGCTTTATTTAGTCTTACAGATGGCTTAGTGGCTTTAATGGTATAATCAGGATAGGTCAGTGAAATAAAGGTGCAGTAAGTGAGAGTGTTGCCTATAGGAAATGGCAAGGCTTTCCAACTGAAAGTAGTATCAATATAACTCGAATGATAATAAAGGAAATAATTGGGTTATCAAGATATTTTCTCGATTTATTACTTTGATACGGAGCTGAGTTCATTGCTTATTGAAAATAAGACATTATTCTGAAATGAGAGGTTGATGACATCCAGAATAACAAACCGTTACTGCCATCACTAAGGCTATTTTTATAATAAAATTAAGCACATTTACACTATTGGGACCCATAATTCACCAAGAAAGCTATTTTTGGTTTCCTCATAACATTTAAATTTACTTTAATTGCTCATTTGAAATTCAAGATTTACAAGTTCTTATGGAAAATTTGGCCCATTTAGTTCACTTACCTGACATCATTATTCATGGGTCATTCAAAATCCAACCGAAATCAAAATGAAATTAAATTTCGATTAAAATGAAATTTTCTCCATGAAATCGAAATCGATATTGAATAATGTCATGGCTGTTGTCATGTTTCGATGTTTTGCATAAACAAATTGCATTATCAATTAGATATTGAAAGAAAACGTGGAAAAACTTCAAAATAAATCGACATATGCAACAATGTGTGGTGAATACCAAATCAATGAATTTGCTCGTAGAAATCTAAATGTTGCAGTTTTTATCCATAAGCTTTATAAACCCATGATTAGTTGGTAATTTAAATCAACGGTCTTTATTGCTTCACCATGCCTTTGACGAATTCAGTTCAGACAATAATGAGGGCGACTATACTACCCACCCACAGAAGAGACATGAAAGATACTTAATGATTTTCGTTTGAGTAGATTGTGACAAATGGATATGTACGTTACGTTATGGAATATGGAAGTGATCAAAGTGTTTCATGCTACTGCTGGCGAACCGAGTGGAGATATTTCGCAACAACACCTACTAACTTAATACAATAATAATATAAAACGGTAAGTCTAGCGGCTTGTAAGACTCCATAACACAATCTGCCCCGTCTACAGACAATATATCTTCTAATCTAACTCTGCATACGTATCCAAACATCTATCTTAGTGTGTACATAAAACAACGCACTTTCTGTTATAAATGCGCCACTGAAAGAGTTGTGCGAGAGGAATAACGGAAAGACTTGAGATGATTACGTAAGGTTTCTGCAGTTCCCATTTTGACAATAGCGAAAGGTGCTTGACTATGTTACAGTTTGCAAGTATAGCAACTTACTAGCACAGTATCTTTTCTTTCATTAGATATTTTATAATGTCTTGAGTGTTTATGATCTGAGATATTTATAAAGTATCTTATTCGATGTAGTGTAGATACTGAGATAAGTTTATGTCGGGTTTCTTTGCATTACTCATTGGTCGTTGTGTCTCGAAGTAATGAAAGTATATGAAAACGCTTATGCAATATGAGCATAATATTAATTGAGTTTTGCAAAATTTTGAATGGATAGTTGATGTTGGTGCACAAGAAAGCATTCTTGCGAATATGGTAATTGAATTAACCCGTGAGTCATGGCTTTCGATGGGGTATTGTACATGCTTGTTTCATAACAACCGGATTATGGGGTAAATTTCAGTTTCCATTTCGAGTTGGAATATTTTCATAAATTTGACACAACGAAAAGAAAGAAAATACAAAAGATGAATACGAAAAATCATCTAGAATAGGGTGGAGTAATGATTGCGAGTCAAAACCGGGCGAATCTCTTTACGTATGAGATCAAATCCATCATTGCAGAGACAATTCGAATTTGAAACGAAAGACTTAAGCCAGTAACTTGATTTCCTAAAGTAATATATAGATGGATACAAAATTAGAAAACGAGATTATATGATAAACCAAATCTAGTAGAGTTGACTAACTGATTGAAAGGAATGTAATACTCTTTTCTCACATTCCTGCCTTTTATCAAATATGATCAACAGCCAACGATCCGAACGTATAACGAAAATTGCGATGTGGACATCATTTTGCAGCACCAATGAGCCGGAATTGAATTCATCACATCCAACAATTCTTCTTGGTAATGATGTAGCGATCTAGATAGATTAAAGGCTCGATGTTCATATTTCTATATGAGATACATATCTAAATTTTGTCGTTATTGCAGTTATGTACAGGGAAGTAATTTTTGAGTAAAGAACGTTAGATATATGAAGAAGTCACGCAATTTTCAAAGGCAAAACGCAATTTCTTGAAGGAATCCATGATCGGCGATATGGTCTAAGCAAACATCAATCAAAATTAAGACCACCTACTCATTTAAAGGCGCAGGAATTTGAAATGGAGATTGAGTAATGATTGGACAGACATATACTCGTACATGCATACATTTGACATCCTTTCCAATGGAAAAGTTCATTTTCTTCGTTGCCAACATTAGAGAAGTGAGATTTGGTAAAGGACCTCATTGGGCATTGGTTGGAATATAAGTTGAAGCGGGGTTAGATCGGGACATATTGAATTTCTGCGCATTTTCAAGCCAGGTTTATTCTTTAGTGATTGCTAATCAGTTCAGTGAAGGGGAAAAACGTTGAGAGTTAAAGGGCGCCGTGTCTCTTAGAAAGGTTTGCACATTCGGTACTGAAATCCTCATCAAATACTTGGGAAATACAAGTTGATTGTTGCCATATTATCCTCAGCCCCACGCTGATAACCCCTGGGCAATACCAAGCAGCAGACAAGATAGGGTGAGTGGCAAGTTCTCTCCGCTGTAAAAACGAAACGAGCCGACTGATCCTTAGGATTGACACAGTCACTGGACTGACATCCTGTTCACACATTGATATTGTCTTGGGACATGAATCTGAGCCTTGTATTGGATCGGAAAAATGACGACGACTACGGCAATGGCAAAAGGAATACGAATACGAATACGAATTTCGAACCTAGAGTGGACATTTTCTGTTCAGAGCTTATCGAACAGGCACGATAGACGTCTTGGCGCTCTACTGAATGAAATTATTAGGCAGTAACGTCTGACTCTGGTTTGAAACCCGAGAATGCGGAATAGCTTTTTTTCTCGACAGGAATTTCTCCTGCATCTTCATAGGCTCCATTTGGCTAGTCAATGTATATGCTCCAATGAAAGGCAAGAATAACTCAGTAAAGGACGAATTGTATAGTTGCCGTGAGTCAATATTCGATTTATTGTCGTCGAAAGGTATGAACGCATTACTCGGCAAATTAAATGGAAATGTCGTAAGGGAGCTGATGATTGGAACTACCAGGCGTCATAGTCTCCATAATATGACTAATGAGAACGAAAGCAGGCTCACCGAATTTGTTTATAGCAGAAGCATGCCAATTCCATCGACATGTTTTCCTCACTGCACTATCATAAAAGAACGTGTGGTGCCCCACCACGTGGAACAAGATTTATGTAGTCTATTCACGTCCTTATTGAAAAATGAGTTATATTTAGCAGCAAAATATAACATTGATGTCCATGAAAATTTCGTGCACTACAAAGAGGCATAGGGTAAAGTTCATTATTCGGTACTGAGCAAAATATTGTCTAAATTTTAAATTCCAGTGGAACTGATAGGGCCCATAAGATCCTGTGAAATATTATGCGAAATCATTGTTTACCTCATTATGCCTTCTCTGCATTCACCCCTTGATGCTGGGAATCAATTGATCTTTCCATGGACCTTTTTCCGCCTGTTCCCATCGTTGGTGCCAACTTCAATGATTCCTCCTGATTGGCATTTTCCACGTGCCAATCAGAGGAAAAGCCAGGTCGATCATCAATATGCACCATCTCATGTCGATCAGTATCATTTCGGCACTCGTGCAGATCGGGTTTATAGCTACAGCACACTTTTAAGGCGGTAAACAGTGTAATTCGTCAAACTGGCGCTTCGTACGGGTGTGTCGCGGGGCTTCAACATTTGCCTTTATCCTTGTCAGGGCCACGCTGACGTGTAAACATGTTGTAAACACTGCTTGAAGTTCAACCTAGCATCAAGGTATTTGATTGCTGATTTTGAAGAATTATGTGGCCCCCAATATTGATGCGAGGAGTCGTTTCTTAACAGCGTTTCGTTATGAGAATTGCATTTGTTTTATTCACAGCAAGTACTGGACATATATATCTCAGTTAGGTGCTCAGAAATGGCGGTGAGTAAGACGGAGCAACAGCCGTGTCTGCCATAACAATACTAAGTAGGCGAGGAGAACCTCCATAGTGGTGGCACCGGTAGATGCTGTATCACTTTGGCAGTAATGCAGTAGGCGAATTCTCCCAAGGCCTAATTAGGACGATCAGACCCGAATCTGCACGGAGACTCATCTGAAGTGACAGTAGATCATCAGACTTTTATACTGATACCATGTGAATAGACGTCCCAGCAAAGAGTAGTGTGGAACACCCGCGTAGACAATATATTTTCTGCGTCCATTGTCTGCGCCGAACCAGAGTCATCTTCCTTTGAGATAGCTTTCGACAAACCCAGCTAAGTAGCCAAGTACACCAAAGATCGTCAGAGGACTTCTTATAAGGTTACAAATTTTCTTTCCGTGCATTATATTTGCAGCCAATCAGTTATCTGACCATAAAGAAGCCGAAGTGTCGCTCTGAGAAAATCAGACTTTCCACAGCCGCTCCAGCACTTCCTCGTAGTCTCCAACAGACATATAGGTTTGCAAGAGGGCGGCTCACCAAACTGGGCAGCTACCTGCCCTTTGAATCTCCCCGTTACAACTCTGTAAGTGATTCTTCATGGGTTCATATCCATATTTGAGCAGGGTTGTTTTAAGCAGTACCCCTTGCTTTGCTAACTTGAGGTTTTTTTGAACTTTCTTGCAAACCCCTTGTTTTACCTCCTGATCTGTCCTGTTCTCCTTGCCACTCTTCTGGCCCAACGATACGCGAAGAAACCGATATAGCCTGAATGGCCGCCTAACGTCCTGTGTCAACGAAGATGAATTGGATTCATGAATCTGCTTACGCTTTTTGAAAATTTTATTCAGACCACTCAGAATACCTGATTCCTCCAGCTAGAGGAGAAACTTCAGTCATACGAGCTGAACATTCTGGGATTATGGAAGATAAGATGGTGTTTTGTATTTTGGAAAGTTTGCTGAAAGCAAGCATGGATCCGGTGTCGGATTAATGCTAACTACAACTGTGAGGCGCTCCACCATATCGTGGGATAGGTTAGGATAGGATTTTGCCCGCATGATTTCGAACCGGATTGCGAATCGTATTAATAGTAGCGTGTTATGCATTAATAGATACTTGTGCTGCGGATAAGAAGAACCTTTCTATGAACGACCAAATGCATGCAAGAATAGAGGCTGGGGATGAAGACCTCGGAAGTCCAACAAACTGCATTGAATTGTAGCATTGTAGAAGAAGAAGAGAAATTGTTAATTTATTATTTTGTATGATATTTGTTGGTAATATTTGGGAGGGATTAATATGCTTCCAAAAGACTTGCATATGTTGCTGGCTTTCTAACTATTTTCTTTGGTAGCAAGATGAGTAGTTATGATCCATATAAATAAAATTCTTACCAAAGATACAATAGTTCATTATATCTTTTTGGATCGTTCATGTAGAGCAAAGATGAATGCATGCAGATTTGGCATACATCAATTAGGTTGCCAAAACATCCAGCCCTTCCAAAAAAGTATAGCATAACGATTGCCTGCACAATTTTACTTTTATGCAGAGTTTAAGTACGTGATAGTTCAGTATCATGATTGACTACTTCGCCGTAATTGGTCCTATTTCATGAGATCCGGTAAAATTTATAATTAAGACAAAACGTTATTTGCATCAAGCAAGCTGGTCCTCATTGTGGATGCTCAAAAGTAACATTCCTTTTCCAGCCAGATTACTAAAAACAGCCTTCAATTTTCAAATTTATTTTTGGAGCTTTTGCTGAAATTGTTTTTTTTTAAATAATCTCTGATTCTTCGGTTATTGGGCGGAAGTGGCAGTAGACAGGTCACAAATTATGCTGTACTGTGATTATCAAGTGGGTTGCCTTACAACTACGTGATGTAGAATAGTTGAGGATAAGTGGAAGCTTCTCGGAAAATCATGGGGAAAAGTGTTTTTTATCGAAAGTAATTTCAACGGTCATCGTCCTTTCATGTGTGGAGATTTAACAAACGAACGGGGAGGACCAATTTTGACCCCATTAGGTGCTATGAAGACGGTCTGTAACTTCAAGGGAAACACACAAACAAATTTTATTTGCAAAAGTTACACTTTTTGTATTTTGATAACCAACTTGTATCCTGGATACAATTTTTAGAAAACATTCCTAAGGGCTTCAACGAAACCGGCTATTTCTTTTACTGATCCTTTGACATTCCTTAAAATTCAATCTCCAAAATCCTTTCATAGATAAACTCGAGTTTTGCTTCCAGCAAAAAGCTCCTCTTAGCAGTTTGTTAACCAAATTGAAGTTTCGTCCTTCCCAGTAAGATCTGTTGATTCATTTGGTGAACCTTTTTCTCTTTCACTTGTTCGAAAATTCTTTCGGTTTCAATAAATACTTTCTGTTTGCAGTTAGGTCTTCTATTTGCCGTGAAGATTTTGAAAGAATAAGCTTCAGCTACATGAAATTTCCTCAAAGATGTTAGTTAAGATGGGATAGGTGCTTGGTTAAATTTATAATGGTATTCGGAGGAACGCAACCGAGGATATCAACAGACACAAATAGTCACATAGGTAATATCAGTTTCCGCTTGGACACATCACTCTCACTTCTTTTTACAGTTTTTTTGCTAATCTGGAACAACCTATTCGATATTATGCAAACAATAATTTTCCATCTCCCGGTGGCGTGTACGGAGCTCTCGGTATTGAGGTTGAGGTGCGGTGGTTTACGAGTAAATGGATTGAGACAGAGGACAGGAAATATACAGCTTGACGGGACGGTTGTATGCGGTATGAGCCCCTGGCAACTTGACGAGCCACACAAAACCCTGAAAACACCTCTGAAACAGAAACTATTCACAGCTGTGCTCTCAGAGATTAGTCCCTCCTTCTCGAGGCAACCGTCGTGAAATGTTGACTAAAGAGGGTTAATGGTGATTGGCGAATATGAGATAGAGCTTAGAACAAAAAACAGAAGTGCTATTGGTCGTCGTCATCTAGCGATTGCAACGCTTCAGTGATGTTAAGCTCCGCATACGGTATACTTGTCGAGAAACTAGCCGGAAAAGGAAAAATTTGTCAGGTCTCTTTCCAACGAAGTTCGCTATTTACTTAAATACTTAAACACTGAAGGCTCAAAATTAGGGGTTCATGGACTAAAACAAGGTAGAGGAATATTTCTGTTCAATAGGTCTGGTCCGTCATAAAGTGAATGCCAACTCGGGGTTCCCTCATTCCTTAAACAGAATGAAACAGTTAACCAGTTTTGCACTCTCATTGCATAGCTATAAGCCAGGGGAATAACGTACGTCATATAGTCAAAAATTAGGCTAGGGAAGCTTGAGACGAATTTTAAAGGAACTGCCCAGCACAATTAGAAGAACCGTGGACAGGGAGGTCAAGCTTAACTGCCCTATAGGAGGAAAATTCTTCAAAACAACATTCCTCGTCAAGAAAACCTTCGATTTAATCCATCACTATCAACACTAAAACAACAGAAGAGTTTTAAAGATGCCGCAGATGAATGAAGCTTACACCAATAGATCCCAACCGAGAAAAGTGAAGAAATTATATGTGAGTCGTGCTGACAACTAAAATCTTCTTCAAAAATCTTCATGGTATAGGATAGCGAAAATCGGATTATAATTTGAGCCAGCTAGACAACCTTTCTTTTAAGGCATTTTTCTTTTCTCTTTTTAAGGTTTTTTGTATAAAACAAAACCTTTCGTTTTGACGTTTCTCTGTCGACTTGACTCTCTGCCTGTCTGTCACAAGTACGTTTCTCAAGAGGAATAAGATGTTTTTCGTCAAATATAGGCATATGGAATTCAAACTGAAAAGTTTCCTAATACTTCAAAAAACAGGTGTTAAGTCTATCATTTATTACAAATATATGGATGTAATCAACACAGAACTCATTCTCAGAAATGACCAAACCCAATAATTTGAGGAAAACCGTGAAGATACTGCTACGATATTTATGTCTCAAAATATCCGCTTATCAGCTCAAAAAGGGTTACTCTAGACCACCAAATAGCATTAATAAAAGTCATTAATTAGTATTCAGCTTAAATCTGGAAAGTTTGGTGGAAATGCTACCATTATTAGCAAAGTTATAGTCGTTCGAAGTTGTCTCTTTAGCGGTAATTTGTTACGCCTTGACACACTAAATGAATATATCATACATGGTCTATAAATTACGTGTAAAGGCTTCCGACTCTTGAGCTCTCTATATCAGCGTTTCTCCTTAGTAAATTCATACTTTTGACCTACTCCTCATTTATAGGTATTTCCTCAAAAAATTCAGATATTATCTCAGCACCATCACTTTACTCACTTTGCAAACCAAGCAACCTCAAAACCAACTTCTCAGACGATCCCATCCTTCCTTACATAATTTCCTTACAAAATAATTATTTTGTCATTGACGATCAAATTTGAAGATGTTCCATTAAAAGACTTATATCATCAATCAAACAAGAAATAGTGAAAAGACTTGGCCGTCATCAGCGGCATAACCGTCCTCATCTTCAGTTTATCCGTTACTTATCATCTTCTGCATAGCATTTAAATATCAAAAATCCAAATCACCATTATCTTAATTAAAAATCTTTCGTTATTTCGTAAAAGATACTGACAATCAAGGGGTGATGAACGGTATAGATGGTTTAGGTGATAGTGATAGAGGTAATATCTTTGTTATAACTCAGCTTGAGAGTATCTTACGTCCAGTGTAGTATGCATTCAATTGTTTCAGGGCATTAATGGAATTAATGGAAAGTAAGTACATGGAATATTATGTTCAGAGAATTAATTTTTCGTATCTAAGGTCCACAATTGAACATACGTACTGTACACGTATGTCTACTTGAAATTTACAAAATTACCAGATATCCCAGCAGCATGAATACTCATAGGTACTGAAGATGTTTTTGTTCAATGTCACGAATTGTATGGAGTTGATAACGACTCCAGATAGGTTAAATAGTCCGTACTTGATATGCTAAAATGAGTTAAGTGTGAAGAATCTTGAATTACGGTAAGCATCTTTATTTTTTCAAGAGTTTGTTATGTAATCTTTTTTGAAAAATGCAGCTAAATACATTTCGAAAGGGTTCCATGTGAAAGAAGGTTGCGAGTATGTTTTAGATAACAAATCGTGTGTTTGATGCCTAATTATCTAAATTTTAATATTAATGAGAAGTTCAAAATATCTTTCGTTAACAAGTCTGCACTGCTAGGGAGCGTTGGAATGTTTTTAAACGAATAAATGCGGCCCAAATGAGAGGGTTTGTAATTGAATAAACAAAGAAAAAATAAAAGAGCAAAGGGAAGGTGTTAGATAATTTTAAATGACCTAAGTCAAACCATTTTTTTCCATCAATTGTAACCAATACTTGAACATCTCCATTTCTGTAGTAACCATCACCTTAGAAGAAATGTCAGCATAGATCTGTGGTTTTCCTGCAATTATCTCATTTGCCGCAAGTAAAGGTTACTCACTTCTAAAATAAATTGAAAAAAATTCACACCACTTCCAGCAGATTATGGATACCGTGCATCTTTTTCATAGTTGAAGGTGAAATTCAAACAAACCAGAAGATAGTCCAAACGGAATTGTTTTCAACCAAGAAAAATGTCTATTTAATGGCTTGATTGTGAGCAGACGTGAAGGTCTTTCTTGGTGAATTTAATGAAAGAATTTCCACCTAAACGTGTTGTTTGAGAGAGTATTTAACATTGACAGAGACCAGTCCACCTCCACAGAACTGGAAGTACTCAGGAAAAATTCATTATAATTTAGATACTTGACCATTATTCGATCACTTGTTGTGATTGTTGCTATTTGTTTACAAGTCATTAAGAAGAAGCGTTAATGGATGAGCTTGGGGCATTTTGGTCAGTCGTTTCTTTATTTAAAAATGGATGATACATGCTAAAGGTGATGTTTTTAGTAATTTTATAATTATATAAAGAAACAATTTTGAAGTTATGTGTTAATTTCTAAAATTGGGAGGTAAAAAGAAGATAAATTTAAAGTGTTTGAACATCTAAATTCGATTTGTTTTGTAATGCATCAAACGAAGTAGTACAGCACTCTTGAAGTTTAGATAATTTGTACTCTGATAGAGAGCGTTGCAGGTATATAAACTCTTGACTTTTCTGCAAAAGGATGATAATCTTAAATCTTGAATAGTTGGCGGTACTTTACCCTGGCTAGTCAAAATAGGAACGAAACTATTTATATCTATTCGTATATTTAAAACTTTTGTAATCTGGCTTTAAGTTCATGATTTTGGTCTACGGGACGGTTAAGTTGACCCCATTAACACATGCTAAATGTGCGTAGTTCAATTCTCTAAAAATTATTCATATCTAGGGCGTTATAATATTGAGCACGTAAAAATTTCTACACTTACTAACTGAGCAGCTTTAAGTCATTAAATTTATTAGGGTTCAAAGGTAATGAATAGGAGAAAGGTTTTTAATAATTAAAAGATCTGAGTGTAAATACGCGGTATTTCTAGGGATTAATTATTTGAAATAATAAAAACTAGGATAAAACGTTGTTCCTATTCGCTAGTGTTGATTTATATTTTGCAAATACCGATATTTCGGGAACCACTTGTTCCCTTCATCAATGCTAACAAGTCTGCTCATCAGTGGGTTTATTAGCTCTATTTTTAATAGTCTGCTCAAATTCAAAACAAGTCGGGAAACCGGAAGCTGGACGCTTCAGGTACGAAAGGTTTCGTGTATTTCTTAGTACTTAGCACGTAATATATCCATATATTATGTGAGAGTATCCACTTTCGGGTGATATTGACATTCATAGTCTTCAATTTTCAAAGAAGCAACAACTTTGACGTATTATAACTTTGTTGGTAATAGTGCGATTTCCACCAAACTTGGTAAGATCATGCTATATATTATAGCCTACATCACTACACTGTGTTGCTAGGATGAACTTAAGGGGGGTTTCCAACCAATTACAAAAAAATATAGTAATATACTATTATTAACTTTATCTGAACAGATATCGGTGTGAAAAGTATTTCGGAACCCAGGCACCATATACTGGCAGCCTCCTGATTTTTTTTCAGATTTTTGGTTTGGGAGTTTCTGAAAATGGCCCCCTTAAAGAAGTGATCAATTTCAACCCCCTGCACTCCTCACCTTTCCAACAAATGTCAAAACTAGGACCGGCTTTGAGAAGTACTAACCGAGACCTTTAATTTGGTACCCTACATGACTATATTTGATGAAAAAAAAATTTACACCCCCCGGTTGCATGTATGGGGACCCTCGCCTGCTCCCCTTAAATTCAACGTAAAAGGATGTAACTCACTGTATGCGTGAGCGTTCACAGTTCCCACCTTTGTAACAAAACCTTAAAAAGGAGGGCTGCACTTGGTGAAGACATAACATTTTTAGTTTAAGTTAGCCGCAAGAAAAGTTAGAACGGCTGATTTGACGATGAATCTGAGCTAGTTACGGAACGAAAGAATACTGCATACCGAGTAATGTTGCATTCTCAATGGACGCGGGCACGCGCGGAGACTTATCACGAACTCCGGAGAGCGGAGAAGCGACTTCACAGACGGAGAAAGGAAGCCTGGGAGAATCAACAAGTCTGTGAACTTGAAAAGTACAGGGAGCAACCGCACCAGGCGCGGAAGTTTTACCAACAAGTCAGCAGGATGAAGCCTTACACAACTCGATATTCACCCTGTCGAAACAAAGAGGGAAATCTGATTTTCGACAGAATGGGCATATTGGATCGATGGGATGGGTACTTTGATGAACTACTGAACAACCAGAACACCGGCGAGTTGGAGGTCCCGCCAACTGAAGACGACGGACAAATACTGCCACCACCAAGTATAGAAGAAACAGCCTGTGCTATTCATCGGATTAAAGGTCATAAGTCGCCGGAATTACAGCCGAATTAGTTAGGAGGCGACCAATTACACTAAGTGGTTCATCAACATGTGCTCAAGGTATGGGACAGCGAGTCAATGCCTAACGACTGGCAAAGAGGTATTATCTGTTTCAAACATAAAAAGGAAGATATCACACAATTGCAACAATTATAGAGGTATCACGTTGCTGAGTACCATCTATAAGATATTCTTACTAGGCCGAATAGCCCCATACGCCCAGAACATCATTGGCCCATACCAAAGAGGCTTCATTCCAGGCAAATCAGTAACAGATCAGATTTTCTCTGTGCGGCAAGCGATTGAAAAACTGTTGGAATGTGGACACCAGTTGCACCATCTATTCATTGACTTCAAAACCGCCTATGATAGCATAGCCAGGGTAAAACTGTACACGGCCATGAGAGAATTCGGTATCCCGACGAAATTGATAAGACTGACTAGGCTGACCATGACCAATGTACGAGGTCAGATAAAAGCAGCAGGATCACTCTGAAGACTATTCGACATCAACAACGGTCTACGACAATGGGATGCGCTATCATGCGTCCTCTTTAACCTGGCCCTCGAGAAAGTGATCCGTGATGCTGATGTAAATGCAAGAGGTACGATCCTCTGTAAGTCCACCCAACTACTGGCCTATGCTGACGATATCGACATCATGGGAAGAACCACCCGAAACGTAAAAACTGCCTTCATCCATATCGAGCAGGAATCTTGGGCTGCACATAAGTGAAGGCAAGACAAGATATATGGTGGCAATGTCAGCACCGAAGACGAACTAACCAACAACATCAAACCACACTGGTCAAACACAAACACGAAGAAGAATAAGGATAGGAGAATACAACTTTGAGACCGTTGACAATTTCTCCTATCTAGGGTCGAAAATTACAACCGATAACAGCTACGATGATGAAATCCGTGCACGGTTGTTGTCAGCCAACGGAGCCTATTTCAGCTTGCAAAAACTGTTCAGCTCGAAACGTCTCACCATAGGGTCAAAGCTCTTACTGTACAAGACAATGATCTTGCCAGTCCTCATGTATTCCTCGGAGGCTTGGGTTCTTAGCAAGAAGAATTGCGAACTCTTGGCCGCGTTCGAGGGAAGAACCTTCCGAAGAATTTTTGGCCCCCAACGTGGGGATGGACGATTCCGTAGCCTACATAACGACGAAATCTATGAGTGATACCATGACCGTCCGGTTCTGGATAAAATCCGGCTCAATACGTTACGGTTGGCGGGTCACTTAATGGATGAGAATGATCCAGCCCGGAAAGTCTATAATATATCTATGATAGAAAAAGAAGACGAGGCAGACCCTGCCTAAAATGGAGCGATGGCGTAGGCCAGGACGCCAGACAGCTTTTAGGGATATCGAATTGGTGAACCTCTTTGCAAAACCGGGATGTCTGGAGTTCCTTATTAAGGCAGGCCTAGACCGGATACCGATTGTTGCGCCGTTGATGATGACTGGAGTGGTCATTATCCGCAAGTCTTTGACCAGCCGTCAGGGCATCCACAAAGATTAACAATTTGGTGCGTTTTACAGCATGGCGACATCATTAGACCTTACTTTTTTCAAAATGAGGAAGGAGACACGGTCACCGTCAATGGTTCTCGGAATAAAGCGATGTTAACCATCGTTCTATGGTCATAGCCCAACAACTTCGATTTATCCGAAGCCGAGGCCCATAGATAATAACGTGAATCTAGCTTCAATAAAAAGCCAGAACCGGTTTGATATCTCAGATCGTTGTTGTTTTTTAAAACTCCTTTTCTTGTCGTTCTTATTTGGTCATCCAGTATCAAACAGGAGTTTGACTGCTGTGTGCAACAGCAAAATTAGGTAGACTTCGGCACCAACAGGGTACCTATGGATCCGACGGGGTGGGCAGATATCTTATCCATAGCAATCTCTACTTTTGCCTTCCTCCGGTGATGGCCAATTATAATTCCAATTCCATTATAGTATATCTAATGGGTAAAGGGTATCATCATTACGAAATGTTATAATCAGGCAGGAATTTCACTCACTTTCTCAACTGACTTGTGATTGTGTTGGCATCCACTCAACCTAGAGCTGAACAAGTCGGGAAACTGGAAGCTTCTGAATGAATTGGGTTTGACAGACAGGCAGGCGGACTATAGATCTAATAATTCTTTGTTTTACACAAAACCTTAGAAATGGTTGAGCGGCACCTTTTTTGGCCAATCTTTTGGAATTCTTCGTCTGAAACCCTTAGTTACCTTCAGCTTTATAGTAGTAATCAGTGCCACAGGGAGAAAATCGACAATCATCTCCTTTTTTCTCCACCGTCTCAATGGACTTGAAAGTATTTTTCTATAAACTACACCTGGAAATTGGAAAATAACAATTTGAATAATGAATACGCTTTGGATATTGCCTTCATTAATGAATGTTAAAATTTAAGTATTATAATTAAGGATTAATTCTCATAAATGAAAGTTTGAAGGTTCCGTTAACAATTAAATTTTTCGTAGTATTTTTACCAATTGCAAAGATATCTGCTTTCGTCTTAATTACATTCGATTCACATTCAACCTCGACAGCTCAATTTTCTCTACGACCAATAACCTTTTCTCTAGGTATTGGGGGCCTCGCCTATTAAGGTACCCAAACTGTTTACACAACAATCATCAAATATTTTGTGTAAATAGCCTCAGTAAAAATCTTGGCAGTTTCATTTTCAAAGGTCTTGACCCTCACATGATCTCTTAATTGATCAGATAACAAAAAAGGCTTTCCCAACACACTAATCGCAGTTTTATCTATTATTTCTCAAATGCCTTCGTGGTTTTGTTGCTTTCATCTCCAACTTGTACTACCAAAATCGAACTTGATCAATTCGGATCAGTTAATTAATTTTCAATAAAAGCTCGAAACCATAAATTAGCGAAATAAAAGAATGATTGCAAAATTCGGAAAGTTTTTAGTTGACTGATCGGAATAGAGTCAAAGATACTTTGTTTCTAATTCAATCAAATCGCCTTTATTAGATTTTAATCATATAAAATTGTGTAAATTACCGAATTCAAGGCAGCGGATTTGTTTTTATTGTTCCGAATGCGTTTACAACTATGAAAAGAATGGACTTCCTTGTAAAGATACTCGAGGCACTACCGGCTGCGTGCTGTAAAGATAAATACTTGACTGGGTGTGGCGTAATTATAACAACGGTGTACAGATACAAGATAAGTACGGGTACTTGGTCCAATGTCTTGGGTATCGTTTCTTAACCATTGTGCATTGTTTCATTGGGTAAATTATAGTAGGTCGTTTTGTTGATGGAAAACAAATCTATACTTTTTTTTTGGGCACAGGAAGGTTTTTTGGTGGACTGAAAGTAGAGCGAATTGCGACGTGGTAGGTTTTTTTTTGGGAGAATAGTTTGGTATTTTTGTAAACTACTTTTTTAACTGGTGTTTCTTCATCTACTATTCGAATTTGCTTGGTTCGTTTTTAATATACGATTGGTTGGAAGGAGTCCTTTTTCTCATTATTGTAAACTTCTTCTAATAATTTTGACGTGAAGTTTTCTTTGATGGATTAAAAAAAAGTAGTGAAATGCTACAGATCAGCCTCAGATCCCCCTTTAAAATGCTAATCCGATATGTACATATTCCAGTAAAATATGCTAATCATCGACAGCACTAGATTACTATACAGTCTGCTCCTACAAAGCTTTGCTACTACAAGATATTAGTATGGATTGAAAAGTGAGAATTGAGTAGGACACAAAGGCGTACCACTCGGAAACGCCATACAAAGCCAGCACAGCATTTTCAGTTTCTGCCCAGCTATTTCGAAATTCTTGTCCCGCCGTGGACATAAGTAGTGGCGAGCGGTCGACCTTGCAACATTTATCCGCCACTCGATAACTGTGCAGACGTAAGCCTATATGTTATCCATATGTTACTCGTATATCGCGCAGAAGTAAAAGTTGTTTTTTAAGTAAACCCGAAAAAATAATAAATTACATTGAAGTGGACTGAATGTTTCTTAAATGCTCTGATCTGATCTACTTACAGAGAAGCGGTTTTTACAATAATTTTTTATCTAGTCATGTCCACTAATAAGGTTGCTACACTTTGATTAATGTATTGTTGAAGGTAGAGCACTTGAAATGTATCGGCTTGAATTAAGTGGAGATAAGAGGATGTGAAGGTATTAGTTGAGAACGTTAGGAAATTACTATGATGAAAAATTATTTCGCCAGGATTAGTATCTTATGATGCGGAAAGATATCCGCCAGAAATTCTTGGAACAGAAGCAATTGAGTTGCCGAAAAGTTGGCGAAGGGAACCATTTATAATAAAAACACTGGAGACGGTAACTGTGTGGTTTTTTGGTTCCTAAGAAGGCTTAGTTATTAATTAATCGAAAAATTTCCAGCGAAACAATGGAACATATCCACCGGTGTGGTTCGAAATTAGCTAATCTTTAGATCAAATTTGTTGACAATAGTTTCAGGGCCAAGGAAATGTCGGTCTATAAACTCTCTACGTCATCATCATCAACGGTGCAACAACCGGTATCCGGTCTAAGCCTGCTTTAATAAGGAACTCCAGACATCTCGGTTTTGCGCCGAGGTCCACTAATTCGATAACCCTAAAAGCGATCTGGCGTCCTGACCTACGCCATCACACCATCTTAGGCAGGGTCTGCCTCGTCTTCTTTTTCTACCATAGATATTGCTCTTATAGACTTTCCGGGCTAGATCATCCTTATCCATACGGATTAAGTGAACTTTGAATTTTGTCTACAACCAGACGGTGGTGGTATCGCTCATAGGTTTCGTTGTTATATAAGCTATGGCATCGTTCATCCTCATATAGGAGGCCAAAAATTATTCGGAGAATTGTTCTCTCGAACGCGGGCAAGAGTTCGCAATATTTTTTTGCTGAGAACCTAAGTCTCCGAGGAATGCATAAGTGCTGGCAGGATCATAGTCTTGTACAGTAATAGCTTTCGTCCTATGGTGAGACATTTCGAGCGGAACAGTTTTTATAAGCTGAAATAGGCTCTGTTGGCTGCCAACAACCGTACGCGGATTTCATCGTCATAGCTGTTATCGGTTGTGATTTTCGATCCTACATAGGAGAAATTATCAACGATCTCAAAGTTGTAGTCTCCTATCTTCATTGTTTTCGTTTGACCAGTGTGATTCGATGTTGTTTGATCTTTCGATTTTTGTTTTGGCGCTGACGTTGCCACCATGTACTGTCTTGCCTTCATCAATGCTCAGCCCGAGATCTCGCGCCGCCTGCTCGATCTGGATGAAGGTAGACTATACATCTCGGGTTGTTCTTCCCATGATATCAATATCGTCAGCGTAGGCCAGTAGTTGGGTGGACTTGAAGAGGATGGTGCCTCTCGCATTCACATCGGTATCGCAAATCACTTTTTCCAGGGCCAGGTTAAAGAGGGCGCATGATAGCGCATCCCTTGTCTCAGACCGTTGTTGATATTGAATGGTCTCGAGAGTGATTCTGCTGCTTTTATCTGGCCTTGCATATTGATCAGGGTCAGCCTAGTCAGTCTTATCAATTTCGTCGGAATACAGAATTCTCTCATGGCCTGTACAGTTTTACCGTGGCTATGTTGTCATAGGCGGCTTTAAAGTCGATGAAAAGATGGTGCAACTGATCTCCGTATTCCAACAGTTTTTCCATCGCTTGCTGCACAGAGAAAATCTGACCTGTTGCTGATTTGCCAGCAGTGAAGCCTCTTTGGTATGGTCCATTGATGTTCTGGGCGTATGGGGCTATCCGAGCTAGCAAGATAGCGGAGAATATCTTATAGATGGTACTCAGCAACGTGATACCTCTATAATTGCTACACTGTGTGATATCTCCCTTTTTATGTATGAGACCGATAATGCCTCGATGCCAGTCGTCAGGCATTGATTCGCTGTCCCATCTTTTGAGCATCATTTGATGAACCACTTGGTTTATTTGGTCGCCTCCCTATTTAACCAATTCGGCTGTAATTCCATCGGCTCCTGGCGACTTATGATTTTTTAGCCGATGAATTGCACGGACTGTTTCTTCTATGCTTGTTGGTGTCAGCATTTGTCCATCGTCTTCAGTTGGCGGAACTCGCCGATGGTCTGATTGTTGAGGAGTTCAGCAAAATACTCAACTCTTCGCTCCAATATGCCCATTCTGTCGGAAATCAGATTTTCCTCTTTGTCTCGGCAGGATAAGCATCGAGGTGTATAAGGCTTCATCCTGCTGATTTGTTGGTAAAACTTGCGCACCTGGTGCGTTTGCTCCCTGTACTTTTCTAGTTCACAGACTCGTTGGTTCTCCCATGTTTCCTTTTTCCGTCTGTGAAGTCGCTTCTCCGATCATCGAAGTTCGTGATAAGTCTACGCGCGTGCCTACGTCCTTTGAGAATGCAACATTACTCGGTATGCAGCATTCTTCCGTTTCGTTGCTAGCTTACATTCATGGTCGAGTCAGCTGTTCCGACGTTTCTTGCCGTTGTGGCCAAGTATTTTTGTGGTCGTATCAATGATAACGCTCTTCAGATGGTTATGAAGATCATTTGTTGATGCATCATCTCCAGGAAATTTGTTGACTGTGGTTATTGCGGCATCCATTTCCCCCTTATAGCTGTAACGGTGGCCTGCGTTATGAATGGCTTCAGTATTTACTCTCACCGGATTGTCACAGGGGGCTGTAGAAGGTGTCGTAATTCGAGCCTGGAGCATTATGCCAAATAGAAGACGATTTCATCAAGTGCACGGGCAACTCGTCAGACGCTGGCCTGGATGAAACCGTCATCTATACTTGTAAAGCATAGAATTTTGACGAAAAGAAGTCCAATATTCTTCTCACTATTAAGAGCAGAATGTTTATAGTGTCCAGTTGATACTGAATAGACTCAATACCCGTCAATATATTAAGGCTATTATGTTAAATATAAAGGTAACATATACTCAGAAGGGGCGGTTAAAAAACCCCAGGGTGAAAATATAGATTGGCAGCCATGATGAAGCACAAAATTGGAGAAAAGTCTGCTAAGCCAATAGCCTTCAACTTATAAAAACGGTTAAATTGTGGTAACTGGTCCACCAGGGGTAGGGCTAACAACTATATTCGGAAAAATAACAAAGCAAAAGAAAACGTTACAGCGCGGAAGTTTCTCAACAGCTAGCCAGATACCCTGTTTGAATATAAGGCGGATGTTACTGCTTTGCAGGAAGTACCCTGAATTGAAATGATGGAAATTAAAAAAAAAGGAATTCTAAACGAAAAAGGATATAAAAAAGTGGGCAAAATGCGGGATATGCACTGGGGATGGGGGCTGGTTAAAAATTCAAGAAATCTTGAGCAGAATACGGCAAAGAGAAAGAAGGCGTTGACAGTCGGTGTGCCGTTGCCAAAAGTAAGACCCAATATTTAGGAGAATGTTGAATGCTTTGATGAGGCTGCGAAGTAGCGCAGGATCTACTCCCACAAACCAACTGCGTGAATGACATGAAAGTGCGAATAATATTTGAACGGCCATTGGCTAAAGATGCAGCCAGTAACACAGCTATCTGTATGTGTCAAAGCTAAGTCATCCCAGTTGAGAGGGAATATTCCAGAAGTCGAATTTTTCAGACCACAGGTATCCAGCATTTAAATTCATATTTGCTGTGCTTCTTTTAGCGAAACACTGGCACAATATGAGAAGATACTAGATGTTTCAGTTTCGAACGCGGAAGTTAAAATTCTAGATTATGGCTGGCAGTTTTAGCCCTGGGGATATGGAATACAGTGGAACTAAAAACGCCATGGTTCGTCTCCGACTTCACGCCAGTAAGTATTACAGTGTGTCCGGATAGCTGAGTGGTTAGAGCACAAGGCTGTCGTACGGAAGGTCGCGGTTCAAATCTCGCTGGTGGCAGAGGGATTTGTATCGTGATTTGACGTCGGATACCAGTCGACTCAGCTGTGAATGAGTACCTGAGTGAAATCAGGGTAATAATCTCGGGCGAGCGCAATGCTGACCACATTGTCTCCTACAGTCTACTGTAGTGTACCGTTACGGTCTTGAATGAAGTGCTCTAACACACTTCAAGGCCCTGATCCAATATGGATTGTTGTGCCAACGATTATTATTATTATTATTATAAGTATTACATTAGCCAAAGCTAGTGATACTCTATTTAAGGCGATCACCAGGCAATTTCCTTCCACATTAAAAATCGGCGCTATGAGCATTTTGGTGGATGAGTTTTTGCAGTGCCGGTTTTGTCTGTTGAAGCGTTTGACTAGAATGCTACTGGTAGAACGTAAAAAGACAGTACAAATGCTAAAATGCCCAATACAGCCGAACGATGCTACCATGTTACGTAGTCAACATATTGGTGAAACCATTTGTCTAAAGGAGATTGGATTTCGCCGAGAAACAGCAAACATATACCAATTTTTGTTAGAGGATCAAACAGGCCATATGTGTGTCGAAGGAAAGTTAATCCGCGCTTTGGAAGCGTTAAGCGCTTGCAGGACTTTCAGAACGATATTAAACGAGATAGCTTTTATTATTGTGGAAACATTATCGGAGGGACGTTGATATCAAGGAAAACTGTCGCTTGGTGGTCTCTAGAATAGTCAAAACACAGGCGGCAAGGCGGAATGTGCAAGGAAAGTAGAAAGGATCGAAGACAGAGTAGGGTTGCTTTCACTTCCAATTATTGTCTACTGGACAGTAAAGTAATCCTAAAGGCAGATATCCTTTAAGTATTTCCTCCTCTCTTTCTGAATTCATCAATTGCAGCAATTAACAATATCTCCTGTTTTATTGTGGCGGGATAAAACCACCTCTAGCTATCCCATTTCGATATCCGTGACGTCAAGAATTTGCTCTACGCAACCATGAAACTAAAGTACTTCCTAGTTAACGACGAGCAACTTTCGCCCCTTCTTTACGTTTTTTGTAAAACAAAACTTTATTGGAATTGATACGATGTTTGTCAGTCTGTCTGCCATATCCGATTTACTCGGAAATGGCTGAATCAATTGTAATGAAATTTGGTGAGAACGTATGGTTCGTGAACCCCTTCGCATACAGTGGGTTTCATCATTTTGAGTTTAAATTTTTTCTATGGTCGTGTGGCGTACGTTCAATTAGTACTTTGGTACCGTGGTGAAACATAGGGGAATGAGGGCTAAAAGTGAGTTCCCTAAAATGTGCAACAGGTTTCTTTCTCATAAGTCATAATGATGCACACATATGAAATCTGGGTTTCAAAATTCACCCCATTCCGATAACTACTTAAATAAAGTTAATAATAGCATATTATAATATTTTAGAAATTACTCCGAAAACCCCCCTTAAATTCATCCTAAGTACAAAATTTGACGCGGTTATAGATAATGCATACTTTTGGAAAGTTTGACAAAAACCCAATTATTATTAACGAAGTTGTACGAGGTGAAAATTGTGTATTTCACGTAAATTGTACACTGCCATGATCATATAAAGTGGACTCATATGAATGTCGGAGTTGAAGTTGTATATGTCTATCAAGGAATACATTGATTTGGAGGTGTATGCGAATGGCAAAACCTGAATAGTAAATTTTTCGCAGAAGATGAACACACAACCTTAATACCCGCGTCCAGATTCTGGTATTTTGACTTGTTTTGTTTTTGAGATAGCTACCGTGGTGATCGGGATAGCCATTCTGGCTATCGTTAAAAGTGATATGTGTATTCGTAGGGTTTCGTTAGCCTATTAGGTATCCTATCTGAGGTTCCATTGGTCTAGAGCTAAAGTATAAATAGTTCTAGCTCTATGACAGATTGCAAAGGCAGTATATGTTGAACGACGTATCTTAAATTAAACCTAGTATCAGCAATATTTAGGAGTACATCTCGACTCTAAGTTAACGTGGAAGCACCATATTCAGGAACAACACTAATCCTGCAGATTGCTCAAGCGGGGACTTTCACCAAAGCGGATTCATACATCCGTAATAAAACCTATTTTGATGTATGCATGCATCGTATGGTAGCCACGACTGAACTTTACTAACAGCAGGAAGATTTTTTGGGATGACAGACTTAATAATTTTCACCGACAGGTCAGTCATGGAAAACGGATCGAGAGCAAGGATGTTCTTGGGAAATTAGAATATGGAACTGGCTCGACTTCTCGTAACAATGATGACCATATGCCAGGCGGAGATATATGTCATTTTATTGGCAGCAGAAGAATGGTTGTGGCAAAAATGGAGAGGTCGCATCATTCGAATCTGTTCGGACATTTGGGCAGCATTATGAGCACTATAAAGTTGTCATCAGATACTGTTGAAACTGAACGAAAAAAAAATCTTTATGAAGGAACCCGTGACCGCTGAGCAGCATTTTTGTTGTCCATTAAGAAGTGGGACATGAAACCCTAATAGGGCTTTTAATGGGACACTACCCCTTAAACTACCACATGGAAAAAATCGGAGTGGTGGTCTTCGCCATATGCAGCAAATGCAAAGAAGAACAAGAGACGGCCCTGCACTTCGCATGCAGCTGCCCGGCTTAAGGTTTTTTTCAACGAAGAGTCTGCGCATTCTCTGTCTCTGGAGATTGTTCGCAGATTCGCGACAGCAAGAACCAAAGGAAATGACCTAAGGGAGCACCACTTAAATCATTTTTGAGGCTGCACAAAGCTGGAGAGTTGGGAAGATTGGGGGAAAAAGACTGATTCGGTAGGTTGAAGAAGGAAATCCGTCTACTAATTGATTATGATTGGAAACCTTGGCATCTTACTATAATAGTATATGAACTAGTACGCTAGAAACTCTAGCGGCCTAGTTGAAAAAATTGTCGAAACTGTTAAACATTCAAAACAGGGACGAAGACGGCTACGGTTTCGTACCAAGGCAGAGGGAACTCATCAGACTCTGCCCCACCTCTGCCCTGGGAGCAGCGTGACCGAAGCAGCTCGCAGGTGTGATATGCTTCCTTTTATAATTCGCAAAACACGACAAGGGGCGAATTATATTCAACGTAAATCCGCCCACAGTTCAGACCAAAGCTTGGCCAGAGCTACATTGACAAAGCAATGAATGGAGGCAAAGAACATACTGAATCTAATTATTTTTAATACCAATTTTCCGTGACTCTGAAGACTGATCTGCCAATGGCTCATTGCAGTTTGGACAATCTCAGGCAACCTGTCAAGAAGAATTACGGAAGCATTTATTCTTTATTCGAAAACATTGGAAGGGTTTCTTCTCAATTCATTTATTTTTTTATTTATTTATTTATTTATGTAAAGAGGACAGTAATTATGCTGAATTCAATCAAATATTACGTACAGAAGTAGGAATTAGTAAAAGGATAGCCCAGACTTAAACCTATAGTAATAGGAGGAACCTCATGGGCCAAGGCAAAGCGTATTATAGGACTGACAGCGTCTAGAACTCGGGGAGTGGAAATCCAGTTCGAATTCTGCGAAATCCACAACGAAAAAATCTGGGTTGTGAGTTCTGTATGAAGCCGTGTGGTAGCTGATATCCATAGAGGCGAAGCAGTAAATCAGGTTTGCAGAAAGTTTAAAAAGGGTACACATATCAAAAAAAGTTTTGCGTTGTTTTACGCAAAAGTGATTAGAAGAGTTGAGACAGGTAGGGTAGTAGTGATTCGGAAATTTTTATTAAAAAGGAGGTATCCGGTAAAATTGAACCTTTTCAAGGGCAAGATATTCTTAGTTCCAGATCACGGAGCCATATTTACAAATGTTTCGCGAGAGTTGAAGAGTGTTATGAAGAGTTCAACAGAGTCGAAATCAGCAAAGGAGCCCAGATGAAATCAGAAATTCTGGAAACATAGTCGGTGGCATCAAAACGTCAAAGGTTGCGCTGAGGTTTCGGATGGAGCCCAGATATAAGAATGTTTGCTCGCCAATAAGTAAGGCAAAGTATGCCGGTTTTTTGTTCCAATTTATTAAAAGGGCCCGAGTGGAACAGAGTATCTAAGAGCAGACGAGTTCGCGGTCTTCTTAAAGGATACAAGAGTAACTGGGGAGAGGAGAAGGTTGTTGATGGAAAATGAAAACAGTAATGGACCCATACTGGATCCCTGTGGTACACCAGACGAAGGTTGAAGGAAACGGGATATGCAGTCATCAAAAGAAGTGCTTCAACAACGGACGAATAGGTCGGAGGTGCGCCATTTAATAAGTAATAGGAGAATGTTAAGTAAGGTGGCTTTGGGTAGAAGTATCGTATGATAAACAGAGTCAAACGCCTTAGAGAAATTCGAAAGTATTTATGCACTTCCTATCCGACTTTAAAAATCTGACCACGAAGTTGATAAAATCTAGGAGTTTCTTAGCAGTAGACCGGCGTCTCATAAAGCTTTAGTTATGAGATACTCTAAAAGAACAATCAAAAAGTCGTTGATATATCCTGGCGAGAAACAAAATAGATATTTTGGATAGGATATTTTGTTAGAATTTCGGTGAAATAGCCCTTTAAAGTGCAGCGTAAAAGCTCCTAGAAGTTGTTGCTTCTATGCTTTATCTCTAAGAAAATACAAAGTAATCCATAAATTCCCACAATCCTCTTGATTTTCATTTTTTTGCAGGTAATCATCTTAGTTAGACGCTCGCTAGTTTCAAATCCACAGTCCATAAAGTCTAACTAACTTTCCCTCCATATATTGCAACTAGAAATAAAGTACACACCTGCATGCCCTACTTGGCTTCCAGTCCAAGTTCACAGCTAACTAAATTTAGATCTATTTCGAGCCCTCCCCCTACGCATTGTGATCAAACACAATTGTCTCCTTAATTAGCCAACAATAACAAACGAATGAGCCACATGTATACCATTCAAAATTGCCACACACAAAATCCAATTACGAGGAATATTCTTCATTTTCCTCTTTACGGCGCTTGTTTAGTTCGTTTGAAAAGGATGTTTGTTATTTCCAGACCATTAATGCATCATCAATAAAAGAATCTTATTTTGCAATAATGCACCTTGTGCTGCAACATTGTGTGCTTCACATATACCGAGATGCATACGTTGAATTATTTTGCATCCTTGGTGGTGAAGGGAAAGACACAGTCACTTGAATATCCCATGCAAAAGAGGGCCCTAACCATAAGGGACAACTATAAACATAATGGGACAATATGCCGATAAGGATCACCTACAGTCGCATTTAAGAAGTTGAGATTCGAAAAGGTACAAGAGTGTAATGTCGCTTCGGTGTCCCCAGGTACATGGCGACTAATTAAAACAATTGCATCCGCTAACTGGGAAAAATAATGAAAATAAGGAAAAGTGAGGGTGGGATAAGCGCTTGCTGACCACACCAGCGAGGTTCAAGGGTCTACCATAATAAGCGCCATAAGACACCGCCCGGTACTAACATGGAGTATTGTTTGTTAGTTCCTTGGTTTGCTCGCTACTTTTTGTCACCTTGAGAATGAACACCCATTCGTTCCGTTCATTACTGATTAGTCAGCTAGGAAAACACTTTCCAATCGCGCCTTGAGGTCCCTCTTGCTATTAGCGCTGCTCATGTGCATGGGTAGTAGCCAATCTTGATATTTTCCTATTTGGTGTGAGGTGAGAAAACACGTGTGGCCCTTGTTGCGAACCTTGTGGTGTACCGATCGTTACAGTCTGTAGCACAGCTATCTTACGAAGAACACTTTGTTGAAAAGATTTTGGGTCCCTTCTTGGAATCACCGAATCTTTTGTGAAAGTTTCTGTTAAATTTCATGGTCAATATATGCATTTCACTGACGCTAAAAATCGAGAATTGAGGAAATATTAATCTAAATTTTGACTTTATAAATTTTGTATCTTAGGCAAACCCTTACTATTTTAAGACATGGATATTTTCTAGCACCGTCTATTCCTTCTTTATTCATTTTATTACAGTTCACTACGATAGAACAGCAATGAGTTTTGCAATGTTGCTCTCGAATCCTGCACAGTAGTTAGAGCTGAATTTTGCAATTACAATTGCGAGATACACAGTGTCTTTTGTTTATTCAATTGCGCATAGAATCTATGGCCTCGTATAGTATTTCTCATATCTAGTTATTGTATTCTCGTTAGCATTGTATCTTTAGCACTAAAGGCGACTAAAATTTGCGGAAAGATCGTGAAATAAGGAATTTGTATATAGACTTTAGAGGTTGCAGTAACTTTAGATCCAATCTTTCTTACTGTTGTATGGAATTTAGAAAATGGGCGCAGTTTTGAAGATTTAGGTTGACTCATATTTTCCAAACAAATTGGTTGAAATTAGCAATACGTGTGAATGGAGAACTTCTTCTTTTTAAATTTTTGACTCGTTCTGTCCGAGGGATCCTAACTCGCCATCCACCTGATGTTGGTCTGGACCATATGGGTAGCAACTTACCCCCTCTTTTTTTGGACCACGGACCGCTCGTTTCGGATTTCACCTAAGTTTCAGAAATAAGTGAAGACAGCTTTACGGTCCAGCAGGGGGACCAACAAAATTTGGTCAAGTCCGATATCAAGTGGATGCGGACTTAAGATCCCTCACTCCTTAAATAAAGTACTTCAGCTCTGGCCAAGCTTTGACATAAAGTATGGGCGGATTTATGTCAATACAATTCCCAGTTACGTCAAGCTTTGCGAAAGTGCGTTTAAGATCTGGGAACCGTTTCGGTCACGCTGCTCCTAGGGCAGAGGTGAGGCAGCGTACCACGCCTCTCCCCTGGTACGAAATTGTGAAGCTGATCTTCACTAGAATCTGGCATAGGGGCGGAATGATTACTAAGGAGATTTCAGGAGCTTCTTAGGTTCTATGTAGGCACTACCTCGGAAGATCCATTTGGGGTTGGGTTTTCAGGAGTATAGAGATTTTAGATTGTAAAAAACTACCAGGTCCTTTTATTTGAATATCTTTTAACCGTTACGAACTAACTGTGTGGATGCAACATACAACATTTTGGCCCGGGAAGTCAAGGGAACATAAAATCTAAATTATTGGCATTTCAAATAGGTTGAGGTTGCAAACATTGGAGAAGTGTCCACGAAGGATTTACATCATTCTGTTACATCGCTCCACTATTCTCGGGGAATATGTCTAGATTTTGCTAATCCTATTCTTTCTTTCTGTCCAAAATTACTAGCTCTTCGACTCCTTCTTCCACTGAACTCTGAAAAATTTTCCAATTACTGATAACCAGATGGACAGTTTAGATAATGACTGGATAGGTTCGTGATAGCGACATAGGTATGCGAATACAATTCAGCTGTGTCCGAAAAAATTGAACGAGAGGTTACTCTGCAATTCCAAATGAATGTCAAATTTGGCTTCTGATTCCCTTATGATGGTACGGTTGGAGAAAATTAGAATTCGAATCAGGGATCAAGCGTAAAGTGCAAGTGGCTAAAGAGTGAGAGCCAATCCGTGTTGAACTCGAAATTTCGGAAGTGCATTAACAGGAAACTTATATCGAGAAAAGGTTAGCACCACTAATAGGCCATACGGGAGATGAACCGAAGCAACCAAAGGCGAATCATCCTCCTGCAGTGAAGAAGGTGCAGGCAGGGCCCCAACCCAATGTGGAACTTGGCCTCTAGTATGCCAACTCTGAATACCTTGGGCACCTTCAGTTTTAAATAAGACCTTTACCCTGGTGGCCGCGCCAAGCATGGTGAACATTCTAACATTCTTTCTTCCTGATCACACGAGTATCAGGACACGAATTCAAATAAAAACAAATGAACAGACGAAAGACACATCATTGGAGGACGAGCTGCTGGAATCTAGCCAGGAGACAGTAGCCGTCGAGGGCAGTACAGTCGGCGCAGGTAGTAGCACCGCTATGCTGGAATCAACCGCGGGGATTTCCCAGAACGAGGTGGGAGACGGACTAGCGGTTTCCAGCTGGCGAATGGCAGTTCCCCTAGCAGCTAATTATTACTGGAGTTGTGGACCAGTGTTGAGGTCAGGCTGTCAGAGATGGTCATCGAGCATCTTCTGAACGGCAATGGCACGTGATTCATACTCTCTTTCGATTCCTCCCAGGTGGTCCGTAGATTTCACATTATAACATGTGAGGACTAATTCTGTGTGGACTTTTCCTGGTTCGTGGGTCGTTATGATAAGCGATCCCTAGAAGGGTGAAAAACTCAAAGTCATCCCCTACGTCGAGATTTTCAGAAATATTTGAGCTCTGCCTAGTGAAGATTCGCACAGATAAGGACAAACACATCCAATCCCTACGCCTTCAAAAGTCCAGAATTCCCATGGACGACTGGGAGATGAGGAACCCCAAGCAAAAAGTCAGCCTCTCCTGCTTCATATAAACGGAGCAAAGTGCGGTTTGAAAAGGTGAAAGTGCTCCTCTTCGGCTAATCTAGTTGTCTTCCTCCTAGAGGAAGACATCGACGTCGCACTAGTACAGGCGCCCTAGATCGGAAGCGACCGTACCATCTAAGCGCTCCAAAGCAAATACTATAATTTATTCCACAGCACAGGAGACGGTGGTCAGGACAGACCTAGAGCATGTGTCCACTTTTTTTGTGTTCAAATTTGAGGTCCAACGAGCCAATCATGATCAAACAGGCGGGAGCAGGGGGCGTGTATACTTCCTCGGTTTAGATGGTTCACGACCGATAAGCTCCGCCCAAATAACTGAAATATTTTAGGTCCGCCATAGCAACAAAGAAGGCCAATTTGTTGATAGGCTACGACGTCAATCCAAAGCAGACGCTTTGGAATAGTTCGGAAATCAACGATCTTATTATTATTATTATAATACAAATCAATCGTTGCGCAACAGGGGTAGTACACTAACCTTCCTTTGTCCCAACTCGAAGAACTGTGACGGTTGGGAGGAGGTCCTTGATATACCCTACTAAGTAACAATGGGATTCTTAAGGGGGAGAACTGGAGAGTGGCTACTTTTCAGTTTACACCGGATCGACTGGAGAAAGAAAGTTGGTCAAGTTATCAAGAACAAAGTCACCGGTGCGTACATTGGTAAATTTGGCACGAGAGACGAACTAGAGTCAAAGATCGTGGTTCTGGAAAAGGCATTCGATACCACCTTTAAATTCTCTAACATCAAGAGGACACTGCGACCGTGATGGAATGAAGATCTGCCTAGCCTCAGGAAGCTAACCAGAGAGAGAGATCTAGAACATTTGCTACAAATACAATTATGTGTAACTATACCAACAAGAAGCCAAGTCGACCATCAAGACTGCCAAGAGGCGGTCTTGGTTGGAGTATTGTTGGAACATTGAAAGCATCAGCGAATCTGCAAGGCTCAGTAAGATTCTGTCCAAAGGACAGATTAGCATGTCTTCTCTTAAAAAGTTGGAAGGCTCCTGGACGGTATTTTCTGGTGAAACTTTGGAGCTTCGGGTTCTGACCCACTTCCCCATTTGCCAGGAAGACTGTGAGTTAGAGTCTTCCTTGAAGGGTATGCCGCCTTGCGAGACTATCAAATCGGTAATTGACGAGGGTTAGGTCGGCTGGGTAATAAGCAGCTTCCCCGCATATAAATCTCCGGATCCAGATAGCATAATGTCAGTCATATTACAGAAGCAGTAGAAAAGGGCTGTGGTTGTGCCGTGGCTTGTCGGAATTTACCAGAGTTTCATCTCTTTGAGATACACACCACAGTCTTGGAGATGCGCACGAGTAGTTTTCACACCGAAAGCCGTCAGGTGAGACCATGAGTCCTTCAAGGCCTTTCGACCAATCAGCCTCATCTCTTTCATGTTGATGGCTTAGAACGTCTCCTGGATATCCACTAAAGGACGATTATGAAAAGAATTCCTTTCTCAAAATTCCAGCACGCCTACCTCAAAGGCAAATCTACAGAAACCGTTCTCCACGAGGTAATTGGCAGGGTTGAGCGATCACTGCAGTACAACCAGTATACTTTGGCTGTCTTCCTGGATATAAAGGGAGCAATAATAACGTGAAGGTTAATAGTAACGACGACTTGGTGATATTAGTGCCAGGGTTGTTTCCTTCCGATATAAGTGACATCATGGAAGAACTAGTAGGAAAGTTGTGCATGTGGGCATAAGTTGCCGATTCGACATAAATCCAATCAAACGCAAGTGACTCTGTCCACCAACAAGACAAGAGTACCCGAATTCCACTTACCGCAGTAGAATGAACAAAGAGTGATTCTTGCCTCCAATGTGAAGTCTCTGGGTGTTCTCCTGGATCCGGGCCTCCAATTTAGATTGAACGTAGAACTGTGAGTTAAGGAGGTTTGTATGGCCTTTTACCGCTGCAGGAGAATCATTGCAAAGAAATGGGGTTTCCGGTCGAGGATGATTCTCTGGATATACATAGCTATTGTACGCCCCATCCTAATGTACATCTCTATTTTATGGTGGTAGGCTTTCGGTAAAAAGTACAACAAAAGGAAGCTTAATAGGATTCGGAGAACAAGGTTCAGCAGTCCTGTCCGGCAGATGCAATCAATGTACTCTTGCACCTCCTCTCTCTAGATAATAATAATAATAATCGTTGGCGCAACAATCCATGTTGGATCAGGGCCTTGAAGTGTGTTAGAGCACTTCATTCAAGACCGTAACGGTACACTAGGAGGCAATGTGGTCAGCATTGCGCTCGCCCGAGATTATTACCCTGATTTGACTCAGGTACTCATTCACAGCTGAGTCGACTGGTATCCGACGTCAAATCACGATACAAATTCCACTGCCACCAGTGAGATTTGAACCGCGACCTTCCGTACGACAGCCTTGCGCTCTAACCACTCAGCTCTAGACCACCTCATTAAATGTGTTGTAACGTAGTGCGCTGTCAGACTAAGTGAGTTCAGATGTTGGACAGCGAAGCCCTACGGTCATGGCAACATTTTCGACTTCAAGAGATCTGGGCATACCCTAGGGACTATATCATACGCAAGCTCAGCAAGCAGGGCAGAGTAGAAGACCCGTAGCGGGTTGAAAAGCTAGGATACAGTATTCTTTACCGACGGATCAAATATTGTCTGTGGAATCGGTGTGGGAGTTTTCTCGAATTCAGACACTGTATCTGAGTCGTACGGTCTTCCAGGTTTCGTAGTTTATTCCAAACGAAAGTACTCGCGATACTGGAAGCCTGTTGATGGCTAGGGCATGATCTGAGTCCCAAGGGTAACGTAGTCATTCTGTACGAGAGCCAAGCGACCATTAAAGCCTTGCACTCAGCGGACCTTACGCGACGAAGGCTCACCATCTCTGCCTGTGTGGTGCACTTATAACAAAAGCCGATCGCGAGAGCTCTTGGGCCAAACGCGGGCAAATGCATACAATATTATGGCGGTCTGTATGGTATACTTACCTATAGGATACCACGCCGCCAGAATCAGCATACTCTACAATTCGCATTGCCGAAACTAGGGAGAAGACGGAGAAACCCTCAGGTATTTCCTTTGCGATTGCCCTGCTTTAGTTATGGACACTTGGTAAACCATTCTTTGAGCACCTCAGAGAGATTTCTACAGGGTGGGAGAGCTACTTCCCTTCGTGAATGCTACGGGTCGACTCTGTGCTGAGCTCTGAAACTCTGCCTCCTTGCTCCTAAAGCGGGTCTTAGAAGGTTGTGACATCAAAACGGCGCACTACAACGCTAATTGAGCCACTGATACCTATCTATTTTAGTTTAAATATAGCCGTGGTTCCTTTCTGACCAATAGTCATCAAGTTCATACTAGCCTCGAATTTTTTTCCAACTGGCGTTTCATATCCAAATTAAGGTGAAATCATTTCACTTGATTGGACCAACGAGCAAATCGAAGAAGGTCTCAATCGAATAATTTGAGTGTGACCTTCGATGAGCTATCTTGTTATGTCGACATCCTCGATCGTGCTAAAAAAGATATCTGGGGTTAACGGGCCTTCTCCGACTTTATGTTAATCCAGCCTTCCTTAACACTTTTCAGTTTCGTCGCTAAAAACTTAAAAGCTTCTTTGAGTATTTCCCTATAATTTGGTCTCCTTTCAGCAATTGTGGTTGCTTTGCTTTTGAAAATCCACAAATTCACCCTATCCATATCCTTTAAAAAGGATTTTCCATGCTTCCATGGATATTATATTACACATTACTTCTCGTACAACTCGAAGCTGAAGTATTTTTAAAGTTCGCTTCTGGAAACCCGATAGTTACTTTCATCCCCCAATCCGGAGATTATCTTGATCCTGCCCAACTGCTTGCTTTAATTCAGCCTCTCTTCCTAGCTTAAAGCGTAGAAGAAGTTATTTACTTTGTCCCTCTTTTGAAGACAATATGTATTTTGTCCTCTGAATATTATTCCTCTTTATAAATAAAGATAGATAATAGATAACTAGATACACTGAAGATGGAAAAGATTGTTTTCCGATATATTTTAAGCATGTTGTGCTTCAGGATTTGTACTTAGGAGCTGAAAACATCTGACTATAAGTAACAGCGCGAAAGTGAGATACTTCTTGATGAGTTGTCTCTACTCTGATCGAAACTGTGGTTACATTTTACTCGAAATAGAATAAACCAATCAGTTTAAAATATCCTTTCAATGTCTGTTGCTATCTTCAATTCAATAGACAAAACCAGGAGAAGAAAGGAAATATTCGGATTCTGTCTGTGCAAAATGCACAAATTTACGTTCATGCATAAAATAAATTTCAGACTAAAATCTCATCTTATTTTTTAACTTTAACATTATTTATTCTGCATTCCATCTGATTCAAGGATGCTTGGAGATTATAATCGCCGCAAAAACCACATCAGTTTTTAGAATTTTTATCTTACAATTTTCTGGCTTCATCATCGTCAGTAAGATGACATTCCACCTAAATTTAGTAGTTTCTGGTTTTTAGTATTCAAGACCATTTATGCAAATTTGAATTATTTTATATGACTTGCACACAGATACAGCAACAGCAGATAAAAGAAGATGAACAAGGTATTTTGTAAATAATAATTTCTGGTTTTATTGACCTCTGGCCTTAGCCGGGATGACGATGGTGTCTTGTTGTTTTACTATTTTATTTTTTACTTATGAGGACATCGAGATATTGCTGCGAGTTAAGAAAAGATGCTTCATTGCAAAATTGTCTATTGCTCTATTCGGATCAATTTTAAATATATTAGATATGTGAAAGATTGTTTGTATTATATTTTATTATAGATACAAATTATATTGTTTATTTATTTTGCATGTTACACATTGTTAACTTAGATGTAATTTGTCATATATATATACCTGTGTGGAGTTGCCAAATCTCCCATCAGGGCGTCTTTTCGTGCGGATAAGGGATTGCTCGACGAACGCATGCGGGTTTCCGGCCGTCGATATCCAACGACCACAGTGCCTTAGTAGTGGGAACCTTGGCTACTGTGGCATCTAATGTTACAAGCGTACAGAAGAGACTCGAACTGGCTCCATTGACGGACTCGTTCAGAAAGAGCTCGGTTCTTCGCAGATCCCCTCCCACACGGGCACAAGCCCCCGCGATCGCTATCCCCAGTGGGAAATGCGTAGCGGGAATCTTCGAGGAGGAAGAATCCTTGACGCCAAATCACCCGAGCGATGTTTTAGGCGACGATCAGTCTGGAGCTGCCTTTACCGCCTTAGGTAAAAAGATCATGGAGCTGTGTGAATTCATAAAGGAACACGCAGGAATATTCACCAGAATATAAGGGCCATGATAAGAGGCATGCGGGCAAGGCCCAGGACGAACGAGTAAGGAAGCCGTCGATTGAAAAAGTGAACCAGGCAGCTCAAGTGACGCCTGTTCAAAATACAAAAGGGGAGAAACCTGGAAAGAGGCTGCGCGAAAAGCTGAAGGACTCAACAGGCCAGCAAGCCCCGGAAAGAACACAGGTTTCAACTCCCAAAAAGGCGGTACCCATGAAAACTACGATTGAAGCTGCCAGTGAAACTATTGCAGCGGCTACCTCGAGAAATGGGGTCGGACCTTCAAAGGCGGATCCGGAAGTTTGGAGAAAAGTGGAACCGCGGAAATGAAACGATCGGGGGAAGATAAGACCGGAGGGGATTATAATTTCGAAACGAGGTAAAGGGTCATACGGAGATTGAAAGCAGAACCCGAACTCACCAACTAGAAGACAATATCAGCTGCATTTGACGGTCCCAGAAGGGGGACCGCGGACAAATTCTTAAGCCAAATCTGCTATAATCTGCAAAGACATAGATGAAATCACGACGAAGGAGGAGGTTCCCGAAGCGTTGAAGAAGCAGTTTGATTTTGCCGGACTACAAGAGTCAGCGGTAAGGACGCTGAGGAAAGTCTTCGGGGGGACCTAAACCACCATCAAGAGCCTACCAATAGAGAACGCACTCAAACTGTTAGCAGCAGGGAGAGTAAGAATAGGCTGGGTTATGTGTCGTCTTAGGGAGCAGGTGGCGTCAAAGTGGTGCTTTAGATGCCTTGGCTTCGATCACATTGCGAAGGCATGCACTAGTTCAAATAACAGGTTGAAACAATGCAGGAAATGCAGACTGGAAGGCGATATCAGCATGGATTGCGGAGCTGATCCAAATTGCCTACTGTGCAAAGGGAAGGAGGGTGTGGGTCATCGGCACATTGCAGGCAGCAGTAGGTGCCCGGAATACACAAATCGCAGATGAGGTTGATACAAATCAACCTCAACCACTGCGAGGCGGCGTAGGATCTACTCTCGCAAACCATCAGCAAGAAAAACATCGATGTGGCCATAATAAGTGAGCCATATCGAAACCACGGTGGTAGCATTTGGGTCAAAGACCAAACAAGCCAAGCAGCGCTATGGGCTTGTGGAGAACACGCCTCCGGGGAAATAATGGAGCACCCGGAGGAGGGCTTCATCAGAGCGAAGGCGAAAGACGTCCACATATACAGCTGCTATGCTCCACCCAGTGCTACACTCGCCGAGTAAGAGCAGATGGTTGCCGCTCTGGTTTTGGATGCAAGAAGTCGTTGGTCGACCATAATAGCAGGCGATTTTAATGCGTGGGCTCTTGAATGGAGCAGCCGGAAAACTAATGTGAGGGGACGTGTTCTTCTCGAAGCATTCGCGGAGTGAGACGTGATACTGGCGAATGGACTTCGTACACTTTCCGGGGAAGGGGCCTGGGGTCTATAGTAGACCTGACATACGTGAGTGCCACTTTAGCCAGTAGAATCGCTTGGCATGTCAGTGAGGACTATACTCACAGCGACCACCAGGCAATCTGCATAGAAATCAAGGACGGATTGAGCTCGAAAGGGAGTTCTCACAGAATGTCGGGTGGTATGCTCGGCTGGACGGCGAAAGCTTTCGAGGGGGACACGTTTTCCGCGGTGCTCACACCCGACATATCTCTGAATAGTTCGGCTAAAGAAAAAGCCACCCAAATCACCCTAAGGGTGACGGAAGCATGCGATGTTACTATGACCAGAAGCTGATTGCTCCCCAGTAGGCAACCTCACTACTAGTGGAACAATGAAATCGCAAGTTTGCGAGCCGCATATTTCCGGGCAAGAAGGCTTTGCCATGGGGCTCAGGGGAAAGCCTGGTGGCGACGGTCGAGAGGAGGCACAGAAGCAATTGCATGGCCACCTAAAAGAAGCCATTCGCTGGAGCAAAAAGAACTGCTTCAAACAGCTGTGTGACCACCCCGACATAGACCCTTGGAGCGCGGTCTACAGAGTGGTAATGAAAAGGCTGCGGAGAACACGCCAGGTAACTTGTCCGCGCCTCCTGAAACAGATTGTTACCACTCTATTCCCTCATCACGAAAATAAGGGGAGGCAAATGTTTGTCCAGCTTAATGAGGGTATAATACCTCCAGTAACCGTGGAGGAGCTGCGGCAAATATGTGGTAGGATCGGTGATAACAAGTCACCAGGTTTGGATGGTATCCCCAACCGGGCTTTGAAACTGGCAGTGAAAACTATGCCCGACCTTTTCGCCAATACCTTCGAAGGGTGCCTAAAAGGAGTATTCCCTGTCCAGTGAAAAAAGCAAAAGTTGGTATTGCTTCCGAAGCCTGGCAAGTCACCTGGAAACCCTGCGTCGTATCGTCCTATCTGCCTGCTTTATACAATGGGGAAGATGATGAAGAGAATCATCCACAACAGACTTCTACACATCATCGAAGCCAGCAATGGTTTGTCGGAACGCCAATTTGGATTCCGGCGTGCCCGCTGTACGGTGACCGCAATTAGCATGGTAGTAAACCAGGTAAAAGATGCACTGATTTCTGGCGGCTGCTGTGCCGTGTTGGCGCTGGATGTCAAAAACGCATTCAACTCGGCCAACTGAAAAAGAATTAAAGGGGCGTTGGCTGATATAGGTGTCCCCAGATACTCAGCGAATTTGGTGGAAAACTATCTGTCAGAGAGGACTCTCTGGTTTGGAAAAAGTGATGGCCCCAAAGAGTACATTGTTACAGCCGGGGTACCACAGAGATCAGTACTTTGTCCCCTGTTGTAGAATATCATGTATGATGGGGTACTTGCTCTTCCTGTTTTAGAGGGGATTTCGATTGTTGACTTTGCTGATGACCTAGCTTTGGTTGTTGCAGCAAAACACCCAGAAGATGTGGAGGTTTATGCACCGGAAACAGTGAGAGCGGTAAATTCCTGGCTAGGAAAGGCCGGGCTGACCTTGGCGGACGCAAAAACGGAAGCGCCCTCAATAACGAACGGCAGGAAAAATAACATTGTGAAAGTGGAAGCCGATGGATATACGGTCGTATCAAAGCCGGCTATCAAATACCTGGGGGTACTTATTCACACCAAATTGAGCTTTAGGGAACACCTAAAATATGCAAAGGTAGCCAGTGCCACCACGGTACTTGCAAAAATGTTGCCAAATATTGGTGGGCCGAAACACTGCTGGAGGTTGGTGCTAGCCGGAGTGGTGCGCTCCATCCTGCTCTACTCGTCACCTGTGTTGGCAGAGGCGCTTGCAAACTCTCCAAGACGGAAGCAGGTGAACTCGGTTTACCGGCTGATGGCTTTGAGGGTTTGCAGTGCCTCTAGAACCACATCAGATGAGGCAGTATTGGTGGTGGCAGGCATGATCCCTGTCGGCATTTTGGCTAAAGAAATGACCATACTGCACAATGCAAGACGTATGAAGGGACACGCAGAGCGTAGAAATGCTGCAAGGTCAGAGTAGCATCATCTCTGACAACGCTGATGGGGCGGGTCTACGAAAGGCCGGGGGACGAACAGGCTAATTCCCAACATTAGGGTGTGGTTTGAGCGGAAATATGGGGAGACCACATTACCCAGTTGCTCACGGGACACGGTGGTTGCTGCAGGCAGCATCTGCACCGCTTTGGGTTGGATGATTCTCTGAATTGTCTCAGATGCATGGCATACCGGAGGATCCAGAGTATATGATGTTTCACTGCCCAAGATTTGCAATGGAGAGGAGGAGCTTAAACCAGGCAGGAGAGCTTAGTTACGGAGATGTCGAGGAGAAGTGGCTTACGATTTGCTCTGCAATCATGCGAATGCAGGAGGAATTTCTGAAGGAACAAAAAAGGAGGAACGCCGAAAATAGGAGAAGGATGGGTGCCTAAGGGCAAACCTACCCCGCGCCGTAATACCTAAATTGTGGTCCTGCGGGGCTTGGGCTGTATAGACCAGGGGTGGTTTTTAGTGGGTGCGAATCCCACACGCCCCGCTGTAGCTCCGTCGTTTGAGCGGCAGATACATATATTTAAATACTAGTTATTAGTTGGTAATCAGCTCATCAAATAGAGATTTCAATCACTTGGAGTATTTAGATTGATGATGCCGCAATGAGTAGCTAAATTTTGAAAAAAATTCGATGATCGTCTACTAAAAACTTGATATTCATTAAAATACCATAATGACTTAGCAGAGCGGTAAATTTTAATTAAAATATGAAGGCACAGTTTAATCAGGTGACCTTACATTTTAATTTTCTTTTAAGGTTTTGCAGGTGGTACTTTTTTTGACTGTTGCACAAAATTCGAAATAAGATTAATTAATTCATTTCATCCACTATACGATAAGCTGAATTGAGTAAGAAGTACTTTCTACATAGGAATCTTTATCTCGACATTTTGTCATATAAAAAGATACCGAAAATATGGTAGTAGACTAACTAACATGTTTAAAATCTTGATCATCATAAATTCATGCATGATAAATTAGCAATTAGCCTCAATCTAAAAACATGTACAAGTATTCAAAGTACTTTAAATCTGCATGCATATGTATATATCCTTGCATAAATTGAGTATCTAGAAAAAAGGTTATAACAACAACAACGGCTCCATAAAACATGATAGATACTCATTCATTGACTTCAGAGCTGCGAAGTTTTGAATGCAACAATATTCCTCGAATGTCATTGGACTGTTTGGTTTTTTTTTGCGTAAAAGTTTAGTTGAACTAGGTCAACAATGCAAGTCAATAAATTCCAAAGATATAAATCTAAATCGCAACTCTGTCCATTTAACAGGCATTTATAAGACATACAGCATAATATCAGCAAATAAAAGCAAGATATCTTTATGGGATTTGCAGTCAAGATACTCCGTACTGAATAAACGTACTTCATGTCCACAAGTGGGTATAGGTATACCTGAAGTCGGTGGTATACGGTGGCGATCAATCAAAATTGGAGCCACAATGGTATCGAAAGTGAACGTTTGTATTGTGACTGCTGAGGGAAATCTACATGACAAAACCAGACGGAGAAGGAGCCGCACCTTGGAAGTAGAGAATTGACTGGTTTCCTTCTTGGGTGCTGCTTTGAAAGCATGTTATGTGGAGTAGAATGAGATAATACTGATAAATCTTGGGGGCATTTATGATATCTTGAGCGTTTACCTATTTTATTCTTTATTGACGGGGAAATTGATGGCAATTATTGTGGAGATAACTTCTAATGTATTATGCTTAGACCTTAGAAGCAAGAGGGATTTGGTTATAAATATCTGAAGAGTTGCCTCTAAATAGTATAAAAAACGTGACAAGCTTCGATGGAGTTCCGCTAATGGCTTTTTTCATATCGGATGTTGGGTTGTTTAACTGGGCTGAGTTAGAAACTAAATAACAAGAAGATTTTCTTTTTTGACTGGATCCAAGCGAGATGACATGGTGGAACCCTGGAGAGTACTTCTCTCCCTCTTGCAGCAAGCGAAGCCAAGTGGTAGTACGGTCTTGGCGACGATAACTATAATGGTGGGTCGTTTGTGTTCACTGCCTCGTCATTTGTGGCACATTGCTGAGGAACGGAACTTACCATAAGCTGGATTCCAACTGACAGACACTGAATGAGCAACCAGATCGACCTCTTTGCGATCAGCAGTAGATTTAGGAGTTGTCTCATGGATGTTCCGAACAAGAGACGCGTTGACATCCGGCTGGAAATGGACCACTATCTGTTTGTTGCTTACATTCACTTCTACACCCAATACCTCTCAAATTCCACATCGACCGCTTGTATCCAAACTCCTCTTTTCTTGGGTACTACGTTGGTCGTCGGCCACGTCTCGAAGGGGCATCATAAGAACTGGCTGAAGACGCTCCATGAGTCATTGAGTGATTACGGGCATGACACGCTCGGACTGCGATACTGTGCGAAATCGAGAGATGTTGAACGTTGCGAAGCGCATGATGCCGCAGAACGCATGTGCAAGCAAACCTTTCGATGGTCCTGCGAAGAACGTTAACGGTGAACCCCACATCCATAATGGTGAGTCGCAGAAAGAGATGAAACCACCTTACATAGCCGTATTACTTTTGGTTTTAGCTTTTGCTGTATGTTTGGAGATGCCTGAAACCATTTATTGCTTTCACTACATCATGGCGACCCAGAAAATAGAAATTTGTAGCTCTCAGGCACTTTGC
The DNA here is from genome assembly GCF_905115235.1 of Hermetia illucens. Lineage (NCBI taxonomy): Eukaryota > Metazoa > Arthropoda > Insecta > Diptera > Stratiomyidae > Hermetia > Hermetia illucens. Next base: position 28,556,941 of record NC_051849.1, read on the forward strand.
CCTTTGCAGTACGATCTCATATCTATTGGTTGCTTGTAAGCTTTCGTACCTCACATCTTTTTCTTTGCGGTTTTTCGCATTGGGCTGATTACAGTCAAGCGGTTGAGGAGTGACATCCTTACATATTAGAGGAGGGAGATCAATCCCATATCTGCTCTTACCACGCGGCCTTACCGGACGTTATTTGGTACCATGGAAACCGGGATGGCCTTCCAAGAGAACTCTACATTATTTTGAAACATCCGTGCAACCCAGCAAGCGTTCAAAATAGAAGCACTTCGTAAAGGTGTTAACTGCCATGTTTTCTGTCTTACATGGATAGTTATTCAGTAACTCTCTCAAGTATGGCAATTAAAAGTGGACATTGACGGACAAGATCAGTTGCCCTTACTTACTAACAACGAAGCTTTGAGCTATTCTCTTCGAACAAGTGGCTTCGCCGAAGCGTCCAAAAATATGCTCGATCATTTTAATTTTTCAATTCTGGCAACTTTGGCTCCCCAAGACCTAGATGCGCAACTTCTAAACAAATGTGCTCCATTATGGGTTAGTGACCGCTGTATAACTGACGTTCCTAGCGCTCATTTAAGTTGTCTACAACTAGAAAAACTTCCTCCGAAGATTTGCTTATACAGGATAATAGCGAGGCTCATCAAAACTGAAACCGGCTTTTTCACTATTGTTCAGAAGATCTTATTTTGAATACCAATAATATCGGCTAGATGTTCAATTAATGGAATCCAACGTTGAAAAGGAGCTTTTAACACAAACAAGTCGGGAAACCAGAACCTGGACGCTTCTGGTATGAAACATTTTATGTATTGCTTATATAAAAACATTTTTCATTTAGCACCTAGCACGAAATGTAAATGTATATATTATGGCAGAATATTCACTGCCGCGTGCTACTAACATTCAAAGTCTTAGAATTTGCACAGAAGCGACAACTTTGACCTATTATAACTTTGTTTGTAATAGTGTGATTTGCACCAAACTTGGTAGGATTATGCTTTATATAATAGCCTATATTACTGAGTTAGAGCGCTGGGTTGTCGTATAGAACGTCGCAGTTCAAATCTCATTGGTGGCAGAGGGATTTGTTATCATGACTGGATGTCAAATACCAGTCGACTCAGCTGCGAATGAGTACCTGAGTCAAATCAAGGTAATAATCTCGGGCGAGCGCAATGCTGGCTACATTGCCTCCTACAGTGCACTGTACTGTTCAAGTCAATTACTAAACATTATAGAAATATACTATTATTAACTTTATTTAAACAGATATCGACATTGAGGGTTTCGGAGCCTAGGCATGGTATAGTGACAGTATCGTTATTTTTTTTCAGATATTTCTGTTGGGTAGGTTCCAAAAATGGGTCCACAAAAGGAATGACCAGTGTGTAGCCCCCGCCCTCCCCTCTTTTGCATTAAATGTTAGAACTGACGCCGGCATTGAAAAGTTCTAATCGAGAGGTACCAATCACCTGACTATATTTCGTAAAGAAGATTGTACTCTTCCCTTTTACACGTATGGAGAACCCCCTTAAGTTCCACATGGAATGATGTAGCTGGCGGTGTGTTTATAGCTTCCACCTTCTCACCAAATTTGGTGTCAATCGGTATAACCATTTGTAAAGAAAGTGCGTGTGACATACAGACAGACAGTAAACTGATTTTAGGATTAGAAGTCTCGACTATTATGGACTTGATTTTCGGCTCTGAAAAAATCGTCGATCTTTAAAATGGGTAAAAATAAAATCGGGGATATCATCGATCCATATAGAGTTCGATCTATCATCAGGTCTGTCGAGCCCGGGGTGAAAAGAGAGGATTCCCGCCGGGTCCGGAGTTTTCTTTTGGGCCCGGAATTGAAATTTCATTATAAAAAAGAGCAATAGATCCGTATAATTTTCATACTGGGTCCTGTCTTCGACATAATTTTGATTGTGGGCCAGAATTTTCATTCAGCGGCCCTGCCCATCATGGAAACGTTGTCAGCGAGATGCCTTCGATGATTTGGTCCTCTGATTCGTCTTCGATAGAATGGTCATTTAATTCGCCTAGACTAGAACTCACTAGCTAAGATTGATTTGAATGTCCAAGTAGATGAGAAATGACCGAAACAGCGCTGGCTTGACACTCTAGATAATTATCTGAAAACGTCTTGATTCCACCCAGGCCAACCTTATGACTGAGACAAATGACGAATTCGATCTAGATGAGCCATCCCGGCTTCCGGAGGCACAAAGGCCAAAAAAGGAGAATCCTTTTTCATACGAGATTTATTGTACATTCTATGTCAGTTCATTTAGACCGATTTTTCCTGCATTGTTCAAAGTATTTTGCGAATCTAAGGATGCATTCTAAAGAGAGAGTACATGTGAGTTCCTCGCTTCAGGAAGACGAAAAAATACATACGAAAGGCTGGGTAACTTTTTTCTTTTCTTCATATTGGCTACAATAAACGAAAACAACTTTATTGTTTTTTCAAAATCATAGTTTAAGGAATTGGAGGGGGATCTTCTTCTTCTCTCTTCTACTCAAACTTCAATGAGACTACCATTCTAGAAGTTTTAGGTTTCTCTATAAAGATTTTCGCCTATCGGAAAAGGTTTAAACTATACCTACTTGCGTGATGTGCAAGATTCGTTTTGAATATGCGTTATTCTTTTCTGCCACAAGGATCTTTCAACTAATTGTTCTAGGTTTCGAAGGACTTATGAACATGCCATCCATAATGACGAAATGGACCAGCACGATTTCACCCAGGGCAGATACAACTCGCAGGTCCAGTCTCAGCTATGCCCTGGGAGCAGCATTGCTGAAAGTGGTCCCCAAGTGTTATTCTCTCTCTTAAATAAAACCCCGAACAAAACATGGGTATGAATTATACTAAAGATGAAAACCGCCATCAGGTGGATTACGGACTCTCGACTACCTCAACCCTCACACGGAATAATAGCTGAAATTCAGCCGGCTTATGCCTCAGTGCAGAAATGAGGTAGCGGCTGATGACTCTGGCCCTGGATGTTAGGCAAGAGTTTACTCTTTAATTGTCAATGGAATTGAATGGGGAACAATTTATCTAAGGGGTCGGTCCAACTCTATCCTTGTGTTTTTTTCAGAAACGTCTTCAAGTCTGTTCCCGTCCCCCTTTCACGACTATCTCCCGTTAGATTTCATGTTATCATCATATCTCTAAACCCAAAACGCTCGTCAGGGTTTGTCACAATTTATTATATTTGTCAATTATGACACGCCTTCCTAAAGAAGAATCTGGAAATCAAATGGTTTGCGGACATCCCAGCTTTCTGATGTTTATCAGGAGCTTCTTTGAAATACTGGATTGGTCACCGTTTCATGCGCCCAGTTTGCACCGCTATTAATTGACTACCAAAGGAGGTTTAGGTAGCTTAGCTTTGTGTCAAAAAAGTACTTGCTACTACAACAGTTTAACCGCAGTCAGCAGCTAGTTACAATACATCAATGTTTACATCATCATCAAAGTTGTTGACCACGAAAGTGTACATCCCGTGAACCTATTATTGTGAAATCCCCACTTTTTCCTTTACCAGTCTAAAAGCAGCTGAGCGGTCTTCAGAGCTTGAGATATTGCACCTGAAAGTACTTCTTACTTTGAAGCCAAATTTACTCCCAAATATTTCACTACTGGGACTTTTTGGGTATTCAGCTTTATGAAGAAAATAGCATCCATCTATTCTATTTAAAAATCTTTATAAATATAACTACTTCGGTTTATCTAGCGTTCATCGTGCGTCAATTTCGGAAGTACTAATTATGGGCTACTTGCAGAATCGCACTTATCTCATTAAATCCAGATTGTGTTTGTAAATTTGCAGAACATCAGCATCATGCACCTGCACAAAGATGCACAAAGACTAGCTCAGACTTCAGACTTCATACCAATGGCATTCCATACCAGAAGCCTTTACAAGGGAAAAGAATAGTCCTTAAGATACTTGTTTCACACAAAACCTTCAAAATTATTCGAAAGGATGGCCCCCTCCGATTCTGTATACAGCACTTGAGCCGTTTAGACCACCCGTCGAACGATCCATATAACTCCTTTAAGGGAAATTCTGGCACCGCTTTGAAGTGCCTGCGCTTGCGATCGCCTGGAACTCATCCCACGTGGCGGTAAAATTGTTTTTCGATGCAGAACACTGGTTTTTCCGAAAGTAGTATTTTTTTATGCCGATTTTTTTGCAAACCCTTGTGACCTCACAAATTGCAGTACGCTATGTTTTTGGTTGCTGTGAAAGCGGTCAGGAGCGGCAGATACGCTTTCGGCATGTATATCGAGTGTGGTATCCTCTCCCTTGGGTGATGCGCTATATCGTCAGTTTCGCAGTATCGACATTATGCTGCTTCGACATATCAAACATGGGAAGCTGGGCGCTGGGGTATGAAAAGTTTTCTTTTATTAAGACATTTTAGTGTGAATTTGTCTCACTAGTGCCTAGCACATAGTATATGCAGATAATATATCCACTTTTACGTCATATTGACATTCAAAGTTTTGAATTTGCAAAGAACCTATTACAACTCTGCTAGTAATAGTGCGATTTCCACCAAACTTGACAGGATCATGTTTTAAAGGGGGTTTTGTAATCAATTTGTAATGAAACTTTTGGAAAATAGGATGATCAAACGACTATCTTGAGTGGCCGAAGATGACCTAGAGGGAAGAGTTATTCCAAAACTTAAAAGAAATTGGCTAAGTGATCGTGAAGGTCTGCTGGCAAATACTGTAGCTACATCAAAGCGCTTGGTTGACACGCTCTTGGGCGCATCTGTGCTAGCCAGGCTCGGGAATGTTGGCGGTCATTTTAGCGCTTAGATCCCTCACTTGCCATTTTTACAAAATTAAAGTGTCTATACCTCGTAGGTCCGCGCCGATGTGTGAGAACTCGCTTGATTGGGCAGTAACTGGGTATAGACGACTAAACCCTTTTGAACCATTTGCAGAAGATTGGATTCTAAAAAAGCTGGATGTTTGGGTGCCACACGAGTTGACAGAAAAAAATCTCTTGGACCGCATCAACGCCTGCGATGCACTACTGAAACGGAACGAGTTCGACCCATTTTTGAATCGGATGGTGACTGGTGATGAAAAGTGGATCATGTGCGAAAATCTCAAGCGAAAAAGATCGTGGTCGAAGTGCGGCGAGCCGGCCCAAACCATCGCCAAGCCCGGATTGACGGCCAGGAAGGTTTTGCTGTGTGTTTGGTGGGATTGGAAGGGAGTCATCCACTATGAGCTGCTCAACTATGACCAGACCCTCAATTCGGTCCTCTACTGTGAGCAACTCGATCGTTTGAAGCAGGCGATTGACCAGAAGCGGCCAGGATTGGCCAATAGGAATGGTGTTTTGTTCCACCAGGACAACGCTCGGCCTCACACATCTTTGATGACCCTGCATATCCTAGCAAAGATCTCTTTGGAAGCGGAAACTGTGAAATTGTACCGTGGTTTATGAGTTCCAGGACATTAGCATGTAGAGGTGAAATGATTCTCAACAATTCTACTAGGTTTATAATTTTTCACCTTAGCTATAGCGGGTTTCAGAAAGATACATTTATTCTTGAATAACAGGGGTCATGACAATTTAAACTTGGTCTGCACCGATTTGTTAAGAGCTATATCCACGGATTTTTAGTCAACTGGAGGCTCTGTAGCAAAGCTTGCTACTCCGTATAATCCAATGCACCACATAGAAGTGGAAGCCGTAAAAGTTTGAAAGATAAATGTCGGTCGCATTTAAATAAATTGACTCATGTTCTTGGTACACAGCGGAAAATAAACAAATCAATACAACATCCAAGGAGAAAGTTGAATAAAGGCATTTCAAAATATTCAAGGTCTTCCCACTAATTTGATTTATAGCCCAGTGCCTCGTACACAGGAAAAAAACATGCCTTCAATGAAATATGTTAATTTAAAGCACATGAAAATCACATTTGGAGAAATCCGAATTTGAGATGTAAATAAATGATAGGTGTAATGACCTATGTCAACATTTTTTTTCGATGAAGTAGATGCAAATTTGCATTTTTCGCTTTTCAGAAATGTATCTGAGCCCAATTTCCGTTCCACAAACGCCTCCTATGCAGTATTTAATAAAATTTACACAATAATTTGATTCTTTGTACAATACCGTTAAATGTCTGCAAATTCCTTCACAAAAAAGAAAAAAATTCAATTATGTAGATCCATCTAAAATCTATTTTCACAGAAAATTTAATTTTCCGCATCAGATTCGATTCAATGTAATCATATCTAAATGAGAACTTGCGAAAAGTATATTATAATTTACTGATCAAGTTGTGTTTTTTCAAATTTTGCAACTTGGTGGATTCGCATTGGTTTGATGCTTTCTAAAGATGTAACCGAAATAGTTAAAATCCATTTAAGTGGTGCCATCAAAAGATGATGAGATGATTGATGATTGCATGTCTCTAGTTTGTATTTTCTTTTTTTCAAGCAGCCACAAGTCAAAAATAGTATAAAATGAACTCGAATCAAATATATTTGTATTTTTACTCTTTACATTTGGCTTTTGATCTATTTTTGCGAAAGAAAGAAGATTCATTTTCATTGAAATGTCAAAATTTGTACTTTTCATTTTCGTGTAAAATCACTTTTATTGCCGTTTGATGCGTTTAGATACTATGTATTATGTATCTATTTGAACACGCGTGGTTTTAATGAAGAAATGTTGACCCATAAGATATGCATCTTTTAATGATGGGTTCAATGGTATTTTTTTATTGCTTACATGGGTTGTTGAGGGCAATTCTGAAATTGAAATTTGAGGCTAGTTTTGCGGATGATCAAGTGATTGGGAAGATCATTGTTTTGGGATATTGCCTAACGATTTATGGTTTTTTTTATTGTTTTTAATTAACTTTTCAAAACAAGAGTGTCATTAATTTTAATATTTCACCTTGGACTTGATGCTACAATGGAACAAGGCACACTTTTGTTGTGATCATCATTGTGATCATCAATTTTGATATATGTATGCCTGTGAGCATGGGCACATTTTGAAAAGTATTTGTTATATTTTTTTTGCAAATAAATCATTTCAGTTTTATAAAAACTTACCTCATTCCGTCAAATCCATCATCAGATCCATTTATGGTGAGAACTGGAGCTCTGGCATATGCTTTTGCGACTCTTCTGTTTCTTTCAAAAACAATAACCTTGGCCCAGATTTCATCATCGATTTGTGTCCATTTGTCCAATACTTCTTGAATGTGTTCCTGAAATATGTGAAAATGATATGTTGTTAATATGTTGTTGTTTTTTTTTTTGATAAACTCTATTATAGAAACGCTATTCATATTCCATTCATGTTGATTAGTATATGATTGAAATATCCAGTAGCAATTTTTGGAAAATCGTAGACTAATTTCAGTAATTTCGTCATTATTATTATTATTCTGTTAAGGGAAAGTCGTACCGCGTCCTTAAAGAACTATTGTGCCCCTTTTACTGGTTACGGTGTCCCCGTTGATCATAATATGTATATCAAGCAAGCATATAACCGTTCCCTACTTCCAGATCTTTCAACTTTGCATCGGGTATTAAGTGTTTTCTTACATACTTCGACCTACTTTGCACAAGCTCCGGACACTGCCCCAGGACGTGTATAGAGGTTTCGTCACAACAGCACAAAACCTGTAGGCAGTGTCCGTAGATATCCCTGGCTTCCCTAGGTGATAGTTTAGCCGACAGTGACCAATGAGAATTTCCACTATCATTCGAAGGTTCTTTTTGGCAAGGTTTAAGCAATCATCAATCAATAAGCACCCTGGATTGCTCCATCCCTGGTAGGCCCGCCCAATATAGCTCCCTCAACCGTTCCTCTTCATTTCTTAGATTCATAGCCATGAAACCGTTTCCGATTCCACAGAAGGGTTGTGGCCCGTGTAAAGACGTCCCTGCTCCCTTCTTGGCTAGTTCGTCCGCTGCCTCGTTGCCTTCCAACCCAGCATGGTCTGAAACCCAAAGTATCCAGACCTTGTTGGACGAGCCGAGTGTATTCAGTCTCTCATGGCATTCCCACACCAGTTTAGAGTTCACCTGGTTGGACTTAAGTGCCTTGATCGTTGCTTGGCTATCGGTGAGAATAGCTATGTTCTGCCCCCTGTAGTTCCTTTGCAGATTAAAGGAGGCACATTTGTGTATGGCGTATATTTCCGCCTAGAACACGCGTAGGTATATACATATAATGAGAGCCGTCGTAGTGAATAGGTGAATATGGACCAATTGCTTAAGGGCCTTAACTTTTGCATTTATTGCTGGACTAATGGAATCTAGAAAATCCTAACAAAGGGCTATTAAAAAAATTCTGGTACAGGTAAGTGAGGGATATTTTCCGAAAGATTAAAGCGATCGGAAAAAGAAGCTACATATGTGCCTACCAGAGGGAGTAATTTTTTTTTACGGAATATCATTATGTGGGACATTAAATGAAATGATTCAATTAGCATTTTTTGAAACTGATGTAATTTCTGACATTGGGTGAAACATAGGGGTATAAGGATCTATGGGGCATGGTTCTTAGAACCTATCTAGCTGAAAAATCTGAAACAGAAACAGAATGGCAAATCTATACAAAATTCAGTCCTCAAAATACATCCTATTCCGCTATCTCTCCAAATAAATTTAATAATGTATAACGTTATTATCGGCGGTCAAAGAGTAGTATAGATTCCATGGCGAAACATGGATTAGTACCCATGATGGAGCATAAAAACTGGGAAACTTCGGCTGAACCAACACCAACAGCTCAACTACGAAACCCTATCTCCGTACCTCCACGTGGTGATCGCTGGGAGTTCTTTCTTCACGAAAAACTGCAGACGGAAAAGGATGAAGGCGAGTCTCCTGCGCCTAAAAACGAGACAAAAGGTACCAACTGGTCTTCCAGGTTGGGGTTGGGTAGGACTGAAAGCCCTACATGAAAAACCACAGTTACGAAGCCACAGAAGGAACTCAGACAAGATGAATTTCAAGACGACGAACCCGGGAACGACAAGGGAATAACGATTTGTGCATTTTCTCATGGAACGTGCGCTCTCTGTACAGACAGAATGCTGCTGAGCAGCTAGCCGATACCTTGTCCCAATGTAAGGCTGACGTAACAGCGTGTCAGGAGGTACGCTGGATAGGGGCCGGTTTCCGGGAGAAGAGCCGCTACACCATATATTATAACCGCTATCTAGTAAACCATGTGCTCGGAGTAGGCTTCTTAGTCAGCCAAAGATGAAACCTGCTGTTATCGGCTTTAAAAATATAAGCGAAAGGCTGTGGACTCCGCGTTTGCGAGGCAAGGTTAGAAATATAAGCCTCATAAATGTTCACGTCCCTACAGAGTTAGCTCACATAGGGATACCAACGATAACAGACTGCGTATTCAGTTAACCGTATGACACGAAATGGTTGTTCAAAGTACCTGGTTTGCGTGGAAAGCGGTCCATAAACATACGTGGGCCTCTCCAGATGGGACCACTTTCAACCAAATTGACCAAGTGCTGATCGAACGTCGCCGCCTCTTAGCCTGGATGAATGTAAGAACATATAGGGGGGCCAATATAGACTCGGACCACTATCTCGTTGGCATAGTGCTCCGAGCTGGAATTACGCCACTACCTACAATCCCCTCTGACAGTCAGATGAGGTGAATACTGAAGCCATTCACAACATAACCCTCCATAATACCTACAACGGGGAAATGGATGCCGAAATAACCGTAGCTAACAGATGTCCTGGAGATGAAGCACGAACAAATGATCTCCATAACCACCTGAAGAGCGTTATCATTGATACGGCCGCAAACATACTTGGCCCCAGTCGTAAGAAAAATCGGGACGGCTGGTTTGGCGATGAATATAAGCTACGAACGAAACGGAAGAATGCTGCATACCGAGTAATGTTGCATTCTAAAAGAACGCGCGTAGGCGCAGAGGCTTATCACGAACTCGGTTGAGAGGAAAAGCGGCTTCACAGACGGAAAAACGAAGCCTAGGAAAACTAGCAGATCTGTGAACTCGAAAAGTACAGGGAGCAACCGCACCAGGCGCGGAAGTTTTACCAACGAGTCAGCAGGATGAAACCTTTTACACCTCGATGTCCATCCTGCCGAGATAAAGAGGGAAATTTTATTTCCGACAGGATGGACATATTGGAGCGATGGGTTGAGTACTTTGATGGACCGCTCAACAACCAAAATATCAGCGAGTTGGAGGTCCCGCCAATTGAAGATTACGGACAAATGCTGCCACCAGCAAGCATAGAAGAAACAGTCTGTGCAATTCATGGGTTTAAAAATCATAAGTCGCCAGGGGCCGATGGAATTACAGTCGGTGATTAAATATGGAGGCGACCAATTAAACCAAGCGGTTCATCAACTAATGCTCAAAGTATGGGACAGCGAATCAAATCCTGGCGACTGGCAAAGAGGCATCATCTGTCTCATACATAAAAAGGAGGATATCACGCAGTGCAGTAATTATAGAGGTATCACGTTGCTAAGTACCATCTACAAGATATTCTCCACTATCTTGCTAGGCCGGAAAGCCCAACACGCTCAGAATATCATTGGGCCATACCGAAGGGGCTTCATTCCAGGCAAATCAACAAGAGATCAGGTTTCCTCTGTGCGGCAAGCGATGGAAAAACTATTGGAATATGGATATCAGTTACACCATCTTTTCATCGACCTCAAGGAAACCTATGATAGCATAGCCAGGGTAAGTCTGTACACAGCCAAGTTACAATCTGGTATCCCGACTGTAGTGATAAGACTAAGTGACCCTAGTCAATGCGCGAGATCACTATCGAGCTCATTCAACATCAACAACGGTCTAAGACAAGGGGATGCCCTATCATGCGTCCTTTAAGTCCAATTAACTATTGACCTATGTTGACGATATTGACATCATGGGAAGATCGACGCGAGACGTACAAACTGCCTTCAACCAAATGGAAGGCAAGACGAAATATATGTTGGCAATCGCGGGAAAGGACTTTCCGAAGATGGTTATCATACAGTCCGTTCGTGCGGTGTTACTTGGACGACATATTCGTGGCTTTGACCGACTACAATCAACACCTCGAGCGTCTGTGGGAGAGAGAAATATCTGTTGTGTTTCTCGCAAAACTACGCATCAACTGAGACGAATGCGGGGCAGGAGCAAAGTACTCGGCTACGCGGCTTCTTGGGATGATATCCGCTCTATTGCGAAATACTATTTTATAACCCCGCTGCATTCCAAAGGTTGCTGGAATATTAGCTGAAAAAGCATTTTAAGGGACTACCTGAAGCAGGAATTTTCCATTAGTACTTGGGGTCCTCTGGGTTTCGTCTTACAAGTTGTCAAGCAGTGAGAGATGTTACATCGCCTACGATCGAGGGCTGTTCGCTGTTAGTGGTGCATAAAACATTTCCAATGACTTCTGAAAGGCAGTTCTGTCAAAGCTTATACCATCCTCGACGATTGGCTGGTTACCAGCGCTCCTATAAGACCTCGTCTAGAGAGGCAGGTGATTTGGACTACATCATGTGGTACCAGGTACTATTCAAGTTCGTGGACCTAATGAACAGCCAGTTAGCAGATATTCTTCCGATTTGGTACGCCATCGTTATGACCACTATTTTAAATCCGGAAGTCATCGCCGAATTTTAAGCGAATGACTATGAAATTCTTCACCTAAGTGAGAATCCCATGCTGCCCTTGTATTTCAGCGAGTGGACATCGACCCCAATGCATCCTGTAAAACTTTGATCAGAAACATTAGGTCCAACTTACCAGCCACCTTACGAAGGAGGGTTTTCGATATGCTTGACAATCTTTCGCATCCTAGCATGACGGTCTCAGCCCGTCTGCTTTCACAGAAGTACGTGTGGCCGGCTTGCGAAAAGATGTCACTTGTTCGGTGCAGGCTAACGCTTCAAGTTGCCCCGTCCCAAACGCAGTGCCTTTGGATTCTTCGAAGTGTTGGATAACTGATCCGATCATAGCACACACATCGACATAATAAAGCTGCGATATTGTCTGAAGCCAGTTATACACGCTCTGGCAGCTGTGTCAGTTGCGTCTCCAGCAAAAACCAAACAGCCAACAAGATCAAATCGCACTGGTCAAACCAGAATAATAGAGAATACAGTCTACAACTTTAGGAGCGTTAATAATTTCATCTATCTGTCAGTCCTCACGTATTCGTATAAGCGATACTACGACTATCTGGTTGTGGATAAAATCCGGTTCAGCAGGATGCGGTGGGTTGGTCACTTAATCGGTATGGGTGAGGATGACCCAGCCCCGAGAGTCTATAAAGGCAATATTTATGGTAGAAAAAGAAAACGAGGCAGACCCTGCTTGAGATGGAGCGAAGGCGTAGGTCAGGACGCCAGAGAGCATTTAGGGATATCGAATTGGTGAACCTCTTTGCAAAACCGGGATTTCTGGAGTTCCTTATTAAGGCAGGCCTAGACCGGATACCGGTAGTTGCGCCGTTGATAATGATGATCTGTTAAGGGTTCGGGCAGAGGGAAAATTGCATGGAGTAAAATCATAATTTTCTAGAGTAATATTTTCATTTTTCTGACTGAAAGGCTAGGAAGATATTTAACACATTCCAAGAATTATCCTAAAAAAATTCACGGAGAGGAAAAGGATGTGCGATAACAGAAAGTAGCGGATTGAGCGTGAAGATTGTCAATATGGAACTCAACCAAGGAAGAGGTAAGAAGGGAAATCCAAAGATTCGAAGCGATCTGTCTCCTCAGAGAAGAAGATTTGAAGAAGGAGTCATTCCATGCTGGAAACAACTTCAAACTAATTTCATCATATTATAAACAGTTTTAGTGATGTGGGCGTCGAATTGGGGAGGCAGATCAGAAAAGCTAAAATTGCTTTGCCTTAAAGCGGATTCATTTCGGGGCTTTCTTATCATGTAAGTAACTTTAGACGACTTCGAAGGGAAGGGCAGAACCAACTCTTACGAAAGTCAACAAAATTGGCAAGACGAGGAAGGAATTGTTTGGAGAGCCAGAGAACGCTAGCTTTGTCGAGCATAGAAAGGCTGAAATTTTCTCAATGGCGGAAAAGGGAGGGAACATTATAGCTACGATTTCAGATAGTTTGACAAAGAATTTGTTATACAGATCAGGCGGGCTAAGGGCGGAGGAACTTATGCACACATAATGTAAATAACGAGTGAAATCGTGTTTGAGGGTGGAATACGTAAGGTGACAGAAAGAACAGGGAAAGGCAGAGAAGAAAAACATGTTCAGCTAGGAAAAGGATACCGAAACACGCTTAGAGCACCATTGCCAGTGAGCTTAACTAAGGCAACCTTCACTCTGTGATCCCTAAAAATGTAACATAGAGTTTAATATTTTGTCATGAGGCCAGAAGGCAGGAGTAAGCTACGATTCTGCGGTGACAGTGATGAATTTTTGGAAGGAGGGTAATGGATGGATCAAATTTGAACAGACTTGGTGGGGACGATGAACTGGCACCAGCTTTCAGGATAGGGTTGGTGGTGTAGTTGGGATAGGGGTAGATTTGGTAGAGTGGGTCATCCTGGAACTATGTCGCACAAAACAGTGAAAGAGGAGGTTTAATCTGTCAGGAAGAAGTGGGAGAGGTGAAGGATATTGTTGAAAACTAACATTAATGGCATACGTGTGGTTGACGTACTGCGCCAACATAGGGGTTTATGAAATCCATGAATATATATGAGTGTATATTTCCAGCAGCTATGAGATAACTGGCAACTAATCTTGCCAATCTTAATTTGAATAGACTGATCGCTTTTGCCGTCTCTTTTGTATGATTTGAGTTACGAAGGACCTTCAACCTCCTTAATGATCCTAACTGGAGTCGGCTCCATTAAAATATTTCAAAATTGCCTGTGAAGAAAGTACTTTTCGAGTAATTCAGTACTGAATTTTCAGATAAGATTGGAAACTCAGCCGCTAATTATCGAAGATTGTATGGTGATCAACTTCGTGGGATATGTGGGAGTATCCTGTGATATAAAGATCATTATTAACTGAAAGTGAAAGGTAGCAATTTCCTCAAACCTTACACTTGCTATCGGGAGTGCAGTTTCAGAAAGATGCACACGTTCGCATGATTTTCCACCCTTTTCGTTTCTAATTCCTTTCAGCTAACTTTCAATCATATCTCCGATGTTCGCATCATAATAATAACATTAGACACTTGCATTAAAAGTGAAAATGTGCATTGTCTCATAAAGCGGTTCGTAACAGGTACTATGCACGTATGTGCATATATACGAGTACAATGAGTAGAAGTACAGATGCTTACGCTACATGCAACACGAAACTCAACACCCATTCAACAGCTCACCTGGCTCGAACCTGGATTTTCCTCTTGATACGGTTTTTCATATATGCATGTAGCAATGGCCTCTTCATATACCATTGCTTCTCAGCCTTCTCAGCCTTCTGACAAGCAAATTACTTACTTAACGTAGATTTTCTTACAACAAGCTCTTATTGCTGGTTACTGTTACTGCTTGGTGCCAGGCGAATTAAAGTTTGTATAGTTAGCGAACGGCCTTGTACACGATATCACTTTTACTTGGAGCTGGGTCGGGTTTTGCAGGGGCTTTATTGCCGAGCGGAGTGGCTGGAGCTAGTAAACAGCAAATCGACGTCATGGCATCATTCATTTTTCTTATGCATTTTCTGGCTATGCCTCAAAGACTTTTACCTTGCAGATGGACTTGTTTTCGGAGAGACACCTCTCGATTCTGCCGGGCGGCGAGAAGGCATCTTCGAACATTGTTGCACGCTTGGATCATGTGTAAACCTACTTAAAATGCGATATGTTCATTATTTTTCGCTATAAATTATAGCTGGGTGTGTAGATGCAATGAATAGCATCCAACTCGAAGAACAGCCTACTTGGGATGAATATGCATGGATCCATTCATAGTTTGACGTCATTCGGAGAACTGGAGGCAGTTGCCCTATGACTTGGATCTGTGACAGGTGACTATAAAAGGCCACAGGCAAAAGCATCACAATCGTAAGTAACAAATAGTAATTTTTTACAATACTAAGGCGTATAGTCAGAAAAGCATATGGGTTTTCAGCAGGAGGCTGACAGCACCCAGGACATTTTGGAACAACTTCCAATACTAAAAATTAATGAATTTTCTATGTTTCTTTGCTACTAAATGAAGCCCTACATTCCCCAGCCTACTTTGACGAGAGTTTCACCCTTTCAGCATTTAACACTTCAACTTTTGAATTCCTACAAAGTTAGACCTTAATCGCTTCAAACTAGTTCCACCAGAAGAGAAATATCGTTACGTTAAATGGCTACCACCACTTAACTGCTGCAATCTATATCAGAATTTTTGAAAAAGTAAGGAAATCGAAAGGGAATTTACTGCCCATACAGAGGCTGAACATGTTTGTATCTTAATTTAAAAATATCTTTGCTGCTATATGAACATGTAAGAGTCAAACCGGGTTGACTAGCGAAGCCCATGGATGGTTCATTGAATGTAAGATACAAGTAGGCGTGGGTTTCCAATCTAATTTACATATTGCAATTTTTTTAGTTACAGACGGACTAGCATAAAGTTTTCACTTTTAAATGGAAAATAGCAGAAAAAAGGCGGCCTACATATTCGTACATGATAAATTGTGTGTTATATTCAAGATAGGTTTTTGATGGGTTATAAATTCTAGATTTATGGTGGGCTTTGTCAAGTCCAAGGATCTTTTTTTGCAGATAAAGTTTTATTAGGTGTATTAGGTGGTGCATTTATATTTGAAGACAATTCTATTCGTCATCATTCATATTTTTTTGTTGTTTATGTTAATGAAAATTTTGGGATAATTCGGTTAGTGGATCACGGATTTGTTTACTTGTTGAGAGTTAAAAATTACATTTTCAAATGAGGACTACTTTTCGGAAAGAAATTGTGGGGAACAAGGTAAAATATATAATAAAATCGACACTAATGGGGAAAATACCCCAACAATCAATTCGAGTATTTTTATTAATTGCCAAGTTACTTCCACAATTATTGGTCTTTTAAGAGCTTGTATTTAACAACGTTCAATACACAATTTCAAAAAAGTACTCATATTATAATTCAATGATATTAGAAATTATACTGATTTCCGTCCGTAACTATTTTCTTTCTGCACAAAACTCGTTCTTTTCACAATGACTGCCAACTATCTTCTTAACTCTGTTTTTCTTATTATTATTTTTTATCTGACGTTTCTCGCCACCTACTCTGTTCCTCACTCTTACAGCGAGGTCTGAACTGAGTGGAGCGCCGGTGGCGTCATCTGTCCGCTGGTATTCGCGACATTCGAAATAAATTTCGAATCCTGCCGCGCCACAGTCTTTTGGTTATCGTTTTGATTTACGAGGAAGCACAGAGAGTTTTTGAACTCTTATCATAGCATGATATCACTTCTATTTTAGATTTCTAGTTTGCCAGCCGTACTGGCCTTTCGGTTGAATATGCCTTTCTAATTGTCAAAACCGCTATTTTGCTCGGTATTGACGGGGAAGCATTCACAGTAGTCTGCTTCCTTCACATAAGCTTTCGACTGCATGTGGAAATATGGGCTGGTCTGAAGCTAAGTGATCCTAACTCCCAGCTCTTTAGACGATCAAAAATGCTTAAAATTCAGTAAGAGCTCTGCTCTCCATGTACCAGTCTTGCTGGAATCCCACAAGGCTCTGTTCTTCGAAGAAGGATATAGTATGCGGGCAAGCACATTTAAATTCAAGTTTGGGCCAGTTTTACCGGTATTTTATCAAGTGAAAACTAGTCTGGAACTGGAAGCAGACTGAAAATGATTCCAAAAATACTTTCCATTATCAAAATCTTGCCTTTCAACATCAACCCAATTACCATTCCTACCTCTAAATAAATCATTTATTCAGACGTGAGATCACTTCCAAGTTATCTAACATACCTCATGTTGAGAAGGCACTAAAGCGTGGAAACGGTGGATTAGAATCACTGCGTCCTCTTCTTCATTTGAATAATAAATAAAGTTAATCAAATCTTTGTTAATTTTTGGATTCAACTTTTGGAAAGATGTCTCCTTTTGACATGATGGCTGGATATTCTGGGTCTAAAGGAATTCAGACAGTGGAACCCTGGAGAGTATCACCCTCGACCCCCTATATATTCGAGAAGGATGCAGCCTATTAGCAATCACATGCAGCTTATGAAAGGCTTTCCAAAAGTAACATTGTGATTGTGATCGATAATCTAAATGCCAAGGTGGGCTCTGGCAACGCCTTGCACGGACATGTGATGGGGGAAGCGTGATCTCCGCGACCGTAGGCATTTGGATTTCTTCAGCTTCCACAGTTTCGTCATTGATGACATATTGTGGAAGCACAGAACTCTTCATACCGTCAGTGAAGTCTCAACTAAGGGGCACTGTACGAGCAATCTAATTGATCACTTTGCGATCAGCAATAGATTTAGGAGTTGTTCCCATTATGTGCGTAACAAAAGAGGCGCTGGCATCAGCCTCAAAGGGATCCATCATTTGTTGTGGTTGTCTGTTGCGTCCGCCACTTCTCGTAGGGTTGCGTTGCGCAGGGTAGATGCGTGAGTAACCCGCGTGAAAACTAAAGAACGCGACGGAAATTAGCTAGCTATGCTCTTTTCTCGGGTGCTACATAAGTCACTGGCCACGTTCCAAAGGGTAGAATTGTAGGAGCGGATTAGTGAACGGAAGGGATTGAAGGCTCTATTGACCGCTGCGACTTATGGCGGGCTTGGCATGCTCAAAATCCAATACCGAGCGAAGTCTGACCATGTTCAGTTCAATTTGTGCCGTGACAAAAGGGAATCTGCTATTGCACTAGTCAGGAAAGCGGGAGATGCCGCTGAAAGGAATGATTTCAGAAGTGTACATCCCTATAGTGTAGTGGATAACCTTCCAATAGTGTGTCAAAAATGTTAGCGGTCAGCCCTGAAGAAATGGGAGGGAAAACTTCAGTATGGTTCTTAATCGTCCCACATCCGATGAATTTACGTATCTTGTGGAAGAAATGGCTAGTCGCCGTAACAGGCCGATACGGACTGCTTCTTCGAACTCAACCATCCACAGACTCGGAGTAAAAACGCTGGGCTCGACGGTCACTCCTCGGAGTTATTTATCACTGCACTTGCAGTTTCTACAGATATGTTACTTCCACTCATACGGACGTCCTGGGAATCTGTGAGCTTTTCCAGGGAATGATCGTTTAGATTTCAAAGAAGGGAACCCATGTTGAGTGCGACAATTGAAGGGGTATTTGCGTACTCCTTGCCGTTGAAAAACAATAGCTAAAATAATCCTGAAATGCATCAAAAAACATGTCGAAAGGTTGCCCGACAGTGATCAGACTGCTTTCTGCTCTGCATCTGTCTGCATTGACCACATCTGTACCCTAATGATAATTTTGGAAGAGTGCGCGGAGTTTTGATCTTCACTCCACATGCTCCTCATTGACTTCGAGAAAGCTTTCGATAGTGTGAACAGGGAATTTACCTGGAGTGTTTCACGTAACTAATATACATTATCAAAGCGACATACGAAGGCGCAAGAAGTCACGTGTTAAACCGACGTAAAATCTCAGAGGATTTAGAGATCCAAAGTATCTTGTCGCTACTATTATTTCTCCTTGTTATCGGTGAAGTTTTCATGCCCTTGTCCAGAGAACGTGGAGGACTTCAATGGACTATAAAATCTTGCCTCATTACATCTGCTTGCTCTTCGAAGCATGGACCCCTGCCAATTGACTCTGGATTTGGAAAGAGAGCTAAGTAGCGTTAGACTGAAAGTGAACACCAAGAAAACCAAGATTCTTAGTCCGAAGGGTCATCGCATTTGGTCATGGAAGGCGTTGATCGATTTACATATCTAAGAAGCATGGTTTCTGCTGACGGTCCCTTCAAACTGGACTGCGCTAGATCTGCTTTCGCTGCCTAATCTGAAATCTGAAAATACAGCTACCTCGATACTAGATCAAACAACCACCACTGATACTCACAAGCTTGAAGTCTTCATCAGTACTTGTTTACAGGGTGTCATCGCTGGCCTGATACTATTTTGAACAAATAACTTGGGCAGCTCACAGGCTAGTTACTGTGGATGAATTGATGAATAGACGAACTGGCAATTAATAGATTACACTTTGGCTACTCAGTAAATGTTAACCTGTCTTCACTCCCATTTCCAATTTCCGATCACATCGTCTACGGGTAACTGGCTTGTGCGTCAACCATCCAAACTAGGAGCTTTATTCTAATAATAATAATAATCGTTGGCGCAACAATCCATATTGGATCAGAATCTCCTTGGAGTGTAGCGCACTAAGACAATTCAGACGGTCCATTCAACTCGCCCGAGAGGAAGTCTTCCCTAAGGTGTGAGACCACTCCATGACAACGTTGGGCCTCACGTCTCAAACGCAGAAACTGCTGGCAGTTTCCGATTTGACTTTCAGTCGTTTTCAAAAAGGAAAGTTTTGATAATTTTTATTCATAATAATTATCATTAGCAGTAAAATTGGAAGGATTCTTCTAGATATCAACAGTAAAAATATCGGTGGCAGTGGTCTTGAAAGAGAAAAAAATCTTATTAAAATCGGTGCATTGTCTGTCTGTCTATCCGGTTGTCGGTCTGTCTGTCCGTCACATGCACTATTCTTAGAAATGGTTATATCCATTGGCATGAAATGTGAAGAAAGTTTGGAGCTCTAAACCTCCACGCTTGAGGTGAATTTGGTTGCTTTATGTTGAATCTAAGAGTAGATCCCTATACATTTAAAGAGGGTTACAATTTTTTTTGTCATCTTGCTTCACATCTCACTGAAAAGGAGCAGCATAGGTTTCAAAGAGGGCACTCGACCGTAACTAACTTATTGGATGGTTTAAAGGTTGAGATATTCTAAATCCACATCGATTTGATGTCCAACCGGACCGAATGGAAAGTAAGTTGCTCTCACACTCACACTGGGTTTACCAAACAAACAAAAAAGTTAAAGACAAGGACAGCTAGTGGTTTGCGCCAGGGAACCAGCGAACCACTTCGTTCACGCTGCTCCTAAGGTAGTTTGGAGTTTATCAACTTTGTTGTTAAATCCTTCTTGACTCCATTGGTCATACCTTGCTTGACTTTCACCATTTGTACTCTCTTGATTGATATCTTAGTTATGCAGCAGAGTGAGCATGGTCACTCCTAATAGTTCCGTTTAAACCCCTTTTCTCCCTTATCTGGAGCCACCATTCCATCTTTGAGCCTTTTCTCTTCTCCTTCTTTAATTATTGTTTTCCTTGCTTAGTTGCTTAGTTACTTATCCTTGTCTTTTGTATGCAAACAATGGGGAACTATTGACTATTTTTTTCATTACCTTCTATTGTTTTTCTATTGTGTA
Source organism: Hermetia illucens (assembly GCF_905115235.1). Classification (NCBI taxonomy): domain Eukaryota; kingdom Metazoa; phylum Arthropoda; class Insecta; order Diptera; family Stratiomyidae; genus Hermetia; species Hermetia illucens. The sequence goes on from NC_051849.1 coordinate 28,577,425, forward strand.
CTTGCCTGCAGAATTTAATCGCCTATAATGAAGCTTCAGCACTCCGTCTCGTTGCTACGCACAAAATAATTTGGTACTTAATGTAGTAAATGTTTCATGTTAGCTTTTTATTTGAAATCTCCATTCTCGATACTCGCTACTCGATACTTATTTATTATTTTTAGTTATTGCTTTTTTATAAGGATCGTGGCGTGACATTCGACAGCAAGCAAGGGATAGCCCCTGAATTCCCATATTTCAGGCGAAATCCTGGAGAATGTGAATTCAGCTTGGCTGTTTGCGGTTGGCACCCTAGTGTGAGCTTCATGGGGGTTGTTGGTTACGTTCAACCGAACAAGAGACCTTCAGGCCTCAAACGTGGTGTTGCGGTTCAACACGGGTTCCGCACTCCAAAGTTCGGTAGAGATTTAGGTAGGTCTTGCATCCACCAGGATAAATAAACTGAGCCGCGCGTTCAGTACAGACTGGTACCGTTGTGTTTATCTAAACGAGGCTCTGATTGTGGTCACAAAATCAATCCGTGTCTAAAGAAGACTGCCGGATTCAGTCCACCGGACAGGCACTCTCGTAAAATCCATAGATATGTAATTTTTCTTATCAGTTGCTCAAAGGTATTGAGGAGACAAACGGGGCAGCAACCTATTCGGTTGAATTAACACTAAATGGCCAAAAGAGGAGGACTTGCTGATCGTGATGCAGTGGGCGAATACTCTGAGGTCAAGGAGACGATCAAACCGGAATCTGTACGGGACTCATCTGAAGTGGTTCTGGCCAAGAAGCCTTACCTGAGGTTTTCTGGCATCATGTAGACAGAAGTAGCCCTCCAAGGTACTTGGTAGAAACCAATACCGCCGTGCTAATCAAAGCAATGCTCTGATTGTGGTGTCCAAATCAATCCGTGTCCAAACAGGACCGAGGATTAACGCAGATAATACAGGTACTCACACAAAACCACCAATTTAAGAATATTCATTCATTCGTCACTCTGTATATCTCCTTCTTCCGCAATATTCTAAAGTAAGCCTCAGTAGTATGATGCCCTCATCATTATCGCGACTGTCCTACAATAGAATCAGTTCAATTCAGAGGAGTCATTAGACTCATCATGTGTTACGAAACACTCGGCATCCATTTATTTGACGAAGCCGATTCGGTTAGGATCAGGCAATGTGAGGTTCAGCTAAAGTCCATATAATAAGATTAGTCTAGGTTAGTATTAAATTAGAAAGGGGGCGTGTTCCAACAATGTGGGGGAGGGTAGTTTGGAGAATGGAAATCGCCAAAATTCCAGTCATCATTATACTAAATCCAAACTTCAGAAGAAACCGGAGAAAAGGGAAAGGCTGCTTCTTTGCTTGCCCAAAATAATAACATGCGATGGTAAGGTCGTTCTGAGTGCATCTTCCTAGTTTTGACTTCCGAGTTGTAGGAAGCAATGCATTTGGGTTCATGCAGCTATAGGACACGATCTGAAGCATCCAGGAATGATGTAATGTTAATTTCGTATTCCTGAAACCTGATACACGAATGTAATAAAAGAAACGTTTAAGAATCCCAACAATGTGCTGCTTTCTTATTTTGTAATCAATTCACTTTAAATGAAAAGATTTTTGATGTCACTCCATAGGTGGGTCTGCATCTAAATTTCTTTCTTCAAAGTATCATTACGCATTTCATTTTTTCTTAATATTGCAAACACTAGGTTAAGGTGGTTGAGTTCATCCATTATTTATCATTAAAGATGTGAAATCACTACCTTCAGGACATGACAGTACTTAGCAAAGAGGTCCGTCAAAATAACAGAATAAAAAGATTTTTGTGTATGGGATTGGGGAAGGTCTGAGTCTGAATCCATTTCATCCATCCATCTATCCATCCATCCAAAAAATGAATCTTAACACTAAAATATTCTTGAACATCAGAAACCTAACTAAAAAGATCGACATCGAGTGAATAGGTCAATTAATTGTTACATTATATAAGAACATGAGAACCAGAATCGACCAGACTGGATGCAAACTTACTGCACAATTCACTAATCTACAGCCTTCACCTATTCTAGGTAGACTTTCCACAAAACAATATCAACCGCGCAACTACTATTATTAGGCTCTTCTAAGCCTAGCTCTAACCAACAGGTTACTTGCAAATATCTAGATAATTCCCTATGAGATAATCGTCTGACATCGTCACGTTTCAAACCAGAAACCTGAGAAGGAACAACCAACAGGTTGCAATCTCCAATAGCTATCTTACAGGTAGGTTTCAGCAATAGTGCGCAAAAGACTTTTAGAGCAACACCACGCCGACAACCTGCTATTCGCTATAACGGCACGGCGTAATAATTACAGGTTTCGTATCTAATGACACGACGGTGGTGCATTGTGCCTCGACCACAAGACCATTGTGTCCCATCGTCATGAGCACAGAACCCAACCGCAGCGGTTAATTTGCAGATCAAGCATCAGCTTATTGGCAATATCTTCACTTCTCATGATCTAGTTCCCGATCATCATCGTCATCTACAGCTTCAGCTGGCCCGGCTAGGTGAGGCTAGCCTAGGCTAAATGGTGATGCAGTGCAACCCGACGCCTTGCCTCTGCCCTATCTTTGCAGTCTTTAATAAAAAGTTTTACCATTCTTGGACGTGTGGAGGAGCCAACGCATAGACGGTGATGGCTACGTACCGCGCTGTAAATAAGATACGGCTATCAATCAAAATTGTTTGGTTTCTTCATCGTGCATGCAGCATCCCATTGTTGTGGATGCTTCCTTCCCTTCTGTCTTCACCGTAGTACAGCCTGTAGCCTGAAGCTAAAGTGTTTAGAGGAGAACCAACGGAGTCAAGATGCTTTGCTCGTTTTCTTTCAACGGTAACTTTCTACAAATGATGCCGTTATCCGAGGGTACTTGTGCAGAGTAAAAGATGCTGTACTGTATCATGAGTAGATAGTGTGATGGTGTCTTGGGAGTTGCTTGGATGCAATGTGCTAACTCCTCAGGCCATGATAAGCCATTAGTCTGTTTTGTCTGCACACTTGGGAAGTTAATTTTCTAGTCTGAAGGAGAGTGAAATGAAGTTGTGCCTGCATGAATTTGAGGTTTACGCTAGATCTCTTCTCGTTTCTCCGTTTTTATCCACCGAGGATAGAAAAAAGCGAATCGAAATTTTGCTTTCTCTTGGGATCTGCGTTGGAAAGAAACATTTCAGACTGAGTCCACTGAAGCAATGAATGGACAGATTGGCGTGATGTTGTTTGGAAAAAGTAAAATGATTTGTATTGGTTTCTTCTAATAAATTGGAATATGAATAAAGCTCCCCATTGGGTTTAATTAGTGTTGATAGATGCATGACAATAGACCATCTGGTCGCTGGTGGTAACCAAGGGAGCCATTTAGCCACACAATGGTTTGTAGTTTGTTGCCTTTTCAGCTTAAATCGTTGACAGAAAAGATTATGTTTTCTTGGAATCTCAGTGATGTAAGTTGCTCAAGCAGTAAGGATAAAGGGAATATTGGTATGACCTCCTACATATAAAAGTTTTCTTTTTGCATTATATGATTTGAAAGGGAAAAACCATATGATGGTGGACATTGATCCTTTCGCAGTTTCGCTACAATTTAAACAGGGGAAGGCGCAAGTCTTTTGGGAAGACTTGAAGCAGGTTGCTTTATTAACCTGTGACAACTGGTATCTTCGATTGCTTTAGTGGAGTTGAAACCTAGAATGCAACCACTCCAGTTGAGGAAGATATTGAACTAATTTTTCCTGTTGATGAATTTAGGAGGCATCAAACCACTATGAAGAATGTAAGAATAAGTGTGTAAAGTTGTCCAGGAGAAAGGAAAATGAATTATGCTCTGCTATTGGAAGCTATTTCGCAATTCAGAAGAGTCACCCTCAATCTTCGAAGTTGTAAATGGAATTGATGTAACCAGCTTCAGGTTGGAAGCTCTGCGGATGTTGGATATTAAAGTCATCTCCTGCAGCAGTTGAGTTCATTCTAAGATTACTTGATTGAATCCAATTTTCTGAATGTTTGTTTGCCTTTATTAGGAAGGTTCCAGTTCTAATTATGTGGAAAAATTTGGGACTGTTACAGATAGTCCAAAAATCTGCTCTTATTAAATCGATTGCTTTGGGTTTTGTTGGGCCAAGATCTTTTTAGACCATTAACTATTAAGTCTTCCAGTGAGCGTCTATCAGATAGCGTTCTTTATTATTATCCGAGTTATCACAATCTCGGCTTATTGCCGGATTTTACCTAATACTAGCACTAAGTGTCAAGCATTTACGCTGGGACGATCCTACCTACTTAAAAACTAAAGGGGCGCGGGTGGCGGTGGCCGGTGTTAGGTTAATGGGAGAATCCGTCAAGTGCTCCCCGCAACATCGACCACGAATGCAGAATGGTGTACTTCTGCATGGTTTGAACCAGACTGCGAGAAAGTCAAAGGACATCAAGGGAAGCCGTGAAGGGTTTAGGTACAATACCTGTAGCTGACAATATTATGGGAACCACAACCACCCGCTCGAGATGCCAAATTTCTTTGATTCCCTGGGCCAATGGCTCATAGTTCACCTTCTTCTCCACGTATTTCCGTTCAATGTTGCTATTATGGGGGATAGCAGCATTGATAATATACGCGAAGCGACCTGTCTTGTCACCTAACAGTACGTCTGACTTGTTATATGCAGTATGGCGATCAGTCAGAACTTGCCGGTCCCAATACATGCTGTAAGCAGAACTATCAAGCACTGCTTGCGGCTCATATCGGTAAACCAGACATGTTACCGTGATCAATCCATACTTGTATGCAAGGTTTTCATGGATAACCTTACACACAGCATTATGCCTGGTGATGTATTGCACCGGTGCTATAACAGTACAGCCAGAAATGAGCTGGTCCAACGTCTCTAACGCCGAACCACACATTCTGGACTGGTCTCTTCTCCATCCGTTCTTTCATGATGAGCTTTTTATAAGCTCGGGTGGCGACCACGTCGTCTTGAATGGCACACATGAACCCCTTCGTCTCAGCAAAGAACTCCCCAGCACACAGCCATTTGTTCGATAAATGGAAATCGACAAATGGCTGCCAAAGACAATTCACGTGTTTACTTCGACTTCTATTCAACGATCCGCTCTTGGTCCGACTTCACCCCACTTAGAGGATTGAAAGATCCATCCTTTAAGTTAGGTGGAGCTAGTCCACAGTCCGCTTTACAGATAGCCGAATGCAAGGGACTCGCCTGCTCTTTGCTGTAAAAATAAGCGCGCAGCGAGTCGACTTGGCGATGATGTTGTGCCGCCACGTCAACTACGCCCCTACCTACGATGTTACGGGGCAGGTTCATCCGTTCCACGGCAGACTTTGGTGATGCATTCGGAATTTGGACATAGTTGTCCGTATCCGCCGCTAGACGTTTTCCAGAGCGGTAATATTCCGAATGCATAAGCCAGTGAAGGGATAGCGAAAACATTCAACGCGCTTATTTTATTCTCCCCCGAGAGATGCGATTTCAGCACCAGCTGTACACGTCGCAGGAATTCGGACAGTAGAGTATCTTTCAGATCACCAACTCGAGCATGGATTCCTTGCAGAATTCCTAGGTATTTATAGAAGTCTGTCTCGGTCATAGCTTCAATGTGGAGTTCACCAATGCTATGTCCGGCATGCGGTTCGTGGTGAACTTTACGGATGGCTTGGATTCGACACTTGTCTAATCCAAACCCCATCCGAATATCACGGCTGAACATGTCTATTATTCGCAACAGATTTCGAAGATGGTCGTCAGTACCAGCATACAGCTTGATGTCATCTATGTACCTCAAATGTGCCAGTTCGGATAAGGTGGTATGCCACTTTTCCATGACTGTCGCCAAAAATTTTATTAGTTTCGGATCAACGCGATACAGATGTAGGATATCGATTAGCCAGGTATGCAGAACGCCATCAAACGTCTTGGCATAATCGATATAGCAACTAAATAGGTTTCTTTGGCCTTCAGTTGCTTGTCCTACAACTACCGAGTCGATTATGAGTTGCTCTTGCGCATATGATTGCATATGACAGAAAGTTTCTGTTTTAGTGTGTCCAGAATTTCAACTGGGGGTGTCTCACTGGGGATGGCATAGTTCCGGTAAACCCTCTGCACTTTATTTCCCACCCGTCTGCTGGCATTGCCAGTGCTGATCTGAACCAATCTAGCAATGTTCTGCCTTAGTGAGTCCCGCCGACGTTCCAGTCGAATTTTCCATGGTGGATCTCTTTGGTCACTTAAACCAATAACACGAAAGTGAATTTTCTGACCGTGCAACATGATAGCCGCAACTGCACCACAATAGACAAGTGATTGTGTACTAGCTCATGTTAGAGATAATACTCCTTTCGAATCCCTAACAACACATTACAATTAATATTACTATCAACCGGGATTGTTACCCTCATTTGACTTAGGTTCTCCTTTACAGCTGAGTCGACTATCACCTGACCCTACATGATGGTATGGTAAGGCTTTACGTAGAATGGGTCTTTTAAATGTTCCGAAGGTACTGACACCCTTGGGGGCTCGTACCTCTTTGAGGGTTGAGGAGTCATGAATATGGACATCGGGCGCCGTCAATTCCATTTATAAGAACTAAACTAAGTGAACACCACACCTGCAGCGATAAAAAAGTTTGACGAGTCCAAAAAGCGAGGGTTGTGGGTAACATGGGGATGTTAATTCAAAACAGTTCTCTTCCTGTAAATAAATTCTTTCCAATGGCCTCATGGAGATAAGGGAGGGTTTTAGCGGCTGCAATTGCCACCCACTGCTAAAATTTGATACATATGCTTTTTTCAATTTCTAATCCCATCCTTAAAAACAGTAAATTCATCATCCTTTGGCGTTCCAGGTACTGATCAATTTGTATGCTAGTTATTTTGTCTCTCCAATGAATATATCCCTATCCGTTATTCAATAAACTTGTTCCACAAACACAGGGTGGGCCATTTAATGTGGGCCCATCTGGCAACCCTGTAACTTTTGGCAGGAATGTCAGATTGACTAGTGACATACCGCGTTTGAAGCGTCAGTCCAAGACAATTTGTAGCATGGAGCAGTACACTCCGAAAGAATGGGCTGAAATAATTCAGCTTTACATTCAAAATAAGCTTTCAATTGTGTTAAATCAACGTGCATTTCGTAAAAAAAAAATAAAGTGAATAGTGCTCCATCTAAAAGCACTTTGCAGCGTTTATACGGAAAATTTATTAACCACGGTAGTCTCAGAAATACCAGTCACGCATCCAGACGTTCCGATGAAAATACGTACGAGCCAGTATTGAGGAGACTCCGAGAACATCGAGTTATCGCCGTTCCCAGGAGTTAGGCATTGCAAGAACCGTACTCAGACGCATAATTCGTATCGATTTAAAAATGTTTCCGTACAAAATTCAACTGGCGCAAAAATTAAACTCAACTGATTATCCGAAACGCCTGGATTATGCAAATGGGCCGTCGAAATTGTTCGCATTGGACCAGACTTTTGGCAAATAATCATCAAGTCAGACAAGGCCCATCTTCAGTTAAATGGAGGCGTAAATAAGCAATTAATTTAAGAACAGCCTCTCTTTGATATTGAGGATGCTGGAGTTCTGAGTCTGCACCCACTTGGTGATGGACCGGACCACTTGGGAAGTAACTTACTTCCTCTTTTGTACTCCACGGATTCCTCTTTTTCGGGTTAAATACCCAAGTTTTCAAAAAAGAATGAAAAAGTTGACCGGCGGTTTCGTCCAGGGCAGAGGCAACTCATCAGACGCTGCCTTACCTCTGCTAGAGTTGAATTCTGAATCCTGCCGGGAAAATTATCATAAAAGGAAATTCCGACTTAATAGATAGATAGCGCTTAAGGAGCCTTACGATGTTTTGAGAAACGTCCTCAGATCCCAATCAGTTCGCCATATTTCGGTTGGCGTTTTGCCCTTAAAACGCGTTACAGCTCGGTTTCTTCAAAAGCCCTGAATTTCCTGCTAATGAGGATTTGTTGTTTCAATGTAGAAAGCGATAACGCTCTGATAAAATTGTCCGGGAATTTCTCCAATAGAAGTGACACTTTTCATAGAATATCGTGACTACGTGAAAGTCATCTAATTGCTCCATCGCCGTTTCGTGAACTTTAACACCACGAAACATAACAAGTCGGGAAACCGGAAGCTAAACGCATCAGGTTTGAATAGTCTTGTGTATTGCTTATATAAACATATTTGAGTGGGTATCCTACCTAGCTCGTGATATTTATGCATTTAGTTTGTCAGACCACTTCAGTATGATACTAACATTCAAAGTCGTAGAATGCAAGAAATTTGCACAGAAGTGACACGTTTGACCAATTATAGTTTTTGAGAAGGGGTAACTGGCCGTTTCAATCTTCCCCTTTGCAGCTGATGTCAAAACTCATATTGGCTTCGTAAAGTACTAATCGAGGTCTTCCATTTGATAGCCCACACGACTATAGTCGATGAAGAATCATTTTACATCGCCCTTTTGCATGTCTGGGACCCCCTTAAACTCAACGTGGAACTGTTACTCGCTATATGCAGTAGGATTTTCAGGTCCCACCTTGCTACTAAATTCCGCACCAATTGGAATAACCATTTCTAACGTATAAGGTGTGACAGACAGACTGACAGACCAATAGACAGACAGAGAAAACATAGGGAGATAACCGAAGAAGCCTCGAAGAGAAGGAAGAGCAAAGCACCTCAAAAACTCTCACGGAAGCCTGCTCAAGAAAGGCTAGTCGTCATTATAGCGAAAGCCGACAAGGGTTGAAAAGAAGAAAAAGCTTGGAAAGAGAGGCCGACCAGACGCCCTTATTGTTACTAATAAAAGCTAGCGTAAAATCTCCGAATGGGTAAATTCTGAGATTTTACGCACAGTAAAAGCGGATTCTTCTCTGAAAGATTTAGGGCAGAACGAAATGCGTATCAGGCGAACGAAGCAAGGCGAATTATTGCTGGTACTTAGACGCAATAAAAATAAGGCAATGTTGGGTGAAAGGGCGGAAACAAAAGCAACTAGAGACTTTGTTACGATCGAGTGTAAAGATGTGGACGGGATCACCACCAAAACTGAGTTATGCGAAGCTCTACGGGTGCAGATGGGTTTACAATCTGGCAGCGGGAAAATATTATAAGGATGGAGACACTTAAATTGGGACGACAAACTCGCCGTCTGAAGCAGCGAAGAAAGCTATCTCAGTAGGTAAAGTGCGAGTTGGTTGGGTTGTCTGTCGTTTCCGCGAGCAAATATTGATAAGAAAATGCTTCAAATGTCTAGAGTTGCACCAGTCTGTTGAGTTCGACTGACGTGGAAAGCGAAAAGCGATAGGACGAGCAATGAAGAATATTCACGGAATGCTATGCCAGGACCTTTATGGATCATAGGCGCCGCTGACGCTTAAAAGTAAATTCACATTTTTACAATTCGTACAATACTCAGCTACATGACTCAAATCTCCACCCCTTCTCTTTGGATATCTTTGGATCTGAATATCTTCGAACTACCATTTCTAATTGACAAGAAACAACATTCACATCGACATTTTGCAAAACGGCCTAGTTTACCAAACAGGCAGCCATGCATTTGTTTTCTGTCGTTTCTGTAAAAGGCGAACCCAACCGGTTGGGTTCCGTTACTTATTTACTGCTGCTGCGCCAGGTATTTTGCAATCACTAACCATTTTTGTGGTAACACTTCGGAAGAAGAAAAAATCGAGTCCAATCGCTTGAGGGCAATGCCGTGTGCACGCGAATGCACTAAACTCATTGTAAATTAGTCCATTGTGGCGTTGTATCTATTTTAGCAGTTGAAGACTATTGGAACCATGGCTCCATATTGAACGGTGCAAAACCCCCCATTTTGGACCATGTCTAAGATCATAGATCAGTCTACAAGTCAACAGCCCATTTATAGGGACCGCCAAATCGTGGCTGTTCCATAGGCGTCATGTCGCCATTTTCATTCAGCCCGTTGGCGGCGAATTAGCTTGCTGCCAGCCTGAAAAACGCGACTATTTGCAAGAAACCGAAAGTTGTTGCAGTTTCCAATAATGCTGCGAATTTCGATTAAATGCAAGATACCGCGGGATGCATGATTGAGGCAGACTCGTTAGACGGCGATTCATTTGCGGTGGTTTTGAGTTTTCCTAGACGTGTGCTGCTCAATTCGGACTTTTCACGCTCCATGCATTTCCGAACAGTGCATAATCACGCGGTTGCCTCAAAATGCATTTATTGGAACTAATCACCAGCAGCAGTCGAGCAGCTCCAGCGCAACTCGCTCTCCGCGGAAAATAAAAATAAACAAAATCTTATAAAATGTCACCCAGCTCTCATAATATGCCATTTCCAGGAAAATTTCACTTTTTATAATGGCGACTGTTACGTAGTTACCACCTTACCGGTCGCTTGTCTGGCTTGACTTCGCCCAGCTTTAGTTAAAAGTTCCGGAAGTTTACACGATCGTGGCTGATTATGACCGAAAGATCATTAATCCAAGAAGAAAAATGGAAAAACGCTCACACGAAACGAATGAAGGAAAGATACAAGAAAAGCCAAAATGGATGATGAGTTTTACAGATTAACCGGTTTATTTTGCTGCTTGGTGTATTGGGGAATTATAGGTTTCGTACACAGAAATCATGTCTGGTTTCACGCAAATATTTGATCCATAAAACCAGCTCAGCACGACAATGCTAATGAATTGACGTTATCATAGCGGAAAATAAATTAACAAATTGTGGCTGTCTTTTCTCTATTTTCGGCGGATTACAACAAGTTTTTCACGGGGTGCAAATTTGAATTTTATTAGTTAATTTCGTATAATTCAAACTGGTTTTATTGTGACGGTACAGCTATTAAATTCCATACAAATCTATGCATCTTTTTGGAATGCGGATAATGTAGGCATGTAGATGGACAAGTGTAATTATATTAATTATAAAGTGCAGCCCTGTCTTAATGAAAGAAATAGAGAAGTCGAAATTGGGCTTATGACTGGGAAATAGGCATCCCAGGATGTTAACCTTAGTTTATCAAGTAACCAATTTGTTGGTGGCTCTCCCTTAATCTTGGAACTGAAAATCGCTAACATTTCCTGATTAGCTCCGACGTTGATTGAGCCTCTAAAATGTGCCATTGTCTAACTCTAAGGGAAAGTCGCACCACGTCCTTAAAGAATTAAAACCAGATAGCGAACAGTAGGCAACCAATCCTTTGGAGACCTCAAGTAAATTTCTGGTTTATTGGGTGGAGGAGTTGCTACCCATCGTGAGCACTACGGGCTGGTTCTGAAAAGTTGAGCCGACTAGATTCTGATCCCTTGTTCTTCCCGTCAGTTGGTGAGTTGTAGCCTGCACGTCTTCCTGCTTTATGACAGAAAAAACTTCGCGGCATGTTTGTTTGGTTTTCACAGGAAAAGCCGGGTGTGTCTAATGGCATTTGGGCTCTGCCACTTGTCCTTATGGTAAACTTGTTCCCAGTTTTCGATAGCAGCATTAGCCAATGCTGTTGACACTCCAATTGCTGGTTCTGCTGACGGACTGGGAGAAACTGTCGTTTTTTTTTTGTAAAAGGGTGTGAGATTTCCTCTAAGCCGCAGTGATCAGGTCCTCGGGTAGTTTCGCCATACACAATAGGAGAAAAAGATGAGTTCAAACGATTTCTACATCTCTGAGCGATCATCATCGCGACCAAGGGAAACTCAACGCCCTCAGGGTTGCTTGACCACCGTTACTGGTTCCGATGCTATTGCTCTTCAACCGATTGTCAATCACCCAGGCTGTTGCTCCTAGGCTTAAATATAGCCTTAAAGGTAGTTTTATATTACCTCCAACAAAAAGCTTACCCCAAAAGTGGACCCCTGCTTAGAACTTTGATCTGTTTTCGAACCTTCCATGTAGCAGACTTTAGTATACCCTGGCACGCATTCTTTTGGTCAGTTCGAGATTTCTCTGAGCTTCAAAATAACGATATACTTTCGATCAAGCCCTGCGCATGGTATCACAGGCTCCTCTCATGGCACCGTAATCTCTTATTAAATTTGGCTTAAATAGTTGTATTAAAGCCAAAGGATTCATTTTTTGCTGAAACTCAGGTGTTCTGTAAAGTTTCCTCAACCATTTTTGGCAGCTATGACGAAACTCTTATTGAGTCTAGGGTGCTACAATATATGCCACTGCTATGGTTACATCAATTTCCAAGAAAAATTTTATTTCTATAAACATATATTCACTTTCTTAATTTAGTTTATTCTGAAAAGCCGGAAAACAATTGTCTTTATTGTAAAACTCATAGAGAAACTAATTGAGATTAATTTCAACAAAGGGCCTAGTTTAATTTAATGAATTAATGATCAACTATTCTTTGATGTTAATCCCGACCGGTTTTGCTGTTAATTGTTTTTCCCCCACACGAAAAGTAATTTCTGTACGCAATGTCGAAACTGTACATCCAGTTATTCCCTATAATAACAATAGCCTGACAACAATGTCAACTAATCAAAAGATGTAATGCAGTTTTATAGAAATAAGGAAGACGAATAAGAACTTTCAGTGCATTAGATTAATGCACGATTTTTTTAACTTAGATTTTCAAACCGAATTTTTCGAAAAAAATTTTTATTAGTGGTAGAGTTAATGGGGAGGGGGAAATTGGTAACTTGGAGTAAATGAAATCAAAAAACTATGTTGTTAAAAAAAATAATCAGAAAAATTTTATGTGGGTTAAAGGCAACTCTAAAGCCTGAAAGCTGCGAATACTTCAACACAATTTCAAATAAAAAAGTTTATCGTCATAACATTCCGAATGCTTTCAAAAACGGGTAGGGGTTGGAATATGTAACGAATAGGTTGTATATTCGGAAAGGGGAAAAGTTGTATTGCTAGCTTGCTATGCTTAAAGCATTTTTTCAATTAGCTACTTGGAACAATATGGTTCAGAGCGGTCGATCAATTATAAGATATGAATTGATAAATTTTAGGTTAAAAAGGCGAGAGAGCAGTTCAACTAGCTAGTTACGAACCAGGACCAATAAGGTGTACTTAAGCTTTTTAGAGATTAGGATCGCAATAGGTTTTGACTTCTCCGAGAGTCTTCTTTCACTTCTTTGCCTTTTAATATAATAATAATAATCGTTGGCGCATCAATCCATGTTGGATCAGGGCCTTGAAGTGTGTTAGAGCACTTCATTCAAGACCGTAACGGTACACTGGTAGACTGGATGAGACAATGTGGTCAGCATTGCGCTCGCCCGAGATTATTACCCTGATTTGACTCAGGTACTCATTCACAGCTGAGTCGACTGGTATCCGACGTCAAATCACGATACAAATTCCACTGCCACCAGTGAGATTTGAACCGCGACCTTCCGTACGACAGCCTTGTGCTCTAACCACTCAGCTATCCGGACAGAATGTGACGTCATAATGACCTATGCGGATAAATTAAATTCAAAGGACAGATAAAATATGAGAATTCATCTGAATAAATAATCTAATGTAAGAAAGATGCAAGAATTTCGGAAAGGCTCCTTCCAGGAGCCGATAATGCGCGCCCGTAGGGATGATTGTCCCGCTATACCTGAATATTCCCAAGGCCCTAGTTAAAGCCTTTGGTGTACAGATATCAGCATTATTTTGCTGGAACATATTTGTCTAGGCTTTGGTTTCATTAAAGAGTTGGTCTCAGTACTCTAGTTAATAAAAATAGCCCTAGCCCTAGGTGCCGATGGAAATATCTGTATTGCAAACAGTTTTAGCAGATATGTAATAATAATAATAATCGTTGGCGCAACAATCCAATTGGATCAAGGCCTTGAAGTGTGTTAAAGCACCGCATTTAAGACCGTGGCGATACACTACAGGATTATAGCACATTATAGTAGGCAATGTAGTCAGCAGTGCGCTCGCCCGAGATTATTACGCCGATTCGACCATTTTCTCAACAAACTATTTGAATAGGTTGCTCTTGAACAATATGGTTCAGAGTGATCAGGTAGGTCTTCTTCTTCTTTAGACTTTGTCCCGTTAACAAGCGGGGTCGGCTCGTCATGATCGGTTGCGCTATTTTGCTCTGTCAAAGGCCTGATCTGGATATGGTCGCGAGACTTTTATTCCAATCAAACTGTCGTTATTTCGGTAGGGCTTTTGGTCGTTTTCCATCGAGTTCAAAACAATCTTGGCGACTGCATTTTCGTTAGCGCGAATTACATGACCATGCAATCGAAGATGCTTCTCTCGCAATTTTTTCGCGATTGCCGCAACCCCATATCGATCGCGGGTATCCTCAGTTTGGATGTAATCAGAGCAGGTTACGCCACTAGTCCAACATACCATCTTCGTCTTCATTGCCGCGAGGCGCCGTTCATTGTCTTTTATAGTTGGTCAACACCCAGAACTTGAGGGCGAGACGAGGACAACATGCAGGTTCTGTTAATGCGTGAAGTAATTTCACAATGTATTTCTCCATTGGCTGATAACATAGATCCGAGATATTTAAATCGCTCAATAGGTTACAGTGGCGGTGATCGGACACTGATAGTGCTTGTTTCGTTAGAATCGAAGGGCAAAAACCCTGTTTTATTCAGATTTAATCTGAGACCGTGTTACATATGGCTGTTATTCCATTTGTGAACAAGTTGCTCTAGTAAACCATAATTTCCATACAGCAATGTGAAGCGTGCTGGACATTGGATGTCCCGTATTACAGTGTCCATAACGGGATCAAAGAATAGTGATGAGAGCGCATTTTCTTGATGGTCCTGATTGGCCCTCGGTGTCGAAAAGATTTTTCAGATATGGTGGATACTTTCCCCAAGGTTGTCTCCGGGAAAACTTGCACTAAATATTAGAGAAATGGTCTTACTATAATTTGTCTGAAATGTTTCAATTGGCTTTATGTTAGGAATTTAGATATTGCCATTAACAGGCTTGAATGATCCAGGAAACCTAGATCGCTCATATTATACGTTAGAAATATTTTCCATCTATGCTGACTATATTGACCGTTTTTAAATACAATCTTCAGTTAAAAAAAAGGTTTAGGAGCAAATTTGAATGCTCAGGCAGCGGGTTAGGATTATGGCCTATCAGCAGTTGTTTCATAGGAATAAAACATGACAGGAAATAAGTTGACGGGCGGATGTCATCTTCATTTGCAAAACCAAAAATGGAATTTGATCCCGGAATGAGCTCTTATCCAGAGTTCCACTTCCGATTTAGGGTCTCACGTTGGGTGACATTGGGAGTTGAAGATGACTATAAACAATTATTATCCGACTTAACCATTGAAAACCATGATAGTAGAATCACCTAGCCGAAAAACTGGCTACTTTGACCGTTCATGCTCAACTGCACCTAAGTGAAACTTGGGCGAAGTGCCTATCAAATGCCAAAGTACGAAGTGGATTTCAAAGACCGCCTCTCAGTAATACCAAAAGCGGAAAGTGGTACTAGCTGAAGACTCAATCCATCGTGATTTTGTTCTGCAGATGCATATGAGTTTGCGAGTACTGTACAGCGCTCTAGTATCACAGTTACTAATACTGATTTAAAACGATCTAGATAGCTGGGATTCTCTGGTTTTTGCGACGTATTTTTGCGAATGACATGAGAGAAATTGAAGTTTCTAGGAATCGACCCACCTCCTTGAACTGGCGGTGGGTACAGACAGATACTAGCCAACGGTTGAACTGCACTATCAACATTTATCAATCTTCTCTTCTAAGATGTAGCTTTACTCTTGCGATTTACAATAGTCAACTCGGATGATCTTTTGGTCAGTTCCGTCCGTTCAGACGCGTGTTTTTTTCTTTTTCCCTGCTTACACTCTGTTCCGAGATTGCGTTGATTTCAATACCTTAGTTTTTCTCTGAAGATCGATTCTGATAAAATGTTTATCAAAGTCTAACTGTACGGACTGGATCAAAAAATAAAGAATACAGGTTTGGTTCACAATAGACATAAGGAAAGACTTCCCCTTTTCTATTCGCTATTTATTAATCTTGCAAATGCCGATATTTTTGGACCACTTGTTCCCTTCATCAGTGCTAACAAGTCTTATTTATTTAAAATAATTTAATCACTAGAAACACCGCGAAATTACACTAGAAAGACTTCCGTCAGCGATATCAACAATAATTTTACGTTGCCGCGAAGCACCTTTCAGCTGATACTTTCCCTATCTTGCGAAAAACTCGAAGCAACGTCCTTTTGCAGGGCAGTTTGGCCGATGAGTATGTGAAAATAAATCCCACAGCAGTAACGGTGATACCTGGTCTATTTCAACATTCCTTTGGCACAGCACTGTCGTCATCGTTACCTTAATTATAGATGGAAACAGTTCAATAACTTTTCTTTTGGTCTTGGTACATAGGATACATAGGTCGAAGCCATCCTGCTTCCACAAAAATAATATTTATTACATTTGGATCCTCAAAAAAGCCACCGTCTATCCAATGATTTTGCTCTCCATTCATAGAGAATGCCAGAATGATTTTCTTTGTTTTCTTTTACCCCCAGGCATTTGTCACAACCTCGAAAGAAAAACTGTGTAACTGCAACCAGTTGTGGACATTCTGATTAAATGACGTTGGTCCAACGGGAGCAATTCTCCTCCGTAAAGTTATAAACTAGAAGTAATCTACTGACAGTGATAATTTCTACCACCTTCCCAGGGGTTGATTTTCATACAAAGCAACGACTATTATGTTTTAATTTTAATTCGATCACATAGCCATATTAATACAATTTTTCCACCTACCTTAAATAATTTATCCTTTTGATACCAAACATCCTCTTCTTCTTCTTGTGTTGCAAAGGTCTGATCCAGGTTTAGATCATCTCTAGACCTGGATAGAATTTTCCGACGTGACACCATTCCTTGTGTTTCGTTTTATGCCGTTGTAAATTGAATCTGCAAAGGATAAAAAAGTACTGGTTAATCTACGTTTCTTTGGCCCAAAAAATATTATAAAATAAGTAAAATTAAGTTTGGAAAAATGTATTCCGCTTCTATTGTAGCCGGTCCCAATTCTAGCTTTGAAAGGAGCAAGGATGGATAACTTCAATCTGAACAGTATCTTATAGAGTATGTGGAGAAATCTTTCTTGGCATTGGCAATGTTGTGGATACCTTGTTTTATATCCCACATTGCTCTAATATATATGAAGGGGAGGATCCATACTAAAATCTCTTTAGTATGGATAATCGGTGGTAGTCGTCTATGCAATGCTCTTCTAATCGTTAACTGCATTATGGTGGTGTCATTGTAGAGTTTAGCGATGAAGTGAGAAAATGAGCCCCTTTATCATCCGCCCCTACTTCACCAAATAAGTGACGGGATAGGATCATGCTACTGCTTACTGCTTTAAAGACGCATTCAACATATTTTCTGTGTGGAACTGTCCAACAATTTTCAGATCAGAATCGCTTTCTGGCAGTCATATGATTACCGTAAAAACTGGTGGCCAAGTACCAATTGGAGGAAATCATCCTGCCAACATATTTAAGAGTGGAAGCACACTCTGTTATGATGCGAATTTTATTTCGAAGAGCGTAGATTTTTTTGAAAAACGAAATGGTATTATTATATTATAGCACCCCTATATGACATCTAGGTCTCAGAACACCCACTTTTCCGACATTTACCTTACCTAAACGGCGATGGTAGTATATTACTATTATATATTTTTGCAAAATCGTTAAGTTCATTTTGAAAGTTCAAAAGTGATGTGGTTTATAATATGGAGCATAATATTGGGAAGTTTGGTGGAACTCCTGTTATTATTAACAAAGTTATAGTAGGTCAACATTTGCCTTCTCTCATAAATTTAGGATGTGAAAAAACTGTAATTCTAAACACAAATACACTATGAATGTAAAAACAGACAGAATTGAAATGGTAGTGCATTGAAACATTCGTACATAAGAAGTACACGAAGCAGCTCAAACCTGAAACGGCTAGCTTCCGGTTCCTGACTTGCTCAAATTACGCGCACACCATATTCAATTACTGGGAAAGTTCTGAGCCAAAGTGCCCCCATTGCCTGGATCATCATCAACGGCGCAACAACCGGTATCCGGTCTAGGCCTGCCTTAATAAGGAACTCCAGACATGCCGCTTTTGCGCCGAGGTCCACCAATTCGATATCCCTAAAAGCTGTCTGGCGTCCTCACCTATGCCATCGCTTCATCTTAGGCAGGGTCTACCTCGTCTTCCTTTTCTACCATAGATATTGCCCTTATAGACTTTCCGGGTGGGATCATCCTCATCCATACGGATTAAGTGACCCGCCCACCGTAACCTATTGAGCCGGATTTTATCCACAACCGGACGGTCATGGTATCGCTCATAGATTTCGTCATTGTGTAGACTACGGAATCGTCTATCCTCATGTAGGGGTCCAAAAATTCATCGCACGATTCTTCTCTCGAACGCGGCCAAGAGTTCACAATTTTTCCTGCTAAGAACCCAAGTTTCCGAAGAATGCATGAGGACTGGCAAGATAATAGTCTTGTACAGCAAGAGCTTTGACCCTATGGTGAGACGTTTCAAGCGGAACAGTCTTTGTAAGCTGAAATAGGCTCTGTTGGCTGACAACAACCGTGCGCGGATTTCATCATCGTAGCTGTTATCGGTTGTGAAGTTCGACCCTAGATAGGAGAAATTGTCAACGGTCTCAAAGTTGTATTCTCCTATCCTTATTCTTCTTCGTGTTTGACCAGTGCGGTTTGATATTGTTGGTTGATTCGTCTTCGGTGCTGACGTTGCCACCATATATTTTGTCTTGCCTTCATTGATGTGCAGCCCAAGATCTCGCGCCACCTGCTCGATCTGGATGAAGGCAGTTTGTGCGTCTCGGGTGGTTCTTCCCATGATGTCGGTATCGTCAGCATAGGCGGACTTGAAGAGGATCGTACCTCTTGCATTTACCTCGGCATCACGGATCACTTTCTCAAGAGCGAGGTTTGCCATTGCCTGAATGCATAGTTAAAACAGAAGGCCCAATTTGCGAATATTGAGTAAAACTTTAACAGTAATTCAATGATGTTTTTCGTGCAGGGTCGCTATGGACCACATATTTAATAAAGCAATAGCTTAGGGCTTACACTCAAAGACTTCCCTGCTTGTCGTATGAGGCGACTAAAAGGGATAGAAAATTTGTGGGCTAGAAACCTGTAAATTTTGAAATTCTACTGCTATCGAAACATCAATAATGCCTCGGATAGGGGCTGACCTCTCAGGGCTACGACTTTTGGCTATCCAAAAACGGTCTATGATTGGTTTCTGGAATGTGCGTACGCTCCTCGACATATTTAGCGAGAGTCCTTATAATGCTCGCTTTCTTCGACTTGAGCGGGAATTCGAGCGATATAAATTGGACATTCTGGGACTAAGCGAAGTAAGATGGTGGGACTCCGGAGAGTACTCCTCTTCCTCTTACGGCAATGTGCTTTTGCGCTACGCATCAACTAACAATGTAGTAATGAGGGATGTTTTCTATGAGCAGCTAAAAGCGGTTCAGGGGAAGCTTCCTAAAGGTGAAATCGTGATGGGTGATCTTAATGCCAAGGTGGGATCTGACAACACCTTGTTCGGGCATGATGGGGAAACACGGTCTTGGCGACCGTAACAGTAATGATAGGAGGTTGGTGGATTTCTGCAACTTTGACCGCCTCTTCATTGCTGATACATTGTTTCAGCACAGAGCCTACCATAAAGTCAGGGTTTCAACTGATCGACGCCATATGAACAATCAGATCGACCACTTCGCGAGTAGGTTTAGGAGTTGTTTTCTGGACATGCGTAGCAAGAGACCCACTCACATCGGCCTCGAAAAAGATCATCATTTGGTGGTCGCTTACGTTCGCTCGAGTGTTGCGTCAGCCACTTCTTGAAGGCTGGGGGAGCTGCGGCCTGCTAGGTTCAACATAGACCGCTTGTACGACCTAACTGTCGTTCGACAGTGGGAGAGCCATTTTGCAGATCGAAAGGAAAATCTGCTGAGTAATGCGCATGAGAATGTGGATGGACATTGGACTGCCATCGAAAATGTTCTTCTTTCGGGTGCTACACAGGCCGTCGAGCATATCCCAAAGGAACGTCGTCAACTGACTGCGGTGTCTTGGAAGTGGGTCGATAAACGGAAGGGCTTGAAGGCTCTGCTGACCACTTTGAGTGATGATGGACGTCGACTTTTCATCCACCCTGATGAATAACTGAAGAGGCAGAAAGAATACTTCACAATGGTTCATAACCGTATTACATTTGATTAGGTTCCTCCACTTATGGATGAAATGTTTAGTCACCGTAAAATCATTTCGGCCATCAATGCACTCTAACAGAGTGAAGCTACTACTCCTCGCAGAGTTATTTTTTCGCTGCACCTAGAGTTACTGCAAATTTCCTGCTTCCATTAGTACGAAAATCTTGGGAATTCGAGATCTTTCTCAGAGATTGTAGGAAGGGGATGATCATTAAGAATCCAAAAAAGGGAACATGTTTTGTGTGTGACAATTGGAGGGGTAACGGCATACTCCCTGCCATCGCAAAGATAATAGCTCAAATAATCCTGAAACGCGTCAAAGAACATCTCGAAAGCTTGATCGACTCATTTCCACTCCGAATCCTCTTGCATTAACACAGATCATTTTGTAACAGTGCGCGGAATTTAGATCTTCGTTGCATCTGCTCTTCATCGAATGGCTGAATGCTTTGGGTAGCATGAAAAGGCAGTGTATCTGAAGTGGTCTACACAAGTCGGACATTCCGGAGAAACTAATAGCTACTATCAAAGCGATGGCAATATGATGGCGCAAAATGTCATTTGCCGCACCGAGATAAAATCTCGGAAGATTTTGAGGTCCAAAGAGGAGTCCGCCAAGGTTACATCCTGCAACCGATATTATTTCTTCTTGTTATCGGTGACGTTCTTCATGTTGCCTTGTCCGGCGGACGTGGAGGAATTCAATGCCGATGACATCTTTCCTTAAAAACCTCGACTACGCTGATGACAAATGTTTGCTCTCTCATCGATCTGATTGGGTCATGGACCTTGGCCAAATGGCTGTGGGTTTGAAAAGAGAGGCAAGTAGAGTTGCATTGAAGATGAACGCCAACAGTCTAACGAAGCGTGGTTTCTGCCGATGGCGGCACCGAACTAAATGTTGCTCGACGCATGAATAACGCTAGATCCCCTTTCGCTGTTCAGTCTAAAATCGGGTAATTCAGTTATCTCAACACTAAAATCAAGTTGAGGTTGTTCTGTGCTAGTATTCTTTTTGGGTTTCTATATGGGAGTAGTACATGGAAAGTGAACTCCATTGTTGCTCAATACATGTCTGGGTCGTATCATTGGAGTGCGCTGGACTGGCACTATTTCAAACGCAGAGCTTGGTCGGCGCACAGGCTTGGCATTCAAATGCGATGGGATCGGAAGATGGAAGTGGCAGTGGATAGGTTACACTTTAAGGAGGGGCGACAATTGGATTGCTGGCGGGGGGAATCTGAAGCGCATTTTAGGTAACCGCGAGTTATGGTGCTTAGGTGCGTCTGAATATTTATATCCCCCAAGTGGTGAAGGGCGACCATATAATAGGTTCAACTTAAACCATCCTAGCTTACGTGACCCTTGTGGTATTTTTATTTTTTATTTTATTTGCCGATATTTAAATATATTTCACGATTTTCTGGATGTACCAAATCACGAGGAGTGTAATATCGACAGTTTACATTCCTTCTTCTGATTGACTTCCTCCTCCTCCTCCTTTTCTGGCTCCAGTCCATATCTTCGTCGATTTCAACCTATGATTCATCATGTTTTCCGGAGTGAAGTGCTCCCCTCGGGCATTGAAATAACACGTGTTCTGCATCTTCTGTGATGCTCAGACATATTGGACAATATGGCGACTCTTCATATCCGAATCGGTAGATGTATGCTCGATAACCTAACCTACTGCGCCCTGGAGCCACCTCCGAATATCCCATATGATTCTGTTTATCCATCTGCCTTTCTCTGACTCGTTCCACCTCTCCTGCCACTCGGTGACAGTTTCACTCCGCGTGAGCTGCGGCGAAGGTTCTCCGGTGAGATGCGTTCGATCATAAAGGCGTTGTCTTTCCCTCGCGACAATGTCAATTGGAATGATCCCTGCTATCACGCAGGTTGCTTCGTCGGATATTGTTTGATAGGCGCAACATGTTCGGAGTGAAGTTAAGTGATATGTAGCTCCCATTTTTCTTCTATCTACCTTCTTTTCCAGAGCATCTGCCAACACTGGGGCTACATATAGTAGGATCCAGTTGACTACCCTTGAAACAAGGAGGCGACGGCTCGGCCTTGAGGCGCATATATTTGGTAACATTGACGCTAGCAGTGTTCCGGTGTTATATGCCTTAGTAGCTGCACCCTCTACATGAAATTTGAAACACAGACTGGGAATGTCTTACCTGTGTCCCAACTTCGATCTTCATAGACGTACTCTTCTTTTGCTTAGTTATAAATACCACTTCCGTCTTATGTTCCGGAAGCGATAGGCCTGCATTTTCCAAGCAGGACTTAAGGTCGTAAACTATTTCATTGGCATAAATCTCAACTTCTTCCAGGATGCGTGCAACAACCGTCAGTCTAATGTCATCGGCAAAGCCGGTAAGGAGACCTAACGCCAGCACTCCGTTATACATAATTAACCACAAGAGTGGTCCTAGGACGGCCCGTTTTGGAACTCTGCATGTTGTTTGGTATGATTTAACTCCTTCATCTGAATCGCAGCGCAGAAGCCTATTAAATTTAATTAGGGCCTCTAGCATTTTGTTCCATCTTGCGGTTCCTCAGATTTTTGTCTATCGTTTCATTGTTTTGAAGCATTTTTTTTATCCTTCTTATCTTATTATAATTCCCTTCTGGTGACTTCGATGCAATAACTTTGGTCGATTTATTGCTCACTTTCCATTGGTGAGAGATAGCAATTCAAGGCATCCCATTATACTCAAAATCCAAGATTAATTCTTCAAGGACTCTCCAAATCCATAGCCTCATCAAGAGAAATTTGATCTTTCATCAAACATCCCGAAGAAAACATATCTTAAGTACGCCATATATCACCCACACGATCATAAAAACTGAATTTACATTGACGGAACAAAAATCGTGAAGCCTTAAAACCTCGAGTTCGTCAAGATGTTCACTTGACACAGAAAAAGTGATTAAGGAGCAGTTACCAGCTAGTTAACATTTAAGTGCCGAGGGTTGAGCTGCGGATAGTATGTCATTCCATCAACAGTACAGCCTCCATCGCCATCAACATCGACATCGCGGTGTGCATGAAGAGGCCAATCGGGCAGGCCATCACCTCATCTCAGCAGACTAAAAGAAGCTAACAATCGACGGTATCGCAGTCATTAAGTTTGCAGCATATGAGAGTTGTTAACCATTTGGCAGACGAAATGGGTTTTAGGATTTAATGGGGTGGGTGCCCTTGTCCTAGAAGTTGAAGACAAACTAAATACAGGAATGGGACGAAATGAGTGGAGTCTAAGACTGTTCTGAGCATCCAATAAAGAAATTGGGAAGGACTTTGAATCTCCTAAGTATCTTCATAGTGATCCGAGAATATCTTCTATCTATATCAGATAGATCCCTTGTCTCTGATTCGGAGTTTCTGATTATACCCCGCGCTGCCGACATTTTTCCAATCAGCATAAATAATCCCCAATGAAACCTGCTTCCATGGACTCTCGGCAAGCCCACAAATTTTCCTATGAACGGTTAATACCTGGTGGCAAAATCGATTGCATAACACACTCAGTAATTTGCTTTACGGGCTTGGAGCATTCCATAAAACGAGACACCTTTTCCCTAACCAAAACCGTTCGGAATTGTTTATGTTGCATGTGAATGTTGCTAACGACCGGTGCGCGAACATTGCAGGCAATCTATAATCTTCCTAATCTTTAAATGGCTTTAATGGCATAAATGCATTTTATTAGAGGCAAATCAAATAAGTTGGTTTATTGGTTTTGCAATAGAGCAAAGCAGGTTATTGCTCGCGGTTGGATGGTGCGTCGAGAAGCGGAATGTAAGGTGCTCCACCGAAGGGTATCGCGGAGTAGCTGGAAGCATTGTTTGCTGTGATTTTGGCCTGAAGGAAGGTTAAAGGATAAGTGATTCATTGCGGTTAACAAATGATAGTTTGTGTTCGTCTATTGCATTGCAATTCCATTTATTGAACAGATACCCAATAATGCGCAATCAGGAGGAAATTTTCGGCTTCGAGACTACCGCGGAGAGCGGTCCTCAGATAAAAGGCTGATTCCAGAGTACCTGAAACCATGGATAATTTGTCGTTTGTAAGACTGATTGTGGAAGAAAAAATGAACACAAAAACAAAGTAAAAATTTTTGTGGTTAACAATATCTACTGAAGTAGATTGATGATTGCAAGAAAGTTTGGCTTTGAGGGATTACCCCTGAACCGTAGTATTTCATAGCGAAAAGCGCGACTAATTCATTTGGTTTGTTCCTCTCAGGTAGGAATTTCCGGTAAGACATATAGAAAGACAGAAACATAGATTATAGACGGTGGGTAAAATAAAAAGCGATTTGATAGGCTTTGAAGATTGCATCTAGATTTTTAGCAAGTGGAGACACTTTGTTTGAAATAAAATGTGAGAATTCTGACTGGGTTGATGATCAATGATAGATGAGCGGGTCGGAGTCAACTAAGAAGGCATGACTATCCCTTAGCCTGAAGAAATGGCAAAATGAAGTGTGCTGTGCTAATCAGGTTCGCGAGGGTGGGGGGACGGTTCTGAGTGTTGGCCGACTATAAAAGATAATGAGCGGCGTCTTGCGGTAATGGAGGCGAGGATATTCGTGATCGATATGGAGTTGCACCGATCGTAGAAAGACTAAGAGAGAAGCGTATTCACGAGAATTCACTTGCGAAGATTGGTCTGAACATCGAAGTCAATTGTAAACGACCAAAAGGCCGGCCGAAACAACAGCGGCTTGATATACTGGATGGTGTTTTAAAAGCCTCGAGATTGCACCCAGATCAGTATTTGATAGGGCCAAATGGCGAAACCGACCACGACGAGCCGACCCCGCTTGTGAACGGGACAAAGGCTGAAGTAAAAGAAGAAGAAATATCAGACATTGATAAAGTCGAGATCTGAGTGCCGCGATCGGGAAGAAAAATACACGATACCCTACCCCATATTTTCAGTAGGCGCGACTTTTGGGGTTCTCACTCTTGTTTATCATTTGTAAGGTTTTGTGCGCTTTTAACTTCGGAGTATAGGTGACCATGTTCCCCAATCAAACATCCGAGCAGGAGACCACCCACCGTGAACATAATGACACTCTTAGAAAGCCTCTCCTGATTGCATTCAATTGTTCATAAAAAGTTTCCTTCCCTTCCAAATATATGATCTGTTCGCCAATCCTCATTTTTGTCGATGTTTCCTTCCTTCGTTTGATGATTAGAACTAAGTCGGTTTTATGCTCTGCGAGTGCGAGATCAGTGTCTCCAAGTCAAGATCTGATTCCCCCAATAGCCTCACTTGCGAGGTTCTTCATATAATTAACAACTTGTGGCACGATAATCGCTCCGATATGTAAAGAACTGTTAGGTCAACACTCCTTCTATCAACAGAAGAGGACCGAGGACTGATCCCTGTTTAACCTCACAAGTTGTCCGATACGCTGCATCGTTCGTATCGTAGCTCAGCAACCTTTCCAGGAGCAACTCTTATTATACGCATCAGATATTTGGGAGTCCATAATTTAGCAAGCTCTAATTAGTTTAGTTTAGTGAAGGGAGCGGCAGTTCCAAGCACCCAGGTGTTTGTTAGACCCATTGTACCCCCTATTCAATAGATTCCCGCCTGCGGCATTTGTGAATCTGGGAGCCTTCTGAAGAGGTAGAGAATGCGGAGATTCCTACCGTGATGTCTGCGTCTGGCCTGGAGGACCGTCTTTTTCCCATTGGCAAGCTAGTCTGCCAGCTTCCTCACTACTAGCAATGTTTTAGTACTCTAAGATCCACATCAACAACGTTTCGTTTATTTGGCCAAGATTCAGCAGCAACTGGTGGCAGCTCCTAAATGCGAATGGAGCAACCTCGCTATTTTTGTCGCAATCATTCTTCTGCTGTCAACGACCGTTTTCCATGACTGACCCGTCGGCAAAAATTATTAGGTCAGTAATTCCAAAAGATTTGTGGCCATTTATCAACCATTCTTCTTTTTCGGTCATTCCGACAGAGTTCGTCTTCCAAAAGATGAATCTAGAAACCATATGATTGACCGGCACCAGAGCCACTGGATCTTTGTCAAGGAATTTCCAGATGGACGCCTGTCCGTATGATTGGCCGAATTTCCACGCGAAAATAGTGGCTAGTCAATTGTCGGCTGCTTTACATTTTACGTCCAAATGATTGGGGATAGATTAAGGATAGCTTCGAGTGCCGCGGACGACGCAGTACTCATTGCTCCGGTTATCTTAGACAACCGAGCTTCTGAATCTGCGCCAGCGGCTTCTTACTGTTGGCAAGATTCAGTCTCGGGCACCGGATGCATGCATATATCAAAATGGACTTTATTATGGATGTACATATCCAATGAATCCGTTGTGGTGAAAGTCCCCAGGTCTTACCTATCGCAGTTCTACAGCTCGAGAGCCATCAGCAGGATTTCTTGTATTGTTCCTGGATGTGGGGCATCCACGTTAGCTTGGAGTCAAGATGTACTCCTAGTACTCCAGTTGGATTTCAAGCCTTGCTAATGATTTTTTTCTGTGCCTCTTTATAACAGTTCGAGCTAGTGTCTGAATAAGCTTACAGAGAATGGTTGAGAAAAGAAGAGACTCTGTCTGCCTGTCCGTCTGTCTGTCTCTCCGTCTCTCTATCTCTCCGTCTCTCCATCTATCATATTTGTCATACTCGACTTACTCGGAAACGACTAAACCAACTGTCATGTAATTTGGTGAGAAGGTGTCATCTGTGAATCAGTTTACATATAGCAAGTAGCGTCATTTTGTGTTGATTTTAGGGGGAGGCTTCCCATACATGCGAAAGGAGAGTGCACAATTTTTTTTCGCCGAATATGGTCATGAAAGGGCTCAGTTGGTACTTTTGGAAATTGAAAATATTTTTGATACAGGGTGAAACATAGAGGAATGAGGGCTCAAAATGTGTAACTAAAAAAAAGTAACAGGTCTCTTTCTCAGAAACGATCAAACCAAAAATTCTGAAAAAAATCATAGTGGTGAAGTGTCATCACAGTGATTCATGCGTACGAAATCTAGGCCTTAAAATACATTCCGTTGCGATATTTGTTTAAATAAAGTTAACAATAGCATATAACCATATTTTTGAAATTTACCCCTAGAGTTTAAGCTAGAAGTGTACGTAACCAGCACTGAAGAAGGACATATGTTATGTCCAAAACACGTATCTGCAATTATTATATTATTATATATTACTTTTATAAAACTAATCCACCACAAATCGCATCCTTAAACCACCTCCCGCACTCCATAGGCCGTAGGTGCGGCCTTGTCAGGTATCTACTATTCCTTAGCAGTCTCAAGCTATAATCATGGTCTTCGCTTCGTGAGTTATTAAGGAGTCATGTCTAAACCTAACAGGCGGTTGAAGCTAGGATAGCAAGATATTTTTGAGATTTTCATCTTCGTCCATAGAAATAGTATGCAAGGACTTGGATTTCCAAAAAAGAGGCGAAGGTTGGACCTGCATTTCTTGCACAAACCTTTGCCTATTATAATATTTAATAATAGTTTTTACTACAATTTTTAGTAATTCACTGGAAAACCTCCCTTAAATTCATCCTAGTACCACGAAGCACTTTAGGCTATAATGAAGAACATAATCTTATCAAGTTTGGTGGAAATCGCACTACAAAGTTATAATACGTCAAAGTTGTTGCTTCTTTGAAAGTTGAAGACTATGAATGTCAATGTCACCCGAAAGTGGATACTTTCACATAATATATGGGTATATTACGTGCTACATACTACATAAATACACAAAACCTTTCGTACCTGAAGCGTCCAGCTTCCGATTTCCCGACTTGTTTCATCATTTATATTGCGTGTCCCAAAATGAAATCTGCTCGAAATCCAGTTTGGAATTAGCAATGGGGAGGGTAATGTAAATTTACTGAGCACTATATTTTACTTGCCATCCTTCCCGAACCTCTGTTTTCTGTTTCAATGGCCGAACCGGGCTCCAATCAAAGTAATCGAAATTTTTTTGATGCCATATATTCCAACTTCTGTGAAGTGACGACGAAAGGTTGTAGTACGAAAAGTAATATATATATATATATGGTCGAAATCGGACTCATAATATGCTTGTATGCCCTGAAGAAGAGCCACTGTATACAGATTGGATGCAGTAAAGGCTCCTGACCAGCGCCTTCGAAATGCGTTATTTTGGAGAAGATTATTTGACGTTACGAGTGCTATATTGGCATTGGTCCCTGGTCCCTGAACAGAAGTGAGACTGTATCTGAAAAGTTGCCTTTGACTTCGGCTACCCGCCTGGGTTTTGAGGGTGTCGTCTTACCAGAATTGTTTTCAGAAATTCGGTTTCTTCTTCTTCATCTTCCTGTGAAGTTTATTTCAAGGACGCGCGCATATTAGGCAGTTGTAAAGGTCTCCTTGCTAGACTTGTTAGCACTGAGGAAAGGAACAAGTGGTTCCCGTAATATCGGTATTTGCAGAAACAAATATATATACTGCAGCGAAAAAGAAAAAATATTTTTTTTATTATTTCAAACCGCTTATTTTTATGTCAAAAAGTTATGCATGTTCGTACCTTGAGGAAAATCACCAGCTTTAATGCTAGGCGACGTAAAAACTGAAGGTAGAATTAGCATTAGCATCTACTATAGAAGGAGTATCCTTACAAGGGTGTGGCAAAAGTAAGAGTGAAGCATGCTTTGTTTGTTACGGAAAGGTTCATTGAACTTGAAGGCTACCTGTTGAAAACTAAACCTCTGTATTATACAATATTTCATTGATAAGGAAGGATTTGTAGAGAAATGCGTAAAGGAATATCTATCGTGGAAAGGTCTGAATCCCGAAATGCTATGAGTTTCATTTTAAGAAAATGTAGAAACAGTCAGTTACCGCGGTAAAAGGTACGAAATATGTACTTCTGGAGCAAGTGTTTCCTCATGTTATTCATCAACGACCAAATTTCGAACCACCCCACAATTAGCGGTTTCGACGCCATGTAGTCCATTATGGGAGCCCGATCCAATCACTAAATCAGACAATCCTCGCCGGTTATCCGGACCTTCAGTTTCTACTTCTTCTTATTCGCTGGATTTGCATTTTATATCTATCTGCCTGTCTGGTGGTAGCTTCCTTAGTGACCTATTTGCCTATCTAGTGATAGCTCCTTCAGTGAGTAACCCGTAAGACTAAAAGGTTTCTGTTCCTTCCTCACCTACTCTGAGACGTTGTGGTGGCCTGCAGCTGTTCAGATTGAAGCTATCCATCTCTCCTGCTTTCATAACTGGACTTGGGATTACAATCGAGTTTTTTTGTGGTTTTATCTTAATTTCCATTTTGTGGGCAATGCAAATACTAAAGTTCACGTTTAAAGCAGAAAGGAATAAAAATTTATGTCAAAAAGTTTTTGGTGATGAAAGCAATGTGTTGACAAATAATGACTAAATTTTTAATGAATGTAAGTGCTCCGTTAATAGGAAAATCGGCATCTGATTTCTTCCCTTTTTCGAAGAATTTTCTTTGATGTGGAATAAACTGGCCCAGTTTGTTCAATCTGCATAATACGCATTAGCGTTATGCTCTTCAGATGGTTTCGGAATCTTCATTATTATCACTACTTCTAAAGACAGCGCTAAAACCAGCTCCTTCCGATCATATCGCTTATGTAGAGCATATTTTCGTACAGCGTGTCGTGAAATGAAGCCATGTTCATCCTGGGGCCTCTCATGCTTTCCTTTCACTACCACTCGCTTGGACGGAATAACTAGATATCTGTCCAATCCGTCTTTTCCAATTGTCGCTGCTTGAAGATCACAACCTGCAGTTTGTCTTGCAGCTCCCGGTGGAAATCGTGTGACAGTCATCGATCCGCGAATCTTTCGAGAAGTGATCCCTAGACTTAAAAGATCCCTGTGATGCGAGTTGAAACCAAAGGAGTTTCGACAAGGAACTAGGCGCATGGGGCTTTCCCAGCTCGGCTACCACAAGCCGAAGTGGACGTCTTACATGTTCTCTTCCTGGCTTCGCTAGCTTCCGGAGACCCCCTGGAGTGTGCCTCCGACATCGAGGTTGAAAAGGTGTGGGCCTCGCTCAAAGATTTGAAGTCCTTCGTGAAGTGGTCACAGTGAGATGCCGACCCCAATTAGGACGTCAAGATCTCAGGACACATCGATCAGGTTTTCCGTGTGGTTGGCTGATGGATGCGGCTTCAACTTGCAGCAAGTTCCTTTTATCGGCTTTTCGAAGGCGAAGTAAGACGAGTGGAAGAATTTTTAACTAAGAAGATTCATCTTTCAAGCACTCCATTGGACTGCGGGAAGTATGCGGTTGTCCGGCGGCATTTGAAGCGGAAGAATTTGCCTAGCTCTGAGAAAAGGAAGGACTCAAACTGCCTTCTCTGGTGAGCGATTATAATCGCCGGTACACAAAAGCGTGGGATCTACTCTCGATAGAGGGTTTGGGCATAAGTTTGTGCAGAAATATATTTCGTTCTTTGTATTTTGACAAGTGATAAATACCAGATAGTTCTAAGTTATCAAACTGATACTCTCTCACATTTCTGTGATGGTTGATTCAAAACAATGCACAAACGCATCATATTCTTCAGATTAGACAGATTAAAACAATGAATATCGGTCGCTTTTATGCATGCATGAAACCAAATAATGACTATTTTGCTTATAATGACTATATCATAGTCGCTCTGCAAAGATATACAACAATTATTCCTCACTAATCTGTATTTTGTGCATTTCACTTTTCTCTAATCTAATAACAACTCATCAAACTAGACACGCATTTATGCAACAACACTTTTCACATCTCATTAAATCTTTATTATTTTCGCTGCCTATTTTGCGTAAAAGCCTACCATTTACCGTTCACGAAAGAGTGAATTAAATTAAATTACACACAAAATTCATCATCATTTACACGGATTCATATGTAAATCTTTTTTTTGGTACAAAAGTAGATTTGCACTATGGTGAGTTACTATGTAGATGGCTTGCTTAGACAATGGCGGATGATATAAACCTTTTGAGCGTAGGCATTTAGGGAACAATATTAGTTGCATAGATGGCTGTGCGCGTGTTGGTTATGTATGCTCAGAAATACATGCCCCAAACTTCTTATGGTTGATGCACGAAAATCTTAAGAAATAAGTAAAAGTGTAATCTACTGCGGTAGGTTCAGTTTGCGCATGGACTAACGAATAATAGCTTTTTCTTCTATCAGACAATTAATAATTGCCTCGGACCGGTGAGCATGTTTAATGAGACGATCTGGGACGTGAAGAATTGCATCTGAAAGTTGGTGTAGGTCTATCCACCACCACGGACAATATGTACAATCCCGTATCTGCCGCCGTATGTAAATCAAGCTGTACAGATACACAGATACATTCAATGCGGCTAAATCATACACTAACTATAACAGTTAAAGTTCGAATTTCAAAAAGAAATCGGTGAAAATGAACAAACAATTCATCATTATCATCATCGCAGTCGTCATCATCATTATCGTACCAGTCGTTGTCAAAGTCATTGGAATTTCATCCACGACAGGTAGTCAATCATCATTCATATTGTTATGAGGAAAGTAAACTAAAGTATCTAAAAGAAATCACTTGAATTCTCTTTTCACCAGATACGGTGCGTTCGACTGGTGAAGCTTCGATATTTCTTTTGCATTTGTCAATGGAGCTGAACCTGCGTATTTGTCGAAAGTGACCGCGCGGTATCTAAGGAAGGCATTGTGGTAGTGACAACTAAGGTAAATATTGGATTTTGTGCTCCGCTTTATGCACTCCACAATCCGGATGTTATGAGTTAATCATTTCACTATTAGGAAAACGGGGAAAGAGTCGCAGCAAGTGTTACCTACTACCTGCTTGCTTCCACATTGTAGTTTGTTTTGGTTTGGTTGATGAAGCTTTAAATGCACTGAATATCATGGACTTTTATAATCGTTTTCTTCCTCTTTATCTGCTAAGAATAATAATTATTTCGGTTTATTATTATAAGATTTAATTCAATTATTTCATTTGGTGGAAGAGAAATTAGGCTCGGAGTTCCAGCGGTTATTTCTCAGAACCTCGGGTTAGAATTTTCAGCTTTTTCGTTTGGTTTGCTTCTGAAAATGAGTCCGTGAAATAAATGACCACTTTTCAACCCCCGAAGTCCCCTTTTTGCATCAAATGTGAGAATGTTAGCTTTGGAAAGTGCTGAACGAGGCCTTTCATTTGATAACCCAAATGACTACATTCCATGAAAAGAGTGTATATCCTTTTTGGGTCCCCCACCCCCCTTAAACTCGACGTAGAATAACGTTACTGCATGCGTGGGTTGACCCCCCCCCCCTTATTTGCAAAAAACTGAGACAGCCAGTTTTTGCAAGCCTCTTTTGAGGCCAACTTAGTAGAACCAAGAGCGTTTTGCATGGACCGGAAAAGATGGTAATAAGTTGGTGCCAGGTCCGGACAATACGGTGGGTGCGATAGGATATCCCATCCAAGCTCCCATAGCTTCTAGCGGGTCATCAAAAATGTGTGAGGCCGAGCGTTGTCCTGGTGGAACAGAACACCATTCCTATTGGCCAATCCTGGCCGCTTCTGGTCAATCGCCTGCTTCAAACGGTCGAGTTGCTCACAGTAGAGGACCGAATTGAGGGTCTGGCCATAGTTGAGCAGCTCATAGCGGATGACTCCCTTCCAATCCCACCAAACACACAGCAAAATCTTCCTGGCCGTCAATCCGGGCTTGGCGATGGTTTGGGCCAACTCGCCGCACTTCGACCACGATCTTTTTCGCTTGAGATTTTCGTACGTGATCCACTTTTCACCACCAGTTACCATCTGCTTCAAAAATGGGTCGAATTCGTTCCGTTTCAGCAGTGCATCGCAAGCGTTGATTCGGTCCAAGAAATTTTTTTCCGTCAATTCGTGTGGCATCCAAACATCCAGCTTTTTTTGGAATCCATAAAATTCACAAATTTTTTTGGCCGCCTTCGTTGCATTTTTACCTCTCAGGTAGTAAAAATGTAAAATATGACAAATTTCTTCCTTGGTGGACTCCATTTTTGACGCGCTATAACTTGAGACTGAAACTTACGATCATAAAAGCGCCAAAGAGACACCTGTAGCCCAGATTGTGGTCTTCAAATCGCCGTATAGTATGACCCGATGCGATAAGTACAACACAATATATGTTTAAGTGTCGCCATTTATTGACAAAATACGACATTACTTTTTCCCCAACTTAATATAATACAACAGCAAGGCCTATGAGAGAGTTGACCTCAGAACTTTGGCGAACATTATGAGAATGAACAAGAATCCCAACAGACATCTACACGTGAATGTGAAGGTTTCTTGAAGTTAGGCACCTGATGCAGGACGAATGGTCCGAAATAGTTAGAAATGTCTTACCGTAGGGGAGCGTTCTGAGCCCAACAATCTTCAATTTATACACAACCACTCTCCATAAGAAAACACATGAATCAGTACGTATCTACCGATATGTCATGACTTTCTGTTACTAGCAGGAACATCTACAGGACCAAGTCAACATCTTCTTTAACGAATGTGATGCGCTTAGCTTACCGGTTAATCCAGACAAGTCCAGCGTAATCCCTTTCAAAAAAAGGAAATTGCCCCATGTCACATTTTGGTTAATCGAACTCTGCTTAGGCAAAATAAGGAAATCTCTTTTCTGGGTAGAACAATAACTGAAAGACTTTTTAGCACTGATGAAGGAAACAAGTGGTTCCCGAAATATCCGTATTTGCAAGAATAAATATCTATACCAGCAAAAAAGAAAAAAAACAATTTTGTTCTTTTTTTTTTTATAATTTCAAATGATTAATCGCTGGAAACACCGCATAATTACACTCACTAGGACAATAACTGCTTTTCTGTCAATTAAAAATGACACCGGAATCGGAAAGGCAATAAGAGCGGCAAGAATCGTCAACTTCTCTACGAGCTTTTCCTGGGGCCTCAAACCCAAAGAGTGGTTAAACTGCTTCAAGCAGTGGTTGGACCGGTGTTTGATTACGCTGCCACTTCTACTGTTGAATCACCCAGATATCTCGATAATATAGTAGATTCTGTAGTTGCCACCCTGCTCAAAAGGTGCCTGAGGCTAACCAAATCAGCACCGTTCCACGTTGCTCAGGCCCTTGTTAATGAACCCCCACATAAATTTAGAAAAAACCTCGTGGCACCCAAAGAGTTGAAGAGAGTCTTGAAAGAACTTCACCTTCCTGTTTTAAACTAGTGACAGAAGACCCGTCTGCCATAACAGGCTCTCGAAAGTATATAAATGTTTCAGGGAATTTTCGACCTTATGGTATCTCACGAGGGTCATTACTTAACTACAAGGCTTGAAGTCTGGAATGGGCCAAACAGAACAGCTGGAGAAACCAACCAAGAATGCTTGTTTGAGGTATTGGGAGAAACTTGAAATGCTTCTAAGACGTATGCTGATGTCTGCGGATTGTGAAGGAGTACATAAGGAATAGCACAACAGCGAATTCGGTAGCGACAATGCATCAGATGACTTATCTATCTATCTAATCTAATT
Source organism: Hermetia illucens (assembly GCF_905115235.1). NCBI lineage: Eukaryota > Metazoa > Arthropoda > Insecta > Diptera > Stratiomyidae > Hermetia > Hermetia illucens. The sequence goes on from NC_051849.1 coordinate 28,612,320, forward strand.
ACGCGGGAAAACTTATGGACCGTGTTCTTGCAGACAATAGTAATCCAGCAAAAAAGCAGATGAAAGATACAGTAAGGATTCGCCCTTACTCTGCAAGAAACAAAAATCGACGACCAAGTCAAAAAGAAGATTGTCGACATTATTCCTCCAAAATTAATTAAAGTGTATGATGCTCCTTCACCGGGGCCAGAATATCGCAGCAAAATTTCTATCTATATATTCTCCCAGGTTTGCAGGTCATGAGAACGTGCCTTGCGGCAGCTGCCAGCACTCTTTCGAGTCTGCTTCCATTAGGCTTCTAAAAAGTACAGCGTTGCAAGAAGGAAAAGAGTACTCTCTAAAGTCTCACCACCTTACTTCGTTTAGGCTGTCAAGCCTACATCGCTGGATTTTTTGCTCAAGTTGAAGAAAATGAGCATTCTGGGGGCCCTCAAACCCTTGTCGAGGAGCATGTGTAATTCCAGAAACAAATTATAAACCGTTTTCAATAGCCAAAAGTCGCAGCCAGTTGACTAATGACTAGTGTCATTCGCCATTTCCTGATCGGTGAGATATAGTCTACTCGTGTGTGTGGACTCTCCCGTTCAAATTGGCGCTCTTTCTGGATCTATCTACAATGATCACCATAAAAGGCGCAACCACCGGTATCCGGTCTAGGCTTGCCTTAATAAGGAACTCCAGACATCCTGGTTTTGTGCCGAGGTCGTTCCACCTCCGGCATGGTCTGTCTCGTCTTCTTTTTCTACCTTATGGACTTTCCGGGCTGGATCATCTTCATCCATGCGGATTAAGTGTGCCGCCCACCGCAACCTGTTGGGCCGGATTTTATCCACAACCAGACGGTCATGGTATCGCTCATAGATTTCGTCATTATGTAGGCTACGGAATCGTTCATCCTCATGTAGGGGCTAAAAATTCTTCGGAGGATTTTTCTCTCGAACGCGGCCGAGAGTTCGCAATTTTTCTTGCTAAGAATCCAAGTCTCCAAGGAATACATGGGGACTGGCGAGATCATTGTCTTGTGCAGCAAGAGCTTCCGCCCTATGGTGCGACGTTTCGAGTGGAACAGTTTTTCTAAGCTGAAATTGGTTCTGTTGGCTGACAGCAGATAGGAGAAATTATCAATGGTCTCAAAGTTGTAGTCTCCTATCGTTATTCTTCCCGTTTGACCAGTGCGGTTTGATGTTGTTGGTTGGTTGGCCTTTGGTGCTGACGTTGCCACCATATGTTTTGTCTTGTCTTCATTGATGTGCAGCCCAAGATCTCGCGCCCATTATCGCCTGCTCAATGTGGATGAAGGCGGGCCGTTCTTCCCATGCTATCGATATCATCAGCGTAGGCCAACAGTTGGGTGAACTTAAAAAGGATCGTGCCTCTTGCATTTACCTCAGCATCACGCATCATTTTCTCCAGGGCCAGGTTAAAGAGGACGCATGATATGGCATCCCCTTGTCGTAGACCATTGTGGATGTCGAATGGTCTTGAGAATGATCCTGTTGCTTTTATCTGACCTCGCACATTGGTCAGGGTCAGTCTAGTCAGTCTTATTAATTTCGTCGGGATACCGAATTCTCTCATGACCGTGTACAGTTTTACCCTGGCTAGGGTATCATAGGCGGCTTTAAAGTCAATGAATAGATGGTGCAACTGTTGTTCATACTCCAACAGTTTTTCCATCGCTTGCCGCAGAAAGAAAATCTGATCTGTTTCTGATTTGTCTGGGGTGAAGCCTCTTTGGTATGGGCCAATGATGTTAGATAGAGGATAGATATTTCATAGATGGTACTCAGTAACGTGAAATCTGCCTTTTTATGTATCAGACAGATAATGTCTGGACTGTTTCTTCTATACTTGTTGGTGGCAGTATTTGTCCGCCGTCTTCAGTTGGCTGGACCTCCAACTCGCCGATGTTTTGGTTGATTAGTAGTTCATCAAAGTACTCAACCCATCGCTCCCTCTTTGTCTCGGCAGGATGAACATCGAGGTGTGTAAGGCTTCATCCTACTGACTTGTTGGTAAAATTTGCGAGCCTGGTGCGGTTGCTCCCTGTACTTTTCTAGTTCATAGACCTGTTGGTTTTCCCAGGCTTCCTTTTTCCGTCTGTGAAGTCGCTTCTCCGCTCGCCGGAGTTCGTGATAAGTCTCCTTTGAGAATGCAACATTACTCGGTATGCAGCATTCTTCCGTTCCGTTGCTAGCTGACATTCATCGTCAAACCAGCCGCTCCGACTATTTTCACGGCAGGGGCCAAGTATATTTGTGGCCGTATTTATGATAACTTTCTTCAGGTGGTTGTGAGGATCATTTGTTGATGCTTCATCTCCAGGATCTCTATTGACTGCGGTTATTGGAGCATTCATTTTCCTCTTATAGATGTTGCGGAGGGCTGTGTTATGGAAGGCTTCAGTGTTAACTCTCACTTGATTGTCAGAGGGGATTCTGGGTGTTGCTTTTATTCTTGCTCGGAGCACCATGCCAACGAGATAGAAGTCCATATTGGTCCCCTGTATGTCCTGACATTCATCAAGACTGAGAGGTGGCGGTGTTCAATCAGCACGTGGTCAATTTGGTTGAAAGTGGTCCCGTCTGGAGGGGTCCACGTATGTTTGTGAACCGCTTTCCGGAGATAGGGTTTGGTGTTGGTTCAGCAGGTGTTTCCCAGGTTTTATGCTCCATCGTGGGTACCAATCCACGTTTCACCCTGGTAGCTATACTACTCTTTGACCAGGAGACTATAGCTCAGTATAATATGGCTTTAGAGGCGTTTGAGTAGCAAAGGTTTTGAGCGCAAATATTATATTTCGGGAATCGGTGTACTCTGAAGCGAAGAAAATTATCCTCGGATTTGCCATTTTTATTGGATAGAATATTCCTGGAATTGAGGCATGGAATACAGTCTGGCACAAAGGAAATTAGGGTTTCAAAATGAATACTAAGACGCGCTGAGATACAGACAATTTTTAGAAAGACATATATGGGCCAAAAGATAAGATGTAACTATTTATGTGTGTTTTACTTGCGAGACTTCCTAATACCCAATGTCTCTGGTGAAACCACAACGGGTTGGCCCGAGTAACGAGTATCCTCAATAAGCTACATGAACATGTAGAGAGATTTCACATACTTTTCGAGCATTTAAAACAAAACAATTGTAATGGTTTTTCTTGATGGAACCATAAGTTACGGATTAATGACAAAATAATTAACTATGAGGCATTTAATACGACATACTGGACAAAATGACACAACTGCAGACCGAAGGACTTCTATCCCAGGGGGCAAGACGGGCTAGAGCATCGCGAAGAAAAAGAAGTAACAGTCTAATTTGAATGGGTAATCATTTCTGATGTTTGACCAATATCCGTACTCAGTTTCATGCTTTCGCGGATTTATATGAAGAACTTTTGTAAAGAGTAATTTAAGTTTGAAAGAGGAATGAACACGGCTGAGAGGAGTCCGTGGACCACAAACAGTAGAAGTAAGTTGTCCTCCATTTGGTCCGGTCGGACATCAAGTAGATGCGAACTCCTCAATCCTTAAACAGAAATTTTCCAGCTCCGGCCAAGCTTTGGTCCAAACTGCTGGCGGAATTACAAAAGGGAGCGAATAACACCTGCGGTCACCCGGTGAGGGAGCGTGTGACGAGTTGCTTTTGCCCTGGTACGAAACCGTAGCCTTCTTCGTCCCTCTTTTAATTTTTAATAGATTTTCGTTTTGAATAATCGAAGCTACCACCTTTCTCAAAAACTCTTGTTCGCCGGGTTTCAAATGATACTCGATAGCATGCAGAGTACTCTTAATAAATGTAACACAAGTCGAGAAACTTCAGATATGAAAGGTTTTGTGTATTTCCTTTATAAAGGGTTTGGAGTGTGCATTTGTCCCATTAGAATGTAGCAAGTAATATATGCATATTGTCTTGAATTTGCACAGAAGCGACATCTTTGACGTATTATAACTTTATTCCTAATAGTGTGATTTGCACCAAATTTAGCAGGATTGCTCTGCTCTATGCTGTAGCCTACATTGCTGCAAAATTTTATGATTCTAGGATGAACTTAAGGGGGGGTTTTACTCAATTTCCCCAAAACTATGGCAATATACAATTATTAACTTAATTTGAGAAGATATCGATATGAAGAGTATTTTGAGGCCTGGACACGGTATAGAGGCAGCTTCCTGATTTTTCGGTTGGGTAGTTTCTGAGAATGGGTTCGTTAAAGAAATCATCATTTTCCACCCCTCCCACTCCCCACCCCACCCAACAAATATCAAAACTAAGACCGCCTTTGAAAAGTACTAACTGATACCTTTAATTCGATACCCCACATGACTATATTTGACGAGAAAAAAATTTACACCCCCCTTTTGCATGTATGGGGATCCCCCTTAAACTCGACTTAAAAGAATGTCATTCACTATATGCGTGAGCGTTCACAGTTCCCATCTTTCTACCAAATTTGGTATCAATCGCTATAACCATCTCCGAGAAAAATGCGTGTGATGGACAGACAATAAACCGATTTTAATAAGGTTTTGTGTTTACACATTTCAGAATGCTAGAGAGGAGTAGAAGAGATTAAGCACAACATTCAACAGGATATAATTATAGATAACATGGGTTTCAATTTTCTGAAATTTTTCCAAACTGTTTTCCAATTTTTTACAAGTTGGTTAGGTAGTTATACGCATGTTCATGTTTTTTTACAATACTAGTTAACTTCCTCCGAAATATTGTACACGCATATAACTAGCACCTTATCCTATCCATTGCATAATCTAAACTTTCAATTTCCTCAAATTTGGTACTATTCCACTTCATTACCCAATACGCGCTCACGAAATCATCTAAAAATGACAAAAAGGCCCCGAACCCATCAACTTGAAGCAAAAATTTGTCCTTAATGATGGTCTTAAACCCCACGAGAAACCAGCAAAATCTGCTCATTTTCTTGAGCATTATTGCATCAATCTATAGACGATACTTTGAAAAAGATATCCGAACAAAAACTTAACTCTTCATTATTTAACATTTTTCTAATAATTTAGCAAAAATATCAACATGTCCAGGTTACATAAAAGTGGCGAAAACGAGAAAAAGTTCATTAAGACAACATTGCCAACAGACATGCCGGCTATCATTCGAAGCTGTCTTAAACTATTACTTAATAATAGAGAAAAGAAAGATATTAAACGACAACCGAAACTGAAGAAAATCAAACTGTAAAAGTATCAAAAGCTCGTCGGCTCATGCATCAACCAACAATATTCGTCAAGTGATCAGGCCATGGTTGTTTACTTCTGATTCAGGAAATCACCTGTATTTGCTATCTTAGCTGCCTCTCGTGAAAATTCAAAAGATACTTTCGTACTCTCAATATGGTTTGGAGTATCGTTTCGTTATAATTACCACATATTTTTGCGCTTCCGTCCAGATCTTCTTCATGGAATATGAGGAAATCGTGGCTTTGATATCTAAAGAAGAAAATGTTAAAATTATTATCATTTCCTGATTTGAATTTGTTGACCGTTTTTGAAGTGAGTGATGAGATTTTTCGAAATGGTCAAGGAGAAACTATTCGCCTTCCTGAAAATTTAATGGTGCGTTTCCTTGCATTGTTCTGATTCTCAGGAGTTTAGGTGAATTCGCTGATGGAACTCCATTTACAAGAAGTTTGTCTAGATGTTAATGCCCAGACTAGGTTTGGTTGTCTGCTTCTTGGTTACTAAATGACATACAACCACTTAATTTGTGGGTTCAATTGTGGTATTTCCAGATTGGGTTCAAGCAGTTGCACCACTCGTGGTAATCATGTCGTCATCATATAATTCTGATCCACCTAAAGTGAATCTCCCCTGTTGGGACACCCAAATCCGCTGAGTGCTAATTAACAATACAAACTGCTAAATTTCACTAGCGTGGAGCCGGCACTTTGGCCAGTGACGAAATCCACTTTACCAAATCAACTTCCAATAGCTCCGATGTTATGCAAAATGTTCAGATTGAAAATATCTTTTTTTGCATATTTACATTTTTTCATTTCATCTAATGAATACATTAAACTCATCACAGTTCGAAAGTGAGAGTGGAAAGAATGGCAGAAAGAAAAAAATCCTAGACGTGAGACGTCCATGTTGTATCTTTCTTCTCGCATCAGTTCACCTGAGGTACCGACCGTGTTGGGCAGTCTTCGTGTTACACTCTCTGGAATTTTATATTGCCCACTCATGATGGAATGAACCCGTTGGTAATGATGACCAGTTGAACGTGAAGTCAGGTGAAATACATACTACAGTGGCCGCATTTTCTCTTTCGGTTTTTGGCTTCGTTAATGATATGTATGCCCGCTGAACGGCCAATTGGGCAAAATGGCTCAACGGCCGCCGTACTCGGACATCTTCTTGTTCATTCACCTGAGCCTCAATGTGCAATTGTTCATGTCTTATGCCATTATATTAACTAGGCTAGTGCAGAATGACTTGCATTCAGGTATGTAGTTGGCTTTTGGCGTGATGGCCATCAGATTTTTTGAATGAAATTTCAGGCTTAAGTGGATTTTTTATGAAGAATTTTGCTGGATGAGTTTTGGGTAATTGAAGGGCTTAGCCAATAGATACTTTCTTATAGAAATCGAAGAAGATGAACGTAAAGAAAAGTAAACAAGTTTTTATTGTGCTATCGATAGGCCAGAGAAATCAATTTTCCAAGTACTAGGCCCATGTTTTAAGTACAAACGAGTACCCAAGGTACATAAGGATTTGAATATTTTCGATACAAATTTATGACGTCTATAGTCGAACGTAAATGGCAAAACACACCTTCTGTGCTTTCAAGAAGATGAATGAGCTCTCATTGTTAACTCCGCCAAGAAGCTGCTCATCTTTAAGGCGATAAGGGATTGGGTTCCTTCCTAATGAAAGAAAACATAACATCAACCATATTTTTAAAAAAATTAACTGTTGGTTTCGTCCAGGGCAGAGGCCACTCATCAGACGCCGCCTCACCTCTGCCCTGGAAGCAGCGTGACCGAAAACGGTGGCAGGTGGTAATCGCTTCATTTGTATATAATTGCAAATAAGTGCGGATTATATTGAATTGAAATCCATCGTATGTTCAGACCTAAACTACGCCGAAGTGAATTTTTTGTTGAGGATGCAAGGACCAGTTGAGATGCAATTTACTTCTTCTTTTGTGGTCCACGGACCCCTCCATTTTGGGGCTAAAGTTCAAGTTTTTCAAAAAAGTTGGCTGACTGACATAAAAAACTTGAGTGCTTAGCCGCAAAAAGGAGGGGATCATGGACCACAAGAGAAAAAGCAAGTTATTAAGCGACGACGGTTTCTTACCAGAGTAAAGGAAAATTTTTCCGACTCTGCCTCACCTCTGCCTTGGGAGCAGCGTGACCGAAACGGCTCGCAGATGTTAAATGTGAGATACCTGAGAACATCAGTCATCGTTAGGGGCTACTCATTTTAGTTTGCATTGGCCGAATTTGATGCATTCTTTGCATCCAACAGTTATACTACTTTACGGAAACCAAACTGCTAATTGGTGGACCTCGGCGCAAAACCGGGATGTTTGGAGTTCCTTATTAAGGCAGGCCTAGACCGGATACCAGTGGTTGCACCGTTGATGATGATGAAACTGCTAGCCTGAAAGGCATCCAGACCAACTCAGCACAGTCATAAGTCAAGACAAAACACACTTGACGGCTTACCAGTTTCAGGTGGTCAATACATTAGGGAACGTCTTCTCTACAATGCATGATTGCCACAAATCAATCAATGTATCGGACCTTCCATATACAGCAAGCTTGAGGGCTTTACTATCCACTCCGTTGGAAATTGGTCGAAAAGTAGGCCAAGATAAGGATGTCTTAACACACTAAACAGAGAACTAAAAATCGCATGACAGTACCAGAACAAGCTTATAGCCAATAAAAATGGCATATGTAATCCAGATGAACCGGTCTTGGTAACATCCAGAACAAATCCTAAACAGCAAGAAAAAGAACGGCATAAGGGTAGTGGTTTTTTTGATATATTAAGTTCTGTAATGTTCATTCAGTGATCAGTGAACTGATCAAAGAAGATAAATCCAGCTATTAAGCCTCCTCTTGACTAAACTCTAAAACACAATATTAATCTAAAAATTCAGCAATTCCGTGTCTTATAAAGTAAAGGTCACAATTCTTTGGCAAACACAAATAGTGTCATCATGAGAATTTTTTCAAAGTCGTTATTGAGGGTCAGTAAAAACAAGAGAAAAATGTTAATTGTGACCGGCAAAACTGGAAGACTCTTAGGTACCTAAAAATATCTGAAATAAGACTAATAACAGGGAAAAAACTTTACACAGCAGCTGCTGCAGTGAGCTGATGAAAAAATTCAATTCCTTTTATCTAATAAACGTCCAATTTGTCAAATATCAATTTAGGATCCAGCTGGAAGCCGATATTACTTCGCCATAATGTGATTTCATTGTTACCCTTTTAATGACTGTATCTTTCCAGCTCCATAAAATGCAAGGATTTAGTAAGAAAAATGTTAGTTTGCTGTTTTGTTTGAGTTATTGGGGCCCCGATTCAGATACCTAAGCCGTAACTCTCTCCAAGCCAAGGTACAAACCAGAAAGCTGACAGTGCCAAAGAGAGGAAGCACGAAAGCTTAAAAGTTCGATCATGGTATCTTTTTCTAACACACAGAGTTTACTGGGAATGTGTCCCACTTACGACTCAGATGGGTCTGAATTGATTAGATGACCTGTGAACGCTACTATTCCCGCTGAGATACCGGAACCTTATATATATACCTTTGGAATATATTTTTTCCCAATGGAACACTCTTCTTTCTCTCTAGTTTGGGTTCAAATTAGAGAAGTCACTGCATCCTACCTAATAGGGGACGTACTGGTCACAAAAAAACTAGATCGATGCATAATCCAGTCAAAAGGGCCACAATTTGTTCACATTATTTTTACCGAACAGAAAAAACTCTCTAAAAATATGTTGCAACGCCTTTTCAGGTTGAAATTGAGAATCTAATTAATTGGGACTCTAATAAGTGCAGTGCACAAGGAAAACAACAGTATTGAGGTGGCTCATATCTGTGGAAAATCTTTTCTTTTGGTGAAGTTCTGGATGTTTTTTAGAAATTCAGGATGAGTATTATGGTGATTTTATACCTAGGGGGAATAGATTACTCCCGCGGACCCTTAGTTTAGGACTTGACACCCAAACTTCAAAAATATTAAGCGAAAAGCGGATTATATAAAGGAGCATTTAACATGTGCGAGCCGTTTTGGTCCCGCTGCTCCCAGGGCTGAGGTGCGGTGACGTCTGACGATTTGCCTCTGTTCTGGTAAGAAATCGTAAGAACGTCTTCGCATAATATTTTTAAAGTTTGGTTGAGCCCTAAACGTGGGGCCAGTGGACCAAAAAAAGAGGGAGTAAGTTTCTCCCCATTTGGTCCGGTCCGTCATCATGTGAATGCGGACTCAGGACTCCCTGCATACCCAACAAAAAATCAACAATATTGCTCACAATAATTTCTTACCCGTGAATTAATCGAATTCTAAGTACACCTTTGATTCAAGATGGTCACCTATTTCTATTGCAAAGAAGAAGTAAGTGGAGCATTTTACTCATATTCAATGCACCTCCACAGAAGACCACGGCGTGGACTCCTTATCATTGACATTCATGAATAACTGAATAATTGTTACGAATGCCATTTACATACTCAATGTTAGCGTATGTTATAGGGGCCATAAGTATGTGTTTACCTGTGAAGCACAAATTCCATGAAATGACTTTCGCAAATTCCATATCCTGTTTTTACCTCTCTGAAGAGGAAGGCATTGGATGACGTGAAGTTTCAGAGAGAAAAGTGTGCATAAGAGATCCCCGCGCAATTACTGGGGGTCCTAAATAAACTCTTAAAACGTGATACACTGATAATGCATATTTTCAAAAAAATCGATTGTCAAGAAAACGCAAACCGTAGATCTTGTCTGTCAAGTCATTGAAAAAAATATGTCATGTCTTCTTTAAGGTTTTGTAGAAAACCTTAACAAAATTTGCTTTGAAAGTTAGAACTGTGAACTTTACCGCGTGTAATAAATGATATTGTTCTACATTGCGTTGAAGGAAGGGGGAGCGGGTTTCATACATGCAAAACAGAGGTGCAACATTTTTCTCACCGATTATGGTCAAGTAGGGTGTCAGATAAAAGGTCTCGTTGAGTACAGGTCTTGTTGAAATGACAACTTTGACCTATTGTAACTTTGTTAGCAATAGTGCAATTTCCACCAAATTTAGTAGGATGAGCTTAAGGAGAATTTTGCAGTCAATGACTAAAGATTATAGTAATGTACTGTTATTAACTTTATTTGAACAAATGTCGGCGTTGAGGGTAATTCGGAGCCCAAAAAATGTACGCAGTACTCTAGCAGCTTCGTGATCTTTTTTCAGATTATTCGGTTAGGTGGGTTCTGACAATGGGTCCGCGAAAGAAATGACCATTTTGCAGCCTCCCCCCTCCTCTCCTATTCTCCATTAAATGTGAAAACTGAGACCAGATTTGGAAAATAATCGAGATTTTTTATTTGACTATGACTATATTTGGTGAACAAAAAATTACACTATTAAATTCGCATGTATTGGGACCCCCCTTAAATTCCACGTAGAAGAATGTAACTCAGTGTATGCATGGGCATTCACAGTTCTCACTTTTTCACGAAATTTTGTGTCAATCAGAATGCCAGTTTCTGAGCAAAGTGGGTGTGGCAGATACAGAGACATACTGGCGAACAGACAGAAAGACAGACCCGTTCACAGTTCAACCATACACCAACAGGTATAAAAGAAAAAATAGGAAGGATCCCCCCCCCCAAAATCGGACAATGCTGGACTAAAAGGAGCCAACGGTCAAAGGGATCCGAGTCCAAGTTGGACTTTGGTTAAATCAAGGAAGGATCGGGGTGTAGGAGGGAAAATTATTACAAAACCAAACCGTCAAGAAGCGTTGATAATAACAGCAAAAGAGGATATGACCTATGCTGATATTTTACGGAGGGTTGAGATGGACCCTACGCTGAAGGAGCTAAGCGACAATATAACATGAATTAGGCGACCACAAAAAGGAAGATTGCTGTTCGAACTATCGAAGAAAAGGAACGACCACGATATAGAATATAGAAGCTTCACTTGGCGAGCAAGTGACCGTCCGCGTACGTCAGTGAATGGTTAAGATTGACTGTAAGGGTCAATATCAAGGAGGAAATTTGTGCTGCGCTCGAACACCAATTGAAACTGGAGTACTTGCAGGAAACGGACATCAAGAGCCTAAGGAGAGCGTACCGTAGTACGCAGACAGCGGCCCTACGTCTGTGGTTTCAGCTACAAAAGCACTGTCTGCGGGTAAAATCCGCATTGGTTGGGTCGTGTGCAGGCTACGCGAGCCAATTCTACTAAAAACTGTTTTAAATGCCTTGAATTTGGATACATGGCGAAAGATTGCACTAGCACCACTGATAGATCTAAATTGTGTCGAAGATATGGAGAAGAAAATCATTTGGCAAAGGACTGCAGTAAAAGCCCTCACTGCCTTGTATGCAAGGAAATCAAATATCGCGATTGCAACCATATAACGGGTAGTACCAGGTGTCCAGCCTACAGGATCGCTTTAAGTACCTTACGTAAATGAGAGTCATCCAGCTGAATCTAAATCACTGCCAACCCGCCCAGAACCTGCTAGTACAGAAAGTGAATGAAGAGGAAATCGATGTTGCCAATGTCTCCATTTCTCCATCACGGCATTTGGGAAACAGACATACGTGGAAAGGCTACAGTGTAGGCTTGCGGTAATCGAGCCTTAGAGCAAGCAATGAAGCATCGCGAACCCAATTTTGTAAGGGATAAGGCAGATGACCTCTACATTTACAGCTGTTATGCCGCCCCCAATACTAGAGTAGACTAGTGAGAGACTCCAAAGATCACAACACCAAAATTATTGCTGGCTACTTCAACGCTTGGGCAATGGAGTGAGGAAGCCGAGTAACAAATAAAGGGGAGGAATCCTACTCGAGGGTTTATCCTACCTAAAGGTCACCCTGGCTAATATCGGAAGCATAAAGACTTTTAGGTGTGGAGAACTAGGCTCCTTCGTGGAAGTTACTTTCATAAGTGATTCACCGGTCAAGCGTCTACACTGGCATGTTAGTGACGAATATACGCATAGCAACCACCATACTATTGAAAAAGGAGTCAGAACGATAAATCACCTGAAGATACCAGAAAAACGTTGGCCACCAAGAGCACTTGGTGAGGATACGTCGAAAAAACACACCAGAGTACGACCAAAGGTACCTCGAATATAAACAGGGACGCAAAAAATTGTGGGCCATCACGAAAAGTAAAAATGACTGCTTCAAGCAACTCTGTGACGAGGCAGACTCTGATCCATCTGAGGGAGTGTACAAATCGGTTATGTCGGCAATAAAATGCAAAAGGTCGCCTCCTAGCTTAGTGGGAGATAGCTTGGACATTGTTTTCCCAACAACAAAAAGAGGAGATCTGAATCGTATATGGAACTAGAATCGAGGTAAGTATGAAATCCAAGCATGATCTTGCATGCAATATGGATGAAAAATTCAATCTCCAATAGCGCAATACCAGCATGGTGGATTGAGAATTCAGCATTTGTATGCTCCACTTTAGTATGTAAATGAAAATGTAAATCTTCTTCTAGATCTCCTGAGAAAAATATTGAAATGGAGAGAATTTACTGGAAATATTCCAAAAATAGAGTCAATGCTTTATAAAATATTATCATTTTGGATTCGCATCTTATCCAATTCCCAAGGTAGAAACAGTGCCTCCAGTTTGTCTCTAATGTGAAACAATTACAAGAATGGACTCTGATTCCATTATTACTGAATTTTAATTGTATATTTACAAACGAAACGGAAAGTTGTTGGAATCGATGCTCCTTATTTGGTTGATATGACGTCAAAGATCAGCAATAAATATTTGGTTTAGTTCATAAATATTTTCCAAACTTGTAGGTTGGTGAGACATTTTCCTGAAAAGACTATTTTATAAATCACTGTTAAGTGATTTAGATTATAGAGACTAAGACCATGTGGCGGTTCGTAGCAGCTTGAAAATGGTTTTGTTTAAGTGAAAATCTGTCCTTTGAGTTATCATAATTTTTCGTTCTATTATATAGGCTTTCTACGGTGACAAATGGACCTACTAATTCATATATCTTGGCACACCAGTGAAGGGGTGAACGTGGGAACGGCACTCTCTGTTAGAATCACAGGGGTTACGCGAAACAGGTAATCACTTAATCTGACACCTTTCCACCTAACACCTGACACCATACCACGTCAGATTTAGACACTAGTTAGAGAACTAGCCTGAAGCTTTGTCATTGAAGTTACGAGTTTACAGATGTTCGAAGTTATACGGAATGTAATTTTAACACTTGACTGCATGCATCATTATAGAAAGAAGTTTATATTTCCGTGATCAGATTGTATCTCAAAGTTTTAAACTACTCATCCGGGTCAGTATAAAATAGCATGAAATAGAAAAACATGTGACTCTACTAAGAGGTTCTCCTTTGGTCATTTGGTGCTTGTCATTATATCAAGGATGCTAACTTGGAAGCCATTTGGTCATCCCTCGCTGCTTAGAATTATGTTATTTGTGACAGGTCGCTCGTGAAAGGCAGATTGGGTTTACAGGTGTCTTCAGAAAACCTGATTATGGAACTAGCCTCATCCCTTAGAAAAAATAGCAAACAACGTCATTTGATTGGCAGCAGAAAAATGTTGGCGCTCGAATATTTGTGGACTGGCTCGTCGATCATTTGACTCCACTTTGCTGGGACCAAAGCTAGCATTTGGTTTTCGTTTACCCCAATCAAATCTATTCTGGAACGTGGAGTTACGAGGGTTCACATGCGATGGTCGTGATGCTTAACTGCCAATCTCTCGATCTTTTTACTCCGGGTTCGAATCCCGCCACCGTCTTAGATGTTTGTATCCGAATTCGTGCTGTTACGCCGCTGTAGGCTTATCACTTGCACGGCGTTAAGTGTGATGATAGTGAAACTCAAGCACAACTTTATTGAAACCTGAGATTGTATGGATGCCCTATGCTTCATAAAGGAGTAAACAGGAGAAATTCATCAGATGGAAAAGGTTCTAAGAAAAAATGTTGTCAGTTGGGTCTGCAAAAAAGTAGGTGTCCAGCAAACTACCTAATTGGAAACATAATAAATGACAACAAACCAGGATCGCTGTATGGTCAACTGAAAAGGGCCAGAAAGTGTTCAAATTAATTTTCCCGTGCAGAAAGAACTCCCCAGAAAAGCTGGGTGCAGCGCCCCTTGAAGCTGGAATTGGGAATTTGATTAATTGGGCCTTAACCACCACATATTGTTTTTAATGTCAGTGCAGTTCTGGTTGTCCTATAAGTTATTCAAGACGAGTTTTATGGTGGTTTTATACTTATACTGATGACCACCGGTTTCCAAAATATTTGATCAGTTTACAGTTTTCTGCAAATGCACTGCTAACCAGCATTTTTGCGACCTCGTTTTATTGGGTACATTTTCAGGTGTCGAATATTTGTTGGAAATACTCAAAAAGTTACTTGAGGAGTAATTTAATAAAGCCAAACTGGAGGTCCCTAGAGATAAAATCAGGTCTCCTGGAAAAAATTATGCCGGTTTGCTTATTATTTCTTTATTTCAATAAAGTCCCTACTCGGAGTCCGGTCAAAATTTCGTATCCCCAGTTCTCAAGACTTAACCGTCTTGTCCGCTGGTATTATTGAAAGAAAAGGTTTGGATTGGTTTCCAGACAAACAAAATGTGTAGCAGGTGATAAGATAGGTGATTGAGGTAAGTGTCGCATATTTTCGTCATATTTCGTCACTACTTTCCTTAGGACCAGGATGAGGTAATGCATCGAAATGTGCTTTGATTATGAACATGTAAGCCACTTTGATCAAGTCGTCTTTCAACTTTTCCGCGTTGATTTTATTCGACAACGGAGTTTTCCTCTAACCAAGAAATAGTCCAGGTCACCTCATAGCACCTCATAGCGTCCTCACGTCCCATAGGTTTGAGACCGCTCTTTTTGGGTTATTTCAATTTGAAAGGTTTCGGATCATCGTACTGTTTGAGATGGTAATGAATAGAACTTCGTAGTCTTACAGATTAATCACTAACGAAGCTATCACCAACCTGGGCGGTCTAGTATAAAGTGGACCATTACATGAGAGGAGGAAGAATTTAAGAACTAGTGTGGATAACCCGCTTGTGTGGCTGAATCTGGAATACGCTCTTGTAATGGACAGCAGGACTTCAAATTCGTTTGTCTTGTGGTGGTTTAACATTTGGTAGCTATTATTACCAAGAGCACAGTTGAACCTGCTGTAGCTACTTCACTAATATCTACTGAAGTCTAGAGTGACGAATCCCGTAGGTTTGCATAGGCAGCACATCAAATATTCTAAGGGGAGCGGTCCGGAATTTTCTCTGGGAAAAATAGAAGGAATTAGGTTAAGGGGGTTCCGCATGATTTTCACCCTGGTCCTGGATTTTCCTCGAACAAATTTGCACCCAGAAAACAAGTGTTGGGCGCAATAGGTCCATTGAATTTGTGGGATAGGCTTTACCATAGGTTCTGAAGAAGAAAGCAGATGAAATTTGGATGTAGAAGCTTGGGCCTTTTTTTCTTCAAACGAGCCTTCAAAGGCCTTAGTGTGATTCTCGTGAAAGGCAAAGATGTTTACGGTTGGGTTGAAAAGTTTACATAAATTCGGCAAATCAAAGTATGAAACGAAAAAGAAACTTTAATTTGTGATCAGTTCATAATATAAATAAAAACAAAGCCCCTTTTGGACTCAATAATGAAAGGCTTATTCTTCAGTTCCCCTCTCTCATCTTCTTCGAGTTGATACAAGATAATATAAAGAGGAACAGAATCAATGTTGCGTACGTAACAGTTGTGACCTTACGTGGCGCCCAACGCCCAACTCTGTTGCGAAGAGAGTACGGCGTTGCACCATCTTGACACTAATACGTTTTTCAAGGCTGTCACCAACCAAACTCCCGTAACATGTTTGCCAGTCGTGAACACCGACTCCGTGATAATATGTGACCAGTCAATAATTTAAGCTGACTCCTCGACAAATATTTAAAAGGTGGGGCTCCTGAACTTTGGATCGAGGAGTGAATGGACAAGGTCTATTTTGCTTCTTTCTGCATGCTGCACTCAGGCACCTTGGTAATACATAGTTTCAGCTGGCTATGCAGTGGAATCCGCTAAAGAGCCTTGGATTGAGCGTCAAGCTCGAACTTACAAGAGAATGTTCACCTGGTGAACAAAATCACCCTAAGTTCGTTTAGGCATCAGAGTATTCACAAGCAAAGGAAGCTCTAATCCTAATACTATCAAGACCGGTGGGTTTAAACCCCAAAAGATAGCGGAAATGTTACTTTCGGGCCCCACGTTGGGCGGCAACTCTCTTACGAACGCAGAAACTGTGGTCCCACGTTGGGCGCAACATGCTTTTTGTTGTACTTGAGGGTAGAGAACTTGTCAATGAAGGGCAAGAAATTACTATCCCATATCCCAGCCTGGCGCTAGATAAATAGATTTAAGCCGCAGAATCAATTGTTTGGCAAGTTTAACTTGCACATGGCAACATACATCTTATTTTGTGGTCAGAACGGCTCAAGCTTGCTGTGTTGGTTAAGCTAAGTTATGCAAACTCCAAGCCACTTGCAATTCGCGGAATCTAATGCTTTCTTTTAGTGTTGGAGTTATCTATTTTTAGACAGATTGATCGAAGTTTTTCTAAGCAGGATTGCCTGTGAATGAGATAAGGTAAAGACATTGCTCCTGTAAACTCACAACGTGGTGGGCTATTGTACTCGGTAGGGCCACCTAAGTATGTATTTTTGGTTATAAAAATGCCCTTTCCAGACAGATTAGGCATAGTTAAAATGATATGCTGGAAAAAGTTGGCTTTCTATAACTTCAGAGGTCTTTGTTACGTAGAATGCAAAAATGATTCTTTAAGGTTTGGAACCGTAGACGGCATGACAGGTGGCCCATAGAAGGAAGATTCTTGAAAGGCGAATGAGTCATGTGGAAAATTTCGGTTCCCCTCACAGCCATCAGGTCTGTCGAGTTAACAAGAGTAGCCCCCAAAAAATTCTATAAATTCTGAAAATGAAATAAAGCAGAGGGTTTTTCACCCCCATCTAACATGAGATATCCATCATTTTTTTTCAGTTTGGGGCTATATCAGAAAGACCAATAGCAGTTCAATGACTCCTTGTAAGGATACAATGCCTTGAAACTTCCAATAGGGGTTCACTTTGCCATTGATATCATCTGCCTATGTCGAAGTCAAAGTTATGAAAAGGTGGACTAAAAAACCAGAGCCTTTTGAAAATCACAAACCAAAAATAACTTTCCGTCGTAACCGATCATGATTGGCAGAAATCACGTTTAAACTGAAATCGAATTTGTCATGTTATTACTAGACCGTCTTTGGTGTTGTACCGATCACAATAGATACATTACATTCAATAGATATTTTTTGTGAGCAACGCTTAAATTTATGATCTCAAAATTGCTATCTTGATCTTGTTAGTGACTTAAAATTAGCAAAAAGTTCATATTAATCACAATTTACAAGTTAATTGAAGATAAAGAGTAAAAAATTTAGGAAAGATTTGATCATGAAGAGAAATAAAACCAAATCAAAAGTGTGTCATCTTTGGATCGGTTTTTTCTTATTTCTCTCTGCAAAGCATTGATTTCTCAGCCCCAAAGTGATGGTGTGATCACCCAGCTCGTCAGAGCTTATGTGCCAATCATCTCATTGCAAAATCTGTTTTCCAGTTCAAACTTAGTATTTAGCTTGAGAAAAAAATGAGTCTTTGAGAAATGTTCAAGATAAAATCATTTAGATAAATACGTTTGCCATTTACAGATAAATCATCGGCGGCATGATGAGCTTGCGTTAGGTGCTTGCTTTGTGTTGTTCCTTGGGTTTCTGCTATTTTTCGAAATTCATTTAGATTTATCGATTGGTTCCATGGGGGATGTTTAAATGTTTATTGCGAAAGTAGTAAAAAACTTGTGGGATCTAGATATCCTCTAAAGAGTGAACGGTTTCAGAGAAATTTAGTATGAAATTCCGTTGTCTTCCGTTAATTGATAAAGTGTATTCGTTCGGTCAAGATACTTTTCTGAAATTGGAACAACAAACCGGTAAAAGGAACGATGATTGAGATATTTTGCATAAGGCAAATTAAAAACTTTGCAAAATCATTTAAAAGTCTTACGCGTGTTCTCTGCTAAAGATTCAACATCGCAAAAGATCTAATCGACACAAATATCCAACTAATTGCAGTGAAAAACATCTCATCCAACTGTAGAAACACATAAAACAGAAATAAATGATCTTGTAAACAACAGTTAACAACTGAGTAATGAAATTCCAAAGCAATAGATCATTAAACCCTCTTTCCCGGCTTGTTAGCTCAGTTAGCATAGATGAATGTATCTAATTTCCAACAATGTCGAAGAAACCGAAACCATCCTCAACCTCTTTTCTAGTCATTTCTTCTTAGCATCTTTCTTCGTTCATTCATCTGATATTGGCCCTCTTTCCGCATCACTCTTCCTTTCTCTTGATGCTGGGGTCTTGTGGATGAAAGTGAAATTGATTTCGGGCCAGGTTGAAAGTTATGTTGAACCTTAGGCCGACAGGTGAGCGTGGTTGCAATTCACCAAGATACACCGCAGGCAAAAGATGCGGCAGAAAAAGATGTCGGGAAAGATTCAATGGAAGAAATGGGATTTGCCTAACGGTTTCTTCGTCTGAATATATCTGTCTGTCTATCTGAATTTGTGTTGCAGCATGACGATCATCTTTGGGTTCGGTGCGGTGAGTAACAGACAGGTTTTCATTTTCTATGGAAATTGCAATTTCAAAAGGCATTATTGTCGCCTTATTCGAGATAAATCTTATTATTATTAGATGTGAAACAATATCTTTTTTTGGAGATTTGCAAAGATAATTTATTCATGATATCAAACAATTAACAATGGAATGGTGATGAGAACTTGTTTTGCTTGCAGAAATTCTTGCGTAATGTTTCATTTGAATTTTGAAATAGATTCAGTTAAGTCGAAAAGATACTTTTATTTTGAATTATACACAAAGTTAACCTTTAAAAGATTCCCATGTGATTTTCAATAGTTTTGTCTAGTTTTTGTGGGTTTTTGGTTTCATTAATTTCATTGTTTACTCCGGAGAAAATTCAAGTTCAAAATCATTATCTTGTATGGGAGTACGGATTGGGTGTGAAATATTCAAAAGTTGGGTTTTGACTTTGATTAAAAAACTACACGCACGATCAGCATGCATTGCGTGTTGTTTTTTCTTCCCAAATCAAGGCAACGTTTCGATATCTGCAATTTTTGAACAAATACCACTTTTGAGGAACTTAACATTTCAAATTTCAACTGTTGGAGTTAGGAGGTGCCCAAAGCTACTTTCGTGGGTGTTGATACTGCATGGCCTAGCCTGAGGTTATCAAAGTACACAATAAAGGACGCAGCAGAAAATTGAAAGTTACGAGGTTACATTTGCAGGTCATCTTGTTTAGCTTCTCTTTAAATGCTTGCTCAAAATAAAAGGTGGAAAGAACAAGTAAAAACTTTTTTTTATAAAAAGATTACTTCGTATTGTTCCTAAGGTTCCCTATGCCGCAAGACGGGGTATCAACAATAGTCAGCATGACGTTCCCGCAAGGGCGATCGGCAAAGGACTGGGCCAGAAGAAGTAGTTCGACCACTAGCGGATCAAAGATTTTCATTTAAAAGTGAAAATGGGGATGTGATCACGATTTTGAATGGGAAGTCTGTGAGTTGAAGTAAAACAAGACAATTTTGGCAGATATGAGCAGTGCAGTGGAGATCTAGTTTTCAGCCCATAAGGAAAATCTTTTTCATTGATTTTCACAATATTGGGAAAAGTGTTATATTACTTCTTGCGTGGTTACAATTTCTGCTCAAGCCATCTAACACCAGCATTAAACGTCAAGCAGTTCGACTCGGATGATCCTATATACTTAAAAAGAGTCGAGAGGCTTAGTGGTGGTGGCAGATTTTGGTTCATCAAGAAGATTCGCCAAGCGCTTCTGCAACATTGACCACGTTTACAGAATAGTATATTATCCGAGAGGCCCGGGATATCTAGGGTTGTCATGACTATGCAAGAGTCTCAGCACATCTAGAAAAACGAGTCAGGAAAAATATTACGAGAACTACAGCTATCTTTCCGGGAAGCCGAATTGCCAAGCCAGTGTCTGATAGTTCAGCTTTTTCTTCATATTTTTCCTAGCGAAACTGCTATTGTGAGAGACACCAACATCACGGCGCCATCAGAATGTAGCCACAAATGAGATCATCCAACATTCCTAATGTCGAACCACACATTCTCCTCTAACTCTTCCATTATAAGCTTTTCATAAGGTGGCGATCATGCCATCCTGTCTCAGAAGCAGCTGTGGTCGTAATCGCAGGGATGATCTCCCTTGATAATCAGTGCAGCTTATTTTGTTTGTTCCGTGAAAGATGCACTTTCAGTACCAGCTTCATATATCGCAGTACATTATACAGCAGAGTATCCTTCAAATTAGCCACTAAAAAATGGGTTGCCTGCAGAATTTCCAGGTGTTTAAAGAAGCCTACCTCAGTCATAAAATAGATGTAGAGGTCACCAATGTTATGCTCGTTATGCAAGATCACCTCTGTGGATGACTTCGATTCAACTCTTTTCCAAACCAAATTTCATTGACACATTACGGTTTAATGTGTCAACTTCCAAGATTTCTTAGATGGTCATCAGTGGCGGCATACGGCTCGAACTCATCTTAGTATATTAAGTGTGTCAGTTCGAACTCGAACTTCGAAGCATGTAAACCTTATTTGATTGTAAAACTACGCCCTCTAACAACATCCAGTAGTCATGAAAGAGGGTTTTTCGTCATACAAATTCAAAGAGGACTCAACGAATCATCCAGAAAAATTGTCACTCCGTATGCGAATGGGCTCTGAGGTGTTGGTACACTGACTCATACATTGAAAAGGTGGGATGCCAAAAACTTTGCTAGTTTCGCATCCAGGCATGTGGGATGCTACAAAAATGTTTGGCGTAATCGATATTATAATCCAGCAGATTTGTTGAGCTTTTAGTTATTGTGGTAGTCCAAGTCGTTAATGAGTGTTCTTGGTAACACCATGATCCAACTTTTTCTTTGACAAAATGTTGTTAGTCTAAAAGTGATCCTTCCACTAATAATGGACGTTATGAATTATGAAGGCTCATGATTATGACTATCATGTTCTCAACTGAAAAAGGGGTACTAGACTCCAGCAAAAATTTGGATTCCATTTTTCTATTCGGGTCAATAAAAAATACGCATGGACCAGTATTAAAATGGTATCACATAAAAGTGGTAAGGACTTAGTTGAAAAGGTCGATAGTCAAAAGGCCCTCTGATTCGGCCGAAGTCTACCACGAAGGAGAGCTAAACGAAAAAAAAAACCTGAACAAAAGATGGCGAAATTGATCATGTATGTCCGCCAGCAAATGCATCAGTCCCTAAACGTAGAATCCAGACAAATGCTCCCTCTCCCTTATAAAAAGAGAACATGATGATAAAATCCGCGCCAATCTAATTTTCGTTGATTGAACTCATAAAGGTAACTGCAGGCGAAGAGTTGAGGCCACCAAGGCAGAGTCTCACGCTGTATACCTCCATTGCCAACCAAATATTCGCTACCAGTCAACATCCTCCTCACGGCAACGAAGAAAAGACGTCTCTGCAATGATCATGAGGATCGAAACGCTAGCCTTTCTACATCCATGTATGACATCAGAAGCTAGAAACAACGAAATATTGCTAGATCTAGAACCTCATTATTGTCCTTTGTTTTCTACCTAACGTGCTACGCCTTTCAGCCTCCAGCCGAAAAAGCCAGCATTCCATTGACTTACGGAAGGCTCCCTAAAAGCTCAAAAATAACATAAACGAAAGCCAGGGTAAGACACAGCTCAGTCTCTGAAGGCTTTTTTTTTTAAATCGAAACTTCAAACTTAAACAATATAAAATGAACTCCAAACAATGGTTCAGCTTTGATTATATGCTGCTAGGAAAGAATTGGAAACTGCTCCACAAGGTGGGATGGGAAAGGGAGGCCTGGAAACACTTGCTTCACAGGAAGAGACGTGTAACTTAAATTTAAAGAAACGAAGCCATGTTCACGTGTAGCCTAGCTGAGAACAAGGTTGAGAAACTAATTTCTTTCTCCTCGGCATGCCTGACTAAAATTAGCGTCCAGAAAAAAGGTGATCTTCCGTAGGTTCACTTATTTAGAATCAAACGAATGTGCTGCCTCACGATGGTTTGTGACCGCTTATAGAATGGGTGATGGTCAAAAGATCATCAGAGTTGGTTGAAGTAGACCAAAATGCATTTTGATGGCCTGGGGATACCAAGTAAGGGCCGCGCCTTTTGAATATCTGAGAGAGGGGAAACATCGATTGAGGATGTGGCCTATGGTAAATCTTCTCTTTCAATCAGGGCGCTCGGGTCTTGTGTTTTATGTCTCCACGTGGGCGATCGTACCAGTATTTTCTTATTAATACAATGTTAGCTTTCTGTACATTTTCAGCCAGGTTGCCGCGTTATTCTCTATTTTGTAATTCAGCTTTGACGGGACTGCGTGATATGCATCGAGTAGATATTCACAGTCCCTGTCCTCTTGGTCGACTCTGACTACCTCAGGTGGTCTTTTGGCCATCGCATCACACAGTTCAAAAACCGTGAAAAGGATGCGATAAAACTCAATGATCAAAGCACATAATTACGAATGCTTTAAACCCACGTGAATAAATTATTTGCCCTTTTCTTCGAGATTTTAGTATTGATTGAGTTTAAGAAGGTTCTGATAACCTATAAGGACCTATAAGGATATCTGATATATCCTTGACGTACGAACTTTTCATGTGTTCTATCACAGTTAGACATTGGAAAGCAGCCGAAGTTGGACATTCAAATTTACTATAATTCAATCAATTCTGTGAAATTATTAATAATGAGCTGATTTGGCCAATCGCTTTTTGTCATTCCATAGCTTTGCCATACTGATAGAAAACAGCCCACTTTCAATGTCTTTGGACGCTTCTTAACTGTGGGTGTGTCTTATAACCGTTTGACCGAGATAAGGCTGTCTTTCGAAGACCAGTATAGTTTCTGGAATCTACACATATTGTAGCTAATTGTTTCAATCGTCCTCATAGCACTGGCATTTTCCAACGAGCGAGAATTTCATCGATATCGGTTGAAAATTTCGAGTCTCAGCAAAATGATTTGGTAACTTATTCCTTCGGTAGTGTGCTTTTGTACTCTGGTAAACTTAGTAGTAGCAAACGTGGTTGGTGTCGAGTTAATGTTAATAGCATTCATAAAACGGTCCTTATGGCCAACAAATTGGGTTAAAATAGACTACTGGACTTCACCCGGAACCTGCAAGATAACGTCATCGAGATATGAGACAGTATCAAGCGGAGAGTTGAGTAAGTGCACAGGCTAGATACCCGAGGAATCGTTGATTAGAAGGTAGAAGTACCAGTGGAATGGATCATATTTTGCATATTTGCATGATGAGCCAGTCGCCTTGAAGTTACTTAGCTCAAAACAATGGAAGGTGAGTACATGCAACATGTGGCAGAGAGTGCGCAGATTCTTCGATGAAAAAAACCTTTCCAAGGTGTTTTCGTCTGAGCTCGGAGGCGGCCGGCATTTGCATATGAACTACAGGACTTCTCCTTCTCACATAGGCTGCACATGGCAGAGACCACCATTCCGATTTTCTCCATGTGGTAGTTTAAGGAGGAGTTTTCCATTAAAAGCCCTACTAGGGTTTTCGTATCTCGCTTCTTAAGGGACAACAAAAATGCCGCCCTAGCGGCCTTGGTGAGCCTGTCTGTCATTACCAGTGATGTTTGAGTATTCTGGCGCTCGCAGCAAGAATGTTTCGTTCAGTCGGCTTTATTATGGATGTGTACATCCAACCAATCCGTTGAAAGGCTCCAGGTCTTATCTATTGCAACCACACAGCACCAGAGTAATCTACAGTAGTTCTAATATTTTTTCTTGAAAAAATACTTGACTATTTTTATCAGCTGGATTTCCGTCTCTACTAGGTGTGTAGCATATGCCCCACCTTATATTCCTAGTGAAGATAAATATTCCAGTTTTCCTAGCGTTCATAGTGGAATGCTTGTGTCTCTATGAACCGATGTCTTTCTAATAGTTTTAGTAGAAATGACATTAGACTGATCGGTTGGAAACTCCTTGCGTCTGTGTGGATTAGTTTCCCTGGTTTGGAAATAATTATCACTTTTACATCACGCCAGCTAATTGGGAAATAAACATGTGCTACGCATGTACGGTATATATTCCGAATATGTAGACATAGGGAAACCAGTTCCTCTATTACTACCGCGGAAATTATGCCATCCACACCTGCAAACTTATATCTATGGAACGAATTACTCGCTCCAGTGATACTACTTTGAGATATATGGTACCTCATTTACTACTGCAATGGCTTTAGGTGTCGACACACGCAACGTGACGGACCCAAGCCCGTAGTAGAGCCGCAGCCTGTTTTTCCCCAAACCTTCTTAATATCCTGTTTGGGAACGCCGATAGTAAGAACAGCTCCGTACCTATCGGCTCTCTATCTTACTTTGCAGCGTCCAGGTGAATGTGCTGGGGTTGTTTTAAACAGCACCATTGTGCTCTTCTTGCGTATGGAGCTCACATACGTAAGATTTTTCCTGGGAAGGGGGGGGGGGGGCTGGCTTAGAAACGTCAAGTACCAGTGCTATTATTTGTACCGAAGTCTACCTAAAGCTTCTCTGTAATTGAGAGGACGGTCGTCTCGATTGGAAACACAGAAGCAGCAATTATCAGCTCACATCCATTGACCATCGGCCTTGTCTGGGTAGCTAAATTATGAAGAAGACAAAAGACATCACATGGCATTATATTTACACTCTTATGATGCATATCACAGCTTATTCAGGAGAAGTGTAAAAAAATAAGTTAAGTTACGAGTCCCCCAATTTAATAGCTTCCCACTGGTGCTAAATTTGTAGCCACCTAGATATAAGCACTTTAGACTATCAAGATTTCATAGTTAAAGAATCAATTTCAACAGTGGAGTTAAAGGGTGTCAGAATTAATATTTTCGAGGATCACCATATGATATATTCTTCTTCGTCTTCTTCTTCGTATTGCACCTCTCTGACATCATGACAGAGAGGTTACCACAGTATTCAGGGTCTATCAAAATTGGATAGAGAAAAACCTCGTCTGGATATAATTTGGTCTCTTAAGTGCAAGTGGTAGTTCTGCGCACCATATGATATTTCAGATATATGTATGAAAAAAGTGACACAGTTTGAAAAAGATTTACAGTGGCATAATGCAGCTGGAGCCGCTGACCAGAGTCTTTCTTGGCAGTGACTAGCAATGTCCGATATCTGAGATGTCTAAAAAATTTGATTGAATTGGGCAGACAAGTGCTCGGGAATATGTCAGTCACTTACAATTAGAGAACTCCGATGTTTTTTGGAAGTGCATTTAACTGCAAGTTAAAAACAAATATATAAATGTTTTCCTGGGAGCTGGCCTTGAGACGTGTTTAATCAATTCATTTGGAGATCATTAGATGACGCAGTTAGTTTTGGGTTCGCCCGTGATTACTGACCTGATTTCGAGCCTGGGAGACAAATCTCCATTGAGTTTTAGCACTCACATTCTTTCTCAAAAACTCAAACGCTTCAACCACTTAGCCTACCTAGTTTCGTGTATCATTTCAACAGGAACATTTGTATGAGTCTCTATTCGTGCTGTATTCGGCAGTGAATATACATGCATAGATATGTGGTTGGAATAAGCAATCTTGATCCGACTTTTTAAAAATTAAGAAAACCCTGAGCTCGCATCCAATTAATGACAGAAGATAGCAATTAAACCCCTTGTTTGTGAGATTTTTAAAAATTAAAAAAAAATATTTAACATGGGTTCCATCCGAAACTTCCTCAAAAAAAAAGCACACTTGGGCCAGTTTCGGTATAATATAGTTTATTCGTGGCTGCAAATTAACAAAAAGGATACGCTTGACACTTGGGAACGATTTATGATGATGTTGATCTCAGAGCAGAAACGGGGCACCGTTTGACGAATTACCTCTATTCTGGACGAAATCATTGTCGATTTTTAAAAAAATTACTATTTACCTCGAATTTCATAAGCAGAGACAGGGATCCCTTCGCAAACAGCTATTCTTCAAATTTACCTGTCAATAGGCATTGGTTTGTCTAACAAAAATAAGTGAGGAAATATGCACGTATCTCTAATATATTATGATAATTAGAACCAAAAACTGTAGAATACGGTATATATAAATAAGCTCTATCTGTCGCTACGAGAAATGCGAATTCTTTAGGTTGTTTTTCTGAAAAAGTTGCATATTATAATAAGTTGAAAACCTTGAATATTCGCCTGAAACCGGATATTAATTCTACTGCATACCACGGGTGGACCGATCCAATAAAAGCCATAAGATTTTTTCTCAAAGCTTCATCAAGAATGGCTTCACTAGCGGCTGCAACCTTAAAGTCGTTTGCTCAGCTTGAAAATGCCGTTAATTTAATTGAGATCAGTATAAATCAACTATTTATTGTCTTTACCCAGAAAAAATCACTGAAAACATTTTTAAATGTATAAAAGCCTTCACCGAATATAGCGTTCATAATGGAGCACAACCTTGAGCTGCACGATAATAGCCACCTAGGAAGTTACTTATTTTTTTGCAACTGAAATTTTCTAAACTGGAAATGGCGTTGACCTTCCCATGTCCATTTGAATTATTAAAGATTAAGCCGAATCCGATCTAAGTTATTGTTACAGATAGACAGACGTAAGTACGCGCAATTTCCTCTGGCAAAGTATAATTTTTTTCCGTTGAGGGGCTCCCAAAAATTCATCAAATATGTGGTCAGTGAAAGTGATAGGCACAGTTCAGGTTTTTGTAGCAAATTTTTTTTTTCTAATACCAGATGTGATTAATTCAGAGGTCTGATGGGTCCATTGGCTATCAGATTTTTTTGCCAATAGAAGATTGTAGCGAAAGTGAAACAATTTGGTTCGGTCATTTGGAGTTTATATTGAGATGAATATGGATTAAGAGGTGGTGAAAGAAACTAATAAATGAGGAAAAAATTGTTAGCATTCAGAGCGATTTATAATGTTGATGTTACAAAGTTAGGTATAAAACTTTACTGGAAAAAAGAGACATTTGAAAAGGAAGTTTGTTGAGACTGTTGATCAAATCAGTTGAGTACTGGAAAGCATATCAAAGTTACATCTATTATCCTCTACGTTGAAAACAAAATGGTGCTTTTTTCCTTGCGTAACTTTGTGAACTACTGTATAAGTCCAAATGAAATTGCTTTCTAGTTTCATTTTACTTACTCTGATAATCAATGCCAATGATTAAAACTCGTACATACCTGCAAGAAAGATTTGTTGATTAATTGTTTTCTGAAACTACTAATTGGAAATGGAAAATGAACTTTTTCCCTTTAAATAAGGAAAATATTTTCAGAACTAATTTAAGAGGTATATATTCCATCTTATGATATCATAAGTAACAAAATTTGATTATGTAATGATTCTATCAAACTACAGCTCTAAGTGTGATCTAGGGGTTTTTCTAGCGATGAAATTATTTGAAATGATGAATACTCGCCTTTTCTTTTCGCTAGTCCTGACCAACGCCATCGCTTCATCTCAGGCAGGGTCTGCCTCATCTTCTTTTTCTACCAGACATATTGCCCTTATAGACTTTCCAGACTTGATCATCCTCATCCATATGGATTAAGTGACCCGCCCACCGTAACCTATTCAGCACGATTTTATCCACAACCTGACGGCCATGGTATCGCTCATAGATTTCGTCATTGTGTAGGCTACGGAATCGTCCATCCTCATGTAGGGGGCCAAAAATTCTTCGGAGGACTCTTTTCTCGAACGTGGCCATGAGGTCGCATTTTTTCTTGCTAAGAACCCAAGTCGAATGTTTGTATTTCGAATGTTGTTAACTCGATTGATAGTGGCCACCATCGGTGTTTTCCCTTGAAGGCAGGCCGTTCACAGTGTTGCCTCTCACATATGCTTTGGAACAAAAGCCCGACAAAGCGTCCCCCCGTCAGCATCGACATCTGAGCTTTATAAGCCAGTTTACGTCAGACATTCAGTACGTGTCCGGCAAGGACAACATAGTTGCTGACACTCTGTCTCGTGTCTCCGAGGTTAACATCTCCGCCTCACTTGACTTCTCGGCTATTGCCAAGGCGGAGGTAGATGACGCAGTACTTCAGAGCCTCAAATCCAATCCCAAATAGAAATTTCGGAAGTTGCCCATCTTCGGCTCGAACCTCTCTCTCTGCTATGAATACAAGGGACTCAGGCCATATACTCCGCCACCTTTCGCAAGGAAGTGTTCCACGCGATTCACGATTTACCGCATGCAAGCATCAGGACGTCAAATCGGTTAGTCACCGAGAAATACTTCTGGCGCTGCATGAATAAGGGCATCAACTCCTGGGCCAGAGAGTGCATCGTATGCCAAAAGTGGAAGGTCACCAGGCATGTAAGAAAAGAAGTGGGCCCATTTCCTCGCACTACCAAGCGGTTCCACACCATATACCTCGACATCGTAGGACCTTTGCGAGACTCGCACGGTTACAGATATTGCCTTACAATCATCGATAGGTTTACGCGGTGGCCTGAGGAAATACCTCTGAAGGACATTTCGGCGCAATTCTCTGTTGAAGCCTTCTATCGAGAGTGGATCCTTCGCTTTGGCGTCCTTGCAGTGATCGTCACTGACCAGGGAATGCAATTTGAGTCCCCTTTTCTCGGAGTTAGACAAACTCCTGGGATTCAAACGTCAGCGAACTACGGCTTACCATCCGCAGTCCAATGGGATGCTATAACCGGACGCTGAAAGCCGCCATTATGGCTCGCGATGATCCGTCCTGGACTCAGGTCTTGCCTCTCGTCCTACTCGGCCAACGAACAACCTGCCGAGAGGCGTTTGCTGCCAGCCCCGCGGAGCTGGTATACGGGGAGAACCCAAGACTCGCAAGTGATCCGGTCTTCGACAAGAGATCGGGTCTCACAGATTCGGGATTGCTGCGCCTGTTGAAAGACAACTTTCGCCAAATGAAAGCCACACCTCCCACATGACACTCGTCCGCACCTGCCTGCACGCCCAAGGAGCTGGACACGTGCACGCACGTCCTGGTGAGGACGGATGCTGTCCGAAAGCCGCTGCAGCCTCCATACGAAGGCCCGTACCGTGTTCTCGAGCGGGGAGAGCTTTTCTGCCAGTTCGAGATCGGGGACGTTTATTTCGAATATTGTTAAATCGATTGACAGTGGCCACCATCGGTGTTCTCTGCGGCGGAGCAGACGATGATTTAAAAAAATAATGAAATTCGTAAAATGAATTTAGTATGTTTCCAGTACGAGAAAAAAGAGTCGGGATGGGGCGGAGAGTTGTCCTGCAATTTATTGTTTCAATTTTATTTAACTCAAAATATAGTTAATTAGTCAAAAGCCATCAATTTAATTTCAAACATTGCTGATATAATGGGGAATTTTGAGTATGGGCTTATACCAAAGAGGCTTCACTCCAGGCAAATCAGCAATAGATCAGATTTTCTCTCTGCGGCAAGCGATGAAAAAACTGTTGGAATATGAACAAGAGTTGCACCATCTGTTCATCGACTTTAAAGCCGGCTATGATAGCATAGCCAGGGTAAAACTGTACACGGCCATGAGAGAATTCGGTATCCCGACGAAATTAATAAGACTGACTAGGCTGACCCTGACCAATGTGCGAGGCCAAATAAAAGCAGCAGGATCGCTCTCAAGACCTTTCGACATCAAAAACGGTCTACGACAAGGGGATGCCCTATCATGCGTCCTCTTTAACCTGGCCCTCGAGACAGTGATCCGTGATGCTGAGGTAAATGCAAGAGGTATGATCCTCTTCAAGTCCACCGAACTACTGGCCTCTGCTGACGATATCGACATCATGGGAAGAACCACCCGAGACGTACAAACTGCCTTCATCCAGATCGAGCAGGCGGCGATTGGCGCGAGATCTTGGGCTGCACATCAATGAAGGCAAGACAAAATATATGGTGGCAACGTCAGCACCAAAAACGAATCAACCAACAACATCAAATCGCACTGGTCAAACACGAAGAAGAATAAGGATAGAAGAATACAACTTTGAGACCGTTGACAATTTCTCCTACCTAGGGTCGAAAATCACAACCAATAACAGCTAGGATGATGAAATCCGTGCACGATTGTTGTCAGCTAACAGAGCCTATTTCAGCTTACAAAGGCTGTTCTGCTCGAAATGGCTCACCATAGGGTCAAAGCTGTTACTGTACAAGACTATGATCTTGCCAGTCCTCATGTATTCCTCGAAAACTTGGGTTCTTTGCAAGAAAAATTTCGAACTCTTGGCCGCGTTCGAGAGAAGAATCTTCCAAGAATTTTTGGCCCCCTACATGAGGATGGACGATTCCGTAGCCTACACAATGACGAAATCTATGAGCGATACCATGACCGTCTGGTTATGGATAAAATCCGGCTCAATAGGTTGCGGTGGGCGGGTCACTTAATCCATATGGATGAGGATGATCCCACCCAGAAAGTCTATAAGGGCAATATGTCTGGTAGAAAAAGAAGACAAGGCAGACCCTGCCTAAGATAGAGTGATGGCGTAGGTCAGGACGCCAGATAGCTTTCAGGGATATCGAATTGGTGGAGCTCGGCGCAAAACCCGGATGTCATGAGTTCCTTATTAAGGCAGGCCTAGACCGGATACCGGTTGTTGCGCCGTTGATGATGATGAATGATGTTCTGGGCATATGGGGCTATCCGCCCTAGCAAGATAGAAGAGAATGTCTTATAGATGGTACTCAGCAACGTGGTACCTCAATATTTGCTGCACTGTGTGATATCTCCCTTTTTATGTATGAGACAGATAATGCCCCTTGCCAGTCGTCAGGCATTGATTCGCTGCACCACACAGTCACACAGTTGACAAACCACTTAGTGTAATTGGTCGCATAACTTTTTAATCAATTCGGTTGTAATTCTATCGGTTCCTGGCAACTTATGATTCTTAAGCCGATGAATTGCACGACCTGTTTCTCCTACACTTGGTAATGGAAGTATTTGTCCGTCGTTCCCAGTTGGCGGGACCTCCAATTCGCCGATGTTCTGGTTGTTTAATAGCTCATCAAAGTACTCAACCCATCGCTTCAATATGCCCATTCTGTCAGAAATCAGGTTTCCCTCTTTGCCTCCGCAGGATGAACATCGAGGCTTCATCCTGTTGACTTGTTCATGGACTTGTTGTTTCTCCAAGGCTTTCCTTTTCCACCTGAGAAGTTGCTTCTCCGCTCGATGGATTTCGTGATAAGTCTCTGCGTGTACCCGCGTTCTTTGAGAATGCAACATTACTCGGTATTGTAAACTTGCCTCGGAAACGCAGAGTGCATTGCCTTTCGCTTATATTTCAAAACCTCGCTAAGAAACTCTCTCCGAGCATATGGTTTACTGGATGGCCGCTATAATATATGGTGTAGCGGCTCTTCTCCAAGAAAGCAATCCTTGTCCATCGCATCTCTTGCAACGCTGTTATAACAACCTTATATTGGGACAGGGTATTGGCTAGCTGCTCAGCAGCATTCGGTCTGTACAGGGAGCGCACAGTCCATGAGAAAATTCACAAATCGTTATTGCTTTGTCGTTGCCGGGTTCGTCGTTTTGGAATCCATCCTGTCCGAGGCTCTTGTGGTGGCTTCATAACAAGTTGTGTCATCCTTCTTCGTCTATAGGTTTTCATAAAGAAAGAGCTCCTAGCGATCACCACATGGAGGTGAAGATAGTGTTTGGTGGTAGAGCTGGTGTGTTCAGCAGGCATTTCCCAGGTTTTATGCTCCATCGTGGGTACCAATCCCCATCTTCCATTGTAAACTTTGCTAAAGGTGATTTAGCAAGGTTTACGATGGGAGCTGATTCAAAAATCCTATGGGAAGATTTGCTTCTAAATCTTGTCATTTTGAGGAGATGCACCTTTTGGCAAAAGCTGATGTTGATGCAATTGCATGAGTTTCAATTAGTAAACCAAATCTTGATCTTTATTTCGGTTCACTCCTAAATTCCCACAAGATTTTTCTTCCAATTCTTTGGGAGTTATTATCCTGGGATAGTGACGCGTTTAGAGCAGTTCAGATATGGATTGCGAGAGTGTTGATGGGTGGTCTTTGCCCTCTTCTGAGCCGTAGTTACTATCATATTACCGAGGACATCTCTCTGCTGCTTTAATATACAACAACTTTGTCGCCGGTTTCTCTAAGCTTTGAGAGAGTTGTATGAGTTAGTGAATGACTCTTTAACTAAAATTGGTCTAGGACCTAGAAAGCTGGGGTGTGCGATTGTGTTACTTTGCTTAGTCCGGATAGTTTTGTGGTTGAAGCAATAAGCTATCGCATCAGAAGGTTGTTCTTAAAAATCTTCCTTTCCAAGGACTCGATCGAAATTGGATCGTAGCCTTCTTCATCCTCCTCTTCAGCTATTGTCCCTTCCAGAAGCGGGATTGTAGCACTATTATTTATTATTATTTGACCTTGCAAGTCACTCTAAGACCCACTCCCTGCTTGTGTTAGGTCTTTTCAAAGGATTTTCCCTGTAGTCCAACTAAGACATCGAGGAATACCAGTGTTTGCTTGAAAAGTTATCCGAAAGTAGCTGTAAATGCCATCCATTGATAGGTTTTTATTATACGTCCTTTTATTATAATAGTTAATGATTTCCACTTCCTGAAATTGATTGTTATTCATGGTTTGAGTCAACTTGCGATAATGATTTTCCTTTTTGATAAACACATCATGGTTAGAACATTTAGATTCACTTTCAGTTCCCTATTCAATTTTATCGAAATTCACTTTTCGTCCTTCTCCACTGTGTCCACATAATCCAGTGTTTGTTATTTAAATGAAAATTGGATTCCCGCTTTTTGATATGGAATACGTTGATCGGTTACCAGACGTGCGGATGTCTCCATGGTACCTTGTGGAAATTCGGCATTTTCTTTTATGCTTAGAATTTACATCTTTCACTGAAGGCACATAGTGGAAATTTTCGACGTTGTCAGCTTGTTACCATAATTCAGTGAATAACAAAGAATAATCAGGTGTAAAAACAAAGTACCGACACAGGCATCTATATTTGGAAATGACTTCTGGTTTTAGTGCCATAAAAGATTTCAGTTCATCAATTTTCATTTATTACCAATTCATAAGAACAATCTGATATATCAGAAACACTTGATAGATTTCCGTTGATGTCATCATTTCGTTGCTTCATGGCTCTGGACACCTGTATTACACCTTAACAATGAAACCCGTTAGTTGCATGGAAATTGTTTGAATCGAACATCACTCAATGGCAAAGTTCGAGGAAGTAGCCTATAAATTTCCCATGAAAAATATCCGCACAGACTTGAAGCTAGAAAATTTCAATTCCCATAAAGACACTCCTATTCTTTCCGAAGCAACACCGGCAACATATGTTCCTCTGGAAAACCTAGAAGACAAATTCCCCGTCATAATGACATTCATGCACGTACCAATTGATTTCGTTGGAATCTCCCGGAGCATACAATGCTTCCCACCCACAAACCAATTCGCTTATTGAGAAACTTCCGAATAGCTCAATGATATTGAACCCCAACGGCCGATAATTCTGTCATTGTCCCCATTCGTAATAAATACCGAGTTGATCATATAGCACATATTCGTCGCTCGATTCCAATGAACTTTGAGCCCCTTTCCCTTCAGGCGGAGTCGCCTGGTTTCTCTACATTAAACCGACACATCCACCACTGTCGCTGGTAACTACCTTCCTAGGTAAGTTCTTCGACTGGAACTTTCTCAGAGCCATTTACGTTCTCAGTCCCGCCGCACTTATTACTAAGTCTTTAAGAATTCTGTGTCAGTTATTAGCCCTCGTTCTTCTTGTTGTGTTTTCCTGCAACGGCCCAGCGTTAACATATTTACTAATGAAACCTTGTGGATGGATGGATCGCAACCATGAAAAGTCAATTGGAAAATCAAAGAGGCAGCTATGCTTCAAGCGTGGACTTTTGACTTCTTCACCGATCCCAAAGCCTTCCTTGAATGCCAAGCAGGTGCTTATTATGCAATCCACGTTTGAGCGTCGAATCCAACATGAACACTTTGTGTTGTTGTGTCGTTTGTCGAAAATGTGTGTTGTGTGTGCGGCTTCTCCTTAAGAACACAATGCAGGTGCTAAGGTGTTTGTGTGGCAGCCAGGAAGCTGGGAGTTTGTGGTTAGCACTTTAGAGGGAGGCAATGGGAGTCTAGCCCAGTCGCGATGTGAGGTTCTTTGCCACCTAGAGGTCACATG
Source organism: Hermetia illucens (assembly GCF_905115235.1). Taxonomy (NCBI): domain Eukaryota; kingdom Metazoa; phylum Arthropoda; class Insecta; order Diptera; family Stratiomyidae; genus Hermetia; species Hermetia illucens. The sequence continues at coordinate 28,647,029 of NC_051849.1, forward strand.
AGAATGAGCTCAGATTGTTCCCTTCTAAAAGTGGCAAAGTATCTTTTCCATCACGACTTCAAGAAACGATTATTGCTGCGAAAAACCTTTCAAAGGCTCTCCCACACATACTGTTCCGGCCCACGAAAATCAGGTGATACTATTTTCAGCCATTATGGGTAGTTTTCGTAAGAGATTGTGGGCTAATTCAATTGTTCTTCGATTACAAAGTGTACAGAAACGCGACTGTCTGTGACCTCTATTTTGCCATAATTGACGAATTGTGCCACATCGATTACTTCGCTCCATGGAAGCAATCGACACGGTACGTTATTAAAATGTTGCCAAGAAAATCATGTAACAAGTAAGCAAGCACAATTCAGACACCTTCCTACGAGACACGAACCCATAACACTTGACTTACTGGCAGTCACGTAGCCAAACTCAACAGTTAGACTTGTGCTACCTTTGCGCCGTTAGGGGCTGCCTCAGTCACTAACTGGCTCTAGTAAGCTCCCAAAAAATCAAATTGATGTCGCGATTTATTTGTTCCTAAGAAATCAAATGGCGCATAAGGCACAACACCACCACAACTACGGCTGTGGCCTAAAAGAAGCCAAGAAGCAGCGTGACTAACTTGGGCTTACCTACATACCCTCGGTACGTTTATTACATCGTAATTCAGCCTGGCTGGGTTTTTGTTTGGAGTCAGGTCTCATTAAGAAATGCAATTTATTACAAAATCTCTGGAAAAATATTTTCTTAGAGGTTTTACGGGTAATACTCCGTCATCAGACGTGTGATTGCGCGAACTTCTTAAGAGGCTACAAAGCGCAAACCAATCGCAGAATATCCAAACAGCGGCAAATATCGGAGTCAGGTGTGATTTCGACTTTGGCTCGGTTTGGCTTAGCTTTTGGCTTTGAATGGTTCGTTTGCGTAACCGCCGATGGCTTGACAAACACATTCACTTGTGCAGATCAAATGTGATTGACGACAACAGGTAGAAGAAATTGTCAGGTAGTGACTTTCCAATTTGTCCGGGCTCATGATTGTCTTTTAATTGTCCAACAAAAGTGTGAGTAGATACAAAAGCAGATAAATAAAGCTAGTTGTAGCCTAGATGAAGAGACGCTGGTCAGCTTGTCCACTATTTTGTAATTAATAACATGTGGCCCATTATGGTGAAATGCTTTCTTTGGAAAGAAGCTACATCACAGCCTGTCTCCCAGCAGCAACCGCTTCACCTAATGACTACTGTGCATTTATGAAAATCCAATCAGCCGCGATAATCTTCTCATAAAACATCTTTAACACATTAACGAAGATTTCAATGATGACCACTTTGCTGACCACCGCGATGAGTGCGATAACGAAAACTGCGGTCCAAACAAATTAAATCGTTGAGTTGCGCAGAAGGGTCTCTGGGAGACTTTCTTCCATGCGCCACAAGATATTGCGGAAGTTAATGCTAGTAAAACGTTTCGACTTTTAGTAATTATTATTAAGATTTTATTATTGACCGAAGATGCCTTTCTATGTGAAGCTGGGAAGGTGTTATCTCTGGAGCATAACCCCTCAACCCATGCAGACATGAATACGCATATTCATTACTGCGTTACATCACTTTCACTTGATAAACACATCTTGTTGCCAATGAGGAATGCCTTTTCATTACAAACTCTCAGATATTTTGGGTAGAAAAAAAGATATTAGTCGGCAGCAAATTGTAGTGAAGATTAGGCATGTAATGTGGTTATGATTTATGATATCACAAAGGTACGTTGGGAGAAAGGGCTTTCAGGGTGCATAATGATGACTTTTATTACGCGTATTATCGTAATCGTAACTAATTTCAGTGGTTTGAAATTGAGACATTTACAAATAAAATTAGTTGCCGGAATGGTTCTCTAATTGGTTTTATAGTTGTTTTTTTTTCTAGCGACCTCAAGGTGTGGGTTCCGTATTTCCTATTGATTTGATTAATTGCATAATACAAAAACTGGGCACTGATTTCTGCTTCTGCAGTTGCATTACTAATATCTTCGCGGTTGATTGAGGTAGGCAATTACGCATTCCTTTCTTTTAAACAACGTATTAGACGTAATGTTGATTGACCCTCATTGTAGTGAGCTCCAAGCCCGGTTATAAGAGATGAAAATGAAGTACCTATGGAGAGAATAACTACGAAATACCACACTGCCTTATCATCATCAATGGCGCAACGACCGGTATTCAGTCTAGGCCTACCTTAATAAGGAACTCCAGATATCCCGGTTTTGCAAAGAGGTCCACCAATTCGATATCCCTAAAAGCTTTCTGGCATCCTGACCTATGCCACCGCTCCATCTCAGACAGGGTCTGCCTAGTCTTCTTTTTCTACCATAGATATTGCCCTTATAGACTTTTTGCGTGACATCGTCCTCATCCATACAGATTAAGTGACCCGCCCACCGTAACCTATTGAGCCGGATTTTATCCACAACCGGACGGTCATGGTATCGCTCATAGATTTCGTCGTTATGTAGGCAACGGAATCGTCCATCCTCATGTAGGGGGCCAAAAATTCTTCGGAGGATTCTTCTCTCGAACGCGGCCAAGAATCCGCAATTTTTCTTGCTAAGAACCCAAGTCTCCGAGGCATACACGAGGACTGGCTAGATCGTTGTCTTGTACAGTAACAGCTTTGACTCTATGGTGAGACGTTTCGAGCGAAACAGCCTTTGTAAGCTGAAATAGGCTCTATTGGCTGACAAGAACCGTGCGCGGACTTCATCATCGTAGCTGTTATCGGTTGTGGTTTTCGAATCTAGATAGGGAAAATTTTCAACGGTCTCAAAGTTGTAGTCTCCTATCTTCATCGTTTGTGCGATTGGATGTTGTTCATTCTTTGGTTTTTGGCAACTTAGCCACCATGTACTTCGTCTTGCCCTCATCAATATGCAGCCCAAGATCTCGCGCCGCCTGCTCGATCTGGATAGACCATCAGTGCAGACTAGTAGTTGGGTGGACTTGAAAAGGATCGTATCCATCGCATTTACGTCTGCATCGCGAACCATTTTCTCCAGGGCCATGTTACAGAGGACGCATGATAGGGCATCTTCTTGTCTTAAACTGTTTTTGATGTCGAATTGTCTCGAGAGTAATCCTGCTGCTTTTATCTGGCCTCGCACATTGGTCAGGGTCAGCTGATCAGTCTTAACAATTTCATCGGGATACTGAACTCTCTCATGGCCGTGAACAGTTTTGAAGTCGATGAAAATATGGTGCAACTGTTGTCCATATTCCAACAGTTTTTCCATCGCTTACCGGACAGAGAAAATCTGATCTGTTGCTGATTTGCCTGGAATGAAGCCTATTTGGTATGGGCCAATGATGTTCTGGGCGTATGGGGCTATCTGGCCTACAAGATAGGGGATAATTCTAGAAGGAGTAACAGAATTACGTGAGAAGTTTTGCATGCAGAAAACAATTTGTGGAGCATAAGGTTTCCAGACAGTTTCTTCGTTGTTATTTATTTTTCCCTATTTGATCCTCAGTGAAATTGTGCTTCAGTTTCATTCGCATAAAAATTAATGGTGCTAGCAGCAACAAGAAAGCCCGAAACGAATTTAAATCGCCATGGTGATGGGGATCCAAATTGAGGACAAAGTGATCAAGTGGCTGTCGGTTAATCAGTTCAACCATCACGCAAAGAACTGATTTTTAAACGAGTCCAACTGCTTTAATCCAATACGGTGCGGTCATTATAAGGGAAAAGACAAGGTACCCGCCTGTTAACTGTCTAACTGCACTTTAAATCATTGTACAGAATAGCACTATGTGAACCAAATATCACTAATATTCGATACCAGCTCAACGCCATCTACTTCACCCGGTCAGCAGCTGTTATTTGATTTCTCATCGACTACGACCACATGTAGCCCATAATGTCGACTAGTTCCAACTAAGACTGAACTATATTTTTTTTCCGGAGGAGGAAATCTTACACGTGTTCCAGTGTGTGGGATTTTTACCCCCCTAAACCACCCCCTTACTCCTGTCCTCTTCCACGCGGAACCCCAAAGTATTTCGTCGCTGGGTGGAGATGGTCCAGGCTCTCCCTGTCCCCATCGATTGCATTCATAGCCGTGTCTTTCTCGCCTTACTCCTGTCCTCTTCCACGCGGAACCACCACAAAGTATTTCGTCGCTGGGTGGAGATGGCTCCAGCCTCTCCCTGCCCCCATCAATTGCATTCATAGCCGCGTCTTTCTCGCCTTACTCCTGTCCTCTTCCACGCGGAACCACCACAAAGTATTTCGTCGCTGGGTGGAGATGGCTCCAGCCTCCCCTGCCCCCATTAATTGCATTCATAGCCGCGTCTTTCTCGCCTCCTGTGCCTCTCTCAACCTGCACTGCATCCGACCTACCTTATCGTTCACTGCATTCCACCTCTCCTGACATGCAAGAATTTTTTCAATTATATTTTCCGGTGCTAGTGTTCCTCCTAATCTCTCTGTTCAGTTTAAACCTATAGGGGTAGTTATGGTAAGCGCCATGTCGCGCGAGAAACTGCTTGAGGTCATAGTTTATCTCACCATGCGTTCCCTGCGTAGACACCTTGATGCTGTGAATCAATCTGTGGGTCAATCGACCCTTTTTCGCACCACCCCACCGTTGCTGCCACTTGCTTAACGATTCCTCCCTCTCGGCGTTTTTGATTTGCCGGTCAGAGGAAGAATCGGGTCCATTATAGATACGTGCCATCTGATCGGGCAAAATGTCGGTCAGGATCATTCCGGCTACTGCATCCGAAATCTTTCCCAGAGAATGGAAGAAGATGTTCGTGAAGGTTCCACAGACGGGCAATGGTTCTGAGTGTGACAATTGGGAGAGGGGGGGGGGCGGTTGGGGGGAAGGTATGTGCGCTTTCCCAGCGTTGACAAGGACGATACTAAATAATCCTGAAACGCATCAAAGAACATCTCGAAAACTTGATCAGCATAGAGCAGGCTGGTTTCCGCTCCGGATCCTCGTACAATGACCACATTAACACTTTACGGATCATTTTAAAAGATTGTGGTGACTTCAAATCTTCGCTTTAATTGCTTTTCATTGATACCGGGAAAGCTACTGACAACGTGAACAGAGAGTGTATCTGGCGTGTTCTGAGTAGGAGGGACATTCCAGAGTAACTAATGGCTATTATCCGGGCGATATATGATGACGGAAAATGTCACGTGCTGCGCCGAAGTAAAATCTCAAAGGAATTTTAGTACGAAAGCGGAGTCCGCCAGAGTTGTATGGGTTGCATCTTGTCACTGATATTATTCTTCTTGTTATTGGTGTCGTTCTTCATGTTTTCTTGTCCGGAGGACGTGGAATAATTCAACGAATGATGACATCTTTCTTTAACCGTGCTAAATTCGCTTTCTTTGCTGAAAATGGAGTTATCTCAATACCAAGATCAAGTTGAGATGATTCTGCGCCAGTGTTATTTCAGCCTCAAACCTTGGTCAACACTTGTCCACGTCGTATCATCGAATTACGTTGGCCTGATACTATTTCCAACGAAGAGATTGATCGCCGCACAGACCTGCCACCTATGGGCACTGTGATCGAAAGGCGAAGTGGCAGTTCATAGGTCATACATTATGAACGGGGCCACATCGTTCAATGCAACCCACACTCTGAAGATGGTCAACGAGTGGGGAATCCTAAGAGCACTTGGTACAGAATAGTAGAGGAGTCTTGGGGGGAGTTGATGGGCCTTTAAGGTAACCGCGAGCGATTGTGTGTACGTGTGTTTAATTATTTATACCATATCAAGTTCTAAATCGCAACTACGGGTACATATATATTCAGAATGGGATAACAAAGTAATGTATGTACATTGATCCTAAGATGAAAGCGTGGGTCGGTCAACCCACGGTGTAGCACCAAATGCTATCTGCACCTCTACATGGTGATCGTTACAAGTTTTCTCTTAGTGAAAAAATACAGACAGAGGAGGATGAAGAAGAGACTTTGTGTCAACTGGTCCCCGAGGTGCGGGTGCGTGTAGGACTGACCATTTTTCCGGACCATTTTTTGGACGTGAGAGAAATGGTGAAAAAAAATTGCGCATTTTCTGAAGTACCGTGTGCCTTCTGTATAGAGTAAAAGCTACTCAGTAGCCACGCGATACTGTTCTTCAAAATAAGGGTGAAGCAGCTACGTTAAAAGGCTGAAGTAAATAGGATAGAAAAGGGAGAAAAGTGGCTATTCCATATATAATAGTTGCCGTTTAGTGAACGATGCGCCCGGAGTAGATTTCCTGGTCAGTCAAAAAATGAAACTTTTCGGCGCTTGTGAGGCAAATTTCGAAACATCGGCCTCGTAACCATTTCTGCCACTAAAGAGGAGGTCACAGAGCTGGAAAATGACACCTTCTAAACAATGGAATAAACCACTGAAGTTTCCCCCAGAAATTACATCGTACTTGAAGAGTTTGACAGTCACGTGCAGAAAAAGCCTATATCAAGTGCCCACGATCTACCTAGCGCAGAAGCGGGTTTGCAGCCAGAAAAGGAACCCTTTGAAAATCTAGAAGTCTGTAAATTCGAGAAAGACGTGGAGTAACCGTACCTGGTGCGAAAGCCGGAAGTTTCACCAATGAGTTAGCATAATGAAGCCATATACATTTCGTTACTCATTAGATTTCCGACGAGGCAACCATATTGTAGTGATGGTTTGATAAATCGGGGTGATCGGTAATAACTAGTGGAATTAAGGCTGCATTCATTAAATTTGGAGGCCGCCAATTGCACTAAGTGGTTCATCAACTTATCTTCAAGGTTTGGACCAGCGCTGATTGACAAAGAGACAGAATCTGCTCCGTACATAAAATCTTACAGCACAACAATCAAAGAGGTATCACGCTGCATAGTACCATCTACGTGGTAGCTATGAACAACGGTATAAGATAAAAGAATACTTCATGGTTAATTTAATTTAGATAAAGTAATCCGCCATGATGAGGTGACTGACAGATGGACTTTCCATACAAAAGGATGAATAAATTGCCTTCATTGAATAGACGACGCGAGATCTTCGCATTAATGAGAGCAAGACTAGGTACACGGGTGGTAATAGCAGCCAAAAAAAGGTAATAACAACATGCGATGATCGATTGATAACAATAAAGATAGGAAACTACATCATGAAACCACAGGAAGTTCCCCCAATTTGACATTATGTTTTAGTGGGTGCTGCAGTGCCCTCATCTTTTGCAAATAAAATCAGTAAATCTGATTCTGGATTCCTCCATATTTACCCGTGTGTGTGTTTTATTGCTGAGGTATCAGATGCGAGGGCGAAAAGGCGGATAGAAGCGAAACAGGCTGAGTTTTCAGGTGGACATTGTCTAGAAACCCAGGATATAACCTCTAATTGGAAGGATCTAGCGACACCGATTTCGGTAGGGGAAACTAGACTTTTGGATTTTGGGATTATCAAGCGGAAGTTTTCAAGAACTCCGCCAGAAGGTATCTTGTAAAGGCATAAATATTCTCGCACTCGAAGAAAAGAAATAGGTCGAGAACCAAATTACCAGCTTCGTATCCCACACAGACTTCATTAACGACAAGGTCGTTCGTCTTCCTAGAGACCTTCCTTATTGTTGACATTAATAACTATGATTGCGCAATAGGAATTTTACGCGGTCCTTCCCATTGTGAAGTGAGGGAAAGGTCGCGGAAAAAGCAAACCAGGCGTTTGCGAGATACTAGCCCACTTATTCCTCTTGTATAGATACAGGCGTTGGAAAAACAGATAATTTTGTATGAGCCGGTTCATATGGAAGGGGAGTACTAGCTTTTTAAATTTAGGGTGAAAGCATGCCACTATTTGGGGTATAGTCCTCATCAAATAAATTTCGAGAACTTATTTTTCAAATTACTAGTCCAGGAATTATCTTTTTCTTCAAGCCCTTAAAAGAACATTTAAAAGAACCTTTATCATCTAGACTAGTTATGATATTCTGCAGGTGACATAGGACTATACTTAGGAATATTTCATTCTAGGGTAGTTCTTGTAGTTAGCAAGTAAGTTGTAAGGGGATTGATTTGGTAATAATGGAAGAACTGATCCACCCGTTGCCAGGACTTTTGAGAAGCGCAGCATTGCGCTGACATGTCCGCGTTTACTTGTATGTATGATTAATCGGGCTCTATTTCATAATTCCTACAAATAACTGGAAATATTACAAACATAAGTACGTCTGAATTCTTTCCCATGAATCAGTTCATAAAAAGCGTAAACGGAATTCAAATAGCAAACTTCCCCACCTTCAAATCGCAAAAACCCCCAAACCAATTTTAAATGAAGTTAGTTGGCATGCTGGAATCTGCTTATCATTTTTCAGAAACTGTACTCATAAGTCCTATGCACATTCCCGCGTGTATCTAATATCTACAGTCAATTATTCACTTCCTGTCAGCAATCAACTAAATAAACTGTTGGCCTGATTCCTTTTTGTCGAAAACGCCCTAACTAAGCCACAAGAATCATATTTGCTCAATCATACAACCATAAATAAATCATTTCTACCGAAACCTCAATAATAATGGGTGGCATTCTTGCACTGGCCAACCGAATCACGCCACTAATCGACGGCCCCGCAGAAAGGTTAATTTGTTCACTAAACACAACATTCAGCCGAGTAATGCTACTGTCGGCACGGATTTGCTCATAAAGATGAATAATTATTAAATGGTTAAAGTTGTCTATTTATCTTGACCAGCTTTTTTCGCCTCTGTCATTTAAAGTCCAAATGAGCGGCTTACATAACCTGGCAGGCTCGGTATGCAAACTAAAGCTTCTTAGACCATCTAAGTTTTCTGTGTATTTTCTGACCTATTACAGCAAAAAAGATCGTTACGACTCTGTTGCATGACAAATGTACATAAACAATTTCGTTCTAAAAATTTCCGCATTGTTTGAAGAGGGATTACTTCTTGCATCCACAACTACTTGACTTCGGTTGCTCACATTTTTTCGCCAATATGGATTGGCTGCAAGAAAAAACAGACAAACCAGCCAAATTCGGCTGATCTTGAGCAATATCTACTGCACTTTTTTCCGAAGATAAATTACGTTTTCGAGATGCATCTCATTATTATAATTCACTTGACGCTCTACTAAATAAAGAGGAAAATATCAAATGAAGCGGTTTTTATGTTGTGCCAATCTAAAAAACGAGAGTCATAAATTCATGATCTTTTTTGGTGAAAATACCTGGAATGAGTTGTTGAAAGCCGGAGTTTAAGGATCATTTTATGGTCAAGGCGTGTAATAAGGAAGTGGTGGTTAAACTATTTGTTTCTTGGCTAGAGGTTGATGCTATCGAATTAAAACGAGTGTGAAAAAACTTTTGGTCTCTATGACATTCTCCAAATGGAATAATGATGGATTTCGATTTTATTTATAACTTTTCATGGTTTAGATGTGCAAGTTTTTATAAAATGCATAATAGAATTGACTTTCAAATTTGCTTTAAATTGGGTTTAAATGATCAAATTTATTCACGTATAACATTTTTGACCCCTCATCGTAGAGATATCGCTAAGCATTTCGAAAGAAGGCGTCGTTTTTGCGTAGGTTTGATTTAATTTCACGCAAGGTGTTTTCTTTTTTTTTGAATTTAGATTAGATTAGGCTACAGACTAGTTGAGAGAACTCAAAAATATGTATCTGATAACACCTTGGACCTAAATGTGATATGTAGGGCAGCTTTTATATAGGTTCTAGAATGAATGGTGGTTTGTCTCAAAGTTGCGGCGCTTCAGTCATGGCTAACGCGTCTTGGTTATACGCTTTTCCTCTCGTGACAGTTTCTTCAGAAATTTTCACTCTTTACCACCATTTTTGTTCTTGATTAGCGAATTAAGTTTGTCTTGAAGCCCATCATCATTACCTATTCTCACTTGTCGTTTCGATTTCTTCTTACTATTTCCATATGGAGCCTCTGTAACTTTCCAAATATTAATGAAAATAAGGTCGAAGGTAAGATTGAGCATTGTAATCCTGTTGGTTTTTTGGTTTTGTAGAACAAATAACTTTCTGTCGGCCTTTTTTTGAAGGAGGTGAGAATCTTCAATGGCACTTGTCTTAACGCGTCGTTTTTTACCCCAACCCTCCATAGAAGCCTCATATTCAACGTATGGCACTACATGGCCGAAGTTAGTTCACCCTACCTAGCTCTTCTTTCTTCTATATGTGGCGCTTGTAATGGTGCCTTCCTGATCTCTTCTGTTCTTTTTTCTAGGTTTTCTTTTCATCCACAAATCTTGGACAGTGAAAGAAAACTTTGTTTTGATCCCCCGGGACCCCAGCGTAATTTGATCTGTGAAAGCTGCGCATAACTATTATAAATGTCACCATGTCATTTCTTCAACCACTACTTAATGCTAGGGATCAGCCTGGGTATCTATTGACCCACTTCTGAGAGTTCTCAACGTTCGCTTTCTTCGCTTGGGTTAAAGGAGAAATGAACCAAACGTTGCAAACTTCTGTCAGTTTGACTAACAAGATAGTAATCGGCATAATCCCCGATATGGGGAATGCCGCCTCAATTTATAAGCTCCTGAAGTCAGAAAGCAGTCTAAAGGCTGTTCCTTTGTAGCCCTTTTATGTGTGTTACATGCGCATGCAGGCGACTCTTCTAATTTGGACTAGATATGGTAAGTTGGAGTTCACCACCCTGCTTATAAGCATGTTACAAGTATACTGTGACCATCCTACATTCGGTATTATCCTGACTAGCGCAATGGATGGTTTGACACAAGTATCCTGGTCAAAATTGAGTTTTTCATTTTTCGCTACTAAAAAGTATTTCATGGCCAGTTTGACAATGGTTACGCGAACGTAATTTCTCTTGCTCCCGTTTTCCCCTTGTCAGTATCATCCTAGAATTATCTAACGTAGTCTTGATAGCACTGTTTGCCCCGTGTGAGTGTAGCTCTGCATCCTGAAGTGCTTTGTCCGTCCCACTACTGTGGCCACCCCCCAAAGCACATAATTGTACACGATGTTCCAAAGTACCTAATAGCTCAGTATGAGGCCCAGTAAAACACCGCGGCCAGGGTTTGCTAGTACTCTTTTCAGTGTATTATATTTTTGGGCTAATAAGAATAGTTACTTCCCATTTTCCCAATAGCGCTTTGAAGTCATATGGGTCGATATAAAGATGATGCACCTGAAAATTTACCAGTCTTAAGAAGCAACACTAGGCTCAGCTCACTCCATAATGTGGGCCATGTCTACTTGGACTTCAGAGTCCCTTAAATTATTCTCTCTTGCTCTGCTAGGTAACCATAAGGCTTTCTCCCAGGCTTCTCTTTTCGGCCTGGTTGACTCCACCTATCGCCCTCTGATCCACCCGTTTAGTTCAGTGTAAGGTGGATTGAAAATTAGTCAACATTCTATTCCATTAAAAGTTGGATTTTTAGTTGAGGAGTGCGCATCTTCTTTGCATGGACGGGTTCTTCGTTTTGACAATGCATTGTTTCGTATGGAGATATTTTCCGTGAAGGGACAGCCACGGCTCCATGAATGTTTGCACATCTACTACTAGTTTTAGCTTTGGACGGCTTTGGGGGTTTCCTGCCCAGAAGACCTCTTCATAATTCAAAAATAATTGCCTGCTGGTCGTTGAAGTTGAAATCTTGATAGGACATGTCATATGCCGGGGCAGGGCTTTTAAAAGCCGGATTTTCAACTGAGCCATTCCCATTTCTGAGAGATGTTAGCATTAACTGGCTAGTTATTTTTATATCTAACTCATTGCCACTGCCCATGCAAACAATATGTCTCGCTAGAATCAAAATTTCGTTTGATTAAGGTCGGAAAAAATTTTGCAGCATTTTGCAATACAAATCGCTATAAATCGCAACTGTATGGCTGTTCTTTGTGCAAAAAATATGAATGTTGGTAGGCTGAAGTTGAAAAGCTTAGTTAGGATTTCGGGGCTGAATCGATCCAAAGACTTTGCTTTTTAAATGTGCTTCAATTCAAAATTACCCTCTACTTGAAGAAAGATAATCTTTGTGGGTTGAATGTGTTGGCACGGCATTCTGCGGTTTGAAAGTCTCTTTCCAATATTTCTATGTTACCGAAAGAGATCTAAAGATCCCCGAATTCTGCGAACCCTACTATGAGATAATCGTGAAGTAGCATCACATTTTGGTGCTTAACGGGCGTGGTGATTGTGAAAATTTAATCCCTGCAGGGGTTACATTTCCTGGGAAATATGCATGTTCTTCTAAAGTTTAATCATAACAATGACCGATGGCGCAACAGTTCAATTTTAGGTCTATACCTCAGAGCCTGATAGAGCATACAAGACCCTACCGGTACACTGGTGGCAATGTGGTTATCATCGTGTTCGGCCGAGATAATTTCCGTGATTTGATTCAGGCGATCTACCTAGGCTTAACTGTCTAGTACCCGTAGTTTAATACCCACTTGTAAAGGTTTTTGTTTTTCTCTGGGAACCTTTATTTGATCAGGAGCCTTTACAAGACTGTGGAAAATAGACTACATTGCAGTCAGTGATTAGCTATTTTCAAAAAATCGTCATCATCAACGGCCCAACAATTGCTTTCCAGCCAAGACTTGCTTTAGTAAGAAATTCCAGATATTCCGGTTTTGTGCCGAGGTCCACTAATTCAATATCCCTAAAAGCTGTCTGGTTTCTTGTCCTTCGCCATGGCTCGGTTTGAGACATGGTATGCAATGTCTTTTTTCCACCGTAGATATTGTCTTTATAAACCTTTGGGGCCAAATCATCCTCACCCCATTAAGTGACCCACCCACCCCAACCTATTGAGCCGTATTTTATCCACAACCAACCGGTTTCAACGTTGTGTTCCTATCTTTATTGTTCTCAGTTTTTATTACTTTCATTTTTAAAAGATCGATAGAACCACTAAGGAATCCTGAAGCACCGCTGAACAAATTATGGCGTTCATTGAAAATGACATGTACTCGGTCGAACAGGAATGCACTCCTCACTACCATAATCTCTCATTATACGTTTTCCTCCCCTTAGTGAATCCAAGTCAAAGTCGGTCCCGAGTTTGTTTAAAAAAAATTCACTATGTCTAAATGGCCATGAAATACCCAGGCGTCTCAAGGACTGAAGCTTTCTTAATACTGTTCGCTATGAATATAAGTTTTTACACCACCGAGACAGTGATTTCCGTTTGAGATGGGCGTGAAGATTTCATTCAAAACATTACCTCCTTATCATAAAAGGTGATTAAAAGGATTGCAGAGCTGTTAGCTCGTAACTTGAAGATTTGGAAACTTTCCTGCTACTGAAACGTTATCCACGTATCACATAGAGACAGACATGTGGATATCGACCTTGAATAACGTTCGAATGCTTGCTAGACACTCTGCGGTCAAGTGAGACTAGATGATGAGATTCTGATGAGCACTTCTCTCCTGGCTGTGAGACTGTCCTATTATACTCCAGGAATCCTGGACAGAGCAAGTGTGAATTCGGCGTTCGATCAATGCTTACACGAGGAATCTAATGGTCATTTGTCTTCACTTTCTTTGGCGCCAACTTCAACACCGATTGTTTATATGACACAGTTATTGTTCGACAATGGGAAAGCTTTAATACTGATCGGATGGCGAATGCTTTGAACAGTCCACCTGAGGATATTAATTTGGCATATCATGCTAACCACGACTATCCCCCATCGTTCATGGTTCGCAGAAATTCCTTTCTGGACTTCTCGAAATGCTCCTCCACTGTTCTGCACTAAGTGCGCCCGAGGAGACCCATTTATCGGTCACCTTGGGATAGTAAATTCTACTGCATGGCGCAGCTAGCAAAGGAATTGCCGCTTTCCTTAATGTGTGACTTGTCCATTGGCAATTCCGGCTTCCAATCAACACGTCCACGGATAATTAGCTTGTCCGCCGATGAAATGAACACAGAATAGTCTAAACTTGTTGATCATAATCGGGTAACTGCATTTTCATTTTGGACATATCACCGGAGGTGGATTTGGCCCTATTAATCCGTCGAGAGACATCAAGTTCTCACCACAGTCGACATAAGCGGTGCTTCCAAGATATACAAATTGATCAGCACTTTTGATGCAGCCGTTAAAAATGCTTATTTCTCGAGCGCTACTCCAGTCGTCGGCTACGTCCCAAAGAGACGTCACAGGATTCAACTAACTGCGGGACCTTGGAAGTGGACCGATGAACCCAAAGGATTGTTGATCGCTACGAGTGCTGGCCACAGGTACACCCTGAAGTTTCGATACCGTGCGAAACCTCGAGAAGTTCAGCGTAGCGTGAGACGTGATAAAAGGAAATTTATTATTGGACTGGTCAGGAAGCGAAAGTTCCAGCAGGCATCAATGATTTCAGAACCGTATACGGCAACACGGAGGAACCGGCGTATGGTCGCAAATCTGTCTCTGGTCCTACGAGAGATGTTAACGGTCGACGCCGCATTCAGGATGATGAGCAGCTGAAAAGATGGAAGGAGCAATTCGCCACAGTTCCGCCATAATATGCGGATAAGGACTGGCTTTCCAGGCAAAAGTGAAATCATCTTGCCCATTAAACCACTTAAAATGAGCAAAGTCATTACAGAGGTATTCACCGCAGCTGTAGTTTTTCAGAGAGTAAAAACAGGGATGATTGCTAAAAAGGCCGCTGGTGTCGTCCCACCCCCCAAGAGCAAGCTGATTTCCGCTCCGGTTTTTTCTGCATTGACCACACCAATACACTTTGAATCATTTTGGAACACGCCACCGGAGTCCAGATCTTCGTCTTTTGCTCTTCGTTAATTTCGAAAAACCTTTCGACAGCTTGAATAGGGAGTTTATCTGGAGTACTATACATAGAAGGAGAAATTAACAACTATTATCAGAGCAACATATGAGGGCGCGAAATGCTTCGTGGTAAAATCTCACGCTAATTTGAAGTCGAAAACGAAGTCTGACCGGGTTGGATCATGTTAGCGATATTATTTCTTCTCATTATTGGTGACCTTCTGGATGCTGCCTTGTGCAGAGGACATGGACGGGATCAATGGACCAAAAATTCTTCCCTCAAGCACCTACACTGCGCCGATGACATCTTTTTGTTCTCTCACACGGTCATGGGCTCTGGGCAAATGGCTCTGGGTTTGTCTATCTAGGTAGCCTTATATCTGATGATGGTGGCAACGAGCTCGATGTTTCCTGGCGCCTTTGATCTGCTTTCGCCGTTTTCTCCAAACTCTGAAAATGTACCTACATCAAGTTGAGGTTCTTCTGCTCAACGTCCTCTCTGTGTTATTATATGGGTGCAATGAATGGAAAGTGACCATCATTGTAATACCTAAAAGCTTCAAGCCTTCGTCAACCCCTGTTTTCGTCATATCATCGGTGTATTCTGGCCCACACAATTTCGAACGAAAAGTACATGTTGATAAGATGGTGGAAGCGGCAGGGGATAGTTCATATTTTAAGAAAGGGCGACAAATCCATACAAACCCATTTGGGGTAGTAACTTAGAGTAGCGGATAAGCGCCATGCAATAGTGGAGGAGCAATGTTGACATCTCGGAAAGATTTTAAGAGTGTTTAAGCTCATTTCGGCTAATCAGCAACGATGACGCCTCGGTGATGTGGACGCGCAATGTCCCATTCAGGGGATATTGGTAACGATATATGTACCTCAAAGCGATTTAGAACTGTTTCTTTTTATATATTCGAGTTCTATCTAAGTAAGATAGAAGATGGTCCTGCAAAATGCTGCTAATATAATTGCGGAAGGCCAAATATAAATTTGTTAAAATTGGATTCATGGCACAACCACTTACACAAATGATTATTGATCTTGATAGCACGTATGGAATTAAAATATATTAAGTTGTGAAACGATCTTGTTAAAGATTTTGATTGGGAATTACCATTTATTCTTGCGTGTTACAAAGTTATGACTGAGTATTCTTTACTGACGGATCAAAGATGACCTGTGGAATCGGCGCGGGGGTTTTCTATAATACACACGGTGTATCCAAGTGATATTATGTGCTAGGTTTCGCCAGTGTATTCCAAGCGGAAGTACTGGCGATATTGGGAGTCTGTCGATAGCTGGACCAAGATTCGAACCCCAAGCGTAACACAGCCATTCTGACCGACAGCCAAGTGGCCATCAAGGCCTTGTACTCAGTGACGGCATCTTCAAGGCTGGTGGGGCAGTGCAGAGACGCGCTGAACCGTCTGAGCGGCACGCTCAAGATCACCCTTCTCGAGGGTTCCCGGGCATAGGAACATAGAAGGGAATGAGCGGGCTGACGGATTAGCCAGGCAAGGCTCTGCTCTTGGCAGTCTTTCGGCGAATACAGTCGGTGTTCCGCTGGCGGTTGTCGGGGGCCGAGTCTATTCACACTAACTAGCAGCCGCGGGACTAAAATGGCGAAGGCTTACGAGCTGTGCCAAGTCAAGGAGAATTTGGCCCACTTATAACATAGCTCGATCACGAGAGCTCTGGTGCCAGAAGCGTGCAAATGCATTCAAGATACGACGGTCTGCACAGGGCACTGGCCCATAAGGGACCATGCCGCCAGGTTCGGCATACCCTATAATTCGCATTGCCGAAGCTGCGGAGAAGGAAGCGAAACCCTCATGCACTTTCCCTGCGATTGCCCAGCTCTAACTAGAGTCAGGCTACGGATACTGGGAAACCATTCTTTGGGGACCTGAGTGAGATTTCTAGCTGCAGGGTGGCAGGGCTGCTTTCCTTCGTGAATGCTACGGGCTGGCTCTGAATATCCGAGCCGGCTAGACTCTGCCTCCCTGCTTAGGAGTTTGTGGCATCAAAACGGCGTACCACAGCGCTAATTGGGCTTCCGGGAGCGGCCATTGATACCTACCTACCTACCAACTATCTATTCTACTACTTATGGTCATATTACTACATATGCCTTGGTCTTGGATATTTTTCTATTTCTAGTGCCGAAGCAAAGATCACAAATCACAAACAAACTCAAAGATCGTCATACGTTGATGTAGATAACTTTCAAAGAGTTATAATATTTTGGGAAAAAGACATCTATAGTACACTCACTAAAATTTAGATACTATGAAAGAAGGTTTCCCTAAAACCATTCAGTAGCTTATTGTAGCTTAAACTAACATATTAGCCTCTTGTTTTCGAGGAACCAATTTAAGTTGTTGGTAATTTTTTTCAACATTTATTGTTAATCGTGGGAAGTATTTTTTAGGCTGTAAATAAATGCAAGCAACGACCAACGTAACTCAACATTCCGAGAAAATCCCCATTTTGTTCCTGAAATAGTGGAGAAGGCTTTATATTTCCTTATTATCATCGAAAGTCAATTTTACAGAACGAATTTCTGGTAGAGATTCAAGTTAACTTCAGAAGTCATGAAGGGATGTTTTTATGAAAGCCAAAAGACAGTAGGTTCCTGGTATCAAAGTGCCAAATTCAGACGCTAGTAGAAATACTGGATCGATTTTTCCCATCCTTAGACCATAATATGCTGGCTGTATATGTATGTATGTAATTTTGTGAGAATCCACCTGTTTGAAAAGAGTTTCGGTGCATCACGAGAGCCCATCAATCAAAACCAAAACAAGATTATCAAATAAACTTCAATGGAATGTCCTTTGCATGGCATTTCACATATTCCGGCGGGCAATGCCTCGGTTGAAATGGGGTTAAGGAACCTCTCAATACCCCAAACTCGTATCAACAACACTTGATTACCCCCCGGCAGAGATCACGTCAACGACTTAATGTATGTACATTAGATACTCTGTACGTACGTGACTACGTATGAAGATGAAACCATTCTTTAGATTGATATAGGGAACTATATTTTTATGGTATTCCTACATGGATGTTTCGACATATGCAAGCCTGGGATCCTCAAAAACAACTACAATCCATACAAACTGATTGTTCTATTAAAATTATACTAAGAGCTGGGACTAACCTCTTTCCAACCTGAGGGTCTTCGACTATTGCATTCCAATAATTCTTCAGAATCACATTAAATTTCCATTAAACCAAAAAGGCGAATGAATGATTGAATGAATGGACACGAAAGATGGATTGATTGGTTACATTACGTATATTCAATTGAACGCGCTGGAATTGTGGTTTTTATTTTATACAAATTGAAATAGAAACCAAGTAAAATTCGTTGGAATGAATGCGGTTAAATGGTGGTAATGGCTTTCTTGGCGAAATTAGAAAATGAATGGTTTTTCGAGAAAAAGATGTGGAAGGGAGATTTCATCTGTGTTTATTGACTGTGATTTTAATTTTGAAAAAATTGTTTAGTTGGCTGTTGTTTTGTTTTTGTTTGTATACCTAATATGAACAGAAATTCGGTAATGTTTCTAAGCATAGTTATGCAAAATCGAGGTTGGTTTTATAGTGTATAGGTATTTGTCTCCCTTCGATGGTCATCGACCACTAATTTAGTTTTACAATAATAAGAAGATCGTAACGTATTTCAATCTATGAAAGAAGAAATATCTGGCTTTAGCTTAGGGACCATATGGAGTGGGGAAGACCAACAGCTGTCCAAAAAGCTTGCAGATACCCTGTTGCATAAATTGTTCAAATTCTTTCCGTGCAATAGCCAGCTTCTGGGGTGGTAGGGGACGCACTTTCGAGAAGATAGGGGAACCAGTAGTGTTAATGTTGTGCTGTACATTGTGCTTCACTGGTTTAGAGAGACTACATTCAGTAGTAATCTGTCTGAATTTTTGGAGGAGTCCCCGAACACGAGGGTCAGTAATGTCCTCCAAAAGTACGGAAAGATTGTTGTTGGGAAGAGATGAGATTTGGCCTGACGAATTAAGGTTGGTTGTGGAGTCTATAAGGGACCTGTTCTGCAAGTCCACTAGCAACCCATAGTGACACAAGAAGTCTGCGCTTAAAGAAGGGAAACTGACATCGCCAGGATGAATCACCACGAAAACGTTCTACGCAAGTTAACATTCACGTCCACTTGCCTATACCCGTATGTATTAATTCGGGAGGAATTTGCTGCCGCCAGTTTCAACCGTTGAAGAAATAGTCAATGGTGCCGGGGTACGGGAAGAACCAAAACCTCCGCACCAGTATCTACGAGATAACTGCACCTGCTGAGAGGATCATAAATTGTTAGGCGACTTGGCGTTGCGTTCTGGGTAGCCGTCGCCAGGACCCCCCGCGGACCTGGTTTTTTCAGGTAGACGCGAATTTACACGGGATCGTACATCTGGTGGTTTTTTGCCGAATCTGCGAAGGTACCAACAAATGCTTCCGTCCGTAGGTTGTCCTGATGACCTGCTACCCGATCGCCCTTTTCGTCCAGAAAACCGCAAGCGAGCTCGCGACCTGCCGCCCGAACTCTGAGCGTCTAGGATCGCCCTGATTTCAGCCATACTGATCACTAGCGCGGCTATTTCACGCTTTAGCTCGCCAACTTCGTCAAAATGCTGCTGAATGGCCGCGATTGTTGGACACGCATGCGCCTTATCAGCCGCAGTGGCCAGCGTTAATCCCGCTGCGCCACATTTGTATTTTGTTACACGTACATATACCAGCGGTATCTGAGCCAATTGGGCACTTCTACGTCACTAATCACAAAACCTTTTTTTAGCCATCTTAAATGTTTAGTTTGACTCTTTTGACCAATCGAAGTCTGTTTTAAAATTTGAACATTGAAACACCTCAATCAACCTTGCTTTTTTTCGTATCCTCATTTGCATATGTGACATTTAAATTGATCTAGCGTGCTTAATTACTTAATTCTTTTGAAAGTAATATCTAATTAGCAGCGGAATGTAGTGAAGGTGATACAGATTGCTTTCATTTCATTAGGATTTCTCCTAATAACTTCATTCTTACGAAATCTTGTTCCACTACCTTTGTTAGAACTAATAAAATAATCCATAAATTTATGTGCTGACTGGACCTATTGAATGCGAAATCGATATCGTTGTGATAACTTGCGGGCATCCGGATAGAAGCCAGATTTTGGCAGAACCTGCTTACGGTATTTAAATTGGCGATTGATTTTATGGTGCCTTTATGGTAGTCAGCTTTTTTAAGCCTTTCAATTGTTTGGCAGCTTTTATCTCTGTTGTGATTTTCGATAAAGCTTGCTTAAATAAAGAGACTATTCCCAAATCCTTAATAGTATCTATATTGAAAAAAGCTCAAACAAAATGTTACAGTTGGCCTGCATTCTTTTGTTTTGAATTGCCAATTACAGCTGTTGCAAGCAATCTTTCCACGCACAAATTCAATTGCCTCTTAGGACTTGTATTAGTGTGCCTGGAAGTCTCAAGTATTCTCCCCCTTGATTTGAGATTTTCAGAATTTCGAGATGGGTTTTGCAAATTCAGATCACAATTCCTCATGGCCTAGTAGCCAGTGAACTGGAAGGTTCTTTTTATAAAAGAGCGTTGTACAACTTCAAGAGCGCGACAGTCACGGATGCGGAAAGGTGATCAGGTTATATACAGCAATATTCAAGGATGTTTCTGACAAGGGAATTGAAGAGTGTTAACAAGGGCTGAATTGAGGTAAAGTCGGAGGAGGAATGTAGGATAAAACCAGACATTTTGGAAGTTCTATTGATGATGTCGACCAAGTGGGCATTGAAACGAAATTTGTTGTCGAATATTACATCCAGGTCAGATCAGTAATGAAAAGGGTTATCCACTATGAATGGGAAAGTATGTTGGGGAGGGTATAAGCGAATAGCACATTCAGAGGCATTTGCTGGCATTCCGTGTTAGCTTGTTGTCCGAACACCAACCAGCCAAATTATCAAGGTTGAATTGCAAGGGGGACAGTCCAGCGGGGACGAAACAGAGGCAAAGGTCGTCTGCGTAAAGCAAACACGGGTAGGTGAGAATGGAGGCGAGGTCTTTGATGAAAAACAGGTGGTCAAAGGGTAGTATAGGTCCCGGGGCGAAACGTGGATTGGTACCCACGATGGAGCATAAAACCTGGGAAATGCCTGCTGAACCAACACCAACAGCTCTGCTACCAAACCCTATCTCCACCTCCACGTGGTGACCGCTGGGAGCTCTTTCTTGACGAAAAGCTGCAGACGGAGAAGGATGAAGGCGAGTCTCCCGCGCCTAAAAACGGGACAAATTGTACCAACTGGTCCTCCAGGTTGGGGGTTGGGTAGGGCTGACAACCCTACACGGAAAACAACCTGTTACGAAGCCACAACAGGAGCCTCGGATAGGACGGATGTTAAAACGACGGACCCGGCAACGACAAAGGAACAACGATTTGCGCATTTTCTCATGGAACGTGCGCTCCCTGTACAGAGATGAAGCTGATAAGCAGCTAGCCGATACCCTGTCCCAATATAGGGCTGATGTAACAGCGTTGCAAGAGATGCGATGGACAGGGACCGGTTTCCTGGAGAAGAGCCACTACACCATATATTATAGCGGCCATCCAGTAAACCATGTGCTCGGAGTAGGTTTCTTAGTCAGCCAAAAAATGAAACCTGCTGTTATCGGCTTTGAAAGTATAAGCGAACGGCTATGCACTCTGCGCTTGCGAGGCAAGTTTAGAAATATAAGCCTCATAAACGTTCACGCCCCTACAGAGGAGACTGCAGAGTCGGAGAAGGATACCTTCTACGAGGCAGTAGAAAGAACCCTCGAAGCCTGTCCCAGATATGATATCAAAATCATACTTGGGGATTTTAACAGCCAAGTAGGGAAGGAGCCCGTATTCAGGCGATACGTTGGCTCCCATAGCTTACACGAAAAAACAAATGATAACGGACTGCGGACTATTCAATTAGCAGGGTCACACGAAATGGTTGTTGGAAGTACCTGGTTTGCGCGGAAAGCGGTCCACAAACATACGTGGGCCTCTCCAGACGGGACCACTTTCAACCAAATTGACCACGTGTTGATCGAACGCCGCCACCTCTCAGCCTTGATGAATGTCAGAACATATAGGGGGGCCAATATAGACTCGGATCACTATCTCGTTGGCATGGTGCTCCGAGCTCGAACAACAATACCACCTAGAATCCTCTCTGACAATCAGGTGAGAGTGAACACTGAAGCCATCCACAACACAACCCTCCGCGACACCTATAAGAGGGAAATGGATGCCGCAATAACCGCAGTCAATAGAGGACCTGGAGATGAAGCATCAACTAATGATCTTCACAACCACCTGAAGAACGTTATCATGGATACGGCCACAAATATACTTGGCCCCAGCCGCAAAAGGAGTCGGAACGGCTGGTTTGACGATGAATGTAAGCTAGCAACGGAACGGAAGAATGCCGCATACCGAGTAATGTTGCATTCTCAAAGAACGCGGGCACGCGCAGAGACTTATCACGAACTCCGTCGAGCGGAGAAGCGACCTCACAGACGGAAAAAGGAAGCCTGGGAGAACCAACAAGTCTGTGAACTAGAAAAGTACAGGGAGCAACCGCACCAGGCGCGGAAGTTTTACCAACAAGTCAGCAGGATGAAGCCTTATACACCTCGATGCTCATCCTGCCGAGACAAAGAGGGAAGTCTGATTTCCGACAGAATGGGCATATTAGAGCGATGGGTTGAGTACTTTGATGAGCTACTGAACAACCAGAACATCGGCGAGTTGGAGGTCCCGCCAACTGAAGACGACGGACAAATACTGCCACCACCAAGTTTAGGAGAACCAGTCCGTGCAATTCATCGGCTAAAAAATCATAAGTCGCCAGGAGCCGATGGAATTACAGCCGAATTGGTTAAATATGGAGGCGACCAGTTACACCAAGTGGTTCATCAACTTGTGCTCAAGGTATGGGACAGCGAATCAATGCCTGACGATTGGCAGCGAGGCATAATCTGTCTCATACATAAAAAGGGAGATATCACACAGTGCAGCAATTATAGAGGTATCACGTTGCTGAGTACCATCTATAAGATATTCTCCACTATCTTGCTAGGCCGGATAGCCCCATACGCCCAGAACATCATTGCCCCTACCAAAGAGGCTTCACTCCAGGCAAATCAGCAACAGATCAGATTTTCTCTCTGCGGCAGGCGATGGAAAAACTGTTGGAATATGGACAACAGTTGCACCATCTGTTCATCGACTTTAAAGCCGCCTATGATAGCATAGCCAGGGTAAAACTGTACACGGCCATGAGAGAATTCGGTATCCCGACGAAATTAATAAGACTGACTAGGCTGACCCTGACCAATGTGCGAGGCCAGATAAAAGCAGCAGGATCACTCTCAAGACCATTCGACATCAACAACGGTCTACGACAAGGGGATGCGCTATCATGCGTCCTCTTTAACCTGGCCCTCGAGAAGGTGATCCGTGATGCTGAGGTGAATGCTAGAGGTACGATCCTCTTCAAGTCCACCCAACTACTGGCCTATGCTGACGATATCGACATCATGGGAAGAACCACCCGAGACGTTCAAACTGCCTTCATCCAGATCGAGCAGGCGGCGCGAGATCTTGGGCTGCACATCAATGAAGGCAAGACAAAATACATGGTGGCAACGTCAGCACCGAAGACGAATCAACCAACAACATCAAACCGCACTGGTCAAACACAAGCACGAACAAGAATAAGGATAGGGGAATACAACTTTGAGACCGTTGACAATTTCTCCTATCTAGGGTCGAAAATCACAACCGATAACAACTACGATGATGAAATCCGCGCACGGTTGTTGTCAGCCAACAGAGCCTACTTCAGCTTACAAAGACTGTTCCGCTCGAAACGTCTCACCATAGGGTCAAAGCTCTTACTGTACAAGACTATGATCTTGCCAGTCCTCATGTATTCCTCGGAAACTTGGGTTCTTAGCAAGAAAAATTGCGAACTCTTGGCCGCGTTCGAGAGAAGAATCCTCCGAAGAATTTTTGGCCTCCTACATGAGGATGGACGATTCCGTAGCCTACACAATGACGAAATCTATGAGCGATACCATGACCGTCCGGTTGTGGATAAAATCCGGCTCAATAGGTTACGGTGGGCGGGTCACTTAATCCGTATGGATGAAGATGATCCCACCCGGAAAGTCTATAAGGGCCATATCTATGGTAGGAAAAGAAGACGAGGCAGACCCTGCCTAAGATGGAGCGATGGCGTAGGCCAGGACGCCAGACAGCTTTTAGGGATATCGAATTGGTGGACCTCGGCGCAAAACCGGGATATCTGGAGTTCCTTATTAAGGCAGGCCTAGACCGGATACCGGTTGTTGCGCCGTTGATGATGATGAGGAAGAATAGAGGGCCAAGTACAGAGCCTTGGGGAACGCCAGAGGAAGGAAGTACGAAAAGGGATGAGTAACCATGAAAAGAAAGTTTGTAGGAATGGTATGAAAGATAGGAGGAAAGCCAGGAGATGGCTGAGGGAGGGAAGTTGTAATGAGAGTTTAGAGAAGAGCATATTATGGTCAACGGTATCAAAGGCTTTGGAAAAATCAGTGCGAATAACATGCACCTCCTGTCGTGAACTAAAGGCAATGTGGTCAGCATTGCGCTCGTCCGAGATTATTACCCTGATTTGACTTAGGTACTCATTCACAGCTGAGTCGACTGGTATCAGACGTAAAATCACGATACAAATCCCGCTGCCTCCAGTGATATTTGAACCGCGACTTTCCGTACGACAGCCTTTCGCTCTAACCACTCGGCTATCCGGACACACTTATTAATATATGTACTCAGTTGAAAGACTCAGTTCAGACTGTCAAATTTGGCTCTGCGGAAGCTGAACCTAGTAGATTTACGCTGGGTTTTGGAGTATGAACAAGGGAGCTCCGCTTCAAATTTAAGCGCGGAGTGGTGAGTGTCAGTTTTGACGTACGGAGATGTGAAAGGAAATAAAAAGAGGTGGCACTCGGGGAGGTTGCAAAGGAAGAGATCGAGAGTGTGGCCCAAGGAGTTTTTGGTGGTATTGAAATTCAGCGCAGAACCAGTGTTAATAAAGGCAGAAATTAGAAGGGAAGAATGGACGAGGTTGTTAGAAGGAATTGGAAGGCTAGGCTAATTAGGCCAGTGGAGCATGGGGAGGATAATATCTCCGCAAAGGAAGAAAGGGAGGAAAGGGAATCTGACAGTAAGGAGTTCAGACAAACTATCAAACAATTCTCCATATAGGTGGGAAAGGCAAGCACAATGGACGTATGCGCCCTGTATGTGTGTGGGAGGAAGTTGGGCGGGAAGACGCGAAGAGCAACACAGTCAAAAGGAAAGCCAAAGGAGAAGAAAACGAGTTCAATGGGGAGCATATCTTTTATTGCAATTAGGACCCCACTGTCGGTAGATTTACGAGATAAATCCCGGTGCCTGCCAAAGCAAAAAGTGGTGTACTTTTTGAGGAGCTCGGAGTTTAATATAGTATCGTCCTGCCAACTTTCCGAGATACAGTTGGCATGGTGTTGCTGGGCCAGCGCGGATAAATTGCTTGCCGCTTGGTTCTTAAACCTCTAACATTCTGATAAACGTGACGGACAGTAAACATGGATCTAATTATATTGCTCGGCGAGGCAGGCGAGTTGTCCTGAAATTTATCAGCGAATTGGTGCGTTTGTATGGCTTGATGAATACTCCTTCAGGCCAGAAAGAAGCGTTGCCGAGGACGTCAACGTCAGGATAAGTAACCTTAAAAGACGCAATCGGTCGGTATTGTTGTCTTTTGTCAGTTTGACGCAGGACAGAGGAGAAAGTAGCTCTTTATGTACTCTAGTACATGGACCATAGAAGTTGCGAACGCAATGGTGATGATTTTATCGTTTGCATTGCACGCGGCGAACGACTATTATTATTGTCTTCTTCAAATATTCAATACTGGCAAACAGCTTTTTAGCAGACTTTAGCAGCCCAGACTAGATTATTGCACCACCAATTATGCGTTATTGCCCAAGCTTAGCTTAGTTGCGAACGAGATTTACGTGAACCCACTGTAGTCTTTTTTGGACCAGATTTTCTCGGAGCACAAAACCTGTAGGTCATCCCAATCTCATCAGGCTGCTTTTAAAAGTAACTTGATGGTTAGTTTTTTTGAGTGTAATTGCGCGGTACTTCTAGCCATTATTTGTTTGAAATAATAAAACTTGTTTTTTCTATTCGCTAGTGGAGAAATTTATTTTGCAAACATCCATATTTCAGGAACCACTTGTTCTCTTTATCAGTACTAACAAATCCGAAACTTGCAAAATAAAATTCTCCACTAGCGAATAGAAAAAACAAGTTTTATTATTTAAAATTGATGGTTAGCTTGTACAGGCCTTCTTCTCACATGTCTGGCAAAGCGTTTATTACCCCAGCGTATTTGTCTGCCTTTGCATCCGTCAGATTCGGTTACAGTCGTTCTCCGCTCCGGTGTTCCGTCCCTTTCATTTTCTCTTTCCGCTCCCCTGACTCTGCTGAAATAGGTCGCGTGAGAGGAAGACCGCGGAAGGCGATCTCGGTTAGGGTGCCTTCCTTTTGGCGGCGCAATCTGGCTGCGTGGTTCTGCAAATTGGAGGCACAATTTGCGCTGACGGGCGTCATGATGGACGTCACCCGGTTCAACCACTCCCTCATCGGTCTCGACGAGGAGACCATTGACACAGACGTGGTGGAGGAGTGCTCGTACGTCCGTTTGAAGGAGCAGCTGACTCGGTGCCTTTCATTAAGTGAGAAAGCAAAGCTAATGAGGCGACCGTACTCCCAGCTAGTTGCTTCGAGAAATGAAGCAGCTGGGTGGGGTCAGCTCTGACCTGACTCGGCCTACGCACCGCCCAGCGAGGGGAATTCTCGGCCAGCCCCACAGAGACGGTGACGGGGAGAATTTGTACCTCCTCGGCGACCCTGTACAGGACATCTAAGCAGGGTTAAACGACTCGGCAATGCTGCGTTTGCTCAGGGACGCGGTTTCGAAGATGTGGGCAACTACACCGTCCCGACACGCGACATCGGAGGTCAATACCCTCAGGGATCATTCGGGTGGACGCCCCTCGGAGACCGCTGCAACCCGCGCCTTTTCAGCTGGAGGCAAGGTGAAGTAGCGGCACATTGGAGGCGCGAATCTCGGCTCCATTGTGTATTCATACTGAACAGCTCACGGCTTGACATGAGACTGGGGAATAAATGTCAATAACGACATTTTGCCAACTATATCACGGGAACTCTAGTCTTGTCCGTCGGCCAGACAAGGCAAAGTTAAGCTTTGTCTCGTCGAATTCGAATCAATTTTTTTGTATTTGAATTCGTTATAGAAAGGTGTGATCAAATTGTGATAATTTATGTATTGGTTAGATAAATGAAGTTCAAAGAAATGAAGTTCCAAAAAATCAGAAACGGAACTTGAATTTTTGGGGAATGCCATTCCCCTCAACGCGACTAGATATAGTAAACTTTTCCTATCAGGAGCATACAAACGTACTGCTAGGTTTAACCTGTCGACAAGCAGGAAGACATGCAGAATTATTGTGGGCAGTCTCAGGGGCCATCTCTCACTGGTTAGTTCAGAACAGAGGTATTAGAAGATGACACTGTAACGAGGAAGCCGAATCGAACGGGGACTCTCCACGTGAATGCCTTGCCAGAAAACATCAGATTTTTTATACTGATGTACTCCAGCTGAAGTGGGTGCCATCAAATTGACTTTTGGAAATCTTGCGGTACAAAGACAAATCTTAGATATTCCCCCGAGTAAAAAATAGCAACTAAGGTCTGAGTGATCAAAGATTGAGCCCGTAAATAATCCTGTACACACACAAACACGGACTAAAATCGTACGATACGACAGGATGTCTTCTAGAAAATGAAGTGATGCTTAAGTCCTGGAAATAAATCCGATGTATTCGGAAATATTCGTGCTAAAACTATATATTTTAAGGGTTAATGATGCCAATTCTTTGTTAAAGGGACCTTTTTCCAGTGGTTTTAAATATCTTGTCGGTATTGACTCAATGTTTCTCGTATTAAAGGAGCTGATTATGTCATTTAGTAAAGAAATGGTTTGGAATGCTCATTAGATAGAGCTGAGAAGAAGAAAAATTTACTAAAATTGGGTGGACAATAAAATTCAGGTTTAATAAATTGGAAAAGGTGGTAAATAAGCTGAGGACAGCGAAGATATTTGGACAAAATTTAGTCAAAAGCTGAGAGTGGAGTATAGAGCAAAAAAAGTAATAAATCAATTGCCATTCGATCTCCGGGTTCTGTAGCGGACTTACTGAGAACGAATAAAATCTGACCCCCCTCCCCCGCCCCCCGCCCAACTGTGTAAAATATGCAAGCAGATTCCCATCAGTCCAGAAGATACATGCATTAGCATGGAACTTAATATCCATGGCAAAA
This sequence comes from Hermetia illucens, assembly GCF_905115235.1. Classification (NCBI taxonomy): domain Eukaryota; kingdom Metazoa; phylum Arthropoda; class Insecta; order Diptera; family Stratiomyidae; genus Hermetia; species Hermetia illucens. Next base: position 28,675,362 of record NC_051849.1, read on the forward strand.
TATAAGTACAAACATATTTTTCTTTGGAGTGAAATGTTCAGAGTATCTTTCGTGTAACGTTGTTCACTGTCAACCCAAATTGAAAATCTCAGCTCTTAGATTATAAAATTAGCTTCGTACACTTCGTATCTCAATTAAAAACAATATCCATTTGGCGCCTTGCAAAGTGAGGCTTAAATATACTCGTATCTTACAAAGTTACGTAAATGTGCTGTTGCAAAGTATCCTGGACTACTTTAAGATACGTCATAAAATATGATATGTTATGCTAAACTTCATGAATATATTTAACATAAACTCAGCACTTTGGTGCTAGCTGAACTAGGTATTTAACTATTTCAAGTCTTAGAGATCTGGTCGAACTCGTTCTCTTGTTGCTTCAAAAAGCAACCAGTTTTACTTTTCAAGTGTTTCGAATATTTACCTGAAATTCAACGAAAGTGATCCCTTGTGAACATTACGACGTCATCGATTGTAACTTTAGCTATCTCTCTATGTAACGAAGCTCATGTTACGGTAATCTCCCACTAATACTTAAATTGATTTTCTTGTTTTTCTAGTAAATCTTGAAAAATTTCCTAATTAGCATTTTGACCATGACAAAAACCAGGCATACCCAATTCCGACAATTAAAAAAAAATATTATGTAGTCACTTCCTAATTAGAAAATTAACCAATCTTCAACGGTACCATGTTTGAAAACTCTAATCGGAAATGATTTAGTGTCATTGGCATACTGGTTGTTATTGAACCGATAGTATCAGTGCCGTTGCAGCACTTGCTGGTCTGTAAAACTTACCAAAAATATCAGGTTTATGAGCCTGCAATTGTAGTAATAAAAGAAATCACGACTGAGCTGCTCCTCAACACTTGAGTGATAATAAACCTTGCTCTTCTTATCCGCTTCCAAGATTTATTCACTGCTATCGCTGCTACAATTGCCGCGGATGTTGTTGTTGGTTCACTTTCAAGCAAAACTTGTTAAGTAATAGAGTATTGCTGGCGCCGTCAATGCCGAAGATTAAACGCGCACATAAATCTCGATAGTACTACAAAATAATGTATTCATCAGAGAAAACTTTCTAACATTATCAATAACGGCAGTAATAATTTCACTTCATATTGCAACCTCAGTTACTTATTTATACTCTTCAATTCGACAGCGAACATGTGTATTTGTATCTTTGCCAATTTATTGCGAACGATTTGTTAAAACATTCACTTTTTGTTTCCCAAAGCAACTTCTTAACACCGTTCTTGGTTTCAATCCGCGAAAAGCATCTGTAGTGGATTTTTGAAAAATACTTTTGTTAATCCGAGTGGGTGCCTGTTGCTCTGAATAACGAACTTGAAGCTGTTGAGAATGCTTGAAAGATGCAGATTAACAATTAAGCACATAAACCCACACTATCAGGTTACTCGCTTAAGTCTTTCGTTTTTGGATATTTTCGAACCGTGAAATTGCCGCACAAAATAGATCACTGCAATTCTGTTTCAATCGAATCTGTTACTTTTTTGTTGTTGAATATTTAATAGAAATGCACACTTGAATTTTGCTCTTGTTCATCTGCTATGATGCTTGTACCGCACACCTACTTTTCTTATCGCTTTTACGATTTTTTATTCCAAACGAGCTATTATTATCCGATAATGAGCACTTGTAAAGTCGGTTATAAAATCAAATAGATACTTTCACAAAACGAATCGCGAACGAATAGAAGAAGTATAGAAACGTGATGCACGAGCCAAACCGCGGTGGAGACGAGGAAAATTGCTGTCGAAGAAACCACCTTGGGTTGTCTTAAGGTGGCTTGAAGCTTTTCACTTGTCGGTTGCCGATGCAATTATGGGTTTCCTAAGTAATTTTATTTTGGACTGAACACGAATTTGGGAAGTTGTTAGCTAAATTGAGAGCAGTAGTTACCACGATATACCGGAATATGCTAAGAATTGGTAAAACTAATTTAAAAAAAAATACTATGATATTATCATTAGACCGAGGGATACAATCGCCGAAATCGCTCCAATTAATCCCACCTTAAACACCCCAAAGAGCTCGATGGCCGTTGAAGCGAAAACACCAGCGTAGTGTACTCGACGGCTTTCGCGACTTAACTGAATGGAAATCTGCAGTAGGAGGAGGTCGCGGTCGTTCCTACCATGCAAACATTGATGGTAACGGAGGTGCTTTTTACGGTAACATTAACTATACAAAAGTCCACTCATAGCTTGCCAACAAGAAGACGTTGGAGCTTATTGCGCTAACTAGCCAACAACCTACGAAAAGAAGGTAAGCGCGATCTCAAGTTAACTTTAAGATCTTGGCTATCTGCTAAGCGATTTCTTAGTAACAGTGGATACCGTTTTCTGCAGAAGATGAAAAGCTTTTCGGTAGATACTCTCCTGATTTTGCGCTCTCATCGACTGTTTTGGTGCTTACCATCTTTGAATTTCTTTTGCAGCATGGTTCAGTGGGTATTAAGTTACCGCTGGCCGTATGTTATCTTAGGTGATTAAGACAATGTTCGATCAGTCATGAGTGCGATTGCACTCGAGCTTTAGGCTTTGTAAGCTGAAAGAATATGATAGCGATATTTGGCTTAAATTTAAGATTTAAGGCAGCAACTTTTTTTTACATGTGTGGTTACCATGTATGCAGCTCTCATACAGATGGAAACTCCAACATGTTTCGGTTTTATTTGTTTTTAATTAATTGATTTAAATTGGATATTCATTTCGATCAAATTTCACTTGAATGAGCAAAAGATGCAAGTGCCAAATCTAGTATTTGCAGGAAAGGTATTGAATCTAGTGAGGCAATTTTAGACTATGATTTTTTTTTAGAGTAGGGTAGGTGAATGCGTTTACGCACAGTGTTGGACTCCCGCAATAGTACGCTGTCAGAATACCAACTAAACACCTTCCTGTGATCAGAGAACTAGTCTGAAACAGTTTGACACATTATTTCGGGCTAGCCCTCCCGCTTCCCCGGCTTTGGGAGCCTTCAAGTCGGGGAATTCCTTTCACAAACGGGAGGGGAGGGGAGAAAGGGAGTTGTTAGTTCAGGGAATCCGTCCGATCCCTGCGCCGGTCGAGTTCAATCTTCTTCGCAATAAGAAGAGCCCAAACATAATGCGCAACAAGATTTCAGCTGCCAACGCTCCTCAACATCTCTCTGATAATGTTGTCTAGAGAGAACTCTCCTGTGTCTGCATAAAGCTGCTGACGAAAGCCGTCCCACCTCTCGCAAGAGAAAAAAGTGTATTCAGTGTCGCCCGCCACTCCATTGCAGAACACACAATCAGGAGATCCCGCCTTCCCAATCCTGTGCAGGTAAGACTGAAAACTTCCATGCCCACTTAGAAGTTGGGTAAGAAAGTAATCAATCTCACCGTGCGTTCGTTTCAACCACAGGTCTAAATTGTCGATGAGTCGCGCAGTCGATCTGCCATTCGGCTCATTTTGCCAAGAAAGTTGCTACTCGGTAAGGGTGCGTTAATGTTCTTCACGCCACCTCTCTTAAGTTTCTGCCCTTACGGCAGATAGCTTTGCGCTCCTTGCAGCTCCTCCACCATCACAGCCGGTTTGGAGACGGTGTAATAAGCAGACGCCAATCGCAAAGCTCCCCGCCTCTGCAGTTAAGCAAGGCGCTTACGATGTACCTCCTTGTCAAAGGCATCAGCCAATATGTCCGCACCACAGAGCAGAATCGACTGTATTGCTCCCATAAGGGGACGACTCAAGGCCGCGACTCCAGTTGCAGGCCTGTCCGCTGCTGCTTTGATTTGCTCGAAGAAGCTCATCTTTGAGTCGAGCATTAAACCAATGTATTTAACCGCTGGTTTTTGACTCTATAGTCAACTCGCTGGTCGATATGGGACGCATGGTTGCAATTCTCCTTCTGGTCAAGATGAATACTTCGGTTTTTTCCATTGCAAGGCTGAAACCGTGAGCAGTTATCCAAACGCTTACCCGTCGCATCAATATGAAAAGTCTGCTTTGCGCCTGTTCAACAGTGCGCCTGGCAACAAGTGCTGCAACGTCGTCTGTATAAGCGACTTTTCGGGCATATCAAGTCTCAGCAGACTACCGTGGAAGCGTTCCAGAGGTCCGACCCTAGGATGGACCCCTGTGCTACTCCGACGTGATTTCTATCCTCCTTTGGCCCTTTAGCGTCTCATAGAGCAGAGAGCGGTCTTTCAGATAATCTCTCAATATCCGCAAGAGATAGCTTGACACGTGAAATGAGTTTTCTAGTGTGCCTAGCATATCTGTTCGTCTTACGGAATTGAAGGCATGTCTTACATCAAGCGTTATGAGGTGCACTATCCGTCGAGATCGGCGGCTGTGTGCCTCGGCTCCATGAACCGCATCTACGATCTCTATAACAACATCCACTGTAGATCTTCCTGCTCTGAACCCGAACTGCCTTGCGGATAAGTCCCCGGCAGCGCGGATCACTTCAGCGAGCCTACTCCTGACGAGTGTCAAGCATACACAACGGTTGGTATGTAGGCAGGAGTTTCGGGTCTCCTTTACCTTTACTGATCAACGCGAGTCTGGCCACTTTCCAACAACAGTGAGTCCTTGTGTGTTTTACGTGGGTACCTGTCGTGGAGACTTAATCCCATGGTCCTCTATGGACACAGATTGATTTTGTGACAAGCAACAACGGTACCAGTCTATACCAAGTGCATGGCTCAGCATTCATACTGGTGGATGCAAGACCTACCTAAATCTCTACCAAACTAAGGAGTACGGCACCCGTGTTGAAACGAAATACCACGACGAGGCCCGAAAGTCTCTTCTCGGTTGAGCATAACCACAACCCCCATGAAACCCCCACTAGCGGGCCAACGGCAAATAACCGAACTGTACTTACATACAACGGGAGTTCACCCGAAGTATGAGATTCCAAGGGCTATTTCAGTTCCCATGGTACCAGTATACCCCCGGTGGGGTTTCGTGATCGATTTGCCACTTCAGATGAGTCTCCATGCAGACTCGGGTCTGATCGCCCTGATTAGGCCTTTGGAGCATTTGCCTACTGCATCACGGCCGGCAAGCCAAAGTGAGTACAGCGTCTCCCGGTGCCACCACTATGGAGGTTCTCCTCGGCCACTTGATTTTGGTTTGGCCGACAGGGTTGTCGTCCGTCTTCCTCATCGCCACCTAGGAGCACCACTTTCCAGCAACAAGGAAAAATGCCCTCCTTCAACAAAGCGTTGAACACCCCGAGCAGCAAGTCTGGCTGTTGGCGGAACACCAGTTTGTAAACTTCCGCCGGGATGCCATCAGGGCCTGGCGCCTTCTTGGTTTTCATAGTGACGACCGCTTCTTCGAGCTCTCTCATTGTGAAAAGGGGGGCAATCCTCGACACTTTCCGCGCTATTGACATCAACCCGCACAGGGTGTTTGGGGAACAATGCCCGCACAATGCGGTCCATCTGGCCGGTACTTAGGTGCAGTTCCTCCGCAAAGCGCCGATTTTCCGGGTGACAAGCTTATAGCCAAGTCCCCACGACTCGCCGGTAAGTAGCGTGAAAGGCTTCGAACGCGATGTATTGGTGATCATTTACCGAGAAGTCTTCTAGGACTCGCCACCCGTCCACCGATGATGCGAGAGATTCCATGTCAGGAATGCTTCCTTCACAGCCTGTGCGCCGAAACGTTGGCGTAGATTTGGTGTTTAAAACTACGAGCCCGGTTCTCACCGCCACTTCCAGAATCCGTTTTCCTCTGGAGTCTCATTGAGGCATTCCCTATTCAAGAGCCTTGGCATTAAAATCACTGCCTACTTGGATTCGTCCCTCCGTGCTCAAAACGGCGTCTTCCAGGGCATCAAGCCGTCGCCGAAAGTGCGGTATCGTCTTGTTCAGCGTCAGGTAAATGCTAAAAAACGTTATCCCTAAACACCAGATCCAGACAAACCCGTTCCCCCGGCCTTCGGCAAGAACACGAAGTCTAACGTCGTCCCGAACGCAGATGGCAGGGGGCCCGATGAGGACGGGTCCTTGTTTCAGCATTGCTCCTTAATCAGTACTAGATCAGCATTTACTTCCGCAGCGAACTGTATTTGCAACTGGTGAGCGGTTGCACTCCGGTGCATATTAATTTGTAAAATGCGGAATAATCCATTCGCGCCCTAGCCCTTTCCAGTTCCACCGTGAATATTGGACATCGTCCCGAGCCCGCATTGTATGCGACGTTCTCACCAGGCACGCCACAATCCCTGCAGAGAACGCAACTCTCGCTTTCATTGCAGGTCTTCGCTTGATGACCTACTTGGCCGCTGTACTCCTGTTCGGACCCTTGCAAGCTGCCGACGTGTGTCCATAGTCCAGACACCTGTAGCACTTGGTGAGGAGTATCTGCATTCGCACCCTGCATACTACCCATCCGATTTTTATTCTTCCACTGCTAATGAGTTTCCTCGCATATTGCTCGGGGACTTCCACCACGGCGAGCTTTGGCCTCGAGCATTTACAGAGGTGATACATACTCGGGCATTGGTTCATGCATTCATGCTTTAGCGCCTCCTCTACTTCGACCTTTTCTGTGAAGCAGTCAATATCCCGGATTTATAGAGAGCACATGGGATCTGGGCTGAAAACAAGAGCCTTCTCCCCTAATAACACCTTGATCGCTTCGCTGAACTTACTCTTGTTAGTCGTCTTTGGGTCCAGTTCGACGAGGACTCCTCCACTCCTCGTTTTCCGTATGGAAGACACCTCTGATCCGTTGTCTTCGGGTTTCATTCTGTACCGGATTTCACTAAGGACTTCCGTAAAAGTTTTGCCTTTCGTCGGCTTAATGAGCAGAGCCGACGGTCTAGTCCTCCTTCGCTTCCTCGTCTTTTCTGTTCCTGGCTTTTGGTTGGCAGCCTGCTTGTCTTTGGACAGACGTGTCTCTGGCGGCAGAGTCAGTTGCTTCTTTTTTTGCTTCTTCGCCTTCTTTCTTTGGGCCCTGGAAACTACTTCGATAAAGTCCCCTTTTGGCTTTTCCCCAGTTCGCTTTGCAGTAGGCTATCTGCCATTCGTTTGACGAAAGCAGCGTTCTCAGCGGGGATTTGGGGTTGTTTCTGCTCTCCGATTGTCTTCCGCTGCTGACCACGTTCGCCTCTAGAAAGAGATGCGGTCCAATAGTTCCTTCAGTTCCATCAGCCCGTTTTTGACGCTTTTGCTGACGTTCTTCTGGAGGAACGTTGCCGACCGCATACGCTTCACCACTGCTGCGCATTTCCCGATGAGGCTTTCCTCTTTGGCTCTAGCGAGGACGGGAGTAATATAGCGCCACATTGAGTTTAAAGAGGGTCTCCATACATGCAAGGGGGGAAGTATAGTGGTGTGGGGTATCAAATGAAAGGTCTCGATTAATACTAACCGATATTAGTTTTGGTATTTGTTGGAAAGGGGATGAGTGCTGGGGTTCGAAAAGGGCCAGCTACTTCAAGGACCCGTTCTCAGAAGCTACCCAACCCAAATATCTGAAAAAAATATTGTGGTTCATGCCCATGGCATTTAGACGCTTCATACCTGAAGCATTCAGCTTCCAGCTTCCGGACTTGTTTATTGTTACTTTTCCCAAAATTCATTTTCAACGAGACTTCTTAAATTTTGTTATTATCGCTTTTAACACTATCCCCAAAAGCAGCATATGTAGTCGAAGATTTCGGGTCAACGCAGGTCAAACTTCAATATTTGATAAGGATATCTTCGTGCCAAAAAAACTTGTAATCGAAAACTTTTTCAAAAACTTTGTTGATTTTACTACCAAAATTAACACAAATCTTCCCCAGAAAACTACCAAAATAAATTCGCAAACCCTTAAAATAAATTCATCTCATTCTCAGCAATACATCGACTTTACAAACCAAAAAGGATTCCGTTATAAACACATAAGAATTCGTTTGCAGGTGATAAGAATCTCTAGAAGGTTCTCCAAAATAAGAACCTGTCACTTCTAATGAATTGCCATTTAAAATGCTTTACGATCCTCTTCCGACTGGTCTTACACGAAACCTGACAGTCCAAGAATTTTTGTTGGTACTCATCGTCGGGACGAAAAATGGAAGAGCTAAATATTTCGGAATAACCACGATTTGTATTGCTGGCATGTTGTTTTGGATGCTCGGGTTGAATGCTGGTCTCTTGTAGTGGACGCGGTGTTCACTTTCCTCATTCTTTTGGATGACTGAGCCCTGGGGAGTGGGTAATGATTCATTTCTCTTGGTGGGAAAGTGTATTGAATTTAGTTTGGGCAAAGGAACCTGAAATTCGAATTTAACTTTGATGGTTTTGATTTGAATATCTCAAAAGAAGAGTGGTCCTCAGCTTTTATTAGGATCTACCTAGAATTTTCTAGGCCTCCAAACTTAATTAGATAACAGATTCGCGTTTATTCCCATCAATTTTACCGGAGAACAAAAACGAGCAAATGCATGAGAGATGGGAAAATTTTATCTGCCCAGAATATCCAGCGGGTACTACCGACTTTCATTATCATCAGCATCAACAATGCAACAACCTGCATCCGGTCTAGGCCTGCCTTAATAAGGAACTTCAGACATCCCGGTTTTGCGCCAAGGTCCACCAATTCGATATCCCTAAAAGCTGTCTGGAGTTCTCACCCACGCCATCGCTCCATCTTAGGCAGGGTCTGCCTCGCCTTCTTTTTCTACCATAGATATTATAGACTTTCTGGGTGGGATCATCCTCATCCATACGGATTAAGCGACCTGCCCACCGTAACCTACTCAGCTGAATTTTATCCACATCTTGACGGTAATGGTATCGCTTTTAGATTTCGTCCTTATGTAGGAGGCCAAAAATTCTCCAGGGTATTCTTCTCTCGAACGCGGCCAAGAGAATTTTTCTTGCTAAGAACCCAAGTCTTCGAAGAATACATGAGGACTGGCAAGATCACAGTCTTGTATAGTAAGAGCTTTGACCTTATGGTGAGACGGAACAGTTTTTGTAAGCTGAAATAGCAACACCAGTGAATAAGAAAAAACAAGTTTTTTTATTATTTCAAATAATTAATCGCTGGAAACACTGCATAATTACACTCAGACACCTGACATCTGTCTAAAAATTTCCAAAATGACGCATAACCGTATCATTGGTCGCCTTTCCACGCGCCAATAGTATTTAGCTTATATGCGTCGTTAGCTGCTTTCCTTTTCGAATAGCTTCGAATACCACAGTCGGCGTACTATTCATTGCTCGGGTAATATGATACTTAGGCAACCGAGCCTCTGAATCTGCGTTAGTAGCTTCCTGCTGTCAGCAAAGTTTAGTCTTGGCCACCAGACGATGAATGCATACATCAAAATGGGTTTTATTATGGATGTATACATCCAAGGAATATGTTTTGGTGAAGGTCCCTAGGTTTTACCTATTGTAGTCCTGAAGCACCAGACCAATCTGCAGGATTTCTGACATTGTTGGTGATTCCACGTTAATTTGGAATTGAAATATAGTCCTAAATACTTGACTGTTTGTGCTAGCTGGATTTAGCGTAGCGTGTAGCTGCCCACCTGACGTTCCAAGCGAACATAACTAGTCCAGTCTTCCTAACGTTTACCATGAGTTCCTTTTGGAGGCACCAACTGTGGATTACATGCAGTGTTGCATTCAGACGGTCAAATACTGTGCTCGTAAACTTACCGATGATTATTACGACTAGATGGTCGAAATTACCAGGAGCCATAACAGAGGAGAAAGAACTCCTCCCTGTAGACAATCCCTAAGACTCCTCCCTGTAGGCAATCGCTGCTTCGATAGACTTCTATCCGACCAATATATGGATCTTTCTCCACTCTAGCTTTTGAAGGATTCAACTGATTAACAGCGGATCGATTCCATACTGTCTTGCCGCGTTACAAATCGCCTCGAATGAGGCCTTCTATGATTAGTTAATGGAGTGCTGGCTACGTGAATTTGCTCTTTCTGGTAGGCATGTTGCTTACAGTTGATACATATATACATATATCCCTAGGTGGCCGCTTACCTAGGGATATATGGGTCCATTATAAACTGATCTACTAGTCGTTCCAGTCCTTTTAGCAGAAAGGAAACTCTCTGCGTCTGTGTAGATAGTATTCCTTAGTTTGGGAATTAATATTACCTTCACATCATGCCAGTTGGTTGGAATATTAGCGTGTGCTAGACAAACGTGCTATATTCCGAATACGTAGCTCCAGGGCATCCTGTATTACAAGAGCAGGAATAATACCCTTTTGCCCCGTAAATTTGTGTCTATGTAACGAATTAATTACACTTACCCATTCCCAGTCCACTCGTTTCAGTGAAACTACTTTGCATGCCAGAGTCCAATCTCCTGGTTGGACTCTTTATGTATTTATCCACGCCGAGATGAGATTTTGGATGCTGCCTGGGAAGTGGACTTTAGGCAAATGGTCTGCCGCGTCTTCATCGTTTTCTGTGTACCTCCCGCTCTGTAAGCAGAAAAAACCCAACTGCTAGCTACGTTCTTTGACAAGAATCCACTTTGACTTTGAGGTTGCCTCAAGAGAGTTAGTCTCTTCGCAAAACCGTCTCCATGATGATCGTTTCACCGGCAGCGGCTGAATCAGAGTTTAGAGCTCATTTGAGGAGCACCCTTGTTGTTCTCTTCTGTTTCTCCATTGGCATCACAAGTGGACAGCCCTCTTTGAAAGTTCTTTTATATTAATTGTGATTATCTGGGTTGTTTTCACAATTCCAGAAATTAATCCGAGAGTGCGATATCGTTTGTTACTCTCCACTCTCCGGTCAGCCCCGCTGCCTTTTTATCCTGTATCTGGACTGACTGGTAGAAAAGGAAAGCGATAAAACGGGGTGACTCATAAATACAACCTTAACGCAACAAGATTAAAATTGTGACAGTAGTGTGGAAGGAACAGGGACATTTTGTATTAGATGATCATAGTGCATGGAGGACAAACATCGGTTGCGTTAGCGCAGAAAATGAGCAACAAGTCTCAAAAGGATGTACTCAGTAGTGCAACTGAGCGAGCAGAAGATATAAAAACAAGTCGAAAAAAAGTTATATATATGCCTTTTCCCAAGTACGCCCTACCCCTTAAACTCAACAGATAAAGGCACCACTTGCTGCATGTAAAGGAATTCACAGGTCCCATATTCTCATCGAAATCCGTGACCATAGATTGAGCCGGGTCCGAATAAATCGGGTGTGACAGATGGACGGACAGACAGACGTTGATTCGATTCTCATAAGATTTTATTTCGCACAAAACCTTAAAAACGCTGATTTGTTGCTCTTCAACGGCTAGTACTGAGATAGGCTTTAACATCGGGGTACCTGTGGTGCAGCCCACATCTATCCCAGAAATACTCTGACGTTACGTGTAGGATCCATAGCTTGGAAAATAACATTATCCAGCCTTTAGCTCATTCGGAATCAGCATACGCCTGCTTTTCAAGGTTTTGTCCGTAAAGCAGAACCTTATTAGAATCGGTTCAATGTCTGTCTGTCCGTCAGTCTGTCTGCTGGTCGCACCCACTTTTCTCAGAAATGGCCATACCGATTGACACGAAATTTGGTGGGAACTGTGAACGCCCATACATGCGGTAAGTTATATCTTTCTACAATGACTTTTAGTGCGAAGGTCCTCTCACCCATTCTCAGAAACTACCCAACTGAAAAATCTGAAAAAAAATCATGAAACTGCCTCAATACGGTGCCCACATCTCAAAATACTCTCAATGTCGATATCCACTCAAATTAAGTTAATAATACTATATTACTCATCATCAACGGCGCAACAACCGGTATCCGGTCTCGGCTTGCCTTAATAAGGAACTCCAGACATCCTAGTTTTGCGCCGAGGTCCACCAATTCGATATCCCTAAAAGCTGTCTGGCGTCCAGACCTACGCCATCGCTCCATCTTAGGCAGGGTCTGCCTCGTCTTCTTTTCCTACCATACATATTGCCCTTATAGACTTTCCGGGTGGGATCATCTTCATCCATTCGGATTAAGTGACCCGCCCACCGTAACCTATTGAGCCGGATTTTATCCGCAACCTGACGGTCATGGTATCGCTCATACATTTCCTCATTGTGTAGGCTACGGAATCGTCCATCCTCATGTAGGGGGTCAAACATTTTTCAGAGGATTCTTCTCTCGAACGCGGCCAAGAGTTCGCAATTTTTTTTGCTAAGAACCCAAGTTTCCGAGGAATACATGAGGAATGGCAAGATCATAGCCTTGTACAGTAAGAGCTTTGACCCTATGGTGAGACGTTTCGAGCGGAACAGTCTTTGTAAGCTGAAACAGGCTCTGTTGGCTGACAACAACCATGCGCGGATTTCTTAATCGTAGCTGTTATCGGTTGTGATTTTCGACCCTAGATAGGAGAAATCATCAACGGTCTCAAAGTTGTATTCTCCTATCCTTATTCTTCTTCGTGTTTGTGTTTGACCAGTGCGGTTTGATGTTGTTGGTTCTGGATGGATGAAGGCAGTTTGTACGTCTTGGGTAGTTCTTCCTATGATGTCGACATCGTCAGCATAGGCCAGTAGTAGGGTGGACTTGAAGAGGATCGTATCTCTTGCAGTTACCTCAGCATCACGGATCACTTTCTCGAGGGCCAGATTAAAGAGGTCGCATTATAGGGCATCCCCTTGTCGTAGACCGTTGTTGATGTCGAATGGTCTTGAGAGTGATCCTGCTGCTTTTATCTGGCCGCGCACATTGGTCAGGGTTAGCCTAGTCAGTCTTATTAATTTCGTCGGGATACCGAATTCCCTCATGGCCGTGTACAGTTTCTGGCTATGCTATCATAGACGGCTTCAAAGTCGATGAACAGATGATGCAGCTGTTGTCCATATTCCAACAGTTTTTCCATCGCTCGCCGCAGAGAGAAAATCTGATCTGTTGCTGATTTGCCTGGAGTGAAGCCTCTTTGGTATGGGCCAATGATGTTCTGGGCGTATGGGGCTATCCGGCCTAGCAAGATAGTGGAGAATATCATATAGATGGTACTCAGCAACGTGATACCTCTATAATTGCTGCACTGTGTGATATCTCCCTTTTTATGTATCAGACAGATTATGCCTCGTTGCCAATCGTCAGGCATTGATTCGCTGTCCCATACCTTGAGCACAAGTTGATGAACCACTTGGTGTAACTGGTCGCCTCCATATTTAACCAATTCGGCTGTAATTCCATCGGCTCCTGGCGACTTATGATTTTTTAGCCGATGAATTGCACGGACTGTTTCTCCTAAACTTGGTGGTGGCAGTATTTGTCCGTCGTCTTCAGTTGGCGGGACCTCCAACTCGCCGATGTTCTGGTTGTTCAGTAGCTCATCAAAGTACTCAACCCATCGCTCTAATATGTCCATTCTGTCGGAAATCAGATTTCCCTCTTTGTCTCGGCAGGATGAGCATCGAGGTGTATAAGGTTTCATCCTGCTGACTTGTTGGTAAAACTTCCGCGCCTGGTGCGGTTGCTCCCTGTACTTTTTTAGTTCATAGACTTGTTGGTTCTCCCAGGCTTCCTTTTTCCGTCTGTGAAGTCGCTTCTCCGCTCGACGGAGTTCGTGATAAGTCTCTGCGCGTGCCCGCGTTCTTTCAGAATGCAACATTACATTACATTACTATATATATGCGGCATTCTTCCGTTCCGTTGCTAGCTTACATTCATCGTCAAACCAGCCGTTCCGACTCCTTTGGCGGCTGGGGCCAAGTATATTTGTGGCCGTATCCATGATAATGTTCTTCAGGTGGTTGTGAAGATCATTAGTTGATGCTTCATCTCCAGGTCCTCTGTTGACTGCGGTTATTGCGGCATCCATTTCCCTCCTATAGCTATCGCGGGGGGCTGCTTTGTGGATGGCTTCAGTGTTAATTCTCAACTGATTGTCAGAGGGGATTCTGGGTAGTGTTGTTTTTCGAGCTCGGAACACCATGCCAACGAGATAGTGATCCGAGTCTATATTGGCCCCCCTATATGTTCTGACATTCATCAAGGCTGAGAGGTGGCGGCGTTCGATCAACACGTGGTCAATTTGGTTGAAAGTGGTCCCGTCTGGAGAGGCCCACGTATGTTTGTGGACCGCTTTCCGCGCAAACCAGGTACTTCCAACAACCATTTCGTGCGACCCTGCTAATTGAATAGTCCGCAGTCCGTTATCATTTGTTTTTTCGTGTAAGCCATGGGAGCCAACGTATCGCCTGAATACGGGCTCCTTCCCTACTTGGCTGTTAAAATCCCCAAGTATGATTTTGATATCATATCTGGGACAGGCTTCGAGGGTTCTTTCTACTGCCTCGTAGAAGGTATCCTTCTCCGACTCTGCAGTCTCCTCTGTAAGGGCGTGAACGTTTATGAGGCTTATATTTCTAAACTTGCCTCGCAAGCGTCGGCCAACACTCACAACTATATAGAGCGACAGGAAGGACGACATTCCGGTAAATCTTAGATTTGAGAGGTTCGTTGATACGTCGATCACAAAGGACACTAGTTGTGGAACACCACTTCATTCAGGTTGCGTTTATGCGTGAAGCAATTTAATAACGCAATCCTCCATTGGCTGATAGCGTTGACCTGAGGTACTTAAATCGTTCAGTTCTGGACAGGTCAATGCCAACAAGAACAAAGAGGAGTGGTAAGAGGGCGCTTACTTGATGAACACCAACAGAGACACGAAGCGGTTTTTATATACCCGCCACACTTCGAACTTTACTTTTCGGATCGTGGTGAAGCAATTGAACCCAGTCAACGAGTTCTTCTGACACTAAGTGTTGTCATAGAACATATCAGATGAGCTCTTGTGGTACTCGGTCAAATGTTTTCTCTAGATCCGGAAATGCAATGTAAAGAGGGCGATGCTTCTCACGGTGTTTCTCTATGAGTAATCGCGCTGCGTGTGTTGCGTCAGTAGTTCCGCAGTTTTTGACAAATCCGGCTTGATTCAAGGTTATTTCAACGATTTTGTGAATACGGTTGTCAAGAATGCGTTCAAAAATCTTCATGGTATGAGAAGGTAAGCGGATCGGACGATAATTCAAACATTCTGCTGGACTATCTTCCTTCCACATTGGAACATATTGCCAGTCAGATGGTGTTCTACCTTCCTGAATAACACGATTAAAGAATTCACTGAGCTACAGTGTTGGGTCCCAGCTCTTCGCTCTCCAGAGCTCAAATGCGATGTCGACTTCCCCCGATTTCATTCGTTTTATTGCCTGCTTGACATCAGTTGCAGTTGACTGGTGGAACTGCTCCAAATGTCGACAATGATTGTGGAAGTTGAGGATGAGCAAATTCTTCAGTTGAAATCTGTTCGAAGTATTCTCGCCATCTATCCGTCGCGGCTCAACGATCAGTAAGCAAAGTACCGTTCTTGTCATTAACGCAACAGAAGTGTTCGATATCCTGTGTGCGTTCATTACGGCTTTTAGCAAGTCGATACTAATCTCTCTCGCCATCCCGAGTGACCAGTTTATCGTAAAGATTTTTGAAATGGTTTGCTCGGGTGACAGCGACCGCTTTCTTTGCTTCACGGTTGGCATTCTTATAAATTTGCCAATTAGCAGGCGTTTTATCGTCGAGAAATTTGTGGTAGAGGCGTTTCTTTTCACGGACCTTCATTTCAACATCATCATTCCAAAGCCAATATCTCGGTTGATGTACCGCTTACCAGGCTTGATGACCCCGAGGGTTGCAGAGGCTGCTTCGTGGATTATGCCTTTCATTTGGTTCCACGATTCTTCCACATTCGTAATGATTGGTAATCGCGTAAGTGAGATCATTTCTTCTTTCTTCTCACGAAATCAGCACCATTTAATACGCGCCGGGCCAGTGCGTTCGTCACGCTGTTTTATCGCTGGCTTAATTCGCAGGACAGCAATCAACGGACGATGTTGAGGTGCGCTGGTCTCATAGGGCGAGAATCAGTGACAGTGGTAAAATGTCGGCGTCTTATGAGAATATAGTCGATTTGCGTTTTACTGTTTCCACTATAAAATGTAAGAAGATGAGACAATCGTTTGGTTAACCATGTATTCATAGGTACAAGGTCATGAGCGTTCGTAAAATCGATTATACGGTCGCCACCCTCATTGCGCTCTCCAAACCCCTTTCCCCCATGGCACCTGTTATCGTCTGCCTTTTCACCCACATGACCATTAAGGTCGCCGGCAATGATGATATGGTCGTCATCAGGCACGTGGCGAGTCGAGGTCGAGGTCGAAGTGAATAGTCCGATCAACTAATATAATATGAGCTTCATCAACCGATTATCAAATCGTTCGACTTCTTTAATGGCATCACGGAAACCCTCTGAGATGGCAATGCCAACTCCATATTGAGTGTGTGGGGTATCAAAATAGAGAAGGTTGTAAGGTTACCGCGTTCGCGTTCTATGTTGCAGCTTTTGGCGTGAGATCATCGTGTTTTTTGCAGAGCCCAGATGTCAATGCGCCTTCGAAGGGCTCTTGCGAGTTCCTCGGTCTTTCCAGTTAGGGTGCCAATATTTAGCGTGCAGATATGTATTTGTTTTGTTAGGACTGCTTTACTTACGTCCTGACGCCGTCCATGCTCCAAGAACCCTTGCCTATTTCTCCACAGGACCGGGGCCCGCCCGGCAGCGTCGACTTAGGTGGACGCCCTAGCATTTTTCCGAGGCTTATCACTTGATTCAATCGTGTTGTTTCCAGCGACATTGGATGTATTTTCTCGGCCAGTCTGTCGCGGGGTCTGTCACCAAGAGAGATCAGGAAGGATTTAGCATAGTGGAATACCTCTAACCATACTTTATTTATCTCTTTCCGTGATCTCAGCGCTTTATTTTTGTATTGCTGAGGATAGTACAAAGCACGTTGACTCAAACCCTTCTCCTTCATCTGGGCTTTGGACCAGATAAATTGTTTTATATTCACACTTTCGATATTTATCTGTCGATATATGTGCCCTAATCCAGCTGCACATTGGACCTCCCTTTACACTAAAACCACTTTTGTAATGAATTACGGATCAATCATCCATTGATTTGAAATTTGTCAGTTTGAGATTTTTATGAGCATCAAAATGTTGTTCTTCCACTTGCCGGGCATGCGGCGAAATGGACCGTTTAACATTCTTAAGGGAATCAATTAACATTTTGGTGAAATGAGAAGAAGGTGGTTTTATTATAGTCAGGCATGAAGGGTCCTCGAGTAGGAAATTGAAGGGAAAAGTTATAGTTTCAGATGCAATTTATAGCAGTTTGGCAGGGAAGTTTTTTGGAAGATAAAACAGGAAAAGATCGGATCAGTTTTTGCAAAGAGTCTTCAGGCTAGAGACAGGGGAGAGTCGATTCAGTCAGGGATCTTCAGTGGTGGTGGAGGGTCATCGTACGAACAATTGGGCTGTTTATTTTTATGGTTATTGACTCAGTACTTAATAACGTATTATTCGAAATTGAAAGATAACAAGGTTGTTCTCATCGTTCCCATTGCAAAATATGGACCAAGGTCTTGAGGATCATTTGATCATTGAAAAAGTGTGCACCAGCAAGCCTTGTTACCGTAAATTAATTTAAAATTTTGGAATTTCTTCCATGAATCGATGATTTTCCTTAACTTAGAGTTTATTGAACTTCTTTTTCACAACAAAGATAAAGACAATCTGGGGGGTAAAATGGAACCATCATCACCCGTGCCACTTCACAGCACGAGTCAATATTATAACAAAAGATAAAGTTGACACTGAGAATTAGTTCAAACAAAATCCGATTACACTTTTGCCAATGTCGACTACCATCTAAGGAAGAATTTCACTCAAGAATGAATTCATCCTCAAATAAGCTCCTGTCAAGCATTTAGTAAGACACCACGCTTGAATCAACAATGCCTTAAGACATCAAATTAACATACCCTCAGTTGTCCGATCACTACAGAGTGGTTGCAATACAACATCCAAACATCAACCAAATGGTCCGGAATTCATTAGCCAATGGCCGGCAATTACAAGCAATTTAATGTGTACATAAACGAGTGAAGTGGACGCAAGAAGGTGCCTTACCTGGGAGTCAAAGTGCGGTTAATACGGGTGTCGAAAGAATCCAATCCGACCCTCATCCAGACATGATCGCAATCACGGTCGTGCCAGAAGTTTTGCAAACTCATCGAAAGTATCAAAATTTCTAAGAATTATCTGAATACGCAAATTAAGTTGTTCATATGAAATTTAAATATATCAATCAGAAGGAATGTGGATGGAAGATGGGATGGTGCAAGAAGTGGCACGACCAACGATCGCTATCATGAGAAGTTTCGTGTCTGGGATCTTATCTTTCCTCAAGTATATGCCGATTGAACAGATACTTTATAACCAGCCATCAGTTTGCATGTGGACGTTTGGGGTCAGAGGGATTTTCTGATTATTAGATGGTGTCGCCCGCATGTGACATTTATCCCCTTATAGAGATACATACGTCCCAAACTTCTAGTAGACTTAGACGAGATGCCCATCCGAAAGCCGGACTAGTGCATTTGTGAATCATCAACTGGAGAAAGTAACGATCTCAAAACTGTGTTTTCCATAAAACTTGTGATGGTCCTCAATTTAAGTCGGGCACGTTTTCAACTCTCCTATCCAAAAACAACTCGGGTAACCGGCAGCTGGACGCTTTACGTATGAAAGGTTTCGTGTATTTCTTTGATAAAGACATTTGTGCATTAGTCCCATGTCTGGTCCCAAAACAAAAGACACACGTGGTCTGAAGAGGCTATCGGCGCCTTTGATAAATCCCGAAAACAACTGGCTGATGCTACACTCTTGGCATTTCCTCGACAAGATGCACCCCTAGCCGTTTTTGTTGTTGCCTCTGACATTGCAGTAGGTGCTGCCGTTCACCAAAAGATGAACCCAGTCTGGCAGCCGTTGAGCTTCTTCTCTAGACAGTTGAACCCCGCTCAACGGAACTACAGCACCTATGATCGAGAACTGCTCGCCGCGTACTTGAGCATTAAGCACTTCCGCTTCTCCCGAGAAGGCAGGCCGTTCACAATGTTCACGGATCATATGCCTCTAACGTATTGTTTGAAACAAAAGCCCGCCAACTTCGGCACCTGAACTTTATAAGCCAGTTCACATCCCACATACAGCACGTGTCCGGCAAGGACAACATAGTTGCTGACGCTTTGTCTCGTGTTTCCGAGGTTAACATCCCTGCCTCACTCGACTTCTCGGCTATTGTCAAGGCGCAGGAGGATGATGCAGCACTTCAGAGCCTCAAATTCAACCCCAAATATAAATTTCGGGAGTTGCCTATCTTCGGCTCGAACATCTCTCTCCGCTGTGAAGACTCGGAAAAGGAACCTCGGCCATACATCGGCCACCTTTCGCAAGGAAGTGTTCCACGCGGTTCACGACTTACCGCATCTAGACATCAAGACGACAAATCGATTAGTCACCGAGAAATACTTCTGGCCCTCGATGAATAAGGACATCAACTCCTGGGCCAGAAAGTGCATCGCATGCCAGAAGTGTAAGGTCACCAGGCATGTAAGAAAAGAAGTGGGCTCATTCCCCCGCACTACCAAGCGGTTCCACACCTTACATCTCGACATCGTAGGCCCTTTGCGAGACTCGCACGGTTTCAAGTATTGCCTCACAATCATCGACAGGTTTATGCGGTGGCTTGAGGCAATACCTCTGAAGGATATTACGGCGCAATCTTGTGCCGAAGCCCTTTATCAAGAGTGGATCCCTCACTTTGGTATCCCTGCAGTGAGCATTACTGACCAGGGAATGCAATATGAGTCCACTCTTTTCTCGCAGTTAGGCAAACTCCTGGGATTCAAACGCCAGCAAACTACGCCATACAACCCGCAAACCAATGGGATGCTAGAGCGTTGGCACCGGACCCTGAAAGCCGCCATTATGGCACGCGACGATCCGTCTTGAACACAGGTCTTGCCTCTCGTCCCACTTGGCCTCCGAACAACTCGCCCAGAAGAATTTGCTGCCAGTCCCGCGGAGCTGGTATACGGGGAGAACCCAAGGCTGCCAAGTGATCCGGTCGTCGACAAGACCAAGACAGGTCTCACAGATCCGAGATTGCTGCGCCTGCTGAGAGACAACCTTCACCGCATGAAAACCACACATCCCACCCGCCACACATCCGCACCTGGCTGCGCGCCCAGGGAGCTGGACACATGCACGCACGCCCTAGTCAGGACGGATGCCTTCCGGAAGCTGCTGCAGCCTCCACATGAAGGCCCGTACCGTATTCTCGAGCGGGGAAAGCATTTCTTCCAGCTCGAGATCGGAGGACACAAAAAGGCTGTCTCCTTATCCAGGCTGAAGCCCGTGTGCGCCCGAAATCAACGTCGCGTTCGCTTGATGGGAAACGCAGTTCCGGGTTCGGTCGCTGAAACCCTTAGCTTTCATCTGGGGCGAAGTGATGTGGCGCAGCAGGGTTAGCGGCATTCGAAATTTATTTCGAATGTTGTTAATTCGACTGAGAGATGCCACCACCGGTATTCTCCGTGGCGGAGTAGGCATGAAATCAAATGTAAAAAATAAGAATTGAAGTTAAGAAAAAAGAGAGTTGACATAAAAATTTCAATCAAGCAAAACTAATTATTGAAATTGTAAAATTTTTCTACTGAGAAAGTCTCGCCAATTATACCTTTCCTTTAAATCAATAAACTTATTTAAGCTGTGATTTCTAAGTTTATTTGAAAATGTCAAGAAGAATCTTACAATCAAGTCGTACCAAGACTAAAACACCGACCGCATAGGTTCAAGAGGGGCAACAGTAGAAGGTACCCCAGGATAGGAAAAAGGACCCATTCAGAAGAAGTTCGTCAACTTTGAGGTCTTCGCCAATGCCAAACATCAAAAACGATAGAGGAGGAAAGGTCAATGAATGCCAAATGTGAAGGATTACTTAAAAGTAGTAATCCGGTTAGAACTCATGGAGAGCCGAGCCCTGAAGCAGAGGAATTACCCTTCACATAGCTTATTGCAAAAATTGTTGAGCTATCTGAGTTCATTAAAGAGAAGCACAACGTTCACCAAGTCATAAAAAATATGGTGCGAGCTATTAGAGTGCTTTACAAGAAATTATAGTAAGAGGAACGAAATTCCAAAGGCAAGTCAAAATCTGCCGTCCCAACGGTGTCACAGGCAACCCAAGTGGCACTTAATCGTATTGCAATCATCCTGCCACCAAACAAGAGAGTGCGGGAAAAATATGTGGTCCGCCTAGGAAATCAGCAGGCGAATAAGAGGAAAAAGGCCATAATAATATTATAGTTTCAAAAAGCAGAACTAAATGCACCGACGAAAGAAAGCAGGTCCTCCAAGTGCGAGCACCGGCAATCGAATCGGCAAATCCAAGGACAATGAAAAGGTGGATGGACCAAAGTAGCTAATAGAAAGGCGAAAGTACAAATTCGCTCAGAAGCAATTGTGATCTCCAGCAATGGAAGTTTGTCCTACGCGGAGATACTGAAAGCTGACTCCAACCTAAAAGATCTAGGCGGAAATGTCAATAAGATTCGAAGGACCCAGAAGGGTGACCTCATGTTTGAGCTGAGAAAAAAACCAACTTGAGAAAAACTGAAGGCTTCCGAACTCACTTTGGGAGAATATCACAGTGCAGACCCAAAACCATGAGGTCCGAATACAGTGCAAGGATCTCGACGAAGTGACATCCAAAGGACAAATTTGCATTGCCTTGATGGAACAGTTCAAGTTGGAGGAACTTGCCGAAGAGTCCATTGTAAGTTTACGGAAAGCCTACGTCAATACGGCCACATTGCGATTACCAGTGGGCACAGCGTAAAAGTTATCGGCGGCCGGGAAGGTTCCAATCGGATGGGTTTTTGTCATTTGAGAGAGCAGATTTCACTAAAGAGGTGCTTCAAGTGCCTCACGTTTGGTCATTTCGTGAAGGCGTGCACCAGCGGCATTGATCGATCCGATCGATGCAGAAGGTGTGAGAAGGAAGTCCATATTGCAATAGGGACCCCAAATGCTCATTGTGTGAAGGAAGTGTGGGACGACATATACGGGGGGCGGGACGGGACGGGATATATATCCGGCATATTGCCGAAAGTGCTAAATGTCCGGAATTTAGGACGGCGCTGACTTCAATAAAAAAATGAAGTTTATTCAAATAAATCTCAATCATTGCAGGGTCGCTCAAAATTTATTCGAGCAGACCCCCTACGAATCCGAGGTGGAAATTGCGAACCCAATAGAAACCGTCACGGTTACAGATTGCGGTCCAAAAACCATACAATTTGCTGGGAGTCATGCATACAGCGGGTTTGTGTGGGCGAAAATAAGCGGGGTATATGCGTTACGCGTCACCAAGTCTCACCATGTTCGAATTCGAGGAAATGGTTGACAGACTTGTTCTTGACGCAAGGGGTCGTAGTGTAAGGGTGATTGCTGGTGACTGCAATGCTAGGGCCCGTGAGTGGGGTAACCGAGAGACAAATGCAAGCCGCCACAGTTTACTAGACGCTTTTGCATAGTTGGATGTAATTCTGGCCAACGAAGGTTATGAAAATACCTTTCAAAAAGGGGGGTCTGCCTCAATCGTGGACCTAAATTTTGTCACTCCTACACTGGCACGTGGTATATCCTGGTGCGTACGCAGGAACTACACCCACAGCGATCACCAGGCAATCTTCTTTGGGCTATGGGTGGAGTCTCCGGGCAGAATACAATCATATCCGAAATTAAGAAAGATGTCAGACTGGTCTGCTAAAGCTCTGGATGAGCAGAAATTCATAGAGGTGCGGTTAGACCAACCTAATACAGCAGGCGCTTCTACGGAAAGAGCTGTCCATGTGGTCCAATAGCAAAGCGTGTGACCCGTCCATGCCTAGGATGTGCTCATTTCCCAGAAGAAGACCAAACTACTGGGGGAATACTGAACTGAACCGTGGGGGACTGCTAAAAATCGTCCCGGGGTTATTCCCCTAGCCAGAGGAGAGCACCGACACATTCCAACCACCTCTTAATGTGACGGCAATTCCGTCAGTCACCAGAGTGCATGTCCATTTCCAGCGGCATAGAAGCGGCGGAAGCTGATACTTCTGCCTAAGCCTGGTAAACCCCCAGGTGAGCCAACCTCCTACAGATCAATTTGTCTTTTGGACACTGTGTTGAAAATGCTAGAGCGAGTAATCTATAATAGATTACTCCCAGTTGTTGAGAGCCAGGGAGGACTCTCAGATCGACAGTATGGATTCCGTAAAGCCAGATAAACTATTGACTCCATCAAAATGGTTATTGGCTTGGCCGAAGATGCAATCCACGGAAAGGGCGGTACTAGTAAATATTGCGTGGTGGTGACCCTGGATGTATGAAATGCTTTCAATTCGGCCAATTGGAACCGACTCGAACCTCTGGCGAAGATTCCACGGAGGCTTTGATATAACACCGATGACGAACCTCAGAAATCCATTGTCTTTGTGGGTATCCCACAGGGTTCCGTATTGGGCCCACTACTATGGAACATCATGTACAAAGATGTACTTAAACTTCCCCGTCCGGAGGAAGTCACGGTGGTGGGTTACGCCGACGATATAGCACTGGTTGTGGTCGCAAAGCATCTCAAAGATGCTGAGTTATACTCATGCGAAGCGACCAGTGCTGTTAAGTATTAGCTAGAGAGTTCTGGTCTGACAATTGCGGAGGAAAAAACGGAAGCGGTTCTTATCACCAAGCGCCGTGAAATAAATTATGCCCGACTTCAAATTGGGAATCATATCATCACTTCTAAACCTGCCATCAAATATATAATAAAATATATAAGCAACCCGTGCAGTATGCTTATGACAAAGCATCCACTGCAAGTGTAGTCCTGGCAAGGATGATGGCGAACGTGGGAGGGCTAGGACATGCTCTCAGATGATACAGCATTCGTCATCTCTGGAATGATGCCCATTGATATCTTGGCAGACGAGATGACGAATATATACAATGCGAAGTCTATCTCTCCTTTGTGGCTCATCCCTGCCATCAAGGAGTGGTTGGAGAGACGGCACGGTGAAATTTATTATAATCTGACCAAGTTTCTCACGTACCTTGGAAGATGTCGCCAATGCCTGTTCAGGTTTAAACTAGATACTTCACCCGAATGCAATGGGGTCCCAGAGTTCTCAGAGCACATATTCTTCCACTGCCCGAGCTTTTGGAAGAAAGAAAGAACCTAGAGGAGACTCTAGGAGAGGTGCTCGTCCCAGAAAAACTGGTGCGAAGAATGCTAGCATGTCAGGAAGACTAGTATGCGATTTACTCCAGGGTCGCATCTATCCAAAGTAAATTGCGAAAGGCAAAGGAGACTAGAAAAGCGAGGTTACGTACGCCGCGTAGAAACGAAAGGTGACCAAGTTAGAGTCAGCTGAGTCCGCCTCGTAATGTTATATCTTATGGTGGTTCCACAGGACTTGGGGGGAGTCGGGGGTGGTTTTAGTGTCTTTTGAAGATTTCTACCTCCCAAAAAAAAGACCGACACACGGACTGACAGACAGTAAACCGATTTTAACAAAATTTTGTTTTACACAAAACCTTCAAAATGAAATCGTAGTTTTTTTTATCTAATTAGATCTCTTCGAGCTCACCATTCTTTGGTGGTCGCTTGAAAATCAACGCCAACGATATTATCATACTTCTCTCGTTAGGCAAACAATGCCGGTTCGATGATTTTTTAATAATCTTGACCATAAACGGCTGAATCTGTGCAGCAAAACTCCAAAGATAGGAGTTACCTGACCGGACAACAGTGGTATGTAGTACATCTAGCCATAGCATACGTGCCACAAGTTGACTAGGGCTCGAGTTGTTAGCTAAACTCTTAATTAGCAGAGCTAGCGACCTCAAAAATGAAACTCAAACAAAGTGCAGACGACCTTGCGCTTTGATACAATAAGATTGCAATTAGCGAGAAAAAAGTTTGGCTATTGGGTTTCCCGCTTCTTTTTGTTATAGATGGAATAGGGGAGACTCCTGTGTTATGAAATTTATGGGTAACTGGGGCCATAACTATTTCTCTATGATGGGGATAGCGCTAGTGTTCTTTTTCTTTGGAATGTCTGTTAGTAAAAACGCAATCTACTAAATTCAAAAATTCAAGATTCGTAGAAAAAGATTTGCGATGGAATAAGCTGTGTTAGGAAGGAGTAATTATTAGTTTCAAGTAAATAATTCAATTATATGTTAAAGCATAACTAGTATTTTGAGAAACAACTTTTTGTATTTGAGTGAGAACGCTTAGATTTATAACATCTGATTTTTTTTGGAAATGTCCGGTGAAAATTTGTATTGGAAATTTCAATGTACTCAATACTAATATGGTTCTAAGAAGATACCATCCGGGACTTGTTCGCGGAAGTTCGTTTCCAACTGCTAAATAAAAATAGTTAGATTCGAGGAATAGTTTCCACGTCGCAGTTAATTTGATCGTAGAAGATAAAAAGACTGAGGTCATGAGTTCTAAATTATACGCTCATGCAGTCTTGTAGATAACTCCCTGAGGAAGCTATCACCACACCTGGCAGTTAGGTATAGGAGAAGGAGAATTTTAAGGTCCGGTACGGATAACCGGTAAGAGTCGTGTGACTTGGTGACTGGGTTGTGCTTTCATAATGGACAGCACGGCGTCGAAATTGCTAATTGTGAGGCGGTTCGACGTCTAGGCGCCGCGTTGACAATTGCTCTTCCTGCTGCAGCTGTTTCGCCACAATCTGTGGCGACCACTTCAGCAGGTTTCCCTAGGCAGCGGACCGAGTGGACTGAGAAAACGAATCTCTTTATCATCCGCTCCTACTGCGAAATAACGGCGGGCCGGGTACCATACCCTACCGCCCCATGTTGCACCACCCCTTCGTCAAGCGCTTCTCGCGCACGTGACTGTGCAGCGAGTCATAGAGCAGTACCGTTTTATTACTCGCAGCGACACAATCCCGGGTATCATCAGGAAGCGTGTTCGACTTAAGCTCATCGCGAAAACTGATGACCAAGAGTTGATAGGGGAAGACGCGGCGGCGTCAACAACATCACGCCATTCTACAGGTAACAATCTCAGTACTCGCCGAAGCACTCTTTTGAAGTCTCCACAGAGGTTCGGGATGAATTTGAAGTTGAAATTCTGGACACACCAAAAGAAGAAGAACTTTCTGTCATATAGTCGGTTACGACGGTATTGCGAAGGTTACTCCGGCAGTGTTCAGAATGCAACGTTCGCAAGAAACCAGCGGAGTTTTTTCAGGTAATTCAACGAATTCCAATAGACAGTACAGTTTTCAGTAAGGGAAGTGAAAGAATATTGGGGTGGACTTTCGGGGTTACCCGCCCAGCATGCTGAGCATGCTGAGGGTATCCCCGTCGGAGGCACCCGCCACTACGTCTGGCATAAATTTCGCAGTTGTTACCAAAAGGGAAGTTCGACGAGCTATAACCAGCTAGAAGAACTAGAGGGGTTCGTGTCTGGATCGGGTGCAGAATTTTTGGTATACCAAATTTATCAGTATACACACTCAGTTGGTACATAAATCAGGTCATTAGTCAGCCGGAGTAATTTCCACCCGTCTTCACTGCGGGAATTACCTACCTTGTTCGTGAAAAGACATGTTGCAAGATCCTGCAGGCATAAGATCGATTACTTTCTTACCATCATCATCATCAACGGCGCAACAACCGGTATCCGGTCTTGACTTGCCTTAATAAGGATCTCCAGACATCCCGATTTTGCATTATTTTGTCCTTTTGTGCCGAAGTCCACCAATTCGATATCCCTAAAAACTGTCTATCGTCCTCGTCGATTATAAATTCCTTTTCTTCCCTAAATCGTTCAACACTGAGGGGTACGGTGAACGATCGGTCGATCATGGCATCGAATGGGTCCATTTTATGTTTATAGGAAGGGTTCGAATTATCTGTTATCGTCCGTTGCCTATGTGTAGACCTCCTGTAGGTGTCAGAAGAGATCCCCTTCTCCTTCTAATGTTCCTTAAATCAAGAAATGGGAGTTCTCCATTGACGTCTACTTCCAATCTTAGGTTTCGATGTACCCTATATTCAGGACCTCCGGCATCTCATTAGCTATGGCTTCATGGACAATTGTGAAAATGTCATCTACACACCTTGACTAGATATTTGGGAGCAGGTCTTTAGAATGTAGATCATTCTGAATCCTACCCCTGAAAACGTCGCTCAAAAAGGGCGAAAGGGGATTCCCCATTTCCTGAATGTTATGTTGCTCTCACACATGCATACCCCCAAGGATGTGGGATTTTTACTCAGAAGCCACTCCTCCAGGTACCAAAGCGCCTCCTTCACTGGGATGCTTGGAAGCAAGACCTCCACGTCGAATGACACTAGTCGTTCATCCGGTGTCGTAAATTCCACATTTTTTAGTTTCCTGATAAGATCCTCTCTATTCCTGATAGATTTTCTAGCGGATGGACCCCCTAGGTCCTTTAACTTATTCAACAGCCACTTGGCGATATTTTGTGTGGGCAAGTTTGGGACTGTTATAATTTCCCGGAATTCACTGCCTCGTTTATCGATCTTTGGGCTTCTTGGTAGTACGGGGTTAGGCATCCAAAGTGTGGCTGGATTCTCATTAATGTGACGACATTCCTTTAATACTTTTTCGTTTAATGAAATGGCAAAGGGTCTTTCCTCAATTCAAAGTATTCTTCCGTCTGAAGTTAGCCGCGTCGTAGCTGATCTTTTCCATTATTACGACCGCAGTTTCTTTGTCCGCTTTTAAATAAAATACCGGCTTTTCCTTTAGTTCTTTCACGACTTTTGTTTGTCTTTGGGCCATTCGTAGTTCCCTGAGGGCAGGTTTATTATACGAGGAAACGATGCTAGCTACATTATTACTGGTTGCTTCTTTTGACTCGTTACTATCAAATTGAATGCCTGCCTCAATATCTATGACGATCTGTTCCTTCGGCAGACTTAGTTGTTAGAGTGCAAAGTTTAAGCCAATGTTTAATAATTTCTCTTGGTCCTAGTTGAAGATTTGTAGGGATTTATTCACTACTAAGTCCGGAAGTATTCGCCCGACTTCTGTATCAAATTGTTTAGCTTCCTTCATAAGATGACCCTTTTCCGTGCATTTTCTCATCGGAAACTCCTCTGGATCTTATTCAACTTATCGGTCATATCCTTTTTTATTTAGCAGAATATTACCTGATCCTCTCATCCAAAAGTAGAACAATATGCTCTTTAATTGTCAATTTCTGCTGTCTTTTATTCCTTTTGGTTCTGGTCCATATAGTGGCATTTTTGCTCCTTTCCTGGTCAGTTTGCCCGCTGCCTTATTGCCTCCTTTCTCAGTATGACCCGAAAGCTATTATATTTATATATTTTTTAAATACATGGAGGTTTTAAGAAATCTTAGAAAGACACATCCTTTCCAGCTCTCCAGTGTAAACATCCAAGCTGGTGTAGTGTGGGACTCGCACCCACCAAAAAGCACCCCCACCTTTCTCCTGCCTTTGCCCTACGGGGCCACCATTTAGGCATTACTTCGCGGGATGGGCTTGTCTTCCGTAGTCCTTCATCTTTCCAACTCTGCAGTCTTCCACTTCTTCGCTTCCTTCAGCAGCTCTATTCTGTCTTTAGGGTTCAGCCTCTCCATTTCTTTGCGATCTTCTTGCGCGTGCTTGTGTGGATGACCGACGTCCAGTTTGCCTCCGACCAGAGTATTTCCCGGATTAAGTTTTGGGGGCTCACGCCGATTCCCCCTCGCTTAGGCTTCTTTTCTCCACCCGGAATCTTGGGCATTCAAACAACCCATGCTTCGGGTCCTCTGGGATCCCACGACATGTGTAACAGTTCGAGGAATCATCCACACCGATACGATGCAGATACGTTCGCTAGCAACCACCGTGTCCAGTGAGAAACTGGGTGAGGTGATAGTTCACCTTCCCGTGTCGTCGATCAAGCCATTCACTAATATCAGGAATAAGTTTGTATGCCCAAGCGCTGCGTACACTCAGCGCTATCAGGCGATTCGCAGACTTTATTTTCTTTCAGTTCAATACGTTGTCCAAAGCCTCCGCCCACACAGGCAACGTGTACAACACTATGGACCGCATGACCGCAGCTATCGGCAGCTTGCTAGACTGTTTTGGTCCACCTACGTTCGGCATCATTCTGGCAAGGGTCGTGGTGGCCTTTGCGGCTTTTTCTCAGGTACGCCAAGGTATTTGATGGTCGGCTTTGACACGATCATATGGCTTCCAACCCGAGGAGGATTGCCTCCGTCTTTTCCTCCGCTAGGCTCAGTCGACCTACCCCAAGCCTGGCCTTACAACCATGACCGTCTCGGTGGCCTAAACCTCCCCATCCTCCGGGAGTTTTGCAACGATCACTATGATCAGGTAATCTGCAAAACCAACCAATGCGACCTCCTCGGCTACGGGAGACAAGATCACTCCGTTGTACATCACGTTCCGGAGCAGAGAACCTGGTCCCCACCGCCAGCTTCAGCGCTTTATTGGGGATGCTATCCAAACCTGGAGTCTTGCCATACCGAAGTTCCTCCTCGATATCGAGGTATCCACCTCGAATTGGGCTTCCGTTTGATACCTGCTCATCATATGGTAAGGAAAGAGCGTGGTTACAATTTTTCGTAGAAACCGGGGACAGGTCACTTGGAGCGACCTTTGCCCGTGCAACTTCATCATGACCAGCCTGTAGACCATGCCCCAGAGGTTTATGTTGGCATCCACACACAGTAGCATAAAGCGAACTCTTTTGCGCCTAAGAATGGCTTCTTTTATTCTGCCACGCAACGTCTTATAATCCTGTTCGCGTTCCTGGTGATCGGGTCTTGCCCTGGATCGCTGGAACTGCCTTCTTGCTTGATGGTATGCCGATCTCAACTCCGTGATTTCGTTATTCCACTAATAGTTTGGATGTTTACCTGCAAACTCTCGTCTCCAGGACATAGCAGCGTCGCATGCCTCGGTCACCGATCGCGTAATTCTCAATGCTATTCGGGTTGTCATGACCCTCCCGAGTTTCAGGAAATGTATCCTGCTCGAATGCCTTTGTCGTCCAGCCTGGCATTCTTGCTCGGTTCTGCGAGCATTCTGCCCGCCACTTGGC
This sequence comes from Hermetia illucens, assembly GCF_905115235.1. NCBI lineage: Eukaryota > Metazoa > Arthropoda > Insecta > Diptera > Stratiomyidae > Hermetia > Hermetia illucens. The sequence continues at coordinate 28,705,473 of NC_051849.1, forward strand.
CCACCAGCGACTTTAATAAAGATCGCTGTGGGTGTAATGCCATACATACCAGGTGGTTCCCTCTCGCTAAAGTGGTGCGAATGTATGTGAGGTCGACGAATGAGCACAGGCCTCTTCCGCGGAACGTAAATGAGTTTTCAACATTGACAAGTACAACAGGAGGAGCGTAACAGCTGTAGACATAAATCCCCTCCCCCCCATCTTCGCTCTCACGAAACCAGCTTCCGGAAGTTGCATAACCTCCTGAATGGCCTGCCCGCCGTATGCCCATATCGCTGCTTTACCGGTCTGATCCCTGGTCCCATCATCATAGTAGTTGCAATAAGGCTCGCAAATAATGGCAACGTCAATTCCCTTCTCTCGGATGGTCTCTGAGACGAGGTCTTGCACACCTCACAGTTGTTGTAATTGATTTGAATCAATGAATGCTAGCCAAGGGATTTTTCCACCTGACCGAGAAATTTCTCCCCTGTATTGTCATTGGACTTCTTTAGCTGCAGCATGACATTGTTCCCTAGATCCCTAAGCTCTGTTTCCGACTTAACTTGCTTAAGGATGTCGGCATAAGTTGCTTCCCCTTCTTTGGTAATGACGATCATTTCTGGCCGTATCCCCCTTCTCTTCTTCCACTTCTTGGAGACAACCTTGCTCCATGCCTCCGTGCCTCGCACTTTACGCTCTGCCTCAGTTGCAGGCATCACAGCTACCGCTATTTTTGACATCTTTGGTTGTTTTCATTGCCTTCTCCGGTTTCTTTGGAGAAGGGCGTTTCGTCCTTTTTGTGATCTGTTGTGGTTCAAGTCCCCATCCCCCCGCGGTTTTATCTTCCCGCGTTCTCGCCGAGTAACCTTTGCAGAGGAGGTGTCAACTGTGTCGCCTGGGTGAGTTTCTTGCCTGGCTCCTTTCTCCTGCTGGGCTCTGCCATACATCGTTCTGATACCTCTGATCATAGCCCTAATATTTTGGTGGATGTTATCCAATCCTTTTTGAACTCACAGAGCTCCATTATCTTCTCACCCAGTGGCCAAATGCCGTTCCCGGGTGGTCGCCCGCTTCCTGATGAGAATTACATCGCTGAGCTTGCCTTCCTTAAATTTCTGCGTCATTGTCTGACAAACACCTCGTCTCTCTAGCGATTTCGCTTGGCTAGGTGGCGATCTAAAGAGCGCTGAACTCCTTCTGAAAGGATTCGGTATCGAATTAGGTGTCCCCTCCTGGAACCTGTTAGCTATTATGTATATTCAGGCTCTTTTACAAACCAAGCATATGCACTTTTATTCTAATCTTAGCGTCTAGTGTAAAGGTAATACTCGACTCAAGATGGAAGTTGTGCTCAATGGTAGACAGTCTGATTTGCTGTCAGTTTTTTGATGGGTTTTTAAAAAGTAGATGATAGGGTAGAGTTTTACCTTATTCTCCATTTTCTGACCCTATCAAACGCTTGTGTGAATTCGTAGTATCCGATATCTAATGGTATGAGTGATGCAACCTCTAAAGATTTTCCAACGACCTTCAAATTTTGGTTCATCATTAAGCATCCATCAAGTTACCAAACCTTCGTAACACTGCTTAATTCTTCATCTTATGTGGATTGGAATTGATTCTGATCTGGTGTGATCTTTATTAGCATTACAAAGGAATAACACATAACGTACACGGGTTCGGTATTTGGATTTGGGATGCGATTAAGTCAAATGAGTCAGTTAAAATGATGTGGAGCCAGAAGACCGCTCATGAAATCTGGTTCGCGATGGTATCCTCAAAGGCGCTTCTGTTTTGACACATGTGGAGGAATTTCGATTTCAATGGGTGCTCGACTTTGAATGGAACTGATTAATTGGGAAAATCGGCTTCTGGTTTTTTATATGATCAATCGCTGGGAATCAAGAGCTGGAGAATATTTATAAAGATTAGATTTGACGGAGTAGGAGGTTTGGCGTTCGATGAACAGGTGCTCGAGGAATGTGGTTGACATTGATTGAAAGTTATTTTCAGGAAGTATTCATGCAGCTGAAATGATACAATTAAACATTCAATGTTATCTTAGTAGATTTTTTCGAGAAGAATGGACAATATGGACTTTGAGAGGGATTAACCGATAATTGAGATGGTTTAAAATTATATCAAAATTAGAGTCAATTGCACTTGTAGCTCTTGAATTCTTATAGAGTTCAATCCAAAGAGAACTGGTTTTCGCATAATCTTGTCATTGATCCGAAATTCATAAAAAATCCCAAATAATCACAATCAAGGTGTGTACTCCCTGAAGGTGATAAAATGTTGGTGATTGTAAAAGTACGCAGTTTAGTATGGCATTCATTGAGCATAATAATATGACAATGTGCGAATGGTAAGTGCTGTTGAAAGTTCATGGTCGAGTTAATGACAATTTTAAGACCACAATTCAAAGAAGACTTCCAAAGCGGGGTATGACAATCAATTGACTAATCTAATATTTCTACTAGTGGTATGCCTCTGGGCTGAAGTTGCTTGAACTCTGATGGTCGCGTCTTTTTGTGCCTTTGAAGAAACTGGCAATTATTTATGTAGTGAGCGAATTTTGTTTGTTTATCGAATTGTCGGAGAATTTCATAGATTATCCTTGAACTATTTTAAGAGATATTTCATAGTCAATATTATTTTGCAAATTAACTCCGCATTGCTATTAACATAGTATACTGGTCCCTAGCCCAGGTAAATGAGGAGGGTTTGAGGCAACCTACTTTGTACTATCCTCAGTAAAGCAAAAATAAAATCCTGAGATCAGGGAAAGAGATAAATAGAGTATAGCTGCAGTTATTCCACTATACTCCCGCGACAGGCCGACCAAGAAAATGCATAAAATGTCGTTACAAACAAGACGGTCCGATTGAGTCACAAGCTTCGGAAAAATACTAAGGCGTTCACCTCAGTCAATGCGGCAGGACGGGCCCTGGTCCTGTCGAGAAAGGTTCCTGACGCATGGATGGCATCAGAACGTAAGAAAATTAGTCTGAACAAAACAAATACATGTCTGCACGCTAAATGTTGGCAGCCTAACTAAAAAGACCGAGGAACTCGCAAGTGCTCTTCGGAAAAGGCGCATTGATATCTGTGCTCTGCAAAAAAACCCGATGGTTTGGTGCCAAAAGCTGCAGCGTAGAATGCGAACGCGGTAAAAATGGCTACAAACTTCTCTATTTTGATAGCCACACACTCAATATGGGGTGGGCATTGCCATTTCAGAGGGTTTCCGTGATTCCATTAAAGAAGTCGAACGATTTGATGACCGGCTGATGAAACTCACCATTATATCAGCTGACCGCACCATTCACTTCGTCACTGCGTACGCACCCTAGACAGGTCGACCTGATGTCGAGAAAGATACCTTCTGGCAACTTCTCGTACAGCCTTGTAAAGCCTGGTTGTCTCTGTGATCTGTTCGATCCCTCCACAGAATTCCCTGAAGCTGTTCCGTTTTGCAGCAGTGCATTTTTCTATCTCTCCCAGTCCCCGGTTTGTTTTGCTCGGTTGAGGAATTTTCGTAGCTCTAGTCTCATTCTGGCCACGTTCCGCTTCCACTATGGTACATCCCTTCTTGACCTAACTGTTTTAGCCGGACAGCTGGCCTCATATGCATCAACGACGACTGTGTTGAAGTTTTCCACCACTGTTTCTAGTTCCAGTTCACTTATGATGTCACCGCCCCCTTGAGGGTGGGCAATGTTGTTGCTCAAGTACGTTGCACAGGATTCCCAATCCGTTCTCCTGAGATTCCTTATTATTCATTTTATTTCGGAGTTACCCTCAATGTGGAATCTGATTATCCTTTGATCAGACATAGAGGGTTCATCCGACACCCTCCAATTCCAGATCATCCAGATTCCAGTCATCAGTGTTCCTTAACTTATATAATATATTTCTAAGTTATTCCTAAGAGTAAATTCTAGAAGGTATTTACCTCTTTGATTGGTGTCGCTGCTTCCCCAGACTTCGTGGTGGGCGTTGGCATCGCAGCCGAGGAGACGTGGAACCCCCCTCTTCTCACAATACTTGACCAGTTTAGCGACTTGTTCCGGTGGAGCCCGGATTTCGTCCCCTGGGAAGTATCCCGATGCCACGACTGCCTCTCGAGTGCTCTTCCTGGCTTCCAATGAGACTTCGATAGCTACAAGGTCCCTGGTCAGGAACTCTGAAAGAGACATAGTATATATTTTAAATTACTCCTGCATGCTTCCTCCTTGCAGACCGCGAATCTGCCCCCGGTACACCCAGGGCTCCAGGGCTAGCACTATTCCAATGTTCTTCTTGGAATTTGCCCTTGCAATTACCGCCGATGCAGCTTTCGCATGGTGGAGGTTTATCTGGGCTATCTTAGTGCTGGATATTGGCTACGTTATTATTTAGAGCTCTTCTCCACTGTCGGAGTATCGCCCTCCTCCTCCGACATGGCACTTTCCTGCGCGTCGCTGTCCGCCCTGAGCCCTAGGATCCCTACGTCTAGGTCGTCCAGCTTCTGTTCTTCACTGCACAGCAGGCCTACTTCCCTGGTTGATCCAGCTCTTTCCGCCTCTATGGCTTTCGAGAGTTCTTCGGGGACCTCGGTATCTTTTTCACCCAATGTCTCCTCCGAGGTCTCTTAACTCGGTTTTTCCCTGTGCACATGCACAAGTATGTTGCTAAATCGATAGTTGATATGGCAACTCCGACGTTTGATTGCCTGCAGGGATCGGTTATTTACCCCAATTGTGAGGAATTTACCCTTTCCCTCTACCTCACTTTTGAAGATTCTCCATAGTCGCGTATGGAGATCCTCATTCTGAGCGATTAGAAGGCCCATAAGATCTTCCGTTAGTGTCACCATGTGTGCAGTTCTGCCCCTTCCCAGGCAATTTAGGAACTATCATCCTAATCCATTCTGCAGTATCTTCCGTCGTGCAGTCCACCAGTGTAAGATCTGCTCGAAAGCGTATCCCGGTGAACACAACTTTCGAAGTCCATCCCTTGCACATCTGCCTGACGACAAGGTCTTTGTTGGTTCCCTGCTCCTCACGAGTGAGTATTTGCTCGACAAACATTTTTGGCGGTATGATCATTCGAATACCCTTGACCGCACTAGCATAGCTAATGGCGGGCTTCCTGAGTCGTGCCGTCACCCTTGACCTGCCCGGATTTTCTCTCCCCTTGGGTTTAGTTCCGAGCGCTCAGGCCATTGTTAGGCCCATTGTACTATCCCCGTAAGTTGCCTATTCAATGGCTTCCCGCCTACGGCGTTTGCAGGCTTTAGCGAATCCTAGAACATTCTCCAGAGGCAGAGAGTGTGCAGATTCTTCATTGAAGAAAACCTTGCCAAGGTGTCTTCGACTGAAATCTGAGGATGCCGGGCAGCTGCATAAGAAGTGGAGGCCGTCTCCTCCTCCTCCTCACATTGGCTGCACACAGCCGAAACCACTACCCCAATCTTTTTCATATGGTAGTTTAAGGGGCAGTGTCCCGTCAAAAGCCCTACTAGGGTTTTTATGTCCCACTTCTTAAGGGACAACAAAAATGCCGCTGTAGTGGTCCTAGGTTCCTTCATAAGGATTTTCGCTTGCCGGCAAGAGCCCAAATTTCTCCACTCGTTTGCGTGAATCCTTGCAATTTCGCTCTTCAGAGTAGACTTGACAGTAGATGGTCGGATTCCAAGAACTGGTTCTGGCCCCACCATTGTGGATCCAAACCCTCGGTGAGCCAGTCTGTCAGCCTCCTCATTTCCGGCGATGTTAGAGTGCCCTGGTACCCACATCAGGAATGTTTCGTTCAGTCGGTCAAGTTTCAGCAGCACTTGATGACAACTCCACACCAACTGGCTTGATATGTCGTTGCCATTTAGTGTTGATAATGCCGCCCGACTGTCGGAACACATTCGAATGGTGCGACCCCTCAATTTTTGTCGCAGACATTCTTCTGCTGCCAATGAAATGGCATATATGTCCGCTTGGAATCTGGTCGTCATTTTTCCGAGGGGTCGGGCCAGTTCTATAATCGAATTCTCTGAGAACACCCCTGCGCCCGATCCATCCTCCATGACTGACCCGTCGGTGAAGATTATTAGGTCTGTAATCTGAAGAGACTCATGGCCACTTGTCGACCATTCTTCTCTTTCGGTGATTATGACAGTGTATGTCTTTTCAAAGACGAATCTGGAAACCATATGATCGATCGGCATTAGAGCTACCGGATGTTTTTCAAGGAATTTCCAGATATACGTATCACCGTTTGGTTGGCCGCCTTTCCACGCCCCAATGGTATCGAGCCTATATGCGTCGTTGGCCGCTTTCCGTTTCACCTCCAAGTGAATGGGGGGTACATTTAGGATAGCTCCTAGTGCCGCAGTCGGCGCAGTACTCATTGCTCCAGTAATACTTACTAAGTCTCTGAATCTGCGTTAGCAGCTTCCTGCCGTTAGCAAAGTTCATTCTTGGCCACCTGACGATGCATGCATACATCAAAATGGGATTTATTATGAATGTATACATCCAGTATATCCATTTAGGTGAAAGTCCCCAGGTCTTACCTATCGCATTCCTACAGCACCAGAGCAATCTGCAGGATTTCTGAAATTGTTCCTGGATATGATGCTTCCACGTTAACTTGGAGTCGAAATGTACTCCTAAGTACTTGACTGTTTGTGCTAGTTGGATTTCCGCCCCTGCTAAGGTGGGTAGCGTATAGCTGCCCCACCTGACGTTCCTAGTGAACATAACTAGTCCAGTCTTCCTAGCGTTCACCGTGAGTCCATTGCGGAGGCACCAACTGTGGATTTGATGCAGAGTTGCATTCAAGCGTGGTCTTGCGTAGGTTTTGCATCCACCAGTATGAATGCTAAGCCATGTACTTGGTGTAGACTAGCACCGTTGTTGCTTGTCACAGCGGGTCTCTGATTGTGGTCACAAAATCAATCCGTGTCTTAAAAAAACCATGGTATTAAGTCTCCACGACAGGTACCTACGTAAAACCCTCAAGGACACCCCCCTTGTGTTTAAGTTTGGATTTTTTGGGAGCATTCCCTTCATGGGGACTAATCTCTGCCGCTCTGCGCTTTCTGAGCTCTGGGTGACATGAGTCTATCCTGAGCCTTCTTAAGGACCTCTTCTGGTTTCAGATCTTCGTTCAGATAGCGCGGGTACCATTTGGCACCTGCGCCACTGAGATCTGACTTCTGATATATTTATCTCAGATGTACCATAGCCCCCCGTAGCACGGTAAGGTCTAACTTACTTACTGAGGCGACCAGGTATCAGTGAAGCTCCGTTCGAATACAGTCAGTTACCCCCGACTGGGGGGGGGGGGGGGACGGTTCACACGTTTCAACTAGAGAGTCCTAAGTCCGCATGCAGTTGATGCCGGACCGAACCATTGGGCAGTCCACGGACCCTTCTTTTTTGAGCCAAATACCGAAAACTTAAAAAGTGGGTGACGGTTTCATCATGATAATCATCAATGGCGCAGCAACCGGTATCCGGTCTAGGCCTGCCTTAGTAAGGAACTTCAAACACTTCGGCTTTGCGCCGAGGTTCATCAATTCAATATCCCGAAAAGCTGCTTGGCGTCCTAACCTACGCCTTCGCTCCATCTCAGGCAGGGCCTGCCTCGTCTGCTTTTTCTACCATAGACATTGCCCTTATTGAATTTCCGGGCAGGATCATCCTCATATATACGGATTAAGTGACCTGCCCACCGCAACCTATTGAGACGGATTTTGTTCACAACCATCTCTTCGTTATATGGGCTACGGAATCGTCCATCCTCATGTAGGGGGCGGTTACAAGGGCAGAGGAGAGTTAGCGTCTGATAAATTGCCTCTGCCATTTCGTTGCCTGAAAATAGCAAAGTTTGTGGTAAGAATCACGCGACCATGAGGCAAATGATTTTTCCGTCCCTCCATTTATGAAACTATTTTTCTTCTGGCCTTAAGGATAATAAGGCTAAATTACGTTGGTCCTTTTCAAGGCTACTCAAATAGAAAATCAACCTCTCTGTTTTGATTTTGCAATGTGAGATAAACGGTAAGGAATATTTTTAAGTAATTGCCGCACCTTCGGTGACCCAAAAATGGCCTTCAAAACAACCTCTCCCGGTGCGTAACAATTGAAATGGAATTCATTTCTGGAATGCATGTGTGAGGCTTGATTTCTGCATCTATCAGATCCTGGTTGATATTGCTTTTTTGGCTTAATGGCAATAACGATTAGAACTCCATTGTTTCTACCGAAAACATTGAACTTAACCAAGCCCAAAACTTCAACAAAGTATCTATTGTAACCTACCACAAAAATGCTACCACCCTCTAAGTTAGGACAACCTTCAGAATGAGGTGCTGCAAACATCATAACGGTGCCAATTCTTCCCGAAATTCTTGTTCTATTTATTTCGCGTCACAGACATCCCAATTTCCATATTGGCCAGCCGGCACTCATGCTAGCAACAATTACACCTCGTCATAAAGTTATTTTTGTCAATTCCACGCAATGATTGACGGACGACATGTTCGCCTGACATATTTGTGGCAAGAAAGGCCAAATGGACTTTGCTTAAGAATTCACTAAACACCTCCACATGGAATGTGTTACGGTAAATCGTGGTTGAATTCTTAATATTTACCTGGCGGCGAGGTGCTTACCAGTTCTGAATGTATCAGTCTGAATCGACCATTTTTGCTTAAATTGTGCTGACGAACTTGGCAAATATTCTTACTTTGGTTGGGGAAATTGGGTGCAAGTACATAGTTCCCAGGTTATGATACAAGTTGCGTTAGTCACTCGGTTTGAATTTGTTATTGTTTGTTTTGATACCATAAAAACCATTTTCTTTTGTCTGCAAATATTCTCCCACAACTGGTAGTGTTATTCTTGGACTTCCAAGCTTGCCTTCCGTGTAAGAGCACTGCAAATATGGGAAATGAAAGAAAAACATATTTGCGACCATTCGCTTCCGCCAAGCGCCAATTTACCGCCCGGTTAATAACAACCTCAATCAATTAAATTAGCTCTGACTATCGTTAATTGTCACACTAAAACGTAGCCTCGCCGAGAGGCTATTCAAAATGGCCATAAAGCCGAAATACTGCCGCCACTGTAAAACACTAAAATAATAAGCAACCAATGTGCTCGTAAATCTGGCTAGTAACGGACTTTAGAATTTACCTTTTTCAATAATTTGTCCGGTGGACATATGCTGCCAAATAGGCCTTTGTTTTGAATCTCTGGCTTACCTCAATCACACGTAACCAGTTTCTTAATTAATGCCACCTGACCTTGCCAAAAATTTTTCGCCAACCCAACCTGATATTAACGATTGACATGTTGACGGTCAAACTCCATTTGGTACTGCGCTGCGGATTGGATATGGAAGTCTAAAGGTAGCAATTTATCGCTTCAGATATCCGTTACAATTGCCTACTTCCCTAATATGCATGGTCAGCAGTTATAATGGTCGCCGAACTGTACAGTGACTAGTATTGGCCGCGAAAACTTTCACTTTTTTCTGAATAACGCATCAATGGCGAATATGTTGATATTGCGATGTTATAAATTTGTCGGAAAGATATCGATAGCCGCGTGGTTTGTTTTTTGCAACTTTCCACCTGTTTGAATTGGATTCATGCTAATGGGTTGTAACTGGTATAATCAACTACTGATCTCGCAGAACGTTTTTGAAATTTTTTAGATAGCTTTCTTCATTAATATCCTCGCAATAAATGGTCTCCTATTCGGTTTAAAAAAACATCTAAGAATTATAACATTAGATGAGCGTTCCTGCTAATAAATTAGTGCTATTGATTCAAATTTAACGGATTTGTGCTTTTCTTTGATTACCGATACAAAAAAAAACTTGGGAAGATCGGATCTTGTGGGCTAGAAATTTGCTTCCGGAATTACTTTATTATCGACACGTAATCATGTCTTCGTTAACTCCAGTACAAGCTTTTTCAGTAAAAATCTTTTTATTGATATACACGTTTTGCAAGGCTGATTCAGAATTTTCCAGATCAAGTTCCGAATTTTCCAAACAATTTCAGATATTTTCAAACTGACTTCAGACTTCTCCAAATCAGTTTCAGAATTTTCCATCAAAAAATCAGAATTTTCTATTTCAAATGCAGAATTTTTTCAATGTTTTGTTATTAAGTTTCATACTAATGTATTATCCTCCTCCCTCGGACACCACCTTGTCGTGGTGGGGGAGCCTGTAGTAGTTTACTACTACACTAAGGGTGTCCAAAATATGAATATGCAAACGAAGGATTTAAACTCTCCAAGTGGTAAGAAGTCACAGACGAATCCACCTGCGAGCATGAGCATTCCTATAGATAAATCTGTAGAAGGCATGCGTGGAAAGCTTGCTTTAAGTGCCTACGGCGAAGTTAGTCAGAAAGGAAAGTACGGTAACTCTCAACTTGGGAGAAACTGGAAATCTAACTACGGCCGGCCCGTCCGCGGTACTACAACCCAAATCTACCTGCAAACGGAAGGGGAAGGCTCGGCAGAGGGGAGCTTCGGCCACTAAGGAGGGAGGACTACAGGTTGAATCCTGCCTGTCAGAACCTTCTCCTTCACTCTTGAACCTGGAAAGACCCTATGCCGGCGGCAGAAGAGAGCACTGCGAAGGAAGTTGAAGCACCTTGAGAATGAGGACCTGGACGAGGCTGTACCACTAGGTGCGGTAACGTCTAGAGAAATCGGACGCAAGGAAGCGGAATCTCCAGTGTAAGGTGGGGATAAACTGGAAACCCCGGTGAGATCCACACTGGATGCACTGTAAGCCGCAATACGCGCAAGAAGCGTAAGAACAACACATCTGCGGGGATCAACGCTTTATTCTGCTCCGCACCAGGGCTTACATCCACGTGGATTAGGACCGGTGTGCCGGGTGCTGATCAAATCAGCGAGAGAGATCTCAATGAAGCTGGTCCCTCCCATAGGAATACGGACACGAAGCCAGGAAGAAAGAGGATATATGCGCAGCTGCAGTCTCTGTTCTGATTGCTGCCATGGGAGTTTCCTCCAAGGGTGGCAAAATGTCGGAGGGGCGATTTACGATCCTCCCGGAATGCCTGTGGAATAAAATGTTGTAGCATGGAATGAAGCCACGATTTAACAATCAAGGTTTTCGCGATGGGCTTCCTTATTTGGAGTGCACTGACCGGACAGGCAATCCCGGCTTTGAGTTCCGGCGGTCGGCCCAAGTTCATTATTGTGAACACAAAGCTACGCATGACATAACATGTCGGATGTTGGTTACCGGGACCTTGAAGGAAGGCGGAGGACATCATCCGCATGCTGGGTGAACAGAACCCAGGCATGGACTTTGGACACTGGAGGGTAAAGTTGATGAACGCCAGGAAAGACAAATCTACAAACGTGGAGGGTTTCAACTTGGTATTCAAACTGGACCATTAAAGAGACTGAATATGTTCAGGGAAAGTCACCATATGGTGCTCTATTTTTTCCTAGATAGATTGAAATTCAATCATATCAGGAAACTGTAGAGCATCATCTCCATTTTGAGAGTGAAGAACAATGATGATGATATAGAGCAAATTGCAGCATCTTTGGTGCGCTCTCCCACAATGGGGCGGAGGATAGTTCATATAGGAGCGGAACCCCCGGGGTTTTCACTGATGAAGGCACTACAGAGTGGATCCTACCTGCTAGAACTTCTCCTAGACCTTCCAAAGAACATGCGGAAGAACGGGAAGCCAGAGACGTGGACGTAACTGACATGATGCCAAATCTATACAGACCGGGCACCGGAAACCAACCAAGGTGCTAAATGGAAAACAGGGGGATGAAGTGAGATTGTTCATGGATGGGGACATGGGAATTGCGGTACCTCCAAGTGCGGCTATTCTCAGAGAAATCAAACACAAGGGGATAGAATCTCTGACGGTACGATGTGGGAGAAACCCTATCATACGCGTACTGCCGCATACGTTTCTAATTATTTTCCATAACACAATAGACTAAGTTTATGGCGAAAAATATAAAAATCAACCTGCAGCATGCCAAAATCTCCTTCTATCTGTTGGCAGCGAGACTGATAAAGCTGCAGAATTTCTCCTACATCTTTCTGGGGCAAGAGCGGTGGGTTCGATTTAACAGAATCTGTGGCATTGGATCAGTAAAGGGAGCAAGGATCTTCTACGATTAAAGATCCATAAAACCGAGAGCTTGCGTCCTGATGTCAAGACGGTTAAAGGCAACCATGCTGAGACAATTCTGTTCCCAGGACTTAGCTACGATCATCATACAGTATCAGATAAATGGCGAGTGGAAAAACATTGTAGTTGGCTTCGCTTATTTACCCTTAGTTTAGGGATTTGGTGGCTTATGCAGAATCAAGTGGTCTCGAACTCTTAATAGGTTGCGATGTGAATCATCGATCACTCAGGTTGTTTCTCTTTGAATCGTATGTGCCATTCAGTCTGAAAAGCAATTGCATATTCTTCTAAAGAAAAAACCTACTCTAGAAGCATTATTCTAAGGAAACTTCTTATCTGAACTTCCAGATAGTTAACTTGCTCAGGAATTCGAAGACTTATTTGGAAAAGTTGTTGAAACACCACCCAAAAAACATTTTTTTTTTAAATATACTGCACATACCTAGATTTGGTCATAGATTTTGAATTTTCCGAACATAGCTTGCCCGATCTTTGGCGTATTTTTAATTATAATTCTAAAATTCAATATTGTCATATAAGTTTCGGTATGTATAACCACTAAATATGGCATAACTTAATGGATTATCTACCAAAATATGTAAAAAAATAAAATAACCCCTTCAATCCTTGAGGGGATCATCCTCTCTGAAGGCCGTTTTTCGTTTTTTTTTTCCGGATTTTTTTTTTGTTGAAAGACTGAATAAAGATACAAATGTGAATTTGCATCCCATATTTATGTTTTCAGCTCGATATGGTTTCATGTTTGTAATAACTGCGCTGAGTTACGGTGGCCAGACGACCATCCCAACTGGTCCGAAGCGACCAAGAGGGGAGAGCTATCCCAATAACCTGAAAAGATGACGAAATTGATTGTCAAAGTCCACCCGCAAAGATATAAGCTCCGTCGAAGTGCTCCGTGGGCACACGCTTGGACGCCTCTGTGCTAGCCAGGTTTGGGAATGTGGGTGGTCCTTTGAGCACTTTGAAACCTCATGTATCATTATGCAAAAATTCACGTGTCCTTTTCAGTGGGTGGGTTCGCACCGGATCCTGAAAAATAAACAAAAGGAAGATTCGCGCGGGCCTATCGAATGACCACCACGTGAGCCAAACCTGAAAATGAAAATAAAAAACAAACAACAGTTCGACCACGTGCGTGGAACTGTGAAATTCCGAACCTGAGTGTCGTGATCCACGATGGGTCATATCCTCGATCAATGTTTTCCACACCTTAGATGTATTGTGGTTCCTTTCCTGCCTTGTCATCCGATTATATTGGAATTGGGAATGGAAGGTGTTCGACGAACAAACAACTGCAAACTCTAAATTAAAAAAAAACTTCTACACCACTTCCTCAGTAAAAACTAAAGACTCTCTTCCATTTGAACCAAGTATACGTGCTTGGCCTCCCTGTTAGAATCGATCGGTCGCATGTAGTTTGATGGCTTTGCCTGACGGCGGATTCCTCCCTTCCGGCTTGGGATAGCGGTTGCTGCTTTCACATACCTGAAAATTTACAAATTTCGTCACCGTGATAATAATCTGGACAATTCGAGCGCGTTGACCCGATTTGATAAAATTAGAATTCGAAACTTCAATCTCGAGCAATTTAGCGCCTCCCATTTCTACGATCAAAACCCTCTCCTTCCACCAAAGACAAAAACGAACTTCTCCAGAACTCAACTTAACTCCTGTCCTCTGTCCAGCTCATCAGCTGTCCACCCATCAGCCGGTCCCCATTCTGCTAATCGGGATTCCGGTGAACATGGCCTCTAGCTTATAAGTTTTTACCGACCCGTGACAACAACAACTCCGCCATGCCTCGTTCAGAAACAAAAGAACGCAGGCATCTAACATCACGTAATCCCTTCGCTATGTGGGAACATTGCGTTGCGAAAATATCAACAACGTTTCAAAATTATGTACAAGCAATGAGGTGAATGTACATTTAAACAGTTCAATATTGGCTTGCAGTGGTTGGAAATTAAAATAAAATTTGGAATCGTTAGAATATAAATAGATTTTTGTAGTTAGAGGAAAGCGACCAGCTATTTTTTTTAAAATAAATAATTCTTTTTTGTAGAATAAATAAAATTACTTAGTTGAATCCGAATTAGGTACTAGCACTGAAGAAGGAGGCACGTGGTCTCCGAAACGATCGTATGCGGGGAAAAAATAAAAATATTTACCGGATAAGGAAAAAAACCTGGTTCTCATTTTTTAACTTATATACCAACTGTAAAAAAGATAACATGGACACTAATTTCAACTAAGTAATTTTATTTATTCTATTACTAAATTACTTATTTAAAAAGTTAAAAGTTGAAGGTAAAAGCTAGAATTGGAATTTAGCGGTGGGAATTGGTGAATGGAAAGGTGTAAATTGGGGAAGCTAAGGAGAGAAAATGAGAGAATATTGCACATTATTAAATACATTCTTTCGACAGATTGTTCCTGGACAAGGCAAAGAAAACGTTGTCTATATCGAAAGCCGCTGACACTACACATTATTGAAGTACGCAGCAACTTATCCACCCATCTCCAAAAAAAAGTGTTTTTCGGATGCCAACCTACTTACTATTACTAAATGTAAATTTTAAGTACCTTGTTAAACTTTTCGTTTGTAGTTTTTGGTGTCTTCCCCGACTTTTTAATAAATAGAAAACGACCCGGCGAATCACAATGATTCTAGTCTGCGAACTATAGAAATATGTTCTGAATAAGTTCTGCCAATTTAAAAGTCGGGAAACCGGAAGTTAGACGCTTCAGGCATGAAAGGTTTTGTGTATTTGCCTCATTGGTAGGTGGCACCTAATATATGCATATATTATGTGAAAATATCCACTTTCAAGTAATATTGACATTCAAAGTTTTGAATTTGCAAAGAAGCGACAACTTTGGCCTATTATAACTTTGTTAGTAATGATGCGATTTTCACCAAATTCGACAGGATCATGCTCTATGATCCTCTCTCCTCTCGTGATTCCAGAATGAACTTAAGGGGGTCTTCCTGCCAATTACTGAAAATTAAAGTAATGTCCTATTATTAACTTTATTTGAAAGGATGTCAGTATGTAGGGTATTTCGGAGCCTAGGCACCATATAGTAGCAGCCTCTTGATTTTTCGGTTAAGTAGTTTCCGAGAATGGATCCGTTAAATAATTGGTCACTTTCAACTCCACGCATTCCTCACCTTCTCCATAAATGTCAAAACTAAGGCTGGCTTCGGAATGTACCAATCGAGACCTTTCATTAGATAACCCACGTGACTATATTTGACGAAAAAAAAATTTACTCCCCCCTTTTGCATGTATCCCCTCACCCCCCTTAAATTCGACGCAAAAGTATGTAACTCACTGTATGCCTGAGCGTTCACAGTTCTCATCTTCTCATCAAATTTGGTGTCAATAACTGTAACCGTCTCCATGAAAAATGCGTGTGACGGACAGACAGACTGTAAACCGATTTTAATAAGGTTTTGTTTTACACAAAATGGTTGGTTAAATTTTGGTCTATGGCACCCGATTTTCAACATCTAATTTCGAGAAGAACCCGTTTCAAAATTAAAATGTGACCATTAACAATATAAGCTTAACTGACCATTAATCAGCTATACTTGGTCCATGAACGTTCAGAAAAAGACATGTAAAATCTCCGCTTCAATTCTCGCTCTAGCGAAGTCATTCAAGCGTCGTAACATATGACACTTACCTAACACAGTAATTCCCGCATGATTCGAAATATCGCAAAATCACTTTGTCCAAATATTCTACACAATATCGAGATACAATTACTGGCAAAAAATCGAATTGTGGGGTACTTTCAGAAAATTTTGTCTTTACTCAACTTTGGAATTTGGAAAATACAATCCCGTCTAATTTGCTTGACTGGTCTCATTTGGGTGATCTACCGTATTCAGGCTGTTTGCTAATTATCGGAGAAAGTTTCGACTAACAGTGGTCTGACAATGAAACCTCGTCTAGCAGTCTCTAATCAATTCAAACATATCTGAAGTTCAAATTTTCCCCGGAGTCCTTGAAGACGTTAATATTAACAGGCGTTTTGCCTTTTTGAGTAGTTTACCGCAGACGTTTGAAGAGCTGAGTGCCTTCAAGACCGTCTCTACGTTGAAAACGACTTGGGAAGGGTCGTGGAAGTTACCCACTGATTCGCAGTATTAAGGTATGGAAGTGGAGAATGCGATTCTCGGAAATATGTGACCCCTAGCTTTACCCATTCTAATTTTGTGAGTACTTCCCGGCGAAGATTTCCATTTTCCAATTCTAAATCTGATTGGCAAAGACAGACAGACATTTTGATGATTTATAAAGTTTTAAACAAATATTCTAGAAAAAAAGAGGTGGCAAGCCCAGCCTCAAGTAATGCGAGGGCGTAGGCCATGACGATATATAGCATTTGTGACCACCTAGGCTGGACAAACTGGATACCGATTGGGGTACCATCGATGGTAAACCAATCAAATGCCGTTTAATTTATCATCATTAATATGTATTAAAGATCAACCTAAAGGTATATGTTCCATTCTGTAATATTCCCGTCATATATAAGTTTTGAAAGTGCGATTCAGAATTTTCCAAACCAATTCCAAAGAATTTTCTAAACTAATTTCAGGAATTTCCAAACTAACTTCAGACTTTTCCGAATCAAGGTTGGAATATCCTATTTCCGAATCAAGGTTGGAATATCCTATTTCAAATTCAGACTTTCCCATTTCCAATTCTGATTTTTTTACCAGAAAGTTTTATAGTATATCAGCTTCTTACCACTGGGTAACAATTGAGTTGGAGTTCTTTTAAGAATATCTGAACAGTTCATTAAGTTTTCTATGATTATATGTTTGATTGGACCATAGTATTCGGTCTGCAAAAAATATAATCCCCTTAATCTGCTATGATCTGTAGATACAAAATCTTGTATTTGAGCTAGCAATTAATTTGGTTGTTTCCTGTGGAACTTCACTAATGTTCACTGACAATCGAAAGGACTTCCCAAGCATTAAGAAGTTTAAATTTTCTTTTACTTTAAAACAACCGTCCCGTCAGCCAATCTGGTTCAATTAAATCTTCAGATTTTTTAAAGAACTCCAACTCCAGGTATTCAATGACAAAAGTTGGTATAAAACTTTATGGTAAAATATTGGAAAAATTTTATCATAAATTGGAAATGGAAAGGTCTGAATTTGAAATAGAAAATTCTGAAATTGACTTAGAAAAGTATGAAGTTAGTTTGTGAGTTTCTGAAATTAGTTTTGAAAATTCTAAATTTGACTTGCAAAACCTATAAATAATTTTCATTTTCGAAAGGCAAAAACCCAGAATATTCTGACTAATATCTTGGAACGTTTCCGTTCTCAAAGAATTGCTGCACACAATGCACTCACGCACTCGTAAGTCGTAGCAAGAATTACTTTACAAATTCATCTCATATTTGTTTTAGCATAACACACGACCAATAAAGCGTAAAATTTACTGAGGGTTTTGTTTATTGTGGCTTGAGTTTGTCCCCACAGGAGTGAGCAACACTTGGAAAGAACACAAGAATATTCCGAAGTCCATTCTTAGCAGTACTCAATGTAGTATGCAAATAACTTGAAAGCAATGTCTCCGATTTACATGTAAAGAAAGAAAAGAAAGATAAAAGATATCATATGAGCCGAGAAAATGAATCAGAAAGGCGACTATTTACCTCAAGAAAATAAGTTAATATTTGAATATAATTGAAATGGGTACCGTTATTGATAAATGTAATACTATCAATACGGTTGATGATGATGTCGTCGCGACAGAGAAGGAATATTGCGTGTTACTATGATTTCTTATGCAATCTGAGAGTGTAGAACGTTAGAAATCTGTAAGACCTGATCGTTTATTGAACTCAAAATACATAAATAAGCTCGGAAACTGGAGGTTGAACGCTTCAAATATTCAAAGTTCCATGTTTTTTTTTACATGGGAAATTTCGAGTGCAAAGCTATTCCATTTGAAAGTACGCAAAATTCTCCGCGTATTTCTAAATTTGAAGATATGTGTCTTGAAAAAACAATTATTCCGTTCATCTTAAATAAATAAACGTTTTCCGAACTCATTTCAATATATAATAATTCAGATAAAAGCTCAGAGAATCAATGAAAGCAAGCCATAAACAAATAATAATAAAAATCCCTAAGAAACATCAAAGAAAGTAAACTAGGAAACAATGAAAGAAATGAGAGAAATGTGAATAAGAATAATTTAGATGAATAAAAAATAAAAATAAGAAAATGAAAATAAGAAAAAATTAAAAAAAAAAAAAAATAAAATTTAAGAAAAGGGCAAATAAAAAAAAACTAGAAATGAGAAGTCAAGACCTCATTCTCCTTGAGAGCTGTCAAAAGATTGGCTCACGGCGAGATACGTTTTTTTTCTATATAAAAATCTAATATTTTATGAATAACTTCTAAATATTCCTTAAAAACAAGCTTGACTTGATATTATGAACTTAACATTAACTAGATAATTTGAATATGAATGAATGAAATATCAATTACGGAATATATATATGAATATCGATATTCGCCAACCCTTTGAAAACTATTTGCAGACCCTATTAAATTTGATTACGATATGTGAGTGCAAGACTAATCTTGGCAGAATCAATTTAATACTCTCGTAATAATAAAATTTGAGCGTAAACGAAATTTGACAATGGAGGGCACGGGTTCAAAGGGAGACGGCAAATTTAAGACCAGATAATTATTTTATTGTGTATATGAGCGATGTTTCTAGAAAAATTAAACTTCTGATTTTGTTTGTTGCATTTAGTCTTCTATTATTATTATTCAAACAATTTGTGGCAGGCTCCACTTCACTCTACGTACCAAAAATCGATGCTACTTCTCCCAAGACAAAAAACAATTTCCTCCGAGCACTCAATTCCCGAAAAATCCCCATCCAGTTGATCAGTTGTCCATTGCATCAGCCGGCCTCGATTCCGATCCATGCTGGCTCAGCGACAACAACAGCTGATCATGCTTCATTCAGAAACCAAGGAATGATTACGGCAAGCACTCGACAACACGGTGATCTCAACATAATGAAATGTTGGAACATTGCGTTTCGAAAACAACAACAACGTCGTAAACTTAGGTATAAGCATAGAAGTTGAAATTCCATTTTCCCATTTATTTATTTGGTGACTAAAATAAATTAAACTAATTAAAACAAAATTTGGAATTGTTCAAATGCAAATAAATTCTCGAGTATAAGGAAAAGTGACCAGCCATCAAACTTTTTGTAAAACAAATAAAATTTCTCATTTTAAAAGTTAAATGTGAATATTAATGTAATTAATTAAATGTATAGATGGAAATTCGGAAATTGAAAGGGGAAATTGGGACAGCTAAGGGTGTTAGGACGGAAGAAAACGAAGGAATATTGTATATTATTAAATGCATTCCCTCTTCGGATTGCCCCTGATCAAGGCGAACAAAATGTTGACTATGTCACAAAGCCCCGGACACTACAGACTTTTTTAAAGTTAAATGAAAATTACTTTTGCACCACCTCGCCCTTTAACAGCCCTTATGCTTGCATTAAACTTCGGTATAATAGCCTCTAGCTTTTCAACTTAACTGGTTGCAGCATGCAGAGAATAAATCGATTTTAATAATGTCCTACGAACGAAGACTTTGGACTCATGTTCTTCGTTCTGGTTAGAGCCGTCATTTTTCCATTTGTTGGGGTCTGCTTTAGGGAAGTGTAGCTAGCTAGGTAGGTAGGTAGGTATCAGCGGCCGCTTCGAGGAGCCCAATTAGCGCTTTGATGCGCCGTTTTGATGCCACAACCTCCTAAGGCCGTGACTGCTGTTATGAGATCAGGGAGGCGGAATTCAGCCGGCTCGAATCTTCAGAGCCAGGCCGTAGAATTGTCGAAGGAAAGCAGCTCTCCCACTCTGCAGCTAGGAACCTCTCTGAGGACCCCAAAGGTTTAACCAGTGCCCGTAGCCTGACTCTAGCTAGACCTGGGCAATCGCAAAGAAAATGCATGAGGGTTTGCCTTCCTTCTCCGCAGCTTCGGCAATGCGAATTGTAGGGTATGCCGAGCCTGGTATGATCGCCCATGGGCCAGTGTCCCGTGCAGACCGCCATAATCTTGAACACATTTGCTGGCGTCTGGCACAGGAGCTCTCGTGATCGGGCTATGTTATAAGCGGGTCAAATTCTCCTTAAGTTGACACAAATCGTAAGCGTTTGCCATCTAAGGCCCACGGCTGTTAGGTAGTGCGAGTAGACTCCGCCGCCGCCAGCGAGACACCAACTGTATTCACCGAAGGGCTGCCAAGAGCAGAGCCTCGCCTGGCCAATCCGTCAGCCTGCTCATTCCAGCCGCCCAGACGGTTCAGCGCACACACGCTAAAAGATTAATTTGGGGGAAATGATGAAATATGGACACATTTGTCTTGTTTACAGGAGCAGTCCAGATGGCTCAAGTGGTTAGAGCGCTGGGCTGTCGTAGTGGAAGGTCGCGGTTCAAATCTCACTAATGGCAGAGAAATTTATTATCGTGTCTGGACGTCTGATGCCAGGCGACCCGGCTGCGAATGAGTCTAATCAGGATAATAATCTCAGGCTAGCCCAATGGTGAACACGTGGCCTCCTACAATGCACTGTATTGTTATCGGTTATCGTTACGGTTTTGACGAAGTGCTCTAATATACTTCAAGGCGTAAAGACATTTTGCAAGGAGCCAAGAGATCCTCTCTCGATGGAAAGCCTTGAAAGTGAACAAAGAAAAGGGAATATAAGTCGGTACCACTTTAGTATCTTTAGGATTCTGGACACTCCTTTCACAAGAGAACTCATCTTATCATTGGCAAAAAACTGGGCCCCAATCAACTTTTCTGCGAAGTTATTAAAATATAAATAAAATAGTGTCCGGATAGCTGAACGGTTAGAGCACAGGGCTATTGTACGGAAGGTCGCGGTTCAAATCTCACTGGTAATAGTAGGATTTGTATCGTGATTTGAGGTCGGATACCAGTCGACTCAGCTCTGAATGAGGACTTGAGTCAAATCAGGGTAATAATCTCGGGCGAGCGCAATGCTGACCACATTGCCTCCTACAGTGTACTGTAGTGTACTGTTACGGTCTTGAATGAAGTGCTCTAACATACTTCAAGGCCCTGATCCAATGTGGATCGTTGCGCCAACTATTATTATTATTAAAATATATTAAAATCTTCCGGCCCTCTAAATCCTATTTAGTAATTACATATTTAAATATGGTGGACCAACCTAAGGATGAACTAGAGGCAAATATCACCGCGATGATTCGTTTTAGCGCAAAGTAGGCATGGAATTGCGAAAATGTATTGCTATATATATCACCGATTACCGCAAACGCTTCAGTCAGCAACCCAGTGATTTTTCAATGCATCTAAGCACACATTTTGTGGGACTAATCCCGTTGTTGGCCAAATAAAAGCAGCAGGATCACTCTCGAGACCATTCAACATCAACAACGGTCTACGACAAGGGGATGCTCTATCATGTGTCCTCTTCAACCTGGCCTTGGAGAAATTGATTCACGGTGCTGATGTAAATGCGAGAGGCATCATCCTCTTCAAGTCCACCCAACTACTGGCCTATGCTGACGATATCGACATCATGGGAAGAACAACCCGAGATGTACAGTCTACCTTCATCCAGATCGAGCAGGCGGCGCGAGATTTTGAGCTGCACATTAATGAAAGCAAGACGAAGTACATGATGGTAACGTCAGCGCCAAAACCAAAAGAACGAACAACATCGAATCGCACTGCTCAAACGGAAACAATGAAGATAGGAGACTACAACTTTGAGACCGTTCAAAATTTCTCCTATGTAGGGTCGAAAATCATAACCGATAACAGCTACGACGATGAAATCCGCGCACGGTTGTTGGCAGCCAGCAGAGCCTATTTCAGCTTACAAAAACGGTTCCGCTCGAAACGTCTCACCATAGGGTCAAAGTTCTTACTGTACAAGACAATGATCTTGCCAGTCCTCATGTATTCCTCGGAAACTTGGGTTCTTAGCAAAAAAAAAACTGCGAACTCTTGGCCGCGTTCGAGAGAAGAATTCTCTGAAGAACTTTTGGCCCCCTAAATGAGGATGGACGATTCCGTAGCCTACATAACAACAAAATCTATGAGCGACACCATAACCGTCTGATTCTGGATAAAATCCGGCTCAATAGGTTACGGTGGGCGGGTCACTTAATCCATATGGATAAGGATGATCCAGCCCGGAAAGCCTCTAGGGGCAATATCTGTGGTAGGAAAGGAAGACGAGACAGACCCTGCCTGAGATGGAGCGATGGCGTAGGTTAGGACGCCAGAGAGCTTTTAGGGATATCGAATTGGTGGACCTCGGCGCAAAACCGGGATGTCTGGGGTTCCTTATTAAGGCAGGCCTAGACCAGATACCGGTTATTGCGCCGTTGATGATGATGATGAATTCCGTTGCCGAAATTAGGCCTGGGGTTACTTGGATCTTGTGTGGTTTCCGTATCTGCTTGATGTCGCCCATCAAGGGGTAGTAGTGCCAGTTTTTTTCTTGCTGCTTTTCAACAGTGTCCAGTTCCAACGGTACGACCGCATTGACTATGAAGCAGCTTTCCTTGAGATGCAAGACTAGATTGGGCCTGTTGTGATCATCACGGAGGCCGGTGGCAGTAGCGTGATCCCTCAGTAGTTTGAAAATTTTCCAAGACTCACTGTGAAGTGTATTTATAAAAGGGATCCTAGCTTTCCACTATACTTCAATGCATGGTTTTGATAAAGAATTATATATTATATCAAGAGGAATTTTCATTGGCCTGTTTTTCACACGATTCATATTCCAGTGCAATGCACGTGCCCATGCTAGTTTGCAATCAAATGCTTTTTTGTCTACCAGATCGATGCAGGCATGAAGAACTTTTTATGTATCTATATATGTAAAGGGCAAAGGGCATATTCGCATGCAAGTGGAGCCTGTCCTTTTGTTGTTGCGAGTTTGGTTCACAAAGTGGGTTGTTTCTTATAGCCGATTGTGGACCATATAGAATGCAGGTGGCCGGTGAGAAGTGAGCTTCTTCTTTCTCGGACAGCCTGACCATGACCTGATTGTTGAAGAAGAAAAGCATTGGGAAACCGGCATGCAATGCGGAGAATTTGAAAAAGAATTTGAAAGGATGTGAAATAATTTTAAAAATAAAAGTAATTTACTGAAATTCAAACTACCAACATAGCTTCGCATACTTTTGCAGTAAATTCTCCCGATTTTAATCAACTTTATGTTTTAGGTTCTGCTGCGGTTCCAACGCACCATACAAAAGAAATGCGATGTTTTGTCAATGACATGCAGGCTGGTGCGATAGGATAATTCTGTAAAGCTGCATTCTGACACAGGCGGTTTTGGGACATATGTATATGATTTGCAATTTCGTCCAGGGCAGAGACAACTCGTCAGATGCTGCATCTGCCTTGGGAACTGCATGACCGAAGTGGTTACTGGTTGTTATTTGCCTCTTGGATATAATTCATAACCCGTCAACGGTATGAATTATATTGATGTTGAAAACCGTCTAATAATTTCAGGCGTAAGCCGGCCTAGATTGATCTAATTGTTTTGGGAATATGAAGTAGCTCTAAGTTCGAAACAACTGGAAAAACTTTCTTTCTCAGTTTTTGTAAACGGGCCCCTCTAGTATCGGCTAGAGCTCAAATCTAAAAAATATATAGACTGCTTGCCGTAGGGCCAAAGTCAATCTGGGTTTCTACTCATACGTTCATGAATTTCTTTAAATGGCATGTGAGGCACAGAAGAGTCAAGGATTCTTCCTATATTCCTAACTAATTTGATCAATGAGCTAACACTAAAACACTCAGCTGCGAAAAAAGCTGGATAATCATTATTTGACAATTTTCCTAAAGTGAGATATGGCTCCTCCTTTTTGATTGGATCGGTTTAGATTATAACTAATTTGACAAGATATCAGCTCCCATTTTATCGATAACTCTGCACTTTGATCAACCCTAACGCTCAAATTGGTCCTAACAGTCAGCAATTTTTCAGAAACCCTGGCTGAACGTTGGTAGAAACCGTCAATAACGGCAAGTAAGGGACTATGCTTGAAATTGGAGTCATTCTCTTTAAGGTTATGAAAAATAAAATTTGTTTTCGTGAAGGGATTTAGGAAATCCAAATCTGCGAACCTTGTGAATTTCCTTCTCCTTTTTCTTCAGATTTTTTTTATCGAAAGCACAAGTCACGTATGTTGCCTCAGAGGGATTTATTTCTTACTTAATTACGGCTTTGTTCTGGTGATGCAGAATCCGGGTCAGTCCCCTTTAATTAGCAATAGTATATACCCCAAATTGGAAGTGGAACGTCCTGGACATTAATAACAAATAAATTCGTGATGATGATTGCCATTCTGATTTTATTACTTTTTAAATACCCCGTGCACCCCCACGTATTGCGGCTTATTCAAAGAAATAAGAGTTAAATCCGAAACTTCCCTTATTTAGGTGAAACATATCATCATTCTGTAACGAATCATCGGCATTGATTTCATACTGATATTATAAGTATTTTTCTCTGCAGGTTAACGTTTTGCAAGTCAGAAAAGAATTGAGAAAAAAGCAAATTAACTTTGCCCAAATATACGTTTTCCATTCCTTCAGATTGCACTTTAATATTGCATAATCGGCACTTCGCAGGCTCCCATATATCGGGTACACCTTCCATCGTTTCATACATAGGTGCATATTAAAATTTACAAAACAATGAACAGCAAAACAATATACAATCTATTCATTAGATAATAAGGAAATTAACATTTACCGTGTACAGATTGTTGTGCTCCCTTGGATCATGATTTTCAGTTTTACTCGCTCTGAATATTTGCAAATTGCACGAACAGTTCGCGGGTTGTTACTCGGCGGAAAAATGTTCGGTATCGATTGTATGTACCAAGCAATTTGCTTTCTATGACCTTTCATTTGAATGGTCAAGCCCCTCTGCGAATTATTATTATTATAATCCGCACTTATGCAATATTACCATTCCCGAGCGTGGCTGCTCGGTATGACAATAATTATGTCTGCATGAAATTTACCATGAATTCTTAGTGAAATATTGTTGGGTTGTCGGTTTGCTTTCAAATTAGTTTTGTTTGAAAAATAATCTTTAGTGCTTATACTCGTGGGCCTAAGCTATCCAATTATGTCGAACTGGGGCACAAGACACAAAATTTCTGCTAGGCTTTTAACAGAGGTTTTTTGACAGTAACAACCAGGCAGCCCCTATGAACCCTTTCTCAATTTCATTAAATAACTGCCAACTCTTTTCTCCAGACAAATTCACTAATGTTTAGGAATTAATTATGATTGGCAAAACGTGAACATGTGTCTGGCTGTTGTAATACCGACCACGTCTATCTTTCTAATGCAATACTGGGGAATGGGCTGTAGATACACTCAAAGATACAATTGGTAAAGTAAAAAAGTGCTAACAAGGGGACACTCCTATCTAGTTCCTTGGAAATGGTGTTATTAATAGTTCAACCTCATAATTGCTGCATAGTGTGGCAGAATACTAATTGTGGATGTCAAGTAATTAATAGATGTCTTGCCCTGGAGCCCGTTGTACTGACGGTAGAAGTCGACTGTAATTTAGTTTTGGTCATAACAGCAGCGATTTCACTCTCTTTTGTAATTAATATTGAAAGTTTTAACCTTTTTCTAAAACTGATTGGATAATTTTGATATTATAATTCAACGTGCAAAAATTGATTTCGGTAGGGTTGCTCGCTTAAATCTTTCGTTTATGTCAGTTGGCAAGTGTACTATATGATTATCTGAATTGCTTTTTACGATAAAATGCGTTGGAGATGGCATGTAGGTTAGAAAGTAGATTTATCAGGAAATAGCGTTTTAGGTTAGGAAGACTTTTGGATGCAATATTGCCTACATTCTGTACTGTTGGTAGGTACTATCCACTGTGGGCATGAGATTAAAATTTGGTTTCAGCAGAAATAATAAGTGTACTTAGCTGGCCGGCCCGATCTCATAACGACAATGCTGTCAAAAACATCTGACGAAACCTCGAGTGCAAAAATGTACCCAACTATTAAACAGCACCAGTCAACCGAGGAGCTCAGAACTCCCTCATGAACAGCGTAGGTAAATTTTAACCGAAATTTATTGACTCTGTGAAATATCATATTTTTGCATTATATATCTTATCTATAATATCTATTTGTAAATTTTGTTCCTTAGTTTTTTTTATTGGCTTAAGGGGGTCATTCCTTGTGAAGGTCTTTTTTTGTATTTTTTTTAGAAAGTTTTTGTGAAGAACTGGATTTTTCACCGTAGATTTTTTAATATCTTGGGCGTGCATAGTAATTTTTCCACCCCGATCGTATGGTTAGTTATTGAAATACAAGGCAATTTATACACCCATTTCTAAAAACAGATGTTTCTCTGCTGCCACGCTAGAGGGCCCTGTAATCATCTCAAAGAAAAAAAGTAAAGGGCATTTTAACGTACAGACTTAACTACAGTCCGCAAACTAGGATTATTAAAAAATATTAAAAACTAAATTTTTGGTGCCTTTTTAAACTTTTTTTTTGTGAATTTTGGTGTTTTTTCACGGTTTCTTCAATGAATAAAAAAAAAATATAGAACGAATCGCAATTATCCTAGTTTACAGACCGTGGAAATATGTTCTGATTAAATCCTGAAAATTTCAAAGAATTTTGTTAGATAGATTTTGGACTATGGCGGCAGTTTCGAGAAAATCGCATTTAAAAAGTAGAATGCGATTTTTAGCAATAAAATCCCAACTGCCCATTAATCTGCTATACCTAGTCCATAAACCCTAGGTTTCTTGAAGACACACATGTGCAACCTTGGTTTTAATTTTCAATTGTCCTTTTAGCGAAGTCATTCGAAAGTCATTGGGGATCGACAAATACGAGCTTTATTACGGCGATCGGCATAAATCTGGCATGTTACTTATCACGTGTTTAACAATAATTTCCGAATGACTCCAAATATCAAAAAAATCACTTTGCCCATATATTCTACACTATATCTAGATACATTTGATGCCAGAAAAAAAAATCGATTCCTCGGATCCGACACACGGGACGACCCCCTTAAAATATGCTCAAGCATACCTAGGTTCATGGTCAATACGGATCTTGTATAAAAACCTAAGCAGAAAATCGCATTGAAGCCACTAAACACCCACTTTTTAAGGTTTTGTGTAAAACAAAATTTAGGGGGATTTAGGGGGATGTAAATCTTTTTTTCACCAAATATAGTCGTGTGGGGTATGAAGTGAAAGGTATCGGTTAGTACTTTCCCGGCTAAGCTCCGAAATACCTTCCATGCCGATATCCCTTCAAATAAAGTAAATAATAATATATTATTATAATTTTCACGTAATATATGCATATATTACGAGTTCGGTACTAATGGGAGAAATTCACACTCAAATGTCTTTATAAAAGACACAAAATCTCTCATACCTGCAGCGTCCAGCTTCAGCAGACTCGGCGCAACATTTCAGGAACGAGAAAACGGCAGTCAGAGAAAAATATTATTGTAAAAGGACGATTGTATGATATCGGCATAGAAGAGTGAGGTTAAAAAATGAAATTTATGAACCATATTATTATGATATCGAAGTGTTATAGCGTTTTTAAACTTCAAAGGGTTTTTTTGAAACCATCTTTTCGAAACCAGCGAGCAGTAGAATTCGAAGGGTTTCCATCTAACCGGCCTGAACATTTAATTGTACCTTCTTCATTTGATTATCTAGTTTAAGAATTGAAGGGGAGCATTTTTATTTAGTTATTTAGTTTAATAATGGGCTCACAAGAAAATCTTGAAATTGTTTTTCTGGGGGCTTCAAACAAATATAACCCCTTAATTGAGGAGCACGGAATTCAAATTAATCATTGAATATCTTTTTTGAATTTTTGTCTATAAAACAAATCCTAATTAAAATCCGTTTTATGTTTGTCTATCTGCCACACGAACTTTTTCAGAAACAGCTATACCAATTGACAGGAAATTTGGTGGGAGGGAGGGTAAGAATTGTGGACGCCCATACATTCAGTAAGTGTCATCTTTTTATGTTGAGTTTGAAAGGAGGGGATACATGAAAAAGGGGGGATGTAAAATTTTTTTCACCGAATATAGCCATATTGGCTATCAAATGAAAGGTATCGATTAGTACTTTTCGAAACCAGCCTCAGTTTTGATAATTGTTAGAAAGCGAGGAATTCGGGGGATCCACAGTGATGGTTTTCTAGCTGTTTTCAGAAACTATCCAGTCGAAACATCAGAAAAAAATCATGAAGCTGCTTCTACATGGTGTCCAGGCCTTAAAATACTTTCTATATCAACATTTACACAAACTAAGTTAATAATAGTATATTACCATGCTTTTACGAAATTGACTAGAAACCCCTCTCAATAACCGGTATCCAGTCTAGGCCTGCCTTAATAAGGAACTCCAGAAAACCCAGTTTTGCGGCAAGGTCCACCAATTCAATATCCCAAAAAGCTGTCTGGCATCCTTTCCCACCCCATCATTCCATCTCAGGCAGGGTCAGGCTCATCTTCTTTTTCTACCATATATATTGCCCGTATAGACTTTCCAAGCTGCATCATCCTCATCCACACGAATTAAGTGACCCGCCAACTGCAGCCTGCTGAGAGAAATTTTATCCACAACCAAACGGTAGTGGTATCGCTCATAGATTTCGTCGTTATGTAGGCTACGAAATCATCATATGAGGGGCCAATAATTTTTCTGAGAATTCTTCTTTCAAACGTGACCAAGAGTTCGTAATTTTTCTGCTAAGAACCCAAGTCTCCGAGGAATACATGAGGACTGGCAAGATCATTGTCTTGTACAGTAAGAGCTTTGACCCTATGGTGAGACGTTTCGAGCGGAACAGTCTTTGTAAGCTGAAATAGGCTCTGTTGGCTGACAATAACCGTGCGCGGATTTCATCGACGTAGCTGTTACCAGTTGTGATTTTCGACCCTAGATAGGAGAAAATTTCAACGGTCTCAAAGTTGTCGTATCATAACTAAGAGGTTAGATATTGTCTTCTATTTGTAGTTAAGTCTAAAATTGATAGACCAGTAGCTTACTCCAAACTACAATTTTATTTTATGGTGCATATATTTCGGGAGCAACTTACCCCCTTCGTCAAGAAGCTTTGTTCTGATGAAGGGGATAAGTTCCTCCCGAAATATATGCACCATAAAATAAAATTGTAGTTTGGAGTAAGCTACTGGTCTATCAACTTTGTCATCTCATACCATATTTTTATTGTTTTCGTTTGACCAGTGCGATTCGATGTTGTTGGTTCGTTGGTTTTGGGTTGGTTTTTGGGCTGACGTTGCCACCATGTACTTTGTCTTGCTTGATTAATGTGCAGTCCAAGATTTCGCGCCGCCAGGTCGATCAGGATGCAGATGGAATGTACATCTCGGGTTGGCCTTCCCATAATGTCAATATCGTTAGCGTAAGCCTGCAGTTGGGTGGAGTTGAAGAGAATTGTGCTTCTAGCATTTACATCTGTATCGTGAATCACTTTCGCCAGGATCAGGATAGGGAGGACGCATGATAGGGCATCCCCTTGTCATAGACCGTTGTTGATGTCGAATGGTCTTGACAGTGATCTTGCTGCTTTTATCTGGCCTCGCACATTGGTAAGGGTCAGCCTAGTCAGTCTTATCAATTTCATTTGGATACCAAATTCTCTCAGGCCGTATACAGTTTTACCCTGGCTATGCTATCACAGGCGGCCTTAAAGTCGATGAAAAGAAGGTGCAACTGATGGCCATATTGTATTGTTACAACGCTTGCTGCACAGAGAAAATCGGATCTGTTTCTGATTTTCCTGAAGTGAAGCTTCTTTGGTATGGGTCAATGATATTCTGGGCTTATGGGGCTATCCGATCTAGCAAGATAGCGGAGAATATCTTATAGATGGTGCTCAGCAACGTGATACCTCCATAATTGCTGCACTGTGTGATATCCCCCTTTTAGCCAATTCGGCTGTAATTCCATCGGCCTCTGGTCGCTTATGCACGGACTGTTTCTTTCATGCTTGTTGGTGGCAGTATTTATCCGTCCTCTTCAGTTGGTGGAAATCAGATTTGCTTCTTTGTCTCGGCAGGATGAGCATCGAGGTGTGTAAGACTTCATCCTGCTGATTTGGTAAAATTTCCGCGCCTGGTGCGATAGCCCCTTGTACTTCTCGAGTCGACATGCTTGGATCTCCCAGGCTTCCTTTTTCCCTCTGTAAACTCGCTTATCCGCTAGACGGAATTCGTGATAAGTCTCCACGCGTGCCCGCGTTCTTTGAGAATGCAACATTACTCGGTATGCAGCATTCTTTCGTTCCGTTGCTAGATTACATTCATCCGCAAACCAGCCGTTCCGACTTCTCTTGCGGTTGGAGCCAAGTATGTTTGTGGCCGTATAAATGATAACGCTCTTCTGGTGGTTGTGGAGATCATTTGTTGATGCTTCATCTCCAGGACATCTGCTTGATGCGGTTATTGCGACATCCGTTTCCCTCTTATAGGTGTTACGGAGGGCTGTGTTGTGAATGGCTCCAGTATTCCCTCTCATCTGATTGTCAGAGGGGATTCTGGGTGGTGTTGTAATTCGAGCCCGGAGCACTATGCCAACGAGATAGTGACCCGAGTCTATATTGACATCTGACATGCTTCAAGGCTGAAAGGTGACGGCGTTCGAATAAGAGGTGGTCAATTTGGTTGAAAGGCATCCCTTCTGGAGAAGCCCTCGTATGTTTGTGGATCGCACTTCCAACAATCATTGTGTGCGATACTGCTAACTGCAGTTCGCGGTCCGTTATCATTTACATTTTGATGAAAGCTAGGGTAGCCAACGTATCGCCTGAATATGATCTGTCCCTACTTGACTATTGAAATATCTAACTATAATTTTGATATGAGACTTGAGACAAGCTTCGAGGGTCCGCTCAACAGCCTCGTAGGTATCCTTCTCCGACTCTGCAATCTCCTCTGTAGGGGCGTGAACGTTAATGAGACTTATATTTCTAAATTTGCCTCGCAAGCCCAGAGTGCATAGCCGTTCACTTATGTTTTCACAGGCGATAACAGTAGATTTCATTTTTGGCTGACTTAGATACCTACTCCGAGCAAATGATTTATTGGATGACCGCTTTAATATATGATGAAGTGAGTGGCTTTTTCCCAACAAATCGGTTCCTGTCCAGCGCATCTCTTGTAACGCTGTTACATCAGCCCTATATTGGGTTCGCAAATTGTTATTCCCTAGGATTGTCAGCCCTACCCGACCCCTAACCTGGACCAGTTGGTACAATTTGTCTCGTTTTTAAGCGCGGGCCACTCGACTTCATCCATCTCCGTCAGCAGTTTTTCATTAAGAAAGAACTCCCAGTGATCATCACGTGGAGGTGGCGATAGGGTTTGGTAGTAGAGCTGTTGATGTTGGTTCAGTAGGCGTTTCCAAGGTTTTATGCTTCATCGTGGGTACCAATCCACGTTTCGCACTGGGACCTATACTACCCTTTGACTGCCGAATGTAGAATGTAGTCATGTAGGGTATCAAATGAAAGGTATTGATTAGTACTTTTCAAAGCCTGCCTTTGTTTGGCAATTGTTGTAAAGGCGAGATTAAAAATGAAGGGGGATTGAAAATGAAGGTTTTTTAACGGACCGTTTCACAGAAACCACCCAACCGAAAAACCAGAAAAAATCAATAATTAGAATTATAAATGGAGTAATACATGCTAACCGTCAATACCGAAAGGAGTTTGCCTTGGGCCACCGGTTTGCTTCTCAATACTTTTCAGTTTTATGTGGGGATACTGCGCAATTACGAATTTCAGACACTACTCCGTTTTCATCGTTGTAGCTTTGGGAAAGTAGACTGTCACCATGTGTACGACTAATATATCATGCTTTGTACATATTGACAGTACTGCCCCCTTTTAGCCTGCCAATTCAGAGACTATTATTCTGTACCATTCCACCGAAGGAAACTTCGCGCAAGCCACCAGTATCAAGCTGAAAACTTGGCACCCCATTCCCCACTCCGCCCCCCCCCCCCCTCCATCTGCCGATGAGAAGGTTCTCGATGATTTACTGCTCACGAGTGAGTATTTGTTTTGGAAGTGATTTAGGTAGAATGCCCAGTCGGATGCCCTTTACCGCGCTAGTATAGCTAGGGGCATGTCTCCCTAACCTCCCGAGGTTTTCTCATTTTTGGGTTCGAGAGTTTGGGTTTCTCTGGAGCATTCCCTTCTTATGGGTTGATCTACACCCGGCTCTTCTTCGACTCCATCGTTGATGGCTAAGTTTCATCTTGTTGGGCCCCTTCCGTTTCCAGGCCTTCCTTTACAATGCTGAGGTAAGTTTCCTTTCTGACATCTTATACGCCAAAATTATACGTATCTTTGCTGGTCATTGCCATCTACTCAAGGACCTTAGTTGCTTGTGGGCTTCGCTGTAGTCGAATGTTGAGCTTATCTCCGATGCTTGACTTGCCCACTTCTTGTTTCTTGAGCGTTATGATCTGGTTTGTATTGCGGACTTATGCCCTCCTCTTCGTTTGCGGCGAGCATGAGGTCCCGGTTTCTTATTGTTTCTGTTATTTAGTTACCAATTACCCCTGACTGACACTCTCTAGACGCCCAACATTTTGTTAACACTAGGGTTTGAATCTGCTTCCTGATGTTCATTTTATAAAAAGCGACATATCTAAAATATTTTAAGCTTCCAACTCATTGAATTTTTTCTTTATAACTTTTTGTCGCATTCATTCTGAAAATAAACATTTACTTCCTGTTAACTGCTATTTGTTACTACTTTTCCACTTTTCTGGAACTGCATTTATTACGCTATATTTGATATTACCACGAGCTAGAAGCAAACCAGTTATAATTCCCTTGATCTGCACCTCAACGTTTTTTCGCAATTGATATGAAAAACGTGCACTCCATTAATGATAGTGCAGGTGCAAAATTACTGACCAACGACAATCTCTTTTACGAGCCCACAAAGAACGGAAATTGGACCCTCCGAAAGAGGTGAAGCCAACACAATGACATCTGACCCCTTCTTGTTGGTTCTTTAACTGTTGCAGTCACCGGGCTTATTCCCATTATTGTTGTTTTTGGCCTATTATACGTTTTTTCTGATACGTGAACGTAATCTTTACTGGTAGAAAGTGAAATCTAGGGCAAGGCCACCAACAAGTTCAGGTTTCTGGTTTTCGATTCAGTTTCAGTTTTTCATCGTTTGTCTCTACACTTTGGCTTCTTTCTGGGGCTTGGATCGTATATTTTACTTGAGTTATCTATGGGAATCTCTTTCAGATTTTCTTGGAACAAATCTTAAGAGATCTGTTGGAAGTGTACCAGTGGATACAATCTTTTTCAGAAGAAAAGAGCAAACTTTTATCTCTAATAAAAACTATAAGTATAAATTATAAATCGCAATGAAGTGTCGTCAAGCTGAAGGTAGGAGCAAATTAACGAGGTAGAAATATGTTGAGTAGATTAGATTGTGAACGTTTCCCGATAGTAAATTAGCTTTGATCTTGACGAATTATAGTAATTAAATCCTGTACACATAAATCAATGGAAAATTAATAAAATGATTGAAATAGATACAAAGATTAAAGACTTCGGAGACTTCGCCCTTCAAACTTTCAAAATAAAAAAGTTCTAATGAAAATATGAAGTATCTGAATATAACTATTATTTGCTGATCCAATCTTCGACCCAGCATTTTTTTATTATAGCACAAACTGTTACTATTCTTTAAGATTCAATTTAGCTTTTCAGAAGTGTTGTCTAAGGTGTTGATGATGGCCATGATGATGCGATG
Organism: Hermetia illucens; assembly: GCF_905115235.1. Taxonomy (NCBI): domain Eukaryota; kingdom Metazoa; phylum Arthropoda; class Insecta; order Diptera; family Stratiomyidae; genus Hermetia; species Hermetia illucens. The sequence continues at coordinate 28,739,614 of NC_051849.1, forward strand.
ATCATAGACCAAAGATGAGTTGATCATAGAGCGAAGATCATTTATCTTTTGGGTAATGGTATTTAAATCCGTTATCGTGATACCTCTTTCTTTGCCTGCAGATATTTTCGGTGATTTTTACTTATTATCAAAGAAGAAATTTCCGAAGAATGGAACATTGAGGACCATCTTGATGTAGGTAAAGAAAGTAAGAGTTCATTTGTGGTGTCGAGGTTTTCATTGAAGAAGAATCATTAATAGTTTGTGGAAAGTTATTACCCGAGGAAAATTACGCAATGAGGTGAAGAGCTTTAATGGGGAATTGTGAATATGACAATAAGATATCTTTAATTTTAACGAGCTGAGAAATATTTTCCACGAAATTAATAATTCAGTAATTGATTCTAATGATGGAAAAAAGATTAAAGGTGAAAAAGCTAATTAGGTTTCACTTCCGTTTGCTAAAATTGCTTGAGATGCGGTTACTGGAAATTCGCTAATTGAAATTGTAATCGATCACTTTGAAGAAAAAGCTTTAATTTCTTCTCTATTACTTATTAATATATATATGTATATATATTTTATTTTATGTTTAACACAGAGGTGTTAAAAATTCTTAGAAAGATACATCCAGGTCAACTCCGCCGTGTGAACATTAAAACTGGCATGGAAATAGTGTGGGATTCGCACCCATTAAAAAGCACCCCCATCTCTCTCCTGTCCTTGCCCGACGGAACCACCATTACTTCGCGGGGCGGGCTTGCTTTTCGTAGGCCTTCATGTTTCCAACTCTGCAGTCCTCCACTTCTCTGCTTCCTTCAACAGCTCCCTTCTGTTTTTAGGGTACAGCCTCTCCATTACTTTGCGCTCTTCTTGCGCGTGCTTCTCTCAGGAGCTGGGTTTCTATCCACACAATTATATGGATGACCGAAGTCCAGCTTGCCTCCGACCTGAGCATTCCCCGGATTAAGTTTTCGGGGCTCACGACAACTCCCAGGGACTCGCTCAGGCTTCTTCTCTCCTCCCGGAATCTCAGGTACTCAAACAGCACATGCTTTGGGTCCTCTGGGATCCCATGGCATCTGTAACAGTTTGGGGAATCATCCACACCGACACTATGCAGATACGTTCGGTAGCAACAACTGTGGCCAGTGAGAAACTACGTGAGGTGATAGTTCACTTCACCGTGTCGTCGGTCAAGCGAATCCCCAATATCAGGAATAAGCTTGTATGTCCACCAATTTTTCGACGACTCGCCCCACCATCGTTGCCAGAGTCTATGCGACTCCTCTCTTGCCGTTCGCCGGTGATTTGTTTCCGTTCCTGATTAACCCGCCTGCCTCCTTCCATACAGATACCGCATCTCTCTCGCTAACAGATCAATAGGAACCATCCCTGCGATTACGAACACCGCATCATCCGAACTAGTTCGAAATGCGCTGCATACCCTCAGAGCAATCAGACGATAGGCAAAAGTTATCTTCCTCCAGCTCTGTACGCTGTCCAAAGCCTCCGCCCACATTGGCGACGCGTACAATAATATGGATTGCATGACCCCAGCTATCAGCCATCAGCTGCTAGACTGTTTTGACCCATCTATGTTCGGCATCATCTTGGCAAGGGCCTTTGCGGCTTTTTCATAGGCGTAAGATATATGCCCTTTCAAACTCAGCCTGGCATCGAGAGTCACGCAAGGTATTTGATGGTCGGCTTTGATACGGTCAAATAGCTTCCAACCCGCAGACTGATCGTATTTCTTTTTTGGCGAGTTATAATGAGGATTTCCTCCGTCTTTTTCTACGCCAGGCTCAGTCCGGCCCCCTCAAGCCAGGACCTTACAGCCATGACCGACTCGGTGGCTCAAACCTCCACATCCTCCGGGAGTTTTGCAACAATCACTATGGCCACGTCATCTGCAAAACCGACCAACGTGGCCTCCTCTGTTATGGGAAGCAAGAGCACCCCGTAATATATCACATTCCGAACCTTGTGGTGTCCCCGCTGTAATGATGTATTCATTAGGCCCGTCGTCCCTCCCGTACCAGGGAGCTCTGTCCGAAAGATAACTCTCGATTAACTTAGCCAAGTAACCAGGTGCATTAATTCTAGCCAATGACTGCTTAATGCAGCTGTATGCTTGCAAACTCTCGCCTTTGAGGTATAGCAGCGCCGCATGCTTCGGTCACCGATCGCGTGATTCTCGATGCCATTTCGGTTACCGTGCCATTCAGGTTGTCATGGTCCCCCAGGGTTTCAGAGAACGCATCCTGCTCGAATGCCCTCGTCGTCCAGCCCGGCATCCCTGCTCCCTTTCTGCGAGCAATCAATCCGCCACCGGGCCCACCAGCGGTTTTAATAAAGATCCTTTGGTGATCGCTGTGGGTGTAATGCTCACTGACACACCAGGTAGTTTCCCTCGCCAATGCGGTGCTCACGTAGGTAAGGTCGACCATAGAGTCCATTCCTCTCATTCTGAACATAAATGAGTTTCCAACATTAGCAAGAACAGCATCCAGCTCGGCAAATGCCTTAAACAGGATACGTCCTCTCTCGTAGCCCACTCACAGGCCCTGGCATTGAAGTCACCCGCTATGATTTTCGGGGTATGACTCCTTGCATCCAGCACCAAATGATGCTGCATCTCCTCGTACTGCGCACGCGTTGCGCTAGGAGGGACGTAACAGCGGGATATGAATCCCGCCCAACTTTGCTGTCACGAAACCAACTTCCGGACGTTACCCGCCGCACGCCCTTATCGCTGCCTTACCGGCCTGGTCCTTGGTCCAGACACCATCACCGTAGTTGCGATGGGATTCACAAATAGTGACAATGTCAATTCCCTTCTCTCGGATGGTCTGTGAGAGGAGGTCTTGCGCCGCCTCACAGTTGTTGAGATTGATTTGAATGAATCTCATTTGGGCCTTGTATTTAGCTCTCTCCTGAACACCGGATATCTGCTACTGCCAGCAATGTGTCCGCTGTCGATGTCCTCCTTTCCTTCGCACAGCATGCATTTCGGGTCAGTTGTGCACTCACTGACGATCGATTTGACTGTCGATTCCTGTAGTCCCGAAGGCTCAAACACCTTTTCCAGTACTACGCAGACAGCCTCCTTCGTGGTGACCTCGTCGAAGTCCTTGCACTCGAGAGTTACCTCTGGCTCTTACTTAAGCCTGCTTGTCCCCAGCTACTTATTTACAAGATTAACTTGCGATATTCGTAGCTGATCCGCTGGGTCATGTTATTATCCGCAACCCATGACACGCGCTTGGTCGCATGCAGCTCTGCGTTTGCAACTCAGGTTAGGATAAACCTGGTACGCCAGGCCATATATATATATATATTTCTGTTAAAACAACTTAGTTTTTCTTAACAGAACTTCACTGGATGTTTACATAACTCAAAATGAGTTCCAAGCAACAGACAAAATGACAAAGGAAACTTTCAAATCAATCCCAATTTTTGTAACGAATTTTACATAAAATTCTAATTCATTGATGCAATTTCATCACATGGAAATTTAAGGTAATTTCTGCAATAATCCCAGATATTCGCATTATTTATGAAATACTTTCCTGAGTTCATTGAAATGGCAATTCAGTTGCAATAATCTCAATATTGATTCAGAAAATTTATCGATTCAAATGAAATCTACGCAGATTTTACGCTTGTAATACGGTTATTATCTATAAATTTGGTGTTGCTCCGTATTTTCGTGTATTGTTTCTCATCATTGTGGAAATCTATTTATAATTTTGAATTTAAATCTATTAGTAAGTTTCGCATTCGTTACACTCTTGCAATCTAATTATCAAAAATTTGTATTTCAGTAGTCTGTTTCCAATAAATTTGCAACGGTGAAGTTTGATTGATTTTATTTGATTGAAATGATGATGAAATGTGGGGCGAATAATTTTAGATTTTGAATTTGATGGTCATCATTTGATCATCATGATCAGTCATCACAATCACCGAAGAATATATGAATAAGAGAGAAGTCATCCGGGTCTTACTAGTAACAAGTATAAGAGGTCTTATTGCGCAAAAGAGTTGTTCCCTAAATCGGACAAGGCCTAGAGGCCTTCGTTGCAGGATCGCTGAGATGTGCTTCAACTTCCTCCAGGTCTTTCGGAAAAGCTCGCACTTCTCCTCAACTGTTCTGTGCCAAGTGGTCTCAGAGTAAGCCTTTCGCCGGCCACTCTCGGATACTTCATGGCATAGCCATCTATAGAGCCCTTTCTTAATGATCACAGGACTGACACTCTGATCAACGTACAACGGCTGGAAATTGTGTTGGGTCAGAATACTATGATGACATTGGTACTAACGAATGTTTGGAACTTATCAGTAACAATGACGATCAGTTTCCATGCACTATTCCCATGTTAAAATACCGAGAGAAAGTTGGCGAGGAACAGCTTTAACTTGATGTATTAAGTAGCATCGAGTTCATTGCTATCATCAGCAGAAGCAACGCTATTAAGATAGAGAAATTGAATAACACCTTCAATGCACTGTCAATTGATGTAGGAAGGAAGAGTGCGATGACTAAGACTGTGAACCTTAGGTTTGTTGGCAGTTATCTTGCCTCTCTTCCAATTCTAAATCCAAGACTTTTTGCTAAGGCTGACGTAATCGTGGTGTTTGAGAAAAGATGCTATGGTCCATTGAGCTTCTCCAAGCCTCTGAGCAAGGCAACGTGAAAGTCACCATCGACAGCGCGAAATACTACAGAATACAACCAAGCCGAACTTTATTTCCAATTCATATTCACATTTTGCGTCATCTTATACCGCACTATTATTATTATTCTGTTAAGGGAAAGTCGCACCGCATCCTTGAAGAACTATTGTGCCCCTTTTACTGGTTATAGTGTACCTATTGATCATAGTATCTCAAGCAGGCCTGTAACCGTTAGGAACTTTAGTATGTTCCCCACTTCCAGATGTTTCAGCTTTGCATCTGATATTAAGTGTTCTCCCAGATGTATCGACCTACTTTGCACAAGCGCCGGACACTGTCCCAGGACGTGCATAGAGATTTCGTCCTCCTCCTCACAAAACCTGCAGGCAGTGTCCGTAGATATCCCTAGCTTCCCTAGGTGATGGTTCAGCCAACAATGACCAGTGAGAATTCCCACTATGATTCGGAGGTTCTTTTTGGTGAGGTTTAAGCAATCCTTTGTACGCATGGGTTCGTATCCCCCAATAAGCACCCTGGATTGCTCCATCCCTGGTAGGCCCGCCCAATATAGATCCCTCAACCGTTTCTCCTCGTTTCTTAGATTCATAGCCATGAAACCGTTTCCGATTCCACAGAAGGGTTCTAGCCCGTGGAAAGGCATCCCTGCTCCCTTCTTGGCTAGTTCATCCGCTGCCTCATTGCCTTCCAACCCAGCATGGCCTGGAACCCAAAGTATCCAGACCTTGTTGGACGAGCCGAGTGTATTCAGTCTCTCAAGGCATTCCCATACCAGCTTAAAGTTCACCTAGTTGGACCTAAGTGCCTTGATCGCTGCTTGGCTATCGGTGAGAATAGCTATGTTCTGCCCCCCTGTAGTTCCTTTGCGGATTAAAGGAGGCACATTTGTCTATGGCGTAAACTTCCGCCTGGAATATGCTAGTGTACCTGCCCATTGGCTCGAAGTACATTTTCCTTGGACCAATGACACCGGCACCCGCTTCCTCTGCTGTGAGGGATCCGTCAGTGTACCAAGTAATCAGTTGCTGGTTTAAGCCGTATGTCGCAGCCACGCTCTCCCAGTTTGCCTTGTTACTCCAACGTGTTTCAAACTTCTTATCGAAGTGAAACCTCGTTGTCATGTTGTCCCTCGGTATCAGTAATTCGGGATACCCCCTAGAAAGGATATCAATCTTTCTTCGATTTAGGCAGCTCCCGCCTCACTCATACTACCGGCCATCCTGAATATTGATCTCCTTGCCTGTATCTGTATGTGCAGATGGAGAGGGGTTAATCCCAGAAGGACTTCCAGGGATGCCGTTGGGCATGTCCTCATTGCCCCCCTGATACACACGCATGCCAGCCTTTGGAGCTTATGTAATTCCCTGGCTTGTGTGCTAAGTTGGGTTCTTTCTGCCCAGATTACCGCTCCATAGGTAACCATTGGCCTTGCTATTGCAGTATATATCTAAAGTAGTATCTTCGGGCTGCAACCCCATTTTTTTCCTGCTATGGATCTGCAAGTCATCAGAGCCCTCGTGGCTTTCCGACAAGTGTTTCCGACATGTGTCTTCCAGAGTAATTTTTGGTCTAGCGTGATTCCCAAATATTTTACCTCTGTTTTTCGTTTCACCTCAATATTATGTAGGGGTATGTAGGGGATTACGCTTTAAAACGTTAGTTCTAATATAGTTGTCTATGACCTTCTCCACCGTTTTGAGTGCGAACGATGTTAGGCAGACTGGTTTGAAAGATTTAGGGTGAAAAGGATCCTTTTTATCCGCTTTGGGAATAAAGACCACTTTTGCCCGTCTCCATGCCCTTGGTATGTAACCCAGTGTAATACTCCCCCTTACCACTCTCAGAAGAGACTCTAAGATAATTCCTAGGCCTTTCTGGATAAGTGCTGGGAAAATGCCATCTACTCCGGGAGATTTCATTGGTTTAAAAGTTCCCAGTGCCCATCTTAGCCTAGCTTCTGAGCATACCTCTTTTGCTAGTTTCTAGCTCTCTTTCTTCCCCTTTTATTCATTGTTAGGGTGTCAGGCAGATTGTTGTCGCCTGCCGCCGAGGGGTAGGACCCCGGGAAATGAGTTCTGAGAAGCAGGTGAAACCTGTCCTCCTCATTCTCGGTCAGTGTCCCATCTTTCTTTTTCAAGCAGACAGAGGATATTCCCCCGTCTTTGGCTACAGCTTTGTGCAGCCTGGTTGCTTCTGTGATCTGTTCAATCCCTTCACAGAATTCCCTAAAGCTGTTCCGTTTTGCTTCCCTGATCGTGTTGCTATACGCAGTCAGTGCATTTTTATACCTCCGCCAGTCCCCGGTTTGTTTTGCCCGGTTAAAGAGTTCTCGTACCTCTGTTCTCATTCCTAGAACCTAGCCAGTTCTTGTTCCACCATGGTACATACCTTGATGACTTGACTGTCTTGGCCGGACAGCTGGCCTCATATGCGTCAATAACGATTGTGTTGAGGAGGACAACTGCCTCTCGAGTGCTCCTTCCGGCTTCCAATGAGACTTGGATAGCCACAAGGTTCCCGGTTAAGAACTCTGAAAGACATATGTATTTTAAATTACGTTTGAGAATTATGTAAGCTCTTGGAGTCCCAAATTACCTGCATGTCTCCTCCTTGCAGACCGCGAATCTGCCCCCAGTACACCCAGGGCTCCTGAGCCAGCACTATTCCAATGTTCTCCTTGGAATTTGCTCTCGCAATCACTGCAGATGCAGCTCTCGCATGGTGAAGGTTTATCTGGGCTATCTTAGTGCTGGCTATTGGCTCCGTTATTATTTGGAGCTCTTCTCCACTGTCGGAGTGTCACCCTTCTCCTCCGACATGGCGCTTTCCTGCGCGTCGCCGTCCACCCCGAGCCCTAGGAGTCCCAGGTCTAGGTCGTCCAGCTTCTGCTCTTCACTGGGCAGCAGGTCTATTTCCCTGGTTGATCCAGTTCTTTCCGCCTCTATGGCTTCCGCGACTTCTTCAGGGACCTCGGTAAGTTTTCCACCCGATGCCTCCTCCGAGGTCTCTTTCCTTGGCTTTTCCTTGTGCACATGCACGGGTATGTTGCCAAATCGGTAGTTGATATGACAGCTCCGACGTTTAATTGCCTCCAGGGATTGGTCGTCTACCCCGATCGTGAGGAGTTTACCCTTGCCCTCCATCTTGCTTCTGAAGACTCTCCATAGTCGAGTATGGAGATCTTCATTCTGGGCAATTAGGCGGCATTTGGCAGAAAAACTGGCTCCTGGTATATCATCCCCAGCACATGTTGACAGTTCTACCCCTTCCCAGCCTTGCAATCTAGGAACTATGGTTCTAACCCATTCTGCTGTACATTCCGTCGCGCAGTCCACCAGTATAAGGCCTGGTCGAAAGCGTATCCCGGTGAACCCTGCTTGACGACAAGTTCGTCAATAATTTCCTGTTCCTCCCGAGTGAGTATTTGCTCGGGAAACCTTTTTGGCAGTATGGCCAGTCGAATGCCCTTGACCGCACTAGCATAGCTAATGGCGGGCTCCCTGGGTCCTGCCTTCACTCCTGACCTGCCCGGGTTTTCTCCTCCCTTGGATTCAGGACTGGATTTTTTGGAAGCATTCCCTTCATGGGGGCTGATCTCTGCTGCTCCCCGTTTTCTCGGCTCCGGTAGAGATGGCTTAGGTCTGTCCTGCGCCTTCTTAAGGGCCTCTTCTGTTTTCAGGCCTTCCTTCAGATAGCGCAGGTACCATTTAACCCCGGCGTCACTGAGACCTGTCTCCTTCCTGACGTCTGTTATATTTATCTCAGACGTGCTTTTGCTGGTTCCTGCTCTTTGAGCAGCGGTGTTCGTTAGCTGTAGTCCACGCAGTATACCAATGCTCACCTTGGATCCACTACTTGACGTCCCAACTTCTCCCTTCTTGGGTGTAGTCACCTGGCTCTTAGTAATTCGGAGACGTGCCTCCGTCTGATTAACCAGTTTTGGTGCGGTACGGGGCCCCGCTTTTTTGGTTTTTGTTTCTTTACTTGTTTTGTACTCATTTGATTCCCACGAGTATGGGGGTTGAGAGGTCCGCCGTGCCATAGCCCCCGGTAAGGTCTAACTTACTCACTGAGGTGACCAGATATCAGTGAGGCTCCCTTCGAATACAGTCCGTTACCCCCGACTGCAAACTATCCAATGGGCACGGTTCGCATGACACCCTGGATTGAGGGAGGTGTTTTTCGACTCCCCAGTCTAGATCCGTAGCGTTTTGTTAATAGTAGGGTTACCTCGAACAGGGTGTGGCTATCACCACTCAGTAACGGTCTTGGTAGACGAGAGGCTTGACCCCTGAAAAGGCACACACCGTCCCAGAGGAGAGACAGCTCATCCTTAGAGAGAGATAGGTTGGCCTCAGGGAGCTATGTTCCCCATCAGTCTATCCTGCAGTGCACTGCTTGACCCCTATATCGCTCTAATTATAGCTATTAACTTTTCCTCTGGAGGAGAGCATTTCAGATAAACTTTCAGTTTACGCTGTAAAAAATATTTAAATTTATTTTTTATTATTTTTAATTACAAAACACAAGAAGTAAACTAGTTCACCCTCAGATTGATGAGGAAGTAAGTTAAGCCTTAGATTTAAAACTAAGAAAAGAGGCAGAATCAATTTAAAGCGCGTTGTACGTCCGGGGTAAACTTAGGATCGGGTAGCTAAAGTAAATGTCGAACACCGCGACGGGGACTTAAAAAATGTTCCCACTATGTGCACTACGACAGGCTGTATGGGAGGGGAATTGGCAAAGCAAGCCATCAGCCAATTACAGAAGTTGGACAGTGTACATATATCAAAGAAAATCCGGTGTTGTTGCAGGGAAGTGAGATTGAAGGTGCGCAGCTGTAGCGGATAGTCCACAGAGGAAAGGTTTTTTTTTATGAAGAGGGTCCGGGTGAATTTGTGTTGTACAGCTTCGAAAGTGCAACAGTCATGATTGTAAAAGGGGGACCAGACTATACAGCAATATTCAAAAATGTCTTTCGCAATGAAGCTGGAAGGGAGGATAAATGTAGGATAAAACCAGATATTTTGGAAGCTCGATCAACAATGTCAACGAAGTGGGAATTGAAGCCGAGTTTGTCATCGAGTATTATACCTAGGTCTTGCAAGGAGGTCAGTAGTGAAAGGGGTTGGCCACCAAGAGAATAGGAGCAGGATGTTTGGTATGGTTTAAGAGGATAGCATATTCAGTGGCATTTGCTGACATCTAGTGTCAGTTTGTTAATCAAGCATCAACCGTCCAAAGTATCAAGGTTGGTTTGCAAGAAAGCACAGTCAGCGGCAACGAAACTCTCGACAATTTTGGAACAAGAGGAGAGAAGAGAGATGACAGAAAATCTCTGTTCTTGAGGATAGGCATGATAAGAGCCTCTTTCCAAAGATGAGAAAAGTATTATTTTTCAAGACTTTTATTGGAGCAAGGGAATTGTGTTGTTTTCAGTTAACAAGGAAGAGGCTAGGAAGTTCGTGAGGACCTGGTCTGACATTGATGTCAGGATTAATAATGAGGAACTCAACTAAGGAAGGCGTAAGGAGAGGAATGGCCAAAGATCTGTAGCAGACTGGATCAAGTAGAGGTGTATTGGACGAGGAAGTAAACACGGAAGTTGGCAGTGGAGTGGATAAAATTGATGGAAGAAAAGAGAGATTGGGTGGAATTGCAGAAATGGTGAATTTGGGACCAAAACGATTTCACGTTGCCGCGAGCAAGTTCAACCTCAATCCTCAGCAAGTATCCTTTCTGCGCATTTTTAATCATCATAATGGAGCGAATAGCTTTGAAATGAGTAAGGTCGCATCATTCTTCAAAGCCCGAAACTTCCACCGTAGTGCACATTTTAGGCGGATGTTATTAAGAATTTCCGAGGTAATCCAAGTTGGATAAGACCGTAAACAAGTAGGAGAAGAGAGGACATAACAGGAGACGAAATCGGACAGGATATTAGAAAAGTAACTAAGAACTAACACGCTAAGGTTGAACTGCGACCGTCGAAGTTAGCTTTGCGGAACTTGAACTTGGTAGATTCACGGGCAGTTTTGGAGTTTGAAAGGGGGAGCTCTCTTTCTTCTAAAGCAGGCCTAGACGGATACCGGTTGTCACGCCATTGGTGATGTAAATTGGAGCTACGATGAAAATTCTTTCATTGAAATTGCTAGAAAACTATACATCTATTCTCATCAGGCCTGGGGCTGGGTGTTAATTAAAATGGGTGCTGCTTCTACAGAAGAGTCCATTGACACATTCCTTTGATAAAGTAGATGTTTTAAACTTCTCAATTTGATGGTAGATTTCTTGACATAAACCACAACGTTGGGACTAACATGAGGAGACTTATCATGCAGTAGAAGAATCTTTTTGTCTCTGAAGCAGTAACTAAATCAACTAAATCTTATTTGTTCACTTAAGGTTTCATTTCATCCTTTGGGATCAGCAATTAATAATAATCAATGCCTGTTAATGGCGTTTCTAGCAAAAAGGTTTTAGGAATTAAAATAACACCGCCTCCGTAGCGTAAGATAAGTTCAAATTTTTTTGCGTTGCATGCTAACCTTTTACACCTAAAGGGGAAAAAACATTAACTCCGCCAACGCATTTCAAGTATCACCAGAACTTTTCGAGAAGTTTGTACTCTTTCTCTTCTATTGTGGCATTTGTCACTCGTCGGTCATTTCGGGATAGTGTTGAAAGGCGGCCTATACCGCAAAGAAGTTCTTCGTTAAATATTGGCTCTTGATGGCACGATGTAGGCTTTATAACTTTATAACTTTCAAATTACAGTGATGATCATGCTATATATATAACTGTACTGTGTTTAGCTTCTTCTCTAAAGCCATAGGCCCGAGATTCAACGAGAGCAGGCAAATGTCATCAGCGTAGTGGTCTGGATATGTCTTATGCAGAACGCTAGTGGACTAAACTTAGGGACTTCAAATTTCTCTGAGATTTTATCTTGATGCAGCGACTGGCATTTTGCCGACATATCTCCTTCTTCCTCTTTAATATTTATCTCATTCAATCGCGGGTTAGGCTAGTCTCCATTGATGGTCGTTCTTTTGATCATCGAATTCTACGGTGCAACCAATCTTTACCAGTGTGAATTATATGCCCATGCCATCGAAGAAGCTTCTCGCGCGATACTTCTACGATTGGTGGAACTGCATTAAGATCGCGAATGGCCTTATTTCGCTCATCTGCAAAAAAGATATTAGCTGCAGAACGCTACTTTACCCAACTTGCGCTGATGCGTACAGCAATTTCATAGGGCATTTCAGCCTTATCTGAGCTCCAAATGTCGAAGGATGAACAATTTCTTCCACTGAAATCTGCATTCTTGCCATTATAAGTTGCTTTGATAATAACTGATAACTTTTGCAGAATGCCTCTCCCGCGTTTGTTAGCTACTACCATTGCAACGCTAGTGAATAAACAAATACTCATCTTGCCAATATTAGCGTTTTTCCTGGCAATTTCTCCATTCTCTGAACAATATCCCACATATCCAAGATTTACGAGTAACTCTGTTGAAACATGCAATTAATTTGGCCATGAAAACGTCATTAATGAATGGGGGAGATCATAGCTTCTAGCTGCATTTAATAATAATAATAATCGTTGGGGGCCTTGAATTGTGTTAGAGAACTTCATTCAAGACCGTAACGGCACACTACAGTAGTATACTGTAGGAGGCAATGTGATCACTATTGCACTCGCCCGAGATTATTACCTTGATTTGACTAAGGTACTCATTCATAGCTGACATCAAATTACGATGCAAATCCTACTGCCACCAATGAGACTTGAACACCGATCTTCCGTACGACAGCTTTGTGACTCACTCAGCTATCTGGACACTATCCTTTCCGTAAATCGAGCTCTGGGCTAAGCCAGTAACTAATGTCGTTAATTGTTAATCTGGCTTTTCCAAACTCATACTGGCGATCTGAAATGCCTTCTTGCTTCTCAGCAACTGGGGGCAAGTTATTGTAGATTATTCACTGGAATATTTTCCCCATGGTTTCTAAGAAACATATGGGTTCATAGCATGATGACTCCCCTTAAGGTTTGCCAGCCTTAGGCAGCAGTACCAACTTCTGTCGCTTCCATCCTAAGGAGATATTCTCTTGGCCATGCATGGTTAGAACATGGCCCTCCTTGGAAAATATTGCCTTTTTCCTTGCATTTTTTGCGCTAATCCTATCGATCAATGCCACTGTCTTTGCGAAGTCGTACGAAGTCTCTACAATGCATTTTTTTTAAGTTCCACCGATTTAAATTGTTCTTTTAAGGAAGCATAGCTTCTCATCTGGATGTTGCTTCGTCGAGACCTGTTCACTGTATATAGTCCTTATGCTTCGGGACACGTAGTGTGACATTCCCCTAAGCTGAGTTTTTTAGCTCAAGCTGGAGATCGCTCCTCAGCAGATCGGACCTTGCTGATGTTTTTGCCGAGATCTTTTTCATCGGGGTCTGCTTTGACATTTTTTAATACCTCCGCTCTCCATGAGGGAGATAACAATTACCTCTTTTTTCTTGGAATTTTTTCCGCGGTTCAAGAAGACCGTAATGGCTTTCGTCAAGTTTTTGAAGGCTAGGTGCACGCTGTCCTTGATAAATTTGGACAGCTTCACGATTATCATTCCAAGATGCACGAAAAGTAGCTCCTTTGGATCAGAGCTCCATTTTCTATTAGTGTTAATCAGATTATTCCTTTAAAATATTTCTTCGTCCTTAGCATTTATTAAGCTTCTGTGAGCTTTATCTTTTGCCGTTTTTGCCATCGATTACCATCTTAGATCTGACAAGTTTCTCTTGAATGGGCCGTATACCTGGAGCACCGTCTGAGGTCGCCCTCTTGGATAAATGCGCTGGGTGTCGAAACTACCTTCATCTGGAAACTTTGAGTTCCAAGCCATATTGAGAAGACAATGAGGTAGCGGATGATCTGGGAGGGGAAGGGGCAGAAGCTGCCTGCATACTCTGTAGACTTAGAGGTTAATGCATCTGAGAGAATACTTACTACAAGAGGAGAGATTAATACATTTAGAAATAGGAAACTTCCTAACATTCCTATCGGTTATAGATTTGATTGACATATTATAATCCTCAAAGAGGAACAATTGTTCTTTACGAAACAGTGCACCTTCATTTGATAGTATTATTTAAATCCTTTTGCGAATCAGCTTAGAATAATTTGCCATTAATCTGCGGCTTTTTTTGGCTTGGTGTATAAATCATACTCTATGTTGCCTTCAATTAAATCAAAACCGTGTAAGAATACTATCAATAATGAAGCTTCCCTCCTTGGACCATTGAAATCCAACAAACGTGAAATATTCAACCGAGGACCGCATGTTGAGCTAACAAAATAGTTCGAATATTTCGTGGTAGCTTCCTCGCTTACATCGCCACCGCGATCAATCAAAATGCCAAATTCCTCGCCTTTCCATTACTATCTTAACCCAAACGCACGTTTTCCTAACATAAAAGGTGAATCTGTTTTTCATCAATTCAAGAACTAAAGACACGATGAAGCAGCAACAATGGAGATGGCGACGGAGTCAATATGATGAGTGTGTCGTGACTCCTTTAAAGATGATTGCCTGAAAATGAAACTATCGATCAATTCACTTGAGAATTCAACAATTCATCGTCTTCGTCGCATTATTATTAGCACAACACCAGAGCTCACCAGCAACCATCACATCAGCTCCCGCTGAAACCAAAACGGCCTTGCTCTTCTATTCCAAGTGCAGCTTGCTGCAACTTTCACTTCTGCCAATCCTGACTGACGCTGCAACCAGCTCGTCACGCCGCCATATTGAATTTGCATTGCAAGTAGTCAAGGAAACGCAGCGGCAGAATCGATGCACCGCCAACATGCTGGATTAAAACAAGAAATGGCGAAGTGAGCTGCGCTTAATCGGGCCGGTCCAGTTACATATTAAACTCAATGCAGACTATTAATCTCCATATTCATGCGAATGGTGGCACCTGAACCAGATTCAAATTGCGATTTCTGGTTTAGCCACGCGAAATAGGCTGATCACATTAGCCGCTTCCTACTCAGTCTAGAAGTGGAAGAATGCGAGCGAACTGATAGTAGCGACAAGTGGATGGCATTCGGAGTGACCACGGAGGCAGCTTAGGTGCAGGTGATTTAATTGGAATTAGGGAAAATGATATGCAATTTATTCATGAGGTGAATGCCAATCGCTACTAATAAAGCTATTTAATGCTATTGTAATTGGGTTGCTACTGGCTTATTGGCGGGGGATCGTTTGAAATTAAATCTCGCACTTCAGTCACTTTTATATTAATGGCTAACAGTGGCAATGATTACATTGTAATGCTTTTGAAAAATCTTGCCTCCTCGTTTGAAACCTCGTAGAAAACAAACTCTATTGAAATTGAAACGAATTCTTATCTTCTATTGAGGGCACTTGGCGCAGAACAGTGGAGGTCTAGTGCGAGCGCCTCGGGAAGTCGTGGGAGGGAGCTGAAGCGCGAGCAATGGCGCGTAGGTGTGGTTATCGCGCCATACCCCACCGATGGGTGAAGGGCAACCACATATGGCGAGATAGCCCAATTTGCGCTTTGCACTAAGACTTGTGTACACCTTTTTCCGACTCTCCCTCTTAAAATATTCAAAAGACCTTTCTCGGCAGGCTCCGTCGAATCCTCTCGTCTTTCTTAAGATTTGCCTTCCTTTTACTTTTCTGTATATAACATATTGTTTTCCACTGTGGAATATCGCGGACATATTAACAATAATAATTTGTATTATAGCCATGTCTTCTTTCTTCTTTTTCTAGCATAGATATTGCCCTTATAGACTTTCCGGGTGGGATGATTTTCATCCATACGGATTAAGTGACCCGCCCACCGTAACCTATTGAGCCGGATTTTACCCACAACCGGACAGTCATGGTATCGCTCATAGATTTCGTCATTGTGTAGACTACGGAATCGTCCATCCTCATGTAGGGGGCCAAAAATTCTTCGGAGGATTCTTCTCTCGAACGCGGCCAAGAGTTCGCAATTTTTCTTGCTAAGAACCCAAGTTTCCGAGGAATGCATGAGGACTGGCAAGATCATAGTCTTGTACAGTAAGAGCTTTGACCCTATGGTGAGACGCTTCCAGCGGAACAGTCTTTGTAAGCTGAAATAGGCTCTGTTGGCTGACAACAACCGTGCGCGGATTTCATAGGACAAATTATCAACGGTCTCAAAATTGTATTCTCCTATCCTTATTCTTCTTCGTGTTTGTGTTTGACCAGTGCGGTTTGATGTTGTTGGTTGATTCGTCTTCGGTGCTGACGTTGCCACCATATATTTTGTCTCGCCTTCATTGATGTGCAGCCCAAGATCTCGCGCCGCCTGCTCGATCTGGATGAAGGCAGTTTGTACGTCTCGGGTGGTTCTTCCCATGATGTCGATATCGTCAGCATAGGCCAGTAGTTGGGTGGACTTGAAGAGGATCGTACCTCTTGCATTTACCTCAGCATCACGGATCACTTTCTCGAGGGCCAGGTTAAAGAGGACGCATGATAGGGCATCCCCTTGTCGTAGACCGTTGTTGATGTCGAAAGGTCTTCAGAGTGATCCTGTTGCTTTTATCTGGCCTCGCACATTGGTCAGGGTCAGCCTAGTCAGTCTTATTAATTTCGTCGGGATACCGAATTCTCCCATGGCCGTGTACAGTTTTACCCTGGCTATTCTATCATAGGCGGCTTTAAAGTCGATGAACAGATGGTGAAACTGTTGTCCATATTCCAACAGTTTTCCATCGCTTGCCGCAGAGAGAAAATCTGATCTGTCGCTGATTTTCCTGGAGTGAAGTCTCTTTGGTATGGGCCAATGATGTTCTGGGCGTATGGGGCTATCCGGCCTAGCAAGATAGTGGAGAATATCTTATAGATGGTACTCAGCAACGTGATACCTCTATAATTGCTGCACTGTGTGATATTTCCCTTTTTATGTATGAGACAGATAATGCCTCGTTGCCAATCGTCAGGCATTGATTCGCTGTCCCAAACCTTGAGCACAAATTGATGAACCACTTGGTGTAACTGGTCGCCTCCATATTTAACCAATTCGGCTGTAATTCCATCGGCTCCTGGCGACTTATGATTTTTTAGCCGATGAATTGCACGGACTGTTTCTCCTAAACTTGGTGGTGGCAGTATTGGTCCGTCGTCTTCAGTTGGCGGGACCTCCAACTCGCCGATGTTCTGGTTGTTCAGTAGCTCATCAAAGTACTCAACCCATCGCTCTAATATGCCCATTCTGTCGGAAATCAGATTTCCCTCTTTGTCTCGGCAGGATGAGCATCGAGGTGTATAAGGCTTCATCCTGCTGACTTGTTGGTAAAACTTCCGAGCCTGGTGCGGTTGCTCCCTGTACTTTTCTAGTTCACAGACTTGTTGGTTCTCCCAGCCTTCCTTTTTCCGTCTGTGAAGTCGCTTCTCCGCTCCACGGAGTTCGTGATAAGTCTCTGCGCGTGCCCGCGTTCTTTGAGAATGCAACAATACTCGGTATGCGGCATTCTTCCGTTCCGTTGCTAGCTTACATTCATCGTCAAACCAGCCGTTCCGACTCCTTTTGCGGCTGGGGCCAAGTATGTTTGTGGCCGTATCCATGATAACGTTCTTCAGGTGGTTGTGAAGATCATTTGATGATACTTCATCTCCAGGTCCTCTGTTGACTGCGGTTATTGCGGCATCCATTTCCTTCTTATAGGTGTCGCGGAGGGTTGTGTTGTGGATGGCTTCAGTGTTCACTCTCACCTGATTGTCAGAGGGGATTCTAGGTGGTATTGTTATTCGGGCTCGAAGCACCATGCCAACGAGATAGTGATCCGAGTCTATATTGGCCCCCCTATATGTTCTGACGTTCATCAAGGCTGGGAGGTGGCGGCGTTTGATCAACACGTGGTCAATTTGGTTGAAAGTGGTCCCGTCTGGAGAGGCCCTCGTATGTTTGTGGACCGCTTTCCGCGCAAAACAGGTACTTCCAACAACCATTTCGTGTGACCCTGCTAATTGAATGATCCGCAGTCCGTTATCATTTGTTTTTTTGTGTAAGCTATGGGAGCCAACGTATCGCCTGAATACGGGCTCCTTCCCTACTTGGCTGTTAAAATCCCCAAGTATGATTTTGATATCATATCTGGGACAGGCTTCGAGGGTTCTTTCTACTGCCTCGTAGAAGGTATCCTTCTCCGACTATTCAGTCTCCTCTGTAGGGGCGTGAACGTTTATGAGGCTTATATTTCTAAACTTGCCTCGCAAGCGCAGAGTGCATAGCCGTTCGCTTATGTTTTCAAAGCCGATAACAGCAGGTTTCATTTTTTGGCTGACTAAGAAACCTACTCCGAGCACATGGTTTACTGGATGACCGCTATAATATATGGTGTAGTGGCTCTTCTCCAGGAAACCGGTCCCTGTCCATCGCATCTCTTGCAACGCTGTTATATCAGCCCTATATTGGGACAGGGTATTGGCTAGCTGCTCATCAGCTCATCATCAGCTCATCAGAGAGCGCACGTTCCTTCATCCTTCTCCGTCTGCAGCTTTTCGTCAAGAAAGAGCTCCCAGCGGTCACCACTTGGAGGTGGAGATAGGGTTTGGTAAAGAGAAGACGAGGCAGATCTTGCCTAAGATGGAGCGATGGCGTAGGCCAAGACGTCAGACAGCTTTTAGGGATATCGAATTGGTGGACCTCGGCGCAAAACCGGGATGTCTGGGGTTCCTTATTAAGGCAGGCCTAGACCGGATACCGGTTGTTGCGCCGTTGATGATGATGATGATTATATCCATGTAGAAACGGAAAATCGGTCCGCTTTATGTTGGTCAATTTTTTGGGGTGTTCCTTGATGCGTGCCAGGATAATTTCAGCTCACATCTTTGCGGCCGAAGTAAGCACGCAAATACTCTCCTAATTATCGTACTCAAGAGGAAGGTGCTTCTTCGGAATCTTAACCATCATTCCTCCCTTCCATTCATTGTGAAAATTTCAGAATCCTCGAATTTACAATTTACGATTGGATGTAGTAGCTCTGCAGAGACTTCTGGTGTTACATGAAAAATTTCGGCAAAGAGATCGTCGCGACCGGTGCCTTTATTCCACTTCAACGTGTTGATGGCGAAAAGGAGCGGCAGTCTGTGTACGCATGCTATGGTGCGATATCATCCAGAAGAAATGCAACATGATGGATTGTTATCCAATTCAGAATCGTGGTAAAGTATCCCTTCGAGCTCTTCACTTGATCATCATAGTGGATGAGAAGACTATCTTAGAGATGCTACGGTGGACCATTGAAAGGAGAAAGTAGTTGAAAACTCTATTGATGAGTAGCGCTGCGCAATTGTGGTGTCCCTTAAACTGGACCAGAATTTTATAGTCAATATTTGGCTCGCAGGTAAAGATAGCGCTTCCTGCGGGAGTGTGAAATCAGACTCGCCTCAGCTCCCACTTGTTTTACTAGAGCACAAAAGCATAGTACGGTAAGTGTCGCAAGAGAAAGAGGAGTACTCACCAGAGTTTTACCAAGGCAATTCGTTAGGATCAGCATCTTGTTGCTGAAGAAGGTGCGCACATTTCAGAAACCGATTTTAGGCGAATAAGACGTAGCCGCGAGATTAGTCCCTATTTGAGGCGTTGGGATTTAGGTAGAAATAGGCGTTGAAAATTTTCAAATTGCTAGCCTACATATTACGAGCTGAACGTGTTCTGGAGAGCCAAGTACGATGATAGTTCCTTACTCTGAGATTGAAGAAATTCATCAAGAATTTCTCCAAACTCGAAATCTGTGCTCCCTTAAATAAGTGCAAAAACCTTCACTCGGAAAAGACACAAGTTCACAAGCGGGGTCGGCCTGGCGTGATCGGTTTCGCCATTTGCCCCTATCAAATGCCTGACTAGGATGTAACCTCGAGGCTTTTAAATCCCCATCCAGCATATCAAGCCACTTTTGTTTCGACCGGCTTTTTCGCCGTTTACCATCGACTTCGATGTTCAGACCAATATTGGCAAGTGAATTCTCATTAGCTTGAATTATGTGACCATTCCATCGAAGACGTCTCTCTCGTAATTTTTTCACGATCGGTGCAATCCCATATCGATCGCGGATATCCTCATTTCGGATGTGATCGAAACGTGTCACACCACTAGTCCAACGCAACATCTTCGTCCCCATCACTGCAAGACGCCGTTCATTGTCTTTTATAGTCCGCCAACACTCAGAATTTGAATCGCTCAATTCTGGGCAGGTCACTGCCATTGATAGTGATAGTGCCTGTTTTATGGAGATCGGTCGTCAGAAATTTGCTTTTATTCAGACTAAATCTGAGACCGTGTTGCATGGGGAGATCATTCCATTTTTGGGCAAGTTGCTCGAGATCATTTTTGCAATGAGACGCCAGGAAAACATTGTTATTATATTATATTATTATTAGCAGTGTATAGAGTAGCAGTGTATAGAGCGCTGGACGTTGGATGTCCTGTGTGACGGAGTCCATAATCAGAACAAAGGGGAGTGGTGAGAGGGTGCTTCCTTGATGAACACCAACACATATATGAAACGGTTTTGATACACAAAGTAGTTGAACCTATCGCACGAGTTCTTCTGGCACTAAGTATTGTCGTAGAGCATACCAAATTAATTCTCTATGAGTAACCACGTAGCGTATATTGCATCAGTACTTTCAGAGTTTTTGATAGGTTCGGCATAATTTACGGTTATTTCAACGATTTCGCAATACGGTTGTCAAGAATCTGTTCAAAAATCTTCATGGTACTGAACAGGAACTAGATCGGACGGTTATTTGAACATTCCGCTGGACTATTTTTCTTTTTAAGGTTTTGTGTGAAACAAAACCTTATTAGAATGGTGACGGTGTCTGTCTGTCCGTCTGTCCGTCTGTCTGTCTGTCTGTCTGTCTGTCTGTCTGTCTGTCTGTCTGTCACACCCGATTTATTCGGAAACGGCTAGACCGATTGTCACGAAAATTGGTGAGAGTATGTAATCTGGTGATCCCTTTACATGCAGTAAGTGGCGCCATCTTACGTTAAGTTTAAGGGGGGCTCTCCGTACATGTGAATGGAGGGTGCAAATTTTTTTTTTACAGAATGTAGCCAAGTAGGGTATCAAATGAAAGGTCTCAACTAGTACTTTTCGAATCTGGTTCAATATTTGATATTAGATGAAACATAGGGGAGTAAGGGTTGAAAATATGACCCACAAAAAGTGTAACAGGTCTCGTTCTCAGAACCTATCCAACCGAAAAATCTGGAAAAAATCACAGTGGTGCATCTCTACGAAATCTAGGCCTCAAAATATATCCGGTTCCGATATCTGCACAAATAAAGTTAATAATAGTATATTTCCACATTTTAGAAATTTACCCGGCACCCCCCCCTTATGTTCATCCCAGAAATACAAAATTTGGCATGAGTGTAACGAAGAATATAATGCATAGTTTGGTCAAGTTTGAAGAAAATCCAACTATTATTAACAAAGTTATTGGGGGTGAAACTTTACAATTTTTTGTGAATTTCGTGCACTTTACAACCCGCATGACGTCATCATCACATATCAATTCGTCAATTCCACAACGAAATGAATTCTTATGAATTGGGTCGCAGACAATTATTTTGTTTTAGTTTTTTAGTTATTTGTCAACCAGACATGTGTATATGTAGGTATATAATATATGCGTGCTAATGAACTTTGCGGCTAGTGCCTAATTCAGATAGATATAAGACGTAAATCGGAAATATGGGTACGATAAATTTAGATACGTGCATATATGTGTACAGCAGGTAATAGGCAGTTTGTTTGTTTAGGGTGAGCGTGATATCTATGGCTCTAATATGTACGTATGTCTCGTAGTTTGGAAAAATATGAAGGATTATGTTGGATTTGTAGCTATATACGGACAGAGAAATGTGCGTCTCTTACATAAGATGAACACAAAACCTTTATACCCGAAGCGCGAGCTTCCGGTATTCCGACTTGTTCTATATTAGGACGGTGGTACATTCTTGCCAGTTAGATTCTAGATTAGATTCCAGTTCTGACAGGTGAAAGTGGTCCAAAAATCGCCAAATCCTTGCGGGTGTGGAGGATAAACAAATTCTTCCCTTGAAATTTGTTCGAAATATTTGCGCCATCTATTCGTCATGACTGGTCGATCGGTAATACCGTTGTTGTCATTAAAGCAACAGAAGTGTTCGAACATACACACCATATGTTGGTGTTGGCTTTTGGCAAGTCGATACAGATCTCCCTCGCCATTCCGAGTGTTCATTTTATAGTATTCTTGTAATGGACCACTCGGGTGACAGCGATTGCTTTCTTTGTTTCTCGATTGGCGATCTTGAAAATTTGTCAATTGGCCAGCGGCTTTTTGTCGGTAAACTTGTGGCAGGGACGTCTCTTTTCACGAACCTTCATTTGGAAATCGTCACCCCAAACTGCGGTATCCCGGTTGATGGACCACTTAGCTGGCATGGTGACTCCAAGAGTTGCAGAGGCCGCGCTCGTCATCCTTATCCATACGGATTAAGTGACCCGCCCACCGTAACCTATTGAGCCGGATTTTACCCACAACCGGACGGTCATGGTATCGCTCATAGATTTCGTCGTTATGTAGGCTACGGAATCGTCCATCCACATGAAGGGAGCCAACAATTCTTCAGAGGATTCTTCTGTCGAACGCAGCCAACAGTTAGCAATTCTTCTTGCTAAGAACCCAAGTTTCCGAGGAATACATGAGGACTGGCAAGATCATAGTCTTATACAGTACGAGCTTTGACCCTATGGTGAGACGTTTCGAGCAGAACAGTTTTTGTAAGGTGAAATAGGCTCTGTTGGCTGCCAATAACCGTGCGCCGATTTCATGATCGTAGCTGTTATCGGTTGTGACTTTCGACCCAAGATAGGAGAAGTGATCAACGGTCTCAAAGTTGTATTCTCCTATCTTTATTCTTCCCATTTGACCAGTGTGGTTTGTTGTTGTTGGTTGGCTGGTTTTCGGTGCTGACGTTGCCACTATATACTTTGTCTTGCCTGCATTGATGTGCAGCCCAAGATCTCGCTCCCATTACCGCCTGCTCGATCTGGATGAAGGCAGTTTGTACGTCGCGGAGTTCAACTACTGGTTATGCTGACGATATTGACATTATGAGAAAAACAACTCGAGATGTATAGTCTACCTTCTTCCGGTTCGGATAGGCGGCACGAGATCTTGGGCTGCACATTAATGAAAACAAGACGAAGGACATGGTGGTTAGGTCAGCACCGAAAAAAAAACTAAGAAAGGGCAACATCAAATCGCACTGGTCAAATAAGAACAATAATGATTGGAAACTGCACTGTTAGTCCAACCGTTGATAATTTCTCTTATTTAGAGTCGAATTTATTACAACCGTGAACAGCTACGATTATGAAATCCACGCAGATTTGTTGGTTGCCAATCATAATAATTTTTGACTATATAATCACTATTAATAATGCTTATCGTCATGCACAAGCAGGAGATCGGTCTGCTCTACATCGGTCAAGCTTTCGAGGTGTTCATTTATGCGTTGCAGGATCATTTTAGATAACATTTTTGCGGCAGAAGAAAGCACGCAAATATTCCCCCAGTTATCGAACTCAAGATGGGGTTCCTTTTCGGAATCTTAACGGTCATCCCTACTCAGACTGGTATTACACAAGAAGTTTCGGCAGAGAGACCGTCGCGACCAGCGTCTTTTTTCCGTTTGATCGTGTTGATGGCGCAGAGGAAGACCCGTCTGTATAGGCATACTATGGCGGTTTGCCATATCATCCACAAGACCTGGAACATGATGGATTGTCATCCAATTCAGAGTCATGGTAAAGTATTTCTTCGAGCTTTTCGGTCGATCATCATAGTTGATTGAGAAGCCTATCTTAGACGTGCCACGGTAGGCCATCGAAAGGAAAAAATATTTGAAAATTCTATTGGTAAGTAGCGCAACGCAATTATGGTGTCCCTTAACCTGGACCAGAATTCAATAGTTAATATTCGGCTCGCAGATAAAGATAGCGTTCCCTGCGAGACTGTGAGACCAGACTCGCCTCAGCTCCCACTTGGTTTACCAGAGCACAAAAGCATAGTACTCTAAGTGTTGCAAGAGGAAGAAGGGCACTCTCTAGAATCTCACCAAGGCACTTGGTTAGGATCAGCATATTGTCGTCAAAGAAGGTGCGCACATTTCAGAAACCGATCCTAAGCCTAAGACGTAGTCGCGAGATCAGGTCCTATCTGAGGCGTTGTTGGTATTTCGGTAGAAATGGGTATTGGAAATTCGCAAATTACCAGCCTACATATTTCAACTTGAACATGTTCTGAAAAGGTAACTACGAGAAGTTCCGTAGTTGTAGTTCCGTATTTTGAAATTGAAGAGATTCATCAAGAATTTCTCCAACCTGGAAATCGAATGAACGCAAGAACGTTCACACAGAAAAGACAGATTATACTTCCTCAATGTATTAAAGGCCCATGGACTGACAGTAACTCACGAATCGGGAGAAAAAGAAGAAGAAGAAGAAAGAAAATTGAATTTCCGAAATTCCCATACCAGCCCAGTGTTTGAACAGCGAACACACATATCTTCACTAAATAGTTTGTCTTAACGGGTTCAGACTTTTCCTTTAACGTGGAACGGGAGTAGCGGTGGTTAGAAAGGCCACATTTATATCCACATATATCAACCGAAAAATTTGGAAAAATAGCGATGGTGACCTATATAACATACAGAGGTCAAAATGCTCTCCATTCTGAGGCTTTGACACTTCTTTCTTAACTGCTGGTATTATCGAGCAACTGAAGGTGCAAGGAGCCTCCAGAGTGATGAGCGTCAAGCCTTTCATCACAATTTGGACGAAGACCATGAACATCCAGCTAGATCTGTGGCCGGTCACCTTTGACTCCTCGTTCTCGGAGCAACAGATCTCTGGCATCAAGGCTAGCCAGCACACCTTGGTGCGCTTCGAGACAATGCGGCACAAACAGGTTTTGCAGTGTAAAAACTGCCAACAAGTGGGTCACGCAGCAACGAACTGCCATAATTGTTACCACTGCGCAAAATGTGGACCTCGCGAATGCTCCAAAACACCTGAGCAAGCACCTAAGTGCGTGAAATGCGGGGGCAATGATCATCCCGCGAACTACCGTAACTGCCCGATGTTGGGCCGAGTTGTGGCGAAGAGGAATGCTCAAAACCGAGAACCACCCGTCCTAGTCATACTCCCAGAACAATCACAATTCCCGCTTTAACACGGCCATCTGTGTCCTTCATAGATGCTGTGTGGAGTAAAAACCCGTCTAAACGCAACAGGATCACTCTCAAGACCATTGACATCAACAACGGTCTACGACAAGGGGATGCCCTATCATGCGTCCTCTTTAACCTGACCCTCGAGAAAATGATCCGTGATGCTGAGGTAAATGCAAGAGGTACGATCCTCTTTAAGTCCACCCAACTACTGGCCTATGCAGACGATGTCGACATCATGAGAAGAACGACCCGAGAAGTACAAACTGCCTTGATCCAGATCGAGCAGGCGGTTATTGGCGAGAGATCTTGAGCTGCACATCAATGAAGGCAAGACAAAGTATATGGTCGCAACGTCAGCACCGAAAACCAACCAATCAACAACATCAAACCGCACTGGTCAAATGGGAATAATAAAGATAGGAATCTACAATTTTGAGACCGTTGATAATTTCTCCTATCTAGTGTCGAAAATCACAACCGATAACAGCTAAGATGATGAAATCGGCGCACAGTTGTTGTCAGCCAACAGAGCTTATTTCAGCTTACAAAAATTGTTCCATTCGAAACGTCTCATCATAGGGGCAATGCTCTTACTGTGCAAAACAATGATCTTGCCAGTCCTCATGTATTCCTCGGAAACTTGGGTTCTTAGCAAGAAGTATTGCGAACTGTTGACCAAGTTCGAGAGACGAATCCTCTAAAAAATTGTTGGCCCCCTACATGAGGATGAACGATTCCGTAGCCTACATAACGATGAAACCTATGGCCGATACCATGATCGTCTGGTTGTGGATAAAATTCTGTTGCGGTGGCGAGTTACTTAATCCATATGGATGAGGATGATCTGGAGTTCTTTATTGTGGCAGGCTTAGACCGGATACCGGTTGCTGCGCCGTTGATGATTATCATACTGGGATTTCTCCTCGGGGCTTGTCGTGGGGCAGGGCCTATTATAGCTAACTACTACACTAAGGGCGTTCAAAAACATGTATCAGGTCATGATTGAGTCGGAAGAGGTCTCATCAAATTCATGTCCCCCGACGGAGAAATCTGCAGAAGGCATACTTTCCAACTCAAAGGAAGCTTCCATTTAGTGCCTAGGACGTAGTCAGCCAGAAGGTAAAGAACGGCACCTCTAAACTGGAAACTGACTACGGCTGGCCTGTCTGCGGTGCTTCAGCCTAAATCTTAACGTAAACGGATGAAGAAGACTCCGCAGAAAGAAACTTCAGTCACCAACGAGGAGGACTACAAACTGCATCCTTCTCGTCAAATCCTCTCCTTGACCATAACTAGGAGAAAGCTCCAAGCCGGCGGCAGAAGAAAACGCTATGGAAGAAGATGAAGCACCTTGGCAATAAGGACATGGACATGAACAGGTGCGGTAATTTCCAGTGAAATCGGATGCAAGGAAGCTGAAACTGCGGCGGAAGTTGGAGACAAATTCATAATCTCAGAAACTGGACACATCAGATTCCTCTGTCAGCGATAATGCGAGCAAGAAGCATAAGACCAACACATCTGGAGTGGGCAACATTTTATTGTACTCCGCATCAGGACCTATACCCGCGCGTCCTGCAGACCTTTCTTTTGGGATTGTTAGGATGTGGGGAGCAGGTATATCCTGTCATATTTTTACTGCTAACGAAATCAATAAGACATTGCCCGTTGTCATTCATGTCTTCATAGAGGCTGTGCCTTCCAGTTTGTCCCTCGATGAGAATCTTCTCATCCAACCTAGACGTTGAAATACCCAACAGTATTTTATGTCGTTAGAAGGCAGTGCATCATGAACTTATTCCAGGGTATTGTAGAACTCGTCCTTGACCGCGTCGTCTTTTTCTTTGGTTGGTGCGTGGTAGTTCACTAGCCATACATTAAAAGATTTTTGAAATGAATCACACACGGTCTTTCAGTTATTGCTTTATAGTCAATGATTCGTTCTTTGAATTGATCCTTGCATCGGAGACATTTCGTTTCTAGGATCGCCAGAAAGTTGATGTTATATTCTGAAACTTCTTTGAGAAGTTCACGCAGAGCTGTTTAGAGTTGAGTGCCGTTGAATTCGTCCGGTTCGATGTCGATGTGCTGGTTGCACAGCAAAAGGGTATTACCAGGAGGGGTTGCCGACCCCTCGGTGGTAGGTGAGAATATGGCGTCTCACACTCGCTACGACCGTTGTTGGCGTTATCCAGCAAGCACTGCGGTGAGGTTCGGTTTTGCTCCCTTTTTTTTTTCAATTACTTCTTATGATTTTCAAAATTTTCAAAGAAACGACGAGAGGCTGCAATTGTATGAACAAGTCAGTGAAACGCTTTCCTTCAAAATAGCCCACGAATTGATTGCAATCCCATATCTCAAAATTTGATCAACTCCGAGCCCTTACTTTGTATGCATCTATTGAACGATTGACATCATTTCTGCATTGGAAAACGAGTTCATTTCCCCTCTGAGATCTGATCCATTAAAAATCAATCTATTTTCGCATCTAAACTTTTTCTAGTAGTTCTTGCCATTGAAATAAATTTAACTTTTCTGCCAATTAAAGTTGTGCTGCCCACGTTTTTTCTCAGTGGCGTGACGCCTCATGCTGGCGCTGTCAACTGAAAACGGCCTACCCAGAGACATACATTCTACCCAAGCGGCACATCTAGATAGGCTAGTCTAGCCGTATTATCCGCAGATACTTTGAATAGTGTGTTTTCGACTTGCCAAAGTCTTCCATTTCTTCTTTTCGTCATTTTTTCCGCGCTCACGTCTTTTTCTCGATCAGTTGTGTGATCAGCATACGACATTGTCAGATCACGCATTGCGATCTGCGAAAAAACTACATACACTGAAAACCTAAAGAACTTTTAAGAACTCGGTTTGTCAAAGTATTCTGTTGCCGACAAACTGGAGGATGGTCTGGAAACATAGCGAGGAGTGTTACCTTCATAATCGTTAAGAGAGTAATCTCGAAAATAGAAGAACTGCGACTGGGACGATGAACGAATCTACTTCAGACTTTCCATCCGAATTCTAAGAAAATTTGGTGCATTTGAATTGTATCTTTGCGGATATCTGAAGAAGACTAATAACAATCCTGAGTATTTGGGAAATGCGGGAAATATGCCGAGATGGAAGACATAAATTGCATCAGGTAATATGGGCTGAAACGTAGCTGGAATGTGCAGACCAAGACCACTAACTATTCAAACGGCAATACCACTCCTAAGGTCATTTCGCAAAATGATTCGAGTAAATTGTAAATTGCGTCAAAGGGGCAGACTGTTGGCATCTCAATAGATTCACTAAAAGTGATAGGAGCACAGAAGGCCCTGGCTGGCATGGCCTGGCCTGGTGAGATTTAGACCGAATGATATAAACGCTCACGGGACGTGTTTCCCAATTAGCATTATTTTGGATCAACAATGATTGTAGTCGAGAAGTTAATCCTTGCAGTGGGCAAGGGACGCAACCAGGCTTGAAATTTACAAATGGGGCTGTCCAATGTCCCCCTGGTGCCTATTTGAAATTGTATGCATGTCGTCGGTGCACAGCGGCTAATTGTGCATACTGTGAACGAAGGCAATTATATTTGAGGTCGGATGTCCGCTTTATATGGATCACAGTGGCCAATCGGCGCTGCATGCAAATTATGCAAAATAATTGGTGCATTATACGCTTATTTGTATCGTATGGGAAGTGTGGCAAACCAAGAGTGCATCAAACTTTGGATACGGAACTTAAGATGGATTTCTGTATTAACTGCATAATTAAAAGCTTTTATAGTTACATAAGCTCGACCAATCATAATAATTTGAATATTTGCCAGGAAATATGTGCCAATCTCTCGGGTTTATTGAACGTGAAAGTAATAACAGATATAAGCATAAAAAGCGCTCCCATTTCTCAATAGATGCATTAGTGCACAAATAACTATAAATTGAGAATTTGAATAACAATAATTGCAACTCGAACTATTTCATTTTCCTTGTGGGCAAATATGCATCCTTAAGTGCAAAGAAAACCGATAAGGAAGTTTCAGACCCATGAAAACCTCGTTGCATAATGATTAAATTTGATTTCCAAAGATATAAAGAATTAATGTTTTTATAATATGACCATTCACTGCTTCAAGTAATTCCGAAGCCGTCTATGAAAGGGATTTACCCTTTCATCATCATCAGTGGCAAAACAATCGGTGTTCTGCCTAGACTTCCTTTAGTGTGAAACTCCAAACATCTCGGCTTGGCATCAAGGCTCAACTCGTTATTTCTAGTAGTTGCTTGGTGCACTGGCCTATACCATGGCTTTATCTGATACTGGGTTCACGACGTTTTCTAAATCCATCGTAGATGTTGTTCTCTAGATTTTCCGGCCAGATCACCCTCTCCCATACGGATTAGGCAACCCACCCACCACAGCCTAATGAGGCGGATTTTATCCAGAAGCGGTTGTAGTTCTATAGATTCCCAGAATGTTTTGGGTTGATGGTGGCAGTTCACTCAAATGCTCAATCTATAGCTCCAATATGCCCTCATGGTCAAACATCGAAGTGTATTTGACTTCATCCTCGTAATTTCCGGTTTTTTGTTTTTGGAAGTAGAGTAGGTGAATGCGTCGCGTCTACGCACAGAGTGTTGGACTCCCGCAAAAGAACGCTGGCGGACTACTCCCTGTCATCAGAGAACTAGCCTGCAACTGTTTGACACATTACTTCGAGCTAGCTCTCCCGTTATCCCGTCTTTGGGACCCTTAAAGTCGGAGAATTCCTTTCACCAACAGGAGGGGAGGGGAGGGAGGGAGTTGTTGTTAGTTCAGGAAACCCCGTGCCGTCCGATCCCTCCGCGGTCGAGTTCAATCTTCTTCGCAATAAGAAGAGCTTGAACATAATGCGCAATACGTTTCCAGCTGCCAGCGCTCTTCAGCATCTCTCTGACAATGTTGTCAGGAGAGAGCTCCCCTGTGTCTGCATAAAGCTGCTGATGAAAGCCATCCCACCTTTCGCAAGAGAAAAAAGTGCATTCAGCGTCGCCCGCCACTCCATTGCAGAACACACAATCAGGAGATCGCGACTTCCCAATTCTGTGCTGGTAACATTGAAATCCTCCATCCCCACTCAGAAGTTGAGTAAGGAAGTAATCAATTTCACCGTGCGTTCTGTTCAACCATGGGTCAAAGTTGTCGATGAGCCGCACATTCTATCTGCCCCTTCGCTCATTTTGCCAAGAAAGTTGCCACTCGGTAAGGGTGTGTTGACGCTCTTCACGGGCAACCATCTCTCTTAAGTTTTCGCCCTTACGGCGGTAAATAGCTTTGCGCTCCTTGGCAAGGAGGGCAACGGGAATCACTCCCGCGATCACCATCACAGCCGGTTCGGAGATGGTGCGATAAGCAGACGTCACTCGCAAAGCTCCCCACCTCTGCACTTGAGCAAGTCGTTTACGATGCACCTCCTTGCAAAGGGCATTAGCCCATACCTCGGCACCATAGAGAAGAACCGACTGCGTTGTTCCCATAAGGAGACGTCTCCTAGTTGATATAGGGCCCCCGACATTCGCAATTAGCCGACTCAAGGCTGCGACTCCAGCTGCAGCCATGTCCGCCGCTGCTGCTTTGCTCGAAGAAGCTCATCTTTGAGTCGAGCATTAAACCAAGGTATTTATCCGCTGGATGTGACTCTATAGTCAACTCGCCGATCGATATTGGACGCAGGGTCGGGATTCTCCTTCTGGTGAGGATGACTACTTCGGTTTTTTCCAGCGCAAGGCTGAAACCGTGAGCAGTCATCCATCCACTTACCCGTCGCATCAATATGCCAAGTCTACTTTGCGCCTGCTCAACAGTGCGTTCGGCAACAAATGCCGCAAAGTCGTCTGCATAACCGACCATGCGTGAATCTTCGGGCATAACGAGTCTCAGCAGACTATCGTAAGAAGCGTTCCAGATGTCCAGCCATAAGATGGATCCCTGTGCTACTCCCGACATGATTTCCATCCTACTTTGGCCCTCTAGTGTCTTATAGAGCAGGGAGCCGTCTTTCAGATAATCCCTCAATATCCGCAAGAGAAATCTTGGCACGTGAAATGAGTTTTCTAGTGTGTCTAGCTAACTTTCAATCTTACGGAATTGAAGGCATTTCTGGCGTCAAGCGTTATGAAGAACACTATCCGTCGAGATCGGCGGCTGTGTGCCCCGGCTCGATTAAACGCATCTACGACCTCCATAACAGCATCCACTGTAGATTTCTTTGTTCTAAACCCGAACTGCCTTGCGGATAAGTCCCCGGCAGCACGGCTCGCTTCAGCGAGTCTACCCCTGATGAGCTTCTGGACCACTTTCCGGCCGTGTCAAGCATACACAGCGGTCGGTATGCAGACGGCAACTCTGGGTCTCCTTTACCCTTACTGATCAACGCGCGTCTGGCCACTTTCCAGCTACAAGGAAAAATGTCCTCCTTCAAGCAGTTATTCAGCATTTCAAGCAGCAATTCTGGCCGTTAGCGGAACACAGTTTGTAAATTTCAACTGGGATGTCATCAGGGCCTGGCACCCTCCTGTTTTTTATAATGAGAACCGCTTCTTCAAGCTTTCTTGAAAAGAAGGCAATCCTCGACGCATTCCGCGCTATTTACATCAACCCGTACAGGGTGTCTGGAGAACAATGCCCGCACAATGCGGTCCATCTGGTCGGTGCTCAGTATGCAGGGCTTTTGCAGAGTCCCGATTTTTCGGGTGACGAGCCTATAGCTAAGTTCCCACGGGTCCTAATTTACCTCGTTAACAAGGTTCTGCCAGCTGCGAGCTTTGCTTTTATTTATAGCGCTGCGGAGTCTCCTTTATGGCACCTGCCTCTTCGTTGGCGTGCAAAAGTTTTGCCAAACGTCGGAGCTTATGACACTCCTTCGGTAGGTCGGCAATTTCTGATATAAAAGGCTTGTCGCGCCTGGGGCCCCTCCGGGGCATGGAAGCTTCACACGCCGTCGTTAGCAGGTTTATCACTGAATTTACGAGGGGTCAGCTGCGACACTACCATCCCCAAGAGTGCCCCCCAGCGCGGCGCTGCCTGCTCCAAGAGTTTCGACGAACTTCCCGATGTCCACTTTCGCGTCATTCCACACGCAGGGCGAGCGTCGCGTTGGTACTCGCCGACAAGTAGCGTCAACCATTTCGAACGCGATGTACTGGTGATCACTTGCCGAGAAGTCTTCTAGGACTCGCCACCCGTCCACCGATGATGCCAGAGATTCCGACGCAAAAGTGATGTCAGGAACGCTTCCTTCACAGCTTGGGCGCCGAAACGTTGACGTGGATTTGGTGTTTAAAACTACGAGCCCGGTTCTCGCCGCCATTTCTAGAATCCGTTTCCCTCTGTAGTCTGATTGAGGCATGCCCCATTCAAGAGCCCTGGCATTAAAATCACCATCAACCAGGATTCGTCCCTCCGTGCTCGAAACTGCGTCCTCCAGAGCATCAAGCCGGTGCCAAAAGTCCGACATCGTTTCGTTCGGCATCAGGTAAACGCTAAAAAACGTTATCCCTAAACACTAGATCCAGACAAACCCGTTCCCTTGACCTTCGGCAAGAGCACGAAGTTGAACGTCATCCGGAATCCAGATCGCAGCGGTGCCCGATAAGTCGAGATGCCATGAGGATGGGTCCTTCTTTCGGTATTGCTCGCTAATCAGCACTAGATCAGCAATTACTTTCGCAGTAAACTGTGCTAGCAACTGGTGAGCGGTTGCATTCCAGTGCATGTAAATTTGCAAAATGCGGTTCCTGCCGTTCGCACCCTAGCCCTCTCCAATTCCGCCCTGAAGATCGGACACCGTCCCGAGCCCGCTCTCACCAGACGACCTCTGCCCTGGTAAGAAACCGTAAAGCCGTCATCGCCATTTATTTTGAATGGATCGTGATTTGTATGCCTGGCAGACGGCATTGGGCGGATCGCGTTAAAGAGCCGGCGTAAGTTAGCTATGAAGGTGTGTGGCCTGCAGGCAGAAGTACCCTGTGGCGTGAAGAATTACCCAGGATACGTAGCGATGTGCCGAATACCATCTCGGTGAAGCCTGTAGGTCTTTCTTGAAGGGAATACGCATGCCAGATAGTGCAGGAAGTGCCTGGAACCAAAGTGTCTGCATGCGTCTGCATGCGCTCAACATACCAATTCAGCTGATGGTGGTGCGGCTTTGTGTGGGGATGGTGAGCTCCTCAAGCACCTTCAGTGATGAGGCCCAATTCAAACTGTTTCCTTTCGTCGGAGGTGACCTCGAGCGGACGGCCGAAGATTGAAATCCAGTGGTCGAAGAGAGCTCTAGCGATGGCGGGGGACACGGTGTCCCGCAGTGGGACTGCCTGGGGCTAACGAGTATAGCAGTGGGAGCTTAATCAGGTCCACGTGGATGTGGCCACTGCGACCATCTGGTGCATTGATATTCCCAAATGCAGTACTGTTATGGTGATGAATTTTGGCCAGCTGTCATGCGATACATTGCTTTGCCCAGTGGAGAACATTTTTGCGTAGACCCGTCCAGAAAAACTTTCGCGCTTGTTGGAAGCATCCTTGCGAAGAGCTATTAGTTGCGTCGGTGGCAAAAAAATGTGACCGAATGGTCGGCTATATAATGAATCAGCCACGAACAATCGCCTGCCTGCGCCTAATAATATGCAATATGAGCAAGTGTATAAAAAACTAGAATTTGAAATGGTTTAATTGAAATTGGGCAATGAAATTTAAGGGAAAGTGACCAGCGGCTGGATTGTTTACAACATAAGAAAAATTAACTAGTTGAACTATTAAGTATTGTGTTTAAATGAAGGAAGGGATGGGAATTGTGAAATAAAGGAATGCATTATTTGACCAAATTGGCTCCGGGAAATCGAACGGAATACGGTTCTTATCGCTAAGCTGCGGACACTACAGATGAGGAAAGTAGCATTCTTCTGAACTTATGTTGAAGATAATACACAGAGGCTGGGAAATGTGTTGTTTACAGCTAACAATGAAGAGGTGAAGAGGTGTCGAAATTATCGATGAGGAACTCAAGTAAGAAAGGTGTGAGAAAATGAATGACGAGAGATTCGGAGCAGTCTGGATCAAGAAGAGGCTTAGAGGGCGCAATGCTTGGGCGAATAAAATGAAGTAAGAACAAAGAAGGTTTCAGGATTGTTGTGGAGGAATCAGCAAAGATGATGGAAGAAGTGAGAGATTGGATAGGGTTACTGGAATGCCGAGTGTAGGACCAAACCGGCTTCAAGTAACCGCACACAAGGGCGACTTCAACGCTCAATAAGTATCTATTATGCGCTATTTTAATCATCGGTATCTCAGTGGAACACATACCCCGTTAATTCGGCGATTTCCACTTTGTTCTGGATTGCCCCCCTACTGTTAGGAACGGCAAGTCGTGTATTTAACTGAAATCGAAGCGTAGTATTTTGATACCAGTATCCTACCACCCATGGGAGTTCAACTATCCATGTGCTCTTCTGCGTTTCCCTTCGGAAATCCGAAACGTCTTATTTTTTATTTCAAATTCTCAATATACTTGACAAGCTCTTGATTGAATAACTCAAAACAAATTATGCAAACTTGTCGATAGACAAAAAATTTTGAAAAGAAAACATGCCCTCTAGTCAAAAATTTCTCTATTGCTTGTGTGGAGCCGTTAGGCAAAATGCATCCAATGTTATACAATTAGGAGAAATATGCAAGGACAATAATCATTTTAATTTGCAATTAATGTAATTGACACTTCCTTACTACTACTACATGGGGTTTTAGGGTTGGTGGAATGTTAGGATATGTCTGCATGTTAAAAATGCTCCATGTTTTTCCCGGTGTTATTCAAGGAAGCAACCTCTTCCCTCTTCTCTTTATCTGAGTGATTTACGTATTTCGAATTATTAGTCTCAAGCAAAGGTGAACTGTGCTGCGAAATTTTTTTGCGCATCAGTGCAACCTGGATGAAATACGTTTCACAACTGGCGTCCTTTACGATCGACGCGTCAATGCGAATTCGCCCTTTGTATTCCGGGGTTCTGAGTGCTAGCCGGCCGCCACAGGCAATAAACTCCGGTTCACAGCTATGGAGACGAAGATGTTGGATCAGTGGCGTAACACGGTAAGATATGACAATTGTGGACATGCAGGATCCATGAGGGATCACACCCATCGCGGAAATACTGCTAGAGGAGAAGATACGATGATATATTCATTTAATTCGCTTCAAAATCGGTCAATACTTCAACTAAAATGTGGATTTAAGCAATATCTTTTCTAAACTAACCAAAGTGGATGTACAAATCTTGAATGAAGTTCACTGAAAAAATCGCAGCAAAACATTGAATGGAATTTCCCCTTATTGCATGCAATTAATTTCTAATTATCAAATGTACAGACAATTCAGCTTGCTCACAGTGGGTGGTTGTAATCCAAACGGTTGCAATATCAAATGACCCAACAGTAGCCATGCACTACTGCACCAGTCGTAAAGGAACTTCTTGGAAAAAACATATTGAAAACGCATTAACCCTGGCGGTATCACTTTCCACATAGGCAAATTGTTTTTCAAGTGCCTCAATGTCAAGTATCTATTTTGTTGCAATTCTCGGCAACATTTGGATTTGATTTGTGCCTAATTTCAGCTCAGATAAAAGTTCCGCTGCATCTGTAAGATACTCATTTGACGTTCCATGAATAGAGTGCATGAAAGACTCGACCTTCGTACCATTTTTCGCTAATAACATGTTACCAAAGTATTTATTGTTCTTTGTTGCTGACCTTTCAGATGGTGATGAGGAGTCGAAACAACGTGACAGGTCGCTCAGATGTGGCATAGTGGCATTGCGCTGGTCCTAGTTTGCATTGTGTGGAGGATGTAGCCAAATATGGGGTAAGTGCCTGAATTGATCACTTCCTTCTGTGAGCTGAGGCTGATATTCCCTAGCTTAAGGTTCCAGTTATTGAGTGATTGTTGCGATCGTCTGACTCATTTAGACCCATTCTATCACGGATTTCCCTTGGCCTCTCACTGCTGCGTGGAATATCGTGACATTTTAAGATGTACAAACATCGTGTTGCCTCTAATATATCAGGTTAAGTAAATAAGCGATGAGCCTTCTGTTCCGTTCGTTTAAAGTGTTAAGGTCGGTTCATTCGAATCGAATGCATGAATCACGAAGCAGCACTAAAATCGACTACATGCACGTTACCACCATTTCAGTTGGTAACGCTTCTAAAGAAAAGTGTTAAATCTGATCTTGCCTGCTGGCGTTTAGTAACTAGATACAGTCCTTGTCTTGGAGTGGACTTGCAAAATGTGTAAAACTCGAAGCTTTCGTGAAAATGGGATTGGTTCGCCAGTAAATGGACCGCAGCAAGAGTTTGACCACTGGTCGGTTGTAGGAAATACAACAGATAATTTCACGGAAGGTCTTCGGATATTGGAGCAAGATATAGTGCAGATCGGCGCCTTTGTGGTGAGGTCGCCGCAATTCGGTGTTGTGTAACAAATCCATGCACTAAACAATACTCTCCGCTGGGTTCGAATTGATTTGACTCAACACCAAGGTATGAATTTCAATTCGATTTTTGATACTATCGTTGTTTAGTGCCAACTGCTACGGTCAACCTTGTTACGAAAATCGAGAAAAAAGTTTCGAACTGGTTAGCATTTGTTGGTGTATTCGTGATCGATGCTCGTGACAAATTCAGTTAAATTATTTGGATTTGATATCTGAATTTTAAGTGTACAGTTGAAGAAAAAAGTTTGAAGGCAGTTTTAGTACTGATGGTAGGCTAGAGGTAAGTTTTATGCAACCCCAGATCATCCTTAGATACAAACTACTTTACGATGCTAATGGAACTGGTTGGAGCAAATTGATTGAAAGCATTAAGGATTAAGGTTTTGTCAAACCCGTTATCTGCAGCAAGTAATTCACCTTAACTTGATCTTCGCACTTAAATATTCAGTTCGGGCAAATTAAGGGTATTTGCTCTTATCGAATCTTCTTTAGGAAGCCGTTTTTTTAGCTTATAAATTATTCGCATTTTTGACGACCAGACAATGCACTGAAAGGCTTTGTCCAGTGAATTCAAAGGCAATATAAAATATTTGAAGTATGAGCCACCGAACTGGTTCATTGTGTATACCTGAATTCGTTTTGAATTTCATGCTTTCGTGGGGTTTCAGTTTAATCTACAGTCAAATGTTACGAGGGAGTAACCAAGCGGACCAAGCAGCGACGAAAAAAAGGAGAAAACTCAGCAACAACAACCTAAGTTGAATAGGGACTACAGTGACTCCACTGTAGGAAAATCGAAGTCGACTACGTCCGCAACATCAGTGCGGATTGTCCTATTAATACGGAAGACTAGGAGAAAGCGATAAAAAGGGATTACCCAGATGCGGGCAACCTCAAAGCGAGAACTTTGTCTGTCAACTCCAGAGGACAAAATTTTGGCTATTGTCACTGTCCCTGAGAAGACAACGAGCCAACTTCCCCATTGCGGGAAAATAAAGATCGGGTGGATTATTTGCAGAAAAAGGGGAACAGTAATTCCATCCCGCTGTTTTAAGCGCTGGGTATATAGACATATAGCAGGCGCTTACAAGGGATAGTACAGAAATACTTTGTGTCAGAAATGTGACGAACCCGGGCACAAACCAAAGACTTCTGAGTCGCTAAAGTGCAGTGTCCTTTGCAAGGACCGTGGTCTGCAGAAAAATATGAGGCTTATGTTTTCGGTTCTGGGCATTGTCAGGTCTTCAAAGAAGAGCTACAGAAAACGAAAAGTCAAACACCATGATCTACATTGTGCAGGCGAATATAGGAGTACAACTGCTCACGATGGGGCAGATGGTGCAAGAAAAAAGAGCTAACTTGTTGCTACCGAGGTAGAAGCTCACTTTTGTGGTATGCCGACATATCTGGATCTGCTGCCATCTGGGTGAGAGATACGGTGAACTTGGGAGTGCGAATCCATGGTCGAGGGGACGGCTTCGTATGGGTTCGTTGAGCCGAAGTGACGTTTTTCATCGTTTGCCTCACACCGAACGATTCTATACAAGCTTTTCGGAACCTCAACCGTCTCAACCAGATTCTCGAGGCACACAGATTTTAGAGATCGCCTGGATAAAACTTATTGCCCTAAATACTAGTAGCACATCGACATTCCGACGCCTTGGTTTCGAGGGCACTATCCCTGATCAAACCTTTGCTGCGGAGTCCTAAGTGTCAGCGGTCCAACGATGGAAGTTACTGGAAGATTTCACAGCCAGTTATCATCAGTACATTTTCTTCGAAATGACAAATGACTTTTCCTAATGTTCTGCCGTCCACCACACACTTACTGGGTAGAACATCAGGAAAATCGACGTTGTAAGATGTGTTGAAGCTCTCTCAGCAGGAGTAGATCAGCAACAGGCGTAGGCAAAAGAACTGCAACTGAATCGCTAGTTTATTCAGCAATAATGCTTATCAATGCAACTTGTAATGCATCTGCTCCCAAAAGGAAGTTGCTTTCGGTAAATTACCTGTATACTGGTGGAGGACTGAAATTGCAAACCTATGAAAAAACTGCTTCAGATTCTAGCGGATCGCTCAGCGCGCAAGAGGCCAAGACGAGGTGGCGCTTAGATCCGCAGAGTATAAGAGTGGGAAAAAGAGACTCCGAAATGAAATCAACAGGCAGAAGGCATGCTGCTGGCCTCGGACATAAACTGATTACCAAAAAACTTGGTGTAGCGAAGATGGAAGAGTTCGTGCAGGCCCTGTTTCCTATCCACTCCATCCGAACTGACCTTGTGGATGAAGAAATGAGTATCAAAGAATGCCCATTCTTCACTGCAAAGGAGTTGGAAGAGGCGGTCCTGGTCATGAACGACAAAAAAGCACCAGCACGGC
This sequence comes from Hermetia illucens, assembly GCF_905115235.1. NCBI lineage: Eukaryota > Metazoa > Arthropoda > Insecta > Diptera > Stratiomyidae > Hermetia > Hermetia illucens. The sequence continues at coordinate 28,778,493 of NC_051849.1, forward strand.
ATGGTATTTCCAAAAAGTGTTGAAACTTGCTACTCGGCGCATTCAACCCATGGTTTACAGTGGGTGTCTTTCCCTCCCGCTGGAAGGTTGCGAGACTTATGCTGATAAGCAAGGGCAATGGCGACCCCGAGGTGCCATCAGCGTATTGTTCGCTTAAGCGGGGAAGTGGCTTAACATACTCATAAAGTCACGACTGACTGACGCAATATGTGCTGCAGGACTACTCACCAACACAATATGGTTTAAGAGCGGAGCGATTAATAATTAATGGCATTGAGGACGTCACTATAGGTGAGTAATGCTCCTTGTAACGCCTTCAATTTTGCAATGTGGTACCACATGCTTAAGGGCTACTAGGTTATCTATGGTATTGCGGATATTAAGGGATTATTTCAAGAACCCTGCCTTACTTTACGAGGCCCAGGAAGGACAACGTCGAATGAAAATGATATCGAGGGCGGCTCAGAGATCTATCCTTGGTCCGAACCTTAGAAACGTCAAGATGTTCTTTTACTAATCGAGATGCCTGATGAATCGCATTTTGTCGGCTACGCGGATGATGTTGCAGCACTGGTTACCACATGCCTGGTTGAGTAAGCTTAGCGCAAACTGAAAATGGTGATGCGGCGAGTAAACAAATGTATGGCCGAGCATGATTCTCCCTAGCTCTAGAGAAAGCCGAAGTCATTGTGCTGACCTAGGAGAGGGTTCCGACAGTTCTCTTTATTCAGGTTGGTGAAACTATGATCCTATGAAAGCCGGCATTGAAATGCCTTGCATCATGATAAACACGAATATGAGCTTCTTGGAGCAGATTCGCAACACCGCAGGCATGGCCGATGATATCGAATGTAAGAGGATCCATATTCAGTAGGCTTCGGATGCTGATGAGTGCGGTTCAGTTCGTCCTTCCTTTCGATTTCGAAACATGGGCTGACTCCCTCAATAAGGAAATCTACCGTAAGTGCCTAGCACAAGTACAAAGAGGTGTTACCAATTGTGTCCGTCTAGCGTACCGTCTCGGAGCCAGCCAAAATGCTGATAGTGGGAAGTACTCCGATGGGTCTCCATACTGCCGAGCGGAGGCTTATAGGCACACTTCAGAAAAGTCTTGCTTGAATCGAAAGGTTGAAGGACCGCGCATCTCCTAAAAGACTTGCGGCCGTGGTTCAATTGAAAACACGGTGAGATTGACTATTACCTAATCCAGCTGCTTACCGGACATAGGTGTTTTCAATCTTACCTGCGCACAATCGTGAAATCACGGTGACTTGACTGCAATAAGGATGTGGTGGATTACGCCTGCCACACCGTTTTGTTTTGCAGAATTTGGGAGCGCTATTGCCATCACCTTTCGATGGAAGACAGTCTTGCGCCTGCGGACACTATAATTGAGGTCATGCTGCAGAGTAAGGATACATGGGGCAAAGTGGCACGTTACACTCAAGACATTCTTAAGACGAGAAACGGGATGGATAGGAGAGATGCCAGGGTGACTGAGGTTCCCTGAATCCATGGCTTTTGTATATATACTGAATAGGCCTAGCCTGTGGTAATGTACCAAACGGGTCTGGATCAGAGTCCTAAAACATCCGTTTCAGTAGCATATCAGTAGCGCGGATTTCGCCAGTAACGAACCTCTGGTATGAACTCGCTTAAGAGGGTAGGGGCGAGATTACCAGCCAGGCTGAGGCGTATCTCCGAAATACTGAGGCCCAAATGGTTACAACCGAAAAAGGAGAAGTTGCGATATCAAGCAGAGGAGCCAAGATCAACATTTGTGTACTGAGAAGCCAACAACCAACAAAGACCATTGATCGAAAAGCAGAGACAGTCCAAAGCACGTTTGAAATCAATATATCAGTCGTCAGGAGGGAGGCAAGCCTCAATAGCGCAGGTGATAAGTTATACCAACTCAACTCAAATTGGTGAAGAAAGGCATAGACAACTGTATTTGAATTAACGTTCTAATGCATAATTCTCTACATCAGTGTCAACACGCTTACTGGGCAGGACGGTCAACCGAAACTGATCTGTATCAGCTGGCGAATGTTTGACGGGATGCCATTGAAACAAAAGAAATACCACCGTGTGCGTGTTTTGATATCGAAGAAGTATTCGGTAACATATCGCACACAGAAATACAAGACGTTCGCTTCGCACAATATGGTCTGGATATTCTGGGCTCCATGTCATATTGGGTTGAAACGCAATGAAGCAGAGGACGAACTGGCCAATGAGAGAGAACCCTTCTGTGAAATCGGAAAGGGGTTCATGGCTATGACATTAAAAAATGAAGTAGAACGGGTGAGGGAACTTCACTAAGCGAGCCTATCACGAATGGAGCAATCCAGGGTGCTTATTGGGAGATACGAACCCAAGCGCAAAAAGGACTCTTTAAACTTTACCAAGAAGAACCTTCAAATCATAGTGGGAAGTCTCACTGGTCACTGCCGACTAAACTATGACCTAAGGAGGCGGAGGATAAACAATGCATTAAGATACTCATATTTTAATATTAGTAGTGCTATAATGCAGTCGTTCTACGATCTAATACAAGCAGGTAAGATCCCAAAGAGCTGTAACTATTCACTAGCACTGTAACTGTGAATTAACGCATTTGTTTTCAAGTCGCGTTTAAAACTTTTCACTTTTTATCATCGGTGACGGATCGCTTCGATAACTCAAATGTCTCAGTAACGGAAAACAATAGAATTTAAATCACAATTTCATGCAATCTTTACAAATGTCCTACACCGAATGCTATCAATCCAGAGCGAATTCCGTGATGCGATGAAATAATTTTCTAATTCATTGGACATTAATGACCACTTGGGGTAGCTACGTGATCTGTATTAAAAACTTGCAATGATGGCACTAATTTGAGAAAATTGAACAAAAAGTGATCCAAGCACTTTATAGCTCCATAACCTCAAGGGTTCTTTAATTGGATATTCAATGCATTGAGGACTATGCGAATAGGAGGATTGTGAAAACATTGTTTTCTGCAGAAGCTAATTTGAAAAAGTCCTCATAAATTTGAGTTTTTATTGAAGTGTATTAGAACCACTTCATTATATTAAAGGTATAGTGAATAACCTATTCATGAATGTACGCACAACGCCTCCTTGAACGAAATATTTGTCGATTCGATTGTGTGCAACACTCTTGATTGTCTTCACGGTGGCCCTCCATTTACTATAAATGTCTTCGGTAATAACTTTTCATAAAATGTGGCAATAACTATGTACGTTGCATTTAGCTAAGAGAAAATGTCAAGCAGAAAAAGGTTGACTGCAAATAGATAAAGATACTCCAGTTTAGTTTTGAAAGTAAAATGGCGTCTGACGGTTTTTAAATGTATTCTGCAACAATTGCAACTAGTCTAGAACAGTTTGACCTACTATCACTTTGCTAATGGTAGCAATGCTTCCAACAAATTTTTCAGTATTATGCTCTTTAGGATGATCTGCAAGGGTTCCAGTCAGTTCCCAAAAAAATATATGATTATTAATTTTATTTGAATAGATATGGCAATGAAGGGTATTTTGAGACCTGTATAGGAGCAGGAGTGTGATTTTTCTTTAAATTTTTCGGTTGGAAAGTTTCTGAGAATAGATTCATGATTCGTGCCTGCAATTTTTTGCCCCGAACTCCTCTCCTTTTGTCACTGATTTGACCTAATCCTAATATAAACTATATATTGAGGCCTTTCCTTTGATTACAAAAAAATCGGACAATATCGTTCTTTTTTATTTTTTTCAAACATGCATATTTCGGCGACTATTTGTTTCCTTCTTTAGTCTTAGTCGCTAAAATATGGATATTTAGAATAAATAAAAAACATTCTAAACGAAATGGTTTGCATTTCTTATTTGCAGTTACAGAACTTAACTAAAACGCACTAAGCTTGTCAAATTGCTTTTGATACCTCACATGTCTATATTCGGAAAAAGCTTTGCGCCCCTTTTCGCTTGTATACCAACCCCTTTTAAACTCAACAAGGACGATGTCACTGCATGCATGAGGTGAACAGTTCCAAACTTCTTATCAAAATTTGGGCCAGTTGGTGCAACGATTTTTTAGAATAACGCTTGGCTCCGGATCCTCGATTGCAGTGTCTTGACAGTAGATTATTTGGTAACTGTTCTAACACTATAATAACCCCCTCGAACACCGCCTTGTCGTATTGGGGGAGTCTGTAGTAGTTTACTACTACACTAAGGGTGTCCAAAACATGAATATGTAAACGAAGGATTTAAACTCTCTAAGTGGTAAGAAGTCACAGACTTTGAGCCCATCTGCGGCCATGAGCAATCATATCACGGCCGAAGCGCGGATTTTGGAGGCCCCGAATAGATAAATATATGGAAGGCAAGCTTTCCGCCTCAGTGGAAAGATTGCATTTATTGCCTACGGCGAAGGAAGAAAGGAAAGCACGGTAAATCTCAACTTGATAGAAACTGGAATTCCGAATACGACCGGCCAGTTACTATAGTCAAAATCTTCCCGCAAACGAATCCTGCTTGTTAGAACCCTCTCCTTCACCCTTACCGCAAAAAGCGGAATAAAGGGAAGCTGGTGACGTGGACGCTACTGGTTTAACGCCGGTATTGGAAATGGATCTAAGCGGCTCGGACACCGTGAACCTGGAAAGGGCCCAAGCCGGCGGCAGAAGAGGGCACTACGAAGGAAGATGAAGCATCTGGGAATGAGGAAATGGACGTGGCTATACCACTAGGTGCAGTAACGTCCAGACAAATCGGACACAAAGAAGCGGAATCTCCAACGGAAGGTGGGGATAAACTGGTAACCCCGGTGACACCAGACTCTTCTGTTAGCGGCAATGTGCACAAGAAGCGTAAGACCAACACATCTATTGTGGCCAACGCTTTATTGTGCTCCGCGCCAGGGCTTACATCCACGCGTCCCCGGGGAATTAGCTGGTCCCTCCCATAGGAATACGGACACAAACGTGGGAAGGAAGAGGACGTATGTGCAAGCTGCAGCCTCTGTTCTGATTGATGCCTTGGGAGTTTCCTCTAAGGATGGCAAAATTTCAGAGGGACAATTTACCATCCTCCGGAAATGTCTCTGGAAAAAAATGCTGGAACCTGGAACGAAGCCACGATTTAACAATCAAAGTTTTCGCGATGGGCTTCTCCATTTGGAGTGCACTGAAGAGGCTGCTTTAAAATGGCTCCAGCAGGCAATCCCGGCTTTGAGTTCTGGCCGTCAGCACAAGTTCATTATTGTGAACATTGAATTACGCAGGACAGAACATATCGGATATTGGTTACCGGGCCCTCGAAGGAAGGCAGAGGACATCATTCGCATGCTGCGTGAACAAAACCCGAGCTCCTTGCTCCTTGCTTTGGATACTGGAGGGAAAAGTTCATGAATGCCAGGAAGGATAAATCTACCAACGTGGACGGTTTAAACTTGGTATTCGAACTGGATCAAAAGAATCTGAATGTGCTCAGGGGAAATCACTATATGGTGCTCAACTTTTTCCTAGATAGATTTAAATTCAGTCATATTAGGAAACTGTAGAGCATCATCTTCATTTTGAGAGCGAAGAACAATGATTGTCTTCGACTCACACAATATAAAGCAAATTACAGCATCTTCGGTGCGCTCTCCCACAATGGAGCTGCGCGGAGGGTAGTGCATACAGTGACGGAACCTCCGTATGGGAGTTCACACTGGTGATGGGACTACAGAGTGAATCCTACCTGCTAATAACTTCTCCTACTCCTTTCAAGGAACAGGCGGAAAAACGGGAAGCCGGAGACGTGAACAGAACCGACTTGATGCCAGTTCGGGTGAAACCGGACACCGCAAACCAGTGAAGCTACTGGTAAAATGGAAAACAGATGAATGTTCTGCGGGATGAGATGAGACTTTTCATTGATGAGGACATGGAAACTGTGACTTTTCTCAGAGGAATTAAGCACGAGGGGATCGAGTCTCTGGCGGGAAAGTGTGGGGGAAACTCTGTCACACGCGAACCGCGGCACACGCTTCTAACTGTTTTCCATAATACATTAGACTAAGTTTATGTCGAAAAGCAAAAAGATTGGTCAAATTAACCCGCAGCATGCCAAAACCTCCCCCTATTTATTGGCAGCGAGGCTGACAAAGCTGCAGGACTGCCGCTACATTTTCTGGTGAATATAATAATATACAATAGAATCTGTGGCACTGGATCAGTAAAGGGGGCTAGGATTTTCTACGATGAAAGATCCATGAGCCCGAGAGCTTGTGTCCCGATGTCAAGACGGTTAGAGGCAACCATGCTGAAACAGTTCTGTTCCAAGGACTTAGTTCGGGTCATCATATAACATCATATTAATTACAAGAGGAAAAACATCATTGCCGCCTCTGCTTATGTTTCTTTGTATCCTTCACCGACCCAAAAGCTAAGGGATCTGGTAGCGTATGCAGAATCAAGTGGTATCGAACTCTTAATAGGTTGTGATGCGAATGCGCAACATAATTGTTGGGACAGTAGCAAATGCAATCCAAGACGAGAAAAGCTATTTGATTTCATCACTTCAGCTAGTCTCATGACTGGAAACGTAGGGTGCGCCGATATTTTGAACTCAATCTGACTATTGCCGGTGAACAGCCTTCAATACAAAGACGGAACCCTAGCAAAACAGATTGGACAAAATTCAATGAACTTCTTGGAAATAAAGTACAGCTCCCTAAGCGACTAAGAACTCCTTTGGCGCTGGAAGATGAATTGGAAACTCTGAACTGCACACTTTTAGAGCGCCCTAAAAAGGCTTGTCCTATTTTCCGAGGCCAAAGCGGTAAAGCGTTTTCCTGGTGAAACCAGGAACCGGGAAAACTCAGTAAATCTACCAGGCGACTTCTGAACCGTGCTTGCAAAAGCATAAAGAACGAAGATTGGTCAAACTTCCGGAACTCACAGCGTGAATATAAGAGGCTTGTGAGGTGTTCGAAACGAGACTCCTTTAGAGCGTGCTGTGAGGAATAGGAAGGCGAAAGAGAGACTTCAAGGCTATGCAGAGTCCTTAAAGGGATGAGTCGGCCTAGTTGGACTCTCCTAGAGGCCAAGTTGGACTCTACTTTCACGAGCTCCAGACCGGAATCAGTACAGACTCTCCTGGAAGTACACCACCCGGGAGAACGGGTGAAAAAAGTGGTACGGGGAGAGTTGACGATTCTTGCAACCCCTTCAGATGAACTGGAACACTGCGAAAGCGGTTGTTACCTATGAGAAGGTGAGTGCTGCTATATTGTCTCTTGAACATTTCAAAGCACCTGAGCACCTGGCATGGATGGCATCTATCCAGGACTCCTAAAAGAGAATATGGAGTACTTACAGCAACCTCTAAGAAATATTTTTCGAGGATGTCTTGCTCTGGGCTAGGTGTCTTCCTCTTGGCAAAATGTTAAGGTAGTCTTCATACCAAAACCTGGGAAAGATGGCTATTCTATAATAATCCAAAGAACTTCAGACAGATCAGCTTGACTTCATTCTTGCTGAAATGTTGGAGTAGACTGGTTGAGCGTCACATTCGTGGGAACGCACTTAGGTTGCACCAACTTAACTAACATGCTTACCAGCGTGGAAAGTCCTGTGAGTCTGCTCTTCCTTCTTTGGTTGCAAAGATAAAGGATGCAACTTTGAAGGGTGACTACGCGATGGGAGTGTTCGTGGAGGGTTAAGGTGCAAAGAACTGTGTGTCTGGGTATCACGAGTGCCATGAGTATATGAATATATTTATTCAAAGCATTGTAATGAGATCAGCTCACAGACTAATTCAATTAGATCTATGGGATGTAGGGGGCACAAAGCATTGGAAGAGTTACTGGGAGTACTGAATCCAGTTCTTACAATGCCTTCCGATTCTCATGTCTGTTCGGTGGAAGATATGAAGTTGACCTGAAGTATAGAGAGAACTGGGAAGTCCCAGAGGAATCCGTGGTGCGATATACGAGAGCCGATCGCTCAAAAACAGAGCAGGATTCTGGAGCCGGAGTCTACCTCCCGAATAAAAATGAGAAGTGGAGTTTTCCTTTGAGACAATACGCAACGGTTTTTCAAGTCGAAATTTATGCGATCCTAAGGGCGGCAAACTGGGTGATGGACGAACGGTTGAAGGGCAGGCGCATAATCTATAGTGATAGCCAAGCTGTGCAGGAATGCAGAAACCGTTTGAACTCTATCTCTAGATTCAATACGGTGGAACTGGTTACTGTGGCGTAGAGGGAAATTAAATCTCGGATGCTTTAGCGGAAGCCGGATGCTGGGACTGGAACCAGTAATTGGAATACCAGTAGCATTGGCTAAGAATGTCTTCAAAAACTGGAAAGAAGCTTTCCACAACCACAGATGGCAGAGCCTAAATGCTGCTAGGCACACCAAACGTTTCCTGCCAAAACCGAACATGCGCACCGCAAAGTTTATCCTGTCGAAAAACAGGAGGGCTTGCAGGAGTATTGTGGGCATTCTGACAGACCATAATTCACTAGCTGGGGATATGTTCAGAATAGAAATTATTCAAGATGATACTATCCCTCCTACAATGAGGAAGTGGAATCTACGGAGCATTTCGTTGTGGATGTCCTGCCTATGGACGCATCAGATCTTTGGTACCGACGTTCTCCAGTTGCGATGGGTAGCATCACATCCACTAACGAAAATCTTGCGATACCTTAACGAATCCGGAATATTCCATTATATAGCGGTGGCTAGTACAATGGGCCTACACGGCCTGAGTGCTCAGAAGCTACAGCTTCTCCCTCACCACACACACGCACACACAGGCAATTATTTTGATTGGATGTTGTTTTAGATTCTTTATTGAATGCAGTGCAATTCCAGAGAATAATCACACTGCTTTTACGGGGTCGATCCGATCTGAAAATTATGAAGTATAGGTTAAACCTTTGACTTTTGCTTTCAAAGTTTTTTACAGTTACTTTCAACCTATAAGTACCTATAACCTATAAAATGTAATACATCATGGACTAAATTTGTAATACTTTTTGTAGCAAGCTTACCTTTCCACGCAGCAATTCAAGTTGGCAATCGCATGCCTAAAAGCTGGTAGTGAAGCAGTTTATCATTAACTACAAATTTATGATTTAGTACGACCATTTCAAAACCATTAGTGGCCTAATTGTGCTTGACATTCGTTGTTCATAGTCATATCCATCTGCAACATATCGTTAGCATTTCCCCGCCTGAATCGATTCTATTATGTATTGGAATTCATAGACCCCATGAAAGCTGAATTCTGAATACGCCAATAGAAATATTTATGATTTATCACCATCGCCGCGTTCTTTTAATAATCCCATTAAATAACTTTGTTTCGCCAGCAAAAGACATTACATCTATTTCGACATTCAATTGCATTGTTCGCCTGCGTTTGTGGCAGATGCCTCTGCAGCTTCACGGGTCCATTGCATTAATCTTCTGGTTCCAAATAGCAAATTGAATACACTCTCGCTGCTCTTGGGAGCCCGCTGCAGGGAGGCCGACAGAACTCATAACCCAGTGACATTTCAATAACACACAACAATCGCATAACTTTGATAACTCTTAAGAAAGCCGATGAATACGGAGATGACTGCGCTTGCCAACTATGTTGTCGTAAGGTATCGATTTAATCGGTAAAAAACAGACGCACCTGTCTTCAGAGAGGTTGCTGCTAGGTGGCATGGCATTGCTGAGCGGCTCCTCTTACTTTCATTCGATCCCGGCCGTCTAAGGACAGAATGACGCCGAGTTGTTGTGATGTTGCTGGGAAGACTCATATCCATTGCGGCAATCTTATGATATTCATAGAAGTGCATTGTTCTGGGGACGAGTTGTTACTTAACTGATCCAGTGAAATGCTCAGGGAATATTGGATTCGTTTCTATGTTATGACTTTCTGTGAATTTTCCTTGCCATCATTCGGTTTATTGCTGGGAAGGCACTACCACGAATGAATTTGTTTTTTTTTGCTATTTATTGATTTTTAATTTTCAGTTTTATGGAAAACAATAGGGAAAAGAATGCTTTCTTTCAGGCGCATCTTAATATCCAGCTTTCATTATTTTGGTCCATGCATATGAGTTCTGTCATGATATCAAGAATTAATACTACCCACAAAACTGGCCAATATTACTGTGTGCTAGTATTTCCACCTAAGCCATCACATATTTTGTTGTTTCAGTATTCTCCATTTGCACTTATTGACAACGCTTCTTGCTACTTTGTCATCTCGTAGTCAGGTTTACGAAAATGTATCATTCTTGATCGATCAGCATTTTCAATTGTAGTTCTTCCAACGCATAGAAACTCTAGATTCTGCACTCACTAACCTACATGCTGCTGTTATTCAGCATCATCCTTTCCATAGGATAACGAGATGCTTCATCTAATTAAGATCACTCCTCATAGGATCACTTTACAATTTGAGCCACGGGGGAACGTAAAATAGTGTAGTAGCAATGACAGCTGGAATAACATTTATTAAAAGAAGGAGAACCTACACACCTAAGTACTATTCGGTATCGTTCGTTGCTATTGCTATTATAGGGATCAGCTAGATACACAGTTTCGATGCAGCAAGTGAAATTATTTTTTTTTCTATGTCCGACAGTAATCGCTAGTATTTGTATACCATAGTCAGTTGACTGGTGAATGAATTGATCGTTTGAAAAGAAAGCCATCAGAGTCGACAATTGGTGGTTTACTTCAATTACTTTTCTAACAGTCTCTTTAAAAGATATTTAATGGTAAAATGAGTGCTTGTGCATACAATTTTTTTGAATTCCAACGGTGGATTGTATGCCATTAACTTTTGAACGAGGCGGCAATTCAGCACGTGGTCGTAGTACCAGAACTTGGTTGGTAGATACTTAGGCAAGGAGGTTACGGTGAGACCCACGTGACAACGGTAGCGTAAGGAATCTCGGTATAATTACGGTGAACGAAGGGATATGGAGGGAACTGGAGTGTCCATTTCAAACTCCAGACGGGCGGGTCGACACATTTACATGGCAATCATATCCTTGCCAGCTGTTTAGGAAAACAATTTGCTGGAAGCAAGTAAAGTCAAGATCGGATAGCTTGTCTAGATCGGACAGGTCTAACTGATGTAAGCAGTGTGGCGAAAAAGACTACCTGGCATGGAATTTCGAGAAAAACCGTGAAAGTTTGTTGCGCAAAGATGCAGTTTTTGATGATAAGGGCTACACCGCGGGAAGCGGAAAATGCCCGCTGTCCAATAGGGAATAAAAAATAAAGAGTAAATGTAAATTTTTTGAGCCAGTCAGTTAAAGAACTTGATGTGAACGTGGCAGTTATTAGCGAACCATATAAGAGAAAAGTTATCGCGGAATGGGCCACCGTAGAAAGTGGAAAATCCGTAATTTGGACAATAGGAAGATATCCATTCAAAGAAATAACTGCAACACGTGATATTAGAGTAAAATTAACGGTGTTCATGTCTATAGTTGCTCCGCTCCGCTAAGCGCGACTAGTGTGAAATATGAGCAAATGCTATAGGATCTTATGTTAGACACAATTGAATGATCCCTTATTGTCGTCGCAGGAGACTACAACGCATGGCCTCCCGAATGGGGAAGCACATTTTCTAATAACAGGGAGCCAGTATTGCTTCAAACATTATATTTGCTCATAATAGAAGTATCTCTACTTTCTCTAAAGCGAGGATAGGCTCAGCGGTTGATCATCATCAACGACGCAACAACCGGTATTCGGTCTTGCCCTGCCTTAATAAGGAACTCCACACAAGCTGTCTCGCGTCCTGACCTACGCCATTGCTCTATCTGTTCCTTTTCTACCATAGATATTGCCCTTGTAGACTTTCCGGGTCGGATCATCCTCATCCATACGAATTAAGTGGCCCGCCCACCGTAACCTATTGAGCTGGATTTTATCCACAACCGGACGGTCATGGTATCGCTCACAGATTTCGTCGTTATATGGGCTACAGAATCGTCCATCCTCATGTAGGGGCCAAACATTTTTCGGAGGATACTTTTCTCGAACGCGGCCAAGAGTTCGCAATTGTTCTTGCTAAGAACCCAAGTCTCCGAGGAATACATAAGGACTGGCAAGATCATTGTCTTGTACAGTAAGAGCTAGTTTTTGTAAGCTGAAATAGGCTCTGTTGGCTGACAACAACCGTGCGCCAATTTCATCGTCGTAGCTGTTATGGGTTGTGATTTTCGACCCTAGATAGGAGAAATTATCAACGGTCTGAAAGTTGTAGTCTCCTAGTTTCATTGTTTTCGTTTGACCAGTGCGATTCGACATTGTCCCTTCTTTTGGTTTTGGCGCTGACGTTCCCACCATATACTTTGACTTGCCTCCAGTAATGTGCATACCAGCATCTCGCGCCGCCTGCTCGATCTGGATGAAAGTAGCCTGTACATCTCGGGTTGTTCTTCCAATGATATCTATTTCGTTAGCATAGGCAAGTAATTGGGTAGACTTAAAGAGGATCGTACTCTTCGCATTAACCTCAGCATCAAGGATCACTTTCTCCAGGGCCAGTTTAAAGACGACGCATGGTAGACATCCCCTTGTCGTAGACCGTTGTTGATGTCGAATGGTCTTGAGAGTGATCCTGTTGTTTTTATCTGGCCTCGCACATTGGTCAGGGTCAGCCTGCCCAGTCTTATCAATTTCGTCGGGATAGCGAATTCTCTCAAGGCCGTGTACAGTTTTACCCTGGCTTTGCTATCATAGGTGGCCTTAAAATCGATGAATAGATCGTGCAACTGATCTCCATATTCCAATAGTTTTTCCACCGCTTACCGCAGAGAGAAAATCTGGTCTGTTGCTGATTTGCCTGGAGTGAAGCCTCCTTGATATGGGCCAACGATATCCTTTGCGCATGGGGCTATCCGGCCTAGCAAGATAGCAGAGAATATCTTATAGATGGTACTCAGCAACGTGATACCTCTATAATTGCTGCACTGTGTGATATGTCCCTTTATATGTATGAGACAGATAATGTATCTTGCAGTCGTCAGAAATTCATTCGCTGTCCCATACCTTGAGCACAAGTTGATGAACCACTTGGTGTAATTGGTCGCCAATTCGGCTGTAATTCCATCGGCTCCTAGCGACTTATGATTTTTAAGCTTATGAATTGCAGGGACTGTTTCTCCTATAGTTGGTGGTCCGGGACCTCCAACTCGCCATGTTCTGGTTCTGCAGCAGTTCATCAAAGTACTCAACCCATCGCTCCAATATGCCGATTTTGTCGGAAATCAGATTTCCCTCCTTGTCTCGGCAGGCTGAGCATCGAGGTTTATAAGGCTTCACCCTGCTGACTTGTTGGTAAAACTTCCGCGCCTGGTGCGGTTTCACCCTGTACTTTTCGAGTTCACAGACTTATTGGTTCTCCCAGGCTCCCTTTTTCTGTCTGTGAAATCGTTTCTCCGCTCGCTGGAGTTCGGGATAAGTCTCTGCGCGTGCCCGCGTTCTCTGAGAACGCAACATTACTCGGTATGCAGCATTCCTCCGTTCGGTTGCTAGCTTACATTCATCGTCAAACCAGCCGTTCCGACTCTTCTTGCGGCTGGGGCCAAGTATCTTTGTGGCCGTATCAATGATAACGCTCTTCAGGTGGTTGTGAAGATCATTTGTTGATGCTTCATCTCCAGGTCCTGTGTTGACTGCGGTTATTACGGCATCCATTTCCCTCTTATAGGTGTTTCGGAGGGCTGTGTTGTGAATGACTTGAATGTTAATTCTCATCTGATTGTGGGCTGTATTGTGAATGGCTTCAATGTTAATTCTCACCGATTGTCAGAGGGGATTCTAGGTGGTGTTGTTATTCGAGGTAGGAGCATATTGGCCCCCCTATATGTTCTGACATTCATCAAGGCTGAGAAGTGGCGGCGTGCAATCAGCACGTGGTCAATTTGGTTGAAAGTGGTCCCGTCTTGAGAGGCCCACGTACGCTTTCCGCGTTTTCCGCGCAAACCAGGTACTTCCAACAACCATTTCGTGTCAAGCTGCTAATTGGATAATCCGCAGTCCGTTATTATTTGTATTTTGATGTAACCTATGGGAGCCAACTCATCGCCTGAATACGGGCTCCGTCCCTACTTGGTTGATGAAATCCTCAAGTATGATTTTGATATCACATCTGGGATAGGCTTGGATGGTTCGTTCTACTACCCCGTAGGAGATATCCTTTTCCGACTCTGCAATCTTCGCTGTAAGGGCGTGAACGTTAATGAGGCTTATATTTCTAAATTTGCCTCGGAAGCGCCGAGTGCGTAGCCCTTCGCTTAGGTTTTCAAAGCCGACAACAGCAGGTTTCATTTTTGGCCTACTAAGAAAGCTACTCCAATGGTCGCTATAATATATGGTGTCCCTGACCAATGCCTGCCGGGTTCGTCGTTCTGTTGCCCGTCCAGTTCGAGGCTCTTGTTGTGGCTTCGTAACTTCCGTTTTTCGTGTAGGGTTATCAACCCCCTACCTGGGGGCCAGTTGGTACAATTTGTCCCGTTTTTAGGCGCGGGAGACTCGCCTTCATCCTTCTCCGTCTGTAGTTTTTCGTTAAGAAAGAGCTCCCAACGGTCACCACGTGGAAGGATAGGGGTTGGTGATAGAGCTGTTGGTGTTGGTTCAGCAGGGGTTCCCAAGTTCAATGCTCCATCGTGTGTACCAGTCCACGTTTCGCTCTGGGACCTATACTACCCTTTGACCATCAAAGTGATATTTGGAATGCTCTAAAGTCGCGCACAACGCTTAATGGATCATATTAAGCGTTGAAGTTCTCCATCTTGGAAGGAAAGTCCGAAGTGGAATATGCATTTTCAACTTTTCCTCACTTTCACTGGATACAGTTAGCCGAATTTTTTACACGTCCAGCAAATGATCTCAGTTGTGGCTCAATTTGTGTCTTATATGACTTCCTAGATGGTAGGTCGCAATCCGAATTTTTTCCGAATTTTCGTGTGTTAATTCTTTAGATATGCAGAAGTATATTTAGCTTTAGTTTATAATTTTTGGGTATAAAGGAAGCAAATTCAATTCTACGACCAAATCATTACAAATCATCATAAATAAAAGTACACGCCCTATAAGAATCGGTGTGAGGTTTTTTGAAGTAGAAGATTCCACTCCGGTCTCCGCTCAGATCGTTTTCTATGTGGCTGCGGTGATTCCGTTGCTTCAGGGGGGCATAATAGAACACTTTTCTGTTCGTTTCGCCCTGGTGTTCCGTCTGCGCTACGCTCACTTCGCTTAATAGGCTCCATGTAACATGTAGCATGATGGCAAAATGATGGGACGCGCGATTCCCCCAGTGGCAGCGGTCGCAGTAAGAGTGCCCCTTTGTGGTGGTGCAGTCCGGTGGCGTTGTTCCACTAATTGGAAGCTTGAAGAAATGAGGCAACTGGGTGGGGATAAGGTCGGCTCGGAGCTGTTGAAACTCTATAGTTGCAGCGACTTCTAGAGGGCATCCGCGCTATGTTGGCTTGCGCGGACTCGAGGTCGCTAGATGTGCCCTCCGCCACTGCCGATAAAGTCCCCGAGGTGTACGCGCCCAGTGGAAATGGAAGTGTCTAGGGACACACGTGAAGAAGTCGAAGACCTTTGACAAACGGTGGCTTCATTTGTGGACGCAGTTTCCAAAGTGAGAGCGACTGTGAGTACTTTGCGATCCGGAGTTATATTTCGATCGTAGTCACAGTCAAGACACAGTATATCTAACAAGTAGAACCTACATTAAATGGATCGGACTTGCGAATGTATTAAGAAAGCTTATTTGTACACATGATATTCACTAAACCATATGTGGGTTCGGCTAGATGTTAGGGACTATGATGAGTGTGCACAAGCTTCCCTAAAACATTCGTAATTCCGAGATCATTGATTGCGAGCACTGCCTATTTAGATATACTGTAGTCATGGTCTGCTTCTCGAAATTGGCGTTTGGATAGTGACACCCCGAGGCCCACAGCGGCGTGGATAATTTGCTGGTACCACAGTAAATTCGGAGATCAATCAACTAAATGAACCACTGGATGCAATTTCAATGCAAAAAATTAGGCTCGCTGGGTGTTTCGTCGCCATGGGCATGTAGGTGTCGGAAGTGTCTGAATTGCATGATCTTCATGGGTTGTGATTTTTCCCTCTGAAGTCGCATGGGGCACGCACAAGATTCGGAGCAAATGGTGGATTCATATCAGCCTAAATATTAGGGACTGTTGTTTTCAATTATTACCCTTCGTTCTCTCTACTTTAGAAACCTGCATTGCCTCTTACTCTCGGTTACCTTTTCTATCTTGAAAAGCGAGTTCTTCAATGGCAATCTTCCTCCACTACGGATTCTCAACATTTCTTTCAAAACAGTACTGCATTTCTGAGGAGTTCACTTAACTACGAAAGAGTACCTGAGTCAAATCAAGGCAGAAATACCCGATTTCATTGTCTCCTGGCTAATCGTACGAATCTAGAAATGGGTGTTTTATTATTGTTTATTATCATTTTAATAAATTTAAAATAGTTCAAATTAGAGTTAAAATCAGCTCATTTACCCCTGAGCAGTAATGATTTTATGTCCCTACAGAAAACAGATTTTCAATAAAGACATCCTCTAAATAGCACGATCATGAATACGAAAAGTAAAGTTTAGAGCTAAATGTATTCCATTATTGTTCTATTTCTGTTCTTTCCTGATAAAAAATCAACTCAATTGCGTAGGCCATAACTAGAATTGCAGAATATCTAAAAATTGCGATCGCCAATAGAACTAGAAATACAATAGAATAACTAACCTTTGACGTGCCCATTCTCGAGGATCCCTCACATATCCGTAGCAAGAGACTTGCTAAACAGGCAACCGAACAAGTAAATCTTATCAGCGAGTTGAGATCAACTGAAAAAGTATCTGGCAGATAGCAATGCGACTGTGCCCTCTCAAAACAGACAATAAACGTTTGTTGCTTGGCTTCGATAAATCAAACGATCGATACGAACAAATTGACATCCTTGTACACAAGTTGGTCGATTATGTTCGTTTCGCAGGTATCCACACAAAATGACAACAAAACACCGATCTTGTTAAAGCGCTGATTGTCGCACTGATTTCTCAGGGTTCTAGCCCAGAATGTATCTGGACCGGGGCCGAATGATAGCCTGGCTAGCTTCTAACAAGCTATGTGAACGGGCGTTGCTAGGGTATGGGTGTTTAGCTGAAGAAACCAGAGGGCTGGTGTACTTAGTCAGAGGAGTGTAGTTCAGTCACTGATCAACATATGGGCGGCTAGATAAGACCACATGCAGTGTAAATCTTTGTTATTACAGAGCTTTAATTTATGGACACGATCCGTTTTGTATCGATGGCCTCTGGGTCACGAACAATAAACAGCTCTGGGCAGCAAGACCTTAGTTAGGGGTAGCTTACGGTTAGTAGACTCGAAATCGAGTTACAATTCTGTACACTAACGAAACAGGATGCAATTTTCTTGTGTTCCATACCAAAAGGATAATAGGAAACATAGCGAAGTTATCCGCCCTTTATTGGGTGCGCTGAATACGTTGGAACGTTGGCTTTCTGAAGGATAAAGGTAAGAAGATGAAATGAGTCTGCCCTTAAAAGGCACAATTATCTTACTATGTTTGGCATGAATTCACCCTAGATCAAGTAACTATTCTAGAATGTCCGGTGGTGCAAAGAAAGCAATTTGTTGTGCCTGCAGGCACCTACCGATCATCTTTGCACTTAGCACCTACCTACCCACCTCTGCAGACATGCGCTGCACGTTGCAATGCTGAGGTGTGTTCTGAATCATCCAGTCACACTTTTAATTATTATCTCTCTTAGATAAGACTCCATATAACGATCTTAATGATCAGAGCTGGTGTACAAGAACAAGGTTAATAGGAGGTAACCAGTAATTATTAACGCAGTCGATGTGTTAATTGAATTCGTATCTTTTACAGGTTCCCTCTTGGAGATCGATATCGTATTGAGAAACGTAGGTTGGAGGTTTCTTTATGGTTTGTTAATTGTTATTGATGCTTTTTCAGATAGGTTCAGTCTTGACTGGCGCTGATTAACTTCTTACTTTTTATCCGGACCAATATCTTTACTTTGCAAGCTGTAATTAATTTAAACTAAACATAGCGTTGGAAAAAAAAGAATGGTACTGTAGGCGGCTGGAATCGTCATAATGGGAATTTAAGGTTAGGCTATTGTTCACACGAGAGGTAAAAGATCGAGGATATAGTAAGTTGGTTAGCATATCGACACCATGGATGGCGAACCATATAATCTAATCAAGATGGATGAGAGAAAATCCGCCCAGGATTGAAAATTATGTGGAAAAGCGAGCGTGGGGTAAAACTAAATGGGTCTTCTATTACTTTCATTCAAATCATTTATTCCGGATTCCGAAAGTCTCCATCTCATCTTCTCAGAATCGTGGCGGGAGCTGAAGCATGCTACTAGAAACCGCTTGCGATACGCGTAGGTGTGGCTGACGCGTTGACAACAACATTTTTATTTACCCTATATTACTCTTCTTCTTTTTCTTCAGCCTTTGTCCCGTTCATAAGCGGGGTCGGCTCGTCGTGATCGGCTTCGCCATTTGGCTCTATCGAATGCCTGATCTGGGTGCAATCTCGAGGCTTTCAAATCCCTATCCAACGTATCAAGCCACCGTTGTTTAGGTCTGCCTTTTGGTCGTTTACCATCGACTTCGATGTTCAGACCAATCTTGGAAAGTGAATTCCCATTTGCACGAATTGCGTGACCATACCATCGAAGACGCCTCTCTCACAACTTTTCCACGATCGGTGCAACCCCATAACGATCGCGAATATCCTCTAATCTAAAGGTGTGACACCACTAGTCCAACGTAACATCTTCGTCTCCATTACCGCAAGACGCCTTTCATTGTCTTTTATGGTCGGCCAACACCCAGAACCATAGAGAGCGACTGGACAGACGACATTGCGGTAAATTTTAGATTTGAGACGTTCGTTGATACGTCGATCACAAAGAACACCAGCTGTGGAAAGCGACTTCAATTCTCCTTTGGTTGATAACGTTTACCCGAGGTATTTAAATCGGTCATTTCTGGGCAGGTCACTCCTGCTGACAGTGATTGTGCCTGTTTCATGGGGATCGGTCGTCAAAAATTCAGTTTTGTTTAAATTCAATCTGAGGCCGTGTTGCATGAGGCGATCATTCCATTTTTGAACAAGTTGCTCGAGATCATTTTTACTATCAGATGCTAGGAAAACATCATCTGCATAAAGCAGTGTGTAAGGCGCTGGACGTTGGATATCCCGTGTGACGGTCTACATAACAAAAACAAAGAAGAGTGGTGAGAAGGCGCTTCCTTGATGAACACCAACAGAGACATGAAGCGGTTTTGATACACCCGCCATACTTCGAACTTTACTTTTCGGATCATGGTAGAGCAATTGAACCCAACGCACGAGTTCTTCTGGCACGAAGTGTTGTCGTAAAGCATACCAGATGACTTCGTGTGGTACACGGTCAAACGCTTTCTCTAGATCCAGAAATGCAATGTAAAGAGGGCGATGCTTTTCACGGTGTTTTTCCATGAGTAACCGCGCAGCGTGTATTGCGTCAGTAGTTCCGCAGTTCTTGACAAATCCGGCTTGATTCACGGTTATTTCTACGATTTCGCGTATACGGTTGTCAAGAATGCGTTCAAAAATCTTCATGGTATGGAAAAGTAACCGGATCGGACGGTAATTTGAACATCTTGCTGAACTACCTTTCTTTTTCCATATTGGAACAGTGGTACTTTCTTGCCAGTCAGATGGTGTTCTTCCTTCCTCAATAACCCGGTTAAAGAATTCACTGAGCGTTGGGTCCCAGCTCTTTGCTTTCCAGAGCTCAGATGCGATGTCGTCAGGTCCTGTTGCTTTCCCCGATTTCATTTGTTTTATTGCCTCCTCGACTACAGTTGCACTAACAGGTGGAACTGCTACAAATGTCGGTAACGATTGTGGAAGTGGAGGATGAACAAATTCTTCAGTTGAAGTCTGGTCGAAATATTCTCGCCATCTATCCATCGCGGCTCGACGGTTGGTAAGCAAAGTACCGTTCTTGTCATTAACGCAACAGAAGTGTTCGATATCCTGTGTGCGTTCATTACGGCTTTTAGCAAGTCGATACTGATCTCTCTCGCCATCCCGAGTGTCAAGTTTATCGTAACGATTTTTGAAATGGTTCGCTCGGGTGACAGCGACCGCTTTCTTTGCTTCCCGGTTGGCATTCTTATAAATTTGCCAATTAGCAGGCGTTTTATCGTCGAGAAATTTGTGGTAGAGCCGTCTCTTTTCACGGACCTTCATTTCAACATCATCATTCCAAAGCCAAGTATCTCGGTTGGTGTACCGCTTACCCGGCTTGGTCACCCCGAGGGTTGCAGAGGCTGCATTGTGGATCGTGTCTTTCATTTGTTTTCATGATTCTTCCACATTCTTAATGGTCGGCAATCGTATGAGTGAGATCGTTTCTTCTTTCTTCTCAGCAAATCGCCACCATTTAATGCCCTGCTGGCCAGTGCGTTCCTCACGCTGTTTTATCGGCGGCTTAATTCGCAGGACGGCAATCAACGGCCGATGTTGAGGTGCGATGGTCTCATAGGGAACGACTTTGCAATCAGTGACAGTGGTAAAATGTTGGCGTCTTATGAGAATATAGTCGATTTGTGTTTTACTGTTCCCACTATAAAATGTGGGAAGATGAGACAATCGTTTGATGAACCATGTATTCATAAGTACAAGGTCATGGGTGTCGGCAAAATCGATTATACGCTCGCCACCCTCATTGCGCGCTCCGAACCCCTTTCCCCCATGGCACCTGTTACCGTCTGCCTTTTCGCCCACATGACCATTAAGGTCGCCGGCAATAATTATATAATCGTCAGCAGGCACGTGATAAGTCTTTTCATCAAGAAGTTGCCAGAAGGCATCTTTCTCGGCATCAGGTCGACCTGTCTGTGGTGCATACGCGGTGAAGAAGTGAATAGTGCGATCAGCTGATATAATGGTGAGCTTCATCAGCCGATCATCAAATCGTTCAACTTCTTTAATGGCATCACGGAAACCCTCTGAGATGGCAATACCAACACCATA
Organism: Hermetia illucens; assembly: GCF_905115235.1. NCBI lineage: Eukaryota > Metazoa > Arthropoda > Insecta > Diptera > Stratiomyidae > Hermetia > Hermetia illucens. The sequence goes on from NC_051849.1 coordinate 28,799,638, forward strand.
TTGAGTGTGTTGGTTACCAAAATAGAGAAGTTTGTAGCCATTTTGACCGCGTTCGCGTTCAATGTCGCAGCTTTTGGCACCAGACCATCGGGTTTCTTGCAGAGCGCAGATATCAATGCGCCTTTTCCGAAGAGTTCTTGCGAGTTCCTCGGTCTTTCCAGTTAGGGTACCAACATTTAGCATGCAGACGCCTATTTGTTTTGTTCGTTGTTTGCGGACTAACTTGCTTACGTCCTGACGCCGTCCATGCGTCAAGAACCCTTGCTCATTTCTCGACAGGACCGGGGCCCGTCCTGCCGCGTCGACTGAGGTGGACGCCCTAGCATTTCTCCGAGGCTTGTGACTCAATCCGATATCATGTTTATAACGACATTGTATGCATTTTCTTGGTCGACCTGTCGCGGGGCCTGTCACCAAGAGAGATCAGGTAGGATTTAGCATAGTAGAATAACTCCATCTATACTCTATTTATCTCTTTCCCTGATCTCAGCATTTTATTTTTATTTTACTGAGGATTGTTTTTTTTTTGTTTTTTAAAATCATTTTTATTTTTAAGAAATAGGTAACAATAGTATCTAGATTGGAAAAATGAACAATAAAAAACAATCCTTTAAAATAACAAAAATAACTTAAATCTAATGGCCACTGTGGGCTCTCAAAGTTTTCGAATAACAATTTACAGACAGAGAGAACAATAAGAAATAAAAATCTAATTTTACAATAAGTTGTCGGGAAATGGTCAAAAACCCGACAGAATTCACTTGGCCTTAGTGGCAAAGAAAGAAATATAAAAGTAATAATAAATATTCGATCGCTTCAAAAAAAACTTTTCACTTAAATTATTGTTCTTAAAACTATCATTATTATATATTTTATATTACACATTTTTTCTTTTTTTTTTACAATAACATCCATACAAAAAAAAACAAACAATAATAACGAATGTATTTATAAATTACAGCTGGAGACAAAATCAGCACCCGTTCAATATGTACATATTTACAAAGCCCCACCAAGAAACAAATGGCAGAACTGAGCACGGCCACCGCTAACCGGCATCCCGCAGCCACCAGTACCAAGATTTCTCTTTTTCATCCCGCTTAATATCAATTGCTCTCGCTCTGGAGTATCTCCAGTCGAATCCCGGAGCCCCCACTGTCAAGTTCGGGGGGTATTCTATCCTTTTGTCCGTGGCCCGTCTATGTATATGATACATAACCGGATCACCGGCAGAATCAAGAATTAGACCATTCCTGTCAAGATACACGAACGCTTCGGGAGGAATGAAGCCTGTCGTGAGAGTTTTCTCGAAATACCCATCATTTGGGTAGAACCGCTGCGAAACCCAAGGGTTCTCACCATGCAAAGCAAATCGCACTATATGATTCCGAATCAATCTGACGATAACTGTGTCGATTCTTGGCACAGCAGCAGCTGCATACATCACTTCATTAGTTACATAGTGCTCATAGTTTGACGAAGCAGTCCTATTAAGCCCCGTGCAAGCACGCAGACATTTCCTTTCAAAGATCCTTATTTTCTCCATTTGGCTAGCACTCAAATTAAACCAGATAGCACACCCGTAGGTGAGCATCGGTCTAACCAAAGTAAGATAGCAAATAATCTTAACCTTCCGGCTAAGATTCTTCTTCTTGATATGCCCGTTCAAGGCTTTCAATACCAAAACCTCAAACACCTTGCTGATGTTAGGCAGCAAACTGATTGGGCGGTAGCTTTGAGGGCTGGATGAATCCTTCCCTCTCTTTAAAATCGGGAATACTCGGGCTTTCTTCCATTGTCCTGGAAAGAAGGAATTGATCAATAAATTATTGAACAAAATGCAATAATTACGAATGGCAATCTCTGGTAAATGCCTGAGGACCACGTTGGGAATGCCATCCATACCGGATGATCTCTTATTGTTTACTCTTCTGAATATGGAAGTTAACTCAACACATGAGACAAAGTAATCAAGCAGATTATCACTCGGTATGAGATCAACCTGCAACGCAGAGCTAAATTGGAGAACTATGGTGCCGTTCAGGCTATATTTGAAATTGTGGACATCTCGTTCTATAATTTCCGAAAGTCGCGTTGGCTCTAAGTCCGTTCTGGGCCGATGCACCGATTCAAAGTACTCTCCTATAAGTTCGAGTTTCAGAGCATCATCCATCACGATGTAATTGCCTTGCGCATCAGCAGTTACACTATTCGTGTCTATACCTGAGTCAATAAGGTGTTGTATCTCGCTGCCACCGACTTTAATTCTCGGTACAGTTATTCGTGACTTCTTCCGGAATAACGTATTTATCTTAGTAAACATGGAATCTGGATCGCTTGGTGAAATACCCTTTAACTTCTCCCGCCATTGGAAGTTCACTTCATTTACGTAATGTTGACGGATAAGATCCCGCGCGATCTTTAGAAGTGATTTGAACTCAACCAATATGGGATGATGATAGTCCCCATATCTTCGATAGATTTTGTTGACGCGAGTGAGCAGAAGGCTTTTCACTTTTTTCAACCGTTTTATGGCTGCAGTTTCATATCCTTCCATATTATTGCGAGGTTTAATCTTAGGGACGACTTGTTCAATTGTTTCCAGCGTCAAGTTCTCCAGCTTGAGAAGATACTGAAGTATTTCCTCGTTGCTCAAGTTCCTGTCACCTGGTGCAATTGCACTATCGTTTTCCCCATCAAGAGGTGGGCATTCCTCTCGATATCCCCGAATAAACCTCTCTTGGAATTTCTTCCAATTTGTTTGTTTAAAGTTCAGCCTGTGGACGCCACTGTCCATCAGCAGAAGGCGAACTCTTCGTCCATCAAACAGAACTTCAATAAGAATAGTGTTATGGTCGCTATCGTAAGGAAGAGTCTGTAGTTTCCGTTGAGGATTCCTAAAATTAAAGTTCAAGCGCGCGTCAGCAATGCACAAATCCAGATAGGAATTTGCCCTGGGCCAGGTTGGACTCTCTGACCCATATAATTCGCATTTATACTCTATCTGGTATTGCTCTATCCAAGATTTGAGGAATACCCCTCTGGGATTGTTTGTGGCGTTTAGCCACGAGGTATGCTTAGCATTCAAGTCGCCAGCTATAATATAATAATTATGCAGCCTATTCAGTTCGAGTATCGTAAACAGAGAATGGAATTCCTCCCTGAACTTGGCTCGGTTGTTTCCCACTGCATAGACTGTCAGAATGTATAAATTCCCTCCTCTAGGCAGTGAAAAAAGAATACATGAGACTTCGATACACTCAAAGGTTTCAAATTCAGGCCTATTAATATGCCTGAAACGACAATGGCGACCCACAAGTATTCCTGTACCACCTCCCCCATCACAATTTCGTCTATTGTTTCTCACGAATTCAAAATCCTTGAATGTTATCGAATGCCTCGGATTGAGGTGGGTTGATGATGGAGGACATAATGGGAACAATGCTAGGGGCGCATTTTTTGAGGACGATGGAAGGGATTTTGTCAAGTACAACCGATTTTTTGTTTTTGGAGGCGGCGATGGCCCCCTGACATAGTTTGGACTGACAAAGTGAATGGGGAGGATCAAGTCAGAGAGGGCGTAAGTGAAGGGATTTTCTGTGGGTTGGGGAATGAGGTAGGAAGGTTGGGCAAGGAGTTGGGAGATCTTTCCGTTTACCTCGATGTCAAAACTTGGTTCACGGAAAAGGAGGATCCAGTGGTGGGCTTGGAGCAAGTGGTGAGCAAGGATGTTCACCTTTTCTGTGGGTGGGATGTTTTTGGGTAGAATCGCGTTTTGTTGGACTGATTTGCCGAAACGTAGGCAGGTTTTCCTGAGTTCCCTGTATGTACCAGAGTTCAATTCAGTGTTGGAGAGGTGGTTGTGGAGATATTGGGTATATAGGGTGAGGATTCTTTGATGGACTTGTCAAGCCTGCGGATTTCGGAGAGGAGGTGACAGGATTGCGGAGAGTATCTATTTCTAAATAATCTCCGCCTGAGGGTCTTTTTGTAGTGGATATCGGTTAGAATGTCGTCGGGCAGGGTGATTAGGTTGCGGTAGTTTAAGAGACGGGATGAGATCAGTTCGTCGCATACTTGCCGAAGTGCTTCGATGTATTGACGGACCGTTGGGTCAATGGAGTCGTTAGGACCTGTACAGTTGGATGGGAGTAGGAAAGGTTGAAATTTGGTTTTGAAGCCCAGGTTGATGTGTTTCCAGTTTGCGTGCTGGAAGTCGGGAACTGAAGGTGGGATGGACCGAACGACTCTATCCGGGAGTTTGATGCGAAGGATTATGTCATAATGATGTGCGTTTCTCTTTGCCACCACCTGGACGAACCTGGGCACTTTCTGTAGTTGACGGGGTGGTCGTTGCCCCCACAGTTACCAGGGCGTGTAGCTAGTCGCACTTAACGTACCTGTATGCGAGGTGGGAGTTGGTTCCCGCGTGTCCGATGCGCTGGAAATTTTTACACTGTTATCACTTGCTTATTTTTAATTTGTTCGAAGCGGACAATCATGTGCTGTATGGCTTTTACTTCGCGTAACTGTTCCTCGCAAAACGTTGTATTAAACGTGACCAACTACAAGCCGAGGTGGACACTATTTGTTTTTGCCCAGGTCGTGGCAAAGGGTTTTGCGCTCAGGGTGCTTGAGACTCCCTGAGCCTTCAATTCTTGGACGATTTCCTGAGGGGAGAACGTCGTATCAAAGCCCCGGAGGATGATCGTTTTCTCAGATGGAAGGGTGTATGTGAAGAATTTATTATGGTTCTCCACAAGGAGTTTTTTCGCGGTCAAGTAATCTTCCGGCGTTTTCGTGATAATCTGGTGAGACCTAACTGATTTCTTGCTCCATCCGGGTTTCCGACTACAACGAGTGGAGATATTCTTTGATTTACCTCCTTCTGGGATAGCGCTGCAAGAGCTGGTCTCGGCTGCTGAGGTTGCTTCGGTGGTGGCTGTTTGGCTGCGTTGGTGCGATGCAGCTTCTTTGCCTCGCTGAGTGTAGGGTAGGCCTCGGGTGGGACCCGGACGGTAGGGCGAGTGGCGCCGGTGGTACCTATTCTCAAGATAATGACCAACAAGCCTTACTGCTTATTGTAGTAGACAATAGAAGAATCAGAAAACTGAGGGCTGCATATTTTGAAGGAATATGAAGTACCCAGCACACAAGAGATGAACAGGGTGCGGCAAGAAAGGGGGGGGGGGGATACACTAAATTAAACTAATTCGTTTAAGCAAATCAGCGAAAAGGTGAACAAAGACTCCAGGAAAAAGCTTGAGGGTGATGACAATCAAAGCGGGATGACAATAAAACATGGACAAACAAGTTTCTTTTGAATGCATCACTCACTGCAGCGACCACATTGCTTTCCTAAATTTTCAGTGAAGGTAACATGCTTAATCAGTTTTAAACGTTCTTCAGCGAATCGCAAATAGCTGATTAGAATTTGCTTTCAACCTTTACCGCAAGTCTTAGTATAATAGATTGCTCGAAAGTCAATATATGGTAGCCTATCATTTGCTTAATATGCAAATATTCTTCCTCAATCGGGCACATAATTAATGTTATGAATATGTTCGTTCCAATCAGTTCATTAAGCGCGCTCAACCAATTCAGAAAGTAAAAGGTAATTGGATCTGCAGACAATATCTTTCAATTGAGCGCCTATCATATACTGCACTCGGCACTCTTACTATCATCGGCCAATGAAATCGACTCGTACAAATCAAATTGGCTTCCTAGATTGCAAGCATTTCACTACCATCGCTCTTCAAGATAAACAATTATTTATGATTCCATAAATAGAGTTCATATCAAAGAATATGCCAAGGCTCATACGATAAATATAATGAAAGGACTCTATAATGATGGCTGTCTGCGCTGTTGCAACCTTGGAAGAGTCTGAGCTACTGTTTCGAAAGTAAATTGATTCTTTCCAGGAAAAGATGGGCCTAATATACCAGCCTGCAAATGTTAACATCCACCTACTACAACCGTCTGAAGGTAGTGATAACACCTTGTCATTTATTAATTATTTCGCTGAAGATAATGAGAGCTGGAAGATTTCATTATGAACGCGGTTGTCAGCGCCTTGCTAATGGACTATATGGAGGTGGACCCACGCATTAGTTAGGCGTTCCTGGATTCAGTTGGATTTTTAACGCAAGAAGTGCCAAGCCGTGCGAAGGTCCTGTAATCAGCCGAGTGAACATTGAATTCTTGAGGAGGTTTTGAAATTTCGTCAGCGGTGATAACAGTCCTTAGGAAGTGTTGACTTTCTCTCTTTGCTAAAGAAGCTTCTTTAGTTCAAAATTGTGGGTCGTGGGTCAATTTCGTGCTCTTAACAATAGCAATCCAGAAATAATCATTTGCATGGAGTTGACAAGATTCCTTTAACTCTAACAACTTCCATTCAACCTTCTTCATTTAGTGCTTATATCGTTAAACAACTGAGTGGCTTAGCTCTAATTGCACAAAGAGTGGACGTGACAGGGCGGCGGCCATCCGATGGTAATTTCTTGGTCGCCCGATAAATTTGCTGAGAAAAATGTTAGTTGCTTATCTTGCCATGGGCAATAATTCAAGGTTAGTCTAATCATAAACTCGATTCAAAACTCGTTTATTTCATTATGAATTATGCGATTTGCGATAGCTCTGATGACTGTGAATCCAAATAAATAAACAAACAAAACCAACAGTAAATTTGCAATTGAACATTGTTTAAATCAACTACATTCAATGATGTATTGGATGGTGAAGAGTTTGATTGATGAGTTTTTAGATTTAGAAGGAACAAGTATAATGTTGCCGCAAAAGAGCGGATTAACAGTCAAAGTAAAGTCAAAAGTCTAATTGATTACGTTGTGGAAAAGCTGGTATAAGATATTCTGTATTATTATGCACTTATGTACGTCCCCTATTCAGGTGCTACATGGGTCTATTTATATCTTTATCTTTTTGTTCGCAGAATCCTTTGACTTTGTGCTGTTACTAGGCGGTCACTTCATGTTGCAAATATCTAATGATATGACCAATGTCATTAGCTACATTTTAGCAAGACACCTGCGTCTAACTCACTTTTGAGGTATATAGCAAGCAAGTTTAAAATCATGTCGAAATTTTGCTGATAGAGGACAGGTTTCTTTAAAATTGGGTGTGAATTAAAGATAAAATTTGCTTTATTCAAATGGGACAGGTGCCAAAGAAACACTGGAGTTTCTATTGCAAGAACTTGAAACAAAGCCAAAGACTAACAGAAGCCACCTTTCCACCAGTTTACCAGTGACTATTCTCGTTATGATCAGAAGCCCTTTCTTAGTGACGTTTAAACAATCTTTTGAGCGCCTGGGTTCATACTCAGCCAGGAACATTCCTGGTGGGTTCGTCCAGTACGGTTCCCTCAGCCGTTCCTTTTAAGTTTCAACGTCCTAGCCATGAATTTAATTGCCATTCCACAGAACGGTTCTGATCCGTGTAGAGGCGTCCCTTCTCTTTTCTACCTGGACCTGGAAGTATACAATACCTTACCGAGTGAGCCGAGCGCGTTTTGTCTCGCAAGCCATTCCCATACTAATTTGGATTTCACCTAATTGGACCTGAGTGCCTTGTTAGCCAGTCAGCTTCCAAGTACATTTTCCATCGACCAACGACCTCGGCATTTCTTCTACAGTGAGGGATCGGTTAGTGTACCAGGTAATCAGGTGATCTGGTTTAACTCGAGGGTCACTGCACCCCATCTCACTTTGCCCTGTTACTCCAATGAATTTCAAATTTGTTGTGGAAATGAAACCTAATGTTAGTACCTAGTATCAGTAATTCGGGATTCCGCCTAGAAGAAACATCGATTTTCTTTCGATTCAGGCACGTTCTTGCCTCACCATTGTGAAGGTCGCCCTCCTTGAATGCATCTTACGTACATATAGAGAGGAGTTAATATAAGACGGTCCTCCAGGGATGTCACATTGCGCCCATGATGCACACGCATGCCAATCTTTTAAGCATGTGTAGCTCCCTGGCTGCTGTGCTGAATTCAGTTTTTCTGCTCAAATTACCGCCCTGTAGGTAATCATTGGCCTTAACCATTGTAGCATATACCCAAAGTATCCTCGTGGTGCCTCCCCATTTTTTCCCTGCTATTGACCTGCACGTCATCAGAGCCCTGATAACTTTCCGAACAATGTTTCCAAAATGCGCCTCCCAGAGTAATTTTTAGTTCAATGTGATTCTCAAAAATTTGACCTCTGTTCCTTGTTTCATGTCTATGCCGTGTGACTTACCATATTGGCCTTGGTTGGATTTATGCGCAGCCCGGCCTACCTGCATCAGTTACTAATGATTCGAAGTTCGGTTTGGATTCTGTCATATAGGGCGTCTTCATATTTTCATCTACAGGTAAAAAGGTTATCATAAGCGTAGTTCAGAACCTGAATTCGAGTGTGTGTTAGCCCTCCGGGGAGTTCACCAACTACCTTGCTCCACATGCGATAATACCCCACCTTGTGGAAAAGCATGAGTAGTGTTCATGACAACAAAATTTGTACCTGCGAGGCAATTTTATGCGTACTCTCTGACATTTTGTCCATGTCGAAGGTGAGAGTGTTCCCCTCTCCTTTGCGGATTAGGTCATCTTGTATCTCTGTGTGCGATATGTTATCGAATGCTCCTTCGATATCCAAAAATCCATACAGTGCTATTTCCTTTGTTTTTATGGAATCTCGTAATAAATCTGTCAACTGATACAAGACCTAATCGGTTGACCGTCCTGCCCGATAAGCGTATTAGCACTGATGTACAGGAGGAACTTTAGTTCTAATATAGTTGCCTATGACCTTCTCCACCGTTTTGACACGAACGTTTTGAGGAAAATTGGTCTGAAAAATTTCGGGAGAAATGGATCTTTTTTACTTGCTTTCGGAATGAAAATCACTTTTGCCCACCTCAATGTGATTGGTACATATCCCAAGGTTATGCTTTCCCTTACCACTCATAGAAGTGATCCTAAGATCATTTCTAGACCTCTGTGGAGCAGTGCTGGGAAAATGTCACCAACTCTTCGTGATTTTAGCAGTTTAAAGATTTCCACTGCTCTTTTCACCTTAGCTTCTTAGCATCTCTCGTTTGGTAGTTTCTCGTTCTCCTTTTTGGTTGTTGAGGTATCAGACAGAATGCTATCGCCTGCCTCCGTGGAGTAGGACCGCATGTGCTCCTCATCCTCAGTAAATCTCCAATGTTCCTTCTTCAGACTGACAGAAGATATTGACCTGCTTTTGTGTATAGCTTTGTACCGCCTGGTTGCTTCTGTGTTTTGTTTGATCCTTTCGTAGAATTTCCTAAAACTGTTCCATTTTGCGTAATAGGTGGGGCAGTATCTGATGGGTTGCCTCTGCACTGGACGAAACCGCAAGTCATATATATTCAGAATTTGGGTGCTTGCCCAAGAATGAGGGATCTGTGGGCTACAACTGTGGACTACAACTGTTGCTTTCCAACTAGTCCGGTCCCCTATTAAGTGGATGGCGGAATTAGGAATCCCTCGATACTCATACAAAATTCCAGACTTCTATCCTCATATCCATCAATGGTGTTGTTGAGGTCTTCCACCATTGTTTCTAGTTCCAAAGCGCTCCTCACATCACCGCCCCTTTGTAGTTAAAATATGTTAATTTTTCAGGTGCATTGGAGTCTCAATCTGTTCTCCTGGAATTCCATCCAAAACACAGCAGCTGACGGCCATAAGTGCGAAAGAATGGCTGGAGGAGGTCTAGGAGCACCAGGTGTTTATATTGTACCCTTTCCTAAATAGCTCGGCTGTATTGAGATCGCCTACTATTGAAGTAGTGCCTACGTAGTCGAATGAGTGGTTACGGAGCACTAATGCAAACCAATGGATAAGTCAGAAAGTCAACACTCCTTACTAGATTAATTAATCAGACTACAATAAGCCGACCATGTGGTTAATGTACTAGGAAATAAGATTTTCGAGCCCTGTTAGTTCATTGAAGATGGGCTGACTATACACTAAAACATATGCTGTAGAGTCTAAAAAGAAGCTCAATAGAGTAGACAAAGCCAGAAAAATAGACACAAAGAAAACCAACAAAGATACAAAGAAGTGACAAAATGGAAAGAAGGGGCTGAAAGGTGTTGATCAAGTCTCCTGAATTCTTAAAACCCCAAAAAATCAAATGGGTTTTCTGGCGAAAAAGGCATATTAAAGAATCTCTTTGGTTTGATAGTTGACCTCTAATGCTGGGGAAGAAAGATGAGTCAAAAAAAAAATTTGGAAACTTGGACTAAAGCCCGGATAAAGTAAGGGAAAAGAAGATGGGAATCTGATCAGAGATAATCATTATTCTGAAAATAAGCAAAAATTACCTACACTGATATATTGCAGAAGAAGTATCCGCAGTTGCTCCTCGAGTTATTAATTAATTAAAATTAAAATTAAATTAAAAAAAATGGACATAAGGGCTGGATTGAAACATGAGTTTGTTTTGCGAAGACGACAGCAGATTGCAACCATCAATTACCAATTGAATGTGAAGAAAATTACAGTCAGAAATTTACAGTTTGACTAATTTGAGGGGTTGAGAGGTCTGTTCCCCCTCGCGGCGTTCTCAAGTCTAGTCATAGTGTTGGCCGAAAAAAGTGCAATCCTATTGCCCGGAATTCGGTCGATGATAATTCTTTTATGAGCTGGAAAATAAGTTGGAAGCATCTAGTTTCTTAATAGGAAGAAATCAGAGAGCTGTAGCTCAATCAAGGAAACCTGCGATGAGGATCCGTTCATCAAGGCGTTTTCATCTGGGCAGGATTTGCAAGATTGAATCATGAGATGACTCTGTGATGACAGGGCAATTGTACCTCAGTATTCAGGTGTACTTCAGTAGACGGTGACGCAATTACGATTTGTAGGTGGTTGGTGGTTGGTGTACAGCCTCTGTTACACACCAATAGATTTGAAGCAATAAAATAATATCGAAGAATGACTCACCCCTCTCGTTGATTTCCGAGCTGCCCCAAAGCGCATGCCTTGCATTGGCGTCGCAACCTATCAACAGGTTGACTTTCTTTATTGCTATGGTGTTCGTTGTTGTAGTTCTTCTCGCGGAGCTGATCGGTCGTGAGCCCTGTAAGCCGCGGAAATATAAACGTTCTCTGCCCCCGCCTGCTTTAGCTTGATCACGACTAGGTTGCTGGAACTCAGGTCTGGACACAGAAAAGCGTGCAGGCTCTGCCTCGCGAGAATACATGCTCTAGGTATGTCATGCTTTGGAGTCCTTTGATGGTTCGGTCGCCTCCGACCCAGGGCTCCTGTAAGACAAGCAGATTAGCCGAGATGCACTTCGAGTGCTGCAGATTTATCTGCGTTACCCTCAGCATGATCTGGTTGCGTGGGGGGTTCGTCAGTCCCCGTCGGACCGTCGATCGTCATCTCCTCCAACAGCTCGTTGGCGGCGTCAATTGAATCTAGGTCGTCGTCCGGTTTTGCAGAGCGGAACATTTTTAACTTTGCATTCCTGACTCCGAACCGCACTTTATAGTCGGCCTTTTTCATTGCCTTCAGGCACTCTTCGTTTATAGCGAGTAGTAAAGGTTGGCTATTTGCCTGAGTTCCTCCTCCTTGATACCAACCCAGTCGTGCATCGGAATCCAGGGGTTTGGAAGGCGCAGGAATTGGACGAGCTTGTCCTTATCTATCCGGATCTTCGGCAACCAGATGCGAGCGACTGGTCTCCTGGGAATCTCGTTGTAAGGGATGACCTTAAGCTTTACTTTCTCCCAGGCGTACGAACTGAGAAAGTCTCTATAGAACTGGTCATGCAAGCTAAAACATGGAACCCACGGACCACCTAAGAAGAATCAAAGCAAGAGATTAGTCCCGCGTGTTTGCCTTCGGTGTCCAGGAGATGCTCAAAGACCATCCCCAACAGCCTGGCCTCAACACTGGTCCACACCTCCGGCGGTAGTTTGCTACTAGCAGAATTACCATCCGCCAGCACCACACGTAAATGGCTCCTGGCCATGGCTGAAGGGTTCGCAATTCGTGCCCCGTTGACTGACTCTTGCTGCGCAATTTTCTTCGGATGTTGCTTAGCGTCTGAGTTCTTGCCCACTCTGCTTCGCTTCTGATCTTGCTCGACCTCGTCTTGAGATCGATTGCGTTTCAAAACGATGGGCTTCGCCTTCTGCTCGTCTGCTAGGCGTTTACTATTCTATTCGTCAACAATCGCCTGGTATTTAGCGAGGTCTTTTTCATCCCACTCGTCGACAGTACGGGCCTCCTTATTCTTAGCAATCTTGCTGAGAATAAGTATGGCCTTCTGGTACTGGCAGTTGAGCAGGCCACCAGTGAACCTTCGCTTCTAATCGGTTTCCGGCGACCAAAGTTCTTGTCGGTTTTCACTTTTAAGGGATCCCTCGACCTTGGCGGTTTCGGGCTAGAAGTACTATGTCTGGTACTCGCTAGACCCAATTTGACGGCAGTGGATTCTAGGCTGGAAGCCACTAGTCCATCTACCGCCTCGCTCCAGGAGGTCCTTGCGGTTGGCTTCAGCACACTGGTGCCTCGGCTGGCATCGAGTGCACTGCTCTCGATGGCTACTGTCTCCTGGCTAGAGGCCAGCAGCTCGTCCTCCGATGATGCGCCTGGTATTACCTCCACTTCTTCTATCGTCGTTTCTTTATTTTTTAAAAATTGAGTCCATGTCTTGGTCCCATGACTAGTCCGGAAAAATGTCCACCTTGACTGGCCCGGCCACCAGGGTGAGGGTCTTATTTAAAACAAGGTGCCCAAGGTATTCAGAGTTCATACTAAAGACCAAACTCCCCATTGGCCACGCAGCCCTCGTCGTATGCTGTTCCACCTTGGCTTGCGGTCCTATTCGCATCCTCAGCCTGATGCTTCGGTCCATCCCCCCGCCAGATCTACTTGCCCTAACACATGACCAGCAGATCCTCGTCAGTTGGATGAGCCTGCTCCTAGCCCGGCCCTACACACTCTTGGCCCATCCGAAGACGGTTTTCAACGGCCACCACGGGGAGGTCGTATGAGGACTTGCCGGATTATGCAACTTTTACGTAAAGCATAACCAAACCAGGCCTCCAGTACAAGAATCTGATCTTGCCAGTCCTCATGTATTCCCCCTATATGAGGATGGACGATTCCGTGGCCTACATAACGATGAAATCTATAAGCGATACCATGACCGTCCGGTTGTTGATAAAATCCGGCTCAATAGGTTACGGTGGGCGGGTCACTTAATCGGTATGGGTGAGGATGATCCCACCCGAAAAGTCTATAAGAGCAATTTCTATGATAGAAAGAAAGGACGAGGTAGACCCTGCCTGAGATGAAACGATGGTGTAGGCCAGGACGCCAGACAGCTATTAGGGATATCGAATTGGAGGACCTGGGCGCAAAACCGGGAGGTCTGGAGTTCCTTATTAAAGGGTGCCTAGACCGGATTCAGATTGTTGCGCCGTTGATGATGATGATTAGGAATATTAAATGTGACATTTAAGTGCTAACGTATCGGGGTGTAAATCTAGCTAGTGCAAACAATCAAGCACGTAGGAGCCCATCCCAACGATCAGATTGATTCGATTTGTGGAGACGATATCAAGCACTTAATAATGGCCAGCTGGTATGACTGCTACTAAAATTAGAACCTGCTCGACGAAACAAAAAGTCCCTGAGGTGCGCATAAAGGCATTCGGGTTTTTTAGTAATGTGGAGGTTAGCAGGTTGACTCGTCAAGGGTGTGAATTCAGAATTCTGGCTTTGGTCCCATACCAGAGCCTGAATGTAGCCACCCGTAGTTAAACCTGCGCTGAAGGGTATAAATGCAGGGGTCACAGGTGAATGAAAAAATTTAAATTCTTGGTGACAGATAAAAAATGTTATGCGGATTTTGCTGTCCGTTAAAACGGCTGACATCAAAGCCTCATTAAGGTTTCTAAGATCAAGCTACTCCTCAAACTGGCGCATGGAGAAAATCGTGATAGTGATCTCGACTATATGTAGCCTGTTCAGACCTGAGGTGAAGATACTTAGGAAAACCTTTCTTGGGCGATAAATCTGCAGACTTTTTCCTTTGGTAGAGGTTTTCCGACTCGCAAAGGCTTGCAACCTTCATAGGCAGTTGACGAAAGTTACCTGAGTTTTTGGGCTATCGAGCCCCTAATTTAGGACCCTCCAGTCAATGGTATTCTGTGGAAGACGGTTATGCTGTTGGTGACTGTTATGCTATTGTTTCGGGAAGTAAAGTGGATATGAATGATTGCATCATTATGTATTCCTCAAAATGGCAACCAATTGTATTTCTATTAATCACTCCAAATGAGCTATTTAACTAAGTCGAGTGGTATTAATGCGACATTCATAATCCATCAACGAAATCAACGTGCCCAAGTTTACCCATTCATCCATTTATATTATCCATTGCAAACGCATTATTGCCGCATTTTTTCGCAATAATCGCAACATGCATACCATAAATCATTTTCATTTGTTTTTATCCAAATGAATTCATGCGCATTCGAAATCTACAGGAAAATCTGTGAATCTAGAAAGAGTTTTCTATTAATCTTATTGAATTGCCTACGCCTACTTTTCAGATACGAATTATGCGCGATGCCCCCTCAGAGGATGATTTTGCAAAATATGTACGAGTACAAGACGCCCATTGTTCATAGCGTTCAATGATAAATTACCGATGGAAAGCGTGTGATGGGATATGTGAAACCATAAATCGTATTAACATCTCGGATCACTTAATCCTGCTTTGAAAAATTATCAAGGACCTTGATTTGCAATCAGCGCAGTATGTTGATGTGTTTCCAAGCGCAGTGCCTGCGTCGCGCATTCTTCAGAAATGTAAGCCCCAACGATTGCGTTATTGAATAATCGAAAGGTTTTATTGTGAGCACTTTGTTTCCAGTGGTTGTTCGCTGATCTGCTCAAGGACATGGAAATCTGCTCGGTACCTCATATTTCAAATTATTGATGCTTCTTTCAAGCCAGGATATGATAACGTGCAAGGGATAAAGTTATATGTTACAGCAGAACTCAGAAACTTGGGGTACGTGTATATAATTGAGCAACGTTTTCCTCATCCTGTCATACGAGCATACGCAAGGAAAAGCACCTTGAACTCAACATTTATTTCTACATTACTTTTAATGGTTTCCTCTACAAATAAAATATCTCCTCAAAACGGCTCTCTCCAGCCTCACTTGCATTGTCTCTATTGGATGCGCTTCCCATTTGCATTCGTTTTCATCAATGTACACTAACCGCCGTCGTCAAAAACCATTTAAGTTCGTTATCTTTGGGATGTGTGCAATTTCAAACCGCCGTCACCTGCAACAGTAGCCCCATTAGCTGCTACTAAGTGCAGCTAGGACATTCGAGCCCAGGCATACAATAGCACGCAATTGTCCGTAATCGCGCGAGAAATGGAAAGTGAAAAATCGCTTTACTCCGCGGGAGATCCTCAAACATTCCAAGGTATCTTGTATCGCGCGAAACGACTGCGTAGGTTTCTATGCCTAATTTGCTTAAAAGTCTTCACGTCATTGCGGTATTGTCGTCATTGTCCATTTCTGTGATCTTTGCAAATAATTTTCCTTGTCGTTATCACGAAATTGGTCAACAAATTGTCGGCCAAGCTGCGGTCGTAACACTTTGCTAAGATAGTGCTCTAAGTGTATCTTGTAATGCTATAAGATACGAGCCACGGGTTTTCCTGCTTTCCTGCCAGCACTCCATCGTAGCCGATCATCAACGTGTATGGTATATGCTTTCTATGAAACAAACGCGAGTACTATTAAATAAGAAATGCATATCAGAGAATTTTCCATGTTATCCTTTCGTGGAAACTAGATGAACATTTCTTAAGGTAGGTTCAAAGGAGTACTTTCCGCATGAGCTTAGCTTAGTTAAGTGTCATAGCTTGGAATCATATCCTGCCTCTCTATCTCACAATGGATCTCCTTCATTCCTTGGAAACAAGCAAGGACATGGTGTAGGAAGTAAAGAAGTAACCATCCTTGCTCACGTACGACTCAATTAAAAAAATGAAAATTGAATGAAAAAATGGAGGAAATCGTAAGCTAGTTTTATAGCGACCTCAGCATCTCTCCAGCTATATTCTTCCGGCTTGCGCTCCTTCCCTACATTGCATCACAGGCTCTGGATCGTCCTGTGTGTCATCGTATCCAGAACGATTTGGTGAATCATCCAACACAACGCGATGCAGATACTGTTTATAGCAACAACCTATGTTCATGTTCAAGCCACCCTTTTATGTTAGGAATGAACCCTTGCGTCCAGCGACTTTTCACAGACTCATCCCATCTGCGTTGCCAGAGATCATTCGACTCTTACCTTGCTGCATTCCTCCGTTATATGCCCGTCCATGCATCTTGCATGGTTCAGCATACTCGTTTCTTTCGTCAGAATATCAGACAGTACTACCTCATCTGATGTAGTCCTAAAAGCGCCGCAAACCCGCAACCCTTCTTCTTCTTTCTTTTTCTTCAGCCTTTGTCCCGTTCACAAGCGGGGTCGGCTCATCGTGATTGGTTTCGCCATTGTATTTTATCAAATGTCTGATTTGGATGCAATCGCGAGGCTTTTAAATCCCCATCCAGCGTGTATCAAGCTACCGTCGTTTCTGCCGGTCAGTCTTTTGGTCGCTTACCATCGATTTCGATGTTCAGACCAATCTTCTCGTTAGCTACGTAACCATACCATCGAAGACGCCTCTTCGCAATTTTTCCATGATCGATGCAACCCCAAATCAGCTTGTAATCCGAATTCACCAGCTCTTTGACAGTTTGCAAGTGCCTGTTTTCACACAGGTGACGCGTAAAGCAGAATGGATCGGCTAGAAGCAATCCCCGATAATGCTTCGGTCCATCAATATTTGGCAATATTTTTCAAAGCTCCGCAGTAGCATTAATTGCCTTTTGCCATGCATACTTCAGGTGTTCTAAAAAGCTCCATTTGGCATCAATCATCACCCGCAGGTATTTGATAGCCGGCTCTGAGACGATCTTATATCCAACGCCTTCCACTTTCACAGTGTTCTTCTCTCTAGAGTAAGTTATTAAGATCGCTTCTGTTTTTTCATCCACCAAGGTCAGTCCGGCGCTTTCTAACCTCTCTTTACCGTCCGCACTCTTTTTGTCTAGTATCCTTTCCTTTGACTGATTTGTTGTAACAACTACAGTCAGGTCATCCGCAAAGCCGACAATCGTAGCCTTTTCTGAACAGGAAGAGTAAGCACTACATTGTACTTGACATTTCACAGCAGGGGACTCAGTATTGGATCCTGTCTTGCCCCAGTTGTGACGATGTACTCATTGCAGCTTTCATCCGAGGTTCTTTTCCACCAGTCTCACCAAACATTAGGGAATACCTATGTTAGCCAGCGCTCCCTTAATTTGGTTTCAGTTGTCGAAATTCAATGCATTTTTTACAACGAATATGAACATGGCGCAGAAGCCGCCAGAAAACAGCGCGGCTTTTGCCAGGTTCAATACTATGCTTATTGCATCCACTGTCGAGTGGGTGCACCGAAAAACATACTGATGTTCCGGTAATCCATTGTTACTTTCGACGATGGATAGCAGTCGGTTGGCATCATCTTCGCCATTATATTCCACAAACAGATCTGGTCATACAATGCTGGATCTCCAGTTGGCTTAATGGGTTTGGAAAGCAGCACCAGCTTTTACTTTTCCATTAAGTAGGGAATGTTTCTTCTTTTACGCACGTCCTAGTCTTCACTGCCAGCTGCAAAGCTTTATTAGGAATGCCACCCAAACATGGGGCCTTGTTTTCACGCATCGTACTAAATATTTTCCGTAGCTCCTTCTCACCAGCTAAGTCCTTAATAGAGCTGCCTTGCCCGGAAACATGGGACTCGCATCCTTGCGGATTCATTGTTCTACTAGTTGGGTTGCCTACTGGGAGCCACTTGCCTTCTGGGGATAGTAACATCGCATACTTTCATCACCCATGGGGTGATTTTTTCTCTGGCCGAAGTATCTAGGGATATATCAGACGTGAGCACCGCGGGAAACGTGCCCCCTCAAAATCTTCCGCCGTCCACTGGAACAATCCCCCAGATATTCAACGAGAGCTCTTTTTCAAGCTCGATTGCCAGGTGGTCACTGTGTGTACAGTGCTCACTGGTTTGGCAAGCAACTCTACTGACTTAACCGGTGTCCATTGTTGTCAGTGTTGTTAAATATAGTTTTCTTCCATCGCATCAATGCCACCTAAGCTGGGATATAACCCAGCCTATCCCTCTTGCCCTCCTGCCGTTTGAGTGGTGCCTCCACCAGTAGGTTGATTGCGGTTTGTGTTCCACCGTAAGCTTTTCTTAGCGTTTTCACTCTTGTGCTCCGATGAGGTAGAAAAACCTCGTCCTTTTTGGTGATCTCATCTATATTCTTGCAGACTATAGTGATATCCGGCCAGCTAGCCTTTATGTCGCCTTCTGTCCTAATAACTTTCCAATTTGCTCAAGAATTTGTCCACAGTTATATGTTTGGATTTCGTGAGCCCAACATAAGGCTTCCTTTCTTGGACCATTTAATGTGGCCAACATTATAGCCTAAATTGGCGAGTTTGGAGATGTTTATAAGCGTCGGTTTTCCCTTTCTCGAGGCTTCAGTCTGCTCATATAAACGATCCTCTCGCTTTTCTCGAAATGGTGGCTACGTGAGTTTTTATCATGAACCCTTTTTCTCTTGGGGGTTTGTGAGCCTGCTAATTCATTCAACCCCTCGCGCAGCCTCTTCGCCGGTCTCTTCCCTTGTGTTTTGAACGGTTTCCACACGGCGGAGCTATCTAAAATGCTGGAAAAGCGTCGAATATTAACCATTCAGATTCGCGGTGTTTGTTTGTCCCTTTGTTGGCCAACGTTGCATCCACAGCTGTTAATAAAGGGAATCAACTCTTACCGTGTTCCTCTGCAAGCCATATGTTGCTAAGGCATGGTCGAATGCTTACCCTAGAATAGCATTCCCGGGTCTAAAAATATGGAGCTGCCCACTTTAGGGATTAACCCCTCTCCATCTGCACATACAGATGCAGGCAAAAGGCCATATTCAGGATGGTTGGGAGTATCAGTGACGCGAGGAGCTACCTAAATCGAAGGAAGATTGGTATTCTTTCTGGACGGTACCTTCAATTATTGATACCAAGGGATAACATAACAACGAGTTTTCACTGCGATAAGAAGATTGAATCACGTCGGAGTAACAAGGCAAACTGCGAGATTGTGGCTGTGATATACGGCTTAGACCAGCACCTGATTACTTAGTACATTGATGGATTCCTCATAGCAGATGGAGCGGTTGCTCGGGTCATTGACATAAGGAAAATGTGCTTGGAGCTAATGGATAAGCAGCTAGCATATTCCAGACGGAATTTAAACTCCAAACGAACTACAGGGGGCACATCATTGCTATTCTCACCGATAGCCAAGCAGCGATCAAGGCACTTATGTCCAACCAGGTGAACTCTAAACTAGTATGGGAATGGCTTGAGAGACTGAATACGCTCTGCTCGTTCAACAAGGTCTGGACACTCTGGGTTCCAGGCCATGTTGGGTTGGAAGGCAATGAGGCAGTGGACGAGCTAGCCAAGAAGGGAGCGGGGATGCCTTTACATGGGCCAGAACCCTTCTGTAGAATCGACAACGGGTTCATGGCTAACACATTAAAAAATGAACAGGAACGGTTGAGGAAACTATACTGGGCGAGTTTACTATGAATGGAGCAGTCCAGGATGCTTATTGAGTGATACGAACCCAAGCGCACAAAGTATTGCTTAAACCTCACCAAGCAGAACCTTCAAATCTTAGTGGGAATTCTCACTGGCCACTGCCGGCTAAAGTATTACCTAGGAAATTAGGGTCTGTACGGAGTGTGATGAAACCTCTATACACGTTTTAGGATAGTATCCGGCACTTGTGGAAAGTAGGACGAATATATGGGAGAACACTTAATACCAGATGCAAAGTTGAAAGATTTAGAAGTAGTTATATATTAAAATTCCTAACGGTTATAGGCTTCCTTGAGATACTATGATTAATAGGTACATTATGACCAATAAAAGGGGCAGACTAGTTCTTTAAGGACGCGATGCGACTTCCCCTTAACAGAATAATAATAATAATAATCCGGTCGGGAGTTTAGCCTTTTGCCTTTTGGGGGTGCAGATTACTCATTGAGGAAGCTATTCCCGCGTGCGGCAGTTAGGAGGTCCCCGCTGAGGTATAGAATGAATTCCAATGAGCGCGTATAGAATTTTCATAAAATGATCGTTGGCATAGACCGGATATTCCCAAGTTCTACGCGTCTTCAGATATTTCAAGAATTCTTTCTCAAATCAATGATGAGGTTGCGTTTCGACTATGTCCTTACTGTAACTGCAGACATACATGGTTTTTTAGGTCACCCAATAACCCCTACCGGAGCATCCAAACAGTGCAACTTTCAGTAACAAATGCCAAATAATATTGGGGCGGATTATGGGGGTCACTCGCCTAGTATGCTAAGCACCAGCCATGCTACTATTCCGGGATACTTCCAAAGAGGAGTGCCATCCATCCATAATTAACTCAAACACCTGGGTTTCTTGGCCAGGATTGGATGCAACATTTCTAATGCAAGAAGTTTATCACTATACGTTTCCTATTGGCACAGAGTATTTGATCCTTCCAGCAGGCTGCCGTAGGCAACAGATATAATGAATAGAACGGCTCCTGCTACGAAGCTACAGCGGCGCGTGCAGCCAGAACATCATATAGTACTTTGTTGGGACGAAGATTTGACGCGCAATCTATATCTTGAAAGATCGCAATCGCGGCCGTCATCGGAAACCGTGTATGAATTGAAGCCATCATGAAGTTAGTCGCCAAGAGTCTAGAGAGGAGTTGAAGTGATATGAAAAGCGCACCACTCAGTGGGCAACAAACTCAACACTCTCCGAAGCACTCTTATTCACCATCAGGCTGTGTAAGCTGAGGTTGAGAATAGGTTTTTTTTGACGACCTTTTATTTAGACATTTTGGTTCCAGAACCAACGCTGTTGAAGTACATTTATGTTGGCGCCTGTTTGTTGTAATCACTTAAGGGATTGGGTGATGGTCAGAGACCAGAGTTGACGCAGACGAGTAAGAAGGCTGAGCTTTCCCAAAACCTCACAAAATCCAAACGGTTAGTGAAATTCCTCCCCTCTATTGACGTGCAAGTCTCAATGTTGACCAGGCTTGAAAATTTTGCAGAATCTTTTTCTACACTTCAATCCCTCACGAGCCACCAAAATTCTTTCAGCCGATGCGTTGGATCGTACCGGAGCTTGAAATTATAAATGGCATATCGCGTAAAGTTGGAACCCAAATGGATATCAAGCAAAAACGGTAAGGTGTGTAACCCAAAGTTTAAAAGAAAGCCGAGGGGCAAAACCACCGCAAAACTCTAAGAATATGACAAGGATGATACCACTGAAGTGAGAGATGAGACCACTGAAGTGTCCAAAAGGACTCGGCTGGCAAATCGCAGGCAGAATATACAGATGACTGCGGTTTCGCCCATGGCAAATCAGATGCTGCCTTTGCCTCTGCCCTGGGAGCAGTGTAATCGAAGTGGCTATCAAATACTGGTCGCTCCCTTACAGCCATCAGCAAACAAGTCGCCTCGCACGAAACCTCAGTCGTCTGAATATTTTTAACTTTGGGTGTTACCCCAAAAAGAGGGATGGATTAGGAAGGTTACAAAAAGATTCTCTCCAAATCCTTTCATCGAGGAGTATAGCAATGTTAGTTACTAAGATGCGAATTTGCTCGCTTTTATTGGTTGAATTAATTTATTTACGTCTTGATCTCGCTGATGCGTTAGGAATCCTTACCCTCTCATAATGAAACATTGAGAAATAAGAAATCAAATAATACTCTGAAAAACACCAACGTCTAAACTTACCCTAACATAACATTTTTCCGCACGCACTCTTGTAGGATTTTACTTTATTCACGTTGCTAAGGAAAAGAATTGACCATTCAACTCTATAAAGTAAGTTAATTGCAATGTAAATCTGCAGTCATCCTACAGTCCACAGACGAACCGGACGCAAACATCATGGTCGGACCGTGAGCGGTCTTCACTCGACAACTCCTCAAGAAAATGCTAATACTTTTTCGAGAACAATAAATAAATTGTTCCTACATGACGGCCATCGTCTAACTTTGGGTCTATACTCCTTTCGTATGGCAATTGTCTTAGAGTTCTGACGGTTCCTTCCTGTGACAATCCAAGGGCCGAGGAAATGGTGTAGGTAGAGCAATGGCATGCCTAGATAGGAATGAAACCAGAAAAGGGAATGAATGCCGCTAAATTTATCTTGAAGTGTTAGAATTTCAATTCTAGTATTCCTTCCTGCTATATAACTTTTTAAATAGGACTATTTCTTAAAATAGATTAAATTGAACCAAGTGCTATTATTTATCCCTTTTCTGGTGTCTAAACTTCGAAACTATTAAAACCAAAGCCAAGTCCTTTAGCTGTATCCGGCAAAATCTCTCATCCTAAAGGACAAGACCGGTAAACCTAGAAACATAAAGTTATGTAATCTGGTGTTATCTGTATCAGGACAATAAAGGAAACAGGGGACGCAGGACTGTAAATTTTGCCTCATCACAAAATCATTGTTTCTTTTGTTCCTTGTATTAGGGTGTTCTACATATTGAGGCACCTTGAATTGGGCAATTCAATTCATTATTACTTTTCCTCTAAACAAGTCGGAAGCCTAAAACTAAGGGGGGTTCGCAATAAATTTTAAAAATATATTAACATACAGTTATTAACTTTATTTGGGCAAATATCGGTATGGAAGATATTTCCGGGCCTAGGTACCATATAAGGGCGCCATCATGCTCTTTCCAGATTTTTCTGCAGATGGTTTAGCCCTTTAATTCAAGTGACCCCTTAATATTTCCCCATGCCCCTCTTTCATAACCGCCTTCAAAAGTAATACCTGGTACGGAAAGAACCAATCGATACCTAACATTTGATACCCCACATGACTATATTCGGTGAAAAAAAATTTTACTCCCCTTTTTCGCATGAATAGGGACCCCCCTTAAGCTCTGTGGTTCACGAGAGACTAGTAAAGGTGACATTGTGATCGTGATAGATAATCTGAATCCCAAACTGTCATCGATAATACTTTCCTCGGACATATGATTGGGAAACACGGTCTTGGTGATCCGCACTACAAAGGCGAGAGGTTTGGAGATTTTAATAACTTCACCAGTGATCAATCACATATGCTGCCATGAAATAAGTTAGATCTCAACTAACCGGCAGCATGCAAACAATCATTGCGTTGCGACTAATTGCAGAGTTCTAAGTTGTCCTTTAAATGTGCGCAACAAGAGGGGTGGTGACATCAGTCTCAAAAGAGGTTATGAACTGATCGTTGATTGTTTCCGCTTGACTATTGCATCAGCACTTCCAAACTTCAAACTCACCTCCCATCTTGAAGCACTGATCACTTATATAATACAGGGGCCATTTGACAATAGGACAATCATCTTACTGATTGGACCCCAGATACCTTGCATAGTTTTGAATAGTCTACCTAAGCATTAGATTGTTATTAACAATGCCCTTTGCTCGGACGTTGCCAGATTATTGTAAGTAATATGAAAAAATCTGTTTGACTACGGTATACGGGTAAAATCATGGATCGATGAGCGCCATAGATTGGCGAAGCAATTGATCGCCTAGAATTGAACATGACGCGCAAAGCTCCGATATGATGAAAAATCTCGGGGTCGGGTCTGGACCTTTGGAACTGCTAGTCTGAACGCACTCCATGACAGTGGGGAAAACTGTGAGGCATCCAACTTGGAGCCGCCGAGGATGAAATCAACTGAACTAGATATAAACCTAGTGCCATGCTTCGTAAACAGGAGGAAGTAGTTGGCTTGTAGCAATTTACCAGAGCTATATTTGGTTCTGATATTTATTAGACTTTTAAAGCCCGGCCGATTGGGTTCACCTCTTTCGAGTTGAAGACTCTCAATCGTATCTAAGACGATCATTAAAAGACGATTTTGGAGACGTGGTGCCTTTTCAAATATCAGTACGGCTTCCTCAATATATCCTTTGAGTATGTATAGTTGGGCGCTACGCTACCAGCAGTTTCCTGGATATAGAAGAAGCATCCCTCACCAGGCTCTCGAGACGTCATGTTTATTCAAATGCTAGTACGGTTTCCTTAAACGAAATAATTAGCATGGTTGGTCCGTCGTTACACTACCAGCAGAATCCTGAATATAAAGGGAGCCGTCCGCAATGTCAATACCAACTTCATTAAGAAGGTTCCGCCCAGAATAGGTTTGGGGGGATGTCTTACGTGCTGAATATTATCAATACCAAGAACCAAGTAAATCCGGGGATAGCCACTTGAACACAGCTGTCAGCAGAGCGACGCCCTAGGGTGCTCTTGTGGATAGCGATAGATAAATTTTACGGATACGGGGCAAGAGCGAGGTGAAGGTAATGGCGAATACCGACGCCTTGGTGATATCGACGTCAATAACCTGAATGAAATTGTTGAGGGTGCATTAGGAAAGGTAAATCTAATCGAAACATACTTACTACAAACTACTACAAACTTACTACCTAGGTAAAGGTATTCGAATTCTATATCCCGCAGTTATATGGAAAAAGATTGGTATTTTCCTCCCCCTGAAGCTTCATGTAGCGTACTGCGAAAATGGGTTCGTATGTTGGATTGCGAATCCCTCGAAGTACATCGGAAACTCCGTGCAGTGTTCCGCGATTCGCTAGTGTATTCCATGCGGAAGTACTGGCGACACTGAATGCCTTTTAATTGCTGGGACATGATCCGAGCCCTACGCATACCGGCGTAAGTCTTTGTACGCAATGGTTAAATACTCCAGGCTGGTGAGGCAGTGTAAGGATGCACTAAACAGTCTTTTTTTTTTTTTGAGGAGGTGGAAATCTTCAAAAGACACTGGTCTGGACACACCAGCGTGTGGGATTTTTACCCACTAAAACCACCCCCGACTCCCTCCCTGCCCCGCGGAACCACCATAAGGTATTACATCACGGGGCGGAGTCAGCTCACTCTAGCTTAATCCCATTTCTTCTATACGCGGCGCACGTGACCGCGTTTTTCTTCTTTCCTCTGCCTTTCGCAATTTATCTTGAATTGATGCGATCATGGAGTTGACCGCATCCCAATTCTCTTGATGCGCTAGCATTTTCGGCACCAGATTTTCTGGTACCAGCACCTCTCCTAGAGTCTCCTCTAGGTTCCTCCTTTCTTCCAAAAATCTCGGACAGTGGAAGAATACATGCTCTGGGTCCTCTGGGACTCCATCGCAATTTGGACAGTTGGGTGAGGTCTCCCCTTTAAACCTATGAAGGTATTGGAGATATCCTCCATGTCCCGTGAGAAACTGGGTAATATTATAATTAACCTCACCGTGTCGTCTCTCCAACCACTCCTTGATGGCAGGAATGAGCCTGTGAGTCCACCGACCCTTTCCCGAGCGTTCCCACCGCTCTTGCCATCTATTTATGGATCTCTCCCTATCAGCCTTCTTCGTCTGCAATAAGGGAGAGATTAGCTTCGCATGGTCTATATTCGCCATCTCATCTGCCAAGATGTCAATCGGCATCATTCCAGAGAAAGCAGAGCATACCCTCAGAGCTGTCCTGCTGTAGACTGCATTCAGTTTGCTAGTGTTAATTGACATCCGCAACACCTCGCTCCAAACTGAGGTCGCTTAGAGCATGATAGAGGTCACCACCCTGGCTATAAGCAACCTAGAGGTATGCCGTGGGCCTCCCACGTTCGGCATCATCCTCGCCAGGGCCATACTAGCAGTGGATGATTTATCACAAACATACTGTACGTGTTGCTTATAGCTGAGCTTCCTGTCTATCACCACCCCCAAGTATTTGATGGTCGGCTTGGAAGTGATGATATAATTCCCGACTCTAACACAGGCGTAATTTCTCTTCCGGCGCTTCGTGATGAGGACCGCTTCCGTTTTTTCCTCCGCAAGCGTCAGACCAGAGCTCCCTAACCAGCATTTGACAGCACTGATTGCCTCGCTTGGGTATAACTCAGCATCTTCGAGATGCTTTGCGACAACAACCAGTGCAATGTCGTCAGCGTAACCCACCACTGTGGCTTCGTCCGGAAGGGGAAGATTAAGTACATCGTTGTACATGATGTTCCACAGTAGTGGGCCCAATACGGAGCCCTGCGGGACACCCGCGGAAACGACGTACTCCTGCGGTCCGTCATCAGTGTCGTACCAGAGGCTGCACTAAACAGTCTGGATGACAACCTCAAAGTCATTCTCTTCCGAATTACTAGTCATATAAGAGCGCAATGAGCGACCTGACGGACTGGAGAGACGAACCTCCGCTCTTGACAGTGACCCTAGGCGCAGTCGGTGTCCGGAAAGCGACGATGGAGGTTGGAATCTACTCGAACTATTGAACGACCGCTGACTTCAGATGGCGATAACTCACCTTGTCTAACTGAAGAAAAATTTGAACCTCCTGGGAGAAAACCCGATTGCTAGAGTTTCTGGAGCAGACACGTGCAAATACGTACAGGATTACAGTGGCATGCATGGCGCACTGGCCCACAGGGGATATGCCACCAAACTCAGTATTCTTACAATTCCAACTGTCAAAGTTGCAGAGTGGAAGGAGAAATCCTCAGGCGCTTTCCCTGGAATTGCCCAGCTCTAGCTAGGCAAACAATTCTTAGGAGAGTTTAAAGAGCTTTCTTATTAAAGAACGGAGGAACTGCTATCTTTCGTGAACACCACAAGTTGGCTCTAAAGATCTGAGTCTGATAAATTCCGCTTCCTTTGCCCTTCTTCGGACAGTCACAGTTTAAGGAGTTGGCTGCGTAAAACGGCGCATCATAGTGCCAATTAAGCTCCTCAGAGCCGTCACTCATACCTACACATATATTTGCCCTCCCCCTTTTTACTATCTTATTGGTTTGACAAATTTTCGACATACACTTTAATGATAACTTTTTAGTAGCAAATGGAACAATCATCTTTCACCTATTGAACCTTTTCGAAAACCTTTGGAACTGTTGGTAGAAGTGCTAGTCTTCCATAATGTAGTAACGAGCATGTTTTCCGGTAGAAAGTTATCAAACCCACCGGACTCCCAAGTGATTGCAAAAGCTAATAAATGCATTGCAGCAGCTCTTTAGAGTCAATCATCGCTAGAACTTAGAAATTCCAACACCTTGCTGGGATAGTTATTCCAATTGAAATGAGTGAGCATTCTCATCCTTTCTGTCCATAATTGTTAAACCAAGAACTCGGTGCTGTTATCAGAGGCGTGGTGGTATTATCAGCTCATATATTCCTATTAGTTCCACTGGTCTGACAAGGGACTCCAACCTAGTCCTATCTGCGCCGGCTACAGCGGTCCTCTTATCTCGAACCATCGCTAACCACGTAAACGTATCTAAATAGATGTAAAAAATTGTACTGACCGATGTTGGTGCATTTGCCCATATCTTCCGCTTCCACTGAAGTTTAATTTCTCAAGTCGTTCTGCGATTTATTCGATCATAATAGGCGCTGTAGTGGCTCCATTTAGAACAAAAGCTACGCTTGAAGCTATGCGAAATCAATGAGATTGTGCAGTAATGGTAATGGAGCCAGCTATTTTCATAAACAAATGATAAAGCTGCAAAATGAATCTCGAAATTATTTTAATGTTCCGTATCGGCTATCCGACTCAGATGCACTCGTATAAAGAGTTTATGGATTGGAAACCGAAGTATTTACGTCGTATATCGAATCAAGTTTCTGCCTTTCCCATAAACTAAATTGAAACTGGGCCCTGCAGTTGCAGCAAGAACGTCTAGGCCAGAAGGATACTACTTTGTTTATTGAGCTGATAGCGAGAATTTATTTTCAATAAACACGCGCCATATCACAGCAACGTTGGTATTCCTTAATTCATTGGCACCATTCAGTCGCGATCACTTTTCTCGCAGCCAAAGTGTTGAGAACCCACAAACCTCGGTAGACCAGCAACGATTCCTCCAGCCAAGATGCAGATCAGATGAAGAAGTTGAACAATTTCCGATAAAAAGTGTATTTTTTCAAGTAACTTATCAAGATTTACTCAGGGCCAGATTCTAGCCAAGCGACCTCGCCAACAACAAAGTGACTCCTCTGCTCCTGGAAGCGCATCTTGCACCGCGCGGTAATGATCGGATGCAGAGCTCAATAATGCACTCGTAGAACGTTGATCTTACATGGCAGTAAATAAATCGAACACAAGAAGAACTCACTTAGCACTGCAACCTTAACGTGTTCATTTCAACATGGTCGGATGGTTGAAACGTTTCTTTTTTCAACACACAAAGAAGGACAAGTGATGTCTAGAACAGAATTCCAAACTCACATGAAAATGAAAGTAGGTCTTCCACGCACAAAGAGCTAGAACTAAATAGATGGGCCAAAATCTACTTGGGAATCATTTATCTATGTTTCCACGTGTGTTTCAACAAATTATGTTAAATGAAACATGTAATAACTGCGGATGCTGTGATGTGGAATTACTGATTCCTCACTGGAAACAATGGGATCCTAATAAGAGAGTTCATTTCGAATTTTCCGCCTCATAATCTACGCAAAGAACGGCTAGCGATGCTGAAAGTCCCACTTTTGTGTTTAATTTATTTGCTTTTATCTGAAGCAAAAAAATTCGAGGTAAGTTCTCATCTCTTCAGCCCAACCAAGTAAGCGCAACTAACCCTTTAAGAATTTCAGCACTATGACGGGCGTGTCATAAATATGACTTGGTCTTCGAATCCCCGTTTCGTCGACCTTTCTTTAAGGTTGAGGGAGTGCAAGTACACGGATGCAAATGTTACTATATTCAGAAACCTGAACAACCCTAGCATGAGACTGCAAGTCACGTTTACGCTGAACGGCAGGGCCGATGTGATTTTCAACAAGACGGCGAGCATTTGCAAGCTCATCAAGAGCGCGAATCCATTGGTAAATGCTCTATTGTGGATGGCAAGGACCTCTGTGAAATTCTTGCTAAAGTGTCCAGTCACCCCAGGCAAGCACAGTATTAACCATATCGAATTTCCCGACGAGATGGTACCCTTAGGACTGTTTTATCACGCTAATGGAACGTACTTATCGCATGTAGAATTCTTCGAAGGGATTTCCCCGAAAAGCCGAACTTTGGTTGCTACTGTAAGGGTTCTGTCACATGTTAAAAAAGTTGTAAAGTTTGTATAAAGACGATAATCTGTCAATGAGTACAAATAATAAACTGAATTTGAATAATTCGAAAGCTGAAAGCTTAGTGCTTTCCAATGAATGTCAAAATGGATTTTGAAAATAGTCATCAAGATCGTTCATTTGATACCGGGTGTTAATAGTGTTATCTAGTGTATGCGTGCCGGTTCACAGGTCCAGCCTTTCCACCAAATTTTGTTCCAGTAAGTGTTAGTGACATGTGCCAAAAACTGAATGATCACAAGGGTTAAGATGGGTCCGTGAACGGTGAACTCTGAGTATCAGGGGACCCCTAGTTTCAACTAATCTCGTCTCGGCAAAAAGGGGATGTGCCGAGATCGACTTTCTCCCCAGTAAAACTAAGGCCTAGCAGCGAATTATGAAAAACCAAAAAACAAGAAAAAACTGTAAAACGAATCGAGAAACTAGAAGTTTAACGCTTCAGGTATGAAAGGTTTTGTGCATTTCTTTTATAAAAACATTTGAGAGGGACACTTGCCCTGTTAGTATCTAACACGTACTCCCCCTCGGACACCACCTTGTTGTAGTGGCCGAGACACAGATTTTGGAGACCTCACCTAATTCATGTTCCACCACGAAGAAATCTGTGGAAGACAGGCTCTCAACTTCAGTGGAAACCCTACACTCGGTGTCTATATCGCGGTCAGCCAGAAAAGATAGTACAGCAATTTCCTTAATGAGAGGAACTGGAAACCTAACTCCGACCGGCCTAACTCTTCTAAAATACGGAAAAGGAAGACTCCACAGAAGGAAATTTTAGCCACAAAGGAGAAGGGACTACAGGCTTGCCTGTCAGAAGCTTCTCCTCCGCCTGTACCTGGAAAAACGGACGAAAAGGAAGCTGGTAATGGTGACGCAACTAGTCTAACGCCGATATCTGAAAACAGATCCATGCCGCCATAAAACCTGGGAGGGCTCCTAGCGGACGACCACGGAAGTCACTTTCTTGGGAATGAGGACATAGACGTTGCTACACCACTACTGCGGCGATATCCAGAGAAATCGAACGCAAGAGCCATGGGTTCGTTTTAATAGAATCTGTAGTATTGGATCAGTATAGGGGACTAGGATCTTCTTTGATGAACGATCCTCGAGACAGAGGGCCTGCGCTCTGATATCAAAACTCAGTGTATTTGCTGAGGCAGTTGCAAATGCAATCCTATAGAAGAGAAACTGTTTGATTTTACCACTTCAGCTGGTATGATCACCGCGAAAGTAAGGTGCGCCGCTACGTGGGGCCAAGAAAAAATGAAGTAATTGACCTAACAATCTGCACTTCAAAGTTGTTAGAGTTGATTAGAAATTGGCGAGTGCCAGATGAGGTCTCACTCTCAGATCACTGTTACTTAGAATTTATAATAGTTGGACTATTGCAGGCGAACAGGCGGAATCGTAGGGAAATAGATTGGAAAAAGTTCAATAAACTTCTTAGTGACAAAGTTTAGCTTCCTAGGCGACTAAGGACTCCTTTGGCGATAGAAAATCAATTGGAAACTCTGAATCGCACAATCTTTGAGTGTTTTGAAGCGGCTTGTCCTATTTCCCGAGGCCAACGAGGTGAAGCAGTTCGTTGGTGAAACGCGACAACGGCAAGGACTCAGGAAATCAACTAGACAACTCCTAAATCGTGCTTGCAAAAGCAATAAAGATGAAGATTGGTATGCCCTACCAAAAGCTCTCTGATGCCGCCAGAGAGCATGGTGTTGACGAAACTCTAATAAAGTGGATCTACGCTATGCTAACGCAGAGATTGCTGTGTGCTAAAGTGGGTGTTGATTTCTGCCTAACAACGAAGTGGCGTAAGGCTGCCTTCAAGGAAGTGTGCTATTGCCAAAATTCGAAATAAATTTCGAATGCCGCGAATCCTGCCGCGCCACACATGCCTGGTGACCTTAAACTTCTGGCTTGCGATGGACTCTCTGGCCCAGGAGTTGATGTTCTTATTCATGGAGGGCCAGAAGTATTTTTCGGTGACTAGCTGATTTATCGTCCTGTTGCCTGGATGCGCTAAGTCGTGAACTGCGTGGAACACTTCCTTGCGAAATGTGGCCGGAATGTATGGCCAAGGTCCCTTTTCCGAGTCTTCGCAGCAGAGCGAGAGGTTTGAGCCGAAGATTGGCAACTCCCGAAATTTGTATTTGGGGTTGGATTTGAGGCTCTGAAGTGCTGCGTCATCCTCCTGCACCTTGGCGATAGCCGAAAAGTCGAGTGAGGCGGGGATGTTTACCTCGGAGACACGTGACACAGCGTCAGCAAGTATGTTGTCCTTGCCGGACACGTGCCGTATGTCGGACGTGAACTGGCTTATAAAGCTCAGGTGTCGAAGCTGGCTGGGGGACGCTTTATCGGGCTTCTGTTTCAAAACGTATGTGAGAGGCTTATGGTCCGTGAACACTGTGAACGGCCTGCCTTCTAGGGAAAAGCGGAAGTACTTAATGCTCAAGTACGCGGCGAGCAGTTCTCCATCGTAGGTGCTGTAGTTCCATTGAGCGGAGTTTAACTGTCTGGAGAAGAAGCTCAACGGCTGCCAGACTTGGTTCATCTTTTGATGAAGAGCAGCACCTACTGCGATGTCAGAGGCATCAGCAAAAACGGATAGGGGTGCATCTTGTCGAGGAAATACCAGGAGTGTAGCTTCAGTCAGTTGCTGTCGCGATTTATCAAAGGCGCGGACAGCCTCTTCAGACCACAAAATCTCTCGTCTGTGCTTAGTTTTGGGGCCAGACAAGTACACGTTGAAAACGGGCTGGTTTTGGGTGGCCTTGGGCAGGAAACGAGGATAGAAGTTTAGCATGTCCAAGAATCTC
This sequence comes from Hermetia illucens, assembly GCF_905115235.1. Classification (NCBI taxonomy): domain Eukaryota; kingdom Metazoa; phylum Arthropoda; class Insecta; order Diptera; family Stratiomyidae; genus Hermetia; species Hermetia illucens. Next base: position 28,831,820 of record NC_051849.1, read on the forward strand.
CGCAAATCCTTCACGGTTTTCGGACGCGAGAAGCTTGTGATTGCTTGCACCTTGTCTGGGTCGGCTGTATTCCGTCAGGGGGAATGAAGTGGCCGAGGGATCTCACCTGTGTCTGCATTTATCAAGGTTTAGGACTAAACGGGCCTCAAGGGGATGTTGAAAAATGCACTCGAGATGGGCTAAGTGCTTAGACTCTGTGGAAGAAGCGACCAAAACATCATCCAAATATACGAAACAAAAGTCGAGGTTTCGCAGTACCGAGTGAATGAGCCTTTGAAAGGTTTGAGCCGCATTGCACAAGTCGCAAGTCACTCGTATGAATTCGAAGAGTCCAAAGGGTGTACATGTTGCCATCTTTGGAATGTCTTCTGGAATTACAGGGATTTGGTGATAGGCTTTGGTTACATCCAAGGTCGAAAAGATGCGGCAGTTTGCGAAATGATGCGCAAAGCCGTGGATGATTGGAGTTGGATATCGGACAGGAACGGTCTGTGCATTTAACCTTCTGTAATCCCCACATGGGTGCCATTCGCCGTTTGGCTTAGGGATCATATGCAGTGGAGAAGAGCAGCAGCTGTTTGAGGGCCTGCAGATACCCTGTTGAACGACTTGTTCAAACTCTTTCCGCGCAAAAGCCAGTTTCTGGGCTGGAAGAGGGCGCACCTTCGAGAAGATCGGGGGACCAATAGTGTTAATGTGGTGCTGCACATTGTGCTTCACTGGTTTGGAGAGACTACACTCGGTAGTAATCTGGCTGAACTTTTGGAGAAGTGCCCGAACACGAGAGTCGGTAATGTCCTCCAAAAGTACGGAAAGATTGTTGTTGGGAAGAGATGAGATTCTGCCAGACGAATTAAAGTTGGCTGTGGCCACTAGCAACCCATAGTGACACAAGAGGTCTGCGCCTAAAATGGGAAAGGTGACATCCGCCAGGATGAATTGGCACGAACACGTCCTACACTATACCCGAGAAATTTGCCGCCGCAAGGAAATAGCCGATGGTGCCGGGGTACGGGAAGAACCGAAACCTCCGCATCAGTATCTACAAGATAACTGCGCCTGCTGAGAGGGTCATAAATTGTTAGGCACGTGGCGCTGCGTTCTGGGTGGCCGTCGCCAGGACCCCCGCGGACCTGGTTTTTTGAGGTAGACGCGAATTTACACGGGAGCGTACATCTGGTGGCTTTTTCGCCGAATCTGCGAAGGTACCATCAAATGCTTCGGTCCGTAAGTTGTCCTGACGACCTGCCACCCGATCGCCCTTTTCGTGCAGAAAACCGCAAGCGAGCTCGCGACCTGCCGCCCCAACGCTGAGCGTTCAACGTCGACCTCATCTACGCCATGTTGGCCACAAGAGCGGCCATCTCACGATATCGTGGGACGCGTGTGCACCTCATGCACCTTGTCAGCCGCAGCTGCCAGCGCCTCCAAAGAACCGGAGACGCACGCGAGGACCGCCTGGGTAGCCCTTCAGAAGACTTCGCAGCCAAAGCGACTTCAACAGATCGTCGTCGATCTTGCTCTTACCCAATTGCCTCCTTTCGCGAAGCAATTGGCTTGGAGTTCGATCGTCAAACCTGCCAGCAAATGATCCAGCTTAGCTGACTTACTTACCGACATGCGCTTGATCAACTCAGTCTTCAAGAATGTGTAAGAGGCGAATTTTACTATGTCGGCCACCAGGAGGATGGACTAGTCATCCAAGCCCACAATTGCGTAATTAAACTCCACCGTGATCCCGGATATCTGCGCCTCCAGATGGACAAACCGCAGCTCCGGATTCCGCCATCAAAATAGAGGGACGCGCACAACGACGGCGGTCACCTGAGGGTCCGATGGGCCTGCCGCGTTTTTGTCGTCCATCGACATCGCAAAAGCTAAGTTTACGATGCGAGTTTTGTCGAAGACCGAATTCTAAAAGGCTCTACTCTAACTACGGCAGACCGCACCCACAAATGCTTCGTTCCATAGAAAAAAAGACACCACCGACGAACCTAGAAGCGGACGCCTGATACGCAGACCAAAATAAAAACTCGTCAAAAGAGCGGAAATCCGAAGAGTATCAAGGTTAACCCTGGTGCACCACAAGGGTACAGGGACCGCACGTTCCATGAGAAAATGACAAAATCTTAATTCTGTTGTCGTTGCCGGGTTCGTCGTTTTAAAGTCCATCCTGTCCGAGGCTCCTTCTGTGGCTTCGTAACATCGGATTTGCATGTAGAGTTGTCAGCTCTACACAACCCCAACCTGGAAGATCAGTTGGTGCAATTTGCCCCCTTTTTAGGGGCATAGGCTTTGATAGTTTTCCGTTTGCAGTTTTTCATTAAGAAAGAACTACCAGCAATCACCACTTGGAGGTGGAGATAAGTTTCTTCTAGTAGAGCTGTTGGTGTTGGTTCAGCAGGCGTTTCCCAGGTTTTATGCAACACTGTAGATTCCAATTCACGCTTCGCTCGGGGACCTATACTAGCCTTTGACCGCCTGAATGTCAATATTTTTCATACAATTGAAGATGAAGGAAACAGAACTTGGTTACATGTAACTCTCCTTTGTCAAATTTAAATCAACTTAGAGTAAAAGGGTCTTTTTCTGCAGTTGATTCGTTTCTTACAGGAGATGTTCTCAGATTCGCGACGGTTTAAGCAGTACATATGCGATAATAGGATTTAGTGCGCTGGAACGCAACTGCATTTAGCTCCCTTGAAGAAGGGACCCTCACCCAGTCTATTACTGGAGATACTCGCAATGTTATGGATGTATAGAATGAAAATAGGTTAGCGGTAGGGTATTGCTTCAATTGCGATAGATTATCATACTTGACGATGTTAGTATGCTATCAGCGGACAAAAGGAAATGATTTCGAGCAGGCACAGGAATTAACATTGGCGGCTTCAAAAGTGACGTGTTCTAAGCATGTTGCCTTACTTTGTCATATACGATTTGACAAGAGCTTTAACTAAAACAACCAGTATCTTAGCGGTTCTTGTTCACTCGTTAGTGGAGTATAGGGAACCCATATAGTCTCTGATGTAACGGTCCGATAAGCTCACAACAGCGAGATAAAGACAATGCAAATACAGATATCCATGACGGCTGCGATTCTATAATAAAGAGATTAATGAGATTAAGAAACACTCCTGATGCGACTATCGGGGCACTCGAATATTGCTGGTAATGGGGAAGCTGACAGACTGGCCCGCCGAAGGTCTAGATCCATAATGGTCAGGCAAGCGCCAGCTTTTGGCATCCGGTCATTCATTGTCAAGTCTCCTGTGAAATAGCAAAGTTTCACTCAGCAGAATGAAGAAGTTTGAACTTCTACCGACAGGCGGCGTTTTTGTTTTCCCTTAAGAGTGCGACACCAAAACCTAGTAGGGCTTATTTTATTCTTCCCCGAGAGATGCGATTTCAGCATCAACTTTACACGTCGCTGGAATTCGGACAGCAGAGCATCCTTCAGATCACCAACTCAAGCATGGGTTCCTTGCAGAATTCCTAGGTACTTGTAGAAGCCTGTCTCGGTCATAGCTTCGATGTGGAGGTCATCAATGCTATGTCCGGCATGCTGCTCGTGATGACCTTTGTAGATGGCTTGGATTCGGCACTTGTCTAATCCAAACTCCATCCAAATATCATGGCTCATTCGCAACAGGTTTCTAAGATGGTCGTCAGTACCAGCATACAGCATGATGTCATCTAAGTACATCAAGTGTGTCAGTTCGCACTTAGCACGTAGGCTATACTTTATTGCAGAACCATGCCCTCTAGCTTCATTTAGTATCAATACCGGTGGCTGCGATATCCCGGAGTTGTTTTATTGCGCCCAGGACTTCGTCCATGGTTACTGAAAGGTAAGGATTTTCGACACATAAGATTATAGGAAATGTAGTTTCCTGATCTTGTTGAAACTATCTCCCACAGCAATCTGGGACACATAATAGAATGAGAGCTTTTACTGCCGAAATAACCTGCTTGTACGCACCTTCCCAAGGGTCACAATCTGCTTCACTACAGAGTCGTTTGAAGCAATCATTTTTACTCTTCGTGATGGCCCATTACAACTTTTTACACGCGTTCTTATACGCATTCACATTCCGGCGTGTTTCTTCGGCGTTGACTTTGTCTTCTGCCTTTGAAGGATTCCGTCCAGCATTCCACCAGTAGTTGGGATTCCGCTTTTGAGAGTGTATACGTCTTGACATGGAAGCATCGCAGGCTCGATATATCTGTTGGAACAACTCAGTACACCACCGCAATACCTCTAGAAATAAATTCGCATCAAGTGATCTCGATGACCAACCTGGTTCTCGTCTTTTCAGGTTAACATTTATTTTTCTAGGTGGCTTATCAATGGTGATATATATCGCCTGGTGAACACTATGCGTATACTCTTCGCTAACATCCCAGTGCTTGATCAGCGAGTCACTTACGAAAGCAAAATCGACCATGGAACCTAGTTCTCCACGCTTAAACGTATTTACGCTTCCGACATTAACCGACATGTTGTTAGGCAGGAGGACGATTCTTCCCCTTTCATTTGTTTCGCGACTTCCCCACTCCTTTGCCCAGGCGTTGAAATCACCGGCAATAGTCTGGGGGTTGGCCTTTTATGCGGCTCTCCCCAGTCTGTCTAGCATATTGCAATATTGACATACTTGGAGCGGCATAGCAGTTGTAAATGTAGAGGTCGTCGATCTGAACTCTCACGAAGCTGTGTTCACGGTGCTCCATTGGTTGTTCCAAAGCTCGCTTTCCATGGGCCCACACCAAAGCCGTTCTCTTGCATTTGTTTCCAAAACCTCGTGGTGAAGGTTTTTGTATTGTTCACCAAATGATTTTTTCACCGAATATAGTCATGTGCGGTATCAAATGAAAGGTCTCGATTAGTACTTTTCGAAGCTGGTCTTAGTTTTGACATTTGTTGGAAAGGCGGGTAGCTCGAGGGGTCGAAAGTGATCATTTATTTAACGGGACCAGAAACTACCCAGCCGCAAAATCTGAAAAAAATCAAGAGGCTGCTACTATATGCTGGCTAGGCTCCAAAATACCTTCCATACCGATATCCCTTCAAATAAAGTTAATAATAGTATATTACTTTAATTTTCAGTCACTGACTGCATCCTAGCACCACCAAATTTTGCAACAATGTAGGCTAAAATATAGATAGATCCTACCAAATTTGGTGTAAATCGCACTATTATCAACACAGTTATGATAGGTCAAAGTTGTCTCTTCTTTGGAAATTCAAAATTTTGAATGTGAATATCACCCGAAAGTGGATATTCTCGCATAATATATGCGTATATTACGTGTTATGTACTAATGGGACAAATTCGCACTCAAATGTCTTTAAAAAAGAAATACACAAAACCGTTCATACCTGAAGCGTCCAGCTTCCGGTTTCTCGACTTGTTTTCTTCTATAATTCGAATTACAGTCCCCCTTTTTATATCCGTCTAATCCCCGTGATATTTTCGCTTAGTTCTTTAAGTGGAGGAACTGATTTTGCCCTATGTAGAATGTCAGTGTAGGACATGCCCTCTTTTGCTGTTATCACCAGAGCTTCTTGGCGATTTCGTTGCCGAATTATTCTTGCCTCGCTCCTTTTTGGATTTAACTAGTGGCTGGCTTGGACTCGGACACCTTTATCATACTTTTGGTTCTTTTCCGGGCTGCGATGTTTCCTTTTGGAGTTGGGTATCGACTGTTTGGGTTGCTTTTTCCATCGTCGTTTCTTTGGTTAGTGTGGGGCAACCCTTGCCAAGTTCTTCACAGGATTTATTGGAGGAAGCTCTGGTAGTCGGCACCCGGTTTTTGACGGCGTGGTTCAAATTATCATTTCTGGGGCTGACGTATTCTATCAATTATATAATCAGCGAACCCAGCCTGTTACACTCCTCCAATTTGGTTGGATTTGCGGCGGTCTTCGTTACGCCGTTGCATATGTTTCGTTTTTCCCGGTTCAATTTCTCCTTCTATTTCATTAGTCACATTATCTTTGCAGGAAGTAGATGTCCTTCTTTGTTTCGATTCACTGTTGCACATTTTTGGTGGCGACCTTATTATCCTACTACTTTTTTTAAACGGATTTTCGTGTTTTGTCATTGACAACTTCTCTGTGGATTTGTTTAAATAAATGGAAAGGCGTCAGAGACCACATCTACCTTCGACATTGGAATAGGCTTCCCTAAGCTTCCTGAGTACTCCGTGTAGATCATTCTTTTTTGTTCGCCAATTTTTAGTCGCGCACAACTTTTCTAGAGCTCCGCCAAATAAATTTCTTTCCACAAAAGTCAAGTGGCCTTGTCCTCGCCCTCTAAGTTTTTAACCCTGGTTACGGCGTTTCGGATGCGCTATTACACTTTTACCATTGTTGATTTCACAACGTTCGGTTCACACCTTGTTCACACGGCACTGACTGTCTGTCCGCCTGTCTGTCTGTCACATGCACTTTTCTCAGAAACGGGTATTCCGATTGACACAAAATTTGGCGGAAAGGTGGGACCTATGACCGTCCAGACACGCACTGAGTGACATCTTCAACGATGAGATTAAGGGGCAAAGGGGTCTCATAAATGCAAAAAGGGGGTGTATATACGAATATAGTCATGTTGGATATCAAATAAAAGGTCTCGATTAGTACTTTTCGATACTAGTCTGTCAAAACTATTTGACATTCGTTGGAAAGGTGGAGAGTGCGGGGGGTCGGAGGTGATGATTTCTTTAATGGACCCAATCTCGGAAACTACTTGATCGAAAAATCTGAAAAAAATCATGAAGCTCCCTCTATGCGGTGTCAAGGCCTCAAAATACTCTACTACTCAAATTAAGTTGATAATAGTATATCACTATATTTTTGAGGAAATTGACTAGAAAAACGCGCACTTTCCTTAGATATTTCAAATATTACTATAATATAGATGGTGACTTCTATTTTTTCGTATAATGGATACAATTCATTGCTGTAGTTCATTCACTATTCGTCATACACCTGCAGTGGCCTAAAATTCCTCTGAGGACTCGACGTTCTCAAGCAATGATGTTTTCGCTAACATAGCACCGGCCAAATCAAAGTTTTGTATGTTGTGAATTTTTTTTCCTTACACATTTTTTTTAGAATTGGCACTATTGCCTAAAATGTAAGGAATCATGAGCCTGTTATGACTTATATGATCGGACGATGGCCAAGAAACCATTCTGATTGGCCGGAGTCGACGTAGAAAGGAGAGCTATCTCAAAAACTGGAATCATAAAACTCGGAGCCCGATTGCCGCGATCGAGACGAAATCAATGGACAATGGATCATGTTTTCAATCGATGCTTCTCTCGCCTTAGATATTCATGAGGTGCGGCCTTTGGGATGCCCAGCCTTCCTTAGTATCCTCAGAATATAATATTGGAGGATGACCCTGCCAGATGGACATTCACGGTCAATTCCGCCAACTTTTTTCTTTGATTTTTTGGATAGTTCTGTCCTCAAGGTCAATTCTGGATGGCTTTCTGACTACCTCCAATCTCCTTAAGTCATTGCAAATAGTCCCCAACACAGAGTCTGCCATTTGTTGGGTTTAAATATGTAAACCAGTGGAAGATAGTCTATTGCGGCTTCCAACTTCATTTTGGTGTGTCGAATAGACAAACAACAGTTTCTAAACTTTGTTCCTGGTTAGGCTCTTTTCCTAAAGGTTTACGTCATTCCAGCGATTGTTTTCAGTTTTCTTAAAGATTGAAAGATAGACTTCGTAAGCAGAGCCCCTTTGGTGTCGTTTTTTAGCGTTCGATGCGCGGTTACTGATTTTTGCTCTATTGTGTCGAGGAAGAGGCTGGTGGTCTGCGAGTGTTTGGCAGGAAACGGAGGACTGTAGGAAGGTGCAATGCCCGAATATAATACTAATACTTTGCATTCGATTAGATTTCTGATTCCAAGCGAGGAAGAAATATGAAAAATGAAAAGTTTTCACTTCCTTGTCAGCTTGAGGATGCGTACTAGGTTGTAAACCAAGGGTTGTAGTTATGTACTATACCCGGCCGTCATCAATATTTCGCTCTGAACTGACCTGATATCATACATTCAGCTGGAACTGTTCGAGTTTCGATTCTTTTGAAAATACGTCTTTTCTTCGTTGCCGGGAAAAGGATGTCGGTTGGTAGTGAGTTTTCAGTTGGAAACATACGTATGTAGCATGAAGCTGTGCCTAGTTGCCTCGGATCGCTAGCTGCTGGATCCACATGTTCAAAACAATGTATTCTCATCTCGTTTTCAAATTTCAAACAAAGATGGATGGAATGGATTCTGGGGTTTCCCTTTTTTTATTTCTGCTAACTGTGTGACACTACTCTGGAAACTACCATATGGAAAACATTAGAGTGGCTATCTCGACCAATGTGTGGAGGAAGAAGAGACGGCCCTGCACTTCATATACAGCTGCCCGGCGTACTCAAACTTCAGACATAGATACTTTGGTATGGTTTTCTTCAATGCAGAGTCTACGCATTCTCTGTCTCTGGAGAATATTCCTAGATTTACGAAAGCCTGCAGACGCCGAAGGTAGGAGGCCATTGAATAGGCAATCTCCGGGGATAGTCCAAAGGGACTAACAAAAGGCCTATGTTCTAGAAGCTGCGTCTCGATCCACTGAACTAAACTAAGATTGAGAAGCTGAAGTGCTCTCATATACTGTTCGCCAGTGACAAGAGCCTGAACTAAAACATCCTGCATCTTGACGATTTGGAATAAGGATGCAAGACTGAAATTGCTAAACGTATCCTTGATTCGGAACGTAGAGCCTAAATTTGTCATGGATTTCCAGTCATTGTATGTTAATGTACAGACCCCACAGTTCGAAGATCCGAACAAACTACAACTTGTTGTGTATTTAGTAACTTATCGCAGTTTCAGAAAGAAATCCACAAAAAAAAAACAAACGTGTAATGCCACAAACAACTAACTATACGTACATTATTTTATAAGCGAACTCATCCTAAAATTCCTTCATTTTCGGCCTCTCTTGATAATTTCCTTCTGGTCTAACATATTTTAGCTAGATACCTCGAATAGCAATTTTTGTCTAATTTCTGTTTTGGTAATTCGCCACGTTTTCCCTAAAGATCTGCACATTCTGATAACGTATCTGCATTTTACGATAGAGTACATTGATTTCTAGTCTAAAGCACACGAAATCGAATTACTATCGAGGCATAATTGCGTTGTAATTAGGTCCCCCGTCTGGCATTCGCGTATTACCTTCAGTTGAAGTTAGCAATGTGGCTGGTTCTCTCCTTGGTCTTATTTTGTGCCCATGGCACGACAAGTTTGGTAGGTTGAATTTTCTACTTTTAATTTAATGGCCCTTTCTCTTAATATGCCAACGTATCGGAAACTTTTTTTTCTTTATTTTCAGTCATATATTCTGCATTTCCCTACCCCTAACTATACAACGGACACTGCCTACCTAAAGCTAAATATCCATATCGAAAATTATACAAATATTGATGTAAACTTAACCATTGTTTAGACCCTTCGCAATGCCATCTTCGCTGACAAAATCACCGCAACCACTAACCGAAGGAAGATGGTGGTATTCGACAAGCGATTCAGCGTGTGCAAAATATTGGAAAGTCATATTTCCAACCCGTTGATAATGGCTTGGCTTTTCATAATGAGGGACGCTTTCAAAGTACCAAATCTTAAGTGTCCTATCCATCCGTTCCCTTTTCGGGTAAAAAATATTAACATCCCCTATAATATCATCCCGTTGCGTGTGTTCTACCACAAAGACAGATATTTTGATTCTCACGCCACTCTTCATGAGAAACTGCCGACAGGGAAGCTTGTGCAAATATTAGACTTGTATATGCCATTTAGAATTGTGGAGAAGAAATAAGAAATGAGGAAGAAGCTAAGAAACTTGAAGAGGAGATAAATTGATTAAGTTAACAACTATCTTCGTTTAATCATTTTAAATAAAGCAATTCTTGGCCAACCGTTCTCCAACTAAGTCACTTCGTAGTATCTTTTAAGTGAAACAGCTGACCCCTGCGTGCTTTAAGTTTACTATTCCAACCCCTCCGACAAATTTCGTGCCAACAGGTATAACCGTTTCGTATAAGCCGCTTGTAACAGACGAATAGACAGACAATTTGCCCAATGGAAGCTTACCTGATCATCTGAAAAAACGCACCAGCAACTCCACTTCGACTAAAGCAGTAAGAAAAGAAAGGTTGCAAAATTGGGGAGACCAGTTGCCGTGATAACTTCAGCAACAAACAAGATGACGCATGCGAGACTTTTGGGGGAAGGTTAAGTTCGACACTTCCCTAATAGACCTGAGCGAATGTATGAATCGCATAAGACGTGCGCAGAAAGAGCGACTTATTACTTGAATTCAGACCCCTAAATGAAGGAATAAAGCTAAAGTTCACTCAGGACTCAATGGTTATTGTTCGCAAGGGCTTGTGACGGAACGAACAACTTCCGTGTCGGACGCATGCCAGGTTTCCAAAGTTCGCTACCTAAAGAGCCAAATACCAAAAAGAAGGGTGGAACAAAATCAATTTTCTACGAGTTTAAGTATGCCGATGAATTTTGTTATAGAAATCTTCCGAGAAGCCGAATAGTCGCAACAACCGCAAGGTACAACATTCATCTCAACAACCACCGGAACAATATTCACGGTCACAGGCGCAACAACGACCCCTATATCATCCGCAGCAACCACTGGTGTCGATAGGTGATGACGTTGGCAAATGGTTTTCTTCGTCAATCCTTAAAATTGCCTGAGGAATGCAAAGAGCTTGAGGATTAGCAAGAATTCCGCAGTAGTACTTCCAGGAAATCTCCAACCAGTTTCAGCTCCCAAACAACCATATTTTCTGCTTCACCTCCGCAAAACTACAGGAAGAACAGAAAGCTAAAGAAGGACGCAAGCGAGTGTCTGAAGAAAAATTCAACGAATGGCTTGCACGTAAGGCAGGAAGCCAAAGCAACTGGACAGCAAAATACCGAACACAACAAACGACACCAAAGAAAATAAATATTACAACCAAAATTTCGTTGTTATTCCAAGTTTGTAGAAATCGTATGTTATTTTTTCAACTAAAACTCGTCAGGCCGCAGGATCCGGTGCAACCGTCTTTCTCTTAAACAGGTTTTATAGGACCATTTTTGGCTTTCCTTCCCTTCGCTCTTTCGCTTCTCCGCTCGTTCCTCTGCCGCGGGGTTTCAGCTGGGTTGTTTGCTTCCGCTAAACGATGCCTCCGGAATAGAGGCAAGTCCCGCGGTAACTACCGCGGCCATACGGATGCCGCCGTTTTGGCATAGGAGCCTGACAGCATGATTCCTCCAGCTTCAGGCTGTTGGCCTGCGTCACAGTAATTATCGTCCGCTTCAATTACACACTGGTCGGGCTGCACGAGGGACCAGTTGAGCTTGTCTCTGACACTTACTGACTGAGCTTATGCGAGGTAACCGTTTGTCAAGCCAACTACTGCTCGAAATGGAGTAATTAGTTGGTGGCAAAGTCGGCACCGAGCTGCTACAATTTTCCTTATTGCAGAGGCTTTCGGAAAGCACACAGGCTATCCTGGCATGTGCGGATTCGGGGTCTCTGGATACGTTAGCCGTCATCGCGGACAAAGTTCATGAGGCCTACGTGCGAAAACTTAAGCTAGGTGGCTCAGCTGCAGGAGATGGTAGCAACATTAGCAGCCACCGTCTCTGAGTCGGCAGAGGCCATCGGTGCTTTGCGTTCAGGGAGTAGGACTAGATCCGCCTATTGAAATTGGCGATCAATAAGTAGGTCGTCGGAACCTTGGAGTAGTACTGAGGAATGCTGATACCATCGTAGGTTCGCTGAAATCACTGAAAAATGTACCAGCCCTTGCAAATCAGATTTGCCAGGAGTTCTAGCGACTGCTACCCGAAATGCAGCACCACATCATCTTAGAGTCAACGACCTCTTGAACCGGCGCGACTATCTGGTCAAAGCAGGCTCTGAAGTTTCCATTTTTCCGTATCCCGGCATAATATTTCAATACCGCGATCATTGAAACTCACAGCAGCAAATCCTTCGTTGATCCGAACATATGGCTACATTCAGGTGGACTTGAATTTAAGACTTCGACGACTGTTTTCTTGGCGTTTTATTATCGCGGACATCAGCATACCCACCTTAAGCGGAAAAATTTCATCCTATTCACCCAGTACTTTTACCACCCTTTTAAAGACGTAGCCGACGCACGTATTCGAGCACTTCTTCACAAATACCGTAACATCACTACCGAGCTTGGTCTCACACAACACTAATGGCTCCCTATTTTTCTCTAAGGTGCGCCTCATTACCACCGCAGAAACATTCAAAGAACCTTTTAAGCAGGATATTACCAGACCTTCAAACAATTCTTGGTCTTCACCACTTCAGTTGGTCCCTAAATCCAATGGCGGCGTGGTGACTACAAACGTCCAAATTTTCAAGCGATTCCGAACCGTTGTCCTATTCCACTCATCCATGATTTTCCGTACTCTTTCGTAAACTGTCGCATATTTTCGACCTTTGACTTATTGAGGACATACAATCAGATCAATGTAGCTCCCGAAGACATTCCGAAAATGGCAATATGCACACCTTTGGAACTCTTCGAGTTCACTTAGATGACTTTTGGAATATGCAACGGGACGCAATCCTTTCAAAGATTCATCCACTCAGCACTGCGAAACCTCAACTTTTGTTTCGTATATTTGGATGACGTTCTGGTCGCGTCTTTTTTCTTCCTCTGAGTGCAAGCATTTAGAACACCTGGAGTGCCTAACGTACTTAACGCTAAAAGCTGCAAATTCCGACAATTACAGGTGAGATTCCCCGGCCACCTGATTACCCCCGAAGGCATTCACCCATATCCAGTGAAGGTGCAAGCGATTTCCAGCTTCTCACTTTCAAAAACTTTTAAGGATCTGAGAAGGTTCTTGGGCATGTTGAACTTCTATCGTCGTTTCTTCTCCATGAATCGATCCTTAACGCCTTCTTGTTTGGGCCGAATACCAAAGACTCTCGTCTGATTGTGTGGTTTCCAGGGGCTGTCCAGGCATTTGAGACCACCAAGCAACATCTGGTGTTTGCTAGACTTTCGGCATTCCCTCAGCAAGATGTACTCCTAGCCGTATTCGTCGATGCCTCGAACATTGCTGTAGCTGCTGTTCTTTACCAAAAATTTAATTACATCTAGCAGAAAACAGCTTAATCCCGCCAAATGGAACTACAGAACGTATAATCCTGAGTTCCTCGCCGTGTAACTCGCAATTAAATACTTCCGGAAGTCACTAGTAATAATAATAATCGTTGGCTCAACAATCCATATTGGATCAGGGCCTTGAAGTGTGTTAGAGCACTTCATTCAAGACCTTAACGGTACACTACAGAACACTGTAAGAGGCAATGTGGTCAGCATTACGCTCACCCGAGATTATTACCCTGATTTGACTCAGGTACTCATTCACAGCTGAGTCGACTGGTATCCGACGTCAAATTACGATACAAATCGTACTGCCGCCAGCGAGATTTGAACCGCGGCCTTCCGTACGACAGCCTTGTGCTCTAACCACTCAGCTATCCGGCAATTACTGTTCAGACAAAAACTCACTGAGGAAGAGGACAACTGGTCCTCGAAATACCGGTATATGCGGAATAAAAACTCACTATTCGGCATTTAAAAAATAAAATTTGTCTTTTTTTCACTCACTTTTGCTTTAAAACAAAAGCCGGACAAAGCGTCTGCTTGCCAACTTCGGCACTTGAGCTTCATCAGCCAGTTCACTTTCTATATTCAACACCTCTCTCCGTGTCTGAGAAAGATAACGCGGTTGCTGACGCTTTGCCACGTGTTGCGGATGTCAAGATCCTAGTCACCGTCGACTTTCCGGCAATCGCCGAGGCGAGGAAGGACTTGAGGACCAAGTCCAAATTCACTTTTAGGGAGTTTCCTATCTTCGGCTCAACATCCAATATATACTGCGAGACCTCAGGCAAAGGACCAATCTGGCGCACCCCGCATATGAACAACGAACCGGTTAGTCACTACGAAGTATTTCTGACCGTCCATGAACAATGACATTAATTCTTGGGTCAGACGGTACATCACATACCAGAAGTGCAAAACTACAAAGCATGAGAGGTAGGAGGTGGGAGTGTTCCCTCGGTTCACCAAGCGATTCCACACAATCCACCTCAACATCATTGGTCCTTTGCGAGACTCAAACGGTTTCAGGTATTGCCTCAAAATCATCGATAGATTCACGCGGTGGCCGTAGGCGATACCTCTGAAAGACATTACTCCAAAATCTTGTACAGAGGCCCTATGTCAAGAACGGATTCCACGCTTTAGTGTGCCGGGAATTATAATCACTGACCAGGGAATGCAGTTTAAGCCCTCTCTTTTCTCAGAGTTGGACAAACTTATCGGCTTTAAAGGTCATCGGACAACCGCTTACCACCCGCAGTTCAATTGGATGCTTGAAAGATGTCACAGCACGCTAAAGGCCTTCGAACATCGCGCTATTCATCGCGAAAAATTTACTGCAAGTCACACAGAGCTGGTATACGGGGGGAACCTGAGACTCCTCAGCGACCCTGTTTTCGTCTTAGGTCGTGCCAAAACCGTAACCGCCACCACCTACCAACTTCGAAAACCATGGCTGACGTACCCAGGGACCTAGAATCCTGTACGTATGTGCTAATTAGGACGGACGCTCCTCGGAAGCTGCTGCAGTCACCTTATGAGGGCCCCTTCGAAGTCCTTGAACGGAGCCAACATCATTATAGCTTCAACGCAGGGACACGGTTAAACGGATCTCCTTAGCTCCACTAAAGCCCTTCGTGCAGCAAGAAAATGCGTCGAGATTGAGAGGCACGCGACGCGTCCGTTTTGGCTTGCAGGAGCGGAGTTGAGAAGGTGGGCGTCTGGTTCCCCTATGAAGCCCCCTTTGGTTTCAACTAGGGGTCAGGTCCTCGAGTATGAACAGTACGCATTCAATCTGGTCGTCGGTAGCAAACCCAAGACGATCTTCTTGCACAGGCTGGAGCCTTTCTTATAAGATGCAGATGGCACTGAAAGGAAGGGCGGAGTATTATGACGGAGTGATATCAAGTACCCGGTGCACAGTCCTGTTTGGGATAGGAGATGCGCGCCCGTAGGACGCTCTCAACTAGGCTAATGTGCGATGTGCCCGCCGGACGCGCCCATCTGCCGGAAAGAGCGCGGACGCCATGAGGCTGTTTAAAAAAGGGGATTCGATCAGTCGCAAGTCAATTTTAGAATTAGCGTTATGTCCTGGAGATTATCGATCGACTAAAATGTGTTCGAATATTTCTTTCGATCTAAGATGATCTGAGAGCTCGTTGTTTTCTGTAACTTTTTAAATTACCTACAAGATATAAACAAGAAATAATTCAAAAGAAATTAAGTGATTTCCACACTTCTTTCACCCAACATATTCAATCGGCGATTCCTACATATATCTACTGTCAACAATAAGGACGAACTGAATATCTGTTCTGAAGTAGCAAAGGGCGATTCACTTCAAGGACCCTGGACCTATAGAATTATCTCAGATGCTTCAAACGGACATGAAAAACTTAACTGCAATCTAACACAATTTCTAAGCGAACGCTCCGACTCCTCGTATTGCCTGGAGTGCAAGACGAATGTTTCTAAATGACCGAGATTTGCCGCACGCTGGGCTGAGTTGAAAACTGTTGCCAGAACAATGTTGTCACCCGAGAAAATCGTGGAGTACCTGCTAGCTGCAATCATGAAGGAGAAATTCGGGTAAAGGTGGAATAGCAACACAAGCTGCAGCTGATTGTGTTGTTTTCCACCATTTATTCTCTCTTGGCTGATGTGCCGAAGTGGAGAAGCAATTAGAGCCTGCTTCAAGATGATGGGTGCCAGTTTTCATCTACTGCTATTCTTTTTCTTCTTCAATGACCTTCTGGTTAACTCTACCCTATAGGCGGTACCAACTCCGCTTCAGAGTGGGAGAGGAATGAGTCAATGGAGTCTGAATCGCTGTGTAACCTTAGCGTCTCAGAAAGTAGGTGAAGCTAACCTCACCCAACTTAAGCGCTATCAAGGCAATAACTCCCCTCTAACTTTAAGGTTATGGAATTGCTACTTTTCGTAAAAGGCGACTAAAAGAGATATAGTTTGTAGGCTAGTAATCTGTAATTCAAGAATCACCTATGCTTCAGAAAAAATGCATCATCATCAACGGCGGAACAACCGGTATCCGGTCTAGGCCTGCCTTAATAAGGAACTCCAGACATCCCGGTTTTGCAAAGAGGTCCACCAATTCGATATCCCTAAAAGCTGTCTGGCGTCCTGGCCCACACCATCGCTCCATCTTAGGCAGGGTCTGCCTCGCCTTCTTTTTCTACCATAGATATTGCCCTTATAGACTTTCCGGGTGGGATCATCCTCATTCACACGGATTAAGTGACCCGCCCACCGTAACCTATTGAGCCGGATTTTATCCACAACCGGACGGTCATGGTATCGCTCATAGATTTCGTCATTGTGTAGGCTACGGAATCGTCCATCCTCATGTAGGGGGCCAAAAATTCTTCGGAGGATTCTTCTCTCGAACGCGGCCAAGAGTTCGCAATTTTTCTTGCTAAGAACCCAAGTTTCCGAGGAATACATGAGGACTGGCAAGATCATAGTCTTGTACAGTAAGAGCTTTGACCCTATGGTGAGACGTTTCGAGCGGAACAGTCTTTGTAAGCTGAAATAGGCTCTGTTGGCTGACAACAACCGTGCGCGGATTTCA
Source organism: Hermetia illucens (assembly GCF_905115235.1). Taxonomy (NCBI): domain Eukaryota; kingdom Metazoa; phylum Arthropoda; class Insecta; order Diptera; family Stratiomyidae; genus Hermetia; species Hermetia illucens. The sequence goes on from NC_051849.1 coordinate 28,848,639, forward strand.
TCATCGTAGTTGTTATCGGTTGTGATTTTCGACCCTAGATAGGAGAAATTGTCAACGGTCTCAAAGTTGTATTCTCCTATCCTTATTCTTCTTCGTGTTTGTGTTTGACCAGTGCGGTTTGATGTTGTTGGTTGATTCGTCTTCGGTGCTGACGTTGCCACCATATATTTTGTCTTGCCTTCATTGATGTGCAGTTGAAGATCTCGCGCCGTCTGCTCGATCTGGATGAAGGCAGTTTATACATCTCGGGTGGTTCTTCCCATGATGTCGATATCATCAGCATAGGCCAGTAGTTGGGTGGACTTGAAGAGGATCGTACCTCTTGCATTTACCTCAGCATCACGGATCACTTTCTCGAGGGCCAGGTTAAAGAGGACGCATGATAGCGCATCCCCTTGTCGTAGACCGTTGTTGATGTCGAATGGTCTTGAGAGTGATCCTGCTGCTTTTATCTGGCCTCGCACATTGGTCAGGGTCAGCCTAGTTAGTCTTATTAATTTCGTCGGGATACCGAATTCTCTCATGGCCGTGTACAGTTTTACCCTGGCTATGCTATCATAGGCGGCTTTAAAGTCGATGAACAGATGGTGCAACTGTTGTCCATATTCCAACAGTTTTCCCATCGCCTGCCGCAGAGAGAAAATCTGATCTGTCGCTGATTTGCCTGGAGTGAAGCCTCTTTGGTATGGGCCAATGATGTCTGGGCGTATGGGGCTATCCGGCCTAGCAAGATAGTAGAGAATATCTTATAGATGGTACTCAGCAACGTGATACCTCTATAATTGCTGCACTGTGTGATATCTCCCTTTTTATGTATGAGACAGATAATGCCTCGTTGCCAATCGTCAGGCATTGATTCGCTGTCCCATACCTTGAGCACAAGTTGATGAACCACTTGGTGTAACTGGTCGCCTCCATATTTAACCAATTCGGCTGTAATTCCATCGGCTCCTGGTGACTTATGATTTTTTAGCCGATGAATTGCACGGACTGTTTCTCCTAAACTTGGTGGTGACAGTATTTGTCCGTCGTCTTCAGTTGGCGGGACCTCCAATTCGCCGATGTTCTGGTTGTTCAGTAGCTCATCAAAGTACTCAACCCATCGCTCTAATATGCCCATTCTGTCGGAAATCAGATTTCCCTCTTTGTCTCGGCAGGATGAGCATCGAGGTGTATAAGGCTTCATCCTGCTGACTTGTTGGTAAAACTTCCGCGCCTGGTGCGGTTGCTCCCTGTACTTTTCTAGTTCACAGACTTGTTGGTTCTCCCAGGCTTCCTTTTTCCGCCTGTGAAGTCGCTTCTCCGCTCGACGGAGTTCGTGATAAGTCTCCGCGCGTGCCCGCGTTCTTTGAGAATGCAACATTACTCGGTATGCGGCATTCTTCCGTTCCGTTGCTAGCTTACATTCATCGTCAAAACAGCCGTTCCGACTCCTTTTACGGCTGGGGCCAAGTATATTTGTGGCCGTATCCATGATAACGTTCTTCAGGTGGTTGTGAAGATCATTTGTTGATGCTTCATCTCCAGGTCTTCTGTTGACTGCGGTTATTGCGGCATCCATTTCCCTCTTATAGGTGTCGCGGAGGGTTGTGTTGTGGATGGCTTCAGTGTTCACTCTCACCTGATTGTCAGAGGGGATTCTAGGTGGTATTGTTATTCGAGCTTGGAGCACCATGCCAACGAGAAAGTGGTCCGAGTCTATATTGGCCCCCCTATATGTTCTGACATTCATCAAAGCTGAGAGGTGGCGGCGTTCGATCAACACGTGGTCAATTTGGTTGAAAGTGGTCCCGTCTGGAGAGGCCCACGTATGTTTGTGGACCGCTTTCCGCGCAAACCAGGTACTTCCAACAACCATTTCATGTGACCCTGCTAATTGAATAGTCCGCAGTCCGTTATCATTTGTGTTTTCGTGTAAGCTATGGGAGCCAACGTATCGCCTGAATACGGGCTCCTTCCCTACTTGGCTGTTAAAATCCCCAAGTATGATTTTGATATCATATCTGGAACAGGCTTCGAGGGTTCGTTCTACTGCCTCGTAGAAGGTATCCTTCTTCGACTCTGCAGTCTCCTCTGTAGGGGCGTGAACGTTTATGAGGCTTATATTTCTAAACTTGCCTCGCAAGCGCAGAGTGCATAGCCGTTCGCTTATGTTTTCAAAGCCGATAACAGCAGGTTTCATTTTTTGGCTGACTAAGAAACCTACTCCGAGCACATGGTTTACTGGATGATCGCTATAATATATGGTGTAGTGGTTCTTCTCCAGGAAACCGGTCCCTGTCCATCGCATCTCTTGCAACGCTGTTATATCAGCCCTATATTGGGACAGGGTATCGGCTAGCTGCTCATCAGCTTCATCTCTGTACAGGGAGCGCACGTTCCATGAGCAAATACGCAAATCGTTGTTCCTTTGTCGTTGCCGGGTCCGTCGTTTTAAAATCCGTCCTGTCCGAGGCTCCTGTTGTGGCTTCGTAACGAGTTGTTTTCCGTGTAGGGTTGTTAGCCCTACCCAACCCCCAACCTGGAGGACCAGTTGGTACAATTTGTCCCGTTTTTAGGCGCGGGAGACTCGCCTTCATCCTTCTCCGTCTGCAGCTTTTCGTCAAGAAAGCGCTCCCAGCGGTCACCACGTGGAGGTGGAGATAGGGTTTGGTAGTAGAGCTGTTGGTGTTGGTTCAGCAGGCATTTCCCAGGTTTTATGCTCCATCGTGGGTACCAATCCACGTTTCGCCCCGGGACCTATACTACCCTTTGACCGCTTAAAAATTAAAACGTCGTATGATTGAATTTTGGAATTCGCAACGGCTTCTTGACGACGGTATGAAGGCCCTACAGGATGTCAACTTGGTTCAGCCTCAACTAAAATTTCGTGTTAAAATGGTAGAACTCTGGAGAGTACCTCTCTCCCTCTTACGGCAATATATTGTATTCAGGCAAGTCTAACGGAAGTAAGCGTAAATCTGGTGTCGGATTAACGGTTAACGAATCGGTCAAGCAAGCGCTCTTTTCCTGGAAACCAGTGTCTGACACCGTGCTAACTGCGAGATTCCAGTCCGGGTTAGTACAAAGTTACACACCACCAGAGACTTGCAATGCAGAAGAGAAAGGGATTTTCTACAAGCAATTCAACGCAGTTCAGGAGAGGCTAAAGGTTACATTATGTTCGAGATGGGTGGTCTGAATACCAAGGTGGGTTTTGATAACACGTTGCGCGGATCAGATGTGATGTGATAGGAAAGCACGACCGTGGGAACCTAAATGACAAAGGCAACAAGTTTGCGGCTTTTTGCAGCGTCCTTTGCATCGTGGTATAAAGTCGGTTGATCTTTAGCTGACGGTCACTGGGCGCGGAATCATATTGACAACTCTGCGGCTACCAGCAAATTTAAGACTTGTCCTCTGAATGTGCGGAACAGGAGAAGCACTAATATCAAGCTCGACGTGATGATCAATTGAAATTATTCGGTCATCGATGAAATGAAGCAACGTAAGGCTGCTGGACTAGATGGTCTCAGTGCGAAATTATTTATAGTAGTTCCTGCTATCTACGCAGAGCTGCTTTTCCACTCAATCATAAATCCTGTGAATCTAAGTTCTTTTCCAGTGAGTGGAAAAATCGTCAGGATTTTGAAGAGGGATGATGGGAGGAGGAGATATTGATTGCGACAAGTGGATAAATAGTAGCTAAAATTAACTTCGAAAGCAACGAGGAAGGCCTCTGGGTTTTCACCGTCTTTGAAAAGGCTTTCGACAGCGTCAACAGAGATTCCGGATTATCGGAGAGACATACGATGGAGAAAAGTGTCACGAGCTTTATCGAGGTAAAATTTTTCAAGAATTTAATGTTCAAAGCTGACTACTATTCCTTCTTGTTATGGGTGCTCTTTTGTCTGGATGACGTCCTTTTCCTCCCTTCAATACACCATGTCGTCATTCCCAATCACGACGACTACTGCAATGAAATAGGTCAACCATCTCATAGGGTCATGGGATTTGGTTAGATACTTCTGAATTTAAAAGAAGGGGCAATGGCTCTCAGTTTGATGGGTTATTGCATTGCCGGACGGAGCATTGAGGGCGTCCATCAATTTATTTGTGCTGGAAGTTTCATTTCTAGCGGCGAAGACACCAAGCTTGATATCTGCCTACCTGCTGCCTTCCCCGTTTTATCTAAAATTTGAAAATATAGATGCCTGTACACGAACATCAAGTTAATTCTGTTTCGCAACAATATTTACTACATGGTATTATATGGGGGCAGCACGTGAAAAGCGCACTATTGATGTTACTTAAAGGCTCCAAGCGTTTATTAATGCCAATCTTCGCCGTGTTATTATAATGCCTGCAGCCTAATAAAATCCTGAACGATGGGCGTACGGATCAGGTTCTGTTAGATGTGTTAATAGAATAGCGGAATTAGCAGTGGATAGATCACAATTTAAGAAAAAGAGTAACCGACGGCCGCAGAGCAGAGAGGAGGAGAGAAGGTTTCTCGGGAAAACCTGGGACAACTTCATCCCGCTGCAGCCCTTTGCAATCACCGTTACCTCTCCTGATATGGTAATCGTAAGGAACTCTAGCCAATGAATGCCAGCTCTTCTCTTGCAAAAGTTCGTTAGATATTCAAAGCTTCTTGGCAATCGATAGCGGGCCACAGACCTAGTTGCAGTGTGGGGTAGCTGCTTTCTTTTGTGAATGCTATAGGCTTGCCCTCAACATCCGAGACGGCTAGATTCTGTCCTCCCACAGCAGTCATGGTCATAGGAGATTTTGGTATCAAAACCGCGCCCCAAAGCGCTAATTGTGGTCCTGGGAGCGGACACTGATCCCTACCTAGCCTACATCATCGCATGGGTCAGATATCTGCGCACGAATCTATTGAATGACGTAAGTTGAAGTTTAAAAGATACACATGAATAAAAGCCACGTCAAACAATGCAATCCAGTTTCATCAAGGACAACAAATGACCATATTGCTAAATACATAGTGCAGAACATTGGACAAAGTGGAGGCTCCCTAGGAAATTTCTGGGGGAGCGTGGTAACGCTTGGTCAGAAATTGGCGAAGAAGGTACTTACACATCGCTGGACTACTTCACCTTATTTAAAGACCTATAGCAAATTATAACTTCTCATCGTTAATCACCTGGAAAATTTGACGGATGTTATTTCAGCAGACAGGAAATTAATGTTGTTAAAGTTTTCGGAATACTGCATACTAATTTCACAGAGTTAATTTGAAAGGACCTAAGTTTTGGAAAGTAGGTAAGGTACATATGAACGACTTTATAGGTTCGTTAGTACCTTACCTACTTGAGTAATTCGCAGCCCAATTGTTTTGCAGTAATTTTGTAAATTACTTTTTGGAAGTGGAAAGTCACGATAAGTTTAATTGCTTTTTAATGATGATATTTAAGTCAATGACACCCTCAATTTACACTGTTAATGTTTTTGATCATTAGTGTATCTTTTAACTAGCTCTTCCATTTGTGCTTCCTGACTAAAGTTTGGAGAGTGAAAACAATGCGGGCTCCATTCATGTTGATATTGGGTATCGGAACCCTGGCTCAGAACTATCTGGTAGGTGAGAGAAGTTAAAGTTCTTGTAAATAAATGTTGACTCCCGTCTTCAGCACTGTTCCATTTATTAGTCGAGTTAACTTAGTCTGTCAATTTGTTTGATTCCACAGGATTATGATGGCTATACAGACTCAATCAATTGGACAACGAATCCAGCCTATTTGGATCTATATATTCGTTTGCGCCAACATAAATACACCGATGCGAACATAACCATCCAGAAGACCACTCGGTCTCTTTTTCTTTCATGTGAGATATCATCCTTGGAAAGGGGGAGGAAAAAAAACGCAATTCCAAAAATCCGTAAATTTATACAAGGTCTTAGCAGATGGAAAATCAAATCCGTTTATGGCGCTTTTTGTATCCATGGTTACTAAGATGGCAGACTTACTATCAATAACGTGTCCAGTGTTCCCCGGAGTCCATTATGTAAGCAACATTCACTTTCCTACTGAACGGTTTCCTTTGTATTTATTGTACCAGAAAAATGTGAAAGTGTATACACGTGTTGTTATATGGGAGAAACTGGCAGCAAGGAAAACTGCCGAAATTTTAGATTTAAGGGTTTCTTTTCACATTTTGAAATTGAAATAAAGACATAAATATTTCGATGAAACAACAAAAGGACTTAGCTTACCTGAGTTCTGAGTTAGGCATTAGTTGTTCTATTTTTTCATTGCATCAACCGGATCACCTTCATGTAAGCCTGCCTCCTAATTCTGGGAAACGTTTACGGTTCAACAATGCAACGGAAACATATATTCAACCTATCTTAGAGCAAATAGCCTACTTTATATCTCTGGACCTTTGTTGTCGCCCTTAATGAAGGTCCCCTTTGAAGTCGTGGTGGCGAAGAAACATCGAGAAAATAATGGTAATCCGACCGCTGAAAAAAGGGCCTTGGAATACGAAGACACGTCAGCTGCGGAATCATTCGCTTCTATGGACAGGGAGTCTAACCCAAGGTACAATGAAAGTCGAGCCTGTTTGAGGAAGGATTTTCCTTGAGGAAACAGAACAAAACCTAGAAGCAGTAAGAGCAAATCACTGGAGGATTTAACTGCAGCTTACAAGAGACGATTGCCTTGCGGCCAGCAAAATCTAACAGGAAACAGTAGACTATAGTGTAATTTGAACGGCAGCAGTATCATCTTCATCGTTGTGATCAACTACGCAACAACCAGTATCCGGTCTAGGCCTGTCTTAATAAGGAACTCCAGACATCCTGTTTCCTTTTGCCGAGGTAAACCAATTCGATATCCATAAAAGCTGCCTAGCGTCCTGGCCTACGCCATCACTCTATCTCAGGCAGAGTCTGCCTCGTCCCCTTTTTCTAACATTAGATATTGTCCTTATAGACTTTCCGGACTGGATAATCCTTAACGGCAGCAGCAACCTGGAAGAAACAGGTGAGTACCAAAATTATTCATATTGTTGTCTTTCAGCCACCTTAAAATGCTAAAGTTACGAAAAGCTCAATCTACAATTCTGTCACCAAGAACTTTCCAATTAAAAAATCGGAAATTTTAAATAATCAGATACTCTTCAAGAACAGAGACGACTTCACAATGACATCTCTTATAATTCTTGGTCTAAGCCACATTTACTCAGCCCTGAGAACCCGAAAGTCCGCGGCATTTCAAGCGTACTTTCCGTGAAACTGTTCATTGCAACGAAAGTGAAAGAAGAGGGTCATCACATGACCCTGTGGCTAGTCATTTTGGCGCATCTTTGAGATCTTAAGGTACTTAAGTTTGACGGCATCATGAATAACCTAGTTCTGCAGAACAAAAACTGCCAGCGGGTCAGTCTGGTTGCGCCGAACCGTCATCTTCATTATCGCTGAGTCAAGTGCAACGGCCCAGATGAATGTCCAAGTCCGTGAGTTGCGGAGCAAGCAACCACCCGGTCAACTATCACAAGCATCCCAACTTCGCCGGAATTATGGGAAGCAGAAAAGGCGAAAAACGGGTCTCTTCAGCCCAGACATACTCAATCCAAACAACCAAACCTCGCATGATCTTAAAGTCCTTCTCCATTCGGCAATCTGAGTCATCCACTGATGCGCTACATAATGGCAACTTAATCTTTCGTTCTTTACAAACACTGCCAAACTAATTTATCTCAGATCTTCGCGGCTTTACCGAAAAATTTCAGCAATTTATGATAATGTTCAACAACATGACCAACCTTTTGGCATCTAATAAGGATCTTAGGATCATTGAGTTAAACATCCACTGTGTAACCACAGGTTTGCGCAGAAAGCGGTCCACAAACAAACTTGGGCCTCTCCAGACGGGACCAATTTCAACCAAATTGACCACGTGCTGATTGGACGCCGTCAACTCTCAGCCTTGATGACTGTCAGAATATATAGGGGAGCCAATATAGACTCGGGTCACTATCTCGTTGACGTAGTGCTCCCCTCCGACAATCAGATGAGAGTGAATATTGAAGCCATTACAACGCAGCCTTCCGTAACACATACAAGGGGCAAATGGTGGTTCCAAGAACCGTAACTAACAGAGATGCTGGAGATGAAGCATCAACAATTGATCTTCACAAACACCAGAAGAACGTTATCATTAATACGACCGCAAACATACTTGGCCCTAGCCGCAAGAAAAGTCGGAACGGCTGGTTTGACGATAAACGTAAGCTAGCAACGGAACGGAAGAATGCCGCATACCGAGTAACGTTGCATTCTTGAAGAACGTGGGCACGCGCGGAGACTTATCACGAACTCCGTCGAGTGGAGAAGCGAAAACTGTTGGAATATGGACATCAGTTGCACAATCTTTTCATCGACTTTAAAGCCACCTATGATAGCATAGCCAGGGTGAAACTGTACACAACCATGAGAGAATTCGGTATCCCGATGAAATTGATAAGACTGACTAGGCTGACCCTGACCAATGTGCGAGGCCAAATAAAAGCAGCAGGATTACTCTCGAAACCATCCAACATCAACAACGGTCTACGACAAGGGGATGCCCTATCATGTGTCCTCTTTAACCTGGCCCTTGAGAAAGTGATCCTGGATGCTGAGGTAAATGCAAGGGGTACGATCCTCTTTAAGTCCACCCAATTACTGGCCTATGCTGACGATATCGACATCATGGGGAATACTACCCGAGATGTACAAACTGCCTTCATCCAGATCGAGCAGCCGGCGCGAGATCTTGGACTGCACATCAATGAAGGCAAGACAAAATATATGGTAGCAACGTCACCAACCACCAAACAACCAACCAACAACATCAAACCGTACTGGTTAAACGGAAAGAATAAAGATAGGAGACTACCACTTCGAGCTCTTGAAAATTTCTCCCATCCAGGGTCGAAAATCACCACCGATAACAGCTATGACGATGAAATCCGCACCCGGTTGTTGCCTGCCAGCGGAGCCTATTTCAGCTTACAAAACTCTTTCGCTCGAAATCTCTTATCAAAGGGTCAAAGGTCTTACTGTACAAGACAATGATCTTGCCAGTCCTTATGTATTGCGCAGAGACTTGGGTTCTTAGCAAAAAAGAACTACGAATTCTTAGCCGCGTTCGAGAGAAGAATCCTCCGAAGAATTTTTGGTCCCCTAGATGAGAGTGGGCGATTTCATAGTGTACATAACGATGAAATCTATGAGCGATAATCGTTGGCGGTTAACCGTCAGGCAGACTCAAATTAGCATGACAAAAGCAAAACTTTCTGCTCCGTATGACAATAAATCAGAGTATAACCGGTACCCGGTCTAGGCTAACCTTAATTAGGAACTCCAGAAATCTGGTTTTTTTGCCGAGGTCTACCAAATCGATATCTCTAAAAGCTGTTGGGCGTCCTGTCCTACCCCATCTGAGGCATGGTCTGCCTCGTCTTCTTTTTCTATCATAGATATTGCCTTTGTAGACCCTCTAAATCATTCGGCCACTGAAACCTGTTCAGCCGGATTTTATCTACATCCAGACGGTCATGGTATTGCTTATACATTTCGTCGTTATATAGGCTTCGAAATGTTCTATCGCGAAATAGGTTCTTCCAAGGATTCTCCGCTCGTACGCGGCCAATAGTTCGCAATTTTTATTGATAAGGACCTAAGCCTCTGGAAATATGTTACATGAGGACTGGCAAGATCGTTGTTTTGTATAGTAACAAATTTGACCTTCTAGTGAGACATTTCGACCGGAGCAACTTTGGTAGGATGAAATAGATTCTGCCGATTGCCATCAGCTTTGCGAGGATTTTATCATCATAGCTATTATTGGATGTGATTTTCGACTCTATATGGTATATTAATAGTCTCAGAAATGCAATCTTCTATCTTATTTGTTCTCATTCATCCGGTGCACTCCGTCTTGCATTCATTAATGTCCAACCCAAGATGTGCGCCCCAGATAGATCTGGATAAATGTAGTTCATTAAAGTACTCAACTTATCGCTCCCATATGCAATATTATGAGCTAAATAAACCGACAGAAGTGCAAAGTTACGGCGGCGAAATGAAAAAGGGAGTGACACCGTAGAGAGCAATGGTCCTGGCGGCCTAAAAGGAGACATACATCGAATTCGAGGTTGGAAAAAGCCCATAAGAAAAAATGGGAAATTCTAAGAAGTGAGACATCCTTTTGTCCTGAAAAAAAAGGGGGACGAACTCTCCAACGAGGCGGAAACGCAAATCATCTCATCAGGGAGGATGGACCTCATCGGAAAGATAAGGGGAGATACACTACTCAAGAAGTGAGGGGTAGTACAAGGGAAAATGAAGGTTTCCACCATCGTCCAGTTAAACATCTCTATGGATGCCAAAAATGACCTAATAGAGATGGAGAAAAAAGCTGGATCTTATTGCACACCACAAAAGTACATCGTTAGCGTAGCCCCTAGTTTCACGACAATCGATAAAAGGTGACGAGAGGAAAACAGCATGGATCTGCGCTTAAGTAACCAGCAAGAAGGATTATGTGAGGTAATACCCAAATGGATCAAGCAGCATCTAAAAACGGAGAAAATTCAACAGCAAAAGCAACGTAAATACTGATGTTAGTCACTCAACTGTAACAAAGTCGTAGTTAACTACGACGGTCAGAGTGCAAGAGGATCTTTAGAGAAGTGCGCAGCAAAGCCAGACTAGAAGATGCAGGGGTCGACATTAAATTCCTCCGGTGAATTCGAACTTGCGATAAACCCGTCGAGCTTAGGTTGAAGGCCGATGAAAAGAGTACGTTCTCCCAGTCAGTCCAGAGCATTCTAGGCATAAAGGCTGTGGCTTCCAACCTAGAACCCTGAAATGTGGGATCTTGATTGTCTCACGAGCACGGATGACGTGAAGGAAGCGATAAAAATATATAACCCAAATTTGAGCAACCTCAAGATAGAAGTCACATCTGTCATCGGGTGAATGATTTGCAAGATAAGGCAAAGGGCGGTTCCAACCCGCTATTTTACGTGTTAGACATACAGATATATAGAAGGGATCTTACAAAGAGTAGGACAGAAGCACTTTAGGTTACAGGTGTGGCGAACTCGGACAAAAAGCGAGCACTTACGAGTCGACAAAATATTGTATTTTTTGCAAGAACCACGTTTTGCAGAAAGTAAATATTACTCATGTTCCCCGCTTCGGGCAGTGCTAGGTCTTCAAAGAAGAGATACGTGAAGTGAGAAGCCAAACACCATGGCCCACATACTGCAAGCAAACATTCATAGAAGTGCAATTGCTCATGACACAATGATGCAGGAAAGAAGAGCTGACTTGATGTTCCTCAGCAAGCAATACCCAGGTAGATGCTTACCATGGTGTATGTAGAAATATCTGGCGCTGTTGTCATCTGGATGATGCATGTCCACTTTTGGGAATAAGCTCGCCACCTTGGAGGACGAGACTAGAAACAAGGAAAGTCGGAAGAGACCTTAATGCCAGAACCCTCAAGTGGAGCATGCCTCGCCTATATACTCGAACCACGCGGATTTTAGAGGCCCCGCCAGGACAGAACTTATCTCCCCAAATATGGAATGCACACTTACATTCCGTCGACCTGATTACGGGGGCATTATCCCTGGCGTAACCCTTGCTACAGAGTCCTTAGTATCAGCGGTGCAACGATGGAAGTTACTGTCAGTCAGTCACGGCCAGTGATAATCGTTATATTTCCTTCGAAGTGACAAACAGTTCCTCCAGATGCTCTAGCTTCTGGCGACGGTAAAAATCTATTGCGTGGAACGAAAAAGGACCCGCACTTTCTGCGCATGGCAGCAATCTTGGGAAAGAAAATGAAGGAATAGATGGACCGCGTATCTTATTAATGACGTACAGCCGTGGTTCATTCGGAAGCACAATTAGCTTGACTATTGTTCACCGGACACAGGTAAAATCTTAACTGCGCACAATCGGGAAATCATGGTCGTGCGACTGTATTTATTGCAAGGATGTGGGGGATGGTGGCTCCCAAACGTTTTTTTTTTCTGCAGGAGATGAGAGGGTCACCATCACCTTTTGATGGAAGGATGTCGAGGATCCTCGGATGTCATAAATGAGGGCATGCTACGCAGTGAGGATACGTGGGTAACTCAAAGCATTCTTGAGAGGGGATAGATAGGAGGGGTACCAGGGTAGCCGAGGGTCAGTAAACCATGAGGCTGTGGTCGTACGCTGAATAGGCTTGGCCTGAGGCAATATGTCAAACGATTTTCGGTTAGAGTCCTAAATGCACCAACTGGTGTTTTAACAGGTGGTCTCACAGAGACTTTCTGCTGACTTTCTGGTAAAACTTGCAGGTCGGTGTGGTTGCTCCCCGTACTTTTCTTTGGTTCTTCCTGGCTTTTATTTTCTGCCTCTGTTTTTTCCGTGTATGGGGACCCCCTTTTAATTTCCACATACAGCAATGTGATCACCGACCATGTACGGGGTTTGCAGTTCCAACCTTTCTATCAAAAGTTTGACCTCCTGAAAATTCGGAGAAAAACTAATACAGGCTTCATGGTCTAGATGTCTAACGGCTTGGGTCTGTACTGGCTGCTGCAGAAGTCCATTCTCCAAAATATTGAACAAAATGGATGTAGACATTGCAGTTATCAACTCTTCCTGCCAATATAAGTAATGAGTATAATTGCTTATTGATGATGAGATTCAACCTAATGGCACGGCACTTTTAAACCAGCTTTTGGATTTTTGGTTATTTATTGTAGCTCAGTGTTCGGTTTGAAGAGTGAAAACAATGTGGGTTCCATTCCTTCTGATATTGGGTATTGAAACCATGGCTCAGAACTATCTGGTAGTTGAGACAAGTTGAAATTTCTTTTGAATAAATTTTGATTCCTGTCTTCAATGCTGTTTCATTCACTAACCTTAACTTAATCTCCCAATTTGTTTGATTCCTCAGAACTATGATGTCTATACGGACGCATTAAATTGGACAACGAATCCAGTCTATTTGGATCTTCATATTCAATTGCGACAACATAAATACACTGATGCAAACGTAACCATCCAGAAAGCCGCTCGGGCTTTATTTCTTTCATGTGAGATATCATCATTCGGCAAGGGGAGGGAAAAAATGCAATTCAAAAAATCCGTAAATTTATGCAAGGCCTTAGCAGATGGAAAATCAAACCCGCTAATGGCGATCTTTATTTCCATGATTACTAAAATAATGAACTTACCATCGAGCACCTGCCCAATATATCCTGGAGTTTATTATATAAGTAACATCCACTTCCCCTCTGAATTGTTTCCTTTGCATTTATTTTATCAGAAGGATGAAAAGTGGTATGCACATGTTGTTCTATCGGAAAAACTCCCAACAAGGAAAACTGTGGAAGTTTTAAATTTAGCGGTTTCTTTTCACATTTTAAAATTGAAATGAAAAGACGCAAATATTTTGATGAAAATAAACAAAAACTGGAGGAACTAGTTTTTCTATTTTTTTTTATTTCATCAGAGATGTAAGCCTATTTCTTAACTCCGGATAAGGTTTGTGATTCTGCATCCCTGCACCTTCATAGGAAATATTTCTGATGGTCGCATTTAGAAAGTAGGTATTGAGTGAAATCTTTTATCCCTACTCCTCCGTTAACGACGTGGCCCATTTTCATTAGGTTATAAAATGTGTTGTCCATGAGAGTGGAGCAGAGATAGACTCCTTCGAAGGAAGTTTCACCTCACCAAAAATACCAACAATAAAAGCTGAAAAAAATGCACCAAGGTGAGATCGCTAATCAATGAAAGTAGGTTTGACAACGCAATTGTGCTACAAGGAGGTACTCAAAAATTTGGATGTGGCCCATTCCTGCATACGTGGCAAAAAGTGAACAGAAGTATATGGAAAGGCCAACTCACCCAGGATACACAAAGAACACATCCCAAACTAGGGCATTAACTTTCTTCACACTTAGATCAGAAGTAGTTGAGCTGTTCCAGTTTATCAAGGACAAAAGGTACTAAAATTCTGCACCATTACGGTCTTGAATGAAGCGCTCTAACATACGCCAAGGTCCGAAACCAACACTATCTAACCGAGAAACTGAGTGCCCGGGACTACATAGTAAGTGTAAATTTTCAAATATTTCAAACTAGATCATTAACATTTTTGTTGTTGTTTTCACCATAGACTTGATAATATAGTGTATATTATCAGTTTTGAATATTTTTCTGGATTCTCGGCCGCGTAATTTGTGTAACTCTGAAGTTTCGCGATTGGGCTCATTTCCGTCTCTTGCGGCGAACTACCGCCCCATTTCTCTTTGCTCCTCTTGCTCCAAAATCCTCGAAAGATACATCAACGACTGGTTGACCGCGCACTTCGGTCACCTCATTGTCAAAGAGCAGCATGGTTTCGTGAAACATAGATCTAAGACTTCAAAGATTCTGGTCTTCACCAACTTTGTTGCTAAATGCTTGAATTCACGACAGGAGGTATATGCTATTTATACCGATTTCTGCAAAGCCTTTGACACGGTTGACCACAGCATTCTCCTGTCTAAACTTTCATTACTAGACTTCCCCCCCTCAGTCATCTCCTGGCTTTCCCCCTATCTCTCATACCGTTCCTGCAAAGTTTCTTTTCATCGTTACTGATCTCGTTCCTTCTCTCATTCCTCTGGTGTTCCCCAAGGCTTTATACTTGGATTCCTACTCTTCCTGTTTTTTATCAATGACCTCGCCTCCATCCTCATCTACCGGTATTTGCTGACAAATTGTTTTCCTCTTTTCTCCGTCTCCGTCTCCGTTGGACTGTGCTCTCTTACAGTCCAATCTTGATAATTTAGTCCGTTGGTGTTCGGTCAACAAGCTAACACTGAATGTCAACAAATGCCAGTGCATGCGCTATTCGCTTCAACACTCCCCAACATCCTTTTCCTATTCTTTCAGCGGACAACCCCTTTCACTACTGACCTCCTTCAAAGACCTGGGTGTAATATTCGACGACAAACTTCGTTTCAATTCCCACTTCGTTGATATCATAGAGCTTCCAAAATGTATTGTTTTATCCTACGTTCCTCCTCCGACTTTACCTCAACCCAGCCCTCCTTACGACTCTTCAATTCCCTTGTCAGCAAATCCTTGAATATTGCTATGTAGCCTGGTCCCCCTTCCGCATCGTGACTGCCGCCCTCTTGAAGTTGTACAACGCAAATTCACCGGGGCCCTTCTATACAAAAAGAACCTTCCACGGGTTGATTATCCGTCACGACTCCGCACCCTCAATCTCCCATCCCTACAGCAATGCCGTATTTGACATGTGTACCCTTTCCAAACTCTGCAATTGTCTGATGGACTGCTCCGCCAACTCGGATATTGCTTTCCGTAGCGCCTCGTCTCATAACACACGTAGTGCGGACATTTTTTACGTACGCTTCGCGGAGCTCGAGATTTACTTCCACTTTCCGATCCCGAGGCTATGCCGGTTCTACAACGGCCTACAGCTTCGGTCCTTTGACTCTATTTCCTTCTCCACTTTTAAGCGTAAAATAAGCCATTCACTTGCTCCTCCCTCTGAGGACAATATTTAATAAGCAATTTGTTTTCTGTGTATTGTCCTCCTTAAATAAATAAATAGACCTGAGACTAATGCTGAACATCAATATCTAACCCTAAGTTCCATGCATTTCCTAATTATAAGATACTGTTGATTGTTTAAATTATTATATAATGTGTTGATATTATTGCGGTCCACAGCCGATGCCGTTGCAACGGTCGTAGGCCTAGCCCGGGAGGCATATGCCGCTCGTAGGTGCTGCGTGATAATGACGACGGATGTCAGGAATGCCTTTAACTCAGCCAACTGGAGTTGAATTATGAGCACCCTGGCTAAACCGTCGTCCCTGGTTCCTTAGATTAAATAATCGAGAGTTACCTTTCGGTGACCGCAGGTGTTCCCCTAGGCTCCGTACTGGGCCTATGGAATATTATGTACGACGGATTGCTTGGTCTTCGCGTTCCAAAGAAGGCAACATTGATTGGTTTTGCAGAAGACCTGACAGTGGTAGTAGTTGTGAAACACTACCAGATAGTGGAATTGTATGTAAGCGAAACCAAAGCAAAGCTCCAAATTGTGAAATTGCACTTAGTGAAGAATAAGAGGGAGGCGTTTCTTATTACCAACCGCAGAAAAAACAACACTGTAAAAATCCGGGTTGGTAATCACGAGGTCATTTCAAAATCGATCATTAGCTACCTGAGGTTAATGATCGGTGCCAAGTTGAGCTTCAAGGAGCACCTGGACTATGCGTGCGAAAAGGCAGCAAAGGTTAGATCATCTCTAGCAAGGATGATCCCTAATATTGGAGGGCCAAGATCTAGTCGTTGGCTACTTATCGCAGGGGTGGTGAAATCATCCTGCTATACGCGGCTCCTGCGTGCGCGTGCGCACATATTTTTTTTTTTGAGAATGATGGGGTCCTAAGTCCGCATCAACTTAATGCTGGACCGGACCAAATGGGGAGCAGCTTACTCCCTCTTTCCTGGTCCACGGACCCCTCGCTTAGGGCTTGCACCCAAACTTTTCAAAAATGTCAAGCGATGACGGCTTTACGGTTTCTTACCAAGGCAGAGGCAAATTGTCAGACGTTCCCTCACCTCTGCCCTGGGAGGAGCGTGACCGTAGCGGTTCGCAGATGTTGAGTGTAGCGTGTTGAGCAGCGTCTGACGATTTGCCTCTGTCCTGGTAAGAAACCGTAAAGCCGTCATCGCTTGACATTTTTGGAAGACATATGTAGTTAACCAGGGAAGGGTAAATTCGGCATGCCGGCAATCCCGCAAATGGTGTGCTGTGCATATAGGACTGTATCAGCTGGGTCAGTGCGTGTCATTGCGAGGATGATTCCTTTGGATATTCTAGTGAATAAGGCAGACTGTGTCACCGGAAAATATGTGAGTGTATTGAGAGATGGGTCGAGCGTAAATATGAAGAATTGAATTACCACTTAACGGAATTCCTCGTGGGACATGGTGGATATAGGAAGTACTTGCATCGCTTCGGATTGGATGAGTCCCGAATGCGCCACTACACTCGAGCACCCGGAGCATGTTATGTTCCACTGTCCGAGATTCGTGAATGAAAGAGGGAGGTTAAACAACGCCCTCAACGCAGTTATCAGACGCCATAACTTTGTGGAGGAAATGTTGAGGTCCGCAGCAAATTTGAGTACGATAAGCGATACAGGAAAAGCTGCAGAAATTGGAACGAGCCCGAAAAGTGCGACGGACGCGTGAATAAGTTGCGCTGGTGTAAATCAGACTGCTGTTTGCGAAGTAATATTTCACCGTGGTTCTGCGGGAATATGGGCGGAGAAGTGGGGGTTGTTTTAGTGGGTGAGAAACACTGCTGCAATCTGGGGCAAACGGGTTTTATTATACGCGAGGAACCGAAGTATTTCAAGGACGCTCCAGATTACTGAGCCTGGCTAACATAGAAGCAAGCAATACATTTCGACGGAACACTTTGATGGAGCTTTATTATTTGTGGAGCTCCACTGTCAATTTCGTCATATTTTTAGGTTTTTGGGGTAGCTCTTTCGTCTGGGTCGTCTCTGACCACGCAGAATGATCTTTTGTCCATTGCCCAACTCGTATTTAGTCTTTACAATAATCGCAATTTTTTCTCATGATTTAGAGGCAGGCTAGCGTGAAGGTCACCTGGTGTATATAATAAAACTAAATAGATAAAATAGTATCCAGTCAAGAACCCTGGCCAGTTTTCGTTAGTTGCGAATATTCACAATATACAAGAGCTGTCTATGTGTCTTTTCATTTCAATTTTAAAATGTAAAATAAAGTTCTTAATTCTAAAACTTGGACAATTTTTGTTGCAGTGAGTTTCTCCGATATAACAGAACGCAAAAGCCACTTCACATCCTTCCGATAAAATATGTACAAGGGAAACACTCCAGAGGGGAAATGAATGTTGCTGGAATAATAATCTCCAGGGAACAATGGACACGTGATCGATGGTGAGTCCACCGTTTTGGTGACCATAGAAATAATATTTTTCACCAATGGATTTGATTTTCCATCTTGCAAGACCTTGCATAAGTTTATGGTTTTTTGGAACACCAGTTTTGTTCCTTCGCTTCCAAGGGATGATATCTCACATGAAAGAAATAGGGCGCGACTGGTTTTTCGGATGGTTATGTTTGCGTCTGAATATTTATGTTCCCGCAGGAGGACATGAATATCCAAATAGACTGGATTTGCTGTCCAATTTATTGATTCTGTATAAAGGTCGTAGTTCTGTGAAAGGAAAAAAATTGGAAAGTTATATTAACTAGAACCTAAAAACCAAAAAAAGTCCTAATTTCTCTCACCTACCAAAAAATTTAGTGCCATATTCTCTGCACTTAATATCAATATCAGTAGAACCCGCATCGTTTTCACTCTCCAAATCCTGAGTGTTGGATGAATAAGAATAAATGCAATAAATGCAAAGCTTCAACCAAAAATAGCAGCAATCAAAGGTTAAATTAAGCGTATCGTCGAGTTGAACCAGGCCATGTTTTCCTTCACTAAAAAAATTATATCAAATTGGCAATGCTTTAAATGACAGTAAAAATTAACTCCTAATATTTTCTGAATTTAAGCAGACAAATCACTACGGCATAGCAGGGCTACAAACATCACAAGCCACCAGATCTCTTGTCTTTTCAAACTGCACTTAGGGTAACACCACTTCTATTCTCCCCAGTAGGATCTTAGAGGGACACTGCAGACCCTTAAATTAGCCAAAGCGGATCAATCCCGCCTACACAGACTCTATATCTGGTCATATGTCTCCTTACTCCCCCATGACTTCCTGGGGAGCCCCCATCTGTTCAAATGTTCTAGGATATGTACATTCATCGTTATACAGCCAATTTTCCAATTTTCCGACAAGAAAACTTCTGATCCAAAAAAACGAGAGATGACCCCATCTTTGCCCTAGTAGCCGCGTGGCCGAAAGTGATTCCCATGTTTTTTGCTTCTATTTGTTCACAGCAATTTACATCTAAACATTGATAACTTATTTTTAGCTTAAGTTGTGTGTTCTGTGTTAATTGACTGTACATTTCGTAACTCATCAAACTCAGCCTCAGCTAATTGATCAATTTCCCAAAACAAAAATACTATCTACATGCTTAATTCTAACTTAAGATACTTAGTAAAATTGTACATTGTAGTAATTTGTACTTATCCTCTATGAACGCCAACCAATCAAGGAGTGTCGAAAAAAGAAACGATGGAGCATTTTAGGTTATTAGTCACATTTGGACAGGACCTAAGTCCAAGGGTAATACAGGTCCCAGGACGAAACGTGGATTGGTACACACAATGGAGCACAACGCCTGCTGAACCAACATCAACAACTCTACTACCAAACCCTATCTCCATCTCTAAGTGGTGACCGCTGGGAGCTCTTTCTAAACTAAAAGCTGCAGAGGGAGAAGGATGAAGGCGAGTTTGCCGCGCATGGACATGAGACAAATTGAAGCACGCGGTTGAGCTGGTTTGCGCGCAAAGCGGTCCACAAACGAACTTGGACCTGTCCAGATGGGACCATCCCTGTGAACCAAAGCAGCCTGCTGCATACCATTCTCTCCAACATCTTCTCCATAGTGTCTAAAAGACAGATAGGTTGATTTTTGGGGCTTCGGGAGCGGAACCAACCTCTGTGCTTTCTACTGCGCGGAAAACGTTCATTTCACCATGCACAATTTAAATGTACTTATG
This sequence comes from Hermetia illucens, assembly GCF_905115235.1. Lineage (NCBI taxonomy): Eukaryota > Metazoa > Arthropoda > Insecta > Diptera > Stratiomyidae > Hermetia > Hermetia illucens. Next base: position 28,868,413 of record NC_051849.1, read on the forward strand.
AACCATGCGAAGCTAATTTTAGCTGCCAACTTCAAGGCTTTGTTCGGAATCCCATCCAAATCCGGAACCTTATTATCCCCAATTCGTCCACAGATCTCTCGTAGTTCCTTCTCGGTAACCCTTGGGATTGTGGAGACGTCTTGTTGCACCGTTGGTTGAGATCCTCTTTCTTCCTGTTGCGATTATTTTTAACAAGAGTGGTTGGCACGTCACGTGGAGTGATTTTCGACCACAAATCTAGTTTATTACAACCTTGTAAGCAGCGCCCCACGGGTTCGTATTTGCCTCAAGGCAGAACTGCTTGAAGCAATTCCGCTACTTCGAAGATTGCGATATTCCTTCTCCGACGGCCGATGTTCAGGCTTCCCTTCTGGTCCTTTGGCAAAGCCTTCTCGGTCGCAGACACGAAGCCCTCAGTGCGATTTCTTCGTTCCACCAGTGGTGTGGTTTCCTCCTGAGATGAAACTTCCGTCGCGGCATTGTAGAGTCGCATGCCTTTATTACTCGCCGACATAACAGGCTAACCTTTTCCAGCGCCGTTCCCTTCGGCTCAATACCTCCTTCTAAAACCGCCAGGGATGTCTCTTCCTCGAAAGCACCAATGGAGCACCCAGCTATCCTGTTTTTTCCGCTTCTGATGCTCACTCGCCTGTTGCGAAACCCCCCCCCCCCTCCGCCCCCATTCCTGAAGTGAAGAAAGATGGCCTAGTAATCACTGTCAATTAATAAAAGTTATAGTAACATACTATTGTTAACTTTATTGAAGTCGATATCGGCATGGAAGTTTTTTCGGAGCCTAGGCACGGTATAGTGGCAGCTTCGTGATCTTCTTCAGATTTTTTGGAAGGGTAGGTTTTGAGAATGGGTCCATAGAAGAAAGTGACATTTTCCAACCCCGCCCTATCCCCTTTAGCATTAAATGTCAGAACTGGGGCCAGCACTGAAAAGTACTAGTCGAGACCTTCCATTTCATGCAGTTCCCACTAACCTTTGTGTCAATCGGTACAATCGTTTCTGAGAATAATGCGTGTGGCAGATAGACAGACAGTCAGTAATCCGATTAATAAGGTTTTGTGTAGCACAAAAATAATACCTAGGCCACGAGCATGGGGGTGTAAAATTTCAGACTCGAGTGCCGCAATCGAGAGGGAAGAATGAAGTGATATTTAGCGGTTACAAGGGGAAGAAGAGGGAAGAAAGTCATCAAACCAAAGAAAGATTACCCGGAATTCATGGTGTTCTATTCAATAAATAAAATTTCATGAAGATACAAAATTAAATAGTATGGCCGGCTGTGAAAGGAGTTAGGATGGATACCTTCAGTCTTAATAGCTGTTGGCCGTCGCAGTGTCTCAGGGGGTAGGTGAGGAAAGTTCAGAAACTTTATAGTGCTGCAGACTACTCACTAAAGAAACATTTTACAGCTAGAAGCTAGGTACAAGAAGCAAACCTTTAAAATGAATCGAAGGAAAAAGGTAAGGATAACTGGTGGGAGCCGCCTGATTTGGTGACTGAATCGGCCTCCCGCAGTAGACAACACAGCGTCAAAAGTGGTAGTTAGAGGGGGGGAGCACGGTCCGGGGTCTAGACGCCACGATGGCCAGGAGCATAGCTCTGCCTACCACAGCTGTTTCGCCACAATGTGTGGAAACCACTGCAGCTTGTTTGCGTAAGCAACGGATGAAATGAACTGAGGACATGAACCTCTTTATTGTCCGCTTCTACTATGAAATAACAACGGCGGGAGCAGGCACAACATTTTATAACCCCGTGTTGCACCGGAGATTCGTCAAATGCTTCTTGCAATACACGCACGCGCATGTGAATCGAGTCGCAGGCAAGTACCACTGTATTATTCGCAGCGGCGTAATCCCAGCCGTCATCAAACAGCGTGATCAGCGTGAAGGTAGCGCGGAAACTGGTGACCAAGAGCCGATGGGGACAGAGGCGGCGGCGGCATTGAAAACGCCACACCTTACTGCGGGTAACAGCTTCACTACTCGCTGAAGCACTCTTCTTCACTGTGCGGCTGAAGTATACGTTATGGTTCGGAACGAATTCTAAAAAGCGTGTATAGAATTTTTGGAAATGGATACTTTGCAAAGACTAAGTATTCCCAGGCTGTATACATCTCCAGCAACTCCGAGGGTTCTATCTCAAACCAATTATGACATTACGTCTCGACTGTGTGGTAATATGTCGCCACTGCAACTACAATCAATTGTGTATTGCGGTGCAATTACGACTGTCAGATTGCAGGGTCAGAAAATTCGCTTTCGCTAGGCTGACTCAAATCAGCACTGGCAATGCAAGTAGACGGGTGAAAAATTGAGTCCAGAGGAATTCTGGACTTTCTGTGGTATGTAGTCGGTTGCGACGGCATAGCGAAAGTAACTTCACACGTGTCCAGAATGTAACATACGCGAATAGCGGAGCTTCTTTCAAATCTTTCAGCGAACCCCAACAAAACGTACAGAAAGCACAATTTTCAGTCGTGGAAACATACGAGTATTGGGGTGGAACCCAGCATTCTCAGTGGATTACCGCCGAAGACGCCCGACATGACACTACGCCGGGCATGAATTTTGCGCATGTTACCGAAGAAGAGGTGCGACTAGCCATAATTAGCTCGAAGAACTGAAGGATCCCAGGTGTGTATCGGCTGCCGAATTTCCGGTAAAAAAAGTTCACCAGTACACACAGCCGTTTGGTACACAGCATAAAGGAGGTCATTAGTCTGCTTGAAGAATTTCCACCTTTCCTCACTGCGGGAGTTACCTATCTTGTCCGCAAAAAGGACACGATTGAAAATCCTGCGGATATATGATAGAACCGATTATTTGCTCCCAACAACATTCTGTCGGAGAAGCAGAAGGACTGCGAATTGGCTCATTGGACAGACAAGTAGAAGCCTAAGAAGTTTCTTCAGTTGTTATATCGATTACACCAAGGCTTTTGACAATATACGGCATACCTGGCTAATCGATGTCCTATATCCGTATCGCATTGATCTGAAACTAAAAGAAGTTTTGGCGGCAGTCATGAAGGAGTGCCTTATCACCCTGAAAGGGCAGGGTACCAACCGCACGAAGTCCATCGGCATACGAAGAGGCATTTTCCAGGGGGATTTATTGAGTCCTCTTTGGTTCTACATGGCACTGAACCCCCTTTTTATGGCTACTGAATGATGGTAGAGGACATGGCCTACATGTTAAATGCAGGCTAACACACTCAATGTACTTAGATGGCATCAACTTGTATGTTAGTACTGATGATCACCATAGCAGTCTGTTTCAAATAGGAGGCATGTTTAGTCGTGATATTAGAATGAAAGACAAGTGTCGAATCCAAGCCATTAGCAAAGGTCATAACGGGTCGCATGCCAGTGACTTCCACATCCAAGTTATGACCGAAGCAGATTTCTACAAATAGCTAGGAATTCTACAAGAAACTTACGCTCTACTTAGTGATCTGAAGGATACTCTGTTGTCCGAATTCTTAAGACGCGTGAAGATTGTCCTGAAATAGCATCTCTCTCTCGGGGGAGAATAAAATAAGCGGGCTAAACATATTCGGTCATCCCTTCACTGGCTTATGCATTCGAAATATTGCCGTGGATAAAAACGGATCTAGAAAACTTTTAGCAGCAGATACGGATTACTATGGCAAAATTCCGAATGAATGAATCTGCCCCGTGACATCGAAAGGAGGGGCGTAGTTAGCCTGCCGACACAACATCACCGCCAAGTCGATCCACTACGCGCTTATTTTTACAGCAAAGAGCAGGCGAGTCCCTTGCATACGGCTGCTTGTGGGATGACTTCACTTAATTTAAAGGATCGATGTTTCATTCCTCTGAGTAGGGTGAGGTCTGACCACAACGGGTTTATAAATGTGAATTGACTCTGGTAGCCATTTGCCAATTTCCATTTGTCGAACGGAGGGCTGTATAATGGAGAACTCCTTGCTGAGTTAGAGGGATTTATGTGTGCCATTCAGGATGGCGTGGTCGGCCATAATGAAAACATGGGTTGGGTTGTAATTCCTGTAATATCGTCAGCTACTGGTACTGTATCTAAATCCCTCACGGCTCCCCTTGATGTACAGGAACTCGCAGGAGCTATGTTCTTCTCTCGAAAGCCAAGAACGGACTCCGCGCCGAATCGAGCTGATCAATTTGCTAACCTCGTCAGCCAATCTCATCCCATTAATTCATTCCTGATTCTCCTGACCCCGGCCTTGAACTCCAAATTCCAAATCGGCACAACAGAAGCCAAAATTAAATCAAATTTTGGTATTTCTAAATGCATGCGTATTGGCCCTCAGTCAAGGTCAACCGTTATAATATGTAACCTGGGGAAGCAGAAGGATTAACGAACATTTTGCCCGGCCAGTTTTCGCTTGCACTATTAGAAAATTGCTCAGCAATTAAAAATTGAAATTATTCAAATGGAAATGAATTTTCGAGTTTAGGGGGAAACTATCAATTCCTAGGTGTTTTCTACATAAGCAACATTTTAAATGTTAAATGCTGAATATAAATGAATTTCGGGGTGCGAATTATAAAACTGAGAATCATATCATCGCTTCTAAGGGAATCATATCATCACTTCTAACCCTGCTGTCAAATATTTTGGAGTGATGATAGACGCGTATCTCGTTGGCATGGTGCTCCGAGCTCGAATAACAACACCACCTAGAATCCCCTCTGACAATCAGGTGAGAGTTAACACTGAAGTCATCCACAACACAGCCCTCCGCGACACCTATAAGAGGGAAATGGATGCCGCAATAACCGCAGTCAACAGAGGACCTGGAGATGAAGCATCAACAAATGATCTTCATAATCACCTGAAGGACGTTATCATGGATGCGGCCACAAACATACTTGGCCCCAACCGCAAAAGGAGTCGGAACAGCTGGTTTGACGATGAATGTAAGCTAGCAACGGAACGGAGAAGCAACTTCACAGACGGAAAAAGGAAGACTGGGAGAACCAACAAGTCTGTGAACTAGAAAAGTACAGGGAGCAACCGCACTAGGTGCGGGAGTTTTACCAACACGTCAGCAAGATGAAGCCTTATACACCTCGATGGTCATCCTGCCGAGACAAAGAGGGAAATCTGATTTCCGACAGAATGCGCATATTAGAGCGATAGGTTGAGTACTTTGATGAGCTACTGAACAACCAGGACATCGGCGAGTTGGAGGTCCCGCCTACTGAAGACGACGAACAAATACTGCCACCACCAAGTTTAGGAGAAACAGTCCGTGCAGTTCATCGGCTAAAAAGTCATAAGTCGCCAGGAGCCGATGGAATTACGGCCGAATTGGTTAAAGATGGAGGCGACCAGTTACACCAAGCGGTTCATCAACTTGTGCTCAAGGTATGGGTCAGCGTCGATTGGCAACGAGGCATTATCTGTCTCATACATAAAAAGGGAGATATCACACAGTGCGGCAATTATAGAGGTATCACGTTGCTGAGTACCATCTATAAGATATTCTCCGCTATCTTGCTAGGCCGGATAGCCCCATAAGCTCAGGACATCATCTGCCAAAGAGGCTTCACTCCAGGCAAATCAGCAGCAGATCAGATTTTCTTTCTACGGCAAGTGATGGGAAAACTGTTGGAATATGCCCATCAGTTGCACCATCTTTTCATCGAATTTAAAGCCGCCTATGATAGCATAGCCAGAGTAAAACTGTACACGGCCATGAGAGAATTTGGTATCCCGACGAAATTGATTTGCGAGGCCAGATAATAGCAGCAGAATCACTCTCAAGACCATTCGACATCAACAACGGTCTACGACAAGGGGATGCCCTATCATGCGTCCTATTTAACATGGTCCTCGAGAAAGTGATCCGTGATGCGGATGTAAATGCAAGTACGATCCTCTTTAAGTCAACCCAACTACTGGCCTATGCTGAAGATATCAACATCATGGGAAGAACCACCCGAGACGTACAAACTGCCTTCATCCAGATCAAGCAGGCGGCAATCGGTGCGAGATCTTGGGCTGCACATCAATGACGAAATCTATAAGCGATACTATGACCGTCTGGTTGTGGATAAAATCCGGCTCAGTAGGTTACGGTGGGCGGGTCACTTAATTCGTATGGATGAGGATGATCCCACCCGAAAAGTCTATAAGGGTAATATCTATGTTAGAAAAAGAAGACGATGCAGACCCTGCCTAAGATGGAGCGATGGCGTAGGTCAGGACGCCAGACAGCTTTTAGGGATATCAAATTGGTGGACCTCGGCGCAAAACCGGGATGTCTGGAGTTCCGTATTAAAGTAGGCCTAGACCGGATACCGTTTGTTGCGCCGTTGATGATGATGATGATAAACGCGAAGCTTAGTTATAAGCAACACATACAGGATGCTTGCGACAAAGCATGAACTGTAACCCTGGCAAAGATGATGCTGAATGCGGTAAGGCCACGATATGCTTCTAGGTTGCTTATAAGTTCGGGCAGACGAGATGATAAACATTTATAACCTCTCCCTTATCGCAGATGTCAAGAGCGTGGAGAACGCTCAGGGGAAGGTCACACAGGCTCATACTTGCCGTCAAGGTTTGGTTGGAGAGACGCCATGGTGAAATTATTTAAAATCTTCCTCAGTTTATTATGGGGCATGGAGCATATCGCCAGTACCTGTACAGGCTGATGAACACCTCACCCGATTGTCCAAGCAGCGATGGAGTTCCAGCGGCCCCAAAGGACGTACTCTTCCACTGCCCAAGATTCGTGGATGAAACGAAGAAACTCTATCGAAAATCTGGGGAATGAGGGATTCGCGGGTGGTTTTAGTAGGTAAAAATCGCACACGCTCGCTCTTTTGAGAATTTCTACTTCCTAAAAAAGACAAGGTAGAGAGGTTAGATATGATCTCCTATTTGTAGTCTAAAATTGATAAAGCAGTAGCTTACTCCAAACTGTAATTTTATTTTATAGTGTATATATATATTTCCGGAGCAACTAGCTTTGTACACTATAAAATAAAATTGTAGTTTGGAGTAAGCGACAGGCAGAGGTTGAACCGATTTTAATAAAGTTTTGTTTTACACAAAATAAAAAACTATGATCGCAAAGGGCTCAGAAGCTTTACCGCCGCTTATACCAGAGCCTACTTTCCCACCAAGGACCACTAGCGATTGGCCGTATAAGACATATTGTAAAGTATTCGAACCTGGAGGGGGCTGACATATGGCGGGGAGAGTATGGTGACATACGACCACATATTCACATAGAGTCTGTTTATCTCATCAGGGGATCTGGAGCGTCGCTTCTAGGTCGTACCAACAAGAAGATAAGAGATCTGGTGCCTATTTAATGTCCATTTCTATCATACTAGACCTCGGAGGAGGCATCGGGTGAAAAACTTACCAAGGTCCCTGAAGAAGTCTCGAAAGCCATAGAGGCGGAAAGGACTGGATCAACCAGGGAAATAGACCTGCTGCCCAGTGAGGAGCAGAAGCTGGACGACCTAGACCTAGGACTCCTAGGGCTCAGGGTGGACAGCGACTCGCAGGAAAGCGCCGGAGGAGGAGGTTGACACTCCGACAGTGGAGAAGAGCTCCAAGCAATAACGGAGCCAATGGCCAGCACTAAGACAGCCCAGATAAACCTCCACCATGCGAGAGCTGCATCTGCAGTGATTGCAAGGGCAAATTCCAAGGAGAACATTGGAATAGTGCTGGCTCAGGAGCCCTGCGTGTATCGGGGGCAGATTCGCGCTCTGCACGGGGGAAGCATGCAGGTAATTTGCGACTCCTCTTGTGAAAAACCAAGAGCTTGCATAATTCTCAAACGTAATTTAAAATACATATTTCTTTCAGAGTTCTTAACCGGGGACCTTGTGGCTATCCAAGCCTGATTGGAAGCCGGGAGGAGCACTCGAGAGGCAGTTGTGGCATCGGGATACTTCCCAGGAGACAAGAGCCGGGCTCCATCGGAACAAGTCGCGAAACTGACGAAGTATTGCGAGGAGAGGGCGTTACCACTTCTTCTCGGCTGCGATGCCAACGCCCACCACGAAGTCTGGGGAAGCAGCGACACCAATCGTAGAGGTGAGTACCTTCTTGAATTTATTCTTAGCAATAAGTAAGAAATATACAGCGTGGGGAACACTCCATCATTTGTGACCAGCACCAGACAGGAGGTACTAGATATAACTCTAGGAAATACCATAATGAACGGAATGGTCAGGAATTGGAGGGTGTCGGATGAACCCTCAATGTCTCATCACAGGATTATCAGATTCGACATTGAGGGTAACTCCGAAATAGAAAGAATAATAAGGAATCCCAAGAGAACGGATTGGGAATCCTACACAACGCACTTGAGCAACAACATTGCCCACCTTCAAGGGGGCGGTGACATCAGGAGCAAACTGGAATTAGCAACGGTGATGGAAAACCTCAACACAATCGTAATTGATGCATATGAGGCCAGCTGCCCGGCTAAGACAGTCAAGTCATCAAGGGATGTACTATAGTGGAACAAGAACCTAGCCAGAATGAGAATAAAGGCACGAAAACTCTTTAACCGGGCAAAGCAAACCAGGGACTGGCAGAGGTATAAAAATGCACTGACTGCGTTTAGCAACGCGATCAGGGAAGCGAAACGGAACAGCTTTAGGAAATTCTGTGAAGGTATTGAACAGATCACAGAAGCAACCAGGCTGTACAAGGCTGTAGCCAAAGACGGAGGAATATCCTCTGTCTGCTTGAAAAAGGACGATGAGACATTTACCGAGAATGAGGAGGGCAGGATACACCCGCTTCTCAGAACTCATTTCCCGCGGTCCTACCCCTCGGTGGCAAGCGACAACAGTCTACCTGACACCCCAACAACGAACAAAAGGGGAAGGAAGGAGAGCTGGAAACTAGCAAAAGAGGTATGCTCAGAAGCTAGGCTAAGATGGGCAGTGGGAAGTTTCAAACCACTGAAATCTCCCGGAGTAGATGGCATTTTTCCAGGACGGTCAACTGAAACTGCTCTGTATCAGCTGACAGAGGTACTACGGGATGCCATAGAAACAAATGAAATTGCACTGTGCGCATTTTTGGATATCGAAGGAGCATTCGATAACACATCGCACATAGAGATACAGGATGCCCTGAGCCGCAAAGGAGTAGGAAACACCCTGGCACTCTGGATGGGCAAAATGCTAGAAAGCAGGCAAATAGAGGTACCGACATGTACAAATTCCATTATCATGAACACCACTCAAGGCTGTCCACAGGGTGGAGTACTATCGCCGCTAATGTGGAGTATGGTAGTGGATGAACTCCTGGACGTGTTAACAAATAATGGAATACATGTCCAGGGCTACGCGGACGACATTGTTTTAATCTGTAGGGGCAAATATAAAGATACCCTATGTGATAGAATCCAAACTGGACTAAGGGCTACTAGTGCCTGGTGCAGGAAGGTGGGACTGCGGATCAACCCAACCAAAACCACCATAGTACCATTCACTACGAGTCGTAAGCTGAATCACCTGAGAGCCATAACATTACATGATATGGAGGTGAAACGAGAAACAGAGGTGAAATATTTGGGAATTACGCTAGACCAAAAATTACTTAAGACACATGTCGGAAAGCCACGAGGGCCCTGATGACTTGCAGATCCATAGCAGGAAAAAAATGATACTACTTTGGATATATACTGCAATAGTAAGGCCAATAATTACCTATGGAGCGGTAACCTGGGCAGAAAGAACCCAACTCAGCACACAAGCCAGGGAATTACATAAGCTCCAAAGGCTGGCTTGCGTGTGTATCAGTGGGGCAATGAGGACATGCCCGACGGCATCCCTGGAGGTCCTTTTGGGATTAACCCTTTCCATCTGAACATACAAATGCAAGCAAGGAGATCAATATTCAGGATGGCCGGTAGTATGAGTGAGGCGGGAAGCTGCCTAAATCGAAGGAAGATTGATATTCTTTCTAGGCGGTATCCCGAATTACTGATACCAAGGGAGAGCGTGGCTGCAACATACGGCTTAAAGCAGCAACTGATTACTTGGTACGCTAACGGATCCCTCACAGCAGAGGGAGCAGGTGCCGGTGTCATTGGTCCAAGGAAAATGTACTTTGAGCCAATGCGCAGGTACACTAGCATATTCCAGGCGGAAATATACGCCATAGACAAATGTGCCTCCTTTAATCTGGAACGGAACTACAGGGGGCAGAACATAGCTATTTTCACCGATAGTCAAGCAGCGATCAAGGCACTTAGGTCCAACCAGGTGAACTCTAAACTGGTATGTGAATGCCTTGAGAGACTGAATACACTGGGCTCGTCCAACAAGGTCTGGATATTTTGAGTTCCAGGCCATGCTAGGTTGGAAGGCAACGAGGCAGCTGACGAACTAGCCAAGAAGGCAGCAGGAACGCCTTTACACGGACCAGAACCCTTCTGTGGAATCGGAAACGGTTTCATGGCTATGAATCTAAGAAATCAAGAAAAACGGTTGAGGGAACTATACAGAGCGGGCTTACCAGGGATGGAGCAGTCCAGGGTGCTTATTGGGGGATACGAACCCATGCGCACAAAGGATTGCTTAAACCTCACCAAAAAGAACCTCCGAATCATAGTGGGAATTCTCACTGGTCATTGTCGGCTGAACTATCACTTAGGGAAGCTAGGGATATCTACGGACACTGCCTGCAGATTTTGTGAGGAGGAGGACGAAAACTGAACCAGCTGGAAGTAGGGAACATACTAAAGTTCCTAACGGTTACAGGCCTGCTTGAGATACTATTATCAATAGGTACACTATAACCAGTAAAAGGGGCACAATAGTTCTTCAAGGACGCGGTAACAGAATAATAATAATAATCATACTAAATTGTGGTGCCAGCAACCCAGCTATGCAGCAGTAATTTATTGCTTACATTCAGAAAATATTAAAAGATGATATTTTATCTCATATCTGGCATTCCTTGTCTCATATAATTTTTGAATTAATGAAAATATTAACTGGAATTAATGATAAATCTAATAACTTTTTAATGATCTGATCCAACTCGGTGATACCCTTTGTTTAACCTTTGAAATGCATCTGATTGTTATTTTCGAATAAAGTTTTGAATTTATTCATATTCATTGTTACTCGGCGTTGGATTTGGAGGGTGGAAACAATGCGAGCTCTATTCGTATTAATATTAGCCGTTGAGAGCATGGCACAGAACTTTCTGGTAGGTGACGGAAATTAATTTTTTTTTTTTTAACTATCTTAACCCTTCAGTGCTGGTTCACCTCTTTACATCAAGTTAACCTTCCAGTTTCCTTCTTTCCACAGAACTACGACCTCTATACAGAATCAATAAATTGGACAGCGAATCCACTCTATTTGGATGTTCATATTCTCTTACGCGAACATAAATATACTGACGTGAACTTAACCATCCAAAAAACCTGTCGTGCCCTATTTCTTTCATGTGAGATATCATCAATTAAAAGGGAGAGGAAAAAACAGATATTCCAAAAGACGATAAACTTATGCAAGGTCTTAGCAGGTGGAAAGTCGAACCCATTAATGAAAAATATTGTGTCTATGGTCACAAAGACAATGGACTTAGCATCAATGACTTGTCCCGTGTTTCCCGGACAACATTATTTGAGCAACATTCATTTCCCCTCTGAAATGTTTCCCTTGTACGTATTTTATCAGAAGGATGTGAAATTGGTTTCGCATTCTGTTATATGGGAGAAGCTCACTGCGAGAGAAACTGTGAAAATTTTTGATTTAAAAGTTTTATTTTACATTTTAAAGTTGAAATAAAAAAAACGTAGAGGACTTCAGTGAATTAGAGTATTACCAACTTGTGAAATCTGGCATGAGTTCTTGGGTGGCCACTATTTGTTATTTTTTATTGTTTACATCGCTTGTCCACTTCTGCGTGTCTCCTAGTTCTGGAAAAAATTTCAGATGTTGTAATAGAAAGTTATACTTTATGTTGTCTAACGGGTGTATCATGAATTTTGGCACTAACTTCAGGCGTTTACTTGATTGCATAAACAAACACACAAATGTAAACCAATACACTTGTCACACTTAACTGTACTCCTACTGAACTGTCAAACACAAATTGTGCAGTTAGATCCATTCAAAATGTCGTACAAGCTCGATTTACGGAAATCTGTCGCCAACATGTTTGGCGGACTAAGTTCTAGTGAAATTCTTGAAATGTTCAAAGACAAGCCAATCTCTCGCAGAACAATTTTCCGTGTTCTGAAGGATTGTCGCGATGGTAAAGAGCCCGAAAACAAAAAGCAATGCGGTGGTCCATCCAAATTAGGTGCCAGAACAGTCATAAGTCTGCTATCAAGTGCGAAAAACAAGGTTGGTCAATCAATACGCAAATTGGGACGAAAATTTGGTGTTTCGAAAGATACAGTCCATCGTATTTTGAAGAAAAACAACGTAATTTATCGTAAACGTCGACGAGCACCAAAATATACACAACAACAACTCGAAAATACCAAAATGCTGCCGTGCACTTCGTGACAAACACTTTGTGAATGGAAAATCCATAATTTTGGATGATGAATCGTACTTCACATTCTCGCATCATGAATTGAGTGGCAACGACGGCTTTTATACTGACAACATTGAAGCAACACCAGATGATGTTAAATATGCCGGCAAATCAAAATTTGAACCAAAGGTGTTGGTGTGGGCAGCCATTTCATCGAAGGGTGCTTCAGAGCCTTTGATTCGATCAAACAAATCAGAAGCGATCAATGCTGACATTTATATCGGCCAATGCTTGCCGAAATTGAAGCAATTCATCGAAAAACATCATGGTCGTGACGAAATAATGTTTTGGCCGGACCTTGCAAGCTGTCATTATGCAAAAAAAACATTGAATTGGCTGACTGAGCAAAATATACCATTTGTGCCGAAAAAGGACAATCCCCCAAACGTACCTCAGGCACGTCCAATCGAAAATTTTTGGGCAGTTCTCAAGCGTATAGTCTACGTCGGTGGCTGGGAGGCTCGAAACGAGCAACATTTGATTGACCGAATCAAGAGAAAGTTGAAGGAAATCGATCCATCGGTCCGCCAAAACCTGATTCGGAACATTCGCTCCGCACTACGAAAAATCGAGGACCATGGTCCATTAAGTGTACTGTAAATGTATTTTTCGACGAATCATGAACAGAATAAAGTACGATTAAAAAGGATTTTTCAAATCGATTGTGTGTTTTCGAATGACATACTTTTGAAGTTAGTGCCCAAATACATGATACACCCGTTAGTGCAAATTCTATCAACTGGACACATAGCAAAAATGCAAAAAAATAGACGAAAATGGCCATAAACCGATCACCTCTTTGGAAGAGAGCCGCACGATTCACCCCATGATCGTGAAATGCACCCTTTCCTTTGAAATTTCCCAATACTGAGACTCAATGGCGAGGGCACTTACTCGAAGAATGAACCAGGACTAATAAAGAACCTATTCAGAGCTATCAATCTGCCTGCTGCTTAGATCAAAGATAGTTGGGTGATCTGAGTTTTTCTATGGCTACCGCACCAAGCTGCTAAAAAGCATGGGGAGAGCTATTATAATAGGGTTCTTTCCAATCTCAGGAGGAAGAAGAAGAAAAAATAGGTCGTAATAGCACTGTCCACTTGCGGACTAAAAAAAGGATGGAAAAAATGGGCTGCTCCCTAACAAGCAAAGTATATTGATGGTTCCTAGTAACGGAACGGAAGACGCAATCACGATTGATGAATCCAATCAATAATAATAAGAGAGTAACCAGAAGCTTCAAGTATGAAAGATCTTCTTGATTATTTACCTAAGAACACAATTGGTCCATATATAACTCATGGTGTATATACATTGAATATCTCTACGGGAGTATTAACTTGACGGGAAAGAGAAAAATTTGCCCTATTATAATTTTGTTAATAGTTTTCACCAAACTTTCCAGAATGCTGCTTCATATTAAAACCTCCAGAATCTAGGATAAACTTAAGCGAGTCCGAAAAGTATAATAATATACTCTCACCCGCTCCGCGAAATCGTAAGACGACCTGGATCCAGTCAATGCTGCCAACAAGCTATTGGAGGAGATGAGAACCGACAGTCCGACAGGGCTGACGAACCCTCTACGTGAACAAGTGATGCTGAAGGTAGCGCAGATAAATCTGTGGCAAAGGAAGTGCTCCTCAACTAATCTGCTTGTCCTCTCCTAGAGAAAGACATCGACATTTTACTAGTATAGGAGCCCTGAATCGGATGCTCCAAAGTAAGTATTACAATTTATTCCACAAAACAAGAGACGCTGGCCGGGACAAACCAAGAGCATGTATGCATCTTCGCCAGGAAGGGTCCACACGCTCGAGAGGCCTAATGGTGATCAAATTGCCCCAGGCGGGGACAGAGAGCGTGTATATCCCCTCGGCTTGAATGGCTCACGACCGATCAGCTGCGCTAAAAGAACTGCAACATTTGACCTCTGCTATATCAAATAAGGCCAACCTGTTGATATATTTCGATGCCAATGTAAGGCATTCGCTTTGGGGCAGCATGGAAATCAACGAAAGAGATGACTCACCTCTTTGATTTTGTTGATTTTATTGTTAATACAAATATATATATATATAACATGTAATACACCAATATTCCATTTTCCCATCTCGATGAACTCCTTGATATTATCCTACTAACTGACAAAAGGATTCTTATGGTAACTGGAGAGTGTCCGACCAGACGCGAATCTGGACGGATTCTTCTGGGGAAAGTCTAGACCACTTCCTCGCCAGCGAGGAGGACTCTACGTCAGAGTTTTGTTTGTAGTTGCGGCGATGAATCCGCCAAGGACTTTTGGTTAACCAACCCCACCACTTTCGTGTTGAAGACCCTAGAGCGCGTCCTGGCTATCCACTTAAGGACAATTATGGTGGGAACGACTTTCTCTAAGTCACAACACGCCTACCTCAGAGGCAAATCCGTAGAAATCGTTCCCCACGAGGTGTTTGGCACAGTTGGGCGGTCACTGTAGATCAAGCAGTATATTCTAGCAATTTTCCTAGATGTAGAGGGAATATTGAACAACGTTAGTACCAACGCCATCAACGAAGCCTTGACCAGAATTGGATAAGAAAAAATCAATGCTAAGAATTTGGATAATCCAGTACAATCTTGGAAGTGGTCACTTGACCAGAGCGGTGAGCAGAGGCACGCCCCTAGGTGTCGCCATGTCTTCGGTGCTCTAGTTAATAGTCGTCATCATCATCGTGGCACTACAGCCTGACGTCGGGCGTTGGCTGGCTGGTTCACTGTCTTCCAATTATCTTGGTCAAGTGACCGGGTCCTCCAATCTTGTAAGCCCAACAGTTGCTTGGTTTCCGTATACATTGTGCAGTCATAACCTTTTTAGGCATGCGATTGTTGCTCATTTGTTGGACATGCCCTGCCCACTGAAGGCGCTATAGTTTAATAAATTTCGAAACTTCTAGATCATCGGACAGTTCATAAAACTCATGATTGTACCGGATGCGCCATTCATCACGGTTGCGAACTGTTCCGAAAATTCGGCGAAGGGTTTTATTTTCTAATGGGTGTAGCAAATTTTCGGAGGCTTGAAAAGAAAAGACAGTCTTATTCGCTAGCTGTATTCCTTCCCCTCGTCAGTCTCATTGGCGTTTTTTGACAGGCTGCTACCCAGGTGAAAAAGGTGTCTACGAACTCGATGTTGAGGTCCCCAACGTTGATGCTTGAATGAGCAGGCGTCCTTCTTGATTGCATCATTATTTTCGTTTTATCCTCATTGATGCGAAACCCAACTCCATTCGAAACGGTGTCAAGAATATGCAGAAGTTCTTCTGCATCTGTCAATTTTGAGATATGATGTTGATGTCTTTGCGTACACTAACAATTGTGTCAACTTAATTAGTAGCGCTCTGCTGGGGTTACTATCCATTGTTTGGATAGCGTATTCAAGCACTAGGTTGAAGAGCATCGACGTCTGTCGCCCTGCTTCGAACTAGTATGTGTTTCAAAAAAATCAGTCAACCTTTTCCGGCTATCTGACCGGTGAGATAGGGTTGGTCATGACTATGACTTCGTCAATCGTACTAGTTTAGTAAGTATACCACATTGTAGCATTATGTTGTACAGTACTCCATGATCTTTACTGTCATATGCCTGTTCGAAGTCGACAAAGATTTGGCACACGTCAACGTTATATTGCTAGCAACCTGACAGAATTAGTTTAATGGTAAAAAGCTCGTCGGTTGGAGAACGACCCGGCCTGAGACCGCCTTATTACTCGCCAATGAGTCCTTTGGTTTTGTTCTACTCTCCAGAATTTTTGTCAGTATTTTATAGGACGCACAGACTAGTGAAATTCGTCGTAACTCCTTAACGGTGCCTTTAACTTCTCTCCGAGCCCGTGTACATCTGTGTTGGCGATAGTTTTTTCTCAGAAGTTCATCAGCGGCGAAGAATTTGGCGGGGCTGATTCACGATTGGTGTACTGAGGAGATTCTGCACCGATTTTGATAGTGATTGATGAAATTTTACGGATATTGTACAGAAGCGGGATGAAGATAAAGGCGTATGCCGAAGACTTGGTGATATTTCTGTCGGAGATGGTACCCTCCATTATCGGTGACATCATGGACGGGGCGGTTGGAAAGGTGTGGCTGTGTACCACAATATGCGGACTCAGCATAAATCCAACCAAACTGGAACTGATGGTATTCACCACAAAGATTGGTTTTTTTTCCAATGTAAAGTGTCTGAGTGTAATCCTGGATCCGAAACCAAATTGAAAATTGAACATTGAACGAAAGAAATGGCGTTTCCGGCCGAGGACGGTTCTCTGAATGTGCCCAGCTGTGGAAGCTCCCATCCTAACGTACGACTCCATTTTGTGGTGGCAGGCTTTGAGCGAAAAGCACAATAGAACGATGGGATAATAGAATTCAAAGAACCGTGTGTGCACGTGCTACCGGGGCTCTGCAGTCCTGTCCGGCAGATGCAAATATAAATATACTCCTACACTCCCTCCCTCTAGACCTCTACATTAAATACATTGTAGCATGCAGTGCTGTCAGACTACGCGAGCCCGGATGTTGGAGAGCGAACCCCCATGACCACAGTAACATCCTAGATGAAGTACTTCGAAAACTCTGACCATTCCCTCGAGATTGCATCCAGATCAGGCATTCGATAGAGCCAAATGGCGAAACCAATCCGGACGAGCCAACCCTGGTTGCGAACGGGACAAAGGCTGAAGAAAAAGAAGATTCCCCATGGACTACGCGACATGCGAAATGAGCTTCACGAGACATTTTACTGTGGACCTTCCGACCAGGGTGAAGTGGCAGACTAGCTGCATGTTGCAAGGTTACGATACAGTATTTTTCACCCACGATCAAAGATGTGAAGTATATATATGCGGGAGTTTCTTGCATACACGCTTGTTAAGGCCTTGCATTCAGTGGCAAAATCGTCCAGGCTAGTAGGGCAGTGCAGAAACGGGCTGAATAGTCTGATTGGCACCATTGGAGTGACCCTCCTTTGGGTTCTCGATGATATGAACATAGAGGGGCATAAGTGGGCTAGTGGACTAACCAAACGGGGCTCTAGAAGACCGGCGGCGTTTTGCAAGGCTATGATACAGTATAGCTAGGCCATAAAGCGAACACTTGCCCTGAAAAGGAAAACTGCGTCCTATGCAGGGACCGTGGCACGACTGATGAGAACATTGCGCATACTACGATCTCACCGGAGTGCAATCGCTCACGAGTTGCTAGCGCATTTCGCTGCGGACACCAAAGCTGATTTAGGGCTCATCAGTCAACAATACCAAAACAAGGATCCAGCTTCATGGCACCGTGACATATCAGGTATGTGGGTACCATGAGGTTACTTATGGAGACGGTGGCGCTGCGGCGATACTGTCGTAAATTAAGTTATGAACCTGACAACGACGGCCTGCCGAGCCTCCATGTCCAGGAGGATATCGAGACGTAGCAAACTTTCTAAGTATTGGTGGACGTTGGAAATCGTAGAGCTCTTAAAGGAGTGTCACAGGCTCCACCGCTTAACAAAACGTCTAAGGAACCGGGAGGAGGCATGTACAATAATGACGGGGTACAAATCTGCCAAAGAGAGACTCCGCAGAACAATAAACAAGAACAAAGCTCGCTGCTGGCAGGATCTGGTCGATGAAGTGAATCGTTACCCGCGGGGACTCGGTTACAAACTCGCAACCTGAAAAATCGGGGCTATGCGAAAACTCCGTTCACTTAAGGCCGAATAGATGGAGCGCATTGTAAGGACACTTTTCCCTGCGCCACTCTTGTGGGATGATAACGTCGCGCGGAGAACGCGGAGGACTGTCCACTTTTCTCTATGAAAAAGTTGGACAGGCAGTCCTCTTTATGAAAAGCAAGAAAACGCCAGGACTCGATGGTATTCTAGCAGAGGTATACAAACTGGTATTCTAACTGGCCAGACCTACTGTTCTGTGCATTCAACGCTTACCTCAAATAGGGCATTTTCCCTGCTCGTTGGAAGGTGGTGAGGTTTGCGCTGATCAACAATGGGAAAGGCGACCCCGAGTTGCGCCTTCATACCGCAAACGATGCATGCATGGCACTGCTGGAAAAGTGCTCGAAAAGCTTATCAAAAGTAGACTCGCTAAAGCGATACACGCCGCCGTAGATTTATCTCCCCAGCAATTCGGTTTCAAAATAGGTAGATCCGTAGCTGATGCTGTCATGTAAGTCGTGGATGTCGTTCGACGAGCGGAGGCACATAGCCGCCGAACTCAACGGGCGGTGGTCCTCGTAACGTTTGACGTCAGAAACGCCTTTAATTCCATAAAGATGGAAAGATATTCTGGGCACCCTAGACAATACTTTCCACGTGCCGAACTAAATCTTACGGATATTGAAGAACTATCTGAGGAACCGCTTTCTAATTTAAGAAACACTAGAGGATCAGAGGAGGATGGAGGTCACGTCGGGAGCAGCACAGGGATCCATCCTACGGCCGGATCTCTGGAACATGCCAGAAGAGTGGCGCCTGGTCGGTTATGCAGATGATGTCGTGGCACTTGTTGCTGGACGCACTGTTGAACAGGCGCAGAGCAGACTCGGCATATTGATGCGATGGGTAAGCGGATGGATGACTACTCATGGTTTCAATCTTGCACTGGAATAGATCCAAGTAGTCATCCTGATTAAAAAGAGAATTCCAGTCCTGCGTCTCATATCGTTCAGCGAGTCGATAATTGAGTCAAAACCAGCGGGAAAGTACTTCGGGCTGACTCTTGACCCAAAGATGAGCTTTTTTGAGCAAAGCAAGGCAGCAGCGAACAAGGCTGCAGCTGGAGTTTCGACGTTAAGTAGACTAATGGCAAATATTGGGGCTCCTACGTCTAGCAGCCTAATGGGTTTAACGCAGTCTGTCCTGCTCCATGGTGCAGAGCTTTGGGCTGACGCTCTTGACAAGGAAGTATATCGTAAACGTCTCGCACAAGTACAGAGACGGGGAGCTTTACGGATGGCGTCTGCGTACCGCCCTGTCTCTGAACCGGCCGTGATGGTGATCGCGGGAGTGATCCCCGTTGCTCTTCTTGCTAAGGAAAATCAAACCAACCAAACCAGGAGGTCTTCGTTAAGCCTTATCAGAGGTCTAAGTTTCGTGAAAATTTCCGGCCCGCCCGCCTGCCTCGCAATGCAAGGGGTCTAAGAACCAAGCTGTCCAACATCATGTCATCTGCATTTCTGAAACCTGGCTCGATGACAGAATTTTAGATTCTGAGCTCCTCGAAGGTTACTCTATCTTTCGGTGTGACAGAGACTGCGTTGCGCTTGGCAAGACAGCTGGCGGAGGTGCCGTAATAGCTGTTAAGTCCCCTCTCCGTGCCGAAATCATCTTTTCCTCCTCCTCCTCCTCCTCCTACGATTCTGTTGCCATACGTGTCCTTCCGCCAAACGTATGTCCCTTTATCATATCGTGTGTATATTTTCCCTGCCTTAGCCCGCCTTCTCTGTACGAGGATTTCTTCGACAGATTATCAGAGGCCCTAATCGTTTTGTTTCCCTCACTTCCTTTCATCCTCTGTGGTGACTTTAATCTTCGTATGCTCTCCTGGCCTTCCCTCCCTACCTAATAACTCGACCCACCCTTCGCTTCCTCTATCCACTTTCATGTACACCAGTGGTGCCCTCCAATTTAACCTTTCTAGAAACCACTTAGATCGCACTCTTGACCTTGTCCTCTCTAACCTTCCTGTATGTTATCTTTCCCAATCCCTTCATGCTCCGTCTTACGTTGCCCCTGACGCCCATCATCCTGCTCTCGAGTTCGATGTTCAGATATCCCGACTCCACACTCCTGTCGCTCGCAAGCCTACCAAGTTCAACTTTCATAAGGCGAACTTCGAAGGTCTGAACTCAGCCCTGGCGTCAATCAACTGGATCCCCCTGCTCTCTCCATTTACGTGTGACCAAGCACTCAACATTTTCTATACCATTTTATCTGATCTTCTTCTTTGTTACGTTCCCTCCTCTCCTAAGTACTTATGCTCTTACTCCGTCTGGTTCACCACTGGAATTCACAAAAAACTACTTCAAAAACAGACTGCGAGAAAGAATTTCCTGTCTTATAGAAACGTTGCTGATGTAGTTTTTTTTCAAATCCCTTCGTTCCTCGGTCAAATCCTTAAGACGTAAGTCCAGAAACGAATATTTTTCCAGCGTGGAAGACTCACTAAAGCGAGGAAATCTGAAACCTTTCTGGTCCCACATTCGCAACTCCCGCTACCCTGCCCAGTTATCCCCTCCGTCCATTAAATTCTCTGGCTTCTCAGCTACCTTCCCCCAACTATCTTGTGATTGACTCTGCCGCTACTTTTCGTCAGTCTATGTTCCTCCCCCTTCCTCCGAATCCCTCCCGACAGTAGATGTAGCCTTCCCCGCATCGCCTACCATTCCCCTTCTTACCCCTATCCTTGTTGAATACCTCATTGGAAAACTTGATGCCAATGTCGGACCTGGCTACGATTGTCTTCCAAACCTCTTTTTGCTCAAAACTGGTAAGTCTATCCCTCTTTCCCTATCTCCTATTTTCAACAAAAGCCTTGAAGAGAATCATTTTCCCAGCTTGTGGAAAGAGGCTCTCATTATCCCCATTCACAAAAGTGGCGATCGTTTGCTTGCCGAGAATTACCGTCCCATTTTTCTCCTCTCCTCCTGTTCCGAAATCCTGGAAAGATATGACAGCGACTGGTTGTCCGCCCACTTTGGTCAACACATAGTGAAAGAGCAACACGGCTTCGTTAAACGTAGGTCCACTGCCTCCAACTTGCTTGACTTCACCAACTTTGTCGCCAAATGTCTAAATTCACGGCAAGAAGTGCATACCATTTACACTGACTTCGCGAAAGCCTTCGACACTGTAAATCACAAGATACTTCTATCCAAACTCTCGTCCCTAAACGTTCTCATACCACTTGTTTTATGGCTTGCCTCTCACCTTTCCAACCGATCCTGCCGCGTCTCTTTTGACGGCTGTACTTCTCGCTCCTTCTCTCCTTCTTCCGGCTATTTTTATTTTTTATTAACGACCTTCCTCCCCTCCGTACTTGTCCCTGTTTGCTCTATGCAGACGACCTTAAGCTGTTTTTCGCTATATCGTCGCCTATGGACTGTGTTTCCCTTCAGAATAACCTGGACACACTGGTTCGTTGGTGCTCGACTAATTGTTTAGCGCTAAACATCAGAAAGTGTCACTCTATGTGCTACTCCCTAAAATCCTCACCCACTTCTTTCTCCTACTCGCTTGACGGACATTCCTTATCCTGCTTAAATTCCACTCAAGACCTCGGAGTCACTTTCGACAATAAGCTCCTTTTTGACACCCATTGCCTCGACGTCATCAATCGAGCAGCAAAATTGTCAGGCTTTATTTTTCGCTCTTCCTCTGATTTTGACTCTATCCAACCCTCCTTACCTCTCTTCAATTCCCTCGAGTATTGCTCCATGATCTGGTCACCCTCTCGTAACTGTGATTGTCTTGCCCTTGAAAATGTGCAACGTAAATTCACCCGTTCCCTCTTCTTTAAGAAAAACTTCCCTCGTGTGGATTATCCCTCCCGCCTCCGCTTTCTGAACCTTCCCTTCCTACAACAGCGTAGATCCTATCTGGATCTATGCACATTTTTTAAACTTTCCTCGGGTTTGATGGACTACTCCGCCGTTGACGAGATCACCTGCCGTTCTGCGTCTTATAACACACGTAGCGCAGACATTTTCAACGTGCCCTTCGCAGAGCTCGAAGTCTATTTTCATTCCCCGATTCCCAGGCTTTGCCGAAATTATAATGCAAAACAGCTTGGTCCTTTTAACTTCCCTACTTTAAGTAGTTTTTAAACGTAGGATAAGTTTTTTGCTTTCTCCTCCTCCTGAGGACAATAATTAATTGGAATTTTCTGTTTGTTGTCCGTTAATTAAATAAATAAATAAATCAAGCTCAAGGGAGATGAGCCAAGGGAGGTGGTTGCTCCTGAAGAACGACAACGCACTCTAGATGGGTGGCAGCTCTCTTGGCAAAATGAAATTAGAGGCAATTGGACTGCGCGGCTCATCGGCAACTTAGGTGCGTGGTTGAATCGGAAGCATGGTGAGGCCGACTATCTCCTTACACAACTTTTAAGTGGGCATAGAAGTTTTCAGTCTTACCTGCACAAGGTTGGAAAGGAAAAATCTCCGGATTGTGTGTTTCGCAATGGAGTTGTGGACGACGCCCATCACATTTTGTGGAAGGTGGGATAGGATTCATCGGCAGCTCTATTTAAACACAGGGGATTTCTTTCCAGACAACATTGTCGAGGAGTCGGGCTCTTCTCGTTGCTAAGAAGGCAGAGCTCGACCGATGGAGGAGCCGGATGGCAGGGGGTTCCTTGAACTGACAGTACCCTTTCTCCTCTCCCCTCCCGCTGGTGAAAACAATTCCCTGATTTGAAAGTTTCGCAGGTCGGGAGAGTTCGGGGACTAGCAGGAAGTAATGTGACAAACGGTTCCAGGCTAGCTCTCGGATGATGGGGGGTGTTTAGTTGGTAGTCTGACAAGATACCGAACCGAGAGTCTAAGACTCTGTGCGTAAATGCATTCACCTACTTTACCCCAAAAAACAACAACCGGCCTGTAATTGTCCAGATTGTAAAATCTGCCAACGTGGAACCGGAACTCCGCATAAAAACAAAATAGTTACACAGTACCAAAGTCATATTTAGGGCTGCTTTTTAAAGAAGCACCATGAGGAATTTTCTTTTGTCAGTTTTGCTCACAATCCATTTAAACTTTCAATTCTTTATCACTCTTGAGCTTCATCACCCCTTCACCATTTATGTATTATACTTATCTAGATCTTACGGCCATCTTGCATCTGAATTAAAATTTGGGAAACTATTTTCCCCAATTTTTTTCTTCTTAAAAATTACTAATATGAATTTAATGGTGCCCTTAATAATTACAATATGGTTTGAATTACATGATAATAATGTTTCCGTTTATGAAAACGTTAGTCTATTTACTACACATTCCAGAGCTTAATGAGGGCCGTAATAGAAAAGTTCTGGATGAACCCCATGAATGATGTTATCGAAATTGATGTGTTTTTAAAAACCTGTTTCTAGATAAATTGTATTTTTAGCCTAATTTTACGTGGCAGACGTTATAAGAACAGCTTTTTCAACTACCATCCAGTTTACAAAAATGTTATCCAATACTTCTCTCTCATTTGTAATGTCACTTCTAGTAATTGCTATTGCAGAAAATTCGATGGCAAGCATGGTAAAGTCCTGCAGTAGTTTAAATAAAAATCCCCCCCAAACAAAGGGATAATGAGTAACAGTCATGGCTATTTATCAGTTAATCCTATAAATTGGTATAGTTTGTAAATCCTACATTCACCAAAGCTTTTTCAAAGCCGGCTTATCGTAAATCTTAGAAATTCTCAATTGTTGTACCGAAAAGTACAGTAGATGTTACATTGAAGCCTAAATTTCTATGCTTCCGTAGCTTAATTGCATACAACAATTAATTTTTTACGCTCGATATGATTGATGACCGGTTTAATGCTGATCTGTCTGGCTAGAGATAAGTACGTTCGCGTTTTGCAAATACTTTACTATGTGAAATGCGAATCCTGGTACTAGTCCTACTTTGGAATTGTGGTTTTCTTTCTTGGAGAAATTATCAAGTAATTTCACTTAATTGTTTTTATGTATTCTTGAATTTACGGCAACCGAAAAAAATAATCCTTTCTCCTTCTTATTCCAGTATGAACTTTACATAATCGAATTCAACACAACAAGCAACCCTACTTACATAACAATCACTACAGATCTTGAGAACCACAAATATATCAATGCCAATTTGTCGATCCTTCGCAAAGTGGAGCATCTAAACTTGCAGTATTCGGTCCTTTTCATAAAAAACAAACTAACTTCGACGATTATGAACAAAACGCTAGACTTGTGTGAAATCTTCAGTACCAAACTTTTCAATCCAATGGTAAATGCTCTTCGCCTAATGGCTCAAAAATCTTTAAAATTTCTCACGAAATGTCCAATCAATCCGGGAGCGCATAAATTAGAGAAGGTTAGAGTTCCAGATAATCTGCTTCCACTGAACCTTTTCTATCAAGAAAATACTATTGTTGTGTCATGTGGAGAAATGTTTGAAAAGTTGCCTTCGAAAAAACTTATTGACATTTTCAAAATGCAGGTATCTGCGAAAATAAGGAAAAGCCCCAAGAAGTGAATAAATATTTGTTAATTTTTCAAAATGAGTTTATGATTTACCATGAAATTGTAGTGCGGTAAAGTGCTGACCACGTATAACTAACGAGGGTGAAAATCTCCAAAGGTATTGGGTGTTGAATTTATATCCAGTAAAACCATCACCTTACCCCTGGCTGTTTTCTGTAGAGGCACCGCAAAGTTCTATGTCACGATGACATTCGCAACTACGTTTTACTAGGCTATTCTGTTTCTTTTGGCCTAGCATATATTCAATGTGCCCTACCATGTAGGCAACTGCATTCCAGCCTTTCTTACATCGAAGCTTCTTCCCGGATAGATCTTTAGGTGCTGAAATGTCTCCCCCAGAAACTCTTTGTCTCATGTAAATATAGGGCGATGATAAAACGTGTTTCGTCTTTTCTGGCACACCCACACTATTGGGAGAGTTAGTTATCCTGGTCACTTTTAACTTTATGTACGCTATGCACCACGCCTCCTGAGAAATAATGTGGTATTAAAGATTCCACCTTTGACTGTATCATTTGAGATAGTCCTAAAAGCACAGTATTCTCTAGGACACTCTTTAATAAACCGCATTAATTTTTTAGACAATGCATGCAGTTTAATATAGGCTCAGAAGTCCATTCTGCATATTCAGCTTACAAACTAGTTCAACACAGTTCCTCCGACATTTGGCATCATCCTCCTGAAAACTCGGATTTAGCATAACAGAAGAGAAACTCTGAAGTCCATCAGGACCCAAGATTTACTTCACCTTGATTTATGTATGAACTTCACCAGCAGGAGGAAAACAAGTTTTCCAAAATAGCTTAGTCGCACTATTAGAGTTGACGTTTTTAATGTGGGTGAAACGAGACTCCAACAGCGTTGGCAACAAGCATGCTGCCAGATCATAATACTGGTACCGGAGACAGCATTCGTCATTAGGTCATCATCACCGGTATCCGGTCAAGATCTACCTTAATAAAGAACTCCAGACAGCCTGGTTTCGGGCCAAGGTCCACCAATTCGATACCCTATACGCTGTCTGGCGTCCTGACCTACGCCATCGCTCCATCTTAGGCAGGATTTGCCTCGTTTTCTTTTTTTATCATAGATATTGCCCTTATAGACTTTCTGGGCTGGTTCATCCTCATTCATACCTTGGTCGTTATGTAGGCTACGGAGTTGTCCATCCTCATGTAGGGTACCAAAAATTCGTCAGAGGATTCTTCTCTCGAACGCGGCCTCGAGTTCGCAGTTTTTCTTGCTAAGAACCCAGGTTTCCTAGGAATACATAAGAACTGGCAAAATCATAGCCAGTATACAGAAAGACCCAATGGTGACACTTTTCGAGAGAAACAGTTTTTATAAGCTGGAATAGGCTCTGTTGGCAGCTAACAACCTTGCGCGGATTTCATCGTATAGCTGTTATCGGTTGTGATTTTCGACCCTAGATAGCTGAAATTTTCAACGGTATCAAAGTTATAGTCTCCTATCTTTATTGGTTTCGTTTGACCAGCGCAATTCAATGTTGTTCTTCCTTTGCTTTTTGGCGCTGACGTTGCTACCAAGTACTTTGTCTTGCCCTCATTAATGTGCTGCCCGAGATCTCGCACCGCCTGCTCGATCTGGATGCAGGTAGATTGTACATCTCGCGTTGTTGTTCCCATAATATCAATATCGTCAGCCTAGGCCAATAGTTGGGTGGACTTGAAGAGAATGGTGCTTCTCCTATTTATGTCTGCATCGCAAATCAGTTTCTCAAGGGCCAGGTTGAAGCGGACGCATGATAGGACATCCCCTTGTCTTGGACCGTTGTTGATGTTGAATGGTATCGAGACTGATTCTGCCGCTTTTATCTGGTCTTGCACATTAGTCAGGGTCACCCTAGTCAGTCTTATCAATTTCGTCGGGATACCGAATTCTCTCGTGGTCGTGTACAGTTGGCTATGCGATCATAGGCGGTCTTAAAGTCGATGAAAAGATGGGGCAACTGATGGCCATATTCTAACAGTTTTTCCATCGCTTGCCGCATAGAGATAATCTTATCTGTTGCTGATTTATCTGGAATGAAGCCTCTTTGGTATGGGCCAATGATGTCCTGAGCGTATGGGACTATCCGGCCTAGGATGATAGAGGAGAATATCTTATGCATGGTACTTAGCAACGTGATACCTCCATAATTGATGCACTGCGAGATATCCCCCTTTTTATGTATAAGACGGATAATGCATCGTTGCCAGTCGTCAGGCATTGATTCGCTGTCCCCCACCTTGAGCATTAGTTGATGAATCACTTGGTGTAGTTGGCCGCCTCCAGATTTAACCAATTCACCTTTATCAGCTCCTGACAACTTATGGTTTTAAAGCCAGTGGATCAAACGGACAGTTTCTTCTATACTTGGTGGTGGCAGCATTTGTCCGTCGTCTTCAGTTGGTGGGCCAACCAACTCGCCGATATTTTGATTGTTGAGCAGTTCATCAAAATACTCAACCCTCCCCTTCAATATCCCCATTCTGTCGGAAATCAGATTTCCCTCTTTGGCTCGGCAGGATGAGTAACGAGGTGTATAAGGCTTCATCCTGCTGACTTGTTAGTAAAACTTCCGCGCCTGGTGCGGTTGCTCCCTGTACCTTTTGAGTTCACAGACTTGTTGGTTCTCGTAGGCTTTCTATTTCCGTCTGTGAAGTAGCTTCTTCGCTCGTTGGAGTTCGGGATAAGTCTTTACCTCTGCCCGCGTTCTTTGAGTATGCAACATTACTCGGTATGCAGCATTCTTCTGTTCCATTGCTAGCTTACATTCATCGTCAAACCAGCCGTTCCGACTTTTCTTTCGGCGGGGGCCAAGCATATTTGTGACTGTATCAATGATAACGCTTTCCAGTTGGTTGTATAAATTTTTTGTTGATATTTCATCTCCAGGACATCTGTTAGCTGCGGTTATTACGGCATTCATTTCGCCCTTATAGGTGCTATGGAGGGCTGGGGCTTCAGTATTTACTCGCACCTGATTGTCAGAGGGGATTGTAGGTGCTGGTATAATTCAAGCCCGTAGCATTATGCCAACGAGATCCAAGTCTTTATTGGGGCAGGATATCGGCTAGCTGCTTGCCAACTCCATCTTTCTCAGGGTGTCCACTTTCGTAAGAAAATGCGCAACTCGTTATTCCGTTGTCGTCGCTAAGTTCATCGTTCTAAAGTCCATCCTGTCGGAGGCTATTTCTATGGGTCGGTAACGTTGGCTTTTCCGTGTAGGATTGGAGATAGGATTTGGTAGTAGAGCTGTTGGTGTTCAGCAAGCGTTTCCCCGATTTTATGCTCCATTGTGGGTACCAATCCACCTTTCGCTCAGGGACTGGGTGGTGTTGTAATTATTCGAGCCTATATTGGCATCATTCTATGTTCTGACACTCACCAAGGCTAAGAGGTGGCGGCGTTCAATCAGCAGGTGGTTAATTTGGTTGATAGTGGCCCCATCTGGAGAGGCGCATATCTGTTTGTGGACCGGTTTCCGCGCAAACCAGGTACTTGCATCAACCATTTCGTGCGATACTGGTATTTGAATAATCCGCAGTCCTTTATCGTTGGTATTCATATGTAAACTATGGGAGCCGACGTATCGCCTGAATACGGGCTCCTTCCCGACTTGATTGTTAAACTCCCCCAAGTATGATTTTGACATCTTGCCTGAGGCAGGCTTCGAGGGTCCACTCAAATGCCTCATTGAAGGTACCCTTCTCTGACTCTGCAATCTCCTCTGTAGGGGCGTGAACGTTTATGAGGCTTATATTTCTAAATTTGTCTCGTAAATGCAGAGTGCATAGCCGTTCGCTTATATTTTCAAAGCCGATTCCAGCAGGTTTTATTTTTTGGCTGATTAAGAAACCAATTCCGAGTGCATAGTTTACTGGATCGCCACTTTAATATAAAGTGTAGCGGCTCTTCTTCAGGAAATCGGTCCCTGCCCATCGCATCTCCTGCAATGCTGTTATATCAGCTCTACATTGATACAGGATATCAGGTAGCTGCTCAGCAGCTCCATCTCAGTACATGGAGCGCCATGAGAAAACGCGGAAATCGTTGTTCTGTTGTCGTTGTCGGGTTCGTCGTGCTATAGTCCATCCAGTCCGAGGCTCTTTTTGTGGCTTCGTAACGTTTTCCATGTAGGGTTGTCCTACCCAACCCCCAACTTAGACGACCAGTTGGTACGTTTCGTCCGATTTTTAGGCGCGGGAGACTCGCCTGCATCCTTCTCCGTCTGCAGTCTTCCATTAAGAAAGAACTCCCAGCGATCACCACGTGGAGGTGGAGATAGCGTAATAGAGCAAAGTTTTTACGCCCCATAATGGGTACCAATCCACGTTTCACCTTGGACCTATACTGCCCTTTGGCTGCCTTAAAGTATTCATATAAGAAATTTAGTTGCAGAACTGAAGTCTTCACATTGAGTCCGTTTCTGGAACAAGTCGACTCATACCTCCTAGTGGTCGCTTTCGAGAGATAACCGTCTTGTGGTGAAGAATCGTGAGCAGCGTCCCAGCGCACACTCTAATACAGAGACCGCTGAACCTGGCAAGAGGTGGAAATTGCACTCAACCTTTATAATAGAACAAAACAATGGATTATATACCCCAGGTGGGAAATCAGGTGTACTGAAAAAGTCTACCCTCTCAGGAGGTTATTTTATTTGATCTACCCTTTTATTTGGTCGACCCTTTTAGTAGGAGGATCGATCAAAAACATAACCCAAGAAACCTAAGAATAGAAAGGCAGGCTCGTCACCGGAAATCATTAGACAAAGCCTCGCTGAAAACGTAACGAAATTGAAAGTGAAACTTCCACCGCTGATTATTATAAGTGAAATCAACGGGCCTCTCAAAGTTATGGTTAGGAGACTCAACCACACGTGCCAAAACAACAACATTGTAGAAGACCTAAAGGAAAAGGGTTTTAAGTTTCTAGACGCCTTAAAAAAATATTGTACCTTTAGAATGAACTCAAGGGTAGTTTTCGGGTAAATTTCTAAAAAATGGTATTATGTTAAGGTAATAATACTTTATTTGAGCAGGCATCGGAATAGAATGTATTTTAAGGCCTAGATTTTGAATAGGTACACCATTGTGATTTTTTGGTTGGATAGGTCCTGAGACTGAGGCAAGGCATACATTTTGAGCCATCCAGGTTTCACCCAAAACCAAAAATGTCCACTTGACCATATTCTGTGGAAAAAATGTTACACCCGTCTTTCATATATGTGAGGAGCCCCCCTTGAAAGAGAAACGCAGCCTACATCTTTTTACGAAATTCCGGGACAATTGGTATAATCGTTTCCGAGTAAATCGGATGTGACAAAAAGACAGACAGACGGACAGGCAGACATTGAATCGATTCTAATAAGGCCTTGTTTCACAGAAAAAAAAAAGTATCCAGTTAAAATCATCATAAACTGAGAAGACGTGCTTCAGGCGAGTCAGTTCAAATATTTAGGTATGACCCTTGATGCTAAGCTCGGCTGGAAAGGGCACATCCTAAGAAAGAAGGACGAGCTAAACGCCAGATACAGTCAAATGTAGTAGCGATTGGGAAAGAATTCCAGCTGTCCGTCGACAAGAAGTAACTAATTTACAAGCAGATCCTAAAGCCCATATGGACGTATGGCATCCAGATCTGGGGCTGTCCCAAAGAGTCAATTCTCAAGTTTCAAAATAAAGTGCTAAGAAGCATAGCAAACGGACGCTGGTTCATTCGTAATGATGACCTGCATAGGGACCTGAATGTTCAGTACAGCACAGTACAGTGAAGTCGTCAAAGACCAAAAACCACCGACTATGCTCACATCAAAATAACGAAGTCCGGAAGTTGACGAATATCTCTAACATAATGAGACGACTGAAAAGAGTGATAAAGGATGCCTAATGCCAAGCCAACCAAAGTACTATGTTTGATCACATTGCCTTCTCCCAATAAAACCGAAATTTAAATATGCAAAAAGAAAGCTCCTGGATGGGGAAATCTCATCCGTAGCTTGGGGTTAGTCTTTTGAAGATTTCCACTTTTCTAAAGAAACATTGAACAAGTACTTGCCATCCCCTGGCTAACTAACAACAAACGAATCTGGAATTCACAGATACAAGCCACTAGCTAGCTATCAAGAAAATCTTCAGTTCCAAGCCTTTTAATTTTGCCTTCAAACTCTGGTTGAATATCATTAATTGCTTTCAAATCACGTCTAATTTAATAACGTACTCCACTTGATTCGCTTTTAATTTACCTCTCTGAAAATGATGTTTAAATGATGGTAATCATTGGGAATTAGACAAACCCCATTTGACTTGGACTATCTTAATTTGTCTAACACTCAATCCCTAGAGGGGACGGCTGAGTTAGTATCATCTACCTACCCTCGTTGGCACGCAACCTCGATGCTTGAACATTATGGCTCTCAGAGCATTAGAATTAATTTGTAAATTAAAACTGAATACGTCAAATTTTTTATTGAGTAGTAAAATTCAGAAGACCTTGGACTAAGCTATCGAACTGTTGCTACTCTGATTCTTGGAACAAAGGAAATTTAGTCGAATTCTGGAAAAGATCTGGGTGATTTTTGTCCG
This sequence comes from Hermetia illucens, assembly GCF_905115235.1. Taxonomy (NCBI): domain Eukaryota; kingdom Metazoa; phylum Arthropoda; class Insecta; order Diptera; family Stratiomyidae; genus Hermetia; species Hermetia illucens. Next base: position 28,899,837 of record NC_051849.1, read on the forward strand.
GCATTGTTTGTTCTTTTCAGAATTTGCCAGAAATTACTTCATTATGCGGAGATTATTTCAACAACCATCACGCACACAGTCAATCCCTGAACCGGCTTATAATCACCAGACAAGCATTACCGGCTCCTCCGGTAATGATTCACCACTTGCTTTTGGCGGAAACAAGACAACGCTCTGGACTCATCCAGGAAGTTTTTGCTTTCGTTTTCATTCTTTAATTTTCATTAAAGAGAATCCATGGTCGGATTGATGCATGCAAGTCTGTAGCCAATCCGGTAACATGATACGAACTCATAATACCGGGCAAAGTCGATTTACCTGTTGCATATGAATGCAACTGCAAGTGCACGTTGTGATTACCGGTATTACCAAAAATGAGGCGAAATTGCCTTTATGACGGGTCCCCAGTTCGTTGCCTCCACAAACACCACTTGGGAAGGAGCTTGGCTGCTTCGGCGTTTACTCCGCACGTAATTGCAATAATTATTCTGTGATTACCTTTAATTTCTGTCACAATCAGATACACGATCAGCGTACCGGCGGCTGATGGTCCATCCGCCTCTTCTTCGTGATCGATCTTCGTGATCTTGTTCGATTACACCGCTGAATTCCTCTCAGAAGAGGTTGAAGAACTGATCATTGCAAAATAATAAGATGTGCTGTAAACAGATAGTTGAGATATTCATAAAAATATTGATAAAGTAGCGTTTGCGTGGAGATATGAAGATGTGATGAGGTAACATAGAAATGGGTACGGACGTAGTGATGTAACATGGCTTAGTGGAATGATTTATCCTTACTGTTAGCAAACAGAAGATATGGAAGAGTATCTATATACCCTTTGACTGAACAGCTTTCAGATGCCCGAGAATGTACAAATGGGTGCGGAGAATGTTGGTAAATCCGAATAATTGCCACTATTAGGAGTAATCCAATTATAATGCAGTAATTGCATCCAGCACCGAGATCACCACTTGGAGCTCAATAGTGAGACATTCACTAACAGTGTGCCTGTCTTGTTATCTGGTCAGAAAAAATGGGCACTTGTGAATTAAAAACTTGCCAATATCTAAAGTTTCTTCTTTCCCGAGCAGCATCGAAATAATGTTAGCAACTTCCGCAAGCCTATATGAAAGAGCTTGCAGGTAATAGCAAGTCAAGATGATCCAGAGAAAGAGGTTAAATGTAGGATTCTCATCCGCGTGGTGAAAGAAATACTTCAGGATGGTAAAACTTCTGTTGAAATTCCACCCTGATGATGGATCGATAAGTATTGACCAATATCATGGCGTTTTTCGAGGGTCAATTGGGAGTTTCCTTATAAAGTACGGCGTACCACAATTGAAAAGTATAGGAGACTGAAGTGGCGTTCCACCACTGGTGTTCCTTGTGATCGAAGTATCAACGAACATCCCAAATCTGAAATTTACCGCAATGTCGTCCGTCTGCCGCTCTCTATGGTTCCGAGTGTCGGCCGACTATAAAAGTTAATGAACGGCGTCTTGCGGTAATGGACACGAAGATGCTGCGTTGGACTAGTGGTGTGACACGGTTTGATTATGTCCGAAATGATGATATCCGCGATCGTTATGGGGTTGCATCAATCGTGGAAAAATTGCGAGAGTGACGTCTTCGATGGTATTGTCACACAATTCGTGCTAACGAAAATTCACTTGCCAAGCATCGTTTGAACATCGAAGTCGATGGTAAACGACCAAAAGGCAGGCCGAAACAACGGTGGCTTAATACGCTGGATGAGGATTTAACAGCCTCGAGATTTCACCCGGATCAGGCATTCGATAGAGCTAAATGGTGAAACCGATCACGACAAGCCGACCCCGCTTGTGAACGAGACAAAGGCTGAAGAAAAATAAGAAGGAGCCTTCTTTTAAGCCCATCTCAATTTGGAAGCTTTAAGTTCGATCGCCATCAATTATAATTTGAAATTGTCGGCTTCGAAGACCACTGTGATAGACGCCATTGGTTTGTCGTGCATTTAGTTTTACTTCGCCGATCGATGGAAGAGAAAATCCTTTGTTGTTTTCACATTTCAACCTCCCTCTTTTTTTTGGAAATTTTGCATTAATACTCTTGGATCAACAACACAACCTGCAGGAATGCATTATTTCCAAAAATTTTATGTATTTTTAGATCGTGTATAAAAACCTTAGTTGCCAAAATAGTTGGGAGACATGCCTGACTATTGTTACTTTTTCAGAGGAAGTTCTGCAAAGTAACATGGCTTTTAACAGCCCTTGATTATACCCTACATATCTTTGCTTCACGACTGATTTGCATATTATTTTCTCTAAAATGGCCGTGCTTCCTTCCTTTGCGGTCTTGTGCAGTAAAGTATGCAGCACAGAAAAGTACTCATCACTTATGACGTGTTTTTGAAAATACATTGATTTTTAACACCAAACCAAGCGTATTCACTCATCCGTCTTTTAAGGTTTCGTTTAAAACAAAATCTTATTAAAATCGGTTGACTGCTTCTTTGATTTTTTCTTTGTGGTTAGAAAGTGGGTTCAAAACCTATCGTTGGACCCGAACATACCTTCGCCTTGGCTTATGCCGCAGGGCATAATTCTCGTATTGCTTTGCAGGGCAAGATAAGTTACGAACTATGACTCGTGTTGTTATTTATCGCCTTCCTCCTCAGCTTCTCCTCCATAGCATATTGCGAATCGCCTTCATTAGTTGTTCCCCCACCCTCTAAGGTATTTTAGGCACTTACATGTCCTTTACGGTATTCTCGGGTGACAACAGCGCCAATTGCTAGGGACAGTTTTCTCTCTCGTCCAATGCAGTGGATTTTGGACAGTTATAAATAATATGCTATACGCCTTCCGGAAACATCTCGCATATCGAGCAAGAGGGGGAGTGGTTACGCCCGAAGCGATAAAGATATGCTCGATACCCTCCGTGTCCGCTTAGCATTTGGTTAGGTCGTAGTTAACTTCACCGTGCCGTTTTGAGTACATTTTGAGACAGGTGGGGTAATCCTGTTAGTCCAGCGTCCTTTCGGCGAATGATTCCATTTTTTTCCATTCCGAGAATCGGTTCACTCAGTACTAATTGTCGACGATAGGTACTGGACTCGATTGCATATATTGGCGTCAACCCTCGTTCGCAATGTTGCGTAGGGCAGGATGGAGTTAAAAACTCTCGAAATTAAGAGTCGACGGCTTTACCTTGAGCCACTTATATTTGGCAACATTTTTGCTAAGATTGTAGTAACTCCAGGAGCCTTTGTTGCAAAACTCTAAGGAAGTGGCTTGCAGATTAATTTTTCTCCAATTATGAAACGTTGATCGTCTGTCTATTTGCCACGTGTACTTTTCTCAGAAACGTTGACATCTGTTAATACGAAATTTGGTGTTCATAGGGAACTGTGTACCCCCACCCATGAATTGAATTACATTACATTCTACCATGATCCTTATCTGAAAATTTACTGCAAACTAAGACTTAAGAATGGTATTAACTAACATCGAATGAGACGACTCCAGACCCTCGACGCAGGCTTGATGCTTTGCAGGACATTGTCTTCGATGCGAATCGGTAGATCCTGCTTGGTGGATACTTCAAGGCCAGGGCATTTGAATGAGGTCACCCAGATTCCAAAAGGAAACCGGATCCTCAAAACGGGAACGAGAACAGAGCTTGTAGCTTTAAAAACGGGATTCACACCAAAAGTCCGGCGTGCAGGCTACGGAAAAAGTAGTTACATCGTAATCTTTGCGTCAGGATCACTGCTGTCATTGGTGGACACGTGACAAGTTCTGGAAGACTCCACGGCAAGCGACTATCAATACAACGCGTTAAAAGTAGTTGACACACCAGACCGGCGGTCTTGCTATGCGTGGAACATCGCGAAACCGAAAACCGAGGGATTAGTCAAAGCTCTTTGTGGAAGTAGAACTGCACTGAAGGACACTCCTGCGGGTGGTGCCACTGCAACTGACACTGCCGTAAATCCAATTACGCACCTTATAAAGGCACTCTATGAACCTTCTTTGCTTAGGAGGGTATCGTGCCTTGACAAACTTTCTATGTACTGATGGACGGTGAAATTCCGATTAAGCACCAGGAGGAGTATCATAAACTCCACCGCTTGATAGAAATCCTAAAGGACTAGGCGGAGGCATGTAGCACAATGGCAGAGTACAGATCAGCCAAATGAAAAGTTTGCAGCGTGATAAATACAAGAAAAGGTTGGTGCTGGCAGGATCTAGTGGACAAAGTGAATGGGAACCCGTGACGACTTGTTTATAAACTGGTAACCTGAAAAATCGGAACTCTGCGGAACTCTTCTTCACTTAGGGCAGAGTAAATGGATCACATTGTATGAGCGTTGTCCGTCTGACAAAGGGCATTTTTCCTTCTCGGTGGAAGGTAGCAGGGCTTGCGCAGCAAAGGAAAAGGCGACCCTGAGCTGACATCTGTATAACAGTTAATTTTTAATTTTTTTTCTGATTCGACACAACCAAGAAAATAGTCGAAAAGCTTATTAAGGGTGGACTAAATGAAACGTTGCCGGAGGTTTATCCCTAAGATAGTTCGGTTTCAGAGTAGGGAGATCCACAGTAGATGCTGTCGGTGGGTCCAGTTTATCAAGCGCAGACACACAGTCACCAAGCTCGACTGTGATGCTGCTTGTAACGATGGTCAGAAATATTTGCCCTTTTGTTCTGTTTGTATCAAAACCGCTTCGTGTCTCTTTTGGTGTTCATCAAGAAAGCGCCCTCTTACTACTCCTCTTTGCTCTTGTTATGGACACTGTCACACAGTCGAAACAACGGTGGCTTGATACACTGGATAGAGATTTAAAGCCTCATGAATGCATCCAGATCAGACATTTGATAGAACCAAATTTCGAAACCGATCACATTTGTGAACGGCACAAAAGCTGAAGAAAAAGAAGAAGAAGTCCTAAATTGAGATTTCGACAGCTTGAAACCTATGTCACACATCTATTTCTGGGTAGACCCCATTACTAAGCTAGTATTTGAACAAAACACGACGGTTGATCAGTTGCTACCTATACTTATTGCAGATGCTGGTAGTCGTAAAACTGTCCTTACTGCCAACAAGCTTTCAGTAAAAATAGTAAAGTTCCTTTCCAAATATTTGCCACTACCAGGGCTGCCGCTAGACTGCTGCAATGTACCTATAGATACGTATCCAGCAAATATGAAAGGGGGAGGAATCCTTGACAAAATGGCGTAAATGCTTCCTCGTTTAATTCATAAAAATAGGCGACAAGCTGGTATGTGACAATTACAGACATATGAGGTTGAAACTCGCTAGGTCGAGCTATATCACGCCAAGAGATCGCCATTCTGGCGTTTTATTGCCTCTTTTCAATTGTATTCAGGTCGGGTGGTAAATTCAGTTGATCACAATAGATGTAATTTTGATAGTCGATCAAAATCACATCCATTGTGATCAACTCAGTGGTCACTAACAATACTGTCATTTCACGTTAATTTGACCCGATCATTTGTAGCGATTGTAGTTTTCCCATTAGCCCTACTTCCGCAAAAGATGCTCAGAATCTTGCATCTTGGGGTTACCACACGCAATAATGTTCAAAATAATGCACGCAGGCTTTATGTGCTATTGAATCTCCTGTTTACAATTGCATAACTACAAAATAATGTTCCCTTGACTGGTTGCCAGGTCGGAACCTAACTAGCTTTTTGGCAGCTGCTACCTACGGTTTTTACCTTCGAATCACCAGTTCTTATGGCTTACACTGTTTCAGGATAGGAATTGCAGTACTACACTTTTCATAGCCACACTTCAACGAAGGCTAGCAACACTGCTGTTGCGGTCAGGAAGAGCACAGTAAGGAGAACTTCCTAGACAACTAAGGAGAAATGTATGATAAACAGTAATCGAATCAAGGTGCGACCACTCTGTCGGGAGCTGAGTGTCGTAGGTATCAGTGGCCGCTCCGAAGAGCCCAATTAGCACTGTGGTGCGCCGTTTTGGTGCCACAAACTCCTAAGACCGTGACTACTGTTATGAGAGCAGGGAGGCAGAGTCCAGTCAGAACCACAGATTCAGGAGCTCTTGTGATCGGGTTTTCTTATAAGCGGGCCAAATCCTCCTTGAATTGACACAGGTGGTGAGTCTTCGCCATCGAAGGCCCGCAACAGCTAAGTAGTGCGAATAGATTCCGTCCTTAACAGTCGTCAGCAACTCAGCGACTGTACCCACCGAAGGACTGCTAAGAGCAGAGCCCCGTCTAGACAGTCCGTCATCCCGCCCATTCCCTCTCTATGTTCCTATGACCGATAACTCAGAAGACGGAGGACGGATTATCCAGTGCGTTTCTGCACTACTCCAGTAGCCTGGAGGATGTCGTTGCTAAGTGAAAGTCTTTAATGGCCGTTTGACTGTCGGACAGAATGGCTATGCTACGCTTGAGGCTCGGATCATTCTCCAGCCATCGACAAACTTCCAGTATCGCCAGTACTTCCGCTTGTAATGCACTGGCCACACCTGTGAGACTATAAGATTCATATATAGTGTGGCTATTCAAGAATACCCCCGCACCGACTCCACAGACCATCTTTGATGCGTTGTCGTTGCAACACGCCGCCCGTCCTCCACTCTGGCCTGGTTGGAAAGTCTACAAGTTTCTCGTGAAGTTCAGCATCCGAACTTGCGTAGTCTGACGGCACTGCATACTACAACGTATTCAATGTGGAAGTCTAAGAAGAGGAGTTGTAGGAGTACATAAAGAACATATGCCGGGCAGGACTGCAGAGCCCCTGTAGCGCCGGCCGACGCGGTTCTATGAATCCTATTAAGCTTCGTCCTACTGTACTTTTTGCCAGCCTGCCACCACACAATGGAGTCGTACGTGGGGATTGGATGCACCACAGGGTACATCCAGAGAACCATCCTCGGCCGGAGACCACATTTCTTTGCAAAGATTGTCTTGCAAGCATAGACGGTTATAAAGGCCAACATAGAACTAAGGGTTACAATCTCCAACTTATTTTTGAATCCAGGATTAATAATAATAATAATCGTTGGCGCAACAATCCATATTGGATCAGGGCCTTGAAGTGTGTTAGAGCACTTCATTCAAGACCGTAACGGATTACACCCAGATAATTTACGTTGGAGGAAAGAACCAATCTTTGTTCATTCAGCCGTGGGAGGTGGAATTCAGGTATCCTTCTCTTAGTGGTGAATAGCATCAGTTCGGGTTTGGTTGGGTTTATGCCGAGTCCGCATCTTGCGGCCCACATGCACACCTTTCGCAACGCTCCTTCTATGATGTCGCTCATAATGGAAGGAAACATCCCCGACAATAATATCGCCAAGTCGTCGGCATACACCACTAGCTTCACCACGCTGATGCCTAATATTCGTAAGATTTCGTCCATCACTATTAACCAGAGCGCCGAAGAGATGGCGTCACCCTGGGACGTGTCTCTGTTCATAGCTCTAGTCAAGTGGTTGCCTTCCAGATTCTGGTTCTTAGCATGGATATTATTCAATGCGTAAGATACCCTTCCTACCTTGATTGTGTTGGTACTAACGTTGTTGAATGCTCCCTGTATATCTAAAAAGGCAGTTAGGGTATACTGGAACCGCGTGGAGAGCGATTTCTGTTGATTTTCCTTTGAGGTAGGCATGCTGGGATCTACGGAAAGGTGTTCTCTTCATAATCACCCTTAAGTGGATGTCCGGGGCACGCTCTAGGGTCTTCAACACGTCCTTCGCGGACTCATGGCCACGCCTACCTGCTTTTGGTATGAAAACCACTCATGCGCCTCTCCAGGACTGTGGTACGTATCCTGAAGACATACAGCTCCGGGAAATTTCTACAAGCCACGCACAAACCCTTTGCCGCTGCTTCTCTAGGATAATTGGCATTACGCCATCTGGAGCTAAGCTGTTCTTAGAGGGTGTGATGTGACTGAAAGTAGTGAACCTATTCAGGTTTCAACCTGCCTTCCGTGGTGGCAGAACATGCGCGACAAACAAGACTGCTGACCTTTCATCGTTTAACTCAAAGATTATTAGCGGACTGGCTAAGAACCTGATATTCAGGATTAAAATAGCTATGCACCAACAAATCTTGCAAGTTTATTCAAATTGCTTTCCCATATTGTATGTTTCCAATCACCCCAACAACCAAGCAGATAAAACTCATGAGGAGAAGATTAAAAAACCAAATATCCAATCTAAACTACTACAATTTCCAAAGAAAGAAGAATTCTGTTCTGTATTCGTACATTAAATCTTATAATTAAATGCAACATGACCGCATAACATTAGATACTTAGAATCGTGTACTTAAGGACACCTTTTAATGCTATTTATTGACTATTCAAATCGGATATGTCTTTCGAAACAACATGAAACGTTGGAAATATTTCAAATAGCATAAATCACGTGATCTTTGAATTGGTACGTTACTTAAACAACACAGAATGGAAGTAGTAGGTAAACTAACCATTAATAGCTATTGACTTGTTTCGACCCAAAAGAATAAGGAAGAATTGCTATAGGGACAAAGATATTGTCTTAAACAGTAGATCACTCGACTATGGGAAGGTATCTGTGGAATTATAGGAAAAATTTGATTAAAAAGTAATACAGTCCAATTCATTGAATTCCGCTGTTACTTTTTGAAGGTTTCCTTTTATGTACAATTAGACTGCGATTGAAAAAGTTAAGAACCTAGAACTTAGTCAATTTTTGGACAGTTCTCCCTACTTCAACCCGAATTGCATCCACAGGTACTCATCAAGCGCACTTCATGCACTTGAAGTGAACACAGTCATGAATGCAATACCGTTCTGTGCACTATAGCAATCTTGGCACGTACTAAACTAACTCACGTTCAGAAAATGAGAAAATGATTGTTATTGCAGTTATTGTCTCTTGTACATGTTGCATTGAAGGGTCAACAATGACAACCACAAAAATGGCGACGACTACGACAGGAACAGCAGCAACCTCGATAACCTCACTCGTTAGTTACTAGCATTCCCGCAATAATAAAATCGATGACATTTCGAGCTATCGTGCAATGTTAGAAATTCTTGTCACCATCCGTCGGGAGGAGATTGAAATCTATATGTCCGCTCCTTGCAGGATTGATACATGTGCAACTGGGAGCATGGTTATCGTGGTTCATATTAGCATATCTCGTTGATGTATCATAACTGCTTTGTTCAGAAAGTATCCATGAATAATAGATGGGGAATATCTTTCATACAATCAGGTCAGCAGTAAATTTCACACTTCAAAGCATGATTTTGATTTTAGTTCGATTTGTAAGATATCTGGGATAGGACGCTTTACCAGTCTATCGCACTCGGATCCAGACAGCCACAATTTCGTTCAGCGCATGTATCAGTCCCCTATTTTGCATTCAACCGAAGGTGTTGCCCTCAACATATCCAACAGTAATAGCACATGCGAGTATCTAGCTGTAAGTGTAAGATAATCCTCCCATTCAGATCGCACGTGTTGTTATTCTATGTGTGGATTCTAATTTGCGTTAATTTTGCTTGTTCGCCAGACGCGCGTAATCCAATACTAAGCGAAATTTAAACTTCAACTCGCCACCTTGGAAATGATCTTTTGTGCTCCTTATATGGCGAGCATAACCACTGTTTATGTTCTTTTATTCAGCAATTGTGGGGGTGTAGGTAGCCGAGTAAAGGTACTTTATGGTTTTATGATTTATTTGAGTGATTAATTCTACGGTGGAAACAAATGAGCAGCCATCAAAGTTAAGTGGAGCGGAACTGAAACGTTTAAATTATGCACTCTCGCTTTTAAAAGGAATGACAACACGCAAAGAATAAACCATGCAAATAGGGTGATTGTTCTGAAGCGTACACATTAATTGCATTTTTCACTTAGGTTTTGGTTTATCCAAAACCTAAGTTTATGTTTGAATGTTTTATACATTCGTATGAATTCATTTTTTCTCCTTTCGGTTCGCTAGATTGAGCTCAAACACTCATTTACAAATTTTGAAACAAAAGAATTCGATGCATCGCACAGGCGAGCAACTTCATTTTCACGTGAGTGGAAGTAAACAACATGATGAAGATTTTAAAGATTTGATTGTTCGCCTGTCATTTTACTGCTATGTGATTATATGACCCTCTTTTTCAATGAAACCACTTGCTCTCCTTCGCATACCTCGTAGAACTACAATTAAAATATCACATCGCGGCGCCTGGTTAGTTATTAATTGAAGCTTGTGTTCTTGTTTCTTATTTTCTTGTGGAGATCCTCGTTCTTCATAATGACGTAGACTACCCTCTTGATTTTTTTTCCGATTTTTATACTATTTCCGAAGCCAGCATATGCTGAACCGTGGGAAGTTAACCTGGCTACAGTTATCGGTTCTCAAAACATAAGCGAAAGGCTATGCACTTTGCGTTTGCGAGGCAAATTTAGAAGTATAATCCTCATTAAGGTTCACGCCCCTACAACGGAGACTACAGAGTCGGAGGGGGATACCTTCTACGAGACAGTTGAGCGCTCGAAGCCTGACCCAAGCATTATATTAAAATCATACTTGGAGTCAAGTAAGGACGGAACCCATATTCAGGCAATACGTCGGCTCCCATAGCTCACATAAGGATACCAATGATAACGCACTGCGGATTATTCAGTTAGCAATATTGCACGAAATGGTTATTGGAAGTACCCAATTTGCGTGGAAGGCGGTCAATAAACATACGTGGGCCTCTCCTTTCAACCAAATTCACCACGTGCTAATCGAAAGCCCCCACCTATCAGCCTTGATGAATGTCAGAACATATAGGCGGCCAATATTGGCTAGAATCACTATCTCGTTGGCATGATATGTCCGGGCTCAAACAACAGCACCACCTACAATCGCCTTTGATAATCAGGTGAGAGTGAATGCTGGAGCCATTCACAGCACAGTCGTCGATAACACCGATAAAGGGGAAATGGAATACAGACGTCCTGGAGATGAAGCATCAACAAATGATAGTCACAACCACCTGAAGAACGTTATCATTGATACGCTCACAAACATACTTGGCCCCAGGCGCAGGAAAAGTCGGAACGGCTGGTTCTTGAATGAATGTAAGCTGTTGCATTCTCAAAGAATGCGGACACGCACAGATACTTATCATGAACTGCGTCGAGCGAAGAAGCGATTTCACAGACGGAAAAAGGAAGCCTGGAAGAACCATCAGGTCTGTGAACTCGAAGAGTACAGGGAGCAACCGCGCCAGGCGTTTTACCAACAGGTCAGCTGGATGAAGCCTTATACACCTCGACGCTCATCCCGCCGACACAAAGAGGGAAATCTGATTTCCGACGGAATGGGCATATTGGATCGATGGGTTGAGTATTTTGATGAACTACTGAACAACCAAAACATCGGCGAGTTGGATGTCCCACGAACTAAAGAAGCAGCGAAGAAACAATCCGTGCAATTCATCGGCTTAAAAATCATAATTCGCCAGGAGCCGATGGAATTACAGCTGAATTGGTTAATTATGGAGACGAACAATTACACCAAGCGGTCCAACTGATACTAAAGGTATCGAACGGCGAATCACGTAGTACAGCAAGGCCAGCAAGGCGAGGCCAGATAAAAGCAGCAGGGTCACTCTCAAGACCACTCAACATCAACAACGATCTAAGACACGGGGCTGCCCTATCTTCCATCTTATTTAACCTAGCCCTGGAGAAAGTGATTTGCGATACAGATGTCAATGCAAGAGGCATCATCGTCTTCTTCTTCTTCCACCCAACTACTGGCCTACGCTGACGATATTGACATTATGCGAAGAACAACCGGAGATGTATAGTTTACCTTCTCCAGATCGAGTAGGCGGCGCGAGATTTCGAGCAAAGTAAGACAGAGTACACGATGGCAATGCTAGCGCCAAAGGAGAAAGAACCAACCGCATCAAATCGCATTAGTCAAACTAAAGCAATAAAGATAGGAGACTACAACTTTCAGACCGTTGAAAGTTGCTCCTAACTAGGGTCGAAAATCACAATTGATAACAGCTACGTACGACTGTCGGCCGCTAACAGAGCCTACTTCAGCTTACATGTCTCACCATAGGATCAAAGCTCTGTATAAGACTATGGTCTCGCAGGCCCTTATGTGCTCGTCGGAGGTCTGTGTTCTTAGCAAGAAAAGTGGGCGGGTCACTTAATCCATATGGATGAGGATGATCCAGGCCGGAGAGTCTATAAGGGCAATATCTAAGGTGGAAAAGAAAACGATGTAGACCCTACCTGAGATGGAGTGATATCAAATTGGTGGACCTCGGTTCCATGCCGGGATGTCTAGAGTTCCTTACTAAGGCGGACCTAGCCCGAATGCAAGTAATAGCTTCGTTGATGATGATAATGATATGAAATTCCTTAAAGTGTCTGGTGTCAGTTTTTGAATTCACCACTAACAAACTCTTCTGGCCTTTTCTATATTTATCGCGGACTTCTTCAATATTCCTTTTTACAATTATCTACCTTGTCGCAGCAGGAGAGCTTTGAAGGGACGGCCTTCTGGGAAACCACGAATAACCCACACTCTGCAGTAAAATCCATTCATACAAATACTTTTCAAATAGGAAAAATAATCACATCCGGATACAAGCTGTCTGGAGCTGAAGAAGCGAGAAAAAATGGGAGCCTGTTCAACAACATAAACGATCACGAACGAGATAGAAAGTTGAAGGTTGGAATTAAACACGGCGCCTGAAGGCTGTTCCAAAATTCGCTTCAAAGGACCTTTTTTTCTTTGGTCCTTTGAAGCGAATTTTGGAACCGTCTGCCAGAGATAAGGTCCGATGGGTCAGCAACACTTAGCAACATCTATAGCAAATCGCAAGTTCTTCTGAAGATGGTAGTGCCGAGAAAAATAAGATGGATCGAATGAGTAAACCCTCTGAAGTGTGCAGGATTTCATTTGACGAGAAGCTGCTTGGATGAAGGAGTTTTGTTTATAATCTGCACAAACAAGCGAGCTAAATGTCAAACACAGATTACGATACCGTTCGTCATACTAACGGATGGTACCCTTCTGAGGACTGGTCAAGCTGGGACACTGGTTAACACCAAGGGGTCTGAAGAGTGAACGCAGACATCTTAGATGATTATCGTCTAGAGGAAATGCTCCCTAAGCTAAAGGCTCAAAAGCGAGGAATCGAATTTAATCATTCTGAGTGCAGGAGAGCAAGTTGATACTTATATGACTAGCCACAACTAGAAAATAATTACAGAACAATCAAATTTATTCTCAAATAGTCGGTCTTTGCTTGGCGTCCGTTAGAAGGAGAGACTGCGTTGTTGGTCTTCGATACGGTGAAGATTCCTTCGGTTTCAACACCTTATTTCCACGAGGTGTTGTGACTCCAGATGCGCTGTTGCGAGGAACATTAACTTGTGCTATATTAGGGCGCTAGGGGAGAAAATCCCCCCAAGTATCAAGCCCCCAAAGTTACGCCAGAAATCTAGGTGACACCTCCTTAATGTAAGGTGGCTGAAAACAGAGGGAGAACTGAATCGCTCCTACTCCGCATTAGTGAACCGTTGGACACCCAACAAGCAGCCAAAAAGAATAGGCCCTAAATAAAAGAAGGCTGAGTAGGTGAAATTTCACTGAAAGTTGATAGTTCTTCGTTTACGGCAGTTCGTAAATCCGAGCAATTGACAAAAGTGGGCAGCAAAGAGCAGCAAAAGGACAGAAAGAAGATCCGTCTGGGAATAACCATTATTTCAAAAAAAAAAAAAGAAATAATTATGCCCTATGCGGATATTCTTCGGAAACTGAAAGCAAATTTGGAATTGGCTGACTTGGACGGTAATGTGAGCCCTATGAGGCCAATGAAGAACGGGAATTTAAATAGATGGGAAAAGTTCTAGGTTCATAATCTGAAGTGAAAACAGGAGGCATTAACCGAGTGGCCGACCTTTACTTGGTTACATCACACAGAAATATTTGTGTGGCACTAAGGGAACAATTTAAACTTAGAGAAATAGAACATAGCGCAATAAAAAGAACGACGAATGAATATGAGGTACACAGCCCACTATTATTAGCTTACCGGTGGAACTGATAACCTGTCAAAATAAGAATTGGTTGGCTCGTGCAGCGGCTTACGGAGCAAATATCAATTAAGGAATGCTTTAGATGACTTTAGATTATTCTGCAGGATAATGCACAACACGATAGATCGAAAAGGTGCAGAAATTGTGGAGAAGAAGGCTATCCCGTCAAAGATTGCACCAGAGATCTACAATGAATGTTGTGCAAAGGGGAGGAGGGGATGAACGACCACAAGTTCCAGGCAGGAGCGTGTTGAATGGTTGCTCTTAATCGACTTCAACCATTTAAGAGTAGAATGTAAATGGTCATCTTCAAGTTTTATCTAAATTAGGGTAGTACCATCAGAAAATGCGGCGATAGAGGTATACGGAAAGCCTACCATACAAGAAACAATGAAATTCCCGGCAGCCGCGCTTTTATGGGCAAAAGCTAATGGCGTCCATATCTACAGCTGTTACGCCAATCCTATTTGAAATCTTCCCGGAGCTGGACCTTGTACTAGCCAACGTTGGAGACGTGCCAACTTTCCAAGGTGAAGGTTGAGTTGGACCGTCAATCTGGCTTAGATCAATGTCTCGTTGGCGAGGGATGGACTGGCGGGTTAATATTCTAGTATAACCTACACCCAAAGTGACCATCAGATAATTTTTCTCCATAATGGAAACCGCAACTGGAGTGAAAAGGCTAGGATAGTTAATTGGTGCACTGGAGTATGCGTGGAACTATTTCAACAAGTGGGAGATCCGGCTCTACAATACCGTGAAGGTATTTTCGCCACAGTTGAAAACTAAACTTCTGGTGGAATCAGGAAACTTCACTGTTGAGATCATTTTGTCTGCGAGCGGAGCTGGAGAAAGAATATCGCCACCTTCTTAATACTCTTAAAAAAGTAAACTGAATTACTATAGGCATCTGTTCCTCGAGGCAAATACGACCCATGGGAACTGCTGTCGTCGAAAAATCATACCAAGTGACGTGGTTGCCACTCTTTCTGACAATAAGTATTATTTTTTCCCACAATAAGTTTGAAAAGACGTGTTCTCATTCCACGTACCGAGGGGGAACTACCAGAGATATGCGGATAATTTGGAAATAATATGTCTCCAAAATTTGACGAACAAAGACAGTCCACATGGTTCATAAACACAATTCAATCGCGTATGGTGAAAGGGGCGTGCACGGTTGTTGGCTGACAAAAGAGCCTATTTCAGCTTACAAAAACTGTTTCGCTCGAAACGTCTTACTATAGGACCAAAGCTCTTACTGTACTACCAGTCTTTATGTACTCCTGGGAGACTTGGGTTCTTAGCAAAAAAAACTGCGAACTCTTGGCTGCGGTCGTGAGAAGAATCTTCCGAAAAATTTTTGAACCCCTACATGAGGATAGACGATTCCGTAGTCTACATAACGACAAAATCTATGAGCGATACCATGACCGTCTGGTTGTTTATAAAATCCGGCTCAACAGGTTGCGGTGGGCGGATCACTTAATCCATATGGATGAGGATGATCCAGCCCAGAAAATCTATAAGGGCAATATCTATGGTAGAAAAAAAGACGAGGCAGACCCTGGCTGAGATGCAGCGGTGGCATAAGTCAGGACGTCAGACAGCTTTAAGGGATATTGAATTGGTGGACCTCGGCGCAAAACCGAGATGTCTGGAGTTCCTTATTAAGGCAGGCCTACACCGGATACGGGTTGTTGTGCCGTTGATGATGATGATGATGATTGAGAGCTGCGCCGGATGTAGTGCTCATGGCACCAGTAATACCCAAACACACAGTTCTTTGCAGTGTGGCTAGTTTACAGCCAAAACTCTTTTGTTTCGCCTTAACTTGCCATACTACGGTTGCATTAGCGAACATGTCGAGGCAAAGGTCCACCTACACAGCCCATAAGCTGTGAGAGCTCGTTTCATCTTTATCTCTACATGTTTATTCCAAAGAAGCTTCTTGTCTAGAATAACTCCCAGATGTTTCACTTCTTCGGAAAGTTAAAGCGTGGTACCCCTCATCATTGGAAGACGAACACCATTCAGTTTCCTCCTTTTTGTAAATAATACCATTGTGGGTTTATTTGGAGGAGTTCCGAGATCTCGACCAACAGCCAGCACAACTACGTCATCCGCATAAACTTGAAAGTGTATTGACAGATTTTGCAGCTTGCACCGTGGTGAGTTGACCAGCATACTCCACAGAAGTGGCGATAGAACACCTCCCAGACGGCAGCCTTTCGTAGCTTCCGTTGTTAGGTAGCGATCAACACCCACTTCAGCACACAGCAATATCTGCGTTAACATAACGTAGATTCACTTTATTAGAGTTTCGTCAACACCATGCTCTCTAGCGGCATCACAAAGCTTTTTGAAGGGCAGACAGTCAAAAGCCTCTTCAATGTCCACGAACGACCCCATCGCGTACTCACTTTTCAAAATTGCATCCGCTATCTTTGGAACCAAAGAATGAAGAGCACACTCAGAGGACTTTCCACGTTGGTAAGCATGTTGATTTTTATTTAGTGGGTGCGATCTTAGTACCTTCTCGCGAATGTAAAACTCAAAAAATCTCTCCAGACATTTCAACGAAAACGATGTTAAGCTGATTTGCCTGATGTTCTTAGGATTGGAATAGTCATCCCTCCCAGGCTTTGGTATGAAGACTGTCTTCACCTTCTGCCAAGAAGAAGGCACGTAGCCCAGGGCAAGACTTCCTCGAAGAATATTTTTTAGAAGTTGCTCTAAGTGCTCCATACCCTCCTTTAACATGGCTGTTTAGATGCCAGGTGCTTTGAAGTGTTCAAACTATGGTATAGAAGCTCTTGCCTTTTAATTGGTGACAACCGCTCTCGCGATGACCCAATTTTCGTTGCAATACCTTCGTGTGGAAACAATTGCAGAAACCGGCAATTATCTTCCTCCTATTTCTCAGACTGTTCTCCCCGGTGGTGCATTTCCAAGAGAGTATATATAGACTCAACTCCAGAGTTAGTGAAAGTACTTTCCGTTTTTCCGTTATTAAGGACTTTGTACAGCCTCTCTATTTCATCTTCCAGTTCCACAAAGTATGCTCAGAAGGAGTCTCGTTTCGAACGTTTTACGAGCCTTTATATTCACGCTATGAGTTCCGAAAGTTTAACAAGTCTTCATTCCTATTGCTTTCGCAAACACGATTTAGAAGTCGTCAACCAGACCTCCTGAGTCATTGCAGTTCTCGATTCGATCATGGAACCGTTTTAACTCATTGGCCTCGGGGAATAAGACAAGCCTCTTCAAAGCACACGAAAAGTGTAGAATTCAGAGTTTCCAATTGATCTTCTATCGCCTGGGGAGTTCAGAAAGCTCATCAAACTTTGCCCAATCGGTTTTCCTAGGATTGTTTCTTTATATTGCAGACTGTTCGCCTACAATAGTTAGATTAAATTCTTAGTAACGGTGGTCTGAGCGTGAGACTTCATCTAGAACCCGCCAGTCTCCAATCAACTCTAACAACTATGAATCAACCTATGAACATAGGGGCGCATCCTATGTTCGGGGTCATCAGACCAGCTGAAATGATAAAATCAAAAAGCTTCTCTCCTCAACGACTGCATTTACTACTGTCCCAACAAATATGCAGAGTGTTCGCATCACAACCTATTAAAAGCTCAAAACCACTTAATTCCATATACACTACCAGATTCCTTGGTTCGTGCGTCGGCGTATCATGGGGTAAGAAACAGAGGCAACTATCACATTTCTCCTCTTACCATTATCCTGGCATTGTCAGTTAACCGCAACAAAGTTCTGGAAACAGAATTGTCTTAGCGTGGTTGCCTCTAACAATTTTTACATCAGAACGCAAGCCTTCGGTCTCGGGGATCTGTCATCGAAAAAGGTCTTAGTCCCCTTGACAGATCCAATACCACAGATTTTGTTAAAATGAACCCATGGCTCTTGAATCGGAAATATATAAGTACAGTCCTGCAGCTTTGCCAACCTTGCCGCCTTGCAGATAGGGGATTTAGTATGCTTCAGGTTAATGTGACTAACTCTTATATTTGTAGATATAAGTGCAATCTAATATGAAAACCGCCGCTAACTGAAAGATCTGCTCCGTTCAGTGTGGATCTCACCGGGATTACTACGTTGTCCTTACCTTCCGCCGAAAGTTCTGTTTTCTTGCGTCCGATTTTTCTGGATATCGCCACAATTGGTGGTGTAGCAACGCCCATGTCCTCATTCACAAAAACCTTCGCTTTCTTTTGCAGTGCCTTCCACTGTTGTCGGCTGGCAACCCTCCCAGGTTCACGATGTCCGGGCTGCATGGATCTGTTTCCACATACCATCACCAACTTCCCTTCCTTTCGCTTATCCTGGTAGAGCCGGGGGAGAAGATTCAGACAGGCAAGCCTGTTGTCATTTCTCCTTTGCGGCTGAAGTTTCCTTCTACCGAGCCTCCCGCTTCGGTTAGGCCATGTGCCACCGACAAACCGGCCGTAGTCAGTTTTCTAGTTCCTATCTTTAAGGGAGCTTCTGAACTACTCTTTCTGGCTGAGCACACCGTAGAGACCGTGGCTACAGATTTTCCACTGCAGTGGAGAGCCTGTCTCCGTAGGGGAACATGGATCTAGTGAGGCTTCCAAAATCTGCGCCTCAGCCACGACCTGATTTCTCAAAATCACGGGTGGATTCGAAGTCTGTGATTTCTTATCACTCAGAGAGTTACAATCCTTTGTTTCCATCTTAATGTGTTTGGTGACACCCTTAGTGTAGTAGTAAACTACAACAGGCTCCCCCACCACGACAAGGTGATGTCCGAGGGGGAGGACCGACTGCTTAGTGCAGAGGTGGTGAAACCCATTCAATGCAGCTCCTGTCTGGAAGAGAGCACTAGACAACGCGATGAACAAATAAGGCGCACTGCGTTTACCAGAGGAGGATGGCGAATACACATGATGTGACTGCAGGCTCCCGAGAAGCCACTAGGGAGAAACTGTACAAGGAACGCCCGCAATAGAGTGATAATTCGGGAAAATGTCACTGGACCTACACACTGACGCCGTGTATTTAAAGAAGGATTGAACGAAAACACGGAGAATTTAATTATCTCCTAATATAGTTCCTTACGGCAAACGGTGGTTACCGGAAGTGTTTGCGTCGCTTTGAATTGGACGAGTCTCCCGACTGTCCCGATTGCCACGCTACATCCGAGGACCCCGCGCATGTTATGGTCCATAATCCGAGGTTCGCGTTAGTGGGAAGTTGAACGTGGCGCTCAATGTACATGGGTATCGAACCCTATAATCTCTTGAAGGAGATGATACTGCGACCGATGTGTGATTTAGTAGTGTTGCTCTAGGGCTCTTCCCGCGAAATATTACTTGACGGTGATCCCGAGAAGATATTGGAAATTTTTACCTCCATCCACTATTATTATTATTATTCTGTTAGGGGGAAAGTCGCACAGCGTCCTTAAAAAACTATTGTAGCCGTTTTGCTAGTTATAGTGTATCTACTAATGAAAGTATCTCAAGCAAGCCTATAACCGCCAAGAACTTTAGTATATTCCCTACTTCAAGATATTTCAACATTGCATCTGCTATTTAGTGTTCTCCAGATGCCTCGACCTACTTTGCACAAGTCCCAGAACGTGTATAGAGGTTTAATCACACCAATGACACCGGCACTCACTCCCTCTGCTGTGAGGGATCCGTCAGTGTACCAAGTAATCAGTTGCTTGTTTAAGCCGTATGTCGCAGCTACTCTCTCCCGATTTACCTTGTAACTCCTACGTGTTTCAAACTTCTTATCAAAGTGAAATCTCATTATCGTGTTATCCCTTGGTATCAATAATTCAGGATACCGCCTAGAAAGAATACCAACCTTTCTTCCATTTAGGCAGCTCGCCGCTTCACTGATACTCCCAATCATCCCGAATATTGCCCTCCTTGCCTATATCTGTATATGTAGATGGAGAGGGGTTAATTCCATAAGGAGCTACTCATTGGCCTACTGATATACAAGCAAGCCAGTCTTTGGAGCTTGTATAACTCCCTAGCGTGTATGCTGAGTTACATCCTTTCTACCCAGAATACCGCTCCATATGTAATCATTGGCCTTACTATTGCAGTATATATCCAAAGTAGTATCTTCGGGTCGCAACACCATTTTTTCCTCCTATGGACCTACAAGTCATCAGAGCCCTCGTGGCTTTCCGCATTGTGTCTTCCAGAGTAATTTTTGGTCTAGCGTAATTCCCAAACATTTAACCTCTGTTCCTCATTTCACCTCCATGTGTTCCATCAGTTAATCCTCCCGCCCGGTAAGCGCGTTGACACTGATGTAGGAGATTACGTTTTAGAACGTTAGTTCTAATATATGTAGTTGTCTATGACCTTCTCCACCATTTCGAGTACGGACGATGCTAGGCAAATTAGTCTGAAAGATTTAGAGTGAAAGGGGTCCTTTTTACCCGCTTTCGGAATAAAGACCACTTTGGCTCGTCTCCATGCCCTTGGTATATATCCCAGTGCTATGCTCACCCTTACCACCCTCTGAAGAGACTCTAAAATAATTCCTAGACCTCTCTGGATTAGTGCTGGGAAAATGCCATCTACACCGGGTGATTTTAGTGGTTTAAAAGTTGCCACTGCCCATCTTACCTTAGCTTCCGAGCATACATCTTTTACTAGTTTCTAATTCTCCTTTCTTCCCCTTTCATTCGTTATTGGGGTGTCAGGCAGAATGTTTTCGCCAGCCGCCGTGGGGTAGGACCCCGGGAAATGATTTCTGAGAAGCAGTTGTAACCCGACCTTCTCATTCTCGGTAGATGTTCCATCTTCCTTCTTCAAACAGACAAAGGATATTGCCTCATATTTGGCTACAGCCTTGTAAAGGCTGGTTGCTTCTATGACCTGTCCGATCCCTTCACAGAATTCCCTGAAGCTGTTCCGTTTTGTTTCCTGATCGCGTTGCTATACGCAATCAATGCATTTTTGTACCTCTGCCAGTCCCCGGTTTGTTTTGCTCGGTTGAAAAATTTTCGTGCCTTTGTTGTCTTAATGACTTAAATATGTTAGCCGGATAGCTAGCCTCATATGCGTCAATGACGAATGTGCTGAGATTTGAGATCCCTTATTATTCTTTTTATTTCGGAGTTACCCTCAATGTCGAATCCGATTATTCTGTGATCAGACATAGAACACTCATCCGATACCTTCTATTTCCTGACCAGCCCGTTCATTAAAGTATTTCCTAGGATTGTGTCTAGTGCCGGTCACAAATGATGGAGTGTCCCCTAAGTTATATATTTCTAACTTATTGCTAAGAATAAATTCAAAAAGGTACTCATCTCTTTGATTGGTGTCGATACTTCCTTAGACTTTGTGTTGGGGGTTGGCATCGCAGGCGAGGAGAAGTGGCTCACCAGTTTAGCGAGTTGTTACAGTGGAACCCGAATGTGGTCTCCTGTCGTACAACTTCTGCTTTTTACTTGCAGATACTTAACTGGCTGATCCAGTCCTATCCGCCTCTATGGAATTCGAGAGTTCTTCGGGGACCTCGGTATGCTTTTCACCCGGTGTCTCATCCGAAGTGTCTTTTCTCGACTTTTCCCCGTGCACGTGCACAGGTATGTTGCCAAATCGATAGTTAATATGGCAACTCCGATGTTTGATTGCCTCCAAGGATCTATCGTCTACCCTTGCCGTCCACGCTGCTTCTGAAGACACTCCATAATCGGGTATGGTGATCCTCATTCTGAGCGATTAGCCCATGAGATCGTCTGTCTATATTGTCGCAACTTTTGGAATACAAACTGTTACCATATGTGCTCCTGGTATATCATCTCCAGTACATGTAGACGGTTCTGCTCCTTGCCTGCCTGGCAATTTAGGGACTATGGCCGCAAACCACTTTGCAGTGACTCTCGGCGCGCAGTCCTCTAGTATGTGACCTAGTCAAAAGCGTATCCCACATTTTTGGCACTATGGCCCGTCGAACGCCCTTGACTGCACTGGCATAGCTAATGTCGAGCTTTCTGATTCCTGCCTTCACCCCTGACCAGCCCAGTTTTTCTCTATCTTGGGTTCAGGTTTTAATTCTTTGAGAGCATTCCCCTCATGCGGGCTATTCTCTTCTTCTTCCTACTTTCTTGGCTCCGATAAAGATGGCTTAGGGCTTTCCTGAGCCTTCTTAAGGGCCTCTTCTGGTTTCAGGCCTTCCTTTAGGTAGCGCAGGTACTATTTAGCACCTGCGCCACTGAGACCAGTCTCCTTTCTGACGTCTGATATATTGATCTGATACGTGCTTTTGCTTGTCCCTACTTTTGAAGCAGTGGTGTTTGCTGGTTTTTGCCCGCGCAGTATACCAATATTGACCTTGGATCTACTGCTTGACGTCTCCCCTTCTTGAGTGTAATCACCTGGCTTTCAATATTTCGGAGATGTGCCTACGCCTTGTTAACCAGTTTGTGTGCGGCACGGGGTCCCGCTTTATTGGCTGTAGTTTTTTTTTTTATTTTATTACTGGTGCTAATTTGTTCCCACGAGTATGGGGGTAGACCCGCCGTACCATAGCCCTCGTAGCACGGTAAGGTCTAACTTATTCACGGATGCGAGCAGGTATCAGTGCGGTTCCGTTCGAATATAGTCAGTTACCCTGAGTGCAAACTATCCAATGGGTTCGCATGACACCTTGAATTGGGGGAGGTGTTTTTCGACTCCCCAGTCTCGATCCATAGCGTTTTATTAATAGTAGAGTCACCTCGTACAGGGTGTGGTTATCACCACTCACTAAAGGTCTTGGTAGACGAGAATCTTGGCCCCTGAAAAGCCTCACATTGGCCTAGAGGAGGGACAGCTCACCCCAGAGAGAGTTTGGTTGACCTCAGGGAGCTTGACCAGTCCATTAAAAAACAAACACTACCAAGCTTACCTAGAAGACATTAGAGAAAGCAGTGACTCCAGAGAAAAGTCTTACAATGCTCTAACTAGGTAGCCGTATACGATAAGCTATTAATTAATTAAGCAAATTCTAATCCGTATATAACCTGAAATGCAATGAAGCATATAATAATATTGAGGAAACAACATCGTTTTATTATCAAATAAATAGTGCCTACAGCAATTACGTAATGAGACGATAGCATTGCGCATAACTGGCGGAAAATAGTTTATTTAACGAACGACAATGTTATGCACTATGAAATGGATGCATTGTCTTCATTTGCATTTTTTACAAGTAAATCATGCAAAATTATTCTTAGCTGTACTGCAACCAACTTCCAATAAAATGCGGAAAATATAGCGCAGAATGCAACTTAACGGAATGCAAATGCACTTGTCTGCCTTACATTACCTTGATCCATCTATCCATCGGATTACAATTAAAAGTTATGCAGCACAGTAAGTGCACCTATGAACTCTTCGAATAACAATAAAAGGAATGATTGCACTGTTTACCGCTAATCCATATAATCTACATAAAGTGCTCGAATCTGATTTAACCGTCTCTGCTGCATCGAGTGCATTAAGTGACCCACACTCCACAAGACATTGAGATACCTAAATCTAAATCATTAGTTGACATACTTACTTTTAGGCTTAGCAGGTTCTCAGCCATGTCTTTTCCAATTGGTATGATCTCGTGTCACAGGATGACATGCATTGCGCAACCCTCGCTCCATTCTTCCAAGCTATTGCAAGTGTTCTCCATGGTCGAAGAACAACATTAAATCCACCTCATTTTCGATGCTATTTAACTTGAACGGATGGATCTTAATTGACATATACTCGCGACTTATTCGAGCCGGGGCATGGAAGAGTGACATGGCATAGCTTCAGCAATGTTCTCGCAGGTTCGGTATTTTGCTGTGCCAAACAGTTATATAAACATTAAATGGATTAGTGCGAAAAGCGCCAAGTGACTAAATTCCTCGTCGGATTACATTGAAATATTCCATGTACATATGTAGTATAAACAGAGTCCCATTTATGGCACAGCGTATCGAAGAAGTGCTTGGCTCTACAAAATAGTTTCTGGTAGATAACTGGGTTTTTTCAGCTCTCTAATATTCTTTAGGAATCCACAGACTATGGAGCCACGTAGGGTACATCTGGCTTTTAGCAATACGAAACGACGGACCTCATTAACACAAAATCAACTATTGACCAAATGAGGGTCCTTCTTGGTATCTAAAATGGGATGAAATAAAACTTGGTACTGTACTATCACAAAACTTCCCTACAGATTGTTCCAGCCAAATTCAGTGTGTAATAATCCCCTATAATGGACTACTGCGAACAATCCAAAGCCACTCAAGGGTGCATGAGTTATTTTGCAAAACAAACGTGAACACGCTCATTGGAAAAGCCACGGACCTAAAATTGACCAGCAGACTGAAATGCGACAGTTTTAACGTACACAGAGACCATTAAATTAAGGTGCGGTATCTCTCTGAGTTATCTAAAAGACATTCTTACACAGCAGATACTAGAACACTAGACATACCATTCTTCGGCGGTGTTACAACCCATCAAGAACGGCACCAAATCGCGTTCTTGGTTGACCGAGTGGAGACAATTTTCGCGGAATACTGAGATTTACACAAATATTTTTGAGCCCATGAAGACGTTTGTTGGCAAAGCATTCTCCATATTGATCTCGTACGAGTATTATCAGTAATGAGATCACACCAATGTTTATTCTTTCGTGGTGGGACATTGACCCATCGTAATAAACTTGGGGAAACAGTTACACCCACTTGTTATTTACCTATGTTTACTTCTGTCTGGTGTTTGCCGATATGTAAATTGAAATGACACTAAAATTTAAACCGTAAGTAAATCTGTACACAAAGTTTAGGTAAGATACATGAGGCAAACAGCTGATTACAGAGTTACAAATATGCAAATTACCAACAAATATTTCTTAAGAGTCTTAGGTTGTTGGACGTTTTATGAGTGGTAGTTGAAGAGTGGATGGAAATATTTCATTCAAAACTGAGCTTTCAAGTTGAGATTGATAATCAGAACACCCCTCGAAAATAATTCGTTTGATGACGTAACCCATTATTAGCAATCATACATACCCAAACAATTATGAGGCAAAAAACAGAACTGCGAAATTTTAAGCACAAAACATTCTCAGCATTAAATTTCGAAAACACTAATCCCTAGTTAAGAGTTATTGAATCATAATACATAAATTTTCAAATATCAAAAATAATAAATCTATAAATTACATCGCAGCCGTGGATATTCCCAACGAAATTTAAATGCATTTTACCTAGCGGATCGTCTTAAGCAATTGTAAATCATGTATTTAGGTATACTGCAGTACGCTGCAGCTTGAAATGTTTTTTTTTATATGGAGGTGAAATGCACACAAAGAGTGCTACCGGCTAAAACACTCCCCTTGAGCGTCCAGGACTCTGACCCGGAACCGTATGACACATTACCTTAGGCCAGGCCTATTCAGTATAGGAGCGAAACCCCGTGGATTCAGGAAGCCTTAGCTATCCTGGAATCCCTCCTATCCATCTTCCCTTTCTTCGTCTTAAGAATGCCTTGAGTGTAATTTTCAACTCAGCTCCAGGTGTCTCAAATGGTGTCCGGGGACACAAGATGTGGAAGGAATCATCCATCATATCCTTGCAATGAATACAGTCGGGTGACCGTGATTTTCCGATTATGTGCAGGTAAGATTGAAAAATCCCGCGTCCGCTAAACAGGGTTAGATAATGGTCAACCGCACCATGCTTTCGATTGAACCACGGCCGAACGTCCTTTACGGTCCTTTGCGGTCCATCTACATTTCGCTTCTTTTTCCTAACATTATAGCCATGCGCAGAGAGTACAAGCTCGCTCTTCACAAACGTTGGCTTCCTTATTTCTCTCGCCTTTTCTGAGATATATAAGCCTCCACTCGGCTACGTGGTGACGGCAACTAGGCGGTTCCTCGTCATTCCTTACTGCGGAAGTCAGCCCATATTTCGGAACTGTGAGGGAGGACAGACTGCACCGCGCTCATCAGCAAGCGATGCCTGTTGGATAAGAGACCTCCGACATCGGACCATCAGCCAGGAAATCCCGAACATTCTAGTCGCCGCCTTGTCTGCGTTGTTGCGAATCTGTTCGAGGATGCTCATTTTCGTGTCTATCTTGACGCCTATCATGGCTTCACTAACCTGAATAGGAATGACTGTGGGAACCCCCCACCTTGTTCTGTACAACGAATTAATTTTTCTCCAGAGCTAGGAACAATGTATGCTCAGCTGTCCATCTACTTACTCACTGCATCACCATTCCCAGTACCGCAACATCGTCTGCATATCCGACCAGGTGCGTAGAAAGCTATCGTATAAGGTGTTCCAAAAGCCTGCATGAAGAATAGATCCCTGAGCCGCTCCCGATGTTACCTTCATTCGCGAGTCTCATAGAGTAGGGCACGGTCCTTTAAATAGTCCCGCAATAGAAAGCCTGAAGCATGGAAACTATTTTCCGGTGCCTCGAGCATGCCACACCACCTCTCAGAATTGAACGAGTTTCTTACGTCGAGGGTCACGAGAAGCACTACTCGCCGATCGTGGCGGATGTGTGTCTCAGCCAGTTTTACGCTTGCACCACTTCGGACCACCGCTCTAAAACCATATTGTGTTGGTGAGTAGTCTCCCATAGCACATATTGCGTCAGCCAGTTGTAGTTTGGTGAGTTTGTCACGCAGCTTCCCCGCTATGTTCAACATACTGAGCGGAAGATACGCTGACGGCTGAGAGAGCGTCAACAAATTTTGCCGCGTCGATTTTCCCTATATTCCCCTCGGTAGGTGTTTGACGGATGGCAAAACATTGGGAAGAGCCGTTTGTCACTTCGAAGGAAATGTACTGATAATCACTGGCCATGAAATCTTCCAGTACCTATCATCATTAGACCACTAACACCAAAGATTCCATATTTAAAGTTACGTCAGGGATTGTGCTTTCGCAACCAGATCGTCAGAATGTCGGAGTGGTAGCGGTATTTAAGGCAATGAGTCCTGTCCTCGCGACCATTTCCAAAATATGTGTTCCTCGAGAATGTGGTTCAGGCAGACCCCATTCGAGGGCTCTGACGTTAAAGTCTCTTCCGACTTGTATTTTCCCTTCCGTATTTCTAATCTCGTCATTCAAGTCGGTGAGCCTATTCCCAAAAGCCTGTATAGATTCGTTCGGTGTGAGGTAAACTCTGAAAAACGTTACCTCTGCAGAACGAACCCAAACGAAGCCGTTCCCTCAACTTTGCACCCGCACTCACAACTAAAACGTGTCTCTCACCCAGATATATCGGCATACCACTATCGTAAGATTATGTCTCGGTACTACTCGCTGAGAAGCAACAAGTCAACTCCTCGATCTGCCCCATAAGATCGTGAGCAGTTGCACTCTAATGCATGTTTGCTTGTAGGATGTAAATTACGGTGCTTGATTTTTTGCTTTCTCTAACACTTCCTCGAAGATCTGGCAACACCCAGAATGGGGAGCATGAGCCACATCTTTTTTTGCAGACCACGGTCCTTGCAAAGCATACAACACTTTGCGGAATTACAAGTCTTCGCTTTGTCCCCGTCACATTTATAAGACAAAGTGCTCCTGCCCTGCCCCTTACAAACCCTATATGCATGTATGGCCAGCACTTAAAGCAGCGGGTTAGAACTATCCTTTGCCCCATGGTTTCTATGCTGGAAACCACTGCCTTGGGGCCTAAAATGTCTTTTGGATGAGGTAAATCCTCTCCCATGAGATCATTTGCATTTTCACCTGATTGGAGAGTTCGCCACCCTTTTTCCCGATAAAGAAGTGTCACCCAGCTCGGAGCTAGCCACCTTTTCTTATGGCCATTTTTCCGTATTCGAATTCGATGACGTCTCTCTTTTTGATCGCCAGGATTTTTAGCTTCTACGGTGCCACTCCCTCTTTCACTTCCAGTCGCCTCCGCAGTGAGCGTTTCTACTTTTGCAGTAGGTAACCGTCGTAACTTTGGGCTTCTTGCAAAGGGATTTATATTGAGTCTCCTATTTTACCTACTAGAAGCAGTGGGTGTGGTGTATTGCTGCTCCTTCTAAAAATTTCGGCTATTGCCATTTATGTCGTCGCATTTGTGTTGCTGTTGTTGTTGTCATTTTAATTTCGGTCCTAGCTGTACGCCGCTTTCTTCGCTAGAAAGTGTCGTTGCCTTAAATGATCCCCGTGATTGTCTATGCCAGCAGGGAGGTCACGCATAGGTTACCACAAATCCACAAATCCGCTACTCAGAAATCTATCTCATCTGAACCTGCACTGCCAACTTAATGGGGCGATAGCTTTTAACGTACTTGCAGCTCTGCCAAGGTCATCATCGGGACCATGCCAGCTGTTACATTAACCTAAAAGACGTTTCCTCGAGATATCGCTCTCGTGTACTAAGGTAACAATATGTCACAGCTGTCAGCCCATGTGCAAACTATTCCGAATCGTTTGCCAAATCATAAGTCAATGCCATGCCAGGTGTTCGTCGTTGTCGCTGCACACGTTAGCTCACCACATGGTAGACTAGTGCTTATCCCGGGCTGTCAACTGCGGGATGTGAATCGACTTGGTTCGGAATAACAAACTCGTTGCCAGGAACTTTCCCTCTCTATCCAAAACCCGTTTAACCCTGCAACTTGAAATGTTGTTGTTGTTCCAGGAAAGCAGTGCTGATTGTTTTCCGATGTCATGGCCACCAAGATTTACACTTGCGTGTGTCCGACACGCAGGTTTCTAACTCCGCAACAACACTCTACCCTCAGCTGAAGCGAAATGAGTTTCAGTGAAGAATCAGGCGCACGGTTCCGTCAACGCGGCTGCCGTAAGTCAAAACGGATTCGTCGCGTACCTCTCGCTATGATCGCGATTTCTTGCTGGACGAAGGGCTTCAGTCGAGCCAAGGAGACCCGTTTAACCGTGCCCCCGACGTTAAGGCTATAATGATTCCGACCTCGGTCGAGGACTTCAAAGGGCTCCTAATAAGGTGGCTGCAATGGCTTCCGGGAAGCGTCCGTCATAATTAGGACATGCGTGCTGGATTCAAGATCGCTGGGCACGTCAGCCACGGTTTCCGCGTGGTTGCCGAGTGGAGGCGACATCAGCTTTGACATTGCATCCTTGAGCAGATGTAACAGTTTTCTATTGTTAAGTCCTGATCTGATGCCGAGAATAGGGTCGCTAGAGAGTCTCAAGTTCTCCCCGTATACCAGCTCCGCAGGTCTTGCAGTATCTCGCTTGGCTGTCCGAAGGCCAGATAGAACGAGTGGTGGGACCTGCAACCAAGAAGGGTCGTCTTGGGCCATTATAGCGGCCTTCTGCGTCCTTTGCCACCTTTCAAATATCCTATTCGGCTGCGATTGGTAAGTGGTTGTCCGGTGGCGTTTAAAGCCGAGGAATTTTCTCAACTCTGAGAAAAATTTTGTATTGCTAGGAAGAAATTAAGGGGAGTTTTCAGGTAAATTCATAAAACATAGTAATATGCAATTATTAACTTTATTTGAGCAAATATCGGATTGGAATATATTTTTAGGACAAGATTTTATATACATAGAAGCATGACTGTGATTTTTTTCAGATTTTTCAATTAGATAGGTTCTGAGAACGACACCTGTATGACTTTTCGAGGCATATATATTTTGAGCTCTCACGCTTCTATGTTTCACTCAATATCAGAAATAAGATCAACTTCGAAAAGTACTTTCATTTGATATCCAACATGACCATATTCTGTAAAAAAAAATATTACCCCCCCTTTTACATGTAAACCCCCCTTAAACTCAGCACAAAATGGTGTCACTACGGCGCCCTGTAAAAGGATTTACAGACCACGTATTCTCATTAAACTTCGTGACAATAGCCTCTGCGTTTTCCGAATAAATCGGGTGTGACAGAGAGACAGACATCGAACCGATTTTAATAAAATTTTGTTTCACACAAAAACTTAAAAGAAGAGAGTAGGGAAGGATTGGGAACGGCCAGCCAGATGAGCACACAGAGAAGTAGCTACAGTTAGGATTCCTGATAATCCGTCAAAGTATTTCCTGTACAGAGGTTAGGACCTAACTCAGAGAAATATCTACAAAGGGACGGAGAAATTTGATAATAATCCTTTCATACTTTGACAGAAAAGTTTAAGACAAATATACTATTAATTCGTACTTGCTGGTGAATATGTGGGTTCTTCGTGATTGGTATGGTTAATATGTTTTAAAGAAAGCCCCAAGTGACTAAAAACAAGGCTGGGTAACGGTGTCGAAATCATGGAGACGTAATCTTAAAGGAAACTCTTAAACGTGCGGCCATCCTGGATTCACACACGTAAAACTCCCCGGAAACAAGCAAGTTCGAAAAAGAATAAATAAGCCAACTGGATGCAGAAACCTACTTTGCTGGCGAAGCGACTTGCCGCTGCGAGCCAGTGGTCTACGTAGAAGAGGAACTCAGTATAATGGCAGGTGAAGGGGCGCTTCAATCTATAACCCCGTCAAAATCGTGCTCTATGAATTAAGTAGAGATACTGAAACAGCTTTATTTGAAAAGTCAGTAAGAATCGACATCAGCACCAAAGCCGCAGCAGAAACGGTCAGAACAAACGCTGTAGCCCAATGAAGTACAGGAATTTAACGCTGGAACAGATTGATTTCGGCTCTTTGCAAATAACATAATATATGTCAAAGACGGACGAAGATGCTGAAACTACAAAGCTGCACATTTAATAGAATCGAACAAAGGTCAGATGTAGTTCAAGTTCAGCATGTCTAGCCATTTTGAAGGTACCTTTCATTGCCGCTGATTTCCGACTATTATAATATCCAATTTTGAATGGCAGCTATTTCTCAGGGTGCTCCAGGAATTAAATGGTTTTATGAAGTTGATACTATCGAAAATTACCTGTATTTAGATTGTTCTCGAGAATTCAAGTGGATTTGACACTATCCTCGGTCTTAATTAAAAGTCCTTTACTACAACATCCTAAATGAACGCTCCAAATACTTAGAATAATGAAAAGCGTGGCGCATAAGCGTACCCATTAAAGTAAGCTACGTCATATAACTTTGTGTAGTTGGTCGTTAATGTTTGTTTTTCTTTCCTCCCACGGCACTATCACGAATCATAGTATAAACTAAAGCTTCCATAAGCAAAATTCATTATGAAGAAATAAACAAACGATTTTAACGCATTTTCACAAGAGAAAAACTAAAGCTCAACTTACTTTCATTTTTCTTTATTCGTATCAAGTTGCTCGCCTAAACGTGTCATCGAAGTCTTTCGTTTTTCATGTGATTTATTCAGTGTGATAACTTTCTACGTGCTCTTATAATATTTAAAAGCAAGCCTATACTCAGGCGGTGAAAACTTACTCACAAAGCTAACGGTTTCTTACTAAGCACACACACTTAACATACATATATCTACATCGAAGCTCACCTTAATTAATTGCTTTAAACTTAGCCGCAAAACTTTTCACCTGCATAACTTCATTAAATCATTGATCTCGGATTGTTGAATGTTTTTGGTTCGAAGCAATAGGTCAGAGTGTGACTGTACCATTCGTGAATGCATGTGCACCTTGCATCCTCCGTTAGATAGAAGGAAGTTATTGATAAGAATTCAGACCTTGGAGTCACCACTTTGCATAAGTTACATTGGAATGTTTTTTGATGCTTTTAACGGAACCTTCTTCAGTAGGTAAACTGTAGCAAATATCATCGTTCGAAAACGCGATAAATCAAAATATTGTATCTGTCGTCGTAAATATGTAGCCTGCTGCCGCCAAGGATGGAGGCTAAATGGATGTTTAACTTAACCGTAAGTTATTGAAAGATGGGATACTTTTACAGGGATACCCTTTTCATAAGTTAATTATGTTTTGTGCCCGTCCCCCTGTTTCGCTCAGAGCTGGGACATAAAGACTGAATTATGTCCTGAATCATTTTGTGCTTTCTCTTTCGTAGATGAATGTAAGAAAACACCTTTTGCCTGAAATCTTCAATCGCATTTCCAATTTAGATAATTCCAGGACAAGTCCCCATTTTTCCTGATTTTCTTTATAGGGTTAACACACATCAATATGCAATAATACTTTAGTTGCCATGTTGTCTCTCGACCGGTGACCTCATGCTTGTTATGCAATGAATTGCATTTTAAGAAAGGTCGAACGAGCCTCAGCAGCCAGAACAGTAACAAAATTTTGCAAATCACGAAAATCTCAATCTCACCTGGTGGCTCACTGCGTCTCATCGTCATGTAACGGAGCCAACAGCTGATCGTTGGCTGAGGTTTTTAATTTATTATGAATTTCGAATTTTATGGATGCAATTTTCGATTTTGTTTTAGTGCTTTTTCTGATATTTTTGTTGGGTTTTCTTTGCTTTTGTTCAGCCTGAAAGTATATGAGTGGAGTCGTCAGTGGTAGGTGGATTTGAAATATTTGAAAATTTATTACACAATGGACATAATAAAATGTTGTAACTGTTCAAATGATGGGTTACGAGTATATAGATATAATTATATTATATAATATACTTGATTTATATTTGATCATGGTAGGCAGTTTAGTCAAATTCTCCGAATAGCAAACGTATGTTGAGGAAGGAGGAAAATAAGAAGTCAGACCTGTTGCGTCGTCTTTTCCTAAAATGCTGTCCTATTTTTTCCAGGCGGAGGATTCCTATATTATATCGAAAAGATGTATAAGCATATTAATGGTATGTATTGTATTATGTATGTATTAAAACTCGTATCAACTCATGTTTCATCATCGAATATAATATTGGATTGGCCTAAACATCATCCTAAGTTGATTTTTCAACCGTGTGGGCAAAGCTAAAAAAATATATATGTTTACTATTCACCCCTAGGTGGGGTATAGTGCGTCAACCACACCAACATGTCATCGTTCGCGGTTACCTGAAATGCCCTTCAGCACCCATCATGACATTCCGAGACGCTCGCAGTTCTCCTCTACTGTTCTGCGACAAGTGCCCTTGGAGCGACCAGAGCTAGATCGACAGTGGGGAAAAAAGCAACCCAATCTAGAGAAAGATGTGCCCCAAAGAAGTACATCACTCCCGTAAACGCGCGTTAGTAACGCACGGAAAAAACCTCATAGATTGGGCATTCATCAGCTCACTATAGGAAGGCTGCACCTGGCCGAGAGATATCGTAACAACTAGTGCTGGATCCATTTGGGAGAAACTCAAAGATTTTTCGATCTACCTCGACGCCAATGCCGATGAAATTGGAAGTCAGAGGAGCTCTCGGAAAACTATCAAATTCAGTGTCATGGACGAAAAAATATCATTAAAAAGCAAACGTCACCAAGGCGATATAAGTGACCACTCCTCAAAACCCGAATCGCGGTAAACTTGGAAGTAGGAATATAAAGGAGTGAGCAATTCATTCGGACCCTCTTCGCATGATACAAGGCGACGAGGGGTCTCACCGAAAAAGAAAACGCCGAACAAGATGGTACTGACATTTTGTTTCCGAGGAGTAGTGACCCGAAAGC
Source organism: Hermetia illucens (assembly GCF_905115235.1). Lineage (NCBI taxonomy): Eukaryota > Metazoa > Arthropoda > Insecta > Diptera > Stratiomyidae > Hermetia > Hermetia illucens. The sequence goes on from NC_051849.1 coordinate 28,933,466, forward strand.
GTCAACTTTCGATTATAAATACGCCTTGAATCGTACCAGTCATAATTTAGTGCGAAATAAACTTCTCCGTTAAAGTTATATAACGGGCTTTTGTTCAGCGTTACATAATTCAGAGGTACGGATCGACGGAAATAGTGTGTGTAATTCGCACGGAAGATGTGATTTCGTAAGTCTCGAGGTTTCAAGTAAAGGTGGCTTAGGAGGTCCCACGTTTCTGCGTAAACCAGTCCGACTACGGAAGTCTCGGTATCCAAGTGGATATCTACGAAAAATCAAGTACATAACAATATGTACCAAAGCGCTGGCAAGATTGTTTGAACCTAGCTAGGAGATGCCCAGGAATCATACTGGATTATCAGTCTATTGAATTTAAGATGGTTGACAGATCACTGTATGCTAAACTCGAGTCAAAGGAAGCTGTGGTCATATCCAGCACCTTTGCACGGCAGAAGAATATTTGATGACAAGTTTTTAACTTCTTGAAGTATTGTGACAGAAGCGCATCTTTGCTTAATATCTACATTTTCTGTAAGATCCTATTGAGGAAGATATACGAACCAACTGGGAAAAAGTATGTTCCACGTTTTTTGGCACACGGATGCTCAAAGACTTTCAAAAATTGGGACGGACGGGTGGACATCAGTTACTCTCTGACGTCTTTGTTTGGATAAAGCCATATCTGCTGGTGAATATTGTACCGAAAGTAGCAACCAAACAATCTGTATACATATCAAAGGTAAATCTTATCTCACGAACGGTTCACACGAAATGTCGTGACAACTTGCACTTCCTTCCTGATTAGACTGTAAAGACGTTGAGGGGGACACATTGCTTTGGTTTCTTTTTGTACTTTACGTCGCAAAACAAATAACGATGGTCGGTTTTAAAGATTATGTGGCTGCATTTGTCGCCACACAACACCCTGGTCGGAGCAAAAGTCTACCCTACGAGCTCAGTAAAAACGAACAAGTCCCAGCTGAAAAGAACTTGTTTAACTTTGATGGAAGAAGATGCATAAATCGTTCTAATCTTGAACCGCAGAAAGGAGGACACTATCAAGGCAGAAGTCAATCGACTCATCTCGGAGTCAGCTTTGAAATAAATTTAAATTTCAAATGGTGTACAGAATATGTTTGCAGAAAGGCAACCAATATGTAAGTAAAATATTGCCGCAAAATATTGGCGTTCCAAATGAGCAGAGACGTTTACAAGCTCGAAGAACCGATGGAAATAAATTCGGGTTCCAGTATGTAAAGTGGTGGTGCGAACCGCTTTCCTTACGGAGGGAATGCATTTTTTTTCGGCAGGAATCGTGTAGCGATTAAAGAACCAAACCAAGGGCAAAGTCGCGCGAACACTAGCAATGCAAAACAGGGAGCCTGCAAGGACCGACGAATTCATAAACTCACCCTTAAAATTGAGCGAATAAGTCGGGCCATAGGCAAACTAACTATAGTTACGCATTTCCTTACAGAACACTGGTATATTCAGAACCAGCACTGCGAAGTGTGGCAACCTCGGAAATGTGAGGGACCCTTTTAGATACTTCAGCCATTAATAAAAAATTTCACGTGCCAATGCGTAGCTCCGCAGTTGGAAAGAGGAAGCTCAGCGCTTCTGGTATGAAAGGTTTTGTTGACTATTAATGTAAGAATATAAGCTCACAGTGTATATACGCTGAATATACCTGATAATATACTATTATTCCTTTTATTCCAACAGATACCGTAACAGAGAGTATTCTGAGGTCTGAATACCACATGCAAGGACCACCATGACTTTTTTCAGATTATTCGAGTGGGCAGTTTCTAAGAACGGGTCCCTGAGGTAATCGTTCCTTTTTGGACCTCCGCACTCCTTCCTTTGCAAAGAATGTCACTTGGTATTCCACATGGCTATATTCAGAGAAAAAAATGTTGCACTCCTCATCTAGGTATATGAAGACCCCCTGAGGTTTAACGTGCAGCAATATAATTCACCGCATGCTTGCCGTTGCACAACCACCTTCCCATCAAATTTCGTGTCGATTGGTACAGTCAGAAAAGTGTATGTGACAGACAGACAGACATATAATGAACCGATTTTAATAAGTGACACCTCACAAAGTTGTGACGCAACGGATGCGAAGTTTAAGGAGTTTGGATATTAGGAAAGAGTCAGAATCCCAAAAGCGCGCCTAATGAGTTCCTAAGGCGAAGGAAATATTGCGGACGTGCTAACGCTTGCCAATGGGACACTTCACTAGAGCTTCAATATTTTCGGACGGAACGGTCAATTTATTTATTTATTTATTTATTCAACGGACAATAAACAGAAAAAAATTTCAATTACATAGTGCCCTCCGAAATAGGAAAAATCAAAGTTTACATTTAAAACTAAAGTGCGAAAAGGAGTCGACGTGAACAAGCTGTAGTGCATTATAACTGCGACATAGTCTCGGGATCGGGGAATGGAAGCAGACTTCGAGCAGAGGCGGAGCAGTCGATGAGGCCGGTAGAGAACTTGAAGAAGGTGCAAAGATCGAAGAAGATTCTACGTTGTTGGAGGTAAGGGAGACGAAAGGTTCGGAAGCGGGCGTACACGGAGAGGTTCATCTTAAAGAAGAGCGAGCGGGTGAATTTGCGTTGTATCTTCTCTAGGGCAAGATAGTCACAATTACGGAAAGGAAACCAAAACACGAAACAATACTCAACGATACTTCTCACGAGGGAATTAAAAAGCATTACGGAAGGTTGGACCGAGGTGAAATCAGTACAGAAATGTAGTATGAAACCTGAAATTTTGGAAGCGCGGTTGGTGATATCGAAGTAGTGGCTGTCAAAACGAAGTTTATCGTCGAAGGTTACGCCCAGGTCGAAGATAGAATTCAGATAAAACAGAGAGCAACCACCAAGAGAGTAGGAAAATGGCCTGGGAAAGGTTTTAAGCTAGTAACACATCGACACATGTTGACATTAAGAGCCAACTTATTAACTATGCACCAATAGATCAATGTATCCCGATTTCTTTGCAGGGAAGCGCAATCCATTGCAGACGAAACAGAGGAAAACAGCTTGATGTCATATAATAAGCAAGGACAAGTGAAGACAGAGGAGAGGTCGTTAATAAAGAATAAAAATAAAAGTGGTCCTTGAATGGATCCTTGTGGCACACCAGAGGAAAGGGAAAAAGGGCTAGAAGTGCCACCATCAAATTAAACGCTACAGGATTGGAAGAAGAGGTAAGAGGCAAACTATGTAATAAATGATGGGGGAAGGCTGAGAGAGGCGAGTTTGGATAATGGTATCTCGTGGTTAACGGAATCGAAGGCCTTGGAAAAGTCCGTGTAAATTACGTAGAGTTCCTGCGAGAGCTGAGGCATTTGGTCACAAAGTTGGTAACACCTAGAAGATTGCTAGCAGTGGATCGACGTTTTATGAAGCCATCCTGCTCCTTAGCTATAAGGTGTTCGAAGTAGGTGGTCAACCAGTCATTGACGTACCTCACGAGGGTCTTGAAGCAGGACAAGAGGAGCGAAATAGGATTCTCAGCAAGATTATGGTCACCGCCTTTTTGTAAGGGAAAAATAGTGGTTTCTTTCCATAGGCTAGGTAAATGACACTCTTCGGGGTTCTTATTGACAATAATGCATAGAGGAAGGAAAATGAGCTTAGAGGTTTTAATCGGGAAGAGGTTGGAAAGACCATCGAGACCGGGTCCGACATTGGCATCAAGGTTGTCAATGAGGTACTCTAAAGAGGGAGTAAGGAGCGGAATGTCAGTAGAGTCGGAGGAAACTGTATTCAGCAGGAGGGGAGAGGACGACGAGGGAGAGGAGTTATGCACCGAAAAGAAGTAACTGCAAAGTAAATCACAGCAAAGTTTAGGAGATGTAGCAATGGACCCAAAAGATTTAATGAAAGTGGGAGGGGACTGGGAGGTATTGCGGGCCCTACGGATGTAGGACCAGAAATGGCCACGCGCCAATTCGACTTCAACACTGCCCATATAATCCTTCCTTGACTTAGTTACCAGCGACTTAACTGAAGTTCGCAGAGCGCTGAAATGATCAAAGTCTGTACGGCTTCCGGTTGATAAAAACTTTTTCTTTGCAATTTGCTTTCAGTGGTGAACCAAAATTGGTGGGAGCTCAGGGGTTTGGGAGAGGAAGGAACGTAACTAGGAAAGAGGACAAACAGAATGGAATAAAAGGAGAGGAGGGTTCGGTGGCAGGTTAATGGTGAAAAAATGGGAGCCCAGTTGAGTGACGCCAAAGCTAAGTTCAAACCGTCAAAGTTGCCCTTACGAAAGTTAAGCTTACAGGGCTTGCGCATAGTATGGGAGTTGAGGGGAGGCAATTGTAGCCCGAAGTCAAGAGCAGGATGATGGGCATTAGGAGCAACATAGCATAGGTTAGCCACGTTGGAGAGCCGATGGAATTACAGCCAAATTGGTTAAATATGGAGGCGACCAGTTACACCAAGTGGTTCATCAACTTGTGCTCAAGGTATGGGACAGCGAATCAATGCCTGACGATTGGCAGCGAGGCATAATCTGTCTCATACATAAAAAGGGAGATATCACACAGTGCAGCAATTATAGAGGTATCACGTTGCTGAGTACCATCTATAAGATATTCTCCACTATCTTGCTAGGCCGGATAGCCCCATACGCCCAGAACATCATTGGCCCATACCAAAGAGGCTTCACTCCAGGCAAATCAGCAACAGATCAGATTTTCTCTCTGCGGCAGGCGAAGGAAAAACTGTTGGAATATGGACAACAGTTGCACCATCTGTTCATCGACTTTAAAGCCGCCTATGATCGCATAGCCAGGGTAAGACTGTACACGGCCATGAGAGAATTCGGTATCCCGACGAAATTAATAAGACTGACTAGGCTGACCCTGACCAATGTGCGAGGCCAGATAAAAGCAGCAGGATCACTCTCAAGACCATTCGACATCAACAACGGTCTACGACAAGGGGATGCGCTATCATGCGTCCTCTTTAACCTGGCCCTCGAGAAGGTGATCCGTGATGCTGAGGTGAATGCAAGAAGTACGATCCTCTTCAAGTCCACCCAACTACTGGCCTATGCTGACGATATCGACATCATGGGAAGAACCACCCGAGACGTTCAAACTGCCTTCATCCAGATCGAGCAGGCGGCGCGAGATCTTGGGCTGCACATCAATGAAGGCAAGACAAAATACATGGTGGCAACGTCAGCACCGAAGACGAATCAACCAACAACATCAAACCGCACTGGTCAAACACAAGCACGAACAAGAATAAGGATAGGGGAATACAACTTTGAGACCGTTGACAATTTCTCCTATCTAGGGTCGAAAATCACAACCGATAACAACTACGATGATGAAATCCGCGCACGGTTGTTGTCAGCCAACAGAGCCTACTTCAGCTTACAAAGACTGTTCCGCTCGAAACGTCTCACCATAGGGTCAAAGCTCTTACTGTATAAGACTATGATCTTGCCAGTCCTCATGTATTCCTCGGAAACTTGGGTTCTTAGCAAGAAAAATTGCGAACTCTTGGCCGCATTCGAGAGAAGAATCCTCCGAAGAATTTTTGGCTCCCTACATGAGGATGGACGATTCCGTAGCCTACACAATGACGAAATCTATGAGCGATACCATGACCGTCCGGTTGTGGATAAAATCCGGCTCAATAGGTTACGGTGGGCGGGTCACTTAATCCGTATGGATGAAGATGATCCCACCCGGAAAGTCTATAAGGGCAATATCTATGGTAGGAAAAGAAGACGAGGCAGACCCTGCCTAAGATGGAGCGATGGCGTAGGCCAGGACGCCAGACAGCTTTTAGGGATATCGAATTGGTGGACCTCGGCGCAAAACCGGGATGTCTGGAGTTCCTTATTAAGGCACGCCTAGACCGGATACCGGTTGTTGCGCCGTTGATGATGATGATGATGGAGAGGACTAGATCGATAGTGCAATTTAGATGATTTGTGGTGCAGTTGAACTCAAGAGCAACACAGGTGTTCATGAAAGTGAAAGGAGAAACGGATGCGAGGAATAATTGGGAACTTGTGGTGGGGCGGGAATATTAGGCCAGGAGAGCAAAGGGAGATGAAAGTCACCACAGACAATAAAGGGAAGAGAGGGGAAAGCTACAGTAAGAACTTCTGAAAGACCGTCGAAGAATTCATCGTACAGATAGGAGGGACTGAGCCAAGGGAGGGAAAACACGTAAGGTGATACAATCATGGTAGGTAGAAGATGAAGAGAAGATGATGGTTTCGGCCCGCGGGGGGAATTTAACCGCGATCAAGGCACCTCCACCAGCTCACTTACCTAAAGCTACGCAATCTCTGTTGCAGCGAAAAACAGAGAGGCCCTCGAAGAGCTCAGTGCTTAAAATCCTATCATCAGAGATGATCAGGCTGAGATGGTGTTGGAAAGCTAGGGCAAAAAGGTTGAAACACGACAGCTTGACACTACTTGACAAGTTGTTTATGCTGGTCGGTGAGGTAGATGGGCGACACGGAAATTTGTTCGTAATTTATTCTACTGGTAAGGCTTAATGAATACTCCTTGCGGCCAAAAGAACGGTTGGGCGATGGCACAAAATCATGTGGATACGCCATTTTGAATAATGCAATTACGCGATGGGGGGGCCATCCTTTGTCAGTTTCTCGCACGAAAAAGACGGCGGAGATAAACCAGCTTTACTTCTGATGTTATTAAGAAGTTCATCAGAAGAACTAGAATAGGTAAGTCTGACATGCAGCAGAGTGCCCCCCGAGTGCGTGGGAGAGGAGCCTGGAATTTAGCCATTTTTTTCGGGTTGTCGGGATAGCTTTGCCCTCTTGGTCGGCTTCGAACAACTCGGGTGGTCTTTTGACCATCTACAATCACACAAGTCATTACAAATCACCCTTTGAGACGTCCACTAATCGGTTTTGTTATGATAATCCTATGAAAGAAAATCGATTCCGGCTCCAAACTTCATTTTGGTATGAGGTAGAGAGACAACAACTTCTTATCTTTGTTCCTCACTGGGCTCCAAGTGCACTTGAATTTGTTCTTCAAATCTTGGGTTACACACTGTTTCCCTGGAAGGAAAGGTTCTTAAGGCTCATCTTTCCATGTCACCTTTTAGAGGAGAGTTTTATATCCTTTTCTTCAAATTTTACAGCAAGAGGTTGTCTTTCCTTGTGTTAGTTTTTGAACTTATCGCCTCGAAGAAGGTTGCCTTCCAAAAGTCTCTTTATACACTGATTGTAACTGAAAGGTAGGGAACTTCAGTGCCCTACCTTTGTGTGAAACGGCTACCTCTTTGTTTAATTATTTGAAAATTTCAATATAGTTTCTTCTGCGTCATGATGTTGCGTCAAGCGAAATGAAACTTTGGTGATTGGCCCAAGTTCTGACACTCCATCTTCAGTATTTCATCCTCACTTTGTTCTCGGACTCCAAACGGGGAAGACTGAATTCTCGTGATCCCCTTTTGATTTGATATAGTCATGGTCTCTACGACGGAGAGCAACTCGACTGATGTTTCTCCGTTTGACAATACATGGCATGCGTGAGATTTTTAACACCCAAGTGTGATCAAATTTTGTGATTTGAGATAAAAGGTAAAGATTTTGACTACCTGTGAATTCTATAAGTTGAGTGCTTGTGGAGTCGAACATGTGCAAATGATTGCTAATTTTGACCTTTTGATAATTATTTTAGTAATTTGTAGATGGACTTAACACTTGTAACTTTTACGAACTTGACGACATATTCCAAGCTGACTGTATGTATGAATATAAGGAACTGGACGCCCAATCAATTAAGTCATTACAGTTTTCAAGCGGAAACCATTGTGTTCTTTCAGTGCTCCATATTTTGCAATTATAGTGATATCACAAATGAACAATGAATTTTGATTTTCAACTTATTTTATTTATGAGGTGTGTTCGGAAGTAGTCACATATTATAACTGCCCACTAATCATACTTCACATATTTTATGGATATGTTCTATCTTCAGTGTCACTGCCAAATAACCATGGACGAGTTAACCTGACACGCTCCATTTTTCACTTTCTTTAAAAATAAACTCTAAGAAATTATTGAACCGTTACCCAACCAAACATTCAGCAAAACAATCTTAAAATTACATCTGCATCAAGCTAAGAAAGTGTCAAGGTGAATTGATCGCAAATCTGCTCGCACCTTGAAGAAATCTGAATATTAAATCTTTACAAAGCATTAAAAGGTAAATTACAAATAACAAATTGTTCTCGGATGATTTGTGCACCATCAGATCGAGTCGAGATTTCCGCGTTCCACTGAAATTTCGAGTTGTTCAGTTACAGGTTATACTGTATCTTTTGAAACGATATACTGTTACATACGGGGGACTTTAAGAAAAGATTAAAAGGATCCATTCAACAAATTTATGTTCGTTTTTAGATTTCATAAATTTTCGGAGCATGTATGCAAAATGTTTGAAAAGTATTGAGAGTCTGGAGGAATCAAAGGTGCGAATGTAAGGAGTGCGTTGACAAATTAACCAGTGAGCCAGGTGGAAGTGGTTCTGTGGTTGTTTTTAAGGTTTTGTGTAAAACAAAACCTTATTAAAATCGAATGTCTGTCTGTCTATCTGGGCGTCTGCCACACGCACTTTTCACCAAAACGGCTAAACCGATCCGAACGAAATTTGGTGAACAGATGGGAACTATGAAATCCCACGCATGCAGCGAGTAGCATAAATTTAGGTGGAATTTAAAGGCGGACTCCCCATACATGCAAAGGGGGGATTCAAAAATTGTTTTCCCCGGATATAGTCGTGTAGGGTATCAAATGAAAGGTATCAATTCGTACTTTCCGAAACTGATATTAGTTTTAGCGTTAATTGCAAAGTGCGTGAGTAAGGAGTCAAAATGTACGCACTTAAAGTGAGACAGGACTCATTTTCGAAAACTACCCAACCTGAAAATCCGAAAAAAATCAGGGTGGTGCGCTTAGATGAAATCTAGGCCTCAAAATATGTCTCATTTCGATATCTGCTCAAATAAACTTGCTAATAGTATATTACTAACTTTTAGAAATTTACTGTAAAACCCCCCATAAATTCATCCTAGGACTTCCACTAGCAACACCAGCATAGAGGATAATATTTCCTATACACATGCTAAATTTGATTTCATGGAAATCTGGCCATTAACGCCAAAGTTATAGCAGTTCAAACTTAGCAATTTCGCGCGAATTAATTGCTTCCAAAGCCATGCAATAATTAACGGGAATAATTGACATTCGAGTGAAATATTAAAATTCCATTCAAGAAGAATTTAATTCTCCCCAGCCCGTTTTAAGGTTTTGTTTGTAAAACAAAACTTTATTAAAATCGGTTCAATGTCTGTCTTTTTTTTTCCATCGTTGGAAGGTGGAAAGGTTCAAAACCTACTGCCAAACAGTTATGTGAGACTTCTACTCACTAAAATCACCTCTTTCTTCTTCCACTCTCTCCACAGGACTGCTATGAGCATTGCATCATGGGGCTGGATTAGTTCTTAACTGCGGCGCATTATTGTTCGCTCCCTTTCTTGCTTTCTTCGCAGTTCTGCATGCCTTAGCTGTTCATGAATCATTTTCAGCTCAATTACCACTTGATTCCAAGCCTCCGTTGATTCCAACATAAACCCCACTACATTTCCAGGTGTTAAGCGCCTGTCTGCGATCGCCTTCAGCCTAGTTCGGTGTGCTGTAAACCTTGGGCACTCAAACACAACATGCTCCGCATTCACAGCCAAGTTACCACATATAGGGCACCATGGTGACTCGTCGTGTTCAAATCGATAAAGATAAACCCGATAACCTCCATGTCCACTTAAAAACTCTGTTAGCTCGTTGCTTAGTTCCCCGTGATTCCTTTCCATCCATCTTCGAATGTGTGGAATGATACGGTAGGTCCAACGGCCAGTTTGTGCCTCGTTCCATGTCTTTTGCCATTTTGCGATGGATTCTCACCGTGCTAGTTGACGTCGAAGTATAGTACAATAGTCTCACCGATGGCATACATACTGTCGTAGAGACGCCGACCTTCATCCGCCAAAATGTCTATGGGGATTGTCCCTGCCAGCACATATGCTGTTTCTCCTGATGTTGTTCGATAAGGACTGCATATCCGGAGTGCACTTAGTCGATATGCCATTCCTAGTTGTCCGCAGTTTGATTTGTTTTCCAGAACGGTTGCCCAAACTGGAGCTGCGTAGAGTAGCGCGGAACTAACTACCCTTGAAATAAGCCAACGTCGACTTTGTCTTGGTCCACCAATGTTCGGTAGTATCCTCGAGATCGTTACAGCGATGGAAGATGCTTTAGTTGCAGCGCACTCAATGTGTTTTTTAAAGTTGAGTATTTTGTCAATCATTACTCCCAAATATTTAAGCGACTCTTGGGAGTAAATTGCTTTTTTACGGTCGTGTCTTTCCTTCTTTTGCTGATTAGCACTAGTTCCGTTTTATGTTCAGCAAGTGATAGACCGGACTTTTTCAACCAGGAATTGATCTCCCATATCGCTTCATTTGCATAGATTTCGATCTCGTCTAAGCATTTTGCCACTATTGTTACCCCGATATCGTCCGCAAAGCCAATAGTTGTCACGCTGTTAGGAAGGCGTAGCATCAGCACTCCGTTGTACATAATTAACCAGAGTAAGGGACCTAAGACAGACCCCTGTGATACGCCGCACGTCATTGGGAATAATTTCTCTCCATCGTCCGAGTCGCAATATAATCTTCTTCCAAGAAGAAATGCCACAACGATGCGTACAACGTACTTTGGAACCTTTAGTTTAGTTAGAGCCTCTACGATTTTCGTCCACTTTGCAGTATTGAAAGCATTTGTCAGTGTCACCACTGCGCAGCATTTGTCATCTTGTATTGCAGCGCGAGCCAGGCCAGTCACCATGCTGATTGCATCGATGGTTGATCTCCCCTTACGAAACCCGAATTGCTTGTCGGATAGGCCTCCTTCCTTTTCCGCAACAGCGAGCAACCTGTTGTATAATACTCGTTCAAATAGTTTACCAATGGTATTGACCAAACATATCGGTCGATATGAGGAGGGGTCTCCCAATGGTTTACCTGGCTTCGGAATAAGTATCAACTTTTGTAGCTTCCATTGCTCGGGGAATTCTCCTTCTCTAAGGCATGCCGTAAAAACTTTGGCAAACATACCTGGTGCTGACCTGGCTGCCACTTTCAGGGCGATATTCGGGATTCCATCTGGTCCTGGGGTCTTATTTTCAGCGAATTTCCTTGCTGCATCAAAAATTTCCTCTTCTACCACTTCAGGAATTTCGTCGGGGTTTACATGCACTTTAGGCAGGTTTGTGTAGTTCACATCCTCTGGGAAGAGAGTGTCCACTATGTTTTGTAGTAATTTTGGACAGGTAATCGGTGGGGAGCGCTTGCCTTTCAGTGATGACATTACAGACCTGTAGGCGCCACCCCTTGGATCAGAATCAGCTTCGGTACACATCCGCTTGAAATGTTCGGATTTGCTCTTCGCGATAGCTACTTGCATTTTTTCCCTCGCATTCTTGTATTGCATGTGCAGCTCAACGAATTCAGTTTGATTTCTTCTGCGCTGGGAGCATCTCCTAGCTCTGAGGCAGTTTTTCCGACATTCCTCAATTTCTGAATTTCATCACAAATTGGGATTTCGTCTTCGGAAAGCGCTACGCCGTGGCATAGAGGCATCGCATACCCGCTGCAATTTTTCCGCGGCCTGTAAAGCTTTTTCTTGTGCGCTTCCCGATACTAATGTGTCATCTAGAAGACCTCCTTGAACATTTCTTCATCGAATTTGTTAGTAACCCAGCTCATCGTTATTCTTTTTGGTGGCTTCATGTAATTGCTACGCGAGGTTTGGAAGACAATAGCCTGATGATCGCTGTGTGTGTACTCTTCGCTAACATGCCACTGTAAGTCTTTGATAAGGGTGTCACTGACGAAAGTGAGGTCTACTACCGATTGTAATTCTCCCCTCCGGTATGTGTTGGCTCCCCCAGAGTTCACAAGTACGACATTTAGACGCGAGAATGCCTCTAGCAGTATTTGCCCCCTTGCATTTGTTTTTCTGCTTCCCCATTCTTCTGCCCATGAGTTGAAATCACCGGCAATTATTTTGGGATTATAGCGCCTGGCATCCAAAGATAGTTTCTCAAGCAACAAAGTGAATTCCTCCAGCGTGAGGCTCGGGGCTGCGTAACAACTATAGATGTATATACCTTCTATTTTGGCACGTGTAAATCCGTTCTCTGGATGTTTTTTTACATCTTCTATAGCACGACTTCCGCAGCTCCATATCGCGGCTTTGCTGTTTTTGTCAGCTACCCATACTCCCCTATGAAGATTTTCATATTGTTCGCATATAATAGCTACGTCGACATTATTTTCAAACACGCTCTAGGAGAGCAGGTCTTGGGCCGCTCGACAGTGGTTTAGATTTAGTTGCATAAACTTCATTTGTGCTTATTTATGAACGCCTTTCTGAATACTGGGCAATTACTGCTTCCTGCAATGTGGGCGCTGTCGCTATTTTTCATTTCGACACAGAACACGCATTTGGGCTTTCCGTTGCAATCCCTCGCAAAATGGCCTTGCTCTCCGCACTTGCGGCACAGACTAGATGTCTTATGAGCTGGTACAGGCTTTCGCAATGTGGCCGAACTGCCAGCAATTAAAACATTTATGCACCTGACTTTGCTCTCGTATCCGGCAAACCACTCATCCGATACGAACTTTACCTGCTGCTATCGCCTTTTTTGCTGCTTCGACAGGAAGACTTATCGACGCTATCTGTGTATCCCCGTACGCCTTCCTAAGCCGTAGCACGTTGGCCTCGCTCACTGACTGTAGTCCTAATTGAGATTGTCAGGCTTCACAGATCTCCCACTTCGTGACGATTTCATCCAAGTCCTTACATTCTATCACCACTGACTCTCTGCTCATTTTGATTGCCGCAGCCTCACCTAGTGCCACTTCTTTTTTTTTTCGTAGGTTTTCGCCTACATCTTCACCCGCTTTAAGCTCCAGCAACAGATCACCTTCCTGCGTACGTCTGATACGCGTAACACCACTTAGTTCAGTCAGGAAGGTGTCTGCTTTTACTTTACGGAAAATCTCCGCGTACGTCAGCTCGCTAGTTTTTGTTATGATCAGCGCGTCTGGCCTGGCTCTCCTTTGCAACCGTTTCTTACCTTCTACTTTAGTCCAGGTAGATTCTTCAGCGCGGTTAGTGGAATTTTCCGGGTTGGCCGATAAGCTTCCGTCTCCTGTCTTCCTAGGTTGCGCCGGAATTGGTTTCTCCTTTTTGCGTTTCGCTGTCCGTTGGGGTGATTGTACCTCTTCATTGGGATCTCTTTGTCGCTTATTGCGCATTGCTGAGATGTCTCTTTCACCTTGGATACCTTCTTTGTCAAAGAGCCTCTTGGGAAGAGATGTTTTTTGACCATAGTTTGTGTTGCTACAGTAACCATCACTTTCTGTTGGCTGTTCGGCAGTATACCTTCTTCGCGTGCTTTTACATCCTCTTTAGCCTTAAAGTACGTCGCCCTGATAGAACGCACTTGGTCTTTGACTGTCTGTCTGTCTGTCTGTCCGTCACACGCATTTTTCTCGGAGACGGTTATAGCGATTGACACCAAATTTAGTAAAAAAGTGGGAACTGTGAACGCTCACGCATACAGTGAATTACATCCTTTTACGTCGAATTTAAGGGGGGGTCCCCATACATGCAAAAGGGGGGTGTAAAATTTTTTTTCATCAAATATAGTCATGTGGGGTATCAAATTAAAGGTCTCGATTAGTACTTTTCAAAGCCGATCTTAGTTTTGACATTTATTGGAAGGGTCGGAAGCGCGAGGGGTTGAAAGTGATCACTTCTTTAAGGGGGCCATTCTCAGAAACTACCAAACCGAAAAATCTGAAAAAAAAATCTGGAGGCTGCCACTATATGGTGCCTGGGCTCCGAAATACCTTTCATGCCGATATCTGTTTAAATAAAGTTAATAATAGTATATTACTACAATTTTTTGTAATTGGTTAGAAACCCACCTTAAGCTCATCCTAGTACCATGAAATTTTGCAGTGATATAGGCTATAACATAGAGCATGATCTTACTAAGTTTGGTGGAAATTCCACTATAACTAACAAAGTTATAATACCTCAAATTTGTTGCTTCTTTGAAAATTGAAGACTATGAATGTCAATATCACCCGAAAGTGGATACTCTCACATAATATATGGATATATTACGTGCTACGTACTAAGAAATACACAAAACCTTTCGTACCTGAAGCGTCCAGCTTCCGGTTTCCCGACTTGTTTTATATTTGATGTGGGTTACATTCTTGGCATTTCCAAATAATAAAGTCAGAGTGTGAAGCGTATGAGGTTGACTATTATCAATACAGGGGTTTCCATCAAATGATTTATATAAATCGCTTTCTAAAAAATAGAGGGCATTGAATTTTTTAGTCTGTAGAAACATGAAAAAGTATGTTTTTAAGGTTCTACCCATTTATTCAACAAACACCGAGAAGGTCGAGAGAAAGAGTGTGTAAAAGAGTCGGATGGCGTCGAATTTATATCCTTGCCGATCCATATAGTGACGTTACTTTGTTGAGCATATCAGCTGTTGAAAGGCGTTGCCATGTTGGTGCTGTCATGTCATTACCATGTCGCTACACTGCTCCCTCCTGAGTAGTTTTGACGGTTAACGGCTGGAAAACTACGTATCGAATATTACTCGCCTCTCACTCGCTGGTTTCGCTCTTGGTCCTACATACGTTTTGGGAGCCAAACTTATTGGTCGTTCGGCTGCTTCCGTTGGATCAGATGTTACTTCGAAATAGGCAGGTTTTAGTCGCTCGACGCTGATATTTGTTGCTTTGCCCTGAATTTCCATTTTAAAAACGTTGTCGGAAAGTCTTTCTAACACCTTATATGGTCCTTCGTACGGATGCTCTAGCGGCTTCTTCACTCGATCAATCCGCACGAACACGTGTGAGCATGTAGAAAGATCCTTGTGGACGAACACCTTCCTTCTATCATGTCGAGAGATTGGCGTTGCACGAACTTGCGTCATATGGTGACGAAATTTCTCAACGAAAAATTTCGGATCGGGAGACATTTCCTCGTCAAGAAAGAACTTTCCAGGAATGCGAATCGTTGTTCCTTAGACTAGCTCAGCAGCTGTTGCGCCAATATCCTCCTTAACGCTTGTACGAAGACCGAGCAAAACCGTTGGCAAAACTTCGACCCATTCACGGTTGTTGTGACACATAATAGCTGCTTTCATCGATCGGTGCCATCGCCCAATCAATCCGTTAGAAGAAGGTGGTTCGAATCTTTTGCAACCCACTAAGTGTGTCAGCGACTGGAAGATCAAGGATTCGAACTGGGATCCTTGGTCCGATGTTAATATAGTAGGTGCTCCAAATCGTGAAATCCAGTTGGTGTAGAATGCGTCTGCGATAACATCTGCCGTAATTGATCGTATCGGAACCGCTTCAGGCCATCTCGTAAATCTATCGATCATAGTCAATACATACTAGTGACCTTGTGATTGCGTTAGCGGTCCGACAATATCGATATGTACGTGACTGAATCTCGTGTCCGGCATATCGATTTGGCCATGCGATGGTTTTGCATGTCGTCCAATCTTACTTCGTTGCCACGCTAGACATGTTCGTGCCCACTCGAGAATGTCCTTGGACTTACTAGGCCAGACAAATTTTCGACAAATCAGCTTCTTCGTGACGCGTCCGCTTGGATGAGATAGTCGGTGAGTAATCTCAAATATTCTCCTCCTGAGAAGTATTGGGATATACCGTATTTGGGAAGTTGACACGTCGCAGTACAACATTGTATCCTTGTCGTCAACTCGCAACTTTTTCAAATCCAAGGTCGTTTCAGAACGCAGTAGATGTTGGAGTTCCTCATCGTTTCGTTGCGCTGTAGCTAATTCTTCGGTGGTTATGGCAACCGGCAATGTAACAGCACTAATTCGGGACAAGGCGTCTGCTGTAACGTTTTCCTCGCCAGTGACGTATATGATATTGGTCGAGAATTGGCCGATATAGTCCAGTTGCCTTAATTGCCGTGGACTAGCTTTATCGGCTTTCTGTTAGAAGGCAAACGTTATCGGCTTATGATCGGTTTTGATTAATAACGGACGACCTTCGACCATGTAGCGAAAAAACTCGACTGCACTGTAGATTGCTTGGAGTTCTCGATCGTAAGTGCTGTACCTACGTTGTGTATCGGAGAACTTCTTCGAAAAGAACCCGAGCGGTTCCCAAACATCGTTGTTCCACTGTTCGAGAACTGCTCCCATAGCCGTGTCCGATGCGTCTGATTTGATGGCCAATGGCGCATTCTCAATGGGTTTTCGTAGTAACGCAGCGTTGGCAATTTGCTGTTTGCACTTTTCAAATGAGACATCTGCTCGTGGATTCCATTCGATTTTGCGTTTATCCCGTTTCCTTGCACCAATGAGATACTCGTGAAGAGGTGCTTGAATTTCGGCTGCATTCTGCAACGATTTTCTATAGAAATTAACAGCTCCTAGAAATCGTCGCAAATCGGCAATTGTTGACGGTTTTCCGAAATTCAAAATGGTTTCCACTTGTCTTGGAAGGGACTTGATGCCATTTTCGCTCACCAAATATCCTAAATATTCGGCAGAAGATGTTCCAAAGCTGCATTTATCGACATTGATGGATAATCCGTATTCACGGAGTCGATTAAATATCGTCAATAAGTGCTTCCGATGTTCCTCGTTCGCTTTAGAAGCGATAAGAATGTCATCGATGTATGCATAGCAAAAGTCCAATCCGCGGAGTGCATGATCAATGTACCGCTGGAAAGTTTGTGCGGCATTACGTAGACCGAACGTCATTACTCGGAACTCAAAAAGCTCAAAAGGAGTAATGACAGCTGTTTTGGGAATGTCCTCGGGTGCTACAGGAATCTGGTGGTATGCTCTTGTCAGATCAATCGTGTAAAATACCTTGCATCCACTCAGTTTGTGCGCAAAGTCACTAATGTGAGCGATGGGGTACTTATCTGGGACGGTGATAGCGTTCAAACGCCGATAATCTCCACATGGTCTCCATTGTCTGTTTTTCTTCCGTACCAAGTGTAACGGGCTCGCCCATGGGCTACTCGATGGTTGGCAAACTCCCTGTTGTAGCATGTAGTCAAATTCGGCCTTTACTTCGCGCAGTTTTTCGGGCGTTAATCGTCTGGGTCGATCAAAAACAGGCGGTCCTTTAGTCAGGATATGGTGGTAGATATCATGAGCCATCGCTTTTGCTCCGTCAGATGGAATTGTGATGTCGACAAAATCTCTCAGAATGTCATAACTTTCGCTAGACTTCAGTGTTGTCATACCACAAGTTATGGTGCCGGTGAGCTTTGCGATGCAGGATAAGTTGGTCTTTTCGTCGATTATCTTCCTCCTGCGTAGGTCCGCTAATAAGCCATAATGGTGCAGCAAATCGACACCGATTATTGGTTGTCGAACATCCGCTAAAACGAACCTCCAGGTAAACGGTCGTCGTAAGCCGAGGTCGAGCGTTATGATGCGATGTCCATATGTTTTGATCGGCGTATTATTGGCGGCATAAAGCTGAAATTGCATTGGCGTGTGCTGATTTTTGTCTTTAGGCAAAACTGAATTATCAGCACCGGTATCCACCAGTAAATGCATGCCGCTTTTCCGATCGAGTACTAATAATCGGCTGGGTTTACTGTGAGAGGGGTCGTCCTCGACCGCCGAAATTCGGGACAACGAATTTAGTTTTCCGAAGTCGCGGAATTATTTTGCCACTTACATGGCGGTCGGCAATTACGCGCTTGTTTCCCAAACCGTTGATGAAAGAAGCAAAACCCTCGATTCCGTGAACCTGATCTTTGCCTTCTGGTGCTCCGTTGTTTGGATCGGGACCGGTTGCGTGTCGTGATTTCCAATCGGTCAATTCGGCTCAATATTTGCTCCAAGACATCATTTTCCGTGGATGCCTTCTGAACGGTGGAAATGCAAGGCAGTTGTTGCATCTCGATCATTAAATCCGCCATTTTCGCCAATTTATCGACGTCTGCTTCGTTAGAAATCACTAACACCATTCGAATATTTTCGGGCAATTGCTCAAGTAGCAACGATCATAGCATGGCGTCAGTTACCTGCTCTCCGCCAGTGTTTCGCAAGTCCTGCAGGTAATGCGATGGTCTCTTTGGCTTGGATTCGGCGAACTCTGCAAATGCTGCCAATATCCTCTCCTTCACGGCTTCGTACTTATTTGTTGCCGGAGGATTGCGTGCTATCGAGATCACATGCGGAAGGATTTCCGGCTCGGCAAATTGTATCACGTACTTAAATCTTGTTTCGTCCGACGTGATGTGATTAGTGTGGAACGCAGCCTCTACCTGCTCAAACCAAAATGCCGGGTCGGGTCGATAAAATGACGGAAATTTTTGTATGCGTGCCGCTTCCACGAATACGCCTGCTGGTCGATTAGCTATCGGCGGCAGGAAATCACTCTGAAGGGATGTTTTCGGCGTCTCTGGCGATTTGGATTCAGTGGCCATTTTGAAACTCGCGCTTGGTGTTGATTAAACGTACAGAAATTTAAGATCACTGCATTTTTTATTTTAACTTTAGTCGTCGGGGTCACCAATGTAGAAACATGAAAAAGTATGTTTTTAAGGTTCTATCCATTTATTCAACAAACACCGAGAAGGTCGAGTGAAAGAGTGTGTAAAAGAGTCGGATTTATATCCTTTATATCCTTGCCGATCCATATAGTGACGTTACTTTGTTGAGCATATCAGCTGTTGAAAGGCGTTGCCATGTTGGTGCTGTCATGTCATTACCATGTCGCTACAAGTCATATGGCACGGAGCTGTCGTGTATTTGCCGCTCCTCATATCTTTTTCCTTTTCTTCAGCCTTTGTCCCATTCACAAGCCAGGTCGGCTCGTCGTGATCGGTTTCGTCATTTTATTTTATCAAATGCCTGATCAGGATGTTCAGACCAATATTGATAAGTGAATTCTCATTAACGTGAATTACGTGACCACACCATCGAAAACGCCTCTCTCGCAGTTTTTCCACGATCGGTGCAAACCCATATCGATCGCGGATATTCTCATTTCAGACGCGATCAAAAAGTATCACGCCACCAGTGCAATGCAACATCTTCGTCCCCATTACCGCAAGACGCCATTCATTGTCCTTTATAGTCAGCCAACACTCAGAACTATAGAGAGCGGCAGGCGGACAACATTGCAGTAAGTTTTAGATTTGGGACGTGCGCTGATACGTCGATCACAAAGAACACCAGTTGGGGAATGCCACTTCATCCATTGGCTGATGGCATTGATTCGAGATATTTAAATCGCTGAGTTCTAGCAATAGCAGTAACCTACCCCTCGAGATATTTAAATCGCTTAGTTCTGGCAGGCTCAATGGCAGTAAACTGCCCAGAACTGAGCGATTTCAATATCTCGGGTCAATGCTATAAGCCAATGGAGAACTACGTTATGCTCCGCGCAAGCGTCAAGCTTCCGGTTTCCCGACTTGTTTTCAAATTTAAAGTTGAACATATACCAAGAAAAATCCAGAAAGTAAATTGATTAAAATCATCAAAGACAAATTGAAAAGATTGCAATGAGCATGCAATAATTTGTCAAATTCTTGGAAACGGTTTGAATTCGGAGATGTAATCTGAATGAAGTCATTCAAATTTAGATGAAGGCTGATACTGCTACTGCTGCGTTTAGCATTCATACTCTCAAGCATATGCACCCCAATGGGTGCTAAGCACTCAAAATTTGTCATGCAAAGCACTCAGCTTGTTCCATGACTCACGAATCAATCTCAGCCTGAGGCTCTTGAAATTCAAATTCTTCAAGATGACAAAAGATCTATTTCTAGCCTCCACCATAAAATGATTATTGCGGGCATTCCCCGCATTATCATATCGCACTTTGAGATTTTTTTGAACAAAAAAGTAATAATTCTGTAAATTAAAATTCAAACATCACTTGACGGCCCCGAGACAATATTCTTGTACATTTCACAGGAACATTTACAGAACAATCTTACATGGCGGCTTGGAAGCCAGTGCAGACCGTAAATCAAATCGCACTGATGGACAATTTAAAGGCTCCCTTATGCTCGTGGTACATACGTGCGTGTACTTCAACCCCATTGTGTGCCCACTGAATGCAAATCGCTGTTAAGTTCGCGGGGCCGCCATATGATCCGCATGTCGAGGTCCTGGAACGGACAACAGACTCTTCATTTTATGACCGCTGTAGTTTTTATGATATGTTTATTTAACAAAGTGTTGAAAACAATAATTGTAATAAAGTTCAAACAGGATTTCTGCCCAGCGATCCAACCTTATCCGCCTCGTGCAGTTGCCTGTGGGAGATAATAAAGATTGTGTTGTTTCTTAGTTTAATGCAATGCACTTTATTTTATGATCTGGTGGTTTACATGTTTTCAGGAAAAATATGTATTTTATTGAGTAAACGCTTCATTTTAGTTGCGAAAATAGAACTTTTATTCTTGGAATATATTGTTGCAATTATGACAAGATCTGGTTACATGCTTTGTTCAAAAGACAAATGATGGGGTAGTTTGCTCAGCGAAGATTCTTGTTAGTTTGTTGAAGGCTGTCACCATGTGTCTTTTTAAATGGAGATGCGTGCTTATTCGTAATCATATATATAAATTATACTAAGACAATTTTCTACTGAAGACAATACAATTAAAAAAATCGAGTTAACCGTTCATTTACCAGCTTTCTTACCCTTCATCCAGACACCATACTCTGCTGGTTATGCTTTCATTGTGTAGATAATATTTGCTTTCATGGTGTATCCTTTTTCCTAATGACTCAAGCCACCAACAAAACCAACTCTTTGAAGGACGCTCTAAATCCTGTTTAAATTGTTTATCAAGTCACACTGAATGTCAGTGCTAGAACCAAGTAACCAAGTTTACCAATAAATAATAATAATAACCAATCAAACTCCACCGTAGCCGGCCCCAAGCGCGGTTGCGAAAGGAGAAGGGATGGAAAGCTTCAGTCTGAATGGCTGTACGCCACCGCAGCGTCTCAGGGGGTAGGTGAGGAAAGTGCAGGAACTTTGCAGTCTTGCAGATTACTCACTAAGGAAGCTATCTCAACACCTGGCAGCTAGAAATAAAATGCACCACCAACAATGAGAAGAAGGAGAAATTTAAGGTCCGGTACGGATAACCGGCAGGAGTCGTCTGACTTGGTGACTGGGTCGGGCTCTCGTAATGGACAGCACGGCGTCGAAACCGCTAGTCGCGGGGTTCGACGTCTAGGCGACACGACGACCAGGAGCACAGCTCCGCCTGCTGCAGCTGTTTCGCCACAATCTGTGGCGACCACTTCAGCAGGTTCGCGTAGCAAGCGGATGAAATGGATTGAAAAAATAAACCTCTTCATCTTCCGCTCCTACTACGAAATAACGGCGGGGGCGGGTACAATATCTTACCGCCCCTTGTTGCACCAGAGATTCGTCGAGCGTTTCCCGCAAATCGCGCACGTGACTGTGCAGCGAGTCGCAGCCCAGTACCGCTTTATTACTCGCAGCGACACTATCCAGGCCACCATCAGGGAGCGTGTTCGACTTGAAGTCATCGGGGAAACTGATGACCGAGAGTCGATGGGGCAGAGGCGGCGGCATCAACAACACCGCGCCGCACTTCAGGTAACAGTTTCAGTACTCGCCGAAGCACTCTTCTCCACCGTCCAGCTGAGGTTTCCGCTGAGGTTCGGGACGAATTCCAAAGAGCGTGTATAGAATTCTCGGATATGGATCCTTTGCATAGACCAGGTATTCCCAGGCTCTATGCATCTCCAGCAACTCCGGGAATTCTATCTCAAATCAATGATGAGATTGCATCTCGACTGTGTGCTGATATGTCGCTGCTGCAACTACAATCACTTGTGAATTGTGGTGCAGTTGCGGCTATCAGATTGCACGGTCAGAAGATTCGCTTTCGTGTTATTGGTTTGAGTGACAAAAGAGATCCACCATGGAAAATTCGTCTGGAACGTCGGCGGGACTCACTAAGGCAGGTCATTGCTAGACTGATTCAGATCGGCACTGGCAATGCCAGCCGACGGGTGAGAAATAAAGTGCAGAGGGTTTACCGGAACTATGCTATCCCCTGTGAGACACCCGTTGTTGAAATTCTGGACACACTAAAACAGAAACTTTTTGTCATATGCAGTCGGTTACGACGGTATGGTGAAAGTCATTCTAGACGTGTCCAGAATCCAACTTACGCGAGGAACCAGCGGAGCTTGTTCAGATCTCTCAACGAATTCCAACAGAGCGTCCAGACAGTGCAGTTTTCGGTGACGGAAACGAAAGAGTATTGGGGTGGACTTTGGGGATTTCCCGCCCAACATGCTGAGCATGCTGAGTAGATCACCGCCGAAGGCACCCACCAATCCAATACGCCTACTATGAATTTTGCGGATGTTACCGAAGAGGAAGTTCGACGAGCCATAAACAGCTCCAAGAACTGGAGAGGTCCAGGTCTGGATCGGGTGCAGAATTTCTGGTATAAGAAATTTACCAACGTACACAGTCAGTTGGCACACAGTATAAATCAGGTGATGAGTCGGCCGGAGGAATTTCCATCCTTCCTCACTGCGAGGATTACCTACCTTATCCCTAAGAAGGATACGGTGCAGGACCCCGCAGACACAAGACCGCGTACTTGCTTACCAACTCTCTACAAATTCATCACGTCCATTATTAGTGGAAGGGTCAATGCACACCTCGAGACCAATAACATTCTGTCCGAGGAGCAGAAGGACTGCCGAGTTGGGTCAAGGGGTTACAAAGAGCAACTCATTATCGACTCGGTAGTTGTAAGACAAGCAACTAGAGGCCAAAGAAACCTCTTTAGTTGCTATGTCGATTCTGCCAAGCCTTTTGATAGCGTTCCGCATACCTGGCTAGTCGGTATCTTACATCTGTATCGCATTGATCCGAAACTAATAAAGTTTTTGGCGACAGTCATGGAAGTGTGGTATACCACCTCATCAGTGCATACATCTGAGGGAGCTAATACCTTAGATCCCATCCGTATACGGAGGGGCATTTTCCAAGGGGAATCGTTGAGTCTCCTTTGGTTTTGTATGGCACTGAACCCCCTTTCATGGCTACTGAATGATGCTAGAGGGCATGGTTTTGCAATAAAGTATGGTCTACGTGCCAAGTGCGAACTGACACACTCGATGTACTTAGATGACATCAAGCTGTATGCTGGTACTGACGACCATCTTAGAAATCTGTTGTAAATAATAGACATGTTCAGCCATGATATTCAGGTGGAGTTTGGATTAGACAAGTGTCGAATCCAAGCTAATGCATTCGGAATATTGCCGTGGACGAAGACCGATCTGGAAAACGTCCAGCGGTTGGCACAAAATCATAGCCAAATCGATTCGCTGTGCGCTTATGTTTACAGCGAAGAGCAGGCGAATCCCTTGCATGCAGCTGTCTATAAGGCGGACTGTGAACTAACTCCCCTTAACTTGAAGGATCGATCTTTCAATCCTTTGAGTGAGGTGAAGTCGAACCAAAAACGAATCGATGAATGGAGGTCGAAGACAATGCACAATAAACACGTGAATTGTCTTTGGTAGCCATTTGTCGATTTGTGTTTGTCGAACAGATGGCTGTGTTCTGGGGAGCTCTTTGCTGAGACAGAGGGGTTCATGCGTGCCATTCAGGATGACGTGGTCGCCACCCGAGCTTTTAAAAAGCTCATCATGAAAGAACGGGTGGAGAACTACCAGTGAAGAATGTAAGGTTCGGCGTTAGAGACTTTGGACCTTCTCATTTCTGGCTGTACTTTTATGGCACCGGTGCAATCATCACCAGCCATAATGCTGTATGTAAGGTTATCCATCAAAACCTTGCATACAAGCATGGGCTGATCACAGCAACATGTCCGGTTCACCGATATGAGCCGCAAGCAGTACTTGATAGTTCTGCTTACAGCATGTATTGGAACCGGCAAGTTCTGACTGATCGCCATACTCCACACAACAAGCCTGACGTACTGTTATTTGACAAGACGGGTCGCTCCGCGTATATAATTGATGTTGCTATCCCCCATAATAGCCACATTGAACGGAAAATCCGTTGAAAAGAAGGTGAACTATGAGCCACTGGTTCGGGAAATCAAAGAAAGCGAGCGGGAGGTTATAGTTCCCATAATATTGTTAGCTACAGGTATTGTACCTAAATCCCTCACGGCTTCCCTTGATGTCCTGGGACTTTCGCACAGTCTGGTTTAAACCATGCAGAAATACACCATTCTGCACATGTGCTCGATGTTGCTCGGAGTTCTCGACGGATTCTCCCATTAACCTAACACCGGCCACCACCACTACCGCCCCTTTAGTTTTTAAGTAGGTAGAATCGTCCGAGTTTAAATGCTTGGCACTTAAGGCTAGTATTAGGTAAAATCCGGCATTTGCCGAGATTGTGATAAACCGATCTGAACGAAATTTGGTGGACATATGGGAACTACGAAATCTCACGCATGCAGTGAGTGATATACATTTAGGTGGAGTTTAAAGGGAGGGGTCCCCATACATGTAAAGGGGGGATGTAAAAACTTTTTCGTCGAATATAGTCATGTGGGGTATCAAATGAAACGTCTCAATTAGTACTTTCCGAATCTGTGTTTGGAATTAAATTGCAAAGTGCGCGAGTAAAGAGTCAAAATGTACACACTTAAAGTGAGACAGGACTCATTTTCGGAAACTACCTTTTAAATCCCCATCCAGCATATCAAACCACCGTTGTTTCGCCCTTCCTTTTGGTTGTTTACCATCAATTTCGACGTTCAGACCAATCTTAGCAAGTAAATTCTCATCAGCGCGAATTACGTGACCATACCATCGAAGAAGCTTCTCTCGCAGTTTTTCCACGATCGGTGCAACCCCATATCGATTGCGGATATCCTCATTTCGGATGTTATCAAAACATGTCACGCCGCTAGTCCAACGCAACGTCTTCGTTTCCATTGCCGCAAGACGCCTTTCATTGTCTTTTATAGTCATCCAACCATAGAGAGTGACAGGATGGACAACGTTCATCGGTACGTCGATCACAAAGAACACCAGTTATTGAATGCCATTTCATCCAGGTTGCGTTAATGCGTGACGCAATTTCATAACATAGTTCTCCATTGGCTGATGGCGTTGACCCGAGATATTTAAATCACTCAGTTCTGGGCAGCTCATTGCCGCTGACAGTGATTGTGCCTGTTTCATGGGGATCAGCCGTCATCTGCATAAAGCAGTGTATAGGGCGCTGGACTTTGGATGTCCCATGTAACAATGTTCATAACAAGAACAAAGAGGAGTGGTGAGAGGGCGCTTCCTTGATGAACACCAACAGAGACACGAAACGGTTTTGATATACCGTTGACAAATCCACGCAGTTGTCAAGAATGCGTTCAAATCTTCATGGTATGGGTTAGTAACCGGATTGGATGGTAGTTTGAACATTCTGTGTGGTACTTTCTTGCCAGTCAGATGGTTTTCTTCCTTCTTGAATCATCATCATCATCAAAGGTGCAACAACCGGTATCCGGTCTAGGCCTGCCTTAATAAGGAACTCCAGACATCCCGGTTTTGCGCCGGGATCCACCAATTCGATATCCCTAAAAGCTGTCTGGCGTCCTGGCCCACGCCATCGCTCCATCTTAGGCAGGGTCTGCCTCGTCTTCTTTTCCTACCATAAATATTGCGCTTATAGACTTTCCGGGTGGGATCATCCTCATCCATACGGATTAAGTGACCCGCCCACCGTAACCTATTGAGCCGGATTTTATCCACAACCGGACGGTCATGGTATCGCTCATAGATTTCGTCATTGTGTAGGCTACGGAATCGTCCATCTTCATGTAGGGGGCCAAAAATTCTTCGGAGGATTCTTCTCTCGAACGCGGTCAAGAGTTCGCAATTTTTTTTGCTAAGAACCCAAGTTTCCGAAGAATACATGAGGACTGGCAAGATCACAGTCTTGTACAGTAAGAGCTTTGACCCTATGGTGAGACGTTTCGAGCGGAACAGTCTTTGTAAGCTGAAATAGGCTCTGTTGGCTGACAACAACCGTGCGCAGATTTCATCATCGTAGTTGTTATCGGTTGTGATTTTCGACCCTAGATAGGAGAAATTGTCAACGGTCTCAAAGTTGTATTCCCCTATCCTTATTCTTGTTCGTGTTTGTGTTTAACCAGTGCAGTTTGATGTTGTTGGTTGATTCGTCTTCGGTGCTGACGTTGCCACCATATATTTTGTCTTGCCTTCATTGATGTGCAGCCCAAGATCTCGCGCCACCTGCTCGATCTGGATGAAGGCAGTGTGTACGTCTCGGGTGGTTATTCCCATGATGTCGATATCGTCAGCATAGGTCAGTAGTTGGGTGGACTTGAAGAGGATCGTACCTCTTGCATTCACCTCAGCATCACGGATCACTTTCTCGAGGGCCAAGTTAAAGAGGACGCATGATAGGGCATCCCCTTGTCGTAGACCGTTGTTGATGTCGAATGGTCTTGAGAGTGATCCTGCTGCTTTTATCTGGCCTGGCACATTGATCAGGGTCAGCCTAGTCAGTCTAATTAATTTCGTCGGGATACCGAATTCTCTCATGGCCGTGTACAGTTGTACCCTGGCTAGGCTATCATAGGCGGCTTTAAAGTCGGTGAACAGATGGCGCAACTGTTGTCCATGTTCCAACAGTTTTTCCAACGCCTGCCGCAGAGAGAAAATCTGATCTGTTGCTGATTTGCCTGGAGTGAAGCCTCTTTGGTATGGGCCAATGATGTTCTGGGCGTATGGGGCTATCCGGCCTAGCAAGATAGTGGAGAATATCTTATAGATGGTACTCAGCAACGTGATACCTCTATAATTGCTGCACTGTGTGATATCTCCCTTTTTATGTATGAGACAGATAATGCCTCGTTGCCAATCGTCAGGCATTGATTCGCTGTCCCATACCTTGAGCACAAATTGATGAACCACTTGGTGTAACTGGTCGCCTCCATATTTAACCAATTCGGCTGTAATTTCATCGGCTCCTGGCGACTTATGATTTTTTTAGCCGATGAATTGCACGGACTGTTTCTCCTAAACTTGGTGGTGGCAGTATTTGTCCGTCGTCTTCAGTTGGCGGGACCTCCAACTCGCCGATGTTCTTGTTGTTCAGTAGCTCATCAAAGTACTCAACCCATCGCTCTAATATGCCCATTCTGTCGGAAATCAGATTTCCCTCTTTGTCTCGGCAGGATGAGCATCGAGGTGTATAAGGCTTCATCCTGCTGACTTTTTGGTAAAACTTCCGCGCCTGGTGCGGTTGCTCCCTGTACTTTTCTAGTTCACAGACTTGTTGGTTCTCCCAGGCTTCCTTTTTCCGTCTGTGAAGTCGCTTCTCCGCTCGACGGAGTTCGTGATAAGTCTCTGCGCGTGCCCGCGTTCTTTGAGAATGCAACATTACTCGGTATGCGGCATTCTTCCGTTCCGTTGCTAGCTTACATTCATCGTCAAACCAGTCGTTCCGACTCCTTTTGCGACTGGGGCCAAGTATATTTGTGGCCGTATCCATGATAACGTTCTTCAGGTGGTTGTGAAGATCATTAGTTGATGCTTCATCTCCAGGTCCTCTGTTGACTGCGGTTATTGCGGCATCCATTTCCCTCTTATAGGTGTCGCGGAGGGTTGTGTTGTGGATGGCTTCAGTGTTCACTCTCACCTGATTGTCAGAGGGGATTCTAGGTGGTATTGTTATTCGAGCTCGGAGCACCATGCCAACGAGATAGTGATCCGAGTCTATATTGGCCCCCCTATATGTTCTGACATTCATCAAGGCTGAGAGGTGGCGGCGTTCGATCAACACGTGGTCAATTTGGTTGAAAGTGGTCCCGTCTGGAGAGGCCCACGTATGTTTGTGGACCGCTTTCCGCGCAAACCAGGTACTTCCAACAACCATTTCGTGTGACCCTGCTAATTGAATAGTCCGCAGTCCGTTATCATTTGTTTTTTCGTGTAAGCTATGGGAGCCAACGTATCGCCTGAATACGGGCTCCTTCCCTACTTGGCTGTTAAAATCCCCACGTATGATTTTGATATCATATCTGGGACAGGCTTCGAGGGTTCTTTCTACTGCCTCGTAGAAGGTATCCTTCTCCCACTCTGCAGTCTTCTCTGTAGAGGCGTGAACGTTTATGAGGCTTATATTTCTAAACTTGCCTCGCAAGCGCAGAGTGCATAGCCGTTCGCTTATGCTTTCAAAGCCGATAACAGCAGGTTTCATTTTTTGGCTGACTAAGAAACCTAGAAAAGTGTCCGGATAGCTGAGTGGTTCGAGCGCAAGGCTGTCGTACGGAAGGTCGCGGTTCAAATCTCATTGGTGGCAGTGGAATTTGTATCGTGATTTGACGTCGGACACCAGTCGACTCAGCTGTGAATGAGTACCTGAGTCAAATCACGGTAATAATCTCGGGCGAGCGCAATGCTAACCACATTGCCTCCTAGTGTACCGTTACGGTCTTGAATGAAGTGCTCTAACACACTTCAAGGCCCTGATCCAATATGGATTGTTGTGCCAACGATTATTATTATTATATTAAAAAACCTACTCCGAGCACATGGTTTACTGGATGACCGCTATAATATATGGTGTAGTGGCTCTTCTCCAGGAAACCGGTCCCTGTCCATCGCATCTCTTGCAACGCTGTTACATCAGCCCTATATTGGGACAGGGTATTGGCTAGCTGCTTATCAGCTTCATCTCTGTACAGGGAGCGCACGTTCCATGAGAAAATGCGCAAATCGTTGTTCCTTTGTCGTTTCCGGGTCCGTCGTTTTAAAATCCGTCCTATCCGAGGCTCCTGTTGTGGCTTCGTAACAGGTTGTTTTCCGTGTAGGGTTGTCAGCCCTACCCAACCCCCAACCTGGAGGACCAGTTGGTACAATTTGTCCAGTTTTTAGGCGCGGGAGACTCGCCTTCATCCTTCTCCGTCTGCAGCTTTTCGTCAAGAAAGAGCTCCCAGCGGTCACCACGTTGAGGTGGAGATAGGGTTTGGTAGTAGAGCTGTTGGTGTTGGTTCAGCAGGCATTTCCCAGGTTTTATGCCCCATCGTGGGTACCAATCCACGTTTCGCCCCGTGACCTACTCTACCCTTTGACTCGCGTTGACAAATCCACGTAGTTGTCAAGAATGCATTCAAATCTTCATGGTATGGGATAGTAACCGGATTGGATGGTAGTTTGAACATTCTGTGTGGTACTTTCTTGCCAGTCAGATGGTTTTCTTCCTTCTTGAATAACCCGATTAAAGAATTCGCTGAGCTGAGGGTTGGGTACCAGCTCTTCGCTTTCCAGAGCTCAGATGCGACGTCGTCTGGTCCTGTTGCTTTCCCTGATTTCATTCGATTTATTGCCTTGCGCTGACAGGTGGAACAGCTCCAAATGTCGGCAATGATTGTGGAAGTGGAGTATGAGCGGCTCGATGGTTGGTAAGCAAAATGCCGCTCTTGTCATTAATGAAACAGAAGTGTTTGATATCCTGTGTGCGTTCGTTTCGGTTTTTGGCAAGTCATCATCTCTCTCGCCATCCCGAGTGTCCAGTTTTAAGATTTTGTAATGGTCCACTCGGGTGACAGTAACTGCTTTCTTTCCTTCCCGGTTAGCATTCTTTTAAACTGGCTTCAATATACCTAAAATAAACAAGCAATGAAACTGTCAATTAATTGAAATAAGTCACACATGCTATTACGACTTATAGGCAATTCCTGCCAATATTCTCCGCGCTACTCTTTGCGAACTATATATCTCACCTACCCACTACCAAGAATCAATCCCAAACCCAAAGGGTTATAGAAATAACAGTTCAATTCATTTTATTATTTATAGACATCCACCATAATTCATCTCCATACTTCCCTGGCATCCATAAAATATTCTATAAATTAATTGCATCGCTTCTTCACATTGAAGACTCCAGGGAGTACTGAATCGCGTTTTCCTCATTTTGCACTTAAAATAATTTAGTACCCACTTTATTCTGATTACCATAATTAAATCAGACAATCAATTAGCAATGACTCCGGAACAATTTATACATTTAGTATTTTTATTCTCGTTCGGCTGAAAACATGGGAATAAATTGATCAACTTCACCCCAAGTAAAAACTTGTTAAATAATTAAATTCGTGTATGTTATTATTGAGTTATATAAATTGGGAGGCAGCCCACCAAGAATGCTTGTTGCTGGAGGCACTTGACATCCTTTCATCACCAGTTTTCAGTTCTTGGTGGAAATATAGTACTATCAAACATCCCCTTTCGGATTCCATTCCTCAAGGTTGTCGTGTCCCCCTATGGGGTTTTCACCAAGACAAAATCCTGACTTATCGACTGGTATACCTCACTGCCTAGATCAGGTTCACGACTATCAATTACCTACATGGACATAATGGAAACAATTTTCTGCATAATCCATAATTTCACCTTTGCTCTTAATTTCATGCCATAAATACCCCATTTACGTGCGTATCAGGAAAATTGTTTTAAAGTTTCAGCAACATTTGCCTAAAAGCGCTGACAATTTCAAGCCCTTCGTAGCCGGTATAAAGTATAGATCTGATCGGGTTTCTTTGACTTTATAGAATTACACGCTCTATAATTTGTGCTGTAATGGGCTAGGAAAAGGTAGTAATTACATCGTACCACACACTATGACTTACACGTGAGTACATATGGTATAATTTTTGCCCTTCGGTTCGATAAGGTTTTTAATCGATTATTACTACTTTTCCAGTTCAAAGGAAAACGCTCCATGCAACGTTTATATTCTTCAAGAACACTGTCTTCAATGTGAAGGTCATTATGAGAAATGAGTAGCTAAAAAATCAGTTAATTAATGATTAAATCAAATAATAAATATATATGAACTATATTCAACTATTTAACATGTAATAAATCAACACAGAAGAGCTTTTGAAATTGTTTTAATACTTTCGCTACTCGCCAGAATTTGTTTTTATTATACTCGCATCAGAACATCCAACAGATGGGAGTCATGGTAACAGAGGGGATTTGCTTTTAATAAGTGCCGTTTCTCACGATAGCTGTCAAAATCTCGGTTATATCCGTCACATACATAGTTTCATTTTGATTGTCAATTGAAGAAAGAAACTTTTGCTTATTTGTTTAGAGCAGAGATTAAACATTTAATTTTCAAAGCTTAACACCAAAAGTGATTAAAGCTGAAGTAAGCAAAGTTTATGGCAATCAGCTCCCCTATCTGCCATGTTTACAATTGGGTAAATGAATTTAAACATGGCCGGATATCAATAAAAAGTGAATATAGTTCAAGACGCCCAATGGAAGTGACTATTCCCGAAATCATCGACAAAATATACGATAAAGTTTTAAATGGTAGACGAATCCAAATACACGATATCATTGTGGTTTCAGGCATATCTGAGCCTACAGTATTTTTCATCTTACACGAAAAACTAAATGCGTAAAAAAAATTCGTCAAGATAAGTGCTCCATCTACCTTCACTAAGGATAAACATAAACATGTCAACTCGGAGGCTACTTGGCATTTTTCCGAAGCAATCGTGCTGAATTCCGACATCGACACATTTACATTACTATCGACGAAATATAGATACACTATTAAACTCCAGAGGGAAAGGCAGAGGCAACAGGCTTGAAAAGTGAACGGGCTTCGAAAAAAGCAAACATATGGTCACCCTTTTTCCAGATGCATTAGAAATTATCTACACCTATTACTTAGAAAGCAGGAAAACACTATAACAGGACAATATGATACGTCGTCATTGTACCAGTTGAGTGAAACGAAACGAAGGCTGCAGTCCTAATTTCAAACAGAAAAAGATCCTTTTCCGTCATGACAATGAACAGCTGCATTACTATGTAGGTCTCTGTTTGCTTGAACGTAACCACAACCCCCATGAGGCTCTTACTAGGGGGCCAACAACCGAGCTCAACGCACATTAAACAAGCTATCCCGGTTCCCATGGTACCAGTATGACCTAGATGAGTCCCCGTGCAGATTTGGGTCTGATTGCCCTAATTAAGCCTTTGAAGCATTCGCCTACTGCATCATGGCCAACAAACCAAAGTGGTCTACCGGTGCCACCACTACAAAGATTTTCCTCGGCCACTTGGTTTTGGTTTGGCCGGCAAAGTTGCTGCCCCGTCTTCCTCACCGCCACCTCTGAGCACTTGGTTGAGACATACATGAAAGTCCTGAGGGTTTATCGTGAGTACCTGCCGTGTAGGCATAATCCCATGGTCCTCTTCGAATACGGATTGATTTTGTGACCACAATCAGAGCCCCGCCATGACTAGCACAGCGAGTGCAGGCTCAGCATTCATACCAGTGGACGCTTGAGCTCCGAGGAGCTTTGCCAGTGATGTAGGCATAGCCACACCACCATGAAACTCTCACTAGAGAGCCAACCGCAAATAACCGGGCCGAGAACATATCCTCCAGGAATTCTCCTGGAGCATATGCTCTCAGAGGGCCATCCCGGTTCCCATGGTACCAGATAACCTCCGGTGATGCTTCTTGGCAGAGCCACTTCAGATGAGTCCTTTGCAAACTCGGGTCTGATCGCCTTCCTCGAGTACGTGGGGACGGAACTCCCCAATGGGTTAACTGGAATCAGCCCGAAGCGGAGAACCACAATGGAACCTTTCACCAGCTAACTACCGCTCTGCGTACAATACAACACAAAAGACATTACAAGACAAAACTAACACCAAACACGCAAGACTGGTGGCTGACCACCGCGGCCACTAGGCCAATCGCCCATCAACTGCAGGCGAAGCAGCGTCGAGGAGCTCCCTCCTACGTCGGAAGGCAGCACGCGCGAACCCATTAGCGCATTTAAGCGCCCCACTGCTAGCAAGGCACTGGATAATATCGAAGATACCGTTCACCACGTGAACGCCCATGTCGTCTAGATTGCGGATGTCACGGTACGTTGGAACGTGTAACTAGTCCCCCGAGTCTGCCCCACATAAAACACAGCCCTGACTGGAGGCAAGGTTGCGCTTGAAGAGGAACTCATTCTAGCTACCATGCCTCGTAAGGAAGAAGCCCATCTCGAGTCCTAAGTCCACGACGGAACTTTCTCTGGCAGACACGTTTCTAACGTACTCATACGTGACCCGACCTTTCCCAAATTCATCCCATCTTAGCTGCAACTTAGATGTTACAATCTCACTTAACAGCCTTTTGACCGCGAGCGGTCCTAACCCCTCCACCTGCACATCACTAACTAAATTGGTTTACAGCAAAGATACACCCCTCCTGATCCTGTAAGGCGTGGCACGCCGGACTACCTCTAGATCAAGAGGAGGAACACCCAACAAGACCTGCGTGGTGTCGGCCGATACCGTGCGACACAAAGGAAGACACGCTAACAAAGCCACTCGCTAACAAGCATAGAGCAGCTCCCTGCCCTGCACCGTCAGTGCCAAATCATACAACATAGGTGACCCGTACGTGCAACATCCAAGAAAGAGTCCCACATAAATGGATCTAGCAGCTCTCCTGCTTAGACCCCATTCACACCTCATAACACGCCTCAACATACACACCAATTTAATCAAGCGTGGCTTGAGCTCGCGCAGGTGCGGACACAAGTACATGCGTTCAGCGATCGTGACTCCCAAGTATGTCACTTTCTTCCGGTATTTCAATGGAACTCCATTAAGTTTTATACACGGCATACAACGTAGGTAGCCTTTCAGCATTATCGCGACGATTTTTTCCGTTGAAATCGCGACACTGACTTTTAAAGACCACGAGTTAACGATGCGCATGTACTCAGTACCCCCCTGTTCGACCTCACGCCGAGTCTTCCCCTCAACAATAATGAGGAGATCATCCACGTAGGCTCAGCAACGGTTAAAAACTCACCCAACAGTTCGTCCATCATCAGATTCCATATAAATGGACCGGCGATAGATCCCTGTGGGCAGCCGCGCTCCACGTTCATTCACACACGTTCATTGATACCTTGGACGAATGCTTTTCTACCATGGAAGTAACTCTTCCCCAGAACTAATTCCCGGCAGTCACACTCGCAAAGCTTTAACAAAACACAGACGACCAGCTTAGGTAATCAAATGCGCCTTTGAAATCTACAAAGATTCCAAAGACGTACTTGCTAGAACAACGGACAACAAAGTTCTTCACATGCATCAAGGCGTCGTCGGTGGACCTACCAGTACGGAAGCCATGCTGCCTGTCAGACGTCAGATGGGATGTTTTCACCCCCAGTCGCTGGGCCATAGTCCTCTCCAGGACCTTGCCAAGGGCCGGGAGAAGAGATATCGCCCTGTACGACCGAGGACTACTCTTATCCTTTTGGGCGACTTCAGGAGCACAACCACCCTGGCAGTCTTCCAGAATGCAGGGAAATAACCCTCCCGAAAGCAACAAAGCTGAAACATACAGATCCAGCACTCGCTGTGAGCAAAACAAAGGTAGTTCTTGTCACGACACTCTGTTAAGAAACGGCTGCTCGCATCAAAATTGGGGACCACATCATTCTTTAAAATCAGTAATCAAATATCTGTGTTACTAAATGCTAGATTGGACTTCAAGCAGTATTTAAAACATGTTTGCATTAAGGTGTCCAATGTCAACATGGCCCTGAAAAGGATGACGGCAAATGTTGAGGGCCCGCGACGCACCCGTACGCAGCTTATAGCTAGAGTGAGAGCTGTATACCGCTCAATCGACACTTTGGCCGATAAGATGCTGCGTATGGATGATGGACTCGGTTCTTCCTCTGAATGGCACGTGAAAAATGTCGAACGGGAGGAACCATTAATTGGCGCTAACGATGGGAACGGGCGGGAGAGGGTCGATGGAAAGATTGATTCCCAGTATCAAAAAATGGATGCAGAGAAGGCGTAGTGAGGTAAACAATGATTTCACGCAATTTATCAGGGA
Organism: Hermetia illucens; assembly: GCF_905115235.1. NCBI lineage: Eukaryota > Metazoa > Arthropoda > Insecta > Diptera > Stratiomyidae > Hermetia > Hermetia illucens. Next base: position 28,968,580 of record NC_051849.1, read on the forward strand.
CAACGGATAACAAAATTAAAATATAAACTGGACAACTCCCAGCTGCAATGGTACTCCGGTTCCTTCTTCCATCGTCCTAGGCTAGCATAAGAAAAGAAGAATTGGGAAGAACAGTAGCACCTGGAGATTTAATTTGGAAACTGCAATGCCCCACCATTTTTAGAGAGGCAATGGAAGCGAGGAAGATGCGGTTGTGAACGCAATCGATGGTTCAAGGGAATGCTGGAGACATGTCCTCCATGCGACCCATGGTTTAGGGGACCGCAATTAGGGGGAGGCTTTAGTGGATGAATATCCCACACGATGGAACATATGTACCAGCGTAGTTTGAAGATCTTCACCTCCGTCAAAAGAAAACTATATTGGCTCTTCAGTCCTCTCTCATAAAGGGTTAAAACTTCATATGACCCTTCCATTACAGATCATAATTTCACTTATTCGTTATCGATTGGAACTTGTAGAGTTCGTTGCACATTACACTCTTGGACATAATTTTTACGAATCTACCACTACCACTCAGTCAGTTGAACCAAACGACCGTGATCCATAAAAAATTAATGGATTAATTTCAAGGAACGTAACTATACAGAAGCCTGACGTTCTTTCTGCTCGTTAAAAAATGTTGTATATATGTGATGGCCGACCAACTTATCTTTTCTTGGAATTGAGGTAGCAGTGCGAGGGCTAGAAAAAAAATAATTTCTTCAAGGATACATTCTCAAAAACTACCCACGCAAAAAATCTCCAAAAGAAGGTAGTCAACGCGTATAACGCTTAGGTCTCCAGATGCTCTCCGTCATGGTATCTGCTCACATAAATTTAATAATAGTATACTTTTATACTTACTGTAACCGTACTGTTAATTTATTGCGAACTCCTCTTAAGTTTATCATAAATTGTAATGGCAAATTGAATTTGTCGATGGTTAAACGGCCATCCAGAGTAACAGAGGCGACCAAGAAGAAAGGGCTATCCCAGAAACTTAAAAAAAAGATGACTAAATTGACCACGAAGGTCGTCTTCCGTTACTTAGGATGGCGACCATGACCATCGACAATTTCAATTTATTCTAAATGGGGCCCACTTTGGGCGCCATTTGTAATGACAGATTCAGAATCCGATGGTCAAACGACCATCCTGGGTGGCCCGAAACGGACAAGTGGAAAGAGCTATCCCAAAAACCTAAAAATAAAAGATGGCAAAATTGACCGTGAAGGTCCGCGTGCAAATTTGGAAGCTCTATCGAAGTGCTCCGTCGATACGTGCTTGCACGACTCTCTGGTAACCAGACTCGGTAATGTAAGGGGTCCTTTGAGCACTTCTATGCCCCCGTCATTTCATAAAAATTGACGTGTCCTTTCCGGATTCTGAAAAATACTCAAACATGGGGATTCGCGTACATCTGTCGAAATGAGGCAACATCCGAACTAAATCTAGAAATGAAATACAAAAAAAAAGAAGGCCCGATCGTTCGCGTGAAACCGTAAAATTCCTGCCCCGAGTGCCGCGATCGAAAAGGAGGATCGACAATCGATCACGTTCTCGATCCATGTTTCTCCTGCCTCCGATATATTTTGAGGTGCGGCCTCTGAGGTTCCCGCCCTGCCTTGACATCCTCGGGCCATTATATTGCAGGATATCTTTTATAAAAAACAAGTTCAAGGGGTTAAGGGAAAAGGGAGTACTCAAATTTCAGAGGGGATTAGTTAAAATTCACTCTATAAATTAATAATAATATTCGTTGGTGTAACAATCCATATTGAATCAGGGTCTTAAAGTTTGTTAGAGCACTTAATTCAAGACCGTAACGGTACACTATAGGATTACAGTGACCTATAAGAGCAAATGTGGTCAGCATTCCGCTCGCCTGAAATTATTACCCTAATTTGACTCAGGTGCTCATTCACAGCTGTCATTCACAGAGTCGACTGGTATCCAATATCAAATCACGATACAAATCCCACTGCCACCTGTGAGATTTGAACCACAACCTTCCGTATGACAGTCCTGCGTTCTAACCACTCAGCTATCCAGACACAAACTACAAATTACATTTATCAAATAAATAAATAAAGGTTCATGCAATTCGATTTAAAAAAAAAAATAAAATAAAAGATCCAAATAAAATATGAATAAAAGAAAAAAAAATAAACGTAAATAAAATAAAAGCAAATACTCCTATTAAAAGAAAAAGGTAAATGAATAAAGAAAAATATAAAATACCTCAATACCTCCAAAGTCAAAATGGACGCACCAAGTCCCAGTACACGCAATCCCCTTCAATGGGCCTCCCTGGGGTCACACGTGATGTTCACGAATCACAGGCAATCAAAATAAAAACGAAATCCAACCCACGAACTGATGATTATTTTTCATTTGTACAACACAAACTTTCGATTCAGTCAATTTGCTTTATTCTTTCTCATTCACCTACAAATTAAAGACTGCCAGTCCAGCTTCTCCGCTGTCCCCCGATCAGCTTGCCCCAAGTCCATGGACTTGAACTTAAAAGTCCATACCGACTCAGCTTCAACAGCGACATACCCTGTTGCTGAAGAGTACGACAGGTCATTCCCCTCAAACACGAACAATGGCCTGCCTGCACCCTATAATGTGTAATATGGTAAAAAGGTAAAAAAAATAGAATTTGAAATATTTTAGATGAAATTAAACTAGGAAAGGGACCAGTTTTTGGGTCGTTTAAAATATTAGAAAATTTAATTAGTTGAAGTGAAATAAACGGGATAGGAATTGTGAAATAAAGAAGGACAATTGGGAGAACTGAAGGTGTAGAAAAAATGTGAGGATAAAGAGTCTATTACACATTATTGAATGGATACCGCTTCGATCGCTAAGCCGTGGACACTAAAAAATCCATAAAGCATAATACCACCAATATAGGTTTTAAAATGGGGAACCATACTAGAAATTTTAGTGGAAATCCTACTATTTTTAACAAAGTTATAGTAGATCAAAATTGCCCTTTCCGCGTCAAATACTACTCCGTTAAAGATAAAATGTCAGTATCACATCAAAGCGAATATCGGGCATATTAAATGCATATACATTATGAGCTATGTATAAATTGAACCAGCGTATACCGCCTGCCAAAAAGAGGCCTAGGCCAGGACGTTAGATAGCTTTGAGGGATATCGAATGGGTGAACCCCGGCGCAAAACCAGGATATCTGGAGTTCCTTATTAAGGCAGACCTAGGCCGAATACCGGTTGTTGCGCCGTCTATGATACCGAGCTTCCAGTTTCTGTCCTGTTTTGTCCTTTTGTCAGTTTTTATGTTCACCTTTACTTTTTGGTCGGATCTGCGAAACTCCGACTCTGCCCCTTTTGTAGCTGCTAAAGCTGCAACCGAGGAATTACTAATTCCCAGATATTGTTGCTGGCTTAGTATTTTTTTTTTCGCGGTTTAATGTATGTTGAGGAGGTGTCACCCGTGTTTTCCATGGCGTTGGGGTGCTCAATTTTCCTAATATAGGAATGCTCCTTATTAGGGCCGGGATATTTTGGTCTGTCCTTGATGATCTCACACATTTTATTTATGTGTTCTTGTTCCAGAAACAAAACATGAAATATTTTCCTTTCCACGGCAAAATCAACAATACAACAAACAGGTCATCGACTCATATTAACTGCGAACAAAACGCTGACGGAAGTTCATCACGGTCAAGATCGAGACGACCAATCCCGTCAAATAAGAATTTTTGTAAAATATACGATTTAGCATTTGTAAAGTAATTTGTTGATTTAGCATTTAAGGTAAATTGTATATAAACGAAACTGAAAAGAATAAAGGTTGCCAGTCACCTCGATAATAAGACAGACCACACTTGTTTTCGTTTGTTGACAAAGCCAACTTACCCATCTCAAGAATCGATAAGCGTATTACCAGCCTAAGCGCTTCAGCAATTATCTTAAGGATTGTTGCTATATACTATAAGTTGCCAAAATGTTTTTGGTCTATCGAGCCCGATCCGGCATCTGGAGGCAAATAATTTTTGTGCTATGTTGCGAGCATCTGTATTAGAGTCGCCGTTGTTAAGTGGATCGTCGCAACTGCGAAGGAAGTTCTAAAACCGACTTAGGATTTTCAACTTCGTTGACAATTGGAACCATCTCGAAGGTGATAGTGACACTTCGTGAAGCAGGAACTTCTGCTACACATCCAAACAAACTTTAACAACGCGGTTACAGGTTCAACACGACACGTCAGTTTGAAACCATTTTTTTGGCCATGAGGGAGCGTGCCAACTAGCAACGGAATGGATTCGCCCATCACCGTCCTCCAGAAGCACAATCTGGAGAAGTTCCACAAGGTCATACGGAACTTCAAGAAGAATGCTAAGACTCGAGATAGCAAGCTTTACGTTCAAATGAAATTGGAAGTACTCCATCGAAAATGGAGGACATGCGAAGATAACCATCTTTCAGTCAAATAGAACTTGACTCAAACCAAGGAGCTTTTGGAAAAGTATCTGACAGAATACGACGAAGCCGAGGCTGAATACGAAGTGTATAGCATCGAATTTGTCGAAAGGCTGTCAGAATTTAGGAAGCGAACGGGACACACAAAAGACTCAGCGGATAGAACCTTACAATCAGTAGCACCAGATGCGGTCAGACTGAAGCGGATTAAGGTTCCAACGTTCGATGGAACTTGCTCAGTTTGGATTTCGTTCAGAGACCTCTTCAAATCACTTGCCCACGACAACGGGAGACTGTCCGGGGTAAAGAAGCTACAGTATCTTCTGACATCAGTAAAGGGAGAAGTGTCTCAGCAAATTAGTGATCTTAATATGTCGGATGCCAAGTATTTCGCAGCTTGGGATCCCTTGACGAAGAGATCCAGCAACAAGCGCATTATTGCCCAGTCACTTTTGAACCAGTTTTGGAACATGAAAGCTGTGGTAAATACTGAAGGCATCAAAAGAGTGATTGGTACGACCAAGAGTTGATCACGAATTTCCAAGACCTGGAGGTTGACTCAATCGACGCAGTCATGATATTAATTCTGCAGAGCAAGCTTGATCCAAAGTCGGGAACAGAATGGCAACAGAAAATTGGGGCCACAGCGGACGTACTTAAGTTAAAGGCGTTCCTAGAATTCCTGGAAAGCCAGTACCACATCATTGAAGAAGTGTACAAGTGGTCTTCCTCTAAGAAGTCCAGCAAAGTGGGGATCCATACTGTTACCCATAACGAAAACAAAAAGTGCACATTGTGTAAATCAGGCCACAGTCTATACAAGTGCCCGACGTTCCAAGGCATAGTAGACACCATGGACAAGCGGAGAGAAGTCGTTAAAGCAAGCAAGTTATGCTTAAACTTCATGCGTGCGCATCATGTGTTTACCAATGCATAGATTTTAACTATATACTACAAGGACTCAACAGTTCTTCTATTGAAAGAAACGCAGTTCCGGTTTGCAGTATTCTACATTAGCTTTCGACGTCAAACTTTGTCAATCCATATTTCTTTCCGAATTTCCCGACAAATCGCGACTGCCGAGCGCCAACGTTGTCCCCGGTGGTGACACTTTAAACTTACCACTTTCTCGCGAAAAGAACACGCCTGCTGGTAGATTTAACAACTCCACACAAGTACAAGATAGCCTTGAGCGCAATTTAATGAGCTACATTTTAGGATACTAGAGACCAAAAATTTTTCATTGAGTACTAGCTTTTGAGAAAGACGACGCAACTATTTCCATCTGTTAGGTTAATTTGAGATTAGGTCAATCATACAGATTTTATCATCATCATTAAGGGCGCAACAAGCGGTATCCGGTCTAGGCCTGCCTTAATAAGGAACTCCAGACATCCCGGTTTTGCGCCAAGATCCATCAATTCGATATCCCTCAAAGCTGTCTGGCGTCCTGGCCTACGCCATCGCTCCATCTTAGGCAGGGTCTGCCTCGTCTTCTTTTTTTACCATAGATATTGCCCTTATAGACTTTCCGGGTGGGATCATCCTCTTTCATACGGATTAAGTGACCCGCCCACCGTAACCTAT